>NW_026575126.1:75344606-78114606 GCF_905146905.1 Nyctereutes procyonoides
GCTGCATTCACCAAACAGGTTTGGTCTTAAATACCTGTTAACATTTCGTAGGTCCCTTGGACTGTGTAGTTTGGGAAATAGTACTGCACATCCTCTGGAGTAAGCCAAAGTACCAGAGAACCAGAGTCCACTTTCACTGCATTCTGCTTTGGGATAGCAACAGCCCACATGAAACTCATTGCCAGCTTCTAAACAAATGTGGCAAAATACCGTGTTGCACATTGCGTATTGTTTCCTTTCTGTAGACTCTGAGGAGAAATAGCCCTCCGGATGTAGAGTTGGGAATAGTTGGACTTCTTCTGAACACTCTCTCTGTATCTGGTGACTCCCGTGAACTACAACTGAGGAGATTTCCCTCTTTCCAGTAGCTGCTGGAAGCCTCGAGCTGGCTTTGTTGCCCTCGTGCTATAAGTGACACGTAGCTGGCAGACAAACTTCATTCTTATCATGACTATACCTATGTACCTTGTTTCTTCGTCCTTCTCACCTACCAGTAATTTTTCAAAGATTTTTCTTTCCATTATCTTGAAAGCTACCTTAAATCCTTCCTGATCCAAGGCAGGCTAAATGATACACCACATTACCTAGTGTACCACTCTAGCTAACTAAACTGGTGTTGAGGGGGAACCCTGGGTGGCGCAGCGGTTTGGCGCCTGCCTTTGGCCCAGGGCGCGATCCTGGAGACCCGGGATCGAATCCCACGTCGGGCTCCCAGGGTATGGAGCCTGCTTCTCCCTCTGCCTGTGTCTCTGCCTCTCTCTCTCTCTCTCTCTCTGTGTGTGACTATCATAAATAAAAAATTAAAAAAAAAAAATAAATAAACTGGTGTTGACTTGTCTGAGGCCATTAGCACTTTGGGCTTATAGACAAGGGTGCTATGCAAGTTGATGTACAGCCTCAGCTGTGGTGAGAGTTAGTTACTTAGCTCAGGGCATAGGGAGTTTTTGGGCTCTGGAGACTCTCAAGCGTGGCAGTCCTTGTTTTTCTGTTTCTCCAATCATTGGAGCCATGAAAACAATTCACTAAGCCATGTTTTCCATTTTTTCCCCTCTCTGGTAAACTCATAAAATGGTCTTTTGTCCATATACCTTTTATCCCCAGTAGACCTCCAGCAGGGTATGAAAATAATTTACAGAAGATTCCCTACAAATGTAAAGCTAGAAAGAGCCTTCAAGCTCATCTAGGCTAGTGTTGCCTGATAGGTTTCAGCTGCCCTAGTGCTAGTCTCCAGGTGGCTGCCTGGAGGGCCGAGTTGAGAGCTCTGGGCCAAAAGGAGCCAAAGGCTGGATTGACTCGTGATGTCTGCCGTGAATATGGCATGAAGTAGAGGTATGAACACTGTGCATTTTCTGGCCCCACTGTCTCTCTTTTGACAGACGAAGCTACCTGAGATGAAGATGGCCCTAGGAATCAAACAGCCTCACTCTGGTCTGGGACACGTTTCACCCCATCTTGCCAAAATAATTCTTATTCTTCCAACTATACAGAGAGTTAACTACAGCACTGAAACATTAAGCTACTGGTAGACTGGCCGTTGAGTTAATTATAAAATAAAGCACAGCACCCTCTTCACTCATTTTTCCAAGTTCTAAGAGAGTTAAGAAATAAGGCCATTCCATAGTCAGACCTCATGAAGCTGTTCTTGTCCAGTTAGCCATATTCTCTTCATTCCTTTTTTTTTTTTAAATAAAGCCTATCTGTGACATTGAAACATACCTTCCAGGAAATTCTTTTCCCTTGGATGCTTACTTGGTCAAGGATGCTGTTAGCCAAAACCAAACTAACAAATTTAATACTCCTAACGTCTATTCTCTTTTCTTCGGGAAAAAAAAAAGAACAATCAAGGAGGCACATGTTGGAAAACTCAGATTTGGCAACTTTCCTGTCTCAATATACAGTGCTGATAAATGTCACATTAGCAAATATTAATCTTTCCAAATAATAATCCAACCATAATTGAGATGAACAGTTCAGCTCCTAAGGATTTTTTTTCCTTCAAACAATGGAATTCTCTTCCCTAAGCAATTTGCTAATAAAAAATTGGTGCTGTCTTGTTTCTTCCTCTTTGCCTTAACACCTCAGAAATCAGGTTAGCAGTCTTGTTCACATCTCTACTGATGGAACATTCCATCACATCTTCATAAGTGTCGGAGACTTGAGTTCCAAGTGTCCAGAGATAGGACAGAATAGGTGCAATTAATAAATCATTTTTCAGGCTGTGCCTTCTGTGGTCTGTAGACTGCGTTCTCCTGACATGAGTCAAGGTATTTAATGTGATGGGATCCATCTTGTAGGGCATTCTCCATTCAGGCTTAAGTGATTGAATTCACAGTTCCACTGATTTAGTGCATCGTTTGTCACTTTGTGGAGGAGAGGGTTTTGGACCCGTTTAGGTGGGAGATTGGCTGGAGTGGGAAGTGGGGGAGAACCCGCCCTCAGCCACCATTTGTTCCCTCTTCAAGCATGATTCATAATCAGCCTGGAAGGAAGAAGCAGAAGATTACAGAGGAGGCCCGGCAGCTCTGCAGGCCGGTGAAGTTTATGGTGTCGGCAGGACACCCTCTAAGATGCTTTCCTTGCCAGGACGCAGACCCCGAAAGATCCAACCATTTTAGTGATGTGGGCATCTTCAGTACAGTGCCTCTGAAAATCACCAGCACTGGCTTGGTGGCGCCATACTTCTCGATAATACATTGAGTCTCAAAGAAAATTTCCATCTTTTAGCTGCCAGCAGCCCAGTGCCAATTATAGTGAACATCCTTGACAGTTTTGTTCTCGCAACCCCTGAAAACAGTGGAGTTTCGGCACTGGAAGCCAGGCTGGTTTCATATTGACCTTAAACTATGCAGATGTGCCCTGTGCAGGAGCTTGGCTGCCTGCTGAATGGGAATGGGGTAGGTGTGCATGCCTCGGCATCATTGACATTCCAGGAGGGTGCTTCCTGCCCGTCTTCCCCCTCGCCCAGTGCCGCATTTCCTATTAGTTCTTCGGGAAGGAAGGCAGGTCAAAAAGGTGGATAAAATAGGTCAGAAAGAGGGCAGTCTCCAATGGAGTGGGGGGACACCTTCTTATTTGCTGGGAAGAATTCTCTCCAATGGAAAAAAGGGTTCCAAGTGAAGGCATAGGATCCAGACCCTCCCTCTGGAGGTACCCTGGCCATTAGGGCCACACCTTCAGGTCTTCTCTTTATCAACCTTCTGCTCTCTGGCCAAACACACTGGACTCCCTGTAGAATTGCTTGGGTTATGGGGAGAGTCGGGTTATTTTTTAATTGAAAAATAAATTTCTTCTTGAGAAAATGGGAACTCTAAAACCTCCAAAGCAATGGGAGAGCAAACAGATGTTCTAGTGTCTGGACCTAACACAGAAGGTTTTATCTGTGATTCATACACCACTGCGGAATCTGTGGATGAGCTCCAGGGAGCCCTGGGCTCCAGTGAACATGTATTTAAAGTTTTGTTTATTTGTGTACTTGTACATTCGCCTCAGAAGGTACGTGGCTTTCATCAGATTTCCAAGTAGATCTGTAACAACAACAGCTGAAGTCAAGATTCCCTGGGCCAGCAAAGATGAAATATGCACGAATTGTCTCAAACCCTGTTTGTGATCCACCGCAGACATTTTCACTGTCCCAACCCCCTCCTCCCCACCTAACCAGAGCTTTAACAGAGGCAGACCCCACGTCCCAGAGAGCTATATTTTCATTCAGCAAAGGTTTGAAGAACCTTCCACCTGTGTGAAAAATACTTTACAATCCCTTTTATTTCATCTTTGTTCTGGCAATCATTTGCTATGGTATAGTTGACTTTTTTTTTTTTAAAGCCCTTATATTTTACATTGTTCATATGGTTCAGACGTGTCTATCTTAAAGTTCTCCATTCTGTTTTTCATCCCTTGGTCAAGGCTGGGCCCAAATTGAGCTTTGGCCTGTGTGTGACAGCATTTGCTTTTACCCAGAATAATATAGTCGGAATTCTGGAGCTGGTCATACCCAACCCACTTCTTTGACCACAGAGGTCCATGATATTAATTAGCTTTTCCAAAGTCACACATCTAGTTGTTAGTAGAGGTAATGCATTATGTTTTTATGCTTTTTATGTTTTTATCAAAGAAAGGAAGGTACTGAATCAATGAAATTTTACAAAGTTGGGGGTTTTCTTTATGGTCAGCATTAAAAGAAGGCACAGCGTGGTGATGTGGAAATGGCTCGAAAGTCTATATTCTCGGCCCTTTTGAGACCTGCATCCTTCTCCCACCTCTTCTTGCCTTGTCTCCCCATTTCCCCCACCCACTCCAGTCCTCTTTATCAAGCTGAGTGGCCAAAGCACCAGGGAGCCTGAGAGGGCTTCCTCCAGGTCTTCTGGGCCTGCATTCTCCAGCTGTGCCACCTCATGGAGAAAGCCCGTCAAGTTGTTCATGTGCTCTTGCTTTTAATGACCCAGTCTTCCCACCATGCTGCCCAGAGAAACAGGAAGGTCAGCGAAAGGGGAAGGGAAAATTACCACTGGTGTTCCCCCAGGGGCCACTTGAGACTTGCCACTTCCCAGGAATCCAGGTGTAGACTCGCCTTTTCATCTGGCAGAAAGCTGCAGTGCGTGGAATGGTGTGTTTTGTTAATGGATCACTGTTGGTTTCCTTCTTCTTCATGGTTTCTAGTGGCTCTTAGAAACCGCATCTGCTTTGACTGGACCCTCTACAGGGCCAGAGGTGTTTCCACAGAGAGCCCCTGCCTTAGGACTAGGAACTCCTCCTATCTCTGTTCAAATTGTCCCACCATGGTGCTGCCTTAAAAAAAAAAAAAAAAAGTGTTGTATATATAACCTTGATTATGTCCCTGTAAAGTGAATTTGTAACAACTCCCTCGTGAGCTTAGCAAAAGTATGTCTAGACAATTTTTTCTGGCTTCCCCTCCCAAACCTCTTTGGGTTAAAAATAGGGAAGGATTTGTTTTAATACAGTGTAGTACTGTATCTTTAACCTTTGTCCAAAAGCATACTGCCCATTTAAGTTTTATTTAGGGAAAGTGTGTAACTTATAAGCCAGCTCACTCACACCCTGAGACTGTCCCTGGCTGGCCTTCTTGCTGCCGGTGGATTATCCAAGTCTCCAGAAGTGTTTTACAGGAAGCTTAGATGGAGGGAAGCACTTAATTATTATCCAAATTTTTCCCTTTAGTTAAGTCTTACCGTAAGATATCCCAGAGATTATATTTTTAGCAACCACTTTAAAGAGACTGGGGAGATTAATTTAAAATTGATAATCGCATGGCAGCACCACAGCTTAACAAGCTCGAGGTCTGCCTTGTGGAGCTGGCTGCTCTCAGGGGACGCCAGTTCAATTCTCTTTGCTGCCAGTTGAAATCAGAAATCACAACCGCAGTGATTAGCAGTGAATTCCCTGATCTCCATGCCCCAGGCAGATGGAGAGGGGGCCTGTTTTCTCGGTAGCCAGTAGTTAACCCCTTCGTGGGAGAGGTGACAGGCCCGGGAGATGATTCATGGAGAGACGGTGGGGCCTGGTGAGATCTCTGTCTTTACCCAAACTGCCCAGATGGTTCTGAGCATCATCAGTCCCAGAGCCACTACTTTGGGGGAAGCAATGGTAAATGGAGGCAGTAAGATCCCCGAGACCGCTGACACCTGTACCCGCCCAGTTCAAAGGCCTCCAGAGGCCTCTGCTTCCTTGGCTGCTGGGCAGCTTTGTCAAGCTGCGAGTCCTTCTTTGTAGAAGGGAGAAGAACAGCCTGCTTTCTGCCCCTCTTCCAGCTTTCTGTCTTTAAAAAATGGCCTCTGGCTACCAAGTGGACGATTATGGATAGTATTGTAGAGCAGCAGTAAGCAGTGTTAATGAGCTGCAGGATATCAGACACAAAAAAGAAAATATTTTCCCTGCGGGCCAAACAAAATTAATTTTAAAAATTAATGTAAACCACTAATGCTGCAAGTGCCTCCATTAAATTATAGGACTGTGACATGTACAATGCGATATTTTTGCCATTGAATTTGTTATCTAAGAGGTGTTCATTGTTTGTTACGGTGTGAAAAGCTGTTTTCCTCCAGATAAGCTTATTCATTAGTAAACTGGATCCCTGCCACCACCCTGTTTCTTTGCTCTGAAGCAATGCCTTGTAGCATAAATGCAGACAGCCGCTCTGCTTTTAATATCAGAAATGTAAATCAAAAGCATCCAGCCTGGTTTTAAATGGCTTCAGTCTTTCTCAGGATGAAATCTGGGGGAAAAATTCTTCTCTCTGCTGCTTTTGACACCACAGCTTTGGCAGACAGGCTCTGAAAGAGGCTGATAATTATTAAACAAAGTATCTTGTTTCCCACTGAGGTCTCGGGATCATTCTGTCATTAGACTGGATTTATTTCTAGGGTTTCATTCACGCTGTGACAGTTTGGGATTGATAAATCCCATGTTTTAATTTCAGGCAGAAATGAAACTGGTCAAATGCAATTTGGGAGGGAACAGGCCTTGATGAGATGGCTGTGCATCTTAATGCCTAGACACAGAGCCAGAATGAGGGAGGCATCTTGGGGGGCAGGCGGAGGCCTGAGCCGGAGCAAGCAGCACACCAGAGCCAGGCCGGGAGGCCGCACAGACGTAGGCCCCAGAAAGCCATGTGTATGGCGGCCCAGAGCCCCTCTACAGATGACCGGTTCGCCGATCTGGGTTTGTGAGCACCGGTCTGGCCTCTGAAGTCGCCCATCCCACCAGGCTGAGCCAAAGAGCAAGGCGTGTGCCTCGGAGCCCTGGTGGAGGCTGGCATGCCCCCATCTCTGCTGCCCTCACTTCCAGACATGTGCACCTGCCCCCACCCCACCCTGCACTGGACGTGACCTTGGCCCAGCCCCACCCGAAGTGCTGATAGCTTCTTCTCGCACCTCCACACTCTGCTTCTCAAAGTATTCAAGAAGCTCAGGGTCTGATTTTTTTTTTTTTTTCCCTCAAAGGGAAGCTAAAATTACTGACTCCTCTGATACTTTTTGGCTCTATTTACTTACTTAGCAAATATCAAATTCAGCATAATTTCAAATCTGAGGGGTGCATCACTAACCAGTTGAGAGCAGAGAGAAAACCTGATGAGCAATAAGGCTCATTTCCATAGGAACAAGATTATTAAGATGCTGTGTGTAAAAGCACTTGGAGAGCCTGACCGGTCAGCTTTGGGAGGGCCTGAGAAGAGCCACCTGTCCCTGCCCTGATGTGGAAGCAGCGGACTGACACACAGGAACGATGCTCTGCTCCTTGGCAGGGCTCCGTGGCTTCCCGCAGGACTGTTGGTGCTCCACAACACAGACGGGCACCAGAGGGGCAACAAGAATGGTGTTCAGAGGCCCCTCCGCTTCCAGAATCTCCATTTATTAATGAGGAAAGTGGGGGTCCCAGTAATGGCTTGCTGCTGGGAAAAAAAAAGATAAAAGGCACAAACTAACTGACTCATTCTGAGAGGCCCATTGGAAACTTGTGGCAAAGGCTTCCAACTGGTCAAGCTAATCACACATATTAAAGCAGGAACTGACCTGCCACCACTAAGATGACCGTATGTCTTGCTTTGCCTGGGACAGTCCAGTTTTATGGGTGGCATAGTTGTTAGCAGCCCCCCTTCCACTCTTAAGAACACCTCAGTTTGAATGTGACATGATATAGTCATCCTAGCTATCACCCCACAGCTTGCCAGTTCATTCAAGGTAATTTACAAGCCTTAAATGACCCCATGAATCAGAATCTTGCTGAAAAGTTATAGGATACAGACTGAACAAAACCGATGAAATCAAGTTCCAAAAAAGTCCAGAACAAGACCACACAATTAAAAAAAAAATTATGCACAGACATAGCAAAAGTGTAAATACCATACTATGCATAATAAGTAATCAAATTAGTGATAGTGTCTCTGTGAAAAGGTATTGAAAATATATATTTCAGTTGGATGGAGGCTGTCTTCCTTACATATATTCTTATATTATCCTTTATTTTTGGAGGCAGAAATATTTCTTAACTTAAAATAGCTTTCAAGATAATTATGATTAGGTCAACGTGGAGGGGAAATGATTGCATTAAAGTGTAAGAGGGTAAGTGTATATAGTGAAGGGGGAGATTATATTTAAGGTCCAGCATTTCAAGAATTGCTGTTGGCTTCTAGAGAGGAGGTTGCCAGGAGCAGGAATTAGGCTCTGTATTTTACCGGGGAGAACACTGATACCCAAGGGTACAAAGAAAAATGTGCAGTCTTAGGGAAAGCCTTCAAGGGGGAGGGCCAGGTGACATGGCATCCACTGGAGAACTTTGTGCTGGCCCAAAGAATCATACTGAAATCTGAGGGAATCCTCCTGGAATAATCTTGAGGAAGCTTTCCTTCTGCCCAGGAGACTGCATTTTTAGGCTTGAACCTTCCTTGGCAAACACCATAACCGCCCCTAGTCCCAATCTCAGAATTGTCTGGCCCCCAGAGACTATACTTCTGGGCAAAGAAAGGACCTGCTCCCCCTTCTCCCCATTACTTTTGATCTTTACAGCTGATGTGTATTTTCAAGCATATTTCCAGAATTTCTGTCAAGTAGGTGTAGGCATGAGTCCTAGTCATACTGACTAGCTTATGAAAGCTGCTATGAGTGAGTAAGATGGCCCCCAGAAAGAGAAAGGATTCCACATGGGAATGCTTTTTCAAGAGGAAATTAGACCTGAGAACATAGAGGCATGAGAACGTAGGGGTTGGCCTGAGCACACATCTTCTCGTACCCTCTGTGCTGTTAGTACTCTTTCACACGGGCAAGTGGTCCTTGGCAAGCCAGCAGCTCTTTGGTTTGGGCCTTTTATGTTTGGTTGTTTACCTGGGGCTTGAACTCATAACCCTGAGATCAGGAGTTGGAGGCTTGACTGGCTGAGCTACCTAGGAGCCCCATACTTTGGGCACCTGGAATAGTGATCTGCATAAAGCCAGTGGTTGATATGAGCCTCTTTACAGAGACCACAACAACTGACCTATATTGAGGGCATACCACACCCCAGCTCTTTGGTACAACACTTAATACAGTTTCTTGCTTTCACTACAAAGTCAGTCACCTGTTGAAGCAGGTATTTGGATCAGCCGTGTGAAATTGCCATTTTTATATGTCAAAAACAGTCACATATCAGCAGCTTTAGATGATTGGGTCTAATCTCATTGTATTCAAAAACAGTCAAATGCCGGCAACTTCACATACTTCAATGTAATAATCTTTTGTGTTTGGCAAGTGCAGAAATCGAGGCACTGGAACTTGCTCAAAGTCAGCCTGGCAAGCAGGTGGTGGAGCTGGGACTTGAACTAGGTAGTCCAACCGCAGACCTTGGCAATGCCTTGCCACACCATGCTGCCTCCTCCTTGGGTGGAAGACAAAGAAAGGCATGTTTTCATGGCCTAGGTGTTCCAAACAGTCCTTCCGTGCCTCGCCAGCTTTGAGATCAAAGATGGCTGGTCAAATGAATCAGATGTTTCCCGGAGTCTTGGGTTATACTCATGATGCTCTGTTTGAAAAGAATGATATGTAGTGAGCACACCAGAAATCTGGAAGATGGAAAATCTCTCTTTACGATCTCTGCTCCTCTCTCCAGCAAAGAAAGAAATCGGTGTGGTGCCAGCAGAGGTGTTCTCAGCAGGACCTGGCCCATTAAATGAAAGACTTCCATGCTGAGCCAATCAAGAGAGACCTGGACAAAAATCAGACTCTTCCCTGCCCTGGAAACCCATGCCTTGAATCTGTAATTCATCTGTTAAATCAAGTGTGCAGCCGGTGGTTTAGCACAGAGGGGGACAGCAGAGCAGGGAAGAGAGAGGGGCAGAAGCTGCGGCACTTGAATTTCTAGCATCAGAGTGAAGTTAGGAAAAAGAAACAGGGCTTCTTTTGATAGCTTCTTGGACCTTATGTTTCCAGCAAAGAGAAACCAGCAGGAAAGATTTTTGAAAACTGATGAGCTGGTGGAGGCATTAGAACAATGGCGGAAGAGACAGGGGCCCCAGGGGCTGAATAAAGCACAGTGCTGCTGTTGCCTTTCAACAAGACTGAATAAAGTTTAGGATTTTTTTTTTAAGGGACTTGTAGCCATTTTTAAACTTTCATTTTTTTTGTAATGTCACAGATAATCTTTTTATCTATTATCCACTGGCTCTTTTCGTAGAGGTATTTGCATCAAATAGTGCTGCACAGATCATGACTATCTCTAGCGGGGAAAGCAGCTTGAAATGAAAGGTTACTCACTCCCTCTGCTTTCCCTGGCTTTGTTCTTGATTCTCGCACAGTTTTTTACATCTGAATTCAGGTATTTCTGGAGTTTTCCTTTAGAAAGCCTTCCATTCTGAGATCTAAGCAGATCCAGACTGGTCTGTGTAGCAGGGGTTACAAAGCTTATGTTTCCTGAAAGTGAAGCATCTACTTTGAAACATTTGTCAGCTACCCCATGTCCTCCAGAATCCCTCTGGAGCATTTCCTATGGCGACAGCACCGGTAGGAAGGTGGGCGCTCCCACAGCGGGTGGGGGTCCTGTCCCCAGCACTGGCCTCCAGTGGTGGAGGCGGTGGTGGTGAGGAGCATGGCCTCCTAAGCATGCACTACTAGGCTGAGCTGGGCAGTGCGCCCGCTCCTTCCAGCCGCACGGAGAAAGGGCCTAGGGTGGATTTCCTTCCACTCCTTCCCCAAGTGGGGCCTAGGAGACCTGAGCTCTCCCAGTGGGAGAGGTGGGGGCCGCGTGTGGACAGGGTATGTTGGGAACCAGACTGTCATCTGGACTTGCAGGATGAGGAATCCAAAGCAAGCCCATTTGTTTGCAAAAACCCCAATGGGGAACAAAATGGCCTACAAAGTCATGGAGCTAAGACAGTAGTTTCTGTTCAGCTTCCCTTCCCTTAGCTCATCCCCTCAAGCTCTAGGGGGATTCTGGGAGGGACAGGAGTGATTCTCAGGCCTGTGTGACAAAGCCTCTCATGGAAGCAGCCTCCTCCTCCCCTCCAGCTCCCTACTTGGCTGCTAGCCACCAGAACATCCCCACCATTCCCTCCCACAGAGCCTAGAAACATTTCTTTCCCTCTTCAAAAAGAGTGAGTCTGCAGAGGCATGACCCACTGGGCCTCTGTGGCCTACATGTTCACACTGTGCCTGGAACTTGGTGGCAAACAGCTGCGCTTAGGTTAACAGTGGCCTCACCGAGCTGTGGCCAGGGGCTTGCTTGTCTGTGCATTTCTGTATCTGCAGAGTCCCTGCCACAGGGAACCCTGGACTCTGGGAAGTACTGACAAGCCCCTCTAGCTGGAGGGCAGTTCTCCTTGGCTTTTGTGTGCCTCCCTTGGGTACTGCACTTACCCGCACAGAGGCCTGCCAGGGGAGTGACATGGGGCCCATCTGCCCCACAGGACACCAGAGCATGGGCAGGTCGATGTGATTTGCCAAGTCCACAGGGCTGGCGTCTGAGTAAGCTTCAGAGCTAGGGTCTTTCTGAGTGTGAATCACTTGTTCTTAACTGTCTCCCAGTTACCTCAGTTGCCAGTTCTTTGGGGGCACACTGTTCCTTTATTTTAGGGACTCTTAAGCCACACAATACTAAGCGTGGCAGCCGTGAGGATTTGTTTCAAGAGAAAGGTAGCGTCAGACTAATACGGTAGCTTCCTTATCCCTGAGCTTGTCTGTGCAGACCTTTGAGCCAGTCATCATCGTTTTATATTTGTATGACAGAAAAGAAGTTTCTGTTAAGTCATAAATATACTAGAGCCCTTATGACTAAATACATGAAAATAATCGCTCCTTGGGTGTGGAGCTCTCCCAGGGCTATGGCAGGAATGTAGAAACCCTTTCTGAGTTGTCAACCAAATGTAACAGATTTCCCAGTTGTAACACACGTACACTGTAGCTGTGAATATAAAACCCTCCCAGAAAGCAAACTAGTTCTGTACCATGTGGTTTTCCTGATGTGCTGCAGCTTTTCTGGGAGAGCTCTGTGAGTTTAGTTTCATTGTATAGATATTTGTGACACTTCTAATAAGTAGAGTGCCTGCTTAATTGCTTTTATTTAACTGGCTTCAGAGTTAAAGGGAACCGTAGTGAATGTTTCCTTGTCCAGATTTACGTAGATCAGCAACATGCATGGCAAATGCACACTCTTGCCCAGGCCGGCCTCCAATCATGACTTGAGTACACGTCTCTGCTTCTGTAAGGCTCAGAAGAAAACAGTGCTAATGTCTCCCTGCCCACCCCACTGGACTGGGGAAACCATGAGAGCAAACGAGGAAGTGTGGGTGCCCCTGGATGTGACCTTATGCCAAGGTTCACCGGATGTGGTATGCCAGACCCGATCTGCTGTGGCCCATTTAGAAGCTTTCACTTCATAAGACATGCCCTCCCCCATTTGCTGGGGGGAGGAGTTCTGAGAGCCATACCAGCCCACTCTGACGGGATGTCTTGCTCCTGCCCGCCGCCTGCTGCACACTTTGTAGGCCACGCATGCCTGCACACTGTTTGCTGGCCCCTCTCTCACCTGGACCTGACTGCTGAGCAGGTAATCCAACATCCCTTGGTGTGGCAGGCACTGCAGTTGGCACAGCTCTCAAAACTATGCACCTCTCAGCCTCCTGGGAGTTTCAAGGGTCCCCTCATGGCTGAGCCCTCCAAAGACATTCTAGTCTGTAAAAATAAGAGCGATTGAAAATGATACAGGTTTCAGGGCCCCTGGGTGGCTCAGGTGGTTGAGCATCCAACTCTTGATTTCGGCTCAGATCATGATCTCAGGGTTGGTCGTGAGATGGAGCCCTGAGTCAGGGCTCCGTGCTCAGAGGGGTAGTCTGCTTGGGACTCTCTCCCTTTCCCTCTGCCTTTCCCCTTGCTCACATGCTCTCTCTCTCTTGCTCTCTCTCTAATCTTTTTAAAAAAGTGATGCAGGTTTCAAATGTAATACTAGGTCATTGATAAAATTTAGAAAGTTCAACACATACTAAAAAATATCCACATCTGTCGGCAATATAGCCTACATGTTTGTGTGTTTATTTGATATGAACCACTGAGGGAAGGACAGAGTGGACTTTCTTTCTTTCTCTTAACTTTCTGCCACGAGCACTGCAGTGTTAACACTGCAGTTAAGGGACTTGGGTTTGGGAGCCACGCTGCCTGGGTTTGAACCCAGGTCTGCCACTCAACGGTTCAGTGACCTTGGACAGGTCTTTTTGACATGTTTATAATTCCACTTTCTCACCTGTAAAATAGGGGTAACAACACCTACTTCGTTGGGGTGTTCTGAGGCATTAACACAAAAAAGGCACTACGAATAATGCTTCCTGGCATGCACTAAGCACTGAATAACCTAAGCTGGTAATATTTTTTTTGATATTTTATTAAATGAGAATGTAGTATTTCACAAGTGAAGGACCTGTGAGTCCACAAAGACCGGGACCGAGACAGGAGTATTATCCACTGCACTCCCTACTCAATCCTCATCCACCTGGGGGGAGGCGGCACCACCCAGAAGACCCGCATTTGAATGATGTTCAAAGCTGAGCATCCCGCCTTCCCATTCAAATCAAGGCCAGATGCTAGCTGGAGACCCGAGTCCAGTGCCGTAGGTGGCGCATCCCTTAATTAGTGGAGATCATGGAGCAGGGATTCAGCAAGCCCTGTATATTATCAACCACACTTTATTTTTCTCCCTAAGGTACAAAGTGCTGTTGAGTCGCCACCAAACCTAGGATGGCAAGTGAGGGACTGCTTCTCCAACTGAATGGATGGGAAAGCTGAGTCCTTGGGTGCAGTTGGACCACAGGTCGCCTCAGTGGGGATGGGAGGCTTGTTCCCCTCAGTGTCAGGGTCTCTCCACAGTAACATCTGGCTGCTTTTAAAGCTGCCCCTGTGACCTCAGTACATAGGCCAGCAGGGCAGGCACAGTACATGAGTGGCCCAGCAGCCAGCCCTTAATCCTGTGACCTCTAGCCTGGAAATGAACTGAAGATGGGGTCAGGCCAGTGATCTTAAAGAGTGATGAGAAGAAAAACTGACATGCCCAAATCTATTCATACCCCCCCTCCCCAGCAGAGCTCTGACTGGGGCTGAAACTAGTGGTTCTCAAACTTGTGCATGCACCAGAATGGTCTGGAAGGCCTGTAAGAATGCAGGCTGTGGGCCCCACCGCCCTAGAGTTTCTGCCCAGGTAGGTCTGAGGTTGGGTCCAAGGACTTGAATTTGTAACAAGTTCCCAGATGATGCTGGTCCAGGGACCACACTTTGAGAACCTGTGCTTTGATAGCAGGCCTGGATCCCTGCTCAGAAACATAACAGAGTGGTTCAGGTGCTAAGCTCTGTAAATTCAAATTCCAGACATGAGGCAACCAGGTCAGAAGCCCTTCTTGAATTTGTGCATTCAAAGACCACAGATAACAATTTTGGCAGCTCCCTGGTCCTGAGCGCAAAGGAAAAGCTCTCTGCAGCTTCTGCTTCTGTCTACCCCACTTTGATACTTTCCTTCCATTTCTATGGAGAGAAGTTGCAAAGGCCAGACTAGAGACAGCAGCAGAAAGGGTGCTAGGAGTGGGTGAGTGCAATAACTTTAGTGAGGGATAAATGTGTCCAGAACCACCAAAAATGGGGTGGGCAGTAAGAACTGCTGCTTGGTGGGCAGACATGCAAGCTGGCATTGAAGCAGCCTCTTTTAGGGGCCTGGTGATATTTGCAAGTGCCCCCCCCTCCCCGCCCCCCAGCACACCTCCGTGGTGAAGGCCATTGAGGTGTTGTGGCGGAAACTCAGCAAGTAGAGGGCTGGGTTTGCATGCCCACTCTGTCACTTACCAGCCCAGGCCCAAGGATGCCTCTAAACCATGCCAAGCCTCCCTTCTTCTTCATGTGTACGATGGAGATAATGCTCCCTGACTTCACCAGCGTCTGGTCGTGGGTGACCCAAACTGTATGCATCTGGTGCTGGGCTGCATTCCTGGGCACGTCTCCAAGGTTGGGGCTCTCTGCAAGGAAGGCGGGCCACACGGGCAGCCTGGAGTTCTAGAGACATGCTTAGGAGGAGGCCTGTGGCCGGCAGCCTTCCACCCACTCACCTTCCCAAGTCCCTGCGCCCCTGCATCTTCGGTTCCTCCTCGGTACCATGAAGTCAGAGAGAATACTTCATTCCGAATCTCTTCTGGCTGTAAATGGCTTGAGCCCATTGTCAAGGGGAAGACTGCTGTACAGACTGTGACGTCTAAAACCCGGAGCAGCAAGGAGCCGGTGTCGCAGACCCGCAGCCTGGACGGGTGGGGCGGGCCAGTGGTCCCCGGCGCCGACGACCCTACCGACCCGACCGACCTGTCGCGCAGCCCCGAGCCTCAGCGCGCCTCGGGGCCGCCCCGGCTACCCAGGCCGCGTCCCCGCCTGCCCCTCCCGGGCCGGCTGGGAGCCGAGGCCGCCGAGTGGGCGCTCACCCCGCCGGGCCGCGAGCCCCCGAGCCCCCGAGCCGGCACGCCCGGGCTCCGCCGCAGCCAATCGGCGCGTGCACCGCGGGTGACCTCCCCCGGGCCGGGAATAAATCGTCAAGTCTCCCCTCCGCGGGTGTCACTCTTCCGCGCTGATTGGGAGCGCGGGGCCCGGGGCCCGAGCGCGAGCGGCGCCGAGTTCGCGGGTGGAGCCGGGCGGGCGGGCGGGCCGTGCGGGGGCGGGGGGGGGGCGCGGGGCTCCGCGGAGACCGCCCGCCCCGGAGCCGCCCGCGCCAGCGCCGCGCCCGCCGCCCCCCGGCCGCCCCCGCCACGCCGGCGAGAGGCCGGGGCGCTGGCCCCGCTGCCCGAGGACCGCGGGCGATGGCGCGGACGCCGGCACCTGCCCGCCGGGCCCCGCGGCGCCGCCCCTGCGCGCCGTGACCGCGGGCGCTTCGAGACGCCGTGTCCGCGGCCGGCGCTGGCTCCGGGACGCTCTCGTGCCTCCGGGATACTCCGCGCCTTTGCTCCGTGGGTAAGTCTCCCGCGGGCCGCCGCGCCCGTCGCCAGCCCGGGCAGCGCCTGCAGCCTTGAAACCCGCAGCCTGGAGCCGCGGGGGCTGCGGACGAGGAGCCGACTCCTGGCCGGCCGCGGAGGGTCCCGGAGTCCGCGTCCCGCGGGCGCAGGGAGGATCGTTTCGCCGCAGGATTTTCCTTCCGCGATCGCTGACGAGGAGAATGGGACGCAGTTAGGAGCTGGGTAGTAAACGGAAGTCTGTCGTCCTGATTGAGAGGATTACTGACAGGTAATGGCAACACTGAACTCCTCGGCTTGATTAAGAGTTTGTATGATCATAGTGCACTTCTTATTTCTTGGGGGGGCCATGGGGTAGGATCTAAATGACCAGCATGAGGGTTAAGAAACCCATTTGATGGATGATTAGTGGGTCGAAACGTAGGTGGGTGCCTGGCTCAAGTGATGTGACCTTAGATGAATTTCCGACAAAGGGACATGCCGGTTTGGACCAAGCAGGACTTTGTTTTGGCTGCTCGCTCCGGTCTGACACAGATAGCAATGGCTCAGAGATTGTTGGGTGAACTTGACACTAGCACACTGACATTGGGTTGTTCCGAAGACATCAAAGCTCAGCACTCCCCTGCAGTGGGATTAGCCCGGATTCCCGCTTTCTGTGACTGTGTTTTCCGCATTCCCCAAGAATGAGATGAGTGGGTCATTTGAGAGGGTTCTGCTGTCTGGGGTTTCTGCATCCGAAATCTCATGATTGAGCTGTTAAGCTGTTGTAAACGTCGCGAGCTGAGGGTGCTGGGTGAGCTTCGCCGGAGCAGTCCAAAGCAGAGTGAGTGTGTAGGTGTGGAATTTGTTGGAGAACTAATCTGTAATTATAAAGATGCTATTTTCCTCTTTGGTGGCGTATTGTTTCCTTTACTATAATGTTCTTGTGAAATTGTTCCCCTTGTGGGAAGCAGTGAAACTGGAGAGAAATCCCTTCTCAGAGGATAATTTTCTTGTATTTTTTTTTTTTTTTTTTTTTGGTGTAGGTTTCTGGGAATCCTTTTAACCCTGCATTGGGATGTGTGTGTTTATTTCTCTAAGAAGCTCCAGAAGATTGGGAAATCACTAGGTTTTGCGTACACCGGTAAATAATCACTGCCTCGAATAATAATATTTATTTGTGCCTTGACTTCTTTCTCTTGCTTACGTACAGACTATATATGTCAGCAGGCTGAGCAGGGACTCCCTGCTCTAGAGAGCTCCCATATTGAGGGTAGGCTCAGGGAGTGCCATTCAGGTTGCATTGCACTACAGAAGAGGCGGCCAGTGGCAGGGGGAGAGCAGTGCGTCTTTAATGCTGCATGGGTTCTAAAGGTTACAGAGCACTTCGGAAATGTACATCTCCCTGTTGTTACGGAGAGACAGCAGGTATGGAAGACGTTGGCTCTTGGTGTGCCCCCCAGCCTCAGCCCTTCCAGGTACCTAGAATTTTAAGAACTTACCTCTACTCAGGTTTGTTTTTCCATTTCCTCCCAGCCCTGTTTTGTCATCACGGCCATGAAAATCTAATGAAACTGTTGAAAACCCTTACACCTCCAGAACCACTTCTAGGCTCACACTGTTGACTTACTGCTCCCTTTTTGTGTTCTGCCCAAGGCACAGCAGACTCCTTTTATTTTTCATTAAATTGTACAATAGGCAGATTCTTGAAAACACAACACGGGTGGAAATGTGAAATTTGTGCACTTTAAGGAATTCAAATTGCCAAGTTTCGGCACTCTCCCTAAGGGTCCATTATTGAAGATCACAATGTCACTTTGTTCGTTTCTCCTCAACATTCACAGTTCCTCCCCACACCTGCCTGCTGCTAGCTGTAACTAGACGATGTCAGAAACAGGGACAGGGATGGCCATTCTCTGAGAAATGCTGCTTGGGTTTTGCTCACCCCAGGATTCTCTTTCTAACCAGTGGGTGTTTGGTGCGTTGCCATCAACGGTGCCTCACTTGATAGCACCTTTAAGATCTAATTCCCAGTTCACTTTCTTCTTTTTGTGACCTTCTCGGTGTATGTCACCCATGCACTTCTTCAAAGTCAGCCTGAACAGATAGAAAAACCGAAAGACAAGTTACGGAGCTCCTGGAAAGTCAGGAACAGGTTCAGCTCAAAAACAGATTCCCAACTTCCAATGAAATGATCCAGGTTGGAAACAAGACACAAACTGGCCTTTAGGCTCTCTGCTCTTATTTTGAAGACAAAAAGTGTGGAAGGCAAGGCCAACGTGACCCCTGCCGCTACATTTTTCTAATGTCCTTCCCACTCAGTCTTCAGTTCCCTGAATAGGCTACGTGGTGGGTACCAGTCACCACTTGTCTGCCGGTTGCATCATGCACATTACTCACTGCCCAGGTACCGCCCTGCAGCCAGCCTGTAACAATAGCACGTAGAAGAAAGTAACACTCAAGTTGGTCTTGGGCACTGTCCAAGGGGATTAGCTACCAGAAGTACCTGAAAGGCCTTGTTGAAACACACTCACCTGTGACCCAGTTCCTTGGCCTGGATCTCAAGGACAGGGTGATAGCTGCCTTTCTGGACCTATAAAATGAGATATCTTTCTCCATTGACATTTGGCCTGATGGCTCCTAGGGTCTTCCTGCCACGGAATCAGAAGAGTGCTTCCAGGCCTCAGCTTTGCGCAGGAGCTTGTTAGAGATGCGGAAGCCCAGATTTGCCCCCTGATGTTTCAAACCAGCACCTGCCTTTAAGAAGATTCCCAGATGATCTGTACACATTATGACTTCTACCAGGATGCAGACTCTGAGTGAGAGTCAAGCAAGCAGGCAGGATATTTATTCGGTAGTGTCCTTAGGGTCAACACCTGTATGACTAGGAGGGGAAGGGGTCGGGGCACCTGAGTGGCTTGGTCGGTTGGGTGTCTGCCTTCAGCTCATGTCATGATCTCTGGGTCCTGGGATTGAGCCCCGCATCGGGCTCCCTGCTCAGCGGGGAGCCTGCTTCTCCCTCTGCCTCTGCCCTTCCCCCTGCTTGTTCATGCACACACTCTCACTTTCTCTAATAAATAAATAAATAAATAAATAAATAAATAAATAAATAAATAACTTATTAAAAATTCAAACAAAAAAAAGGGGAAGGGGCAGGAGGGGCAAGGCAGAGGGAAGAGAAATGTGCAGGAATGAATGGTAGGGAGAGGGAGAAAGCGAAGCTGTAAGGCGGGCCCAGGGACGGGCTCCACTAACCACACGGGTTGCTCATAAGCTAGACTGGCCTTCAGAGTTGTCACCTGTGGGGCAGCACATCCTTCACTGCACAGTGCTCACTGCATACAGTGGGGTTGGAGGAAGCACTGCTCTGGGCAGGAGTTCTCACACTGTGCTTCCAGATCAGCAGGGCCTTTGACATGGGGACTTGCTAGTAAAGCAAATTCCTGAACCCCACCCCAGACCCACTGAGTCAGGAACTGTGGAGGTGGTGCCCCGCAGCCTATGTTTGAACAAGTTCCCCAGGTGGCAGCTGCATGCTTAAGTTTGAGAACCACTGCTCTGAGGCAGTGGGCTTTTTGTTTGTTTTGTTTCTTAATAACAGCTTTATTGAGATATTTTCACATTCTTTTTTTTTTTTTTAAGATTTTTTCAGTCATCTCTCTACCCCACGTGGGGCTTGAACTCACGACCCTGAGATCACGAGTTGCAAGCTCCATTGGCTAAGCCGGCCAGGTGCCCCTGATTCACACTCTGTTTTAGTAAGAAAATTCACCGTTTTACAGTGTGTAACTCAGTGATTTTTAGTGCCCTCACAAGGCTGTGCCGCCATCGCCACTAATTCCAGAACATTCCTATCACTCCACAGGGAAGCCTGATACCCATTAGCTGTCTCTCCCTACACCCCTCTCCCGAGTCTAGCATCCAGTCTACTTTCTCTCTCTGTGGCAGTTTGCCTGTTCTGGACATTTCAGAGAAATGGAATCATATAGTCTGTGACTTTTTGCATTCTCTTTCCCTGGGTGTAACGTTGTCAGCGTCCATCCACCTTGTAGTGTGTATCAGTACTTCAACTTGGTTTGTTTTTAAGATTTAATTTTTAAGTAATCTCTGCACCCAACATGGGGCTCAAACCCACAGCCCTGAGATCAAGAGTCATACACTCCACTGACTGAACCAGCCTGGTGCCCCCTTCATCTTTTTAAAATAGATAAGTAATGTAGTGTTGGGTGGATATACCACGTTTTGTCAGTCAGTGAACATTTATGTTGTTTCCACCTTTTGGCTCCTGTGAACAATGCTAATATGAACAATCACGTACAAGTTTTTGAGTGTACAGGGTTTTTTTGTAAAGACCCAGAGTTAGAATTGCTGGGTTGTTATGGTAACTCCAAGCTTAACTTTTTACAAAGTTCCAGACTGTTTTCCGAAGCGGTTATACCATTTTGCCCAAACACCTGCAGCAGCATCGGGGTTCCATTTTCTCTATCACCTCACCAACACTGATTATAACCCGGCTTTTTATTGGAGTGCCTGTAGTGAGTGTGAAGTGGTAACTCACTGTGATTTTGATTTGCATTTCTCTCATGACTAGTGATGTTGAGCATCTTTTCATGTACTCATTGGCCGTCTTTGTATCTGCTTTGGAGAAATATCAATTCAGATTCTTTGCAGGACACACGTTAGTCTTTAAGGAATCACTGTGGATACCTGCTGTGTGTCTAGTCAGGTGCAGTTGCTTTAGGGTTTATAAAAGAAGGCGCAGGGCGTGGCCTTTAACACTGCAAAATTCTAATTAGATGCTGCACATTGAAAGAAGAGGACAGGAGAGTCTACTGTCAAGGGCGAGCCTGAAGAGATTCACTTTCTGTTACTAGTCAAGCTACAGAAAGACCTTGTATGGGTTACTGGGATACAGCAGGTGTTAGCATTGTGGATTATGTCCCCTACCAGCCTCGGAAAGTGAAATGGTTCATCTGTTTCCTCATCTGGAAAAAGACTACTCGCCTCCCTATTTATCAGAGGTTGCAGAGATTCATTAGAATACTCTGTGAGTGCTTGAGGAAGTGTGAATCACTCCATCACAGGCCGAGGAATAGGCTTGCAGGCGTCCCTACATAGTCTCTGAGTCCCTGTGAGCAGGTCCCATGGTGGCGGTGCCAGGGCTCTCCCAGCCACCCATGGCAGGCTCCCTCTCTCAAGGTTCTCAGGGCTTCCCGGCAGCTTCTCTTTACTCTTGCAACACACCTTGAATGTGGCATATTGGAACATCAGGATTTCAGAGGAGAGGTGTCTAAAATAAAACCTGTGTCATGCTCTCATCCATCTACAGCCTCCATGCCGGTGATGGCAAGACCGCCGGCTGCCTCACGCTTGTGCCTGTGCCATCGTTGTAACTTAAAAAGTGCCCTCTCAGCTTAGAGGGGAAGAAACACACACACTCCAATATGTGACTTGTTAGTGTTGTAGATTAGATCATGACTTGACCTCTGGTCCATCAACACCTGGCCTGGTGTCCTTACCTGGGAGTTTTACTTTACAGGTTGCTAAGGATTAATGATGGGATGTTTTGGTTCTTGCTGTATAAGTGGATCCTGTCCCAGGAGGTCCAGGGTCTCCTGAGAGCAGGCATTCATGTTTGTTTGGTGTTGGCACTGGGTGTGTTCCGTTGTAGTAATATATTCCAAACGCCATGAGATCACCCTTGTCGCATTGAAGGAAAGTGTCTCAGAAGTATGCGGAGAGGTTGAAGCATAAAGATATTTCCTGAATGGACTTCAATTTTCAGTTTGTTTGTTTTTTTTTTTCCCCAGAAGCCCTTCTACTGGCTGGGTAATAATTGGGGTATTTGAGTCACTGTTTCTTGAACACAATTAGCACAAAACCCTGGCACTGCAGAATTCAAAGCATGGTTTGTGTAGTGAATAGCCCACACATGGGATCATGACTTTCTTTCATCTGTCCCCAGCTGAGCGCTCTCAGATGTGCCTTGTCTTAGATAAGGATGTGTCTGAAAGAGTCGTGCGTCGGGCAGGTTTGAGTCGTTTGAGCCCTCGTTGAAATTCACAAGGCTACACCGTCAGAGAAGGTGAATCCTCTGATAAAACAAAGAACTGTGTTGTGAGACAAACTCTACCTCTAACCATTCATTTCTTCTGTCCGTCAGAAATTTGACACGCTTATTTCTTTAAAGCTGGTTATATCTTTAGAGAAAATATCTACATTCTTCTCTGTTTTTGTTTTGTTTTTGAAGAACAGGACATGTAAAGCTCTCTGGAATCACAGACACAGATTGGAGGCAGAAGGATGGGCAAAAGTGGTGTTTTACATCATTTTTGCATTTAATTTTTAAAATGCCAAGATCAAAAATAAATACATAAAATGCCAAGATCTTCAAGTTTCTCAATATTCTTTGGATAAGAGTTTTGCAATGCAAATTTCATCACCTATGCTCTTCCCAGTGTCCGTAAGCCAGACACCCACTCACCTGTGTTTGTGGATCCTGACTGATTAAACTCTGGGCCAGGCCAGACCTTTGAAGAGACTGAAGCAGCCACATGAACACAGCAGGGGTCTGGAAGGTGGCCCCAGTGAAGGCTCCTGAAGCACCTCTGGTGTTTGGCTCTTGGCCTGTAGCCTGTACTCTGCTTGCCTACACCTGGGATATAGAAACACCAAGTCAGTGTGAGGGCACATACTTCAGAGAGGGGAGACCCTTGTCATTCTAAGAAACTAGTCAGCAGGGATGCCTGCCTGGGTGGCTCAATAGGTTGAGCTTCTGCCTTTGGTTCCAGTCATGATCCTGGGGTCCTGGGATCGAGCCCTACATCAGGATCTCTGCTCAGTGGGGAACCTGCTTCTCTCTCTCTCTCTCTCTCTCTCTCTCTCTCTCTCAAAAAATAAAATCTTGGGATCCCTGGGTGGCGCAGCGGTTTGGCGCCTGCCTTTGGCCCAGGGCGCGATCCTGGAGACCCAGGATCGAATCCCACATCGGGCTCCCGGTGCATGGAGCCTGCTTCTCCCTCTGCCTGTGTCTCTTTCTGCCTCTCTCTCTCTCTCTGTGTGTGTGTGTAACTATCATAAAAAAAAAAAAAAAGGTTAAAAAAAAAATAAAATAAAATCTTATAAAAAGGAAGGAACAAACCAACAAATGAACTAGTTAGCCAGATAGCAGGACCCTGACAAGAAGGGCCTGTAACTGGTGGTTCTGCTGCATGTAAAAGAAAAAGAGAAAGCACAAGAAAGAAAACATTTTATTGTTAGGGAGGTGATTTTGCCAGTAATTTAAATGGCTGCTTTCTTCTCCTAAGGAGGTAATTCTAGTTCACTTAATGTTACACAGCCTTGGGCATCTGGGTCGCTCAGTGGTTGAGCGGCTGCCTTCAGCTCGGTTCATGGTCCTGGGGTCCCGGGATCGAGTCCTACATCGGGCTCCCTGCAGGGAGCCTGCTTCTCCCTCTGCCTGTGTCTCTGCCTCTCTCTGTGTCTCTCATGAATAAATACCATAAAATACTGTTACGCAGCCTACCCTCCCCCCCATACCAGATGATAAGATCTAAGATATATTGAGGAACTAGTGGTTTAGCACCTTAGTGTACTGTCCCATGAAACCCTGAGGGACAGGCGTGTGCGATAAACTGGAAGCTGGATGAGGCCATTTGGTTCAGGTGTGAAGCTGGACCTCCCAGCACATTTATACCACTGTGCTAGACACTAGCACAGAAACATGCCATTAGAAGGTGCACGGTGTGTTCCCTAGAACTCACTGGGGCCCTCAGGAACTATTGGCTGAGTAAATGAAGGCCTGAACTTCTTGGGGCAATTTTGTTCCTTTTGATGGTCATTTTAGCTGCCGTTTCCTCTCCATGGAATGAGTTTTATCACTTACCTCTTTATACTTGAGCAGAATAAAATTTCTTGTGACTGTTGCTCGATCCAGTTTCATTCTCCACCCTGGGTGGGAGACGGGCTGGCATGAAACCAGAGCAAAGTGCCAGCACCACAAGGTGTATACTAGCAACTGGGATACTTAGCGACCCTATAATCTTCCCTTCGGGTGATGCCTTAGGGCAGTTCTGTTGAGCAGACAGATGGTCCAGATGATGTCTTTTAAGGGCCCCTCCTGCTCTATGAATCTTCATTTTCAAAGCATGTGAAGAATTTAGCATCACGTTTGCCATTTTTCACTAAGGCTGAACTCACAGACAGTGACACTTCCACTTTAAAACAGCATAAACCAGCATTTTCCCTTGTCCTGTACTCAATTTGACATCACTTGGAAATACTGGGAAGTCACTGCCTGTTCCTGGTTTTTGATACCGGCTAACCACCTATTGCTAAATGAGACGAATTGAAATAATGACCTAAGAACTGCAGTAGGGTAGTGTTAATGTTCACAGGCCGGATAAGCCCACAGGTACTAGAATCCATGTCTCGCATGGAGAAGGTGTCAAACAACACAGCCCTTGTCATTGAGCCCTCGCGTTTGCTTCCAGGTACTCCTGGCACTGTGCACTGTTTGTAGCAGTCTTTCCCCTTCCTTCCCTCTTCCCTCCCTCCCTCACCTCCCTTCCTCCCCCTTCCTTTTCTCCCTCCCCCTTTCCTCCCCCTCCCTCCCTCACCTCCTTCCCTCCCTACTTCCTTCTCTCCCTCCCCTTTTCCTCCCTCGTCACTCCCTCACCACCTTCCCTCACTGCCCTCCCTCTCCCCCTTCCTCCCTCCTTCCCTCCCTCACCTCCCTCCCACACCTCCCTTCCTCCCCCTTACCTCCCTCCCTCACCTCCCTCCCTCCCCTTCCTTTCCTCCCTCCCTCTTTCCTCTCCCCTCTCTCCCTCCCCTCTCCCTCCCAACCCCTCTCCCTCCCTCACCTCCCTCACCTCCCTCCCTTGCCTCCCTCCCTCCCCCTTCCTTTCCTCCCCCTTCCTTTCCTCCCCTACCTCCTTCTCTCCCCACTTCCCTCCCTCCCTCTTTCATCCCCCTCCCTCCCTCACCTCCCTCCCTCTCTCCCCCCTTCCTCCTTCCCTCTTTCCCTTCCTTTGTTTCTGTCTTCTTCTCTTTAAACAAAAAAACTCCCACTGAAATCTACTTTGTATACCATATCTGGAACATTTCTAGTCAACAGTGGAAAATGAGAGTTGGCCTGAGGTCAGCTGTCTCATGGAAGCTTACTGGACACCAGATGAGATTATCAGAAGAGGTCATTCTGGCACCTCCAGATCTTTAAAAAGGAGTCTCATCTCGATCTGAGAGCTAGGAGGAGTTCTCCTGGCAGCCTGTGGGATTAATTAGATTTAGGATTTAGGAGAGTCTGTGCCACTCCAGTCATCTATGATTCTTAAAAGAAAAATGGCTTTTGCAGCCTATGAACAATTATGTGTATGACATAGTTTTTTGAAGCTTCATTCATATGCTCAGTCAACAAACATTTCCTGAGTACCTGCTAGTGTGGGCAGGACATTAGGATGAGGATATAGTAGTGAAAAAAAATAGATACAACTTCTACCCTCACAAAACTTATATACATGATCTTTTCAAAATCTTCAATTACTGGGACACCCAGGTGGCTCAGTGGTTGAGCATCTGCTTTTGGCCCAGGGCATGATCCCAAAGTCCCTGGATCGAGTCCCACTTTAGGCTCCCCACAGGGAGCCTGCTTCTCCCTCTGCCTGTGTCTCTGCCTCTCTCTCTATGTCTCTCATGAATAAATAAAATCTTTTTTAAAAATCTTCAATTACTTAATAGTCTGGGCAACTTATCATTCATATACACTTATCTGTATAAGTCAGGCATTCTTGGTTAGGTCCAGAGGCCTATCTGCAGTTGGCCTGCTTCTTCCAGCAAGGGAGTGCTGCTCTCAGCAGTGCTCTGCTGGGAGGCAGAGAAGGGGTTACTAGGGTCGGAACTCCCTTTCAGCTGCATGGAGCTTGCTGTGTGTTAAGAAGACCATTCAGTCCTCATTCCTGACAAGAATACTTTCTTAAAAAAATGTGTATGTCCCTCTGTCGGGATGTATGATCATTTGAAGCCTTTGGGCAAAATCCACTGGTAGAAAGCCTGTGGAGAAATCGAACCTGGCAAAGGTGTGTGATATGGAGGATATGGAGCAGTGAGGTGCCAGGTACTGGAGAAGCTAAGACACAGAAGACTCAAGACTCCATCTTGATGTGAAGGATAATGTGAATGGAAGAG
Source organism: Nyctereutes procyonoides (assembly GCF_905146905.1). Classification (NCBI taxonomy): domain Eukaryota; kingdom Metazoa; phylum Chordata; class Mammalia; order Carnivora; family Canidae; genus Nyctereutes; species Nyctereutes procyonoides. The sequence continues at coordinate 75,370,714 of NW_026575126.1, forward strand.
TCCGGGGAACTTTGGGAGATGAAACCATGAAAGCAGAGGCTGTTACCTAGCAATTTCTCCCTCTGAGCATGACTGCCAGACTTCCTTGGTGGTTGCAGTCCCCACGCCATCTCCCCTAACCCCTACCACAGTGTGGGGGTGCAGCAGGCCAGTGTGTCACAGCCCCCCGTGCCACAATACAAGGTATTGCCCAAATGAGGATGTTTATGTGAAGACATAGACGATTGTTCTTTTAGGAGATCTCTTCACTCCTTCACCAGATATTTATATTTAGGGGAAAAAAATGGGAATAGCTGGAGGAAAGTGCTTACGTATCATAGAAGTAAATCTTAGGACGTCTGCTGTTCTCAGAGTTCACTTAAAGTTAAAAGTTAATCACCTCCAGGAAAAAATTCCACATTGAAATGTTGGTGGTGAATGTGTTATGCTAAGAAATTAAAACCCTGTATTTTTACAATTAGTTACAAAAATGTCACTTTCTGTGAAGATATGACTAACAGTGCTTGCACCCCCCACACGGCCTACCAGGCCCGGTGTCTCACTGGGCCCTTGCCAACTCCGAGTGCTTTCTTCTGGGGTGGTTATTCTTTGAAAACATGACAGACAAAATTAGTGTCCTGTTGTACAAATGATTCTCTGAGTGTCTCATGCCTTTTCTAGAACACACTCCATCTTCTAGTTTCTTATTGGGGTAACTTTTTCAGAGCACCACCCCCCCTTCCCCCCAGGAAAATTAAAGGTCATCAAGAAGCATCCCCAGTTGGGTTACCCTGATGAAAGGAACAAGTGTCAGAGAGCCTCCTTGCCCACATTGGGGGGTGTATGTGTGATTGGGAACACTGGTGGTAGTTAGACAGTGCCCTGGTACATTGCCTAGCGGGAACGTGGGCATGCCTAAGAATGCTAGTTGACTTCTAATGCCCATACTCCCCTTCTTCCTCAGTGATGGAAATACAGATTTTTAGTTGGGCAAATGGTCTGACGGACTGGTGCAACTAAATAGAATTAAGAGTATGTTTCATAGCCTCCCTTACAGCAAGATGGTCATGTGACTAAGTTGTGGCCATTTGGTATTAAATGTAAGTGTCAAGTACTGCCTGTGTAGTATGTCCTTAAGGGGACAGCAGCATGCCCATCTGGAACATGGACATAGGGTTGGGGCTGCAGCCATAGTCCTGAGCCATTATGTGGCTTTGGGAGCTGAAGGCAAGAAAGGCAGGAGCAACAGTGTGTCTAGGCCAGACCAGCCCAGACTGCCTGCCTTGGGACTTCAACTTTGAGAGCTGGCATAGAACTCTTGTATAGCCACTATTATTTTAGATTGTCTGTCACATTCAGCCAGACTTAGTCCTCACTGACCCAGTGGGGAAATGGCTCTAAGAGGAGCTATCATTCACCTTCCTAAGTTCCTAACATTTGGAAGTCATTTCTTATATCAAGTTTCTTTGGGCAGCCCCGGTGGTGCAGCGGTTTAGCGCCGCTTGCAGCCCAGGGCGTGATCCTGGAAACCCTGGATCGAGTCCCACGTCAGGCTCTCTGCATGGAGCCTGCTTCTCCCTCTGCCTATGTCTCTGCCTCTCATTCTCTCTCTGTCTCTATGAATAAATAAATAAAAAATAAAATAAAATAAAGTTTTTTTGTTACAATTACACAGTCACAATCGATCACTCTGCACACTTAACTGTGGAGTGTAGAAAGGTGCTGGGAGCACAGAGGAATGAAAATCTCATGCTCACTCACTGGAATTTGCTCTAACTAGCATTTGCCAAAATGCTACTCACAGCCTTGTGCATCATAAAATAAAGGAATTACTAATTAGTCTGTCATGTGGGCAACCAGACCAGACTTGTATAGTGACTCCGGTGACGTACTGCGAGTCACATTCACTAGAGCAGTACTATTTCCTAAAAAGGAGCCTTTCAATATTTCGTCAAATATACAGATAATAACTGGGAAACCCTCTAGGGTATATGTGTGTATGTGCATATATGCATGTATGTGTTGGTTGTTACAGTAGCAGAAAACATCTACTCCTGACTGTCAAAAAAGGACAGATGACACTAGGGTTCTTAGCTGCTAACAGACTTTTGGGGAAAAGGGAAAAGCCCATCATGCACTCCTAAATTCGACAGAGTACATAAGCTAGAATACATTTCTGCATCGGACCCGTCAGCATAGGCAATGACTGTGTGGTTGCTTACTCATTATTTCTTTTTTTTTTTTTCATTATTTCTTTAATAATTTTGCTGATGCAAAATATTAGAAGGTGTCTCCAGGCTTCTGTATTGTAGGGAGTCCCTGTAAAGAGAGCTGCTTGCTGCATCTGACATCTTGAGTTGTGACTGCTCAGACCCCAGGCCAGGAAGAGGAATGGTCAGCCTTTTCCCCAGCAGAGTGGAATTCTAGACATAGGAACCATCTCAGTCTTAGAGTTTCTTCTGGATGTGAATCTTGCAGGTGCTCTGGTATTGCCCTTTAAGTTGGGGGAACTGAGGCCCAGGAAATCCTAACAAGACCTCCATGTGACCCGGGACAGTGCAGACAGGAACCCAGACTTCAGAGTTCTGTACCTGTTGTTCTTGTAATCATACAGCATGGCCTCCCATTTTCAGGACCAGCAAATGCCAAGTTTGGCAATGTATCCACCTTCATTTTTGTTTGAGATTAAAAAACAGAACGAAATGGTGTCATAAGCAAGTCTGTCCTAGGCAGGTCAGGATTTATTTCTTCCCCTGTACCTTTTACTTATTTTCTTACCAGAGGGTGTATCCCCGAGACTGAGAACTAAAGGAACAGATTGCTTAGCTCCCCCATGTGTCTGCCCTGGTGGTGGATCATTAATGGTGTAGAACTGAGGGCAGTGCTGGGCGGGCCAAGGTGGGGTGCATGCCGCTTTAAGAGATTTATGTGGAGGTCTGAGCCAGGGAGCCAGCTCAGTGGTACATCATCATGCAGGCGACATCAGAGACTTTCTTCTTCGCTTGGGTGCATTATCATAAAAAGTGATTTAGACTGGAGCTGATTGATGCAAATGGCCCTATGTTCTTTCCTATCATTAGCGGCCTCTTTCAGTGGCCAGAGGCAGTGATTAAAGCTGTCATTTGGAGCTGCTCATTAAAGGCAAGCCCCAGAATAGCAAGAGGAAAAGAGGTTGGAGAGGCATATATATACATATAGATGTACATATGTGTGTTTGTATGTTTTGGGGGAGGGGAGCCTTAAAAGTGTATCATCCCCTTCTAGATCAAATCACTGAAATCAAGGCTATAGAGACATTTCCACCGAGACTATAGAATGCTCCTTTGCAAGTAATATTAGATTTTCAGGAGTATCACAGTAGATTCTGATGACAGCTTGCCTACCTATTATGAAAGGAGATGGGGTGGGTATTGTGTTAGGTGTGTTTTGTTAGGGATTGACCCTGGTGAGACCTCATTAGGCCTCCCTTCTCTCAGGCTGGGGGCTTGAAAGGTGTGCCACAGGAGAGCCCAGAGTGGCTGGCCTTGGTAAGTCCCGCTGTGACAGTGGTGACCCCAGGGGTAGAGAGGAGGAGGAGAAGAGCAGGGGAGCATCTTTGCTGAGCCCAGAGGAGATATCTGGATGCCAGTCAGAGAGCGTGGGCACAAGCAGGCTCCCATATAGGAGAGGAATGGAAAGTGGAGGGAACAAAGCAAAGATCCACACATGGAAGAAGAGAGATGAATCAGGGAATGGTTTCCTTGGCTCCTTGGAGAGTTCCAGTGGGGGCCATGCGACTGGCTAGTCACCTTGTAGTAAAACTGGGCTTTGTTGGGCACCTGCCGGGGGTTCCTTAAACATGCATTCACATCCTCTTACACACTGATTTGAGGTCGGTGTCCAAATGGTGATAATTCCTCAAAGTCTTCCCCCATCCCACCTCCCTCCCCCGCCCCCAAATGAGCTCCACCACACCCAATGTGATGGTTGGGATGGTGGGTGGCAGGCTGAACATGGAACATTGAAACTGATGCCAGGGAAGGAGTCACCTGTGACTCCTTAAAAAAAGCCATTTTTTGGTTGTAGCTAGCCTGTGCATCTTCCCTTGGCCAGTTGATGGTTCCAGTCCCGAAATCCCACCAAACTTCTGCAGAAGCCCATCTTCGGCTCTCTTCGGAAAGTCCTCTGGGAGGAAAAAAATAAGAAATTATCAATTTAATTTCCCTGTCTAATGAACTGGTCTTATACATAAAAATTCAAATTAACTTTTTTTTCATATGGAAGCAGCGACCAACCCCAGTTATGCCACCACCACCGTCTCCATGACAACTCCTTGGCTGTGACAACTCACGTGACTTCACAGTCACAGGCCCTTGAAATGAAGCAAAGGAAAGTTTTAGTTTCTCTTCTGTAATTTAGTGGACCCCAGGGGCTCCCGTAATAGGGTGAAGTGGAGGCATGGGGGTTTCTGTGTGGTGTGGACAGCAAAGAGTGGGAAATGATTAAATTATTCCTCAAGCTGCAGGGATTGGAATATTCTGCAGAGAGCACTTCCTTATCAGGTTCTGAGCCAGTTGTTGGCTTCGAACATGTGGCCTTTGTCCTGCTCTCTGCTGCACTCCCCTTGCTTTATTCTTAGCCTGGGTCTGGTGCATCAGGGCTTATTAGTACTGATGCTGGGCTGTGATGTTCCTCTCCTCGGGGAGCACGCAGCAGAACTGAACAAAGTCACTAGTAATCTGTGCTTACAGCCTCCCCCCTGGGGAGAAAGCCCAGCCAGCTGGCACTCTCGTGCTGAGCACATTCACTTCCCCTGGCAGGCCAGCAGCCTGGCAGGGGCCCAGAGGCCAGCCGGCAGCAGGGCCAACCTGCCCCAGCGCCCCAGGCCACCCAGCTCTGGATCACAAAGATTGTGCACTGCCTTCCAGACTGGACACTGGCTGAGACATCACATCTCATCTGCCCGAGACTTTCCAGGCAGCCATTGTCACTCCCTAGAAATAAAAAACATGACTGCTGTCTGAAGAACAACTGGCAGGCCAGCTATATTGGGGGTTAATATGGGACCATGCCCCCTCTTTGTCTTTCTGTTTTCCCAGACTCTAGGTCAGTGGCACAAAGAAAAATTCTGTGGGTTCGGTTTCCTATAGTTGGAAAGCAGTTTGTACTTGGAAGGAGGGTGGGTAGCAGGTGGCAGGGGTAAGGAAGGGTGGGGTAGGAGAGACACTGAGAATCTTGCATGTGTATATATACATGTTAGAAAACGCCTGGAGGGAAAAAATGAACGGCCTAAACCCCTCTGGATCCCAAACTTAATGGGTTTCCTGCACAAGCCTACCTTCCCAGCATAGTCATTGTTGAAGTAAGAATTACCGCTTGAACAGACAGATTACTAGTAACAAAAGTGAATTGGTAATCCAGAAACTCCAAGCAAACAAAATTTGTCCAGGACCAGATGGCTTCACAGGAAAATTCTGCCAAACATTTAAGGAAAAGAATACCCTTTCTTCTCAAACTATTCCAAAAAATGAGAGAGGAAGGAAAACTTCCAAATTAATTCTGTGGGGCCAGCTTTACCTTGATACCAAAACAAGATAAATACACCACCAAAAAAAGAAAACCATAGCCAATAACTCTGATGAACATATTTGATGCAAAAATCCTTGACAAAATATAAGCAAACAAAATTTAACAGTATATTTAAAAGTTCGTTCACCACAATCAAATGGGATTTATTCCACAGATGCAAGGTGGTTCAATATCCACAAATCAATCAATATGCTATATCACATTAACAGGAGAAAGGATAAAAACCATATGATCATTTTAATAGATGCTGAGAAAGCATTTGACACAGTGTACAACATCCATTCATGATAAAAACTCTCAGCAAAATGGGTTTAGAGGGAACATACCTCTACATAATAAAGATCATATATGAAAAACCCACAGCTGACATCATGCTCAGTGATGGAAAGTGAGAGATTTTCCTCTAAGAGCAGAAACAAGACAAGAATGTCCACTCTCACCACTTTTATTTCACATGTTACTGGAAGTCCTAGCTGCAGCAGTCAGATAAGAGAAAGAAACGAAAGGCATCCAAACTGGTAAGGAAGAAATGAAACTTTCACTATTTGCAGATGACATGATACTATATATCAAAAAGACTACCTGAAGAAATCTAAGTTAGAACTAATAAATTCTGTAGAGTTGCATGACACAAAATTAGAATACAGAAATCTGTTGTGTTTCTATACACTAATAATAAAGTAACAGAGAAATTAAGAAAACAATTTTAATTTAAAATTGTATCAAGCAGAATAAAAAAAGTTAGGAATAAACTCATTCTAAAAATTGTATGACATTGATGTAAGAAACTGAAGATGACACAAATGAATGGGAAGATATACCGTGCTCATGGATTGGAAGAATTAGTATTGTTAAAATGTCCATGCTACCCAAAGCAATCTACAGATTCACTGCAATATGTATCAAAATACCAAGAACATTTTTCATGGGATTAGAACAAATAATTCTAAAACTTAATGGAACCACGAAAGACCTCAAAAAGGCAAAACAGTCTTGAAAAAGAAGAACAAAGCTGGAGGTATCATAATCCCAGATTCAAGATAGACCACAAAGCTATACTAATCAAAACAGTATGGTACTGGCACAAAAATAGACATATAAATCAATGGAACATGATAGAGAATCCAGAAATAAACCCAGGCTTACATAATCCATTAATCTATAACAGAGATGGCAAGAATATACAATAGGAAAAGGACTGTCTTTTCAGTTGGTGCTGGGAAAACTGGACCACTTTCTTAAACCAGGCTCAAAAATAAACTCAAAATGGATTAAGGACCTAAATGTCAGACTTGAAACCATAAAATTCCTAAAAGAAAATATAGGCAATAATCTCTTAGACATCACCCTAATAGGATATTTAGGGATATGCCTCTTGAGGCAAGCGAAACAAAAGCAAAAATAATCTTTTGGGACTACACCAAAATAAAAAGCATTTGTACAGCACAAGAAAGTGTCAACAAAATGAGAAGGCAACCTATGGAATGGGAGAAGATATTTGCAAATGATATATCTGATAAGGGGTTAAGATCCAAAATATATAAAGAATGTATACAACGTAAGACCAAAGAAATAATCTGGCTGAGGGTGGGGGAGGGGGGACAAAAAGAAACAATCTGTTTTTAAAATGGGCAGAAAACCTGAATAGATATTTTTTCCAAAGAAGACCTACAAATGACCAACAGACACATGAGAAGATGTTCAACATCACTCATAATCAGGGAAATACAGATCAAAACTATAAGAAGATACCTCACATCTGTCAGAATGATTAGGATCAAAAAGACAAATAACAAGTGTTGATGAAGATATAAAGAAAAGTGAATCCTCATACTATGGGTGGGAATGCAAACTGTGGAAAACAGTATGGAGTTCCCTCAACAAACTGAAACGAGAATTACCGTATGATCCAGTAGTTTCACTACTGGGTATTTACCCAAAGGAAACAAAAACACTAATTCAAAAAAGTATATGCCTCCCCATGTTGACTGCAGCATTATTTAAAACAGCCAAATTCTGGAAGCAGCCCAAGTGTCCATCCATAGATGAAGGGATAAAGAAGATGTAGATATGTATACCATGGAATATTACTCAGTTGTTAAGAAGGAATGAGATCTTTCCATTTGTGACAACATGGAGGGACCTGCAGGGTATTCTTCTAAGTGAAATAAGTCAGGTAGAAAAGGATGAGAACCACATGATTCCACTTATGTGTGTGGAATCTAAAAAATAAACAAATAGATTCCAGTACAGAGAACAAACTGATGGTTGCCAGAGGGGAGGTGGGTGAGGGATGGATGGGGAAAAAAAATAAAAAGAAACAATTCTCTCATTTGAGCCACATCTTCTAGCAAGGGAAAGGGAATAGGGTCCTCAGAGAAAGTATTCCTTCAGTCAGTGCCCTGACTTAGGGTTGAGAGCAGTCTACAGTTTTCTCAGAATGTTTAGGGATTTCTCAGGCTTAGGATTTTGCCACCCAGCCCATAGAAAACATGCCCTGCAAAGTCTATGGCTTTTCTAGGAAGAACATGACAAGCATGAGACACCATGTGTGTGGCTCCCAGTTGACACAGGTAGAGGCCGACTGGGCTGTTACCAGGCATATAGTTGTCCTGATAAAAAGACTGGAGACGAGGCCAAAGGGAAGTGCATTCTGCTACAAAGTTTTATTTTACCAGAAGGCATTTAATGGAGGAATTTCTCCGGAAAGAAAAAGCTGTAAAGACCTGAATGTAATGGCTTTTGTACCCTTCCTTCAAATGTCCCCCGTTCCATTAATCTGAGCCCACAGAGTAGTGGTGCAAACAACAATAGCAATGATCACTGAGCTTTAGAGGGCACGTTCTCCATGCCAGGCACTGTGTTGAACTCCAGACACGGTGGCATGTCATGCTGGTGGCGGTGCAGGGACGGTGGTATGGGCATTAGCCCTATTTAGCAGGTGAGGGCACTGGCCGCAGAGCTTTCTGAGCATGATGTAGCTGCCTCACAGAGGACCCAGGATCTGAACCTGAGGTCCGGCCTGAAGAGGATGCTGTTAACCACGACCTGTCAGGGAGTACCGTTTGGCTCTAACAGCTGACACCATATGCCCTGCTGTGCACAGCTCGAATTTTGCATTTATAGTGGGATGATCTGATGACTCGAAGCTCCACAAGGGCAAGGTCATGTCTATTTTTATATGTGGCCACATCTGCGGTGTCTTGACAGGGTGCCCTGCCCACTATATGTATCCAGCACATAGTTACCATAGGAAAAAGCACATGAAGTAGTCAAGGCTTAAAACGACATGTCCTCCAAGTAAATGTGCTTTCCAAATCCTAGATATTTTCCTGAAAATACAGTATAAAATGAAAATCTTAAGATCGGAGGAACTTGAGCAGTAGGAATTATTGCAGAGGGAATTTGGGATTATTGATGGAGCAGGGTCCCAGAAGAGATCTTAAGGGAGGGTCAAGAGCAGAGAAGAATTTTCATTAGCAGAAAGAGGACACTTCCTCCTTAGAGACCAGAGGTGAACAGAGAGAGAAAAAGGATCCAGCCAGTAGTCTTGGGCTTTGTATCACTGAGGAGTGCTTTCAGAGGCAAGTAATAGAGAGCTTGGCCAGCAGCGTGGGAAATCATTACAGGTGTTCTTTGCTCATGTGGTTGTAAGAAAGGTACAGGTGGGTGGTGGCTGTCGGCGGTTCGGTGGCTCAGCGGTAGGGACCAGCACCTTTGAGACTTTCTTGGCCTAACCCTCACAGCCACGTGATGGCTGTTGCAGCTCCTGGCATCACATCCGTGTTCAAGCAAAAGAAGTGTCCTCCTTATCCTTTTTATTGTGACAGTGGGAGCCACCCCGCCGACTTCTGTTGGATCTCTGTTGCTGGCCAGAGAGTGGCAAGGAGGATGGGAGAGTGAGCATTTAGCCCCTATCTGGGAGGTGAGCCAGAGTGCCAAGGGTCCCACGCCAGCTCTATGTGCTGCTTGCCAGCCGGCCAGAACAAGGCTTGGGGCTCCATGGCCATGGCCATCGTACAGCTGCTACAGGGGAGGGGCATGCCAGGACCATTGGGGTCTGCGCCTCTGCTGGGCTTATTTCTCTTAGGGGAATGAAAGACATTTGTGGGGGATTCCTGAGAAACTCCATGAAGGGGAGAGTAGGAAAAGTTCAATTACTCACCCATAAGTTCCTAGAACTTTGTGAAGTTCAGGGCATCACAGTTTTGTGAAATCTGCCTTTGCTGAAATTTCCATCCTCCTTGCTTTCTGTCTCTGTGCACCATTCCACCCCCCAAGAGAGATTGAACGATTACACGTAACAGAAGGGATTTTCCTCAGTATAGGCAGTAACTTTTGTCCAATATCTCCACATAAGGTGATTGTCTTTCTGCTTTAGATCTCCAGAAAATTTCTTCCCAGTAACAACTTAACCTAGTGAATGGGGAACCAAACATAGGCAAAAGGAAGCCCACTTAACATCTGAGAAAAGCCTTCCAAGGAAGCTCTGACAGAAACAAGTTTGCATCCTTTCCTCCCTCTTAGACCAGCCTTTTAAGGCCAGCAGTATGCTCCTTTACCAGGCACAGTGGCATCCTACTGGTCGAAAGATGGGGGCATTCCTTGTCTAGGCTAGGGGTGACTGGGGCCAGGAAACCTCAAGAGAAGCCAGGTGGTAGCCCTGGATTTTTGCTGCCTCTTCAGGCAGGTGCCTTTACCTCTGCTGGGGCCATACAAGGAGGCTGGGCAGACCTCAGGGGACCCTGACAGCCCCTAATGTCCTTTCAACTTTCCGTGACTCTGGCTGCCTGAGGCACGACAGAGGTGGCCCCAGCTGCTGCCCAGCAGTGTCTCCCCAGAGGGGTCAGCCTCCTGGGTTCTACTTAGTATCTCAGCTTGTGCCTTCATTTCCCATTAACCAAGAGGAAAACCCAGTTCCAAAAAGGACTCTGTTTTCCATATTGTGTATTTCACATCCGCAGAGCACGCTGTGCCCTATTAAGAATTACACTGCGATCACTAAGCTCATCTCATTTGTGCCAGGGGCCTTGTTCAAAACCTGCTTTCCCAGCAGAGTGGGGCCAGTGGATTAGTATGCCCCCACGCGAGGTGGAGTGGTTCTTATCTCTTTTTTAATGCCTTTGGCAAGGGCCAGAGACAGGGAGAAAGAGGTAAAGACGGGGAGAGAAAGAGCAAGAAAGAAAGACAAACAAAAGAAGAACAGGGGTGAGAGAAAGGCAGGCTAACAGCAGCCCTGCACTTTGTTAGAACATTGGCACTGCATTTATCAGGATTACCGGAGGGTGAGCGGGGTTTGATCCTGTTCTCCGCTGGGAAAGGAAAAAGCTTTATTGTACCTTTTTTAACATCTCACAGTTAGATCAGAACAATATACTGTGCGTGTGTGCGTGTGCGTGTGCGTGTGTGTGCATGTGTGTGTGTGTGTGTGTGTGTGTGTACTACGCACCGTGTGTCTGTGCCTGCGGACAGTGTTCTACTTGGGACACACCCTGTTTTCAAAGCACTTGCAGAGCAGGTGGGCCTGAGGCTTTCTCATAAAGGCCAGATACAGAAAACCACCAGGCTCTCTCTGGGGCTCCCTTTCTAGCAGAGCTTTTTTTTTTTTTTTTCCCTTGCCTTGACTTGGATCAGCAGGATTCACTCCTGTCAGACAAATTATAGCATCTATGAAATGGGGGTATCGACATGTGTGACTTGATCTGTTTTAATAGGGACCCTGTGGGAGTTTCCTCCCTGCCCCACTGAGCTTTGTATTCTTTATGGAAAGGCAGGCAGGGCGCTGGAGGGGGCTGTGGGCTTTAACCCTTTGCTGACAGCGGGTTGCCAGCCTCCTGTGTTCTGGCTGTTTCCTTTTTGTCCCTGGCCATTGTCTGGGGAGTGCGTGCGGCCTGCCATCTACTTCATGCTTATTATCTCACAGGAGACAAGCCCACCCCAGGATGGGGAAGACAGAGCTGTGTTTAGAACCACATCTTTTGATTTCCTATCTTCTTTCTAAAATAATTAGAAGGACTGGTCGAGGTAAAAAAAAAAAAAAAAATCCAGCCAAGTGGGGAAACAAATACATTGTGTAACCCTGGCATTTTGTTTTTTCAGAGGTTTGTCCTGGCTGCCAGTTGGCCCTTAAGGAATTTGAGCCATGGCAGCAGCGAAGTTAGGGTACAGCCGTGCCGGAGGATGCGACCCCTCACAGTGTGTCCACGTGACATATCCTCCCTTTGATCCCTGTCACCCGCTCCCTTTCCTCTGAGCCACTTACTAAGGGAGGATCCTCCTTAGTGCCTTCTGGGACCGTGGGCTCACCGTGGGGTGGTTGGGTCTCAGCCGAAGCCAGTGGCAGGGGCCCGCCACAGCACTGCCGCTGAGAGGTGCTCAGTGCCCTGGCGGCCTCACCACAGCCCTTGCAGGGGTGCGGGGTCCCTCCCGGCTGGTGCACGTCCCTGTCGCCCCGTCCCTTACCCTGGGAGCGCCTTGAGGCCAGGGGCCGGAAGGCCAGTTTTCTTTGTACCCTCTGTCATCTTCTGAGCACAGCGTTGGTGTGCCTGCGTTTGCGGAAGAGTCACACTCCTGAGAAATCGCACGTAGCTGGAATTTGGGGCAGGTGGAATCCTGTATGGCAAACATTTACATTGTTCAGGAGCCAGTCAGAATGTGGCTGAGAAACATCATGATATCCTGTTTACTTCCTGATGTAGGAAGCTCGGCTCACAGCTCCTCTATGAAGTGACACATCCTTTCCCCAGCCCATGTACCCTGCCCTGAGCGCTGATTCCAGGGGTCGCTGCCCTCCGGGACACCTTTGTGAGCGCACATGCACCTGTGCGGTCCCTGTGTGTGCAGACGAGAGGGGGCAGCGAAGAAGCTGGTCTGGGCCCTGAGCCTGAGGGGTGCGGCCACGCCCCGGCGCTTCCCACAGAACCGTCCTGAACCCCGGCTGTCCATGCCCTCGGGGGCCTGGTGCTGTCTGGGCTGGGATTTCACTGGGATTTTTCCATTCCTTTTATTTATTTCATCGAGGCCCTAGGCAGAACTTAGAGCAAGTTAGTTGATAGTGCATCTGTCTTTAATTTTCCTTTAGGGAGAAGAACTCCACTGGGCCTGCTCCCCTCACTCGTTCACTCACCGCTTGCTGGCACCGTCTCACAGCCTCTTTGTTGTGTTTTTGGTTTTTGCTACTCGTTGATTCTGGGACTACACAGAGGGGTGGGAAGGGAGACAAGGGAGGAGGGGCCGGGGGCGGGGGAGGTGTTAGAGGAGGATGATCAGAAGTGAGGTTGCACGAAAGCGGCATAACTGGAAGGCCAGCCCAGCAACTGAGTAGACTGTGCTGTGAATGGCGGTGACACGTGGAGGAGGTTTGGTGACCGAGCAGTGGTGGCTGTGACTCAAGAAGGGGTAGCACAGAGCAGCAGCTTATGGAATCTGGGAAGACAAGGGGACAGTTGCCATCTGCATACACCTCTCCTTCCCTCCCCTTTCCTGAGACGACCAAGGGCACATTGAAGATTTGGGTGTCACTGCCAAGTGCGGCCTGTGCAGGGATGGGTCCCCTGCCAAGCCTGGCTGGCCTCCTTCTCCTGCCTTCCCAGGCCCCAGATTACTGCCTCTAGCTGAATGCACTGGGTGCTCTCCATATATTTCTCCCATAACTCCGTCAAGTGGCCCCATGGTGGCTGCAAAATGATCCTCATATGGAGGGACCCTTGCCACCTGCACCATTTCTAAACCTTCTCAGTGTACTGGGCCCAGTTCCTTCCAAACTGTTCCCAGCGATTTCCTTCTCACTTGCAGGCGTTTCTGGGTTGACTCAAAGTGTAAACCAAAGGACAACTTTGTACCAATTTTTCCGTGTTTTCCACCTTTTGTCAGATTTGTTTTTCAGACGTGGGGCAGGGGAAGGAGGGGGTAGTGGGACTGCTCCTCATATGGTATTAGCCAGAAAAACTCAGCTCTGCCAAACTTTTTAGCTCCAGTTCTTTTTAGACAGATGTGCATGTCAGAAGTGGATTGGAGAGAAAGCAAAGATTAAGGAGGAAAGCCTGGCACAAAATGTGGCCACACAGTGGGCCAATTCAGAGACTCGCTAAGTGCCATGGAATGCAGTGGGTTATCAGGCTGACTTCAGTGTAGACCTTTTAAAGACAAGTTGTGGGGGTGCCTGGCTTAGTGGTGGGGTGCCTGGCTTAGTGGTTGAGCGCCTGCCTTCGGCTCAGGGCGTGATTGATCCTGGGATCCTGGGATCGAGTCCCACGTCGGGCTCCCTGCCTCTGCCTGTGTCTCTGCCTCTCTCTCTCTCTCTCTCTCTCTCTCTCTCTCTCTCTCTCTCTCTCATGAATAAATAAATAAAATCTTTAAAATAAATAAAATAAAGACGAGTTGTGAAATCAGTATATAGTACACCTGAAGCTAATATAACATGGTATGTTAATCAAACTTGATTGATAAATAAATAAAGACAAGTGTAGGCCAGGTGTCTCAGGCTAACCTTAGAGCTGAGGTGGCCAGGCCACTGCGTTTCTATGTGGTCTTTCACAAAACCCTTGCCACCAAGTTCTTATGAAACTTTGACCTGTGTCCCCTCTTACCTCAAGGGTCCGCCCTGGTCCTCCGTCCCTGAAGTCTCAGCCCATGCTGCCAGCTGAACCTGGCATTTGTAAGGCTCATGCCCTGGTAGCTCCTCAGGCAGCACGTTCTTGCTGAGTAGAACGTGGTGTTCAGCCAGCTTCCAGAGCTCATCGGCCCCACGGTTATGGCTCAGGCCTCCGTCATGCTGCCCCTCCTGCTCACTCCCTACTTCCCTGGAATCAGAACTCCCTCCAGTCATATCACCAGGCCTCTGGTCCATAATCTCATATTCGCTCTTGCCAAGAACGTTCTTCAGTAATCCAAAGTCACATTTGTTATTCTACATAAGGCTATAGAAAAGCGTTTGTAATTTTTTTTTCTAAAATCAGCTTTAATATGTTATGACAAAACTTAACTCATGTTTCTAAACATTTTATGTAACAGTTGTGATCTTTTCGACTTATGGAAAAATGGATCCAGAACTCTTGGCAGCTTTCATGCATCTTTCATTGGCCTTTTTCTTTGTGGACTGGAGTCAGCTAAAGGCCAGACTTAAAGAGAATCGTTGACCATTGATACTCTCGTGCAGGCTGTGTTTTATTACCACTGCAAGAGTTAGAGGTAGGGAGAAATGATATCCAGACATGTCAGATCTTAATCGCAAGTGTTGAAAACAGAGATGTGTTTTATTCTAGACCATTAAGGTGGGAGTTAATTACCACATTCAGATGAACTCTCTGCATGCCCTCCTGCCATGGCAATTAGGAAGAGAGTGGCTGCTTGTGTGCTTGACGGTGTTTTATGACCATGGATTATATGGGAATTAGGAATGGGTTGGGGAAGCATTTGAGCCTTGTAGTTACCCAACACCAGGCTGGCCCAACCCCAGATTTGTCAAAACCTCAAATGTTGTGTTTGGCTAACATTCTCCAAAATTTGTTTGGTCAATACTAAATAGTTTCATTTAGCAGACCAGTTTATTCAAATCCCTGGGAGGAGTCTTTGGACTCTGACTTTCTCTGGAAGGCCCTCAAGAGCATCACTGAGGTTTATCTACAGCCAGGGTAGGTTATTAGGAACGCCTGTTAGGAAACTTTGCAAAGCAGAGATGCCTTTGCTCAGCCCCCAGATGTAGATCTTGAGGGTTGCGCTGTCCGTTACAGGAGCCACTAACCGTGTGTGGCTTTTTAAATTTACATTTGAATTATTAGCATTAAATAAAATCTAAATGTCAGGTCCTCAGTGAGACATGTTTTAAGAACTTGATAACCACACGTGGCTAATATATTGGACAACACAGACAGAATATTTTCACCATCACAGAGAAGTCTGTCAGACAGTAGTGCTCTAGAATCTCAACACATCACTTGTGTAGGGTGTCAGTGGATCCAAAGCCACTCTCCGAGGGACAGCTTGGCTTCCCTGATGGTTCTCCAGTGACTCATCACCATAGAGAAGGATCGCCTTCAATACAGCAAGGCCTCTGAGCTTTGTCTCTGATCAGAATGGCAGCCACCTTGGGCATCCAGACTCTGAGGGTCCAGCTTTGAGCACCATCAGGGATGCCCAGTGCCTCACAGTGGCTTCTCATACTATTGCTTCACCTTCTCAACTCTTCCCAGAAGTTGGGGAAGAAAGATGACTGTTCGCTGAAGAGCAACCAAAGGATGCTCACTCCCTACCCCAGGTAATGTCCGCTCTGTCCTTTTCTTCAGTTAGATCACCAGGAAACCGCGTGCTTGAAGATCATTAGCTTATCTTCCTCAATTGAGTTATCTTTGATAGCTCATACTTCAGTGTTTATGCCTTGGGTTTATTAATAACAGAAAAAAAATCAGCATGAAGATAACTGCATATACTATGAAAGTTATTCATAACCAAAGATGTGGACCATTTGTGCAGAGCATTGGGTAATCCTCGGGACGTTAATGTGTCTGTCCACGAGAACTGTAAAGCCTTCTTCGTTGGAGATGGCCGTTTACATGACCCCTTCTTTCTCTCTTTCCTCGTCTCCTGGAAACACCAGAGTTAAATACAGCACTTGGTCATACTGACTTTATTAGCCATCATGATTGTATCTCTTGCTTTCTCTCCCTTCATCAGGTATTTGATTTTCTACTTCAACTTGACTAACTATATTATGTGTATCTGTTTATGTTACATTAATTCTCCTTAAATTTTTTTCTGAAAGAGGCAAAGTATAACACATAAATACAAACTCTTCATTATCTCTCCCTGTTTTAAGATATTCCTCGTGTAAGCCCCAGCCTCTGCCCCTGGCATCAATGTCGGGAATGCCCAAGGACCCTGCACACTGCTGAAGATAAGCTGATTGGGGTGATGCAAAGGCAGAGAAACCCTGCACCATGCATAAGGCAAGGTTATGGAAAAAAACTTAGGGAAGAGGGTCACCTCTCAAATTTAGTCTGATGACAAAAAGCAGCACCAGCCTCCCTGGGGTGTAGAGATAGGAAAGAATTTGAATAATTATCATCATTATCATCACCACATTCATTAAACTCCATCTGCACATGACACCATGTAGGTCCCTACAGGTTATATTTCTGTGCCAGCGAGAGAGAATTTTGTCCGATGGGGGAGGATAGGCCTGAGCTCTCCCGTGCTCACCAGCCTCCTTTCAAGACTGTTCCTGATACTCCCCTTCTAAGTTAGCAACTGGGTTTACTGCTGGGGCTGAGCACATTGCCTCCCGTGTTCTTGGGACAGAGGTCTCTGAGGTCCTTGACATACAAGCATCTTTCACATCCTAGGACCCTGTGGCAGTTGAGGACCTCGATGCATAATGAGTTAGAGTCTCTTTTCTACTATGTCTCAGTCTTCTGTACCCCTGTGTGTCTGGAATATGCCATCATGGATTGCGTGTAATCAGCGTATGATACGTTTTATTTTAATAAATAGAAGAAATGAGTGAGTGATTCCACAGTTTGACTTTCGAGTTGTTCCCCGACTTAAAGCTGTCAGAGTTGCTGTTTCCTCCAAGAATCCAGCATATTGGGATTTGCAGAATACTTGACGGTGACGGCTCTGCTGGGGAGGGACCTTGTTACATAAACACTCATCACTAGCACTGATATGGCACTTGATTAGCTAGAGGCTTGCAAATGTTTTTTTTATCAGCCTTTATTGTGATTTGACTTAAAATATTGTAAACTCCTTGAGAATAAGGGCTAAGTCTTTTTTTTTTTTACAGACTTACACACTCTCTTTATTTTCTCAATTATAAAAATATATACCCACTTGTAAAAGGAAACAAAAAAATGAAGGAAGAAAGGAGAGGGTCAGATGTGCCTGCAGAGCTCACAACCTGCTCCTCAGAGGCAGCAGTTTATGAAACGTTGAGATGCTTCAGGAACGGGGTGGGGGGCCTGATGGTCATTAAAGTCTCAAATTTCCGAAGTCATTCTCTAAACTGTTCAGGGGCTGGAGGATCCTATGGAGCCGATGGCCTATGCTTTCACTGTACTGCTTCAGCTTGTACCAGGGCTGCTGGGGGCCTGCACTTGTGGTCCACAAACTTCTCCCAGCAGTCCTCAAACTGTAAGCCTCAGGATTTCTCCCACCGGCCTCGTGTCCAGATGGCCCGAGTGGCACCTGGTTTTGAAGGCAGACTTTGGCAATTATGGAGCCTTCATGTAGCTTCAACTGGTAGCACAGGTAGGTCCTCCTCCAGGAGTATGGCTTTGTGACCCAGAGCTAGTTGCTGAACTGCTGGTAGAATGTTTCTTCTTGTAGTGGATTCATTGTGGTTCAGTCTTGCTTTCAGAAAGTCCCAATCTGGAGAAGGGCTAAGTCTTACTTTTGTGTATTTCCAGTGAATGATTTGTATCAAGCACTCATGAAGCATTTGTTGACCAAACCAGTGAGGTGGTAGGGAAGTGCCGGGTGGTCATGTCCCTCTACATAGACATTTAACAACAGGTGCTCCTTCACCATGAGAAGATGACAGAAATAGACCAGGTGCAGTCATGGCTACAGATAGGTTGGTAATCATGACCATATCCACATGTGGGTAGAAATATCTTAAATGGCAGTTTCAGATAAACATGGGCTTGGGTAGGTTATTGTTTTTCAACTCTAGAATCATCTGGAGAGCTTCTTAAAAGTACTGGTGATGGATTCCCACCACATTAAAAAAAAAGTCCTCTCTGGGTCTCAGCCCCAGGCAATGAGATACATTTTTATAATACTTCAGATGTTGTTAATGTGCAAACATAGTTGAGAACTACTGACCTAGTCTGCGGATATGAATCAGTACCACCTCATTATCCCATCCCTGCCAACATTAACTCACAATTTGCTCTAGTTTGATAATTTCCCGGGTTCAGAGAGAGCAGAGTTGGAATTCTATGGTGTGGGCTTGGCTGTAGTTCCTATCACTTCCCCGCCCATTCCAAGCCCAGTGTCCAACTTAAGTATGTAGCCTTAGCAGGGATCCCACATGGCACTGGAAAAAAAGGGATGCTTTGATCTCACATTCACTTATTCATTCATTAGACATGTATTTAGCATCTACCCTGTACTCACTGAAGGGAGGGGGAGAGAGTTAATTTCTGTGTTGTGCAATCAAGGCTGGGGAAAAAAGTGGTCAGGATGTCATGGGAGCTTCAAAGGAAGGTACTGCCTCCTGCCTTAAGCCCCTGGAAGAGCCTTCCTGGAAGATAAGAGGATTGAGTTCTAATGGTCACCTAGATATTTGCCTGGATGCACTTTCCCCCATCTTTCCCCTAGCTGTTGAAGAAAGAGTGTGTGCCCAGATGTGGAGGGTGAGAGAAGGTAGTACACTGTTCTCATTGTATGTGGTGGTTGTGGCTGAAGCACAGAGCAAGGGTGTGGGGAGGCACACTGGGTGGGCGGGACTCTGTCAGGAGGAGCCTGAGGAGTTAGGACAAGGCCAGATCACAGCCAACGTGCTTGCATTGCAGATGGGGCGGGTTCTCCAGGAGGTGAAGCTTACTGTAGGGCCCCCCCGTGGGCCCCTGCCTGGGCTCCAGCAGTGTCTTCACATGGCAGCGAGTTGGGTGTTGCTGGGTTTTGTTCTTTTTTGCAGATCAGCAAATTTCATTTTAAGGCAAATTTTACCTTTAGATCAAAGATAAATCTTCCTAATAATTTTGTATTTTGTATTATATAAGGCCCCCCAGATTATAGAAGCTTGGAGCAGAACCTAGATATGAGGCTTCCCAGCTTTAGAGTTTTCCTGAAATTAGCAGGAATTCTTGAAGAAGTTCTTAAACTTCTTGCTAGAAGTTTTAACTAGGATCATAACATACCATCCACATAGGGACACTTGCAGAGCGAAGGGGTGTATTATGTAATATTTATCTACCACCTCCCTCACCTCCCTGCAAAATCCAATAACCAGAACTTTCCTGGGCAAAGTAGTATATGAAAATGTTCATTTAAAAAAAAAAGTTACATAAATTAGCCCACTTATTTTTTAGGCTAGTGATCTTTCAAATGGTGGAGCTTCTACTGGTCTTTCTATTCCTTCTGTCTCCTAATGGCAGATATTACTATGACCCCAGAAGTGGTGTTGTGATTCCAGGCACCAGCAGCTACCGTTTCCATGCAGGAACCACAGCGCCAGATGCTCACAGCACATCTTTTCATCTCAGTTTTGCCGCAGAAGGAGCAGATGTACTTGGGGTGCTGGCTTGTTTCTATCTTCCTCAGCGTTTTCCTGAGGTGGGCACTTGATGGGTTCCATATTTACCAATGATTCTGACCTCCTTGGTGCGTTTAGCTGTGTTGCCAGAGAGATAAGTCCCAGTGCGGAGAGCTGGAAATGACTGTGGTGGGAGGTCAAGTCTGGAGCAAGGAGACCGCTCAGGATGCTAGAACATCCAGCTGAGATGATTGGAGTTGAACTGAGACCTGGTAGAGAAGGTGGAGAACAGGAGGTGGGTCTTCAGGATGGGAGCAGGGATGAAGGAGCAGGAGGAGTCGGGACCAATGCTCTGATTTGAGCAGGGCAGCTGGGTAGATGGTGGTATCTTCGATTGTCTCAGAGAAAACAGGTGTTGGGAGGCTGGTGGAGATTCCATTTGGGTGCAGGGAAGTGCCTGTGGGGTAGCAAACAGAGGACGAGTTTAGCTAAGAGTGGAGGTTGCCAGGGCAGGTTCAGATCTGTCGTGAGGTAGGCAGTCAGGTTTGCTGTGCTTCCAGAGACCTCACCTCTCTGCAGATGCCAAGTTAAAATGGAAACTCCCTGCTACAAAGAAGAGATTGGGTGGCTGGCTGGGTGGCTGGCTGGCTGGCTGGTCCACGCAACCCAAACCGTATTTTAAAACACAGCTAACTAACTAACTAACTAACTAACTAACTAACTAACTAACTAAATAACTAACTAACTAACTAAATAATAAATAAATAAATAAATAAATAAATAAATAAATAAATAAATAAATAAATAAATAAATAAAAAACACAGCTAACAGCCTGCCCTGGTCAAAGCAGCCCAAGCATACCATGTGGCCTCCTGACACCCCCTCAGCAGCCTGAGCAGAGACCAGCACCACTCATGCCATGGCAGTTGGTGGCCGCTGGGGCTCCTATGGCCCCCTGACCACATGGGCCGACCCTGGATTCATTGGAAGCTGACCATGAGCTTCTCTGTCTTACCAGCCCTCCTGAATTCCAAGTCCACTAAGGGTTCTTTTGTTTGGTTGGTCAGCTGGTTGAGTTTTTGGTTTGTTGGCTGTTTGGCTGGGTTTTTTTAAGCTGCAGTTCTTTTTTTTTTTTTTTTTTTTTTTATTTATGATAGTCACACAGAGAGAGAGAGAGAGAGAGAGAGAGGCAGAGACACAGGCAGAGGGAGAAGCAGGCTCCATGCACCGGGAGCCCGACGTGGGACTCGATCCCGGGTCTCCAGGATCACGCCCTGGGTCAAAGGCAGGCGCCAAACCGCTGCGCCACCCAGGGATCCCATTAAGCTGCAGTTCTATATTTTGGCCAGAAAATGGTCCTTTGAGCTCCTGAGCTCATACTTAAATAAAACTGCTCTCATGTTCTCCTTGATATATTTGCTTATTGGATTTGTTTAATGAAATATGGATTTATACCATAAATATTGGAGTCGGTGCAGTCCATATTTCAATTAATGGATCATTTATATGTCACGCTAACTTTGTAATTACTGAAATGCAGAAATATAGTGGATTGAAATGAGTTTCTGGTCTTTGCGTTCCTGCCCCCATCCAACCATCTCTGAGCAGCTTGGATCTGTGAAAGGGGAAAATTTATATGTGGGGTTTCCAAAGGAAAGGGGCAGGGGCTCAGAAGAGACGGTTCCCACCACTCGTGTTGCTAGAGATCTGTATTACAGCATGCTCTCTGGGTCCCCCTAAACAGTGTTGCTCGGCTGTCCTCAGATAAGCAGGAAGCTGGGCTCCGGCAGGAGCGCCTGGTCATCAATTTGCTGACAGACCTTCATCATCATTTTCGTCTCGGTTGTAAAGCACAGCCTATTTTCCCCCTTTGCCAAATCTCTGTCCTAAAGGGCTCTAAATATACATAAATATAGATTTCTCACTGAGCCCTACTTCCAGGAATCAACTGGAAATCTTCACTAGACCTATGAGACAGGAAACTAGTAAATTGTGTTCTCCAGCCCCCTGAACCAGGCCTGTCGCTTAAACTGGCTCCTTCCTCCATCGGTGGGTACCACCGCCCCAGGACACCCTAGTGAACTTGGCCGTCCCTCCCTCTCTCCCTCCCTCTCCCACCCCTCCACTGCCTGCCTGCCTGCCTGCCTGCCTGCCGTTTGCTGACCAGAAAAATCTGGCTGGAGAGGCCCATGCAGCGAGTGAACATCACATACATAATTCTATCAGAATATATCCAAGGGTGGGGAATCATTGTTCTCGGAACTGGCTGAGCTGAAGCCCGAGCAGAAACACTAAAGTCAGTCGTGCCTTTGAGCTGCCTCTAACAGCGCCCTTTGGAGACCCATTTCATACAAAATTTGAAGCCTGTGTTTATTGCCCATTAAAGCAACCTTTATTTTATGGCAAATGTTGCAGTAATTGCCTTTTACGAAGAGCACTTTGTAACACACATGCACAGTTGAAAGAAAACCACTCTGGTATTGTCTATCGGGACTTAATGGCGCAATTAATTTTACTCCATCTGTTCCTGAGACTTTAAAGGAAAATGGATTTTTTTTTTGAGCGCACTTTAATGAAGAAGATAAAGCGGCCCGGCTGGTGTCCCACAGGCTCGGCGCAGTAAGTTCAGATTATTGCTCAGTCTGTCAGAATGGGCTGCTTCCCTCAGCAGCAGCCCCAGCCAGCAACCCGCTCTGGCCCCTCGCCGCGCCATTCCTGATGACAAACTGCCAGCCAGCTCCCACAAAAGCACGATTAAAATGTCAGCACAGGATGACGGAAGGGCCAAGAGGGTCCTCGGAGACAAACTGTGTTCAGTATGAGTTAATACTTTACAGCAGGGCTGGGGCCTGGCTTGCTGCTGGCGGCTCGGCTGCTGGCTCGCCTCAAAAAGAACGCGAGGGCGGGGCCGGGCCACCGCGCCTGTCGCCTGCCTGGGCCTTGGGCTTGCGGGCTCTGGGGGGGGGGGCTTCCGCTGCAGGAGGAGTCTGCGGGGAGTCGGGGACCCCCGTGGGCCCTAACGTGGGGGGGGGCAGGGCGGGTGGCTGCGCACCCCGCGACGCAGGATGGAGCTGGCCGTGCTGCCACAGGTTCAGTCCCAGATGTTCAGGGCACCGGTTCAGGGACGACGACGAAGGCTGCCGTGAAAATGGCCAAGCTGCAGCGAGGCACTCCTCACAGAGATGTGGGCCAGAGCGTCCAGTCGGCGCCACCCGCGCCGGCGGCCTGAGCCTCTGTGCACACGCCTGGGCCCCAGCACAGGGGTCAGCGGCTAAGTGGCCTTTCATCCCAGCGGCTGCCTGGCCACACCTTACAAAGCCTGGACCACTGTTTGCTGACTTGCTGGGGGGCAGGCACGCTCTGCGCCTGGGCCTTCATTCTCTCCCGAATCCCTCCTGGGCTCTGGTGGCTGTCCTGTCCCCCTGGGACGGCCTGGGAGGCAGGCTGTGATGAAAAGGAGGAGGAGATTTGCATCTCTGGCCTCCTGTGGAGACCCGATCTGCTGGCCTAGTGGGCAGCAGGTGTGAGCGCCTGCCATTGTCCCTAATGGTTATTACCAGTGATAAGCAGGACAAATGTGAGGTCATCTCTCCTGCTGGCAGGTCAGAGGGGGCTGGATTTAGAGCCCCTAGGAGACTGGGAAATTAGATGGTCAGTATCCACAGTGGAGGCTGTAACCAGCTCCCGCTCCAGTGATGGGGCCTGGAAGAGTTGCTAGGTAAACGGGATCCAGATTGTGGTCATCCTGGGAAGTGGTCAGGAGCATCCGTTGTCAGGCCGACAGCAAGGCAACCATTAGCACAGAGCACTAACCAGGGAACAGAAGGCAGGAAGAGGCCCTGGTGTTGGGCAGCCAGGGGATTTGGTTTCCTCTTGGTCCCTCACCACAGGCCGTGACTTCACAAAAGAGAAAGGGGGGAAGCCCCTGCTGCTTTCTAATTAAGCCCCTTTGCCTTTGCCAGTGTGCCCTGGGACCTGGGGAGGGTGCACATCCTGATTTCCCGAGCCTGGTCTTCCCCAGTCTCATCCTGGGCCTCCTGTCTCTGGCCTGTGTGCCTCCCGTTGAGCCAGCCTTCCCCTGTCAGTCTCCAGTCGCAAATCCCTCCCACCCCGTCCCCAGGTCTAGCTTATTCTTTCTACTCTCATGTCTCCCCCCTCCCCGCACCCGCCTCCGCTCCATCCATCACCCCTCCTCGCTCCTAAGAGTGCTCTCTAAATCCTATTGCCTTTTTATGTCTCTCTTGGGTTCTTCCTCCTGCCCTCTCCCGGAGCACACTTTTCCTGTGTTTTGAGCATCCCACAGCTCATGCCAGTAATAGCATCATAATAGCCACGGTTGGCTTTTACGGAGCGAACAGGCTTCTGTGGGCTCCCAAGGACACACAGCCCCACTGGTGACCCAAAACACACCTCCTTCCAGCAGCCAGCATCCCCCTGCCCCCCTGCAGGCACTTTCAAGCTAGTCCTTTGAGCTTTCCACTAGCCAGGCCACGCGTTCAGCCCTCTGTATTTGTATAAAACATATAAGCCAAGAGCAGTAAGGAAAACCCTATACCTTGAGAAAGAAAAGTCAGTACTGAGGATAATGGAAACTCACGAGGGCAGGGGCTTCAGGAGTGGCACCCCTCCCCCGTGGGGCGGGTGGTGAGAAAGTGAGTCCAGGGACGGTTGTGGGGGACAGACAGTGAAGCATATCTTGTGTGAATGTGTTGGGGAACCTAATGCAGAAGAAGAAAGGTGTAGAACACCTTCAGGGTGAGGGTCCCACCAACTGCCCCATTGTCTCAGCAGCATTCACTCACTCGTGCATTCATTCACTCTTCAGATGCTGGTTAAGCTGCTCTTGACTAGCAGATGTGCAATGTCTGCTCCCTGATGGGCCCTCCGTATTATGACGTTTTTAAGAGCTTATCTTAAAGGATATCTTTAGGACAAGGGGGGAATTTGAATATGGATCATACATTAGATAATGTGTCGGTTGAAATTTTTGAATGATGTTCCTATTCTTAGGAAATACTGTCTCCCCTTAACTTGAATGTCTACCAAAAGGACATGTCGGTTGTATGTTTACACACACGCACACAGCAATGGAGCAAATGTGGCAGAATGTTAACAACTACGGAATATAGGTGAAGGGTGATGGGTATGCACCATGTTCTTTCTATGGGTTCGAAATGTTTTCAAAGAGAAACAAATGGCGAAAGGATGTGTATGGCTGTCTGCTATGTGACAGGACTGGGGGACGTGTGAGATGAGGCTAGGGAGGTGAGGGAGCGAGCCCTGCAGAGCACCCCTGGCAAGGACACGGCCCCTGAGGGAACTGCCCACCTGCTCGGCCACAGCAGACACCGTGATGCAGAGGGTTTGAGTGTCCCACGAACGCCACTTTCCACACGTCCACCTCCCCCTGCTCACACGCCGTGTGGTGAGCATGGCCTTGGTGATGACCTCACGTGCTGGACGGGACCCTTTGGCTTTCCACTGCATGGGTAGGAAGTGTGGCAGGCCGTGATCGGTACAGTGTGAGCATGCTGGAGCTGGCCCCATCGCCTTCGTCACCCAGAGTGTCACTGTGTCCTCACACATGACCATTTCCACCCCAGCGTCAAGGAGGAAAGAGTACAGGCTAGGGATAACACCCTGTGGGTCTGGGTGCTGGTTGTCCATCATCCCCTCTCATTCAGCATGGTGACCTTGTGACCTGAGCTAACCACTTGGCTTTTCTGAGACTCAGTCTTCCTCATCTGTGAAATGGGAATGAGTGCGCATTCATCCCAAAGCAGTTCTGAGGATGATGAAATAAACATACATAAAGGCAGACCGTGAGTTGCACATCACAGAAATACTGTTTGCTCTCTAGCCACTGGGCATCTCTGGGCAGCCAAGCGCAGTAGCATAGGGTCAGCCAGCCTGGCACCTGGTGCTGCTCTGCTGCTGAGTAGCTGAGCCCTGGAGCAGGTCACCAAACCCCGCACCCCTCTCTCCACCAACTGCAAAGAGGGAGGGAAGCGTTAGTGACCTCTGCAGTCTCATTCAGCTCAGAAAGAGCATGATTCCAAGATGGGGAATGCTGATACCTAATGATTTCCACTTCCCAGACATGAACAGTGCTTTGGTGTCTTTGGTGCCATGTGAGAAGTTGGCTTCTGCTGTCTGCTGGCCGGCTGCTGCTTGACAGGACAGCTTGTGTAAGCTCCTTTCATGTCTGTGCCGCAGGGACATGGGCCCTTTCCGAAGATGTGACCCTCAGATGTGCCTCTTCTGTGTGTCCCCCCCCCCCCATCTTTGTGATTTACCTTCTGGGCTGCCAGTGAGGCTTGTGGAACGTTGTAAAGACAGAGGGTTTCATGGCAATTGAGCTTCTTAGGAAAGTGTGTTGCCTATCAGAGGAGGGAGGTCAGCTCCTGCATATCCTAGGACCCTAGGAGAGGCCACCCCTTCCCTGCAGCCCGTGCCTCAAGCTTTCCAGAGCATTTCCGGAATCTCAGAGACTGCAGGACCAGGTTCCCAAGCCTCGTGTGCCTTAGCAAATGTACATGACAGGGAGGGAGATGAAATTGGTCTTACAGGCTCTTGGCTGAGTTGTTCTCTTTCCTGGAGCATCCTGAGCTGGGTTTTGAATGCAGGATAAGGCTGGAGGGGAGGATCCCTGGGTGGCTCAGCAGTTTGGCGCTGGCCTTTGGCCCAGGGCTTGATCCTGGAGTCCTGGGATCAAGTCCTGCATCGGACTCCCGGCATGGAGCCTGCTTCTCCCTCTGCCTTTGTCTCTGCCCCCCCCCCTCTC
Source organism: Nyctereutes procyonoides (assembly GCF_905146905.1). Lineage (NCBI taxonomy): Eukaryota > Metazoa > Chordata > Mammalia > Carnivora > Canidae > Nyctereutes > Nyctereutes procyonoides. The sequence continues at coordinate 75,397,240 of NW_026575126.1, forward strand.
TCTGTCTATCATGAATAAATAAATAAAATATTTTTTAAAAAAGGCTGGAGGGGAGTCTTATGTATATACACACATCCCTGTGCCCTTGGGGGAGGAGGCCCGGAGAAGGTGATCGGTGGTTAAGGAGGAGGGAGATGAGAAGAGCATTGTTTAAACTTTTAGGTTCTCTCAGAGGACTCATGCTGGAGGCTGTTTCCGAGTCTTTTTTTTTTTTAACGATTTTATTTATTTATTTATGAGAGACACACAGAGAGAGGCAGAGACATAGGCAGAGGGAGAAGCAAGCTCCACGCAGGGAGCCTGATGTGGGACCACAGGATCCCAGCTTGAGCCGAAGGCAGACGCTCACCCACTGAGCCACCTGGGTGTTCCTGTTTCAGAGTCTTCGGGAAACAGTGATTCGTGTTCTCTCAGGGTTGGCAGGTTTGAATTTCCCTGCCTGACGTGACAGGGCAGAAGGACCCGTCCACGCTGTCAGGTGACTGTAAGCCCAAGAGGGATGCTCCGAGAGACTTCTAAGGAGTGGTTGATGATGTGCCAGGTGGGCAGAGGCTGTGACACGCAGCACCCAGGTGCTTTCCAGCCTCGGTCTGACAGTGCCACCCAGGAAGCAGAGAGGTATAGGCCATCCTGCTTCCCTTTATGTGTTTGCCTCTGGAGTAGGGGCTGGGATCATGCCAGGGGACTGACGGCTCTCAGGAGGAGGGAATGGACTTGACCAAGTGGATTGTGGCCCTCTGTGCCCCTGCAGGTCCTCAGACTCAGATTCCTGAGGAAGAGACCACGTGGCCAGTGGGCAGCACCCTCTTGGTGAGGAGTGGAGGAGGCCGTAGGACAAGGAGGTGGCCCAGGGTGGGTGGAAAGCAGCAGCTTCACCTCCTTTCTTGAACTTAGAGGCAGAGTGTCTTCAAAGCGTGGTCCTACCCCAGCAGCTAGTCATCACCAGGGAACTTGTTGAACGTGCAAATTCTGGGGCCCCACCCCAGCCCTACTGAATCAGACACTCTGGGAGTGGGGCCCAGCGATCTCTGTTTTAAGGTGCCCCCAGGTGAAGCTGACATGCTATGAGAACCACTGCTCAAAGCGCTGACATTCATGTTGACCGTCGTTAATTCAGCTGGCATCCACGGGGCATAGTTAATCCTGGCAGCCCGGTGAGGTGTCAGCCACAGGTGTCAGGACATCTGGGTTCAAGCCCTTCTCTTCCATTTACCTCTTAAATGACTTTTGGAAAGCACTGAATTCGTTTGGGCTAGTTTTCTCATCTATAAAATGGGAATAATCATACATGCTCTTTGGTTGTTGTGGGAATGAAGTTATATTGATGCCTACTAAAGTACTTTTCCATCCTACCGTGTTTTATACGTAAGATGAGATAAGATTATTTTCAACTTGCCGAAAGTTCAGGGAAAAAATGATGACTTCTATGTACTGAGCACCTAGCATTTTTCAGACAGTGGAAGGTGATCCCTATGTGTTATGTCAGGTAACTTCTCTTATTATTCCAATTTTACTCAAGAGAAAGCGGAGGCAGAGTTTAAATAACTTGATAGAGCAGGACATCTAACCCACCTCAGCCTGATTCCACAGTGGCTTTGAGGTTTCACTGGGAGTCTGTGTTCTTAACGATTAATGCTTCCTGCAGGTGCTCAACCCTGGCTTCCTGCAGAGCTCTCGAAAATACTGAGTTTCTGTGTCCACTGTTTTGAGGTGGAGCTTGGCCATTAATATTCCTTTTACAGTGCCCGGGGGATGTGTAATGAACATGCAGATAAGCTTGAGAACCGCCGTGCATTGTACATGTACCACCACCCTTACCTCTCAGAACAGTCACTGCAAATTCAAAGGTATGTAAGATGTAAAGAAGTGACACAGAGCTTTGGCAAACCATGGGTGCTAGGTAAACGCTTATTAGATTTGTGAATTAAGGCTTTGAATTAATTATTTGAAAGGTAACATTCACTACGGTTTTAATAATTCAGATAACAGGTGTTCGCTTTAGAAAAGTTGAAGACTCTAGGAAACTGGCGGATATAATGGTACCCATGATTCCAGAACCCCTCCTTGTGAGGCCTGTAGGAGGTAGGGAAAGGTAGGCGTTGTTCTTCCCACATTAGAGGGAGAAAAGCAGCCCCCAGGGAGGCTAAGCAATTTCCCTAAGTAGGGATATTTTGGGGGTTGGTTTATATGGATAGTGGGCAGGGGGATAATAATGTAAATTTTGTACTTTGAGCTTTTGGGTAGAAAGGCAGATTCTGAAACCATTGTGTTGTATCTGCTGATTATGACAAAGGAGCAAATTCAGTCTCTTTGTTAACTCCCTGGCAGACTGAGTGAGTGCTTCCAAGTGCAATTTCCCTTCCCTCCTTTCTTTAGAAATTACCTTGATCTGCAAAGTGAGTCGGGCCCAGGTTCGCATGCAGACATTTTCTGGGGGGGGGGGGAGGGGGGAAGGAAGCCGCTATGATACTCGTAGCCTGCGTTCTTTCTTCAGGGGTCCGTAGGCTCAAAAAAATAAAGGCCTGAGAGTCTCATGAGTTGCCATGAAGTATTTTCCTGGATGAGGGGTTTGGAGGAACCTCCAGAGAGCCAGACATTCCTTTCCAAGATTCTCCATCCTCCTCCAAAACCCAGAGTAACCGTGAGACCGTGAACGTGATCACCTTCATGTTTAAAAAAAATAAACCTACGCATCCAAAATAATCCCCCCCAACTGCACCCAAAGCACAGGACTCTGCAGCTTTTGTATGTGCCCCGCCATAAAGCCGCTTCCCATGACTTCCGAACAGCAGACCCCCGCCTGGGTGCCAGGGAACGGAGCTTCCCGTTCTTAATGGCCTGCAGCTGAAGCAAGTTCAAAAGTGGAGGACTGTAAACTTCAGAACAACTCCACACATGCCGCACACCACGGCAGGATGATTCAAGAGGCCAAACTTTGCCTCATCAAGTCAGAGAATTTTCTGCAAATGAACTTTTCAAGAATTATGCCGTCGTTGGCATTACAGTATTACACACACGCCTGTTCCCGATCACTCACTGGAACTTATTCTGTAGTTAACCCCCCATAAAGGACTGTGCAGGCGAGCGTGGGCCTGTCACACACACATTATTTAGAAGCCCTTATTATTATTTTATTGCCAGTCCTTGACAGCTGAGGAAAAGCCAAGCGCTTTAATCTTTTTTTCCCTTTAGTTTACAGTGTAAGAGCTGCACGTTAGATGGATTTGATTAATATGGAACAGAGATGCAATTCTCTGTAAAATGTGCTGTACTTTAGCACCCTGGAAAACAAACTGCATCACAATGGCTTAAATCTCAGTCCATTGTATTATATAGACATCATAAATAATGGAGAGGAGGCAGATATTGCTGCAGGCTTCATCTGCATAACACATCTGAGCTCTCTGTAATGTGTTCGACTTGTCACTTTTAGTACAGAAGAGAGGCCATAAAGCTAACAGCTGACTAACACACATCAGCCCCACTTCCACTTCCAGGGGGGTGGATGCTCATTAAGCCATCTTAGCCCCGACTTTTAAAATCCATAACTCTTACAAATGTAAAAAAGTTGCCACAAAAGATTAAGCGCATAATATATGTCAAAGTATCATTTTTCACGCATTCCCCCCCCCGCCCCCCCAGCTCCTGCTCCCCGCCGCCACCAACCGCCACACCAAGATTCTGGTTTCTTTTATAGCCCTGGCGCTAGAGGAGAGAAAATAAAAAATCTGTTTTTCAGATAAAACCAAATGAAATATCATCTTTTCGGCATCGATAAGGGACTACGTGATCGCTTTAGAGCAGGGAGCAAATGAGCTGACCCCAGGAGGATTGAAATCTTTTCCCCTCTCCCCCTCAGACCAGCTCCAAGAGAAACTCAGGATCTGTCATCCCCACCTGGACCACACACACGCAGGCAGGCCGTTAGGCCGGTCGGAAAGGCCTTAATTACCGCCTTCCAGTTTTCCAGTTAGCTGCCTCAGTTTCCCTGTTGGAAACAGGAAGGGAAGAAGACCTGCCATTCCGTTTCTGTTGGGTCCACAAGACCGAGCTCAGTAATGTCCGAGATTCCATCCGGCAGAGGATGCAGAGCTGCCCTTGTGCTCTTCCTTCTGATTGGTTTTCTTGTGTTTCAGAGCAAAACTTGAAAACATTACAGCACGTCCCCTTCTGTAATGATGGCTGAGCCTTTTTAAAGGGAACGAGGCTGTCAGGCAAAAGAAGAAGAAGGAAAGATATTTATGCCCTGATTTGGAGGAGATTGAAGCCCGTGGGATGCATTTTGCTGGCTAAGGGAGCATTGTGGTCTCTCCCCCAGGGAGTTTGTGATGTAAATAGGACATGGATGTAATGTCTCATGACATTCATCTCTTTAGAAAATATACCTTAAAACATTTTTCTTGGTGCCCATAAGAAAAATAAATGGTTGAGAGTGGCTGGGACGCTAGAATGAAACAGGAAGTTTACCTAGTGGTCATATTTCTCTCAAGGGAAAAAAAAAAAAGTTAGATCCCCAACACTTGAATCATTAAGAATAAGCTGAACCAACCTCTAGAAAATAAAATTACAGAAAAGAAAAAAATAAATAAAACCTCTGCCTAAGGTAGGGAGACTGGCACACTTACCTAATAGAAGCTAAAAGTGGATGCAGCAGTCCCATGGTGCTCTAGGGTGGAAACACTGTTTACTTCTCTGATAATTACAGGACTGGCGTGCGTGAGTGTGTGTGTGTAGAAGACAGACCGACCAACGGACTGAGACAGAGAGGCTTTCATGGACACCAGCAGTGGTTGTGGGTGAGGCCTGAAAGAAGGCTTGGTTTCCTTGGATGGGAGTGTGGGCCTGGAACAGTGAAACACTCTTCTGCAGCCACAATGACAATTTGTTTTTGTAGAAAGTCATCATTAAATTCCCATGTGGGCTGCAGGCATCGCTGCCACCTCAGAATTTTGTAGCAGCCACCTGGCAGGCCGCGCGAGCCCAGCCCCCACAGCTGGAGCCTGGTCTATGGTCACTTCCGGCCCACACCCTGCAGGACTTCCTGTCTGGGATCCCGGCCTCCAGGCTTTCCTCTCTTGCCCCTTCCACACCACAGCCAGCGTGGCCACATCTTTGCTCGGCTCCCAGGCTGCATCCAAACTCATCCACAACTGATTTTTGATCCCGCTCACTTGTGGTATTCCTGAACCACCTTCCATTGCTTGCTCCTGGATCCAGCCACGCTAGCCTTCTAGGTGTTCCTGTCATGCCCAGGACTTTCCTGACTCCATTCAGGCCATTTCTCTGGCTCAGAAGACTCTCACCTGCAAAAATGAAAGGCCTGTCCCTGTCCTTCAAAACATACCACGAACCCCACCACCTCCCAGAGACTTCTCAGACGCCTGCTTGAAATGCATCTTCTCCCCCATACATTTTTAAAATTTTAGACATACATGTAAATATGAGCTTTCAGACCAGATAATTGAATTAATCACGCTTCTCAGACGGAGCATGTGATCATCCTGGATCTACGGGAAGCCATTCTCTTAGTCTGCTCATCCCACCCCAGGCCCCCAGCCTCATGTGGTGTTACTAGGTAGTGTTACTTTGTGAGGGTGTTTGGCTCACAGAAGTGGTAACGTGCTGCAAATAGCAGTCTTTTCTTTCTATTTCACATGGAACATCTAAGATCTGTCCGTGCTGCTGGGTGCCCATGTAGTTTGCCATTTCTTAGTGCTGCTGAGGACCCCAAAGTATGTGTTCCCCAGCAGAGGACAGCCAAGGCTCCCTTCACCTCCCCCCGGGACAACCACTACCACCATAATCCTCCCAAGTGTGTCCATTTCTGGAGTGCTCCAGTAAGTTTGCTGAGATATGTCCCAGGAGGTTTTGTGGGGTCATAAGACAAATTAATTTCAGTAGCTATTGCAGATTGCTTTCAAAATTGCTGTGAATGTCACCATCCACCCACAACGTGAGAGCCTTCGTCCCCAGATGTCCTTGCCAGTACTTATTGCTATCCGCCTCTCTAGTTTTTGCCATCTGACAGTATGAAGTACTGTCACCAGTTGAGCATTCTTCTGAGTTTCCGACTTCTTACTGATTTGCAGAAGTTTTGGTGTGTCCTCAGTATGGGTCACTTGTGATTCTTAGACACTCAAGTCTTTTCTTCCCATTAATATCCATCAGCTGTCTGGCGTGACCTTTATTAAGCTATTCTCCATTCTCCTACAGTGAAATTTATACACTTTTTTGGTCTCACATGCAGGAGATCTGGTTTGAGAAGTCTTTCTCTTGCCCCAGTCCACAGATAGCTGTCTCTGTTCTCTTTTATGAAAACCTTCAGGTATTTTTTTCATCTTCAGGTCTTTATCCCATAAAACTTTGTACCTTCACCACAGCTTGACTTGAGTTTTATCTCCTTCTGTGTCCTCTGTCATATTTGGAAGCAAAACCATGTTGTGTTCACCATCGAAGCCTCGGCCTAACCTCAGCCTGCCAAGCCCACTTACCTGTGTCCACACGGATGCCATGCCTTCCCTCCACTCTCAGCAAAAGGGGTGTCACTCCTGTGCAGACTCAGGCCTTTGTGCAGTGAGTTCCACATCGCATCCCACCCTTCTCCCCAGTGACCTCTCCTCTCTAGTGAGCTGTCTTCCTCTCAGCACATACTTGTGCTTACATGTCCTGCGCTGCCATGTGAAAAAGCTATGCCACCCCCACTCCTGGACCTTCCTCCTCAGTCCCCTTGTCCCCTAGCCTCACGCGCTTGTCATCCTTGCACTGGAGCTGGCTTGCCTTTGCCCTCATAGAGGTCTCAGTGATCCCCACTGGGACTTTACAACTGTCCTTCGGATTTTTGTTTTATACTTTGTGACATTCTTCTCTCCTCATCTTCTCATCTCCCAACTCCCAGATCTCTTTCAATGACCTTGCCTTCCAAGTTTTATTCTCACTTTTGCCCTGAGACACTTTATCCATATCCATGGTTTTCACTTTGGGGATGATGTTGATGCTTGCCTGGAGCATCAGGTCAGATCCATCTGTCCTATAGCCCACATGACAGTGTGTCCATACTTGGAGTGTTGGATCCATGCATCCTCCAAGGCAGCATGGCATCTCACCACCACCACCACCACTGCTATCTCACGAGCACTGAAAATTAAAAATATGTCAGACTGAACTTTACTTTCTTCCCAATCTGTGTGCCCTCTGCTGATTCTCTTGTTTTTAAATGACACCACCAGTGTCCTCAGAGGGACTACTGGGAATTTTTCTAGACAGACTTTGAAATCCAAGAAGTTAACTTGATTATCAAGTAGCAATTTAATTTACCATCTCTGCTTTCCCTCTTTCCCTAAACCTTTTCCTGCTCCTCTATTCACATACTCACAATTCAGCCAGTTACCAAAGCCAGAAATCAACAAAAGTCCCAGACTCTTCCTTTGCCAAGTGCTCCATATTTTACCTCTTGAAAGATTGGCCCAGTCTGTCCCTTCCTCTCCACCAGAGCAGCCTCTGTGGTAACTTCCTTACTGGCCTCCCTCTCTCCACTGTCCTCCAACTTGGTTATTCTCAGACCTAAGTGTCGGCAGACCTGCTTGCAGAGTTTATTAATCACAGAGCATGGGCCACTACCCCAGAGCTTCTGTTTTGGTAAATCTCGAGCAGCGCCTGAGAATTTGCCTTCCTACCTAGTTCCCAGGTGATGCTGGGGCTGCAGGTTGGGAACTACTACTTCAATCCATCTGCCATCCATCCACTGGTTCGTTCAGCAAGTAGTTATTGAGCACCAGGGCTGGGCACCGATCCCAGTGCTGGAATTCAGCAGTGAACAAAACAAAATCACTCATGGGAAAGGGCGGGGGGTGGGGGCAGACAATGAACAAATTAATGGGTAACATGATGGTTAGAGTGATAAATGCCAAGAAAAAAACTAGGGAGGTTGAAGGGATAAAGGACCAGCAATGGGGAGAGGTATTTAGGAAAGGTTTTCTGTGTAGGCAGCAGTTCAGCAGGTGCCTGAAGGAGAGAGTTTCAAACATACGGAGGCAACTCTGAGTTCTTCTTGTTAATCATCCTAAGACACTGCTCCCACAGAATAAAGGTAGCCATGTCTGACTGCCAGTCTGGGCTCTCCATGAACTGTGCCCCACTCGCCCATCCCTTCATCCCCTCTCACACCCAGGCTGACATGACCGCTCCCAGGTCCCCTTCCTGGCCTTTCCTGCCATGTCAGGGTGGTCACAGGGTAGTGTTTGTGTCATTCCTCCCGCAGAATATCCTTCCCCTCGTTTGCTTGTTTGCCTTATGCCCAGATGCAGTATTTGCTTCAGGTACCACTATGAAACTTTCCCCAGTTCGCCCATTTACCAGTGTCTTCCTCCTCATTCTAGGAACGTTCATCCCAAAAAGTGTTCCATGACCTCATGACATGTCTCGCTTCCATTTCCATATTCCTTGCCTGTCTCCATTCTGTATTCCGGGAAGATGTTGATCACACGAATGCCAAAAGCATTTCTCTTGCTCCTTGACTTCTCCAAGAGGCAGGTCTCTTGTGTTTCTTAATGCTGGTGGCTTCCGCCTTAGCTGAAGGAGAAAGTAAAGGCCATGGCCCAGATGGAGTATTGAAATCATCTCTGGATTTCTCTATCTGTCCTGGCTTCCTCTGTGTGCCATTACCAAGATAATTGAGTTGGAAGTAGCAACATTTCCTTCATCTTCCTTCCTTCAGGCTCACAAGCATTCTTCACCCAAAGGGAGGGAGATTAATTGACTTCTTTTATCTTCCATTCAAATGAGGCTTTCATGTGAATCACCCTTGAGTCTTCCCCCCCAAACCCAGCCCTCCTAATCTCCCCTTGTTTGTTAGGGGCCGGGTGTAAAAAGGACAACACCTCACACTCCACAGAGCCCCACGACCTCACCAGGTCCCCCTCTTCCCACTTCCCCTCCAAACGACTCGGACCTGGCATGACAACAGCTCGAGCAGGGAATGTCACAGGGGGGTGAGGCAGATCCAACCGGAAGCCGCACCAGCCACTGAACTCGCCACACACCGCCAGATGGTCTGGTGCAGCAACAGCCTTTCGGAATTAATAACTCTCCCTCCAGAGGGCCAGCTTCATTCAGGAACCGTTTCACATTTTCCAGCTAAGTGTGGTTTTTTTCCCATAGTGTTTTCTGGCCGCTCTGTTCTGGGGAGACTGCGGGGCCTGCTCACCATGGCAAGAGAGATGTCTCTTGCTCCCTCCACCTTTCTTTGCCTTTGGCTTCTGACAGTGCAGCTTTTAATCTAGAAATTATGGTAACTTGTATGTGCATTTTGAGAGTATATCATTGCTGCATTTAATTAACGGTTATTAGCGTTAGCGTACTGTGCTGTATTCTATGTCACAAATCATCAAGTCTCCCAGAGCAGTTATAGCAATTAAGAACTCCATCACACCTTCTGTATAGTCATTTGGTACTTTTCCAGGTCTTTTCAAAACTGGAAATTACTAATCAAATCATTTCTGCTCTGTGCCTCGGTATCGTTTATTCCATTCCTAATGATGTGCGACTTTTTTTTCTTTGGCCGTTAACAGAGGCATCCTTGCGTCCAACCCATTTCACACCACCGTCATGCTTTAGCGAGGCGATAATGAACTTGCAGGAGGAAATGCAGGCTTTGGTTCTCTTTGCAGAGCACTCTTTCCTCTCCTGCTGGTGGGTGATTGAATTTTGAAACTGTAAAATGCATCGACAGACCTACAAACCTGACTTGCCAGAGCCACAGCCATCATGGTTTACCTTCAATTCAGAGCTCAGTGCGACTCCTGCCTCATCAATTTGTCATCCCTCTAAATGGAAACTAATTACTTCCCGGGGAAAGATCGCAGGCACGTCCCAGCCTCGCGCCGGCGGCCCTCCTCGGTGAGGTGAAGGCAGAGGCTGCAGGATCTCACCAGAGGGGCCATTTCCCTCTCTGCCTAAATAACTGTTCGGGAAGAATTTTTATTATTTCTGGCAGCCGTGAGCTTGCCAGCACATCCACTGAGGTCAGCCGTCAAGAGCGCATCTCACGTAATAGGTCACCTGGATGGACCTGAGTCAAAAGTCAGGGGCCATTCAGCTGCCAGGTTTCTCCAAAAACACGCTGGCAGACTTCTGATGGTGTTTAGACGAAGACGAGCCAGGCTGCTGGCAGTGCGGCCCACCGCCTCCGGCCCCCCGAGGGGATTCTCTCCCTCCCCATGCCCAAGAACGCTGGCCTGGAAGCATCGCTGGAATGACTGAATCACGGCCATCCGTGCAGCATCAAACAGACTGTGCCGCTGACAGCTGTAGGCAAGATTGACTTAGATCCGGTGCCAGGAGATCCGGGCCCGCGGGACTGCCAAGGCCCTGGCTCAGGGTGGTGGCGCTGGGGCCGGGCCAGGCCAGCCAGCTCCGAGGCTCTTGAACAATCTGATCAGAGGAGGCCTTGCCAGTTCCCCACCTTTGCCCATTTTGGATGCCTTCTGCCCAGGCCATGTTAAGCTGTCAGGCTGGCTGAGCGGTTTGGAACTCGGGCCGATCCCACCACCTCTGGGTCTGGGCTGAGCGGCACGGTCTTTAGCCTGGCCCTTGTGCTGCTCATTCTTGGACATCTCCCAGCAGAGGTCAGACAAGACAGAGCAGAGAGGCTTGTGGGCTTCAGCAGCCGACGGGGGGCGGGTGGGGGCGGGCATTGGACTGGGGTTGTGTTGGGGAACGTGTCCTGGCCCCCAAGCTTATGGAGAGAAGCCCCAATCCCCAAAATTGCCCATCCCAAAACTCACTTCTGCTTCAGGACTTGTTCCTCAATCTTACCACAGGGCAGTGGAGCTGTGGAAGCTCTGGATGGCTGGGTGGAGTGGGCCATCTGAGCTGGGCTAGGCCCCCCAAACTCCTCCAGGCCTTGGCTTTTTTCTTTCTGCCACCATTGACTATGCTTGAACGAGATGGCTTTGAAATATAATAAAAACTCAGAAAAAGAGTTACTCCAACTTGATCAACTCCACTTCTAAGTAAGAAAGAGTAATGGCTCCTTGAAACTGATGCTGCCTGTGCAATACCCTCTCTCTTACCCTCTCTGCAAACTCAAGACAAGGCACTTGGGGTCACACTGTGTCTCTTCTGCTCTGTGCCTTGTTTTCTGGGACTTGCACTTTAGTAAACAGGCAGGGATGACTCAGTGGGAGAGGAACAGATTTTCTCCATTTTACCTGTCTCTCACTACCTTGCCAGCCCGCCCACTCACCTGCCTTCTCATTCCGCCTCCCCATGCCCTGCTGCTAGCATGCCAGCATTGAGATGACACAGGAGATACAAGGACTGTGCTGCATGTGTGTGGAATGCACACTCTCTTTGGAACCCAGACCATCCTATGTGTCCTAGCTCCAGACAGCATGGCAGAAAAAAAACAGGGTTTTAAGAATCCACTCTACTTATTAGTTTCATCGCAGTTCGAGCCATTGACCTGCCAGCAGTTAGCCATTCAGGAGGTGTCACTGTGGCCTGGTGGAGTGTCAGGAGACTATCGATGGCTGAACAATGATTGCATGTGTCTTGAGCATTGGTTAACCCGGGGAAGCACTCGGCTTCCCTTTGTCTCCCATTTTGTCATTCATATTGTGGCAATAATGATAGTATCTACCTCCTCTAGGGCTCTGGTAAGAGCTAAATGAAGGTAAGCACATGAAGAACCTAGAGTAGTTTCTACTTTGCCCTAAGCCCAGGATGAAGATGAGCAGCTACTGTTAAAATTGGTGTCATCATAATCACCCCCACTGAATGATCTCCATTTCCTGCACCCCATGGTCCACCTGCTCACGAAGGCATTCCACCTCCCCAGACCTCAGGTTCCTCATCTGCAGCGAGAGAGAGAGGACACCAGGCTGAGCCTTGAAACAGTGCTTTCTGGTCTGACAGTCCTGAAGGGTCTGTGATGGGCTGGCGGGTTCGTCATCCGTGTGTGTAGCACTGAGAGTTGCACGATCTTGAATAGAAGTTTTATACTCCGGTCAGAAAGGACGAGCACAAAAAAAAAAAAGAAAGAAAGAAAGGACGAGCACAATAGAATGTTCAGATGGAGAAACATGACACACAAACTAGGAAATTGCTGAAAGGGATGGAAAGAATATTTGGAAAGAATCAATAGGACAGTGTGCTAAAATGAGCTTATTAAGATATTCCCACTGCATGAAGGATTAGAAGGCCTCTTTTGAGGAATATAGAGAGTTTAGATCCATTTTGAAATTAGGGACATACCTTTCCCTATTGACCTAAATCTCTGATGATGTATATCTCAATTTGAGCTTACAAAAAGCAGTAAACATATCAAAGCAAGATGAAGAAACACAGCTTACACAGAAGCGTGAATGGTGGTATGTGGGGGTGAGTCATCAGAGATTACCTGTGTGTCACATTTCCCATAGCTTAACAGCGTGCCTCAACTCTGTGGCACCTGGGTTCTTAGCATGTTCACAATCAGAAACTTTGCAGGCACAAGTAACAGAACTAAAATGGCTTAAAGAGTAGGAGAATTAATATTCCCAAACAGGGCTTCAGAGGGTAAGTGTATTGGGGCACTGGATTAGCTACTCTTCTCTTATCTTTCTCATCATGGTTTCAAGATGACACTGCAGTTGCCAGTCACCATTTCCCTGAGAAGCCACACTCGCAGACAGGAAGCAAGGTGGGGGGGGGGTGTTTTTCCTCATGTATCTCTACCTTTTTATGAGGAAGAAATCATTTTCCAGAAGGCCCACAGCAGACTTCCTGTCAGGTCTCATGGACTAGAACTGGGTCCTATCCCTGCTCCTAAAGCAGTCACTGGTAAAGGCTAATAGGATTTCCAAGGTTGGTCTTTGCCTCTGTAACAGAGGAAGGCTAAGCAGTGCCATCCAGGACCCGAACAAAATTTGGGTTAATTAAACTCAAAGGCACTTGACAGGGGCAACCACCAGGGTCTGCCTGGGACCTTCAGGGTCATTGATTCCGACCAACTGCTTCATAGATTAGGAACAGACAAGACATTGAACCTCTGTGAACCCCAAGGATGTGAAGCGATTAGTAATAGCCCTACAACTAGAACCTCTTTCTTCTTACTGTCATCCCCACTCCGGGTTCCTTCTGGCATTATTTTCCATTTCAGATGGTTCACATCAAACATGTAACAATGACACATTTCAGATGGTACTGTCACCACATAAATTAACTGTGCCAGCTAATTGATAGGTGACCTGGGTTTGAATCAGGGGAACAGGGATTCGTGTTGAGTACATGGCTAAGGACTGACTAGAGGAGTTCAGTAAACAGGATAGGGGAGGAAGTTTAAATGGGGTGATGATAATGATGATGGTAATGATCATAACATTTATTGAGCACTTACTGTCTCCAAGACCAAGTTCTAAGCTCCTTAAATATTGTAGCTTATTTCATCCTCACAGAAGCCCTCAAGATGCAGTTTATTAATAAAAACTATACATATCTTGGGATGCCTGGGTGGCTCAGGCAGTTAAGTGTTTGCCTTCAGCTCAGGTCATAATCCCAAGATCCCGGGATGGAGTGCCAATGGGGCTCCCTGGTCAGCAGGGAGTCTGCTTCTCCCTCTCCCTCTGCTCCCTCCACCTTTGCTTGTGTTCTCTCTTTCCATCTCTTTCTCTTTCAAAATAAATAAGATCTTCTAAAAATATATATGTATGTTTTGGGGATGCCTCATGGCTCAGTTGAGCAGCTCTTGGTTTCAGCTCAGGTCATGATCTTAGGGTACTGGGATGAAGCCCCAAGTCAGGCTCTGTTCTCAGCACTGAGTTTGTGGGATTCTCTCTTTCTCTCTCTCTCTTCTCCCCACCATTCATGCACTCTCTCTCTAAAATAAAAATCGTTTTAAAACCTATATATATTTATATGTATATAAATAAACTTGATATATAAGGATAAGGAGATAAATAGTTCACTAACTTATCAAGGTCATGCAGTCAGTGAGTAGTAAAGCTAGACCCAGGGAGCATGGCTCACAGTCTCCACTCGTGCTCATTTATGTCAGCTTGGCTTCATGTAAGCAAACTCATGGAATAGGAAAGTGCAGGGCTTTGTGAGGGGACTTCTGTATCTTGATTTAGCTGACAGGAGGATTTATATACAGCAAGATGTCATGGGAGATAGGGTAGGCAAAATTTTCACTAAATTCCCAAGTACCTAGAACTTGGTCTGGCCATCTGGATCCCAGCAAACACTGACGAACACATATGTGCACAGACAGGACACAAGCAGTGTTGATGAGCATGGCTTTTCCCTCATACTTTTGTTCTTCCATTTTGGAAGTAAGGGATGTTTATGTGTAACCGTAGGCAGTGAAGTCATCGCCAGATTATTATCTAAACACAAGGAATTAATGAATATAAGGTCTTAGATTTATCAATTCTGCCAAAGATTGAGTACCCAAGTTCATATGAAAGACCACATCAAGATATCCCAAATTAGGAAAGGAGCCAAGTTATAGAAAACTGGAGCAGGCCCGAATTTAAGGGATGGTTTTATTGGTGGTACTTGTTTTGGTAGTCTGTAGTTCACTCTCGGATATTTAGATCTTTTTTGACTCTTGGCAGTGGTGGAGTATTTTGTGGTTGTTGGATATGTCTGGCCTGACATCCAGATTCCTTTCTCTAGTGTAGATACCCTTAGTATAGTTCATATAACAACGTTCCTGTTTTATCTGAATAAAATGTTTAACATTTTAAAATAACATTATTGGGACGCCTGAGTGGCTCAGCAGTTAAGCGTCTGCCTTTGGCTCAGGGCATGATCCTGGATCGACTCCCTATATGGAGCCTGCTTCTCCCTCTGCCTGTGTCTCTGCCTCTCTCTCTGTCTCTGTCTCTGTCTCTCATGAAGAATTAAAGAAATCCTTTTTTAAAAAACAGGATCACTCGTGCTTTTGTATTTCTTTCTTAGAAATATAACTAATATACTCAATATATTTTAAATGGCTTCTGACAAATGCTTCACACTGGATACCTGGTTCTAATACTAATTCCAATACTTTGGTCTGTGAGCTTGAGTGAAGTACATTAACCTGTAGGATTCTCAGGTCCGTCTAGTCTTACCTCTTTCCAGATGCCCTCTTGCTTGCCATTGTCAGTTCAAATCCTACCCCTCTCTGAAGGCTCATCAAATGCTACTTCCTGAAGCTCTCCTTGATATTAATTACTTCCTCTTCATTTCCGCCAAACTGGCAATAATCCACTGACATTATGTCCTGTCCTCTTGAAGTGTATGCGTCTTGAGATCTACGATTATATCTGGTATCTTCACTTACCTTTGCATTCCAGAATGCTTGCCCACAGTAAGTACTCACATGTTGAAAGGATGAATAAATCCTGAGATCATGGATTGGATTTGTTTCTCTGAAATCACCAATTTAGATCAGTGGTTCTCTTCCAAGGTGTTGGTCCCACTGGGGCATTGTAATCAGTTGTAAGTGTGTTGTAGTAATTGGTTATCAGCGATTGTTAAGGCTTGGAAATTTGCAAACTATTTACTGTTTTTATAAATTAGAATGATTCCCTTCAGTAATATCCTTTAATGATGATAATAATATTATCGCCCTTCAGTGTTAATGCTTCAACACGACTTTCTCCCTTGCACTGTGATTTGTTTCTTGAATTGAAGAGAAAGATTGGAATTAGAGTCAGGACCCAGGTAATTATGTGTAATCCACAGCCTATCTTTTCTGTGCCACAACCCATAATAAGCTAGAAATCATTGTTAATGGTTATAGAACTATGGAATTACTGCAGTGCTTTACTACTCTGCAAGATATGGGAGCGTTGTCAGAATGAACATTATCTGTCAATTTAGGAAAAGAATAACCATTATTTTAAACCAGGGTCAGCAAACATTTTCTGTAAAGGGCTAGATAGTAAATATTTGGGGCTGTGAGGGCCATGCAGTCTTTCAACAACTCCCCAGCTCTGCTGGTTTCGCCAAAAGCAGCCAGAGGCAATACATAAACTATTGAACCTACTGTGTTCCAATAAAACTTTATTTACAAAAGCAGATGTTGGGCAAGATTTGGTCCACAGGTCTGTTCAAAGCTGAAGAACACACAGAGGAGTGTAAATGGTACCAGTTACTTTTTAAACACTGTATTAATCACATTGATTCTACTTCCTTGGTAATGGCTAAAGAGTTCCTGTAAAGCAAGGAAAACTATGCGATGGTGAACTCATTTACTTATTTGCAAGAATATACAGTATTAGATATTTCAGGGTTAATAGTCTCTAGACTTTCTCAGCATAAGAAATAAGACTAAATTCTGTTCATGGTTTGAATACAGCCACTGAGGCCAGTTCATTAAAGAAACGTGAGTATGGCATGATAAAGTACCTCATCTGTCAAGAAGTTTGCTTTTGTGGTATTGTATATGGCGCATTATTTTCTGTCTTGGTCGTTTCTCTCAGTGGGATATTCAGATTCTACCTTCCTGTTTGGCGGTTTTGCTGATAATTACTTGAAAAATTGTCACTTCTCTTTTTAAATTACCTAATGGAGTAATAGCTTTTCTTCTTGACAGTCAAAAGGCCAATGAATACAACCATGTGAAACTCTTAAAACAAGGCCCCAAGTGCACTGCAAGTTAACTTGAAATAATTAGTCCCTGTAGTTGGGACACCCACAATGTATGTCTTAGAATTCAAATTCAAAGTGATGCTGTCGCAGTCTGTGCTAGAAAACCGTCACAATAGGGTTCTGTGCACGAGGGACATCCCACACCATCAGATTATTTTGGCAGTGCCTATATTTTGGGCCCCTGCCCACTTCCTAGGCTTTTGTGCTGTCTCACAGCCAAAACCTGCACCAGCCCCTCTAGAGTGCAGGCCCTCTCCAGTGCTCACCATGACAGGAAGAGTGTGCTCCCTGAGCTCTGGGGATAGGACCTCCCATTCCTGGCCAGGACTGTGCCCTGCTTCAGAGGCTCTTCAGCGTCACCTGCCAAGTCTCTGTGCAGTCAGTCAGACCTGAGTCAAGGAGACCCAAGAAAGGAGCTGGTGTTCCACATATTCATCATGTCACAGTCGTCCCCTTTTCATGCTGACACAGGTTAAGCAGCTGGCATCTCAGTTGGCCCCCTGAGCCCACGAGGAGTGGAACCCTGTCACACCAGCTCGTTACAGAAAACCCAACTAAATATGGGTTTAAAAAAGAGATCCTCATCTCCCATTACAAGCCTATTTGTTGAGGCTCAGTGTTGACACAGAGAACACAGGCACTTCTAGTCTTTCCACCTGCCATCTTGATATTTGGAAAATTACTTCCTTCATAGATGCAAGATGGCTACAGAAACTCCAAGTGGAATGTCATCTCCTCATGTGGCCCCATGCCACGCAGGAAGAAAGGAGGGAGATAATCATAGGGGCTCTTCCTTATGCTCTCTACTTCCACAGAGAGAATGTTCTCCAAAGCCTTCAGTAGTCTCCTTTTGGAGTTTACTGGTTAGAAGAGCATTACTTGCCCTCTAGCACAGGGGAATGAGATGGCCATGATTGGTTTGGGCCAATCATGGTCTCCCCTGGGGCTGGGCATATACCGTAATTAGGGTTCTGTTGATGGAGAAGAAAGGGGAATGGCTATCAGATAAGCAGCCAACTGTGTTGCTGCACCTGACCTAACCCCCCCCCCCCAGTTGGTGACTAGAGCACCTTTTGCTTTGACCTACAAATTAAAGCCTTGCCAAGAGTCTACTGTCTATGGATAGTTCTCTGGAATTATTGCCAGCAGTCTTTCCTGATCATTAGCAGACATCTGGATTCCCCATCAGTGCTTTTTCTACCTGGCAGGACTTACAGATGCCTACTAGGATCTGAGCTTGCTGAGTCTTTGGGATACTAGGTCTTACCCAACTGGCTGACTCTTTTTGGTCCTTGGCACTTTGATCTAGTCCTTCTGGGGCATAGATAAGCCACCTTGGGACCCTTGATACATTTTAAAAAGTAATTTCATTTTTTGTAGTACAAATCATACAATGCCTCTTTTTCCATTGTGGCACAAAATACACGACTTGTTATTACCTTAATAGACTGCTTTAATTAATAGATAAGAATTTGAAAAATCAAATAAGTTTAAGGAGTTCTCCTCTGCCAATCCTGATTTCATGGCATAGTTTAAAATGTTATTTAATTCTGTGATTTAAACTACTGACTCTTGGTTTTTTGATATTACATACGTAAGATGGTAAGAAATTAAGAACTATAAGAATGAATTTCATCTGTGAGAGGCCCAATAGAACTAAGTCTTAAATACTCTGTAGTTTTAGGGCGATTGAGAGTTTGCAAAGCTCTTTCATATCTAATTTTTAAATACTTTCCATAACCATTACCTCCATTGTACAGATGAAGAGATAAGGCCATAAAAACTAAGAAGACTTGGGCAGGTCCTAGTGGTCTGGAGCTGACCCTTCTGAGTTCACTTCTGAGGCCCTTTCCTCTTTCCACCCTAGAAGTTCCATGGCCACGTGCAGTAAGATTTCAGTAGGCCATTCGTGTCTACAGATGTCCAGCCACACTCCTTGCTCATTTCAACCTCTGCTACTCTGCCCAAACTTCTGAGATTTCCTTCATCTCCTTGGGGCAATTTCTACCAAGAAATAGAAAATGCAAGCAAAGTGGGTATCAGAGGTTCAGCTCTAGGTGACTTTAAAAAATAACAGTGGCTCGAAAAAGAAATTTCTTTCATATGGGAAAGTTTGTAAGTAAGCAGTGCAGAATCCTGTTTGTCTGAGCCGTCTGGGACCCAGTCTTCTTCCAGCTTTATGCTCCATGCAGCCCTCTTCTCATGGCTCAAGATGGACCTTCAGCCAGACATCGACCTTCCAAGCAGCAGGATAGGTGTAAAGGGTATGGGCAAAGGAGAAAGAGGAACTAGGGGCGAGGATCAAAAGTCAGATTCCTAGAAACTGTCAGAATTCTACCACAGGGCCTCTCCTAGCTTCAAGGAAGTTTGGGAAATGTGTTTCTATTTTTGACTACTACATTGAATTAAAATTCTAATACCGTGGAAGAAAAGGATGATGGGTAATAGGGGACTACTATGAGAGCTTGCAGAAAGTGTGGAAAAGCAGCAAAAAAAATGTGGCCTGAATTGCCATTAGGAAACCTTTCCATTAGGAAGCTCTTGTTGGTATCCTTTGTGAAAGATATCTGATGTTTCTGTTTCTCTATTCATTCAACAGGTATTTATTAAATACTTAGTATGTATCAGTCACTGTTGTAAATGCTGAGGACATGAAGTGGGGAGAAATATGGTGGCAGAGGCAGAGGTGTTGCTCTTTGGTCAAGGAAGGATTCTCTTGAGGGTGACAGCTGAGCCCCAGAAGGATGTGGAGGAGTGAGCCATAGGACGATCTGCAGTGAGATATGTTCTAGGCAGGTGGAAGAGCAAGTCAAAAGGCCCTGAAGTACAAATACACTCAGTGTGTTCAAGATCTTTGGATCTATGCAAAGAGGCAGATGCTGTGTCTGGAGCAACGAGCCAAGGGAGCATGGTCAGCAGCAAAGTCTTAGAGGTAGTCAAGGGTAGACCCCACAGGGCCTGATGGACTATAGTAAGGAGGTTGGGATTCATTCTCAGTGTTAGAGGAAGTTGTCAGATGGCTTTGATCAGGGGCATGACACGGTTTTGTTTGGATTTCCCAATCGGTAGGCAACCCAGTGTCACAGATCTGTTGGACTAGTCAGTGAAGGTCCTTACTTCTCTGGGGGTGTCTGGCCATGCCTTCCTGCAGTGACCTTACTCTGTTCTTACATTAAGACAAGTTATAATCTACCTTGAACCCACACCATAGGGAGACTCTGCTCCAACACAGCCATGCAGAGGACAAGCATCCCCCACCACATACTGAGTTTCAAGACCCAGATTTCACACACATCCTATGAGCAGGTGTATAGATCATGCTGGGACTATGTCATATCTGTATTAAAAATCACAGAAAGAATCCAGAAACATTTTTGGGGACCAGGAACATCAAAGCCAAATGCCAAGTTCTGCCAATTACTCTTCTCCAAGACCCCTCAGGTGCTTTGCTCATACCCCATGATGGTTTCTCTGTGGCTTTCTGATGGCATTCTGTGGTTTGTCTAAATGTCCCTCTGGCTTGCTAATGTCAGGACAAAGCCCAAGGATGAGCAGAATGTGGTTGCCAGTCAGCAGTCATTGCAGACGTCCTCGGCATGTGTGGGCTGAAGTTAACCCACAGCCTTGCTGCCTGCCTCCCCAGCTTCGTGTGCACGGACACATAATTCAGGAAGATTCCATTGACACTGTGTACGACTGGAATCAGCGCATTTCCTCCAAAGAGGCAGGGGAGCTACTTCTCAGCAGACTGAGTTGTAGAGTCTCTCTGGCATGCAAAACACAGACCTTTGTATTAGAAGTGAAATATTTAGATAGGGATCATTATGGAGCTCTTTTTACAGCAAGGCAGGCCTGATAAACAGAGGGAGCGAGCAAGGAAGCACAAAGGAGGTAATAATATCTGATTAGCTAAGCAGCTGGATAACTGAAGGAGAATTTGTTAAAAACCTATCAAGACATCAAAGCTAGATGTGAGTTGCTCTGTCAGCCTGGGCCACTTGTGGAGCTGTCTCCGGAATATTACCAGTGTCTAACTGGCTGCTATTTTTTCCCCTAGTGCCACTTCCCGACTCAGGGATCCGGGCTGTGTAACCCAACCCGCTGCTGTCGTCGGGGCTTTTTTCCATCCCTGCCATGGCAAGGGATGCCGGCCTGGGGTCACCTCAGTCACCCCAGTTGTATGTGACCACGTGCCAGCAGGAGCAAGCAACCTCGGGTTTCTGGGGATCACGGGAAAAGAACCCAGAAGCTTGCCCCCCCTTGAGGCCCTGGGAGGATTAGTTCTGTAGCACCCCAGATTTGGCAAGTGACTCGTTTTCCAGTGCATGGCACACCCAGTCCTTTTGGTGTTCTTTTCCCCTTTAGCACTGGTATCTTTGAGGCACCACACTTTCTCTGCCCACAGCAGATGAGACAAGGAAAACCATGAAGCTGATGCTTCCTCCGACATGGGCCTTTGCTGAAGCAGGAGTGAGGACTTGCTGTAGTGAGAGTCTCCCATTTGCCTCAGTCTCCTGGTCCTCTGGTGGCCCAAGACAGGTGATCCCCAGGTCTGGCCTGGTCGGTACCTACTTTGTACGTGGCAGTCAAAGTTCCTTTTGGCTGGGACATCTCAGCCTCTGACCTGAGGATGACCGTCCTGCTTGCGGAGCCCCTAAAGGTCTGCCTGGGGCACCGGGGGTGCCTTTAATGGTGGAGCCAGAGCTCCTTCCTCCCCCAACCCTGCATATACCTGCACGTGTGCTAGGGCACAGAGGAAGCAGGCTCCTGGTCTCTTTGGGTAAGGGCTTCGAAGCTCTACTGTCACCATGATGCTGGCTGCTGTCACCACCCAGAGCCTTTGATCCGTGCCTCTGCTGAATCCAGCCCCTCATGGAGGCTGATTGCTTTGAACCCAGGGCCAGAGCCCCCTCTCTGACTCTGAGTTCCCTTATACAACCAAGGGTACCCAGGTTGGTGGAAGGGGGGATAGCTTCTTTTTATCTTCCTATATTTTGAAGGATGGATTATTTCAACATTATCCCATAGGATTTTTAAGAACACCCAGGGGAGTGCTTCAGAGCCTAAAAAGCAAAGAATTGCAAACAGGAGACCAGGGTCTGGGCAACTTCCTCTGCAGTTTAGTATGGATAAACCACATGCAGATAGAAAATAGAAAGAAAAGGGAATTTGTCGTAAGGCCGCGTGTCTTCTTATTTGGGGTGCAAAGGAAGTGGAGAAATCTGTCATGGATAAAATCCAACTTTAATGACAGTCTGAAGCCCTGAAGCACAGACATATTGCAGAGCTAATGTATTATTTTGTTTTTGTTTATTCTGCAGAAATGGGGAAATTTCATTTTTTAGTAGAATTACAAGCTCTCCTTTTATTATTCACAGGCCCTAACATGCATAGCCGCCTGAGCCAGAGAGCTCTCAGCAATTTTAATACCAGCTTCTTTGCGAATCTAAACTGGTTTTCCAGCCCACTCCCCGGTGAGCCTCGGGGGTTGTTGGAGCGTGTTATACATACGGAAAGCTTCCTAGGGCAGCTTGGCAGCCCTGTGTTTTCAGAGGAGACCAGCAGCCTTGCTGTGAGGCTTACCTGAGCTCTGACAGGAAAGGATGATTCCTGGGGATCACCAGTGGGAGGCCGCCGGGGACCTGGAGTAAGGGTCACGGTCAGCTTTGGCAGGGACTCTCTTGGAGATTTGCTTCCGGGCCATCCCAGTGGCAACCAGTATAACTCTCCTCCAAGTCCTGAGCACTTGCTGGATGTCACTCTCGAGACTGGTGACTCTCCACCTGGTTTACACAACAGGAAGTTTTGAAAGTCTTAACTCCTGGCTCCAGCTCACATTCTGATTTCAGTGATGTGGATGTGGCTAGGAATGCCTAGCTCCATCTAGGTGGTTCTGTGTGCAGCTTGGGTTGACAACTAATGCCCTATACCCTCATCGTCTCCAGCTGCAAGACAGGGTTGATACCCACTGACTGTGTGACCTGGGGCATGTTCGCTGAGCCAGCTTAATTGCTGGCAGGATCGTGGAATAACCATGTTGCTGATATCGCCTCCCTCCCAGGGGTTATGGTGAGGATTCAATCCATATATATCCCCCAGGGGGCTGCTATAGTCCGGGCACTGTCAGAAGAACTGGGCTTCGGGGAGGTGGGGGGGACAAAAAATCCAGAGTCCCCACCTTTGTGGAGATACCAGGAACACAGAGACACTTACCAAGGTCTATGGTAATGTCAGTGATCAGCGCTACGAAGACAAATATGGCCCAGGGAGGGATCCAGGCCCCTAGGTCCGCGCAGGTCCTGAGCAAGCAGAGAGATGAGGAAGCAATCGAGTGACTGAGCCCCAACACAACACATCTGTATGACACCCTCGCATCATGCCTGTGGAAAGCAGAGTGGGGTGAGATAGGAGAAAGCCTTGCCTATGCCCTTGCCTCCTGCCCCATAGCATCTACCCCTTCTGCTGAGGTGAAGAGCTGCCAGTAGGAAGCTTGCCCCATGGGACAAGCCCTGGGCCAAATGCATTTTGTGCATCCTATCATGGTATCCTCACTGGGTGAAGTGGGTATTGGGTTTTCAACTCTATTTTATGTTAGAGGAGCCAGGGCTTTGCCATGTTACAGTTTGCCTGTGGCCCCCCCAGGCTACGGAGCAAGTGAGTGAAGTCTTTCCCCCCAGCCTGCATTATCCTCCCTCCCCTAAGCCCCCCCCCCCCGCATGCCGAAGGCCTACAGTACACCAAGGTCATTCAGTCATCCATCCCCAAGACCCTCTGCTTCTTCTCTTGTCCCACACCTTCTCCACACGGGACCCAGCATGATTGCAGATGCAAAAGAGAGATCAGGCCACTGCATCCCCCTGTTTGAAAGGTCCAGAGGGTTCCCAGTGACCTTGAATACAATCCAGACTCTGCCCTTGAGGTTCCTGCCCTAGCCTCTGCAACCCCTCCACCAGTCCCTTCCCATCTCTCCCCCACTCCCCACTCCTGTTCCTGGGGCTTGTTCGGCTCCTTCCCTCCTCAGCCATGTCCTCTACCTACAAAGCTTCCCCTGTGACTCATTCTCTCCAGGTGTGGAGACCTGACCCATTCTCATCCTTCTGCAGATGGAGCCTTCTCGGCCCCCTTGGCCATCCCCACCTCAGTTTGGCTGTCCTGATACCTGTCAGGTCTGCAATTACTTTGCTTATTTACTTATCTAATTTTTGTTTTTTTGTTTTGTTTTGTTTTTTAAGATTTTTATTTATTTATTCATGAGAGACACACACACAGAGAGGGAGAGAGAGAGGCAGAGACACACAGGCAGAGGGAGAAGCAGGCTCCATGCAGGGAGCCTGACATGGGACTCGATCCCCGGTCTCCAGGATCACACCCTGGACTGAAGGTGATGCTAAACCGCTGGGCCACTGGGGCTTCCCTAATTTTTGTTTTTGAGAGAGACAGCTTGCATCAAAGGAAGGGGCAGAGAGAGAGAGAATCCCAAGCAGGCTCCATGCTCAGCACAGAGCTCAACACAGGGCTGGATCTCACAACCCTGAGACCATGACCTGAGCCGAAATCAAGAGTCAGACAACTGACTGAGCCACCCAGTTGCCCCTGCTTATTAACCCTATTTCTCATTCTCCCCGACAACAGTGTAGGTACCAAGAGTGGACTCTCTCTGTTCTTGTTCACAGCTGGCATTTGAATTCAGCCAGGGCAGCTGGCGCTCTGGCATGCCACCCCTCATTTGACGGGGCAGCTAAGACAGGGGCAGAAGTAAGGGAAATGGCAGGGAAAATACAGGGCCCACCAGAAGAGAAAAAAACTCTGTGTGACAGTGCCAGAGGCCCACTGCTGTGGGAAGGTGCCCTCAGATGAGCTCTGCCCTGTGGGTGGGCTTCACTGGCTAGAATTAGGTAGAAGGGGAAAGGTGGGGGGGCATTGCCTTGGAGAGCACATCAGGGAGGGCTCAAGGGGCAGAAGAGGGCCCCAGAGCCCTTGGGGTGTAAATAGGGAAGAGTTTCCTTTGCTGGCACCTGGGAAGGAGGTCAGCAGGAGGAGGGGGCATGGGGTGCACGCACATCTGGGGTAGGGCTCAGACCTTGGGTAGAACTGTGATTCCACCACCCAAAGCTTTGTAACCTTGGGCAACTTCCTTAACTCCATCTGAAAAATGGAGATGATGATGTCTTCACTTTGGGGAGAGTCAAGGGAGACACCGCTCTCTGTTCACCAGGGCGCCCATAAATGCTGGCGAGGACTGGCCCAACCACCCAGGCTGGGAAGGCGTACCCGGCCCCTTGGCACAGGCAGGCCCTTCACTCAGGGCTGACGCATGGACTTATTTGGAGACAATGGCTCTCAGATACGGACCTTTGACATATTCCTGACATAAAAAGAACTTAGAATGCTAACAGCCACCTTCTCAGAAAGCCAGACCCACCTCTGCCAAATAACACCTTCATTGCCTGGGAGAGTGTGGGAACCTTTTCTTGCAGTTCCACGGAGCACTTGCCTGGTGAGCCAGGCTGCAAGTGGGAGACGGACCCCTGAAGCAGGAGACGGGGGCCGGGCAGGGGCTGCCGGCCCTTCCCCCGTGCCCAGGCAGCTCTGCTGACACAGCCGTCCCTCTGGATGTTGGCACCGGGTGGGAAGGGCCACATTACTCTCCCAGCCCACAGCAGAATGCTTACTGTTCATGACACGCGGGGGGGTGGCTTGGGTAGCCGAGCCCGGGGCGGTGGATGGGGCCTCGTCAGAAGAGTGGGGAGACCCTAAGATGCACTTGATCCTAGTCAGGCACCACTGCCCAGCCTTTCCCTGAGCCAGGCTGTGGCCGTGGGCCCCAGAGAGCAGAAAAGTCTTACAGGAAGGAAAGGGAAATCCCAAGGACTGCCTGGGAGACAATCCTCATTTCCAAACCCAGCAGGTCACCTGGCAGATAGTACGTGGGCAGTGATTCATTAGGACGCTGTAATCCCCCATGTTAAAGCAGAGTTATCACTGCATCTTGGGGCCAGGAGGGAGAAACGGGACTTCATAAATCACTCCTCTGGCACTGTTGCCTACATGCCTAAGCCTGTAGCAATTTATCCCAGATGAGGAAATAATAATGTCGCTTTCCACAGCCTTTTCCTGGGGGAAGGTTCCATGACCAAGAGTAGGCAGGTGTTTAAAAGACTCTGGGCTGTACCCTGTTACAAGGCCAGCGTAGGTAAGGTCTTCCCTGCCTTCCGCCTCTGCTCCTGCCAAGCCTTGTCAGTGGAGGGATCCAGCAGTTTTGAGAGCACACGGAGCAAGAAGTTCAACTTGGGCTCTCAACTTTTTCAGCTTATTTTGCAGAAAGTAAACTGATGTCACTGGTCTTCCCCCCCCCCCCAAAAGCGTGATTCTTGAGCCATGTTATGGAAGACAGGGTAGCTGGGGGGTTTTGCTCTTACTACTTGCTAGTTTCTGCTGCTTTTCAGCTGGACATCTGTGGTAATTTTCAGACACATTTCCCCACTTTCCAGGTAGAAGATGATGGTAAGTTCTATGGCACAAGAAGGAGCTTCTTTCTGAGTAACTGGAGGTTCTATACATTCATTAGAATAAAGGCAGCACTGGTAGCAAGGGGAACCTGAAGGGAATAGAGGCATAAATGGAATAGATGTTTGATTCTCATCCATCAATCTTGACATGGATATTCCTAGTGCCCCATGAATCTCTGCCATGCAGTAATTCGGGAAACCGGCTTGTTTTGTCTTGTGGCTTTGACATGCCCTAAGCCTCCTACTCTTCTCCATCCAACCAGCCCAGGGGAAGGAGACGAGAAGTGACACATACCTCCTCTGCTTCTGGATGTGGCCTTAACTAGCTGCAAAGGGCATGGGAGTGGCCAGGAGATAATTTCCTTCATTGGGCAGTTGCTTACCTATGACAACTCTGTGCTATAGAAGGTCATGAGTTTGGCTCCTTCTCTCTAAAAAAAGGAATAAAAATATTTTTTAAGATTTCTTTTTAAAAAGAAACAAAGAAAGGGGCACCTGGGTGGCTCATTCAGTTGAGCGTCTAACACTTGGTTCCAGCTTAGGTCACGATCTTGTGATTGTGGGTTCAAGCCCCCTTTTGGGCTCTATGCTCAGCCTGGAGTCAGCTTCAGATTCTTTCTCCCTCTTCCCCTCCTGATTCGCTCACACTCACTCTTCCTCTGTCTCTCTAAAAATGAATAAAATCTTTTAAAAGAGAGAGAAGGATTGTGAGTTTGGTGGGTACTTAGTGACTATTCAGTGCCACATCTCAGAGTGAGTCTCACCATTTTCCCAGTAGAAACATGGTCATGGCTTAAGTTCGCATCCTCAGCAGTGGGCTCTGGGCCTGAAACCAAATAATCGGGCTATCATTGCTGGGCTTTGCTTGTTTGTTTTCTGACAGCACTAAGATAGAAACAGAATTGTTGGTCCGGAGGGTAAGAAGGGCAGAAGCCAGCTAAAGCAAGATGGACAGACTGACATTCTGTCCCTACTGAGCTTTTTGATCCTTGCAGTCGACTAGATCTGAAAAATCACTCTTCAGTTTACAAGACAAGGAAGGCCCCTTGGTGTTTGTTGTCTTTTCCTAATTCCAGACCTGCCTCATCCCTTCAGTCACTGGTACTTGGACCTGTAAAGCTAACAGGTTTGCATCAAATTATGATGTGGCTGTGTCAGAGAGATTCGTGGGTACCTGTATTTCAGGAGGCCAGTTGTGCCCTACTGGCTGGGAGGACGGGATAGCTGGGAGGCCTCATGTGGTACTTGGTGTTGTCGCTGAACTGACACAGTGATGAACCCCCCCCTCATTTCTCTCTGGGTTTAGTTCCCTCACAGTCTGAGCAGCTGTACTGAAGTTTTGAGGGCCCGCCCAATAGCTTTCACATGTAAAGATGGCCTTTTTATATTCAAATTTTAGTAATATGTTATTTAATCATTAGGCAGTTTACTAAGTGTGTATTTGTGGCCATTGTTCTTTGTGAATGCCCAATCACCAAAGGGAAACATGTAGAAACAAATGCATTCTTCCAAGAACTGTGGTTTCCAGGGTGGGGAGCGAGGGACACACCTTGGGGATGGCAGCATGTGCACTGCGTACGTGCTGGGGGCTGGTCAGTGGGGCAGCACTGGGATGCTCTGACCCCACGCTGAGGCCCAGCCAGGAAAACACCAAGTGACGTGAAATTGCTGACATTCGACCATTTTTGTCCTTCAAAATAGCAATCCCAGTGGATTTGGACTCACACTAAACTGGGTTTCCAGTGAGGCTTTGTCCCCAAGGCTAGAGGACTCCATTTTTCCCCACCTCTGTCACGGTCATGCCGGGGTTCCTTGCAGTAAGCAGAATCACACATCACAGATGTGGTGGCGTTAAGTCCTGCTACAGAGGCACTTGATACGGTGTAAATACAGGCACCGAACAGGATAGCGTGACCCATGTACCAGGGTGCATGTGGCTGCTAGAGGAAAGGGTTGTTGTCCAAAAGAGCTCCGCAGAGGGCACTTGGCATCTGAGCAGGAGCTCCTGACAGGTGGGTGATGCCCAGATTGACAGGAGGCCAGGACAAGCAGCATCTCAGCTGAGCCTGGAGAAGCAGTTCTATGAACTGGTTACAAGCGTGGGACCCTGGAACTGAGTGCAAAACCTAGATCCCCCTCTTTCTTGCTGGCTTCAACTTCTCTGTACACCAGTTTCTTCACCCACAAAATGGGAATAACAATAGTAGTATTATAGTTCATGGGCTGGATTAAATGAGTTCATATATGTGCAGGGCTCAGAGGCACTGAGGGCATTTGACAAGCAGTGAGGAGTTCAGCCTGATGTGTTGGGAATGGGGGAGAAGTATGTTCTAGAACATAGGACTGAGCCCACAGGACAGAGGTTTGGGGGTGGTTCCCCCAGCTGGAAGAAGCTCACAAGTTGGCCCATCACTGGGGTAGATAATGGCTCATTATCTACCTTTCTATGCTTTCCTCTGCCCCTCTTCCTGTATTAAAATCTCTCTGGTCCTTTTATTTATAGGAAGTGTACAGGTTTTCTCGTTGTGTTTTTTGTTTTGTTTTGTTTTGTTTTGTTTTGTTTTTATAATACATGGATGGCTGTAGATTTCTCTACACCCTCAAGGGTACCTACAACACTGTTCTGGTTCAGTTTGCAGTGTCCGGGAGGGTGGTCAGAACACATCTCACAGCTTCTTTGCTGCCGTTCTGCTGTGGTCTTTTTGATGGTGCAGGCTGCACCCTGGGGCTAATTGTGTTCCTGGGAATTGGAAGCTCTCACCAGAAGGTTAAATCAGCAACAGGAGAGCAACAGTCCCAGCAACCTCAGAAAGAATGGGAAGTGATGCTCTTGAAGGAGCAGGGAGCTACTTGCTTTTGCTGTGTTCCAGGACCATCATCTTGGGGGGAAAAAAAAAAGAGTTCCCCTCCCCTCCTTGTCTCTGCCTTCCCACAACACACCTTGTACTAAATACATTTTTCAGACCTGACTTTGTGCAAACACAATGTTGTTCTGCAAGCATTAAAAGGCAATTTAGTACTCAAAGGATTAAAAGCTCATGTTAAATTGAAGACTACACTTGGCATAAACATTAAAAATTGACAGAACACCCTGCACATTAACTGCACCAGGGCTTCATAATTAGCATTTAAAAGTAAAACATCATTTCCTTACTGTTTCCTACTTACTCATTTATAATGCATTTATTATAATACAGATGTGAGCAGGAGGCTTTCTACAGTCATCAGCAAATGAAAAATATACCTGAGCTGAAAAAGAAACTAGGGTTTATTAATCCAGCCTAAAAAAGCCAGACCAGTGGAAAAAGTCCCTCGCTGGGCTGGTTTGAAAGCCTTGCACTTCCCTCTGGAAGATTGACACAAGGCCCCCAAAGAAATCACCTTGATGTTTCTTTTCCTTTCACTAGCAAATGCTGGGCAGAAAATCCAACCTGGCTTCTGCTAGGCACAGGCTGGCTTCTAAAATCGATCAGCTGGCAGGCCACCCAGGGATGTGGAAAGAGCTCATTGGCTCATTGCTGAGGCTTCTTCAAAACTTTGGGAAAACTGCAATCCAATTTTCCAATTGGAAGTGGGATTCTGCTGACTTAGTGCAGATGGCTGAGTTGGTAAACGAGGACACCTGTTCACTACACCTTTGGGCTCCTGCTTAAATTGAGGCTTTTGTATTTAGTTGTGATCAAATTTGTACATCTGAATGCAATCCAAACCTGATCTTCCTTTCTTCCTCTTTCATTCATTCTGAATTTGCTGCTGTGGCTGGTTTTACATGCACTCACCTCTGCCCCCTCTCAGCATGCAGGGTAGTAGTTCCCAAACTTTGGGGCACCCTGTGGTCACTGGATGAGGGGGTGCTCACTAAGATGTAGACAGTGCCAGAGCAGGTCCAGAGCAAGGCCTGAGAGCCTGCATTTCTAACAGTCCGGGCTGAGGTGATACCCCTGGACCATCCTTGGAGTACAGAGGTCGGATGGACACTCTCAAATCAGTGTTCAGCAGATGCAGAGGACCCTCAAAGGCTGCCAGGCCCCTGTGGGAAACCCATAGAGATTACGGAAATCGCCAAACATGGTTCTTGCCTTGGATGCGTTTACTCCAAAAATGTCTGAGAACTCATTATCTGTCTCTGGCTTCTCCTGCTGGACCTCATTTGCAGTGTGACTGAGGACCTTTCCTTGGTGTCATCTAGAGATCCTGACAGGCATGTTCTGCTAAAGCAGACCTCCCTGGCTGTCCCCAAGTGCCCTCAGATTCCCTGGCTGGGGCAACTATGAAGTTTATCGGGTAAGCCAGTTGACAGGACAGATATAATATCTGGGCTGCAAGGCCAGTCTGGGTGAACACATGACATAAGGGTGTTAAAAGTGGAAGAGAATTCTGAAAATAGATTTCACCCTTGTCTGAACAGTGCCAGGGACTGGCTCAGCCCATGGGATGCCTCAGCCTTGGAGGATTTGGGCAGTGAAGCACATGTCCCTGGGGTGCCGCCGGGGTGGGTAGCAGCGCAGGAGAGAGCAGGGCTCCTCCCAGAGCCAGGTTCCCTAGGAACCAATTTGGCACCTGCTCTATGGCAATTTCTTGGAGGCAGAGAGAGAAAAGAGGAGGCTTTAGGACAGATGTGGGAATAGGCTGAGACAAGCAGGCCGCTTATATTTTCTTTTCATCATTTTAATGATTTTTAAAATTCCAGAAATGTATTCATACTCCTACGTGACTTCAAAATGCCTCTCTCTCACGAAAAGCCATGGGCTAAAACACCCAGACAGCAGTCAGGAGCAAGGCCTGCTGTCTGAAGGGTGAGGACAGGGGCTGGATTCTGAGTTAGGCTCTCATGGAAGCCTGGCAGGGCCTGGAGGGTGGTGGCGTGTGGTCTGCAGGTTTGTTAATTACCACCGTGTTTTTATGGGGAGATCCTTGGGTGTGTTTGTGGGAACAGAACCCTGATTTTAATTACATCCCTTCTGGTTATTCAGATCCTATACTTCTAAGGATCTTGTTTCTCTGCCTCTCATATGCCCTACAGAGATACAAAAGAGTTTAAACATTGAAAATACTTGGACACTGGGTTTACAGAGATACAGGTGCAGGGGACTTAAAGCTGCAAGGGAGCTCCTGTAGTTTGTAGGTGACAGAACAGAGGCTCAGAGAAATGTAAGTGACTTGCCCAAGGTCATACAACTAGAACTAAAACCCAGGTCTCCTAAATCCCTCTGCTTTGTATGTCTTTCTGACAGGTAGGTGATTTTTCTTTCTTTTCAGATTCTCAGTAAAGTTATGATTAGAATGAGACCATTCCTTGTGCCTCCTTTGAGCATTGAGGTGGTTGAGGGAAGAGCTCATAATTGCAGCATTTCCTATGTGATTCTGACTTGGGTTTTTTTTGGTAGCGGCACGCTGGGGACACGTCATTACTAAACTGGGCAGAAGAGTGACCTCAGCAGATTCAAAGAGACATACAGTGCTGCTCATGCACATTATTAGGGGACGTGCCTTCTTGAGGCAAAGCAGGCGGAGGCTTAGGGCATGTAAGGATTGGAAACATAAAATGAATACAAGTTGAACATTTGTAGAGTGGCTAAAGAGAGTCTTTTTTTTTTTTTTTTTTTTTACTTTTCAGTAAGACACTGGTTCTGTGCTAAGCATTAAGCATTCACCGTAGATGTACCTCGAGCGTGCATCCTCCCCACTCCGTGAATGATTTCCTGCTCTCTGTAGTCTCTTTAGTCTGAGGACCTCCCCTCACAAACACTTATTTAATAATGGCACTTAGCTTTTTAATATTTTATTTGATTTCTTTTTTACGGTATTTTTAATTGAACCCTGTTTTAATTGCCTTTTTTTTTTTTTTTGGTACACCCAAAGCCTGGGTGGGGAAGGAAGGCTTATATGAAATGATTGTTATTACTTCCATTCTTTCTGCTCTGTCTTAATCAAATTATAATTGATTCCGTCCATGTGTAAGTCCTGATCCTCGCGTGCGTGTGTTAGAAAACAGCAAGTGTTGAGTAGGAAATCTGAAAATTCGAATCTAACTGAGAATAAGATTTGTCACCGTCATTACTGAGTGAGGAAAAGAAATTGGGGTAAATTCTTGCTGTCGAGTCCTTTGAACCATCAAAGCAGAGCGAAGCCTTCAGACCCATCCACCCTGAGTGATTCTGGGCTACACTGCCCATGGTGGACACAGTGTCATAGGATCAAGAGCTGGAAGGGACCTAGGAGACAATCGGGTCCCTCCCCTGTGTCCGGTCACAGCCCAGGGCAGACACAGCTTATCATGGACATGCTTCACTGTGACCTCCATAAATAAAGCACTTCCTTTATAGCTTTTCAGATTTCCAGGGGCAGTTATTGAGTTGCCCTTAGGATAAGAGAATAAACAATCCCATTTCCGTTAACTTCCATTCCCACCTCTACCCTCTTACAACCCCAATCCAGTTTTTAAAATTTTGACCTATTTGTTTTATGCCCAGCCACTGATTGCAGAGTGATTGCAGCCACCCTGAAGGGGCCTCAGTGGAGAATCACAAAACAAATCTGGCTCACACAGAGATGACTTCTAGCCTCACTGGGTCTCCTTCCTCCCCAGCTGGGTATGCAATGGGCAGCTATTCATCAGGCTGGTAAAATGATTTAGATTTGATGGTCAGAGAAAAAGATTGTCAATCCTGGTAACTGCTTGAAGAAAGAAAAATTATCCCTTAAAAGGATGGCCCTAGCCCTTAATGATATCTTCCTCTACTTGGGACTTGCTAAAATAGAGTTCCTTATTGAAAAGGCAGTACAAATACTTGAGTTCTGACCATGTACATACAGTACACAGGGCTGGGCACTGCAGGCCAAGCAAGGCAAATCAAATTGTCTTCTTTTCCTCTTTCATTTCAGCCAAGATACCAACAAATATCACGGGGTGGGATCTACCAAGTTTCCTCCTCTCAGCCTGAGGTGTAGCAAATAGCCACCCCACTATGATTGAAGACGGAGCTGTATTCAGAGTGGTTAACTACCTTGTCCAAGGTCTGCGGACAAGATTGGTGGGGTAGAGGTGAAATCTGAAAGCCAGTCTCTATCTAACCTGTCCCTTAGTATTTGTCAGCCTGGAAAGAAGAATCTGATGGTTTGACACAGAGTTCCATCCTCACCTGTCCTGTGTGAAGCCTGTACTAGGGTGAAAGGAGAGAGTGGAACACCAGGCTGGGGAGAGACAGTCAGCACTACTTATCCCAACGGGCTGAGGACCTGCACGAGTGCCAGGACAGTGAGGGTGGAAGGGAGGAAGGTGTGAACCGAGGTGAGGGGGCGGACTGAGACAGGCCATTGGCAATAAAGACAAAATGCCTATGAGTTCACTTCTGGAAATTGATTTCTGAAGTGCTGATGGGATGGTCAGTGCCACTGTCCAACAAATGAGTCGGAAATATGGGTCTGGAATGCAGGAGAGGTATGAAGCTGGAGATTTGGGAGCCATCTGCTTAGAAATTATGGTAGAAATGGGGGAATTGGTAGGACCCTCCTGCTTCCTTCTTTCTAGACATTGAGGGGGACCTTGAGAAAGCCCACTATTAAAGAGAAAGAGAAGCAAGAGGAGCAACATCACTCGAAGAAACAAGAGGATAATAATCACTCATCATCACGGAAGCCCCGCGAAAAAGGGAGTGGCAGTCAGCAAGCTCTGCTGACGGAGAGACAGAAAGGGCCACTGGGTGGGTTAACGAAGAGAGCCTTGGCCAAGCACCCATTGGCCCCATAAATGCTAAAAGCCAGCGCCAGGTATTTCTTTTGGTGGAACAGCTAGAGGGGAAGTGAAGAGGTAGCAGTCACTGGCTTACAGAAAAGAGTGGGACACATGATTTTTGAAAGCAGAAGGATAGAGGAAGTTCCCA
This sequence comes from Nyctereutes procyonoides, assembly GCF_905146905.1. NCBI lineage: Eukaryota > Metazoa > Chordata > Mammalia > Carnivora > Canidae > Nyctereutes > Nyctereutes procyonoides. The sequence goes on from NW_026575126.1 coordinate 75,431,249, forward strand.
TACCAGCTAAAACCACCCTCCTGCAGTATTTATAGAACAGGACGGTGCAAAAGCAGAGGGCAGCCCAGCTGGCAGCGCTGGCCCAGCCTCACGGAAGGGCATGATTGGGTCAGCCTAGTTGAGAAACTCAGAGGTGATCGTGCTAATCGAGTCCAGGGAAACTGACTACATTATAACACAAATCTTTCTGTTTTACAAAGAGCAATGTCACCACCAACCCCAAGCAGAATGACTTACGTGCCCCAGTTGGTACATCTTCCCCTGAAGGACAATCCCCAAGGGAGCCAAATTATAATCAGAAGGTCACTTGGTGAGCAGGGATTGTAAGAACAGGCAGAGTTGTCCCTTCCATCCTGTGTGAACCCCCACTACTGTGCAGTGACTTCTGTTATTATACTTACAGCACGTAATTCTCTTTTCTGATTATACTATTTCCCAGTACTTGGCATGGGCTCTCTGAGAGCAGAGTCTATGTCTTACCTGTGTACGCTGGTGCAGAGTAGTCTGTGTTTATCACATGTTAGACATGACAGAGAGGATGGATGGATGGATGAATGGATGACAGAAGATCATATGGAAAAGTGAATGGATAGAGAAGAGAATAACATGATTCAATTTAGGCTTTTTTACTTCTAATCACATTGGAATCCTGACTCCCCGAGATTACACTAAGGTCACTTGGGTTGAATTGGGGTTGCTCTAGATCTCTTCAGCCATGAATTTACAGGCGGTTTCTTGGGCTACTTACTTAGCCAGTCTCATTCTTTATAGTTTATTTTTTTTTAAGTAGGTTCCGCAATGAGGGGCTTGAACTCATGACACTGAGATCAAGACCCGAACTGAGATCAAGAGTCAAACACTTATCTGACTGAGCCACTCAGGCACCCCTGTTTTAATTATTTTTTGTTGTAATTGTTCTATTATAAAATAACCTTCTCTCAAATTCTGGAAAAGTCTTTTTGAATAGTAACAGCCAGTGTTTAGACATTTAAATGTATACCAAATGTATACCCATTTATATACATATAAATATACTCCCAAGCTCCTTTTGGAGTTGACATAGCGCCTTTTAAACTACATAGATATTTTTAAGTATAATCTTCATCACACAAATCCTGAGAAGGGCTGGCATTACAAAACCCAGTTTGCTGATGAGGCCCAGAGCACGGAAGCCATAGGCATGGTCAGAATGCAAACCAGGGCTTTTGACTCCAGTGTCTTGTTGAGCGAGCCCAGCAAGGCACCGGGTGATCTCTGGTGTACCCCCACGGTTGACATGGCCTCCGAGTGGCCTGGTCATTTGTCCTGTTGATCCATTTTCCTTGGGTCTGTCAAGCCTTAGTTAACAAATGTGGAGCAGTTGCCCAAAGGCCACATTTTTCCAAGAAGGTTGTCCCTGGTTGGGAGACTTTCTAGTTCATTTTCACTAAAAACAAAAAGTCTGTTGCTTTTCCTCCAGGGATTTGCCTGTTGTGCTTCCATCCTCGTGTAGGGACTCCTCCTTCGTTGAGGTCCATTACGATCCAGGTGGCACAGTGCCAAATGAGGGGGTTTGAGAGGTGGAGGAAGAGGGTGGACGGTCATGCCCCGCATTGCTGGAGTGAAGAAGAATTTGTGCCTGAGCATGGATCATCTCATCCTCCCAGTCTGTCCTTCTCGCGCTCTTCCATTAACCACGGGGGAGCCATGGTGCAACCTCTGTTTCTTTCTTATTGATAAGTGTAAAGCCATGAAGACAGACCAGCGGCCAAGCATTCAGATTAAAAACAGGAAAAAGGAGAGGAAAGGAAGAAATAGCAAATGTCATGGGAGGTGCCCGCTTTTCACAGAACACTTTGTACCTAAGAAGTGGATGACAGTGACTCCGGAAACTCCTTAGTTTCCCTTTCTCTTCTGTAGCCCTTTATGTTCGGACCTCTGGTAGCAGCACTAAGCACCTCTACCTAATAATGGACCCTGGCAGGTAGAGTTAGTGCAGTGAGGGCCTTGGTAAGAGCAGTGAGGTGTTCTGTTTTGTTTCATCCGGGGGCAGGTGCTGCAGGAGTTGGGGCGTATAACCCAGAAGCTCACCTTCAAGTGGTATACATACTCCAAGAGTAGACTTTTCTGGGTCATTTTCAGGCTCACCGACTCTAGAATATGTTGGTACACCTTTGCATGATCTCGAAAACCAGATGACAAAGGGGGAGTAGCATTGCTCTGCCCATCAGGCAGCTTTCTGTCACGTTCGTCTTTTGTGGCCCTTAGAAGAGAAGAGCGACCCCCTGACGCGTTCATGCCCTGTTAGCTCTGAGGTAGGGCTGGAGGCCTTTGCATTTTCCCTTCTTTGCCAATCTCTATGTGAGAAGAAAAAAAACTTACAGTTGGTGCCATCTCCCAATCCAGGTATTGACTAATGACATTTGTTAGAAAATATCAAGTCTACTTTTATTCTATCAAGCAGACACATGGACTGGGTTCACTGCAGAGTGACCCAAGGCAGATTTGGTTCCCATGACTTCCTCCACCCGTCAAAACAAAACAAAAGCACTGCACTCCCCTTTACAAATGCCTCAGTGACAGAATTAAGAATCTACTTTCGGGTTCTAGAAAACGAGGAAGGGATGGTGATGTGCCTCAGATCTGTAGTGTGGGTTAGGAGCAATGAGCATGAGAGTTTGAGTTTTCCAGCCTTGCATAGTGCCAGTCTTTACATGGTTCTTCGTGGCAGTCCTTGCAAACCCTACCATGCCATTCTAGAATTCCTTCAATGTACATTACCTCTTAGGGAATGGGGTACATCCTTTGTTTCCTCCTGTTTCTCAATTCAGTATCTCTCTAGGAGACCATAGCAGAAATAACGGCAGTAGCATTTCTACTGGAAATGCTGGACCGGGTGTCTACTTTATGCCCGCATATACATTAGATGAAGAGTATTTAATCTTTATAGTTGGCAGATGCCATGTGCCATATCCTACAGGTGGGGTTCTGATGTGCAGTCAGCGTGGCCTTTATGTGGGACAGGGAGTCGAACCTAGTCTGCCTCACGCCAGAACACACACCTTCCACTGGACCACATTGCCCAAAATCAGGGATACCTGTTCCACAGGCCCTTCTATTGGACAGCTTGTATCTCCCCTCTGGGGATGTTCATAACCCAAAGGGGAGGGGCTGCGTGAGAAAGGAATGTTCATGCATCAGTTAAAATAGGTGTCCTAGCCTCTTGTCTTGCCTTCATATTCACAAATGTTCATTTCTTTTTTTCTCTCTTTTTTCATTCTTCCTAGAGATGATGACTGACAGATTAATATATGTCTAACTACATGTCTCAGAAATCAAAGGGAAGGTGCTGTCAGAATCACTTGTCAGAAAATGAGATTAGGCGCACTTGTCATTTGCTGAGGATTGCAGTCTTTCAGAGATAAGGTTTCATTTAATGAGGGTAAAAAGCCTCCTTTAAAAAAAAAAAGAAGAGGGAAAGAGGGAGTGAGGGTGGGGAGAAAAGGAGTGATGGTTCTTTTTTCTGATGTCAGCCAAGTGTTTTATCACCTAACGTGATCCCGGGGCACCTGCTAGCCCCTGATAATGGCAGCCTGGCCTTCCCCACCCCCTCTGCTGCACAGCCACTTCCAAAGCAGCTGCTGTGACCTGCTCTTACCTCTCTTTGGAAGCTGATGCTCCTTTCCTCTGGGAAGAGGAAGCTAAGCATGCTCTCTAGATTTAAAAGCAGGCTCCAGAAAGCATGTGCTATAAAGGAAATGTATAGTCACATTTCGCAACAAACTATAAAGAATCCACAATGGATTTCAGTGAGACACAGAGCTTGTCTGACAAGTAAAGGGAGAACTAATGAGGAACAGAGCTGGATCCCATTGCAACCAATTGTGTTTTGTTATGGAAAATATTTATCAAGTTCTTTTGCATTTGTCGATTCTCTTAAAAGTGACATGGTAAGATCTCCCGATATGTGGTATGTGGCATGATTTACCTCCCAGACCCTACAACTCAGGATGGCAATTGCTGTCCCATTAGTAATCTTCTTTTGGACCTCTGATGTGGCCTGTGCTTGGAAGTATTTCAAACTAATCCCCACCCCCCCACACACACCCCAAGCATGAAGATGGCCTCAGAAATGAAGGACTTTATTATGGGAAATGCCTGTGACAAACCGGGAAATCCATATTTATTTATTTGTGTATTTATTTTTAAGATTTTATTTATTTACTCATAATAGACATAGAGAGAAAGGCAGAGACACAGGCAGAGAGAGAAGCAGGCTCCACGCCGGGAACCTACGTGGGACTCGATCCCGGGACTCCAGGATCGCGTCCTGGGCCAAAGGCAGGCGCTAAACCGCTGAGCCACCCAGGGATCCCCGGGAAATCCATATTTAAAGACACGGTTGTTACAGTTATCTACTCCAAAACTTAGCAGTGTAGGACAACTCCCCCTTTATCACGCTCTTGGGTTCTGTGGGCCAGGGATTTGGACAGGACACAGCAGAACAGATGGTCTCTGCTCCAGAATGTCTGGGTGACTTGGATGGCCAGGGGCTAGAATCATCTGGAGACAAGTTCCCTCACATGTTCAATGGCTGAGCTTGGCCGGGACTTGCCATGGGGGCACCTCCACAAGTGCTTTCCACATGGCTTGGCCTTTCCACAGATGGCAGCTGGGTTTTGGGGGGACCTTTCTGAGAAGCAGAAGCTGCAAGGCTTCTTCTGACCTTGTCTTAGAGATGGTGGTATTTCTGCCACTGGGTAAAAGCAGTCTTGAGACGGGGTATAACCTCCACCTCTCAACATGAAGGATTTGTAGCCACATTTACCAACTACTATGATGCTTTAAAGGTTTCTTTCTACTCACACCTTCGTTGACTTCCGTGGACAAAATGGTCTGTAAATGCGAAGCTTAGGACATTTGGATTATTTACTGCTGGTCTGACACGAATGGCTACTCCTCTTTATTGAGAAATACAACTGTGTGGGAGGCACCTGGGTGGCTCAGTGGCTGAGCATCTGCCTTTGGCTCAGGTCGTGATCCCAGGGTGCTAGGATGGAGTCCCACATCGGGCTCCCCGCAGGGAGACTGCTTCTCCCTCTGCCTGTGTCTCTACTTCTCTCTGTGTCTCTCATGAATAAATAAAATCCTTCAAAAAAAAAAAAAAAAGAAATGCATCTGTATGTATGTATGTATGAAATGTCCCTGGGCAGGGACAGTCCTATAGGAAGAGTGAGCCGAAGGCCCATTTAAGCTGCATACTGTAGTTTGAAGGGTGCCTGCCATATCCCTGCCCCTGACACAGACAGCTGGGGACAGACTTATGCCCTAACGTGTGCCTTTCTGTTTCTCTCTGGTCCTTTTCCATGACACCTCTCAAAAATAGTCTCTACTTTCTACCTCTATATTCTTACCATTGATTCACTTAATAACAGGCCTGGCACAGCTTTGTTCTCTGGGTTTCCACTGGAGACCTGCTGCCTTACCAGCCCTCTGCCTTCTTTCAAGCCTTGTCCCCCCTGCCCAGACCTCCGATGTATTTTCCACTTCTGTGTCCCCTGAGCCCCCCAAGGACATCTTGCTCTTCCTCGCTTCTGTAGTGATCCTTTATTGATCTCATATCACTCGTCCCGTGGCTGCTTCCCTGGCCCAGGCAGCACGGACGTCTGGTGTTGTCCTTGGTTCTGCTTCTTCCCCCTCAGCGGCCCTGCCCTGGGATGTCCTACCCGTCTTCTCTACAGGGGTGACACTCTCATTCGTTGGCGCCTTAAGCCCTCACACCTGAGTTGGGCTTTGCTCATGGTAGTTTAGACTCCTCTTGTCCCCAGCAGTTTCTGGATGTTCCCCAGCCAGCCTCCTCATGCCTCTGTGTTCCTGATTCTGACTGGGTGCCCAGGCGTTACCCCTCCTCACCTCCCTGCTTTACACCACATGCATGCCCCTTCAGGGTTTCCTCACCTGCCCTCTGCCCTGGGTCAGCTGGCCTCTCCGGGAGGATGCCCCTTTGGCCTGTGAGTCACTGTTTTCCACGCTCCCCCGTGGCACCGTCCCCTCCCGCCATCTTGGTCCCTGTGTTTGTCTTCTGGCCTCCCTTACACTGGAAGGGTCCTAAGGGCAAGTACCATTTTTAATTTGATTTGGTGTGGTGGTCTTACCGAATGGATAGCCATTAGTATACCGTCCCAAGATGGACCATACAGTAGGCCACACACTGTTGGAGTTCAGGAAGGACTTTGATGACATGAAGATGCTGACATGGCCTGAAATACTTCCACCTCTCACCTGGCCTGTCAGCTCTCCTTCAGAGGGGTGCCTAGGGAAGCAAGACCTGTAAGGAACAGCAAGAATAGCAGGACCAGCTCTATCTCCTGAGTGCTCACTGTGTGCTAGGTATTGTTCTAGCTGATTTAATCCTCGATGGCTCTGAGGTAGGTACATTATCCTTTCCAGCCTACAGATGAAGAAATGACAAGAAAGTCAAATAACGCACTATGTGGTTAGTTGGGTGAATACCTACTGCCCCCAAACAAGCCTCTCTGCAGTCCATGCCAGATGATGGTGGTTGGTGACCAACCACCAAGCCCAGGGCAATGCCCAGCCCCACCCCCCACCCAGCTGAGCTGAGTCATCACAAATCCTGGAAACAGAAGAACCCAGCATGTGGAGACTTTCTAAGCACAGGTGTGTGGGGGGTTTCAAGGTACAGGGATCCTGTCCACTAGGAGACGTGACCCAATCAGAGTCTTAGATACTGACCACTCAATTTAGCCACCACCAGGAAAGTGCCAGAAGAATATCTGGGGGAGTTTGCCTCTCTCCTGCAGAAACCCTATGTGAGTAGATAAGTGAGCAGACACCCCTTGGCACCCCTTAAGAACTGTGTCTTAACACAGTTCAAGAACAACAAGAGATAAAGTAATGGGGGCAAAAGATTACCAGTCAAGGAATACAAATGAAGGGGGCTTGGGTGTTGTTCATACTATTTTTCCATCTTTTCTAGAAGTTTGAGACTTTTCCAAATGAAAAGTTGAATATTTTAAAAGAGAAAAAAAAGAAAGGAAAGGAAAGGAAGGGAAGGAAGGAAGGAAGGAAGGAAGGAAGGAAGGAAGGAAGGAAGGAAGGAAGGAAGGAAGGAAGAAGAAAGAAAGAAAGAAAAAAGACAAAAGGTTATTCTAAGGATGGGAGTCAACAACAAACACACAGGGAAGTGGTCTGAAGCCAGAGATTTTCTGGTCCATCAAAAGGGAAGCGCCAAGAGAGAAGGAAAAAGCTGGAATTTGAGACATATGGTGCTTCTTAGGGGGGTATTCAGGCTGCTCAAGAGGCTAATTTAAAACTAAATCTTACCCCTGGATCCCTCAGCCCTTAATGTGACCCAAACTTTCCATTACCAAATTCTGAGGATTTAAATCCTGATATAGTGTGCTTGAATTTGGAATCCGCCTCATCAGTTAAAGATCCATCCTATTGAGGCCACATGTGTCTGCGCAATAAGTTCTTTTCAAGCCAAACTTCCATGTTAAAAAAAAAAAAAAGTCCTGAGAGGGAATACATGTGGTCCTCCTCCCCTTCAAGCCCAGTTCAGGCTATTTATTGTTTTATGTGATTGTTGAGAAGTCAGAAACGACTAAATTGGTTCCCAATGTGGTCTGCACATTGCCTTGGCCAGGAATGGTCTGAGGAAGACAAAGCCCAGTTTCACATTTGGTGGTGTTCTGATGTGTGTAGTGGCGGGGAGAGGGTGTGTGTGTGTGTGTGTATGTGTGTATGTAAGGGGTTTAGGGGAAGGTGTGTGTATTTTCTTTCTTTCTGAACTCCTTCCCCTGTGGATTTTAGATTTAAGAGTATGTGATGACACATTTACCCTTTTGGTTTTGCTTTTTAAAACGTAAAGCTGACAAACATGTTTAATGGGCCTATGGTACCAAATGACAGAGGCACAGAGCTTGAGAGATTCACTTGTGCCGTTTTGATGAGGAAGTTAAATTGTACTCACCAGTTGGATTAAATGCAAACCATAGCATACTTCGGACATTTCATTGATTTATCTGGAAATTCTAAGAGAATGGGAACCCCAGAAAAAATAAGTCAAACAGTATGTCCTACTTACATATTAATAATGTAAACTCCAAGAAAATGGAAAGAGGAAAATGTTATTTCCCAGTGCAGAGACTGTTCTCTGTGTGTAGTAACCTAGATGGTAGGTCATACAGAATCACAAGACCTTACATATGGAAGAGCATGAGAGAGAGGAAAAAATTCGTCCCAACCTGTATGCATTTTATTTTATTTTTTTAAAAGATTTTATTTATTTATTCATGAGAGACAGAGTGAGAGGCAGAGACATAGGCAGAGGGACATACATGCTCCCTGCAGGGAGCCTGATGTGGGACTTGATCCCAGAAACCTGGGATCACAACCTGAGCCAAAGGCAGATGCTCAATCACTGAGCCACCCAGGTGCCCCCCTGTATGCATTTTAAAAGTGAAGAAAAGGTTTCATGACTTTTCCCCAAAGCCACACCCAGTGGGGACCAAACCTGTCCTAAAATCTGGGTTTTCTGACCTCACTGATCTGGTCCAGTACTCTTGCAGCACCTAACCCTCCCTGTGTCATAGTCTTCAATAGTCCTGCAACCAGTTATTAAAACTCAACCAGAGCCTGCTGCCAGTGAGGATCAGGCCAGTTCTGTAATCCTCATATAGGTCAGTTATTTGCAGTCATTTTCCTGGCCTTACATTGTGCCTTTAAACCCAGGCAGTTATTTCACAAATGCATGTTGTCAGCTGTAAGTGAGCACTGGTAGCAGAAAGAAAATCCATCACCACCAGTGTGAACTGAAAAACAACTCAGAGCACACAGCCCAGGTGAATGTTGTTTGTAGCTTGATCTTTGCATAAGAAGGACAGCATCGTCCATTAAAATAAAAGCTACCAGCCAACAGCTGTCTTTTCACCAACATCCCCTTCTTGAAGAAAACTCCCTTGCTAGGAAATAAATCGCCTCCTTTACCGGCAGCACAAAGGGAAAGTCTCTGTTACTGAGAGGCGAGTGGCTATTTGAAAGCCTGGCTACAATTTTCCTGTTTTACTAACACTTGTAATTAAATCCGTCAACTCCCTCTAAGATTCTGTGTAAATACCAGATGCTCACTAAATTTTTTTTTTTCTCCTGGAGAATGTGAAAAGTTGTACACTAACAGTAGAGGAACTTCAAAGGAGGCACGGACCTGGGTGAAAGTGAGCCTGGACCTCGCCTCCCTGTGAATTGGGCGCCCCACGGCAAGGTCCCCTTCCCCTGTTCAACCCGGGCTTTGGGAGGGAGCAGATGGCTCTGAGCCGGCCAGGACAGAGGAGAATCAGCAGGCCTGGCGGGAGGGGAGGCGCCAGGAAGGGAGGGCAGGCCTCGCCTCTCCTCCCTCTGCGGCTGTAGCCTGCTTTTCATGTGCTGTGCTCGTGGCCCCACCAGCTGTCACTTGAATTCATGCACTTGATCATCTGGGGATCAGAGGAGGAAGTTGGGGATGGCTCAGGGCAAATCTACCCTCTCTACTAGGGGGTGAGAAAATCCTCTCCCAGCACCTGTACTCCTCAGGGGGATCAGATATGTATGATCTTATTTTTCCGCCTTTTCTATAAAAAAAAAGGCGTAACTTTCTTGTCCCGGAGGTGATGGTATTTCAGCAGCCCCTTTGGGTCTTCAGAATTAAATGTAATTGCACAGAGTTGTCCTTACCTAAAGAGGAAGCTCAGGAAGTGTTAAGTGAATCCTGAGGGGGAATCAGCATACCTGCTGGTGGTTAAACCACCATGTCTGGAGTGTGGGTTTCTTGGCATTTGTAATGTAAAAACTGAGAAAAGGTGTTCCTCTCCCCACCCCCTCCCGCAGCAGATTCACTCTGATTTTTGTGAATTTACTTGAAAACATTGAGCGCTTCGTCTTTGTCATGTGAGCAACCCTCAACATGCCTTACTTCTTAACCGTCCCTGTTCCCCACTGGTTTCGTTGGGCAGGTTGCCACACTGGGGGGACATTTCAGATCCGTGGGTTCCAGGGAGACTCTCTTGAACGGGTGAGTTCATGGAAGGGAGCGGCGAGCACTGACGCACAGAGCCCTGGCCCATGCCACCTCAGCTACTTTCAGTTTCTATTTGAAACCAAAAATCACAGAAGAGCTGTCAGATGGCAGCTGTGCATTTGGTAGAAATGAGAATTCCAGATTTTATGCTAATTCGGTTTCAGGTTCCTTTGAACCTGCAGTTTCATGAGGCTGTGCTTAAAACTGCAATCTGTTTTAGATAAAAGAAGGGATTACTAAAGACTTTTTAGTTTTGCAAACATTCGCAGCCTCTAAAAGGAAGGGGAGAGATCAGATTTATTCTTTCATTAACATTGTCACGTTAAGTTTTCTTCTACTTTATCAAACAGAAAACTATTTCTTATTTTAGGCAAGATTTTCCTGATTTCAGGATTTCCGCGTTGCCATTATTTATCTTTGTCTCAGTAGTGTTCCTGCTGTAACCTCAGGGTCCCCGCCATTCCCTCATAGAGACAAGAAAGCAAAGGTGATGCTCATGGTTGCCTCTCCTCCTGCCCTGTGTTCACCCGCTTCCTCTTTCTGCATGTTGGGGCTGACCCAGATGGTTATCTCACTTACCTATTGCCTTGTAACAAAGTACAAATTTACTACCTTAAAACACACTTATTTATTTGCTCCTATTTGGCCATGTGGTCAGGACCCTACAGAGACACTTTCTCTCTGTTGCACATGGCCTCAGCTCAGGCAAGCTCAACTGGGCTGGGGGAGCCAAACCCAAGATGTTTATCCACATGGTTGGCGAGTTGTTACACGCTGTTGGCTGGGAATGCAACTAGGCCTTTGGTCCCAAGCCCTGAATTCTTCCCCATGTGGGTTTGCTTAGGCTTCCTCACAACATGGTGACCGGGTGCCAAAAGGAGAGAAGCAGAAGCTGCCAGGCCTTCTTAACACCGGAGGTATGAAGCTCCAGAATGTCACTTCCTCCATATTCTACTGGTCAAGAGAGTTGCAGGTCCAGCCCAGGTTCCAGGATAGAGGACTCAGCTCCACCTTCTCGTGGGAGAATAGCATGCAGGTACAGAGGTATTAGAGGCCATGTTTTGAGCGTAGCTACCACCGTGATTGGCAGTTTAATCAATTTTCAAGAGAATTTACATGTGTTCTAATGTTACCCTTATCAGTGGAGGGCTTCCATATTCTGTGAAATCCTAAATTGGTGGCAGTTTGTTGAAAGGTCTATATAGTTTATTTATGAGATAATGTCTTTGTTCTTTTAGTGGGTAGAGATGTGTTTATTCATTAGCTTGTTGCTTTGTTACTGCTCATTGACCATCTATTGCTCATGAGGCATTCCATAGCAGATGTTAAGGGGAATGGTGATGGTGGGGCGGTGAGGGTATTAGGGCACAGTCCTGGCCCTTAAGGGATTGAATTTTAGCTCTCCAGAGCAGCATCTTGTGCCCACTAAGGAAATGTAGGCCCCTAGAGGAATGCCAATGTCCAGAGGTCAGCCAGGAAACAGGTAATACATTGTCAGACATCGTCTTGAATGTATTTCCCCTAAGGAAGCCCTCAAGATAACTTGAAGTTTGGAGCAGAAGTGCTGATTTAATTAATTTGCAGCAGAGGTCTATAATTGGAAGTCATACAGGACCAGAGAGGAATTAACAGGTCTTCGTAGGCTTGCAGGCTTGCCCATACCCTGAGTAACCGCAGTATGTGATCACAGCAACTGGCATTTGTATAGCAGTTGACCATTCCTAAAGTCTGCTCGTTTGACTCATAGCCACGGAGGCAGAGTCTATTGTAATGACCACATCAGACTTTTCCACTCCGTATTGACAGTTTGCAGGGGACAGGGAGAATGGCTGAGATCAGAATGAGGGTGAAAATCAGAAACAGTCATCAACAGGAATGCTTTCAGGAAAGCTAAACCAAGGGAATTCTTTGATATTCTAGCTGCCCCACATAGTACCCCAGCAACTGGGTGAGTCACCAAAACAGTAGAAGTAAATGTTGCGTTCTTGCCCAACAAGAATTTCTGCGGATAAATATTTGGACCATCAGGATAGTACCAAGTGAAGCTAAAATGAAAGCACAGAAGCTTTGTGGGGTCCATGTGCATCAGTAGACATGGAGGAATAGAATTCCCAGGCTCCTAAAGATTAGTGAGACCTGAGGTTACATTTTTCCGTGGCAAAAGAGCAAACCCCTTGAGAGAAGGTCGTAGGGAAAGAAAATGCTGACGTGCGGCCAGCCACTATTTCTCACATTACTTTTGCAGATGACCGGCACCTTTCAAACTACAAAGCCTATGGAGGTCAACTACTCACATATCCTACCTCTATTAGCACAGCTGACACAGCCTTCCCATGGATCTTGGGGCCTCTCTAGATTGTAGGTATCAGAATTTATTTTGACTTAGATCTTGAATTGACATATTCCAGCATTGAGAGTATGTGGAATTCCAGGTTTGGCCAAGGGGGCAGAGAATCGAGACCCCCCCCCCCCACGTCATGTGGATGGTAGAACGCGGTATAGTGAAGAAGTGATACTCCATATCAGATCAGGTCTCTAGACCCCAGGTTACAAACACCCACCGGTATGGAGTGGTGTCATCAAGGTGTGACCAAAGCACGGGGAAGGCCCAGCCTCAGAGTCCATATCTCATGCATTTGGGCAAAAAATAAGATGCCCCTAGGCGACATGAGCAAAGACTGGATGTATTTTTATTTTTCATTGCTTTTCTTTGTGGGCTTGTCAGATTCTGAATATTAATATTTTAATGTAGATTCAGTGGTTAAGTAAGAGATAGTTTATGGGTTTTATACTTTTCTCCCTTTGTAGTTTATAGTACACTGTGAAGTTTGAAAGTAAAATTCTTTTTCTTGACTTCTACACTTGGAAAATATTTATTCCCCCCTGCGTCTCAATAGTATGCATCATAAACTAACCCAGTTCGGTTTATTTACTTCCCTCTTGTTGCAGCCCCATGATCAATTGTAGCAACACAGGCATATAGTGGTAGAGGCTTTTGCTTTACAACAGTAAGAGTATAAGATATTGTACCCTCCTTTCAGACTGATAAGTAATGAAGCTTCCATTTTAAAATTGCCAATGCAGAAGGGGTGGGGGCCGCCGAGCAGAGGGACTGGGGGCCACCCGGGGGTTGACTAGCCATGCATCACTAGGGGAGGCAATCATGATCTACAGTTTAAAATGAATTGGCCTATGCAGGAGAAATCCCTAGGCCCCAGAGAGAGTTTTAATCTTGTTGGGCTAGACATCACAGAAGGCACCATGTCAGGAGTTAACGGAGGTAGGAAGCAGGACAGTGTTGGCAAAGGGGCAATTTCCTGCTTCCTGGTGGTGAGCAACCTGTTGACTCCAGTTCTCCAAGCTAGGACTCCTGGTCACCTGCCATGGGTAAGGACCAGTGGGCCCTACCATTACCAGCAGGCTGGGAAAACCTCAGCTACCTATTCATTGTCTCCCATCAGACAGGTATTGAAGGAAGCCTCCTGGTACAACACTAGGTACTGGACAGGTCATCAAGTCCAAGATGTGAATTCTATCTGCAAGAAACCGGGTTGGTTCGGAAAGAAGGCATATCACGGGGAATAGGCTAGTATTATATCCTGACAAACAGATAACAAAGAGCTGAGCACTCAGGCCCCTGTAGGTTCCTTATCCCGCTACTATGCTCTGGCGTGAATAAAGATGTGCGAGACCTAGTCTTCGATGGTCAAGTTTAAAATCGCATTGAGGTGGTGGGTAGCCCCCACAAAGAAAAGGAATAAAAGAAAGCAAAACACGCCTCCGCACCAGTAAGAAACCACTCGTATAGTCACAGATGAGCCTGTTTAAGTCAGAAATTACAATTCAGCACATCAAAATGACATAATTGGGATGAATGCTATTTTACGTTCAAAGAAGTTGAAGCTCTTACCATTAGGAGGTGGATTACATCTTGTAGCCTGGTGAACTCTTACAGCATTTTGCTTGAGTCAGGATTGGATTTTACCATCTATCAAGGAGATCCACATTGCTCCCATCCCACCAGCCTTATTAGTGACCTAGGCTGTCCAGTCTCCTGGTACAACCCCGTCTGAAGGAACTGTTTGCAGTACAGCCTGTGTGATTGGGGCTCCCTAATACAGGTGGTGCAAACCACTGTCCCCACTTTCTGGGACTGGTGTAATTTTTGAGTGTTCAGGTGGTGGTTCACATCGAAAGAATCCAGTGGAGGGCATGACCGGTAGAGTGGACATTGCACCCATACTAGAATATGTTTTTGTTTTGTTGGCCTCTACAGTAATCAAAAAAGAGTGCCATCCTCAATCATGACAGTCAACACATAAAGCCACTTACTTAAGTGCCAGGTGTCATTACTGACTGCCACCCTCGAGGTATGGGTACTGTTGCCCCCATGCCTCAGATGAAGAAAATACGGCATGGAGAGTGAAGAGATTTTCCTAAGGTCTCCTGGCACAGAAACAAGAGGGTCATGATGTCAACCAGACACTGGCTCTTAACAACTCCACCCGAAGAATGGATAGAAACTTGTATTTCCAAAGCTTGAAGAGCTTTAGATTTTGAAAAGTTCAAACTCCTAGGGACACAGAAATAAATCAGGTAGGGTGACATCTTTCCCAAAGCTAGTTGAAAACAGAATCAGATGTCATCACTCCTCTTTAAAGGTCTTCTTCTACCACAAAATTTAAAATACAGAAGCCCGAGGGACACCTGGCTGGCTCAGTCAGTAGTTGTGTATGACTGTCAATCTTGGGGTTGTGAGTTTGAGTCCCATATTGGGCATAGAGTTTTCTTTTAAAAAATTAAAAATAAATAAAATATAGCAGGATTTTCGTTAAGACTTCCTCTTTCTTTAAATTCCCTCCACCTGGGATCCCTGGGTGGCGCAGCGGTTTAGCGCCTGCCTTTGGCCCAGGGCGCGATCCTGGAGACCCGGGATCGAATCCCACGTCGGGCTCCCGGTGCATGGAGCCTGCTTCTCCCTCTGCCTGTGTCTCTGCCTCTCTCTCTCTCTCTCTCTCTGTGACTATCATAAATAAAAAAAAAATTTTTTTTAAATTCCCTCCACCTGCCCAGTCACCAGCCCATGTTCTGTTAGGGAATGCCTGAAGTTCATTATGTTTAGGAGAGAGGACACCACAAAATTAACGAGCTTTTTCTATATAAGATGCTTCACCGAAGTTCAAAATTTATAAGACATTTTTTACCAAAAAAAATGTTTAATCTCAGCCTGGTAATTTGTGAAACAAAGGGAATCAAATCACATTTTAGGCTTTTGCCATTTTACATTGATAGAGAAGAACTTTCATTAGTTTAAAAACAAATCTTCAGATATATTTTGAGACTTGAGGAAGATGACTGCATATTTTCATTTAGCTCAGGTTTGCTATGTGTGTGTTTGTTTTTAAAATTTAGCTGGGAAATCATAAACTTGGCTAAGGTCTTTGATCATATATTAAAATTTGGCTTTGTTTCTGAAATAACTGATCTAATGCTGGAAAGACCATCGAGTCCATGTTCTTGCTATCTGCGTCCTATTAGCGTACCCACCTTGTAAGACTTGCCCTCCTCAGATCTGGTTCAGGCAGAAGGTGATATTAAGAGGCCATGAGGGCTTGGTATGTTAAACCTTCTGAATATAGCATAGTGACCGCCTGCCACCTCTTTTTGTTTAAATTAAAGATTATTTATTTCAGAGAGCATGCACGTGCACAAGTTGAAGGTAGGGGCAGAGGGAGAGAGAATCTCGAGCAGACTTCGCACTGAGCGTGGAGCCTGATGCAGAGCTCGATCCCCACCACCCTGAGATTAGGACCTAAGCCAAAACCAAGAGTCAGACACCTCACTGACTGAGCCACCCAGACGCCCCGCTCCTGCCACCTTTAGATGAAAATGACAATAAAAGGAAGCTAAGTTCCTTAAGGAAAAACAACCACCACCACCACGTGAGGAATCTTGATTCTTGAAAGTCAGGCCTCTGACTGGGATCCAGCCACCCAGAGTGATTATTCTTTTTCCTGCCCTTTCCTTCTTTCTTCTTCATACTTCTCCCACTGTCTTGTTTGTCTTCCTTTCCAATGTTGACACTTATTCTCGCCCTTCCAGAAAGAAGGAGGAATAGAACAACCTGGAAACCAGTCAGAACGGACTCGTTCCTGTGTCTGGGGAGAGGCTTAGGAAGGGAACCAGCTGAGCAATGGTGGTGGCCAGGCAGGGCAAGGGCCACGGACGGGCGCCAAGGGACCGAATGTGAACAGCGGTGCAGAGGCCGCTTTTGTGGGTTCTCTGGAGGCTTGGCAATTGGCCTTTCCATATTCCTCCCAATTACAAATAATCAAAATATGGGGACACATGCAGATTTATCCCAGGCTTTTCTGAGATCTAATCGCTGATAATCAGAGATGACGATCTAATAATGCAAGGTATGGTAAAGTGTCAGAAAGGCGGCCTGATAAAAGCACTGTGGAAGGGCTAAGTGGTTGTTTTCGTTGGTCAGCTAAGTTCCCCACGCTTTTGTGCATCTCCGTTTACCCTGTGGGGGACCTGGCAGGAGCTCTGGCAATCTCTTCCCTGTAATATTGATTTTATTAGAGCAACAAGACAAGAAAACCATCCCATTCTGATTGCTCCAAAAGAAACAACATTTTAATGTCTTTTCTTGAAAATTTAATGTTTGCCTTTGAGCTATCTTTTTACTCCAGAAACAGCTTGAAAATGAATGCCCCTAGCCTGAGGGCCTCAGCTGGGTTTTGTGACATCTTCTAAGCAATTGGAAAATCCAAGTCCAAACTTAGGCCTTCGGTTGAGGCAGCTTTTCTTCTGACTTCTTTGGGGGTAGAGGTAGAGAAAAATGGCTAGTACCTATCTTTAAAAAAAAAAATAAATGTCTTTAGAAACACCACATAGTGTTACCAGTTGGGGAGGGGGTCAGGCTAGAGAGAGAGAAGAGACCCTCTTTATTTCCAAAATTCCGTATATATGGAGGCTAAAGAAAAACACTTAGGCCATACTGCACGTAGTACCCCCCCCCCCCGTTTCCCCCAGAGAGGTTTTTCGGGAGTGCCGTGAAATCAAACTGTGATGGATGTTGAACTTGAAAGAGTTGAGGAAGGGACATTACTGCTTTAAGCCAGTCTCCATGGCATTTGTATGTGATGAACATCTCTCCCAAGGCCCATTCCTTCCTCCCTTCTCTGCTGTACTCCAGGTACCAGCGGCGCCAGCAAGGACATCAGGAACCGTTAGCTGCCCTCACTCCCCACCCATGTGCCTGCTCCGCCCTAGAACCCTTCCCAGATATGATCTAGAACTTTGCTTGCCCTCTTCTTTTCCCTGGGCCGGGAAGATCACAGCAACTTTTCCTGTGCACTAAAGAGGGACCCCGCCAGGCTGCAGGTGTGGAATTAAAACTCCAGATTGCAGAGGGTCTCGTCACCCCCTTGTATGGCTTAGGACCTTTTCAGGGCCTCTGTGGGTCAAGATAGCAAATAAGGAAGCCACAGTTCTGCAGAGGGGCTACCAGGCTAGACCGAGGGAGCTGAGTATGCTCTGGCAGGAGTGGGTTGCATAGGGGAACCCACCCAACACCAAGCTGGCGCTCAGTGAGCCCCCCACAGCCTCCTTTCTAGATCCTGCTCTGGGCACTAGAGTCCGCATGGGTGATAAACAATAGAGTGATGGTAATTACTGCCCATTTAGCGAGGCCATGGCATCGCAGTCATCCCTTCCCTACGTTTGGTAGACGCCCCGGGGAACCAGCCTGCTCGGGTTTTGTGGTTGCGAGGTGTACAAGTGTCAGTGGACGTGAAGGGTAAGGGGGCGGGGGCGTCATCCCTGGGACTTAACAAACTGCATCGAGCCTTTGATCTTGGTGGGAGTGAGGCTCGATGAGGACCTTTTTGTTCCAGTACTGGCCGCTGACCGCCACCCCCTTCATTTTCAGCAGCGTAGTCCCTATTGCCAGGTGTTGGGCGCCGACTGTGTGCCGGGCGCCTCACCTGCGTCCATCAGCGCCAGCGAGCCCGCCCTCCGCGCAGGGGACCTGCCCCGTGTCGGTGCAACCCCAGGCTGCGGGCCTGGTGGCTTTTCCCGGCCGCGGCGCAGCGCTGGAAGCGGCGGCCGCGGGGAGGGCGCCGAGCGTGCAGTTCCCGCCCGCGGGGACCCGGGCCCCAGGCGCGGGGGGCGGGGGGGGGGGGCGCGGGGCGCGGGGGCGCGCGGCAGCTGTAGACGTCGCGCCCGGGGACTGCGCCCCCGCGGGGCCGACCCGGCGCCGGGGCCGAGAGGAGGGGCGGCGGGGGGCGGGGCGGGGCGCGCGGGCGGGGCGGGGCGGAGGAGGGGCGGCGGCCCGGCGGTCGGCTCGGCGCGCCGAGGAAGTCCCGCTCCGAGAGCCGCGAGCGTCGGGAGGAGGCGCGCTCGGCGCGGTCGGGAGCCGAGTCCGGAGCGGGGCCCCTCCTGCCGCCGTCCAGCCCGCAGCCCGCCGCCCGCCGCCCGCCGCCCGCCGCCCGCAGCCCGCGGCGCCGGCCGCCGATGGAGTTCACTTGAGCGGGGAGCCGGGGAGAGGCAGGCGCCCGCGAGCGGAGCGCGGCCCGGAGCCCACCAAGCCCGGGCGCTCCGGCCGGGAGGCGCCGTCCGCCCCTGCAGCCCGCCCGGCGCCCCTGCCGCTGCAGCCCCGCGCCGCGCCCGGCCAGGTCGGCGGCGGGTACAGGCTCCGGAGCGCCTGCCTGCAGCGCCGCGGCGGCGGCGGCGGCGGCGGGACCGGGACCAGGACCGGGACCCGGACCGCGACCCGGAGCGGGGGCGGGGGCGGGGGGGCGGGAGCGGAGCGCTCGGGCCGCGGCGCTGCTGGAGAGGCGGGACCGGCGTCGGGGAGCCCCGGGCGGCCGCCGGGGAGAAGCCGCCGCCGCCGCCGCCGCGCGCCCTCCTCCTCCTCCTCCTCCTCCTCCTCCTCCTCCTCCTCCCTCTCCCTCCTCCCTCCCTCCGCACATGGTCTCCTTTGTCCTGTCGCCGCCGCCGCCGCCTCGCTCTTAGCTCCGCGCGCCGCGGCCGCGGCTCGGGCCGCTGCTCCCCGCCTCGCCCGCCCCCCGGCCGCCCGGGACGCTGCTCGGGTCGCCGCCGAGCCCGGCCGACCGCGCCGCAGGAGGGCCCCGAGGCAGCGGCGGGCGCGGACCGTGCGCTCCCTTCCCCGCCGCCGCCCGCGCCGCCCGCCCGGCCCGGCCCCGGCCCCGGCCCCGGCCCCGGCCCCGCTGGATGTGCGCGCGCCGCTGGCCCCCGGCCGCCGCCAGCCGCTGCCCTCCTACGGACCTGGTCCCGCGCATCCGCCTCCAGACTTTGGCGAGGAACCGCGGACGGACTTGCGGACGCAGCCCGGGCGGAGTCGGGCGTTTTCTCTTCGCGTGTTCGGCTGGTTTTCACCCTGGTCGCTGCCGATGCCCCGTCGTGAGCCCCCTGCGGAACCAAACCATGAGCTTGGGGCCGACAGGACCGCTTAGCCCCTGGCGACCAGGTAAGGCGGCCGGGGTGCGGCCCCTCGCCGGGGGTCTTTGTTGCGGCGGCCGGGCCCGCGGGCAGGGGCGGCCGGGGCGGGCGCCTCGCGGCTGGCGCACCGGGCCCCCCGCCCCCGCCCCCGCCCCGCCCCGCGCTCCCCCTCCGCCCCCTCCGCCCGTCCGCGGCCCGGTCGCCCGCCTTTGTACTTCCCTCGGCGGGCGGGCCTGGGCCGGGGAGCGGCGGCGCGGCCGTGCCCGGGCCGGGGGCCGGGGTCCGGGGTCGGGGTCTGGGCCGGGGGTCCGGGGTCCGGGGGCCGCAGTCCGCCCGCCGCCTCCCGTCCCGCGGGGCTCGCGCCGGCCCGGGCCGCAGGCCGAGGCGCTGCCCCTGGAGGTCGGGTCCCGGCCGCACGCGGCTTCCCGGCGGCCGGAGGAGGTCTGGACGCGGTGCCGGCGCGGCTGCCGACGGACTCGCGCCCAAGTTTCCCGGAGGCTCCCGGGTTCTTGCCGGGAAGTCCCGCTTCCCGAGGGCGCGGGCGCGGAGGGCTCCCCGGGGGCAGCGGCCGCGGGGCCTGGAGGCGGCCCCCGCACCCGAGCCGCCGCGTCGCGCCCCCGCCCGCGCCCCCGCCCGCGCCCCCGGCCCGTGTCCGTTGTCTCATTCTCCGCGCGCTTCCCGCCGATCTGTTTGACTTACTAAGTTTTCTCTAGACCTCAACTACGGCCCCTAGTAATTTTTTAGTATTAAAACCAAATCGACTAGACCTCTTCCCCCTCCCCCCCCCCCCCCCATAAAAAGCAGCCGAGAGAGAGCTTGGTGTTTTCTATCATTTTCAGATGCAGCCACTTCCCGCCCTCACCCTCCAAAACCGAGCCAGGGGGATGAAACGAAAGGAGGGTAAAATCTAGAAGTCTTTAGCGTGTAAAGGTGCCCCTGTGTTAAAAAGAGAGACAGAAGGGAAAGCTCCACTTGCCTGCTAACTCTCGCTCACCACGTTTCCATTAGACGTTCTTAATGAAAAAGAAAGAAAAGTAAAAAAATTAGCCAGGAAAATAATGCAAGCAGTTGCAGGCTGTTTCCCTAAAAGCCTTGAAGAAGAAAATGTCCTAAAGATGAAGACCCAAGGAGCGAAATAATTTGCACAAATGCTTGAAAGGCGGAAGTAGAATTTGGAAAGTTCATGGAGGAAATGTAGAGAATTTTCTTGTAGTTTCCAAGGTAGACTTTGACCAGGCAGCTCTTGTCTGACTTCTCAGGACAGTGGGCCGCCATAGCCTCGACCACCTGAGCAGGAGAAAGAAGGGATCCAGAATCTCTGTACTACCAGCCAAAGTCCCATTGCAGTCATTTTCTTTGGGGTGTTTTTCTGCCGAGGCCTTCTTGAGAGGGCCCCTTCCCCAGTTATGAGGCAGCGTCTCAGGCTTTGTGGCATGTTTCAGAAAATTAAAGGGCTCAGAAAGCTTTTATTAGAAGGCACGCTCCTGAGCCTCTCTGAATATCCTGTCAGACTTACTTCCTTCATAACTTACTGGTTGGCATTGTAGTAATCACATCCTCCTAGTTCGCTTCAGATGGAAGGTCCCTTCGCCGCCTTCTTGAGAGTAGGATGTGTGCTGGAGCCCATTGGAGCCAACAAAGGCGGCAGCCCCAAGGTGGTGTTGCAGACAACCAAAGGGCCTGTCCACCTGCAGCTCTGTCCTATTTGATCGATCTCTCTCTCTCTCTCTCTCTCTCCCTCTCCCTACACACACACACACACACACACACACACACACAGCCCAAGTGCGAATAAAAACTCAATCGGGAGCCATTTCCTTTCCTTACCCGTGTTTTCTGCATTTGGGGTGCAGTCGTTTGTTTTTTCCCGTTTCTTTGGGCCGATTAGACTCCTATTAATAAGCAATCCCCATATCTGCAGGGGTTGTTTCACTTTTTAAATGATTTCATTAATGGACTTTTTTTTCCCTTGTAAATATATCAACTGGAGTTTATTTTTTTAAGGCATGAATTTACCATAGCCCTTCCAGTTGGAACTGAGAGATGCATTTTCATTTAAGAATGGTGAAAATACTCTGCTGAGTTTTTAGCAGGAGAAACATTCCTAGAAGCCTCACTTAGTATCACACTATAACGACATTGTTCCTGTAATTTTTGCCTTTATGACAATCTTCTTGATCTGTTTAATGGATATCTTGCTTCCCTCTCCACGCCACACTTTTTATGGCAGCTTATTTTTACAAAAAGCTATAATAACGCACAATTCTACCTTTTAAGATGTCACGAAGGCCTTCGGCATATTTTTTATTCATGCAAAACTTGAAAAAGCCATCGAGGATTTATTTTAAACTGTTTATGCATTTCTGTGTCTGCAGTCCAACACTTGTTTTACACATCCATTCCTTTTTTCCCTTGATCCGTTAATTTCCCAAACCATCCCTACAATAGGAAGGTTAGAAGGAAAAGAAAGGGAAAAAGCCACTCGTGATAAAAATATTTTACGTCTTTCTGTATCACTTGCATTGAGAACTAGAACACGTTCCCCAGATATACACAAGAATACCTCTTTTTCGTCAACGTAGCACAGAAAGGCTAAATTGAGTATCCTCTTTGTCCTCCAAAGCCAGCTCCAGAGTCAGAATATGCTGTACTTCAGATATACCCTCCTCCTATTTCTTATAGTTCGCCTTATATTTATTCAACATTCTATGCTTGGCTTTGTCAAAACGTGTATCTCTATGTATAGAGTGTGAAAGACAAGTGATTTACAAGGCTTGTGTGGCAAAAACAGCATAGATACAACATAGCCATTGTAACTTTAAATGCAGCTCCATCTTCAGTTACATACAGTGGGGATGCTGATTTTTAATTCACTTGTTTAATTTTTCTAGAAGTTCTAGAAACATTCCATGCTCCTGCAACATTACAGCATTTCCTTCAAACGAACTTTGTGTTTATTTTCCAGCACATGAGTATATGATTTACATTGGCTTTCCTCTTGCTGTTTAAACAAGCTTATTTCACTTTCCTCAAGCCACTGTAATTAGCAGACACGATTTCTGGAAAATGGAAAGGATATTATGCTGATGGCATGCATAGTGGCGGGTGGTGGGCCAGGTCAGCTTGCTTCTTCTGTTCTCTACACCAAGGTCATCCTGGTTACCAGAATGAACAGGGATCTTGGGGTCATCGGATGAATCTCTAAATTCATTTCTGGAAGTGCTAGTCAACATTTTGTAGTGAGGAAAAGCTTAGCGTTAAATAACAGGCATTTCTGGTTTGTGACAGAAAATTGAAAAATAGCATGTCTGCACGTATCAAAAAAAAAATTTCCAAAATAATGATCTGTCAACAAAATTGCAAAATCATTATGTGAATGAGCTGAATTGCTTTGTGTATCATCTCATAGAAATATGTTTTGCACAGATAACATGTCTAATAAGGACACGTTTTTAAAATCAGATTTTTTTCCCCCAGCACAGAGCTGCACTGCAGGTCTCTCTCCTGTGGTCAAACAGCACCACCTTATGGACGGTCGGGGGAAATTGGTGCTTCCCCTGCCAGGCTTTTCTAAAATTGTAGTGAATTGATTTAAAATCATGGTAGAGATGATGTTGATGACAATATCAATGACCATAATAACGTTTTCCCCCCTCTTGTTTTTCAGGCATCGGATGCCAGCTCTGAAAAACTCTTCAATACTGTTATTGTAAACAAAGGTAAGACACCTGAATTCTGAGCAGTGACTGGTTTTGGTTTTTGTTTCATTGTCATTGCCTAGGGACTCAGAGTAAGAAACAAATGGTCTTCCTCTGTTTCGTTCTGGAAACAATGTTGATGTTTTGTGTTTTCTCTTGAGACAGAATCTGTATGCTTCTGTGTTGTGTGAAAGAACAGTTTATTTTTACGGAACACAAAGAATATTTAAATTGATTTGATGAAGAAATCACTACTATCTCTATGGCTTTAATTTAACGTGGGAAGCGGTAATGGAGAATAATAGTTCTCAAAATGCCTTAACTTCATTGTTACTTATCAACTACCCAGCAGTCAGAGGACTATAAATAGCTGATTTGTTCTGCAGACTCTAATAACCAGTGGGTGTTTAGTATGCACAGTATTATGGTCATAAACCAAGCCTTACTCTGCTGTGGGCTTTCTGGAAAGTTAATAAACGAGCAAGAGGGCAAAATTTAAATATGTGCTATCCCATTAATTTCTTCCAAACTGCGATACGGACTCAGAGAGGCTAATGATATAGCAGTACATTAAGGGAAAACTTCCCTTACATCATTGCCAATAGGTTTCTGGGCAGTTTTCATTTGTAGCAGTATTGTTGGAAACAATGAAATGTGAGGGGGTCTCTAATCACTGGCCAATGCAAAGGTGTATAATTTGAAAGGTATAAATTGCATAAACTGTTCGATCTTTTCCTCTTCACTGTAGAACCTGATTGAGGCGCTGGCATGGTAATTGCTAACTAAGAGTGTGCTTTCTGTGGTAATCTTGTTCTGTTGTTATGTGGAAGATGGTTGGTAGCGCTTGAACAGAGTTGGGCCTTCCTTCCTAAAGTGAAGACCTTTGAAACCACTTCGGCGTCCTATAGTTTGCCTTGGCTAGCATTTTTGCTAACTGGTTAGTAAGATACATTTCCAAGTGCAGTTGTTTTGAACTCCTGGCTTATTTTAGAATTTGAACCAACTGCAATCTTAAATAGTACGTTATGTTTAGAGTTCCCTTGAGGTGTATCTGCTTGTAGGATTGCTGTTACTCCCAGAATTATTGTCACATTGAATTTTTATCTTCTTTATTGCATAATGGAGTATTCCAGTTTTATATTTCATCATATTTTTTGATAGACTGAAAGTTTGTATCAATTTGTTATCCATAATGCTAAAAGCCCAATAAAAGAAGATGCATGCAGCTCATAGCATACAGTGCTCATATGTAGAAATGCCTAATTGCTTATTGCTCATCTTGATGAGGAACGAGGATGGGGTAGGCACTGGTGGATCCGCAGGAGAGAAGGGGGAGGAGGAGGAGACGAAGCAGGACAGGTCCCCAAAAGGAGGTCTTCTTCGGTATTTCAGTGACCACACGTTCCTTCTCCCCCCACCCCCACCCCCAATGCCTTGGGGATCTGCAGCCCCAAGCCGCCCGACTTTCTTCTGCTTGGTGGCTCTACAAAGCTTTGGAATGTCTTTCCCATCTCCGGGATCAGCCGTGGAGTGGGAGCTGGCCCTGGGACCTGCGCTCAGGCCCTCGCTGCCCTCACGGAGCTGAAAGGCTCTCTTCTGAGAGGTTGAAGAGTGATTGATGAGAGTCCCACCCCACAGCCCCGACTCCCCCACCTCTGCCCCCCCCTTCCCCTCCCAATCAAACATTTCCCACATTCTTATTTTTGTTTACTTACAGAGTGTGATTTGTGGCATCTATTTGGTTGTGAATAGTCATCCCCCTGACAGGGTGCCTTTCTTCTGAGCTGCTTTTCTGGGGGTGATTTAGTTGCCTTGAAAGGATTAAGGTTTCTTTGTGTACACTAAAATCAACATAGGCTTTTTCTAAGCTTTGCTTGGGAAACCATACACAAATAAGCATTTTAGTTGATGGCAGATTATTCCTTTGCCCCTTATTTCCATCAAAATGGCCTTTCTTTTCTCCTCCAGTTTCCCTTAATGCCTTATGCTAATTCTTGTTGGTAACATGAATGACAAGAGAGGCATCAATGCAAATCCAGGTGCGGCAAAGTCGACTGACTGGTCCCCAGCACCCGCCCTTCCCCTGGAGAGAAGGAGATTAGGGGGGCCCCCCGGAGGGGGGAAGGCTTGGGGACAGTTTTGTTAAGGGGATTAGTATTCAGACTGCTAAATATCAGGAAAACAACTTCCAAAAGCGATTCATTGTATAGTGATAATGTCAATAATTGCTTCAAGACAGGTGCACAGAGTCTCGATGTGTGCTTGTGGTTTCTGCTCTGTTTTTACACCGGGTAGTGACAGTGTTTACGGGATGGATGGTTGACAAGGCCTTCAAGGAACTGTCAGCTTCATGCACGTCAAGTTCAAGTTCCCCTGCAAAGCGGCCTGCCTGTGAGTCAGGTCTCCCGTCTCTGTCCAGTATTCTTAGCCAAGAGCAAGAAAAAGCGTTGTAAGAAAGGGCAAATTTATACCAGGTAGCAAACACTGCTGGCAAAATCTTCAAGGCTCCAGCTTATCGAACAGCCTGACAAGAGTGCAGGGAAGCTGACACGTGTATGCCTCCACCCTCAGATGTGTGAAGCTACACATCACCTCTCCCTCCCGGGAGTCCCCACAGTGTCCTGGCCTTAGAGAAGCTTGGCTGTAGGATGCTAGTGAGATTATGCTGCTGAGCCTGGTGATGGGCAGATTTGGTCCATAAAATCTCACCGTGGGAGGGCAGTGCTAATCTCACAAGCTGATTGTAGTGGGGGCTGGCAGAGGGGGGTGGGGGGTGGTGCGCGGCTTTGATGTGGGCCTGGGCAGCCTGGGGACCAGGGCTCAAGTCCTGTCAATCTGTTGGTGAGCTTCAGTAAGCCATTTCGCCTGTCAGGTGAGAATTCTCAGCGTCGCCAAACCTCCTAGTCTCTGGTGGGGTTCTATAAAACAAGTAGTTGGGGAAGGGGGGTGAGGGGTGGTGGGGAAGGCCAGAGGAGGCCGAAACAGTGGGTACAGGGCGCTTCTGCCTGTGGATTCTTATTTTGACTTTTCTTATACTGTGGAGTCTGACCAGTTTAATAGAGAACTAGTAATGTTCTCGTGTTCAGGTGATCTGTGTCCTTGCTTCCTTGTGATGCCTTTAATTTCCCACCGTAAAGCAAAGTAGGCAGACAGTTGCACGTCCACACCGCATGCCCAGTGAGCTGACCATGTCAGAAGAAGTGGGGAGGTGAGCCCCCAAAGGCAGGTTGTAGGCTTGTAGACGTGGAAAAGAGAAGAGTTTAACTTTAATCAAGGTCATGGTTGCCTTATTTAATCTTAATGTGTTTAAATGTTTACAGGATGTTCATGTGAATTTTATGAATCCTTCTGTCTTTGTGACTCAACCATCTGCCAAAGAAAAAATTAATTTTCCCAGGGAGGCAGACACACCACACACACACACACACACACACACACAGAGACTAACTTTCTTGTCTGTATTTAGTTGGTTGAACTGCTAGAGAATCAACAGGATTCATACCCCCAATTCTGGACTGTTTATCCTTAAAAGGAGCTCTGCGGTTAATCTGAGATCTCCAGCCAGTATCTAGTACCCTTCCTTACCCTCTCTGGGTCCTCCTCCTCAGTGGTTTTGCCACTTTGCCATATAGGCAAGAAGGCAGAAAATGAGTACATGACCATCTGGCCAAGATGGTGAATCTCCTTCAAACTCTGAAGTGCTCCCAAGCAGCGCTGCCTGAGGAGGAAAGAAGCGAGGAAGGGAAGGCTTGTCTGGGAGTCAGGTGTTCTCTGGAGCCCTCTGTTTATGGGACACCAGCCCTGGTGTAAGTCCATGTTCCTGGTTAGGGGAAGAAAGAAGGCCTGGAGTCGCTGCCCATTCTTGTCCTGGTGCCCTCTTTTTCAGGATCTAGCTTGTGACCAAGGCAGGTAGAGCACATGAGACGTGGCATGAGGTGTATTTCTCTCCTTTGTCTCCCATTGTAGTTTTGGACCCTCCAGGGGAAGCCCCTCCCCAGCACCCCCCCACACACCTGTTAGAGAGCTGCACCCTGCCTAATGGATTTCTTTGAAGTGCTAGACTGGAGAATAATCCAGGTGGGATGAGCACCCAGGGTCTACCAAAATGTGAATGTCAAAGTTGGACCCACCCACCCTCCTCTGGGAGCCCACTCCTGACCCCAGGTCAGCCATAGGGAATTCTGGCGGATGAGACCCCACTGTGATGAGTGCCAGATGCAACAGTGGAGCCACTTTGATCTCTGACCAGACCTGGTCTTCCTTTTCTGGGCCCTTCCAGAGTAGTGGACACATAGACTGTTCTTGGGGGCGATTTTGCTTTGAGGGTTTCTGTGGGACCCGGATGAGGTTGGAGCCTTGAAGTTAGTGGGGCCTTTGCGTATTTTTGACAGTATGGTTTTATCAGCAGCATAGAAAGAAAACCTGCCTTAAAAAAAAAAAAACTGGTGGAGATTTGAGACAATGAAATACAAAAAAAGTTACTAGAGACTCTGCTTGATGTGGTGAGGCCTCAGTAACTGGGTGCCTAATACATTCTTTAATAGTGACGATCTCACCTCATTCAGTATATTTAGACATAAAAGGGGAATTCTTTGATGTGACAAAAAAAGGTTAGAGTTCTATTACCTACCGGCAGGGCCACCATTGGCTCTGATGAAAAACCCCTTCCCTAAAATAATCCCGTGCTTTCTTTTTTGAGCAAAAACAATACAGTTGACCATGGGATAGATTTCTTTGAAAAGAAAAAAATTGGGAGTTTGAAACCCAGTTGTAATGAACATCTGGAGACCATCTTATAGTTCCTCCTGGTGTCTTGGGTTCAGTTGTAAGGAGGACATGATAAAAAGGATGCTTCATGTGTGCAGGAGGGTAAACTGAGGCAATTTTAGCCTCAGTGGATTAGTTGCATTTTTATGTAATGTCTTAAATCCTAGATAAGGGAAAGACTCACTTCTTCGTTTTCTTTCTCTGGACCATCTTTGTACTGTTTCAGAGCAATTTCTTGGGTCTTTAGGATATAGAGATGTCTGATGTGTGGAAAATTAAATACTATTGAAGGGTAATTGGTGCTTGATTCAGACAAAGGAGTTATGAGTAGTTGGGGTCCTCCTCCTACCCTACACTGCAAATAGCATGCAATCAGCTCCTTTTGTTATGGAAATTGACCTTCCTATAGAAGCCAGACTCTTGCATTACAGAATTTGTTGTATAGAATTATTCCTTGAGTATTCTTAGAGACAGATGCCTTCTCCAGTTAGTGGGAAACCAACCAGTAAGGGTCTAAAAATATTCAATGATGTAGGGAAGGTATTTCCCTCTGGGTATCTTTCCATTACCTGTTTCTGGTCTTCCCCCCTGACCTGGTGTGTGGATGAGGATGGTGGGGAAATCCTAGGTAAATCCTAGATCCTGTTCCTGGAATTTGAGGGAAGGGGGGGGGGTGGAAGATATTTCTGAGCATGCACATTGGTCTCGAGAGTGTTCTTAGACAACTTTGGAGAACGTTGAGAGTGAGGCCACTCTTCCAGATGAATAGTAGTAGGCCAGATCCTTGGATCCCAAGCACCCCTGGGAGTTGGAGCAGATTACAACAGATCCCTTCCTTTCAGTCAGGTGATCAAACTCCATCCTGTTTACCTTTTCTGGCCCATTAAAAACCTCTTTGCTGACTTATCTCTAGTTGATGGCGTGGCTCTCTGAAAGAACTTTCTCCATACTTGGCAATTTTGGCCAAAAAAAGCTTGAATGCTGACCAGCCCCTCCCTCGGTTCGTTCATATTTAGTGTCTTGTTTAGCCAACACTCTAGTATTTGGTTGCCTCAGAAAGTAAAACACACTCATAGTAAACTGTTGGGGTAGAAAACATCACGTCAGTCCTGGAGTCTTCAAGGAGAGCAGTCCTCTGACAAAGGGCCTCATCACTAGCACACTGTCAAGTAGAGGGTCAGCTCCGGGCCTGCAGGGTTTCCTGCACACAGGAGGCCCGTGGCCATCCCATGGCCTCTGGATTATTTCTAGTTTCTGACAACTGCAGAAAAATGTTGTTTTCTCTGAAAATGTATGTTTATTTAACTAGGTTTCTTTTTGCCTCACAATCTGGATTCTATTCAGTCAGTTACCACTCCAATTAACTAACAATTATTTAACATTAACAGTAATTACAGACGCCAGTTAAGCGCCTACAGATGTCAACTGTTAGCTTTGTACCTAATCACTCAATGAAATGGAGAAAGTTCAACAAACATCAATTAGCCAAGCAATTAGTATGAGTTAGGAAAGAGCATGTTATCATGTGTGAGCTGATTCAATTTATTTTATTTTGGCAGTAAAACACACACAGGCAAGCGGCAATAAGTTCTGCAGATAAGATAAAACGCTATTGTTTTGCAGCTTACATAAGAATTCTTTCCTTTCCTGTTCATAAGTCAAATACGCTCTGGCCTGGAATTTATTTAACAAACAGAATTTGTCTCAATTACTCAGAAAGCCCAGCAATGCTTGGGCTCAGGAAGCCACTTTGGTGAATTATGAATCCAGCGAATATACCGTCTAAGGATATGTCAGAAATTTCAGTGGAAAAATGATTGATTCCCACTCAAGTAATCTCCTCCGTGCATTTCGGATTTTTACAGGTTTATCCCTGAGCCTATGGTGAGCGTGTACAACAGTGATGTTATTAATTTCATGGTGCCTGAACTTGCGCTCAGCTGTCTTTGATTTAGCTTGGGCAGGCATCAGAGTGTTTCACGTACTCGCCTGGCCTCTGCTTCAAAAAAGTGGAGAGGGCTCCCAACTGCAGACCCACTTGTGAAGCCACCAAAGACATTCTGGTCTTGACTCAGAGGTCTGCACCTCTCCCCTGCTCCCCACCCCCACCCCACAGACTGGACTTCCGTCAACTGGCCTAGCTTGCCTGGACTTACTTGGGACAGTGCGTTCCAAGGCCTGATTATGTAAGGTGGCCCGGAAATTGGCATTTGGGATTTCATTTTACCTCCAAGTGGAAAGCTGCCCATGAGTGGCCATACGTCTGGTTCCCCTCCCAGAAATGATTTCTTACTAACTCCTGAAGCCTGTGGATAGGTGTGGAAGGAGCCAGTCTTTTGTGGGGCTCTTTGTCCGGTCCCCGTGGGCGTTACCAGCAGAATTTTCCCATTCAAGCAAACCTCTCACCCTGAACTGACTCCAAGAATTGAAAAATAAATATTCTGTGTGGTATAGCTTAGGATGGAGAGCCACCGTGTCTCAGGTGCCTTTTTGTTGTGACCCTCATAGCAGTGTGCAGCACTGTGTGCTGCAGTAGTGTAGCACAGTAGTGTGTACACCGCAGTGTGTAGCACAACAAATAGTGGACCATCCTGGTTGGTTCTTGAGGGAGGTCTTCTGCCTCAGTTAATAGGGTCTCCGTTCATCTGCTTTTGCACATCATGCTGTGGGGGCTTACGAGATTAACTGTCAGCTGCGGATCAGCTGCGGTCTGCCTTGTCTTTATTCTGGGGCCCTGGGCCAAATCGGCAGCCCCCGTAGTACCAGTGGCTAGGAATCTTGGTTGAAGGAGAAGAGTCGAGCAGAACCACAGAGTGCCTCCCAGAGTTTCAGCTTGCAGGGGGTGTGTGACGTTTCTGACCTCTCTGGCCAGTGCAAGTCCCCAGGGCTTTCTCCTCCTCACTGTCTCCAGGGAGCTGATGTCCCCTGGACCCTGCCCTGGGTGGGGGAGGGGCTCACCCAGGCTTTCTTGGGGGCCCAGGGGGCCCCCCCACTATGTCAGCACCCAGGCACACCTTGTCGTCTGGGCACTGCCTCCTAGCAGGGCTCACCTCCGGGCACCTCTGGTTCCCTCCCCTAGATTAAGACCATATTCCTCTGTATTTCTGCTCTCCACGCCTCTACATGCACTGTTCTTTACTTTTAGCCAGATTTTATTAGCAGTAATTTAGGATTTTCAAGCAGGGGCATTTCCCTAGCAACCGATGACAGAAGCACGGGCCCAACTCTGCGCTGAGGCGGGAGGGGCCTGTTAATAAGGAGGAGTGTTCTGTGGGCGCTCAAATCTTCTCTGACCCTCGTAAACCTTGTCTTATAAAGGAGGAGGTTGAGAGCACATCATTGCTTTTTCCAAGAGTCCTTTTGAAGAGGGAAATGTCTCAAGTGTGCCTGTTAATAGACTGATGTGGGAGGCGGTTATATTTGGATGCCTTTAAAAGCCACTTGGAAAACATTTTCCCCCTCTTATCTATCACCTTTCACATCTCTCAGCAGAGTAACACTAAAACCTAATTTTAGCCAAGATTACATCATGTTCTCATTATCTGTTTATGGCCAGGAAAGGCTTTTCCATAGTAAAGCTCCTCTCGCGGAAAGCCCAACCACGTCATCCCTCTCGTTTTCTATCCATCTGTGATTTTCCAAGTGTTGACTGTCCTCTGCTAGACCTTTTGGGCTCATCTCCCAAGCCTTCTTGATTCATGAACTTTAACCATAAACTCGGTTTGACAAGGAGCCCTCTCCGGAAATCAGATTTGTCAGCCGTTAAGTGAATGACGTCAATGTTGATTCCTTCAGCTGGCTGAGAGTGGGAGCCATATTGAAAATAGTTCTTTCATTCAACTGTGGTTACGGAGCGAGTGCGCTGGCCTGCAACAGGCCTGCAACAGGCCCAGGAATGGAGCAGCGAGCGGGTCACGTGACACCTACGGCCCCAACCAGAAGTTTAAACCTACTTTACAATTCCAAAAGAGACTTTTTAAATGGCCTAATTGGAAAGAAGCCACTAAACTAATTTAGAGAGGGAAAAAAAAACCAACCATAAGACTGTCTTAGGAGGAAAAGCCAATCTAAGATGAGCCCTGAAGGGTCAGCAAAGCAGGAACAGCAGCCGTCGGTAGGCTACGGAAGGTGTCACCCTTTCGGAGAGAGTACAGGTTGGTTGGCGGACGGTATGGCTAAAACCCACCCTTTGAGTATCCCATTTTAAAAATGGATCCTGTTGTTAAATTTGTTAAGCCATTGCAAAGATTTGGGGGAGCATTGTGAAGTTCTGGATCTTGCCTGTCATTAGAGCCCTATTTCCCTCACATTTTTTCATTTAGATTCCGCTGGTTTAAATCTTTGCCATGTTAACATGCTGCAGAGGGGTTCTAGACTCACAAAGAACCAGCCTCGAGTGGGAGCCTGGCTACCTCTAATCCTCTGACTTGGTTTTCTCGTTGGTAACATGAGAAAGTTGGATGGACTCCAAGATCCCTTCTAGGTCTAAAGGCCAAAGTTTGCTTCGGAGCATTCTAGGTCTTTTCAGAGCCGAAAGTTTGTGCGAAGAGCATATGTTTCCCCCAGATAGCTGTGAATGAGATCGTGGACACTCGCACTTGAAAGGAGCAGTGCCTGGTGGATTCAGCCCCCAACCTGTGAGCAGGAACGGGGCAGAGTAAACCTCTCTCCTGTCCAGGGGAGTCTGTCTCTGGGAAAGAACTCAGGTAAGAGAGGTTGAAGCTGAGGTGGGAGACAGTGAGGAGGAGGACAATGGGTGAGGGTGAGCTGAGCTTCCTGCAGTTCAGATACTGGCTGTTAGGGCTTCCCTTCCAGAAGGAAAATGCCAACAGAGTCTGCTGGTCTGCATCTCGAGTGGCATAACAAGGGGTGTTTCATCTGCTTCAGTAAGTGTTCATATAAAGAACTTAGGTGCCAGGATCCTTTGTACTTGACTTCTCAAGGGGGATGGCTGGCCATTTCCCGGGATCCTTGTAGGTGGATGAGAGGAGGGGCCGGGGGCAAGCTGCCAGGCAGCTTCTCTTTCCAGGAGTGACTCATTTCACAAACAGGAATTGCAAAGGAGCTCATATGGACCTTGGATGGCCCATTCTGGATCATAGAGGGAATGTCACCACCTCGCCCTTTGTCTTCAGCTGTCAGCAGACTCTGGCACACTAAGCAGTTCATCAGAGCTCTGCTTCCCCAAAAGTTAATCTCGGCCTTCTAGACTGAAGCAATCTGACCTTCTGCTTCTCTTTTGCTAGAAGGGTGATGATAACATTGACTTCATTCGTTCAGTGACCACACTTGGCTGTTGGCTGGATTTTAGCTTGATTTGCCCTAACCTTGTGAACAGGTGAATTTTCTTGTTACCAGATCCGTCATGTAGCACTTAGGGGAGTTAGGTTTGTCGAGGCTGCCTCCCTCATGGTGGGGAGACTGATAACTATACAAAGGGAGAATGTCACCGGTGACCACTGAGGGTCTTACGGACACGGCTGCTGTAGGCTCTGGTCAGATGTTCAATTCTAAACTAAATTTTGTGGTTTCGGTTTTTGCAGCCCGGCCATAGGGCCCCACATTGCCCTGGAGAATGGCCCCTTCCCAAGATGTTAGACATCAAATCAATTTGTCCTCTCGTCCCACAGGAAGGAGGCACTCCTGACTTAAAAAGGCGGCCGGGGGATGGCTGGTCAGGGGCTGGCTGCCCGTTGCCCCTTTGGCCTCGCCGACCATGGGGAGCTGATCTTTGCCCAAATCCTCGTCTCCCTGCCCCCCTTCCGGTGCAGTCGGGGCCTCGCCCTCCAGATCGCACCACTGGTCGGGCTGGCGCCTGGTTTCAACCGCCTGCCTTCTCCGGGGCCTCTGGCTGGAGGGAAGACAGCTCTGACGCCTCCTCTTTCTGTATTAGCTCCAGGACAAACTTGAAAACTGCCTACTCTAAGGGTTTTCTGGCATTTTAAAAGTTGAGGCCGACTTTCTAAGCCTTCTCAGCATCCTGCCATGTATCTTATCTTATTCAAATATCCTAATTGCTGCTCCAGCTTCTCAGCTGCACATCATCCCAGCACCTAACTGACAAAATAGACCTTCACCTGAGGGCCTCATTATGCTTTCTGCCTGTGCATCAGGCCAAAAATACCTCCACAATACCTGCTCGACATCCTGGGCTTCCAAGTGACAAACAAATAATTGGGTGAAACAAACGCTGGGCGCTGAGCAGCTGCCACGGGCGCGGGCGCACAGGGGAGTCCGCCTCGGTGACTCTCCTGCGCTGCCTGCTTCATGTCAGAGCAGATCTTTGAACGGTGGCGCGTGCTGACACCGGAGAATGACAGCTTTGGAAATGGCATGCTAGTTACTGCTGCCAGTGAGGCCCTCTCATGTAGACCGTGACAAGCAGCTGTCATTTCCATGCAGGTGAACAACTGACATCCCGCAACGGAGGAGGGTGGGAGGCAGGCCAGCAGCTGTGCTTGGAGGGCAGGCGAGGCTGGACCATGGAGACAAGATTCTCAAGCACTGGCGACCGTTGGCATTTGTGGTGAAAGCTGGCCTCACACACACACAGACTGAGGTCTTCCCTGTGATTCCTCTGGAACTCCTCTGAGAAAGGGTGGCAGGAACAGTCTCAACCCTTTAAGGACAGACAGCTCCAAGGTCATGCTGCCAGTGCAGTGCCCAGCCCCGCGTGGTTAAAGATCTCCCTTAAAGAATGTTGGCAGTCCCACTCCACACCGTCCTCGTTTTCTCGTTGTGTCATGCATTGGGCTTTCGGACCTGGGACTGACTTTATTACAGAATATGGAAAGGCAGAGTCTGCTGATGAGGAATTCACTAAAGAGGGAGTGGATTGGATGGAGCTCAGGTATAGCACCGGGTCTAGATGAACGGTTCTCAAAGTGTGGTCCCTGGACCAGCTTTGTCAGCGCCCCTGGGGTAGTGGTTAGAGATGCACAGTCTCCTGCAGAACTGGGAACTACAGGGCACATGGCCCCGTGGTCTGTTTTGAACAAGCCTGCAGGTGATCCTTGGCCACTAGGCTTTGGTAACTGCTCAGATGATCCACAGAATTACTCGGGGAAATCCATACTCATATTGACCAGGGAATAGGTCTCTTCCTTCTTGGGCGGCTTTTTTTGTTTGTTTATCTTTAACATCAGAGGCACCAGATCTGTGGAGAGTAACACCGTGGACCTACTGCCACTTGACTCACTTGTGCTTGTGCCGTGGATTTGCAGCCTTACCCTCTGGCCTGGGGAACAGGCCACCCTGTGTGCAGGGTGGCTGGCGGAAGTCGGGCTCACAGTTAGGGCTGTAGTATATATAAAGGGAAACTTCTCTTGATACAATGGGCTTTGGAACCGTGACCTTGGGCCAGTGTTCTGCTGTAACGAGCCAAGCTAACTTGCTCAACTGCTTCTCAAAGACAAACAGTTCTGTCCAGTTCCTGGTTGTCAGATGCTGCCTCACAGTTACCTGCCTGCCACCTGTAGGAAGGGTTATCACAACCCGAAACACACACATACTTGGTAGGTGTGCCGTGAGTTCCGGTAACTATTTGGTAAACAAAGTACCATGTAAGTTCTTTATTAAACTACAACGGCCAGGATCATGGAATTAACGGACAGCAGGGTTCTGAAATCTGTTTTCCTTTCTGTGCGAAATACCGGGGGCAGCCTGGGTGGCTCAGCAGTTTAGCGCCGCCTTCAGCCCAGGGCGTGATCCTGGGGACCCGGGATTGAGTCCCACGTCAGGCTCCCTGCATGGAGCCTGTTTTTCCCTCTGCCTGTGTCTCTGCCCCCCCCCCCTCGAGTAAATAAATAAAAACTTAAAAAAAATACAGTAAAGTTTTAAGGCTATAAAATTATATCTGCTTCATTGGATTGTCCCTGAAAATGTGATACCTCTGAGAGGTTTTCAGCAAGTCACCTAAATATGAAAGGTTTTTTAGATGTCCTTCGAGAATAGACATCTTCTAGAACTAGATGTGTTCAAGTAGTGGTTCTCAAACCTTAGCGTGTCTCAGAATTATCTGGATGTCTCCCCGCACCAGAGTTCCTTAAGCATAGAGAACACCAGCATAGGCTCATTATATACACCTGCATATTTATCAGGATTTTGATACAATGATTTTTAGGTGACAAATATAGGACAGCATTTGTCTTCTTTCCTTTATTGGTGAAGTATTTTAATTTTTTAAAATAGATTTTATGTATTTATTCGAGAGAGAGGCAGAGACACAGGCAGAGGGAGAAGCAGGCTCCATGCAAGGAGCCTGATGTGGGCCTCGAACCCGGGAATCCAGGATCATGCCCTGAGCCAAAGGTAGGTGCTCAACCGCTGAGCCACTCAGGCATCCCTGGCGAAATATTTTAAAGCACATGTCAGGTATCATGTCATTCTAACCCCTACATATGTTAGCGCACCACTGATTAAAAAAAATTTCTTGCATCACCGCATTCTGTTATCAGACTAGCAAAATACAGTAATTCCACCAGAGAAACACCCATTCTCAACGCCATCTCCCCGATGGTCCCACAAGCATTATTTACCATGATCTGTTCCCAGCAGGGTACAAACCAGGGTCACATATTACTTCTCTCAGCCTAGAGCCATCCACCTCTCTCCAGCCTCTTGTGTTTTTTGTTTTTTTTTTTGTTTTTTTTTTTTGTTTTTTTCAAATCAGTGACTTGTTGCAAAAACCAGGTCACCTGTTGATATGCTGTTCTTCATTCTGGAAGCCCTTGTGGCATCATTTAGTTTATGACTGTCCCTCATATTTCCTGTAAATGGAAACTGGCTCTAGAGCTTTGACTAGATTCTGGTCAGGCATGTTAGCAAGAAGACCCCATAGGCAATGTTGGTGAGCCTCATGTTGCCTCACATCCAGGTAACCACAATGTCTGTATGGCCAAGTTTTAGTGATGCTAAGATTGTTCAGCCAGTTCGGGTTGTGGCAGTCTGATACCTGCATGCCCAGGTTCCCCATCATTCTCTTTCATCTACTGGCTTCATCCATCAACAGTACTTGCCCAATCCAGTGTTTTGCTAGAGATGGCAAAAGGTGACCTTTCTTATGACTCTCCTTGTATATTGGCTGAAAGTCTTCTGAACAAAAGAGCTTTACTTCATGAGCTGGAGCTCTTGGGTGACCCTCAAATATAATCAAAGGAAGAGCAAGATAAATGCTTAATTCATCCCTTTCAGGTACAAGTTATCAGAGCAAGAAGGTGGCGCCCTACCAGGTGTTTTAATACTCCCACATCCTTCTATGTTTGCATTTTTCTTACAAGAGTTTTTTGTTTTTGGTTTT
This sequence comes from Nyctereutes procyonoides, assembly GCF_905146905.1. Taxonomy (NCBI): domain Eukaryota; kingdom Metazoa; phylum Chordata; class Mammalia; order Carnivora; family Canidae; genus Nyctereutes; species Nyctereutes procyonoides. The sequence continues at coordinate 75,468,540 of NW_026575126.1, forward strand.
TGTTTTTTTTGTTTTGTTTTAAGATTTTCTTTTTAGGGTAGCTCAGCGGTTTAGCGCCTGCCTTTGGCCCAGGGTGCAATCCTGGAGTCCCGGGATCGAGTTCCACATCGGGCTCCCTGCATGGAGCCTGCTTCTCCCTCTGCCTGTGTCTCTGCCTCTCTCTCTGTGTCTCTCATAAATAAATAGAAAATCTTTTTTTTTTTTAAGATTTTATTTATTCGTGAAAGACAGAGACAAAGAGAAGCAGAGACACAGGCAGAGGATGAAGCAGGCTCCCTGCGGGGAGTCTGAGGGTGACTCGATCCCAGGACCTCGGGATCATGACCTGAGCCGAAGGCAAATGCTCAGCCACTGAGCCAGGCAGGTACCCCTCTTACAAGAGATTTAACCCATGTTTTTAATTCCTTGAGCGTTTTCTTATTTAGTTTGTGTTTGTCATTGGAAGAGACAAAATGTCTGAAAATTAGAACCTGGAAAAGCCACATCCAGTGAGTTGATACACACAGCTGTGTGAATTTCAAGTCCTCCCTGCCCTTCAAAGCTCTGCTCAAATACCACGTCATGCAGGAAGCCCTCCCGCCTTCCCAAGATTCAGACACTCAGTGCATCCTGCTCATTTCTAGAGCTGTAGAAGCGGTCTTCCCCATTTTGAATCCACCCGCCCCCTACAGTGACCAGCAGGGTGCTTTAGATACAACACAGCTCAATCTCTGTTGAATCCAAGTGAATTAAAATGTAACCTCCTAAAACTTACTTAAACCGTGGAAATAACATTATAACGGGGAGTCTAAGAAAGTAAGGAAAAGTTAACTTCATACTAGATCTAATCAACTCATTTGGCATTATCGGGTAACCAGTAGGATGATCCCAACTGGATATTTTTCAGGAAAGGAATAGGAGGCTGCCCACATAAATTGAGTACCTATGATTTGTTAGGGATTTTCACATGCTGCCTGGTTTAATTCATCCAGTAGCTTAACCAAGTAGGTATTTTATGTGTGACTGATAAGTGACAGTCAGTTCTTGTGTCCCGGCTCCTGGCCTCCCAGCCACACATCTTTCTATGGGCCAGCCCAGCCGAAAGGTGGTGGTGGTGGGGGGGACCTTTGGTTTAGTAAGCTAAAAAATGCCTCTGGTCAACACCACCGTTTCCCACTGAGCCTGAACTCTCTGGTATGTTTGGGACAAGATACTGATTATGCGGTCTGCGAGGCTAGAGGCCTCAGAGCAGGAACGGGCCTGACCTCCAGCGTGGGCCACACACATTGAGCCGCTTACTTTTATTTATGAAAGATGGAGTGTCATATTCAAACTTAACCTCCCGCCGCAAACCCCGATCTTACGTATTTATAGAATCAGAAAGTTACCTTGCAGATTAATAGAAATTAAACTGGAAAAGCAGTCAAGGAATTTCAAGCAATGGGACAGCCTTTGTGCCTGGAAATCTTCGAGAATCAGATGAAACTGTTCAATCTTTGCCTCTTTGGAGCTTGTCAGTTTACTCTCTAAAGTGCCCTTGGGCGCGGCGCGCAGATCTGTGTGTGGTGGGGGGAGAAGACAGGCCCCCAGTGGTGCCAGCTGGCCTCCTGGGCAGTGATGCCTTTTGGGACAGAGCATCACTTTGAAGCAATTTTTTTTGTCTCTGAAAAATACTACCTGGCAGTATTTGGACCCTCGATACACTTATTTTTAAAGTATCCTTAGCACCACTCGCTCGCCACAGGCCTGCCACTTCCTGTTGCCGGGTGCCAACTGTACTGACTGGCGAGTCCTCTGATTTCCTCCATTCCTACCCCGGGGCTGCTGTGTTCTGGAAGAAAGCTCCTGAGCTCGTGACTGGACGTCTGCACTCTCCAACATCAGCTGAACCCTGAGGGCTGAGAGCATCAGGACCGGTCCCCTGCCCACCACTCCCTTCTTCCACTGGTCGGCCTGCCCACTGCCTGCTCTGCTCCCGTGCTGTCCCCAGTGCCCTTGCTGGGGACACGGAGGGCTTCGGCTGGGGGACAGACCCTCTTGCCTCTTCCAGACTCAGGAGGTCTCTCTCTGCTTTCCCAGAGGGAGCTAGATGTCTTGCCCCCCTTGCCTGGCACTAATGGCCCTTGTCACTCAGTGTGACTTCTCCCGTCCACCTCCTGGGCTTTGCTCCCCAGTCAAGCCTCTCCCTTTCCACTGGCTCTTCAGAGGATCCTCAGCTTAAGAAACAAACAAGCAACAATGACAAAAATATAACAGATCTAGCCCTGCTTCTTCAGGGACTTAAAACAAGCCTTTTGGGAGGCCTGGGGGGCTCAGTTGATGCAGCAGCTGGCTCTTGGTTTCCACTCAGGTTATGGTCTCAGGGTCGTGGGGTCGAGCCCAAAGTAGAGTCTGCTTCAGATTCTCTCTCCCGCTCCCTCTGCCACTCCTGTGTGTGCGCTCTCTCCCTCTTGCTCTCTCTCATAATTGTATGATACATCTTCACAACAGAAAACAAGTCTTTTCCGTGTCTTTCGCTCATTCCTCCCCCCCCCCCACACACACTTCCTGTAAAATACCTTGCATTCGTATCTCTTTTGAGTGATCCTTAAGGTGACCGGATAAGCTGCTGTCCAGACCGAGCACTCTTGCAAGTGGAGCAGACTGCTGTTGCTAATTACTTTGAGACAACAGGCCTAACCCTGGGCCACCCCTGCCTACTGGGTGTACCATCTCACTCTAGCCATAATTCATGTCCTTTCAGTTGTTAAAGTGCCTTAATCCACCAGTCATGGGAGTGAATATTTATTGAGTCCTAACTGTGAGCCAGGCTTTGTTCTGATCACTTTACAGGGATTAACTCATGGAGTCCTCACAGCACCCTTTTGAGGTGGATAGCATTAACACCACGTTGACTGACGAAGGGGCTGAGCAGGCTTTTTATCCTCACCCCTGACCATACCAGCCCCTAGAGGTCCGGCATGGAGAGGTAGGTCCTCTGAGGTGGGAGCAGAGTTTCCCAAATGCCTGTCCAAGTATAAGGAAAGTACAATGTAAACAAGAAAATCACCTTCTGAAGGAAGTGTTTGTTTGGGGTTGCATAGCCATAAAAGGCTCCTTAAAAGTAGTGAATACTTAATCCTTTTCTCAAATAGCCAGTGGGGCCTGGTTAGAGCATGCAGGGATTACCCTCAACTATTCTCTAAAATACAGATTTCATAAGTAAACCAATGGAAAAGCCAGTTACACCCCACAAGGTGAGATTCAGAGTTTATTTTTTTCCCTGCTGGTTTTCTCACCTCACGGTTTTCTTACTCCTGGAGGTAATTTAGGGTGGTGTCACTTGAGAGCTGGAGTCAGCTTGGTGACCAGGCATTCTAGCACACGTACAGGCATCTCTGAGTTCAGGCCTCTCCCGAGCCTCCAGCCCAGTGTCCCGGCTGCCCCCCGCCCCTGCCTCCCCTGCTCTGTCCCTCACTGGCTAAGCCACAGTCGGAAAGTCTTTCCTGCCAAAATCTAAATCATTACCCCATGGAGTTTATTACAAGCAGATCCAAAGTTCAACATGAAGCCCTTTTATTTTATTTTTTTTTAATTTGTAAATGCCATCAGGCCGACGGGGATTTATTGAGACCTAAACCTATTTTGTTTGCTGTCATATTCACAAGGCGCAAGGGTTTAAGGAAGTGGTAAGTACTCCCTCTGCCTCAGGGAACATTCAAGTAGGAAAGTCAAATCATTCACGTTGGTCTCAAAGTCATAAGTTGCCCTGGGTCACTCTGTTGGGATGATGCGGAGGAGGAAGAAAGCTCCTTCTGCCACCAGAGCTGCCCCAGAGCTCTTCAGCTGTTCTTCCTCAGAGTACCTGCCCTTTGTGTTTCTGTACAGGGGTGGGAGGGGGTTGTTAGGATATTTTTATTATGTTTTTTTTTATCACTTACTGCCCCCTGCCCTGCCACACACACAGACACACACACTCACTCACACACTCCTTCCCTCAGCCCAGTCTCTGCCTCCTGTCATCATCCTCGCCATCAGACTTCCTCCATGAGAAATCCCATCTCTCTCTCCTATTTCCCACCAACTTCGGGAACCACCTCAGAATCCCTGTCGGACTTGTAGTAGCTGAGGAATTCCTTGTACGGGGCTTCCAACCCAGCACGTTGGGGCAGCTCAGCTCCCTGCTCTACTCTGCTGAGAAAAGCCCTGGGGAGATCAGCTCAAGCCCACATTGCCCTGGACGAAGGGATGCCCTGTGTCAGGTGAGGTTGTGGAGAAATACCCTGTGCCTCTCTAATCAGAGAGGTCAACAAAGGAGTGTTTGCAAGTCCAAGGGAGACCGCCATTAGACCTCCCCAACCTCATCAAACCTGTGAATCTAGACACTTGTAGTTGAAAACTAAAGCCACTTGTGCTTTTCAATCTCGGGGTTTTTAAATGTGGAGTTATCTAAAATTAGTAATGATAGCACCATGTGCTGAGTCCCAGGTATATGCCAACTGGTGTATCACTATGCCCTTGATATGTGTTCTAAGGGGTACGAGAGCCCTGCAAGGCTGGTGGTGTCACTGTTTTGTAGATGCTCAGAAATTGCCTGCTGGAGGCCACGTGACTGACACGTGTTAGAGCCACTTCATTCAGGAGTCTGTCCATCCACTGATCAGATACTTGAGTGCCTGTGTGTGCTGGGCACTGTGCTAGGGACCGCAGACAGGGACACAGTTTCGCTCTTCACAGCTCAGGGCTTCACGGGGCACTCAGATGTTGACTCAAGGTGCATTGCACTATGAACTACCTTCTTTCTTCCTTTAACTCTTCCTCCAAATTTTTTCTGTTGTGTTCTTTTTTTATGTTGCAAATTTGTAAACGTGCAGAAAAATTGAAAGAAGAGTACAATGAATACCCCTTGTCCTTTTCATGTAGATCCACCAGTTCTTAACATTTCACCACATTGGCTTTATCTTTTTTTTTTTTTCCTAAATCATTTCACAGTTAAAGGTATAGGAATAACTCAGTATTCACTTCCTGCATTGTTCTACAGAACCTCAGTAGCATTATCACACCTAACAAAGTTAATTATAGTTTTATCTAAAGTTCATATTGAACTAGCCTTGATTATTTCTGAAGTGTCTGGGGTGCGTGTGCATATATGTGTTTAATTAGTGGGCTTTTCTTTTTCCTGTTATCCAATCAAGGTCACACATTTGGATTGATCTGTCTCTTTAGCCTCTGAAAATCGAATATAGAACTCCATCCCCCTCCTTACCCTCTCACATTCGCTTTTTAAAGTCTTTAATGACTGTCAACTTTTTGAAGCATCCAGACTAAAGGTCTTGTAGGATACCCTACGTTATGAATTTCTTCATAGTGGCATCTGACTTGTTACCCCATCACTTTTTTAAATTTAAAAAAAAAAGTATTTTCTGCCTGCTTCTCACCTCACTTTAACTGATGACTCTATTACTTTTGGGTACTTGGAAGTAGCTGCCTTGGGAAGAGGCCACATGTGAAAAATAACCAGGGAGAGGCATTCGTGTACAATATGATCATTTTGTTTGATATGCTGTCATTGATGATTCTGGAGTCCTGGATTCATTCCATTAGAATTTTAGGGTTCTCCGCCCTGCACACATACACCCCTTTTTCTGTCTTTTTCAGAGGTTAATTTGTAGTTGCCAGTAGCCCTGGAACTGCTAGACTGCTTAAGGCATTAAAAAAGGATTTAACTAATTAGACTCAACTAATCAAGCTGACAGGTTAGTTGATAAGGAAAGTGCGGCTCAGGACCCTTAAGGTGGCAGTGAGTGTCCATTACTTTTAGTTTTAGGTCATTGTGATCTCCACAGAAACATCATTCTTTGCAATGATTTCTTAATATTTTGTGTGTGTGTGTATTCTTTAGCAGCTCAAAATAATCCCTTTCAAATTTTTAAAAGATCTGTAATGTATTTATATATTTCAGATCCAAACTGGTGGATTTTTAAGCAGACTTATTAAAGTATCAGGTCCTTATTTTTTTTTTAATTTTTAAATACTGAGCAGACACAGACATATGTTGTCTTATAACTTAGCCTTTACAAACTAACTTTTCATTCCTTTTATTATTTAAATTTAATTTGTTCTAATGTAAATCAGAATGTTGATTAAAACCAGTGGTTTGGTGATATGTCCAAATCAGAAGTAGGAGTATCCCAAAGTGAGGGGGGGGCCTAGGAGTTGAGAACAGATTGCTTGAATCCCCTGCAATGGGTGCTACTTTATATAAACCCTCTTTCCCTCATATACTCTTAGTCATGCAAATAAGGAAAATTTTCCTCTTGGACTCTTGCCTGAAGGTTTCTGTGTTCCTAGATACACACACTGAAAAAAATGTGTCGGCGCCTCTGGGTTCAGAGTTTCATATTTAAACTGGGGGACCTCAGATAGCCCCCCCCCAAAGACCTTGAGGATTGATGAAGTAGGCTACCACAGGCACTTGGAAGCTCAGAGAGGCTGAAGAGGCTGTGTGAGGCCAGGGGGCTGGGGATGGCACACCAGGGTTTGGCACAGGACCCCAGGGCCCGTGCTCGCACCCACACCACACCATTGAAGGAGTCAGATACACACAGCAGGCGTCTGTGTGCACTACACAGAGTCCTTGCACAAAGTACTTTGGGGGCATTGAAAGGAAATAAAAGGCTCAGCGTTTCCCCCCAGAGAAACTGTGTTTTAATTTACCTTTCTGAGTGGTAGAAAGGTGGTAGCTCCACTTTTATTCCTATCCTTCAAGAATGGAGACATCTCTCATGCGTTTGAGTTTCTTTCATTGACAGGCCATTGACTATGTGTAAAATTGATGTGTTAGGAGTCATTACCTAGAAAATAAAATTTCAAAAATAAAGACCACGTACTCCTGAAACTAACATTTTGTTTATAGACCTTCTAAGTGTGTACTTTGGCAACTTCTTTTAAGAAGGGAGATTACATGTGATTTTGGAGGCGAATATATTTTCGGATATTTTCAGACAATTTCAGATGTGTTTCTATCAGAGATTTGATTCCGTTTTTGACTTATAACCCTGTGAGTATGGAAAGCTAGTATCATAATTGGAATCTCTGTATATCGTAAGCTTAAAAAGCAAACTATCGTGAGAAGTTAAACATCAGTCTGTTTTTTTGGGAGGAAGAGTGGTTGCATTTCCATCTTGAAATTCTTTGTTAGGCCCTAAAGTAGTGGCATACCACTAAAATGTGATTGATAAGATTTAATCTGGATGGATCATTTTCAAGAACCCCGTGCATTAAACAATTTATTGCCTCCATTACAAGATGCACCATTGACTTATTAAATTTTTTGGAGGGTAAGGAGTGAAAAATAGTACTGTGTTAACCTGCTATGTTGATTGCAAGACATATCTGTATTTCAGAAACATTAAAATGTGTGTGTGTGGTGACAATGGGGAGAATAATGTCTTAGAAATGAAGAAATATGGTACATATATGTAGCGTATTATATCACATTTTATAATTTGTCTACTCCAACTGTGATTTATAGATCTTTAGAGAAAGAGAGCAAAGAGGTTGAGCCTTTTAGTAAGAGAAATGACCTTCCCTCCAAGACTTAGACCAAATTAAATTGGACTTGGAAAATGGTTTACCCTTTCCCTCTAGGGTACAATCTTCTGGGGAGTGAGTACTCTCGCAGAACACGAAGGGAGATCCATTGTCAGCACCTTGAAAGCCTATTTGAAATGTCATCAGCTTGGAACATTCCACTGGCAATGACTATCACGCCCCATTTTAAAAGGATGCCTTGGGTAGAATGGAAATGACAGTGGCAGGCCCTTAATCATTTTTAATAAGAGCAACCATTTAATAGAATTATGTTGTAAAAATGAATGAGATTTGGGAGCGATTCTGTAGTCCCCATGCTCTATCGTGACTGTCAACACCAAATGCATTTTTATTCTGCCAACTGCCTGCGGATTTTCCATTTGGCAGTCTTACATGGCGAATGATAAAGCAGTGACATTCCACGAGAGTCCTAAATCTGTTGCTGGTGGGGATTGATATCACTGATTGAGGAGTTTTGTGATTTCAGCCAAGACTTTGGGTTAGGGTTGAGGTTCTTCTGTGCCTTTGGTGTCAGTGGATGCAGGTAGAGAATTTGAAAGCTCAGGAATAGCCTCATTGCCCCCATTTGAGATGAAGAGCCAAATTTAACAAACATACACAGTGGGTTTCTTAATTGTTCTCCACTTTAAATAAAGCATTTGGGGGAGGAAAGGGACACAGCCAGGTTGTTTTTATCAGGAGTCAGGATTCAGAGTGTCCAGTTTTATGATGTGAATTTGGAAATTTTTTTCACATTTAAAGAAAAGAATAGAAAGATGATGGGAGATATTTAACACCTGAAGTCCCATTTCTCAACACTTTGGAAGATTTTACATAGAGACAAGTGTGTTGGTTAGAAACCCTTAATTATGATACGTTCGCATAAGGGAAATATTCCAAGGTTAACATTTTGGTGTCATACTAGACATATATTTGAATGAAAAATGACATCTCTTTAAAAATAATTACATTATTGACACATATCCTATTTGGGTTAGTTGCCATGTGGGAATGTACTGAACTTTTAAACATTCTGTCATGTATATACAGTTTTTCAGTATGTTGACATTTCCCATCAAAATGGTATGTGATATTGGCCTTCTCAAATTTCTGTGTCTTAAAATACTAACAGTAGGAAGAAAATAAAGAGGCAAAAACACAAACTCAGGGAGCAAAAATACCATGGTACAAATGGAACCTCCTATAACACTGTATCTCGGAAATTTCGAGAAGATAACATCTTAAGTGTCAAGAAATCCAGAGGCCCTGTCCAGCTTATTGCCGTCGGAGCACCCCAAGACTCTCTAATCCCCCAGTTTAGAGGATCATGCTCTCAAGTCCGAGAGGCTTAAACACAATAGCATCTTCTGGAACCTGAGTGACCTGTATTGAGAATGGATCTTGTGCTTTTGTTCTTTTGAGAAGCAGGTGTAAAGGATAACACGCCGGATTATCTTATTTTAAAGCATCTCAAAGCCAATCCCCTCTTCCTCGTTCCCTTTCCGCTCAGCTTTTGTAGTGTTTGATGAGGTTGATTCTAAGGCGGCTACTTGGGAAGCCTAGGGAGCCAGCCTGCAGCTCTCCGGGCTAGCTTTTATCCTCCCCCTCCTCGTCAATTAGGACTAATGAACGTGTAGGTCATGGGAGGCTGAGCATTAACATTGTTGCCTCAGTGACTCTTCCTAACCTGTACGCTGTCCGAGGGGAGACAGGTTGTCTCCACCCCACGTTGTAGGGATTTGAAGGTACTTACTGATTCTGAACAGGTAAGACAAGTCCCCTCCGGGCCAGTGTGCAGGAACCTGCACATTTATACCAGGGTAACAGGAATTGGGCCCAGGTGTGTATTCACACTTTCAAGCGAAAGGGACCATGGCCGTAAAAGCTAAAGCCCCCAAAGCCTGTTTATCACAGGGTGTTTGTAAAACTTAAATTTCAGAGATTCACAATTTGTGTCTCCAGGCAAAAACAAAACACACACCCCTCAAAAAACAAACAATGTTCTTAATCATCTATGTACCCTAAGACATATGCCTTGGTTTTATAAATTAGCATTAAATATCAGAGTTGACCTAACAAGTTAAAAGCCTGCACAGGGAAAATGATGTGCTTGCTTCTGAAGTCTTCCTTGTCAATGAGAGAGATTGCAAAGAGGCTCAGATGTCGGCTTTGTGGTGTTAAGTAGCACAGAAGTATCTGGAAGGATTCCTTCGCCAGTTTACACAGTTTAAACTGTAAAAGGAATCTGTCGTTTTGTAAGCTAGAACTTGAGAAAGGCAAACTCCTAAGAGAAGTCATTAATTTCTTCCAGAGAAAAGAAGCTAGTCACGTTGTTGTTGTTTTTTAATCTTAAAGATAATCAAATTATCCAAACTATATACTGAAATGAATAAAGGGAAAATGGGAATAGTTTTATTTCTTCACCTGCCTCCTTCCCCTGTGGGAAACTTGTCCTTAAACCAGGCTTGGTTCCTTGAATAAATCTTGGTATAGGTGAAAGAACTGACAGGGCCATGAGAACACGTTGGTTCTGACCTGGGTTCAGATTTGCTCTTGATTTAATCTTCAAGACTCGGCTCATCTTTAAAGTGAAAAAATTAGCCAATATAGTTGTTTATAACTCTGACTTCCCTTGATATCCTTCTTGAGCAAATTCAGAAGTAGATGGCAAAATTGTGCATGAATATTTCTTTTTAGACACAATTAGAAAAACACTGGTAAGCAGAATCTGGGGTCTGTAAGAAAATTAAAACAAAATATACTAAGTTTTAAAACACTTTTTCCTTATATTTTGAAGACCTTCCCTTTTTTCCATTTGCTTTCTTAGGCCATTTCCCAAGTAGCTCTTGGCCAAAGTGACCCACATAATTTGAGGGATAGCTTACATACAGAAACACATAAATAATTTTGTTCACTTTGTGATGCTGTCCTGATACTTGGATTTTAATTGCTATGTCTGAGATTTTAAAAAGCAGGTAACTTTTTAAAAATGCTTTATGCCAGCCAGAGTTAGAAGAGAATCCTAAATGGATCCTTAAAGCACAGGACTGCTGTGGTTTGGGGAGTGCTGCATCATCTTTTTGAAAAACTAGATGGGAAAGACCCTCTGAGGGTCTGAGACAGTGAGATGGAGTTCATCCAGATAGCCTCGCCCATTTCAAAGCCCAGCTAGAAGCAGTTCTGTGCAAGTTCTGCCTTTTGACGGTTTTTCCTAATTGTAATTTTACCAGAGAAGGGAGATTTGCAGTTTGCATGTTGTGTATGGCCAGAATCAGGAGTGCAAGACCATTTTGTATCCTTAACCATCTAGTAACTTTCTTCCCCCACAGATTCTTTCCTCAAACAGTGCTCCCTAATTAAAAGAAACATCTCTCCCCCAATCATCCCTTGAAGTCCTCTTTCTCTGAGGGGCCAGCTTGAAAGGGAATCCCTAGCACGACCTCAGGGCAGGCTTAGCAGCTAGGAGGAGCTGCCCTCTGCTCTTTGTGAACCTACCCGAGGCCTGCTCTGCACTTGAGCACAGGGATTCCCTAGAGGTGGGAGTGATGGCCACACCCTTCATCTCTTTCTGTTTCTGCAGGCGCGCTTTTGGGAGCTTTAGAGACCTCTGAGGTGGGCACAAGGTGGGCACGGGGATCCTGCAGGGACCAGAACCATCATTAGGCCAGAGGGTTAAGGAGGCCATGGATGGTTAACACCTCAGCTGTGCCCCCAGCACCTCCCGGTTCCATCCCTTCTTCCTCCCCATTCCCTCATTCCTTCCTGGTCAGCAGCATGGCCCCAAAGGCCCTCAGGTCTAACTCAGCCCTTGTCAGGCCCCTCATTTCTCCCCTGTGGACTCCCTCCTTTCTACACCTCCTGGGGCCCAGTTCCTGTCACCTGCCTAGGGGACTTCCACACTCAGTTGGAGAACTTAGCATTCAACTAGAGTTTTTGTTTTACCCAGTCGGTCCTCAGAGAGATCCTTCTGGGAAGGGCTCCAGAGTTTACCCTTTCCACAAATGCCTAGTCTCAGGCCCTGAAACCTAGCAGTCAGCCACCAGTAGTTGAATTATTGAGTTCTTATTTCTTAGCGATTAGATAGCCATTGTTTGTTTGTTTGTTTGTTTGTTTGTTTTTGAGGTAGCATTCATGTGCGTAAAACTCACCATTTTAAATTGCACACTCCAGTGGCTTTTAGTATATTCACCACAGTCAATTGTAGAATACTTTCTGGATACCCGAAAGGAACCTGGCCTGGCTCGGTCGACACAACCTCCGAATCCTCACATGCCCCTCAGCCCTAGGCTATTTCTGTCTCTATAGGTTTCTCTACTCTGGACTTCATAGGAGTGGAGTATAGTATGTGGTCTTCTGTGGCTGATTTCTTTTACTTTAGTGTGTTTTCAGGGTTCACCCACGCTGTGACATATATCTGCACTTCACTGCTTTATTGCCAACTAATAAGGTTGCATTGTAGAGCTGTGCCACATTATGTATATTGATTCCTCAGTGGAACATTTGGGTTGTTTCTGTAAGAGGAAGAATGCTGTGTGAACATTCATGCAGAGGTTTTTGTGTGGACATACAGTTTCATTTCTCAGGTGTATGCCTGGAGGTGGGATGGTTGGATAGATGGGTGGGATGGCTACCTGTGGCCTTTGTGCAGCTACCCGCTGCCTTCCAAAGTGAGTGCACCAGTCTTCATTCCCACCAACAGTGTGTGAGGGTTCTAATTCCACCACACTCTGCTGGCACTTACTACTGTTTGCCTGCCTGACGACAGCCGTCCTAGTGGGTGTGAGGTGGTGTCACACTGGGGCTGGGATTTGCATTTCCCCAGTGGCTAATGATACGGAACATCTCTTTATGGGCTTGTTGGCCTTTGTGTATCTTCTCTTGAGAAATGTCTACCAAATCCTTTGTCCACTTTTAATTGGGTAATTTGTCCTGATTTTGTTATTGAGTTGTAATCATTCTTTATATATTCTGCATCCTGTGTTCTTATCATGTATATGATTTGCAAATATTTTCTCCCATTCTGTGGGCTGTCTTTTCACTTTCTTGATAATATCTTCTGAAGCATATTTGTTTGGTTTTGCTTTAGTTTATGGAGCACTAACTGAAGGCCGATGGTTCCATTTATCCTACCTTTCAGTAACTATTAATTCCAAGTGGCTGTCACAAAGCCATTCCACTCTTCTTCCTCCTTTTTCTTTTTACTTTTCATTTGGAAATCATCCCAAGCAAAGATTTGCAAGAACACGAATAAATAGTACAAAATCCATATATCCTCTTCCATCTCTTAGTTTTTTGCTCCATTTGATTTATTGTTTCTGATTCTCTATCTCTCTCTCTTTGTGTTTGCATACACACAGATGAATAGGCAATTTTATTCTGAACCAGTTGAGGGCAGGCTGCATAAATCCTGGCCCTTTGGCACTACACCATTCACTGAGTACTTCCTAAGTACAGGGATGGGCGCACGCATAACCACGGCATGACCACCAACTTCAGTGGACTTCTCAGTGATGTGATGCTGCTTCAGTCCAATCCACTTGCCAGTTCTGTCAGTTGACACAGTGACCTTGCTGGTGGCTTCCCTTCCAGTACAGGGCATAGTCTGGGATCAGCCATTGCATTTGGGCAAGAAAGTGAATGCCCACACACACCCATACTAGTACTCTGGGCCCCTTCTCTCTATGCACCAGAATTTGTAGCTGACATCTGCTCCACCTGTCCTTAGGACTCCTCACGGTAGCAGGGCTTCCATTTCCTGAGCACTTGCCAGAGAAAGGGCGGGTGGCAGAGGCTGGGACAGACAGACTGCCCCTGGAGAGAGCATCGGGTGCTCCTGCATTGACCTCCAGACTGACATGTAGCCAGGCCCATCTCTTCCCAGCAGCGCTCTGTCCAGACCATCTCTCTGCTCCTGAAAGGTCTGTTCTCCTGACAGAAACCTACTGGGGGGACAGCGGGGGGGGGGGGGACGGGGACACGGCACTTAAGTTCTCTTTATCCAGTGACCTTTGACCCATCCTGTCCCCGCCTATCTACTTCTCATCTAACCCACATGGTCCTTTTCCTGTGAGGAGACCCAGGCAGGCCCAGCCTTGCCTCCAGTTCCACTCATCATAGATCACATCACCAGACTCCAAACTGAGAATTCCAGCAACTGTTCCAGGATGATACAGAAGAGGCAAGTACTGTTGTCCAAAACAGGTGCAGAAACTGTTCAAAGTGAATTAGGAACCATACTCCAGAGAATTCTGAATTCTGCATTAGAGTTTTCAAAGTGTCTTCTCGTTTCTTTGTTACCGTGAAGTTTATGTACCATTATCTGCGCTCCTTACAAACACTAGAAGTAGACATGGTGCGTGTGATCTCCATTCTGTCCCTGAGGAGCCCATGCTCGGGGGGGCCGCCACTCACCCCGAGCCAGGCCCCGGAGCAGCCGTGGAGGCAGGCCTCACACCTGGCTTCTCTGATTTCCCATCTTCTGCCATTTCCACAGGGCTGCACATCCTAATCACTTTGTTAATTAGAACTCAGTATTGCGGGCTTGGTAGAAATTGGTTTATGCACCATTCAAGAATAATAAACATTTACACCCTCGATTTTTAATGATCTGAGACAGCAGAGAAGTATATAAAAAGGTTAGCCTCCTGAACGTTTAATTCTGCAGAAGAGGGGATGCAGGGAAAGCTCCATCTGCAGAAGTAATGACAGTTTAAGGGCATCTTAGATGGGATGCTTCCTAGGACTCTGGGAGACTTAGAGCTAGTGGTGTTTAATCATCACAGTTCATACAATTCCAGTGTTTCTGTTGCATAAACAGAACATTCTGTGGACCTTAGAAAATCTGTTGCACACAAGTACTATACAATATAGAAGATGCCAACTGTCTGGATGATTTTTCTCCCAATAGTTTTGATGTTGTGTGAAAGTTTTCAAACATACAGAAAAATGGCAGGCATTATATGGTGGACACCTGTATCCTTCTCCACTCCCGCCCCTACCCCCATCTGTGCTCTGCTTGGTTAGCATTTCCCCACGTTCCCTTTATCACTTATCCACAGGCTATTGTTGATGCACCTTGTTAATAGTCATTAAGCATCTTTTATATTTTGGATGGAAGCGACTCTACAATCTTCTTTGGCCCAATTACCAAATTGCAAAGAACTCAGAATACTTGCAAACTTCAAGAACATAGGGTTGAGCTGACAGCAAAGGTCTTGAGGCCCATGCCCACATCTCTCGAAAGCCCACTGTGTATGCCAGGTTTCAGGTATACTCGCCCATTCAGATCTCCTGACAATCCCAGAAGCGTCTGTATGCAGATACAAACATCCTCCCCCTCACCACGGTCCTTTTAACACATAAGGAAGCTGTCCCAGAATGAGGCTTGGTGGGGATTATGTCTATTTTGGTACGTATGGTGGGGCTGGGTGGCAGGCTTGGCAGGGTATGACAAGTGTGGTAGTATAGTCACCTCCCATGTTTTCTGCTCACCCTAAAGTAATAGTTCCACACTGGACCACTCTGTGGATTAGTGGGTGTCCAAGAATAGAAAGTAAAGCCATATGATAACTGTCCCCAAGTTCATTTTTTGAGCTGTTGCATAGTATCTCCCTAAGTCATTTGATTGCCTTTCCAAGATTCTTAAACTCTTTTCATCATTATCTCTGCCTCTTTTTAAAATGGATGCAGTGACTTACCAGAGAGGCGGTTGTGAGGCATGAGAAGAGCTGCTTTAGTGTTTCATAATTATCTGTACTTCGGTTCTGTGTCGCCCTGTTGAAGGTTAAAGAAGAAGTGTTTGGTATCTTAAGGTAGCAGGTGATTATAAGCTTTGAACCCAAGGTCAAGAGAAGATGTTGGACAGGTTCAGTGAGTCTCCAGTCTGTCCCTCAGGTGGAAGAACACAGGTAGTTCTTAGGCTCAGTGGCCCCTCTCTGAGAGTAAAGCCTTGCTAAGCCAGAGCTGAAGCAGACTGCCACTGCAGGTGGGAGCCTGGGAGATGCATCTTTGGGTTCTGGGGCCTGAGGGAGCTTCGGGGGTGGGGTGGTTGGCGGGGGTTATCTTCTTTGGATCTTCCTGAAATCCATAAACAAGCAAAATGAAATTGACTTTTGAAAGGATGTGGTTGGGACATGGCAAATACCTTTGATTTGTTCAGAACACCTCTATTCCGTTTTTGGAAGCTGTGGCAGTCATTCAGGAGAGGGGCAGGATGCGTGGTGAAAGGGTAGTGAGAGATGGGCTTATAGCCCAAGGTTGGGTTCCTAGCACTACCTTCTGGGGGTGGTCTTGTTGGTTTTATAGGGACGTTACTAGGGATGCGGTGCTTTGGCCTTTGACATTAGGGCTGTAATGGGAGTTTACCTATCAGTCAGGCTAATGACAGATGCATGGACCTGTCTGCATTGCTTTCAGGAATGCATCTGTACCCTAAGTTATTTTCCCTGAAACCGAAGCATTGGTTGGCTTGGCTTTACTGTGGTGTTTTTGTGTTCTCCTGAAATCCTCCAAAGCACTTGGGGGTGGGAAGTAACCTTCTCAGAATGCCTGTAGAGAAGGAAACAAAGCATAAGCACTTCCACTTACTCTGGGGAAGACTTAGACCAAGACTACAAATCTCTAAAAGGTACGAGGTCTTAAGAAAAGGCAGGTTGTTGAATTAGGCTAAATACTACGTTTCTTGGAGTTAATTTGGAAGTTTATACATCAGTTACCATCAAAGTTTATACTTGATCCAAGGGGGTAGGGGCAAGTGAAATTGGGATTTGAAAATCTGTAAAGAAGAAGTGTCCATTTCTACTTTATTTACTTGTGAATGTAGCTGTAATGTTTTGAATATCATACTCCTAATAATTTGAATATTATGGTACTGTTAGCAGACCATGAAGTTACAGGTTATCCAAAACCAAATCCCATTTTCATATAAAAATGTAATGTAGGCTATAAGAGCCTCTATAAACCCAAGGGAATGGTAGGAAAGATTTTTCAACAGGTGGGTAGATCTTCATCTCACACCAGGATAAATTTCAAATGAACTAACAAGTTAAATATATTGTCCCCTCAAAGCAACCAAAAGTTACTAAGCCAGTGATAAAAGCCTTTAGATTACATAGATCATTCTTTAGGAATGGTCATGATGAAGAATAGATGTTATCTTGGAAATATACATACACTATCAAATGGTACAGGAAATGCAGGGAAAAGTGAAATAGTAAGCATACTCTATTGCTGATTTAGGACTTTAGGAATAGGTATTGTTGCTTTTAGTTTTCCAAACTTAGTGATGTAGTTGGAATATTTTTTCTTTTCAATTTATTTACTTGAGAGAGAGCATACACAAGCTGGAGGGGCACGGACAGGGAGAGAGAATCTCAAGCAGACTGCACTGAGCACAGAGCCTGACTCAGGGCTCGATCTCACGACCAAGAGTCAGATGCTTAACCAACTGCACCATCCAGGCGCCTTGATGTGACCAGAGTATTTGTTTGAAGGCAACCATATTTATAATGTATATGTTTTAAGTTCATCCGTATTTTTAAAAATGTTGAGTCAGGGCTTTTTGTGCCTAGTTGTTCATCCATCCAAATAAGAATGACTTGCAGAGGGATTGATTCTGATGAATGGGGTCATGAATTGAAAGACTTTGTCATGGTGAAGAGGGCACTGGGTGGGAGGCACTGACCTGTACCGGAGATGAAAATGTCTGTGCTGTTCATTACATCCTCAAAGCCAGCTTATCAGAGTTGTATTTCCTATATCATATATTCAGGAGGAGATTGTTTCCTCAAAGTGCATCTCTGACTGCTGGAAAGATCTAGGCATAACCTAGATTGATTGTACAAGAGAGTCATAAATATGGCCTTCGATTCCCCGGTGCTCCACCTCCTCACCCCTTCCACCTCCTTGTAAATCATGGGCAGTCACCAGCCCTGGCTGTCATTCCAGCACATTAACAGAGAGAAGGGGTCTTATTGTTCACTGAGTCCCTCTGTTAGCCCAGTTTTACCCTCTAAACAGACTAAAACTTCAACCGTTAAGTGTTCACAAGGCGAAAAGTTACTCTCCTTTTACTTCTTTAATGCGTATCTGGTGGATACCCGAGTACGCAGTGATAAATAGAAAAGGCAAGTAAACAACTCTGGATAATGCATGCAAACCAATGATTCTACGAGAGTGTTCTGCGTGCATTTTCCATGTGCCCCTAGAGCATACTTTCTCAGCCTACACCTTAGAGCTCTATGGATGCAGAAAGGGCCCTAGAAAATTAGATTTGGCCAATGTTGCATCGTCTAGAAACATCCATAGTTGAAATTCTGCATAGTCCCTAGGATCAGAATGGAAACAGAAGGTCATGTTTCTAGTTTTGAGTCAAAAGGAGTTTATTTTTGAAGTCCAGTTTGCTCTGTTCTTTGTGGTGTGGGATAGAAGCATCCTAACCTTTGGTGTCCAGTTATAGCTCATTTATATGTGATTTTTGGAGGAAGGAATAGTTGCCAGAGTGGGCCTGCATGCATTTTGCTTGGCTGCTCTGCTACTGTGTGCCTTCCTTGTTATCACGAAGCTCAGAAGTCCAGAGGAAAGGAGTAGCCAGGAGGGGACACCAGGAGAAACTCTCCTTCATCTGTTGCAGAGCCCCAGGGCTCTGTAGGTAACCTTGAAGAGAGAAAAAAGTCATTGCCCATTTTATTGATGCTGTGATCAGTAAAATATTATAATATAGACAGATTATTATACTGCAGCCAAGTAGTAAAGAGAAGCATTTTGATATATGAATTTAATTAGGTGTTAAAATTTAGGCAGAAGGAATTAACAAAGATCCCTACTGACGGCTTCTGCTGAAGACATTCCTAACGTAACTTGGTCAGATTGAGTCCATAAAGGGTGCACTGAGATTAAGAGGTGTGGCCCGGGGGTGCCTGGGGGACTCAGTCAGTTAAGCATCTGCCTTTGGCTCAGGTCATGATCCCTGGGTCCTGGGATAGGGATCTGCTTCTCCTTCTCCCCACCTGTGCTTTCACTTCTCTGTCTCTCTGTCTCTCAAATAGAATATTTTTTATAAAGGAGGTGTGGCCAAGTTATCCTTAGACTCCCAGGTGTGCAGTTAGGAGGCTTTGCCACTTTCTGGGACTTGCCTAAGAACTAGGAAGTGAGGCCGCCTGGGTCCTAGTGTCCTAGAGGGAAGTCCGAGACATCAAGTTGTAAATGTGCAAATGTACTTGTGAATGGCAGTTCTCTTCAGGGGGAGGTGGCAGGCAGGTAAGGGAAACCCATGACCATTCTCCTTACTTTTTTAATTGAAGTATAGTTGACACATGGTGTTAAATTAGTTTCAAGTGGGTAACATAATGATTCTCCAACTCTATACATAGTGCTTTTCCCTTTGGTGCTACAACCTGTAACTCTTGAGGTGGTCATGTCTTCCAGATCAGAGAAACAGTGTTGTTGCTGCTTGAACAGATGAAAAGGCTCAGTAGAAACACTTAGACTAGTGTGGGTTTTTTTCTTCTTCTTAGCACATATTAAAGTGTGGGTTTTTTCAATTTTTTGGATGTATGGCGTACATGTATGTGTAAAGCCGTGTAGCTGTGGGGTAAGGTACATGGCAGGCATGAAGAGAACCAGTGGGAAGCCCTCTTCCTTCACCCGGGATGAACTGCCAAGTGCTGACACTGGCAGGGACGATCTGTGATGCACGATGCCAGGTCCCAAGGCTCGGTCCCCGGGAGCAGTGGTGACAGTCCACGGAGGAAAGGTGACCTTGTGCTTTCCAGGTGACTTTATCACATCTCTCCCAGTTGGCAAGGAACAATGTTAGAATTTCAACTGTGTGGATTTTCTGATTTAAGCCCTTAACATGCTTGGAGTATGCTTATTTGAAAAGAAGGAAATGAATTTGGTTTAAAATGTCTTCCACACGTTCTTGGCATACAGAGTATGGAGAGGAGTCCAAGTCCACCTCCTGCCCCCAGATTGTGGAGGCCACGTCCCCTGGGAAAGTTTTGATTTGCTGTTATTCTTTAATTCTGACAAGGTTTCGACAGCTTTCCCACCCTACCTTGGCTCTCCAGTTGTAGAGGAATTTTGAGCAACACATAACCTGGAAGGATCACACGTTCCTCTGGTACCGCTGGAATGAAGGGTTTTCCATGCAGATCTTTTTCTGTCTTCCCCACATGCTAGCCATGGAAACGTCTAACTGAGGGAAGGGCTTCAGTACCCACACCAGAAACCATGATCCAGAAACAAATCCAGACCAACTTTTACCAGCTACTCGCCCTGAGTTGGAATGAGTGGTCTTTTCAGAGGTGCCTGTGTTCACAGGATTGCCTTCAGGCACAGCTACGGGAAGGTGCTGCAGCCACCCTGTGCCCTTGTCGGCCTCCTGGAGATGTCTATGGCAAGGATCCAGGAGAGAAAAGGAAATGGAAAGCCTTTGGTTTGGGTTTTGTTTTTTATTGATGTACAACGGGCATGCAGTATTCTGTTAGTACAACACACCGATTCGAATTTGTGTGCATTATGAACCGGTTACCACAATAGATCTAGGGTGACCACCTGTCAACCTAGAGAGCCACTACAATATTATTGGCTACATTCCCCATGCTGCGTATTACATTTCCATGACTCATTTATTTTGTAATCAACAGTTTGTATCTCTTAATGCTCTTCAGCCATTTCCCCCCTTAACCCGCCTTTCCTCTCGCAGCCACCAATCCATTCTCTGTATCTATGCGTTTTGTTCTGTTTGTTTTGCTTTTTAGATATCACATATAAGTGAAATCTTGCAAGATTATTTTTCTCTGACTTACTTCACCTCACATGATGCTGTCTAGCTTCATCCATGTCATTGCAAATGGCAAGATTCCATTCTTTCTGATGGCTGAGTAATAGTCCATTGCAGATACATACCACATCTTCTCTATCCATTCATTGGCCAGTGGACACTTGGGCTGCTTCCGTGTCCTGGCTGTTGTAAGTAAAGGTGCAGTGAATGTGAGGGTGCAAATACCTTCCCAAATTAGTGCTTTTATTTTCTTCAAATAGATACTCAGGAGTGGAACTGCTGGATCACATGGTAGTTCTATTTTTTAACTTTTTCAAGACCTTCCATACTCTGCCACCATGACTACACTAATTTATGTTCCCACAAACAGTGCACGGGGGTTCCTTTCTCTCCAAATCCTCCCTAATACTTGTTTCTTGTGTTTTCTATTGTAGCCATTCTTATAGATGTGAGGTGATTAGCTCACTATAGTTTTGATGGGAAGTCTGTGGTTGGTAGGAACATTAAATAGGTATAAGATGATTGTTTGATTTTCTGTGGGTACCCATCCTGACCTCTTCTTATGCTTTTTGTTTTTCCTGTATCATAGATCCTTTTTTATCTATAAAAAATCTCCGGACAGCGTGATTTCAGTGATGTGTCTGGCCCTAAAGTTAGGAGATGGAAAAGAATTGTGGCTTGCCTTAGAATCACAAAACTATTTTTTAATAACTGGAATCACAGAACCTTTGACCAGAGAAAGATCTGAAAGATGATCCTAGACTCAGCCTTTTGTCCACCAGTCTTCTCTCTGTAGCATCCTTGCCAGATGGTCACGAAGCCTGTGCTTGAACACCCCTGAGACACCTTTCCAGAGCTCTGTTCTCTCTTAGAAAAGTCTCATTTTGGGGGGCCAAGGTCTGTTTCCCAGGCAGCAGGTCCCCTGGGGAGCCGTCTTATACAAGCCTACTTCCTCTTGCAAAAGACAACCTGCCCTTCAGATATTGGAAGACTGCAGCATTTCCTGCTCTCCTCCCTTCCCCCTTCATGCAGCCACTACCAATGGCTTTGATTCCGTTCATCATCCTTTGAACTCATTCTAGCTTACCTATGCCCTGATAGAGTAAGGTTTGCACAACCTGATTCTCCCAATATGGTTTAACCAGTACCTTTCATCCTCCTGTTCTCGGTTACTCATTTTTCCTAAGACAGCCAAAACTTGCATTAGAATTGCTTTTGGCTAAAAAAAAAAAAAAAAAATGCTTTTGGCTGATTGGAGCTTACTGCAAAGTGCATGCAAGTACCAACTGTTTTCAAATAAAGGAAAGGAGAGGCAAGGCTTAGTAGTAACAGGTTTTTAAAAGTCCTAAAGGTCTTTAAGTACACACTTAACAATGGGTGGTGCTACTGTGGTTCCTTTCTTTTCTTTTCTTAACCCATCATTTATTTCAGCTTGTTAAGCTTTGGGGATTCATATTTCTGTCATTGAGAGTTAGTCCTTCCTTCCTTTGAGATTGCAGGGGACTTTGTGATACATTTATTAGAGCTTTTACTACATTGCATTATGGCTATTTATGTCTTTCCTCCATTCAGATATGAGTTCCGCCAGGATAGCAATCATATCTCATCATCCTCTCTCTCTCTCTCTCTCTTTCTCTCTCTCTCTCTCTCTCTCCATCACTTAGGTCATAGTCCGTTTTTGTTGAATGAATGAGTCAAAAATATTTGTTCTCTCAATTTCTGCATATTAATAGATAAGTTAACTGGTAAGTAAGTTGAAAAGGACAGTAGGTGGATGCCTTTTGCACCCATCAGACACTCTCCTTGGGACTATTGATCCATTCTTTGTAAAAACAAGGTTCTCTCTGCCATGAATTCACTTAATTGTATAGTCAACGCTGCTGTAATGTTGTGTACATGTGCCTAGGAAATCACTGTGCAATGCACCACAGGATAATTGCAACCCTAGGGCTTGGGGAGAAAATACATTAGGAATACAAAAATTTCATCACTCACAATTTTTTTTTTTTAAAGATAGGGACCTTAGGGATCCCTGGGTGGCGCAGCAGTTTGGCGCCTGCCTTTGGCCCAGGGCGCGATCCTGGAGACCCGGGATCGACTCCCACGTCAGGCTCCCGGTGCATGGAGCCTGCTTCTCCCTCTGCCTGTGTCTCTGCCTCTCTCTCTCTCTCTCTCTCTCTCTCTCTCACTCTCTCACTCTCTCACTCTCTCTCTCTATCATAAATAAATAAAAAAAATTTTTTAAATAATAAAGATAGGGACCTTATAAAAATAGTAACTTAGTTTTATGCATGTTAAATGGTTAAGAAATGGGGCACCTGGGTGGCTCAGTTGGTTAAGCATCTGCCTTCTGCTCAGATCATGATCTCAGGGCCCTGAGATCCAGCCCTGACTCAGGTGGGGCTCCCTGCACAAAGGGGGTCTGCTTCTCCCTGTCCCTCTGCTGCTTCCCCTGCTCGTGCTCTCTCTCTCTGTATCAAATATATAAATAAAATCTTTTAAAATAATGGATAAGAAATACATAAGTGCTACAGTCAATATGGTGCTTACCTTGATAAAGGCCTGAAAGGCAGCTTGTGGAAGAGGATGTTGGAAGTGTTGCGCTGCGGCTTGTGAGCCATCATGAGGAAGGGAAAGCAGCTGCACCGGATGTGGACAGTGAGCGTAGGTAGCCGGCAGGTGTTGAAGGTGTGCGCAGTCTGTGTGTTCCTGCAGGCTTGGTTCCTGTGCTTCTCCGCCTTCACCTAGGCTTTCTTGCAGAAGGATTGCACATAAATCCAGCATTCACAGCAGAACAAATTCACATTTTCAAAACAAGTGGTATAACAGCCCCTCATTCTGTTTTCTCATTCTGTTTCTCACTTGATTGGTAAAACATCTTTTGTGTTTCTTAAAAGTGTTCCAGACACTGCTGTAGACGTTCTAATGCCCATTCACTCTGAAGAAGCTCCTGTCTTAAAGACTAGTTCGTTTTTATTAGGAGGAATGAAAATAAATGTTAAAGAGACAGACTTGGCTCATCCAGCCACTTTGCGGAGTTCCCTCCAACCAAGAGTTTTTTTTTTTGTTGTTTGTTTGTTTTTGTTTTTTTGTAAGTCCGGTCCCTTGTTGCAGTTAGCAGATTTCTCTAAACTTTGAAAGGTAGAGTTTGAATGACTGTTACTTTTCAGTTAGTCTGTTCAAGAGATGGTTTCTTGAGCAGAACAGAGGAAATACTTGCATTTTACCTATCTAGTTTCTGCTTTAAAAATAAGATTTGGGGATCCCTGGGTGGCTTGGTGGTTTAGCGCCTGCCTTCGGCCCAGGGCGTGATCCTGGAGTCCCTGGATCAAGTCCCACATCAGGCTCCCTACATGGAGCCTGCTTCTCCCTCTGCCTGTGTCTCTGCCCTCCACCCACCCACCCCCCTCTGTCTCTCTCTGTCTCTGTCTCTCATGAATAAATAAAATCTTTAAAAAACAAATAAAAATAAAATTTCACCTCGTAAAATTTACACAGCTGTGATTTATTGATGGCTTTAATTGAGAATAGGCTAATGTGCCAGTATAATCACAGACTCTTGGAATTACAAAGAACCCCAGATATTAGGAGGCCCAGACTTCTCTTAGATTCAGATGAAGAAATCCAGGCACTAAGAGGCGAAGTTACTGGCTAATTGGTGACAAAGCCAGAATGTGAATCCAGTTAATTTCTGAACTATAATATATTGCCTCTCCAAATTGTGTCATAAGGCAGATACAGGTTTTATTCACTTAGGGAAAAATCTAAATTGGGGTTCCTGGGTGGCTCAGTTCGTTAAGCATTCAACTCTTGATTTCAGCCCAAGTTTTAATCTTGGGATAATGAGTTCAAGCCCTGCATTGAGCTCCAGACTGGATGTGGAGCTTGCTTACTTACTTACATCCATACGTAAAATCTAATTAATTAATTAATTAATTAATTAATATAAGCATTATTTCAGCTTCTCCATGTAGTCATCGAGTCATACTAATCTATTCATAAACTATGCATAAACATAATTCATAAACACTCCCAACTGTTTTATTAGTGTTTCTGTGTAAAATCTGGTAATACACAAGCTCACCAAGGTATGTCTTCTTCAGACTGCATGCTCTATAATTACACATCTTTGTTGGGGCAGATGGAAAACTGTGTTTCTTTGTACTCAAAAAGATTTAAGCATTTGCCATGAATTGATCTGGGATTTTGAAGGAAAAACATCCCTGGTTATGTTTGTGGAATTTGTGGTGCATTACAGAGGATTAAGATTTCATTGCCTCTAGGCAGGACAGGCTTTCTTTTCCAGTTGATGGGTTTTATTTTGTTTACATCTGTTCCCCCCAGTCCCCATCACTGACTGGGGAATTGTGTCTGAAGTGCACCTCTGTGAGATGCACAGACTTAGCTGGGGCCTTCAAGATGGACCCATTGGCCTTGGCCACCTCACCTGGGAGCGGTAGTCATTTCTAGTATACAAGGCGTTGGGGCAGCACCTGAAGAGAACAGGAAGGGATGATTAAAAATGTAGGATGAATGATAATCTCCCCCTCCCCCATTTTTCTGTAGGAGAGGAATTAACGAATGTGTTTTAAGCCCCTACTGTTTGCAAAGCTTTTTTAAATTGTTCTTGGAGGTAAGTTTTATTTTAAACCTGGGAGGTAGGTGTTATTTCCCTCAGGGGGGTATTTGAATTCTAAACCCAATGCTCTGAAAACACTGGATTTCAACTGGAATCCTTTGTCCTAAGGGACATCTGAGTGGCTAAGCAGTGGAGCATCTGCCTTCAGCTTAGGTCGTGGTCCCCAAGTCTTGGGATCTAGTCCCACATCAGGCTCCCTGCATGGAGCCTGCTTCTCTCTCTGCCTGTGTCTCTGCCTCTCTCTCTCTCTCTCTCTGTCTCTCTCTCTCTCTGTCTGTCTTTCATGAATAAATAAAATCTTAAAAAAAAAAAAAGAATCATTTGTCCTAAGGATGGTTGTTAGGAGAAAGCAATTTATAGATCTGAATAAATCAGGGTCTAAAGATCTATAACTAGTGTCAGTGGTTAAAAATAGACTCCAGGGGTAAAGGCCTTTCAGCCATTTGTGTGTGGTAGAGCGGACCAGGTTGTGGGCCTGCACATTTCTGGTGTGCAGGCGTGAGCCGAGTTGCCCTCTGCTTTATCTTGCTCTTTCTAGGCTGCCTCCTCCTGTGTTTAAGGTCAGGACTGCAGAATGGCTTTCAGTTCTGCCTTGGGACTGATTAAAAGCCCTCCTTGTCCCCGAGCGAGGAGGATATTCTAAAAAGGGGCCTGTGTCAATTCAGCCAGACTGCAGGGCTGCGGGGACACAAGGCGGAGCAGGTGCCATAGCATTGTGGGCTCCCGCCAGGCCCAGGGCATGCTCGGCTGGGTGCAGCCAAGGAGCTGGGGCGCTGGCCCAATGCAAAGCGCAACCCCAGCTCAGAGACCCGGCCACGGAGGCCCCGAGGCAGCTCTGAGTCTTTGTTCAGTTCAGGTGTCTGGGCTGCGGGCATGAATCCTCACCCGGCAGCCGTCTCTCCTGAGCGATAGGTGCTCTTCTGTTGCGGGAGGAGCTTTTACCCCTGAAAGATTCGAGATCTCAGATTTAAATGGCACTTGAGGTCCGGTAAAAGAGCCGGGGCGCCAAGACTTTCCAAAGCAGGATTACCCTCTTAAGTGTTCTCGAGCTGATTGGGCAGAGAGGACAGAGCGCGCTTGCTGTCACCCTGCGGATTGCATCGCAGTAAGACCTTTCCTCAGGGAAAGGGTGACCTGACGGTGACATTTTCAATCTGAGATCTTTTTGCAGCATTAAAAAATTAACTCTTTCCCTGTGCCTTATTGGAGAGGCCCTTATTTTATAAACCTTCATTTTATGATTGCTCCCGGTTTGAGTTATGATGCGTGTGTGTGTCTCCCAGGTGTATTTTGCAATCCTAGAGGTCTTCTCCCCTCCACCCTCCAACTCCTCCCTGTGCATGTTGAACTCCATTATTGTGTAGGTATAGTTCTTTCTAGTGCTTATTGCTCCTTCTTTGGTGTTTCATTGCTGGGTAATTTTACTATTTCGTTTTTAGCCGTTCTCTATAGCTAATTTGTAAGACTTTTTTTTTTTTTTTACTTTGGTTTTCTCCTAATGAGTGCATTAAGCTGATTGCACCATTATTTGACTTTGTATCACCTTTATGGATTTCAACTCTGGGTTCTGTTGAAAATTTAAATACTGTAGAAGGTGAACTGACACCTCCCCAGGACTATTCCCCAGGTTCTCGCAGCTATGTATGTTTTCTCAATTTTTAAATACGCGTAAAATTGCCTTTTTATACTCTTAAAGTCTGTACACTACTCAGATGCACCGTGCATACGGTAAGCCTATTCCTAGAGAAGCTTTGCCTACCTTTGATTTTTAAGATCTCTCTCCTTTAACATGATGCGCTTTTGATTGCCCTGCTTTTTTTGTTGTTGTACCAAAAAACCTCCCAAACTATTAGAATCTTTTATAATTCAAAACAGAACATTAGTTTTATTATATATCAAAAATGGATGCTTAAACTTCATAATAGCTTATAATTATTTTACATTTGCTTGTGTTATATACTACTATTTTATTGCAGTATAGTGTTCAATTATGGAAATGACTCCAAAGAGACATGATTTTTCTGGCTTAATGTGTAATTGTTTATTGAGTATTTTTCTCATTATAGAGATTTTTTTTCCTTTTGAATTGCAGATATAAAGAAACTTACTTCGATTTTGTAAATTGATTATTATGTGCCTAAAGAAATCAAATATTAAGTACTCACTATATGGAAGGCATTGTGTTTGGGATCGAAATAAAGACAGATTTTAAAAGGTCCCCTCCTCCTCTCAAGAAATTAGTCATGTGACTTAAATACCAATACAATATCTACTAAATGCCTCAGAAGTCCCACAGGCATTTAGTCTCTAGAATAGAAGTTCATCAGAGGGTTAGGGTGGTTGCCAGGGTCACAGGGGCTGGACATGGCTTAGCAAGGTCATTTGACCGAAACAGGGCTTTGGGAGGTGGAACTCAGAAGCACCTGTGTGTGTGTGAAGGGGGAAAACGCTGGAGTGTGGAACTCCTGGATGATGGTCAGGAACAGAGGAAGAGTACAGCAGCAGACCATGGAGAGGAGCTGGGGGTTTATTCTACGTATGGGGAGAAGCCATTGGAAAGTTTCAAACACGGGCCTGCCATGACAGCATGATCTGATTTATATTTTAAAGGCTCCCCGAGGCTGCTGGGGAGCAGCAGATTCTGAAACTATTGTTTTATTTGTGTTAAATGGCCTCATAAGCAGTAATACACACCTGAGCCCTTGATTAACATAAGGGAGAATGTAAATACATCCATGCAGTGATTCTGAGCTTCAAGGATGGGTATGAAGGAGCCAGAGTGGGAGGGAGTGGGCTTGATTGTAGTCATGTTGAACCAGGGATGATGGTGAGACAGTCACATACACATGGTCTTCAGGCATTTGAAAAGAAACAGAACAAATGCCGTGCTACCTTCTGCCATTCTGGTTTGAAGACCTCTCTGAAGATAAAGTTCAGGTATTTGCAGGAGGGTTGAAGTGATAGTACATGCCCCAAGCCTCCGCTTTGGACTTTTGCCTTTCAGGATTGCAGGTTTAAGTGGGAGGCAACACTACTGTTTTAGTGACTTACTCTAGACCCACATCTACCCCAAGGACAGTTACCATTTCCCACTGTATTTCTGGAGAATGATGCCAGCATTTCAGATTTGAGAGGCGACTCAAGCAGATGGGTAGTTTCAGAGTCCGGAGCGTTAACCATTTTACCTCAGAGCCCCATGGATAGGTCATTTCTAATAGGCTGGTGTCCTCATTGTTCTCACTGCCTTCTAGATGTGGAACTTCACATTTTATATTTGAGCATGTTTCCTTTTTCTGTGATAAGTTGATAATGAAATAATGACAAGTGATGAACTAATGGTAAGAGATTCTGTTTTCCTACCAAATATTTATTACATGGGTGGTTTATAGAACATCAATTTAAGGATTGGTAGACTTATTCTTTTTTTTTTTTTAAAGATTTTATTTTTATTTATTCACGATAGACAGAGAGAGAGAGAGAGAGAGAGAGAGAGAGAGGGGCAGAGACACAGGCAGAGGGAGAAGCAGGCTCCATGCAGGGAGCCAGATGTGGGACTCGATCCCGGGACCCCAGGATCGCGCCCTGGGCCAAAGGCAGGCACTAAACCGTTAAGCCACCCAGGGATCCCCCCCCCCTTTTTTGGTAGACTTTAAAGAATATAAAATATTTCCAATACAGAACATAACAGCACCCTGCTCCCACCCCCATACACACATATATATATATTCTATTTTTAGAAAATTTTATCTAGTCACTTGGTGTCAGGACTCTTATTTATACTTTAAGATGTAGTATCTGTCAAAATCTGTGCAAATGAAGAGGATACTATTCATTAACCTCCAGGTGAAATACTTGAGAAGATTGAGTTCTGGAATGGGAAAGGAAAATAATGATTATGTTCTTCTGAGGAATGCACCTCCAACATCTTATTAGGAAGCTTATGGAATCTCAGAGGTCATCTAGCCCAGGTTCCTTCCCATTCCATGACTAACAATTCACTCCTCAGAATTTTGGTCATGGTCATTCAAGACACAAATGTCCTTGACATTTCCGGTGAAAAGCAAAACAGAACATTAACTTAAGTCCCCTACATGGCAGCCCAGCCTGTTTCTGATGAAAAGTCTGCTCTGCAGTACACATCCTTTGGTCTTAGTTCTGCCCACGATGTTATTCACAGTAGATGTGCTACCTCTTCCATGTGACAGTCATCAGGTCCTTGATGGTGGCTCGTGGCCATGCTTACAGGCAAGACCCTGTAACTCCCTATTCTACATGCTGAGCAACCCAGTGAATGTACGTGGACCCAGGATGGGAAATAATCCCCATAAATAAGAGCTCACCGTTGCTAGCTTTCATTATCGTGCAGTACTGGAGGCAGCTTCTACTCCATCTCCCCCTACCCCACCCAGGCCGCAGCTTACAGGCTGGTGAAGAACCCACCCTGGAAGGAATGAAGGAAGTAATTTCCAACAGTGGGCCTTGGGTGGTGGATACATAGAATGATTGGCGACCTTGTGGATGGCATCCCTCAGCCACGGAGCTTGCAGAGGCTTTCCAGAACTCCCAGGAGCCTATACAACAGCGCTTTGCAAACTTGAACCTGCATGTGGATGGGGGCTGTGAATTTAACGCTGTAATGAGATCCCAGGTGATGTTAGTGTTACTGGTGTATGGACCACACTTGGAATAGCACAGTCATAGAATACATCAGAATCACAGTGTGGGGGGGCCGATGGTTTGAGATGAGAAAGGTCAAAACTTACCTAGAGAAATTGTCAGAGTCCTCTTTTCCCTGATCTTTCTCCTTTAACTAAAGAATCAAAAGCTCTATGATATCAGGGACAAAAGCAGTTTTCATAGATTCATGCTAAAGGCATCTGTGAGACTCACACATAAGCTACTCAGACAGATTGCAGGCACTTGGCAGCACCTGGGTCCCATGGGCCACAGCAGGTTGTTTGAACAGACTTGGGGACTTTTGTCATCTGTCCTCAGCAGTACAGGCAGGCAGGCCTGAGAGCTGATGGAACATTCCTTGCCAAAGCATAGTAACTGTTTCCCAAGGCAAAACCCACTTCTCACAGTGGCCTGTTGAGAACAGGACAGGAGTGGCTCTTGGAGCTTTTCCACCGTGCATTGCAAAAACATTGGTTTTAGGATATTTGATGATGCGTTGGAGGAGTAGCCTCGTCCTCTACTACTCACCAAATGACAGCTGTGTGAACTCGGTAGAGAAGTGACTGGTGGCACTGATTTTACTTGTGAGAATGACCCCCCTCCACACCCCATCCTGCCCCCCACCCCCTAGCTCTCTTGGCACACCATGGGTCCAGGGCCAGAGAGGTCTGCATGCCCTGGTGTCTGTGATTCTTTCCTCCCTTCTCTCCAAGACAGAAACACTTGGTTGCCACTATGATGACTCACAAATTTGCTCTGCTCCTTCATACTAGGCTAACCTAAGACCTTTCTGATACCTGGACCCTGAAAAGAGGGGATTTTGAGGGAAAAGAATTAGATACAGGGATGTTGCCTGATGCAGCTGACACTCATTTTAGAGAAAGTGTGCATGTTCTTGCAGACTCCAAAGCAGTGAGAGAGTGAGCCATTGTGGACTGGAACTTCTGTAGCTGGAAGCTAAGCTGATACTCATAGCCCTGCATTGCAGAGGGTTGAGAGGACACCTGGGAGACAGGGAGTATTTGTATTTCGGACCTAGGACCCTAGAAAGAACCAGGGTGGGAGTTCTAACATGCCATCATCAAACCCCCACAGAGCGTCTTTACTGAGTCACAATGATCATCTAATCTGTGCCTGGAATCAGATAAAAACAGGTCACAGTGTGCAAAGCAGGAAAGTAGAGTGATTGGTAATACTTCTGTACATCTTTGGTGCTGGTGTCTTTTACCTTTGACCTTGAGAAAATCATCTTTGGTAAAAATCAGAGGGTTTAAAATAAGGTTTAACCTAAAGCCAATCATTTGCCAACCTTCATGGGCATGATAGCCTTTTAGAGTGTGAATGTTATTAGCTAGATGCCTCATTCCATAGCTCATAATATCATAAACATATTGATACCACAGGCAAGTACAGATCCAGGCAAGATTGCCTATCACAGTAAGCGACAAAAAAGGACATATTACACCAAAGAATTTTTGCCTCAGAAGGTGACCAGGATCAGACTGGCCTCATGATTATTGCTCCTCTGACTCTGGACATGAAACCTTTGGCCAAAGACATTAGAAATGAGCAGCGGGCCACCCTCTCGTGAGGAAGGTGTCCCATCTGTCAACAGATCTGTGAGCTTTCTAGCATATTCATTGCTCCTGGAGGGAGCGCTGCCTCAAGCAACATGACATTCTTTTCTTCTCATTCATATCCCCAACTCCACTGTTCTGGGTGTGAAAGGTAGGAGACCCCCCTTCTTTTTTTTTTTTTTTTTTTTAGCAGCCAAATACCTAAAGTTAAAATTTATTTTCAATGCTTTGGTCCCACGTCTTGGAGAATTCCCAGAATAAGCACATGGGCTCCCTGTTGTCTTCAAGTATAAAGAATGTGTGCTGTGGCTATTCTTAGAGCGATACCCTTGTCCCTAGATTTGCTGCTTATTCAGAGCGAGCAGACCATGGTACATGAATCCAGACATGCAGTTGAAACTCCTTTTAAAACCTTCCCTTGTTAGGACCCCTTGTTGTACCCTAGGGACACAGAAGTATCACGTTAGATGTGGGGCAGGCACATGTTTGAAAGGTGGTTGTGCTTGTGTGTGTACACATGCGCAGTGTCATGTGGGCCAGGCGGGGCTGATGAGGACAGGCCTGGAAACTGAGGTCCATGGGAGGGGCCAGAGGGCAGAGGCAGAGACATGCTGTGGATGGAAACCAAGCTGGAGGTGATCATGTCCAACTGAGTACGGACGCTGGCAAAAGGACACAAGCAAAAATAATGGGGAGATGTCTTTGAGGCCAAAGCACAGAGGCCTGGGCTTTCCAGAAACTAGGACTTGGAGTTTTTCCAGTGTTCTTGACGTGCCTGGGGATTTTATCCTTCGATAAAATCAGGTCTGCACACATCCCAGGACACATTTCCTTTGCTTTGGGTCTAAGACTGGTCCTTGGGGCCAGTTTAGCAGGACTGTGCTATAGATAGAAGTGACCATTGATAACCCAGAATCAATAAAATATATCGATACCTTCATTAGCTCTGATTAGTTCAGTTTATCTCTGAACCTTACAGATAACAAACGCTGCATGGGAAGGCCATGGGTCTCCCTGATGGCCATGTCCATGCTTTTTCCTCTGCTGTGTCTTATGCTCTCAGCCTCGAGCTCCTGGAAGCTAGGGTGGCTTCTTGATCATTCTGTACCCTCAGGATCTGGCCCATGAAGCAACACCAGCCTTTTCCTTGTATGAAGTGAAAAACCCAATTACAGATAGGATGTTGACACTCTTAGTTTTGGTCAAGACTCTTATGCCCCTAATTCTTCCCCCAGGAGATCACAGTCCACTTTTCACATGGCCCTCCATTGCTCTTATTTAGTAGAAACGACAGAAGAAATACAAGGCAATCCCAGGTTGACCTCCAGGGCCCACGTTCTATAGGCGGAAGCCATCCTGGTGGCCTACAGTGTGCATCTTCACAGTAGATCTCCCTGGAAGGCAGATTTTTGGCCTGAAGGCATCAGGAACATGGGCAAGTGCATAAAGGTTGATGCTTTCTGTGGTGCGGGGTGAATAAACTTGAAACAAATATAAGGATGCTCACCTGCAGTCTGTTGCTGCTTCTTCAATGCCCACTCTAGGTTATTCTTGGAAACTCAGTAGTATCCGAACTAGCTTCCGTTATAACGGCAGCCCCTAACCTGCTGGCCCTGCACACCTTTCCCTCTCAGTAGGCTTGCTGCTGTTTTGCCTGGCACAATGACTATTTTTTATGTTTGGGATTTTGCTTTTACTGGGAACCTGGGAGCCCTTAGAGGTTTGCGATACAGACTTCAGCCCGAAGCTTAGCCTCCCAGATGGTAATTAATGTTTACACAAAATGACAAGCACAAAATGGAATCTCTTTGAGCCCTGCCAAGCACCCACCATTCCCCCGACCTCCCACTCTCACAGTGTTTGAAAATTAATTTGCCTTGAACAAACAGTGGGTTTTCCTCAATTTATTTGTACAGTTTCAGTGCCCGAGAAGAAGAGCTGCAAGGCTGAATGTCATCCTTCCATTCGTTCAAGTAATTGAATCTGCTAATGGAACAAACTGGTCTCTGTTTAATGATTTGAAGAAGAGAGGGAGAGGAGGAAGAGAGAGGTGTACATGAGAGGCAGTACTTTTCCTGCCAAATACCATTGGAATGTGGAGCCCAACAGAATCTAACACTTGGGGAGAGGGCCAAGTATTACTGAATAATTTCAGTTGTGCAGTTTTTGTTTTAATAAATATGTACAAAATACATAGCCTTTGCTAAAAAGGAGATTTTGTTTGAGGCAAAAGAAGAGGCAAGAAGGTGTTTAAATAATGAGGGTGAAATCAGAGAGGGAGACAAAACATAAGCAACTCCAGGAGACAAACTGGGGGTTCCCAGTGGGGAGCGGGAGGGGGTAACTGGGTGACGGGCATTGAGGAGGCACATGATGGGATGAGCACTGGGTGTTATATGCAACTGACGAATCACTGACCCTCTGCCTCTGAAACCAATCATACATTATATATTAATTGGATTTAAATAAAATAAAAAATAATTTTTTAAAAGATGGATATGGCTAGTAGTTTGAAATAATTGTTGATTCACAGAAATTTGACACTTCCATGTATGTCTGGGCTTTTTAATGTAGAACCATTCAACATTTATTAATATTCCCCCTTTTCCTTAATTTAAAGTCTGGATTTCTTGCCACAACCCCCCAACCCCCCCCCCCCACACACACACACACCCCACTCTTTATTTAGCTTATTAGTCTTCATTCCTTCTGTGTGGTCAGATCTTCATGGTTCTGTCATTTGGACAAAGAAGTAGAGAAACTAACTAGAAGACAGAAGAGCGTAAAAGTAGGACATACCCATTTCTAGATGCTACGAGGCCGGTATTCAGGAGGGTTGGGACATTGCCTAATGGCCAGTGCCCCACATAGTTGTCTTGATGTCTTTAAGGATTATTCATATTTGCTGCAGTGATGACCTTGTCCTGAGTAAGCCATGATGGGCTTTCTGATCAATTGTAAAGATATGCAAAGACCAGAAGCACAGAAATACGCCTCACGAGAGTTCTTCGCCGCTGCTCCTCCTCCTCCTCTTCCTCCCTCATCAATATTCACCAGTTCCTTCCTGTCCAGATACACCAGGTAGAGCCAGTTGGAAATGCCACAGAGTAGGTAGAGGGCCAGAGCCTAGACTCATTTCTGAAAGGCAAATATTTATCTGTTCTCTGGGTAAAGAACTTTTTTTTTTTTTTTTTAATTCTGTCCCATAGTCTAAAGCAGTTTGACCTGAACAGTCACTTTCTGAGTTGACTTCTTTGGTGGTAGAGTTACTATTCTGTCCATGAAGGAACTCATTTTAGAATACACAGCTGAGGGACATCTGGCTCAGTGGTTGAGCATCTGCCTTTGTCTCAGGGCGTGATCCTGGGGTCCTGGGATCGGGTCCCACGTCGGGCTCCTCACAGGGAGTCTGCTTCTCCCTCTCCCTGTGTCTCTGCCTCTCTCTGTCTCTCATGAATAAGTAAGTAAAATCTTTTAAAAAATAAATAGAATATACAGTTGACCCTTGAATGATGTGGGAGGTTCAGAGCCCCGACACCCCCTCCCACACAAAAACCCACATATGACTTATGACTCCCCAGAAACTTTACTACTAGCCAGCCTACTGTTGACCAGGAGCCTCACCAATAACAGCTGTTTAACACGTTTTTTATATACATGTTATGTACTATATTCTGACAATAAAGTAAGAGAAAAGAAAATGTTATTAAGTAGATTATAAGGAGGGAAAAAAAATCACAGTATTGTACTGTATTTATCCAAAAAATCTACCTGTCTGAGGACCTGCCCACTTCAAACCTGTCCTGTTCAGGGCTCAGCTGCAATGTCTTTTTCTTTTACAATAATAATACACATTTTACCCTAGGAAACTTGGAAAGATTAAATAAAAACCCTACAACTTTAAAAATGAAAGTCTGTGATTATATCTGGATAATGGGATTACAATTAACATTTTGATATACACTTTCTAGTCTTTTTTCGGTGTGCGCGTATACACATTTACACAGATAATTTTGAGTATTGAAATTGTATTGGTGATAGTGTATTTTATTTTACTTGGTAGTAATTTTGTCATGAAGTGCTTTCCATTGAATTTTTTTCTGGACAAAAAAAATTATTTTCTGGAGTAGTTTTGGAAACACTGATCATTTTTTTTTGTGTTCTACCTTGTGGAAAGAACTTAATTTCCACAACAACCCCTTGGAGTAGTGTATTTTTGCCGTAAATTATTGGACTTCTAAAAACGTAGTAGTTCATCATAGGGACATAACTCAGCAAATCTCAACCCGAGCATATTATTGTATAATATAAGAAACGTTTTATAACACACTTTTATTCTTTACTTTCTAGGACAAAATACGTTGTTGGTTGCCTATCTATACACGTGATTTAAAAATGCCCATAAAGCCCTAATGAAAAGTAAAGGAGAAACAAGTATGTAAACATTTATTTATAGTGGAAGACAATGAAATGGTCAGATACTCAAATCTATACATAGGACAGTATATAACTATGGTTGCTACAAAAGCAGATTGATATGGGTCTGTGGGACTTGGTAATTAAAATGCCAGGAGCAGGGATCCCTAGGTGGCTCAGCAGTTTAGTGCCTGCCTTTGGCCCAGGGTGTGATCCTGGAGATGCTGGATCAAATCCCATATCAGACTCCTTGCATGGAGCCTGCTTCTCCCTCTGCCTGTATCTCCGCTTCTCTCCCTCTCTCTGTGTCTTTCATGAATAAATAAATAAAAATCTTTTAAAAAATAAAAATAAAAAAAAAAATAAAATGCCAGGAGCAGCCATGCCATTGGTGTCATGATTTTCCCGAATGGTGGTGAACAGCTCACTCTTGGTTGTTCATAACAACAAGACCTAACAGACACAGCAGCGTACAGTAGTTGCATTCCTGGAAAATGCAGTGTGTATTAAAACTGTGCATAAAATTGTTTTGTGTTTATATGCAAAAATAGAGTCAGGCTCTAGATTTTCCAGCTACATAAATGTCCAGTGGGATTTTAGGACATTAGCTGAGAAGTTGCATGGCATTGTCCTTTACGTTACAGTATATCTAACGTCCTTAAGAGCCACCAGTGCCCTCCAGCCACTGTGACAGCCAAACACAGTCCCAGAAAGTTTGAAAACTTAAAAGAACCACCTCTTAAGTGGCTTTGACTTGTTTCTCTCTCTCTTTCATCATAAAATACCCTTGAACACAGAATTCTCAAAGCATTTGCAGTCGTACATTTCTAAGTCTTCGTAGGCCCTGTCATTTTCTTGCTAGGTTTGTCTCCAGGTATTATGTGACTGTTGTTACTGTAAAGGGGATCCTTCTTCTTTATTTAACTTTCTAGTCACTATTGCTGGTGTGTAGAAAACTACTGATGTTTGCGGGGGGGGGGCGTGGTTATTTGGATATTTTGCTGAGTGCTATTATTCTCATATATTTTTCAGCTGATTGTGTTTTCTAGCTAGATAATTATAGTTTTTTTTATAAATAGTAGTTTTGCCTCTTCCTTTTGTCATTGCTGTTGGTAAATGACAGGAATAGTTTGTTTCTTACAGGTTCAGTCCACATTGTCTGTAACACTAAATATACCTGTTACATATTTCCAGGTTGAGGGAAAGGTGTCAATCATTGAGTCCTTTTCAGTTTACTTCTGTGATCAGGTTTATTTGTTTTGGAGTCAGTTTTAGTAATTGATATCTTTTGATAATTAAAATATCAATAAATTGATAAACTCCATTTTATTTTCAAACTTATTAGAAACTTGAATATTACAGTTTCTTATTTTATATAACCTACACTCTCCATGTGTATAATGGTACCACTACTCATATTCCCAGTTTTGTTTGCTGTGGTTTTTTTCTTCCTCAAACTGTTCTTAAATGTAGGATCAATTTTCTTTTACGAATTTTAATGGGCAACATGATCACATGTTTCAAAAATGTAGATACGTATGTATGTATACAGTCACATATCTCTCCTTCCTCTGGCTCTGTGTCTGTCTGGTTCTCTACCCTGAGCCCCCAAACAGGTGCTCTTCTAGAGCTTCTTTATGCATAAAGTAAAAGTGGGCATATATGATTTTTCTTGTTTTTCATAGAAGCTAGCAATATGCCATGGGTTGTACACACAGAGTTCCTCATTCCTCTTCAGTCTATAATGTCTTCCATTGTATGGGTGTATCAGATTTATATGTACCCAGTTCCCAAATGATTACATTTTAATTCTTTCCAAACTTGTAATTCAAAGCATGATGCAGTTTCATGGTGTTGTCTATAGACTAAATCCTTGCTGAGCTTCTTTAGTTTCTTGGCTAAATGTTGCCAAATTGCCCTCCACAGAGGTTGTAGGTGTTGTTTTTTTAAAAGATTTTACTTATGTGTTTATTTGAAAGAGTGAAAGAGGCAGAGAGAGCACAGAGGGAGGAGAAGCAAGACTCCCTGCTAAGCACAGAGCCTGATTCCGGGCTTGATCCCAGGACTTCAGTCAAGGCCGTGACCTGAGCTGAAGGCGAGCACTTATCTAACTGAGCCACCAAGGTGCCCCGTAGGTTTTTAGTCTACTAGTAAAATACTAGCAACCTCATTTTCCCCAGGGAACTTTGATCAAATTTGTATCAAAATGAAATTTTTCCTAATCTGTCCTTACCTTTTTAAAAATGTATTGTGTTTGAGTCAAGGTTACTGAGATACAATTTACATATAGGAAATTCACCCCTTACACTGTACACTATGCAGTGTAATTTTAATTTGCATGTATCTTATTATAAGCACGATGTGTTCCTTTTATAATCACAAGAAGAGAGATTTTAAAGCCCCAAAATGTAGTGAGTAAAACTTGTAAATAAGACTAGTCAATTTGCACATTCTTACTTCTTTCAACCTCAGCAAATTTCATCCTTTGGCAAATTCAGAGCACACAGAGCAATACAAAATGATTTTTTTTAATGTGTTCTTGCCAATTTTGGAGAAGCATAGTAAGACAAATTGACTGTCAAGATGGAAAAGCTTAACTGGGAAGATACATTTATTGAATAATTGAAAGGAAGAGGAAATGCATTACCGATTAGCGACAAAAACGCATGTCGCCTAAATCTGTGCCTCAAGAGACTTGTGTAAATGGGGAGTCGTAAAACTGTCTCAGCCCCAAAGTTCTTACCGCCTTCAAAGCTGCCACTGCCTTGCTTGTAGGTTCTGCAGCAACAGGGCCTTGGTGGATTGATGATAGCTTTCAGGTTTAGCTGAAGCGTGCTGTGCCAGCAGCCCTTTGTAGCTTTGCACTGTCTCATTGTACCAAATATTTTAACAGAGTCCTGGATTTACCGTTCCCTGCTTTGCTTTAGGTTTTTTGCTTCTGGGGGACAGCAAAGTGTAAATCAGAGAAAAAGCAATTAATGGTGGCAAGAGTTGGGACTAGAACAAAAGTTGTCTGATTTATTAAACAGCCAGGTGACCTCCAGCAAGCAAGTTCCTTAACTTCTCTGGGCTTCTTCCCCATCTAATCAGAGTGGATTGGGTGAGTTCCTTGCCACTCACAGTGAAGTCCAAGCCTCACCTCAGACAGGGAGAGTCTGGAGCCCCACTCCAGAATTTCTGAGTCCAATTCAGCGTTGTAAACAGATGTCCGGGTTGTTTGTATGCATTTTAAAGTTTGAGAAGTGCTGGGATGGTTTCCCAGATTCTGATCTTGTTGCCAAAATCCTGTGTTTCTGGGTCCTCTGAGTCATTCATCGGACAATCCTGTAGAAATTCACAGGGCTCGCTAGAGAGATTTTTGTGTCCCTGTCCACCACACAGTTGGTCCAAGATGACGATCCCCAGGCTGGGTGCTGCTCCCCTCGCTCTGGCTGCATCTATGTTGGGGCTAACCCACAACAGCAATGCAACAACAGAGGAGACGTGACCGCCAACCCTGTTTGCCTTTACGGGGCCTTGGGGAAGTGAGCCCAAGCCTGTCCCATGCCCCCTGTGTCATCCACACTCAGAAGCCCATTAAATAAAGAACAAGGAGATAAATATAGTCAGGCTACAGAAATGAAGCACTTATCTGCGTCTTCCTAATGTGCTTCCTTTCCTGGCATAAGGAAATCTAAGTGATAGCCTCTGGGTGGTGTCCTTTGGAAGAGGAATTTTGTTTTATGTCAGAGGGAAATTTTGTTTGGACAATGATTTTTGGAGGGAGAATGTGAATTTGGATTTAAATTTAACAACATGGGAAATATCTATGTATTTTTTACTCTTCACCATCCCAGTCCAGAGAGAACAAAGCACTTCAAAAGGATGGAAATGTGTTTCTGCCCTTTTAGCGAGCACAATAATCCTAAATTAACCGTCTGAGCGTCAGAGTGGGAAGAAGCCCTGCTTAGGCACCTAGAACTTCTCGCTGAGGTGGAGCTCTTGTATTTTGTGCGGTTAGAATGTGTGGGTGTTGGTGCTTCTGCCGCAGACCTAACTAACCCTCTTGCGTTGTAGGAAACCTACATGTTATGTCGGTGAGCTCGCATAAGCCCTTGCTATGGTAATCTTGTGGAAATGATAGGAAAAAACACTGGAAGAGAAGCCGGCCCAGAATCCCTAGGTGTGGA
The DNA here is from genome assembly GCF_905146905.1 of Nyctereutes procyonoides. Taxonomy (NCBI): domain Eukaryota; kingdom Metazoa; phylum Chordata; class Mammalia; order Carnivora; family Canidae; genus Nyctereutes; species Nyctereutes procyonoides. The sequence goes on from NW_026575126.1 coordinate 75,508,353, forward strand.
TTGTCTACAGATGAAGGGTCTTCTTTCATGATCTAGGAGTTTTGGCTACATGGGGTCTGTGCAGATCAAGAATCTTGATGTTCACAGCCCTCAAGTTAAGAAGTAAAGTTTTGGGAATCATAAAATTTCAGCTTGTCATAAGCAAAAATCTTCCCAGAAAGGTTCTAAAGGATAGCTCTGGATGAAAATATGTGTGAGTGGCCCTCCCATCTATGCCAGAAGTCTAGAGTTACTTTTCCCAGGGCCTTCTTGGATGCTTTATCCCTGAAGCTGAAACATGCAAAGAGGGGACTCTCTTTTGTTCCAGGCTGTTCTGAGAGGCATATCGATAGCCAAGGTCGTTTTAGCCAAAAATGCCTTCTGTTTATAACCTGGGTTTGTTTCTGCTTTGGTGCTTGTCACAGGTTTGATTTGTTCCACCAACAGGACAGTGGGAGTAATGGTTTGCTTTGAGGAAAAATCCAGGGAAGAAAAATGGCAAGCGAGTGTACGCAAGAGGACATCAGAAAAGGATAGGACCAGTGAGAATACCACATTATTTCTCATACTTGATACAGTGAGATTGGAAGAGAAAGATCATGCCCAGAGTAGTTTCCTGAGAAATGCCTGGAACACATCCTCATTTCAGAGAATACTGTAATCTGTTCTTTTTCTATTTCTGAGCTGTATAATAATAAAAGGGTAGCTTTTTTTAGCGCAAAGATATAAGTAAGGTCATACCCCCACCCACCATGTACAAAAAGTACTTACTCATTAGTAGGGGCATTTCTTTGTATTTAATGTCATATTTGTCTTTCATTCTTCCATTAGAGGATTTGATGGAGTTTGACTTACAAGCTGATCAACCACTCTGTGATGTGACATGAATCTTGGAGAGAGGCGTATCTTTTTTTATTTTCTCGATGATTTTATTTATTTTATTTTAGAGAGAACGTACATGCGACAGCAGGGTGAGGAGGGGGAGAGGGAGAGAAAATCTTAAGCAGACTCCTTGCTGAGCATGGAGACCAATACGGGGCTCGATCTCACGACCCCAAGATCACAACCTGAGCCGAAACCAAGAGTCGGCCACTTAACCAACTGTGCCATCCAGGCGCGTGAAGAAGCATATCTTTTAAATTCGTAACAGGAGTGTGTGCTTGCTACATTTCTTCCATTGTTGTGGCATTTCACTTATTTTACATCGAGGCCTAGCATCAGCATTCAGCATTGCACCAGCGGCCTGGAGGGGCGGGGGACTCTTTAAAACGCCTGGCACGTGTAGTTGGCTCTAAATTGATCGGAATCCGTGCTTGCACCTTGGATCTCAGATGTTGCTAGGATCAGTTGGTGAGCACGAGGAGGCCCTGAGTTTGACCAGTTTAGCACTTGCCAAATACGACAGTATTTTTGTAAATGTCAAATGAGCCTCATCTGTCAGAATGGAAAGGGGCGGGGCAAGGCCAAGAATAAACGTCTGTGTGTGGTTAAATAACATTCACTTCACTCGCTGTGTGAAAACACCGCTCTTCTGTATATTCAAAATCTGCATGTATTTCAAGCAGGGGGAAATCAGCTCATCGACTATTATTTCTTAATTTTGCTCCATCAAAGGCTTTGCCGAGATTCAGGTGGATGTGCATTTTCAGACTCGCAGCCTTGGCTGCTTTCTGGCCCGCAGCTTCCTGCAGCCCTCTTTGCAGAGTGCTCGTGCCCTGCACGTGGGCAAGTCAGGCCACGAAGCCAGGACAAGCCACCAGGCCATGTGTCGTGTCTGGACCGGGGGGTCCGGGCATGGGGGTGCTCTGTGCTCCATGTGTCACACTCACATGTCATTGCCTGTGATTTGTCTCTGCTCTCCCCACACAGATCCGGAGCTAGGTGTTGGCACGCTACCTGAACATGACAGCCAGGACGCAGGGCCGATTGTCCCCAAGATCTCGGGTCTAGAGAGAAGCCAGGAGAAGAGCCAGGACTGTGGCAAAGAGCCGATCTTTGAGCCCGTGGTGCTTAAAGACCCCTGCCCTCAGGCCCCTCAGCCGCTGCCCCAGCCCCAGGCGGAGCCGCAGCCCCGAGCTCCTTCTCCGGACCCTGACCTGGTGCCCCGCACAGAGGCCCCGCCTCAGCCCCCCCGCCCAAGCACACAGCCTCCGCAGGCGCCCGCAGAGGCCCAGCCCGCCCCCCAGCCTCCGGCGCAGAGGCTCCCGCGGCCGCAGTCCCCCGCCCAGCTGCTCCATCAGGGTCTCCCGCCTGTGCAGGCGCACCCCTCGTCCCAGGGCCTCTCCCAGCCCCTGTCAGCCTACAACAGCAGTAGCCTGAGCCTCAACAGCTTAAGGTGAGCCCCCGCGTCGGGGCCTGGCTTCTGCCCCCTTCTCTGGGCTGGGCTGCAGAGCGGGTCGGGGGCTCCCGCGGAGGCTGGTGTCTTGTTGCGAACCCCACCGCAGTGTCCTGGGGTGGGGGAGGCAGGGAGCTGGCCACGGGGAGGAGCCCTCGAGACTCGGCTGGGTAGGCTGGGGGGGACAACAGGGTTAGTTAGGGATGTCCGAAGAACTAGAACAGCCACGGGGACCGAGGGGTGCAGGCGGGGAGGGCGGTGTGCATGCACCAAGGGGCATCCAGCCTTAGAAGGTTCCTAGGAGGGAGGCCATTGGCCTCTGCAGGAGGATGCCTCAGAGGCGCTACATCTCCCTCCCTGTGGCTCCAGAGTCAGGGAGCTGGGGTGGGGGGGATCAGAGGATGTTCTGCTTGAGGTTCTTCTGTTACCCTTAGTCCAGGGCGGGTCAGAGCAGAGGAGAACCAGCTGCGTGTGGACAAAGAGGAGCTCTGGTGTGGAGGCTCAGGCGCTCTCCTGCCTAGTCTTTGCCAAACTACACAAGAGGGTGTTCAGAGGAGCACAGGGGAGCACTGCCAGGGAAAGGGAGACAGAAACCGCGGGGTGTGGGGCTAAGCATTGCCTACCCTTGCCTGGACCTGGGCATTGTAATTCCAACCCTGCGGGGCTCTTGTGGCTTTCTCTTCCTCATGACAGCCTGGTGACGGGGGACTCTGGGGCCTGCTGCTTCCTGGCTAGGACAGGGGAAGGAAACTGCCTCAGCCGGGGCCCGAGCCCTGCTCTGCCCCCGAGCTCATTTCCATGGCCCCCAGACCGGAGCAGGGATCAGGGGCTCCCTGTGCTGCTTCATGGAAGGGGTCGCAGTGGGATGGGAGGAGCTCAGGCCATCGTCTTGTCCTCTGTGTAAATTGTAGGACATGTGGCTAGTGGAGGATGCAAAGGTGCGGGGCTCTGAGGGACAGAGGGGAGAAGTTGGCCACAGCAGAGGGGAGCGGGCCTGAGTTTTCGGCCACAGCCACTGCCTGGCCCCCAGGGGGCAGTGGGGTAACTCTGGGGCCGCAGCTCCTCTTGCGCAGTGTCTGCAGTTGTGACCATCGCAGAGACTCCTGGTGTGCCCAGGGGCGGGCGTGTCAAGAGAAAGGAGCAAGAGAAAGTGTTGAATGGCTTTGGGCAGGGAGATAAGATTCTTTTTTAAAAAAATTAATTGCTTACCTCTTTTTTTTTTTCCTTTCTTTCTTTTTTTTTCCCTTTGGCTTTGGTCGCTCCAACAGCAGTAGCAGAAGCAGCACCCCGGCGAAGACTCAGCCTGCCCCTCCGCACATCTCTCACCACCCCTCCGCCTCCCCCTTCCCCCTCTCGCTGCCCAACCACAGCCCCCTGCACAGCTTCACGCCCACCCTCCAGCCCCCCGCACACTCACATCACCCCAATATGTTTGCCCCTCCCACGGCTTTGCCTCCTCCACCACCTCTGACTTCAGGGGGTCTGCAGGTCCCCGGACACCCAGCTGGAAGCACTTACTCAGGTACGAGGGAGGCACCCTCCTGGCCTACCCGGGGCGCCCACCTCCCCAGCCGGTGGCCTCAGGGGCCGTCGGTGTTGCCTGTGCCCGGTGGCTGGGTTTGCTCATGTGACGGTTTTCTGCTTTACTTACTATATGTATTCTTGTAACCTCCCTCCAATCCCTGTGGGCTGAAGTTGAGCAAAAATGTGTACTGACACCCTGTTGACCTCAACAACCCGGGAGGCTCAGACACTACCAAGGGGCAAGCAGCTCACTGCGAGTCAGGAAGCTTTTCCTTCTGAGTTCACCCAGCAAGGGGGAAAAACACAGATTGTGTGTGACCTGTTGTCCGGGCTCCCGTGAGCAGGACGGAAACTTGGTCAGGCCCATGGACTGTTCCATCCCAGGCTCTTGAAATTTCCATCCTGAAACTCCATCCTGGTTTAAGGGCTTTTTTTTTTTTTTTTTTTTGCAATGAGTAAGGCCTTCTACCTTCTTAAAAAGAGAAGATGCACTTTTTGTGTCCGCTTATCCCAGAGTTTTGAGTGTCAACAAAATCTAGTCTTAGATACTGGCTCCTTTTCCCCTTGCCTGTGTTGATCAGGCCAGTATCCCAAGTTCAGGTCCATCGTAGCCATGTTATACCCCTGCTGCAGAGATTGCACTCAGAAGAGGGCACGAGAATGTGGCCACGTTACCCTAGATCAGTGTGCAGTCACTGTCCTTAAGTACTTAAATATATTAATTCCCTGCACCCCCAAAGTAACCCACAATGTGGATGATATTGTCCGCATATGGTACGTGAGGGAACTGACCCCAGATGGATGACTTCCCGTGCCCAGGCTCCCCAAGCTGACGGTTACAGAGCTGAAAATTGACCTCTGGCTCTTCAGCCCAGAGCCTGTCCCCCAAAGCCGAGAGGCTGGAAGAAGATGATTTGATCTTGACCGAGTGTCAGGGTCCTCTGGTAGGGCGTCCCCTTCCGTCCCTGGGGGCACAGGGGCTCTCATCAGGGGTGCCCTTGGCCCCGTCCCCTCTGGTCAGGTACGCCGATGTCCTGATCCAAAGGATCTGACCGATGTAGCAAAAAGCGTCATCTTCTCCCTTCCCTTCTTTTCCAGAGCAAGACATCTTGCGACAGGAACTGAACACCCGTTTTTTGGCCTCTCAGAGTGCTGACCGTGGGGCTTCCCTGGGCCCTCCGCCCTACCTGCGGACCGAGTTCCACCAGCACCAGCACCAGCACCAGCACACCCACCAGCACACGCACCAGCACACCTTCACGCCGTTCCCCCACGCCATCCCGCCCGCCGCCATCATGCCGACGCCAGCACCTCCCATGGTGCGTACCCCAGGCAGAAATGTGAGGATAAGTAGAGCACGACTCTTTTTTTATGCAGCACGTTGGGGTGGAATGGGCTTTTGGGGCACAGGAGGTTAACGGGGAGTGAGAGCTGTTTTAGGGGGCTCCTTTGGCCTTGTCCGTCTTGGCTGGAGAGAAGGGAGTGTCTGCTAACCCAGGGCCCGAGGTGGGCACTTCTTCGTAGACAGTTCTCCCTAGCATTGGGCGTGAGCATGGGTGGGGACGGGTATTCCCACTGCCCTCCGAACAGTCCCATCCGGTGTTAGTACTTAACTTCTTGTCCTCTTGAGCATCTTGGGTGATTGCCACCGCTTACAAAAGCATATCTGCCAGTGTGTCGCGCCAAGTCCCCACAGATCAGTGCTCATAGAACACTGGGAGTCAGGAGGAAGGCCGAGGCGGGGAGTGAGCCGTCAGAAGACCGGGGCCTTGTCGGTTACCCCTGCTCTCTCAGGTGGCTCCCCAAAGCCCATTTTGTTGAGGGTGGCCTTATATTTCTTATGTTTCACAAGATGGTGCGCCAGGCGGGTATCCTGCTCTGTCAGCAAGTCAGGGAGCGATGTGCCCCCACGGGCAGAACGTGGCCTTGTGGTTGGAGGAAGGACATGGTCTTGGTCTTGACTGGGTCTAGCACACGCAGCCGGGGCCAGTTAGAATTTTTTTTTTTTTTAACTTACAGACTGTACTGAATAGGGCCATATTAGGGCACTAAATGTTCTGAGAGCCCTGTGTGCCACAGTGAGTATTAGGGTGTTTTACTTACTTAATCTTTAGTATTTAAGGAAATACCTGGTTTCCAGGCAGTTAGTATCGGCATGGTAAGAACAGATGAGAATTCCATGATTTTAAGAGGTGCTCTCTTCACCAAACTTTGCATCCTCTCCTCCCGCCCCCTCTCTTTGTTGTTCAGCTTAATTTTTTAAAATACAGATTTTAAAGTTTATCTTCTGAATTTATTTAGGAGAATATTAGAAATGAGACCTTGGGACCAAAATATTTTCTTATAATAAATCCTGTATCTTTTTTTCTGGATGAATTATACTTCTCAACAGTTCTATTTTTAAGGGCCTGTCATTTGGGGAAAGAGTTTATGGCAGCGTGGGTGAGCTATTACACAGATAAATGAAATCTACCTAAGGGGGGGTTACAGCACCAGAGGAAGCGTTGAGATACTCTTCTCTACTCAAAGGAAAAGTTGTAAGACCTCGCCCAGATGCCTTTACGTTTGGGTGTAATATGTCTCTGGAGGTGGCTGAATGTACGGTTCTTCTGCCAAAGAGAAGATGAAACCAGGGAATTCTCTGGATGAATCAGGCCAAATGCTCCCTTCTCTCTGATTTATCTGAATAATTGCCTCTTTTCTCCGGTTCAGATGTCTGGTCTGTGCCAATCTCTAAATACAGGCTAGAGAGAAAGACACTCTAGTGTGACTGGGACTTAAACGCACCGTGTGGGTTCTCACTTTGCTTTTCCATTTCTTGTTGGAGTAACTCAAGAGTCGAGACGGTTCCTATATACAGCGAGGTTATGGAGTCTGATGACAGCCCAGTGACAGAGAAGCTCCCCTAGGGCTGCCTCCACTGAAGCAGTGAAAAGAAATGTAGACTCTTTAAGTAACTAGCTTTTGCTTTGATCCCTTTACAGTTTGACAAATACCCTACAAAAGTTGACCCATTCTACCGGCACAGTGTGAGTCTTGTTACCATGCTACCCATTCACTGTAACTGCTTTTCCATGTGTGTGCTCTTGCCACAGATCAGTAAATGACTAGCAGCCTTCCTTAATCATCTTTGCAAGAATTCCCATTGCTCCTCGTCACTCTGGATGCTTGCTCTTGTGGCGTTTGCTTCCGGTAACGATGCAGTATCTTCTTCCAAATCAAAAGATCATTAGCGTGCCTAAAATTCAAAAGTGCAGGTGAACTTCACTCGGAGCCAGGCATCTGTCCTCAAAGTGGGGTGTCTGCCATTGAATCACCGTGGTTTCAGAAGACTCTGGAACCACTGGGTTTCAGTCGTCAACCAAAATGTCATTGATGCAGATTTCCCAGAATTCAACTTGAATTCCTTCTTCCGAACAGAATGTCATTAATGTTCCTGACTCCAGGACCTCAAAAAGCAGATTCTCGTGCCCTCCTGACTAAATGTAGACCCCTCTCCCACGTGGCTGATATGTTTCTCCTGAGCTGGCTATGACTAAAAACAAAATTATCATTTAAATAAAAGAAGGCCTTAAAATGGAAATCTATTATTTTCCCCCTTTAAACTCATTCTTCTTTACATATTAAAAAAAAATACTCATTTTATGCCACTGTAAAGAGTACAGTTCTCAAACTGAAATCGCTACAAACATGTATTCAGTCGAGACATAAAACAAAGGCTTTTTTAAAAATACAAACACCTTGGACACCTTACCATGATATTTTGATTATGGAGTGAATACTGCATCATATTTACCTGAAATTTTGCAAGTCTCTTCACTCAGTGGTTTATTTCTATTTTTTTTTAAATGACACCGGAAAGAAAGATTAGTCCTTGCCTGTAGCCATGTTGGTCCACCAAACTCAGCTGTGCTTGCTTGAAAAGAAGTGCTCCTCAGAGCAGCAAAGCCTGTGAATTCATTCACACTTTGACCCAGATCATTAGACACTGTCTTAGTCCACAGGGTAGCTGGGAAGTCAAAACGACAAAATATTAGAAATCAGTGAAGCATGAGTTCCTCCAGAGATATGCAGACATAACATGAGGACGCCTCCTCACGAAGAGGAAGGTTTATCCAAGTGCCTGGGCCCCACATGGTTCTGACACTTTCTGCTCAGCACTGTGATGACAGAAGCATTTTTTATTTATTTTATTTATTTGTTTTTAAAAATATTTATTTACTTATGAAAGAGAGAGAGAAAGAGCAGGGGGAGGGGCAGAGGGAGAGGGACCATGGGAGCCGGACGTAGGGCTTGATCCCAGAACCCTGAGGTCATGACCTGAGCCAAAACCAAGAGTCGGATGGATGCTTAGCCAACTGAGCCACCCAGCGTCCCACAAAAGCATTTTTTTAAATGGATGTGCAAAATCCAATAGACCCATGGATGTGTCTCCTCTTTAGGGCTTACCCCATGAATGGTGCCATCTTTAATGACCATCACATTTCTGCCCTTTGTCAGTATTCTCTGATTTAAATTAAGGACCAGCTAACAAAGCCATTCCTAGAGAAAGTTAGCGTGCTCAACAGGTGCCTCAGATCTACTCCCCAGGACAAAATGTGTAGGGCCTTCCTTTTTATATGCTTATTCCATAGAGGTTCCTAGATTTAAGATGGAGAAAAAGCCGAGAGGCCTGAATTTTTCACAGGTTTAAAAGGTTTTATTAGGTACTTCAGATTTTTTGTCAAGTTGGGGGGATAGTTAGCTATGCTCTAAGAGGATCAGTAATGGACTGCAGCAAAAGGGAAATGATGAAAATATCTATTTTTTATTGAAAACATTAAAGGAAATATACCCACCTGGAGGCAGAGTAATAGAAATTTGAGTGTGTTTTAGTGTGGCATGTATTTAATTACTCTGCTTCATACAGTGTACTGTGGGAGAGTTATTTCGTTTTATTAGTTATAGTGGATAATATATGAAGTACTTAGTCTCTCCTGCTTTGGGGATTAGGACGTTATAAGGGGAATTAAGACGCAGTGCAGTCAAGTATCTAAAACACAATTTTAGACTTAAAAGTAGTTTTAAATGAGGGCACTTGGCTTGCAATCACTGTTTAAGTGGATTTAGTTCAATATCAATTAGTGTGAAAAACTTTGCTGCATCATTGAACGGAGCAAAATGAAATAAAGACCAAGAGAAAAGTATGTGCCCTGAAAACAGGATTGTTGAACGGACATCTCAGTCCTCACCTAGAAATAGCTAACGTGAAGTCACAGTTCGGAAAAGTTTGACTTATTACTCTATTTTTGACACATTATGCAACCATAAAGGTGGGACATGACTTAAGTATCTGGATGGTGGTTTGATCAGAGTGAATGGAACCAGAGCAACAAGCTCTCAGAAACACTCGCTTTTTAGGAGGAGGAAAAGATGGGTTTGCCTCTTCTTCAGTGTGGCTGTATCTTTCTTTCCTCCATTGTGTCCTCCATAAACTAGTTAATTCCAGAAAATGCATATTCTTAATTCAGAATCATTCTTCTCTCATCGCTGAGGGGTCAGACCCGTTAAGGGCTTGGCTTGAGCAGCCCCCAGTGAGCTTGTCCATCTTATAGAAACAGTAGCTTCATTGTCAGTGTACATGGAGTCATTTTATTTTACTCTCCCACAAATATTTGTCATCATTTGAGAGGAGACAATTAAATTATCCTCTGAAACCCCACTTCTGGAACAACCTAATGAAGCAAGGATTGTGAATATTTTCTCATTTCCTCAAACTATTAAAAATCTAAAAGTACTAATTGAGTTTTAATGGTATAAAATCCTGGAACTCATAAAAGACTTGCTTCGTTTTCTTTCTTTTTTCTTAATTTTTCTTTTTTTTCTTTTTCTAATTAACTTGTAATTTACCGGGCATCTTATTTGGCTCAGCATCCCCTCCTGTTTTTGATGCGCATTAAAATCTCAAGCCATTTAGGTCTTCTATCCAATTTAACAATTAATAATTAGAAAAGCTCCCTTTCTAATGATGTCCTCATTTGGGGACATCATTTGTTGGCTGATTGATTCTGAACTACTTTTAACTTTTTAAGTTAAGCATTCATGGCACATCTGTGTGATCATTTCATCATGGCTTCTTGACTAATAGCATCAAATTGGCATTACCTGGCTTGCTAATGTGGATGTCGTTCGATGGGAAGGGAATTGGAATATAGCATTTGCCTCCTACTAAAATCTTTTTCTCCCTTCTCCATCTCTGGCCACAGCTCTTCCATTCCTACCCTCCTGCAGTATCGGGCATCCCCCCTATGATCCCACCCACTGGCCCTTTTGGTTCACTACAAGGAGCATTTCAGCCTAAGGTAAGAAAACTGACCTCGAAAACATGCCAGCATCTTTGTCAGCAGAGCCTCAGGGTAGCTTCACCTGCCAATGACTAAATTTTCCAATCCAGAGTGGCCACCGGGAATACAGTGAGATTTGTTTTGTTTTGTTTTGTTTTGTTTTGCTAGCCCCTTGTGTTTTAAACTTCGGCCCAAATTTAATTTTCAATCTGTACTATGCATGCAATCTCAGTTGAGCTAGGATTTCCTGTAATCTTTAAAATATATGGAATACACACACACACACACACACATATTCACACACACACCCCAGTATTATGGACATAAGCTTCTGGTCAGGGGATGTACAAAATGTCAGATATGTGTGTACCACATTGTCCTTGGGGTACATATTATTAGCGAGGATACAAAGCTGAGCCTTTATTGATTTGAATAGCATGGAATAGACCGGGTCCAAACTTACAATGTCATCCTTCCGGTTGTGCAAAGGGAAGATGCTCCTATTCATCTCCCCCATTCCACACCTTAGATGTGTGTCTGCCCTGCCTCCATCCTTTCTCAGCCATGGTCACACTTGGCCAAGGTCAAGACTAACTGCCTAGTGTGAAATTAACCTTTTTGCTCTTCGCAATAACTAAATTCTTTTCCACCTAGTCACTGTTCACCTCTGGCTTGGGTTCAAGTTGTCTCTAAAGGTCAAATTGAGGAGTGATTCTCAGAACACCCTCCCTTTATGTGACTTTACTATAGTCCCGACTTTACACAAAAGCGAAACAGAGTTATGTTAGTAACCATTCTCAGATTTTTAAAGTAGGAAATTTTGCTCTGTGTGATTTAGGTTTCCTTTGCTTTTTTTTTTTTTTTTTTTTTTTCTTCTCCCCTTCCCATCTCATATCTAAGAGAAGACACCAGTTTGGGGCTAGAGTCACCCAGGATGACCGCATTTTGCATTTCCAAAGGCATTTTGCCTCAAAGCTAGAACTAGGAAAAGAAATTTAAAAGTCTTGGGAGTGGGACCAGCTGCACCTTAGAAATGACGTTTACCTACTTGGAACCTTGGCTTACAGGCCAGGTTATCTGTACCTGGGGCCCTCCTGATGGCCATGTGCCAGCCCTCCTATCTGGGGATGAAATGATGGTGATTTTGCAGCCCCTTTCCCCTGGTCAGCTGCTGTTCACTACTCCCTCCCACTCTGGTCTGTCCCCTCTGGCTTGCACCAAATCTCTCGCGTCTCCCCAAACAGACTGCTAGGTCATTTAATAAATTAGACTATTTCCCTCACTCACAATTATCCAATCACACAGAAATCTACATCTGGGCAAGAAAGTGTCTCTCTTGGTGTTGAAATAGGCCTTTCCAGGCCGTCTTACTGATTGAATATGTAGATTGCAGTTCATTAGCGGAGTTCTTCATATGTATGCAAATCAGGCTTTTAACAACCCCAGCTTAATCGTTAGTTGTACAGCAGCTGATTGCTTTCTTTCTTCCATTCTTTTTTTTTTTTCATCCTTCTCCTTATAGGCAAGCTTTGTGCCTAAACCTGAGCTCTTTTCCCACATGCATTAGCTTCCTGGTGTGAGGGGAGTCACAGGAATTGTGATTTCTTAAATAAAATATGCGGTGAAAAAAGCCTTCTGAATCCTTCATCCGCTAGGAAGTAAGGACTGTGCGCCGGAAGTAGGCTTTTTATTGTTGCTATACACTCAAAGGACAAAAGCCCGCAGATAAGGTTATTGTTACAAATGACATTTAAGAATGGTGGCGGTGTAGGACAGACGAGGCAGATTGACTGCAGAAATCATTTAATAGTAGATCTGTGCGGTCCCTAAATTAGGTCCTCTTGTCCCATTTCCACCACCGCTAATGAGTAATTACTGAGCGTAATTCCCTGTTATTGTCTGCCAGTTAAAATTTAGAGTTAGCTTAATGTCTGTGAAACGCTTTCAGTTATTCTGATGAGAAGCACCTGATACAGCACAATGCAATGATGTTCACTCAGGCATTGCTTAGAATGCTTGATGATAAAGCAGAAAACGCCATGACAGGGCCACCCGTAACTAGAAGGAGGTGGGGATCTGGGGGCCGTGCTCAGTGTGTCAGTGCGTTCCTCCCCCCCCCCTTTTTTTTTGTCCTGTACTTTTTATTGCAGTGAGATGCTAGACACAGCAGACTCTGGTCCAGGGTCCCTTGAGGAAATAGGGAGCAGGTTCTCTTGAAGAGCATGTGGGATCACTGGGGAAAATGCATCTGCCAACTCTTGTATTCCAGAATGAAACAAAATCAGCGTTTGGCTTCTTTAATTTTGAACGAAAGAAAGAACCTGCTTTTTCCAGTCATGTGTTAATGTGCTTCCTAAGCTGTGGTCTAATTAATTTGTAGACATCCAACCCTATCGATGTTGCTGCTCGACCTGGGACAGTCCCACACACTCTGCTCCAAAAGGACCCGAGGGTACGTAGAAAAGTCAGACCAGGTCGCAGGTAACACCAGGGTGTGTGTATTTACACGGGACAGCCAGCCCGGAGCATGCGCCTTCTCAGCTCCGCTGCTCTTTTAGCTGTTCCATCTAGTTTGTGGAAGAACATGCCAGTCATTCTTAGAAAACAAAATCTCCCCTGCTCCATTGTGGCTAAGCGACAAATGGGGAGTGACTCACCAGTGGGAGAGAAGACAAATGGCCTGTGGTTCAAGCCCAGGAAGTGGACACTGTTAGCTTGTGTAGCTTCTGTTCGGCCGATCTTCTCTGTCTACATCTCCTAAAATTCCTGTCACCCAGAAGAAGCAGCTGTAAAATGTTTGGAATGGAAAAGCACTGAGCACCTTTATTCCTGGAAATCACAGGACGCTTCCCCTGCCCTCTGGGGGTCAGGAGATTACTGCATTACACAGCCCTCTTGGCCCTCTACTTTGTGTGTGGAAAGCATCCTCCTGGGATTTCGGGAAAACATCCCTTGTGCTTTCCTTGTGTCACTCGTTCACAGTGCACACCTCTACTGACTTTCTAAAAGTGTCGGAAGTTCTCTACAATACTAGGTGGTCTTGTCTGGTGGATTCTTATTTACATTCGTCTCTGCAGTCAATGTGGACAGATGATGACTTTTGACAATATTGTCTTTTTCCCTGGGTAAGGGCAGTCAGAAATTGATGGCCAGAGTTAGGTAGAAGTTTAAAATGACTCAACCATGTAAGTATTTTTCTGATGGTTAGTGAACTTGTAAAAAAGATCTCATAACCTCTAAGTAACGTGCAGTCATCCAATTAAGTGTGTTGGCAAAGGCAGCCCCGCTCTTCCATGTGTCTGGAGAGGACAGCTCTCCTGGGGTCCCCGTCAGCACCCAGCCTCACAGGTCTGCGGGCTGGAGGCCGTCCTGTCCTCCCTTAGAACCCGGGCAGTGTGGCTTGGGTGGACCACTCAAGATAGTGGAACTCCTCAGATGTGTAATGTGAGCAAATCATGTCGCCCGAGGGCAAATTGCTATTGATTAAACTTGGTCGGGGGCTTGTCAGTGTGAGTGTACCAGGGCTTGTGAAGTGGGGGAGGGGCCACTTGGCACTTTTGATAGTGTGAAAATGGGTTAATTATTCTCTAAAAGGGCTTCATTTAAAAGTAAAATTCTAACATTTTAATTTCCCCTCCTAATGAAGCACTACAAATTTGTTAATTAGAGCAATTGTTTGAGTGACAGGCATGTAACCAAGTTGTCATTTTCTCTTCACAGTTGACAGATCCTTTCAGACCTATGTTAAGGGTAAGAAAGCTTCTTCTAGAACTGTTTTGCAACCTCTGTTTGACTCCCTGCAGGTTAAAAATACAAATCCATTACAAGGAAACAAGCCATAGAAACGTTGCAATAAAGTGTTGGGATGACAGGGGCCGGCCTTTTTAGGTAGTGTGATTGAAAATGGCCTAAATTGGGTTACTTTGCGTGTTGGAGGAAGCCAGGCCATTGAGGGAAAGCAAACAGATAAAACAGGCAGCTGGGTCAGAGTCTCTGGGTGGCAGTGCTGCTAAAAGGCTTGACAAGTAGGGGAACCATATGGAGGAGGACAGAAGCAACGGGCAGAAATTAGGATTTCACCGAATTGTCCTCTGTCTTCCACATCTAACACACACACACACACACACACACACACACGCACCCCCACCCCCATGGTCTATTTATCTTGGCTGATGGCTACCTCATTCTGTAGGAAGTGACGTTGACCTTCACAGCCATCCCACCTGTTCCTTTTGTACAGAAGAGGGAGACTATAGGCATTAGTTTGTTAACGTCTTCAGTGGTCTGGAGAGTGGCCAAGAGATGACCTCTGAATAAACACTGACTTACTTGGTGCTGGGGGGTAGGGTGTGAATGATGGATGGTCGGTTGGAAGATGGACGGAGAGATTTCCTGCTCTCCTTAACCCATTTCTGGTGCATATAATCCAATAATTCAGTTTCTCCAAAGAGAAACGAGAAAGAAAAGACTCTGTTATCACATACGGGATTTTGAATGAAATTTCATTAGAAGAGAACTGATTCAGACTTAGATTTAAGTATATGCTTCATAAACAGCCCCTTGATCTAGAAACCTTTGCCGACATGGGACTGGGGCAGTCAGTGTTTCTTCTCATGCATCCTATCGTGACCAAGCACACGTTTGGAGCAAATGAGTAGGTTACACAGCAAGAATACAAATGGGTTGGAAAGACATGGTCCCCCCACTCTGGGTGATAAGACAGCACACTCAGTTACTCCTCTGGTCGGAAAGCAAGATATGAGCTGATGATGAGATACACAGGTCGAGCGCTCTTCTCTCACTTTGGAATGAACGGCGCCCACCAACATGAATGGGTAGTTGAGTCTTAGCAAGCTCTCATGGGAACTGGGCTCCAATAAAAACGTGAATTTCTTTGTTCCGCTCTAGGGGTTAAGACAGAACAGCGTTGGGGGAGGTTATACAGGTTCTTCTGTAGCCTCTCTTGTTTTGAACCTATTCACAGACACTCGCTAATTAGCTCTTCTGAACAGCCGATTTGCATCGTAGCATGGCCGCATTTGTTAAGTAGGGCTTCCCACTCTCCCAGGTCTGCCAGCTGGCACCAGAAAAGAAAGAACAGACACAAAGTGGGGCTCAGGCTTTTGCCATCTTGTCCCTGGCAACCGGGGAGGTCAAATACGGATTTCTGAGCAGTGGCGGCCAGCTCGGGTTCCATGGGAGGAGGGATGGGGCCTGCTGGGCCGTGGCAGGCCCGGGCTGAGGGAGGTGTGGAGGACACTGAGCATCTTGCTCCGTGCAAAAGAGCCTCTGCAGCCCACATCTGCTGAAAAGCTTTGGAGAAGTTGGAGATGGTTTTCTCGGCCAGATCTTCCTTCTGACCGCGGTCCTCTGTTTTGTTCCAGAAACCAGGGAAGTGGTGTGCTATGCATGTTCACATCGCCTGGCAGATCTATCACCATCAACAGAAAGTCAAGGTCAGTGTTGCGTCCCGGGGCATGTGGGTGTGTGATCTCCTGACAGAGGAGGCATTTAAACAGCTCCTAAAGACCTGCTGGCAGGAAGGATCAAGTCGGAAACGCTGTTGGGAAGTCTTCCTATTCATTAGGGAAACCACCCACAAAATGGCAGAAAAGGAATAACTCCCCGAGTTTTATCTTTTCAGACAATTTTGTCATCGTATTGATCCAAAGAGCTTACGCATAGATTAAATCCTTCAAAAAAAAGGGAGGGTTTGGTAATCTAATAATAGCAACCAAGTGTTTATATGGAAAATACCAAGTATCTGAGAAGAGCTATACATGGAAGTTTTCATTTCTGTGAGAACTGGTGCTTTCTTTTTTTTTTTTTTTTTTAATATTTTATTTATTTACTCATGAGAGACACAGGGAGAGAGCCGGGGTGGGGGGGGCAGAGGGCAAAGCAGGCTCCATGCAGGGAGCCTGACATGGGACTCAATCCCTGGTCTCCAG
The DNA here is from genome assembly GCF_905146905.1 of Nyctereutes procyonoides. Taxonomy (NCBI): domain Eukaryota; kingdom Metazoa; phylum Chordata; class Mammalia; order Carnivora; family Canidae; genus Nyctereutes; species Nyctereutes procyonoides. Next base: position 75,524,465 of record NW_026575126.1, read on the forward strand.
GATCACGCCCTGGGCTGAAGGCGGCGCTAAACTGCTGAGCCACCCGAGCTGCCCCGAACTGGTGCTTTCTTTTATTGTATGACTTTGAAAAGCTGACAGAGCCATTTGGGCCCTATGTGATATTACCGAACTTCCATCAGTGATGTGTATTATTAAGAATTTCTCTTCTAGAAGTAGTGTCGCAGTGACCTTTCAGCACACCCGTTCGTCATCTTGATGACCAGTGACAGAGGTTAAAATAAAGTCAATACCTTCCAGAACCACCTCTTACTCGTTACCGTATCTGTCTGCAGATTATTTTACTTAAGCTTCTGTCTGTATTTTCATCATACAGATGAATACGGTCCATACCAGGCATTTACGGCACAATAGGGATTAGGTTAAGAGCTTTCTGCAAATGACCAGATAAGGCATCACTGGTTGACTTAAGGACCAAAGTAACTGACAAGTCCAGATTTTACTGTCTGGGTATTTACTGTTGGTGTAACTGTGCCGAGAAAAGGGAGAAAAAACAGCCAGTTAAGTAGTTCCAATGAGCTTCAGTTAATCCTCTCCCCAACAAGCATTTCGACCTAACAGCATTTGGCAGCCATCATGAGCATAAGAAAAGAAGCCAATAGATAAAGGCGAGCTGGTCATCACAGAAATGTTTTGTTTTGTTTTTTAATGATTAACATAATTTAAAAAAAAATAACCTAGTTAGGGACGCCTGAGTGGCTCAGTTTGGCTGAGACTTTGGCTCAGGACATGATCCCAGAGTTCTGAGACCGAGCCCCGAGGCGAGGCAGGCTCTCTGCTCCGTGGGAAGTCGGCTTCTCCTTCTCTCATTGTCCCCCACCCCCCACCCCCCACCCCCGGCATGCTCACTATCTATCTCTCAACTAAATAAATAAAATCTTAAAATAAAATAAATAAAAACCAACCTAGTTAAAAAGCAACCTCAGTAAATGAGGTCACTAAGATATTTTGCTTTGGGGCTAAGTACCTGCTCTTTCTCCTAACATCCCATCAGTGAGTTTTGCTCACTTTTACCTTATTGTTCGGCGAGGTTTAATTAGAAACCTTATGGTTTAGCTTCATTAGCAAATACATATGCTTGGAAGGCTAACTAGATTTTGATGCTTAGTTCAATTCACTTTTTGTTCTGGATGATGTGGTTAGTGGAACAGTAGGCAAGGCACGCCCTCCTTTGGTTAAAAGCGATGAAGGATGTTGTATGTGCCACTTTAGCAACTTCTTTTCCATGAAGGTGTCCCCGGTGACTAAAAGTTTCATTATCTCAATTCAATTAGGAAGACCTCTTGCACACGAGATGGCTGCTTATCCTCCCTTCCCAGCAAACTCTTTGTAATCCCCAAGCTCCATTTTGCTTCATGGACCTAAGTTGTGGTTAATGGAACTGTGCTGTGTACCGTGCAATATTAGCACTAAATAATCTGGCAACCAAATTAAAGGAGGCACTCAAAAGATTTTTATAGATTTATAGTGAATTAGAAGCTTTGGTTTGGGGTTTGACTATTACTTTATAGTGGAGCTTGGACAAGCGTGTTCCCTGTGGATTTGAGCAGAAATTACATTGTCCCCTTTCTCTGTAATGTTCATTTCCTCATTCTTTCAGTGCCCTCTCCCCAAGTATTTCTTGAGGGAGCTTACAACCTGCAGATTACTTAATGTACCAGGCTCAAAGGGCACTCATCTGAGCTGGTGTCTAGTTGCTTAGCATTCAGTAGTGAGCATATCCATACCCTGTGAGCATGCTGTCTGCTTTCAAGGGATGTCACTTCCAGCTTGGAGAAATCAGGTAGGTTTTTTTTGTGGAGTAGGAAGGGTGGATGAGTGGGATTGCAGCCTCCTGCAATGCAGGAATGTCAGACTGACTTCTCTTGTCTCTGATGCTCACACAAGCTAGCTCAGGTGCCTCCTTGTGGACTTCACTGTACAGAATGGGACAGGGTTGTGTTTAGAGCAGACATGAGGGAGTTTGAGGTGGCACGAGCCCAAACGGATGTAAGCATCAGTCAAGTCTAAGAGACTAGAGAAATGAGTCAGAAACAGGCGAAGGGCCATGTATTCACAGATGGGAGCCCGCTAGGTCGAGAAGTGGTGGCAGGGGGAGGGAAGCGGAGCATCAGGCCCGGGCAGGGCTGGGTGGTTGGTGATGCTTGTTGGAGGAGGCGTGAGATTTAGAGAGAAGGTGGCTGACAATTAAGAACATGGGCATCCGTGCTCGAGAGGGCTACTGGCCTCAAAAATGATGCCAGGCTAAGGAAGGGAGGAAATGATGAGCTAGTCTCTACAGCCTTTGAGGAGGGTGACCTGAGAATAGCTCCAAGGTGGGGGAGATACACATATATATTTTACATATATATATGTATGTGTAAATAACCGGGTGGAAAGAGGGCGATGGCCGCTGATGGCAAGCGCTTCACAGCCAGAGCAGTTCTCGATGGCTCCCTGGGCTGGGCTGATCTCTTCCTTGGGTAGTCGTGGGACATAGGGAAAAGACCCCCCTGCATTCAAAGAATATCCCTACTTTGTTTCTGTTTGTTTTTGGTGGTAGTGTTTTCTTTTAAGATGTAACAATGATCATTTGAAAATTAGCTTGTAGTCATGCAAATATTTCTTCATCACTTCCAGTTACTAATGTACTGTGATCTATTAGAGTATAGCAAAGAGTCATTAACAATTAATTTGCACAGCAGATTATTCATGCAGAATTCCTAATAAAATGAGCTTTAAAATACTATCATTTAAAAAGTTGCTAAGATGGGCCTTTACGGTGAATAATAAGCTACTTTGGAGGGGCGGTAGTTTGAATAAATAGGATATGGTTGTATTCCTCAAGCCATAAGACCTCCAAGACTGCGCACAAGTACCGTCCAGAGGCAGGCACCTCTGGCCCCTCATAGGCTGACCTGCTCTTCAGCCATCTGGGGTGAAGTGGTACATGGTGGCTCTTCTCACAGCATTTGTAAACCTGAACCTGACTCCAGTGCGGAGCCTGAAAGCACCGTTCACAGAGTCTTCTCTCCTGGTTTCTGCCTCTTTCTTTGATAACTGTCTTTCCAGCCATTCATCTTGGGTTTTATCTTTCCTTTTTCCCCTTGCTGCTTTAGAAACAGATGCAGTCAGATCCTCATAAGCTGGACTTCGGATTGAAACCTGAGTTCCTGAGCCGCCCCCCGGGCCCCAGTCTCTTTGGAGCTATCCACCACCCCCATGACCTGGCCCGGCCTTCAACTTTGTTCTCTGCCGCTGGTGAGTTCAGAGCTCAAGGAAGGAGCTGAGAAATACAGCTCACAAGTAGTTAAATAAATTAATGTTACTGCTCTGGGCCACCACTCAATCCCTCCCCTAAAACAAAACAACAACAAAAAAAAACCCAATTTATGTCAGCTTGTAAGGCAACATCAGTACATCTAGGGAGATGGACCCTTCTTCACTGATAGGCCCACTTTCATTAAAGAGGGAAAAAAGATCATCTTTCTCTTCTGGGACTCCTACTGCTTCAGCTCATTATTTGCTTCTATATTAAACCAGTATAACTCACAAGCATGTCAGACACTATTGAAAGAGATCAGAAAGCTTACAAGGGCACAGCGAAAGGAAACAGAGCCAGGAATTGGTAAGGACTGTCCTTCCTGTACTCGGTAGCTCTGCACCATGATGCTCAGTTGTGCTCTTTTTCGAGAGTCTGAGGATAAAGAAATAACAAGAGAGTTGATTGTAGTATGGTCCGTGATGCGGAGGGTCAGTGCGTTGGTTGCTGGGTTTCCTCTCCTATGGCTCATTAACCTCAGAGAATACACGTTCCCGAACGTCTCCTAGGTATGCCAAAGTGGGGGTGGTGGGAACTGGGGGTCACCGCATGAGATACCCACCCCTTTACACTCCAAGTACATACACACAGAGGGCAGTGGCCATAAGGAGTATCAGGAAATAAGAACAGCCCCCTTGGCATCACTCCTTATCGTTCAGTCCTTCTAAAGCTAGTTGGCCGCACAGAGCTGCACTCGTTAATACTGGCAGGTGGTGACGCCGAGCTCGTTCTGCTGAGGAGCTTGCTCACTGCATTCCGCCTGCAAAGTAGAATTGATTCTTCTGGACATAAATATTCACAGGGCTCCCTGCTTCTGGTCCGTAGGGGACAGGGTTCACATCTATCCTGCCTGCTGCCGCCTTTTACCCATGACTCATTTTTGGTTGACCTAAGGCTCTGCCATTCAGAAAGAGAGAGACTCCCCCATCGCAAGAACTTATCATTAAAATGGGCCTTGTTGCCAAAGCAAGTGAATCACCCTTGAGGGTAGATAGAATTTGCTAAGGTCTCTGGTTTCGCTCTGTCGGTTCTGTCTAGGGACATATTTGAAAGCTTTGTTACCATGGCACCTAGGCTCTGAGATGGAGCTACATTAAGAGCAATTTTTGGAGAGAAATAGAGAGATTTCTCCCTGGCTTCCGCTTGAGCCAAGCGGATGAATTGGCTTCTTTTGCTTCAATAATTCTGGAACTGCAAGGCACCCCTGGAGGCCCTGGGCTGAGCAAGGCTCCGATCTTCATCGAAGCATTAATTAGCTTGTACTACACAGACAGCGTGCGGCCAGATTTTTATTTAGCTGGCAACACTGTTGACACCTAATGAATACGCTAGGCTGTGTTCTCTTGGTAGAGACGGAGTATCATTTCTGCACTGCCTGGGTAGAGCCGAAGTCACTCTCTAGGGCCAAACAGATGACTCCCCAGGTGCCTTCCAAATCTGAGTGCCCATAACTGTAACGGATGTCCTCTTGGGCTCATGGCTACCTCCACAGCTGGGGCCCCCGGAGGCCTTGGAATGCAGGGAACAGTAATCCAGAACATAAATTGAGTTTGTAGGGCAGGGGGGGTGGGGGCGGTGTGCAAGGGGACAACACTCCCCCATTCGGTCTGCTTTCCTGAGAGAGTTCATACTTGTTTATAGGAGCTCAGCCAAAATGCAAGAGACTGGAGTGGTTAGTCAGTTCATTGAGGCCCCGTGTATACATCCCTTCTGGAAGGTCATCTTTTTCAGTATAAGCAGTTTTGGATTTTGCCCAAAGATGGTAATTTGGGGAGATTTTGAACCAGTGTGTATAATTCACACACATGTGTTGGGTTCAGCCACTTTCAGCAGCCTGCTGGGAATCAGCCTGACATAAGCTCAAGAGGCTCCCTCGGGTGACCCTGGCCGATCTGCTCTAGAGCCGAGCCTGCCACCCCAAGAGCCTGTCTGCCCCACTCTTGGCTGCACTGGAAGAAGCCAGTCGAATGCCCTTGGCTTTTTTGAATCTCATCCCCCAGATGCACCCTGCATCTCCCTTTCTCTCCCTTTCCCTTCCCACCTTCCTCCAGGACAAGGGTGATGTGGCACTTTATTATATATATATATATATATAGTCTTTATGGCAAAAAACATAACAGTACAGGAGATGTGGATGGGGAAACTGATGGACAGAAGACTGTGGAACTTGAACTAAGGTCCCTGGTGGGCAGATAGAGTCCATTAGAAGATTGTTGGTGTCTACGCACACAGGAATAAAGCAGCTTTTCCTGGCACTGAAGCCAGAGGAGAGCTGCTTGGAGGACTTCATCTCCCATAACCCGAAGCAGCGCACAGTCACGGGTTCTGTCGGGCCAGGTCTTGTTTCCGTCGGGCCAGGTCTTGTGCTGTCCGTCCAGATGGGCCCGTGATGGCTAACATGTTCCTCGGGGAGGGGGCCCTGCAGGGACCGGAGCCAGGCCGCCCAGACACGCCGCTGCACAACAGCCACTCCCGAGCCAAGGATTATAAAATGTGTTTTCCAGATCGGTGTTTCACACAGTGAAAAACTTGCTCCCCAGAATGCCCTACGAAGAAAGTATCCCGTGGCCAAATGTTTCCCTTTCTGAGAACGAGTGAGCCCAGGAACATTCCAGCCACTTCACACTTTGCGACTTGACGTTTGAGCCTCAAACTTACTTGGTTGTAGGATCACCCCCGTTGCCCACCCTTGCGATATTTCTCCATTCTGCCAAAGCTGTGTGTCCGTGGCTTTTAAAAGTAACAACTTCTGTTTGGTGGTGGCCAGGCCAATTTGGAAGATGGGCATGACTTACTTCCTGCCACCCAACATAAAACCTATGGTTGCCAGGTGTGTTGCCCGTATGGACTTCAGCCATGTCCTTATGTTAACATAGTCACTTCCCCTTTCTCACAGGGCCCTCAGGTAACTAGAGGCCAGTTGCGTGGTAAGGGTCGGCATTCTGTGGAATCTGATTTTGTCATGTTTGACTTTCTAGGTGCTGCACATCCAACTGGGACCCCCTTTGGGCCACCCCCCCATCACAGCAACTTCCTTAACCCTGCCGCTCACCTGGGTGAGTTGCCATCAGTGACGGGAAATGACATGTGCATCTCAGAAAAAAACCCTGTTTGCCGCGCTCCAGCCGCACTTCGTGGGAGGTTGGCCATCGTCCTAGACACCTCAGGGACTTATTAGGGAGATGATGGTATTCTTGTAGAAGTGTGAACGCCTGCCTGCCATCATCAGGGTTTCAGCACCTCTCATACCAACTGTAGTCTTAAAGTCGCAATCCTGTCTGAGGTGACTGTTGGTGCAGTGGGAAGGAGCCAGGCCCCGGTACCTCCTGGCCTGCCCCCTGGAGCAAGACGGTGAACTCTTGGCCCATGTTCGAGGGCACCTCCAGGAGGTGGAAGGAAAGGCAAGGTGATGTTACGAGGAGACACGACCTGCTATTTCGTTTTCCCCTCAAATTTCACTGCGAATCTGTCTTTTCCTAGCAAGGGTACATGTTCTAGTTGGGGCCTTTATTTATTGGGTATTTTCTGTGAGCATATGAGCGGGTGCAGGCAGTGGTACACGAAACAAAAGGGTGTCTTCACAGATGCGGTCTCATCACTGAGAGACTTTAATATTAAAACATTCATCTGATTTGTTCTTGTAGAGCCTACAGACTCCTTTCCCTGAAGAGAGAGGACAGGGCTGGGGGCATCTTAGGACGCTGTGGCTTGAGTGATACTCCCCACATGGCATAGGAGGAGTGGGGCAAAGTGCACAGTTTTGGGGAAAAAAAACAGCTCCCGTAAATGTTTTGGTAAACTAGTGCCCAGACCCAAGCCCAGGGAGAACCTCCTGCACAACATGATAAGAGAAGCAGGGTCAGGTCTGCATGTAGCGAGGGGCAGGGGTCCGTCCCTAGGGCCTCCCCACTCCTGGGAACCTCTTGCGTACCTCTGTCAGCCCACTCCTGCAACCATTTCCTTCTTCCCGATATGTTTGCAGAGCCTTTTAACCGTCCATCTACATTCACTGGCCTCGCAGCGGTTGGTGGCAATGCCTTCGGGGGACTTGGAAATCCTTCAGTTAGTGAGTACCTCTAACTTTTTAAAAATCCGCCTTGGACTGTGTCTCCTCTGATCTGTCTGTGGCTCCAGACCTTTATAGCTAAAAGGAAACTCTGCTCTTGGGAAACAGATTAGGTTATACCCGGGAAAGCAGGTCCACAAGTAGAGCGAGGGGAAAGGGTGCATTGACATCTAACTCGGTGTTTGGAGGTTACTGAGCATCAGGAGAGGCACTGTCACCGACCAAACTCCAAAAAGTTGCTTAAGCTCATCCATATGCCATCTGTCCCCTCCTCTCCAAGACTTTAGCAGCAGCTCCCCGGGGAAGAAACACACATTCACCTCGCCGTTGCCATTAGTGGCACTGAGGAAACTCTACCAAGAGTAGCAGGAAAACGGGACTAGCTACTGAGGCCAGCCAAGTGCAGGCAGCATTTCGTACTCTGTAGTCTAGGAGGACTGTGTTGTTTACTAAAAAGTATCTCGAGTGGGTTTTCCCAAAGAGTTGTAACACCTGCTCATTCTTTAGTCAGAATACTCGACCCGTTTTCTTTTGTGCCGTCCACATACTCTGTTCTCCCGGCACTGGAGGCCTAAAATGCAGCCCCAAGTGTGCCCTCCCAGTCCCTCCCACGCAGAGGCCTTACCTGTCTGCTTAGGTCAAGGCCCCGTCTGGGCTCGATGACACCTGCTTGTGTCCGCTAGCGCTGTGGGAAGAGTGGCCGTCCCGTTAGCAGGGTTGTGGGTCGAGGATGAGCCTGAACACGCCTCATCCAAGTCACCCCACGAGAGCGCCCCCTTCTGCATGCCTGCGGGGGCTTCTGCATGCACCAGATGCGTTCCATTAGGCACCCTGGCCACCTGTCTGGTCCCTGGCGACTTTAGTCCACCCTGTCCTTTGGTTAAAGAACAAAAGCTGTGAGCTACCTCTCCAGCGTAGGACAAGCGCTCCTCTAATGAATCTGTTAATTTCCTTTCCTTTTCCAGCTCCCCATAATATGTATTCATTTTAACTCTGAGTGCTGTTTAAAGTTTTTTGGTAAGTACCTTCATTACAGCAGATTATATAATTTCTCTTAAACCTTTTTGTTCTCCACTTCACCATTTCAGCACCCAACTCAATGTTCGGCCACAAGGATGGCCCCAGTGTGCAGAACTTTAGCAACCCTCACGAACCCTGGAACCGGCTACACCGAACGCCTCCGTCGTTTCCGACCCCTCCGCCCTGGCTGAAGCCAGGGGAGCTGGAGCGTAGCGCGTCCGCTGCAGCTCATGACAGAGATAGAGATGTAGATAAACGAGACTCATCTGTTAGTAAAGATGACAAAGAAAGGTACGGAAAGAAACCGTTCTCGAGTCCCACTGGGGGAGCCCGCTGTGTGCCCAGGACGGCCGTCCCCCCGCCCCGTCCCAGCCTCGTGCTCTGGCTGGCCCTGTGGCCTCAGCTCCTCGCCCAGCCCCAAAGTCCCCGAGCGCACCCCCGGCCCTGGCCCCGTAGCGCACCGCCACCGTAGGATCCCCTCACAGCGCAGCCAGAGCTTCCCAGCTCAGATGCAGGTCCGCCCCGAGGACCTCCGAGGTCCCTGCGAGCACTAGTGTATCCAAGTAGCAATCTTTCTCTCCAAGACAGCGAGTTGGAGCTCTGGACCAAACACACACAGCATGAATCAATACCATATTTGCTTTCAAGTTTGTGCAGTCCATTAAATCATCCATAGGTTGTTTTTTTTTTTTCCCTCTGTCTCTCTCCCTCTCTCTCTCTTTTTGTTTGCTTTTAGAAAGTCACATTTGCATTGTCTCACCATATTTTTCTCAAGTTTTGTTCAAACTCGAATCCGTGGCTCACAGCCGACTAATAAAATTTTGCTAACCCAGACGTAGAAGAGCATCAGCAAGCATTTCTGGTGTGGGTTTTGTTTTGCCAGCAGGTAAATTACCTTGACTAACCATTTTTTTAGTTCTGTACTTGGTAACCCATGCCTATGAAAGGAATTGCCTTAAAGAGGAAAATCTCTCAGAGTATCTTCTCTGAAGAATGTTGGACGCACTCTTGAGCAAGTGTCCATGTTTTCTTTCTGTAGGCGATTTTCCTTTAGAACGAACTGCTAAGCAGGGGAAAGACAAGATACGTTTGATAGGAAATACCGAACAACGCTCTCCTTCTGGTACTCGGGCCTCAAATATGATCCAAATCTTTAATTTTTCTTTGCCACGTATAGGGTGTGTGGGTCCACATGCGCACATGCACACGCACACTCGTGATTTAAAGAATTCAACTCCACAGACTGCGTGTTAGATTAGTATGTATTCCTCGTAAGTCGTCACTCTAGCTGCTGATTGCTGTCTTCTAAAGGAAAAAAACACATTTTTCCTTCAAGACAGCATGTTAAGAATCTCTTAACCATGGGGAGGACCACTTCTCGCGTGCAGCTCTTGGCTGTAAAGCGCCAGGGTGCAGCGGGTGTAGCCTGGACTGGGAACTCTCTTTGGGCCGTCTGTCGGTGAAGTGGAGCCAACGTTCTCATTCTTTTCTTGATGGATTCAAAATGGCCTTTGGATTAAAGTCAGGAAACTTAATAAAATACACTCTTTTTTATTCTTACCTTTTAAAGAAACTGCTCCTCCTCTTAGCCTTGCATGTTGGCTAGAAACAGGATCTGTAGGGGAGCCCTCCTTCGTTCTCTGGCCAGGGCCACCCTCGCCTGTGAGCCTGCCGAGCCCACGAAGCGTCTTGCGCGTTGCCTTGGCCTGGTCTGTCCAGGGCTGTCCCTACAACGTACCCGGCCCTGTGTTCCCCCTTTGAGTCTGCCTTGTTGTCTTTCTGTGCTCTGCATCGTCTGCCCCCATCCCAAACAGGCCCCTAAAATTCTTCCACTTTCCATTCACAGATGTTCTTAAAATTGTCCTCCATTTGTCCCCTAGGGCCTGGGGACCCTGCTTGTCCTACTGGCTTTCCTCCATTTTCTCCAATTACGGCTCTCTTGTCCTAAAGCAGAAGCGCTCGCAGCCCACGAGCCCTGATATTGAGGTTTCCCTTGAGAGGCCCTGGAGTGCTGCATCTCCGAGAACGCTCTGAATCTGCGTCCTGTACTCGGAGACGGTCCCTCGTCCCGATGTCAGGAGATCGCAGCTCCCATCGCATTCACATTAGACCCTTCCTCCTGCTGCTGTGGTGTCACAAAGGTGGAAGAAAGGTTGTCTTCGCTTTCGGGCCGGTCAGGCTTTCTTCTTAATACGAGATGATCCTGGGAATGTAGACGGGCGGGCTGCGTGGCCACATTGCTATCGCTGGCCGTGCTGTTCCATATCCCCTTGCCAACAGCTCTTCGTCTGTGGTCTTGATGGGGGCATGTGAATATCACACACGGAGACAAGTATTTCCCCCTCAGCTCCCCTTTCCCCCAGCACTTCATCCCGTAGGGGAGTCAGATCAGGGTGCTGGCTCTGCTGTAAGAAGGGCACATCCGGCTGCCTCAGTGACCACGGGAGCCACACCCAAGCCTGTCCTCCTCACACCACCATTTCATTGGCAGCCCCTGGCTGGGTCGGCCGACCTGTTTCATTTGCTTCTCTGTTTCCCTCTTCCTCCCCCAGGGAAAGCGTTGAGAAAAGACACTCCAGCCACCCTTCACCAGCACCTATCCTCCCGGTGAGCACCCTGGGACATAACCGTAGCTCCGCTGAACAGATCAGGGGTCATTTGAACACTGAGGCTCGTGAGAAAGACAAATCCAAAGAGAGGGAGAGAGACCACTCGGAATCCCGCAAGGACCTGACCGCCGACGAGCACAAGGCAAAGGAGGGCCACCTGCCCGAGAAGGACGGCCACGGCCACGAGGGGCGAGCTGTGGGCGAAGAGGCCAAGCAGCTGGCCCGGGTGCCATCGCCCTACGTGCGGACCCCCGTGGTGGAGAGCGCCAGGCCCGGCAGTACCTCCAGCCGCGAGGTGGAGCAGCGCAAGAGCGAGCCGGCCTACGAGAACCCCAAGAAGAGCTCGGAGGTTAAGGTGAAGGAGGAGCGCAAAGAAGACCACGACCTGCCTCCGGAGGCCCCGCAGACCCACCGGTCTTCGGAGGCGCCTCCTCCCAGCTCCTCGTCCAGCGTGCACCCAGGGCCCCTGGCGTCGATGCCCATGACGGTGGGGGTGACGGGCATTCACCCCATGAACAGCATCAGCAGCCTGGACAGGACTCGCATGATGACTCCCTTCATGGGCATCAGTCCCATCCCGGGCGGAGAGCGGTTCCCATACCCTTCTTTCCACTGGGACCCCATCCGGGACCCTTTGAGGGATCCCTACCGAGAACTTGACATTCACCGGAGAGACCCGCTAGGCAGGGACTTCCTGCTGAGGAACGACCCTCTGCACCGTCTCTCGACCCCCCGGCTGTACGAGGCCGACCGCTCCTTCAGGGACAGAGAGCCTCACGACTACAACCACCACCACCACCACCACCACCACCCACTATCCGTGGACCCGCGGCGGGAGCACGAGCGCGGGGCCCACTTGGACGAGCGGGAGCGCCTGCACATGCTCAGAGAGGACTACGAGCACACACGACTGCACCCCGTGCACCCCGCCTCCCTGGACGGGCACCTGCCGCACCCCAGCCTCATCGCCCCGGGGCTCCCCAGCATGCACTACCCCCGGATCAGCCCCACCGCGGGGCACCAGAACGGACTGCTCAACAAAACCCCTCCAACGGCAGCGCTGAGCGCGCCCCCCCCACTCATTTCCACGCTGGGGGGCCGCCCGGTGTCCCCCCGCAGGACTACTCCTCTGTCGGCAGAGATGAGGGAGAGGCCGCCTTCCCACACCCTGAAGGACATCGAGGCTCGGTAAGGGAGAGCAGGACACGAGAGAGGAAGGAGAAGCTGTACAGCGACACGACGCCAGACCTGAGAGAGCGAGCGAGAATGGACCGCTAACACAGACTGGGGGGCCGCACGCCCCCGCCTCCTCCCCTTGTAAAAAATGTACAGACTCAGTGCAGATTTTGAAATGTTTTTTGTATATTATATGTTGAAATTTTTCAGATCTTTTAGCCAAGCCCTCTGTTCTCATGTCCCTAACTCTTTTGGTTTCTCGTATAAAACTTTTTTTGATTTGAACCAAAACCGTGAAGATGGCAAACACGCACCGATGTGGTGGTAACTGGGGGAAAACCAAGGGCAGCCCACACAGTCCAGCGTGTGGAGCTCCTTCAGATGAGAAGGGAAGGCCGTGTACATAGTTATGTAAAAACACATTGCTTCGTGAGCTAATGGTTCATATATGCAAAGGGTAAGACGAAAGCTTTACTTTGTACAAATGTAAATAGATAAAGAGTAAGTAACATAATACATTAATACTTCTTAAAATGTGCTATTTGCAGACTTAATATCAGCGAGCGTGGCCGGCTACGGCCGCGTTCCCATATATTGTTATAGACAGCTAAACCCTTCAACTATGCAATGAATGTTAGGGCTTTTCTCAAAAGCCCTCCTGACTCAAAGGAGCCTTTTCAAATCCATTTACAACATACTTAAGGTCATATTTTCCCTGAACAAGCGCTTACGTGATATGACTCTGTTTTCCTTGCTTGTGTTTTTCAAACAGAAACAATCCGATTTTGCAGCTCGGACCCCAGGCCGAAACCTTGGCTTTCGGAGTTGCCTGTGGGCCGCGGTGGCGGGGGGAGCGCAGCCCCGGAGAAGGGGAAGCCGAAGGCAGGGGCCACCAGGGGAGGATGGGAGTTGTCAGATGCCAAAATCAGGGGACACAGACAGGTCGCCAGCATCTCGTCACCATCAGTCACGTGATTTCACACACACACCTCATGTGGGAGCCATGCGGTTTTTTTTTTTTAGTGTGTCCTATTTCATATCTGTGCACACCTCCTCGTTCTGTAACGAGATTTGATGACACCCAAACAAATCCTGAAAGAAAGCTTCGAGTTTTCTCAGATGATGGATATGTTTTTCACTGTATTCAGTAACTGGCGGAGTTAGGGTGCATGTTTCCTGATGTGACTCGCTGTATTCCAGTTGGTAATAAAGTCTGGGAATCACCGGAGCAGGTCCACCTTTCGGAGCCATGGAGAGTTACAGAGGGTGAACAGGGGCAAAGTCTTGCGTGTGCGTGTGGTTTTCAGTTCGCATCAACCTTCATGTGTCTTCACAATACTTTTATAATACATTAAGCCTCTTGTCTACATATTTGGAGAGAATATGACTTTACTAGCAGAGAAATACAATATATCTTGTCTACTGGACTGTAAAATATATGTATGAAATAAAATTAGTTCCATTTGGTCTTCTAGTATATTAAAGTGCTATCCGATGTTGTTATCCTGTTTTTGCAAAAAAGAAAAAAAGTTAACTACAGACCATTGTTTCTAATAAGCAGAGAGATCTATTTTAGTAGTAAACTGAAGGTTTAGTTGTGAGCTTCAGATTTTTGTGAACTCCAGATGTTGTGCAGTGGTTTTTTTTTTTTTTTAAGACAACTAAAAAAAAAAAATCCCAAGGAATATGTACACTGGAACTGTAGTGGTAGCTTTCAGTATTGTAAAGAGATTGTTCTATACGGACCTTTTTGCTGTTTATCCTGTATGTAATAAAGTCCTTTCTAGACCCTATGTGAAAAGACACGTGAAAACCGACTGACTCTTCAGCATGTTCTCATCGGTGGAACCTACTTGTGTAATGTAAACTGTGCCATGTTATTAAAAAAATGTGAACCCAGCTTCCAACTGCTTGTTTGTGTGAGATGGCCATCCTTAACCTTAGGGAAGAAGCCGTGCTTGCAAGACCGGGCTCCCCGAGAGGAAACACGCTGAACCCAGCCCGCGTGAGGACACCAGGCTGAGCTGCGGGGCCCGTCACCGGTCGCCCTACCCTAAACGCAGTTAGCGACCTGCCCGTCAGTTCCTCTAACGTGCGCGCCCCGCTCTGGCAGCTGTGGATCTTCCGTTCTTTTCCTCTTTATTGTCGGGGTGCCCTAAGCCACCCACTGTTAAGTGACAGGAAGGGACTCACGGCCGTGGCGGGGCATGGAGGCGCAGGTGCGGGCAGCCTCGGAGCCCCGTGGTCGCTTCAGCGGCACACACGATGGAGCTGATGTCGGGCCTGTGACCACCGTTTTTGCTCGCTCCTTCCTTTGCATTTCAATCTGCGGACCTCGGTCGTTTGTGTGTTACTCCAAACGTTCCCAGTATTTTCCTCCTGTCTCTTACTTTCTCTGTGTCTCGTTGAACAGCCTGGCCCAGCCCTGGTGGGTTTGCAGCCTCCCTGCACCATCCCCCCCACACACACACACCCCGACCTCATCCTCTGAAATCTGGTTTTGTTTTTTCGAAATGTAAAAATATGTGTTAATTTTTCTTGTGTTGATCTCATGAAATTGCTGTTCGGATGCGATCGTTTGGATTGGTGTTTGTTATCTCTCTGGGAAGAAGCAGTCCAGGTCAGCGGGATGTGGGCACCCGCTGTCTGGGGATTAGCCGTGGAAGTGACCAGAAGCATGGGCTCAGCATTTGTGGGGGCGGGGGGAGTGCCCCACGGGGGAAGCCGGTTCAGGAATGGGGCTTGCAGGCCCGGAATGCCGAGGGGCGGAGAGGGGGTTCCCGAATAAAGACCCACTCCCCTCCTCTTGCCCTTCTGCTAACACCTGCTTCCCTGACCAGAGAATAGAACTTAAAGAGAAACTAGTGGTTTGGAAAAGGCGACCTGTGCTGTTTTCTCTGGATCGGGCAATTGTCGGGACCTTGCAGACCCCAGTGCTCTGCAGCGTCCTGCTGGGCCCGGCCTCGCGGCGCTGTCTGCACGGCCCGTGTGCCATCTCAGGACGCAGAAGAGTCAAACTCTCAAATCAGCCATGGTGTTTAATCCCTGGGGCTCTCTTCATCTCAACCTTTGCATATTTCCCTCTCATTATGCTCAGCGTCCCGGCCTTGATGGGTACTAGCACCAATTTGATTTCCTGCTAACCTATAGACGCTCTAATTATCTCCACCGCCTTTGACTGACAGTGATCTTGTTACCCTTCTAATGGTACATGACAAGTAAAGTAGCGAATATAATGATGCAATAATTGCCATTTTGGATGGATATTCGCAACAGCATTTGCTGTTTATCCTTCTGCCTCAATCAAGGTGGAGGAGAGGAAATCAGATGTGACTGCCGATGTTACGTACGTTTGTAGCATTAGAAGACGCGTGGGACGGCATTTGGCAGCGCGATCAGCTGAGCGGTCGTGGGGGGCCGAGACCTCCGGGGCGAGCATCCAGGCCGAGAGCCAGCCCGGCCTCCGCGGCACCGGATCGGCTGAAGGGAAACGGGACGCGAGAAGTGACGTGGGCTTTTTCACGTCACCTGGTTTAAACTCCCCATCGTTTCCTTCCTGTACATTTCGGAGCGATTTCTCAGACGGGAACTTTTCTTTTGGCAGCAGAGGGCTGTTTATCGGATAGGAAGTCGTACCAGCGAGGACAGTCCCACACCGGGCCGCACGGCCGCCCCAACCGTTGGCGCTCTGGGAAGTACAAAAGCAAGTTTGTAGCGTCTCACGTCCCGGGCTGCTGGAAGCTTCTGGTAAGGAGCTCGCAACCAGTCAAGGGAGCCCAACAGCCGCCCCGGGCCTCCCGTTCTCCGTGACCTCGAATCACAGAGCATCTCTGGAACCGTTTCTCAATGTGCCAGAGGAGACTGAACGTAACGGGGCCTGAAGACACGCAGGTGGTAAGCCCAGGGTGCACCGGCCTGGCTCGAGGCCTGAGCGTGAGCCCAGCTCGGCTGATCACTCCCAGGTCACAAGGTCATAGAAATTCTTGATACAGACGGGCTGACACGTTTGGCAGGACCAAAGAAAGTGGGCTGATGGCTCCCGGGTTCCTAACTCACCCCAGTGTCTCTCACCTGGTTGGGAAGGGCCTCCTCTCCGACCCAAAGCCTTCACTCACTCTCCGGTACACACGACTGGAGCCTAGCCTCTGTGCCAGCATTTGGAGACAGCGTGGCCCAGAAGCCTTCAAAGCCTGCCTTCAAGTCCTAGGTGGGGACAGGGTGGGGCAACGGGCCTCGGTTTCCTCCTCCGTAACTTGAACATGTTGGCTGATGATACTGGAGGCTCTTCAGGCTCTATCTGGATTCTGTATCTATGTTGGGCCCCAGGTTCCCTTCCAAACCTTTATTTGCCTCCGCACACCCTGTCTGTCCCCCACTCCCGGGGTGTCCCAGCAACACTTCATTGGCCGGCAGACTCTCTCCCTCTCCCCAGAAGGCCCTGGTGTCAGAATCAGCCAGCTTCAGGGTCAGATGCAGCCGCCTCCAGAAAGCCTACCCTGTGGGCGCATTTCGAGCTGACCCCTCCTTCTGGAGGCTTCCCCTCAGCCCTTCCTGCTCCAGGGACCTTAGGCCTCATCTTTTCTACTGTTCCCCAGGGCAGGGCATGAGTGGTGTGCGTCCAGGTGAAGCCCTGCCCCGCACACACCCTTAACATGCCTGTCACAACGTGGGAACCCCCACAAACCCTAAACCTGACACAGGTTAGATTGAATACCCGTGTTACAAGTCCAGTGAGGTCCCATGTCTTGAATTCCATTCTGTTCTCATTCATTTCTTTGAATGTGGCTACAGCCCCCGGCCTCATCCTACACTTTCAGGAATCATGGATCTTGGTCCCAAGTTTGAAAACAGGATCATGGAAGGGCTCCTCCAGGTTGTAAGGAAGCGGAGACGCTGGGCTAAGCAGCAGGGCGCGGTGAGCACCCCGTGTGTGCTGCAGCTGGCTCTGTTCACATCGGTCCCGGGGTCCGAAGCCATCCCAGGCTTCCACCAGCCTCGCCCCCGCGTGCCTTCCCCCCTGCACACTGGCCTCTCCCATGGCTCTCTCTCTCTGTCTTTGTTCCCACTGCTGTCTCCTCCCCATTTGCTTCAAAGGTCTTCACCTCCAGGAAGCCTTCCCAAACTGCCTTGCATCCCCTCCCCACATCAGGTAATTGCTTAGACTTGCGTTTCTCAGAGTGTGGTCCCCGAGCCAGCAGCTGCACTGCCTGGGAACTCGTTAGGAGCACACATTCGCAGCCCCCTCCCTCCAACCTCCCAAATCTGGAACTCAGGCCCAGTGATGCGTGTTTTAACGAGCCCTCCAGGTGGTTCTAAGCCATAACCAAGTTTGAGAACCAATCGTATCAGACCATGTGAAAAGTTCAAGGAAAAGTTCTAGCCAAAAGCTGCAGAATCATCGGGTAACAGAACATGATCCCGGGAGAGAAGCTGTGTTCTCTGACTTTCCGGCCTGACTCCCGTGATCCTACTGGATCACAGAGAGGTTGTAACCCTGTTTGAGCCAGAAAGGCATTTTTGCCTTCCTGATTCCTCACTGTTGTCCTGTCACCAACACTACAGAGTAAGCAGGGAGGCTCCCCCCACCCCAAACAGTAATGACAGCAGCCAGTGGTAACAGTTGCATGCACTGTTCTAAGTGCTTTTCACGTGGATTAGCTCCCTGAATGTTTTCAAAGGCCTTACAAGGCGTAACCCCGATGGGACAAGTGGGAAAGTGAGGCCCAGAGAGATGAAGTAATTTGCCCATGTTCGGGTGCATTACCTAGATCCAAACCTGGGCAGTCACCCTCTAGAGTCCATGTAACCACGGCCCTTGTTACCACTGAGAAGGGCGTGCTGAGTTAATGAACCATATAAACAGCAATCGCAGGAACATCGTTTACCCCTTAACACTTCCTTGTAGTTAGCACCAGATAGATTCCAGGGGTGGCATACTGGTTGCCTGAAATAAAAAGGAGGGAGGGAGAGAGGGAGGGAGGGAAATGAAAAAGAAAGAAAAAAAAGAAAAGAAGAAAAGGAAAAAAAGAAGAAAAAAAGGAAGGAAGGAAAGAAAGAAAAGAGAAAAAGAAAGGGAGAAGCAGGGAGGAAGGCAACAAGAGGATGATTTGTGGCTCAATGATAATCTGCCATGAACCAAGGATTATGTTTAGTCCAAGTCTAAGGTTGATTAAAAAAAAAAAATAGTGGCTCGTGCGGTGCAAAGCAGCCCTCAATGTGTTGGATTTGGCCCAGAGTTATTCTAGAATACAGAAATTTTCTGTAGGCAAACTCAAAGTCGTGACTGCCTGGAGCCCTTGTCCCTGGGAGACCACGTGCCCTGAGCTGGTTCCTTCCGGGTGAAGCTGCTACTACTGCGCGGCACGTGGCTGTGGGTACGTGCAAGGGGTTGCTACAGAAGTCCTTCAAAACAAAGTGCACCCATATCGGATCATTCAGGTAGAAGCCACGCTCCGGGTGATGCGGTGACAGCCTTTGCCAGTCATAGACCAGCGTTCCTCTGTCATGTGGGGTTTCCATCCCTTCTGATGGGATCCTCAGCCGGCTGAGTCTGTACTAGTGCATCTAAGGATGCCACCTGCTGTCGTCCCCCAACAGCAGAAGCTCCTGCCCCGTCTGGGGGTGTGGACTGGATGGATGTTCGGCAAATGTGGAGGGGGTCCCACTGGCCAGACTTGTGCTGGGGGCAGACTGGCCCTCCCTCCCCCTGGGCTGACATCCAGGGAAACACAGTCAGGTGACCAGTTTACCAGGACAATTAGGGGCAGGAGCAGATGGTATCAAAGGTGATGACCGAGAGGGAGGCCACCTCTCAGGAAGGTGTGTGCAAGGCCCTGCCAAGGGAAGGAAATGAGCCCCCCGCCCGCCCCCCCCGCCTCCATTTCAGCCAGGCTTTGCTGCAGCCTCCACTCCTGGGCACCCCCAAACCCCCTCGTGCTGGGGGGCCTGTGCGATGAGATGGCTTCTGTTCCTGAGAATCCCCAGAGGATGGGAAATGTGTCACTGTCTTCTTCCTGCCGTCCCACCAAGGGCCAAGCGATGGGGCCTCTCGTTCCTTCTGGGGCAGATCAAACCGGATGAATGGTGCCTGTCCTGGGCCTTGGTTTCCTCGCCTCAAAAATGGGACGAAGGCAGGAGACAGGACTTGACCTGCAAAGCTTCCAGTTTCTCTTTCAGTTCCAACAGGTCACATGTATGCGGCCAGGTCGAATTTTTTTTTTAACAGTTTATTCATTTGTGAGACACACAGAGGGGCAGAGGCCCAGGCAGAGGGAGAAGCAGGCTCCCTGCAGGGAGCCCCACGCAGGACTGATCCCAGGGCGCCGGGGTCACGGGATCACGCCCTGAGCCGAAGGCAGACACCCGACCATTGATGCGCCCAGGTGTGCTGCGGCCGGGTAGTATTTTATTTGCCGACAGTCGGGGAAGAAAAGAAATGCTGAGATAAAAACAGCAAAGTGCCAGTGGTGTCCGAGAGACCAGGTGAAGGGGCGGGCAGCCAGATCCGGGAAGGTCTTGGGGGCCCGCGGCTGAGGGTCTCCTGGGCTGAGACCAAGCTTCCTCCTGTGAGCAGTCGGGCGCTACGGGACTTTCTGTCACTGCAGCGTCCGGAGAGGGGTCTGGAGGCCGCCCCGGTCACGCCGAGCCCTGACAGCGCCACGGGGCTGCATCCCACACGCATCCCTCACGCTCCTTCCGCTCCAGCCCCCCTTGCACACCCGGGAACGCGGGGCCCAGCGGGGATCCGAGCCCCGCGGCCTCCACTCGCCCCCGAGGCCCCGCGGCGGCCCGGCTCGGGTCGGGGCTGCCGCACCCTCCGTGCTCCTGCGGGACCCTCCGCAGCGTCCGCCCCCGGGGCGCTCCAGCCCCTCCCCTGGCCCGGCCGCCCGGCCCCCGCCCGCGCGGGACAAGAGGCGGCTGCAAGCCGCAGGGCTGGAGTCCCGGCCGCGGAGCCTCGGCGCCCCCCACCTGGGCAGGGTCCTCCTCTGCCTCCCGCCGCTGCCCTGGGGGCTCCGGGGCCCAGCACCCAGTCCCTCCGCCCCACGCCCCCCAGGGCCCCCCCGCCCCCCCCCCCCCCCCCCCCGAGCGCGAAGGGCTGTCACCGCGCCGCCCGGCCTCGCAGGCCTCGCAGGCCTCGCAGGCTTCCGCCCCTCCGGAGGTCCCGGCCGCGGGCTCGCCCCGGCCCCGGGGTCCCCCATAGCTCGGCTGCTGCTGACTCCCGCCCCGGCCCCTCCGCCCCTCGTCCTGGGGGCAGCCCTGGACGGCGCCCCGGCCACCCCGCCACCGCGCGGCAGGCCCGGCAGCCCGAGCGCGTCACCCATCCCACACCCGAGCCCGCAGGCCGGGCGGGCCTCCTGGAGGAGGAGTCGGCCCTCCTGCCCGGTTCTCGGTTCTCAGCACCGCGGAGACAAGGACAACGAAACGACAAGGCCCAGCCCCAGCCTGCGTCTCCCCCGGGGGGGCGGGGGGCTGAGACACCCCCACCCGCAGCCCGCAGAGCTCGCGGAGCCGGGTCCTGGGTACAGGCGCGGGCCCGGCCCCGCTGACGGCTCTGCCCTGGAGGCTGAGCCTGTGGCCTGGCTGGACTCTGGCAGGAGAGGCCCGCGCCTCACGCACCCGCACGCACCGTCACGCACCCGCACGCACCCGCACGCACCCCGCACCGCACACCCCCACGCACCCGCACGCACCCGCACGCACCCGCACGCACCCGTACGCACCCGCACGCACCCTCACGCACCCGCACTCACCCGCACGCACCCTCACGCACCCTCACGCACCGTCACGCACCCGCACGCACCCGCACGCACCGTCACGCACCCGCACGCACCCGCACGCACCCGCACGCACCGTCACGCACCCGCACGCACCCGCACGCACCCGTCACGCACCCGCACGCACCCGCACTCACCCGCACGCACGCACCCTCACGCACCCTCACGCACCCGTCACGCACCCGCACGCACCCGCACGCACCGTCACGCACCCGCACGCACCCTCACGCACCCGCACGCACCGTCACGCACCCGCACGCACCCGCACGCACCGCACGCACCCGCACGCACCCGTACGCACCCGCACGCACCCTCACGCACCCGCACGCACCCACACGCACCCGCACGCACCCACACGCACCCGCACTATCACGGAGCCTCTGGCCGGCGCCGCCCCTCGGGGCTGGCTGCAGCCTCAGGGTCCCCGGGCCCCGCTCCTCCAGGCCTCTCGTGGTGACCTCAGGACGAGGGTCCGAGGCTTCGGCCGCCCTAAAGCTGGCGGGTGGCGCCGCGCCCGCGTTGACCGCAGGGACGGGGAGGACGTGGGCGGGGACACACGCGCTCGCAGCAAAGACGCCGGTGAACGCGTCCGTCGGCCCCTCGGCCCCTCGGGCTGGGCTCCCGCCTTCGGGCTCCTCTGCTCGCGGCCCCTGGGGCGCCCCCCGCTGCGAGGCGCTCAAAGGCTGCGCGGGATCCAGGGCCTGGGACTCTTCAAAAGTCTCGGTTCGTGGGAGAGACAGGGGCGCAGCGCGCGGCGGAGGGCGTCAGGCCGACCTGGCCCGGGGCCGCACCCCGCGCCCCGCCCCCGCGCCCCGCCGCGCCCCGCCGCGCCCCGCGCCCCGCCGCGCCCCGACCCCGGCCCCGGCCCCGACCCCGGCCCCGGCCCCGACCCGCGCGAAATCAAGGGTCCACGGCTCCACCCGAGCCCCCGGGCGCCCCACAGCCCCACAGCCGTCGCTGCGCTTCAGTTTCGACATGTAACAAGGAGGACGCAGACGCGAGGACGGCCGGTCCGTACGCATCGGTGTAGGATGTTTGATGACACCTGAGATCTCGAGTGGCATTGCTGAATGGTAGGACATGACGCAAGTGATCTGTATACGTGTTTTGATGTTCGCCGACTATAGTTTGTATTTTCTCTTTCATTTAAGACGTGATCTGGAATATTCAGAAGTGATTAAAGTATGCAAGATACATTTTGATTTTTAGATGTCTCGTTCATTCACTCTCTTGGTATGAATGTTCTGTATGTTTTGAATGAAACTGCATTTTATTCTTTGATCCCTTAGGTCAGGGAATCAGTGCACTTTTTCTGGAAAGACCCAGAGTAAATATTTTAGGCTCCATGAACCACGGGGTCTTTGTCGTGGCCACTCAGCCCCACTCCTGTAGCACGGAAGCCACCATGGACTATGAGGAAATGAACGAATGGGCTGAACTGCAACAAAACTTTTTAAAAAAGATTTTATTTGTTCATGAGAGACATAGAGGGGCAGAGACACCGGCAGAGGGAGAAGCAGGCTCCGTGCAGGGAGCCCGATGCGGGGCCGGATCCCAGGACCCCGGGATCACGCCCTGGGCCGAAGGCAGAGCGTCGACCTCTGAGCCACCCGGGCGCCCCTGAACTGCAATAAAACTCTACAAAACAGAGGGTGGACTAGATCTGGCCCATGAGCCATAGTTCACTGATCCCTGCATTCGACCATCGAAAATAAGTTCAAGTCAACTTCATGATGGAAATAGAAAGTGCAAAAGTGGAACTCACGAAAGAGAAAAGAAACTGGGGGGAAAAATAAACAGAAAACTGTTCAAAGGAAGTCTGCTTACCTCCTGAAAGCAAGGCAGGTCTGAAAGGGCCGAATTCCATCGAGCACAATCTCTGTACAATTTGCAGGCTAAACGTTACACGTTGTTCACATTCACTCGTTTTATGAGGTTGTCAATTGTCAGCATATGGGTTAAGAAAGAATACAGAGTTGCGGTTGCTCTCTCGAGGCTGCAAAACTGTGGTGCAACGTCACAGCCAAGGCACCAACACCCAAACAACCCACAAGTCCTGCCCACGTGTCCCAATTTCAGTCATCCCCACCCGTTCGGGTGTGTTCGGTTCTTGACAATGGGTCATATGGTGGCTGCATTTTACTCTCTCAAGGAAATTGGAAACTCTTTTCTAGGGTAGCTGTATATTCCTTCCAGCGCCATATGAGTGATCCAATTTTTATGCATCTTCACCAGCATTTGGTGTTAATTTTTTGTTCTAAGTTTAGCCGTCCTGTTGCTGGATGGTGACATCTCATTGCCAGTTTCTTAAAGTATTTTATTTATTTATTTATTTATTTAGAGAGCAAGTGAGTGGGGGAGGGGCAGTGGGAGAGAGAATCTCCAACAGGCTGCGCTGAGGTCGGAGCCCAACACGAGGTTCAATCCCAGGACCCTGAGATCATGACCTGAACCAAAATCAAGAGTCAGATACTTACCTGAGAGAGCCGCCCAGGTGCCACCTCCCTTGCCAGTTTAATTTGCTTTTCCCTGATGGCTAATAATATTGAATATGACGTTTCCTAGCTTTATCCAGGTATGACTGACATCAGGTTGTGCAACATGATGGTGTTTGTTAAAGACGTACATGGTGATTTAATATATGTATACCCTGAAGTGACTACCACAACCTATTTAATCAATACACCCATCACCTTTTCCAGAACACTTAAGATCCACTCTTAGAAAATTTCAAGTATATAATACAGTATCATTATAGTGCAGTAACTACAATCACATGCTATACATTAGATCCGCAGAACTTATTCGTCTTGTAACTGAAAGCTTGTCCTCGCTGACTAGCATCTCCCTATTTCTTGCATCCACTACCTCCTGGCCACCA
This sequence comes from Nyctereutes procyonoides, assembly GCF_905146905.1. Classification (NCBI taxonomy): domain Eukaryota; kingdom Metazoa; phylum Chordata; class Mammalia; order Carnivora; family Canidae; genus Nyctereutes; species Nyctereutes procyonoides. Next base: position 75,548,310 of record NW_026575126.1, read on the forward strand.
CCTTTCTACTCTCCGGTTCCGTGAGTTGAACATCTTTCTATGTGACATAGTTTTTTTGCTAACAAAATAAAAATGTTTACTTTCAGTTGACATCTGTATATATTACCCAGTAAAATATCTGTTCCTGCCTTTTGTCCATTTTCTATTTCTTTTTTACTGTGGAATTTTGAGAGTTCTCTATGTTTTCTACATACTAGTCCTTTGTCAGATATGTGGTTTGCAAATATTTTTCTCTTCCAGTCTGTGGTTTTTCTCATCTCCTTTACATGGGCTTTTACAGAGCAATAGTTTCAGTTTTGATGAGGTCCAGTTTATCAGCTTTTTCCCCTTTTTGTGTAATACTTCTGAAGTCAAGTCTGAAAACTTTTTGCCTAGTCTTAGATAACAAATATTTTACTCCGATTTTTTTTAAAGTAGTTTCATGTGTTCCATGTAAGTCTATGACCGATTTTGAGGTAGTTTTTGTACAAGATGTGATGTTTAAGTTGGAGATTGTTTTTCTGCTTATGGATGTCCACTTGATCCAACACCATTTGCTGAAAACATTGATTTTTGTACCTTTGTCAAAAATCAGTTAAGCATATTTGTGTGGGACTGTTTCTAAACTATTCTGTTTTTGATCCATCTATATTTTCTTTTTAAATTTAAATTATTGTTTTCATCATCATAAGTGTACTCTTTAATCCCCATCATTTATTTCACCCATCCACCAACCACCGCCCTGCTAATAACCCTCAGATTATTCTCTATAGCTAACAGTCTATTTCTTGGTTTGTCTCTCATTCTCTTATTTTTTCCTTTGCTCAGATTTTGTTCCTTAAATTTCACATATGAATGAAATCATGTGGTATTTGTCTTTCTCTGACTTAGTTCACTTAGCATTGTCCTCTCTAGCTCCGTGTCATTGAAAATGGCAAAATTCCATTCTTTTTTATGGCTGAATAATATTCCATTGTGTGTGTGTGTGCATATGTGTTCACACGTATCAATGGACACTTTAGTCTGCTTCTATAATTTGACTGTTGTAAATAATGCTGCAGTAAACCCTGAGGTGCATGTATCACTTTGAATTAGTGTTTATGTATTTTTTGAGTAAATACCCAGTAATGTGATTACTGGATCATAAGGTAGTTGTACTTTTAATTTTTTGAGGAACCTCCATACTGTTTCTCAGAGTGGCTACACCAGTATGCATTCCCACCAACAGTGCAAGAGGGTCCCTTTCTCTCCACAGCCTCACCAACACCTATTGTTTCTTGTGTTTTTTATTTTAGCCATTCTGACAAGTGTGAGGTGATATCTCACTGTAGTTTTTTAAAAGCTTTATTTATTTATTTTATAGAGAGAAAGAGTGCTAGCAGGGGGAGGGGCAGAGGGAGAGAGACAAACAGACACCCTGGCTGAGCGCAGAGCTGGACACAGGACCTGATCCCACAACCCTGAGATCATGATGTGAGCCAAATCAAGAGTTGGATGCTCAGCTGACTGAACCACCCATTGCAATTTTGATTTGCATTTCCCTGATGTCGAATGATGTGTCTGTTTGCCATCTGGATGTCTTCTTTGGAGAAATATCTGTTCGTCTCTTCTACCCACTTTTTTTATATATTTTTTTTATTTACGATAGTCACACACACACACACACACAGAGAGAGAGAGAGAGAGAGAGAGAGAGAGAGAGGCAGAGACACAGGCAGAGGGAGAAGCAGGCTCCATGCACTGGGAGTCCGACGTGGGATTCGATCCCGGGTCTCCAGGATCGTGCCCTGGGCCAAAGGCAGGCGCTAAACCGCTGCGCCACCCAGGGATCCCTCTTGTTAAATTGGATTATTTGTTTTGGGGGATGTGGAGTTGTATCAGTTCTTTATTGTTTTGCTTTTTAAATTAATTTTTACATTTGTTTTTATTGAAGTTCAATTTGCCAATATATAGTATAACACCCAGCACTCATCCCATCAAGTGCCCCCCTCAGTGCTTGTCACCCAGTCACCCCTCGTCCCCTTCCACAACCCTTCGTTCATTTCCCAGAGTTAAGAGTCTCTCGTTGTTTGTCTCCCTCTCTAATTTTCCTCGCTCAGTTCCCCTCCTTTCACCTATAATCCCTTTCACTATTTCTTATATTCCCCATATGAGTGAAACCATATGATTGTTCTTCTCCAATTGACTTACTTCACTCAGCATAATACCCTCCAGTTCCATCCACTTCGAAGCAAATAGTGGGTATTCGTCCTTTCTGATGACTAATATTCCATTGTATACATAGACCACATCTTCTTTATCCATTCATCTGTCGATGGACACCGAGGCTCCTTCCACAGTTTGGCTATTGTGGACGATGCTGCTAGAAACATCGGGGTGCAGGTGTCCCGGGGTTCACTGCATCTGAATCTTTGGGGTAAATCCCCAACAGTGCAATTGCTGGGTCGTAGGGCAGGTCTATTTTTAACTCTTTGAGGAACCTCCACACAGTTTTCCAGAGTGGCTGCACCAGTTCACATTCCCACCAACAGTGCAGGAGGGTTCCCCTTTCTCCACATCCTCTCCAACATTTGTTGTTTCCTGCCTTGTTAATTTTCCCCATTCTCACTGGTGTGAGGTGGTATCTCATTGCGATTTTGATTTGTATTTTCCTGATGGCCAGTGATGTGGAGCATTTTCTCATGTGATTGTTGGCCATGTCTATGTCTTCGTCTGTGAGATTTCTCTTCATGTCTTTTGCCCATTTCATGATTGGATTGTGTGTTTCTTTGCTGTTGAGTTTAATAAGCTCTTTATAGATCTCGGATACTAGCCCTTTATCTGATACGTCATTTGCAGATATCTTCTCCCATTCTGTAGGTTGTCTTTTAGTTTTGTTATTTCTTTTGCTGTGCAGAAGCTTTTTATTCTGATTAAGTCCCAATAGTTTATTTTTGCTTTTCCTTCCCTTGCCTTCATAGATGTATCTTGCAAGAAGCTGCTGTGGCCAAGTCAAAAAGGGTGTTGCCTGTGTTCTTTAGGATTTTGATGGATTCTTGTCTCACATTTAGATCTTTCATCCATTTTGAGTTTATCTTTGTGTCTGTGTAAGACAATCGTCTAGTTTCATTCTTCTGCACGTGGATGTCCAATTTTCCCAGCACCATTTATTGAAGAGACTGTCCTTTTTCCAGTGGAGAGTCTTTCCTGCTTTGTTGAATATTATTGACCATAGAGTTGAGGGCCCATTTCTGGATTCTCTATTCTGTTGCATTGGTCTATGTGTGTTTTTGTGCCAGTACCACACTGTCTGGATGATCACAATGTTGTAGTACAGCTTGAAATCTGGCATTGGGATGCCCCCAGCTTTGGTTTTCTTTTTTAATATTCCCCTGGCTCTTTGGGGTCTTTTCTGATTCCACACAAATCTTAAGATGATTTTTCCAACTCTGTAAAGAAAGTCCATGGTATTTTGATAGGGATTGCATTAAATGTGTAAATTGCCCTGGGTAGCATTGACATTTTCACAATATTAATTTTTCCAATCCATGAGCATGGAATATTTTTCCATCTCTTTGTGTCTTCCTCAATTTCTTTCAGAAGTGTTCTATAGTTTTTAGGGTATAGATCCTTTACCTCTTTGGTTAGGTTTATTCCTAGGTATCTTATGCTTTTGGGTGCAATTGTAAATGGGATTGACTCCTTAATTTCTCTTTCTTCAGTCTCATTGTTAGTGTATAGAAATGCCACTGATTTCTGTGCATTGATTTTGTATCCTGCCACACTACCAAATTGCTGTATGAGTTCTAGCAATCTTGGGGTGGAGGCTTTTGGGTTTTCTATGTAGAGTATCATGTCATCAGCGAAGAGGGAGAGTTTGACTTCTTCTTTGCCAGTTTGAATGCTTTTAATGTCTTTTTGTTGTCTGATTGCTGAGGCTAGGACTTCCAGTACTATGTTGAATAGCAGTGGTGAGAGTGGACATCCCTGTCTTGTTCCTGATCTTAGGGGAAAGGCTCCCAGTGCTTCCCCATTAAGAATGATATTTGCTGTGGGCTTTTCGTAGATGGCTTTTAAGATGTTGAGGAATGTTCCCTCTATCCCTACACTCTGAAGAGTTTTGATCAGGAATGGATGCTGTATTTTGTCAAATGCTTTCTCTGCATCTATTGAGAGAATCCTATGGTTTTTGTTTTTTTCTCTTATTGATATGATCTGTCATGTTGATTGTTTTACGAGTGTTGAACCAGCCCTGCATCCCGGGGATAAATCCCACTTGGTCGTGGTGAATAATCTTCTTAATGTACTGTTGGATCCTATTGGCTAGTATCTTGTTGAGAATTTTTGCATCTGTGTTCATCAGGGATATTGGACTATAATTCTCCTTTTTGGTGGGGTCTTTGTCTGGTTTTGGAATCAAGGTCCTGCTGGCCTCATAGAATGAGTTTGGAAGTACTCCATCCCTTTCTATCCTTTGGAACAGCTTTAGTAGAATAGGTATGATTTCTTCTTTAAACGTTTGATAGAATTCCCCTGGGAAGCCATCTGGCCCTGGACTTTTCTGTCTGGGAGGTTTTTGATGACTGCTTCAATTTCCTCCCTGGTTATCGGCCTGTTCAGGTTTTCTATTTCTTCCTGTTCCAGTTTTGGTAATTTGTGATTTTCCAGAAATGCATCTCTAGGTTGTCTAATTTGTTGGCATATAGCTGTTCATAATACGTTTTTAAAATCGTTTGTATTTCCTTGGTATTAGTTGTGATCTCTCCTCTTTCATTCTCCTCAATGAAAAGATTTTATTAATTTGAGTCTGTTTCTCTTTTCTTTTTATTAAGGCTGGCTAGAGGTTTATCTATTTTATTAATTCTTTCAAAGAACCAGCTCCTGGTTTTGTTGATCTGTTCTATAGTTCCTCTGGTCTCTATTTCATTGAGTTCTGCTCAAGTCTTTATTAACTCTCTTCTACTTGATGTAGGCTGTACTTGCTGTTCTTTCTCCAGTTCCTTTAGGTGTGAGGTTAACTTGTATATTTGAGTTTTTTTCCAATTTTTTTTGAGGGAGGCTTGTATTGTGATATATTTCTCTCCTAGGACCTCTTTTGCTGTATTCCAAAGATTTTGAACAATTGTATCTTCATTTTCATTAGTTTCCACGAGTCTTTTTAATTCTCTGATTTCCTGGTTGACCCATTCTTCTTTTAGTAGGATACTCTTTAAACTCCATGTGTTTGGATTTCTTCCAAATTTCTTCTTGTGATTGAGTTCTAGTTTGAAAGCATCTTGGTCTGAAAATATGCAGGGGACAGTCTCAATCTTTTGGTATCAACCAAAGAGACCTGATTTGTGATCCAGTATGTGGTCTATTCTGGAGAAAGTTACATGTGCACTTGAAAAGAATGTGTATTCAGTTGCATTAGGTTGGTATGTTCTGTATGTATCTGTGAAATCTATTTGTTCCAGTATATCATTCGAGGCTCTTGTTTCTTTGGTAATGTTCTGCTTATATCTGTCATTTGCTGAAAGTGCTGTGTTGAAGTCTCCTGCTATTAGTGTATTATTATATTAAGTATCTCTTTACTTTGATTATTAATTGATTGATATACTTGGTGGCTCCCATATTAGGGGCATAAATATTCATGATTGTTAGGTCTTCTTGTTGAATAGACCCTTTAAGTATCATATAGTGTCTTTCTTCATCTCTTACTACAGTCTTTGGGATAAACTTTATGTGATATGAGGAGTGCTACCCCTGCTTTCTTTTGAGGACGGTTTGAGTGGTAAATAGTTCTCCACCCCTTCATTTTCAGGCTGTAGGTGTCCGTAGGTCTAAAATGAGTCTCTTGTAGACAGCAAATACATGGATCTTGCTTTTTTATCCGGTCTGATACCCTGCATCTTTTGATGGGATCATTTAGCCCATTCACTATTGAAAGATGAATTTAGTGTCATGGTATTACCTATTCAGTCTCTGTTTTTGTGGATTGTTTCCTTGGGCTACCTCTTTCTTTTACAGGGCTCCCCTTAATATTTCTTGCAGGGCCACTTTGGTGGTCACATATTCTTTCAGTTTCTGTCTATCCTGGAAGTTCTTTATCTCTCCTTCTATTCCGAATGGGAGCCTTGCTGGATAAAGTATTCTTGGATGCATTTTCTTCTCCTTTAGGACCTTGTATATATCCTGCCAGCCGTTTCTGCCCTACCAGGTCTCTGTGGAGAGATCTGCTGTTAAGCTAATATTTCTCCCCATATATGTTAAGAATCTCTTATCTCATGCGGCTTTAAGAATTTTCTCTTTATCTTTGAAATTTGCAAGTTTCACCATTAAATGTCGAGGTGTTGGACAGTTTTTATTGATTTGGGGGGGGAATCTTCTCTATCTCTTGGACCTGAATGCCTGTTTCCTGCCCCAGATTTTGGATGTCCTCAGCTATTATTTGTTCAAATATACTGTGGTCCTCTCTCTCAGCCTCTTCTGGAGGCTGAATCCTCTTCTGGAATCCCAATTATACATAAATTCTTCCTTCTCAAGCTATCATTTATTTCCCTAAGGCTTTCCTCATGGTCTCTTAATTGTTTTTCTTTTTTCCTCAGCTTTCTTCCTTACCATCAACTTGCCTTCTATGTCACTCATTCTCTCTTCCACCTCATTAACACTAGCAGTTAGAGCATCCAGTTTGGATTCCATCTCATTTAATCTATTTTTAATTTTGGCCTGATTAGATCTCAGTTCTGCAGTAACACAGTCTGTAGTGTCCTTTATGCTTTTTTCCAGAACCACCAGTAGCTTTATAATTGTAGTTCTGAACTGAATATCTGACATCATATTTAAATCCAAATTTTGTAATTCTGTGGCAGAGAGTATTGTTTCTGGTTCTTTCTTTTATGGTGAATTCTTCCTTCTAGTCATTTTATTCAGTGCAGAGCGGCTGTATGAGTGGGCTGAGTAAAAAATATCAACCATGGCCTAAATAAAATACACTCTAGATGTTTCCAAATAGGTCAGATACCAGAAAATAAAAGAAAAAGTAGAACAGAACAAAAGAAAACAAAAGGACCACTGAAGTGAAAAACAAATTTTAAAACAAAGTAGTAAAAATAAAAAGCCAAAAACCAAAAACAAAGAAGAAAAAAAAAAGTGAAGAAAAGAGAAAAAAGGGGGGTTGGTGGTGGTGATATGGAAGTGGTAGTGGAGAGAGAATGTATTCTACTGAAGGGGTTCTAGAGTGTGATCCTCTTGGTTCTGAGTGTATTTTGTTCTGTATGTTAGAAGATGCTCAATCCCAAATTTATATAAACCAGAAATACTTTTTTTTTTTATAAATTAATTTTTATTGGTGTTCAATTTACCAAAATACAGAATAACACCCAGTGCTCATCCCGTCAAGTGTCCCCCTCCGTGCCCGTCACCCATTCACCCCCACCCCCCGCCCTCCTCCCCTTCCACCACCCCTAGTTCATTTCCCAGAGTTAGAAGTCTTTATGTTCTGTGTCCCTTTCTGATATCTCCCACACATTTCTTCTCCCTTCCCTTATATTCCCCTTCACTATTATTCATATTCCCCAAATAAGTGAGAACATACACTGTTTGTCCTTCTCCGATTGACTTACTTCACTCAGCATAATACCCTCCAGTTCCATCCACGTTGAAGCAAATCGTGGGTATTTGTTGTTTCTAATGGCTGAGTAATATTCCATTGTATACATAAACCACATCTTCTTTATCCATTCATCTTTCGATGGGCACCGAGGCTCCTTCCACAGTTTGGCTATTGTGGACATGGCTGCTAGAAACATCGGGGTGCAGGTGCCCCGGCGTTTCATTGCATCTGAATCTTCGGGGTAAATCCCTAACAGTGCAATTGCTGGGTCGTAGGGCAGGTCTATTTTTAATTCTTTGAGGAACCTCCACACAGTTTTCCAGAGTGGCTGCACCAGTTCACATTCCCACCAACAGTGTAAGAGGGTTCCCTTTTCTCCGCATCCTCTCCAACATTTGTTGTTTCCTGCCTTGTTAATTCTCCCCATTCTCACTGGTGTGAGGTGGTATCTCATTGTGGTTTTGATTTGTATTTCCCTGATGGCAAGTGATGCAGAGCATTTTCTCATGTGCATGTTGGCCATGTCTATGTCTTCCTCTGTGAGATTTCTCTTCATGTCTTTTGCCCATTTCATGATTGGATTATTTGTTTCTTTGGTGTTGAGTTTAATAAGTTCTTTATAGATTTTGGAAACTAGCCCTTTATCTGATATGTTATTTGCAAATATCTTCTCCCATTCTGTAGGTTGTCTTTGAGTTTTGTTGACTGTATCCTTTGCTGTGCAAAAGCTTCTTATCTTGATGAAGTCCCAATAGTTCATTTTTGCTTTTGTTTCTTTTGTTTTCGTGGATGTATCTTGCAAGAAGTTACTGTGGCCAAGTTCAAAAAGGGTGTTGCCTGTGTTCTCCTCTAGGATTTTGATGGAGTCTTGTCTCACATTTAGATCTTTCATCCATTTTGAGTTTATCTTTGTGTATGGTGCAAGAGAGTGGTCTAGTTTCATTCTTCTGCATGTGGATGACCAATTTTCCCAGCACCATTTATTGAAGAGACTGTCTTTCTTCCAGTGGATCGTCTTTCCTCCTTTGTCGAATATTAGTTGACCATAAAGTTCAGGGTCCATTTCTGGATTCTCTATTCTGTTCCATTGGTCTATGTGTCTGTTTTTGTGCCAGTACCACACTGTCTTGATGACCACAGCTTTGTAGTACAACCTGAAATCTGGCATTGTGATGCCCCCAGCTATGGTTTTCTTTTTTAAAATTCCCCTGGCTATTCGGGGTCTTTTCTGATTCCACACAAATCTTAAAATAATTTGTTCTAAGTCTCTGAAAAAAGTCCATGGTATTTTGATAGGGATTGCATTGAACGTGTAAATTGCCCTGGGTAGCATTGACATTTTCACAATATTAATTCTGCCAATCCATGAGCATGGAATATTTTTCCATCTCTTTGTGTCTTCCTCAATTTCTTTCAGAAGTGTTCTATAGTTTTTAGGGTATAGATCCTTTACCTCTTTGGTTAGGTTTATTCCTAGGTATCTTATGCTTTTGGGTGCAATTGTAAATGGGATTGACTCCTTAATTTCTCTTTCTTCAGTCTCATTGTTAGTGTATAGGAATGCCATTGATTTCTGGGCATTGATTTTGTATCCTGCCACGCTACCAAATTGCTGTATGAGTTCTAGCAATCTTGGGGTGGAGGCTTTTGGGTTTTCTATGTAGAGTATCATGTCATCGGCGAAGAGGGAGAGTTTGACTTCTTCTTTGCCAATTTGAATGCCTTTAATGTCTTTTTGTTGTCTGATTGCTGAGGCTAGGACTTCCAATACTATGTTGAATAGCAGTGGTGAGAGTGGACATCCCTGTCTGGTTCCTGATCTTAGGGGAAAGGCTCCCAGTGCTTCCCCATTGAGAATGATATTTGCTGTGGGCTTTTCGTAGATGGCTTTTAAGATATCGAGGAAAGTTCCCTCTATCCCTACACTCTGAAGAGTTTTAATCAGGAATGGATGCTGTATTTTGTCAAATGCTTTCTCTGCATCTAATGAGAGGATCATATGGTTCTTGGTTTTTCTCTTGCTGATATGATGAATCACATTGATTGTTTTACGAGTGTTGAACCAGCCTTGCATCCCGGGGATAAATCCTACTTGGTCATGGTGAATAATTTTCTTAATGTGTTGTTGGATCCTATTGGCTAGTATCTTGTTGAGAATTTTTGCATCCATGTTCATCAGGGATATTGGTCTGTAATTCTCCTTTTTGGTGGGGTCTTTGTCTGGTTTTGGAATTAAGGTGATGCTGGCCTCATAGAATGAGTTTGGAAGTACTCCATCTCTTTCTATCTTTCCAAACAGCTTTAGTAGAATAGGTATGATTTCTTCTTTAAACGTTTGATAGAATTCCCCTGGGAAGCCATCTGGCCCTGGACTCTTGTGTCTTGGGAGGTTTTTGATGACTGCTTCAATTTCCTCCCTGGTTATTGGCCTGTTCAGGTTTTCTATTTCTTCCTGCTCCAGTTTTGGTAGTTTGTGGCTTTCCAGGAATGCGTCCATTTCTTCTAGATTGCCTAATTTATTGGCGTAGAGCTGTTCATAATATGTTTTTAAAATCATTTGTATTTCCTTGGTGTTGGTAGTGATCTCTCCTTTCTCATTCATGATTTTATTAATTTGAGTCTTCTCTCTCTTCTTTTTAATAAGGTTGGCTAATGGTTTATCTATCTTATTAATTCTTTCAAAGAACCAACTCCTGGTTCTATTGATCTGTTCCACAGTTCTTCTGGTCTCAATTTCGTTGAGTTCTGCTCGAATTTTAATTAACTCTCTTCTTCTGCTGGGCGTCGGGTCGATTTGCTGCTTCTTCTCTAGCTCCTTTATGTGTAAGGTTAGCTTTTGTATTTGAGTTCTTTCCAGTTTTTGAATGGATGCTTGTATTGCGATGTATTTCCCCCTCAGGACTGCTTTTGCTGCATCCCAAAGATTTTGAACAGTTGTATCTTCATTCTCATTAGTTTCCATGAATCTTTTTAATTCTTCCTTAATTTCCTGGTTGACCCTTTTATCTTTTAGCAGGATGGTCCTTAACCTCCACGTGTTTGAGGTCCTTCCAAACTTCTTCTTGTGATTGAGTTCTAATTTCAAGGCGTTATGGTCTGAGAATATGCAGGGGACGATCCCAATCTTTTGGTATCGGTTCAGACCCGATTTGTGACCCAGTATGTGGTCTATTCTGGAAAAAGTTCCATGTGCACTTGAGAAGAATGTGTATTCAGTTGAGTTTGGATGTAAAGTTCTGTAGATATCTGTGAAATCTATCTGGTCCAGTGTATCATTTAAAGCTCTCGTTTCTTTGGAGATGTTGTGTTTAGAAGACCTATCAAGGGTAGAGAGAGCTAGATTGAAGTCACCAAGTATAAGTGTATTATTATCTAAGTATTTCTTTACTTTGGTTAATAATTCGTTTAAGTATTTGGCAGCTCCCACATTCGGGGCATATATATTGAGGATTGTTAAGTCCTCTTGTTGGATAGATCCTTTAAGTATGATATAGTGTCCCTCTTCGTCTCTCACTACTGTCTTCGGAGTGAATTTTAGTTTATCTGATATAAGGAGGGCTACCCCTGCTTTCTTTTGAGAACCATTTGAATGGTAAATGGTTCTCCAACCTTTTATTTTCAGGTTGTAGGTGTCCTTCTGTCTAAAATGAGTCTCTTGTAGACAGCAAATAGATGGGTCCTGCTTTTTTATCCAGTCTGAAACCCTGCGCCTTTTGATGGGGTCATTAAGCCCGTTCACGTTCAGAGTTACTATTGACAGATATGAGTTTAGTGTCATCATGATATCTATTTAGTCCTTGTTTTTGTGGATTGTTCCACTGAACTTCTTCTTAAAGGGGAATTTTAAGAGTCCCCCTTAAAATTTCTTGCAGAGCTGGTTTGGAGGTCACATATTCTTTCAGTTCCTGCCTGTCTTGGAAGCTCTTTATCTCTCCTTCCATTTTGAATGAGAGCCTTGCTGGATAAAGTATTCTTGGTTGCATGTTCTTCTCATTTAGGACCCTGAATATATCCTGCCAGCCCTTTCTGGCCTGCCAGGTCTCTGTGGAGAGGTCTGCTGTTACCCTAATATTCCTCCCCATGAAAGTCAGGGACTTCTTGTCTCTTGCTGCTTTAAGGATCTTCTCTTTATCTTTGGAATTTGCAAGCTTCACTATTAGATGTCGAGGTGTTGAACGGTTTTTATTGATTTTAGGGGGGGATCTCTCTATTTCCTGGATCTGAATGCCTGTTTCCCTTCCCAGATTGGGAAAGTTTTCAGCAAGGATTTGTTCAAATACATATTCTGGCCCTCTGTCCCTTTCGGCGCCCTCGGGAACCCCAATTAAACGTAGATTTTTCTTCCTTAGAGTGTCATTTATTTCCCTTAATCTGTCTTCATGGTTCTTTAATTGTTTATCTCTTTTTTCCTCAGTTTCCCTCTTTGCCATTAACTTGTCTTCTATGTCACTCACTCGTTCTTCCACCTCGTTAACCCTCGTCGTTAGGACTTCTAGTTTGGATCGCATCTCATTCAATTGATTTTTAATTTCTGCCTGATTGGATCTAAATTCTGCAGTCATGAAGTCTCGTGAGTCCTTAATGCTTTTTTCTAGAGCCACCAGTAGCTGTATAATAGTGCTTCTGAATTGGCTTTCCGACATTGAATTGTAATCCAGATTTTGTAGCTCTGTGGGAGAGAGGGCTGTTTCTGATTCTTTCTTTTGAGGTGAGGTTTTCCTTCTAGTCATTTTGCTCAGTGCGGAGTGGCCAAAAACAAGTTGTATTGGGAGAATGAGAGAAAGAGAGAGAAGGAAAGAAAAGAGAAAAAGAAAAAAGAAAAAGAAAAGAAAAAGGAAAGAAGAGAAGAAAAAGGGAAAGAAAAAGAAAGAAAGGTGAAAAAAAAAGGGGGTGGGGGAAGCAATCAGAAATCAAAAAGAAAAGAAAAAAGAAAAGAAAAAAAAAACACGGGGGAGTATTTCTGTAGAGTTTAAGTCCCTTGACTTCCCCTGGAACTGGTCCGTCCAGCTGGTCTTCTGGGGGAGGGGCCTGTTGCGCTGATTTTCAGGTGTTAGCACTTGGGGGAGCTGCTCTGCCCCTGCCTGCTGCAGGGCTCAGCGGGGGTTGTTTACCCCGTGAGGTCTCAGGAGGATCAGCGGCAGTTGCTATGGCAACTCTGGAAGCCTGGATTCAGTCTCCGCAGGAACTACGGGGCTCGGGGCTCTCGGCTCTCCGTCCGCAGGGCCTGGAGGCTCCGGGGCGGGGCCGCTGATCTGCTCAGCTCGGGGCAGGAGCGTCCTTGCTGTCCTGGGCCCTCCCGGCCTCTGCCTGTCCCGGGGGGAGGCCGGATCCTGGGCTGTGTCCCGGCGCCCTGTGCTCCCGGGCCTGTGTTGTTGGATTTGCGCTCCCGCCCCGCAGCTCCCTCCCTGGAGCCGCTCCCGAGCCCCTCCGAACTGCTCCGGTGCGTGCTGCAGCCCTTAGGGAGCTCGGTGCACTCTCCTGCGCTTGCAGGTGCCTGTTAGTGTCCCCGGGAGCCCGAGGGCATCCCCGCCCTCCTGGGTCCTGCTCCAACTCCCTGCGAGCCCCTTTCCGCCCGCCCGGGAAGGTTGGTGCAGCTCCTGCTCCTCCGGGACGGGGCTTTCCTGTCCTGGGGACACTCGCCCCGGCCTCAGCCCGGCTCCTCCGGGGCCCCTCCCCCTCGGAGGCCTTTTGTTTCTTTATTTCTTTTCCCCGTCTTCCTACCTTGATAGAAGCGTGAACTCCTCTCACTGTAGCATTCCAGCTGGTCTCTCTTTAAATCTCAGGCCGAATTCGTAGATTTTCAGGATGGTTTGAAGGTTATCTAGGTAATTTGTTGGGGACAGGTGATTTGGGGACCCTACTCCTCCGCCATCTTGCCCCTCCCTCCTTACCAGTCTTCTCTTGACTCCAGAAATACTTTTTTAAAAATATTTTATTTATTTATTCATGAGAGATACACAGAGAGAGGCAGAGACACAGGCAGAGGGAGAAGCAGGCTCCCTCGGGGAGCCTGATATGGGACTCAGTCCTAGGACCCCAGGATCATGCCCTGAGCCAAAGGCAGAGTCTCAACCACTGAGCCACCCAGGCATCCCTAAATCAGGAATATTTATATAAAGCTCCAACACTGACCACAAAAACATAAACAAGATAAAAGAGGGGAGCAGAATGGGAAAGAAGATAGAATATAATCTCACAGAATGAACCAACACAGTGTTCCACTTGGTTCTGGGTGTATTTTGGTCGCATGTTACAAGGTACTAACTTCCACCATTGTAAAACAAAACGAGGCAGAAAAAAACAAAAAACAAATACCCATATCTTGTATATTTACCAAAATTAAATTGGATACGTTGAAGGGAATCCAGAAGTGAAAAATATATCTAAGACATGTAATTGTAGAAATATGAAAGTCAAATAGGAAAAAACTTAAAAATGAAGAGTTAATGAAATGAAATATTGTAGATAAGGTGGAAAAGAGAAAAAATATTGGAAAATTTCAGTGTGACATAAAAATGGGTCATAACGGAAGAAGACAAACAAAAATAAAGACCCTCTAGTTCCATATACTATTTTCGCTTGGTCCTGGAACTTTCCTGTGTTGCTTGTTCAGTAAATTTGCTTTTCCCCTGTTCTTCCAGCTAGTCTTCTGGGGGAGGGGCTGCTGTGCTGATTCTCAGGTGTGTGTACCTGGGTGGAGATGCCCCGCCCCTTGCCAGGTGCTGGGCTCAGTGGGAGCTGCTTACCCCCCGAGGCCTCTATTCCCTGGCCACCCCGCCCCTCCCAGGCACAGGGTGCAACAGAGAAAAATAAAAAATGGCGGCAGCCAGGTCTCCAGCTTGGGGTTGAGCTCCCCTTGAGTAACTAACCTCAGTCTCCCAGTCCACACTGGCCTAAGTGCTCCCAGGGAGGTGCAGATGCACTGATCTGCACAGCTTGGAGGTGCCCGGTGGCAGGAGAGTCCTCGCTGTCCTGTACCCTCCCTGCTTCCGCTTACCCTGGGGGGACACAGGATCCCCGGCTTTGTCTGCTTGGGTGCCCTGGGATCCAGGGCCCTGCTGCACCCATGCTCCTGGAGGCTGCCTCTCCAGAAAGGAATGGGGCACAGCCACCTCTGTCCAGAGCCGGCCCGCCTGCCTGACTGGCTTCTCCCAAATGCCCCAAGGGCTGCAGGCTCCAGCCCCTTTCTGATATTGGACCGCAGTTTGCAGTGCACTTTCTCCCAGGCAGCGCTCTTCTTATAGTGATTCTGGGAATCTGGAGGCTTCACTACCCCTCATGAGATTCTGTTCAATTTCCCTGCTGAGCACTTTTCCATCAGGGAAAACTCTGGCACCAATTTTTAAAGTTCCCGCTTCTCCAGGGCTGGGCTTTCATGCCACGGAAGCTTTCACTGCTAGTAGCAATTCCCCTCCCCCACTTTATTCATATTCTTCTTCTTCTTCTTCTTCTTCTTCTTCTTCTTATTATTATTATTATTATTATTATTTTGCCCTCCTACCTTGTTAGAAGCAAAAACTTTTCTCTTTGTAGCATTCCAGCTCTTCTCTCTTCAAATCTCAGGTCAAATTTGTAGGTGTTCAGGATGTTTTGGAAGTTATCTCGGTAAGTTTGTAGGACTAGAGGAGTTGAAGACCCCTACTCTTCCACAATCTTGCCCCTCCTCCTTCTCTTTATATATTTTGGATACTAACCCT
The DNA here is from genome assembly GCF_905146905.1 of Nyctereutes procyonoides. Classification (NCBI taxonomy): domain Eukaryota; kingdom Metazoa; phylum Chordata; class Mammalia; order Carnivora; family Canidae; genus Nyctereutes; species Nyctereutes procyonoides. The sequence goes on from NW_026575126.1 coordinate 75,563,559, forward strand.
TTATCAGATCTGTCATTTGCAAGTATCTGCCCCCATTCAGTAAATTGCCTGTTAGTTTTGTTGGTTGCTTCCCTCACTGTGCAGAAATTGTAATTTTGATGTAATTTCAATAGTGTATTTTTGCTTTTGCTTCCCTAGCCTCAGGAGACATATCTAGAAAAATGTTGCTATGGCCAATGTTACACATTACTGCCTGTGCTCTGTCCAAGGATTTTTATGGTCTCAGGTCTCACATTTAGGTCTTCAATCCATTTCGAGTTTATTTTTGTGGGTGGTGTAAGAAAGTGGTATAGTTTCCTTCTTCTGCATGTTGCTGTCCAATTTTCCCAACACCATTTGTTGAAGACTGTCTTTTCCCATTATATATTCATTTCTCCTTTGTCAAAGATTGATTGTATGATTGTGGATTTATTTCTGAGTTTTCTATCCTATTTCATTGATCTATGTGCCTAGTTTTAGGCTGGTACTATACTGTTTTGTTTACTATAACTTTCTAATATAACCTGAAGTCTGGATTTGTGATGCCTGCGTTTTGTTTTGTTTTTTGTTCTTTCAAGGTTGCTTTGGCTATTTAAGGTCTTTTGTGGTTTCAAATTGTAGGATTGTTTGTTTTATTTCTGTGGAAAATGTTGGTATTTTGATAGGGATGGCACTGAATCTGTAGATTGCTTGGGGTAAAATAGACATTTTAACAATATTTGTTCTTCCAACCCATAGCATGGAATGTTTTTCCACTTAATTGCATTGTCTTGAATTTCTTTCATCAGTGTTAGTTTTCAGAGTGCTGGTCTTTCACTTCTTTGGTTAAGTTTATTCCCAGGTTTTATGTTACTATTTGTTTTGGTGCAATTGTAAATAAGATTGTTTTCTTAATTTCACTTACTGCTACTTCATTATTAGCATATAGTAATGCAAAAGACTTCCATACGTTGATTCTGTATCCTGCAAATTTACTGAATTCATTTATCAATTCTAGTAGTTTTTTGGTGGAATCTTTTGGGTTTTCTACATCATGTCATCCTGAAACAGTGACAACTTTACTTCTTCCTTATCAATTTGGATGACTTTATTTCTTTACGTTGTCTGATTGCTGTGGCCAGAACTTCCAGTAGTACACTGAATAAAAGGGGTGAGAGTGGACATCCTTATCTTATTCGTGACCTTAGGGGAAAAGCTGTCAGGTTTTCACCATTGAGTATGATGTTATCTGTGGGCTTTTCACATAAGGCCTTTATCATGTTGAGGTATGTTCCCTCCAGACCTATCTTGCAGAGGATTTTTTTTTTTAATCATGAATGGATGTTGTCCTTTGTTGAATGCTTTATCTGCATCTATTGAAATGATCATATGGTTATTATCCTTCTCTTATTGATGTGATTTATCATGTTGATTATTTTGCAAATATTGAACCACCCTTGTCTACTGGGAATAAATCTCACTTGATCATGGTGTATGATTTTTTTAAAAGATTTTATTTATTTATTCAAGAGAATAAGCACACAAATGAGAGAGTGAGGGAGAGCATGAGCAGGGCAGGGGGTGGGAAGAGGGAAAAGCAGACTCCCCACTGAACAGGGAGCCCAATATGGAGGTCAATCTCAGGAGCCTAGGATCATGACCTGAGCTGAAAGCAGACACTTAACTGAGGCACCCAGGCACCCCTATGTATGACCGTTTTTAATGTATTGTTGCATTTGGTTTGCTGCCTTTTTTTTTTTTGGAGGATTTTGCATCTATATTCATGAGAGGTTTTGGCCTATATTTCTCTTTTTTGGTCGTGTCTTTATCTGGTTTTGGTATCAAAGTGATACTGGCCCTATAGAACGAATTTGGAAGTTTTCCTTCCTATTCTATTTTTTGGAATAGTTTGAGAAGAATAAGTATTAACTCTTTATTTTTTATTATTTTAAAATTTTTAAAATATTTTTTAAAACTCTTCTTTGAATGTTTGGGAGAATTCAGAGAATTCATCTGTAAAGCTGTCTGGTCCTGGACTTTTGTTTTTGGAGGAATTTTTTTATTGCTGATTCAATTTCATTGCTGGTAATGGTCTACTCAGATTTTCTGTTTCTTCCTGATTCATTTTTGGTGCATTATATGTTTCTAGAAATTTATCTATTTCTGCTAAGTGTCCGATTTGTTAGCAGATAGGTTTTCATATTACGTTACCATTGTTTGGATTTCTGAGGTATTGGTTGTTATTTCTCCTTTTTTGTTAGTGATTTGGTTTATGTGAGTTCTCTTTCTTTTTATGAGCATAGCTACAGATTTATCAAAGAACCTAGCTCCTGGTTTCATTGATCTCTTCTTACTGTTTTTTTTTTAAATTTATAGAGCAATTTGGGGGAGGTTGATACCTTTTTATGTCAAGTCTTACTATCCATGAACATTGTATGTCTATTTATTTAAATGTCTTTTCAATTCTTTGATCATTCTGTAAATTTTTGTTAAATATATCCTAAGGATGTCATTTTTATTTGAATTCTCATAAATTATATTTTGTTTTAAACTTTGGTTTATGTATTTCCATTGTTAGTTCTATATAATATAGCAATGTGAGTGATTTTTACAAGTTGATGTATCTTGGGATCCCTGGGTGGTGCAGCGGTTTGGCGCCTGCCTTTGGCCCAGGGCACGATCCTGGAGACCCGGGATCGAATCCCACGTCGGGCTACCGGTGCATGGAGCCTGCTTCTCCCTCTGCCTGTGACTCTGCCTCTCTGTCTCTCTCTGTGTGACTATCATGAATAATTAAATAAAATCTTTAAAAAAAACCAAGTTGATGTATCTTGTGATCTTTCTGAACTCACATATTAATTCTAAAAGGTTTTTGTAGATTCCTCAACCCCTTCTTTTTTTAAGATTTTATTTATTTATTCATGATAGACACAGAGAGAGAGAAAGAGAGAGAGGGAGAGAAAGAGAGGCAGAGACACAGGCAGAGGGAGAAGCAGGCTCCATGCAGGGAGCCTGACGTGGGACTCGATCCTGGGTCTCCAGGATCACACCCCGGAGCTGAAGGTGGCGCTAAACTGCTGGGCCACCAGGGCTGCCCTCAACCCTTTCTTTCTTCTTTCTTTCTTTCTTTCTTTCTTTCTTTCTTTCTTTCTTTCTTTCTCTTTCCTTCCTTTTTTCTCTTTCTTTCTTTCTTTCTTTCTTTCTTTCTTTCTTTCTTTCTTTCTTTCTTCTTTCTCTTTTTTCTTTCCTTCTTTCTTTCTTCAACCCTTTCTATGTAGACAAATGTGTCATCTGCAAATACAGACAGATTTATTTCTTCCTTTCTGCCTGTATTTCCTTTTATTTCTATTTCTTGCTGTATTCAATGACTAGAAGTTCCAGTACTGTGTTGTATAAGAGTAAGCAGTCATCCTTGCCTCATTCCCAGTCTTAGGGTGAAAGCTCTCAGGCTTTTACCATTAAATAGTCTGATAGCTGTAGATACTCTTTATCAAGGTAATCCCTCCATATTGCTAACTTGCTGAGAGCTTTTATCACACATTCATATGTATGTGTATTTTAAAAATACACATAGCATAAAATTTATAATTTGGGTCATTTCAAAGTATGCAATTCTGTGGCATTAAGTATATTTAGATTGTTGTAAACCACCACCACTATTTCCAGAACATTTTCATTACCTTAAATAGAAACTCCATATCCATTAAGCAGTCACTCCCCATTCTTTCCTCTCCCTGGAAACCACAAATCTACTTTCTGTCTGTATGGATTTACATCTTCTAGACATTTAATATAAATGGAATAACACAATATATGCTCCTTTGTGTCTGGCTTCTTTCACTCAGTATAATGTTTCCAAGGCTCATTCATGTTGTGGCCTGTTTCTGTACTTCCATTTCTTTTTCAGCTGAATACGACTTCATTGTGTGGTTATAACACATTTTGTTCATCCATTGATGAACATTTGGGTTATTTCCACCTTTTGCTATTGAAAAGTGCTGCTATGAACATTTGTATATAAGTTTTTGTTTAAACACCTGCTTTCAATTTTTTTGGATCATATGATAATTCTATGCTTAATTTTTTGAGGAACCACTAAACTGTTTTCTAAAGCAGCTGCACTATTTTACATTTCCACCAGCAATGTACAATGTTTCAATTACTTAACAAACTTATTTTCCTTTTAAAATTATTTGGCCATCCTAGTGGGATTGAAGTGCATTTTCCTAATAATTAAAGACATTGAATGTGTGTTCACATACTTCTTGGCCATTTGTATATCCCTTTTTACAAATGTCTATTCAAGTCCTTAGCCAGTTCTTAAATTGCGTTGTCTTTTTCATGTTGAATTGCTATAGTTCTTTCTATATTCTATATCCAGACCCTTATGAGATCTATGATTTTCAAATACTTTCTCCCATTCTGTAGGTTGTTTTCTCATTTTCTTGATGTATCCTTAATTATAAAAGTTTTTAATTTTGATAAAGTTCAGTGTAATTTTTTTCTTTTTTGCTTGTGTTTTTGGTGTCATAGTTACGAAATCATGGCCAAATCCAAGGTCATGAAAATTTATGTTTTCTTTTAAGGGTTTTATAATTTTAGATCTTATGGTTAGATCTCTCATCCATTTTGAGTTAATTTTGTATATGGTGTGAGATAAGGGTCCAACTTCATTCTTTTGCTTGTGGATGTCCAGTTGTTCCAGCTTCATTATTGAAGAGACTATCTTTCCTCATTGAATGGCCTTGTCACTCTTTTTAAAAATCATTTGAGGGATCCCTGGGTTGAGGCGGCTTAGCGCCTGCTTTTGGCTCAGGGCGCGATCCTGGAGTCCCGAGATCGAGTCCCGAGATCGAGTCCCGAGTCAGGCTCCCGGCATGGAGCCTGCTTCTCCCTCCTCCTGTGTCTCTGCCTCTCTCTATATATATGTCTATCATAAATAAACAAGTAAATAAATAAATCTTTAAAAAAATAAAAATAAAAAATAAAAACCATTTGAGCGCAGCCCAAGTGGCTCAGCGGTTTAGCGCCGCCTTCAGCCCAGGGCGTGATCCTGGAGACTAAGGATCGAGTCCCGCCTCAGGCTCCCTGCATGGAGCCTGCTTCTCCCTCTGCCTGTGTCTCTGCCTCTCTCTCTCATTCTGTATCTCTCATGAACAAATAAATAAAATCTTAAAAAAAATAACATTTGACCACAGACATATGAGTTTATTTCTAGATTCTCAGTTATATTCCATTGCACTATATGTTTATCCTTACACCAGTACCACACGTTTTGATTACTATAGCTTTGAGGTAAATTGGGAAATGTGAATTTTCTAGCTTTGTCTTCCTTCTCAAGGTTTTTCTATTTGGGATTCCTTGAAATTTCTTTTTTAAAAATTTTATTTATTTATTCATGAGAGACAGAGAGAGAGAGATAGAGAGAGAGAGAGGCAGAGACATAGGCAGAGGGAGAAGCAGGCTCTCCACAGGGAGCTGGAAGCCGGACTTGATCCCAGGATCCTGGTGTCACAGCCTGAGCCAAAGGCAGATGCTCAACTGCTGAGCCACTCAGGTGCTCTCCACATTACTTTTAGAAACAACATTTCCAGGGCACCAGAAGAAGCATCTCCATGTCCACCCCTTGCACTGTTTGGATTCAAGTGATACTCATTGTTCCTCTTCTCCCTTACTCATTCTCTGTGGGGTTTATGATGAAATGACCAGCCATAATCCCCTGGTAACCATGCAGTTCTCAGGTCAAGGGTGCTTCACTTGTTGATTTACTGTCACACTTGATCCAAAGAGCCCTAGAAGGTACCCAAGTGGATCACTTGGTGCTCCACATAGTATTTTCTTCCTCAGTGAGTGGCAGCATGCATACTTCCTCTAGTAATCATGGTCAATTATCCATGCCAAGATACTAATCCTTGGATATAAGGAACCTGGAAGTGCCCTGGCAATAGCCATGGTTCACAGTTCAAGGGGACACTTGCTGTACTCCACTGGGGGAAGTACAATGGGGGAGAATCTGACCCCATTGGAGACCAGGAGGTCTAACTTGCAGAGCTAAGTTATGAAAAAGAGAAGAACCAAATCTCTCAGAGTTTCACTGGGAACGATAGTTTGTGGGACCACTCATACTTCCACCCTTGGGCTCTCAGATCCATGTATTCTTTCTACTAGACACATGGCACCTTATTATAAGGCTCTTTGATTCTATATGTATATGGAGTTCTGGAGAATGGTACCTCACCACCATAGAGCATCATGTCAGATGTATCATCCATAGATTATTTCAGGACTATGGATCTGGTAACTCTGAGTGGTGCAATGCATGATACAATCCCATGATTGTAGGGCCTTCTGTTATAAAGGGGGTCCCTGGGTCTGGTATGATGAACAGTTATGTGGGATCCCATTTGGGTTAACCTAATGTTCCATAGGTCTTTAGCTACTGGTGCTGGCTAAGGTCTTGTGGGCAGAAGGAGCTAACTCAGATCCAAAGGAGGGGCCTTTTCCTGTTAGAATAATCTCTGCATCTTAGATTAGATTAATCAATGCAGTCAATTTGCATCCAGAGGTCACTTGATCTAGAGGAATAGTGCTTGTCTGGCTTAGATCTCTGTTGCTTACAGGTTGGATATTCAGTCTTGGTGAGCTCACACTGTAGGGCCCATACATAACCTCCATTTCTCCACCATGGTCACTCTGGTCTCAGAGCTATTGTGCCAGATCTGGGGTCATCAGTGATTGAAGCTGGCTGATGTCAACTGATCATTTTGTCTACTTGGTTGCTAAGTGTTTCTTCCATTGCAACTGCTGTCTTGTGGGTTTTTTTTTTAAAGATTTTATTTTTAAGTAATCTCTACACCTTATGTGAAGCTCAAACTCACAACTCTGAGATCAAGAGTTACATGCTCTACTGACTGAGCCAGCCAGGCACCCCACTGGTGAGCATTAATGTGAGTTACAAAGATCATCACATTTCAGACCCACTCCAATTCTTCTACCATAGAGTTCCTCGTCCTCCATCTTTTTTTCCTTTCAGAATTCTGGCCAGACAGCCAGGCCATTAGCCACCACCCACAATTCATCGGCCACCCACCCTATTGGTGGGCCACCTCTCCTTCCATACTGAATACATGATGAGATGCACTTCTCAAAGCTCTGCCCTCTAGAGGACTTTGTGGTCTGTTTCAGAGACTCTCCAGAGGCTGAAGTGCCATTGTCATTCATTTTTGGCTTTGACCCACATACCAAGCTGACCCATGTGTAAATTAAGTTTAGGCTTTCACATCCTTTGTTAGTTGTTCTTAAGGTAGCCTGACAATGGCCATAAGTGTGAGCTGAGGGAGGGGCTCTGGTGCAGTTCACTAGTATCTTCTGGTCTTGCTTGTGCATTATCTAGCATGTAACATTTCCATCTTATAGTGACTGCTCCTGGGCCCACCCTATCTATGACTTGGTGGGTCGTACAGAACCCAATTTATGATGGGAATTTGAATGCTAGTAACTTGGTGACCCACAGCCAGATGCTCCATGTCTACCTGGGCTTAGATGCTACAGATCATTTGGCCTTGCTTCCACACTAGGGGGTCCCCCTGTGTAAGCTCCACAGAGCATATTTTCCTACCGCCAATATTTCTAAGACCAATTTCTGCCAGATTATATGTGGTCTCAGGGGGTAAGTTTCTTTGTGCCAGTCTGGGCTTGCTGAGGAGCCCTTTCCTGCTCTGGGTCCTACTCAAAGCTACAAGTCATTGGAACACTCAGTACATGGGCTATAGTAGCATTTCTGAATGAGATTTGTTGCCTCTAGACTTAAACAGTCCTGGGAGGTTTTAAGATCTATTGTTTGTGATCGTGAGGTGCAAGATGCAATGAGTTGGTTTTTACTTGGTATGGGAGTGGGGGTATGTATGGATGTATCAGTATGCCCTGACCACTGGACCCTTAAAAATTTTTACTGATGTAGGAGAACTCTGAATCTTTGTAGGATTTATTTCCCACCCATTGGACTGCATATGCTTTGTTAAGATCTCCAGCGTATCAGCCACTTCTTGCTTACCTAGCTAGACTAACATAATATAGTTACCAATGTAGTATATCAGTATAAAGTTTTGTTGGATATTCAGAATGCCTGGATGTCTTCAGTAGACAGGAGAATTAACATGACCTTGTGGCAAAACTGTAAATGTATGTTGTTGCCTGGCCCGTGTGAATGGAAACTACTTCTGATCACCTTTTCTAATGGGAATAGAAAAAATTGCATTCGCCAAGTCAGTATCAATGGCCACATACCACAAACCTAGGGCTGTGTGAATGTGCTCTAGAAAGAATGTCATATCAGACACAACAGGTGTCTGTTGGGGACTGCTTGGTGGAGTTTGTGGTAGTCTACTGTCATTCTCCACAACTCTTCGGTTTCTGCAGGAAACAGTTTGGAAAAGTAAATGGAGAAAATGAGGACCACCATGCCTGCATCTTTGAGATTCTTACATGTGGTACTAATGTCTGTCATTCCCATAGGATGCTAGATTGTTTTTATATGTACTATTTTGGCTAGGCAGTGGGGAAAGGGGTAGCATCAGAGGGTTCCCACACAAGATCTTCCTCAACTAAGGGCTACATCAAACAGAAAATATGTCAATCCCAGTGACACATTTGACAGTTAGAGAAGACCATCAAGTGGGTCTATGGATCAGTGGACCCACTACAAGCTGAGCCTTGGACAGGAACAATTTATCCTCTGACCACCATATACCTCCACTCTTACAAGAAGTCAGCCATGATGCTGGTTATCAATGTCACCTCAGATCTGGTGTCTAATAGTCCTTTAAATGGTTGAGTATTCCCCCAACCCCAGTGCAGAGTTACCCAAGTGAATGGCCATAGGTCACTTTTGGAGAAGCACTAGACAATCATCACCTGGCATCTTTGCTGTGATATTGTGGGATTGTACCTAATAGGAACTTGGCATCTTCTTCAGTCAGTGGGTTCCAGCTCTGAAAACTAACTCAGTTCTGGAGACTTGGCAAGGGATTACAGGGATTTTGTTTTTGTTTTTGTTCTTTGCTAGGATGACCCCCCTCAGCTTCTTGGTCACACATCCTTGCTTTCTTCTGATGGTATGAGCAGCTAGTGCGAGCTGCCCATCTATTTGGCCTTTGGGATTGCCAATGTTTTATTAAGCATCTTCATAATTTCCTGTGGATCAGGACCTCTTAGCTGCCACCTCAGTCCTGTTGTTTATTGCAATAATAAACACTGTTTCCCACCTGGCTTCTGGCAGGTGCGAGTGGCTACCTAGCCGCCACTGTCCTAGGATCCAATCATCCCCATTGTTATTAGTGAGCCCAGCTCCATAATGGGATTTTCCGTCAGCCTTGATGTCACCTTTGTAGAACCATCACTGAACTTCATAGTGATAAATGGTTCCATCTTACCAGCACCTTCCTTCTGATCGTGGAAAATTTGGTATCCTGTGGATGATGTGGATTCTTATGGAACATAATCATTTGGTGGATCTTCTGGCTGTACATAGTATACCCATTTGAGTTCACCATTTCTGAGTCTTTTTATCCCTTCCTCCACCATCTGCAGCAGCAACTATGGCATTCCAAATTAACTTTGGGTTATCATCTCCTGGGGTCCTTGCCAGGGTGTTAAACCCTATCTCTTGAAAGAGTGCTTCCAATTCAATAAGGTCTCCCCTCTGCAACCTTACATTCTGGCTCCCATGACCAAGTGTCCTGGGTCTCCAGTCCCAAGAGCCATGCCTCCTCCCCGTATGTGCTGGTTAGATCTTACAGCACCTTTGGGGGATAGTCCCTCTCTCCAATTATTAGAGCCAGCATGTCCTTGACAGGGTTATGCTGCAACCAGCTGCTGGCCTAAGTGACAAGAGGGGCCTTGGGGGCAGGTCCTGGGGAGAGGGGGCATGTTGTCTTGTAGGGTCAAACCTTTGTATCATCAAACAAGGAGAGAGTGACTTTTCTTAATAAGGAGCGGTGAGCACTTCTGCAGCCTCAAAAGAGCTAGCAAAATCAAGATGTTCTAGATATTTGGGTCACCTATATGTCAGGGTTCCATTTTTGCCTTCAGGGTACTGAACTTGACATAACAGACCTGTTGACCTCAGTAGCTCAGCCCCATATCAAGTCCTGAGCCTGGTCCTCAGCTTTTTCTGTGCCTCTTGCTGTGGGACATGAGAACCTATTTGTAAGCTACCAAGGATGCCCTGTGGCTTTAACATATGGCTTTTAATGGTCTATTAATCACCCACAGCTTTTTGCTGTCTTTTCCTAGCATATCAGTGGCACTTAGGAATAATTACTAATATTTTTTTTCTCCTCCTTTCCATAGATAAGAGCTATAAATTCTCAGATATGGGAGAATGAACGAAAGAAGGCATATTCTAGAAGTCATACTTGGAATGAGGGTGGAATGGGTTCCTTGTTTTATGACTTTTAGTCTATGTGTGTTTTATGCACATGATAGAAAGAGTCAGGCCATGTCATTGCTTTGCTCAAAACCTTCCAGAGCCACACTGGGCTCCAGGTATGCTCCTGCCTCAGGGCCTTTGCATTTGCTATTCCCTTTGCCTGGATCCATTTCGCTCAGATATTGTCACGTTCTCTCTGCCCACTCCTTCCGATCTTTACTAAACATGTCACTTCTTCATGTGAAGAAGGCCATCAAGTTCTTCATGGAACTTCCTTAGCCTTCTCCCTGCCACCAACACATACTAACTCGCTTCCCTTCTCTCCTGAGTCTCTCATTAGTATTTATCACCACTTAGCATACAACATACTTTGTGACAATGTCTTATTTGTCTGGTTTCCCTCTCTAAAAGTAACCTCTATAAAAACAGAGGTTTTTGCTCCCTCTGCACCCTTCCCCTCATTGCTTGGTCCCCAAAACCTATAATAGTACTTGGCACATATATAAGTGCTCAGAAAAATTTATCAAATTAATAATCTTAAGGTAGATTGTGAAACTCTTAAAAATCCTGAACAGGTGAGTAAAACTCCTTTCTTTTTTTATTTTTATTTATTTATTTTTATTTATGATAGTCACACACACACACACAGAGAGAGAGAGAGAGGCAGAGACATAGGCAGAGGGAGAAGCAGGCTCCATGCACCGGGAGCCCGACGTGGGATTCGATCCCGGGTCTCCAGGATCGCGCCCTGGGCCAAAGGCAGGCGCCAAACCGCTGCGCCACCCAGGGATCCCTCCTTTCTTTTTTTAAATGAGATTTTTTTTTTTAACTGGGATAAAACTCCAGTAATATAAACTAACCATTTTCAAGTGTACAAATTCAGTAGCATTTTGTAAATTCACAGTGTTGTACAGCCATCACCTCCATATATTTACAAAAGGTTTTCATCACCTGAAAAGGAGACCGTGTCTCCATCAAGCAGTCACTCCCATTCCCCCTTCCCTGAGCCCGTGGAGCCACTTAGGTGCTTCCTGTCTCTACAGACTTGCCTATTCTGCATATTTCATAGAAAGGGGATCACACAATATCTGCTTCTTCTGTGCCTGGCTTCTTCATTAGCATGACGTTCACACCGTAGCATATGTCGGTGCCTCGTTCCCTCTTGGTTCCGTTTTGGTGGCTGAATAAGACTCCATTCTCCACCGAGAGCACATGTCGATCACTCATCGGGGTTGGACACGTGCGGCGCTTGCACCTGTTAGCTCCCGCTGGTAATGCTGCCCCGAACATTCATGTTCACGTCTTGCTTCGCATTCCTGCTTTCAAGTGTTGAGGGGAACTCCTTAGTACTGATGTCACGAACCTACAGCAGCTGTTTGCCGACGTGTCATCAGGAGTTAGGCTGCTGTGCTTGAGGAACGTGGGAGAAACCCGCGAGGAGGCTCAGGGCCAGCTCCGGCCCTTCACCACCTTTCTTTCTTTCTTTCTTTCTTTCTTTCTTTCTTTCTTTCTTTCTTTCTTTCTTTCTTTCTTTCTTTCTTTCTTTCTTTCTTTCTTTCTTTCTTTCTTTCTTTCTTTCTTCTTTCTTTCTCTTTCTTTCTTTTTTCTTTTTCTTTTTCTTTCTTCTTTCTTTCTTTCTTTCTTTCTTTCTTTCTTTCTTTCTTTCTCTTCTTTCTTTCTTTCTTTACTTTCTTCTTTCTTCTTTCTTTCTTTCTTTCTTTCTTTCTTTCTTTCTTTCTTTCTTTTCTTTCTTTCTTCTTTCTTTCCTTTCTTTCTTTCTAAGGTTTTATTTATTCATTCATGAGAGAGAGAGAGAGAGAGAGGCAGGGGCACAGGCCGAGGGAGAAGCAGGCTCCACGCAGGGCGCCCGACGCGGGGCTCGATCCCGGGCCGAAGGCGGCGCTTAGCCGCCGCCCCCGGGCTGCCCCACCGCCTGCCTTCTGAGCCCGGCTTCCTCGTGCGTGCAGTGGGGATACGGAAGCTGGCAGGAGCCAGGGTCTCGTGCATATAACGTGTGTATCATTTCCTATTATTGGGTTTCTCTTTCTGGGATTGCGATTCAAACATAAGGGTCTGACGAAAGCATCCTTAGCTGGTGGTAACTAGGTCGCCCTGGGGGGAAAGCCCCGCCTCGGCAGGGAAGCCTGGGCCCTGCTTGCTCAGCTCATGGCAGCGGGAGCCCGAGGGTGTGAGGGTCTGTGGGCCGGGGCGCCCGGGACCCCCGGGACCCCCGGGACCCGGTGCGCCCATCGTTGCGCGGACGCCGCGGCGGTTTCCAGAACGGTCCAGGCTTCCTGTTCTTGCACCTGCTGGGCACCAGAGGGCGCCATCGGAACACGGATCGCAGCTGCGCCACCCGCCCTCCCGCCAGGGCCTGTTTGGATGGGAAAGTGGTGTCTGGAGGCACCTGGGAAGAACCGCTGCCTCCTGCTCCCCTCTGGAAATGGCTTAGATTTGAAGGTGACGATGCATCTGGCGCTGGCTTGCAGGAAATCGGGCTGACTTGATATGGATTCTCCATTTACTCAGGGGCGCCCGGGTGGCTCGGTGGTTGAGCATCTGCCTTCGGCCCAGGGCAGGGTACTGGGGACCCGGGATCGAGTCCCACATCGCGCTCCCTGCGTGGAGCCTGCTTCTCCCTCCGCCTGTGTCTCTGCCCCCCCCCTCTCTCTCTCTCTCTCTGTGTGTGTCTCTCATGAATAAATAAATAATACATTAATTAATTAATTTCAAAAATCTAAAAAAAAATTCTGTTTACTCAGTGCTATCCTCCCTCCCTCCACCCTTTCTTCCCTCCTTAATGCAGAGTTGCTGTTCTAATTTACTAGCTTTCTCCAAGTTTGAATGGTTGGCATACACATTTTTCTTTAAGTAGAGTCCTTCCAAAAGGAACCCTCAAACACCACTGATTAATGTCCTCTCATAAAAACCAAGATGCTGCATCAATATGCACTCTAATAAAGTATTTCAGGTGGTGTAGACATTCCCAGCAGGAGGCAGGGGGCTCCCGAGTCGCTCACGACAAGCCGTCCAGGGTTAGGTGCTCACTTCTATGACGGGGGTGACCTAGACCAGCACCACACGCACTCCCTCGCCTTCCGTTCCAGGTGGCAGGAATGGGTGCCCCTCATCCTCTTCTTCCTCCAGTGTGGTGCCCGATCAAGGGGTGGTCCCTGGTCTCAGAAGCCACACCAGATCCGGCTCTGACATTTTGAGATCCTAGATGGTGCCACGTGACCCATCCAGTTTATGCTGTGTGACCTCACTGGGCCCTGAGAGCCGCTGGCCGGTGTCCTTGCTCAACCATGGCTGGTCCTCCCAGCAGCACATTTCCCCTGCTCTGTGCTCCCTTCGCCATTGAGGTCATAGGTATGTTTCTCCCTCCACCTCTCCGTCCTGCTCCTAGAGCTTTGGGAAGGTCTTGGGGACTGTGGGCAGAAATTATTAAAAATTTTTAAGAAACACACCCAAGGTCCTCAAGCCAGACCTGGAACCCAGGACTCTATTTCCAACTTAACCACTCGGAGGAGCCAGAGAAGAATCTAAATTCCTTTTAGAAATGTTTGCACAGGAGCTGCTTGGAGTCAAATGCTACCTTAGAATTTGACAGTGGGTGCGGCCAAGGTTTTATTCTGTGCAGCTTATGTTATACTATAGGGATTAATTCTGAGATCCCAGAATATTATGGTTAGCAAGTTGTTAGATCCAAACCTACGTATTTTCTAAATGAGCAAATAAAGGCTCAGAGGAGGGAAGGACTGGCTCTGTCACGTAAAGAGGTGGTGGCTCGGGGGTGGGGGCCCTGCACTACTGCTCCCAGCTGCCCCCCACCCTCTGGCACCCGGTCTCCTGTCTGGGTGGCTGTGCTGACTGGTGAGGGTGGCATGGAGACCCAGGCTGGGCTGAACCTGAGCTAGCCGGGTCCGAGACCCTGGGAGGCCATCATCTGCAGGCAGGGGCAGCTGACTCTCAGGAGGGGTCATTCTGATGTTTCTGCAAATGACAGAGTAGCAAATAAATGTACAAAGACAGGCATGCAAAGGGACGTGAAAGGACACTTTCTGTTTCAGTTTTGGCTGACATAAGACAACTGGCAAGAGCTGCTATACTCCCCACTGAGGCTGCCCCCTCTTTATGGACTGAACTGCGTCCCTAACACACATATGTTGAAATCCTAACCCTTAGAATATGCCTGTATTTAGAGATAGAGGGGTTTTTTAAAAAGATTTTATTTATTTATTCATGAGAGACACAGAGACACAGGCTGAGGGAGAAGCAGGCTCCCCATAGGGAGCCCGATGCAGGACTCGATCCCAGGACCCCAGGATCACGCCCTGAGCCAAAGGCAGACACTCACCCAGGTGGGCCTAGAGAAAGTTTTTTTTTTAAAGATTTTATTTATTTATTCATGAGAGACACAGGGAGAGAGAGAGAGAGGCAGAGACACAGGCAGAGGGAGACGCAGGCTCCATGCAGGGAACCCAACATGGGACTCGATCCCGGGTCTCCAGGATAATACCCTGGGCTGAAGACAGCGCTAAACCACTGGGCCACCAGGGCTGCCCAGAGAAAGGGTTTTTAAAGTAGTAATTAGCTTAAAAGGAGGTGACTGGGTGGGCCCCAACCCAATATGACTGGTGTCCTTGTAAGAAGATGAGATAAGGACACATCGGACCCAGCCTACTGGTGTATGACTTTTTATTTTCACTATTTGATTCTAATCATCAACACTAAAGCAACATTATTCTTTTTTTTAATGATATGGATTTCACATTTATAAATTAAAAAAGAAATTTTTAAAAAGAATTTAAGTAGGCTCTATGCTGGGCGGGGCTTGAACTCACGACCCTGAGATCATGACCTGAGCTGAGATCAAGGGTCAGACATTTAACCGACTGAGCCATCCAGGCGCCCCAGACTTCGCATATTATAAATTCACCCTTTTAAAGTGTGCAATTCAGTGGTTTATAGTACATTTACACAGCTGTGCAACCATCAGCACCTTGCTTCCAGAATATTGTCATCATCCCAGGAAGGAACCCTGTGTCCACTCCCTTCTCCCCCACAACAGTAATCTACCTTCCATCCCTATGGATTTGCCTGTTCTGGGTGTTAGATATGTCATCATCTAACCTTTGCCCTTTTGTTTCTGGGTTATTTCACTTGGCATGTCTTTTGAGGTTCATCTATGTTCTAGCGGGTATTAAAGCTTCATTTCTGTTGACCGCGGTGTAATATCCTATTGGAGGGATGCACCATGTTCTGTTGATCCATTCATCCGTCGAAGAACATTTGGATGGTTTCCATGTTTTGGCTCCTGTGAATAGAGCCGCCACGAACATGAGTGCACAAGGATTTGCCTCTTGGGCATGAACCTAAGAGAACCTAATTTAGCTTTCTGAGGAACTGCCAAGCCCAACAATCTGTTGCAATGAACACCCTCCTCTCCCCCTCGCCTTCTAGAAGCTCAGGTATTCCCGTTTTATAGACTGGGCACAGTTGAGGTTCAGAAACTTGCCTGAGGCCACATTGCTCATCAAGGATCAGCCAGGACTGGTCTCCTTAGACTCAAGCCTGTGCCCACCTCCCCTCTCCCTTCCCCCAGCCACTAGGAGCCTCTGTCTCTGGGGTTGGACTGGGGTTCCCTTGAGGCTGCGATCTCTGGACTCCAGGGGCAGCTCTGTGTATAGTCCCTGGACCTCTCGAGCCACATGACCCTTCCTGAAGGAGAGGGCGGAGAGAACTAAGGGCTGTTAGCTCTGGCCTCCCCCTTCCATGGCAGAGCGAGAAACCCACAGGCAGTCTCATGGGAGCCTGTGCTGTGGCTGACCCCGGGCAAGGGAGGGGCACCTGTGGTATCTCAGTGACTGAGCTGCTCTGTCCTGATGCCACTGTAGGGTCTGCCACCCAGGGAAAAGCCTTGGCCCATTGCCAGTGTGCCTGGAGCCCACTGCACACAGCTGTGGCCTTCCCACCTCCTGGCTCTGTCTCTGAAGCCCAAAAGCCCAATGGACCCAGGGCCCAAGGTCCGGAGCTGTTGAAAGTTTTGCAAAAATGCAATCAAAGGAGAACCCCAATACAGGGATGCAATGGAATGTCTAATAACAGTAGTATTAATAAAAGCAGCACTACATTAATTCTTCAGTGTTTTGTTCATGTATGTGTCCTTACGGTTCAACGACAATTTTTAGGTTTAATTTTTCTCACTTTGCAAAAATTCCTGGACGCATGGTGGTATTGAGGAAAAATGCTGACTTTCACACATTTTCAAGGAAATATGATCATTGGTGTTGGATGTGGGTGCCTTTGCATGTGTTAAGTATGTTGGGTGATGGGTCCCCGGGGCCTTGGAAGGTCTGGAGACGTCCTGCCCTGGTTGGGGCACGTTTGGGCTGAGCATCCCAGGATGGCACTGCAGGGGCTTCCATTTCCCAGAGAGGAGGGAACAGTAGCCTATAAACCAGGGCGCCCGGCAGCTCCAGACCATCTCTAGAGCCTGCAGCTGGTGGCAGACAGCGGCTTTGAGGTAGCCCCAGGTCTGATGCTTAGTATCTCTGGTTGCCTCTCCAGAAAGACTGAGGCCTTGCACTTTTCAAGTTTTGAGGTCAAGTTCACAAAGCTCTGCAGAGTTCTTGCTCATGTCCAGCGTTCAGGCAGGCCCTGGGGATTCGGAGCCGGCTGACTGAGGGGGTCCCTGCAAGGTTGGGATAAACGGTGAGCACCAGGGGGAGGGGGCATGCTCCTCAGGAGCCGGGACCCCCAGGGAGGCTCCCATGGGCTGGGAATGCCGCCGGAAGGAGGGGTGCAGGGCACTGCAGGCGGAGCGCCCATCGCCAGCCACCTGGATGTGTCCGCGGGCTGAGGAAGGACAAAGCAGCTGGGATCAGGGTGGGGGGGGGAGGCAGGTGGCAGCCTGAGTCTGCATTTCACGTGATCACTCTGCCGCGGGTGTGCAAGATGCATGGACCAGCCTGGAGGCCGCGAGCCACTTAGAAGGCTGATGTCACAGGCCGCGTGGGGGCCGAAGCAGGGATGTTGAGAAATGAAGAGTTGATTCATTTCCTGGCCCCGCTGCAACAAAGTACTACAAACTGGGTGGCTTCGAGTGACAGCAGCGGACTCTTTCACAGCTCTGGAAGCCAGAAGTCCAGACTGCAGGTGCCGTAAGGCCAGATGAGGCTCCAGGAGACCCCTCCTGCCTTGCCTCGTCCTAGCTTCCGGCTGCGGCGGGCCATCCCGCTCCCTCCTGGGCTTGTAGCCGCGCTACCACAGTCCGTGTCCCCACTGTCATATGGCGTCCCCATGTGTTTCTCTTACCCTCTAATCCGGACACCAGTTGTACTGGACTCAGGGCTTGTCCTCGTCCAGGATGACTTCTTGATTTCCATCCTCATTACATCTGCAAAGACCCCGTTTCCAAACCGTGTGACACCCACAGGTACAGCGGCTAGATTTCAATCTGTCTTTTTGGTGAACACAATTCACAAAAGCTAATGAGGAGAAGGGGGGGTGGGTCACGGGGGACTACGGGCGCTGGCCACAGAGATGGGGGATGCACAGTGGAGAAGGCTGCGGGGGCACGATGACTTCTAGTGTGGTCCTATTGTATCTGAGCGGCTGGTCCACGGAGCACCCGGGAGAAAAAGCCCGGGAGGCAGATACATGGTCGGGGGTGCGGGGGACGGCGGGGCTGGGGCGGCTCAGGTGCCCGCAGACCAGCGGCAGTTGGAGCCAGGTGAGTGTGCGAGACAAGTCAGTGAGCGAGAAAAGGGTCAGGAATGAAAATACCCAGGATGGGCCCAGGACTAGGGCCGCACGAGAGACAGAGGAGCAAAGACGAAGGCAGCAGGAGGAAAACCAGGGGGCTGTGGGTCCCACACGCCAAGGAG
The DNA here is from genome assembly GCF_905146905.1 of Nyctereutes procyonoides. NCBI lineage: Eukaryota > Metazoa > Chordata > Mammalia > Carnivora > Canidae > Nyctereutes > Nyctereutes procyonoides. The sequence continues at coordinate 75,581,835 of NW_026575126.1, forward strand.
GGGACGTTTCGGGCATGACTGAGGGAAAGGGACACTGGAGCAGCAGTAACACCCGCCTGGGGAGGCTGAAATGGGCACGGGCATGGGGCGTGCACAGCGACTTCTGCGTGAGCGACCGCAGCGGGGCGGGCGGGAGCCAGAGAGAGAAGGAGACTCTGCTCCTGCAGGGACGACGCTGCTCTGCACGCTCCAAGAGATCCCCAGGGAAAGAGGAGATTCCCTCAAACGTCCTGCTGGGAATGGGGAAGATGGGGAGCAAGCTGGTCTCGTGCCACCAGGGGGCAATCTGCACCGGCCCACCTGAAACATTTGCACAGGAAGGCGGTGAATGCGTTTAATGGTCTGTGGATTTAAGTTTCTCCGTGTAGCTCTTCCCAAGCAGCAGAGGTGCGTGTAGGGTAAATCGATGGGTGTGGGTGAGCTACCGGGCGCGGGTATCATACAGGGGGCTTGCCGTCGGAGCGCCGCTCAAGGCCCATCTCTTTTCAGAGATTCAGTGATCTCAAGGCGGGGGCCCATAAGATGGGTTGGTGGTGAGGTTGGGAGACAGAGAAATTTAGGCTAATCCAGAAAGAGGCTGTCAGAGGGGCAGGCCGGGCGGAGGAGGCAGCACGCAGGAGGAGGTGAAGCTGCCATGTACCCACTGCTGGGGGAGGGGGCATATCCTGGTGCAGCCCCTGGGGCGGGGGGAACCTGGAGGGTTTGATGGAATTAAGAAAGCAGAGTGTCCTTAACCGGTTATCCCGTTGGCACTCTGACTCGAGACGGTACAGCAACCGTAACACCATTGTTAGTGGCAGCAGGAGCTGGAGGGATTCAATGTGGAGCTGCCAGGGGATTCACTGTGCAACACAGACAAGCTCAGCTGGACTCCTAGCAACGTTGAGTGAAAAATAACAATAAATAGAAAGAGATACATGGCACTGTACCACGGACGTAGAGGGGGCATCAACACACACAAAGCAGCACTACACACACACACACACACACACACACACACGTGCACACACACACAAGGGTATATCAGACCCATCGGAATGGGTGTTTCTGGTCTGCGCACTGGAGGGTGAGGTGTGGGCGCACGGAAGGGGGCTCGCCTGTGCCACGGAATTCAGGATGATCGAAGGCTGTGAGTTGAATGTTAAGATTAGCTAACTTTCTGCACCCTATGTTCAAAGGAAAAAAAAAAAGCCTCTTGGGGGAATATTATCTGCAGGCCCTGACCTCCATCACCCGATCCTTCACCCAATGCTGCTGAGTGCATAGAGAGCTCATTTCACCCTCTGAGTTGGTGATTCAGTAGAGATTTCGACAATCACAGCTTAATTAACTCCTATTTAATTGAAGTCATCTTTGCCGTCATGGTGTTTGCATGCAGGACAATTCTGTTTGGCCTCTAGTGCTTCATTACAAGGCCCAGTTTCAGACTCAGCTATTAACGGCCCTGGGACAGGGTAGTCAGATGAATCTTCAGGTTGGAGGGGGTTTATGGTTGGCATCAGGGTCTCCCACCGCCGGAAAGATAGACCCCTCGGAAGGAAAGATGTTCAAAGATTGCACAGACAAGGGGATCCCACAGAGCGGGCAGTATTGGGGGCAGTGGCTAGGACTCATTTTGGGGTAAAGATGACAAGCACAAGGAGCAGCCTGCATCACAGCCAGCTGTCTGCCTCTCCTGGGTGGGTAACTGTCACTCAGTGGGAAGTGGTTCTTTTTCCTTTTCATCTTCCTAAGCTAAGATAAGCCACTTGGTAAACTTTGCCTTCAGACCAATACTGATTTCAAAACAACGATCCCAGTTGGGAATCAGCCCAGGGTAAGGGAAGGAAGTATTTATGATTCAGGACAAACTCAAGGACTCCAAGTCATCTGATATGAATGCAGCACAGCAGTACTTAAAGATGAGCTTGTTGAACAGGCTGGGGCCAAATTAGCCAGGATCTTGGGGTTTTTTTTTTCTAGCGGTGGAGAGCCAAGCTACTGAGCTCTCTTTGAGAGAAGGTCAAAATTAGCCAGTGGATATCTGGGGAGCATAAGTGACCCCTCTGGTCCTGGCTTCACTCTGCTGTCAGAGACTGCAAACAAGAATTCTGGTTAGGATCAGGGCGGACTGTGTTTCCCCAGAACAGCTGCCACACTGTTTCCATCCTGCGTGCTCTCCTTAGAATCTAACTTTGATACCCCTCCTATCAAGCCTTGAGGTCTCTGGTTCCCCCCTGCATCTGGGTACTCTTCTGACTGTGGCAGGAGTGACGCTATATGACTTCCAAGGTGAGGTCATAAAAGGTCATACGATTTCTGCCTGGCTTACTTGGGGTGCTGGCGCCTGGCCCCTAGCCACCATGCTGTGGGGAAGCCCGAGCAGACCGGGGAGGTGCCGTGTCTCCTTGTTCTGCTGATGGCCCTGTGGTCCCGGCCGACAGCCCGCGTGAAATACCAGACCTGAGTGAGCAAGCCCTCAGAAGATTCCAGTCCTCTCCTGGGTCCCTGCCAGCCTTGGAGTCTTCCAGCCGAAGACCTTGGAGCAGAGATGAGCCTCCACGCTCTGCCTGAATTCCTGACCCACAAAGTCTGGGAGCCTAACAGAATGGTTCTTGTTTAATGCCACTGAATTTGGAACTGATCTTTGTGCGGGAAGGGATAACAGAAGAGCAGCATAGGAGACATATGAAGAAGACGGACGGTCTCGGTGAAGAGTGGGACCCTGAGACACTGCAGGGGTAGATCTGACTAATTGGAAATGGGCCTTGAAGACGAAGGACTGGCTAGACGGCACGCTGTAGACTGGGATGAGAAACTCGGAATGGAAGGCAGAAAAGGTTGACCTTTCAGCTTTGTACAGGTTGATTGTGAGATGGCTCAAACCTGCATGGGCACACGTGGGTTTGGGAAATGACGTCTTTTGGAGAGTCTTCGGTCTGTGGGTATCTTTAGAGCCCTGGGAGGGAGCAGCCCCCTCAGGAGAGAAACGTCAAAATCTGGAAGAAGGAAGAAAATCCAGGACAGGTCTTCGGGAGGGAGGAAGCACTCACATCCTGGGAGCAGGGGGAAGAGAAGGTGGAAATCAAGACAGAGGGGCCACCGGCATCTGCGGTGCAGAGATGGGTGGGGAGGGTGGGAGCAACAGGGAGAAGCAGGTCTCAGATTTGACAACAGGGAGCACCCGTCTGGCTTCAGGCTGGTTACCATCGTGTCAGATTTAAATCATGAAGGTGGATTTCTTGTAACCACCACTGATTCCCTCCATTTGTACACCAGCCTGGACTGGGGTGTCCCATGTGTCATTTTGCACCTTTAGTGGTGTAGTTGTATGTTTTTGCTCACTGCATTAGACTTTCCCAGTGCGAGGAAGTCCCGTGTTCTGTCCGGGGAGGGATCAAAGGCCCTGAGGTCACACAGGCAGGGGTGAAGCCAGCATTGGAACCGGCTCTTGCTGACATCCAAGCGCTCCTCTTTCTCCTGCGGACTGGCCTCTCTCCTCTGTTCCCAAATTGCCATCCCCAGCGCATGCGTATCACCCGGAAGGCGGGTATAAATGGGAGTCATGGGTTCTGTGGTGAAATACAGGGACAGAGAAGCTCGCACTTCTCAGTGCTGGCGACGGCCGGGGTGGACTTCGGTTCTGGGTGGTGGGTCTTGCGGCCTTGTGGTCTCGCTCTTGCGCTCACTGGCCGCAGGGAGGGGAGCATCACCGGAGTGGCTCATCTCATGGAGGCGCCGGGAAAGAGATGCAGGTGGTCTGTCCTGCACTGTAACATCACAAACCCTTGGGGCAGGGAAGGGAAGAACCTACAAGAAGCTCAGCCCACACCCCCCACAGGGCCAGCAGGTGGGGGGTCTGAGCAGCCAGCCAGCAGCCACCAAGAGAGAATTTCTGACTACTTCTGCTGAGGCAGCAGAGGCCTGGGCACACCCCGACGGGAAGAGGGGGCATGGACTAAAGATTGTGTGTTCTGGGCTTTACATGTGCTTACGTGTATTAACACTTTTTTTATTGTGACATAATTCACATGGTCCCCCTGGAGGGGGGCTGGTCATTCACAGAGTTGTGCAACCATCACCACCATCTGGTTCCAGAACACTTTCATCCCTCCTTGAAGGAACCCCTCATGCATCAACAGTCACCCTCCTTTCCTCACTCCCCCAACCTCTGGCGACTGATTTTCTTTCTGTCTGGTTGGGTTTGTCTGTCCTGGACATTTCCTATAGATGGGATCATTCAATATGTGGTCATATGCAAAGGGCTTTTTACACTTCACATGATGTTTCTGAGATTCATCCACATTATGCGATTATCATCACTGTGTAGTTTTTTAAATGACCAAATATTATCCCATTGTGTGGATCACTGCATTTTTTGTTTATACATTCATGAGTTGATGGACCTTTGGGCTAGTCCCATGTTTTGGCTACTATATAAATAACCCTGCTATGAACATTTGCATACAGGCTTTTGTGCAAACGCCTGCTGTCAGTGTCTTCAGGAGGGGGATTTCTGGGTCACAGAATCCAGGAGGGGGACTTCTGGGTCACAGTATAATGCCACGCTTCACCGTTCCAGGGACCACTAGACTGTTTTCCAGAGCAGCTGCACCATTAACCTTCCTTCTCCCAACTTCTGAAGCTTCTGATTTCACTAGAGCTTTGTCAACACTTGTTACTGTCTTTTTCTATTAAAACCATCCCAGTGAGTGGGAAATAGTAACTCTCTGTGGTTTTGATTTACACTTCTCTAAGGACTAATGTAATGACTAACAGGCATCTTGTAATATCATTACCGGCCATTAGTGTATCTCCCTCGAGGAAGTGTCTATTCAGACCTTTTGTGCATTTTTAAATCGGGTTAATCGTATTTTTGTTGTTGGATGGTAAGGGTTCTTAAAAACCGGTACTAGATGCGAGTCCCTTATCAGCAAGTCGATTTGCAATTGTTTTCTCCCACACTGGAGGCGTCTACGCCTCCTGGACGGTGCCTTTTGAAGCACGGGTGTTTTTAATCTTCATGAAGTCCAATTTGTGTATTTGCACTTTAGTCACTGTGCCTTTTGTGTCACATCTAAGACAGCTTTGGCTAACCCAAGGCTTCGAAGATTGGCTTCTATGTTCTTCTAAGACTTGCATAGTTTTCACTCATAAAATTAAGTCTTTCATCCATTTTGAGGGTATTTTTGTGTACGCTGGGAGGGAGCCATCCTGCTTCCCCTTTTGCTTGTGGATATCCAGTTGGCCCAGTGCCATTTGTTTCCACGAACACTTTTTTAAAAAGATTTTATTTACTTATTCATGAGAGACACAGAGAGGCAGAGACACAGGCAGAGGGAGAAGCAGGCTCCCTGCGGGGGTCCTATGTGGGACTCCATCCAAGGGCCCCAGGATCACGCCCCGAGCCGAAGGCAGATGCTCAACCACTGAGCCACCCAGGCGCCCCCACAAGCCCCTTAGACATAGGGACAGGTGGGTAGGAGTAGGAAGATCTGCTGCATTACCCTGGGAACACAGAAGCTCCCTCCTGTGAGGTAGGGGGGCCAGGCTGGCAGGGCTCGCTGCTGGGAGCCTTAGGTGTGGGGAAGGACTGGTCAGCTCTTCCCTGGGCGGCTCTGGGGCTTGAGGGACGAGGACGAGACAGGGCCATGGCAGATCCGGGGGTGCTGAGAAGGCCCAGGACCCGGCAGAGCACCCGACACGTGGGCTCTTCTCAGAGGAGAGTCGCCGCGGTGACCGGGGGCCCAGGCCAAGGGGACCAAGCAGGAGGGGGTCGGGCTGAGGGCGTTGGGGGAAGTCGGGAAGTGCCATCTGGGGTCCAGCCCCTCCCCGGCTTTGCTGCCCCCACCACCCTGTTTCAGAGCTGCCACCCGCAGGCAGGAAGACGCTGGGGTGTCTGGGTCAAGGGCCGTGTGGGCTCCCCGCCTTTGTCAGCAGGTCCTGCCTGCGCCCCTGCCCCCCCAGCCCCCCGCCCAGCTTCCCAGGCCCGGTGACCTGGCTCTGGTGCCGCTTCAAGCCCCAGGGCAGGCCCAGGCCAGAGCATCTCCTGTCAGGGCAGTTGCTCTTTCCTGTTTGGTGCTCGGAGTCCAGCTGGGTTCCTTCCAGACAGAACTTTCCATGGACAAGACAATGGCAGGGTTTGGGGGGTGTTCGGGGAGCCTCACCCCTCCTGGCAGGGTTTCAGGACAGTGGCTCCCCTAGAGTGTGGCTCTGGGCACCTGCTCCACCACTGAGGAGCTTTGTAACCTTTTTCTATGCCTCAGTTTACTTTTCCCATCCACCAATTGGGGAAAATAATAGTAGAGACGGGGCAACCCGGGTGGCTTAGCGGTTTAGTGCCGCCTTCAGCCCAGGGCGTGATCTTGGAAACCCAGGATCGAGTCCCACGTCGGGCTCCCTGCATGGAGCCTTCTTCTCCCTCTGCCTCTCTCTCTCTCTTTCTCATGAATAAATGAATAAGATCTTTAAAAAAAAATAGTAGAGATGAACCAGGGTTGCTGTTTGGATGAAGTCAGGAATCTGGATGACGCTCTCAACCCGGTGCCCCGACATGGGGCATGTGCTCCATGCATGTTAGCTATTACTGCTGGTGTCATAATTTGGAATAACAGACCTCCTATTCCAAGCACAAAGGGCCCCCGGGGACAGCCTGCTGCTAACTTTGGATCTCCCTGCCCACCTGTGACCTCGGGGTGCCAGACGATCAAACCTCCTAAAGTCAAATGACTTTGTTGTTCAACACATCCATCCGGTTCTTCTACAGACAAATTCCTACATCTGTTTGGCTTCATTCAGGAGGCACCAGATGCCAGCATCCCAGGACATTCCACAGGCTTGAGGCCTGGCTGTGGGAGTTTGTGACAGGAACCCTCCAGTGTCACAGCCCAGCCCGGTAAATGGATGGCTCCTGCGGGCCCGTGTCTGTGGCTCTGACAAGACAGGAGAAACACATCTGAACATTTTTGGGAAAGCTTATATGAAAATGTGTTTCCGTCCTCGAGACTGCGCACACAGCAGCCTGTTGGCTCCCTGGTGTCTCCAGAATGCCCCTGTCCAGCCCTGCCAGGCCCACCGAGGCCCCTCACAAAGCAGCCGTGGGGTCGGCTCCCTTCATTCTTTCCCAGAGGTGTTCTAGTGAGAATCGAACACTTAAAAATTTTCACCTGTTTGGGGTAGGCTTTACTTAATGTAGTATTTGCTTGTAGTTTTCTTGCATTGTTATCAGAGAAAAGAGCTTGCGCCAATCACTTTTCTTTTATTTAAAATCAATTTAGTTAACATAGAGTGTATTATTAGTTTCAGGGGTAGACTTTAGTGATTCATGAGGTGCATATAACACCCAGTGCCCATTACCTCACATGCCCTCCTCAATGCCCATCACCCAGTCACTCCATCCCCCCACCCACTTTCCCTCCAGCAACCCCCAATTTGTTTCCTGGAGTCAAGAGTCTATTATGGCTTGTCTCCCTCTCTGATTTCATCTTATTTTATTTTTCCCTCCCTTTCCCTATGTTCATCTGTTTTGTTTCTTAAATTCCACATAGGAGTGAGATCATATGGTATCTGTTTTTCTCTGATTTTTTTCACTTAGCATAATACCCCCTAGTTCTATCCACATCATTGCAAATGGCAAGAGTGCATTCTTTTTGATGTGTGGGTAATATTCCATTGTGTATGTGCACCACATCTTCTTTATCCATTCATGTGTTGATGGACATCTGCACCATTGCCTTTAAAAATGTATTTTGGCCATCACAGAGAAACCACCATGTCAGTTGGGCCATCCACCCCCCACCTGGGTCTTCCCAATCACAACAGCTGCCCACAACTCTTCCCCATCTCCCTCCACTCAGTCCCTCTAGAAGGTCATGTAGACATTGAGGAGGATAAGTGCAATGATGGGTGACAAGCAGGCAGGACTGAGTTCTCTAAGCAGAAAACTCGGAGTGTAAATCTTGGGGCTGCCACCACCAGCTGTGTGACTCTGTGCCTGTCTCCCTCCATCCACATAATGGGGATGATCATACCTGCCTTAGAGGTTCCCATAGGAATATGACACACAGGGCTGGCATGGTGTCTGGCACCTTGCTGCCAGGGAGCAGAACACGGTTGTGAGTTTTAAGAAAGAAATAATAATTGAAAAACAACTCTGTGGGGGGCACCTGGGTGGCTCAGCGGTTGAGCATCTGCCTTTGGCTCAGGGCATGATCCCGGGGTCCTGGGATCGAGTTCCACATTTTGCTTCTCCCTCTGCCTACATCTCTGCCTCTCTCTCTGTGTCTCTCATGAATAAATAAATGGAATCTTAAAGAAAAAAAAAAAACCCAAAAGCAGAAACCTCTGTGGAAAGCCTGTGGTCCCTCGAAAATTGAAACCTAGAATTACCAGACGAGCCAGCAATTGCTCTCCTGGGCATATATACCCCAGACTTGAGACAGATGTCTAAACAAATCTTGCATACAGATACTCACAGTAGCATCATTCACAAGAGCAAAAGGTAGAAACAACCGAAATCTGCATGGACTGATGAGTTGATAAAATACAGTGTCTAAACACAAAATATTGGGCTATTGGGCCACACACAAGAGTGGAGACCTCATCCGTGCTATGACATGAGTGAACTAGAAAACATTATCTGCATGAGAGAAGCCAGACATGCGTGTCACATGCTGTAGGAGTCCAGGAGTCCAGGCACAGGAACTGTCCAGAAGGAGTGGATCCACAGAGCCAGGAAGCAGCTGATGGGGGATGGGGGAGTGGCTGCTTAATGGGAACGGGGTTTTCCTTTGGAGCAAGTGGTTAGTGGTGGTGGCTGCACAAAACCGTGACTGCACCAAATGCCACAAATGGCAAATTCTATGTTATGTACTTTCTCAGAATTAAAAAAAAAAAGGAAGAAAGAAAAGAAATGAACAGAAGCACTGATGGTGCCCTCCTTCCCGGCCGTCTGAGCTCTGCTACAGGTGGGCTCCTCTCCGGCCTGGGGGAAAGGCAGGCACACACTTCGGAGAAAATCAGGAGTGGAGGCTCAGAAGGGGTCTCCTCAATGCACCGTCCCCCCCCAGGGGCCCCCTGCCCTTCTGATGCCCCCAGCCTCAGGGAGCAACAGGGGCCTCACCCTGCTGCTCTCACACCTGGGAACACCTGCTCTGCATTTGGGGGGCTCGCTGTGAAGCACCCCGAGTTCTGACAGAGGGGAGGCAGAAAGCTGGGGGTGGGAGGCCAGAGAGGCAGGAACAGACCCAGAGCGGTGGGGGGGGGGACAGGAGGGGGTGGACTGGTGGGGGGTGCCCGCCCCTGGATGCTTCTTGCTTGAGCATATTCACCTGGCAAGAGGAGATTAGGGATTCTGGGGCCTCAGCCCGGCCTTCTGTGACATCGCATACTTGGGGAAGTCACTGGGTCCCTCTGACCTCAAGCACCTCCCTCCTGGGTCCACACAAGCACCTGGGGGGTGGGGTAGAGGACTGAAGGGCAGGCGGTGGCCCAGGGCAACACCGTCTTTGGGGCTGCCGCTGCCAGGTGGCTCCTCCTCTTCTGTGGAGCCTCACAGGCCCCCGAGGCCACAGCCTTGTCGAGGGACTCCTGGCACCAGTCACCCCACCGACTTCATGACTCCGCTAACGCTGTCTGGGGCCTGGGGTCCGATCTGGGGTTGCGGGTCCCGGCGCGGGGCCACCCGTCTGTGTGCCTGCGTGCAGCTCGGGCCCAGGCGGCGGGCTGGGGTGCAGTCCCCCGGCTGCTCTCTCCCCTTTCTCCTGCACAGAGTGGGGGCTCTGCACGCGGACCCCTCCATCTGTGTCCACCCCCCGCCCCTTCTGTCTTTAGCTCCTCTTTGGACTCATGATTTCCAAGCCTTTCTGCAAAGTCCTCTGCCTCGCCGGATACACGATATTCTTCATGGTGGTGTCCACGGGGCCTCCTTTGGCTGGTGTTTAGAAGCTAACCATGGGGACAGTCACCAGAGTCACCCGTGGGCACACGGCCCTGGCTGGAGGAGAACGTGGTTTCCTTCAGTCCTCAAGCCCCTGTCAAGTGCAGCCCCCCACCCTGACCCCAGCCAGCCCCTGGGGCCACAGGGACCGAGGCAAATGAGCTGCTACCCTCAGGGCTTAGAGTCTAGTAAATAAAGTTCTTAGTGAAACAGTAATAATGATAAAAACTAAATGATATCTTCTACGCACATGGCATTGTCTTCATGAATGAATGAGTGAGCAAATGAATGAATGAAATTCTCTGACAACTCTCTGATGCTTGTGCTACCTTATAAAGGAGGAAACTGAGGCCTAGAGCCTGGCAGGAACTTTCCCGAGTTCACACAGGAAGTGGTGGAGCTGGGATCTGAGGCCTGCAGTCTGCTGGGGGACCTTGACCTAGACCATCCCCTGAGGGGCCGGCTCCAGGCCTCACCCCAGGGCACTGGCACAACAGGATCGGCAGGGTCTCACTCACAGTTTCCTCAGATGTTCTCTGGGGACATCCGCCCACACTCCTTCAAGCTCCCCTCGACCACTGTCACTGGTGCTCACCAGCTCGCTCCAAGGGGCTTCCTGATGATCTCAATGGGATAAAGACATGGAAAGGTGTTTCTGAGAAATAGCCCAGTGACTACTGCACAGTCAACACCATGCCACAACCTCAGCTTTGTTTTCATGTAATCTCGTGATCTTGGAAGATGAGTATTGATTTGGCAAACTTGACAAAGGACTCAAACAATGCGGCACAAGCCCACATGACCTTGTGTGTCCCTAAGGGATGCCTCCGTGCTTCCTCTGTCATTGGAGCCTCCTTGGGGTTTACACTTGGACCCTGTGTTGATGACAGTGACCACGGTTTCCTAATTCAGGCACAGACACATTTAAAAAAAACTTATTTATTTATTTGACCGAGAGAGAAGAGAGGGAGAGAGCGAGCGTGCGAGAGAGCACAAGCAGGGGGAGCAGCAGGTAGAGGGAGAGGGAGAAGCAGGTTCCCCCTTGAGCAAAGAGCCCGACATGGGGCTCCATCCCAGGACCCGAGATCATGACTTGAGCTGAAGGCAGACACTTAACCAACTGAGCCACCCAGATGCTCCCAGGCACGGACACATTTTATCTGATCAGGAGTCAAACTGTTACTTCGACTCCAAAATGGGAGATTTCAATGATATCTAAACTTACTATTTTTTGGTGAAATAGCTCCCCAGGATTCTTTAATGTTTAGAGAAACTTGAGAGATCCTGGATATATAATTTCTGGTCATATTATATCATTATATTAGGTGTGGTACATAAAATCCAGTGTCCTAGGCTTCCCCTGAAGGGCAGTGGTGGGATCCCATGACACTCTCATTCTGTGACACTGTCATCAGAAGAAACTACGTTTGGGGAACTCTGGTTAAGTGCTTCTCTCTCTCTCTCTTTTTTTTTCCCTAAAGAATTTACTTATATATTAATGAGAAGCACACACACAGAGAGAGGCAGAGACACAGGCAGAGGGAGAAGTAGGCTCCATGCAGGGAGCCCGACGTGGGACTGGATCCCGGGACTCCAGGATCACGCCCTGGGCTGAAGGCGGCGCTAAGCCGCTGAGCCACCCGGCTGCTCTCTGTTAAATGCTTCTCAAACTTTAATCTGCCTATGAGTCTCCTGCAGATATTGTCAAAAATAGAGATTCTGATTCTGTCACTCTGGGGTGGGGCCTGGGATCCTGCACTTCTAACCAAGCCCCAGGGGAGGCTGATGGTGCTGGTTCTCCAACCACACTGAGTAGAGTATAGGAGGATTGCTTGTGCAGAAGCTGGAAAGTACTGCTCTGTACAGTAAAACTATACCGGGGGTGTGCTGAGGTTAGGATTGGCCAAAATGTCCATGACAGCGATTACCCTGAATTATATTCAAGAGAGGCATTCAGTGGGGTCATAACAAAAGAACAAAACCCAAGAGCAAACCAAAGAAGGCTTGTCAGCTGCTATCTATCTGTCCAGGTGTGTGGACAGCTGAACACGCCCGATCCCACCTAGGAGTTGGGCATCCAGGTGGACATAGCAGGGCTGCGCGTCGGGGAGGGGGCATGGCCCCAACATCATACTCAGACCTCCTGTCAGCCGTATCGTAAAATGAACAAGACCAAGTCTTAAACACCAAAATGAAGCTCTTTCAATAACTTCAGTACCTTATAGAATCACACTGCCATTACAGGAATCTCACAGATAAGGAGAATCTCCAGAGCGCAGTTTCTGGGAAAATGAAACCTTTTCATGTTCATCCCCCAAAGAGCTGAGACTTCTTAATAAATGACTCACAATGATATTGCCCATATTACCTGGGGTCTTGTTTTTCTGGAACGACCCGTGGAGGATCCTTGGCTGGCTCCCTGCTGAAACAGGTAAGTGGCCCAGGTTGGAAGACTGTTTCTCCTTTAATATTCTTCGTGTCCTGGAATCTAGGTCGGTGTCTTCCATTGTCTCATGCTGTCCTGACCATGGGATTACTTCCTTCTAGAATCCTGTGTGCTGTTTGCCCCCAATCCCTTAGCATTAAAATAAGTTATGCAGTAAATATAGAATTAAATGCAAGAACCTGTGTTTTCCCAAGAAAATGAAATTTACTGTATCCATGGGAACGATTATCATCAAACACTTAAAGGCTTTATAAAAAGAAAATGTAACCAAATGCCTCTATAGAAGAAGGCACAGTATTAAATTGGCTAATAAGAGGGCTCTCGCTTTGAGCGTATCCTGCAGGACTTTCATTAAGCAGAAGCAGCGTCAGCTAGATGTCTTTACTAACCAGAAGTTTTATTTCAGTCCTCGACTTTTTTGGAGACAGGGAAAATAATGTGAAAGCAAGTTCTAATAAAATTTTATTCCAGAAAGCAATTTCCAGGAGCTATCTTGGAGTGCAACCCTATCTTTTCTTGTTTTACTTCTGCAAATAAAAATGAGGGAAGGACGTTACTGTGGGATGGTGGGAGACCAAGCCACTTGGAGATGCATGAAGGTGGCCAATGTTTACCTCACCCACCCCCTTTCAGCCTCAGGCTCTCATCCATAACATGAGGGGATGGATTACGTGGTCTTAAGGCATCTTTTTATAGGACATCCTGCAATTTCGGGATGTCAGGTGCAGCGTTAAAAATGATAACCTCTTGGGGATCCCTGGATGGCTCAGCGGTTTAGTGCCCACCTTCGGCCCAGGGCGTGGTCCTGGAGTCCCAGGATCGAGTCCCACATCGGGATCCCTGCATGGAGCCTGCTTCTCCCTCTGCCTGTGTCTCTGCGTCTCTCTCTGTGTCTCTCATGAATAAATAAATAACATCTTTAAAAAACAATTATAACCTCTTGGAGAATTGGCTGATTTGATGGGGGCATGAAATATATAAGATGAACCTGGAGCATCTTATTCTATCAGACAGGAAAGAAATGCTACAAACACAAACCCCCTAACAATGAGGTATGTCAAATGGACACAGAGAGTAACTAAAAGAATTCCCAAAGTCCAAAGCTGGAAGAATTTGAGTAAGAAAATAAATAAAAGAGTATGGGATTATAACACAAACGTAAAATAAATATCTATGAGCCCATACTGATATAAATAAACAATTAAACTAAAAATAAATGGGAGAGCCGAGTCAAACCTTCCATGCAGAAATGCAAATAGGGGCACCTGGGTGGCTCAGCAGTTGAGCGTCTGTCTGCCTTCGGCTCAGGTCGTGATCCCAGAGTTCTGGGATCGAGTCCTACATCAGGCTCCCCATGGGGAGCCTTCTTCTCCCTCTGCCTGTGTCTCTGACTCTCTCTCTCTCTGTGTGTCTCTCATGAATAAATAAATAAAATCTACTATTGACTAGTATTCTTTAAAACCATCAAGGTCATCAAAAACAAGGAAAGTCTGAAAAACCATCATGGCCAAGAGCCTAAGGATACGTGATGAGTCAGATGTAATGTGATCCTGGGACAGAAAAAAATGTGAGGTAAAAACTAAGGAAATCTGAATAAAAGTATGAACTTTGGTTAATAATGACATGTTAATAGTGCTTCCTTAATTATCATGCATGTACCATTCTAAAATAATAGGTAAATGGTAGGGAACCTGGGGGAAGGGGCATTTGGGAACTGTTTCAGCAATTTTTTATTAAATCTAAACTGTTTTGAAATAAAGTTTGTGTTTAAAAAATAATTATAGCCCCAAGGGCTGGCAACTTTGCAGAAATGATTCAGTGTGGCCAGCAGAATGGTTCTGTAGAGCAGGGCAGGATTGATAGAAGATTTATAATAAAGATGAGACAGGGAATAATCATCATCATCATCATCACGAATCTCCTCCTCTACCCCAGCCTTGCAGTAGATGCAGCTGTCATGGCCCTTGGGCAGAAAAGGATTAACTCAGGAGGCTCATGTTGTCCAAAACCTATGCATCCCCATCTCAGGACTTGCCATTTACCAGACAGGTAACTTCTAAGCCACTGGAATATCCTGCTTGATCAGTGTCTTTGCAGGCCTGGGGCCCAGGGCCAGGCTGGAGAGCACAGCCAACAAGGCGACTCCTGGGGAATGCCCTAGACAGGGCACAGACGTGTTTGCCTGGGAGCCTGGGCCACAATCTCAGTAGTTTGACTTCCGAGGGGAGCAGGGCTCAGACTGAAGAGCCAAGGTCAGTCATGTGGGTGCTTTATGCCTACAGGACCCCCTGTAAAGACACTGGACACCGAGTCTCGTGCGAGCTTCCCCAGCAGGCTCTCGTCCCTGCTGTCACTCGTCTTTGCTGGGTGCATAAATGTCTATGACTTCACTGGAAGGAAACAATGGAAAGCTCCTGCCTAGAGCTTTCTGTCCTATGTCCCGTTTTTCTTTGCTGGTTTGAATCTGCCTCCTTTTGCTGCATCAAACTGGAAACAGAGTACAACAGCTCTTCTGAGTTTTGTTAAATCCGTCTAGAGAATCATCAAACTCGACGGTGGTCTTGGGGACCCCGGTACCACATGGCACACACACTGAGGTCTCCAGCCTTCTGCATCTTGACAGATCTAATGAGGGAACAGGCTGTATCCAGCTGGGGGCACCCGAAACCTGGTGGTGGTTTGAGTATATAAATTGTCCGATCAATTAGCCAATTATCCATTTCCCTCCATTAGTCCCCAATCAATACCTCAGAACTTGGAAGAGCACATATTCAATTTCCCCTTCCCTCCAGCTCCTGAAAGCCATCATAATTTGGAGGTGATTTTGTCCAGTTTTAAAAGGCACGCACAAAAGAATTCAATCATTTTTCTGCCTGATAAATCTCTACTCTCCCCGAGGACATGGACACTGCTGTTCTCATTCCAACACACCCAGTGTGAAGCTCTCCCTTGAAGCTGAGGCAGGCCTGGCTCAGCCGGATGCTCAGGGCTTCCTGAGGCCTAGCTCCAGTCTGCAGAGGTTAGGGTGGTTGGGGGGTGGATGGAGAGAGGATTGAAATTCTGAGAGGGACAGAAAAATGCTGCAGATGGAGAGGAATGAGCCAGGCTGGAAACTGCTGCTGCAGCTCTGGCATTTCTGAACGGTTGGCCATAGACGTACTGGTCAGCATCTCCCACATGTCTGTAACAGGCAAGCGGCTGTGGAAGTCTGGGGTCCTGCAAGGAAGCTGGGTGTGGGGAAACTGAGTCAGACACCCTCCCTCTGGCTGGAGCCCTTCTTGGCTGGCTGGAAGACTTGGCAGGTGCACAGATGTTGTCCTGGTGTGGCCCAGGCTGCCAGCCTCAGGGGTTAGGAGCAGCCTCTGCTTCCAGATGGCCAACTGGAGTCTCTAGCCCTGAATCCAAAGGCCTGGACATGTCTTGGGGATAAAAACATGATGCCAATAGTCACAGTGGCCACCGGTCCATGAGGAGGCAGAGGGTGGTTTTACATCTACTTGACTGCTTCTAAGGCCATGTTCTTATAAACTCGGGTGTCACAAGTCGGTTTTTCTCTTTGACCTGATCAGTGGTGATGGAGCCCATCGGGGACTTCAGGGAGCTGAAGGGAAGAGCTCTTGGGCCCAGGAAGGAAGAGCTGTGGGGCAGGGCCATCATCGGGTGGCCTTGCTGGAACCTAACTGCTGAGCCACACCATGGTGACTTCTGGCTTCTCAGCCCATGGAGGCTGGAGCTCCTTGGGATTTCAAATTCCAGTTTCTGCCTTGGGATTGAAGAGGAATATTTCCAGCTAGGTTTAAACACATTAATTCCCAAACTGAGTTTGGTTCTCTTGCTATTTAAAAACCCTATTTGGTAAGCACTTCATAGAGCAATAGCTCTGGAAGAGAAAGATTACTTTCCCATTAGCCTGGCTTAATAGAATGCATTGTTATTCAAATGACCATCAAAGGGAATTTAAGTGGGATGTGGGCTTCAAAATCCAGGTGAGAACAGATCCACCTGGAGTCTGGTCTCTCCCATCAGTAGGGAAATTCAGAGTGGTGGGCCCTTGGCTGCCTTTCAGCAGTGGTCCTCACACCCTTCCCACCCTCGGGGCCTGTTGGGTAGCAGAGCAAGCAGGGAACTGACTCTGAGCCTGGCCATTTGCTCCTGTCTTGGGACCAGAACAAGGTAGAAAGGCAGACATGAGAGCTATAGCCTTCTGCCAACTGTCTGAGGGGGTTGAAACCCCGAGAACCTAACCCACCGAGGGTCCTTGCTGTGCTCAGGCCACAGACCTTTGAGCCTCTTCTGGGGCTGTCTTCTCCTAGCCTGTGGGGCCTGCTTGTCCCTCGGCCTCACTTCTAGGACCATTTTAAGAGTTTTTTGGATGACTCAGCCCTGAAACTGCCCCACTGCTACAACTTCTGGAGAAGTACCCCCTTCGGCACCCTCCCTCGCACTAGGCTGACTTCACCACGGTTTTGCTTGAACTGGACCTGAGCTTCGATGTAGAATGAGAAGGGTTTTTGTTTTGTTTTTGGTGGAAGGATGGTGGAGGGTGGCAAGGAAAGAATAGGTAGGCACCCTCGCGATACATTTCAATTTCTATCTTTGGAAAAATACAGATTTTTTTTACATTGACGTATAGCAAATAGAAATGTGACGTGTTTCATAATTTATGTAGAAGGTATGGGCTTTTGACAGCTCTAGCATATTTACAGTGATTACAGGTTTTTCTGTCTGGGAGGAAGCCCCCTTCCAACCCCCTAACCCCTTAGCCCCCCACAGTGATGTCGGTTTCTGACCATGGGCCCCAACCATGTTTGCCATGTCCCAGGTGGTTCAAAGCTGCCTTGTCTTATTCTTGCTTCCGGTAGACTGCTCAGTGGGGTTTGTTGATTGCTTTCTGGGAAAGGTGACTTCCCCTCCCTTCCTTCCCCTTGATCTAAGCTCCGGTCCTGTGCAGGGTCTGATGAGATTTCTGTCCTCAAGATCCACAGTCTTGTGGGGCTAACATGACATGAAGCCAGCATTTGGAAACAACTCTAGAAATGAACTGAACTCAGGCTGGTGGGAGGATGAGTCAGGGAAGCCTTTCTTTAGGACCTGGCTTCTAACCTGTGTTCTGAAGCACAGGAGAGTTGAGTTGGGTAAAGGAAATGTAGGAAGTGTAGGGATCGGGAGAGGGAAGAGAAAGAGAAAGGGCAGATAGGGTTGACATCAGCCATTGTTCAAGGCCACACAGCATCTGAACCCCGTCTTTATGTCTAGGGAGCTCCCCTCTTGTGAGTCTTGGTTAGTGGCAAGACTGCCATTTTGGAAGCCAAAATATGTCATTCTCAGCTCCCTTTCAGGCCTGTGACTGGTTCTACCAATCTGTGCACCTGCATCATCTTTGACTTGGGAGCTGATGATGTAAAGAAACAGGTCTGTGCAAGGTCTGTTCTGCAAGGGGGATGGACATTTCAGTGCCCAGAAGCAGTAGTGTCACAATTAGCAGCATCGAGGGTTTGGCATAAGCGGTGTCTGAAGTACAAGCTCAGGGCTCTGGCCCTGCAGTGGCAGCAGTGATGCCTTCACAATGGTTACTTTCCCCCTTGACTTTAGACCTCATCCCAATCCTGGAAACTTCAGGTCTGGTTCTCAAATACCGGAAGTGTGAATGAGGCACCTGGGTGGCTCAGTGGTTGAGCGTCTGCCTTCAACTCACGTCATGATCCTGAGGTCCTGGGATCGAACCCCACATCAGGCTCCCTGCTCAGTGGAGAGTCTGCTTCTCCCTTTGCCCTTACCCCTGCTCATGCTCACTCTCTCTCTAATAAACCAATAAAATCTTTAAAAGAAATACTGGACAGTGTATGAGCTTTCTATTATCTTTTTATTTTATTTATTTATTTTTTTTAGAGAGTGGTGGGGAGGGGCAGAGGGAGAAGGAGAGAGAGAATCTCATGCAGACTCTGAGCTGAGCTCGGAGCCCAATGTGGGGCCTCATATCACAATCCTGAGAGCATGACCTGAGCCGAAATCAAGAGTTGGATGCTTAACTGACTGAGCCACCCAGGTGACCCATCTCTTATTTTTGATTAAACTTTCTATTTGTCAGTAATTGTAGATTCACATGCAGTTGTAAAAATGATACAGAGTAGCACAGAGGATTTTTTAAGGCAGTGAAAATAGTCTGTGATATCATCATGATAAATATATGTCATTATACATTTATCCAAATCCATAGACTGTACCACACCAAGAGTGAACAATAATGTACACTGTGGACTTTGGGTGGTGATGGTGCACCCATGCAGGTTCATCAATCATAACAAATATACCATACTGGTGAGGGAATGTTGATAATAGGGAAGTTGTACATTCATGAGGGCAAGAGGTATATGGGAAAACTCTGTATTTTTCCTTTCAATTTTGCTGTGAACTTAACACTACTCTAAAAATTCAAAATCTTAGAGTGCCTGGGTGACTCAGTTGGTTAAGTGGCCAACTCTTGATCTCAGCTTAGGTCTTAATCTCAGGGTTGTGAGTTCAAGCCCCACATTGGGTTTTGTGCTGGGCATGGAGCCTACTTAAAAACAAAGTCTTAAAAAAATCACCCCAGGGATCCCTGGGTGGTGCAGCAGTTTGGCGCCTGCCTTTGGCCCAGGGTGCGATCCTGGAGACCCGGGATCGAATCCCACGTCGGGCTCCTGGTGCATGGAGCCTGCTTCTCCCTCTCCCTGTGTCTCTGCTTCTCTTTCTCTCTCTCTCTCTCTCTCTCTCTCTCTCTGTGACTATCATAAATAAATAAAAATTAAAAAAAAATCACCCCATTCCCACCAAAAGACAAAACAAATTGATAACCAGTCAGTATTAAAATATTGATATATTTAAAAAACTTTTTTCCTGGCAAAAATACACATACATATAAAATATAAAGACATCTTGTATTTATTCGGTTTCCCTCAACGGTAATTTCTTGGAAGCCATTCAACATCATAGTCAGGATACTGATATTGAAACAGTCAAGACATAGAACATTTCATTCATCACAAGGTTATCTTATGTTGCCTTTTTATAGTTACACCCACTTTGGTTCTGCCTTTACCCCATCCTTAACTCCCTGGCACCACTAATCTGTTCTCCATTTCTATAATTTTGTCATGTCAAGATCATTATAAAATTGGAGTCATGAGGTACATAATATTTTGGGACTGGCTTTTTTTTTTAAAAGATTTTATTTATTTATATGAGAAAGAGAGAGAGAGAGAGAGAGCATGAACAATGGGAAGGAAGAGGGAGAGCGACAAGCAGACTCTAGGCTGAGCAGAGACAAATGGAAGGCTTAATCCCAGGATCCCAGGATCATGACCTTAGCCAAAGGCAGATACTTAACTCACTGAGGCACCCAGGCACTCCTGGGGACTGGCTTTTTTATTTTTATTTATTATTTATTTTTAAAAGATTTATTTATTCTCTTTAGAAAGACAGAGAGCACATGAGTGGGGGGAAGGGGCAGAGAGAGAGAGAGAGAATCCTTAAGCACACTCCCCACTGAGCCTGGAGCCCTATGTGGTGCTCAGTCTCAGGACCTAGGAGATCACAATCTGAGCCAGATTCTCAACTTACTGAGCCACCTGGGCACCCCAGGACAGTTTTTTTCCCCTTAAACTCAGTGTAATTCTCTGGAGATTTGTATGGGTTGTTGCACGTATCAGTGATTTGTTCCTTGTTATTGTTGAGTAATATTTCATGATGTGGACATACCATAGTTTGTTTAAGTACCCAGTGAAGGACATCTGGGTTGTTTCTAGTTTGGGGTATTATGAAGAAAGCTGCTGTAAACATTCACATATAGGTTTTTGTGTGGACATAAGTCTCCATAATCTGGGATAAATACCCAGAAGGATAGATCATATGGTAATTGATCTATCAATTTGCACTAGAAAGTGCAAACTACTTTTTTTTACAGTAACTATACCATTTTGCATCCTTTTAGTGATATATGAGTGATCCAGTTTTTCCTCATCCTTACCATTTGCCATTGTCACTATTTTTTATTTATACCATTTTGATATGTGTGGAGTGATACTTCGTTGGGATTGAAATGTGGATTTCCTTAATTGTTAATGATATTGAACATCTTTCCATGTGATTGTTATCTGTAAATCCTCTTCAGTGAAATGGCTATTCATGTTTTTTGCTCATTTTCTAATTGTATTGTTTAGTTTATTTACTGCTGAGGGTTGGGAGTTCTTTAAATATTACGGGTACTAGTCCTTTGTCATATATGTGGTTTGGAAATATTTGCTCCCAGATTGCAGCATGTCTTCATCTTCTTAATATGGTCTTGCACAGAGCAAAAGTTTTTTTGTTGTTGTTCAGGGTCAGTTGGTCAATTTCTCCTTTTAGGAATTGTGCCTTTGGTATTGAGTCTAAGAAATTTTCTTCCTAACCCCAGATCCTGAAGACTTTCTCTGCATACTTTTCTAGAACCTTTGTAGCTTTAAGTTTTACATTTAAGTTTGTGATCCATTTTCAGTTAAATTTTGTACCAGATGTGAGACTCAGACTATGGTTTAGTTTTTAACTATGGATGTTTACTTGCTCCAACACCACTTGTTGATTTGACCTTTCCTTCATTGAATTGACTTTCCATGTTTGTCAAAAATCAGTTAAATATATTGTGTGGAGCTATTTCTAGGTTTTCTGTTCTGATCAATTAATCTATATGTCTAGCCCTCTGCCACTATCACAGTCTTGATTACTGTAGCTGTATAATAGGCCTCTAGATCAGATAGATTGATTCCTCCCACTTTATTCTTCCTTTTCAAAATTGTCAGTTTGTTTCAGATATTTGGGTGCTCTGATGTTAGGTACTTATAGCTTCAGGATTATATTTTCCTGATAAATTGAGCCTTTGATCATTACATATCGTCCTTTTTTGTCTCTTGTGGTGGTTTCTTTTTTGGCTTATAGTCAATTTTGTCTGATATAAATATGGTTACCTCTGTTCTCTTTTGGTTGCCATTTCCACGGAAAACAATTTTTTATCCTTCCACTTTCAGCCTATCTGTATCTTTACATCTAAGACGAGTCTGTTACAGACAGCAATAATGGCATCTTATTTTTTAAAATCCTTTGAACCATGCATTTTTTGTACGTGCATGCATTATAAATTTCTTTTTTTCCAACTTTACTGAGGTATATATAGCTGACAAATAAAATTTTTATTAAAGTGTGCAATATGATGATTTGGTATGCATATACATTGTGAAATG
Source organism: Nyctereutes procyonoides (assembly GCF_905146905.1). Classification (NCBI taxonomy): domain Eukaryota; kingdom Metazoa; phylum Chordata; class Mammalia; order Carnivora; family Canidae; genus Nyctereutes; species Nyctereutes procyonoides. The sequence goes on from NW_026575126.1 coordinate 75,603,448, forward strand.
ATTCCCACAATCAAGATAATTAACACATACATCACCTCACATAGTTACTTTTTTGTGTGAGAGAACTAAGCCAAAGATAAAAGCTCTATGATGCCACTTACACGTGGAATAAACAAACAGTTGAACTCACAGAAATTGAGTGTAAAATGGTGGTTTCTGGGGGCTGGAGGGCAGGAGAAATGGGGAAAGTTTGGTCAAAAAAGTACAAGTTGTCATCCTAGAGGAGAACACAGGCAACACCCTCTTTGAACTTGGCCACAGCAACTTCTTGCAAAACATATCTTTGAAGGTAAGGGAAACAAAAGCAAAAATGAACCATTGGGACTTCATCAAGATAAGAAGCTTCTGCACAGCAAAAGAAGCAGTGAACAAAACTAAAAGACAACCTACAGAATGGGAGAAGATATTTACAAATGACCTATCAGATAAATGGCTAGTATCCAAGATCTATAAAGAACTTCTTAAACTCAACAGCAAAGAAACAAACAATCCAATCATGAAATGGGCAAAAGACATGAACAGAAATTTGGCCAAAGAAGACATACACATGGCCAACAAGCACATGAGAAAATGCTCCACATCACTTGCCATCAGGGAACTACGAATCGAAGCCACAATGAGGTACCACCTCACACCAGTGAGAATGGGGAAAATTAACAAGATAGGAAACAACAAATGTTGGTGAGGCTGTGGAGAAAGGGGAACCCTCTTGCACTGTTGGTGGGAATGTGAACTGGAGCAGCCACTCTGGAAAACTGTGCGGAGGTTCCTCAAAGAGTTAAAAATAGACCTGCCCTATGACCCAGCAATTGCACTGCTGGGCATTTACCCCAAAGATACAGATGCAGTGAAAAGCCAAGACACCTGCACCCCAATGTTCATAGCAGCAATGTCCACAATAGCCAAACTGTGGAAGGAGGCTTGGTGTCCATCGACAGACGAATGGATAAAGAAGATGTGGTCTATGTATACAAGGGAATATTACTCAGCCACCAGAAAGGACGAATGCCTACCATTAGCTTCCACATGGGTGGAACTGGAGGGTATTATGCTGAGTGAAGTAAGTCAATCGGAGAAAGACAATCATCATATGGTTTCACTCATATGGGGAATATAAGAAAAGGTGAAAGGGATTATAGGGGAAAGGAAAGAAAATGAGTGGGAAATATCAGAGACAGTGACAGAACATGAGAGACTCCTAACTCTGGGAAACAAACAAGGGGTAATGGAGGGGGAGGTGAGCAGGGGGACAGGGTGACTGGGTGATGGGCACTGAGGGGGGCACCTGATGGGATGAGCTCTGGGTGATATACTATATGTTGGCAAATTGAACTCCAATAAAAAACATACAAAAAATGGGGATCCCTGGGTGGCGCAGCGGTTTAGCGCCTGCCTTTGGCCCAGGGCGCGAACCTGGAGACCCGGGATCGAGTCCCACGTCGGGCTCCCAGTGCATGGAGCCTGCTTCTCCCTCTGCCTGTGTCTCTGCCTCTCTCTCTCTCTCTCTCTCTCTCTCTCTCTCTGTGTGTGTGTGTGTGTGACTATCATGAATAAATAACAATTAAAAAAATATATATACAAAAAATAAATTAATTTTTAAAAAGTACAAATTTTCAGTTATAAGATAAATGAGTTCTGAGGACCTCTCATACAGCTGGTGAAAATAGTTAATGCTACTCAGTTGTATATTTGACATTTGTTAAAAGAGTAGATCTTAAATGTTCCCACTCTGTCTTTTTTCTCTTCTTTCAAAATTCACCGTGTGTCTTTTGATTGCATGGTTTAGTCCATTTACATTTAAAGTAATTACTGATAGAGAAGGACTTACTGTTGTCATCTGTCAATTGTTTGCTGTCTTTTAGCTTTTTTGTGACTTTTTTTCTCTTGCTGCCTTCCTTTGTGTTTCATCGATTGACATGCTTTGTTTTTTTCTTTTTCTTTTTATATCCTCTTTAGGCATGTTCTTTGTGTTACCTTAAAGCAACTTATAGTTATAACAATTTAAACTAGGGACAAGTTAACTCAGTTGTACACAAACCTCCACTCTTGTACATTACCCTACATCCCCCCATTTTATGTTATTGATGTTAGAAGTTACCTCTTTATATATTTTGTATCCATTAATGTAGTTTTTTTAAATTGGCAAGTGCCATTTTAAAAAAATTTATTTATGAGAGAAAGAGAGCAAGCACATACTAGAGAGAGCACAAGGGGGTGTGGAGCAGCAGCAGTGGGAGAAGGAGAACCAGGCTCCCCACTGATCAAGGAGCCCAACTTGGGGCTAGATCCAAGGGCCCCAGGATCACAACCTGAGCTAAGGCATATGCTTAACTGACTGAGCCACCCAGGCACCCCTCCATTAATGTAAGTTTTATAGTTACTTTTATGCTTTTATCCTTTAAACTCTATACCAAATTTAAAGGTGCTTTATGTACCAGCATTACAATATTGCATTATTCTGTATTTGTCTGTATATTTATTTTTACCAGTGAACTGTATTTTTGTATGTTTCATGTCTTAGTCTAGCATCTTTTAATTCAAATTTGCGGGAATGTGTTTAACATTTCTTGTGAGGTAGATTTCATGATGATCAATTCCCTCAGCTTTTGCTTATCTAGAAAAATCTACATCTGCTTCATTTCTGTAATATAGTTTTGTTGGATATTGTAATCTTGGTGGCAGATTTTTTTCTTTCAGTACTTTGAATATATCATTCCATTACCTTCTGGCCTATAATGTTTTTGCTAAAAAATCCACTGAAAATCTTATAGGAGCTCCTGTATACATGATGAGCTGCTTTTCTCTTGCTGCTTTCGATATTCTCTCTCAAAGACCAAGGTCTTTGGATTTTGACAATTTGACTGTGTGTTCAAGTTCCCTTGAACTTCTTGAATTTAGATAACTATTTCCTTCCTCAGATTTGAGAAACTTTTAGCTATTTTTCTTTAACTAAGCTTTCTGTTCCTTTCTCTCTTCTTCTGCAATTCCCATAATATGTTTATTGGTCTACTTGATGGCATCCCATTAGCTCCTTTCAGTTTCTTCACTCTGTTTAATTTTTTTTTTCTTTTTGTTCCTCTGCCTCAATAATTTCAAATGACTTGTCTCTGAGTTTGCTGATTGTTTCTTCTGATTGATCAAGTCTGAAGTTGGGGGCTCCTGGGCAGCTCAGTGGTTGAGTGTCTGCCCTTGCCTCAGGTTGTGATCCCAGGGTCCTGGGATAGAGTCCTACATTGGGCTCCCCACAGGGAGCCTGCTTCTCCCTCTGCCTATGTCTCTGTCTCTTTGTGTCTCTCATGAATAAATAAATAAAATCTTAAAAAAAAGTCTGATGTTGAATGGTTCTAGTGTATTTTTCAAATCAGTTGTGTTCTTCAGTTCCAGAGTTTCTGGAATTTGTTTTCTTTTTTAAGTTTCTGTATCTTTATTGATATTCTCATTTTGTTTATACATTATTTTCCTGATTTCATTCTGTTGTCTATCTTTGTTCTTTTGTAGAATATTAAGCTTCTTTAATAAAATTATTTTGAATTATTTGTCATGTAATTCATGATCTGCCTTTCTTTGGGTTGATTTCTCAAGATTTATTTTTGCTCCTTTGATTGGGCCATGTTACCTTATTTGTTCATGTGCCTCATGATTTTTCTTTTTCTTTCTTTTCCCTCCCTTCTTTCTTTTCTCCCCCCTTTCCTTCCTTCCTTCCCTCCTTCCTTTTTTCCTTTCTTTCTTGCTGCATTTTATATATTTCAAAAACAGCCACCTCTCCCTGTCTGTATAGATAGTCTTTGTACAGGGAAGGCATTCACCCTTCAGGTTGGCTAGAGATGCCACAGACCTGCAAAAACCATTTTGGAGGGCTGCAAGTTCTCTGGAGTTCCCAGCTCTAAAGTGTGCTGGATTCCAACAGTGCTCCAAGTCAAGTGAGGCAGATACCAGTCCCCTAGTAGTCCTTCAAAAAGTTAGAATACCAGACACATGCTTCCATATGTTCCCTCTAACAGAGAATTCATGAGTTTCTCCTGATTGCACTGAGCCATGCAGTCCCCTGTGGTACTGTTGGCCTTGCGCTATAGTAAGCCCCCTCTGCTTTCCGTCCTCTCAGTGGCTTTTAGGTATTCAAAACTTCTAGTTTCATCAGAGCTCTGAGTGAGGTAAGATAGAAACCTGTCTCTCAGGTAGCCAGAATCTGGTTCTGTGGCTTGAACTTTGGTCTCTGGCTCTTTTGTGGAGGTCAAAACATTGCAGGTAGAGAAAACGGTATATGAAAAAGTATGGTTTGTTTGGGAACTGTGCATAGTTATTGGGTAATCTTCAATATTCATACAATTCTGGCCAAGAGAGTCTCTGCAGATTGGTGCTCTGCCTCCATAGAATGCTGCTGGAGGTTCTAGGAACAGATCTGACTGCTAGAGACCTTTGCTACTCAAAGTGTGGTCCATCACCTAGAAGCTTAGTGGAAATGCAGAATCTTACACCCCTCCTAGATTTACAGCATTAGCATCTACATTTTAACAAGATTGCTGGTAATCCTTCACATTGCAGACTGAAAAGCCTGAAAGAACTGACAGATGGCCCAGTTACATCCAGTAGCCCTGGAGGTGGCCAAGCAGTGCATGAGAAACAGTTTCAACTGGGACTTGGACTGATAACTTACCCACCCACCATAAATGTTCCATACTGCTCAGTTTGTATTTTTCTTCCATTCCGATCTTTAGTTATTGGTACAATCTCCCCAGTGCTGCCAGATTAAAAGTTTCTCTTTTGAGAAACATCCAATATTGCCCATTTAAACTAATCCAGCTATAGCTTTCCATCAAAGAGTATGTCCAAAGGCAATGCCATTATTGCTTTTCTTCCTCTGGTTTAAAAATTGACTATAAACAAATCCCTTTCGCCTAGGCAGCGGAAGAGAAGAATTTATCATTCCTTACCTGAGAAAAGTTTAATTACTTGAACTTGGAATTCCAAGGTTGTCTCAGTAATACAATTAATTTTAATCAGGAGCCTAGGTTTGTCATTCAGTCCAATTATTCTCAATTAAGTGATCGTGAATTTCACTTCATTATCAATTGATTGTGATTACTTATTATCAAGTAAACTCAATATGTTTGTGATGATTTCATTAATCAGACAATGCCTACTGTTCAAAGGCCATGGTTTTAGTGAGGGGCCCATCATCTGGGTACCTTGAAATGTCATGAAATCAATGCAAACTGAAGATATTTATTCAACTTCTGCATGGCTGGCACTGCAACAGGACTCTTGGGACAAAGGACAGCATATAAAACAAATGTGGTCCTCAAGGCCCTTATATGTATCTGAGATGGGCAGTGTGTCTTGCAATAACTGTCTAGAAGGCTGGTGCAGACAAAAAATGCTAGAGGGCAGACAAAAAATGCTAGAGGGCAGAGGAGGACTGGTTCAGAAGGTTTTGTAGAGGAAGCAGGACCCATCTTTGGAAGGGGTGAGGTCTCACAGCCACTGATATTAGGAACATTGGAGATGCTCGTTAGATGCACACATCCTTGGCCCCATCCCAAACCTACTGAGTCAGGATCTCTGGGTCCAGCGGAATCTGATTGTTAATAAGATGATTAATTTACTAAGGTGATTCATATGTACGGGAAGTATGAGATTCACTGGCATAGTGGCTAAGAGAAAGGTGTCTGACTCCAAGCGTTGATAATGACACTCCCCGTTTCCACTCACTGGCTTTATGACCTTGGAGAAATCACCCGCATCTACAAGTCTCAGTTTTCTCATATTTAAAATGGGAATCAAATGCCTATTTCACAAGGTTGTTGTAAGAACTGTGTCAGATAGCTTAGGCGTGGGTATAGTAGTTGTTCACAAAAAGTAGCTTGAGGAATGCAAAGGAAGGAATAATTCAACCAGAGGAACGTTGCAGATTAGGAAGGCGAGGACAATCTCTGAGGACCAGGACCTGGCCAGTGTGGTACAAGTAGGGTGATCAACCATCCCAGTTTTCCCAGGACTGGAGGGTGTCCTAGGGTGTGGGACTTTCCTGGGCAAACTGGGACAGTCATTCACCCTAACAAGAGAGCAGAAGAAGGGAGTCCTGTTATGCATGAGGCTTCACTTCACATTTTATCTACAACCACAAGCTTGTTCTACTGCAAAGTGATGAGGAGGTGCCGATGTTTACTTGGAGTTCTGGTTGTGTCTCAGCTTTGTGCTGATAGGTGGGGCCTATCTCAAATCACATCACCTACTCAACCCAGGATGCTAAGGGAAAGGATAAAATACTACTGCTTTTAGTTGTAGTGGTCACTACCGGTACCTATCCAATAGCCAACTTCCTTGTCTGCTTCCCACGATCAGGTCTCTCTTGCAGAAAGTTTGGCCAACCGCCCTTATTTTGACCAATGCAACACAATATAAAATCTTTCAGCAGACTTCCAAGTAGGATATCTTTTCTTGACAGGAAGAGAGACGTGTGAGCAGAGCTTTTTTCCTTACATCTGTCTTTTGGATGGTTATGCAAGGATGTGATGCCTGAAGCTGCTGCTGCTATTTGGCTACCACAAGGAGAAAGTCTAGAGAACGCAGAGATGTTTGACTCAGTACTCTGGCATTGTAAAGCTGCTTAGCCATCTCTGAAGCCTCCTCTCTGTAGACTTTTTGAGAATTAAACAATTATACTATGGTTTAAGCCTCCATCATTCTTGTATTCTATTACTTGCAGCTGAAGGCATTCTTAACTGATTCATTAATGCATGAATGAGGGGGCCTGCCCTCCCACAGACTGCTCCAGTCTGATGGGATCTGCTTCGATCATCCTACACCTGACCATTGGACTCTGCAGCCTCTGACTGCCCAGGCCTGGGGCAGGGCAGACCAAGCATAGGAGAGGAGCATGAGCATTCATCCACTCTTGGTAGACTCTGACTGACCCCCAAGTGATTCCTGCCAGCCCTTCCCTGAGACAGGCTGCAGTTCTGGTCCTTCCTCAAGGGGGCGGCGGGGTGGGGGGTTATGGCTGGGAAATCCCCACTACCCACGCCTCAGATAAGACGATTCTTGTGTCCATAGTTAATCCAACTTTGAATTGTGTCCTCAGCTGGGGCCCCTACCTATTTCCCCGCCTTCTCCTGACCCCCTTTATCCATCTCCCTGCCCTGTCTACACTTAAGCCATAGTGACCTACTTCTTAACTCTTCACCAACATGCTGCTTCCTGCCTCTACTACCCCTTCCCATGTGCCTCCCTGTTCTCAGCTCCTCCACCTTGTGCATGACACATGTACCTGACACACTCATCCTTCAAGGCTCTGTGTGAGCATCACCTCCTCCCCAAATCTTCCCTGGGTCTCCCGGGTCAGGTTTGAGCCTCTTTCATGTGCTTACCTTCCAGAGGAAGATACCTCTCTGGTCAGAGCCTCACCTCTTCTACTGGGAAAGTGCATTGCCCTCCCTGCCTCTCCAGTCATGTGGTTCTGGAGGAACCAGTACCTAGTCTAGAGTTCTTCCCTGTTGGGCCAATCAGAGCCCTCCTGGGCATTTTTATTCTAAGAAGAGAGCAGAGAGTGTGGCTCACCTGCTGCAGGGGAAAATGAAGCAGAGAAGCAGAGCCAGATATGGAACGAGAGAGTCTCCGGATATTATGACTGGCCTCATAGCCAGTACTGCCTGGTGTTGGCCTTAACCCTGCCCTTCAAGGTTGTGAACCAGCAGATTGTCCTTGGGGCTTAAACTAGGTTGAGGCATGATTTGGTCTCTTGGAATAGGAAAAGTTCTGACTAATACATCTCCATCGTAGTGTACATCCCTTATTCCCTTGTGTGTCCTTCTGGCCAGATTGGGAATTCCTGGAGATCAGGGGCTGGTGTGCACAGACACTCATTAAATGTTTTTGAATGAATGAGTGAGTGAGTGAACGAATGACTAAAGAAGCGAACTAGACCTGAGTTTGCCTCACACACCTTGGACTTGCGCTATTAGAATCAACTGATTGACTTTCCTCCTGAGGCTGGCCCAGCTCCATTGTCTCTATTTCCAGCGCCTGACTTAGCTCCCAACTCATTCACGGAGTCCACAGCAAGTTCTGCAGTCAAGGCTGAACTATTTATAATAGCACATCATCCTGCGCTAGTTGTGCTTCAAGTTCTGAGAATAAGCCTTAAAAATCAAAATACAAAAATTCAACCACCTAGCAAATGCTTGGGGGCTTCTCCACAATAGTCTGTGTTTTAGTGACAAGAAGCTCACCACCTGATATGACAGTTCTGTCTTCGGAAGGTTCCTTGCTTTTAAGTAGTTCATCCTTATAGTAAGCTGAAAACTATCTCTTGGACACTAATTTCTCCTCTTTGGTCCTAGTTCTTTTCTCTGGGTTTTACATTTTCCATGCCTTTCTAACGCAAACATCCATGGTTAACACCATGAGAATTTTTCATCCCTGAACGTGCTTTTCTTTGTCTATATCCATCTTAAAATGATGCTCACTTTTGCCCCCGCTCCCATCCCAGTACAAGTCATCATCAGTTTACTGTGGAATATAATTTTGCTATAGACTTCCCTCCCCTCCCCCAGTATTTCCTTTATTCCTATGACCTTTTCTTTTTTCTTTTATTTATTTATTATTATTTTTTATTGAAGTTCGATTTGCCAACATATAATATAACACCCAGTGCTCATCCCATCAAGTGCCCTCCTCAGTGCCCATCACCCAACTACCCTATCCCCCCGCCCTTCCACTATCTTTTGTTCGTTTCCCAAAGTTAGGAGTCTCTCATGGTTTGTCTCCCTCTCTAATTTTTCCCACTTATTTTCCCTCCTTTCCCTTATAATCCCTTTCACTATTTCTTATACTCCCCATATGAGTGAGACCGTATGATTGTCCTTCTCTGATTGACTTACTTCCTTTTTTTAGTAACATAGTGACATCCAAGGCCTCCATTACCTCAGGGCAAGATTCCCATGGGAACAGAATTTAGTCCGATACTCTGTGATGGGCAAAAAAAAAAAATTGGAGACAACAGGATTCTCACCTCCTTCGTTCTAGAATCTATGCTTTTGTTAATGCAGTCTTAGATAGGTCAGTTTTTGCCTTCATTTATCCATTTGTGGAGACCTCATTCCACGTGAAGGAGTACACAGAGGGAAGAAAAAGATGGAGGAGGAAGAGGGAGAGAAGGCTGTGCCGCAGGAAGGGGAGAGGTGAACATGTCACAGATGCATCCTTTAATGTGGGTACGAGGTGGAGTCTTTGCAGTGTTCGTGACACAGAGCTCTCCAGGTGATAGTTGTGAATGTTTTCTTCGTGTGAGCCCAGATTTTCTAACACGTGCTGACAGGCTTCCTAATGGCAGCTCATGGCAGTGAATTGGGTCACAGGAATTTGACAGCAAACAGATAACCCAGACTAAGACTTGATTCCTAGTGACAGACTGAGAGTCACCAGAGAGAACCTTTAGGAGGGAAAACAAATTCAGAAAAATGCCGGCCAGCTGCCTCCCAGGGAGGCTGCCAGGGAATGGCCTCCGCCACTGCATGCCAGGCGGCCTTCGGGGTACCCCCTGTCTCCCTCTCTGCTCCTGTGGGGCTTCTATCCCCCCTTCCCCAGGCCAAGCCACCACCAGCTTGGTGGGATTTTGGTTTCCTATTCTTCTGTGACCTGCACCATTTAGAGAACTAGACAGGAGTCCCAGCGGAAGACAGCAAATGAGCTTGGTGTGAGACATGTAGATTTAGAAGCATATGTAGCCAGTTTTCCTCTAAGTCAGAAGAGAGAGAGAGTGAGGGTGGAAAGTGGGGGTGTGACAGGGGGGCGGGGAAGGTGGGCTCGGAATGAGAGTCAGCATGCTGACGTAGCACCTCGCCTGTGGACCGCTGGCCCGGCTTTTCCTCCAGCTGGGACACCCTCTCCCCCTGCCCTGGGAGCCTGGAGGGGGTGGGTAGGCCCACAGACATTTAGAAAGGTGGTAGGAAGGAAAACCACCCATCTCAACTCAAAACCTTCTCCCTGGATGGCACAATTGGAACGCATTACTCTCTCTTGTGTGAGGGACTACTAGTTGTCTGATTCTGGCTATTTAGTCTGTCCACTGCTTCTGTCTCTTGTCCACCATTTCACCAGGCTACCTCTTGAGTGGTCTTTGAAAAGCACAACTCTATAGAGGGCATGCCTAAAACTCTGCAGTTGTCCCCATTTCCTGGAGGCCCAGTCCCAGCTCCTACACAGGGATGAAGGTTTGGCTGCTGGCTGCCTCTGTAGCCCACACTCTCACCACTCCTGCTAACAACCAGCTTTTCAGCCCAGCTGAACAGGAGTTGGCCACCTTGGCCCTGGACTCCGGACCTTTGCGCATGCTTCTCTCAACACCTGGATCACCTTCTCCCTTCTTCCCCATTCTGATCATCTACTATCAAGGCAACCATCCCAATGCTAAGTGGCTTAAAGCCACAGTAGTCATTTACTTTGCTCAAGAACCTGCAATCTGGGGAGAGCTCAGCGTGGATGGCTCATCTTTGCTCTGTGTGGTGTGCCCTGGGGCGGCTCGGTTGGGGCCGGAGGAATCACTTTCAAGACGGTGCACTCACATGGCTGGCAGGCTGTGGCCACTCACTCAGGGCTAAGGGCCAGGGCCTCATTCTCTGGGCTGCTCGGGTTGTTTCTCAACATGGTGGCTGAGTTCTCAGAGCAATAGTTCCCAGAGCACTGGGCAGAAGCTGTATTTGTTTCATGGCTTGCACTCCAAAGTCACCTAGCATCACTTAAACTCTAGTTGCAAGCCTACTAGATTTAAGGGGAGGGGTGCAGACCAGATCTCCAGGAGGTATGAGTGTCAGAGCTGCATTACAAGAAACATGTGTAGGACGGGAGGTAATGCAGCCGTTTTTTGGAAAATAAAATCTCCAGCTTCTTTCTCTAGATTCTGTGACTCATACTGGCCATCAGAATTCAGCTTAAACATCTCTTTCTCAGGGAGGTCTGTGATCTCACCTAAAAAGGATTGGGTCATCTTTTTGTGGGCTATCTTGACACCCTGTACTTGCCCTATTAGGATACGTGTCCCACTCTGAGCGATCATGTGATTTCTGTCTTTCCCACTAGACTATCCCTACATGCTGGCTCATTCTCTTGCTTCTCTCTCATTGTTTGGAAAAGAAGATTCATTTATTAGACACCGGCATGTGCCAAGCCCTGTGCATTACTGAATGCATTATTTCGAGTCCTTGGAACGACTCTGAAAGGTATTATTTCCTTTATTTTATATGTGAGTGGAGACTCTGAAAATACACAGCTAGTAAACTGGCAGAGCTAGAGTTCAAATCGGGTTATCTAGTTGTGAAGGCCTGTGACAATTTCATTATCTTTTTCTTGCCTCTCATGTTGGTTTATGGTACATTTTTGGAGGGACTGCTAATTGAGATTTAATATTTTCCCATATGTTTTTAGACAATTATATTTCCTTTTATGTGAATTCTTTGCTTGTGCCTTTTACCCACATACCTTTTTTAAACTTCTTGCTACAAGTTCCATATAGAGCAAATTATTTTCATTGTTGTATTTACCTTTTGATCTTATTCAGTTTTAGGCATGCAATGGTTTTATATTTTTACACGCTCAAACCCAAATGTGTCCTTTTGTGACTTCCTTTATCACTTCTCGAAAATCTTTTTTTCTAGTGACATATCATGCAAATTTCCAAAAATGCAAAAAAAAAGAGTAAAGATGATATTCTATTATCCATAACTTTTCCATCCACCATGAGACCACCCTCATTGACACAATGGTATAGTTCTTTCCTTAAAAAAAAAAAAATATATATATATATATATAGTATAAAAGAGTGGGTATGGAATGTATGCATACAGTTTAAAGCTATCAATTATTATTATTTTTTTTAAAAAGTATCAATTAAACCAACAGCCATGTGTGATGAACAATGCTGCTACGGGGTTTCTGATGCACGTCTTGTCATGCATGTGCATAGCAGCATCCCTCAGGTGTATATATATCCATCACCCAGGTGAGGAAAGAAAGTCCTAACCACACCTGAGAAGCCCCTGGATTCTCCTTCTCCAAGAACATGCCCCATTCCTACCCCTGCTGGCTGGAGGCAATCACAATCCTAACTCTGTGTTCATCATTTCCTCGGGTGTCCTCATGGTTTTGCTCTCTAGCTATCTACCATTAAACAATCCACTGTGTAGCTTTGGCCATTTTTCATCTTAATTTCTGACATTTGCTTCTTTGATTTGACATTGTTTTTGTGATTGACTTGTGTATGCTGGGAAGTAAAGGGCAGTTCATTCATCCAGCGTTGTAGAGCATCACAGCGCACAAACACACCACCGTGGACCATCCACTTATGGCTGATGCGCATTTGGGTGTTTTCCAACTTTTGGCTGTTAAGATTAATGCCGCTGTGAACTTTCTTCCACAGGTCTCCTTATGCACATGTATAAAGTGTCCCTATGATGGGTGTCCCTGGGGGTGGCACTGCTGGGTCATACAGAGCGTACACACGCTCAGCGTACTAACTAGTGTGGGCTTTGATCCAGGGTGGTTGTAGGAATCACCAGCAGCAAAGTAACTCAGCAACGCTGCACACCATTACCAACGCTTAGTATTGTTTCAGCTGAACTTTTATGCAGTCTGGTTGGTATGAAATGTTTATTTTGGCAATATGTTAAAATTGTTCAAATTGCTGATGTTTTATCAATTCCTGACAGAATTGTGTTAAAATACTCCGATATTGTGGATTTGTCAATTTCTCCTTACAGAGTTTTTTTTTTCCTTGAAGTAATTTGAGGCTCTTTGGTCTATGAAAGTTTAAAATTGCCATATCTTGTTAGTGAATTGAACCTTTCTTTGTTCCTTAATGACCCTTTTATCTCTATTAATGATTTTGCCTCAAATCCTGTTTTAAATGATATTAATGTGGTTCCTTTCACTTAGCCTCGGGTTAGTATTTGCCTGATGTATCTTCTTGTCTGATCTTTTCAATTTTATTCTGTGTGCTTATGTTTTAAGTGTGCTTTTTGTAATTAATTTTATCATAGCCAACTTCTACTATCCAGTTCACACCCTGTGGGAGGGGTCCCCCCCCCCCGACATCATTCAATGACAGAACAGCTGTTCACCTCTGGATCCCTCGAGCCTGAGACGAAGTTGGGGCTCAAATGTTTACATCAAACATGAATGAGTGAGGGTATAATATGAATTGCACAGTATAGATAAGTACAAAAGTATTCTCTTTCTGACAAATGTGTTCTTTTGTAACAAGAATTATTTCTTCCCAAAGCAAACTGAGGCACAAGATTTTCCTTAAAATACATACATTGTTATTGATCATACCTACAGCTTCCATAGTGTAGAAACAGGACATCTGCTTCTTTGTGATGGCACCAAATGACAAGATAGGTTCTGGCTGTAGTAGGGGCAGTGGCACCCACCCCCCTACCTCTCCTCCTATGGCAGCCAGCGTCTGTTCTTGCAAATGCTCCAACTCTGGTCTCTTTGATTTGCCCTTGAGGAATCTGGAGCATTCGTCAGGCACATTTGAGGTGAGGAGAGAGAACTTAAGCTATCGCAGAGGCGTGCTGGTGGCCTTTTCTTACACTCAACCTTACCAGTCAGCCCTGAGAACTGACAAGAGCCAGGGCTGCCTGGTGAGGACTCAGGCCTTCAGGTGCCAAGATCCAGGATGGGATTTGTTTTTATCTTTCTCTGTGCCTTAGGAACAGTCGTTGACCCCTGGGCCTCTGGAAAGGAGAAGGTGGGACCTTGAGCTTTATGCTGTCTGGCTCGGAAAGGCCATGCTTTCTAGGCACTTTAGGCTTTTCGTGTGGCTTGGTTAATGAGGGTAGAGAAAGTACTGGTGGTGCCACTCAAGTCTTCGTGGAGAAGTTCTTGTAGCAAGATGGACAAAGACCTCAGAAGTCAGGGCTTCATCAGATCATTTCCGTTGTTGTGAGTCATGCACTGCAATGGCCCTGGTTGGCTCTCCTCCTCTGCTCTTGTGAGAAGGTCAAGGACTCCCGAGACAGCTGATTTGCATGACAGTTACTTCTCCTTCCAAAGGTCATGGGCTCTCCATCCTCCCAAGGTAGAGTTCAGCAGCAGGATGTCATAAAGAGAAAGGAAATACACCCCCTCTTCTTGGTGTCTCTTATGTTAAACATTTTCTATATTAAAATTTAAAATTAAGCTACCAGAGCAACTCTGAGGGTCAGCCAAGACAAGATGCTATTACTTGGCCCCAATTTCCTGTTCAACGCCCCAAGTGATGTGGCTGCTGAGATCAGCATATCCTTGAGCCAAAGACCATCTGGACCTTCTCCCCTTAGAGCTTCACAGCCGGCCTGGGCCTGCGTGTCATGTGCATGCTCAGTGCAGTAAGGAGGCCAGCAGTGCTGTTGGATCTGTATCTTGAATTTCCCTAAAGGATGGGGGTGAGCCAAGGGGCCCCTAAGTAGGGAAAGTAGCTCAACAGTCTCGCCTGAAATTCCCTGGAGATGACATCTTTTCCCTGGGCTGAATACAACTGATGGGCTGATGATGCTCAAATACGTATTTCTGGGTGTACCCAGAGCTCTGGGCTTCCTACCTGACGTCTCCTCGGACAGGCATCTAATTTAGTAAGTGTCAAGTGGAGATCTTGGCACCCACCCAGACTCACTCCCTCTGTCCCTTGCTTTCCCTTCTCCATGGAGGGCAACAGTATCTACCCAGAGGCTCATGCTAGAACTCCATTTTATTGCTCTTCCTCACCCCTGACCATCTGTCCACCCTCCTGACCACCATCTTCCTCCCTTACCTGGATCCTGTGTCTATCTCCAAGCTGGTCTCCCTGAGCCCTCTTTTAACTGTCCATTCCTCGCTCTGCACAGTAGCCAGGGTGATTTCAAAATAGAGAGTAGGACATGTGGTTCCTTGTTTTAAACCCTCGACGATTTTCCCATCTAATGAAAATGAGTCATCTGCCTTTGGAGCAGGGATAAGATGTGAAGACAAGATGTAGCCCTTTAGGTCTGGGTTCTGACAAAGGCTAATGAGGACACAGTCGAGTGGTCCCAGACTCACAAACATGACCGCGTTTCAAGAAGAAGGGCGGAACTATGTTAGCCAGGATTTTTCTCTACCAGCACCACTTGCTTCATGCTCTCCTGGAGGCAGATCCCTCTCCCTGGGGTCTTGTGGTCTATCTCTGGTTATAGTGATAGGAAGTGAGTGAGGCATGACCAAAAAATCCTCTCAGCTACTGGCTACATAATTATGTAAGCCAAAATTCCTGAATTTTGTAAAGGAAGGTACCCAACCAAGCTCCACCAGTCTGAATCTCTCTCCTGGGAATCTGAAATTTGAACAGAGACATAAATTAATGGAAAGAGGGAGTAGGAGTCCTTTCATGATGGCATCCTAGAGAGAGGGTCCATGGATTTCTGCTGCTGAGATTCCCAGAGCTGTTCTGGTTGCCATGTTTGCCAAGACTTTGTTGTTCTGCACACGCTTCCATGGTATGAGCTGCCCTGGTATCTTTCCAAAAGAGCTCTATTTTTGTGCTGCTTAGCCAGGCTTTAGCTTTGCTGCAACAGGGGTTGCAAAGATGTGAACCTGCAGACTGCAGAGGGTTGTGCTGAGCTCCATAGCACATGCCACACACGGAGGGCACAGGAACCATATTTCCCCCTCCTTGCTCCTGGAGCACCAAACAGAGGAGACACTGGTTCTGGCCAGGCACCATGAGTTCTCACCAGGAGCAGCCTATGGGGGGGGGGGGGCACAAAGGATAACGGAGCTGTGTGTCTGTGTCAGTTAGGGAACTCCTCACCCGAGAGTAACAGAAGACAAAGGTATTTGACATGATCTCCCACCACAAAAGTCTGGAAGTAGGTAGTTGTGGTGCTGGATCTGAACCTCTGGGATTCTCACACAGATTTTCATGATTGCATGATGGTGGCTGTGGCTCTGAGCATCAGTTACCAGACACAAGAAAAAATAGGAGGACTCTTCCCCAGAACCCCTAGCTTACTTCCGCATTGGCTAGAACCATATTTGCAGGTCACCTTTAGCTCCAGGGGCAGGTGGAAATACAGATAACTCAACATTATCTCTATGACTCTTTGCCTTTTGGGATTTGCTCCCCTGAGACTGATACAATGCTGTCCAAATGAATCATGTTTAGCAAAGGAGGAAGGGGAACCGCGGTTGGCTGGGCCATTAACTTTGCCTACGATGGCCCTATTAGATTCTCAATGTTACCGCCAGGGAGCAGATGAATAACTATGGCCTCCTTTTAAGCCTTCATCAAAAGCAAGTGGGTGGTGTATTAGAGCACTCCAGAGAAGCAGAATCAATACACACACACACACACACACACACACACACACAAAGGTGTTTATAATGAGGAATTGGCTTACATAATTATGGAGGCTGACAAGTCCTAAGATCTGTCATCTACAAGCTGGAGAACCCAGGAAAGCTGGTGGTGTAGTTTAGCTCGAGTCCAAATGCCTGAGGACCAGGGAGGCTGATGGTGTTAAGTCTGAGTCTGAGCTCAGGAGCTGAAAGGGCGCATGAGATGGGAGAGAGAGCCACCTGGCTAGAGGAAGGAGGGGGGTTCCTCTGAGCATGCCGAGCACAGGAGAGTTGGCAGTAAGAGGCTCTGGAGCACTGTGGAGTACAAGAGAACTCTCCAGGAGAGAGACAAGAGCATGCAACAAGTATAGCTGAGGTCAGTGTTTGCATCCTCTTCAACGTTTCTCAAGAGACGCTGGCGAGAGATGAGAATTGCTCATTTATTTATTTTGAGAAGAGTTGCTTTGTCAGAACTCTGGGACTACACACACAATTCTCAGAATGGGAGTCTATGCAGAGCCTGGTGAGGGGAGGCTTCCAGGTCTGACCTTCACAGAGTGCTCCGAGCCTGGAAGGTAGAGCCCTCGGTGGGCACAGATGTGCTAACTGGGGGATTGTGGGAACACAGGTGCGCCACACCTGCTCTTTTTCCTCTGCCTGCGTTAGCAGTGTTCTCTTTAGTGGGAGAAGCCCTTCCCGCCAGGTAGCACAAACGAAAGGTAGACAGAGAGCTGACTGTGGCTATTATTTTGGGGGATATTTTTAACATTCTATTTGAAAAGTTAACGTGTTGTAAAATTGCTCCTCCCCACATCCCAGTGTAAAGTTTTTTGAGCTTTAACATGTGTTTAGATTCGCGTAACCAAATGCAGTCAGGATACAGAACTGTTCCGTCAATCCAGAAAATTCTCTCATGCTACCTGTTGGTTGTCAGCTTGCTCCCACCTCAACCCTTCACTACAGATTATTTTCCATCACTGTAGCTTTGTCTTTTCAAGAATGTCCTGTAAATGGGATCATACAATGTCTTTTGTTTTGGCTTCTTTCACTCCGTGTATAAGTGAATCTTTTAAGACTGGCTTCTTTTTTATCCTTTTTTTTTTTTTTTTTTTTTTTTTAGTATAGTTGACATACCATGTTACATTAGTTTCAGCTGTACAACTTAGTGATTTGACATGTTTACACATTATGCTATGTTCACCACAAGTATAGCTACCATCTGTCCTATTACGTCATTATTACACCCTCACCGACCGTATTTCTTATGCCCTGACTTTTATTCCTGTGACTTATGCATCCCATAACTGGAAGAAGACTGGCTTCTTCTATTTAGGCTTTGAGGTTTATCCAAGCTGTCACGTGTGTCAATAGCTCATTCTTTTTTATTGCTGAGTAGTATTCCTGCACCTAGAAGTACCACATTTGTTCATCTATTCATCTTTTATTCACCTGTTGAAGGACATTTGGGTTGTCTCCAGTCTTTGGTGGTAATGAATGGAGCTGCCATTGACATTCATGTATGGCTTCTTGTAAACATGGTTTCTCTTCTCCTAGAAACATTCTCAGTTGTAGTATGGTTTCTTTATAAGACACTGCCAAATGGATTTCCAGAATGGCCATACTGTTTTTCATTCCCACAAGCAAGATACAGCTCCTTTTCATTATTGTTGTTGTTAGCCGTTCTAGTAGGTGCAGTATCTCATCATGGTTTTAATGTGCATTTCCCTAACATCGAAGATGCTGAGCATCTTTTCATATGCTAATCTGACTTCTCTACATCCTCTTTGGGGAAGGGTCTGTTAAATCCTTTTGTCCATCTTTAATTAGGCTGTTAGTTTCTTACCATTGAGTTGTGAGAGTTCTTTATAATTTGTATCCAAGTCCTTTGTTGGATATGTGACTTGCAAATCTTTTATTCCAGTCTATAACTTGTCATTTCATTCTTTTAACAATGTCTTTTGCAGAGCAAAGATTTTAAATTTTGTAAAGTCTTTTTTCTTATGCCCATCATGCTTTGGGTTAGCTTGTCTAAGAATTCATGTAGATTTTCTGTTGTATTTCTAAGTTTTACAATTCCACATTTTATATTCAGATCTGTGATCTATTGTTGTAGCTCCTTAACTTTCCCATACAAAAATATATATAATTTGATATGATTGTTTTAAATTATTTATTTATTCATGAGAGACACATAGAGAGGCAGAGACACAGGCAGAGGGAGAAGCAGGCTCCATGCTGGGAACCCAATGCAGGACTCCATCCCGGGACCCCAGGATCACGCCCTGAGCCAAAGGCAGACACTTAACCGCTGGCTGAGCTACCCAGGCGTCCCTAAAATTGATATGATTTTGATTGATTAGAATTATGCTAACTGTAGAGATTAACTTGGGGACATTTTTACTGTGTTGAGTCTTCCAATCCATGAACATGTCATGTCTTACAATTTGTTTAGGTTTTGTTGATTTCCACCATTGATGTTTCATGGTCAGATGCTGTATAAATTTTGTCAGCTATAAGCGTAAGCATTTCATTTTGGGGGAGTTATTGTAAATTTCATTGATTTTTAAATTCTGGTTCATTGCTGGGTATATAGAAATACAATTGATGTTTGTGGCCAATCTCCATCTTGTGACCTTGTTAAATTCTCTTGTTAGTTCTAGAAGTTCTTTTTGTGGATTCCTTGGCATTTCTATGTGGTTTATAAATAGGAAGGGCTTTTTTTTGTATGCCTTTTATTTCTTTTTTCTTTCCTTATTTCACCGACTGTGATTTCCAGTACAATGTTGAATAGAAATGGTAAGAATGGATATCCTCACCTTGTTCCTGATTTTAGGGGGGAGAACATTGAATCTTTTCCTAGTCCATGTTATGTTAACTGTAGGGTTTTTGTTTTTTGTTTTTTGTTTTAAATAGATAGCTTTCTTAGGTTGACAAAGTTGAATTATTTTTTTAAATCCTGAATGACTATAGCATTTTGTCAACTGTTTTTTTCTGCGTTGATTAATATGTCCATATGATTTTCTTTTTTCAACTCCACTCTAACCAGTGTTTGGGTGGATTTGAGCAGATATGGAAGGGAGAATAAGGAATGATAGGAAGGAGAAAGAATTTAGCAGAAGTATTGAGTTAGAAGTGGCTATGAGAAATACAAGCTTGTGCCTCCACTGAAGAACTCTGATATATTGGGAAGATATTGGACCTATATGTGGGATGAGGTTCAACTCTTTTTATCAAAATCCTAGAGGGGGCAGCCCGGGGGGCTCAGCGGTTTAGCGCCACCTTCAGCCCAGGGCCTAATCCTGGAGACCCGGGATCGGGTCCAACGTCAGGCTCCCTGCATGGACCCTGCTTCTCCCTCTGCCTGTATCTCTGCCTCTCTCTCTCTGTGTGTGTCTCTCATGAATAAATAAATAAAATCTTTAAAAAAAATCCTAAAGGATAAGGTGGTTTCAGAAGTCTGGACTTCTGGGCCAGAAGACTTCTAGGATGAACATGTCTCTACTCTCGTGTGAACCACTTGTGTACAAATTCATTCATGTGCTTTATAAGATTTCTAAGTCATCACCCAGGGCAGTGCCTGGCATATGGCAGGGGCTTTACACAGTCTGTTCTGATGAATGACCAAGTGAATGAAATGTCATAGACTAGACAGTATAACATTATGATTACCAGCATAGGTTGGGAGTCAGATTGCCTGGATTGGAACCATGGCTTTACCATTGAAGACACTGAAGTGTAGCAAATGACTAAATCTCTTTGTGCTTCAGTCCCTTATCTCTAAAATGGGCATAATAAAGGTATCTATCATGTAGAGCTTAGAAAACTGCCCAGCCCATGGTAAATGCAATATGTCTTACTATTATTATTATTTTATTTTCTTGGAATTAGAGTGCTGACTTTTTTTATTACATCTCTACCATTCTTTTGTCTTTTTTTCTTCTTTCCTTTCTTCCTTTCCCTCTCATTTCCTCCCTATTTCTTTCCCTCCCTTCCTCCCTCCCTCTCTTTCTTTCTTTCTTTCTTTCTTTCTTTCTTTCTTTCTTTCTTTCTTTTCTTTCATTTCTTCTGAAAGTGAAGCTTTAAGATACTTTCTCATAGCAGAGACATAGAATTGGAAGCAACTTTAGAGTTGATCTCACTTAAGCTCTTTGTTTTCGGTGTGAGGGAAGGGAGACTCAGAGAAGCCATGTGACCTACTCACAGTCTCCTGGGTCACAGTTGCCCAGCTGGAGGCTGAGATATTCTCCTCTGGCCATAAATCAGTTGCTCAACACAACCCACTTGGGACCAGGGGACTTGTAGCTCTGCACATGCATTCTCCTTGGGACCTACTGCTGCCTTGGAAAGTAGAAGGGAGCACTGTCAGCAGCAAACACTGGCCACACCTCCTAGGAGAGATGCTTTGGCTCCTGGGGCTCTCCAGAGAGATCACACACACCTGGAGGCTGCCTTTGTCACCACTGGCCCCTCCTGACCACCAAAGCCATTTAGTTATCTTTTTTGCAAAGGCCTGAGACAGCAGCCCTGAAAACCACCACAATCTGCCTTGTCCTGACTAGAATATTCTCTGTGTTCGTGCCCATAAATATTTCAGGCCATGCCGCTTAGTTATTAATGGAGTGAAATGAAAGAGAATTCTTTAACCTCTCTTCTCCACAGATTGAAAACAAGAGCCAGTATTTGAGAGGCTGAAGTGACAGGTTTGGGGAGATTTTGGTGCTTGTGTGTGTGTGTGGAGGTGCTGCAAATGGACTTGCCCTGTCTTGTATTTATTGTGAAAAAGAAGCCATTCACCCCTTGTTCCAAAACACCCCAGAGCGGTCTTCTGCTCCCTGCTTCTTTGAGACTGTGTGCCCCTGGTAGGGGGTGGATGTTGTCTTGTGATGTCTATCCACACTCTTCTATGGAGCAGATATTCAACATGCACATGAGGAACAAGGTCAACAGCAAGGACTGCCTTCTGTGGAGTGAGCCAGGGGAGCCCTCCGGAAGTCAGTGGCCTGTCAGACCCTCTCAGACCACATCACTGTTGCCCTGAAAGGCTAGCTGCCACGCAGGTGTTTGGCTTCCTGCCTGCCCTCTTTTCCTTTCTCATAGCTAAAGAAGAGGCATTTCACAGAGCGGCCCAGGGTGACAGCTTCTCCATCATTTAAACCCCCTATGGGTTGGAAGAGCAAGGAAGAACTGGCTTTTTTTCTAGGAGAGGAAGCAGGGGCAATGGTTTATCTTGCTGTTCCTTTTCATTTGGAACATAATACACCCCAGAAAGCTTAGACCCCACGCTGAAGAAACCAATTACATTGCACAGCATTTTTAGTGCTCTGAGTCTCAGAGCAAAAGAAATAGGTGAGACATTGTCGTCATGGTAGCTAGTCGCAAATTGTCTCCTAAAATAGTATCTGTGCTTGGTAAGAAGGGGCTTAATGCATCCAGACTGGTAGGAAAGACACGCATTCACCAGGCACGTACACACACTCTCACAGGGGCCACTGCATGACCCTGCTGTGCTAGAATTTCCTTTGGGGACCTAGTGGACCAGAAGCCCCCAGCAACAGACCACAACTGAAGGGATTTAAGCTCTAGCATTCCTGTTCTTGTCTCTTTGGTTCATTAACAAATTTGTATTGAGCACTTACTATGTGCCAGGCACGGATCTAGGCACTGGAATTGCAGTAGTGAAAAAGACAGATGAGAGCCTTATATTCTAGTGGTGATGATGGACCTTCCATATGAGGCAAAGAAATAACTTTGTTTAGTGAAGATCAAGTAGGGATGAGGTGGGGAGACATGTTTTATATTGAGTAGCTAACAAAGGCCTCTTTGAGACCTGAGACATGAGAATGACGTAGGCATTTGAAGCCCTTGATTACTAGTAGATGCACCTTCTCTCTTCCTGGTGGAGCATCACCACCTGGCTTCTCTCTCCCCCTTTCCTCACCGCACCTCAACTCTGATCTGAATAGCAGTTGGGAAGAACCAACCAGGCACCCCTAACTCTTCTGTCTCCTACCTTCTACTTTTTCTCCTCCCTTTCTGTCTGGGGAGCAGCTGCCCTTGGGGGTAGGACTTTGCCTTTGTTTCTGCATGTCCTGGGTCTTAATGCTGGTGAGGCTTGGGTCTGGTGGAGAGGTTGCACTGGGTCTGGAGTACTGTTTGTAGGCCATTCAGCATTCACATTAAGCTACCCTCTCCACCCTCGACTTTCTTAGTCGTAAAAGGGACATATTGATTTTCTTTTGCCATAGCTTTGTCTTATTTCTCTGTCTGTTCAGACTCAAGTTTAAAAAAAGGAGTACTTTTATTGTGCCCGTTCCCCGGACCTCAACTTTGGGGAAGGAGGCTTCAGATGAAGAAAAGAGAAAGTTAAAAAGTTTTGGGGCAGCATGAAATGAAGCACCTTTCAAGACCAAAAAAGGAGTGAATGGAGCCAGAACAGGGTGGTCAATTAGCAGAGTGTCAAAGAAGAATCAGAGACATGGAGCTAGATGTATGGCCTTGGAGGCCTTGGGTGGGGTTCAGGGTTTTATTTTGAGCACAATGGAGAGCCAAGAGGAGGATTTTAGGTACAGGTGGGACATGATTTGATTTCTTTTAAGCACCATAAAGCCAAACAAAATAAAAACAAGCAGGAGAATATAGCAGTTTCCCGGATGAGATGTGGTGGTGGCTTGGGGAAAGGCCTTTAGTGGAGACACAAAGAGTATATATAGTTAGATTTTGTAGGTAGAGCTGGGAGGACTTGTTAAGGGACTGAAAGCATTTGGGGAAGGAAGATTACAGAGAAAAATCAGGTGGGCCACCTCCTCTGGGTCATGAGGCTGAGTGCCAGAGCTAGGGCATCTAGTCAAGTGGCTATGGAGATGCACAGGGCTTTGGTGGGTTGACCATGGCCTGGGGGACATGGGGTGAAGAGCCAAGGCATGGATATGTGGCCAGCCCTGAGAAGATGCCAAGGCTTGAGCTTTGCTTTATAGGAAGCCCTCCCAATTTTTACATTAACAAACCATCATACCTTGTCCCATTAAGGATAGCACTGTCCCAGTCTAGCAAGCTAGAAGCTCAGAATCGCCTGTCAACATCATCCTTCTTCCAGCTTCACCTTTCCTTCCACACTTATCATCACTGCTCTACTGGCCTCCCAAACACCAATGTATTTGCCCCTTTCCTTCCTTGTGGCTAGCAGAAACTTTGATTTTTCCCTTAGATTCTTACAATGGCCTCCCTGTCCTCATGGACTGTTATTTTCTGTTTTTCTCTTCTTTCTCTTCTATCTTTTAAATCAGAATGGTCTTTCTAAGATATATAGGCTGAATAACACAACTCTCCACCCAGAAAATAGTAGTGATGCTTGATTTTGTGAAGAATAAAACAAACTCCCCAGCAGGACATTCAGTGTTCTCAATAATTCTTCAGGCTCTTCTAGTTACTATGGCTGCAAAACCAACCACCCCAAACGTACTGGCTGAAAACAACAGCATTTATTATGCTCCTGGATTGTGTGAGTCAGGAATTCAAAAACAGCTTGGCAGAGTAATTTGTGCTTGGGGTCTGTTATGTTGCAGTCAGATGACTGTTGGAATCTTCTGAAAGCTGACCCAGGCTGGCAGATCCATTTCCAAGGTGGCTTCCTCACAGGGCTGGCCAGCTGGTGCTGGCTGTCACCTAGGGGCCTCGGTTTCTATTCATGAGGCTGCTTGAGTGTCTTCACGGCATGGTAGTGGGCTTCTCCCGGAATGAATGATCCAAGAGGCCAGTGGAAGCTTCAGTGCCTTTCATGATTTAGCCTTGGGAGCTGCGCACTCACAGCTTCTGCCCTACCTCGTCGGTCAAGGGGGTCACAAGAGTTCACCCGGGTTCAAGGAGAGGAAACAAAGTCTCCCATCTCTTGGCAAAGGAACGTCAATGTCATATTGTAAGAACAGCCAGTAGGATGGAATGTATATTGGTGCAGCCATCTTTGGAAGATACAATCTGCCACTCGGGCTCTTCACATTTATCCAAGCATCCTGGGCTTCACCCACTTGTCCACCCACTGGCCACATGTTTTCACAACCTTATTTCTTGTTCCTGCTGTGCCATCGAACAGAAATATCCTTACCCACTTCATCACTCTTCAAGGCTAACTCAAATAACATTTCCTGGGTGAAGCTTCCCTGATCCTTCTCGGCAGAATGAATTCTCCTCCCTTACAATCTCTCTGCATCCTGCTTACGTGTCCAGTTAGCATGTTTTCCCCTCTGCTGTCTGTGAAGTCGCTTATTTAAGGGTCTGTCTTCCCCCACAAGACTGTTAAACTCATCTTCTACCTCCGTTTCCTAGCACATGATCAAGCCTAGGGGAAGTTCTGAACACTAATAATAATTACCGAATTACGCATATGTCAGAGAGGTGACCCAGGCGAGATGGCTGTGATGGCTAGGTGTGTGTGTGTGTGTGTGTGTGTGTGTTTCCAGGCCATAATTCCATCGGGGGAGGGGGATGGCAACTTCCAGTCCATCAGGCTTGCTCTGAATTTAAGTCAAGGACCTTCCACCGAGGGGATTCATCTCTGCGTGCCCAAGCCAGAGCTGGCGATCCTGTCCCGAGACAGAAGAGGGGGTGCAGAGCTCCTGGCTGGCTCTGGTGTGTAGCAGTCCTGGGGAAAGTGTTCTCAGTTACAGCTACACTCACTCAACCTCTAGTACAGCCGGGACTGCATGTCTAGGATTTCAAATTTAACACATCCGCCTCACCTTCTTCCTGTGTCAGTGAATGCCTCCTCTGCTCAGGCAGAAAAGCCCTGACTGCTCCCTAAGTCTTTTCTTCTGTTCTGTCCTCCTCTCCCCCACCGCCCATCTGTAGGTCCCAGTGGCTTTATCTTTGGAATAAACCCTGAATCTGACCTCTTCTCATCCTCCGCCACTGACACACTGGGCCGAGCCACCCTCATCTCATCTAGACAACCACAGAGGCTCCTGATTGTTTTCTCTTCTTCCATGTTTGCCTCCTCCCATTCTGGCCACCTGCACAGCAGCCTAGTGACCTTTCTGAAGGGTCACATTCTCCTGTGTGTGCACCTGTCCAAGGCCCACACGTAATCCTGGGAGTGAAATCCAAACCGCCTGCCTGGCCTGGAGGATGCTGCATGCTGTGCCTCCTGGTCACCTCTCCAACCCTACCATCACCTCCCACACTCTTCCAGGTTCCAGCCACATCGACCTTCACCTTCACCTTCACCTTCACCCCGCTTCTTGAGTTCAGCAGCCTTGTTCCCACCTCCAGGAACTTGCACTGGCAAGCATCAAGGCATCCTCTGTCTCATGATTGCCTCCTTGTCACGTTCACGTCTGTGCTCAAAGGTCTCCGCTGAAAGGCCTCCTCTCCTTACCTTCTGGCCACCCTGTCCCACTACCCAGCTCTCCTTCCTCCATAGCCCTCATTCCTGCTGGAACACAGTCATTATTAGTTTGCTTGCCCATCATGAGTTCCCCAGAAGAATGTCAAGTCCAGGAGATCAAGGCTGTGTAGATGTGTCCCATGCTGAAAGTAGGTACCCCTCTCGTCCACAGCACGCCTTGTACCAGAAGTTGTCTGGAGGAAGGCAGGTGGCAGGAAACACCTGACCATCTGCAGAAGGAGAGCAGAGAGGTGTATAAGAAACAAACCAACAGTAAAAAGAACAAGCCAGGGAGTAGGTGAATGCCTGGTCTCTCTGCCGAGCTCCTCTGGAGGTCTAGCACTCCCAGCCTCCTTTCTTCAGAAATCAGGGTGTCGTCCCCAGGACCCATTCCTTATCTTTGGTGTTTTCTCCTTGTTCCACTCTCCTTGTTCCCTGGGGCCCTGGGTGCGTGGAGGCCTGACAGTCCCAGCGGGGTCCGCAGGCTGGAGAGATTACCAGGAAGGGCTGAGCTGCCCGCCCCCCAAGTATCCTGCAGCCTTTTCCTGTTGTCCCTCCCAGAGGGGCCTTGGGACTGGATCTCGGCCCAGCAGAGCTGCTCCTCTCCACTTCTCTTCCCTTTTTGGCAAGGGGATTGTTTTCACCAAGCTGAGTGACTAGCGACCTCCTGCAGCATCCACTGGGGAAGAAATAATTAATGCCAAAAACACGGAGGCTCCAATTTGCCGGCGCCAGAGTGCCATTCTCTGCATTTCCAAATGAGTTTGTTTTGCACATTTTGCAGATCTTTGGAGGAAGGCCACAAAGAATTCCTGGGTCTTTGAGCACAAGTGGCTCTTCTCCTTCAGGAGTGTGAGTGAGCCTGAGACCCTGTTTTCATCTGTGAAATGGGGCAGCAGGACCCTGCACTTGCTCATCTGACAAGGCTGGTGTGATCATCCACATGGTGATGGACAGTCACTGCTCTGCTAACTGCCCTTTCCACTCTAGCGTGGATGGTACCTAATCTGAGAATCTTTGGTGATGGCAAGAATTCACCTCAGCTCCCTTTCTCCTGAAACCTAGTCCATGACCTGCTCAAAGGAGACCAAAGCCCATGTCAAGGCCTCCCTTCCCCTTGGACTTGGAGCTGAAGTTCAAGAGGAATATCAGGAGAAGTCCCTCTGGCCTTCTTGAGTGGCCCCAGACCTTTCTTGTTTCTCCTTTTCTTTAGAATCTCTAGGTCAGAGAGAGGTGGGTTGGTTCTCTTCCATCTGAGTGAGTTGATGAGGCAGAGGAACAAGGAGGCCCTCACGGGTGGGTGACTGGTGGCCCAAAGACATGTTGGGGAGGGCATGGGGGCAGGTAGAGGAGGGGCCTGGCACCTAGTGGATCTAAGTGCATCCATCTGAGAGCCCGCTGCTCAGGGAGGCCACCAGAGACACGTGGCACCCGTACTTTCTGAGAAGAAACTAGGATGTGCCTCTGCCCCAGAACTGACCTGGAGAAATCACCTCACACCTTTGCCCTGCAGAGAACTGGCCTCTCCCGGGATCCCTGAGCGCTGGCCTCTTTCTGGGGGTTGGAAACCTAGTGCTGAGAATGTCAACCTGCAAGGTAGGAGCTGTGAGTTTGTTCAGTTTTGGTACCCTGAAGGAGTGTGTGTGTGTGTGTGTGTGTGTGTGTAGAATGAGCATCCAATCATACATTCACTTGTTCAACACACTTGTACTGGGCCCCTGCTGTGGTGCAGGTAACATGCAGGACTCGTTATCTTATTGACCTTTCTCTGATCTTGTGAGGTCATGCCTCTCACCCCATTTTACTCCCAGTGACCCGGAGACTGGGAGAAGCCAAGTGTGAACGAAGCGATGTTAGGGTTGGGATGAGGCCCTAGCTCTTCTACTCAAAGTCAGTTGCCTACCTAATATAATGATTATGTCCCCGTTTTGTGTCAGAGTCTGGGCCAGGGGATCTAGACAGAGCATCTTCTTTAATCCCACCTTTGGAGGTTGACAGAATTTGCCCAACTCTACAGATGAGGCTGTGGGGGCCCAGAGGAGTTCAATGGCAAGCCCATAGCCACTCATCTCTGTGCTATAATCCCTCCCTGCCACCTCTGCTCATAATGCATTTTTAGAAAACCAGTCATATTGAGATGTAATTCATATATACAATACACCCATCTAATGTGCACAATTCAATGGTCTTTAATATACTTATAGAAGTGTGCAATTATTGCCATAATACATTTTCGAATATTTTCATCACCCATAGGGAAACCCCACAGCCCTGAACTGTCACCTCTCCACCCCTGTACTCCTGGGCCCAGGGGCAAGCACTAATCTACTTCCTATCTCTATTGATTTGCCTATTCTGGAAATTTCACACAAATGGAATAACACAGTATGTGGTCTTTGGTGACTGGCTGTTTTCATTTTGTATGATGTTTTCAAGGTTCACTTATAGTGTAGAATATATCAGATCTCCGTGCCCTTTTATGGCCGAATAATATTCCATACTGTGGATAGACCACATTTTGTTTATTCATTCATCAGTTGATGAACTTGTAGGTTGTTTCTATTTTTGGCTATTATGAATACTGCTCATGATGCATTTTTAAATGAAAATAGGAAGCCAGAAAACAGGGGAGACCCAAGGCCAGCTGCATGCACTGGCGATCTAGACAGCAAGGACTGGCTGGCCTGACAGTGGTCACAGTGGGGAAAGGCTGGCCAAACCTCCTTCTGGCCTGGGTATGCCCCCAGGGCTTATAGGGCCTCGCTCAGGGTGGCTTCTCTAAGGTGGGCTTTCCTCTCCAGGCCACAAGCTTTGCGACCTAAGTCACCAGAGCTTGCCCAATGGAAGAAGCAGGTGCAGTATTTTCTCTGGACACTCCTGCTGCCATCATCCCTGGCATGGCCTTGCGTCCCAGCCTTTGAATCAATTTAACACTGGCCAGGGAGCAATTTAACAGGTTCCATAGGTCTCTGTTGCTCTGCTGGAGAGGAAATTCATTTGCAGGGTAATTTTTAAAGCCTTTTATGTAAGTCTGATTCAAGAAATGAACCTTTTGATTCCTCAAAGAAGAAAAGGTAAAACTTGAAAGGTGTTAATTACCTTG
The DNA here is from genome assembly GCF_905146905.1 of Nyctereutes procyonoides. Taxonomy (NCBI): domain Eukaryota; kingdom Metazoa; phylum Chordata; class Mammalia; order Carnivora; family Canidae; genus Nyctereutes; species Nyctereutes procyonoides. The sequence continues at coordinate 75,632,256 of NW_026575126.1, forward strand.
CCTATGAAATGGGCAAAATATGAATTCTGGCTCTAGGGGGGAAAGATTGTTGGCGCACCAAGGACCCATACCTTCTTTATTCTATGGCTGGGATGATCAAAAGTTGATGGAAATGTGGCCTTGACCCCAAATCAGGCACGTTGCCCACATATAATTGGTTCCCAAAATATTTGTTTTTTAAGCCCCAAAGACTTCCAGGCAGTCTCCAGCCTTGTTCCCAATGGCAGCAGAGAACAGCCTGCCTGGTGCCCCGGGGACTCTGCTGTGTCTTCTTGGTGCTGGTCAGGGGTTGCCTAGTCATGGAGGAGGTAGTGAGGGAGAAGGAAGGGGAGACACCACGGGGTGGCCCATAGTGTTAGGGCTGTACATAGGAGGCTCTGGGGTTGACAGTGGTGGCATCTGGGAAGGGTGTTATCTTAGAGGCCAGGTGGAATGGTGATGGCTTGGAGAAGGGGACCCTTGAGTTCTCTGCCTATTGGTGGCAACCCTGAATGATCTTGGGGGCATGAAGAAAGAACACGTTCTGATAGGACCTCAAGCGGTGGATATCTGTGGGAGAAAGTACCAGGAGCCGTGTGCAGGAGCTATGATGGAACAGAGAATTCTGTACTGAATCATGGGCCTCACGACTGCAGAGTGATACAGAGGGGCCGAGGTGGCCCAGCTGTCCTGCTCACAGGATACATAACACTGTAGCTATGAGGAATCCTGAATTAGAAAATGTCAATGTAGACTCAACCAAAATGAGAAATGGACAAGAAATCAGCAATAGAGATTTTCTGGGCCAGCAGATTACAAAATCTGATGATTTCTTAGAAGGAATAAGAAGGAGGCAAAGGAGGAAGGGAGGAGGGGGAAGGGAGAGGAGCAAGAGGAGGAAGGGGAGGAGGAGGAAGAGGAAGAGAAGAAGAAGAAGAAGAAGAAGAAGAAGAAGAAGAAGAAGAAGAAGAAGAAGAATTATCATCAATCTACCCACACTTGTGGTATCTGGAGAACAGAGGCCTTCCTAGGGCCACCTCTAGGAGGATAGAGATGACTTGGTGGCTTTGAGAGGGGACAGATCATCAACAGCTGCTGCTGACACAGCCACAGAAAAAGTGTCGATTGGCAGAGAGCAGATATCTTCTAGGTGTGATACTACACCTGCCTTCTCACATGGGTCCCCCCGTGTCAATAAACCTGAGGTTACCAGATGTCCCATGGGACCTGACGCTTCCCCAGTGCACCACAGGGGTGTGTGTGTGTGTGTGTGTACTTAGGCTGCAGTGTGGGGACTTCAGAGTGAGGTACATGTGACAAAAGGAGGCCTTTCCTAGAGCCATTTCAGGGCCCTGGGGACCTTGGCTTGTCTCCAACTAGTTACATAGAAGGAGTCACGATGGAGTCTTGGGTCCGCAATGGGGTAAGTGGATGATATGTGCTAAGAGCTTAGCCCGGGGAAACCATGGAACTGAGAGAGCAAGCACAGGGCAGGAGCCAAAGGGAGCTTCTGAGCTTGTGAATCTTTGGGGCTTCCCGTTGGGGAAGGGCTAGGTTGCCTCGCGGGGACTCCTTCTGCATCTGGGGTCACAGCTCACAGACAGACAGCTGTTCTTCAGGTGCCTGGGGGCCATTTCAATGCTGTATCAATGTGTGGCACATCAGAGCCAGAAGCCGTCTTAATAGTGGGGTCCTGGAGCTTTAAACAGGCCCTAGAACTTAAAAGCTTTCTCAGAAGGAGTGTCTGGGGACCCAGGAAAGAGAGAAAGAAGGGGTAACAGGTTTGCCACCAGCTGGTCTGCATGGAGTTTCTGTGCATATTATTAAAAGCAGCCCCCTTTGGGCAGATGTATCCCTCAGGGCACGTGCCTGGCATCAGAGAGGGTCTTTGTGCAAAGATACAGGGTTTGGCAAATAAAGCACAGGCTGTATTTTTGGTGCCTTTGTGCAGTCTACAACCTCCTCATACACAGCCTGTGGTAGGCTGAATAATGGCCCTCCAAAAAATATATATATATATATCCCCATCTCAATCTAGGAGATGGGGATAAATGTTAACCTTCCCTGTAAAGAGAACTTGCAGATGTGATTAAGTTAAGGACCCTGAGATGGGGAGATTATTCTGGATTGTCTGGGTGTGCCCGAAATATCATCACAAAGGTCCCGGTGAGGAGAGGGAGGCAGGGAGTTCAAAGGAGGAAGCAGGAGGTGCTCCCCAGAATGCCATTCAAGGAAGGGTCCTGTGTGAGGGAATGCAGGGGCTCCCAGAAGTACCAGAGGCAAAGAAATGAATTCTCCTTAAGTCTCCTAAAGGAACCGATGTTGTGCCACCTTGATTTTAACCAACTGAGCCTGATTTTGGACCTCTGACCTCAGAACTGGAAAATAATTAATTTGTGTTGCCATGAGCCACCAAGTGTGTGATTCACTTCAGAGGCGGCCTTCTTCCTTCAAGCCTTCGCTCTGCATCTGTGATGCCTGTTGGGGTTTCAAGTTTGATTTCATTTCACAGAGAAGGAGAACTGCCAAGGCCGTCTAAAAACACAGCGATGGAGGGTGGATGAGCTACAAGTATTGTTCCAGATTGCATTCACTCATGTTGATAACCACATTCTGGTTGTGGGAGAAAATCTTTCTTCTTAGGAAATGCACCCAGAAGCATTTAATATGGTGTGCGGAACTTATTCTTCAATGAGTCAGAAAAAAATTGTGTGTGTGTGCACGTGTGTGCGTGAAAAGAGCAGATGATAAAGCAATAGGGCAAATGTGCACAGTAGCTAAATCTCAGTGAGAGTATCTATACATGTTCTTAGTGCTGTTGCAACTCCTATAAATTTTGGAATGATTTCCAAAGAACAAAGTTAAACAAGCCGGCTGTAAGAAAACACTCTGGGAGCAGCAGTGTGGAGATGATGGGGAGCTTGCACAAAGCCTCCAAACCTGTCTGCAGCTGAGCCTAAGGTGGAGCCCCCGGCTGCTGAGCTCCAGGATGTGCTTTGATGTGCAAATACCCACGGGAAGTTGTAGTACATCTAACCAGCTTGGGCTAAGGTGTTGAACTGCTTCCTGGGCTATTCTCCTCATCCTGAAAGCAGTGTGACTCTGTGGGTGGGCACAGGGGAATGGTCTGGAAAGGAGGCTGAAGGCCCAGGACCTGGCCCATTTTTTCTGAGTAGTCCTACCTTGCCAGGATCCCACTAGGACATTATTTGCTTATCGTCCTGAGTGTCGAGAGGTATTGGGATTCATTGGATGTCCTTCCACTAAGTCCTGGGATTATTGCTATGTTCAATCCACAGTGAATGTTCATTGCACACTTATTATAAGGGCTGGATGCAGATAACACAGCGGGTTCACAGTGTGAACAGGGGAAATGGGTCTTGTGTGGAGCGTACATTCTATGGGAGAGAAAGATCCAACAAACAAAAAAAAGAGAACTATTTTGCTCAGTTGACAAGGGGTCACATAGAGCAGCTGTTCTCAACTTTTTTGATTGCACATCTATCAAAAAATACCAAGCACTTCACACATACACACACACACACACACACACAGAGACATATGCATATAAAATTGTTTGCAAATAACATGCAAGCACCGTTACACCAATGCATTATAAAATGTACATAAAATAAAAATATCATAAAATGGAGTAAACAATAGTAGGAACGGAAATTCTGCTGCTTCTTGTATCACTGTATCATCTCTGGCCCCCAGAGTGTGTGTCCTGCTCCCAGGACCCTGGAGACAAGAAAAGGTAAGGGGCTTGCCCCAGACAGGATGTCCAGGAAGACTTCTCTGAGGAGGGGTCATTTGCCTCAAGACCTGACCAATGAGGAGGAGATGCCAAGAGACCTGGGGAGAGAGCCTTCCAGGTAGAGGGGCCAGCAGCTACCAGGCCCAGAGGATGCAGTGGGCTTGGTGTTCTGAGGAAGAGACAGAGGGTCAGGGTGTCTGGAGCAGAGGGGATGGAGAGCAGAATGGCCAGAAGGTGGTCTGCGAAGAGAGCACAGGCGGGATTCTGGAGGCCCTCCGGCAGCGCTGGGAGTGCGGGGTTGGTTCTGACACCACGGGAAGCCCGTAGGGGTTGCCAGCAGGATCGTGGAGTGGTCATTGGTGCATTTGAAATGATCTCACTGGCTACTCTGCAAGAAGGGACTGTGGGTGCAGGATCAGGAGCAGTGAGACCAGGCAGGAGCCTCTTGCTCCAGCGAGAGATGACGGTGCCTTGAATTTGGGCCGTGGCTGAGGAGTGAGCGGGAAGTGGATGCCCTGGGATATGTTTTGCAGGCAGAGTTGCAGGTCGGACACGGGGAAGAGTCAGAGCGGACTCCTGCACTTCCAGCCTGGGTAACTGACTGAAGGGGAAGTTGAGGCTCACTTGTGCCCCAGCCGGGGGAGACCATGAGTGGGCACTGTGTGTGTCTGGGAGGCCGTGTCTGCCTGTGGGGAGGGTGGGGCGGTGGGCCTAAGCTGGGCGGTCACTGGGGAGAGAGATCAGGGGATGCGGTCCTGCGGGTGGTGTCAGAGGGCAGCCTGGGGCCAGCAGGGGGCAGCTCGAGAGCCCAAGATGGGAAAAGGCTGCAGGAAGGAAGCAGGGAATCACCGGGGAGGAACTGCACCGGAGGCTCCAAGTGCTTCCCAGAGTCAACCCTGTGGCTCCCACGTTGCCAGGCAGAGCGGTTTTGCGTGTAGCAGTAGCCCCAGGCCCGGGGGACTGGTGACTGGGAGGCCCTCACCCCCTTTGCTCCAGAAGAATGTCAGACTCCCCCCCTGGCAGCAGGTGGCTGGGTTGGAAGCGGCGCAGGCCAGGCCGGAAGCCACACTGGCCCCGGGGAGGGCCGCCCTCCTGTGCGCTGCAGCTGCTTCCAGGCCCTGAGCTCATGACATCTTGACGAACGAGGCAGCCAGCAAAGCCGGTGCAGCTCCAGGGCCGAGAGCCGGGCTGCCCCGGGAGAGCCCAACGCATTTCCACGGCTTTGCCCACGGACAGGTATGAGTGCCAGCCACAGATTCCCCCGGCTTGGAGCTGCAGCTTATTTTCTTCTAACGGAGCGTGACTTCGATGTCAGACTCCCATTCCACCAAACGGCAGAAGGCATCAGCACCTCTTTCAAGTCTGACTTTATTGCTTCCTGGGGTGGCATCCAAATGCCACGGCTGGAGCGAGCTGGGGGCACGTGGGTCCTGGCTGTGTCTGGCTGTGTGTGCCGCTGACCTGAGTCCCTCTGGTCTTCTGCCATCAGTCCACACCCCTTCTGCCTCCTAGACGCCCCCACCCCGGTCCACCAGCTCTCGCTGCTGCTTGCAAGTGTGGGAGACATTCCCTTGCACCCCACTTCCTAGGCCCTGAGAACTTCTGCTTCAAGCTCCCCTTGGTACCTGGGTTCACTGACAGACTCTTTTATGCTGCAACATGGCCCATGGGACCTGCGACCCCGACGGGGCTGCTCCACCCAGTTGCACCCCCCTGCAGACATGAGGCTTTGGCCCCACCGCACTGGGCCGGGCAGTCCTGAGTCTTCTTGGTTTCTGACCAGGGACCAGGAGCTATGTCTCTGACTGATACGAAGAACCAAATCCTTCTTTACTCAAATAGCATCTATTGTGAAGTGAAAGTCACCCACCCCCCACCTTTGTACAGGGCATAGAACTCTGATGATGGTCAGTTTTGTGTGTCAACTTGGATGGGTCAAGATATTTGGTCCAACATTATTCGGGATATTTCTGTGAAATTGTTTGTTGGATGAGATTCATATTAAAATCTGTGGACTTGGAGTAAAGCATATTACTCTCCCTAATGTGGGTGGCGTCCTCCAATTAGTTAAAGGCTGTAATAAATCAAAGATGGACCTCCCCAGGCAAGAGGGGCTCTGCCAACAGACAGCCTTTGGGAACAGAGACTCTTCCCCGAGTCTCCCGCTGCCAGCATACCCTCCAGATTTTGGACTTGCAACCTGCACAAATAGTATGAGACAATTTTTTAAAAATAAATCATCCCTCCTTTTCTCTCTCTCCATGCCATTGGTTCCATTTGTCTGGAGAACACTGCCTAATACGCCTCTGATAGACTAAGGATTAGGTTTAATACTCCCTCCTGGAGGCAAAGCACATGGACTGCTACATGGGTGGATCTCAGAAACTTGTTCCACTTTAGGGCACTCCAAACATTTCATGGGTTGGATTATGCTGGGGCGACTCTGCATGGAAGCATCTCTTGGGGAAGTCCATCTTGCAGATGGAACATGGCATTCCCTCCAGGCACAATGGTTTGACTTTTGAATGCCCTATGTGTGCTTACTCAGCCAAGAGAAGCCTCAAGCCATCTGAGTCCACCGCCTCTCCAGGACCTCAGGGGGCTCTAGGATTTGGCACCACATCCTAGAGTTGCTGGGCGACTGTGGGACCAATGCCGCTGTAGGTATCCCCTGGGAAAGGCCTCTTTGGGATTCAGGTCCCCGTCTTTGCGTCCTGGAGCTTGAGCCATGTTGGACCTCTAGACATGCTGGCCAGGAGGGTCCACCTCACTCAAAGCTCAATACCACTGCTGACCCTGCACACTACATACATGCAGTGTATTTGTAAGCTTTCTGGGCTTTCCAGGCTTCTCCACATCAACTGCTCCCTTCTCTTGGGAGCCTCTTACAGCTTCCTCTTGAGAACACAGTGCTTTTTTTCTCCTTCTGTCTCCAGTCTCCAGCACGAGGCTGAGAAGGTGATACATAATTCATATTTGTTATATAAATGAATGAATATTCCTGGTCCTGTCCTATGGCCAAAGAAGCAAGTTTATCACAAGCCGGAAGATTTCTTTTGTTTGTTTTTTCTTTAAGATTTTATTTATTTATTCATGAGCCACAGAGAGAGACAGAGACACAGGCAGAGGAAGAAGCAGGCTCCCTGCAGGGAGCCCGATGTGGAGTTCGATCCCAGGACCCCGGGGAACACGACCTGAGCCACTCGACCACTGAGCCACCCAGGTTCCCTGAGCAGGTGGATTTCTACTTTATGCTGAGACCACTGCTGGGATCAACGCCAAGATGTTGGCTCTCTCATTACTCATCTTCCTGCCCAACCTCACTGCCCCAGGTGCTGACCCTGCCTAGGAATAGTGGCTTTTGCTCCACCTGTCTGGTGTGATATGTCATGAGGTCATTGCAAATACCCCAAGGGAACCTCCAGATTCCATAAGCACACCATATTTCCCTTGTTAGTCAGTATAATGGGCATCTCTTGAGAAATAGGTTCTTCGTGTATCCAGGAACATTTGTAGTGAAGTGTATACATATGTTGGCCATTGCTTTGGATTGCTCTTCAATTTTATGGAGATTAGGTTTCTAGAGTTTAAAAGGAGCTGTAGGAAATCACCCCATTGCCAATGACCCTCAGGTGTTCTCCCTCACCCAAAAGGTAGCACTTTTGCAGAAAGACTGGAGGGGCCCTGAAGTTGTGGCAAGAAGTGCACATTTGGAGCCACTGGTTCCTGGCAAAATGCCTAAACTCCTTTTCACAAGAACCAAGGAGGACTCAGTCTGAGACTCTGGCCAGAGGTCAGAGTGAAGGTGGGATTCCATCCTGTTATTTGTAGAGACAGAGCCAGTCTGAAAATGGGGAAGGGCACTCAGCAAGGTTGGTGACCAATACCAAAGGCCAAGTCCCTGGGCTAGGACACAAGAATGCATAGCCAATTGGAATGGAGTGCAATTCAAGCAAAGGGGTGTCTGGGGGCAATAGTAAAGATTGGGGTTTTACCGGCTGAATTACACCCCTTCAAAACTCATATGCTATAGTTGTAACCCCTTGTTCCTCAGAATGTGATTGTATTCAGAGGTGGGGCTTTAAAAGATGTCATTAAATTGGGATCCCTGGGTGGCACAGCGGTTTGGCGCCTGCCTTTGGCTCAGGGCGCGAAACTGGAGACCCAGGATCGAATCCCACGTCGGGCTCCCGGTGCATGGAGCCTGCTTCTCCCTCTGCCTGTGTCTCTGCTTCTCTCTCTGTGTGTGTGACTATCATAAATAAATAAATTTTAAAAAAATTGAAAAAAAATAAATAAAAGATGTCATTAAATTAAAATGAAGTCCTTCGGGTGGGCCCTAATCCTATATGACTGGTGTCCTTATAAGAAGAGATTAGGATGTAGACACAGATGGAAGATCATGGAAAAGACAACTGTCAACAGGCCAGAGAAGAGAGAAGCCTTCTGAGAAGCAACCCTGCCGACACCTTGATCTTGGACTTCTGGCCTCCAGAATGGTGAGAACATAAATTTCTGTTGTTTAAACCACCCTGAGCAGCTCTAAGGGGTGGACAAGATGCTCTTGTGCTAGTGCTGCTGGTCACCAATCAGGTGAGTCAGAGCTGGGTGGGGCTGGGCTCAGGGTAATAGGTCCAGATGGGGTGACTGTTATGTGGCTTCCTTGAGTTTAGGGAAGAGGGGACAGAGGGTGGCTGTGAACGTTGCCCGAGACAGAGTCCCCTCACTGCTCAGTTAGGAGTGGGCCTTGTGGGGGTGATGGCTCATCCTCTGCTGACCCTGCTCTGAGTTCTGAGCTGTGTGTTTCTCTGACTCAGCCTCTGCACCTGCTTTTCCTCCACACTTAGCTCTTGATGGAGCCAAATAAGATGGATAAAATGGAGATTCACTCGCTGCTCAAACCAATGTTGGTAGAGAACTTGCCCCATCACCCGTGTATCACACCTGCCTTCTTGGTTCAGACTGGGCTCTGTTAGGGCAGACAGCTCGCTTGCATTGAACACTGGCTGCTGGAGGTCTAGTATCGGTGTTGTTTGCTTTGTAAAGGGCTGAGCTGGAGGGATTTAAATGTGCCTGTAGGCTGGGTTCATAGATGCTTACCTACCCGGTTTCTAGGTGAAAATAGGCTAATCAGAAGAGTTTTCTCTCACAACTGTTTGTTTTTATGTCAAAAGTATTTTGTGCCCCCTCAACCAGCAGAGCAGTGACAACTTTAATCCAGCGTAGTAATTCATCTTCGTACAAAGCCTCATAAGTGGTGGTGTGTTTTACTATCTGCGTCCTCATCTGGGGCTCGTAAACACCCCAGGAGACAGGCAGGAAGCGCAGTTGTTATCCCTGTCTTACCGATTGGGGAAAGTAGTCAGGAGGTCTAGGGTCTGGACACTCCACCTCTGCTCTGGCACTCTTTCAATTTCTTGGTGTTTGATTTTCATGGAGAATGCTTTCCCACTGAACTGCCTGGTTTTGCAGTGTGTACTCTCGCAGAAATAGCTAACCTGACCCACTCTTTGACCAGCTACAGACATGTGGGATGCACGCTGACCTTCTATGTTCTGCAGCGGTGGGAAAAATCTTTGTTGTACCTCCTGCCTCCAGCTCAGGGAGACGAGAAAGGAACTCCAATGCTCACAAGTGAGAGTCCACCTCACTGTGCTTCAGAATCACCAGAGAACTTAAAACGACTTTAAAAACCAATGTGTGCGGGTCCCACCCGGAGGTCTGGTTTTGATTGGCTGTTATTGTCGCTTCTTTTAGACTCTCCAGGTGGTTCTTGCATGCAGATAGAGTTGAGTACCACTGGGCTAAGTTCTGATGCATTTTATCTGTGGTCACCAGTTAAGGAAGCATCCCTAGAGAACCAGGCAGTAGACACTAGGACCCTCATTTCTCCTCAGCAATGCCACTGGCTGCTTATACCTGAACTTCTCCTCTGCAGGGATCCTGCTGTGTTCCTGGCTTCCCACAGGTGGAATCAGACAGCATGCTGTTTGCTGTCATTTGAAGAGAACTGCTTATTAGTCTATAGCCAAGATGGGGCCTTAGTTTGTGGAAAGTCTGAAAGGACAAATCTTGGGCAGCCCCGGTGGTGCAGCGGTTTGGTGCCACCTGCAGCCCGGGGTGTGATCCTGGGGACCCAGGATTGAGTCCCACATCGGGCTCCCTGCATGGAGCCTGTTTCTCCCTCTGCCTGCGTCTCTGCCTTTCTCTCTCTCTCTCTCTCTCTGTGTCTCTATGAATAAATAAATAAAATCTTAAAAAAAAAAGAAAGGACAAATCTTATCTGCATCAGGACAACAAAGAGAGATTTGGTTGATGGGAGCCACAAAGAATGACTCTAAATTCCTTTTCCTGGTCCTGCATGAAGTCTTAGGAGTTGGCCTTGCATGGAGGAGGCTGAAGAGGCAAGCTCAGCACTGTTGATCTATTCCAAAAGGGAAGACCTCCTTTCTGGGCCCACTGGCATGACAGCCTTTTCTGGGCCTGACTCTTGGCTGCTCCCTGAGGTGTTGGCTCCGAGCAAGGGAGCACAGAGAAGAAGCAGGGCCTGAGGAAGGCTCAGGAAGTGTTTTCAGAGGAAGCAACATTGGAGGTGGGCCATGGAGGGTGAATAGGACATCATAGAGGTCAGGATGGGAGGAGGTGAGAGCCTTCTCGGCCAAGCACAGAAAAACTTCACTTCCTAAACTTCTATATTCTTGATTCAGTGTAAAGGGTGTGGAACATTGGCTGATTCAGGCCAATGGGTGGGTGTGGTGGGGTTGGTGCTTCCTCAGAAGCCTTGCCCAGGTGTGACTGAAGACACCCAGAGACTCTGAGCAAGCAGTGGCAGACCTTCCAGTTAGGAGCTGGAGCACCCAGAGGAACTGGAGTGTTCAATCCGAGTGCCATGGCATTCTTGGTCCCTCTTCATCATCACCATTATCACGTGGTAGGAACCATACTGGCTGAGCTTTCGATGATATCACCATCTCTCAATCTTGTGCAGGACACAGAACAAGGATCATTGTCCGCATTTGGTAGATTCAGAAACTGAGCCTCAGAGAGGTTGAATGACTTGGTGGAGGAACAACAGAATGGGGGGTAGAACCTGGGGCTCTGAACTCTGAACATGAGGGGCTTGTGGGTTCTTTCTTGGGCAATCCTAAATGCACGTTTAGTGAAGGAGGTCAACATGGTGACATCTCCACCGTGATCCATACCCGACCCCGAGGTTCACTGATGGGGTCTCATTTTAATCCACTTCCTATGAACTGCTCTGAGCACCTTCCTCTATTAATTCACTTCATCCTCACAAACATCCACGTTTACGAACAAGAAACTTGAAGCCCAGGGGTTAGGTGACTGGTCCAATGAATGCCTCTGCTCTTCACCGGGAGGCTCCACCGTGTCTCAAGAAGGCAGGAGCTTCCGAATCAGACAAGTGACTGAATCTGGGGCTGCTGTGTGTTTGCTGCAGGATGGCTGGTGGTGGCTTCACCATCAAAGCCTTGAACCTGACAACCAGGGAAACACGCACCCTGCCAGCTTGTGGAGGTGAAACGGGGTCACCTCTGCAAAGCCCCCAGCACAGTGTAGGGTTCACTCTGCATTAGGGAGTCCAACTGTGAAACACACATTGTTATGTACTGAGCAGGTCAGAGGAGACCAGACGGGAGGTTGGGGCAGGGCCTTGCAGGTCTACTGAGGTGACCGTGCTCTCCTGTGGGCCTTGTGAGGCCCCACACATTGTTCTGCAAGAGCTGCTCCCTCGGCCAAGGCGGAGTGTCTCACTGGAACTGGAAATGTGGCATTTAAAAATTGCCACGGCAGAACCAGCAGCAGTTGGGCATCCAGGCAGTAATAAATTAAATGATGCTTCCAGCTTATATGGCTTCACTGTGGCCTCCCGGGAATACATTTCAATATAAATAATTTACCAGGTAAAGGGATATTGAGCCTGCCCGCAGGAGCAGCGGGATCATAATAAATTCTGCTTTTGTGAATCAAAGAGAAGTGTCACCTTGTAAAGCAAAGACCCTGGACCTGGAGTCTGAACTTCTGGGTCCCTATCCTGTGGTTGGCCACCGAGCTGCAAACCCCCTGGGTGGCTTTGGGCAAACCCCTTCCCATCTCTGGGCCTCACTGTCTTCCCTGCGTGGTGGCCTGCTCAGGCTACAAAATCTTGGAAGTATTTTCCTTGTCCTTCGCTGGCCTCTTGTTATCTGCTTCACAAACACTGAGCATTTTGACAAGTCAGCCTACCTGCAGATTGTTTGAAAGGCATTGCACATGCACACATGCACACACGCATGCTTGCAAATACTGTGGAGAGAAAAGTCCTTCTCCCAAGTGTTACTTTGAACAGATGAAAAATAATTCAAGTGATTCTTTCAATCCAAGAGAAGCCAGCAGGCAAGTGGACAGGAGGGCCAAGTAGAAATTATAATTGCTAGAGCACCTGCATTGAAAATGTTAACTCTTTTCCTTGTGATAGTGTGGAAGGGAGGTGGCTCTTACATGATGAAAGGAGCTAGATGTGTCTTTGCCGGCACCTCTTCAAACTTCCCTCCTTTTGTATCAGGCTGGATTGGCTTCCTGAGCCCCAAAATCATTTTCCTTCTCATCAGGAGCACTATACTCACTCTGAGCAGGAATCCTGCTGCTGGGCAGCCCTGGTGGCTCAGTGGTTTAGTGCCGCCTTCAGCCCAGGGCATGATCCTGGAGACCCGGGATCGAGTCCCACGTCAGGCTCCCTGCGTAGGGCCTGCTTCTCCCTCTGCCTCTCTCTCTCTCTCTCTGTCTCAAATAAATAAATAAAACCTAAAAAAAAAAAAAAAAAAAAGGAATACTGCTGCTGTAGCACATTGCCAGACCCAGTGACATCTTTCCCTGGGTTGCCCTGTCTTCTGTGTCCAGCACCAGCTCACATCTAGGTTATCTTCTGCCCTGTAGAAGCTGCTTCCATTGTCCTCATTTCTCAGAGCTGTGCGTTGGTGAGGGGCTGAGTGCCCAAGCCAACAGAGTTAGCCCATCCAGTCTATCTCAGCCAGGAAATGAACAGCTAGAGAAGTGAAAAGCTATTCAGCTCCAGATTAGTACACACACACACACACACACACACACACACACACACACGACTTTACTTCTAACTATGCCTCTATTCCAGAAGAGAATAAATTCCACAATACATGTTATAGTCAGAAAGGTGTACTGGGTGCATAGAAAGAATTTCTCTCTCTCTCTCTCTCTCTCTCTCTCTCTCTCCTTCTCTCCACTCCTCCCATCTTTCTGGAAATACTTCTCAAGCACATATGATGGAGAAAAAACTTACAGGCAAAGAAAACAGGGAGTGAAGACAGACTCCAGGCTCCCCAGTGGGAGACACACAAATATTAGCGAACAATTTCAAAGTGGTGTATAAGTGCTATAAGAGAAGAAACAGAGTATGCTGGGAGTGTAAAGAAGGGGCACCTTATCCAACTGCACAATAAATAAGAGACCAGTGTCAGCAAAGCTTCCTAGAAGAGGAGATGCTCAAGCTGAGCTGTAAGAACACCGTGGGGCGTTGAACACGAATATGGTGGGGTCATAGAGCAAGAACACGGTGCTCTGGTGTTCTATGATTCAGCTCCATTCTGACGCTATCTAGAGATGGCATCTGATCTTATATGTTAAGGGCCCAGGCCACAAGATTGCCCCCCACCCCTACTTTAGGTGCCAGTTGCAATCCAGATTGTCACATGGGCTTCTGACCAGCTATAGCATAGATTGGAGATTCCAAAAACCCCTTCCTTGAGTTCCTTTCATTTGGTAGAGTGGATCACAGAAGCTTGAAGAAATATTTTACTTTCTAGATGACTGGTTGATTATGAAAGGATATAACCGAGGAATAGGCAGATGGAAGAGATGCAGAGGGCAAGGCATGCGGGAAGGGGACAAATCTTCATGCTCTTTCCGAGAATGCCTCTCTTCCTCCCTTTCCACGTGCTCATCAAATCACCAACCAGAAGCTCTCCAAACCCATCCCCCTTTTTTTTAATGGAGACCTCATTGCATAGGCACAATTGATTAGATCACTGGCCATTGGTGACAGATTCAATCTCCAGCTTCTCTCCCTCCCTGGAAGTTGGAACCAAAAGTTCCAACCCTCTAATCCCAGGGCTGGCAATCCTGGTGACCAGACCCATTTTAGGCGCCGTCCAAAAGTAATCTCATTGGCAGAATAAGAGACTCCTTTATCGTTTTCATAATAGGAAATTCCAAACATATTAGGAGCTCTGTGTCAACAGGGACAAAGACCAAATATATATTTCTTATTACAAATCACAGAATCACAGGTGCAATGCCACTGCTCCAGGGGAACTGACACAGGGGAAGGGACAGGCCAGAACCTAAGTGGGGCCAGTAGGTGACATGGTTTGCGGAACTCAGACTGGAGCATTCCACATAGAGCACAGAATGTGGGTGTGCAGCTGAGAGCTATGAGCTAAAGAATTAACACGACACCCTGGGTACATTACGGGGAGGGAATTAAATTCATAGGGGATCCAGTGAGGAGGAAGACATCTTTCTCTGGTGAGAATACCGTGGGCACCCAGGGTCAGGCCAGGAGGAGGAGGTGGAGACGAGATGAAGAAACCTGGTGGCCTAACCACCCAGGGGTGCGGTGCACAAAGGGAGGTGGGAAGCAAGGGTGAGCCACAGAGAAGGGGCAGTGGTGGTACTGCTCCCAGCATAAGGCACATGGAGGACAATTGAAATGAAGAGTTAGGAGAAAAAGAGGAGGAGAAATAGCCATTCTACCTCTGCCTATCGATTCCTAAGAACGGGAAGGTTACTCCTCAGCAAGACATCATTCCACTGTTGGCTATAACTGCTAACAACCTTGCCCTTTTATGGAAGAAACAAACTGCCTTCGTGTAGTTGCTATGCACAGATTCTAATGCTGCCCTCCAGAGCAGGCTGGAAAGCTTATCTTCTACCAGACAAATATTTGAAGACAATAGTTAGCTAAAAGAATGAATAAGAGGTGTGTTAGGGCTTGTAATTCAACAGAAGACTCACAGTATTTGTTTTTTTGGCCCAGAGCAGCACTAGCATTAATAGCAGTCTGTGGGTTTTGAGGCCAAGAGAGAAGGTGACAGATGTCTTCAGACAGGGGCTTTTCAGGAAGGGTGATGAGCCTCAGACAGAAGGACACCACAGAGTCAAATGCCAGCCCCTCAGGGGCCATGCTGGGGCCAGCCAGGGGACTCTCCAGGGGTCAGCCAATATATCCTGTTGAGAAGGAAGATGTGATGGGCAGGGTGTGGTTGTAGCCCGGGAGGTGCTCTAGTCAAGAAGAGATGCCTGATAATGGGTGTGGGAAGTGTCAGACCAGAGGAGACCTCAATCCAGCCACCATGCAGGGACAGGCAAGGGGGCCAGAGGAGACCGTGGGAAGAAGCCTTGTACCCGCACCCCCCTAAAAGGTGCAATGATCAAGACTGTGGAAGGCAAGAAGCATGTGTGAAGTGACAGTGATAAGAAAGATAGGATTTCTGATAAACCCCCAGACTAGTTTACTCAGGCTTCCATAACAAATTACCACAGACGGGGAGGCTTAGAGAAGATAAATTAATTTTCTCACAGTTCTGGAGGCTAGAAGTCTGTGAGCAAGGTGTGGGCACAGTTGCTTCTTTCTGAGGCCTCTCTCCTTGGTTTGTCTTCTCCTGTGTCCCTCCCTCTGTGTGATTTTATGTCCTCATCTCTTCCTTTTTTTAAAATTTATTTTTCATTTATTTAAAAAAAGATTTAATTTATTTATTTGAGAGAGAGAGGCAGAGAGAGAAGCAGAATCCCTGCTGGACAGGGAGCCCGATGAGGGATTCGATCCCAGGATGCCAAGATCATGATCCGAGCCAAAGTCAGATGCTTAATGGACTGAGCTCCCCCTAGATCCCCTCTAGCCACCCTCAGTTTGTTTCCTGTGGTCAAGGGTCTCTAATGGTTTGTTTCTCTCTCTGTTTTCATCTTATTTTATTTTTCCTTCCCTTCCCCTCTGTTCATCTGTTTTGTTTCTTAAATTCCACATAGCAGTGAGATCATATGGTATCTTCCTCTAACTGACTTATTTCGCTGAGCATAATACTTTCTAGCTCCATCCATGTTGTTGCAAGTGGCAAGATTCCATTCTTTTTGATGGCTGAGTAATATTCCGTTGTACATATACACCACATCTTCTTTATCCATTCATCTGTCAATGGACACGTGGGCTCTTTCTGTAGTTTGGCTATTGTGGACATTGCTGCTGTAAACATTAGGATGAAAGTGCCCCTTTGAGTCACTATGGTTGTCTCATCTCTTCTCATAAGGACCTCAGTCATGTTGGATAGGCCCTACCCTAATGACCTCACTTCATCTTAATTATACCTGTTTGAAGATCTTATCTCCAAATGTAGTCACATTCTGAGGTACTCAGGGTTAGAACTTCAACATACGAATTTTGAGGGGAACACAGAGTAGTCCACAACATCCCCTCATGATCTCTTTATACAGCTCATTCTCAGGCCTTAACATAATTGATTATTCCATTATAACTGAATAGGAAAATAACCGAGCCCTAAAGCATCCATTGTTTGTTCTCTTGACTTCTGATCACTTTTTCAGGGCCAAGGTAGACCCACAGTATCCTTCCAGGCTCTGCCTAAAATTACAGCCTGAGTTAACAGCTCTCAGCAAAACAGGTATTATTTGTGAATGAAATCTATCAAAACTTTGCCAATTAATTATCCATGCAGTGTCATATACAGTGATAAACTGTTGGGTTTTTTTTCCCCTGGAAGCCTAGCTAGATTTTACATTTTTAATCCAGTAGGAGGTAGATATTAATGGTCTTTAGGAGAAAAAGCTAATAATTCAATGTGATGCATTATGGGCACTTCTGTACAAATGTGGATCTGTCAATGTTTCAAGAGGTTTAGAGAAGAAAGTGATGTGGCATGTTCTTTTGCCCATAGGCCCTCTGAAAAGGCAAAGGAAGACTTATCCATCAAGAAAACTGCTGGAGTTCTTTCTAAATTTTTTGAAGCATGAATATCCTATATATATATATATATATATATATATATATATATATATTTATATTTTCCCTGTTGGATTTCTTATTTTAAATAGGCATGAAGATTTATTTCTTATATCACTGGACATATAAAATTTACATTGAAGCTTGCTATTATACTCAAACATAAAATATCATAGATTTTTCAATCTCATATGAAAAACCAAATTCATCAGAAACTTATTAATTCAAACTTGCCTAAGAGCTTGTAATTCCCAAGAGTTTTTGAAAGATTATGATTTTACTCTACATGCCTACAGAGGACGCCTCATATAATTGATACCAATGGCTAACATTTATAAAGTTCTTACTCAAGGCCAGGCACTCTGCTCTGTATTTTACATGGCTTCACTTCACTGAATTCTCACAGTAACTGTGAGGTTAGGGTGATTATATCTACATATTGCCAAAGCTTAGAGAGCTCACATAACTTGTCCAAAGCCACGTAGCTAGAAAGTATGGGAGCTGAGAGTGAAACACAAGGCCTGACTCTCCAACTCCATGCCGCACAATGTCCCACAGTATAGAGATCAGTGGGATCCAAGATGGTGGTTAGGAATCCCTCTTCTGACAACAGATATGAACTGCATTTAATAGGGGGAAACTCTGTGCTAGATACTATTTATACAAAAATGGAAGAGAAATTGTCCTTGCCTCCAGAAACCCTGAGCCTAGAAGAGGAAGACAGCACACACAGCCTGGGTAGACTGGCCTGTGACACGTTAAGTGCCACAGCAGGAAGAGCACAAAACATGTGAGCACAGAGGAACATGCAACTAACTCTGCAGGGAAGAGGGCAGAAGTTTGCAAGAGGTCATTGACATTTGCTCTGAGTTTAGAGGTAGGAGTAGGAAGGTGGAGGAAGGTGGTAAAGCCTGAAAGACTCAGGGACCAGGTCCTGAAAGTGCCCTACTGTGGAGCAGGGGGTTTTCAGAAGGGATGGTCAAGAATAACTCTGAGGCTACCAGCTTGGGAGGTTTGGTGGATTGGTGATGTTAACTGAAATCATGCACAGAAAAAGAAGATGGGTCTAGTTGTGGAGTGTGGAATTTGGGGGCCTACAATACTTTCCAGGGAGAGATCAAGAAGAATAAGGATGGTGGAGGCATGCACTTTGGCATCATCAACAGATGGGGGGGGGGCGGGGAGGGTTGTCACAGCCAGCCAAAGTAGTTGATAAGGTCACCCAGGGAGGCACGTAGAAAAGAGGATAAAGACAGAAAAGGTGGAGCCCTGGGAAGAACAATATCTGGGGGAAGGTCAAGATGGTGGAATTGGACAAGAAGACTGGGAAGACCATTGTCAAAGAGGTAAGGGGAATACCAGGAAAGGCTTTGGGACCTAAGCATGGTTAACAGTGTTAAATGCCTCATAGACCATTGGGCAAGAGGCCAGGGATAGCCCACTGACTGGTTAGTAGTGTCCTAAGTTTCAGCAAAGTGGTCATAACTGGAGAAAGAATAAAGTGGGAAGACTCGAATGCATTGGTGGGCTGAGGGGATGGGGATGGAGATGCTGGGAGATGGAGGTAAAGTTGAAATGGGTTAGCAAGCAGAGCAAGACGAGGAGCAGGGGGCAGGACTGAGACCTCCACCATACAGAGAGGACAGTGCCTTGGAGGATGTGAGGAACATGCTTCTCAAAGGTAGGTGTCTCCACAGAGACAGAAAGGAGGAAAAGAAGTGAAGTCAAAGGACTTTCTGGGTTGTCCCTTCTGTTTACCCTAGGAAGATGGGGGAAACTCACCTGTGGAGGGTGGGGCAAGTAGCTTTTAATGGAACAATTAATTATGGAGACAATGAAGATGAGTAAAAGCCAGTGAGGATAGTGATTAGGGACTGGCAAGTGTGTCAGAAGCTGTCTATAAATTTGTGGTCTTAAAACCTGGGAATTCATGGTGCTTGGAATCATGGAATATGATGCTAGAGAGTTCACACTTGGCCATTTTGGAGGAAGATTAAAAAAAATGGGCAGGGCAGCCTGCATGGCTCAGCAGTTTAACGCCACCTTCCGCCCAGGTGTGATCCTGGAGACCCGGGATCGAGTCCCATGTCAGGCTGCCTGCATGGAGCCTGCTTCTCCCTCTGCCTGTGTCTCTGCCTCTCTCTCTCTCTCTCTCTCTCTCTCTCTCTCGTGTTGTCTTGCTCATGTATAAATAAATAAAATATTTTTTTAAAATGGGCAGTCGGATAGATTCCGACCTGAGGATATCTGGGCAGAGGTGGTAGGATGATGGGGTGGGGTCGGAGGAGCCACCCAGGTATTGGCAGCTGCATTGTGAACTGTTTACCTGGGAAGGTTAGGCTGGGGAGGAAAGCCAATGAAGCCAGAGGAGGGCTGAAGGCTGGGAGGAATGACTAGAACTCTAGGTGGGATGGGGGAAAAAAAGGCAGTGAGGGAAACAAGAGGAGTGGAGTTGCCAGTTGGCATGATGCCTTATAGAATGTCCCAGAAAGTGCATTCTGAGTAATGTCGGGAGTCCCACGGCAGACCCAGGCAGGAGGTCAGGAGTGGAGGAGCCATTTCTCTTTGCTGTACCTCCTTCCCCCATTCACACACGTGTCCTCCAGGCACATGTCTGGCCAGGCTTCCAGGCTTTTCTCCCTATGGAAGACAGAGTTGGGGATGGAGAGGGGACATGGGACAAGCCTGAGGGGCCACAGGAGCCACTAATATCACCTTCTCCCATTCCACTCCCCATCCTCTCAGCTTTGGGAGTGTACCTAGTGAAATGTTAGATGGGTACACTGTTCTTGTTTCTTTCCTTTTAAACTAGAATGTGACTAGCTAACCCCATTGGAAAGCGAAACACCCCTGTGCATTCCTCTGAGATCACGGTGATGGGAATCAGGACGTACCTCGCAGCCACAGCTGGGAAGCCAGGTAAACTCCCTGTCCCCAAGCCTGCTCCGGACCACTCCTGATTATTGAGGGGGTCCACACTCAGGGCTTGGTTGGGATTCTGGGCGCCAGGCACTGTGGCCGTCTTGTGGCCTGGGGAAGGTGAGCAGGGTCCTGAGCACCAGGCCCTGACAGGAAGTCGAAAGTGCCTCACCCACCCAGCTGCACCATCGATTATCCCTCCCACCCCACACCTGCCAATAGTCCTCGCAGCAGGCTGCAAATGCCTGACGTGTTTGTCACGGGCCGGGGGTGTCAGTGACATCCCCTGCAGTCCCAGAACTGGATCAATGAGGCTCACCTACAGAATACTGAGTGTGACAAAGGACACAGGGTCAGAGGAACAAAGTAATTCCTTATGGCTGAGCAGAAGCCCCTGGCTGAGAGCATTCAGGGATTTTTTTTTCCCCTCTCTAAAGACTCCCCCTGGGAAAGACACAGAAAGCAGGCCCTGGAGAAGCATCCACAGCTTCTCTGCTCAATGGGGCCAGATGACTTCGCAGCATCAGAGCAGTCTGTGGGGCCAGGATGGATTAAGGATGGAAAAATATCTCCTTCTCCCCCACCTCAAGTCTGGATCACAGGGAGGCAAGGCTGGTTTACATCCGCACCGAGGCATCCAAATCAGACCTTTCCAGTTTCTCCTGCTCTGTGATTCTGAGCGTCTGAGACTCAGTTGAACGTATTGGGTTTTTCTTTTTCTGTGCACTTGAAAGCGCAGTGGGAAGTAGCAAGTGCCATTCGCTCTCTCAACTAGAGGCTTCTTTCCAAAATATGACTTTACTTCTTGGCAAGAGGTTCCAAAAACAAAGTAGTTAAAAGTGATGGCTTCAGGAACTTTTAGGATAGCAGAGTGTCTCCAGGCTGTAACTATTCTAAACACCATTGCCCTTTAGGAAAAAAAAAAAAATCCCTTAACCAAAAAAAGCAAAGGCTCTCAGTTTTCTGACATTTCTTCAGTCTCTCAAGAATGCAAGCTTGCCAATGGTAGGGAATGATGATGTGGCAAGTTGCCGACAAGTTTCTCTTTCAAGGACACACTGCCAGCCACTTCTGGAGGCTCTGGACTCCATCCTAGCTGGTTGACCCAGTTCAGCTGAGAATATGATGCTAGAGAGTTCTCAAGCCTCTGCTCCTGCTTGCAGACAGGGTGACAGCCTCCGCTGTGGATGGAGTCACATTACTTACAAAGCTCATGGCAAGCTAGTCATCAGCGATGCCACCTGTATACACACGCCAACAGTGGCATCTTTCTGGCATCTCCGAAGACAAATGAACCTTTCCCTAAACATGCAACTACCATGAAACATTAGAGCATCTTGCTGAGTGCCTGAGAAGCAGCAATTATTGGTTAAAAGCAGTTTGAAAGTCTTATTATGGCTTCACGTGAAAGCGTTATTTTTCCCAGTATGTGTTTATTACTAAAGTGATACTCAAGGAACATTAAAGTTACGAAAAACGGAAACAGTCGCCTTATAATATCTTCATCTGAACGCCATTGCCATTAATAATACCGCCAAGTATATTTCAGTATTAAGTCTTTGTCCACTTTTCTGGTAATTTCCTAAGAATGTATCCTTGGAAGAGGCATTATTGGTTCTAAGAACATGGACACCTTTAAAGATCATGGATACATTTTCCCAGCTAGCTCTCCAGAAATAGTGTTTTAGTGCCTCATTGTTGCCTAATTTACATTCTCTGAATATTAATGAGCTTGAGCGATAATTTAAATATTTATTAGCCATGTCTGTATCTTTCTGTGAACTCTTGTTTACTTCTTTCTCTATACCTTGTCTATCCATTTGTATGGACTCTTTTTTTAGTATTAGGACAATCATATTTGTTGCCAAAATTTTTGTTTATCTCTTAATCTTATTGAGATTTTGATATGTAATTTCACATTTTATATATTCAAATTTATCCTACTATCCCTCCTTATTTCCTGAATAATAATAATATCACTTATTATGTACCTGTTACACTTTTTTTTTTTTTTTTAGTTCCTGTTACACTTTAGGCCATCTGCTAAAGGCTTTATGCTTATGTTCTACTTGGTCCTTATGTAAAGCATCAGAGGCAGCTTACCATACACCCATTAGACAGATGAGCACATAATAATAATGCAATAAGATAATAATATCAATAACGATGGCTAACAATGAGCAATTAACATGCTCTCGGTATTGTTATAGGCTTTAAATGTACTATTAACTCCTGTAATACCCAAAACACAATTCTGTGTGAGAATTGTTCAGCTTCCACACCTGAGTCATTTTTTGCTTGTTGTACTAGAGTTTACTTCATGTGCACATAGCCTAGCCCTCAGCAAAGAATCAAGGAGACCCCTGTGCAGATTTACGATGCACTTTTCTTGCATAGCTCCGTCTTTCCAGAACCCTGCCTTGAGTTTCTAGCTGCCTCAGCCTCCCCAAGTTTCAAGCTCTATCTCCTCAATTCAGAGAGGTGGCCCTGATGGATACCCTTCCCCACTCCTGTGCTCTTGAGATAAAGCTGAACAATTGTAGGGCTACCTCATTTGCTGCTCTTCCCCTGGGTTCATGGTCCTGTGCTACCAGTGGCCGTGGAATCTAAGAACAGCTGACTCATAGTCCAATGCCTGAAAACAGTGTGTCCAGTTTTCTGTTTGTTTATGACGATGATGGGGTGAAATCCAATCCTTATTCCTCCAGCATTGTTATATAAGAGTGAGAAAATTTAAATACCATGGGCTATATCTTTCTGTGAACTCTTGAGCGAATGAGCGAGTGCCCCCCAGTGTGAATCTGCTGCTCCCTCGATTTGTCTTAGGGTCCTCAGGCTACTCTGGGCTAGGCGTTCAGGTGTTGTTTAAAAAGATGTATTTTTCCCTACAAAATGGCTCCTTTGGTTCAAGTCAATTGCTTCATCTGGTGCTCATTTGAAAAGCAAAGATCTGTCCCAGCAGGAAGAAAACCCCCCCTAGTTGGATTTACTGAGTCTCCAGCTGAGCTGACTTCCCAAGGGCCATTTTACTCCACACAATTTTTACCTTATGGGCTGTCTTAAGAACCCAATCCCCTCCTAAGACACAACTTCAAAGTACTTAGATCCCCTTTTAGAGCCTGGGTAAATCTGCAGTTTTGCTTAGGGGCCCTTAAGGGTGTGGTGTTTTGCTCTCAGCTTAGGACTGATTTCTTCTCTTCCAGAAAGCTCTGCAACCAACATCATACTATTTATGAGCACTTGTTTCCATTTTAACCTAGTCCTGCTTCTACCTAATGACATTTTTATACCTATTCACTTTCTTTAATGGAAGAATCTGGGTATTGTAAATCTGAGTGGGTTTGGTATTAAATTTTCACTGTTCCTCCTGCAGTGTAAGCCTCATCTCCTCATTTGTAAATGATGGTAACAATTCCCACCTTGTAGGGTGGTTGATGCAGTTAGATGACTTCATGCCTGTTTATTTTTCAACCCTCTGGTATGGCTTCTAAACTCATCTCTCCATGGAAATTGCTTCTGTCAGAGTACCAATGTGTACTGTTTTGTCAAATCCAAAAGACTTCTCTGTTTCTCATTTTACTAGATGACTTACTAATATTTGATATAGTAATCATTATCTTTTTAAAATTGAAACACTTAAATATTGTTTTCATGATGATCTATTTTAGTTTTCCTCTGCCTCTCTGGCCATTCCTTGGCTGGCTCATGTTCTTCCACCTAACATCCAAATCGGTGGTCTTCCCATTTATACTCATTTTTATTTGACTCAATTTTCTAGAAATTTATTTATTTTATTTTAAAAATTTATTATTATTATTGTTTGAGAGAGAGAGAGAAAGTATGCATAGGGTGGGGCAGATGGGGAGAGAGAATCTTAACCAGGCACCACACCTGGCTTGGAGCCCTGAGATCATGACCTGAGCTGAAGTCAATTTTCCCAGGTCATTCCTACCAGCCCTCCAAGGAGTTGTTACATGACCCCAGCTAAGCCAGTAAGTTGAGTTTTGCTCAGGTTGATCTAAGGGAGTTAAATAGTGGGAACATACTTCTTCAAGGGTGACACCTGGAAAAGTCTGCCAGTTGGTTCCTGCGCTCGGATCCCTGAACTTGCTCAGTGTTTGCTTTGATTCTCTAGGCTACCTTCTCTCCTTTTGGGTAAATTCCTTATTTTTGCATAAGTTAGCACCTCTTTCTATCATTTATCCACAAAGAAGCTGAACTGATATGCTTCCCAATCTAAACTCAACCCCCACATGCTATTTTATCTTATAGGGTGACTGTAACCAAGTATCCCTTCCTGGATGCCTTAAAACAACAGAAACTTATTATCTCACAGTTCTGAAGGCCAGAAGTCCAAAAGCAAGGTGTTGCTGGAGCCATGCTCCCTCTGGAGCCTTGACTGGAGGATCCTTCCTTCCCTCTTTCTAGCTTTTGGTGGCCCCTGACTCCAGGTGTTCCTTGGTTTGTGGTGACAATTCCCATCTCTGCCTTCATCCTCATCCTCCCATGGCCATCTTCCCTCGCTGTGTCTCCATTTTCATACGGCATTCTCCTGTCTGTATCTCTCTTCTTTTCTTATAAGGATACCAGTCATACTGGATTAAGAGCTGATCCTGCACCAGTATGACCTCATTGTAACTTGGCTAATTACATTTACAGTGACCTTATTTCCAAACAAAGTCCATTCTGAGGTCTTGTACTAGCCCTAGTACTAGGAGCTAGCACTTCAACATACCTTCTTGGGGGACACAGATCAACCCATAACAGCACTGTATTTTTTCTTTTATAGCACTTTCACTGTTTAAAATTATACTTTTATTTATGAGCTTGTGTGTTTAAAGCATATCTCCCCTATTAGTCCCTGAGGGCAAAAACTGGGTTAGTTTTATCACCACTGTCTACCCAGAGCCTAGCACAATCTCTTTTACAACTATGATGTCAAATGGAACAACTAATAGCTAATACCTGGCACATCAAAAATGCCAAGAAATGATAATTCCTTTTGATTTTTTTAAAAAAGATTTTATTTATTTATTCATGAGAGACACTGAGAGAGAGGCAGAGACATAGACAGAGGGAGAAGCAGATTCCTCACAGGGGGCCCAATGCGGGACTTGATCCCTGGACCCAGGATCATGCCCTGAGCCAAAAGGAGACACTCAACTGCTGAGCCACCCAAGCGTCCCTCTTTTTTTTTTTTAATTCTTTAGGGAATTACTGGAAAGTTTTACATTGTAAGTATCTTACCAGAATCTACTGTATTCTGTGTGTCCAAGGGCAGGAAAGAGGGCAGAACTAAAATACCCAAGGGGCATATATTTTCTTCTCTAAATATTAAGAGTCCTATGTAGCTGAAGAGTGGAATGGCCCTGCCCGGCCCCAGGCATCTCTGAGGAGGCCATGAGCTGCCAAGTAAGAATGAGGCCCCCAGTGTGATGTTGTGGGGCACAGGCAGCCCTCGAGCTGTCTGGAAGAGTGTCTGCATCCCTGCCAGCATTCATCCTTTACCTGGGCCATCCATTTCCCACTGGCAGGGCTTTCTCTGTCTGGCTCAGGCATGGAATATGAATCAGGACATCCCTGGGTATCCAGAATTAATCATTTCTCCTTTAAATTGATTGTATACCCCCAGAGCATTGAGTTGGGCCAGAAGCTCTGGAATCTGTTTTCTAAAATGATTTTCCAACTTGGCAAAAATGTTTCAGCTGGGAAGGGGAAAGAGGTGAGTTAAGGAGGAGATTGTTAAAGCTTTGACATAAGAAAAATTATTGTGCAGAGTTGAGGTAAGATCTGACTGCTAACCAGTAGGGGGATGGCCTGCCAGTAGTGGGAATAGTGGCAGGATCAACCAGGATAGGAGATCATGCATTTGCAGTGGCATCTATCTGGGGATGGTCTAAGTTTCTCTAGTAGTGCTCAGTCATCTGGGACCCAGAATGTGGACTTCACCCAGGGGTGGGTTTTGTTGGAGGTGGGGGGCAGGGGTAGAAAGGATGTGGGGGCAAGAGATTTGAGACTGGAAGTCTCCACAAAGCCAATTAAAGAGTGTAGTGGGATGGGGGAGGGGAGCCCTGAAAGGAGATGAGGTTATAGTGTAGAGTCTTAGAGTTTCAGATTTCAGAAGTTGCATGTATTCAGAGTGAAAGGGAGAGATCCATTGTGGACGGCTGAAAGTCAGAATCTCTCGGTATCCATCTCTCCTGGCCACCCACTGGCCACTCCTTATCTGTCTTTTGGACTGCCTTATGTGGACTACCCTGACTCCAACCTCCAACCTCTTCTCTACACTTCTCCACACTCCTTTCCTAGACTTTCCTTTCCAGTATTATGGTTTAAATGCTACCCATACCCCAATGTCTACCAGTATACAACCTTGGTCTCTTGTTCTTGAACCCTTGGTGCCTGGATCCAAACGCTTTCTTGATATTTCCAGCGAGATGCCCAGCTGGCATTTCAACTTTAACATGTCCAAAATAGAAGTCATGATTTCCCCTGGCTATACTTCTACCCCTACCAGTCCTCATCCTAGAATTGTGACCCCATCCTCCCAGTTCCTCAGATCTGCTGCAAGATGTTTAGCTTCTCTGTGTTCCTGTACTCTTGTCCACAAAACAGATGGAACAGTGGCAGTTACTATACAAAACTTTTACAAAAGACTAATTGAATTATTGCATTTAAAGCACTTAGCGTTGTGTCCTGAGTCATAAAAAATGCTCAGTAGTTGTTACCTATTATTGCTATTAATATATACATGCAAAATCTTGACTCTGCATTGCCTATAGCTAACTGATAATGAGCTCTTGATAATGTAAGTGACCTAAAATGGAGCTGTTCTTGTTTAAAAACCATTAAGTCTGGCTTAATAAGAAAGAGCTTAAGATCAGTGTATGTATGTAAGATTGGGGGAAGTAAGAAATTTCTTGTTTCTATTTTAAATTTTGCTTTGGCAGCCAAAACATCTGGATAAAAACGAATATCTCTACTTTCAGACATTCTGAGCCCATGAGGCCAAGTGTCTGGTCTCTGGCAACTTTGGGAAAAAACCACTCCCTGGGCAGCCTGCTCATAGCTGTGGCCCCAGCAAGGTTTTGTGATGGAAGGCCTATGCTTCAGGGTAAGATTAGGTGGTGGGGAGAGCACCCTAGCAAAACTTTGTTCCAGGGTCGTGAAATTTAAACAAATCCTGTTTTCAATTATCTGTGCTTTTCCTAGCTAACAGATGTTTAACACGACATAGCTATAATATGACAATAATCAGTTACATTTTCTAGGCAGCCAAGAGAAAAGTAAAAGAACCATCTGCCTCTCCTGGAGTGTGACTACAAAGGTTTTGCTTACTGAGGTCCTGCACCATCTTTTTCCCCCCTCTTCTAAACACCTTGGCTTATTATTTTTTTGAAAGATCTGATTTCAAGCCTCAACAGTTCTTTCACTCTTGTCATCTTGGTCACCCAAATCCTCTTACTTATGGATCTGTTTCTTTTTTTTTTTTTAATTTTTATTTATTTATGATAGTCACACACACAGAGAGAGAGAGAGAGAGGCAGAGACACAGGCAGAGGGAGAAGCAGGCTCCATGCACCGGGAGCCCGACGTGGGATTCGATCCCGGGTCTCCAGGATCGCGCCCTGGGCCAAAGGCAGGCGCCAAACCGCTGCGCCACCCAGGGATCCCTTACTTATGGATCTGGAGTTGGGAGAAGTTGTCTTCCTACTGTTGGGCCTAGAGAACACTCTTCTTTGTGTGGAAGGCCATCCTTTTCCACAAAGAGGCAGCTTTGGATGGGATGCCTTCAAAAGATTGAGAACTGAGACTTGCTTCCCCTGGGCAACAATCAGTAGCCTCATCCCTAGAGGTCAGTGGGATGACAGAGGTCCCAGCCAGGGTCCTTTCACCTCCAGGATGATATTTATAGCAACTCTGAGGAGTAGGCTTTAAATTTTGAAAAAAGAAGCCAATAAACCAAGGACTGTTAGATTTAAACTGTTCAGAGGAAATCAAATATAGAATCTTGAGGGAGAATAAAAACAAATAAATAAAGAGATTAACCTCCCTGGAGGCTCTGTTATCAGTTTCTCTAACTGCCTTAGGTGATAATTTTTATAGTTCTGAGTATTCTTGCCCCCAAAACTCTTGTCATCTAAGTGGAAGGGGAACAGAGAGGGCTGGAGAAAGGGAAGAAGATGGAGGCTGTGTCTATGCACATGCCTACAATCCCCACCATGAGACGAACCCACCGTCAAGCACATGAGGATTTCATGTATACCACCTCTGAGAAACGTATGGACTTCATTTTCAATTTACCACTAAATCTATGACTAAATACTTGGCATTTATGCCCACACCTGACAGAGGACTGGGGCTTCAGTTTTCTTATTTTCCATGAATCCAGCCAGGACTTTGGGAAGGACATGGGAGTGAGAGGGTGTCCATGGTAGAATCTGTGAAAAGTCTTGTCACTGGAATTTTCTGGCAGCAGAAGAATAGAAGATTTTGTTAAGAAGAATTAAAGAGAATAAAAGGAGAAAACACAAAGAAGAAGGAAGAAAAGAAGGAGGAGGGAAGGAATATTATACCACAAGAGAATGAAAGGAGTACCTGTGGGGCAAGGAGTCTCTGTACCCAATGTCAGCAAAAGACTTGAGAAACAGCAGTCAACATGCACATTCAGTAGAGAATTACCCTCTTTCAAGGCAGTCCCCTTAAAAGTGAAGTTGCTGCATCCTTTCCCTGGAAATATTTTGACATGAGCCTAAAAATATCACAAACCTAAAAAATGTCTCTATAATTTGAACATTCTTTTACTAGATAGAAGGCTTGTTTAATAATATGAAATAGTTTTGCATGCAGAGATGTGTCTTTCAACCAGTGGTTTTCAACCCTCTTTGTACTTTAGAATTCTCTGAAGAGTTAAAAAGTATATATATTGGTGCTTGAGTCTCTACCCAAACCCTGGGGTGGAGCCCGAGTACAGCTGGTGGTAGTTGCTGTTATAGTTGTTTGTTTATTTGTTTTAAAGCTTCCTGGGTGATTCCAGTTTCAATGCACAGTCAGATTGGATGACCACTGATGGAGGTCTTCGCTTGACTGGAGCCCTCACACTGTTCAAAGCTAACTCAAATTTCATTCCCTTTGAAAGGCTGCCTTGACGTTCTATCCCATCTCATGCCTCACACCAGATTCTCTATTTTCCTGTTTCATTTTCTTCAAGGTTTGCCATTTATTTCTTTCACCCTTGTCTTCTTTTTCCCTAAGAGAATCTTACATTATTATTTCTCTTTGGTCTCTAATTCTGCGTTTTGTAGGGAGTAGGATGTTGGGGTATAGGTGATGGGGTGATAGGTAATTGGTTGTTATTAAAACTATAGCCTGGAGAGGCCACAAAGAAACTTCTGGTGGCTTATCTGGCCTCCCCTATTTTGTGCAGCAGCAGTCAGAGACTCCTACTCTTTCAGGGCTGTGGTATTCCCATGACTTCCCTGGAGCAGACTCTTCCAGCCTCCTGGATCACTGCTTGTCCATTTAGGGGATGTTATGAAAATTCCTCAGGCTTTGCTAAGTCACAGCTTACCTTCTGCGTTAGAAGCTACCCGAGATGTGCTCACCAGAATCTTCCACCAGCTACCACTTTCAAAGGGTAAGCAGGACTTTGTGTCTCCACTTTGGCCCTGGGGACTGTGGAAGCTGTTTTTCCCACTGCAATTTTTTCTACTCTCTTTAGTTCATTTTGTTAGCTTGGGGAGGAGGAAGAGTCACTAACCCTGCTTGACTCCATCATCTTTATCAGGAAGTCATCAAAAAGTTTTCAGTAATGTAGTACAATGTTGATATTATGGTGTTCAATCACAAAAAACATTGAAGGTCTCGATAGTGACTTGTGCAAATATAAAAAATGGGGGCAGAAACACAACAAACTGATAACAGCAGTGGCATTCTTATGGAGGAATTATGAAAGAGGTTAATTTAAAACTTTAAGTACTTAAACTTTTCCTCAACATTCTTAGTTTGCTTTTACAGTGATAAAAAGTTCTGTAGAAATCCAAAAGCTCACAGCACTCCTGGTTGGAGACTCAATGCTTTATTGCACAATTCTGTCATTGCTCACGTAGTTAATCTTCCTCTTTTGGAATTGTCCAGATTCTGTGGTCTCTTCTGTGACTGTCCTTGTTGGGGCTCATCTTCATCCAAAGCCTTGGGCCAAAGATGGTGAATCAATGAGCGATCAGCCTGGGAAATCCCACTGAACCTCACTGATGACTGAAGAGCATGGCAAAGAGGTTGGCTTTGAATCTCTTCCTGGGGATGAGCTCTGAGGTGCTTTGCTCACTGACAACAGCTAATGTTTCTCAAGTGCACACCCTCTGCCAGGCACTGTCCCAAGCACTTTTCCATGTCTGAGTGTACTTAATACACAAGGCAATTTTATACACTTGGAACTATTTCAATCCCAATTATGTAAATGAGAAAATCAAGGGTAAGTAACTCACTCAAGATCCTTGAGCAAGTGGCAGAACTTGAATCTGAAGTCCTGAGCCCAGGCTCTCAATCACTGTTCTGTACTAACTTTT
The DNA here is from genome assembly GCF_905146905.1 of Nyctereutes procyonoides. NCBI lineage: Eukaryota > Metazoa > Chordata > Mammalia > Carnivora > Canidae > Nyctereutes > Nyctereutes procyonoides. Next base: position 75,662,524 of record NW_026575126.1, read on the forward strand.
GTAGCAAGATGGCAGGTCATCAGAAACAGTCGAAGTAATGGACAGAGAAGGTACCTTAAAGAGGGCAACAGAAAATTCATATGAAGGTGACAGGTATAATATCATTGGTTCCAAGCTGATGGGTTCACCTCAGATTATATATGAATGAATGGGGAATGGAGTGGTGGAGGGTTATCCATATTGGGTACAACCAGTCCCAAGGGGCATGGATCCCTGACTAGAGCCAGTGCCCAGCAAGGCCAATATCATATCTATATCTGAAGGCACTTCAGGACTAACTCAGCACCTACATGAAGACCTTCACCTGCCATCCTGCCTTGGGAGGGGAAATTGGCCAGACAGGGAGCATTCAGGGCAAGGTCTCATTTGTTCCCTTCGGACTTATTACCTCACAAGCATGCACCTGCACGCACCCCTTTTCCGGAGTTATAATAGGTGCATTTAGTAATTTAGTAATACACGTGTGTGTATGTGTGTGTGAAGCTTTTCCATGGACCAGTCATGAGCCTCTCAGTAACTTCGGAGCTCCTTGGCCTGCAGGTGGAATCCTTCCTTTCTCCTTTCCACTTCACCTCAGAAAAGAGTATGGCCCTCACTTCGCATGTGCTGTGGGTCAACCAGATAGTGAGCATGCCAGCTCCCGCCTGTCCTCTCCCCTCAGGCCTTTCTCATGGCCAGGCAGTTGAGGGCGTGGACCTCCTGGGCAGGTCATTGGGGTAAAAATTCTGGTTCTTTTCTTCAGGTATGTGCCCTTGAGCAAGTTTCTTCACAGACAAATGGAGAATAACTTTAACTCCCTTATAGAGATTTATTATGATGACTTGGATTAATAAACATAAAAACTCTTAGAACAGTGCCTGACAGGGAGTAATGATATCAGTATTTGCCATTTTTATTGAGTGCTTGGCGGAAAAGGGAACAGAAGGAGCCTTTGTTTTGAAGGTTCACTGTTGATTCCCCCTCTTCCCCTCCTACTTACTAGGGGATAGAATCTAGTAAGAACAGCCCTAAATAATTTAAACATCCAGGAAACAATTAAGCCCTTTGGGATGAGTAAGATGCACTATTACTATCAAGGAACTTAAAATTTAGTTCCAGAAATAAAACAACCAAAACAATTATAACACAAGGCAGAATCTGACAAATGGTTCAAAAGAGGAATAAATCCAGGGCTGAGGAAGCGAATCTGTCGAGCTTTGGAAGTGGGGGGCTTGGGAAGGAATACCACGAAGCTGGGCGGTGAAAATATAGGGCAGGCTGGTGTGGAGAGCAGGGAATTCTGTGATGGACTAAATGTGGAGGGATACTGAGGTCCCCTGTGGCAGAGGTGTCTGGGAAACAGGAGAGTCTGGAGAATTTTGTTCTGGGCAGTTAGAAGAAATGAGAAATCCTTAATGCCACGTGTCTTACAGGTAATTTGGTTACAAGAGCAGAAACCCTGGCAAGCTAGCTTGCATAGATGGGGATTCATTTTGTGATTGTGGTTTCTCACAAAGCTCATGGACAGAAGGTATATATAGATGGGCACCCCAGTGACTTAAACTGGGAACCAGAAAGAAGTACCCATCTGGGTATCTTTCACAGTCTTTCCTTGCTCACTGCCCCATCTCTCTACCCCTCCCTGTCTTTGTCTCTCTCAAGCATCTCTCCTGCTTATCTCTTCCATTCTCTTTGCCTATTCTCCAGCATTCAGGGTCACAAAATGGTGGCCCTACACCCATGTCCACATGATCTCTGGACTCCGTGTACCCACAGACCAGTGCCATCTCTACAGAGCTTCTGTGTATGGTTGGGCAGGTTGGGGTCTACACAACGGTACCCACCAAAGGGTGAGTTGTGGCTAAAATCTGGTGAAATTCTCTTACTAACATTTGTTGACCAAAGCAAGGCCCATGAACAAATTTCAAAGGAGGTGGATATGTGATGTATGTTCCTACCATGGGACTTTCATGGGTCCAAATGTATTTGGGAACAGCTCTAGAGTTGAGTATATGGTAAAAAAATTTAAACTATACCAGTTGGTATTCAATGAAAATAATTTTCTGCAACCATCAGCACATTCCTGCATAATAGTCTATCTTATTCCTTTTAACACTGTACAGCTCATTCTTATTAAGATATGCTGCATAGCATTCCATTGTATGGCTGTATCATGATTTGTTTATGCTTTCTTTTTAAGGGGTTTTGGGTTGTTTTCAGTTTTTCTTTTCAGTATAAATGATAAGGGGATATATATATATATATATATATATATATATATATATGGCATTATATTAATGACTTCTTGTGAACCCATCAGAGATTTGAGGTCACAGGACAAACCACCATCTTGAAGAAAGACAAGTGTCTGTGGGGGAACAAGGACCTGGGCATTTGCTTATCTGGGGGCAGAATCCCCTGGTTACCATATAAAGTGGTAGAAATAGTAAACTGGAAATTTTAATGATTTGTAGGAGGCCAAATATGAACTAGGATGTGACCATAAAGCTCCTGGGGGCTGTAGTCATGGGGGAAGAGATTCTTACCCTTTTTAAGGCCTTTCCTCCAGGAACCCCACCAGGATCTCACAGGAAGGATGGGGGAAATGCAGAAACATTGGCTGGGGGAGAGAAATGACAGCCACTTCTGAAACTCCACAGAGACCTTTCTTCCCTATAGAATAAAGGGTTTAATTTGCAGGAGGCTCTCCTCTAGGACATAAACTGAAAATGATGGGGGCTACTCATTGCTGCAAGGGAGAGGAAGAAGAGTACGGGGATAAAAGCTCTACTCTTGGAGTAGGGACAGAAACAATTGAAAGTTACATCCCAAGATACAGGCCCATTGCATGCTCCAAAGATTGAGACTTAATTAGAAAATCAGAGAATACTTTCTACCTCCCACATCTTACCACCATGTTAGCAAGCCTCCATGAGTAAAAATAACAGTAAGAATACAGATGGGAGGGATCTCTGGGTGGCGCAGCGGTTTGGCGCCTGCCTTTGGCCGGCGCTCTGGAGACCCAGGATTGATTCCCACATTGAGCTCCCGGTGCATGGAGCCTGCTTCTCCCTCTGCCTATGTCTCTGCCTCTCTCTCTCTCTCTCTGTATGACTATCATAAATAAAAATTTAAAAAAATTAAAAAAAAAGAATACAGATGGGAATGCTTAAGAGGCAGAAAACCAAAGACAAAAAGAAAGTCTTGAAATCAGCTACAGAGGGGGAACACATTTTTACCTACAGAGGAACAGGAATATGGCAGATTTCTTATCAGAAACCATGCAAATAAGAATAAATGGAGTAACTAACACCTTTAAAGTGTTGAAAGAAAAAGACCTTGTCAATCTAGAACTCTACACTCAGGGAAAGTACATTTCAAATATGAAATAACGAAGACTTCCTCAAACAAAAACTGAGGGAATTTTTTGTGAGCAGACCACTATGCAAGATATGTTAAAAGAGGTTCTTCAGGAAGAAGGAATATTGTTGAGATAAGAAATTTAGATCTACACAAAGAAATGAAAAATATTAAAAATGAGATAAACAAAGGTAAGATATAGTATTTCTCTTATTTTTCTTAATTGCTTTAAAAAACAACTGTATAAAGCAATAAGAGTAATGATGTATTGGTATTTATATCATATGTAAATATTTGAAATGTATGGCCACAATGATGAAGGAATTGAGGTAAAAATGGAGAGTATTCTGTTACAAAGTCTTTCCACTACACATTAATTTATATAATGATAAAATATTGTCTTGATAAGAAATGGACTCAAATGATTTTAAAATATATATCATAAACCCTAGGGAAACCACTAAAAAGTTAAAAGGAAAGATAAATAATAAGTTAATAGAAAAGATAAAATGAAATAGAGGATAAAAATGCTCACTGAAGGGGCACCTGCGTGGCTCAGTGGTTGTGCATCTGCCTTTGGCTCAGGTCATGATCCCAGGGTCCTGGGATCGAGTGCTGCATCAGGCTCCGTGCAGGGAGCCTGCTTTTCCCTCTGCCTATGTCTCTGCCTCTTTCCGTGTCTCTCATGAATGAATGAATGAATGAATGAATAAATAAAAAGAAATCTTTAAAAAAAATGCTCACTGGACCACAGAAGGCCAGAGAGAGAGAGAGAGAGAGAGAGAGAGAGAGGAAATAAGAATAAAGAACAAATATAACAAAAAGAAGCTAGTAAAAGTGTAACACTTTAAGTATATCAATAATCACTTTAGGTGTGAAAGGTCTAAACATATCTGTTAAAGATAGACATTGCCACACTGGATTTAAAAAGTAAAGTCTCTGCCATCTGAGGCTGTCTACAATAAATACATTTTAAAATATGAAGACATGGATAGATTAAAAGAGAAGGGATGGAGAAAAATATACTATGAAAATATTAACCAAAGAAAGCAGGAATAGATATGTTAATTTTGGATAATGTAGACTAGAATAAAGAAGACTACCTGGGATAAAGAAGGATATTACATAATAATAAAGTAATAAAGAGGTCAATTCTCCAAGAACATATGACTTCGCTAAACCTGTATGTCCCTAACAACAGAGGTTAAAAAAAAAAAAAGCAAAAATAGATGGGTCTGAAAGGAGCTGTAGCAAATCTTCACTTAGAGTTGGAACTCAATGATCTTCTTCTGATAACTGATAGAAAATGTAGGCAGAAAATAAAGGACCTGAAGAACACTATCAACCAACTTAACTTAAATGACATTCATAGAACACTTTAATAAACAATAGTAAAATACACATTCACCCAAATGCACATGGAACATTCATCAACACAAACCATATTTTGGGCATAAAATAAACCTTAACAAATTTAAAAGAATAGAAGTCATACAATGTGCAATACTGGCTCATATCAAAATTAAACTAGAAATCAGTAACAGAAAGATATAGGGAAAAGCCCAAATATTCGGCAATTAAATAACATACCTCTCAGTAGCCCGTGAGTCAAAGAGGAAGTCTAAGGAAAATTAAAAAATATTTTGAAGTGAATGAAAATGAAAATACAATGTACCAAATTTGTCGAATGCAGCAAAAGCAGTGCTTAAAGAGAAATATGTAACACTGAATACTTATGTTAGAAAGGAAAAGACATTACTTAAATTTACACTTTGGGAATGGCTACAGAGTGAATGTTTATCTCGGCAAAATTCTTATGTTAAAAACTAACCCCCAGTGTGATGGGTTTAGGAGGTGGGGCCTTTGGGAGGTAATTAAATCATGAGGGCAGAGTCTTCATGAATGATATTAAATCCTATAACAAAAGAGACCCCAGAGAGATCACATGGCCACTTTGGACCAGTGAGGACACAGCAGAAAGACAGTCATCTATGAACCAGAAAATGGGTCCTCACCAGACATGGAATCTTCCAGCACCTTGATCTTTGACTTCCCAGCCTCCAGAACCATGAGAAATAAATGTCTGTTTAAGCTACCCAGTGTATGGTAGTTTTGATCTAGCAGCCAGAACAGACTAAGACAGGGTCTTAATGAAAGAAAAGCAAATTAGAGACGCCTGGGTGGCTCAGTGGTTGACCCTCTGCCTTCGGCTCTGGGCATGATCCCGGGATCCTGGGATCGAGTCCCGCATCCGGCTCCCTGCATGGAGCCTGCTTCTCCCTCTGCCTGTGTCTCTGCCTCTCTCTGTGTCTCTCATGAATAAATAAATAAAATCTTTAAAAAAAAATTCGAGGAGTGAATGTGATGGCTTAAAGAGCATGTGAATTTTAAGTTTGGGAAGCTATCACCACACTGATCTCTACAAAGGCAGCATCAATTCGCACTCCCACCGCAAGCTGTGAAAATCTCAGTTTCTGCATATCATTTGTACTGTACCTGATCAATAATATTTTATCCGTTGCCAGTCTGATAGGTAGAAAATGGGTTTTCTTCTTTAAATGCTTTTAGTTATTTTTTTCTAACAAAAAATATTTCTAAGTTAAAGGTATATATTTATCTATAAAGTGTTCATCCAGGTCCTTTGTCCAACCACTTTTCTGTTGATTAGCTGATATTTTTCTTATTGACTTAAAAGTGCTGTTTATAGTTTAAGGAAATGAACCATTTCTCACATATGAAAAATTTCCCCTCACTTTGTCCTTTATATTTTGATTTTGTTTATTGCATTTGCAGCCATCAGATTTATTAATCTTCTCTTCCATGGCTTGTGGTTTTTGTGAGTTGCTCAGAAAAGTCTTGCCTATTCCAAGATTATTAGAAGAAATTTTATATTTTCTTGTGATTCTTTTACAGTCTCATTTTTTACTTCTAAATCTTTGGTCCATCTGTGATTCATTTAGGAATAAGGAAGTAGACTGTATCCTTTGCTGTGCAAAAGCTTCTTATCTTGATGAAGTCCCAATAGTTCATTTTTGCTTTTGTTTCTTTTGTTTTCGTGGATGTATCTTGCAAGAAGTTACTGTGGCCAAGTTCAAAAAGGGTGTTGCCTGTGTTCTCCTCTAGGATTTTGATGGAGTCTTGTCTCACATTTAAATCTTTCATCCATTTTGAGTTTATCTTTGTGTATGGTGCAAGAGAGTGGTCTAGTTTCATTCTTCTACATGTGGATGTCCAATTGTCCCAGCACCATTTATTGAAGAGACTGTCTTTCTTCCAGTGGATCATCTTTCCTCCTTTGTCGAATATTAGTTGACCATAAAGTTCAGGGTCCATTTCTGGGTTCTCTATTCTGTTCCATTGGTCTATGTGTCTGTTTTTGTGCCAGTACCACACTGTCTTGATGACCACAGCTTTGTAGTACAACCTGAAATCTGGCATTGTGATGCCCCCAGCTATGGTTTTCTTTTTTAAAATTCCCCTGGCTATCCGGGGTCTTTTCTGATTCCACACAAATCTTAAAATAATTTGTTCTAAGTCTCTGAAGAAAGTCCATGGTATTTTGATAGGGATTGCATTGAACGTGTAAATTGCCCTGGGTAGCATTGACATTTTCACAATATTAATTCTGCCAATCCATGAGCATGGAATATTTTTCCATCTCTTTGTGTCTTCCTCAATTTCCTTCTTACACTGTTGGTGGGAATGTGAACTGGTGCAGCCACTCTGGAAAACTGTGTGGAGGTTCCTCAAAGAATTAAAAATAGACCTGCCCTACGACCCAGCAATTGCACTGTTAGGGATTTACCCCGAAGATTCAGATGCAATGAAACGCCGGGGCACCTGCACCCCGATGTTTCTAGCAGCCATGTCCACAATAGCCAAACTGTGGAAGGAGCCTCGGTGCCCATCGAAAGATGAATGGATAAAGAAGATGTGGTCTATGTATACAATGGAATATTACTCAGCCATTAGAAACGACAAATACCCACCATTTGCTTCAACGTGGATGGAACTGGAGGGTATTATGCTGAGTGAAGTAAGTCAATCGGAGAAGGACAAACAGTGTATGTCTCACTCATTTGGGGAATATGAATAATAGTGAAGGGGAATATAAGGGAAGGGAGAAGAAATGTGTGGGAGATATCAGAAAGGGACACAGAACATAAAGACTTCTAACTCTGGGAAATGAACTAGGGGTGGTGGAAGGGGAGGAGGGTGGGGGATGGGGGTGAATGGGTGACGGGCACGGAGGGGGACACTTGACGGGATGAGCACTGGGTGTTATTCTGTATGTTGGTAAATTGAACACCAATAAAAATTAATTTATAAAAAAAAAAAGGAATAAGGAAGTAAACCATTCCAATTTAAGATTATTGTCAAATATTTGAAAAGCATTTTGTTGTCTTTTTTTCCCCTAAAGCTTACATTTTCCCACAAATATTTCATATTTGCTGAGAAAAATCTGAAAATAGATAAAAAGAATGAAGAAATCACTCAAAAACAATTGCCCAGAGATAACTGCTTTTATTTTATTATGTTAACATTTCTCTCTCTCTCTAAAAAAAAAAAAAAAAAAACTATATGAAGATAACATTTTAAATTTTATCAGAAAAAAATGGCAGGGCAGTACTCATCATGTTTTATCGCCTGCGTTTTCCAGCACACAGTATATAGTGACTCTCCAGGTGCATATTTTCAGCCACGTTTTGGGCTGAAATCATGAGTGTGAGGTTGAGGAGAGAAAGGAGAGAGGGGTGGAGGCCTCGGCAAGTCCTCCTCCTCCCCCACCTCCACTCGGTGGTGCCAAGGAGGAGGACAGGGTAGCAGACCGACAACCGACAACCGGCTGGGTTGAGGAGTCACCCTGTGCGGATGGAGGAGCCCAGCCTCCTGTAGACCAAAGCACCAGAGAGAAAGAGAGGGGACGAGGGGGGGCCCGGGGGATGGAGGCCCAGGGAGGAGTGCTCTTGCAGGAGAGGAGGGGGGCGTGGCGGAGACAGTACCTGGGATGCAGGAGGCCTGGAAGGTAAAGGAGTTTCCTGTGGGGCTGCAATCTCCCTGCTGGAGATGAGGCCGGGCTGAGTGCAGCTGGGACTGGCCTCCCCGGAGGGGGCGCCTTTTGGACCCGAGGCTCGGGGAAGTTCGGCAGGGCGCCTGCAGGAGCAGCGGCGAGGAGCCCGGACGGCCGCCTCCCGCACCCCGCGGGATTCCAGGAGCGGGAGCGGGGTGGGCAGGGGCAGGGGCAGGGGCGGGCGCAGGGGCAGGGGCAGGGGCAGGGGCAGGCGCAGGGGCAGGGGCAGGGGCAGGCGCAGGGGCAGGCGCAGGGGCAGGGGCAGGCGCAGGGGCAGGGGCAGGGGCAGGGGCAGGCGCAGGCGCAGGGGCAGGCGCAGGCGCAGGGGCAGGGGCAGGGGCAGGGGCAGGGGCAGGCGCAGGGGCAGGCGCAGGGGCAGGGGCAGGCTGGCGAGGCCGCACAGCGGAGCAAGCTCGCTAGGGCGCCGGCACCTGGAGGACGAATGCCCGGGAAGCTGCTCTTCGCGAGCACCTGCCCTGCCCGGGGCGCCGTCTGCCGCCCGCCCTCTGGGCGCGGGGCTTCCATCTAGGCCCCCGGCGCACCCTGCCTGCGGCCCACCTGGAGGCCAGCCTCCTCAGCCCTTGCCCCCCTCCCCCCCCCCCCCCCGGCGGCAGACCACCCGCCAGCCCCACACCGCGGGGAGCAGGGAGCAAGCGGCCCCCCGCAGTCCCGAACTGCCAGCGAGGCCCCGGCTGCTCGCCCTGCAGCCCAGCCCCACGGGGCCCGCGGCACCCCCGCTGAGCATCCTGCTGGGGGCAGGCCCTCTGCCGGCGGGCGCCGCCGCTGGGTCGGACCGAACCGCCGCCCGGGGGAGCTCAGCGTCCGAGGCCCGAGGGGAACTTCTCCCTCAGCCGGAGGATTCCAACGGATGGGGCTCCGCCAAGGGCGGCCCCAGAGACAGCCCCACAGGACAGCCGGAGGCAATCCACGGGCTCAGGCCACGATGCGCCTGCAGCGGGGTCCCTCCATCAGAGCGACCAGGACCCTTGGCCCCGCGGGCTCACGGGGCTTCGCCATGGCCTGGCTCGGGGTCCGCAGTTGCTGAGATGTGACCCACGAGGGCTTCACAGGGGCCCAGACACCCGCCGTTCTCTTACAGCTGCCCGGCCACGCGGGGCCTCAGCCTGCAGAGTGGAAGCTCTGCCCTCTGTCCTCTGACCTGGATCTCTGCTGTGGAAAAGCTCTCATCTCTTTCCCCAAGGCCTATTAAGGATGGGGTGGGGTTGGGGGGGTGCCCCATTGATCTGTTTCATGGAGTGCTGGGTTTCCCAGCGGAGCCCCATCCTCTCTCTGGGTGCAGGTTTCCTCACCTGTGGGGGAGATGGGGGCCTACGGGGCACACTAGGTCTCCCCACCCCAGCTCGCCCTCCCTTCCCTCTGCGGAAGCTGCGATTTTTTCTAATCCTCTCCAGCAGGACACATGGTGTACTGCGCTCCATCATATGCTAATAATGTAATTATGCGGTTATAGGATCAGGTCAGCAGAACACTGGCCAGGATGGGAAATAAATCAAAGCCGGCATTTCAGGGAGAAGGGCCAAATGCCTCTTCAGCAAGGCCTCTCTGGGCTCCCAGCCCAGGGTGTGGGGCCTCACAGCCAGGCCAGGGAGGGGACATGATGCAGCTGCGGGGCTTGTTAAATCCAGTGAGGGTGCAAGGGCGGACAGGGCCCACCCTCCCAGACCAGCAGACCTGGGGCCCCATCATCAACCAGCTTGGAAAAACGGGGAGTGTGGGGGGGTCGAGGGTAGCCTTCAAAAGGCACATAAGAAGGCTCTGGACTTCCATAGTCCAAAGGAGGCCCAGTTCTTTGCTGGGTGAAAGCAGAGGAACGCCAAGAAGTGCCTTCAGTTGCTAGTTAGGCATTCTCACTAGCTCCTTACTTAGTGCCCGGTGGGACCAGACCTGGTCCTCTGACCCCAGAGAAAGGTGATGTCATCATACTCGGTGGCACCTCCAATACCTGTGAGTTCCTGCGGTAGCTTTGGAGCTGAGGGGCTGGAGGAGAGGAATGATGGGTGCTCACACTAGGGCAATTGCAGGTCGCTCACAGTGGGCGCCCACACTCCCTCAAACAGCACTTGTGATAGAATAAGTCAGAATAAGAATAAGTCCTGAGATACAGGCTCCCCTCGCTCTCTGAAAGTACAGCGTTCCCATGAAAGCTTTCTCCTAAGTCAAAATGGCATAAAGCAATGAAGCATCATTCATTTATACTGATAATTTTTTTTTTTTTTTAGCATTCTCAGACACCCCCAAAACAACCTGTCTTACTCAGGCTTTTCTTCCCTTGGGATACAGCTTGCAAACGAATTCACACAATGAACGGGGAGAAAGCCCAGATGCTCCCAACAGGGTCAAGCTCTGGCCTCCTGATGCTGAGCTTCCCTGTGTAGTTCCGGGGGAGGAGCTAGGTGGCGCCCCCCGGCGGCTCCGGGCCCACGCCGCCTCCACCGGGCTCCCTATTTTTACTTTATACCTTTTTTCGAAAAAGTGAGAATCCTCTTCGGATTTCTTAATAGTTAGCAAAAACAAGTACGAGTGTCTTTCGTGAAGACGAAGTGACATAATGTGAACTTTCGAAAAGTGGACGGTACCTGGTTGTTCTCTCCCTCTTCCTCGTGGGGAAACTGAAGCTGGTAGAGGCTGGATAATGAAGGCCTGGACCCACCCTGGGGATGGACCCTCCATCCTACCCTTGCGTGGTCAGGGGCCATTCACCATCCTTCCCTAGGATCTGGGGAACTGCAGTGGCCCGAACAAATCCACGGCCACGCCGCTGGGGAGGGAAGGCTTTGGTAGAACAGAGCTCATCGTTACTGCTGGATGTTGGCTAAACATCTCTTCCCTTGGCTTCCCGCGCCTGACTCGCAAAGATGCATGGGGAGCCTCTCCCTCCCTGTCATGGGAAGGATTTGCTTATGGAAAAAAATAGCAGCACTAGGTCCACGGGTTCTCCAAGTGAGACGATGGCTTTGCAGGAGAGAGTACTTTTGGGGATGTCTTAGGACTGCTTAAAAACATAAGAAACAAGGGGAGGGTGCCCCGGTGGCTCAGTTGGTGAAGGATTTGCCTTTGGCTCATGTCATGATCTTGGGGCCCTAGGATGGAGCCCCGTGTGTCCAGGCTCCCTGCTCATCAGGGAGTCTGCTTCTCCCTCTGCTCCCCCCCTGCTGATGTGCACTCTCTCTCCCTCCCTCTTTCTCCCTCTCTCTCAAATAAATAAATAAACAAAATCTTAAAGGAAAAAGGAACAAGGGGAAAGGATGCTAAGTAGTCAGGAAGCAGCTGCTAGCTCCTCCACGGAGGAGCCTGTCCTCAGTCCCCAGTGACCTGGAGAATTCTACTGGGAGGGGGACAGCCCTAGGGCCATTGCTATGAGCTCCACGGTGGGGTACACCTCCAGTATTCAGCCACCAACTGTTGGGGTGGGATGAGAAGACACAGGATGAAAAAGAGGGAGAACAAAAGTCTTTCAAAGAAGGTGAAGTCAAGGAGGTAGGAAGCAGATGGATGTGAAATGAGCCAGGGCTGTGGAGAGCCGAGTCCATCGTTATCATGCCCTAGAACGTGGCCCCTTGCGTGCCTCCCTCTCTCTACTGGCAGAGTGGGCTTTCCGAGGCGGGGATTTGTTTATGGAAATGCAAAAGGAATGTTAATGGGATTGACTAGAGAGCCCCTCTCGGCTCCTTCTGGAAGCCTTTGCTCCCAGGAGCCCCTTCCCCTCCAAGAACCTCCCAGGACCTGGATTTCATTAAATACCATGGAGATAAAACACTTTTTAATCATCTGCAAGATTTGGCCTCTCGAAGGTCCTCGTCAGTGGTTCTCAGAATGCAGCCCCGGGTCGAGTAGCTTCGGCAGCATCTGGGAACACACTGGACATGCACGGGCGGCTCGATTCAGTCTGCTGGTGCCCAGGGGGAGCGCCCCTGTCCTGCAGAAGCAAGGACAGACCAACACTTGGGGGCATATCACAACTGCAGGGCATGGCCGGTCAACACCATGGGTCATCTGGAGACCACGTTGTCATGAGGAGGCCATGACGTCACGGCGAGTGGTGATGTCACCTCCCTTCCACAGATGAAGAAACTGGAGGCCAGAGAAGTGCAATGAACTTGCCTGAGACTGCACTCCTGGGATGTAGTAGGGCTGGCATTTGAACCCAAGTCGGAATCCCTCTCCCCTGACTCAGTTTCCCCGGAGTGGCTGTTTTGCTGGAGGGGATCCATGCCACTGATAAATTGGGTCCAGGAGGTCAGCAGGCAGAGGCAGCTGTAAAGCCCTTACATTCCCCTTGAGCACAGCAGTGGTTTCCCAGTCTTTGGTCCCAAGATCTCTTTGCACTCTGAGCAATTATTGAGGACCTCATAAAAGTTTTTTCTTCTTCATGTTATATCCAGTGATATTCGCCATATTAGAAACTAAGCCTAGGAAATTCTTAAAATACTAATTAATTCATTTAAACCACACCAATGGGGTGCCTGGGTGGCTCAGTTGGTTGGGCGTCTGCCTTCAGCTCTAGTCATAATTCCAGGGTCCTGGGATCGGCCTTGTATCAGGGTCCCTGCTCCGCGGGAAGCCTGCTTCTCCCTCTCCTTCTGCCTGCTGCTCCCCCTGCTTGTGTTCTCTCTCTGTCAAATAAATAAAAACTTTATAAAAAATAAACAACACCAATAAACCCATTACACGTCACCGTAAATAATGTGCTTTAAAAAAAAAGCAACCTAGGTTTTTTTCAAAAAGAAAAAAAAAAACCTGTGAGAAGAAAGGTATTGTTTTACACTTCTGTAAGTCTCTTTAATATCAGGTTTACTGGAGGATAGCTGGATTCTCCTAAGGGCTTTTAATCTGTTGCAATATCCCTCATCATGCAGCTTCCAGAAAACTCCACTGAACGCTAGTTAGAGAATGGGAATAAAAAGGCGAATAGCAGGTTAGCCTTATCATAAAGTAGTTTTGATCCTGCAGAGTCTCTGTAAGGCTCTCGGGGACCCCAGATGTCCTTCTCAGGACCCAGCCTGCCCCGATGCCAGCTTGGCTCTCCATTTGTCTCCTCCTTCTTGGAACAGGGCTCACCACCAGCCCCATCTAGTCCCAGGAGAACCCCGACTTCACCAGGAGCAAGAGGCAAGCAGACTCCTGCCAGGGAGAAGAGCTAAACACACTGCAGCTGAGGAGTTTTCTCAAGTTACTTTTAGTTGCTCATTTTTAGAATTCATCTTTCATCAGTAAGTATGGGCCTATGGTCCCCAGTCTGACTTCTGCTCGATTTTCATTTGAGAGGTGGGCTAGGAGTGACAGGGAGATGGGGCAGTGCTGGGAAGTGGAAATTGTTGGAATGCTGGAATTCTGAGCCAGGCCCCTCTGGGCACCACTAAGACACAGTGGGTCTCTGGTGGCATTGCCACAGCCCTTCCCTGTTCGTGGAGACAGGGTGACCAGGCCAGCCCCATTGCCACAGGCTGCCCACAGCTAGCAAAGCCCATAACTCAGCTCTGGCCTGAGGTCCCCCACGATGTAGGAATGTGTGGTGGAATCACAAGCCTCTAGAATATTCACACTGAGTGGGATGCACATGTGGAGAAACTGAGGCCACAGGAGTACAACCTGCCCAAGATCACAGAGTATTGGTCACAGATGAGTTGAGTGGAAAACCCAGGTGCTGTCTCTACCTGCTGACCTGCTGGACTCAATTTTCCAGCTGGGCGGATCACTCAAAGAAAGTTGCTTCTTTGGAGGAAACTGAGTCCCGGGAGTGGAGTCACTAGCCAGGACCTACAGGCAGTATGTTATATATGGAGGACACCTTCTCTGCAATGCTCTTTCCCCTTCTTTATGTATTTTTAAAAGATTTATTTATTGGAGCACGTGCGTGGCTCAGTTGTTGAGCGTCTGCCTTTAGCTCAAGGGCATGATCCTGGGATCCTGGGACGGAGTCCTGCATCGGGCTCCCCACAGGGAGCCTGCTTCTCCCTCTGCCTATGTCTCTGCCTCTCTGTCATGAATAAATAAATAAATCTTTAAAAAAAGATTTTGAGAGAAAGAGAACGAGAAAGCACAAGCAGGGAGAGAAGGAGAATCAGGCTCCCCACTGAGCAGGGAGCCTGATGACAACGTGGGGCTGGATCCCAGGACCCTGGATCCCAAACATTTAACTGACTGAGCCATCCAGGCACCACTCCTTTCTTTATATTTTAATAGCATCTTTCAGGACAAAATGTCGTGCTACACCCAACCATGTCCCACGCATTACCATGGCAGTCGTGCTGGATGCTGTCAGGGTGATAAACAGAGAGAAATCTCCAGGCTCCCCAGCGTGAGGTTCTTGGCTATGGTGTTCCTTCTTCTCTATACTCTGGTGTCAGGACCAGGTATTGCCCAGGGCCCCTTCCTTCCTCCTCTGCTTCCACTGACCATTTGTAATGTCCCCTCTGCCATTGCTGGGGACACAAGAACAACTCATAGGCCTTTCCCTGAGAAGCCTGTTATACCAATAGAGACAGGAAATTAAGGGGATGATATTGATGGGCTGTGATAAATAAACCTAAGGATCATAATGCTGGAAGAGGAACCGGAAAAGGCCAGGTTCTTTTTTTTTTTTTAAGATTTTATTTATTCATGAGAGAGTAAGAGAGAGAGAAAGAAAAAAAGAGAGAGGCAGAGGAAGAAGCAGGCTCCATGCAGGAAGCCTGATGTGGGACTTGATCCCAGGACTCCAGGATCACGCCCTGGGCTAAAGGCAGGTGCTGAACCGCTGAGCCATCCAGGAATCCCAAGACCAGGTTCTTAATCAGCGGGGAGGACCAGGGACACAGTGCTGGGGAGCCCACTGCCAGGGATATACAGCCGAGCAGGTGAGAAGGGGTGGAAGTGTCTGGAAAGGGGAACCTCTAGGGGAGGAAATGTCCCACTCACTCACTCTCAAGGCTTCTGGAGGTAGCCTGCCCAGGGCTGTAGGACCACAACACCTCCAGCAGGATTATGTAGCTTCTCCAGATTTTGAGAAGCCACAAAGATCTGTCTGTGTCAGCAGCCCTGGGCAGGAGTTTGCTTGCCTCTTGCTCCTGGTTCACCAGGGATCCTTCTGGGACTAGATGGGGCTGGTGGTGAGCCCTGCTCCAAGTATGAGGAAACAAAGAAAGAGCCAAGCTGGCGTCGGGGCAGGCTGGATCCCTAGAAGGCTGAGCTGGGTTCAGCGACTGTCCCTTGTAATTAGCATCTTGAGATTTGTTACTGTGTCTGAAAGCACCTAGGCTTTCAGGGGACCTAGATGTAAGTAGGCCTCCCTTGGGGGGTTCCAGAACCAGCCAGGATAGCTATCCCTTGTCTGGGTGCCACATCCCACAGCTCTGCTTTCTCTCCTAAGACCTCTTCCCTCCCTTTAGGCAGGATGGGGAAGCTCCTGGCAATCACCATGGGACTGAGCCTCTTTGTCAAAAAGGTTCTGTTCAGTTGTTTTGGGATTCCAGCCTCTTTGTCTCCAGAAAATTTTGATTTGAAAAAATTTGAAAAGCTGTCAGTTAAACATGTTTGGCTTTACCCTGTTTTGAAAATCTTCCCCACATGAAGACAATCGCAGATTAAATACATTTAGAGAATTGATGCCCTAAAATCCCCACCATCCCACTGCATCAACACTGAAATTCCTGGGAAGGCCTGGGTTGTAGCTGAGAGCACTTGGTGTACCCGAGCATGATTCATAGGACATTGGCAGACCTAGATGCCAAGTGTGTCCCCACTGGCCTCCCCATACCGCAGATGAACACCTGGAGTCCAAGGAGGTTGTTAGAAGTCCAGGATCTGGCTGAGAGATGGAAGCAGGCCTGGCAAGGGCTGTGGTGGAAGGCCGCTGAGAACAGGGTGGTCCCCGGGTAGCATCAGTGGCCCTTGCGCCCTTCAAAGTCTCTGTGTGTTCGCCGGGAGTCTTGGACTGACAAAGGACCTGCTAGCCTGATGCTCTGGGAGAGGGTGGGCTTCAGGGCAGCTCTGACTCAAGATAAAGGTAGTCCCAGCCTGAGGACTATGTCTGCCAGCCCTTAGTTGTTTGTGGATGAGTTCACACTCTAGAAAAAGGACAGCACACACAGTATGAGCAACCTCACCTGTCCCTCAGCCACCACCTGCTGTGTTCCAGACACTTGCTACCTGCTGTCCCTGGACACTTGATTCACATTGTCATATGTTATTCATGCAACAAGCCCCTTTTGTGGCTTTGGAAACTGAGGCATGAAGTGGCTACAAGACTCACAGCAATGCCCTAAGTAGTCAGAAACTATAAACCTTTTGGGTTTGACTCATAAGGGATGGAAAACAATGGAGTCCACACACCTGGGTAGATGCAGTGACACCACCAAGGAAATGTGGCTGTCCTCCTTTGTATTTGACCCTTAGTCTGACTCTCTCCAGGGGCTCCACAGAACCGTGCCTCCTGCAGCTGCTCAGAAGAGGACGGTGGTCCTCCTGGGGAGGTTGTTGGGAGCTGCTACATGGCCAATGGCAGGTGAGAAGGAGAGCTGGATGCTGGGCCAACTGGAAGCCATGGAGAAACCCCAAGTCATCAGACAAAGGAGCTAGAACCACGCTCAGGAGACTGGGCCATGGGAGGTAGGAAGAAAGACCAAGAATATAGATGAGTTGAGCCAGTCTCCAAAGAAGTGGGTTAGATGGCCAAGAATTGATTGGATGATAACAGAGCTTAGGCACCAAGAAAAAACAGGAGAGAGGTACACAAAAAAAGGATTGCTACACCAGGACCGCAAGACTGGCCATTGAATGCAGTTTAAGGACACGAACTGGAGAGGAATTGTGGTTTAGCCCTAAAATTGAAGCCCAATATTCCCTGCTACCATGACATCTGGTGAAGGGGGGCCTGGGATGGCCTAACTGCAAGTTTCCCTCCCCAGATGAGGTCCCCCTCATCTGCTTCCATGGATGAGGTCCCCAGGCCAAGCCACCCTTCTCAAGGGGACCAGGCATCTAGTTCCTGATTATCCCTGAGGAGTAGGTTCTAGTTCCCTCCAGTTCACAGAAGTATTCAAGCAAGCCAAGCACATCTTCCTGAGGGAACCAGGGGTCACTCCACCATCTTGATTCCACCAAATCTGCCTCTCACAGCCCCTTCTCTTTCCCTCTGTCCATGATGGTAACCCCCTTGTGGTTCTGCATGGTGTGCAATGTCCTTTTCCCCCAGGCCATGAGTACATGGTATTAACAAATGGCTGTTGACCTCATCTGTCCAGTGTTGGGTATTATGTTTTGGTCACATCTATAGTCCTAGGGAGAAATCCCTCCATCACAAATGGGGTGAATAAGAGATGATTCATGCAGCAACAGACCCTGTCTGTGCCCTCATGGAGTCCAGTTGGGAAGACAAGATGTAATATGAACATACCAGGCAAGAAATATGAATCATTCATTCATTTGACAAATAGGAAGTCCCCACTCCCACCCCGCATATCAACCACTGCTATGGGCCCTGGAAACACAACTAGGAGGAAGCAGACAAACTTTCTGGAGAACTACAAAAAGAGTACAAGAGATCGAAGGGCTAGGGTAGGCGTGGGGTTGCTGTCTTGCTTACACAGGACAGTCATGGAGGATGTTTCAAATAAGGAAATATTTGAACAGTAACTTAGACTTCAATGGAGCAAAGCACATGAAAATCCAGGGGAAAAGCTTTCCCAGTAGAGGGAAGAGCCACAGCAAAGGCACTGAGGTAGGAGAAGGAGAGGATGGAGAGCTTTGACCAATGAACAGGTTTTGACCAAAGAAAGCTTGTGAGATCCTATGTTGGCCTCTTCCATCGGCCTCTTTGCATGGTTCCCAGGAGCTGAGAGACCTATAGAGAAGGCTGGGAACCCCAGGACTTAGACCTTGGGCTGGAGTCTGAGAAGTACTCTGCATACTTCCCTTCCTACTCCTACTTGACAGGACCCAGGCACTTACAACTTGTACTCTCTGTAGACCTGACTGCAGGTGTCTCCAGCAATGGCACAGGTCGGGACCTATGGTAGGGCACAGAAATCTGCCTCAGTTTCCCCATTCACTTCTGTTGACAACCAAACACTTCCTTTCCACTCGCACCATTCCATGAAGAAGCTCACAAGCTGCTCTCTCTTGCTCTGCAAGGGCAAGGCAGTTTGCTTAATGTCAGGAGAAAATATCTGAGCTGCCTCCCAACTGTCGGGTTCTTTAGAGCCACCTAGGTCTTCCATAGTCATCTGTCCATTTCATAGTCATTGAGGTCTTCATCTGGGCAACTCACTGTCTAGAAATGAAAAGACAGACATGGAGCTTGTGCTCGAGTTGTCCAGTCCTGCAAGACCCCTTGAAATCAGAAGGGTTACAGTACCTCTTGGTTCCTGGAATTAACTGTGCTCCATTCCTAGGAACCCAGGCCATGACCCCCAAGCTAAGCCACTGGCTTAGCTGCTCCTCCACCTCAAAGCAGACACATGCTGTGGACACATGGCCTAACTACACAGACATGTGCACACACACACACACATAGTCATGTGCACATGCACTCATGCACACACACAGAGCACTTTCATTGCGTAGGATTTCTGACCTCAATACCAGCTCTACTTCCTCCTTATTATTTTCAGCATTTTTTATTGTGATTATTCATTTATTTGATATTTTGCACATATATTTTCTGTTGTGGATGTTGTGGAGGTAATGCCTGGAACGGACTTTAAAATGTCTCACGCTCACCAAAATTGAGAGGCATGCATTTGTGAAATGCAAATGGCAAAATGTGGTAACTGTTGAAGCTAGGGTTTATTATGTGATTGTCTCTATTTTTGGAAATGTTTGAAAATTTCCAAAACAAAAAGGCAAATAAATAAATAAATAAATAAATAAATAAATAAATAATAAATAAAGAGTGTATGTACAAAAGGGCAAATAATAATGAAGCAAATGCCCAGATCAAAAAAGAGAATATCACCAGCCCCCCAAAATCCCTTCTTTCCTCCTGCTTCACCAGATATAACCATCAACTTAGCTTTTGGGATCATAATTTCCTAGGTTCCTTTACAGTTTTACTATCTATGTAAACATTCTTAACACAGTTTAATGTTCCCTGTTATGGATTCCTGTAAATGGAATCATCATGTGTTCTTTTGTGACAAGGGGGAGAAAATTTGGGGTGGAAAAATTGGGGGAGAAAGCATGACTGAGTTGGCAAGGGTTTTAGTCTGTCCTTCATGTGTGAATGATGAGATCAAGGCACAATGAGATTGGACAGCAAGTCTCCTGACGTTAGGGCAGAGCTATTCTGCTTGTCCAGGTTTTGTTCAAAGTCTTACATTCAGCAGTAGAATTGGGGAGACCATCATAACGGCTTGAATGAACTTCACCAGGATTTCTGGCCACCAGGTGGATCTACACACGAGGCAGGTTGCTCAAGGGGGATTCAGCTCAAGGAGGTGTAGTTTGTGAAGGGTCAAAACACTTTCATGTAGATGTCATGTAGAACACAGCCTCCCAGGAGCAACTTTAAGGACAGTGTCATAGAACCGGAGAGCTTGTGCTTTACTTTATGGAAATTTATGCAGTACATGACTTAGGATGTAGGTAGGTCCATAATGGCTCTCAAGGTGTCTATATCCTAATGGTACCTTATATGGTAAAGGCTTTGCAGGTGCGAATAAGTTAAGGATCCTGTGTTGGGGAGATTATCCTGGATTATCTCAGTGGGCCCTAAATGCAATCACAAGTGTCCTTATAAGGGGAAGGCAGAGAGAGAGCACAGATAGAAGAGAAGACAATGGAACCAGAGAGGTAGATAGTGGAGTGATGTAGGCACAAGCAAGGTTTGTCAGCAGCCAGCAGAAGTAAAAAGAAGCAAGAAACAGATTCTTTGGCAGATCCTGAAGAAGGGGTATGGCCCCGCCAACTTCTTGACCGCCTAGTGAAAGTGACTTCAGACTTCAGACCCCCCAGAACTGGTGAGAGAAGAAATCTGTATTATTTTAAGCTACTGAGCCTGTGGTAATTTGTTGCAGCAGCCATAAGAAAATAATACAGATGTATTTATTGAATGGCTACAGTTCTGCACACTTGTGATAGAAGAATAAATTAGACCAAGCCCCTGATGTCGAGAAGTCTGAATAATCTGGTGGAATAAGGGATAGGTCAAGAGGGCTTCTCGGAGGAGCTGATGCTGGGGCCCTATCTGAAAGAGTGAGCAGGCGAAGAAGTGTTCCAGAAGTGTACGCCACTAAGAGGCAGAGCCTCCTACATAATGAGGGCTCGCAGAAACCCTGGAAAGGCTGAGCACCTTGCTCTACAGGTCCATGCTCAAGGTTGCATTATACAATGGCTCCATGGAGACACTGCTGCTGTGGGGTGATGTTTTGTCTACCCCACTGCTGGCGGCTGAGAATTGACTCTCCCTGTGACTCAGGAATCAAGATGCAAAGTACAGCTGCCTCACCATCTGCAAAATGACCCCGCAGGGCCCCTGCTTCTCTGCATTTCTCACTCCCGACTTGGAGTCCAGGCAGGGGCATGTGGTCAGCTTAGCCAGGCTGTGGGTCTATGCCTAGTTGCAAGGGAGCCTGGCAAAATGAGTGTCTTGCACTCTTAGCGTCCATACTAAAGGGGGGCTGTATGAAGAGGGTCCAGATGCCAGGTGGCCAGAAAGAATGACAGTTGTCACTCCACCAGAAATGGTAGGCTGGATTTTTAAAAAAGATTTTATTTATTTACTAATGAGAGACATAGACAGGGCAGCAGAGACACAGGCAGAGGGAGAAGCAGGCTGCAGGGAGCCTGCCACAGGACAGGACTCGATGCCGGGACCCCGGAACCAGGCCCTGAGCTGAAGGCAGATGCCCAACCACTGAGCCACCCAGGCATCCCAGAGGGCTGGATTTAAAGGGTTTGGGGGACATGGTCAGAGAGAAGTGTCTCAACCACAGAAGGAAATGAAGAAACTCTGACCCCTGATCATTATGCTTTTAGTAACTCCTTAGGAGAGCTCTTCACTGCCCGAGCGGAAGCCGTGGCATGGCAAGTTGAATGCAGCTCTGTGTCGCTACATAATGTTTTACGATCAGCGATCAGCGGATGGGGATTGATTGCTACTTCTCTGATCAGCCCAGTCTGACATTTCAAGTATTTTGTATTTCAACCCAGAAGGCAATTGTTAATGTGTTTATCCTGAGCATCTCAGGAGGCTGAAAAGGTAATTTGGGGAGCTACTTTATGCTGAACAGGGTCTTGTGGGCCCCCAGGGCATCTTGGATTATTCAGTCTTTGTTAGGAGGCCTGGCTTCACTTCAGAGAAGTGCTCTCCCTAGACCTCAATCTTTTCTTGCTTCTCCTTCTGCAGGGATTTCCACAAATTCAGAAGGATTTTGGAAGGATTTCCATTTTTTCTAGAAGACTTGGACTCGCTTTTAATTGTCATAGTTATAATTGCGAACTTTTTTTTTTCTAAACAAGGGTTATAGGTTCCCTTTACTTAATGCCACAAACAGCCTTTGGAAGGTGCATGGATTATAATGCACATTTTACAGCTCGGGAAACTGACACAATGACAGATTAAGTGATTTAGGCAGCGAGGGAACCAGGGAGTGAGCCAGGACCATCTGATACCAGAGTGTGTTCCCCTCTCTCTGCAGAGGGAGCTCATGTTTATCCTCAGTTGTGGCCACTCACAAGACAGGTAGCAGGGCTTCACACTCAGATCCTGCCACAGTGACATAAAGGAAGCCTCTGGGAAGTGCTGAAGGAATGCAAGGGTGTGCAGCAACTGGAGATCTTGGTGAACCCCAAACACCCACCTGAGAAATACGAATATTTGCTGTGGGAAAATTAAGTAAAAGACTGTTCCATGTTCCAGAATTGGGACAGAGTGGCTGCGCTCTCCAGGTCCTGATTGGCCGAAGTGGCCATGGCCCAAGAAGCCAGCACCTGGACAGCAGAGGTTGGCCTGCAGAGGTAGGAAGAGGTACAGTCGGGAGCAGAAGCAGCAGTACCAGTGGTGCCCAGAGCGCATGGATGGGGGGCACCATCAGCCGTGAGGGCTTGACTCATCATCAGGCTGGAGGGTCTCGGTCCCATGGCCCTCGGAAGGAGGGTGTTGGTCTCAACAATTTGGTGGTGGCTCGGAGGCATCTAGGTTACCTCTGTTCTCATCCCATTTGGTCCGTGCTTACTCGGGCTGCATTTCTGCTGTGTTGCTCGCATTTATCTTGGCTACTCTCCGTCCGTGCTGAATACCACTTGACCCCTCTCAGACATAAACATTAATGGTGTGGGGAGTGATTATTAATAGCTCAGAGTTGTCACATGGCTAATTTAGGGCAGATAAATGGCTTTGCAGCTTTCATCTTCCCCAAATGAGAGAGAAAGGGAAAAAAATTGCCAGTACCAAAATAGATATTTCTGAATAGCAGCTTCTAATATGAGAATAACGCTGAGATTTCCCATTTATTTTATGTGCTATGAAGTCAAATCATTTACAGGCAAAAACAAACACATTACCGTACTTTTTTTAAAAAACAGATTATTTGCAAATGCTAACTCTTTTATGTACCTCGTAAACCTAATTGAGCTGAAAAGATGTGGGAGTGGAGGCGGAATATGATGACATCCGTGTTTCAGAGGATGCTGGGCTTTCCTTGGGTCCCAGGGCTTCCTTGGGTCTGGAATGTGCCCACATGACCATCTTTCCCAACCTTCTGCTCTTTGGCTGGGGGACTCATTACCTGACACAAGCTGGGTGCTAAAGAGGACGACAGGGTGCAAGTTTTAGCATGTAAAAGGGATCCCTATCCCTGGTCTTTGAGTCCCAAGCACCTTAGCCACCAATCGAAAGAACAATTCCTTCATGGAGCTAAATGAACACTCAGATGCTGTGTAAAATCATAAGCGATCAACGAATTTGTTCTGTCTCTTTAGAGTGGTGGTCCTCGTGTTCTTTCTGTGCACAGCTTGCTGCTGTAGGCACTGTGGACCGCTTAACCCTCCTGCCCTTATTTGCTTCCCTAGGATAAGAATTTTCTCATCAAAATGAGAGAAAAGGCCGCTATGGCCAGTGAGACACCAATAGGAAGCAAGCAGTGTTGAATTGTTGATTTGTTTCTGAAAGTAAAGATGAACGTAGTCAAATTCTAAACACAAGCAGTGTTGTTGGGTCAGGAAACAGAAATAAAACTATCTCATTATTTAGAGCCTATTCTGTCTGAGTGCGATATGTTTCAGGGGACTCAATTTAGGAGACAGCCAGAGGAACCTTTGCAATACTTCTGTGGACATCTGGGTTCTGTGGTCATCCTGTGGTCGGTGCAGTGTGGGAAGGCCATTAGCAGTCTACACTACTGCAGCCTTAGTAATCACTTCTCTGGGGCCTCAGCTCAAAGCCTTGAGATGTGAGCCCCTGTTTCAGACGGGCCCACTTTGGGAGCTGATTCCGCCAGAGCGGATTAAAGGTGTGAGTGGTAGAACAAATCTCTTCCTCTATTAAAGACATCTTATCCTTGCCTTTTAAAGATGACACTGCTAAGCTGCAGTCACCAGCGTGTAAAACGAGGAGCTGTTTTTCCAGGAGTGGAGAGGGATTTATCCTGTTCCACCTGCACGTTCTGGCCTGCTGCTTCTGCAAGAATTGTCAGGCACCTGGCCAAGGTCAAGAGAACTGTCTGTGCTCCAGAGACTGGGACTCAACAAACTGGCTGAGGGAGAAAGGGATGCTGTGATCCCTTGGGCCAGCAAAGCTCATCAAACCCCAGGGGCAGAGGCAAGGATAGAGAGGGGAAAGAAAGCACTCTTGGGGGAAACATCATCTAGATTTGTCTCATTGTGAAGCTCTCAGAACCATTCTTTTCAATCACAGCATTCTGCATGCAGCCTTCAATGAACAGCTCCATCCTTCCACCTAGAAACATTCTCAGCACCTTCTTCCAGAAGCTGAGAATCCAATGCTCAAGGGATTGAGACACAGCTAGACATCATGCTGCGCTGACTGCACAAGACAGTCAGCATTCGACACATTTAAAGAAGCAGATAAACAAGTAAACAAACAAACTAACAACATTTATGCTCACACATCATGCCTCATTCTACAAAGGCCCTGAGATAGCTTACAAGAATATGAACATATGATAAGTATGAGACGAGGTTGTAAATTATGGCGTAGGAAAACATAGACATCATAGAGGGATAAGTCTGGTAGAAACCCAACAGTTATATATGATTCAATAAGGCAAAAAAAAAAAAAAAAAAAAACACCCAAAAAACCCTATTAACATTAGAGAGAGTGGGAGTGTCCTGTTCACCAAAACAAACCAGAAATGTGATTTATTACAAATAGGTATTGTTCTTGATCTTCCCCTCTCTCAAATTATATTAATCTTCAGGATAAACCAAAATCTTCTAGACCAATGGGTCTTAAAAACATGTTTCTTTTCATATAAAGGATAAAGCAAGAGCTTCAACATCATGTCTGCGATAATGCAGGAGTGGGTTTGTATGGCAGCTTCTCATAGCATTCCTCAGTGTGAGCAAAGGGGTGTTCAGGAAAGGCTCTTCTGCTACAGGAGTGAAACAATATAGCGTTTTCCAAAAGTTGGGCCTAGCGTCCTCAAGCTTTGGCATAGATCAGAATTATGCAGAACTTCTTAAAAAATATAGATACTTAGGCCCCTTGCCATAGATTCAGATTCAGTGAATTGGAATAGGCATTTGTATTTTTAATAACCTCCCCCAGGTGACCCTGGGATCTGCCAAAGAACAAACCAATGATCTGTTCTGGTTCTAGAATTTCATGAGCTTTTCCCCAATTCTAGTTCCACCAGCCAGGGTCCTCCGCTGGGGGCTTCTTTTTATATTTGCTCAACAGGTTGAGAGACATTAGGTAATTGGTTCAAAGGACACCCCACTGGACTTCCCCAAGTAAACAACCAAATCAACAATATGTAGACATTTAAAGCTCTACCTTCATATATATACCAGATCAGCAAATGCAAGAAGGAAGCTTCCCCCATGTCTTGAATTTTAGCAGATTTAAATAGGAGAACATGAATTAAAGTTGTATTCATTAAACACCAGGAAGGTAATTGTGTTTGAGAAGATATAAACGCTTTCCCCTGTGGCTAGGAAGAAAGGCATATTAGAATCTCTACTGGATTCATTTCCCTTTCTCCTTGTAAAACTCTTCCCTTTCTAGCAGCTTTCTGTTTTGTCCACATGGGGCTCCCAGTTCAGTAATTTGGCTGAAATGACCAGTTGAAAATGAGTCACTTTGGTTAACAAAAAGTTAATAATTTAATTAATTAAATTTAACTAATTTAGGTTTCTTACTAATTAAATAAGTGGCATTCATGTTTAACAAAAACTCACCTTGAAAACCTACAAAATTATTTGTACCCGTGTAACACATTGTTCGATGAATCATTAAATATGTTAACAAAAATACATTTAAATATCCATGAGTGGAGGCGGCTAATTAAATTATGTTATGTTCACAGGACAAGCTAATATATAGTAACTAAAAGTAATCTAGTCACCATAAAAAGAAACGAAGTACTAACACATGCCACAAAATGGATGAGCCTCTCATATATTGTACTGAGAGGAGCCATGTTAACAAAATGGTAGAATAGGTCTCTGCCTCACATCTGCCCAACACAACTTGTTAATTGTCAGCCATTCGTAGACACAAGTACTTTTGTGGGAGCTTTGGAAACCAGATAGGAGGTTGCAAAACCCTAGTGAAGGCCAAGACCAAAGACAGCTGCGATGAGAAGACAGGCCCGTGTCCCAGTGGCAAACTTGTTGAACGTGGCCTCAGCTACAGACTGAAGAAGTACCAACCCCTGGTGGACTCAGCTCTAGCTTCCCTCGACCATGGTTTTGCAACCAGCCCCAACTGCCAGGGGACCGGGAGGAGCTACACCTACCCATGCCCCTGGTAAGAGGCTCGCCAAACTTGGTGTTAACTGCAGATCCCGAGTCAGCCCTGTGAATCAACTATACCCCTACTTTACCATCGTCCAGAGTCAGCCCTACCTGCCTTGGGACCCAGCAATGCCAGGCTATGTTCCTGGTATCAGCCCGATTTACCTCAGTCCTGTCTGTATGTCCTGAAGTAGCCCTGTGACCAGCTCCAGCCCTGCTGTACTATAGTCTCAGAGTTAGTTCTGCCTGCCCAGAGACCTACCCAGAGACCTGATGGGAGAATGCTCAGGAGCCCAGCAGAATCCACACCCATCTGCTCCTCTGATGACAGGCTTGCTATTTGCTTACCTGGAAGTGGCTCTGAGAACTGGCTCCAGACACTTGAATATGGTCTTACAGGTATTTCTTCCACCTGGAGATCTAGCAGGAACCAGTCACCCACATCCCTGGTAGTAGGCCGGCCAGCCATGTACCTATCCATACACCTGGCAGCAGTGACATGACCCAGCTTTATCCCCACACAATTGTGATTCCAGAGATAGTCCTAGAAGGAAAAGGTCTCTTTCTGCTTAAATTGATCTATAAAGTGTGTTTGATCCTTCAAATGAATAGACATCAATATAAGGCTACATAAATAATGAAAAAAAAATCAGGTAAACATGACACTACTAAAGGAAACTAATAAAGCCCTGGTAACTGACCCCAAAGAAATATAGATCTATGAATTGCCTAAGAAAGAATTTAAGATAATTGATTTAAGAAAGATCAAAGTACAAGAAAATATAGACTGCTCAGCAAAATCAGGGAAAAAATACATGAACAAAATGAGAAGTTCATCAGAGAGTTGTAAAAAAAAAAGACATAAAAAAGAATCAAACAGAAATTATGGATCTGAAGAATACAATCCATGAAATGAAAAATACAATAGAGAGTTTCAGTAGAAGAATCTGTGAGGAAGGTAGAAGGAAAAGATAAGTCAATTCAAAGACATTTGAAATTATCTAATCAGAGGAGAAAAGAGGAAAAAGAATAAAACAGGATCAACCCAAAGATTACACTAAAACACATTATGATTAAATTATCAAAAGTCAAAGACAGAATTTTGAAAGCAGCAAGAGAAAAATGACTTGTCACATACAAGGGAACCCCCATAAGTCTATCAATAATTCCTCAGCAGAAACCTTGCTGCCAG
Source organism: Nyctereutes procyonoides (assembly GCF_905146905.1). Classification (NCBI taxonomy): domain Eukaryota; kingdom Metazoa; phylum Chordata; class Mammalia; order Carnivora; family Canidae; genus Nyctereutes; species Nyctereutes procyonoides. The sequence goes on from NW_026575126.1 coordinate 75,690,042, forward strand.
GAGAGAGTGAGATGATATATTCAAGAGCTGAAAGATGAATCTACCAGCCTCAAATTCTGCATCCAGCAAAGCTATCCTTCTGAAATGAAGCAGAGGCAAAAAGTTTCTCTGATGAACAAAAGTGGAGGGAGTTCATTACCACCAGACCTGCCTTCCAAAAAATGCTAAAGGGTGTTCTGCAAGTCAAAACAAAGATGCTAATTAGTAACATGAAAACATATAAAAGCATAAAACTCACTGGTAAAGGTTAGCATACAGTCAAATTCAAAATACTCTAATACTGGGATCCCTGGGTGGCACAGTGGTTTAGCACCTGCCTTTGGCCCAGGGTGCGATCCTGGAGACCCGGGATCGAGTCCCATGTTGGGCTCCCGGTGCATGGAGCCTGCTTCTCCCTCTGCCTATGTCTCTGCCTCTCTCTCTCTCTCTCTCTCTGTGACTATCATAAATAAATAAAAATTAAAAAAATAAAATAAAAAATACTCTAATACTGTAATGATGGTGTGTAAATTGCTTGACTTTATTATAGAAGATGAAATTATATAAATATATGCAATGATTTGTTCATTGATATACAATGTAAAAGGATGCAAGTTGTGACATCATTAATATAAAATATGCAAAAGTGTAGAGTTTTGTATGTGATTAAAATAGACTGTTGTAACTATTAAGTGTTTTATATAAGCATCATTATAACCAAAAGAAAAAAATCTGTAGCAGATACATAATGATAAAGGAAAAGAATCAAAGCATACCATTACAACAAATCATCAATCACAAAGGAAGACAGCAAAAAGAAGAAAGGAACAAAAGACCTATAAAAGTATTCAGAAAACAACACAAAGGAAATAATGAGTATTTATTATTAATAAATTACTTTAAAGGTAAAATAGATTAGATTTTCCAAACAAAAGATCTAGAGTGACAGAATGGATTAAAATAAAAATTATATGCTGCTTACAGAATACTCACTTTGACTTTAAGACAAAACATAGGCCAAAGATGAAAGGATGGAAAATATATTCCACGTAAATGGTAATCGAAAGGGAGTAGGAATGACGATATTTGTATCAGACAAAACAGGCTTAAGTCAAAACTGTCGCAAGAGACAAAGAAGGTCATTATATATTGATAAAAGGGTCAATTCAATAGGAGAATATGAAATTACACACACACACACACACACACACACACACACACACACACACATACAATCCCAGCATCAAAGCACCTAAATATATAAAGCAAATATTGACAGATCTGAGGGGAGAAATAGACAGAAATACAACATTTGTAGGAAACATCAATACTCCACTCTGCAATGGATAGATGGTCCAGACAGAAAGTCAATCAGGAAATGGTAGAACTGGACAGGGCTGTAGGCCAAATGCATCTAATAGACATACAGAACTTTCCATATATTCCACATTCATTCTTAAGCACACATGGAGCATTTTGCAGGGTAAATCCCATGTTTGCTCACAAAATGGGTCTTAATAAACTCAAGAAGAATCATTCCAAGTATCTTTTCTGACCAAAACAGAATGAAGCTAGAAATCAGTAACAGCAAGAAAACAAGAAAATTTACAAATATGTGGTAACTAAACACACTCTTGAATAACCAATCATTGGGTCAAAGAGGAAATAAGAAGAGAATTTAAAATATCTGGAGACAAATTAAAGTGAAAATGCAACATACCAAAACTTAAGGGATGTAGCAAAAGCAGTTCTAAGAGGGAAGTTTATATTAATAAATACCAACATTAAGAAAGAAGGATCTCAAATTAATGATCAAACTTCACACCTCAAAGAACTAGAAAAAGAAGAAGATATAAGTCCAAAGTTAGCAGAAAATAATAAATGGATTAGCCAACTGATCTTCAATAAAGGTGGCAAGAACACACAATGGGGAAAGGATAATCTCATCAAATGTCAATACAGGTCATTCATTCACAAGACAAGTCTTAACAAATTCAAGAAGAATCAGTCCAAGTATCTTTTCTGACCAAAATAGAAGGAAGCTAAAAATCAGTTAGAGCAAGAAAATGACTCTTACTTGGTATTGGGCAACTGAACCTCATTCAGAAGAATGAAATTGGACTCTTACCTCACATGACATGCAAAAATCAACTTGAAATAGATTTAAGTCTTAAATGTAAAGTCTGAAACAGAGAAACTACTGGAAGAAAACAAGGAAAAAGCTTCTTGACATTGGACTTAATGATTTTTTGAATATGACATCAAAAGCATAGACAATAAAAGCAAAAATAGACAAGTAGGATTTCATGAAACTAAAACCCTTCTGCACAACAAAGAAAACAATCACAGACTGAAAAGGCAACCTACAAAATGGGAGAAAACATTTACCAACCACATATCCAATACAGAATTAATATCTTTACCCAATATCCTGTCCAAATAACTAACTAACTAAGCCTCATTTCTTAAGCTGAGTTATGTTGCCAAGCACTGTGCTGGGTCACCAGGCAGGCTAGAGAATATTTGTCTACTGGGTCACATGAACTTGGCTTTACAACTGAAGATACTGAAACCCAGATCAGAAAAGTAACAAGGCAATTTTCGTGGAGAGGTTTGGTGGCAGGACACCTGGCTATGGAGACAAACTCATCCACGAGGCATTCCAAGAAAGCCATAGTCTTTTTAATACCCAAATGGGTGGCTCTTCACAGATTGCAGGGTGGACACCACATCAGCCCTATATGTGTTTGATAATGGGCAAACTGGCTGAGTAGAAGTCTTCAATTTGTCTTTTCTGGTGTCATGTAAACACACACTAAAATCGTTTGGGATACAGAGTCCATCTCTTCTCCCTAAGACTCCTATGGGGTCCTGAAATATCATTCTTACCTGCTAAACTCTTCTTCCTAAGTTCTGTCCCAGACCCTGGGAAGGCCTTTTCAAAGGCAGGATCTTCACAATAGCCACCCAAGTAGAGAACCATTCCAAAATGCTTCTGCCTTCATTCTTTTTTTTTTTTTTTTTTAATTTTTAAAGTAGTTCCACCCCCATTACAGAATCCAATGCAGGGCTCAAATTCACAACCATGAGATCAAGACCAAGAGTCAGACACTCAACTGACTGAACCACCCAGGTGTGCCCCTGCCCTCATCGTGTGTGTGTGTGTGTGTGTGTGTGTGTGTGATGTTATTGTTGTTGTTCTTTTTTTTTTAGTTTATTTAAATTCAAGTTAGTTAACATATAGTGTATTATTAGTTTCAGGGGAGAATTTAGTGATTCATCAGTTGCATATAACAGCCAGTGCTCATTACTTAAAGTACCCTCCTTAATGCCCATCACTCAAGTACCCCATCTCCCCACCCTCCTCCCCTCCAGCAATCCTCAGTTTGTTTCCTAGAGTTAAGAGTCTCTTAAGTTTGCCTCCGTCTCTTTTTATCTTATTTTATTTTCCCTTTCTTCCACTATTATCCTCTGCTTTTTTTTTCTTAAATTCCACATATGAGTGAAATCACGTGATAATTATCTTTCTTTGATTGGCTTATTTTCCTTAGCATAATACCCTCTAGTTCCATTCATGTTGTTGCAAATGTTAAAACTTTATTCTTTTGGATGGCTGAGTAATACTCCACTGTATATATATATACCACATCTTCTTTGTCCATTCATCTGTTGATGGACATGTTGGCTCTTTCTGTAGTTTGGCTGTTGTGAACATTGCTGCTATAAACATTGGGGTGAAGGTGCCCCTTTGAATCTCTATGTTTTTATTCTTTGAATAAGTACCTAGTAGTACAAGGTACTACTGAGTCATAGGGTAGTTCTATTTTTAACTTTTTAAGGAAACTCCATGTTGTTTTCCAGAGTGGCTGCACCAGTTTGCATCCTGCTCTCATTCTTTAAAGGTAATCTGGACTTGGAAAAATACATAAGGAGCTGGACTCACTGTAGATGGAACACTGCATGGTCAGTCAGGGGGTCTGAGGTCAGCCTCTGTGGGTTGACACTGGAAAGATAATTAGCTACCTCAGGACTCAGATTCTGTTTTATTTAGGGTTCTCTAGAGAAACAGCACCAATAGGATACATGTGTGTATAAAATTATAAGATTTGGCTTATGGGATTATGGAAGCTAAGAAATCCCACAATATATACCATCTGCAATCTGGAGACCTAGGAAAGCCAATAGTGTAATTGAGTCTGAGTCGGAAGGCATGAGAACCAGGAGAGCTGGTGTCTGAGGGCAGAAGGATGACCCAGTTCACACAATGGGAACAAATTTGCCCTTCTTGTTTTTTTCTATTCAGGATCTCGGTAGATTGGATGACGCCAACCTGCATTGGTGAGGGTTATCTGCTTTACTCTCCTAGCAATTCACGTGCTAATCTTTTCCAGAAATATCCTTGCAGACATACCCAGAAATCATGTTTTATTAGCTGTCTGGGCATCTCTAGTCCAGTGAAGCTGACACATAAAATTAAGCATCACAGTCTCCTCTCTTGTAAAACAATAAGGTTAGAATAAATGACCAGTAAAATTTCTTCTTCCCAAACCAAAATTCTGTGATTCTACTTCTTATTTATTTATTTATTTATTTATTTATTTATTTATTTATTTATTTATTTATGATAGACACAGAGAGAGAGAGAGAGAGAGGCAGAGACACAGGCAGAGAGAGAAGTAGGCTCCATGCACCAGGAGCCCGATGTGGGATTCGATCCCGGGTCTCCAGGATCGCGCCCTGGGCCAAAGGCAGGTGCCAAACCGCTGCGCCACCCAGGGATCCCTGTGATTCTACTTCTAACCCCATTGCCCAGAGTGTCCTGCTGACCCTAACCCTGACTCCGCCCTCTTATCACTTGCCAATGTTCACTGTAGGTGAAAGCCTGCACTTTTACAATGGCAGTTGCCACACTTGTGCCCAAGCTGGCTACATATCCTCACTCCCTATGTGTGCTGTGAGAGGAGATGGGTCTATAGTGTGATCAGACACCCCTTCTCCGTGCACCTGAAACCTGATGCTTGGAAAAATCAGGTAAAGCCTCTGACAGCATCATTAGTGTGAGTCAGCATGATGCTGTTCAAGCCCACTGTAATGTGAGGAGTGAAGGGTGTAATTTGCTTGAACACACATACTCTCCTGAAGAATAATTACTTGGCGACCCACACACTTTTGGGGGGGTCAGAATTCCTCTTGAACTAAGCACAGCCTTCTTTGTCATCTTCTGTCTGAAGAAAGACAGCTACTCCATTGTCAGGAGTGGAAGTATTAAAAATGAATGGAAAAACAAATAATGCAGGGAGGCAGGATGATTTTTGTATCGTTTGCTGCTCAAAGGCTTATTTTGCCATTGGGAGGAAAAGACATTCACATGTCTCATTTTTTTTTAGATCCTGATACAAGCCCAAAAGGAGACCTCTGTAGCTTCTAAGGAAATCGATTTGGCAAAAAGGTAGTGCTGGTGATGGAACATGGGACTTTCACCTATACCTCTGTCTCTCAGCCTATTGGACTAGGTCTAAGGTTTCTCCCCAACCCTGGTCTGTTACTACCTCTGCCATGTGTTTTGAATTATGATTTGGAAAAACATATAACTTGCCATCGTGCACTGTATGGGGGAGTGAGGTGCCCTGGGCCCTTGTTCTGTGGGTTGACCTTGGAAAAGCAAGTAGCCATTTCAGGCCTTGGCATCCTTTCTTGTCAAATGATAAGGTTGGAATGAACAGCCTTAAAATTTGCTCTTTCTGGGGCCAAATTTCTATAATTCCACTTCTAACTCTATTGCCTAAAGTGCCCTGCTGACCCTTACTCTGACTCTGCCCCATTGTCCATTTCCTTTGTCCATTTTAGTCGAGAGATCTAGATATCTGAAGGCATACCACTGTGGCTTCAGTGATTTAACACAACCAAACATAGAAGTACAATAATACTAGCTCAGTGAGATTACAACCATTGAGCTTTCTTTACTGTACATATAGTAATGAATATCAAGCTTGTCCTTTGGACCTAGCTTGGCATCAGGTACTGTGGGGGTATCTAAGGAGAGTGTGACCTGAACCTTGCAGTCACAGAACTGCAGGTTTACTTGTAAAGTTCATTTGTTCAATCTTTGTAAAACAAGGGGAGAATAATTGAGCCTTAGTCTATGGACTGATACATGAGAATAAAAGAAGTTCAAAGAAGGGAGAGATGCATATGAGCAGAAGTGGAAAGAGGTATTTGGGATCAACGTGGGGCTAAGGCTGGGCTTTCAAGGATCGGTGGGAACTGGACAGGTGAAAAAAACCTCAAAAAGAGGGAGAGGAGGGACACTTGGGTGGCTCAGTGGTTGAGCATCTGCCTTTGGCGGTGTGATCCTGGGGTCCTGGGATCGAGTCCCACATAGAGCTCTGCATGGGGAACCTGCTTCGCCCTCTGCCTATGTCTCTGCCACTCTCTATGTGTCTCTCATGAATAAACAAATAAAATCTTTTTAGAAGGGAGAGGAGAAGAAATCCCCAAGGTTGAGGGATGGTGAAGATCCTGTGCCCTCTGGAGCAGAGACCACATATTGGAAATGAGATAAAGTATATAGAGGTGGTTATAATCATACAAATATAGCACTCTTCTCATTGGAGAACTCTTATCTGAGTTACCAAAGTTGATTCTTACAACATCCTTCTTAGCTGATCTTATTATGGCTTCTTTCACAGGTGAAAAAGCTGTGACTCAGAGAAGTTACATAACTTTCCAGCAGTCACAGAGCTAATAAAAGTGGAAGAAGCAGAAGCCCATATCTTCTGAATTTAAGTCAGTGGTCCTTTTTCTCTACAATGCTTTGAGAGCTAGATTATAATAAGCCTTAAGTGATAGGGCTGACATCAGAGAGAAAGGTCTGAGACTCTAGACTCACAAAGGCGATCATCGTAACTTCTATCTTCTCAAGAATTTTACCTGGTCCCGACTCAGCATAGATCTATGGGTTTTTGTGAGGAGCTGTTGGGGTATGGACAGGGCAGAGCATATTTTGAGATCAAAGGATCAGTCTGGCTAAAAACGTTGAAGTATGTTGGAGGAGGAGTGGAGGAGGAAAACTCAGTTGGAGGAAATTAATTCATGTAGAACCCATGACTTCAAAATTCTTTTCATTTATTTTACCCTTCACGGAGTGTCTACTATGTGCTAGGCACTAGGCCAGGTGCTAGTGTTTTTTCTTCAGGGTCTTGAAGAATTCCAACAATACCTCACCATATTACAACCTTTTCCTTGCATCCTTCCGCCATTCAGAACTTCAATTATAAATTCACCCAGCAAATATTTAATGCACACTTAACAGTTTTACAGGCCCTATGTTGGGTTATAGGAAGCACACATACAAGAGACAGGCTTCTAACCTGTGGTATAGGAATGAAAAAATTAAATAAGGAGTTAGGGTTAAAATCAAAGCCTCTGAAACAGACACAAAGTAGATATTAAAATTTGATACATATTTGGACTGGTATTTAAAGTCACTAGATAGTGCTGAGATAGTAAATATTTGGAAGGCCTTAGACTTGCATCCTTACCTGTATAATAAGTAGATTCTAGATGGATAAGAGATTTAAAGAGCAAAAGGAAACCAGGAAGAAGTTGTAAGATCATGTTTCTCTCTCTTTAGATGGAAGAGACCTTTCTGAGCATAAAAGCAGGAGAAGAAATCATATAAAAATATCAATAGATCTAACTTCACAATTTTAAAAAAATGTACACACAAAGAAAAATACTATAAACAATATTGATGGAGGTCTTCCAGGGCAATTTGATGCTGTGAGTTTACAGCTTGAATAATGCTCTTTGCTAGAAACTCTTTGCTAGAAGTGATGGATAAAACACAAAAAGCAAACCTAAAGGATAGATTGAGGCTCAAGTACAAGATAAACATCTTTGTGGATTGGACGCAGCAGAAATGCAAGCCAAAGTCTTGGGTTTGCTGGACCCTGGGTCTAATGTCAGGCTGAGAGTAGCAATAACTGAGCTAAAATCCCTGCTCTGTTTGAAGATAGGAGCTGGAGAAAGTCTTCTGGACTTGTTCATGAAAACAGCCTGGAAAAAAGCTACAAAATACTACAGAAGGAAATATTTTCATATCATACAACTGATAAGAAACTTGTATCTATGTTATACAAACAGTTCATACAACTCCACAACAAAAAGACAAATAACCCTATTAAACATGGGCAAAGGATTTCTCCAGGGAAGATGCAGTAGAATTCTATAATCCACAGTTTCACTCTCTGAGGTTTCAACCACCTACAGTTAGCTATGGTCCAGAAGCAGATGACCTTTCTGACATGTTGTGCTATGTCACAAGACCTACATCATTCACCTCATTCGATCTTATCACATAGATATTTTATTATCTCACATCACAAGAAGAATGAAGGCAGTACCTTCAGCTATTTTGAGATAGAGATAGAGAATACATTGCCATAATTCTCATTACAGTATATTGCTATAACTGTTCTTTTTGGTTATTGTTGTTAATCTCTTACTGTGCCTAATTTACAAATTAAAGTTTATCATAGGTATATATGTATATAGTATAGTATAAACATAGTATATATAAGGAAAAAACATAGTATATATAAGGTTTGATACTATCTGTGGTTTCAGGCATCTGTTGGGGGTCTTGGAATGTATACATTATGGATAAGGGGGGACAACTCTACTCAAGCCACCAATAAATACATGAAAATGTGCCTGATATCATTACTCTTAGGGAAATGCAAATTAAAACCACAGTGAGATACTACTTCACACCCACTAGGAAGGCCCTGATAAAAACAATGGATGGCCAATGTTCATAGCAGCAATGTCCCACAATAGCTAACTATGGAAGGAGCCGTGATGTCCATCGACAGATGAATGGATAAAGATGTGGCCTATATATACACTGGAATATTACTGGAATATTACTGGAATATTAGCCATCAGAAGGGACAAATACCCACGATTTACATTCATGTGGATGGAACCAGAAGATATTATGCTGAGTGAAATAAGTCAGCCAGAGAAAAACAATCATCATATGGTTTCACTCATATGAGGTATATACGAAATAGTGAAAGGGACTATAAGGAAAGAGGGGAAACAGAGTGGCAAAAAATTGGAGAGGGAGACAAACTGTGAGAGACTCCTGAAGCTGGTAAACAAAAAAAGGGTTGCAGAAGGGGAGGAGGGTGAGGGGATGGGGTGACTGGGTGACAGGCACTAAGGAGGGCACTTGATGGGATGAGCACTTAGTGTTATACCTTAAATTATGTTGGCAAACTGAATTTAAATAAAAATTTTTAAAAACCAAACAATGGATGATAACGAGTGTTAACAAGAATGGGGAGGAATTGGAATTCTCACACATTGTGTGTGGGAATGGAAAATGGTGGAGCTGCTATGAAGAACAATTTGGCAATTCCTCAAGAAGCTAAACCTAGAATTACTATATGACTAAGTAATTCCATTCCTAGGTATATACCTGAAAGAATTGAAAATATGTATCCATACAAAAATTTAAACCTAAATGCTGATATTAAGTGCTATGAACTGAATTATGTTCCCCATCCCCAAATTCATTATTGAAGTTTGATGGTATTTGGAGCTGGGGTCTTTGGGATATAATTAAGTTTAAATGAGGTCATGAAGGTTGGGCCTCCTCCCATGGGATTAGTGCCCTTATAATAAGAGACATCAGAGAGCTCGTCAGCTTTCTACCATGTGAGGACACAGCAAAAAAAGTGGCCATCTTCAAGCCAAGGAGTTCTCACCAGAACTTAACCATACTGGCAGGTTGGACTTCATATTTCCAATCTCCAGAACTCTGAGTAAAAAATTTATGTTGCTTTAGCCACACGGTCTGTAGTATTTTGTTATGGTGGTTTGAGCTAACTAAGCCAGATTTTGGTACCAAGAAGTGGGACGCTTTTGTAAGAAATAATAACAAGTGGAAGGAAGCAGTTTTGGAACTGGGAAATGGGTAGAGATCAGCAGAGTTTTGAGGTGCATAATCAGAATATGGAATTAAAGGTGATTCTGGTGAGATCTCATATGGAAATGAGGAATATGTTACTGAAAACTGGAGGAAAGACAATCTTAGTTATAAGGTGACAAAGAGTTATGTCTGGACTATGTTCTAGTGTTTTCTGGAAGGTAGAACTTGCAAGTGATGAAATGGGACATTTAGCTGAGGAGGTTTCTAAGCAAAGTGTTGAAGGAGCAGCTTGGTTTCTTCTGGCTTCTAACAAAACACACAAGGATAAGGATGAATTGAAGAAGGTGTTAGGTAAAAAGGAACTAGTACTTGGATATTTGGGAACATCTCAGACAATCCATATTGCAAAAAAATGAGAAAAGTTGTTCTGAAGAGAACACTAAAGGTGTGACTGAACAACCATTTGATAAGGAAATCATGGGTATGACTCATGGACTCAATCAGCTCAGCTATCTCAGCAGAAGCCAGGAATAGAGATGGTATTATACAAGCAAAGACACTGCCAGTTTGAACTAAAGGAGACAGAAGAAGCTCTCAGACTCCTTGGATTCTATAGCACTGGACTATAGAGATATTCAGCTGTAATGTGCACTGTTGTTGTTGTTGTTGTTATTGTTGTTGTTGTTGTTTTTCATAAAAAAGGAAGAATGACCCCAAAGGTGATTCTGAGATAATCAGTGCTGTCTCTTTGGTTTCAAATAACAAGGCCATCACCTCAATTTCAATGGGCTAGATAGTCTCCATCCCAGAACTTTGGGTGTAGGAACCCCGCCTGGAAGAGCCAAGAAAATAGAACTAGAGAATTATTCTTGAGCCTTAAAATCTATTGGAATTTACCTCATTAGGTTTTGGACTTACTTGGGACCCATAACCCCCTTTATTCTTTCTTATCTCTCCCTTTTGGAATCGGAATGTTTATCCTATGCCCGTCCCATGATTATACACCACACAGTTTGGTTTCATAAGTTCATAACTGGAGAGGAAATTTTCTTCAGGATGAATAGAACCTTGAATCTCACCCATATCTGATGATATTTGGATGAGACTTTGGACATTAGAGTCAGTGCTGGAAGGGGTTAAGGTTTTGGAACTGCTGAGGTGAAATTAATGTATTTTGCATGTGAGAAGAGAAGAATTTTGGAAAGCTAGGAGCAGAATACTATGGACTGAATTCCATTGCCACCCCCCCCCCCATTCATATGTTGAAGTCCTAACTCCTAACGTGCTAGTATATAGAGACAGGGCCTTTAAGAGGTGATTAGATTAGGTTGAGGTCACAAGGATAGGACCTTGAGATGGGATTAGTGTCCTTATAAAAAGAGTGAAGACACAACAAGAAGGTGCAATCTAGAGAGCCTTCACTACAGACAGACCATGCTGGCATCTCAACCTCAGACTTCCAGCCTCCATAACCATGAGAGATAAACTGCTGTCATTTAGGTCACTCAGTCCATAGAGTTTTCTTATGGCATCCCAAGATGACTAATACAGCAAATTAACTCACAAATCAAAAAATGAAAACAGCCAAATATCCATCTGTTGATGTCTAGATAAATAAAATGTGGTAGCCCGTATAATGCAATAGTACTGAGCCATGAAAAGGGATGGAGTATTGCTACATGCTATGATATGGAGAAACCTGGGGAACACTCTAAGTGAAACAGCCAGACACAGAAGGCCACACATTGTATAATTTCACTTATATGAATTGTCCAGAGTAGGCAAACCCATAGATATAGAAATTTTAGTAGTTCCCAGGGGCTAGAGGTAGGAGGGGATGAGGAATGACTGCCTATGGGCACAGGGTTTCTTTTTGGGCTGATAAAAATGTTCTGGAAATAGTGTTGATGATTGGACAACTTTATAACTATACTAAAAACTACTGAATTGTATACTTTATAAGTATCAATTTTATGGCTTGTGAATTATATCTCAATAAGACTATTATTTTAAGAATGCTTTCTAGGGCTATAGCCTCTGGCAAACTGTAGGCCCATGAAGGAAGGTGAACATAAGCTTGATCCCTAGATTAGTCAAGCCATGGCCCAGCTTTATGATAGGATAGGTGATGGTCTCAGTATCAACACAAAGCCTGGTTATGGATTGAGATCCTGAAGGATCCAGTGGAGGCAACTGCAACCACTAGGCAGAGAGGAATAAATAAAACAAAAAGAAAGTCCATAGGAAATTACACTGCAAACCAAAATATCAAAATACAAGAAAATATGTTTAATGGAAGCCAACAATCAAAATCAACATTCAGAACAGAACATAAATTCATTTGTGTGAAATTACATTTATAGAACATTCTGATGAAGACTTTATTATAGATATAATTAGGATGCTCAAAGAGAAAAAGAAGACATATTTTCCATTAAAAAAAGAAATTTCAAAAAAACAAGCAAAGCTGAAAAAGAACAAATAAATATGAAAAAGAGTCAATTAAAATGATACCATCCCAGAAAAGGGATCATTACAATTTTGCAGAATGGAAATAAAAGGAGGATCAATTAATCGGAAAACAAAACTGAGAAATTCACAGAAAGTGTATCACAGAAAGGCAGAAATGTCAAAGAAGAAAAAGCAGTTAAGAGATGTGGAGGATAAAGTTGAGATACCTCAACATTTAACTAGTAGGAATTCCAGAATAGAAGAATTGTGGGAACAATGAAAAATCTATTTTCTTAAAGAAATAATGTATACAAAAATATTCTAGAATTTTATAAAAATAGTCTTCAATTTGGAAATGCATTCCAAGTATAAAGAGATCAAGAACATACGCTTTGATGTATGGAAACACAACATATGAAAGAGATAGCATCATAAATTAATCGGGAAAGTAGTACTGCTAAGGAAATATGGAAACTATTATGTTCTTATTGCATAGCATAAACCAAATAAATTTTAAATAGACTAAAAACCTAAATTTCAAAGGCAAAGCTTTAAGACGTTTAGAAGGAAATATTAAAGGATATATTCATAATCTTTTGATAAGGTGAATCTACTTAAAAGAAAACACAAAACACCAAGGAAACATTGTATTAATTGGATTATTTTAAAATATAAAATTTCTTAGGGACACCAGGGTGGCTCAGTGGTTCAGCGTCTGCCTTTGGCTCAGGGCATGATCCACCGGTGCAGGGATCAAGTCGTGTATCTGAATCCCTGCAGGGAGCCTGCTTCTCCCTCTGCTTGTGTCTCTGTCTCTCTCTGTGTCTCTCATGAATAATTAAATAAAATCTTTAAAAATAAATAAATAAAATATAAAACTTTATAATCAAGATAGAAAAAAGAAAGTTAAAAAAACAAGATAGAAGAGATATTTACAATATATGAAACAGACAAATAGCCATTCACGGAACATTTAAGGAATGCCTATTACCAATAGAAAGAAGACAACACAATAGAAAAGTGACAAATCATACAAACAGGCAATTTAGAAGAAGAGGAAACCCGAGTGATGACTGAATATTCATTTAAACCTTGAATGGAAGAAGGTCTCCATTTAACAAGTAATGGTGGAAATACAAATTAAAATAACAATGAATGTCAAAATCACACCTCTCAGATAGGAAAGATTAAAGTTTGACAATACTGAGTATGGGTAAGAATGTGGAGAAACAGAAATTCTATTACATTGCTAGTGGGTGAGCACATTGATATAACGACTTTGGAGGTGAATTTTTTTAAATTTATTTTTTATTGGTGTTCAATTTGCCAACATATAGAATAACACCCAGTGCTTATCCCATCAAATGGCCCCTCAGTGCCCGTCACCCAGTCACCCCCACCCCCCGCCCACCTCCCTTTCTACCACCCCTTGTTCGTTTCCCAGAGTTAGGAGTCTCTCATGTTCTGTCTTTGGAGGTGAATTTGATTGTATTTAGTAAAACAAAAGATTTTTATTTTCTACCACTTAGGAAAGAAATTCTCACACCAGGCTAAAGGAGGTATATTTATGAATACTCTTGTAACATTGTTGGCAAAAGCAAAGCCAAACAAAAACAAAAAAAGAGGAAAGGAAAAAAGGAAACAATAGGAGTTTTCAATCCATTCACAGGAGAATGGGTTAATCATTTGTGGCACGGCATGTAATACAATCTAAGGTACTGCAGCTAAAAGGAATGAACCACAGTTACATGTATCAAAATTGAAAAATATTGGACAAGAATGTGGAATTGAAAAGAGCTAAATGCAGAAGGATAAACACCGAATACACATTATATACTTATAATGTAAATTTAAAACGTGGAAAGCAATGTCATTGAAAATCTAAATTTGTAGCAAATGTATGGAATAAAATGACTGAATTCATGATAGTGGTTAACCAAGTGGGAAAGTACGGAAGGGTTTGGGTTTGTGGTCAGTGGGCACACAAACCTCAAGTTTGCAGATTCTGCAAAATAAGTCTGAGTTTATTCTAGATATAGAATAATGTTAAGATTTTATAAAGGAGAGTCAAGAGAGTTTATTTTATTATTTTAAATGTTTGCCCTACATTTTAGATGCTTATTAGAATGAAAATATTAAAATTTAAACACTTTAGTACTGATATATAAAGTACACGTTGGGAAACAATAATTGCAACATGTGCTGGACAGTTGCTCGAAGTTCTCGTTATATAAACTACTCTTGTTGAGCAATGAAAATGAGATGAGTACACCAGAGGAAGTCGGAGGAACAGCATTAACAGGCAAGAAGAGAAAGTTCATCCTTGTGAGTTTATAAAAGCAAGTTCGATATCAGCACAAAGATGCAGATTGGAGCAGCAATGAGGTCCACTCTTAATTTACCAAATTCTTGGAACTGGTCCGTAGGAAGTGGCCAGAAATTCTAATTGAAAAACAAACAAACAAACAAACAAACAAAAAAGCCACAACTTCATTTTCAGGGATATTATTCATGGTTAATTAAAATGGTGGGAAAAAAAGTGACAATAGAGTATGTGCCTCTGCCCACGCCAGTAACCTAGGAAAAATTATTGATTCATCCTGTCTTTTTACTCGCCATCACCAAAGACTGACAGTTCTACTTATTAAATTCAACACATTTGTTCTTCACATCTTAACATCTGGGAAACTGGGATGTGTCTTACAGTCCCTGCCAGCCAGGGGGCAGTCATGATGTAGCTGTCATTGTCGAGTTGCGCTGATCAAAACTTGCAAAATGGTTGTGCCTGTTCTTCTCAAAAGCTTCTTGAGTGCTGTACAAACTTCATACATGCAAACAAGCTCAGAAACCCACAGTCGTCTAAAAGTACCATCTTAGTACAAGTTAGAGCAAATTAAGACAACTCTGTTGAACGAGACAGAAATGAAACCGGAAAGCAAAGCAGAAGTCTGTATGGCATCTTTAGGAGTTCGAATCTGGGAGGCACAGACTCAGGAAGAACCCCCCATATGTGCTCTGAAAGGGAAGGAAAAGAGAGTTTATGAAAACAAAAACCACAGGCATATGTAAGTTGTTTTGAAAGAATCATGATTGACATAGGCAAAAATAATTCTTGTATAGAGAGGTTACTAAGCTGGTTGCTAGGTTGGAGTTCAGTGAAATCAGCCTCCTTCTGAGAACCGTAACAGGATGTTAGCCGTTTGTGGTTGGCACAGTCTGAAAGTTCCATCCAGGTGTGCTTTGTGCAGAAGACCAACTTCCCCAATCACCTCCTGGCTCCATTGTAGGGCCCCTTGACATTCCCGACTCTATTTCAGATGTTTCTGTTCACAAATCTAAACCAGTTAAATGAAAACAAGCAGGAACAAACAGGACATGAGCAGTTCCTGTCAAACTCTCGATCTATCATCCTTCTTGGAGTTGATCGCTTACAAGGCACTAGAGCAAGTTCTAATTGATACTAAACACTTCATGGGAAACAGCTCAAATATCACTCATTCAAATCCAAAGTTCCTATTGCTCATTAGAACTAATTAATATGTAACTAAACAGTTTATCTCGAACCAAAGACAGACTTAAACGTTCTTCTCGAAAGTAACATCTTAGTTGGAGTTGGAGTGTGTGTAGTTGAAACTAAGCCGTGGAGGTGAAACCAACCTTGAAATCACTCATTCATTTAAAATAAAACTCATGCTTTTGGGTGCAATTGTAAATGGGATTGACTCCTTAATTTCTCTTTCTTCAGTCTCATTGTTAGTGTATAGAAATGCCATTGATTTCTGGGCATTGATTTTGTATCCTGCCACGCTACCAAATTGCTGTATGAGTTCTAGCAATCTTGGGGTGGAGGCTTTTGGGTTTTCTATGTAGAGTATCATGTCATCGGCGAAGAGGGAGAGTTTGACTTCTTCTTTGCCAATTTGAATGCCTTTAATGTCTTTTTGTTGTCTGATTGCTGAGGCTAGGACTTCCAGTACTATGTTGAATAGCAGTGGTGAGAGTGGACATCCCTGTCTGGTTCCTGATCTTAGGGGAAAGGCTCCCAGTGCTTCCCCATTGAGAATGATATTTGCTGTGGGCTTTTCGTAGATGGCTTTTAAGATATCGAGGAAAGTTCCCTCTATCCCTACACTCTGAAGAGTTTTGATCAGGAATGGATGCTGTATTTTGTCAAATGCTTTCTCTGCATCTAATGAGAGGATCATATGGTTCTTGGTTTTTCTCTTGCTGATATGATGAATCACATTGATTGTTTTACGAGTGTTGAACCAGCCTTGTGTCCCGGGGATAAATCCTACTTGGTCATGGTGAATAATTTTCTTAATGTGTTGTTGGATCCTATTGGCTAGTATCTTGTTGAGAATTTTTGCATCCATGTTCATCAGGGATATTGGTCTGTAATTCTCCTTTTTGGTGGGGTCTTTGTCTGGTTTTGGAATTAAGGTGATGCTGGCCTCATAGAATGAATTTGGAAGTCCTCCATCTCTTTCTATCTTTCCAAACAGCTTTAGTAGAATAGGTATGATTTCTTCTTTAAACGTTTGATAGAATTCCCCTGGGAAGCCATCTGGCCCTGGACTCTTGTGTCTTGGGAGGTTTTTGATGACTTCTTCAATTTCCTCCCTGGTTATTGGCCTGTTCAGGTTTTCTATTTCTTCCTGCTCCAGTTTTGGTAGTTTGTGGCTTTCCAGGAATGCGTTCATTTCTTCTAGATTGCCTAATTTATTGGCGTCTTCTGAAAGAAATTGAGGAAGACACAAAAAGATGGAAAAATATTCTATGCTCATGGATTGGCAGAATTAATATTGTGAAAATGTCAATGCTACCCAGGGCAATTTACACGTTCAATGCAATCCCTATCAAAATACCATGGACTTTCTTCAGAGACTTAGAACAAATTATTTTAAGATTTGTGTGGAATCAGAAAAGACCCCGAATAGCCAGGGGAATTTTAAAAAAGAAAACCATACCTGGGGGCATCACAATGCCAGATTTAAGGTTGTACTACAAAGCTGTGGTCATCAAGACAGTGTGGTACTGGCACAAAAATAGACACATAGACCAATGGAACAGAATAGAGAACCCAGAAATGGACCCTGAACTTTATGGTCAACTAATATTCGACAAAGGAGGAAAGACAATCCACTGGAAGAAAGACAGTCTCTTCAATAAATGGTGCTGGGAAAATTGGTCATCCACATGCAGAAGAATGAAACTAGACCACTCTCTTGCACCATACACAAAGATAAACTCAAAATGGATGAAAGATTTAAATGTGAGACAAGACTCCATCAAAATCCTAGAGGAGAACACAGGCAACACCCTTTTTGAACTTGGCCACAGTAACTTCTTGCAAGATACATCCACGAAAACAAAAGAAACAAAAGCAAAAATGAACTATTGGGACTTCATCAAGATAAGAAGCTTTTGCACAGCAAAAGATACAGTCAACAAAACTCAAAGACAACCTACAGAATGGGAGAAGATATTTGCAAATAACATATCAGATAAAGGGCTAGTTTCCAAAATCTATAAAGAACTTCTTAAACTCAACACCAAAGAAACAAACAATCCAATCATGAAATGGGCAAAAGACATGAACAGAAATTTGACCAAAGAAGACATACACATGGCCAACAAGCACATGAGAAAATGCTCCACATCACTTGCCATCAGGGAACTACGAATCGAAGCCACAATGAGATACCACCTCACACCAGTGAGAATGGGGAAAATTAATAAGGCAGGAAACAACAAATGTTGGAGAGGATGCGGAGAAAAGGGAACACTCTTACACTGTTGGTGGGAATGTGAACTGGTGCAGCCACTCTGGAAAACTGTGTGGAGGTTCCTCAAAGAATTAAAAATAGACCTGCCCTACGACCCAGCAATTGCACTGTTAGGGATTTACCCCGAAGATTCAGATGCAATGAAACGCCAGGGCACCTGCACCCCGATGTTTCTAGCAGCCATGTCCACAATAGCCAAACTGTGGAAGGAGCCTCGGTGCCCATTGAAAGATGAATGGATAAAGAAGATGTGGTTTATGTATACAATGGAATATTCCTCAGCCATTAGAAACGACAAATACCCACCATTTGCTTCAACGTGGATGGAACTGGAGGGTATTATGCTGAGTGAAGTAAGTCAATCGGAGAAGGACAAACAGTGTATGTTCTCACTCATTTGGGGAATATGAATAATAGTGAAGGGGAATAGAAGGGAAGGGAGAAGAAATGGGTAGGAAATATCAGAAAGGGACACAGAACATAAAGACTCCTAACTCTGGGAAATGAACTAGGGGTGGTGGAAGGGGAGGAGGGCGGGGGTGGGGGTGAATGGGTGACGGGCACTGTGGGGGACACTTGACGGGATGAGCACTGGGTATTATTCTGTATGTTGGTAAATTGAACACCAATAAAAATTAATTTATAAAAAAAAAAGAAGTCAAAAGAAGTTAACCATTCTATACACAGAGAAAATACTCTTCAAAAATGGAGAAATGAAGAGATCTTGATAATAAAAAAAATATTTACTCTTACAGTAACACAAAATGCAAGATAAAAAAAAATAAATAAAACTCATGAGCTTTGTAAATGCTACATGTGCAAGCAAACAAGAGAAATGTTCCTTGTCCTGCTTATCAAGAGGTCATTGGACTCAGTAATCATTTGTTTCTCACTTGCTTGAACTCAGATTTGGGTTGCTTTGAATGAAAAGGACAATCGTAGCAGCTTCTTGGGGAGAACAATTCGATGACACACAAAGGAGGATTGTTGATGTGCTAAAGGATGAAAGAGTGACATGGGATGAAGAGTTAATACCTCATTGTATAAAGGGCCTCTGAAGATCCATAAGCCCCCAATAGACGTTTAGACCAAAAACAGAGAGCTCGCAAAGGAAGCAATAACAATCAGCCAAGAAACATTTGAAACATATATGAACTTGGAGGATATCAGAGAAGTGCAGACTAGGACAAAAAGTTCATTTTCCTTCTTAAATCACCAAGATGTAAACGATAAACCACCCATCAGTGCTCAAGTTATGGTAAAACAGGAAATACTATGTCCTTGTAGGAGGGCTCCCAGAGGTAGCTTTTCTAAAAAGCAATTTGCCAATATTTAAAAAGAGACTTAAAGATATCCATGCCTTGCTTATTTATGCAAAAAACAAAAACAAACTGTAGGAAGTGTGAACTGAAAAGTGAACAAATTAGATATTGAGGGTGAAGGAGAGATCCTAAGAAGAGGAAAAGGAAGTCAGAGAGAAAGACAGGCAGTAGCACTTTCTTTTTTTAAAGAGATAAAGAAAAAGACAATGAGCATTCGGAATGGAGAGAGGGAGTGGGGGAAAGAGAATCCCAAGCAGGCTCCATGCTCAATGTGGAGCTCCACCTGGGGCTCGATCTCACCACCCTGATATCATGACTTGAGCTGAAGTCAAGAGCTGGGAGTTGGGCTGACTGAGCCATCCAGGTGCCTTATGTGTTTATACACCCTTTATGTAGAATCTCTGAGTTTTAGAAACAGACAACCCTCCCCCAAATAAGTAAATAATTTAAATCAACCAGGATGTGGGGAGACCCAGAATAGAACACAGATACCAACAAATAAACCTAGTTGTGTTACAAGTGATTAACCTCCCTGAAGATGATAGAGAAGAAAAAAGTAACCTTAGTGACCTTGGAAAACAGGGTTTTGGCTACATACTGCAAGACTAAGGACACACAGAACAGTGTAAAATACTATATTCATATTATTAAAAGCTTGAACTCAGAAATCAACTGGCACCAACATATCCCTCATAAAAATGGTTTTCTACATTTGAATCTGATCCAATCCCTGCAACAGCTTTATTTTTTTTTTATTTTTTTTCCTGCAACAGCTTTAAACTCTCTTCTTGCAAGACCAGCACTACCAAAAGTGTCAGAGTTTATTGTTTACTTCAAAATTGTAGCCTTTGCTAAAAGTGCCAAAGCTTGGAAGGCAACCCTATGCCTGTCTAAAGTACTTTTATCTAAACATATTCCACTGAAAGCTTGGAGGTTTCCATTAGCGAGGGTTCCAACTTTTCAACGATCAGAAAGGGGGGTAATAGACACTTTAGTTCCCCCATTGAGGAACACTAACCCATGGAGAGTGTTGAAGAGACACTGAACAACAGGATATGCTTCAGAATTACAAATAAACTTTATAGTGAGGTCTGGGGACAACTATTTTACAGAGATCTTCAAGATTCCTGGGTTAAAATGTGGATTGAGAGCATTGGCTGTTACACACAACTAATGAATTATTGAACACGACATCTGAAACTGATGATGTGCTATATATTGGCTAATTGAATTTAAATTTTAAAAATCTGGATTGAATGTGTACATTTATTTTCACTTCCTTCCTAAATCCTGCTGGGACTATAGAAAAGAGATTTAAAAACATGCAAACACAAATGTATGGGAAAAGCAAGAAAGAAGATAGCAACAAAATTTTGGGTGATGGACGGAAGTAGCCTTATGAGATCTAACTGACTTAGGAGATCCAATAAAGCTAAGTCCCAAGGTACCAGGGGGTAGAGCTGCAGGCCACTCTGATATATACTGCAGAATCCTGAAGAGCCACAGGACACATTGCTCTGAATCTCGGCAAAGTGAGTGGCTAGGCTGAGAGAATTGGGTAAAAACTGAAAAGATATGGAGGGAGAATGGTAGAAAGGATGTAGCTCTGTGACCTACTTCCTCATGTGTGTGAGATCCAAGGCCATCTTGAGAGGGCTTAAGTAGGCAAAGCCTTCTGTGTGCTTCCCTCAGCATCTGCCTAAAATTTAATACATCAGGTTAAAATTATTAAAAGAAATGTCAAAAAGCAACTTTGAATTAAAAAAGCAATAGTTTGAGGATGTCAACAGAGTGAGGACCTGTAGATTAGTTGTACGTGTACAAGAATGAGTGTATTTTTCCCCTTCAAAATAAATCTTCTCCTTCACTCACTTCATGTGATGTGACCCTCTGATGGTAGGTGCAGTGCTAGGATGTTTCTAACCTAGAATGCCTCAGGTCATGACTCTAATTTCTTACAACTAAAAAATGGTTCTACCTAAGGCCCACATAGCCTCTAGTAGAAAAGTGCCAACGCCCTAGAATGTTTTTCTTGCTACCAACTGCTATAAATACCTTTGAGTTACACATTTCTGAAATTCATTAGGAATTATCTTTGAGCAATATACTGAAATGTCTTTGTCTGGACTTGGAGGTTTTATTTTTTCAGCTATCTGAATTCAGCACTTGGTCAGATGTTGTAACCTGCCATTATGCCAGCACCAATGTTATTATAAAACTACATTGAAATAATTTCTGTGACAGGTTTGCATAGTAAATATAGAGACAGCTTAGTGTAGCGTGGCATTTTTCAATTTTAAGTAAAGAATCTCTTTTAAAGGGATGGAAAAAAATGCTTTCACCGTACCTCAAGCATTGACTCAAATTATTTTTATTTGTTTCTAAAACAAAAACAAACATTAAACAAGGCATAGATTCCTTATGTTTTTATGGCTTATAAACTATACAATCAAAACAAATATTAAAATTAAGTTTAAACTACAGCAAAAAATCACACAATACTTTTAAATTGATAACACTGAATTTCTCTAGTTAGGATATAGAAGTTTATGGCAGATTATTACTCGTGTCATAATGACTAAAAAATAACTGGATGAAATGAAATTTCCCATATTTTAAAAAATATACCAGAGAGCTGTGGGTGCAAATAAATTTAAAAGAATAAGTTCCAGAGAGAAAAAAGTCCTTTCTAAATGAAGCAGAGATCTCATCTAGAGATTAACAAGCTTCCTTAGTAGGCGCATTTGCTAAATTTGGGCACAAGAAGACATTTTGGCTTACCATAGGCAGGGAACTTTATGAGGGAAAGAGAAGTCATCATAGTTTTTGGTGACCTTGTGGACTGGCATGAAGGAATGGAAGATATTTTTTCCCACCTGCCAGTTTTCGATCACATAACTTGTACCGAGTTTTGGGGTATAGTTAAGAGCAGAGCTTGGCTAGAAAAGCAGAGAAAGAGTCCTGCAATCTTCTGGTTCTTTCAAAGGATAACCCCTGAAGGAAAAGCCCAGAAATCAACACAGACAAATCTCACCCTTAATATTCTCGAAAACAAAGGAAAACTAAAACTAACACACTGAAACTGAGCCCCAACACAGCTCAATTTGTTGACAGAGGAAAAAAGCATGTCTTGTCTGGGAAAATAGCATTAACCTCAGTCTCTTTGGCTCTTTTATGCACAATATCTGACACAAAATAAAGAATGAAGAGATTTTCAGGAGAATATGATCATACCACTAAATATATATGTATATATATGTATGTATGTATATACACACATAAATGTTATATACATGTATGTATTTCATATGTGTATTATATATATTGTATATGTAATATATAGGGAATTTTTCCTAAGTTATAGGAAGAAAATCTTGCCATACAAATTTCTAGATCATATTATTAAAAGTGAGAAATACTGTGATTCAAGAGAAATAACATTCTATCGAAGCAGACCTATAGACAATCCAAGTTTTAGAATTAGCAGAGGACCTTAAAATAATTGTTATAGATATCTGTTAAAAATAAAAAAAAAATCTAGACAGAAATGGATGAAAATATAGAAAATTTCAACAAATAAATAGAATCTATATCAATGAAATATCATCTGAGAACTTAAAAATACAATATTTGAAGGGAAGAATGGAAAGAATGGGGAGGACAGGAATTCCAAAAAGGTGGAGTGAAAAAAAGGGGCAAATTTTAAAATTTTAAATAAATTTCATTTATTAATTCTTTTCTTAAAAATCCCATTTTGGTATTATTCTAAGAAATCTTTACTTAACCCAAGGTTACAAAAATTTCTCCTAGGTTTTCATCAAGAAGTTTTACAATTTTCTCTTACGATCCATTTTCAGTTAATTTTTGTGCATGGTTTGAAATGAAGTTCTAAGTTTCTTGTTTTAAATATGGATATCCTATTTTCCAGCCCTGTTTGTTTAAAAGACCATCTTTTACTCCATTGGATTGCCTTGAAACCTTTGTCAAAATCAAATGACCATAAATGAAAAGGTGTTTTTTTTTTTTGGATATTCTATTATTTCATTAATACATATGCCTATCCTTTGAGATCAGCTACTGGCAGTCTTAAAAGTTTGTCCTTGCTCAAATTGCTTTGGCTATGGATTTTGATATGGATTGCACTGAATGTATTGCTCAATTTGGGAGAATTTCCATCTTAATAATACATGAATGTGGGACGTATCTTAATTTAGAGTTTAATGTCCCTCACTATGATGTGTCTATGTGTGGATCTCTTTATATTTATAGTAAGTAGAGTTCACTGAGCTCCTTGGATGTGTAGATTGTTTTTCATGAAATCTGAGGAATATTTTTTCTTCCCATTTCCCTCTTTTATCTGATTCTAGGAATCCATGTTGGTGTACCTGATGACTTTCCACATTTCTCTGAGGCACTGTTCAGTTTTCTGCCTATTTTCTTCCTATTCTTCAGATTAGATAGTTTCTATGGGTCTATTTTCAAGTTCACAAATTTTTCCTTCTGCTAGCTCCCATCCTATCTGCTTTTGAGCTCTTCTAATGAGTTTCTCATTTCAGTGTTATTCAATTCCAGAGTTTTCCTGTTCATATTATGCATTTTTATTTTATATTTTATAAATAAATGCAAATCAAAACCACAACATAATACCACTTTACACCTTCACACCCACTAGAATGATTGTAAAAAAAAAGATTGGCATTATTAAGTATAGAGAGCATGTAGAGAATATACATGTAGAGAAATTGGAAATCTCAGGTAATGCTGGTAAAAATGTAAAAGGGCATAGCCACTTTGGAAAATCAATTTTGGGGAACCCTGGGTGGCACAGTGGTTTGGTGCCTGCCTTTAGCCCAGGGCCCGATCCTGGAGACCTGGGATCGAATCCCACATTGGGCTCCCAGTGCATGGAGCCTGCTTCTACCTCTCCCTATGTCTCTGTCTCTGTCTCTCTGTGTGACTATCATAAATAAATAAAAATAAAAAAAGGAAAATCAATTTTGTGGCTTCTTAAGTGGTTAAACCCACACTTGATGGTATAACCCAATAATCTCGTTCTTAGGGATGTATGAGGAGAGATGAAAATATATTTCCACAAAAAGACACATATGTGGATGTTCATAGCAGCATTACTCATAATAGCCAGAAACTAGTAACAACCAAATTACCCATCAACTGGTGAGTAGATGAACAAAATGTGATGCCTGCATGTGATAGAATGCTACTCAGGAATAAAGAAGAACGAATTATTTACACATATTACAACATGATTGAACCTAAAAAAAAGGTAAACTAAGGAAAGTAGACAGACACAAAAATTAAACATATTTTTAAACTGTATTTATAGGAAAATTCTAGAAAAGTCACATCTTTAAACACCAGAGGCAAATCACCCTAATAATAATCTGGGTCTAGGGAGTGGGAGTAAAAATGTACTGTAAGTAGGCACAAAGGAGTTTTTTAGGGTAATAAAAATGTTTTGAAACAGCATTGTGGTGATAATTTCGTAACTGCATAAACTTACTAAAAGTTACTGGACCATATGCTTACAGTGGATAAATTTTATAGTATGTAAATTATATACCAATTGAACTGTTTAAAAACTTGATAAGGCAATAAGGAAAATATACAGACCCATCTTACTCATGACTGCAATGCAAAAGTCATACCCATAACATTAACAAACCAAATCCATGAACGTGTAAAAAATGCTACTGTATTACCATTAGATTGTGTTATTCCAGGAATGCAAGGTTGGTTGAACATTCAAAATTGGCCAATGCAGTTATCCCATCAGCTTCTGCTGGGTCAGTGATGAGGGCTCTGCCACCTGACTCAGTGTGTGCTCACATGGATTACTAGTTGCCTGTTTCCCCAGGTAGTTTTGGAAAGCCCAGGCCCCTGGCTCAAAGGAATCTTCACTGGAAGCATGGATGGCATTCTGTCTGTGACTAGACTGTGAGGCACCTGCTTACTTCTGCCTCAGTCAGATGAAATACAACTTTGACTTTGGCTCTAAGCAGTTGAGTTTCCCCAAAGTTAACTTGCCAGAAAAGCAGGAGATGGTCTTCTAGTGCTGTGTTTCCTGGCCATTACTGTGGTTGGGCTGATGTTGGTAATGGAGTCGTCCATAAGATGCAATGAGCCTAGGAAGGAACTCATACTACAGTGGCACTAAAGTCCATGGGAACTCATGCATAATGTGTAGAGAAGACTTCTTGGAGGAAATCCTCAGTGTGGCCACTTTTTTGTGCGTTATTGGAGAATATTTTAGTAAGCGGGATGGGTGAAACTAATAAGATATGATATGATATATACATACATATGCTTACATATGCATACATCTATTAGCTTGACAGAACATGAATAGGGATGTGTGGTTAGGGGTTAGAAATTAGAAAAAGTAAGGAGGGGCGCCTGGGTGGCTCAGTCAGTTAAGCATCTAACTTTTATTTTATTTTATTTATTTATTTTTTTTTTTTTTGAGCATCTAACTCTTGACTTTAGTTCAGGTCTTGATCTGAGTCATGAGTTCAAGCCCCACATTGGACTCCATGCTGGGTGTGGAGCCTGCTTAAAAAAAAAAAAAAGCTAAAGTGAAAGCAAGGAAGGGCTTACCATGGACTGTTCTAGTTAACCCCTGAATGTATGTCCCTGACTTTTCTTAGAGCATTTCCTGAAAAGGTCTTATAATTGTGAAACCTTCCCCTGTCCATTTGAGTTATATATGTATATCTCACAACTTCAGAGTGTCTTTCTCAAGGACCTGAAAGCCATTCCTTTAAAATATAATCCTTAGGAAGGTAAGGCCTCTGTCTCCCAGTCTTCTTAGAAGGAAAGAATCCTAACTTGGAGAATTGCCAGAATCAAACACAGCTGGCCTAATCAACATTTACACTAACCCACCCTTCATAATTCTCACTTCCCTGATTCTACTGACCCCAGCTCACAGCCCCCCACCCCACCCCAGTTTTTCAGTCTTCTGTTAAAATACCCAGTCACCTCCGCACAAATCAGGGTTGGATACTCTTCCCTACTGCAATAGTATGTTACTGTTGGAAATCTGTCCTTAGCACTCTTGAATTAGTGTCTGGCCTTGCTTATCTTTGATGCCATAAAATTGGGGGACAGAAGGGTAATGATGGGAGAAGATGCTATGGGGGCTTCTGGGAGCTGAAGTTCTATTTTTTTTTACTATTTTAGGGTGATGGTTACACAAGTGTCGACTTTTATGTTGAGTCCTTGAGCTGCCCATCTTTGATTTGCAAACATTTCTGTAGGTGTATTATAGTTCATCATTTTTAAGAGGGTTAAACAAAGAATAATTGACTCTGCTTCTGCCTAGAGGCTGGTGCTTCACAAATTGCTTCCTAGGAACGTAAACGCTGTTCATTATTAGCTTCAGGAGAAAAATTGTGCAGACTTGCTATTACTGATATGATTCATTGTAGGAAGAGTATAGATTTTTATGTATTAATGACTTTTTGAGAAGCCACTCATATTAGATTTTAAGACTTTTGATGCAGAATCTTTTCACATACTAATAGTTTCTTTACATTTCTTGAAGCATATGTATTATAGCACAGGAAGCTCATAGACAGTAATATCCTGGTAAATTTTGGACTTTGAAGGATGTTGCATAGTACTGTTATTTTTTGTTTTTTCTTTATTTAATTTTTAATAACAGCAAACGTCTCTATAGTGCTTACTCTGTGGCCAGACCCAAGTACATTACAGGGATATTATTAACCCACTTAATCCTCAAAATAAGTATGTAAGGTAGATACTATTTTTATCTCTATAGATAATGAAACTGAGGACCAGAGAAGTTAAGCTATTAGCTAAAAGATTGCACAGACAATAGTGGTAGAGCTGGACTTAGAACTATGCGGCCAGGCCCACAAATTCATGTTCTTAACTAACAGGCTATGCTGTCTTACAAATGCTAAATGAATAATTGTATTGCAATGGCAAAATAATAATGTGCAGTTTAAAACATATGTAGGATTAAAATAGGGTGAGAGTCTGAGTTTGCCAACAAACAATGGCTGGACTGTATATAGAGCTGTGACCCCCAACTGCAGCAACCAGCTCAGGAAACCAATCAGTTGTGCACAGTAGCCAGTCCAAGAATCAAGCTTCTATCTCTTAGACTGGCACTCAGACAAAGGAAGCTAAATAATAATAAACAGAAACAACTGGCCCCAAATGGCCAGGATTTGGTTAAAACCCGACAACTTCTCTAATTTTTGTTCCCATTTTGGTTAAGGACCAGAGGAGGCAAAATACACTCCTCTAACCCATCATATGGGATGTGTCTCCTGATGATCCTAACTACAGCTTCCCTGTGCCAACAGCCTCCTCTCAGGGCACACCTGAAGCTCCTACCCACCCCAAAAGCTCTCCGACACCCTGCCTGCCTTTGAATCTCTGCCAAGCCCACATGAAGGTGGCTGACTTCCTTGCAATAGCACATTCTGAATGAACAGCCTATTCTTTTCCCCATTTGATTGGTCATTGTTTATTTCCACAAGAGACAACAATGGCAGAGCATCTGAAGGGGGCCGTTCTAGAGCGCCAAGGAAATCACCACTATTAGCATGATTAAAATATATTTCTGAGTCAATAACTGTATTGATCATACTCTCACCTTTGTGGACAAATGATTACAACCATTACTATGTCCACCAGTCAGCCCTTCAGTTTGAAATATTATAAAATTGAATAGGTTGTAAGAATTCTTGGGTACCATGTTGAAAGCTTTCTCCCTTTCCACCATTTTACCTGGGCCTATGATCCTCTCTTTCATAATTCATTCTTTGGCTGGTTCCTGCTTATATCCCCTCTACATACCAACCCTTCCCAAATTTCCAGTCAAGATTCATTGCCCTACTTAGAACACCAAGGCCAGTCTTGGTATCTAGCCCCAAATAATGAATGAACTTTGGAAAAAGCTTCTATCATCAGCCTCAGTACTTCTTTCTGGTGGAGCTTATGGCTGTTTCCCCCAGGGCCATTCAGGGGAGGCATGGTCAGGATTTGTTCTGAAAAGACAAAGGAAGAAGGGCTATTTGACTTTCAAAATCCCTGTTCCAACTGTGAGATACTGCAGTTTCCTGATTAGACAGAATGAAGGATGGAGCCTGGCATTTACCCATTAAGGCAATGACGAGTAGGTCTAATTTGTGGTATCTCTAACTGATAGTTTGCATTTTAAGGTTAAGATATTTTATTGCTTCCAGATGGTCAGCTAACTTCCAGCCAGAGGAATATTACTGCAGAGCTTAAGAATAGCTATGATGCAAAGAGAGATTTTAATTATCATGTAAAGGATCTAATTAAAAAGACATACAGTAGTCGGCTTTTCACATGCTCAAGCCCATAAAAATCAGTAGTTTAAAAAATTACCTTGAGAAAGAAATTGGAAAATTATTCAATTTGAAGCAGAGACACTTGAGGAATTTCTTGAATTGAGGAACCAGAATTAGGTTAACTGCTTATTCCTAGAGGCCTTGATTTCCTTGTTCTTCCTTCCCTTCTGTTTAGTGGCACAAACTGGTAGGAGTTCAAGTCTTTTTGCTTCTTTGTTAGTCTACTTCTGGAATGAGGCAGATTTTCTGAAATCAATCAGTCAATCAATCAACTCAGTAAACAAGAAATTGATTTCTTGGTCTCTGAACTTGAGGCCTGTGTTCAGATCCAGATTCTTCCATTTATTGGGTGACCTGGGAGAAAGAACATAGCCTCTTTGAGCCTCATCTCTCTGGTGTGTAAAATGGTGAGCCATCTCCTGAGAGTTTCTGGAGTGTATCATGAGACAATGAATTAGCTATTGTTATCTGCAGAGTTTCAGAATGTGTACTCATTCACAGACAGATGAGGCTGAGGACTCTAGAAGACAGGCTCCTAGCAGGAATTCTATAGCAAGGTATTCGACAATGTACTGTTTCTTCTGTGACTTCCTCTCCCTGACTCCTGAGCTTTGCGACATAGGGACATTTTGCAAGAGGAGGAGTGGGTTTTGTCGCAGGGATGAACAGAAGGTCCTGCTGCAGATAAACTGAGCTCTTGGGACTTCATGATTTGGAAACAGATGGCTATTGATGAGTGATATAGTGACACTGGATAGACACATCTTCGCACGATGCCCCTGAACTTATCTGCATCAGGATCTCCATCCACCATCCCCATTTTCTATATTTGGTACCTGGGGCCAATGCTAGAACAAAAAAGCTGAAAATGGCCAGCAAAACTCAACTGAAAGCCCGTCCCATCTGTGTTCTTCCCCTTTATGGCCTCCTGTCATCCTAGAGTCTCCATTCTCTCCCTATTTCTACCTCTCCTTCTCCTTTCCTATTCAACCCAAGGGATTAGTTTGATTGGAATAAATCTGAGGTCTCCAAATATGTTAATCCTTTTCTTGGAGAGTGAAGTTATCACAGCCCAGTCTTTATAGCTCTGCAGAGTGCAAGCTCTGAGGCTTGGCCAGAGGCTATGAGAAAAGAAAGACATCCCTCCTTCCACTGCTCTGGTTTGGAGACCCTAATTTATTGGGCACCAAGGCTGTTCCCCTTGATAAACACAAGGCAACCCAACAGTGGACATAGCTTGTGGACTCTTTCCATTTCTGTTTTCTACCTTCAATAGTTGGTCACGTTTTTTGGTTAAAAGGAGGTAGATGAGAGCCAGTGGGATCATTATGGAAGAATGAGCTGTGGTCTCTTCTCCCATGAATCAATGGGTACCAGAACATATGTTCTATTTTCTGGAATTGGTAGACCTCATAAGGTAGAAAGTTAGCCCAAGTCAAAGAATGTTTAATTTGTTAACTTGAGTGACTGTAATAGACTTGCCGAGTGGGGGTTGTAGGTAGCTAATACTCCCTAGAATATCCTTTATCCCTACTTTCCTTTTCTTCCTTCCTGCCTGCTATGTTCAGAAGTCAGATTTAAAAGAATGAGAAGGTTCTAGATCATACCTCTTTTCTCCCAGAAACAAAGCACAGAGCCCTAACAAATGTAGCAGGTGTCAGCTGCATCCAGAAGCCCAGGCTAGTTCACATAACTATTGTGAACAATGAGCTTCAGGTAATTAGGATAAGTAGCTCTGAGAATTAGGATAGGGCAAATCACTCCCTACTGCCAAGTACATAGAAGAGTGGGACTTGTGTCTAGAACATCTAAAGTACTCTGACAAATCAATGGAATAGTATACAATCTATTAAAAATAGGAAAAAGACTTGAACGAGCATTTCATGAAGGAAGATTTATGAATGACCTACAAGCAATGAGATACCATTTCATACCCCCTAACATGGCTAAAAGGAAAAAGGCTTCCCATACCAAAGCATCAGTGAGGATGCAGAAGAACTGAATCTCTTGGATGTTGCTGATGGGGATATAAAACGGTACAGCCACTTGCAAAGCCAGTTTTGCTGTTTCTGATGAAGTTAAAGATACATTCACCATATCTACCAGTGATTCTCCTCCCAGGTATTTACTCGAGAGAAATAAAGACGTATGTCCATACAAAGACTGGGTGGATATTCATAGCAGTTTTATTTATGCTAGCAAAAACTGGAAATGATCTAAATTCCATGAACAGAAGAATAGATAAATAAATGGTAATATCTATATGAAGGAATATTACTTAGCAAAAAAAAGGAATGAATTATTGATACATGTTGTTATGTGAATGAATCTCAAAATAGTTGTTCTATGTAAAAGGAGACAGCCAGACCAAAAACAGAGTACGTATGTTTAACTTTATTTATAAAGAAAATAAGTGAGTGTCTTCCTGGGACTGGACTAATCAACCACAGAGGGGCATGAGGGAACTTTTTTGTGGTGATGAAAATATTCTCGCCTTGTGAGGGGATCTTGACATTTGCTACAACATGGATAAACCTGGAGAATGTTATGCTAAACGAAACAAGCCAGACACAAAAATAGAAATAACTGCATGGTCTCACTTATCGGTGCAATCCAAAAAAGTGAAATACATAGAAGTAGAGATGACAAATAGTTAATAGAGGTGGGGAGGTGAGGAAAACAGGGAGATGTTGGTCCAAGGATGTTGGGTGGTTCAGTGGTTGAGTGTCTGCCTTGGGATGAGGTCATGATCCCAGGGTCCTGGGATCGAGCCCTGCACCGGGGCTCCCTGAGAGGAGCCTACTTCTCCCTCTGCCTATGTCTCTGCCTCTCTTTATGTCTCTCATGAGTAAATAATAAAATCTTTAAAAAAACCAAAGATACAGTTAAGTAGGATGAAGTCTCTAGACTTCTAGAGATCCAATGTGCAACATATGACTGTAATTGGCAATGCTGTATAGAATGTGGGAAATTTCTTAAGAGTATAGATTTCAGGTGCTTTTATCACACAAAAAGGTAACTATTTGAGAAGATATGTTAATTAGCTTGACGTAGTAATCATTTCACCATGCATATGCATATTAGATCATGTTGTACACCTAAATATATATACAATTTTTGTTAAAAAAATAAAAAAAAAGTAAATATGTTGGTCACTAAGTAAAATATTCTTTATCTTGAAAATCACAATTGTTATGGGAGTGAATATATTTGTTAAAACTCACTGAAATGTACATTTAAAACTGACACCTGTTGTTATATGTAATTCACACCTCAATAAATTGATTTTTTTTTAAATGGGAAAGCAAAACTCTAAACCCAAACCAATGAGCACAACCAAAAATACTGCTAAGACTTCTGAGTGGGCTGAGGAATTACCCGGGGGAACAATAACCAGAAGTCACAGGAGGGAGGCGGATTAGCTGTGCCAAATCAGAAGTTTTTGGTGTTTCTTTGAGAAGAATTTTTTTGTCAGCAAAATTTCCCCACCCTAGTAGTGTGTGCATAGCTGTCTCTCTGCAACAAAAATAGTGGGTTGCCTGGTGAGGATTGAAGGACAGACAACAGGCCGGTAGTCCTACATAAAATCACGTCTATCATGCGAAGAGTATTCATTCGTCGGAAGTGGCAGACGATAATGGTAAATCAGAGATTTCGGAGCTCAGAAACTGTCAGCTCACCTGCTTTAGCTAGGCCTGCATTGAGACATGAATATTTTAAGCTTAGGGATGCTATTACGGGTCTGGAAGGCCCAGGGCAGGTGTTCTGATACTGGCTTTATGGATACCCGCAAGGAAATTCTCCTGTGTATTGGACACAAACAGGCTTTCACTTCCTAGAAGATTCAAATATCTCCTGTTTCCTTTTAGAGGAATAAAAGGCTGGATGTACAACCACAACCACAAATCAAATCTCAGTGGAAACGCTCCAGAATTCAGATTGAAGGGACATCAACAAGGGCCGCTGGGGGGGTCACACACATGACCCATTCAAACAAGAGAGGGGTCTTAACCATTCATTCATTTATTTCTTCAGGCCATTTATTCACTCGCTCATTCAGTCAATATTCCTTGTGAAGCTTCTGCATGCAAAGTATCTGAGACAGAGCATGTTCCTGATTGTGTCTCAGGTCCATTTGGTGATAGACATGTGAACAAGTAATTATGACATAGTCTGATCATTGAGGTGAGTGTTCACGAAGATATGAGAATATAAACAAAGGAGTAACTCACGCAATCTAAGGAATTAGGAAAGGTTTTGTGCACACTTGGGGTGGAGGGTGGTACTTACCGGACAGAGGTGCCAAGGGCCAAATTGGTGAGAGATCCCTGACCTTTCACCTTCCCTAAAACAATCCATGTGAAGATATCACCTATGTTTTCTCTAGGCCCATCGAAGGCTGAAAATACCAGAAAAATGAGGAAAGGGGGAAAGTTGTTTAGAGTACCTCCAGTTCTGGGATGAAAAGGATGGGCAATTTTATTTCCTTCACCCAGCTAAGCTATGAGCCATCTTCTGGATATAAAGAAAATAGCACTTTGGTATCATTTATTCATTCATCTCATTTATTAATGTGCGTGGATGTGTTTATTGATCGCCATGATGCCATTGTACACATACATTTTCCCCAAATCCACAAGGTGGTGGGATCTGGTTACATCATTCTTGATTTTTCATTCTTTGTTTTGCCTTGCCTTTTTTCCTTTTCCTCTTTGAGAGATTTCCACCTACTTGTCCTCCTAGGCAAGAAGATCAATAAGAAAAAAATGTCATTCACAAATTTTGCAGTGACATTCCGAAAATGCAGGTTAACAATAGTGCGCTCTGGGACTGATGTAGCAGAAGGAGGGTGGCACCTTCTCTGCCCTGACTTCTCTGACACAGCCTCTACCTTCCCAGTTGGGGGATTTTGATATCTACCCCCACGGATGTGTAGTAAAGATGAAAAGTAGTTAAGGCTTAGCTCTGGGGCAGGGTTTGCTAAAGTGGGGTACCCATACCTCTAATGAAACCTGAGAAAAATGAGGTGGTCTATGGATGGGTGTTTTTTTGCAAAAAAGTTAATCACTTAATGGGCATTACAGGCACATATAGCTTATAAAACAGAGCTATGAAAAAAAGACAGCAGCCTGTAATGGTTCAAAGCATGAGCTCTCGAGTTACGACCACTTGGCAAATCCAGGCTCTTCCACTTACCAGCTGTTGAAGCTGTGCCTCGGTTTCCTTAATTGTTAAGTGGGCATGATAATAACACCTACCTTATAGGGTTCTTATAAGGATTAAAATGAGTTAATGCATGTAAAACATCAATAAACTACATAAGCAAAACATTAAATAAGTTAAAACGTGTGTCAGAAGCATGATGCATAGTAAGCATCTGACAAAACTCCACTTATTATTTTGTGGCTGTTACTGTTTCAAATGTAGCTACTTGAAAACAGAAGGGTTTGTTTGAATAAAAAAGTTCTGCAGTTAATAGTACAGTTGGTACTTAAACATGAAAACATTGGTAAATCCATCCACAGTACAGGAGGTTAGGGTGACTGTAATGAACACAACCCCAAAGTTCAGTGGCTTAAAGCACAAGAAATTTACTGTTTTCTTAACCTCATGGAACAGATATTCCCATGAGCAGGTGGTTTTGCTCTATATGGGGTTTCAGAGCCCCAAGGTCTTTTCGTCTTGAGGCTCTCTCTCTACCTGCCCTGCGAGTTTCCTCATACCCTCAGGCTTGGGGCAGGTTGCCACCTTTGGGTTCTGGCACAGGTAAGGGGAAGGAAGGCTGGCTGCTGCCTCACAGTCCCCAGCCGGGCAGTGGCCACCCCACTTCAGCTCACATTCTGTTGGCTTCAACTTTATTGCGTGAGACTGGGAAGAGCAATGTAGCTGTGTCCCTGGTTTTGATGGACAGCTACTGACTCCGAATGTTAAATGATTGAAGTTTGGGGAATACTGATCTTGGGGTTGGTGGTGGGATTCTTCCAAGGGCTAGGGCCAAGGAGCAAGATTGCCGTTAAGGGCTTCCCTGTGACAGGGAATGGCTGATGAATTTTAAGGCCCCTGCCACTTAAAACTGACCTTTACCTTTTCTTTTTCTGCATTGTAATTCCTATGATACATGCAGCTCTTATGGAAACTCTGTTAGGACTTGGAAAGTTAGGAGTTAGGAAACTCATACTACAGCCTTGAGTTTGGGGGTGCCTGGGATGTGACGGATGGGGGACTGGGATGGGCTGGATAATGCCTCCCCCCAAACCTCACCAAGATCATTCTAATGATCATCATGTTATCATTCTAATCCCCAGAACCTAGGAATATATTGATGTATATGCGAAGGGACTTTGCAGATGTGGTTAAGATCGAAGACCCCGAGATGGGAAATTAGCCTGGATTTTCCAGATGGCTCCAGTCTGATCCTGTGAGTCCTCATAAACAGAATCTTTTCCGGCTGCAGTCGGAGAGCCAGAGATGGCAGTACGAATTCTTCCCTAGACGCCCCAGAAAGAATACACCTTGATCTCAGCCCAACGAGGACCGTGTCTGGCTTCTGATCTATGGGACTATGAGACCAACTTGTGTTGTTTTAAGCCTCTAAATTTGTGGTAAGTTTTCACAGTTAATACAGGGACCTGTATCCTCAGTTTGGAAGAAATGGTAAAGCAGGAGCAGGAGACATGGGAAAATACTAACTGGAGGGACACCTGGGTGGCTCAGTCAGTTAAGCATCTGCCTTTGGCTCAGGTCATGATCCCAGAGTCCTGGGATTCTGTCCCACATTGGGCTCCCTACTTAGTGGGGAGCCTGCTTCTCCCTCTGTTGCTTCCCTGCTTGTGCTATCTCTGACTCTGTCAAGTAAATAAATAAAATCTTAAAAAAATAAAAAAAATTAACTGGAAATCCAAGGGTTTTGAGCATGAGGTGACAGGGACAGCCAGGTGAAGGTGAGCAACCCCAGAGAATCTTTCCCTTAGAAGTACTTGGGAGGACATTGGATTTCGTGCAGCAATTTGATGGAGGATCTTAAAGGAAAAGGTGGCCCAGGGACCCAGGGAGCTTGAGGACAATCAGTTTACATGCCCTTGGCCATGAGTCAGGTAAAGATAAAAATACCACCATTCATCCCAGAAATTCCACCTGCACCATGAGAATTCCCCGGAACCTTGTTCTTTTTCAGAATACTTGCAGAGTATTTGGGGCTGTTCCACATGGACTCTCAAAAATTATGCTGTCCTGTGTATTTTCTCCAAACAAGCTTTTGCATTCAGCAAACTAGCCCAGGAAGCTGTGGTTTCAAAGGCCACCTCCCTAGGCTGCATGAAACTACCCAGCAGAGCCAGTCTTGAGTCCAACCTACCACCCATTATAGAAAACCTGTTGTTCTGTATCGACCAGTAAATATGTCATGAGAAAGGTATCATGGGGTTTATGAACATGCATTTCATCTGGCTCTGGCGCATAGGTTAGCAGGTATCAAGTTGTGAACAAAAAAGATGTGTCAAAACACGCAGAAGCAGACTTCTAGTCCTTGAAAAAGGGCATGGGGATTAATGACTTAACAAATGCCTCTAGCTCCCCTGCCTCTGACCTCAAGCACTCATATCCGTTCTTGTTAGCAGGACAAGGACTGGCACGGGGCTGAGTGGGGTTGGGGAGGGGGGCCAAGGCACTGCAGGGTGGAGGGCTTTGATTGCTGTCCCTCTCACGGATGGTTTGAGCCTCTGGCCATCTACTTCCTTTCTTTTTTTAATTATTATTATTTAAAAAAATTTTTTTTCATCTACTTCCTTTCTGATCTGCCTCTTCCACTCAGGCCAGAGCCCTACTGAGCGGCATCAGCATCACAGCATCTGTGGCCCATGGTGAGAAAAGCCTGGTCTCTAGGCCTCTCCTCCACATGCTCATCTCACCCCAAAGCCAAAGCAAGCAGGAGTCCAAGACATATTTTTATTCATAGTAACAACAGGCAATGAACAGAAAGTGAAAAGTTGCTTTTGAGTTCCTTACTCATACTTTCTCTCTCTTTTTTTTTCCACTTAGAACCTATGACAATATTTTGGTTGTTATAAATGTTCATTAAATTAAGAAAAGTTGCATATACAGTATGGCAGTTCCTCCAAAATATAGAAATACCATATGATCCAATAATTCTACTACTGGTTATTTATCCAAAGAAAATGAAAACATTAATTTGAAAAGATATATGCACTTCTATGTTTTTTGCAGCATTATTTACAATAGCCAAAATATGGAAGTAACCTCAGTGTCTGTTGACAGATGGATGATTAAGGAAGAAGTGGTATACAGTGGAATACTCTGCAGCCTTATGAAGGATGAGATCATGCCATTTGCAACAACTTGGATGGCTCTAGAGGGTATTATACGAAATGAAATAAGACTGAGAGGGACACCTGGGTGGCTCAGTAGTTGAGTGCCTCCCTTCGGCCCAGGGCATGATTCTGGAGTCCCAGGATGGAGTCCCACATCAGGCTCCCTGTAGGGAGTCTGCTTCTTCCTCTGCCTGTGTCTCTGCCTCTCTCTGTGTCTCTCATGAATAAATAAATAAAATCTTAAAAAAAAAAGACCGAGAAAGATAAATATCATATGATTTCAGTCAGAAACCCAGATGAATAAACAAAAAAGCAAAATCAGACCTATAAATACAAGAACAAACTGATCGTTGCCAGAGGGGATGGGAAAATGGGTCAAGAGTAGTGGGAGATGGAATCCCTGGGTGGCGCAGCAGTTTAGCGCCTGCCTTTGGCCCAGGGCACGATCCTGGAGACCCGGGATCGAATCCCACATCGGGCTCCCGGTGCATGGAGCCTGCTTGTGTCTCTGCATCTCTCTCTCTCTCTCTCTCTGTGACTATCATAAATAAATAAATAAAAAATTAAAAAAAAGATGCCTTGTTAAAAAAAAAGAGTAATGGTAGATAATAGGCTTCCCGTTATGGAATGAATAAATCTTGGAAATAAAAGGCATGGCCTATGGAATACAGTCAATGGTTTTGCAATAGCATTATATGGTGACAGAGAGTAGCTTCCTTGTGGTATATAAACTTATCCAATCACCATGCTGTACACCTGAAACTAATGTAACATTGTGTGTCAGCCATAGTAAAAGAAAAAAAAATTGTATATATAAATAAAATAGAAGCTTGGGCATACCAAAAGACTGGAGTGAGGTTCATGTACATTTGAGAAGGGCATTGCCAGGGCACCTGGGTGGCTTAGAGGTAGAGCGTCAGTCTTTAGCTCAGGTCATGATCCCTGGGTCCTGGGATTGAGTCCTGCATCGGGCTCCCCACAGGGAGCCTGCTTCTCCTTCTGCCTATGTCTCTGCCTCTTTGTGTCTCTTGTGAATAAATAAATAAAATGTAAAAAAAAAAAAAAAAAGAAGAGAGAAGAGCCTTTCCATGCCAAGGTATTCCCAAGGGAGCTGCCCTTGGGAGGGGTATGGGGTCCCTGAGTGAAAATAAGAAGGAGTCTGGCGGCAGGGAGGAGGGAAGGGCACTGGGCCCTCTGCAGCACTGACTCTCTGAACAAACCGGCCCAGCCCACCAGTCCCCCATGGTTAGGCAGAGTTATTTCTCCTAAGTGCAATTCAATAATTTTGATGTTATAATTTATTTGTTACTTACATCTCCTCCTAGACAATAAACCCCACAATGCCCTGCACACAACAGTACATGACAAGTACTTGAGAAATGTTCAATTAATGAACAAATCAATGAATAGGTACTTTATAAGTTCGTAGATAAATCTGTGGATAATTTGTAGATAGAAAGGAGTTGGGGGTTCTCTGTTAGGGCTTCCCAGAGGACTGGGATGATAAACTGGGCCTTAAAATGGTCTTTGAGTTTTAGAAGGAATCCAACTTCTAATGGAAAGGAAGCATTTTAGTGAAAATGTAACCCCAGGGGTTCCATTCAAGATGGCCAATAGGAAACCATTGCTCTTTAATGGCAGACCCTACCAGGAAAAGATGTGAGATGTGTATGCCCATTATACATACAGTCCTTCAGAAATCATATATACATGTGTGACCCTCACTGTATATATTAAATATCAGTAGATTTTTATTTCTTTCTTATTTTGGGTAACAGTGAACGAAAGTTCTAATATTTTCTTCCCATACCCCAGTGGGTTGCTTTGTGTGCCCACATCCTCCTGGATGTCGTGATCGTGGCCAGAGAAGAAGGCCCTGGGGTTCAGAGGTGGCCTAGGTCTCTTGGACAGGTGAACCTGGTCTTGATGCATGTTTCTAGCAATGACAAGGCTTTCTCAATTCTAGTGATTTTAATAACAGTAATAATAACCAATATATACTGAGTGTTGAGAAGTACAATGGCCAGACCACATGTAGCAATAGGACTTTGATCCTCGCAACCTCTGCAGCAGCCAGCCTGGGAAGCCCAACCCCAGTCTCTGCAACCCTTAGCCCCCAAGGGTGAAGAATTGCTCAGTAACTGCCAGCTTCTCTAATTTTTGTCCCTGCTTCCAACTTAGGATCAACCAAAGAAAGCCAAATATGGGGCCCATCATCAACACTGAAGAATGCCCCACTTCTAGGGACCCTGCCTGCAGCTTCCCCAGGCCAATGGCCTTCAACCTGGGCTTATCTGAAGCTCCCCCCTCCCCGACTTTCTTTACTATTAAACTCTCTCCTCTGCCTTTGAGTCAACACAAATGATGGTTGACTCTTGCAACAGCAAACTCTGAATCAACAGCCTTTGGTTATCCTCAGCCGGTGGTCTTTGTTTCCACAGTGCTTACTATGTGCCTAGCACTGGCTAAGTGATTTACACATTAGCTATTTATCCTTCACAGCTGTAGTAATATAATGGATGGTATTCCTGTTTAATAGCTCTGGAGGCAGGCGACGCCCCAGAGAAGTGAGGTGACTTGCCCAGGGTCTCATAGCTATGAAGCAGTGAGGCTAGGCTGAGATGTATACAAGCATGGCACACAGCATTGGCCCTCAGCATGGCCTCTCCCCATCTGCATAGCTCCCCCCCACTCACTCCACCCCCCATTACTATGTCCTGTGAATTCTTGAAGGGGAGAAGGGTAGATTCTTGTCTTCTTTTTTTTC
Organism: Nyctereutes procyonoides; assembly: GCF_905146905.1. NCBI lineage: Eukaryota > Metazoa > Chordata > Mammalia > Carnivora > Canidae > Nyctereutes > Nyctereutes procyonoides. Next base: position 75,729,985 of record NW_026575126.1, read on the forward strand.
TTCCCCCCCAAAAGCAAACCCTCCAGTGAAGTAAGTCAGACAGAGAAAGACAAACACTATGATCTCACTTACGTGCGGAATGTGAAACAAAAACAAAAACAAAAACCCCTCATAGATGCAGAGAAAAGACTGGTTGGCGGTTGCCCAGAGGTGGCAAGGGGAAGGGCAGTAGGTTGGCAAAATGGGGAAAGCAGGTCAAAAGGTATATGCTGCTAGCCGTAGAGTAAATAAATCTCTAGGGAAGTAATGTACATCGTGTTGACTGTAGTTAATACTGTATTGTGTATCTGAAAGTTGCTAAGATAGAAGATCTTAAAAGTTCTCATCACATAAAAAAAATATCTGTAACTCTGTATGGTGACAGGTGACAGGCAGACTTACTATGCTGATCATTTCACAGTGTACACAAATATCACATCATTATGCTGCACACCTGAAACTAATATAATGATATATGTCAATTATATCTTATTAAAGAAATCAAATAAAACCCCCAGTTTCTGTTGCTCAGGGTTTTATGGGAGTGATGGCTCCACCTCTGTGCCTCCAGCAAGAGTAAATAAGTAGCTTGGCAAAGCCTCTGCAGAGAGATGGGCCCCTGCTTTTCCTGATGAACCTCCAACTCTTTCTAGCTTCTGTGATAGATCAGGGTGAGACGTGAGAGATTTTTAACAAGCAAGGAAAGGTGACACAGGTAAGTTAGAGCTTCACGTCACGTGAGCCATGGTTGATGAGTGAAAAATGTATGTAGAAGTGTAATCCTTCTTGGACTGCGGACAGAAATACATCCATTTCCCTCCTTTCAGCGTGCTAAATACACTTACCAATAGACCCCTTTTTAAAAGTGTTTGCAGTTGGGCACCTGGGTGGCTCAGTGGTTGACTATCTGTCTTTGGCTCAGGTTGTGATCCTGGGGTCCTGGGATCGAGTCGCACATCGGGTTCCCTGCAGGGAGGCTGCTTCTCCCTCTGCCTGTGTCTCTGCTTCTCTCTGTGTGTCTTTCATGAATAAATAAATTTTAAAAATCTTTAAAAAAGTGTTTGCAGTTTAACTGAGTTTTATGATCGGGAAAGATTTTTGGAGCTCTCCAAACGTCAAGCACTTATTTGCTCCTTGGTAGCAGGGGGAATAGAACCCGGATCTCTTGGTGAGCAGGCCACAGAGGCTCGGAGGTATAGTTTTGTTAGTTTTACACGCTGGATTGGGGACCAGTGGTGTGCAGTTGGATGGCATCTTGACTGAGGGAGGTCGCCCACCCCTCTGGGAGTCTCCGGTTCCAGGACAATTGATGACTCTGTAAATGAGTCCTTCCATCCCTGAGTACGTGGTTTAAATGGCCAGGGGTGCTCCTCCCAGGCCTGACAATTTCCTCAGCAGGCAGATGCTGCTCAATTCAGTTCCTTCACATTAGTTCAACCTTCATCCATACAAGCTGCTGGCCTCCATCCAGAGTCTTCTTTCTTCTCTCAACATATGCAAGCAACCAGAGAGTTCCACCAACCCGGTATGCCTTGGAGCCACTGATTTCACAAGCAGCTGGCATACAATAAATATTGAGTTGATTACGTTTCTGCATATCCAACATATGCCAGGCAGGTTTTTAACTTTTTGGTGTCTCGGCCCACACTGAGAATCCGAAGGAGGTTGGAGGTCTTTTCCCCCAGAAAAAATGCCCAGGTAACACCCACTCACAAATTTCCGCATTGGATTGGGGAATTTGGTTTACGGACTTGTAAAGTCTACCTTGGGCACTTCTGGGGGGGAGGAACTGGTTAGGATCAGGGAGTTAAGAACTAAGGATCCAACTGCAGTTAAATACCCCCAACTGGTAACGTCTCCCAGCTTGGGGTGAGGTCAGTTTCCCTAAGCACGTGCTCTTGCTTGGATGCACCTTAGCAAGAAAGAAGGTGGTGAGATTAATTCAGAGGTGGGGATTGCTGGGCTGGGGACCATGGGAGCGTAGGCATAAGAGAGTGTGTGAACTGTGGCCAATCCTGGGAATGTTTTTGAAATAAACAAGTAATCAGAACTAAAGAGTAACCAGGAAGGGTAGAGAAGGAACTCAAGAGAGGTTGGAAGGGCTTAGGTACTTGGGAGGGAGGCAGGGGTTGCTGGTGGCTGGAGAAGATGTGTGTTTGGAATTGTGAGTGGGGAATTTTAGTGCAGGATTGCAAGAGGGCAGGCAGTACTTCTGTGATGATAGGGCTCAGGATGTGAGCCTGACACTGGGCCACTCATGGACTTGTGGGTGTCAGATGTCATTTAGGAATGTAGAAGCTGTGTGGGATGCATGTGGAAAGTGAGGAGAGAAGCCTGTTAAGGAGTATGGTAAGATCATCAGTTAGGTTGAGCCAGGGACCTCTCCCACCCTGAGGGCGAAAGAAATCTCTCTGAAGTTGAATCTTGCCTGGAAACAACTCCAGGGCTCAGAGGGTGCTCCCTGGGCTTTGTTTTCTGTCTCCTGCTCCCAAATAGGCACATGCTTGGGAGTCAGACCCACGTGGGTTTACAGCCACTCACTACCGGGGACCTTAGCCCCTGGCCTCAGCCTCCCTGGCTTCAGTGTTGTGGCTGAAATGCTAGAAAATGATTTTTGCAGCAGTTTCCACTGGTTGTGTTAGATTCCATCTGGGTCTTCAGTGAGAAATTGTGGGGACCCTGCCTGCCCCGGTTCCTGCCAGGTCACTATTACCCAACAACTCAGGTTTCTACTCCCTTGGCTCCTTTCCTAGTCAACATGTGTGTCTAGAAATGGTCCCTTGGGTTATGAGCTTTTTCATTTAACTGTTTTTGTATTCACTTTTTGCAGGTTATATAAAGCAAAAACCATGAGGATCCGATTGAACCCAGGCACCAAGTTCCAAGGGAATGAATTTTTTTTTAAAAAAGCTCTATTTTTTCCATGCACTTTTCTGTTAAAAAACCGATAGTTAAAATAATAAATAAGCAACAAAAGCCCCAAAGCCCCAAACCCAATAGTAAAGAGAAATAAAAACTTTAGTGAGATGGAAGCGGTGAGGCGGAAACCACCAGATTCATTGATTGATTGGCCTTTGCTGCCCATCCCTATTAGTTGGCAGTCTGGTTTCTTTTTTAGGCCCCAGGAATGAGGTACATCAAGAAGGGTCTTTGAATTCCAGCCTGCGAAGCGCCTGGCTTTGGAAGGAGGAAGGCATCGTGGAAACCCGGCAGCCAAAACGCGCTCCTTAGGATAACATGCGGGTGGACCTAAGGACTGAGACCTGGACCTTAGAACGTGCCCTCGGGGCGCCCGCCCAGCCCACCAGCGCGGCCTGGCTCCAAAGTGACAGGATCCGAGTTTCCAGGCCAGATTTTCCCTCTAGCCATTCCCGGCCACGCAGAGCGGAGCCGGAGCCGGAGCCGGAGCCGGAGCCGGAGCCGCGAGCGCGCCACGCCGAGAGGGATGTCTCCAGCGCCTCCCAGGACGGAGCGAGCCGCCAGCCCGGGGAGCGCTGAGGACCCCAGGGCCCTCGGGCGCCCGCAGCAGCCGGCATGACTTGACTTGCCCCGTCCCGCGCGCGGCCTCCTCCCCGGCGCCCCCGCCCGTCCCGGGTGCGCGCGCACGAGCCGCCGAGCCGGGGAGCCTCGCGCCCGGCAGCTTGCGGGCGGCGGCGGCCGACAGGCTCGCGGGGACTCGGGCGCCCAGGGCGGCGGGGGAGGAGCTGGCGCCGCCGCCGCCGCCGCCGCCGCCGCCGCCGCCGGTCCCCTCGGGCCGCGCCCCGCCCTCTGCCGCCACCTGCGCGCCCGCTCGGGGCTCTCCGAGCCGCGGCCGGGGCCGTGCGGGCTCTCGGTGCCGCAGCGGCGGGATCGCTGCGTCCTTCGACTGCGAGGCTCGGCGTTGGGCTCCGCGGCGCGCGGGACGAGCGGGGCTGCCGGCGCCGGCGAGCGGAGGGGGCGCTCCCCGCGGCGCTCCGGGAGGGGCCGAGGCAGCCGCCGTGACTGTCGAGGCCCGACTCGGCTTCCGGCAGGCCCCGCAGGCTCGCTGGGGACGCGGCTGGGGTCGGGGCTGGGGACGCGGCTGGGGGCGCGTCCGGGCGCCCGCGGCGCCGTGCGCGCTGTGAGCTTGGCGGCGGGTGGGTGTCCCCGGCGCGAGGGGCGGAGAGGACGTCGCGCTCTGCCCCTTGGCCCGCCCCCTAGTGCTGCCCCCACTTAGAGAGTAATTGAGACTTGAGCGTGACTGCGGAGCCGCGAGGATGCGGGCGCCGGGCGCGGGCTGCCCCTCTGCGGGGCGCGATGGAGCGAGTCGGTGAGCGGAACAAAGGCGCCCGCCCCGGGGCGCGGGTCCTGGGCTGAAGACCGCCGGCCGCCTGCGGGCGAGGGTGGTGGCCGCGCTGCCCGCCGACGGGCGGCAGCCCCTGAGCCCGGCACCTGCGCGCGGCTCCACCGCGGCCCCGGGCAGCCCCGCTGCCGGCCGCCCCGGGTCCATCGGAGCGCCTCTCGCCGGCGCCGCGGAGAGACCCCCGGCCCCGGCCCTTCGCCGAGAGGGGGGCGCCGGCCGGGCCGCGCGCTGGGAACCGAGCCGGCGTCTCCGGGAGCACTTCTGCGCACCGAGGGCTCCCCCCCCCCGCCCCGCCGCGGCCGCCCCGCGCTCCCCGCGCTCCCGCGCTCCCGGCCGCCTCCTCTGCCCGAGCATCCGCGCCGCGGGCCCGGGAGAGCCGCTGGGCGCCCCGCCGGCCGCCCGGAGCGCGAGGCTCGCACGGCCCTCGGCTGCCCCGCGCCTCGCCGGAGCCCGAGGGGGCGCGGGTCCGGGGCGAGGGCCGGCCGGGCGTGTTTGATGGCTTCACTGAGAAGAGTCAAAGTGCTGCTGGTGTTGAACTTGATCGCGGTGGCCGGCTTCGTGCTCTTCCTGGCCAAGTGCCGGCCCATCGCGGTGCGCAGCGGAGACGCCTTCCACGAGCTCCGGCCGCGCGCCGAGGCGGCCAACCTCAGCGCGCACAGCGCCAGCCCCATCCAGGATGCTGTCCTGAAGCGCCTCTCGCTGCTGGAGGACATCGTCTACCGCCAGCTGAATGGTAAGGACACGCGCGGGCGCCCACGGGGCTCTGCGCGGGCGGGCGGGGCGCTGGTACCCCAGGGGCCCCGCGCGGTGCGGGGGAGCCCGTACTCCTGGCTCCCGCAGGCTCCCTCTGACCCTTCCTGCCCTGTCTTGGCTGCTGCAAAGAACTGCCTGCTGCTTCTGTGCCCCAGCTGTAAGTTTGCTTTTATTGTGGAAAACACGTCCGTACAGCTGGCTCCCAGTCCCCGCGTGCGGCAGTCATTACCTGATGACTCCAGTCCCAGTGCGGAAACTAGTCTCCCGGCCGGATGGGACGGGAGGCGCAGGCCGGCTCACTTGGACCAAAGGGCTCTTGCAGCTTAGCGTGTGGTGGGGGTCAGACAGGGAGGGACGCTGGCGGGCTTGGATGTCTGCAAAGTCAAGGCCTCAGGTCTGGAGCTAATGCGCTCCCGTAGTAAGTTGGATGAATATGTCATCTCTCCGGGAGGCGGGCTGCACCGCTAATCATGAGGACTCCTCCCTTCCTGCTGCCTCCGTGGAGGCTGCTATTAAAAAAGCACTCCCCGTTTCTCGCTGGAGAGCTGCCTGAGGGTGATTGTTACAGTTCATGGTGGGTTGGGGAAGCAGTGTTTCCGAGTGTAGGAGAGCGAGGCTTGCCACCCAATTAATGACAGTTGTCAGAATCTGCCCCATCTAAAATGCTCTCCTCTGTGCTTCTGGAGAAGGGGGACACGCTTAATGTACCCTGGCCGCATCTGGCCCAGGGGCTGACGGGTCCTTGGACCCACGCTATCCCCAAGGTCAGAGCGAGTATTACCTACCTGAGTACAAGCAGCTCTCCGGGGTCCATAGGGCTGGCATCCAACGGAGATCCAGGGTTGCCACCTCCCTTCCTGGGCTTCTAACTATCCATCTCATAATGGTTCCAGAACTACAAATTATGGTAAAGATACTGATAAGAGTAATTGGTATAATTTTTGCTCCCCAGGGGTCCCTGCTGGGTCCTTCTAGGTGGGATGTGGTTGGATCTCTGAGCACCCTTTGAAATAGCCCCATTGGTCTTCTTGATGTCATTTAACAGGTATCCAGGGGATGCTTTCAGCCTGTATCTGCCCTGGGGAGTTATAATCCCTGTTTCTTTCCGGACAAATTAGAAGCTTATGGGGGTGAGCCTTTGATTCTACTCAGATACCTGCCAAAGACCTACACATTGGGCCCGAAAGAGAGTGCAAGATAGCCTGGGTCTCACTTCTAGTCTGCACCCAGGGACACAAGTCATTTTAGTATTGGTTTCAATTAGGAAACAAAGTATGGCATAGCCACGCCCCCATATGCCCCAAAGAAGAAGAATAAAATCTAAATGGTGTTTACTAAGTGCACAGACATGCAGGGACTCATTTAGTCTTTATAGCAACCCCAGGAGATAGGTGATGATACTGCCTGCTGTGGGAGCTTGCTCATCGCCACCTAGCCAGGGGGTGGAGCTGAGAATTGTACTTGGTCTGTTCCAGAATTGAGGTTCTTAGCTGATACACCAGCCTGCCTCAGCCTTTTGGCATGTGTCAGAGTCAGATGGAGGGCCTGTTAAGTCACAGGTTTCTAGACCTCAGCCCCAGAGTCTCTGATTCAGTGGATCTAGTAGGGTGGGAGCCCCAGACTTTGCATCTCCACTTGCACCGTGGCCCGCTGCCTACACAGAGCAAGCAAGGAGGAAAGCCCATTCGCCTGGCAGTGCCAGCCGGTTGGGGTAGGGGTGGGCACTTCTGAGAAGCCAAGTGGGCAGGGGATCGGGGTTCTTTGCATGCAAGCTCTTCTGTCATATAAGCAATTTCCCTGGGGGCCAAGGGGCATCCGGTCCTTGGGGCTGGTTGGGTTGGGCGCTGTGGGGTGGGAAGACGGAGCTTTCTCAACTTGTAGCCTCTGAGGAGGAGCTGCCAGGAAGACTGGCTTGAGGGCTTTTCCTGGGCAAGCCAGGAATTCTAGCTGCAACTAGGTGGGTGTTATCTTCCCAGCAGCTAAGTGTAATTTGGAGCAATGTGAAGTCTGGGGGAAGAGGGCAGAGCAGAGTCGGGAAATGGAGAGAACCCTCTTCTCCACCCCACCTGCTGGCGTGTCAGGCCTCTGCTTGCCTTGGGAACTGTGTGTGCCACCTGTTGGTGCAGCAGGCCTGCTGGGGCTTCTGGCTTCGGTGGGGGGGGGGGTAGCCCAGGGTGGCAGGAGTCCCAGGGCCTGGCAGATGGGACCTGGATTCCCTTGTCCACTTGCTCTGCAGCCTGTCTCTGTCCCTTTCTACTAAAGGAGAAGGAAACCTTGACCTTGGTGTTTATTCCTCAGCAATTAGTGGTGGGTCTGTAAGAGCCTGTCACCGGGCCTACTGTAGGGGCAAGGCCACTTGGGTCCAGCCCTTTGGGTACAGAGTGAGAGCTGGCCTGTTAGAGGCTGCTCAGATTTCTCTGACCTTCCTGTGGACTCAGGGAGTTCCGCCGGAGGGCCTCAGGGAGAGTTCTATAGCTCTCCCTGGCCGCGAGCACTACCACCCCTAGTGGCTGCTCACTCCCGGAACGGGTTTCCTTGGGTGTCCGGGGGACCCAGGCTTCCTTAGAATCAGCCCCTCTGCGAAGATTGTCAGTGCCAAAATCATGAGTCCTGCCTTTTGTGTGTATGTGTGTGTGTGTGTGTGTGTGTGTGTGTGTGCGCGCCTAAGATTTTATTTATTTACTTATGAGAGACACACAGAGAGAGGCAGAGACACAGGCAGAGGGAGAAGCGGGCTCCCTGTGGGGAGCCCAGTGCGGGACTTGATCCCAGGACTCCAGGATCATGTCCTGGGCTGAAGGCAGACGCTCAAGGGCTGAGCCACCCATGCGTCCTGAGTCCTGCCTTTTGAAAAAACAGTTGTAGGTTGTTGTTGTTACTCTTTTGTTTTTCTTACTACAGGCTGGGAAGGATGCTTTCAAGAGAAAGTGGGGGTGCTGGTATGGCGGGGAAGCACCCAGAGATGAGTTAGGTTTTTCCCGTGCAGACTGTCTGCAGGGCCCCCACTGCTGGGCCGGCTCCCTGTGCCCCGCGCCTGCACCTGGTCTCTCACCCCAGCGTTCCGCCCAGCACACGGGGCTCCACTTCCCGAGGGCCCAGCTTCCAGTGGCTTTCTGTTTCCTAAGGGGTCATGGTCAAGCCTGAAGGCTGATCGTCAGGGCCCACCACAGCCAGCTCCCACCAGCATCTCCCATGTCCCCACCTCACCCAGTGCCTTCTGCCTCCTGCGGCCAGACTGATGGACGCACAGGAACGCCCAGCATTTGCCTTTAGGGTTGTAGCCTCCACATTTCAGCCCCAGCCTTGGAGAAGTTGTCTGGCTTGGCTGTGGCTGCTCCCTTCTCTTTTCCTCCACCCTTTCAAAGTTTGGCTCAAGGTCCTTGCCCTGGGGTGGGAGTGGGGCTGTGCCAGGCCACACGGCGGAGCTCTTCCTGCTTCGGGTTCCTTCTGGAAGCTTTGTTGTCGGCGACTCTTTGCACCCAAGGCTTACCTGCTTGTGCCTCCGTGGGTTTATCTCTTGAGCCCAGAACTGGACAGTAGGTTTTTTAAGGGCTTGAACTGTATTTTGGACTTTTTAATACCGCTTCCGTTCTTTAAGCATCTCCCACAGCACCTTGTACAAATGTGGGCATCTACAGTTTATGGGTTGATTCATTGGATGGGAGCCAGTTTTAGGAGGTACATGATGGACGCAGAGGAAATAGTCTCGACACTGTCTTGCTTGGGTTGGGCTGGGTGGATGTGGTGAGGAGCGGGGAGCTGGACAGCCTTAGTGGGGAGACCCAGTGTTTGGCAGGCTTCTGGTCTCTGCCATCTTGGTTGCGCCATCTTGAGGCTGTTTGGCCCTTCACCCTCCTGACGGAGGGGCCCCAGACCCTTTGGAGGAACTTGGGCGTGAAGCAGTTGTCCAGCCTAGGGAATAATGCATTTCAGCATATTTTCTTTGAATGTGTAGTTTTTATAATACGAATATGGTTTTCTACTTTTTTTTTGTAGAAGAAAATTAATTCACATTTATTGTAGGCAATTTGGAAAATCTAAAAATATTACATGAACGAAAATAATGCTGTGTTAAGTTAGTTTACAAAATGGTGGCCTGGTGGTTTTGTATGAGCATTAGGAAAAATGGACCTAGGGACAGACAGATTTTCTGTTAGAATTTTCATGGAACTCTGTATGTGACTTGTGAGTTTTGTGAGTTTCTTTCACCTTCTGAGGAAGTTGTTTGTTTCTCTCATTCTAGAGCGGAGAAAAAGGTGAGAAACAGAGATACTGTGTGGCCTAGCGGGGATGACATAGCCAGTGAAGGGCAGAGCCAATATTTCCTGAATACTCAGTACTTTCCTCCAGCCCGGTGCCCTCCCAAGGAGTCAGGCAGGGTAAAGACACCATTTCACTGTTTTGCTTGCCCCGTGTCAGCCCCGAGCTCTGGCAGCGACCCCCTCCCTCATTGAGCCCCGTGCAGTGAGTCAGAAGGGCGCATGTCACTGCTCCAGTAAGCCCAGGGCAGCTCTGTCATAAGAGGAAATGCAATCGATTCAGGTTGGCTTCCAAATTTAGATTTCAGAAGGATATTGAGTAGAAGCAGGGTTGCCTGAAGAAATTGAAAATCTTTGTGGGAACAGAGAGAAGTCAAAATTACCTATCCGAGTCCTGCCCCCAAGCCTCAGAGGCCGACAAAGCTGAGTCTGAGCTATGGAAAACCAACAGGTTCCCAGTAAGGCAAGCACAGCCCACCCAGCCAGATGCCTAAGGATAGCCGGATGGAGGTAGAGGTTTGCTCTCATAGGCCTCATGGTGGAGTCAGAAAGAGAGGGATGGCATTTTATTTTTGTTTTAGTTTTTTTTTTTTTTTTAAGATTTTATTTATTTATTCATGAGAGACACAGAGAGGCAGAGACATAGAGGGAGGGAGAAGCAGGCTCCCTGCAGGGAGCCCGATGTGGGACTTGATCCCAGGACCCTAGGATCACAACCTGAGCCAAAGGCAGATGCTCAACCACTGAGCCACCCACGTGTCCCTAGAGGGATGGCAATTTGAAGGCGGGTCTTCATGGATGCCAGAGCCGGCCTGGCACTGTTTCCTCTCTGCTGCCAGGACATAGCTGTGTGCCTGTAGACTCCAGAGTTGGATGAGACCTGCATTTGCTATAGGAAGGAAGTAAGGGGGAAGGAGGAGAGGGCATATTTGTATGAAAATCACTGCAGCGAGTGTCAGAAGGAGGCCAGGGCAGTTTGAGCCTCCATGTGCTGGCTTGTGGCGGGCTTCTGCGGCAGGCAGAGGCCCAGCAGAGCTAGCCTGGGTGCTGGAGGGAGGCTCACTTCTTACCTCTGATGGACTCATACCATCTGGTGCAGCCTCCCCTCCTGGAGAGATGGGGAGCCCGTTCTCGGACAGCCCTGGATGCAGGCGCAACTGCGTTGGCCAGTGTGTGCGACAGGCACCCTGCCAGCCGGGTAAGCTGCCGCCTGCCCCAGCTCAGAGGTGGCGGGGAAGAGGCCACCATGTCATTCTCGAGGAAGAAATCCAACCCGCTGACCTTTGCTGTTGCCAAATCGGGAGTGTCCTTTGTGGATAGGAGGAATAATTAGAGCTAGAAGTGGCAACGGGAAGAAGGGGCATGGACATGGTAAGGCGCATGTCAGGCGAAGAAAATCTGAGATCGGATAGCCTGCAAGTCCTTTTTAAGAATATGAAATTAGAAAAGGTTTGTTCACTCGGCTGTCAGGGCAGACTGGATTGGATTACTGAGTCTGTCACTTACTGGCTGTGTGACCTTGGCCCAATCACTTCACCTCTCAACTGAGAAGTGGGGTCGTCGTAAGTCAGGACGAAATGGGATCCAGGACATGAGACCAAGCCCTGGGGCCCGGCATGTGATGGCAGGGAGAAGGCGCGGGCACCCAGAGGAACGGACCCTGCTGGCCTGCCCTCCATCACATCCCTGATGCTGGGAACTATCCTGGCCTATAGTAGGCGCTTGACAGATGTTTCTGGCATGAATGCGCGAACAGCTAGCCATGCTTTGTGGCGGAGTGGGGTCATTGTTATCAGTGATGTGAATCCCAAAGGGGGTAAGTGGAGGTCGTTTTCCTTTTAACTTGCTCGATCTCTGAGTTAATTGGGATTCTTTTCTCTCCTTGTGTTTGTCTAAGGCTGAATTCTGTTTCCTTCTTCCCTCTTCTTTCTTTCTTTCTTTCTTTCTTTCTTTCTTTCTTTCTTTCTTTCTTTCTTTCTTTCTTTCTTTCTTTCTTTCTTTCTTTTTTTTAAAGATTTTATTTATTGGGATCCCTGGGTGGCGCAGCGGTTTAGCGCCTGCCTTTGGCCCAGGGCGCGATCCTGGAGACCCGGGATCGAATCCCACGTCAGGCTCCCAGGGCATGGAGCCTGCTTCTTCCTCTGCCTGTGTCTCTGCCTCTCTCTCTCTCTGTGACTATCATAAATAAATAAAAATTTAAAAAAAAAAAAAGATTTTATTTATTTATTCATAAGACACACAGAGAGAGGCAGAGACACAGGCAGAGGGAGAAGCGGGCTCCCTGCAAGGAACCCGATGTGGGACTTGATCCCAGGACCCCAGGATCACAACCTGAGCCAAAGGCAGGAGCTCATCCACTGAGCCACCCAGGCATCCCTTCCCTCTTCTTTCTCTCTCTCCCACTGAACATCTTTAGATGATGCCTTTGGGTGACACCTGTGAGGCAGAGGAGAAGAAATGGAAGCCCCTACATGTCCGATCCCATGACTGAAGCTGCCAGTCGCCCACACGTCTTCGGAGCACCTCCTCACTGCCAGGTGTGGGCCAGTGCCAGGATGTGGAGAGGGGCAGACATCTGTGGTCTAGTTGGGAAGGTGCCTTTGTGGTCTTTTTGGGTGCATAGAAGGTTCTGGAAGGGTAGTAGCTTGAGTGTGGAAGGGTTGAGGCCTGAGCCGGCACCCGCGAGGTGCTTAGCCAGTGAGTGTTAAATTTGAACTTGGAACTCAAAAGTTTTGTTGCCTGGGGACCAGATGTGGCTACAGGTCATAGAAGAGGTTTGGGGCCCTGGACTGGGAAGCCGTGGTGTGGTCAACATGGGGGGCCGCGTAGAGGCAGAGTGTGGGGACCTATGAGAAGCCTTGTGGTGGGAGCTTGCTGGTGAGGCGGAGCTTGTCTAGAGGACCAGGACTTAATTCTGCAGATGTGGGGGTGCCACTGGGTGATCAGAGTGACATGCTGACATGTCATGGTTCAGTGTTTGCACAAATGGGGGGAAAGTGGTTTCAGATCCAGTGGTGGGTAGAGGTGCTGACACCACTGGCCCAGCCATGCCTCTGCTGCAAGATCCAAGTGGCGCTCTGAGCTCCCAAGACCCTAGTCCCCCTCACTTTGGAGCCCCATCCTTGGCCACATCCCGTGCTAAGCGTCAGCACCTGGAATCGGTCCCTCTGGAAGGTCTGAACCAGCCCTCAGAGCTCTGTCCTGTGCATTCCCCTCGAGCTTGCTCTCCCCTGCCCTCCCCTGCTGCTCTCAACCTCACGGAGGCCCTCCCAGCTGCCCCGTTGCCCCCCAGCCTTCTCTGGCTCTGTGTGGCTCCATCTTTCCACATCTGGACAGTCGCTCCCATGGAGAGCCCGTCGGGAATTCTGCTGGCTTCTCCAGGGTCCTCATCTCGGTGTCCTCCACCCCATTTACCTCTTCTCTCCCTGATCCTGGGTCAGCCTGAGGAGAAGCCCCACCGTGGCAGGGGGTGGTGCCCTTAGGATGCCCGCGGTGCTGTCTTCACAGGGCCCCAGCTTCCCCAGCACTAATGACAGATCTCCCTTTCTGTTCCCCAGCCAAAGAGGAAGCCAAGGTGAGGGGGTTGCTGGGGGATTCTGGGGTGGGGGGAGGCGCATAGTTGAGGACTTGTCTGCTCTGAGCGAGCCCAGTCCCCCCTGCCCCTGGCTGCTCTCGGGTGACACAGAAGCCTGCCTCTGCAGCAGCCATTTACGCAGGCTTTGGCCCAACTGGAACTCCTCTGCGTCTGCCTCCTGAGGCCACCACCCGGTGTCTGGGTTCTGCGGCCCCTTCTGGATTCAGCTGGCATGTCATGTGGTGAGGCCGAACCTGCTCCCCCGGAAAGGACCAGAAGACAGAACCCAGAAGTCCAGGAGAGCCAACTCTCCATGGGCTGGCCTTTGACCAGGGGCCATGGGAGCTGTTCCTCCCTACTTCCCTGAGGGCTTCAGCAGTTGAAAAAAAATGCAGGACTCATTTGGTTGAAAGACTTTTCTTGTGCCTTAGTTATTGTTCCTCGCAGGTCTTTAGACCATTCTGACACAAGGATGACTACTGGCTTAGCCACTGATAGAGAAGTTTTCCCTTTTAATAATGTCCCTGTCATTGCTAACTGCAGAGCCTCAGCCTTGCCATGCATGAGTAATAAACCACTGCCATAATTACAGGCGGCCCCATCCAGACACCAACACATGAGCGTGCTGACAGTTAATAGGGAGCAAGGTTCCACAAGAGCCTCCTTCCAGCCTAGTCTCAGACACAATGGATAATTGTGTGATTAGTGTTTACTGAGGGATGTCTAATGGTTACACATGCCTTGTTAGGTGCTGTATGTCCCTGTAGAAAGAGCAATGAACTAATGGAAGACCCGGGTTCTAGTTCTACCCTTTTTCTAGGGACTAGAGCTTATGTGTGTATGAATGAGAGCCACGTGACTGTGGGGTCCTTTAACTCTCAGATTATGAGTAACACTCTCCTCCCTCCTGTCTCATTAAAACTTCGTGCATTCTCCAGCAACCATTCAGAATCCCTTTCATCTCTGAAATCACCTTGTCAGAATTAATTGTCTCATCTTCGGGGCTCTTAATGGTACTTTGCATGGGCCTGCTTTTAGCCCTTGCTCATCTCTGTCTTGCATTCTGACCAACCGTTTACATGGTCAGACCCAAAAGTTTGTAAGAGAATATATTTATTCATTTCTAAAAATCCTTCTCTGTGTCATTTAGGAATTAGTTCATCGAGTAACTTGGTCTTTTGTAATTGTAACGAGCCCAGAAGTAGTGGTAGCTAGCATTGGTTTGGCATCATGAGGTCATTATGAGGACATAATTTTGCGACATTGTATTTCTCTTGGTCTTCATGGTTACAAGATGGCTGCTGTAGTTCCAGTTGTTGCACCTTTGTACAAAGAAGGAAGTGGCCACATCTCTTATACTTAAATCTGGAAGGAAAGTCTTTTCCAGAAGTGTCTGGCATGCTCTGCATGTGGTCTACAAAATGGTCATATGATCAACCTTGCTTCAAAAGAATAGCTGCTTTCTGGAGAAGGTGAGTATGGCTGAGGCGAAAGACCACAGAGGGAATGGCATTTACGTCGCCAACCCACGGTGCCTGCCGTCCCCTCCACACCCCTAGTAGATTTTCAGCAAATATTAAAATGAAACAAGATCCTTTGCTAACTAGAAATCAGTGAACTGGAATATTCAAGTCTTGGGGCATTTTGATTAACTTAGGTTTGCTTTGAAGATATCTCACAATAGCCATATGTTGTCAATAGCCATTTTTGTGTCTCTGAAACATTTGTTTTAGGGTTGGTGATGTCATAGTTTAATTGGTAGCATTTTTTCCCCCTATAGGGACAAAAAATGGTACAACTTACAGTTAGAGGCATCTTAGATTTGGTGAAACCACCGTGGTTTACCCTGCTCAGTAGTTTTTTTGAGCGCTTGATACGTATTAAGTGTTTTGCGTTACTGGATTCTGCATCATGCCCATGTACGCTATTGTGCCCACTTTATGTATGAGGAAGCCGAAACTCAGAGAAGCAAATATGTCCGGAGATAGCCGCCGGCTGCCTCTCTGTGCCTCACCTGGTGAGATTGGCCCTACCTCCTGGGTGTGCCGCCCCGTCCTGATCAGCAGTGATGGCAGGGCCGGGGGGTTGCAGAGTGGCAGGCATGGGGGCTCCGTGACAGGAGCGTGGCAGGGAACCTTACTTCCTTCAGGTTTAGCAGTTACCAGTGTGTAAAGTTGTAAAGCTGTTAATTCTAGGGCTCTAAATTATGCTGCGAGAGCTTTAAATCCAGCCCATAATTAGAACAAAATGTGAGAAAAGTGAAATTGATATTAAGTTAATTAAAAGGCTTTGCTTATATTTGCAAGGAAATTAGCACAACAAGAGTGCTGACAAGTGCACATTGTTAATTTCTCCTTGGTTTGGGCGACTCTGCGCAGGCCTGAGGCCAGCTTTGTTCTTGGCTTCTGCCCTGTGCCCTCTCTACAGTTCAGTCTCCAATTTACTGGCGTTCACGGTGGCTTTAATTGGGCAAGATCAGCGTAATCTCACGAGGGTCATTTTTTAATGCAAACCAAGCCTTGAGTCGGAGCCCCACCGACCAGCAAGGGCGCAGGCGCAGTGTTGGCACATGCTTCTGGGAAGCCGATGCCGGGCTGGCGTGCAGCTCCGAGAGTCCCAAAGTGAGCCCTTTGGCTCCAACGCACCCTTGTCATTACTGTTCGCCATCCTGATCTGTGCGAGAGACGTGAGGCTGGGTATGCGGTGTAGAGCTTCAGCTGGGAGTTCCCAGGAGGCGGGGACAGGTCTTTTTGATGGTGCTGTTGATACCAGATGAGGGTCTGCTAGGGAAGCCGACAGCAGGCAGCCTCGAGCCATCCTTGCCCGGCTGGGGTGGCAGAGCTAACGCTGCTGTTCACCAAGGTATTTTCCTTTCCCCTGAGCGCACAGCTCATCTTTAGCCTTGCCTGCAGCGAAGTGGGGCCACATGACTGAGTTCTGGATAGAAGGTGGGTGGAAGCGATGTTTGTCACTGTCAGATTTGGCCTACAAAATCCCTGTGGGGTCCCCGGTGCTTTCTCTCTTTATCGGTTAGCAGTGGCCTTGGAGTCCGCCTGTTGGTGGCATGTAAGATGGAAGGGCCGTCAGTCCCTGAATGGTTGTGTGGAACAGAGGCCCACCCTCTGTGGCTCTCCCTGATGTCTCTGCGCCTTTGGACCCATTGAGATGTTGGAGCTTCTCTGTTACAGCAGCTAGTGTGAATTATCCTGACGAATTCAATTAGGCAGAGCCGGAACTCGAGTCCTCCTAAGGGACAGGCCTGTGTATCTACTGGAGGTCTCTCTTCTTGATGGATGTGGTCAACATGTGCTGACTGAGCTGAGCAGTAAGTGGGTTGGGGAACGGTGGTCCTATTGAAATCCTTCTGGACTAGCTTCTCCGTCTGATCTTTGACTTTACGAAAAGAGTCTTGCTTCTCAGTGTCCCGGTGTTCTATTTACAGAGTGATAGAATGATTGTAATCATCCCCTACTTATGCTCCATGTTGGAGCTGAGGGATAAGTATTGAAATATAGCTAAGTTGTTTGCAATTATAAAGAACTAAATAATATATGCATTGTCTTTATTACAGCTTCTGCTGATAGGAACTGGCATTTTTCAAGATGAGACAAACTGAAAAGGTTAGCTTAAGAATTAGCAATTTAAAAAATCATGATCTTTGCTGCCACTGCATTTTAAATCATGCAAACATTTATGTTTGTGCCAGAGTTCCACAATTTCCTTTAGAGCAATTACTGAAATGCATTCACAAGATAAAAATGGAGTTCAGGGAAGAATATTTAAGAGCTCTTTAATGATGTTACAAACTTTGCTAATTTGCCAAGTTGTTCTAAAACCCACTTCCA
This sequence comes from Nyctereutes procyonoides, assembly GCF_905146905.1. NCBI lineage: Eukaryota > Metazoa > Chordata > Mammalia > Carnivora > Canidae > Nyctereutes > Nyctereutes procyonoides. The sequence goes on from NW_026575126.1 coordinate 75,746,716, forward strand.
TTTTCTTTTCTTTTTTTTTTTTCTGTTCTGCCTCCCCATCTTCCTGCAATTGAACTGATTCCAGAAGGTTTAAAGAAAAGGGCTGAAATTAATATTGAAATACACAGATCTTATGAAATATCTTTTTTTAATGAAATATCTTTTCAAGAGCTTTGTGTCTTCCTTCATTAGCTGAAGGTGAGCACTCAGGAAGAGGTAAGAACCCTTGGGCTGTGTTTACTCGTACGAAGCAGTTTGGGGAGCGAAGGAAAGTCAAACAGTAGTTACTAAGTGGGAAGTTTGAGAAAGCCTCTTACTGCTCCTCAGCAGCTTGGGTATTAGAGCCCTGGGGAGGGGTAGCAGGCCCCAGTATTTTCTCCTCCTCCTCCTCCTTTCTCAGAGGTCAGCTTGGCACAGCTGCGGCCAGTAAAGGGCTTGGGGTCCTTGCCACTTCCTCGTTAGGGCTCTGAAAACCCACAAGAAACCCTTCCCCTTCCCCACAAGAAAGGATCTAATATTAATGGTGCGCAGTTTCATGAGCGCTTAAGTAAGTCTATGGTTACCTCTCAGGTTCTCTTGAAAGCTTCATCTTTAGTAGAGGAAGTGCGATGGCACTGAGTTTGGGACAAGAGCCAGAAATGCAGCGCTGGCCCCGCCAGCTACTTAATTCCCTAACCAGTGCATCTCCAGGGGGCGCCACACAGTGGACTGAGCAGGGACTTTGGGGTTAGATAGATTTTCCCCAAAACTTCCTTTTGGCTACTTAAGTCAAGCCCAACCTTGAGTTTTGGGCAGCTCTGTGTTGCCGAGCATCAGTTTACCCATCTGGGAATCAGCAGCTGCTCCTAGAAGTGTGATAAAGACTGGACAAGATGACATTTGTAGAATACCTCGAGGAGGGCCTGTAGGTGGGAGAACGTTTGGCCAGGAATCCTGCTAATCCTGCAGGACCCAGACCGACCCTCTGGGACTGCTCTTCTCCCCAGTGCAACCTAGGTGGGATCTAAAGTGTGCTCACGGGGATCCCTGGGTGGCGCAGTGGTTTGGCGCCTGCCTTTGGCCCAGGGCGCGATCCTGGAGACCTGGGATCGAATCCCACGTCGGGCTCCCGGTGCATGGAGCCTGCTTCTCCCTCTGCCTGTGTCTCTGCCTCTCTCTCCGTCTCTCTCTCTCTCTCTCTATGATAAAAAAAATTTAAAGTGTGCTCATGTTCTGTAATTTCATGGGACACGTAGGTAGAGTCGGTGATTCAAAGGTGCCTTTTCATGTAAATGGTGGTTGGTCAGCATTGGTTGGACGTGCATTTTTTGGCAGCAAGAAAAAGTTCAGTTTCTAAAGGAATGAGAAAGGATTTCTGTAGGTGTGGTGGTTTTAAAGTGTATCTGCAAATTCTCAGATGGACGCTATTCCCAGCAAAAGGTGGAGTGGACGTCCCCCTCTTCCGATTATTATTGGGTGGCCTTAGCGACTGCCTCTAGAAGCTAGAATTCATCGGACATGATGTTGCAGGACTTCCAAGGCTGGGCCTCAGGGGTGATAGAGTGTCTCCCAGGCGGTCTCCCTGGGGATGTGCGTCTTTGAAGCCTTGAGTCACCAGTCAGACACCAGGCTGTCTTGAGGCTTCTGTGCTGGGGCTGCTGGGATGAGGGAGGGAAAGGGGGAAGGAGCAGGGGATGGGAGGGAGAGAGTCTCAGCTGGTCCAGCTCCCAGCCAGCTGCTTTGGTCTTCCCATTGCAGGTGCCCAACGTGACATGTGAGTGAGTGAGTGAGCTTTTTTTTTTTTATAAATTAATTTTTATTGGTGTTCAATTTACCAACATACAGAATAACACCCAGTGCTCATTCCATCAAGTGTCCTCCTTAGTGCCCGTCACCCATTCACCCCCACCCCCCGCCCTCCTTCCCTTCCACCACCCCTAGTTCATTTCCCAGAGTTAGGAGTCTTTATGTTCTGTGTCCCTTTCTGATATTTCCCACACATTTCTTCTCCCTTCCCTTATATTCCCTTTCACTATTATTCATATTCCCCAAATGAATGAGAACATACACTGTTTGTCTTTCTCCGATTGACTTACTTCACTCAGCATAATACCCTCCAGTTCCATCCACGTTGAAGCAAATGGTGGGTATTTGTCGTTTCTAATGGCTGAGGAATATTCCATTGTATACATAGACCACATCTTCTTTATCCATTCATCTTTCGATGGACACCGAGGCTCCTTCCACAGTTTGGCTATTGTGGACATTGCTGCTAGAAACATCGGGGTGCAGGTGTCCCGGCGTTTCATTGCATCTGAATCTTTGGGGTAAATTCCTAACAGTGCAATTGCTGGGTCGTAGGGCAGGTCTATTTTTAACTCTTCGAGGAACCTCCACACAGTTTTCCAGAGTGGCTGCACCAGTTCACATTCCCACCAACAGTGTAAGAGGGTTCCCTTCTCTCTGCATCCTCTCTCACATTTGTGGTTTCCTGCCTTGTTAATTTTCCCCATTCTCACTGGCGTGAGGTGGTATCTCGTTGTGGTTTTGATTTGTATTTCCCTGGTGGCCAGTGATGCAGAGCATTTTCTCATGTGCATGTTGGCCATGTCTATGTCTTCCTCTGTGAGATTTCTCTTCATGTCTATTTTCTCATGTGCATGTTGGCCATGTCTATGTCTTCCTCTGTGAGATTTCTCTTCATGTCTTTTGCCCATTTCATGATTGGATTGTTTGTTTCTTTGCTGTTGAGTTTGATAAGTTCTTTATAGATCTTGGAAACTAGCCCTTTATCTGATACGTCATTTACAAATATCTTCTCCCATTCTGTAGGTTGTCTTTGAGTTTTGTTGACTGTATCCTTTGCTGTGCAAAAGCTTCTTATCTTGATGAAGTCCCAATAGTTCATTTTTGCTTTTGTTTCTCTTGCCTTCGTGGATGTATCTTGCAAGAGTGAGTGAGCTTTAATCTGCCCTACGCCCAACCCCCTCCCTGCCCATCCCCCCCATCTCTTACCCCACTTATCCCCCCTCCCTACCTATACCCCACCCATTCCCCACCCCACTCATCCCCCCTCCCTACCTATACCCCCACCCATCCCCCACCCCACTTATCCCCCCTCTCTATCTATACCCCCACCCATCCCCCACCCCACTTATCTCCTCCCTACCCATCCCCCATGCCCCACCTATTCCACCCCACTAATCCTACCCCACCTCTTCTGCCCTGCCTCTCCCCACCTTGGCCTTCAAGCCTCCCCCGCAGGTGCCAAGTGGAGCTGAGAGTAGCCTCCCCACCCCCCCACCCCGGAGCTCTGCCCAAATGGCAGATCCATGAGCAAAATAAATGCAGTTGTTGTTTTAAGCCAGTAACCCTTTAGGTGGTTTGTTGTATACAGCAAAACATAACATAACGGGAGCACCGGGCCAGCACCCTTGTGTTCAGTAAGGTGTTTTTTTTCTTCCTGACCGTGAGAAACGGGATTCCTGATGATGATGAAGATGACGGTGCTGACAGTAGTCGATGTAACAGCAGCTAACACTGTGCATGCGCTCAGAGTACCCAGCGCTGTGCTAAAGACTTTATGTGGATGTAAAAGTGGGTAATGAATTTTTTTTTCTAAGTCTTGGGTATATGCCACCGATGGATCGTGGGCAGCAAGCAGCCTAATGGTTGCAAAGAGGGTCAGGTCGGCCAAGACTTCGACGTCTTAGCCAAGCCTGACTTGGCCCTGAGCGCAGAGAAGGAAGGGTGGTGGCGGGGAGGCTCCCTCCCACCGGGCGTCACTTCACCAGCGCCCAGCATCGTGTCCAGACCCGCGGACCCTCGCACCGGAGTCCCCGACACCCCACTGTTTCAGGTCTTTTAGGTGAAACAAGCAGACATTTGACAGAGCTTGTTTCTGCAGGAGGCAAATGACCTGAGGAGAAGTTGAAATAAATACAGTAAACTTCTTTGATTCTAGGTAAGTAGGCTGGGAAGTAGGGGCCTTGTCTGGCCTTTTTTTTTTTTTTTTTAAAGATTTTATTTATTCATGAGAGACACACAGAGAGACACACAGAGAGAGGCAGAGACACAGGCAGAGGGAGAAGCAGGCTCCATGCAGGGAGCCCTACGTGGGACTCGATCCCGGGACTCCAGGATCACAACCTGAGCCGAAGGCAGACGCTTAACCACTGAGCCCCCCAGGTGTCCCTAGACTCTGGTCTTAGAATAAAGAAACAGATCAACATCGTGCTTTTCCCAGAGCGAGAACATTCTTTTTTCCAGTCCTAACTTGGACGCCCAGTGCTTCTGGGCCTTATCACTTACTCAAGAACCGGGGAACCCAGAGCCCAGTGGTTCCCCACCTGGCTGAGCTTCGTATGGACTTGGGGAACTCTGGGGGAAAGTGCCAGTTGCCAGATCCCTCAACCTGGAGGTTCACATTTTGCAGATACGGGTCGGCCAGACTTGGCTTCGGAAATCCTTATTTTTCAAAATCTTGATAGGCGGTTCTGAGGAGCAGCTGGGAGCCACCGAGGCGGTTGCCGCCTGTGCTTTGAAGTGTTTCTCGTGTCTTCCTCAAGGCCAGAGCTTTCCCGCCTCCCTACCCGCGGCCTGCTTCTTCGAGGGCAGATAGCACTCCTCGTCTCAATGTCTGCATCTGTGAAAACATTATCGATTCCACAGGGCTGTTGGGAAGCTTGGACGTGTTTATTCACATGGGGTGTGTGATACATTTCTGGCTCCTAGTAGATTTATTTTTAACTTTCCAACACAATTAATGTTATTGCCAGCATTTGCCTCTTAATTTGGAGATTCAGAAATGTACCATTAAAAATGATCTTTTCTTTTCCTTAAGGTAAGAACACTTAACATGAGATCGACCCTCCTGATCCTCAGCAGGGTGCACGCCCCCTGTTGGGGCTCACGGTGCCCCCATTCTGCCCGGACCACGCCTACATCTCACACCACCTCAGTGTCTTCTGTTGGATAAGTTGGATCTGAGTGAATATATTTCATTCTGTTTGCTGGGAATACAGTGTTCCCTTTTTATGTAAAACCTGCTTGTCCTCTGGTGTTTGCTAAATTAGTTTACTGTAGTATTGATCTTCCCGTTTACAAGGTGCTACCTTCTGTCTTTGTTCTCAGTGGCTACCAGAGCGGACTCCCGAGGACTCTCCTCTCCCCCATCCCCTTGCTGCTTCCTCTCCCTGGTGTGGCCTGGCGTCCTACCTTCGACCTGGGAATTGACTCTGTAACGGTTTCCATCTCCAGGCTGTGCTCCCTGAAGTCTGCTGCCACTTGGCCACCATCGCATGGTCCCCGGCCACAGTTTTGATCAAGCCACGCCACGCGCTCCGTTCGCTTTGTTCTTTGTCGCTGGCAGTACTTCTCACCCCTTTCCTGCAGAAAGCCACCTGTCATCTCAGAGTTCCTGAAAGTGATGGGGGTCTGTTTGGATGTGAGAGCTTGGACCCTATGAAAGCAAATTTCGCAGTGTGCAGAAAACTTTTTTTAAAAAGATTTTATTTATTTATCCATGAGAGACACAGAGAAAGAGGCCGAGACATAGGCAGAGGGAGAAGCAGGCTCCCTGCAGTGAGCCTGATGTGGGACTCGATCCCAGGACCCCGGGATCACGACCTGAGCCAAAGGCAGATGCTCAACTGCTGAGCCACCCAGGTGTCTCATGCAGAAACCTTCTAAATTGATCAGTTTTTTCCCCCTAATCTTCTGTGGTCGTCTTGCCCACATCCAATGGCATCTTTGTCTGTTGATAGCTTTTTATTCCCCCTTGAGTCTTTCTAAAGCATTCAACTTGGTTTTCACTGAGACAGTCACCCTCTTTTTTTCTCACCCATACTGTCATCCATTTATGTGATTTAATAGAATTACATAATTACAGTAACAAGCACAGCTGGTATGAAGAGGTTTGGGAAAAACACAAGGGACTGTTGGCAGGTACACAACTCAACTGGTGAGAGCAGAGGCAGGCGGCACGCGAGATAGAGGGGTACCTGCCAGCCTGGCGAATGCACACCAGGGTCTGTCAATCTGTCTGTGTCCTGCTTTATGGAGGTGACAGAGGGTGGTGGCCAGGCAGTCTGCATGGCATTTAAGAGAGCATCTATGGTATCAGCTTAGCATGTTCACTGTGATAAGTCAAGAAGCTGGGAACAATAAAAATGTGAAAATAAAATTGTTAGAGAGCTGCAGCATTCTTTTTTCTCTGTAAATGTTCTTAAATCTTTAAGATCATGCTTGCATATAAATGTTTGTGTCCTGTGCTTTCTCTTAACATTTTTACATAAATATTTCCCTATATTATTAAACACCTCATAAACATTAACTTTAGTTGTTACATAGTATTTTCAAAAAGATTTTATTTATTTATTCATGAGACACACAGAGAGAGGCAGAGACACAGGGAGAGGGAGACTTCTCATAGGGAGCCTGATGTGGGACTCGATCCCAGGACCTTGGGACCACGCCCTGAGCTGAAGGCAGACGCTCAACCACTGAGCCACCCAGGCGTCCCTTACATAGTATTTTCATGCAGTGGTTTTACCACAAGTCTCTCCCTCAGCTCCCTGTAGGCAGAGATACTGATTATCGCATGAGGAAAAAATTCAGATTTTTTTTCCTTCTTCTTAAGGAAGGACCCCATTCTTCCTTCCTATTTCTCTCCTATGTGTCTCCTTCATTACTCACAGAGAACACCCCATTTCTGATGCTCCTGGCCACCAAATGTTTCCCACACCAAGTGATTATCTGTGTGTCCAGCTTGGAGGTCCTGTAATTCAACTCAATTCTGATATTACCTCCCTGAGGGATAGCATCAGATGCCACAGGTTAAGTGTTAGCCCACAAGACTGTCCCCACAATTCAGATGTAGGGTACAAGCCAGAGTTTCCAAGGACTCCTTCCTAATCATGGCTCCATCTTTCTGGTGATCAGCTCTCACCCAGGAGCCCACCTAGAGTCACCTCATTAGAACAAGACTCCATCACTCAGGAATGTGCAAGGCTTTTGGGAGCCCCGTATCAGGAACCAGGGTCAAAGATCAAATACTGGAACACAAGATTCTCCTACAGCTCTTATCACTTATTACTTAAGTCACGAGAGTTTTAGGAGCTTTGTGCCAGGAGCTGGGGGCTAGAGACCAAATATATATTTTCTATGATCTCACAATTACTTTCAATTTTTTATTATAAATAACAGTGTGATGAACAGCTTTGTATAGAGAACTTTATCCAGGATCAAATAGAAGTAGTGTCGTATGGAATTAGTAGAGCAAAAAGTATGGGCTTTTAAAAAGACCTGATATATTTTCCCAAACTGGTTTCTATTAGGTTTGTATGAGTTTGTTTTTTACAACAGTATGTGACAGTCCTTATGCTCCCCTATCTTCTTTCACAATGAAGAGATGTTACAGTTTCTAAAACCCTGCTAATTTGATCAACAATCATACCTTCTTGTTTTAGCTTACATTTTCTTGATTGGTAGTGAGATTGAATATTTTTCCAAATACGATTTATTTGCATTTGCATTTTGCTAAAATTTTAAGCTCTGATTGATCTGTTAAAAACAATTTATCTGTTGATTAATTGAATTGTTGATTTGCATACATTTTTTATGTAGTGAAGAAATTATCTTTGTCTTCAGTTTTTATTGCAAATATGCTTTCCAAACTCATCGCTTACCTTTTAATATTGACTGTTTTTTTTTTTTTGGAGGGGGTGTATTGGGTTTACATTTTCCTAGAACATTTAATTTTACCAAGTTTTCTCCGATTCAGTGTTTAAAAAAATATCCCCATGTATCTTTCTGGCCTTATATAAAAAATTAAGTTGAATTTTTAGCATATACCTAAAAATACACATGAGAATTATGCTTGGGAATTATACTTGGGAGTTGAAGTTCTAGCTTGATCTTTTCCACTTATTTTAGTTATTTCAGCCCCGTTGGTTGAGTAATGCTGCCTTTCCCACTGACTCATGCTTCTCCTTTGTCATGCTTTCAATTGTTACGCAGAAAAGAACGATAATGTTTCCCAAGATGTCTGTTCTGCTCTAATGTTATATCTATACTTGAATCAATGCCATGTTATATTAATTATGTGATCATATTGGTCTCTATCATTTATCTGTTCTTTTTTTCCTTTTTTAGAAAAATTTACTTATTTATTCGAGAGAGAGAGAAAGAAAGAGAGAGCATGAGCAGGGGTGGGGCAGAAGGAAAGGGAAACACTGAATCCTCAAGCAGAACCCCCTACTGTGCATAGAGCCCAACTTGGGGCTCCATCCCAGGACTCTGGGACCATGACCTGAACTGAAGGCAGACATTTAACCGACTGAGCCACCCAGGCGCCCCTACATACTGGAATTCTTAATTTTGTTTGTCTTTCACAGACCACGAATATTCCTGAAGGAAAGGTATGGAGATGATAGATTTTTAGAGATCTCGTTTTGCATTTTTCCTTTGCTCTTACATATTTATGCCTTGGCTAACTACAGAATTTCTTTGTCAGAATCTTTTTCTCTCAGTTGTGGCATTGTGTTCTGACGTTTAGTACTGCGGTGCGTAAGTCGAGTCCATCTGTCTGGCCATCCACTGATCCATGAGCTTGAGCCATCCATCCATCTGGGACCAGCTATGTAATTTGTGGAGCCCCCTAGAAAAGGAAAAAAATGCGAAGTACCTTGTTCAACAGTCTTTAACAGCTTCGAGATGGTGACAGCAGAGCCTTTAAACCAAGTGCGAGGTGCTCTGAGTTCAGGGCTTTTTTATTTCATGGATGCTTGTTGAGCATGCACTATGTGTAGTGTTCTTTGGGCTAAAGAGCCCTCAAGGTACATTGGGGGACATGGGCAACTTAGTTGTGGCATTGTCAATATTTGATAAAGGTGTGCACAGGATATTGTGGACACACAGAGGAGAGAGAATCCCACGAGATCTAGCTAGCTGCTGGAGAAGGCTTCTGGAGGAGATGATACATGTACTGATGTTCTGAGTGATGCTGGGAGAGTTTTGAGCTGAAAAGTAGAGACATGCTCCGATTCAAATGTTTTCAAGAGATCACCCTCCTGTGTGGAAATGATGTTGTAGTGGACAGGGTGAAAGCAGGAGTGGAAGCAATTGGAAGGTCACTGTGGTAATCTAGGTAAGGGAAGATGGAAATGGTGGCTGGGGCCTGTTTGGAATAGTGGAGGCAGTGAGAAGTGTCATATCCCAGGTTGATTTTGCGGTTAGCACCGTGTCCATCTGTGGATGGGATAGATACGAAATTGGAGGGAAAGAAAGCAGTTAAGGATGACTCTGTGGTTTTAATCTACTCAGAAGAAAGGAGTTGTCATTTCCTAAGATGGGCAAGACTTGCAGGAGAGCAGGTTTGGGGGGAAATGAAACATCCACCTTTGGACACATTGGATTTGAGATGCTTATTATGCATCCAGGTGGAGAAGTTGAGTAGACAGTTCTGTCTGTTGAGGAACCTCCATACTGTTTTGCACAGTGGCTGCACCAGTTTGCATTACCGCGGGCAGCTCACAAGGGCTCCTTTTTCTCCACATTTGTTATTTCTTGGTGTTTTTGATTTTAGCTATTCTGACTAAACTGTTCTTAGTGACTTATTTGACATAGAGGAGAAGGAGGAAACAGATTTAGAAAATGAGACTGACTGGCTTTTACGACTCTTCCTCCCTTATTCATGTAACAGGGATTTTGGAATCTGGGGTCCTGTGTCTTTCTTTTGCAAAGAGCCAGTCCTGGAAGTATTTCTTCTAGTTCATATTCCTGTAGAAGATGGTGAAGGTAATTTCTTGATATTTATTTGTGATGAAGAGAGAATTGCTGCCACTTAAATGTTGAATTATTAATGATTTAGGAGGAAATGACTTCTTTCGGAAACACCAGTTCTGAAGGCGTGTTAGACAGAGACCAGGTAGTAAATTACCTCTTTCAGCTACAGGCCGAACGTGTTGATGCACATCTAAAAGGATGCAGTGATTACCTTCTCCGGATTGGGTTCAGGCAGCCGTGATTCTGGAAGGAAGTTCAAGATCAATTCACTTATGACTCTTGGAACATTTTAGACTTCGTTACTAAGGGATTGGTCTATGTCTAGAGGGAAAGTGGGGCTCCCTAATCAGAATCAGTAGATTTGGAACCCAAACAGAACATTTTCAAGATTCAGGGAAGAACCAATGGGTCGCAGGCCATCCTGATCTGACCTTATGAGACAGTTGGTCCAGGGTCTGGCTTGTTCCCGGGCATGGTGTTGTATGAGGCAGGGAAACACAGCACATAATCATCCCCTTTCAAAATTAAGAGGAATTTTTGTAGAGAAGTACACTTACATGGGACTTGCCTTGTGTGTCCTGTCATCAGTATGAAACTCAGTGAGGAGACAGGGACAGTAGAGAAGACCCATTTTATCAGCTGGGTAACCAGGTGAGTGTGAGTGTGTGGGTGTGACAAGGTATGTATTTTATCATCATCTCATACACTCACTTTCAAAGAAGTTCTCTAAGGCCATTTGCTGTGTTCTGAAATGGATTAAAACCTGCCTCTATTTCCAGCGAGTGATTTAAATATTGTATAGCTCATTTATAATTGAATAAAAATGCGGTGGCTCTTTACAGATTTTGAAGGCATTCTCTCTGAAAGGCTGTTTTGTTTTCTCTTTTTGAAATAAACATGAATTAGCATAAGAAATAAGGAGGCCCTGCAAGGAATCAATAAAATTAACTGGAATTGGATTTCACACTTTGAATGCACTACACGTCCCTATTAGGGGAGATATGGAGCAAAAGGAATCAGTTCAAAGAGAAGCCAAGGCTCATGAAAGACTGACCTACTTCAAGAGGATGAATATTTAAAATTGGAATAGCTTGAAAAATAATTCGTTTTACATTGATGGACCGAAGCGCAAAATAACAGGGAAGCCTGATGGCGAGACAGGTGGAGGAGGCTGGGCTGGCCCCACGTTGGGGAAGCCCGGAGGTGTGGGGAGGAAGACCGGGCTTGGATTCTGATCTGGGTTTGAGATCTGGTGTTGCCGATTAGTTTATTTCAAGTGTTTTCCTTTCCATACTCAAAACTGTTTGCCTTTGCGTTGCAAATGAAATTGGCTTGGCTTGACTTGAATGTTAAAACTAAGCCTGTTTAATTTTTTAGGTGCAACAATGAAGGAGGAATTTAGGAGTTCAGACCTAGCTTGAGCCTTGGCATGGAGGGGCTGAGCATGGGGAGTGAGTGCCCCTGCAAATGTGACCCAAGCTCTCCTGGACGAGGTGGCAAGGGCTTCAGGAAGGCTACTCTCCTCCCGCTGAAACTCTCCTCACCTCCCGCTTGTGGGGCCCTCCGAGCATGGAGTCATAACCTCGGTACATGTTCAGGGCGGTGAAGTTTGTCTTCTGAAGAGTTGTCCTTTGCAGAGTTGCCTTGACTTCATAGTTGAAGCTCAGTGTGCGCATCCATCGATTTTTCTTCTGCAAAAGAACGTGGGCGCTCAACATAGAGCACCTATATGGAATCACAGGAAAGTTTTCTGGTTAGCTGGCAAATAATGATTTCCTCTTGAATAAAATGGAGAGAGGCACCTGGGTGGCTCGGTGGGTTGAGCGCCTGACTCTTGGTTTCAGCTCAGGGCGTGATGCCAGGGTCATGAGATCAAGTGGGACTCTACTTGCGATTCTCTGCCCCTCACTCACTCTGCCTGCCGCTCGCTCTCTCTCTTTCTCTCTCAAGTAAATCTAAGGGAGATGATAATGCCCATCAGATTGGTTCAGAAGTCTCCATTTCTTTATGTTTACTTGGACTTCTTAGAAGTTTTTTTTGAAATAGCCTTATTGAGGTATAATTAATAGACAATAAGTTGCACGTGTTTAATGCTTAACTTTGCTGAGTTTTGAAATATCCATGTACCGGGAAACCATCACCACATTCAAGCAAGTGTACATATTCATCACCCCACAGAGTTTCCTTGTGCATCTTTGTAATGATGCTTCCTACCCCTCCCACCTGCCTTTCCCTAAACAACCACTGGTGTGCCTTCTGGCATGATAGATCAGTTTGCATCTTTCCCTAGTTTTATATAAAGGGGATAATATAGTGTGTATTCTTTCCTGGCTGACTTCTTTCACCCAGCCTATAATTGTTTGGAGGCTCATCCATGTTGTGGTGTGTATCAATAATTCATTTCTTTTTATTGCTGAGTATATTCCATTATACGTGTGGCCCATGGTGTGTTTATCCATTCTCTCGTTGATGGGTATTTGGGTTATTTCCAAATTTTGGCTGTTCCAAATAAGACTTCTATGAACATTCATGTACAAGTCTTTGTATGAATGTGTGTGTGTATATATATATATATATATATATATATATATATAGTAAATAACCAGAGACAGATTGGTTAGATTATATAGTAGGTAAATGCTTAAGAAAGTATTTCTAAGATACTACCAACCCAATTTCCATTTATTTATTTTTGTAATTTTAAAAAAGATTTTATTTATTTATTTGACAGAGAGAGAGAGAGAGGGAAAGAGAGAGAGCGAGCGGCAGGCAGAGGGAGAGGGAGAAGCAGGCTCCCAGACCCTGAGCGGAAGGCAGACCCTTAGCTGCTGGAGGCACCCAGGCACCCCTCAATTTCCTTTGAAATTCCCACCAATGGTGTGTGAAGGTTCTGGTTCCTCCAGGTCTTGTCTACACTTTTAGATTTGAGCCATTTGAATGTGTGTAGTGTCATCTCTTTGCAATTGTAATTGGCATTTCCCTAATGACTAATGTTTTTCTGTTGAAATCTTCTCACATATTTTATTTTTCATTTTTTTGTTCCCAAGTTTTGAGAATTCTTTGTGTATTCTTGATACAGTCACCTTATCAGCTATGCGATTCACAAATATTTTCTCCCAGTCTGTGGCTTGTGTTTTCATTCTTTTAATAGTGAATTTCGGAGAAAGGCTTTATATTTCAATGAGGTTTATCCAGTTGATCAGTTTGTTCTTTTATGGATCCGGCTTGTGGTATCTTATTTAAAAAGTCTTCACCTAACCTATTGTCACAAAGGATTTCTTCCATGTTTTATTTTACATTTTAAGTTTTTCTTTTACATTTTGATTTATGATCCACATTGAGTTATTTTTTTGATTCATATTGAGTTATTTTTTGTATATGGTGCAAGTTACGGATTGAGGTGTATTTTTTTTTCTTTTTGTACATGGATAGCCAGTTGTTTCAACATCATTTGTTGGAAAGACTACCCTTCTTCCACAAATTGCCTTTTGTACATTGGTCAAAAATCAGTTGGCCATGTATGTGGGGGTCTATTTCTGGACTCCCTGTTCCGCTACTTTGCTGTGCATGTCCATATTCACAATGCCACACTGCCTGATTACTGTAGGCTCATAGTAAGTCTTAAAATGGATAGCATTTGGCTTCTAACTTTGTACTTCTTTTTGAAAAGTTGTTTTACCTGTTCTAGGTCCTTTATATTTCCGTATGAATTTTGGAACCAGTCAGTTCATACAAGTGGGGATGAACTCCAGTTGGCCATCTTTTAAATTTATTGCTGAATTGTGTTTAGATTTACTACCTCCATGTGCCTGTTGGCTGGTAGCAACAGATACTGTTCCTGGCCCTCTGTGAGTCCCAGCCATTGTTACCTCTCTTCCTTCTGGGTGGTTCTTTTCCCAGCCTCAGGTCCTTTCTTCATGCTATGCATTGATCCATATTCAGCCAGTACTGGAGGGGGTCCCCTCCACAGACCTCTGGAATTCTCTCTGTGTGCAGTTATCCCTCTCCAGTGCTTTGCCCTGTGAATTCTAGCTCTCTTGGTCTCCCTGGACCCCCATCTCTATTCCTTCAACTCAAGGAGGCTGCTGGCCTTTGCCTAGGTTCTTCCTCCTGTAATATGATAGGAAACTCTCAAAGCAGTGGCTCACCTCATTTGTTTCCTGTGTCTGTGGGGGAATCATTTTGCTTTGTTGCCTGATGTCCAATGTCTTGAAAACTTTTTTTTTCATTTTGTCTGTTTTGGTGGTTTCAGGTGGCATAGTAAATTTGGTCTCTGTTACTCCATCTTGGTTGGAAGTAGAAGTCATTTAGTTGGGTTTTACATATTGGTTTCTTCTTCTTTTTCTTTTTTGAAAAGATTTTATTTTTTATTTATTTTATTTTATTTTATTTTATTTTATTTTATTTTATTTTATTTTTTTAAATGTAATTTCTACATCTGTTGTGGGGCTCGAACTCACAATCCTGAGATCAAGAATTGTATGCTCTACTGACTAGGCCAATCAGATACACCTACATTATGGTTTCTTTGTTTGGTCTGCTTTTTAGATGGGACATTGCCCTGACCGGACTGTCTGACCTTCTATAAGGGAGGGCAAGTACTTTCCATCCAGAGTCTCCATTCCTTGGTCTTGAATTTATAACACCTTGTCTAAATTTTTGTATTTTTTTGTTTCTCTTTTCCATTTGATTAGATTCTCCTTAAGGATTATGGCTGAGTTTTTTTTTTAATTTTATTTATTTATTCATGAGAGACATACAGAGAGAGGCAGAGACACAGGCAGAGGGAGAAGCAGATTCCCCACAAGGAGCCCAACACGGGACTCGATCCTGGACCCCTGGATCATGCCCTGAGCCAAAGGCAGACACTCAATCACTGAGCCACCCAGGCATCCCTATGGCTGAGTTTCATTTACATCTTACATCTTATTTACATTTGCTAATGTTTATGTATTGAATAAGTGAATGAAATTTTCCATTTCCATAACGATGCATAGGTTGCTACTCTTCTCTCCCTCCTTCAAAAAAGTAGATCAGCAAAGGATATACTCTGAAGGGTGAAGCTTTATTTAAAATTTAGCTTATTTGGAATTTTGAGTGTGTTCATGTGCATGTGTATGTGTGATAGTGATGGGGTGCTAGGTGTTTTAATATTGTAAAGAGCTGACTAATTGGAAGTTAAAGTGGCCCTAAAATAATTCATGGTAAATTTCTCTCCAGGACTTACAGATCTGGGACCATATGGTCCTGAGCTTTTTAATGAAAGTTTATTAAACAAATGCCATTATATTTTATAGCTATATAATCTTTGCTGTTTAATTCATTTTTCTTATTTTGCTTTTGCCGCTAAACGGTATTAAAGGCAGAATCACAAAAATATATGATTAAGAGGAAGCCCTATGGGGATTTTGTGTTTTTAAGGGTTCTAATGATTTAGAAGGAGGAGCAACACTAGTGAAAAAACTTAATAGAAGAGGTATCTATCTCGATGAAACAATTATTTTAGAAAGAAAATTTATAACTCGGAAATATTCTCATTAGAAAATTTTGATTTCCAATTATTTTCAAGCTACTAATTTGGGGTGGTGAATTTACTCATTATATTGCCATGTACTCTGCTCCATTCTCTGTGATTTGTGCTTGTGGCTGTTGCAGAATGCAAAATGTAAAACAAATGCAGACTGGGTTTTTAATCTATTTGAACAATTTGGAAACTTGCATCCCACTGTAATGGAATTCGCTGTGTAGTGCCAAAGGATTTTTTGATTCTGAAGTTTTTGTGCTATTTGCTTTTTGCTTTATTTGAAAAAGATTCTGGGATGTTGCCAAAGACAACTGGGAATTGCTTGAAACTATATTAGAAATACACGCGATGTGGTTGAATGTGGAAATATAGCTGCATATGTTGTGAGTCATTCCTAGAGCCGTTGTGGGACTGGGTATGGCTTTTCTTTAAGTAGTTGTGATCATATTTGTAAAGAGACAGTCAATAGTGAGAAGAACGTGAGGTTATGGGAGTTTTGCAGTTCGGACATATTGAACGAAAGTTTCTAGAGTGTTTTCCTTGAATATTTTTGATTTTCTACTTTGTTTAGATTTATTTTCAGGAGAGGATGCACCTTCACCTAATCTGATGCCACGTGAACAACATGGTGTCTGGATTATAAGAGTGAATGTCAAGAGAAAGAGGATGAGCACACGAGATGGAATGATAGGGGATTTTATGATGTAGCCTCCAAAATCGTGTCCCATTGTTTTCAGCATGTTCTGGTCATCAAGGCAGTCACAAGTTTAAGAGGAGAGAAAATAGTCTCCACCACTCAGTGAGGAGTGGCAAGATTCTAGAAGAGCATGTGGATCTGGAAATACTGCTGTTGGCCACTTTTGGAAAACACAGTCAGCCCAGGGGCAAAGGTGGCAGGATTTGTAATTGCATGTGGGGAAAGAGGAAGTACACAGAATCTGAGACCTCTTGGTGGGTGGGGATGCACAGAATGGACAGTGTTGGGTAGAGGCTCTGCCAGGAAAGGGGAGATGATGAGGAAGTTTGGTTTGGGGTCCCCTTGATTTGCTAGTAAATCCTGCATCAGAACAGCTTCAAAAACTACATACCCACAAGTGTAACATTATTCTGGGAACAGACAACTGAGTTTTCCAATTATTTTCTGATAGCTTTGGGACTAGTCTGGTTTCCCGGCCTCCCCCCATTCTGGGAATGTCATGGCTCTCAGCATTTGCTTCCTTCAGTGGAGCTGGAGCAGCTAGTCAGGATCCAGGACTTACTGAATTCATCTAGCAGGTATTTATTGAGCACCTGTGGTATGCTCTGACCTAAGGAATTTAAGTATGAACTAAAGCCCTAAAGAGTTTTGTCAGTAAAAGGGGAGATGGTGCCTGGGGCCACCCACTTACCACTAATCTCCAAGGCTACAGAGCTCTGAGCAGGAACAGATGTAAAATGTGCTCGTTTGGCTTTTCTTTGCCTCTGGGTTCCCCCTGGGGTGCTCTGGTGCTGGTTTCTCGGGAGCACAGAAGGTTCTGACTGTGAGGAGAGGCCAGCCCACCATCTTCATACGTTGTCCACAGGGCTCTTGGTTCCTGAGTCAAACTCAGCATCAACAAGATGCTATCCCCTCTTTCTTCCCCTGGGACAGAAGGCAGAGCCTGCAGCCACATGGCCCTGACTGGTATTACTGTCTCCAGTCATCCAGTGTCCCAGAAGGCCCGCTTCCCTAGGAACACCCTGCCCTACTCCTCACTCCCAGCCTCCCGCGTCTGGACTCTGAGTTAGTGTCATACAGCCTGGGTGGTTCTGAACACTATTTATTCTGAAAACCCCGAATGAAGATCTGATTCGCGTAGCTTGTACACAAACGACTATAATTCAAGTCAGAAAGCCTTGAAATGCAGACAGAGTTCCATAGAGGGAAGAAACCTTTCTGCCTGGGGAGAAGAGGGCAAGTCTATTTGAGAGGAGGGCATTCCAGCTGTACTGTGAAAGTCAGATGGAGCTGGATCTACAGAGATGATGGAGATGATGGAAAAAACATTCCTGTTTGAGTCCCAGCTTGAAAAAAAAAAAAAAAGCAAGGAGCAGGACAGAGATGTGTTTTATTCGAAATGATTTTTATCAGCCATCCCATTCCAGGAGCGTGCATATAGTTTGTGTGGAGGTATTTACCTTTTTTTTTATGTCTTAAAATTCTTACTAAAATTAGTTCATGATTTCCTCCTGCATACATGCAGACATTTGCTTTTGTCAAGAAAACCCGAGTAGAGCCCTTCAGCTGAATCTACGCCATGGGTTATGTGAAAGAATCAGCAAATTGGGAACATTTTGATTTAGTCAAAACTTATGATATGCTCTGAAAATACTTCCAGCATTTGAAAAATCAATACTAGAGTTTGATATGGAATGTATATTTATTTCTATTAAGAGTAAGAAAAGGAAATCAGAAGGTTAAGTTTGCTTGTCTGAAGATTTAGATAATCTGGAGTGTGTTTTCCAGTAGCTCTCTGTTTTTATTTTTTATTTTATTTTTATTATTATTTTTATATTATTATTATTATTATTATTATTATTATTATTATTTGGAGAGAGAAAGAGAGCAGGAATGAGGGTTGGGGAGGGGCAGAAGGAGGGGGAGACAGAATCCTGAGCAGCCTCCACAGTCGGCATGGAGCCCGTCATGGGGTTCGATCTCATGACCCTGAGATCATGACCTGAGCTGAAATCAAGAGTCAACCAGTTGAGCCACCCAGGCGCCCCGTAGACAGACCTCCATTTTTAGTTCAGAGACTACTTCATACATTTTATTTTCATGACCATTCACACCTTCACTCGAGTCTACAGGAGAATGTGAATGGTCATGAAAATAAAACTACTTTGGGAGTTCTTATACTGCGGGCTTGCTTGTGGTAAAATTCTCTGATTTTGTTTATTGGAGAATGTCTTGATTTCATTTTCAAAGGAGAGTTTTGCTGCATAATGAAATCTGGGTTTATGGTTCTTTGTTCAGCGTGTTAAAGACACGGTCCCACTGTCTTGTGGCCTCCAGGGTTTCTGATGGGAAGTACACCCTCGTTTGCACTATTGTTCTCATGGATGTCATGTGTCACCTTCCTCTGCCTGTTTTCAAGATTTGAACTTTGTATTTCCAGTTTGCTTAGATGTAATTTTTAAAATATTTATTCTGCTTAGGTTTCATTGAGTTTTGTGAAGCTATGCTTGTCTTTACTAAAGCTAGAAATTTTAGGTCTATTAAAATTCCTCAATTTTTTTCCTGCCCCTTCTCTGTTTCCTCTATGTTCTGGGACTCCAAATATAAGTTGAATGGATTGATGTTGTAAGACAGGCCTCTTAAGACTCTGTTCATTTTTCTTCAACCTTTTCTCCCCCTCTATTCTTCAAATTAGATAGTTTCTATTGATCTTTCTTGAAGTTGAGAGACTCTTCTGCTATCTCCAAATCTGCTATTAATCCCATTCCAGTTATTGTACTTTTTACTTCTAGAATTCTCATTTGCTTCTTTTTTTTTATATATATAACATCTGATTTCAGGGCTGTGATTCCCCCATCTGTGCATTCATTGTGTATATATTTTCGTTAAATTCTTGAACGTGTATATAATAGCTGTTCTGAAGTCTTTGTGTACTAATTTTTATTTTATATTTTAAAGATTTTTTAACTTATTTATGAGAGACATGCACAGAGAGGCAGAGACACAGGCAGAGGGAGAAGCAGACTCCCTGCAGGAGCCTGATGTGGGACTCCATCCCGGATCCCAAGATCACACCCTGGGCCGAAGGCAGACGCTCAACTGCTGAGCCACCCAGGTGTCTCTTTGTGTGCTAATTTAAAAAAAAATGTTTTATTTATTTATTTTTTTTTTAGAGAGAGAGTGCAACGTCTCAAGCGCATGGGGGCTGGGGGGTGGGAGGGGCAGGGGGAGAGAAAGAATCTCAAACAGGCTCCACACTCAGAGTCCGAAGCGGGGGCAGGGATTGGTCTCACCTGAGATGGTGATTTGAGCCCAAATCAATTGTCAGATGCTTAACGGACTGAGCCACCCATGTTCCTCCTTTCTATGCTAATTTGAATTTCTGAATCATCTCTGAATTGATCTAAAAATTATTTTTTTTTCTCAAAAATGGGTGATATATATATTTTTTTCATATCTGGTGATTTGGGATCTGTCCCTGGATGTCATTAAACCTATGTCGTAGAGATTCTGGATCCTGCTAAGTTCCTCTCAATAGGATTTTTCTTCTAACAGACCATTGACTTGGCTGGACCTAAACTCCGACCTCATTCCCCTGTGCTATGTAGCACCTGACATCTCTTTTTATTTCTTTCAGTTTCCCTCTACTACTACTTCCTCCGTGTGCCCCCCTCCGCCCCCAGTTATGGTCCATCATATAGTTCAGTGTCTGGCCAGGGATCTGGATGGATTTCATATATGGATTTTATGGATTCATACCACCTACAGTTGCCTTTCTGCCAGGATTTCACCTCGAACTGACTATTCTTCTAGCCACCGTTTTCTTCTGATGACTGAAGCCAGCTCAGGCTGTGGCCTTCGGCCAGGTGCTGGCTGATTGGAGAGGGCCTTCAGGTAGAGAGGCTGCTGTGAAGTCACAGAATTTACATCCTGCAGTTGTTTTTCAGATGTCGACTCCTGTCCAGTTTCCACCTGCTTTTGGTCCCTCTCCCCTACCTTTAAATACATTAAAAAAATTACACTTCATCTAGATTTGATCATTATTATCTGCTGAAGGCTTAGTCTGTACAAGCTGTTCTGACATTACTGAAAGCTGGATCAACACTGAAAAATTTTTTTTAACAGTTTCATTGAGGTAGAATTGATATAAAATAAACTGTACATATTTAAAATATGCAACTTCAGGGTGCCTGGGTGGCTCAGTCAGTTAAGCCTCCAACTCTTGATTTCAACTCAGGTCGTGATCTTGGCACCGTGAAATCGAGCCCTGTTGGGCTCTGCGTTGGATGTGAGCGTGCTTAGAATTCTCTCCCTCTGCCCCTCTCCTCATTTGTACACGCATGCTCGAAATGAATAAATAAGTCAATAAAATATTTTTAAAAACATACAACTTCATAAGTTCTAGTATACATTTATGCACTACAATCAAGATAACAGTGATTTTTTGAGTTTTGTTAAGAAGTCATATATGAAATGAGTAGTGGGAAAACAAGGCTCTCTCATGCTTTGTATTTTGTGCATCACTTTCAAACGCAGTGTCTTGTTTTGGTCTTCATAATATTCCTGGGTTATGGACTGAATGTTTCCCCCCCTCCCCCATTCATATGTTGAGATCCTAACCCTCGATGTGATGGTGATGTGATGGTGTTAGGAAGTGGGGTCTTTGGGAAAGATTAGGTGATGAGGGGGAAACTCTGGTGAGTATAAGGAGAGGCAGGAGGGCTTGCCCTTCCTCTCTGCTCTGCTGTGACAGGATACCAGATTGCGCCTACAAACCAGGAAGTGGGCCTTCATCTTACCAGATCCTGGATCTGCTGTCGCCTTGGGCTTGGACTATCCGGCTTCCAGAACTATGACAAGTAAATGTTTGTTGTTTGAGGCACTGAGTCTGTGGTAATGTGTTCCTGAACAAAGATACCCGGTGAATGTCAGCCTTCTGCAGATGAAAAATACTTTCACGGTTTTTAATGTCACCCTTCTGCAGATGAACAATTGAGGTGATGTGTTAAGTGGCTTGCCCTTTTCGTGATACCTGCCATGCTTCCTTACACCACCACACACCCGTGATTCTCAGACACATAAATTGTGGTCCTGCCTTCAGGAGTTTAATTTTATTTTTAGTGGGGAGAGAGAACTGCTCAGAACAGGACCAGGTAGGTTTGGGGCTGAGAATTTGGAGACCCTGCCAGCCAGGTGGAGGTGTTTGGACCAGATGTGGGTTGCGATGGGGGCACCTGGCCGTGTTCGACCAGAGGAGCTCAGGGACAAGTGGGGTAGTAGGGCTCAGGGAGCAACCGAGGCAAGGAGCCAGGTTTGGGAAGTGTGTGCAGTAAGCTGGTGTACTATGATGAGTGCGGTTGTGGAAGTGGAAAGGCAAGCAGGTATTATTAGAGCCTTTGCAAAGGAAGAACTATAGGGAAATAGGAGAAAAGGAAAGGAAGGATCCAGGGTAGCCTTTTTATTCATTCCTGATGCCTGAGCTGTTCACTGAGTAAACGCCTGACGATTATTTAGTTGAAATAAAGTGAAAGGCAGTAGGGAGAAAGGTGAGGGGGTGAAGTCGGCCTCTAAGCCACTAAATTAACACTTCCCTAACTTGCATGTGCATCACAATCACCTGGAAGGCAGTTTCTGGGTCAGCAGGTCTGCAGTGGGTCCCTCTATTTGCATTGCTAACAAATGACATGCATGCCACTGGCCCAGGGCCACACTCGGAGAACCAGCTGCTCAAGGTCCAGAGAACCTTCATGAATTCTGCTGTCTGCCCTGTACGCTTCAGGGGCTGACTCTGTAGGAATATTTTTCTCTCAGTTTTGTCTGCTGGGATCGACAGTCAGAGAGGTGTCTTTGGGATCATTAATCACGATTTAACATTTGCAAGAAATCTACTTTATTACTTCCCTTAAACTCCAGAGCCTTGTTTCTGGGGCCTCCCGGGTAACATTTTCAAAGCGCTGTAGGTTCTGCCACAAATTCTTCGTGAGCAAACGAGGAGGCTTTCCGAATGTTACAGAAGATCCCGTGTCCCGGGAAGGGCAGAGCTGGCTGGCTGCGGCAGCGGACAGATTGGGAGGTCCTCCTGGGATGACGGTCTGCTTATGGGCTAATTTACCAAATGATGACTTCACGTATCATCAGGTAGGGCATCCTGGGCATCTCTCCAGGATGTCCAGAACTCTCTCAAGTTCGTCAGGGGTCTTCTTGAGTTTCTGCTTGGATTGCAAAGAAGGGAATGTTGGCGTTAATGAAGCACTGAATGTGTGCAGGCTTTGCAGCCTGGGCCTTCAGATGCAGGGGGCGCTTGTTTCTTAGAACAAACCACGCGCATTTCACACCGGTTATGGGTCTGTCGGGGTGTCACGGACCTTGAGGGGTTTGGTGATTCTTTTATAATTTTATTGCCCAGCTGTGCAAAGTGATGGGGTTTGGCTTTCTTTCCACTTAATGTCAGTTCCTGTCAGGAACTGAGCCGAGCACTCGGGAGCCTGTCCGCTCTCTAGCTGGACATTTATCCTTCTCACCCATCTGGCACACGGTGGCTAATGGCTTTGCTGTCGTCCTGCAGTTCCTTGCAGTGTAGCTCTGGAAGACGAGAGGGATCCCCCTGGTGCACACCCCTGGCCTGGCCCTGTCATGCCATCGGGATGTTGGGGTTTTCTCTACTTCCTACCCCTGCACCCCACAGCATGTGTTTTACAAAAGCCCCGGCTCCCACATTATTGAGACCCAGAGGCCTTACAGGGGTGTCGAATTCCTCCTCCAAAGGATTTTCCCTTTAGCGGTTTCCCCAGGTGAAAGTGGACTCTGGGTGTTGCTCACCAAGACCTTGGTTTCTTTTTTTTTTTTTAAGGTTTTATTTATTTATTCATGAGAGACAGACACAGGCAGAGGGAGAAGCAGGCTCCATGCAGGGAACTCAATGTGGGACTCAATCCCGGGTCTCCAGGATCAGGCCCTGGGCTGAAGGCAGGCACTAAACCGCTGAGCTACCGGAGCTGCCCTCCTGAGACATTGTTTTTTTTTTTTTTTTAAATAAATTAATTTTTATTGGTGTTCAATTTACCAACATACAGAATAACACCCAGTGCTCATCCCGTCAAGTGTCCCCCTCAGTGCCCGTCACCCATTCACCCCCACCCCCCGCCCTCCTCCCCCTCCACCACCCCTAGTTCATTTCCCAGAGTTAGAAGTCTTTATGTTCTGTCTCCCTTTCTGATATTTCCCACACATTTCTTCTCCTTTCCCTTATATTCCCTTTCACTATTATTCATATTCCCCAAATGAATGAGAACATACACTGTCCTTCTCCGATTGACTTACTTCACTCAGCATAATACCCTCCAGTTCCATCCACGTTGAAGCAAATGGTGGGTATTTGTCGTTTCTAATGGCTGAGTAATATTCCATTGTATACATAAACCACATCTTCTTTATCCATTCATCTTTCGATGAGCACCGAGGCTCCTTCCACAGTTTGGCTATTGTGGACATGGCTGCTAGAAACATCGGGGTGCAGGTGTCCCGTCGTTTCATTGCATCTGAATCTTTGGGGTAAATCCCCAACAGTGCAATTGCTGGGTCGTAGACTCTCCCTCTTCGCCGATGACATGATACTCTACATAGAAAACCCAAAAGCCTCCACCCCAAGATTGCTAGAACTCATACAGCAATTTGGTAGCGTGGCAGGATACAAAATCAATGCCCAGAAATCAATGGCATTCCTATACACTAACAATGAGACTGAAGAATGAGAAATTAAGGAGTCAGTCCCATTTACAATTGCACCCAAAAGCATAAGATACCTAGGAATAAACCTAACCAAAGAGGTAAAGGATCTATACCCTAAAAACCATAGAACACTTCTGAAAGAAATTGAGGAAGACACAGAGATGGAAAAATATTCCATGCTCATGGATTGGCAGAATTAATATTGTGAAAATGTCAATGTTACCCAGGGCAATTTACACGTTCAATGCAATCCCTATCAAAATACCATGGACTTTCTTCAGAGACTTAGAACAAATTATTTTAAGATTTGTGTGGAATCAGAAAAGACCCCGAATAGCCAGGGGAATTTTAAAAAAGAAAACCATATGCTGGGGGCATCACAATGCCAGATTTCAGGTTGTACTATAAAGCTGTGGTCATCAAGACAGTGTGGTACTGGCACAAAAACAGACACATAGACCAATGGAACAGAATAGAGAACCCAGAAGTGGACCCTGAACTTTATGGTCAACTAATATTCGATAAAGGAGGAAAGACGACCCACTGGAAGAAAGACAGTCTCTTCAATAAATGGTGCTGGGAAAATTGGACATCCACATGCAGAAGAATGAAACTAGACCACTCTCTTGCACCATACACAAAGATAAACTCAAAATGGATGAAAGATCTAAATGTGAGACAAGATTCCATCAAAATCCTAGAGGAAAACACAGGCAACACCCTTTTTGAACTTGGCCACAGTAACTTCTTGCAAGATACATCCACGAAGGCAAAAGAAATAGAAGCAAAAATGAACTATTGGGACTTTATCAAGGTAAGATGCTTTTGCACAGCAAAGGAGACAGTCAACAAAACTCAAAGACAACCTACAGAATGGGAGAAGATATTTGCAAATAACATATCAGATAAAGGGCTAGTTTCCAGAATCTATAAAGAACTTCTTAAACTCAACACCAAAGAAACAAACAATCCAATCATGAAATGGGCAAAAGACATGAAGAGAAATCTCACAGAGGAAGACATAGACATGGCCAACATGCACATGAGAAAATGCTCCGCATCACTTGCCATCAGGGAAATACAAATCAAAACCACAATGAGATACCACCTCACACCAGTGAGAATGGGGAAAAATAACAAGGCAGGAAACAACAAATGTTGGAGAGGATGCGGAGAAAAGGGAACCCTCTTACACTGTTGGTGGGAATGTGAACTGGTGCAGCCACTCTGGAAAACTGTGTGGAAGTTCCTCAAAGAATTAAAAATAGACCTGCCCTAAGACCTTGGCTTCTGATCCCCTTTGAGAACTCCCCCTGCCTGCCCCACCCAAGGCTAGAGTCTAGTGTCTGCTGCTTGTCTCTAAAAACCAACAAACGAAAGAATTTGGCAACACCGCTGCCTTCACTAAGAACTGCCACACATCGTGTTATGGGCTGAACTGTGTCCCCCACAAAGTCCTGTGTTGAAGTCCTAGCCCTTAGCACCTCAAAATATAACCATATTTGGAAATAAGGCCCTTAAAGAGGTAGTTAAGTTCAAATGAGGTCTTCAGGGTGGGTCCCAATCCAGTGTGACCAGAGTCCTTATGAAAGGGGAAATTTGGACACAGCAGGAAGGCAGCCAACTGCAAGCCAAGGAGAGCAGCCTCAGCAGAAGCCCACTCTGCCCGCATCTGGATCTCAGACTTCTAGCCTCCAGACTGAGAAAATACATTTCTGTTGTTGAAGCCCCCCAGCGTGGTACTCAGGCAGCTGTTGACGTAACCCAGATCTGCTAGATGATTTCTCTCTTCTCTGAGCTTGGGTGCCATGGCCAAATTGTACTGTCTCCCCCCGCGCTGTCCCTTAGGCCTGCATAGAAAGCTTATTATCAGACCCGACCTGTCTGCTGGTTGCGATCTTCACTGACACACTTTATCTCGTAAGCCTTCCCATCTTCGGCTCAGCTATCTAAGAGACTTACCCTCGTAGGATAGGCCCAAGAGGCCCTGTCTGGCTAAATTTGCCAACTCCTTGGCTCAACCCTTAGACTTCCCTTCACTTCCTCAAGATGGAAAACAGCTGGTTACCTCAAATGGGCTGTGCACTTCCCTTCTTGGTTTTACAGCACAGTGAGTGTTATTAAAGCCCATTTTATGTTATTCTATGTGTAGCCACACTTGCAAAGGCCAGGTTAGTTGGCATTAACCAGAATTCTAAGTTAACTCTCAGAGCAGCACTAAAAATTATGTGGGGAATGACGGAGGGGTTTAGGGCTGTGTATGCGAGTTTTAAATCTAGAATCAGCCTGCCATACAAACTTCAGGACCTGGGGACATTACCTAGTTGTCTACAATTCAGTTTCTAAATCTATAAGATGGGGGTGAGAATCGCAGGCAGTCATGGTACATTGTGCCCTATAGAGATACAGTACGGGAAGCCAAAGCTCTATTTGAAGTGAACATTCAGGAATTGTTACTTAGCTGTTAGAATTGTTACTTTTGTGATAAGGACCTCAAGATAATTCAGGATTCCTGTGTGCCCTCTAAATCAACAGAGACATATGCTCTGTTAGATATACTGAATGATGGTGCTGTGAAATGTGAGTTACTCTATACAGGTTCTCCAAAAATAGTAATCCACATAAAGAAACTATATGTAGTTTTTGGTTTTGAACAAAGAATTCTGCTTTTTTTGTAGGCCTGGGAGTCCCTAGATTTATATTTCCTTTTTTTTTTTTTAAAGATTTTATTTATTCATGAGAGAGAGAGAGAGAGAAAGAGAGAGAGAGAGAGAAGAGAGAAAGAGAGAGAGAGAGAGAAGCAGAGACACAGCAGAGAGAGAAGCAGCCTCCATGCAGGGAGCCTGACGTGGGACTTGGTCCCAGGACTCCAGGATCACACCCTGGGCTGAAGGCGGTGCTAAACCGCTGAGCCACCCAGGCTGCCCTATATTTCCTTTAGTTATTTGAAACTAGAACATAAAATTGCATCTCTCTCTCTAATTTCCCTGCTCCTTGGTCCTCTCTTAGAGAAGGGAATTATCTATTTGAGTTATATGGAGGACCCAGGTGGGGCCACATTCCTGGTGAGGTGGGCCATGACTTGTGAAAACCTCATGGGTGGGAGTGTGGCCTTTTATTGCTTCTTCTGTCCATGCTGTGGCCCCACACTGAGCCGGACCCCGCCTCCTGGGGCACCTCAATTAGCTTGCCATCTTTGCCCTTCTTCATTGCTGTCATATTTTTAGTGGAGAGTGTAAGAGCTTGCCTTTTGAGTTTGGTCTTAGCAGGTGGGAGAGGCTTGTAGAGCTAGATCCTCAGTCTCATGAGTCACTCAGAGTTCACGTCACACTTGCCATTGCCCTTTGGGTGTTGATCAATTTCAAGAGCGTGATGGAAAGGAGCGGTTACTACCCTAATATCATCAAAGTTCCCTATCATAGAGTCTTACAGCCGTTATTTCCCTAGCCAGTACCAAAATGAAAGTGGGATTTGGGCCTCTACAAGCAAACTCAGCTACCTGGTCCTGTAAGTCAAGGCTGATGCTATAATGAGAAAATAAATATTTCCCCTAAGGCAAGCCTGCAACTCATTCCCTTGAGACAGAGCCCGTGTTTTCTTATTTTCTCTTTTTCTCCCCAAAGGTAAACAAGATAGGCAGACAGCTGCTCTCACCTCTGCTCCCCAGATCTCCTTCCAGTTTTCTCTGGATTTTGTATTTAAAAGCAAAGCTTAAACCTCTGACAGGTGGACCCAGCCACAGGGTAAGAGCACACACAGTACAAAGAGGGGAGGACACCCCCATGTCTTAGTAAAGCTGCCTTAAAATTACCAGCTTAACAAGAAGATCTGGGATAAAGACGTGGTGGGAATTTTCCAGGGGCAGGTAGAAATATCTCCTGAGTTATGCTGACTTTTTGTCTGCTTTGTGTATTTACATCGCTGTTGTTAGTTTTGTGAGGTCATTTGATGTTTAAAGAATACAAAAAAATTTGTTTCCTAGTGTTATTCCCCCCTTGTCCATTTTTCATTGTGAGAATCTTCATTCTTTTTTTTTTTTAAAGATTTTATTTATTCATTTGATGAGAAAGAGAGCGAGAAAGAGCCAGTGCACAAGCAGGGGGAGCGCAGGCAGAGGGAGAGGGAGAAGCAGGCTCCTTGCTCTTCAGGGAGCCCTACGTGGAGCTTGATATCAGGACCGCAGGACCATGACCTGAGCTGAAGGTAGACACTTAACCGACTGAGCCACCCAGGTGCCCTGGGATTCTTTGTTCTTGAGAGTATAGTTTGTGCTTAAAAGCCGGGAGATGCTGACCTTGTGGGCTGCAGTTGTCCTAGGGATGGTGCTGCTTGTTGAGAGCCATATCACTTTTATATGTTGAAATGTCCCCAGCAAAGCTTTGGGTGCATCGCCAGGTCACTGGGCACAAGTGTATCTCACAAGAAATGGGTCCCAAGGAGAGTGAGGATGCAGGGAAGGTTTTTTTGTTTTTGCTTTTTTATTTTTTAATTTTTTAATTTTTTTTTTTCTGTAGCAGCAGCTCAACGTAAATGTAAAACACACCTGGGTATATTAAGTGTGTGCGTTTTGATTCGTGCCCTACGGCTCTTGAATGAGGGTTTGATATAAGAAAGAGGAAAACTGAACAGCAAGGTTGGATGCTCCTCAGGAGGCAGCCTTTCTCGTGGTCCTTCACTTGAAAGTTGTTTCTGCTTGCAGAGGCTGCTGCGGTAGCATGCGTGGTGGGTAGGTGTCAAAGAGATTGATGAGAACTGGTACCCGGTCTCAGTTCCTGGAGGGGATGGGCAGTCGGAGGGAGGGAGGGAGAGAGGGAGGGAGTTGTGAGCGATCTTGGCCATGAGAGCTGACCAGTCAGTGTGGTCCAGTGGCTAGTGCGGGGAGAAAGCTAGGATGTGGGTTGTTGATACTGTGGCCATGCTCTGAGGGGGCCCCTGTACAGATGTCTTGGGTGAGGGGGTCAGCAGAAGGCCAGCCTCGCCTCAGCTCTCCCTCAACCAGACCATCTTTGCTTTGAACTTTTTATGTATTGGGCATACCCCGCAGGAGTGTAGATGAAATAAGATTAAAAACCACATCTTCGGAGGAATCCCAAGGGGCCTGAGGCTTGGTCATTAGAAACAGCTGGTCATTAAGAAGAAACAGCTGTACAAGATGAGCTTGAACTTGAATTTCAAATGTGAAGCTAAGAATGCATAGAGTTAGAGAAAGATAGCACAGTTTAGAGGTAAGGTCCCACCCTTGTTTCTTGAAAAAAAATTTTTTTTTAGTATTTCTAAACTGAGGTGTAATTTACATACATATGGAATGAAATGTTTGGACCTGAACTGTACAATTTTGATCAGTTTGGACAAACTGCTTAGGTTCGTGTAATCCACGCCCCACCAATATATAGACCAATTCCATCACTCCAGAAAGTGCTCTTGTACCTCTTCCCAGTCAGTTCTATATCCACCAGAAACAAGTACTATTCTGATTTTTTTTTTTTACCATAGGTTAGTTTTGCCTGTTCTAGAAGTCACAGAAATGAAATCGTGACATGTATACTCTTTTGTTTGCTTTCTTTTTCACTCAACGTAATCTTTCTGCATTTATCTTTGTCAGAGATCTATAGACATTTTCTTAAAGAAGCAGACAGTAAATATTTGAGGATGGTTGGTTGTTAGGTCCCTGAAAATATGCAAATGACTGGTCACTCCTCTGTTTCAATAAAACAGAGGTTTTATTTATTTATTTTCAATAAAACCTTATTTACGAAAACAGGTGGCCAATCTGCAGGTATAATTTGCTGACCCTTGACTTGTGTTATAAAAGAAGTTTCTTTTTATATTTATGAGACGTATTCTGTGTATGAATATATCACAGTTTATTTAACCTCCTGTTAATGGACATCTAGGCTGTTTCTGGTTTGGGGATATTTTTTTCTTCCTAAGATTTCATTTATTTACGCACGAGAGACACAGAGAGAGAGAGGCAGAGACACAGAGGGAGAAGCAGGCTCCCTGCGGGAAGCCCGATGCGGGACTGGATCTCAGGACCCTGGGATCATGCCCTGAGCTGAAGGCAGATGTTTGACCACTGACCCACCCAGGCATCCCTCCAGTTTGGGGCTATTATGAATAAAACTACAATGAATGTTTTTGTGTGAAGACTTTCATGAGCCTAAATTTTAATTTCTCTTGTATAAACACCTGGGGGTGTATTTACTATGTCATAGGGTACGTGTATGTTCAGCTCTTAAAGAATGTGCCAGATAGTTCTACAAAGTCATTATATCAACTTGTACTTCTGTCAACAACATACGAGAGTTCTCATCCTTGCCAACACTTGGTGTCGTCAGTTCTTTTTTTATTTTAGTCATTATGGTGGCTGTGGAGTGGTATCTCATCATGCTGTGAATACTTGATTAATGCTCTTCCATCCCAGGAATTGTCTCTATTTCTGAGGTGGCTGGAAAGGCCATATCTCTAACGATGATCAACCTTCTAAGCATGGAAGCTATGGATTCTATGTACCTTCTCTTTACATAGAATCTGGAGGAGTAAGTGGCATATGTACCTTCAGAGTCTTGGACAGAATGTATTTTGGTCTTTAGTCATCATCTAGTTTAATTATCCCTGTGAATCAGATTTTATACCGATACCCCTTTGTCTTCTTTGGTGTGAAACGTCCCACTTCCTTGGTTCAGTTGGTGGAGCAGAGCTGGGAGAAAGGTGTCAGCAATGACATCATTTTTGATTTTACAAATGCCATGCTCTTTCCTCCATCACAGGTTTAAGTCCAGGCTGGTCCCCATTTATTGAAATACCCAGTTGATTTCTTCCTTCCATATGGTTGATTTTCCCTGGGGGTAAGGGGAAGGATTGAGAAAACAGACCCATATGCTCCTGGGTATTCTGTTTGTGTTTGGATATAGAGTTTGATTTGTGTCAGAAAATAGCAGTATTTTTATTTCATCGATTTCCTTTTTGCTTCTTTTATAAAAGGAAAGAATAGAAGCTGGGAAATTAGCTACAGAAATAGCAAGTGAATAATAAAATAATGTGTGTTGGCCCATGTGTGGTAGAAGAAAGGAATAATGTTTTACTTTCTTTTGGTGTGTATTAACAAAAAACATACTGGTTTCTTGTATCAATGTGGTGTTTTAGAGGCATAAGGAATTCTTGTATCCCCTTTTTTATTCACTAATAAAAATAACACTGTGAAGTAGTTTTATCAGCTTTGAAGCTCATTTTTATAAATGAGGACCTGAGGGTCACAGAAATGTAGTAACATGCCCAAGGTCTTTAGCTTGGACTGTGGTCCTAGTTGAATAGGTATTGGAAATTGGAAATTACTTGGTTTATCATAAGATACTTCAGTGAATATTTTTTTTCCACCTTGGAAAAGGAGATATGGCATCTTAAGAAAACAAACAAACAAACAAACAAACAAAAAACTTTTGGATTGTCAAATTCAAATGCTGGTATTCCCAGGAAGGTTCAAGATTGAAATTAGAAGAAGAAGCAGCAGAAAGGTGCATTTGGGAGAAGAGAACTTTTTCTAGAGGTTCAGCCATACAATCAAAGCAAGCCTGTGCCTGGTATTGATGCCAGTTGGTGGGGACATGAGGTGGTGAGGGTGACAGCCTGGGTGGTAGGGGTGACAGTGTGGGTGGTGGGGGTGACAGCGTGGGTGGTGGGGGTGATAGCCTGGGTGAGGCACTGGGGGTGACAGCCTGGGTGGTGAGGGTGACAGCTTGGCTATTGAGAGGTTCCGATTAACCCTACGTCCCTGGGTAAGTCACTGAATCCCTCTGTACCACTTTTCTCAGTTGTAAAATTGGGTTCTTGGATACAATCTTCTTTCTCCCCTCCAGCTCTAAACTTTACTCATTACCTAAAATAGCTTCAGTTTCCTTCATTTTGGTTACTCCCTTGGATCAAAGACTGCTGTCTTGGTAGAGTGATGAACAAAACACCAGCACCCTTCAGTGCCAGGTACTGTCTTAGATTTGTATGGTCCTATTGGAACAAGGTCCTTAAGGAATGGAGATAGATAAAAGCTGTCTGTTCTTGTGTCTGGAGACACTATAATGGCCTCTGACCACAACTTCCGATTCTTACACCCACCTTTAGGTCCCAGTGATGTGAGTTATGTAGAAAGGTGTTTGCCCAGCCCTGGCCTGGGTGGAGGGGCTAGGTGGGGAGGCAGTCGTAGCTAGTGTATTGAGCACATAGTCTGTGTCTGGCACCTGCTCAGAACTTTACCTACATTACCGTATAATATATCCTTCTAACAACTCTATGGGGTAAGTATTACGATTAGCACCATTTTGCAAATGAATGCATCCAAAAGCTTTTAAGTGATACATCTAAGGTGACAGAGGTGGGATTTGAACTTTGATTAATCTGGAGTCTATGATCTTAACCATTATTTCATGAGTAGCCACATAATAATAATAATAACATCAATAAGCCCGTGTTTCTTGACCCTTGCATTTGGCCAGGCGCTGTTGGTGAGGGGAAGGTTGGTGGGCAGGTGGGCCAGAACTATGGCAGGGGACGCACAGTGGGTTGGTGTTTTGTGTCTTCTTAACATTCTTGGAATGTTAGTGTCTTTGATATCCATCAATCACAGAACCAAACTAATGGCCAGGGTTGTCTTCTTCTCCCCTGTGATCCAGAGCCCACACTTGGAACCGCCTTCTTGTATAATTCACCCACCAGGCCAGTATCCCCCCTGCTTTAAATCAACCCAGGGCCAGGGACCAGACAACTGGGGACAGTCCCTCTGCCGCAGGTGTGCTGGAATGATTCAGACCAGCCAATCCTGAACTGCTCCCTTGCTCTGCTTTGCTGTGGGCCAGGCTTTTGCCTTTGTTCTTCCTTCTGTCTCCTGAACGACTCCTGGTACATCCCCGGGTGGCCCTGTGTGGTGTGGTGTGCCCCTCACTCTCGGGAAGTGTAAGTAATCAATGTCTTCTTTCTTTTTTTTTTTTTTCAATGTCTTTTTTCAAAGACATTGTTGCTCAGGTGCTTCTTCTTCTTCTTTTGCTCAGGTGCTTCTATAAATCAAAATCCTATGGTACAGTTGAGACAATCAGTTACATTTTGCTGACCGAAGATTGGTTCTGGAGAATGGAGTCATTGACTCCGGGCTTGTATACATTTAAAAAAATTGCCAAGGGGTCCATTGGGATTTTAGGGAGACATTTGAGGAACACGTTTGTCTAGCATAGCAGCAGAATGAGAAGAGGCTTTGTACCTGGTTTACCTGGTGTGCAGAAAAAAGATTTAACCTATCAGACCCGAGACTCTTATCTTTCCAGAGATCTTCCTACAAGCTTGGCCCTTGGCTGGCATCTGAGAACTTGGATTTTGAGAGAGTTTTTGCCCTTTCTTGGTAGGAGTGACTCACCATGCCGAAACTATTTGTGCAAAGAATATGGTTTATGCTGAATAACTGCTTTCCTTCTTGCAGTGTGGAGTTTAGGTATATGGTAGGCCTATGTGACAACCCCCAGTGATAATCATGGGCGCTGAGTCTCTAATGAGCTTCCTTAGTAGGAAATATTTTATGTGTATTGTCACAGCTCCTTGCTGGGAGTACTGAGTGAGTCCTGTGTAACTTTCCCAGGAGAAGATTCTGGAA
The DNA here is from genome assembly GCF_905146905.1 of Nyctereutes procyonoides. NCBI lineage: Eukaryota > Metazoa > Chordata > Mammalia > Carnivora > Canidae > Nyctereutes > Nyctereutes procyonoides. The sequence continues at coordinate 75,780,040 of NW_026575126.1, forward strand.
GCTTGTTCCTGGGTCCCTCCAGCCCTTGTCCTATGTGCCTTTTCCCTTGGCTGATTTTTGCTTTGTCTCCTTCCCCTCTAATAAATCATAGCATGAGTATATGTACGGAATCCTGTGAGTCCCCTACTGAATCATCGACTTGGAGGTAGTCATGGTGACCCTCAAAACACCTAAGTTTGAAACCTGGTTATGCTACTTAATTATGTGTGTCTTTGAGACTATTGCTTAAGTTATAAACTTAGCCTTTCTCTTTAAAACAGGATGAAAACACTGATTCAAATGGATATGGTCTGAGGTCAATGAGATATATGCATATGGTAGCTTTCAAGTGTTGGTTCTTTTTCTACAATGGTACCCAAGGAGAATATCTAACCAAAATGAGTGATGAGTCTGTGGCCGTTGCTGCAGGAAAGGAAAGGCCTTCAGGTTCTTTCAGTTTCCTGTTACCATTGCCTTCATCCATTGAGTTATGTTCCTTGGTCTCTGTTGATCTGGAATATGCCTATTAACCTTGGCCCTGTACCAGCGAGATGGAGAAGACACCAAAAGACTTCGGACTCCCAGGATTTTCTCTGGGCTGTCTGGACTAGTGGTAGACAACCGATGCCAACACAGAACACTAAGAAGGAAGAACCTCACGATTACCCATACTCTAGCTTACATAACTCAGGAAGGTGGGTACCTCACATTAGCCAAGAAGCCGTTTTAGCCTTGGTGTCTGAAGGTGGGGTGGCTGGAAATTTCAGTAGAAAGAATTTTTATATCTGCATTTCATCTGGAAGGTCTCTGTGTTTTCCATCAGAGAAACTTTGTGTGTGTGCGTGTGTGTGTGCGCGCGTGTGCTTCTGCCATCCTAAAAAAGAAATCTGGGTCAAAACTAAGTGTGTAGTTCCCTTAATTTATATGCTGGCTGAAGGGGTTCTTGAACTTGAGTGGGCTTCAGTGTCACCTGGAGGACTTGTTAAAATATAGATTGCAAGCACCACCCGCAGAGTTTCTGATTCATAGGTCTGGGTGGGACCTGAGAATTCACCTTTCTAAAGGTTCCCAGTTGCTGCTGCTGCTCCTGCCACTGGTGGTGGCCTCTGTCACACTTTGGAAAGCTCTGTGCTAGCCTGTAGCTCCTGTCGAGGCACAGCTGACTCTGGTTGAGGAATGTCTCTTTTGTCAAGAGTGACTTATTTATGCTCCTCAGTGTGCTGTTTACACCCTAATAATGGTCTGGGAGTTTAAGTTTAATTTACAAAAGCAAGAAGCCCTGAATTTTTTTGAATGATCTCATAAATAATCTATCTAATTTTTTACAGAATGACATTTTAAGTCTTGTTTGCTCTCTTATTTGACTTGTGTTCAGAATACCACTGTTCATACTGTTATAACTTTTGTAAGTCACTGGTATGTATAAATGGTTTGAGCAGGTCCTTCCTTGTGGATTAGGACCCATAATCATCCATCCATCCATCCATCCATCCATCCATCCATCCATCCGTCTGTCCATCCATTCATCCTTCATCATAGCTGTACAGTCACCCACCCAGCCACCCATTCATTCATCAGTCTACCTATCCACCTTTCTATCCATCCGGACACCCAGCCATCTACCCACCCACCTATTTACCAACCCCAATGCAGCCAGCCAGTCACCCACCCATTCATCAGTCCATCTACCCACCTTCCTACTCATCCATCCCCTTCCCCACCTCTCCAGCCAGCCAGCCAGCCAGCTACCCATTCATCAGTGCACCTACCCATCTTTCTATCCAGCCATCCATGCATCCATCCATTCATCCACCTACACACCCAGCCACTTGTCCACTCACTCATCCACCACCCATCCATACATCTACCCATCTGTCCACCCAGCCATCTATCCACCCACCCAGCCAGCCAGCCAGCCAGCCAGCGAGCTGTTCATCCAGCCAGCTACCCATTTACCCAATATAATGTGCTGGTAGACTGTAGAGTTATAAAGAAAAATAAGACAATGTTCCTGCTCTCAAGAGGTTTATGGTACTGTAATAGAAACTCCTCTTTCTTGTCTTCCCTAGAGCAAATGTGCATTTCTTTCTTCCTAGTGAATTGCGGTAATAGTTGAATCCATTGGATTAATATCGTCCTTTCCCTGCAAGCGTTCATTTCCTCAGAAAATGTTGTGAGAAATCTCTGATTTCTTGAAGTAAAGGCAGAAATGTTTTTAACTCAATACATTATGTGGAAAGACAGCTCAAGGAAGCCTTTCTTAGCCTCTTGGGGGATAATGACATAAAGGTTTTCTTTGAATTAGGGTGCTGCTTTTTAGAAACTTCTGCCATGTTCTCAGATTATCTTCAAAGACCCATGTCTGTTTCAGCAAACCTCATCAGTGGCTCTGCAAGATGGTTGTAGGAGGGGTTTTTTCAGTGATGGAGCACCCTAGCTGAGTCTCTTTATACCATGTACTCATAATTGTTCGTGAGCACCCCTGTAAATAATTCTAGAACATCTTCCTGGTTTTTTGTTTGTTTGTTTGTTTTAGTTTCAGAGGTAGAATTTAATGATTCATCAGTTGCATATAACACCCATTGCTCGTTACATCAAGTGCCTTCCTTAATGCCCATCACCCAATCGCCCCATTCCCCCTCCCAACTCACCTCCAGCAACTCTCAGTTTGTTTCCTAGAGTTAACAGTCTCTTATGGTTATAGTCCCTCTCTATTTTTATCTTACTTTATTTTTCTCTCCCTTCCCCTATGTGTTTTATTTCCTAAATTCCATATATGGGTGGAATCATATGGTGTTTGTCTTTCTCTATCTCGCGTGCCATAATGCCCTCTAGTTCCTTCCTTGTCATTGCAAATGGCAGGATTTCATTCTTTTTGAAGGCTGAGTAATATTCCATTGTATATATACACCACATCTTCCTTATCCATTCATCTGTCAATGAACATCTGGGTTCTTTCCATATTTTGGCTGTTGTGAGCATTGCTGCTATAAACATTGGGGTGCATGTGCCCCTTTGAATCACTGTGTTTGTATCTCTTGGATAAATACCCAGTAGTGCAATTGCTAGGTTATAGGGTAGCTCTATTTTTAACTTCTTGAGGAACCTCCATAATGTTTTCTAGAGTGAGTGGCTGCACCAGTTTGCATTTCCACCAGTAGTTTACGAGGGTTCCCCTTTCTCCACATCCTTGCTAACATTTGTTGTTTCCTGAGTTGTGAATTTTAGCCATTCTGACCAGTCTGAGGTGCCATCTCATTGTGGTTTTGATTTGTGTTTCCCTGATGTTGAGTGATGTCAAGCAATTTTTCATGTGTCGGTTGGCCATTTGTATGTCTTCTTTGGAGAAATGTCTGTTCATGTATTCTGCTTTGACCAGGTGCCACTTTGGGTCTCACTGCTGGATAAGGTGGTTCAGGAGAGTGCCTGTCGTGGACAAGAACTGTAAGAACGGCCTTATGTTTCTAGAGGCCTTTACTGAAGGATTTAAAATGGTAGCTTTGCTCCGTGCATCCCTGTATCCTGCAAAAGTGACAAGAATTTGCACTATAAAGTTGTACTAAAATATCTGAATTATTTTCACCTCTTCTTATCCTTGTCCCATCTTTATTTAAACAAATAGAGCTCTTTACATGGTTGTAGTCATTATGGATATTTTTTGGCTTTTCCCACTTTGTGTTATTTGGCAAATGTTCTTTCTTGCTCCTACATGGCCATAATGACTTCATAATAGTCACAGTTTAATATACTTTTATTGCTTTTCCATTTTCCTTTGCTGGATATTAGGTCATTTCTATTTTTTTAAAATATAAGTAAATGCTTCTACACCTAGTATATATATATATATATATATATATATATATATATATATAAAGAAAAAATACCCAAGCGCACTCTTTTTACTTTTTATGAATTATTTACATACATTTTGATGCTTGGGTTATTGTTCCTGTTTGTATAGTTTTAATTACTCTTGATACAGTGAGTGAGACTTTCTTTCTGAAGACTTGAACCGAGGGGCTCCTGTGTGGCTCAGTTGGTTAAGCATCTGCCTTTGGCTCAGGTCATGGTCCCAGGGTCCTGGGATCGAGTCCAGCATTGGGGGAGGGGTCCCTGCTCCGTGGGGAGCCTGCTTCTCCGTCTCCTCCCCACTCGTGCTCTCTCTTGCTATCTCTGTCTCTCTCTCTCAAATAAACAAATAAAAAATCTTTAAAAAAATTGAACCAATCATCTCCCTGTCGAAATTGAGCTTAATAATTTTTATTTTTTTAATCTAATAAATTTTAAAGCATATGCCCACTGTTTTGATTTAAAATTCTTTAACTGCTAATACCTTAAACCTGCTTTCAGTTATTAGTAAAAAAGTTCTGTTCACGCAGGCCCGTGTATTTGTGCTAGAGACTGATAACATATTTCCTTTGTATGAACTGTTTACATATATAGTTTTTTCGTGCATGCATGCGCATGAGTATGTGTTAACAATATTTATATCTGGGTTTTCCAGTGCTATGTTTTCTTTTTAATTAGGCTTCCTTGGCCTCATAAAAGTAGATGATTTTAATAAAAAATACATAAAATAGTAACTCTGCCTGTTAGGAACTCAGGTATTTATTGAATGGATGAGTATTTCTCTTTTAAATGAAGTCTCTTCTGTCACAATCCATTTTAGAACCACTTTGGAGAAGAATGCTATTATTGTTTCTAATTTTTTTTCCTATATGCTGTATTTTTCATTTCTATGACTTATAAACTCTTAATTTTTTTTTTTTAGGCAAACCTACCCCCAATGTGGGGCTTGATCTCACAGACCCAAGATCCAGAGTCGCACACTCCACCAACTGAGCCAGCTGGGCTCCCCAAGTGTCATTTTTCTAATTATAGTTTTTCTAGTGGGTTTGATTTGTTATACTGGGTAGTTTTTGCCACCAAATTCAGATCGGGTAATGAATCTCAGCTAATTTTTCTTCATCTTATTGTTTGGTTTCTGTCATAATGTATGCTATTCCATTTATTTCCCTTTAAGATTTAATTCTTAAAAGTTTGGATCATCTTTGGGGTTTCTCTTATGCCTCTTTGTTCTGTGGCTTGGCTTTGAGCTATTATTACAGTTCATGATATGCTTATTTTGAACATATTCTGATATTTAGTGGAGAAGATCCTTTTTTTTTTTTTATTATTCAGCCCTTTCCTCTGAAAGGTGGTATTTTTCCTTTCTTTTTTCTGTTTTTAACTGCATTTTACATACGACAGTATAAATAAGTAATGAAAAGCTGTATGGAACACAAGATAGTTTAAAGAGCAGCCCTCCCCTATTTAGTTCCAAGGAGATATAATTAGAAAGGTGTTATATATTTTTTAGAAATTCATCACACAGAACAGTAGTAATCCATTTGCTCTACACATATATTTTCAGAAAAGGATTATGTTGTACACCTAAAAATGTCAATTATATCTCACTAATAAAAAAATTTGTCATGCAGACAATATTACAGCAATAATAAAGAACATGAAGTGAAAGAAAATCCCCCATGGTCACCTGTAATATTTTTTGAACATGCACATAATTCTGTTAAAGTGTATCTGAAGTTTTATATGGTTTTAATTCTAGCCAAACTTTAGTTTTATCGTTTCATGTTTTAAATGTATCCATTTAACCCTGTGTAACAAAGATATTTCCATGGTATTATGTTTTAAATAGTAATTGTTTAATGTGACTCAGTAAACTCTATTGCATCAAGTCAGTGTTTAATAATTGATCTAACCAATTCGTTTGTTAAATATTAGGCTGTTTCTAGCATTTTGCTCTTACAGATAATGTGGTAACAAACTTCGTAGTACATATGGCTTTTTCTTATTGAGAATGATTTTTTGGGATATTTCACTGCAGAGAGGTCACTAGGCTAGAGCGTAGAGACATATGGGTGTTTATATGAATTGCCAAGTTGCTTTCCCAGCTTGAGAATGTGTGCAAATTGCATAACGTAAACAAATGCTTGGTGAATTTTACTACAGCTTTGTTTTCTTATATATATATATAAGAATATATATGTGTGTGTGTGTGTGTGTGTGTGTGTGTGTGTGTAGTCACCCTGTGTTCCTCAAATTAGCAATGGGTATATTTCGTGAGTACAGAGGGACCCAGAATTTCAACTTATATTTTTTTGAGGTTGAACATTTCTCCATTTTGTTTATTTATAGGATACTTCTTGTATGAGTTGGGTCCCCTGTCCGATTTTTCCATTCCAGAGAGCTTTCCTGAGCTTCCCTCGTGGGCCATGTAAGATGCAGCTCAAAGCAGCACTGAGTATCCTTGCCCACTCAGAGGAGGGGACGCAGACAATTCAGCAAGCATGAGGAAGACCACATTTGGGAAGTGACCACGGCTTGGGAGCACATGGCAGGGCACCTACCCAGACCCAGATTTCCCACCTTCCCCAGTGTGTAATCCCTTCCTGATCACAGGAGTAATGAATAGACCAGGTGACCCTGTGAGGACAGTGTAACCACATGACTTTGGCCATAGGCAGCAGGAGAAGCAGTGGCACCAAAGCCCTCATGAGTGTAGAGGTCCAAGTTAATCTTTCCATAACCAAGTCAAATTTTCACTCTTCATGGTATTCCTCTCTGAGGCACACACTCATTACCCAAGTTCCTTCCCAGAGATTTCCTCATGGTAGCCTCAAGTGGACAACATGCAGCCGTGATTCTAATTGGTATTAATTTATTTGCAGGATTTTCTCACGTGATTCCATTTCTCAGGTGAGGTGTAGGGAGAGGTTCTATTGTCAGGGCAACCAAGGCGGTAGCTTTCCAGAGCAGCCTTGCTGAAGATCTCTCCTTGGACAGGGTTCTTTGTTTCTATGGCCAAAAATGTGCACCATCTCTGAGCTCTTCCACTTTATCTCTTTCTTTTTTTCCCTCTGCCCAAGAGTCCCCTCTCCTCCTCAAGACTGATCAGCAGGTAGTTTCTCTGGAAGCTTACCAGCCTAACTTTGTGATGCCTTCTGTCCTCCCAAAAGAGAGAGCCCTTCTCTGAGTTTTGCCTTTGATCAGTTGCATTCTATTCTATAGTAAGCAACATATATTTAGATTTTGATCCAGTTTCATTTTCCCTTTGGTAACTTGTAAGTGTAAACCATGCCCCTTTGTTGTCATATCTTATTTTTTGGTTTGATTTTTGACATGATGTATTATTGAGCTGCCAACTATCGTCCATTCTATGGAATCAGAATAATTTTACTTACCTTCATCTTCTCTAGTGATGCAGTGGGTGGCTACCCTATTTAATTCTTCTACTAAAAGGCACTGAGGACTGAAGGGATTTCATCTCCAACGTGGATAGCAGGAATGATGGAAGCTGGTTGGGGTGAGGGTGGGGATAGGATTGGAGGCATGTCATGACAGCTGGACTGTGTGAGAAAGGGCTTTCCAAGGGAAAAAATGACATGCCACTGTAGGGAAGTGTCACCAATACTTGCTGGACCTTAGGAGGAGACTGGTGGGAAATGAACTGACAACCAGCCAGCAGTTCTTGGGGGCCTTACATGCCATGTTGGTGAGTGTGAACTTGATCTTGAAATCACCACGAGCTATTGGAGCTAAGCCACCAGCATCTTTCTGAAACAGCAGAGCAAAAGTTCACTGAAGGTTTTCTGGCCATTGCTTTTGCCTGGGAATTTGTCATAAGCACACGTTTGGAGCCATGGATGTATGTTCAGGTATGAGATGGACACACAGCCATAATTTTGATTTAAACATGATGTTCCAATAACAACAACAAATACCTGCTCCCAAAGGAAGATTGATCAGGGGAGAAGTGACTTCCCCCACATGGATTGCTGTAACCAAAGAGCCTCAGCCAGACTGACCCATACAAATTCCTCCAAAGAACCATTTATGATATGGCTTTCACACTGTGTTTGTTTCAGTGTAGTAATTAATGCTTACAAAATCATATAAAGTATTTGTGTTTCCTTTCTTATGTAAGCAGTTTCATAAGCAGTTTTTTTCTGGTATGATATGGACCTCCAGAAATGGAATCTCTGTTAAAGACATTATAGTCACAGGAAACAAATAATTGATTTATAATTACTTGACTTGCTGCTTTTGTCCAATAATTGATTAGGTCAGTGGTTGGCAAACTTCTTTTGAAAGGGGCTGGAGAAGAAACAGTTTCAGCTCTGCAGGCCATATGGTCTCCATCAGAGCTACATAACCTTGCCTCTGTAGTGTGAAAGCAGCCACAGGCACTGTGTAAACAAATGAGTATAGCTCTGTGCCAATAAAACTTTATTTTTGGCCCATGATATTTTAATTTCATATAATTTGCATGTATCACAAAATACTCTTCTTCTTTGGATATTTTTTGCACCCTTGAAAGATGCAAAAATATTCTTAGCTTACAGATTATACAAAAGCAGGCCAGGGGCTGGATTTGGGCCATAATTTACTGACCAGCTGGCTTAGGTCATACTTTAGGGTTGTCTGGATAGCTGTGATTTACATAACACACTCTTTGTGCTAGGTTCTGTGCTGTATCTTTCTTTTCTAATACTTTTCATATATCGGCTCACACAATTCCCATGAAAACTCTGAACTGTATCTATTTATTTACAGATGGGAAGACTGAGGCTTCCTGAGTGCCTAGGGTTATAGATTAGTCCATGTAATGCATGATGGGGGTCGCATTTTGAACTGAGATCTTCCTGAGTTTAGATAAAAATCCCTCTTCTTGAGGAGTTTATAGAGTTTCAGGGAAGAGAGTAGGCAGACAATTTTGTAATTGTAACACTGTGTTATTATAATTGAGCTGATGAGCAGATTCCTAGCTACAACATACTAATAAAGACTGGAATGTCTTTAGCTGTTGGCTCTTCAACATACTTAGTACAGGAGAGAGAAGAAATTGGGTGTGAATCTGGCTCCAAACTTGGAAGTTTGTTGACCTTCAGGTTATTTATCCTCTTTCTGCCCCAGTGTCCTCATGTGTAAATGCAAGTAAAAATAGTGATTTACACGGGGGAGTTGTCCAAAGGATTATATGAGTTGGGATAAGCTAAGTGGTTGGCACGTTAAATGGGAGCTGTTACTATTTTGAACTTCAAGTCAAGCTTAAACCCCCATAGCTATGTTTAAAACTCATGCTCCCCATTCTATTTTTGTGGACTTACTTTTGGGAAAAAAGATGATATTTTATGGACTAGTATAGTTGTTCAATATATTTTTCCTACATTCAAAGATGAAATTGCAGAAGAATTTCCTTTTGTACAGTCCTTATTAAATGTTTGTGATTGCAGGTGACTTCTTTCAGGATGAAATATATACCACATACCTTCTTTTCCTGTGTTTAGAATTACTTTGCAGGGCTTAGCAAAACTGTTCCATTTATTACAGTTCATTGTAGATCTTTCGTATTTGGGAATGTTTTGTGAGTATATGTGTTTTATGGGACTGTTTTTTTCTTTTTGTCCGTCTTCCTCCAGTTATTAATATTTATATTTCTCATTTGTTCGGTATTTTAAACTTTAATGGAAAATTATGAATTACCTTTCAATTAACTAACATGAAAATACATAGTATTCTCAAATGACTTCTCCATCATGTACATTGTTCTTTTTTGTAATATTGTGCATTTGTGTTTATTTCTAATTGAGATTTTACCTGAGGATTTTGTTTTTTTTTTTTTTAGAATTTTGAAAAAAAGAGAAACTCTTCCTTTTATTTGTTACTCCCCAAATGTTTTTATTTGTCTTTTAATAACACATTTATCATATTGTGATCAGAGAATTAGATTTCTATAATAATTACCTTTCTGTACTTAATGGCATGTACTATCTTTCCAATTATTATTCTATTGGTTTCTTTGAAAATAAACATTCTGTTTTCATTTAATTTGTTCTAATTCTCCATCAATTAAGCCTTATTAATTATATTGTTCAGATGTGTGCCATTGCTTTTTAGTGTACCAGATTACTGAATTCTAACAGCATGGCTTTATGGTAAATCACTAGAGTAGTGATTCTATCAAGTTCTCAACATTGGGCAGTCAGTTTTTATTTATATATTTCACTAACATTTATTATTTGAAAAATGTTCAACATTCTTTGGCTTTCAGTTCTTAGTATGCCTTTAACATTTTATAGTGGCTGTATGTAATTTGTTAAGTGAATTTTGACTCAAAAGCTCAGTAGTGTATCCATTTTTATTTTTTAAAGTACAGTTAACATACAGTTTTATATTAGTTTCAGGTGTACAATATAGTGATTCAACAATTCTGTACATTTCTCAGTGCTCATCTGGTAGGTGTTCCTTTGATTCCCTTCATCTATTTCACCCATCCCCCCCCCCCACTCTGGCAACTACCAGTTTGTTCTTTGTGTTTAAGAATATGCTTTTTTGGGATGCCTGGTTGGCTCAGTGGTTGAGCGTCTGCCTTTGGCTCAGGGCGTGATCCCGGAGTCCCGGGATCCAGTCCCCTATTGGACTCTCCGCAGGGAGCCTGCTTCTCCCTCTGCTTGTGTCTCTGCCTCTCTCTCTGTGTCTCTACTGAATGAATAAATAAAATCTTAAAAGAAATTTTTTTTGGTTTCTTTTTTTTCTCTTGTATTGTTCATCTGTTTTGTTTCTTAAAGTCCACATGAGTGAAATCATATATTTGTCTTTCTCTGACTGACTTATTTCATTTAGCATAATACCCTCCTCTAGCTCCATCCATGTCATTGCAAATGGCAAGATTTCATTCTTTTTTTGTGGCTGAACGATATTCCATTACATATAGTGGAATATATATTCTATAACATATAATCACTACATATATATGTATATATATCACTTTTTAATCTATTAATCTGTGGATGGACACTTGGGTTGGTTCCATATCTTAGCTATTATAAATAATGCTACAATAAAAATGCATATACCTTTTTGAATTAGCGTTTTTTGTTTTCTTTGGGTAAATACCCTGCGGTGGAATTACCAGATTGTATGGTAGTTCTATTTTTAATTTTTTGAGAAACCTCCATACTGTTTTCCACGGTGGTTTTACCAGTTTGCATTCCCGCCAATAGGGCATGAGAGTTCCTTTTTCTCCACATCCTCACTAACACTTGTTGTTTCTTGTGTTTTTTCTTTTAGCCACTCTGACAGGTGTGAGGTGATATCTTATTGTGGTTTTGATTTGCATTTCTCTGATGATGAGTGATGTTGAACATTATTTCATGAATTTGTATATCTTCTTTGGAAAAATGTCTATTCAGGTCCTTTGCCCATTTTTAAAATTGAGTTATTTGGGGGTTTTTTTTGGTGTTGAATTGTGGAAGTTCTTCATATAGTTTGGGTGTTAACCCCTTATCAGATATATCACTCACAAATATCTTCTCCCATTCAGTAAGTTGCCTTTTTGTTTTGTTGATGATTTCCTTCATTGTACAAAAGCTTTTTATGTTGGTGTTGTTCTAATAGTTTAATTTTGCTTTTGTTTTCTTTGCCTAAAGACACATATCTAGATAAACATTTCTGCAGCCCACCTCAAAGAAATTACTTACTGTGTCTTCTAGGAATTTTATGGTTTCAGGTCTCACATTTAGATCTTTAATCCATCTTGAGTTTATTTTTGTGTATGGTATAAGAAAGTGGTCCAGCGTGGTCCAGTTTCATTCTGTTGCTGTCCAGTTTTCCCAACACCATTTGTTGAAGAGTCTGTCTTTTCCTCATTGTATATTCTTACCTTCTATGTCATAGATTACCTGGATTTATTTCTGGGCTCTATATCCTGTTCTATTGATCCTGTGTGTCTATTTGTCTTGTGCCAGTACCACACTGTTTTGATTATTACAGCTTTGTAGTGTATCTTGAAATCTGGGATCATGACCCTGCAGCTTTATTGTTCTTTCGCAAGATTGGTTTGGCTGTTTATTTATATATATTTTTTGTGGATCCATACACATTTTAGGGTTATTTGTTCTAGTTCTGTGAAAACTCTTTGGTATTTTGATAGAGACTGCATTAGATCTGTAGATTGCTTTGAGTAGTATGGACATTTTAACAATATTGGTTCTTCCAATCCATGAACATGGAATTTCTTTCCATTTGTTTGCATCATTTTCAGTTTCATTCATTGATGTTTTATAGTTTTCAGAGAACAGGTCTTTTACTCCCTTAGTTAAGTTTATTCCTAGGTATTTTATTCTTTGTGATACACTTATAAATGGGAATGTCTTCTTAATTTATTTTTCCATTTCTTCATCATGAGTGTATTGAAAAGCAACAGATTTCTGTATATTAATTTTAAATTCTCCCATTTCCTGAACTCATCGGTTCTAGTAGTTTTTTGGTGGAGTCTCTAGAGTTTTCTCTATGTGGTATCACGTCATTTGCAAAGAATGAGAGTTTTACTTCCCTCTTACCAATTTGCATGCCTTTGATTTCTCTTTCTTGTCCGACTGTTGTGGCTAGGACTTCCAGTACTAAGTTGAATAACAGTGGTGAGAGTGGACATCCTTGTCTTTTTCTGAATCTTACTTAGAGGAACCACTTTCAGTTTTTACCCCTGAGGATGATATTAGCTGTGAATTTTCATGTAAGGCCTTAATTATGTGGATCTCTGTTCCCTCTAAACCTAACTTTGTTGAGAGTTTTTTTTTAAGATTTATTCATTTATTTATTCATGATGCAGAGAGAGAGAGAGAGAGAGAGAGAGAGGCAGAGACACAGGCAGAGGGAGAAGCAGGCTCCATGCCGGGAGCCCGACGCGGGACTCCAGGATCATGCCCTGGGCCAAAGGCAGGTGCTAAACCGCTGAGCCACCTAGGGATCCCCTTGTTGAGAGTTTTTATCATGAATGTATGTTGTACTTTATCAAATGCTTTTCCTTCATCTGTTGAGATGATCATACTTGTTTTGTTTTACCCTTTTTCTTGTTAATGTGAAATATCACACTGATTGATTTGTGAAAATTGAGTGAACTCTGTATTCCTAGAATAAATCCCATTTGATCATGGTATATGATTTTTTAAATGTATGTTGGATTTGGTTTGCTAATATCTTGTTGAAGACTAAGTGCATCTGTGTTCAGCAGAGATATTGGCCCATAGTTCCCCTTTTTTTGTAGTGTCTTGATCTGATATGGTATCAGGCTAATGCTGGGCTCATAGGATGATTTTTAAAGCCTTTCTTCCTTTTCTGTTTTTTGGAATAGTTTGAGAGGAATTGGTATTAAACTCTCTTTTAATGTGTGGTAGAATTTCTCTGTGAAACCACCTGGTTGTGGACTTAATGTTTGTTTGGAAATTTTTTGATTACTTGATTGAATTTCATTGCCAGTAATCAGTTCGTTCACGTATTCTATTTATTCCTGATACAATTTTGGAAGGTTATATGTTTCTGGGACAGCCTTTATATTTCTGTGGTGTTGGTTGTTATTCCTCCTCCTTCATTTATGGTTTTATTTGAACTCTTTTATTACTTTTACTTTTTTATTTTTCAAAAATCTGCACATGTCCTTTTATATTTACTTCTTATTCATGTGCTATAGATTTTGCTTACTAATCTGGCTAGAAACTTCTTTTCCCCCTCATGGAATAGTAGTTAAGTTCTTGTATTTGGCATTACAGTTGGATCATCTTCTGTCATCCTGGAAAATATTTTCATATTTTTAGTTCTTTTGACATTTCTTTCCAATTATAACTACAGAATCCTGGCCATTCCTCAATGACTTTATTCCTTATTTTTTTCCCCTCTCAATTAATTTCATTCTTCTGGTAACCAGCCTCTTTCTACTGTAATACCACTAAACCAAATTGGTCAGCAAACATCATATCTCTGTATGTACCTTTAAATTTTTAACTGCTTGATGCAAATCCGCAATTCTGGTTTAAAACAATTCTAAATAACAATTATGTATGTTTAAGGTGTACAGCATGATGATTTCATGTACACACACATAGTGAAATGGTTATTATAGTCAAAGTAATTTAACCTACTGATTCTTTACATAGTTACCATTTTCACCTGTGTACTATGGGAGCACCTGAAATCTGCTCTCAGCAAATTTCCAATATTCGATACTATGTTATTAACTACACACATCATACTGGCATCCGATCTTTAGACTTATTCCTCTTGCATAACTGTGACTTTGTGCCCTATCTCCCCATTTCTCCACCTGCCTGCCCTTGGTTAACCATCATTCTGCTTTTGTGCTTCTGTGTTGCCAACTTTTTAAGATTGCACACCTACGTGCGATCATGCACTCACTTTTTTTCCTTTCTGTGTCTGGCTTATTTCACTTAATGTAATGTCAGTAATTTGGGATCCTCTCAGTGGAAGAAGAGTGGCTGTGTACCCCCCACCCCACTCCTCAGCCTTCAACCAGTTCCCAACTTTTCCTTTGCATACGGAAACTTTGAGAAGCTAGAGCCGGTTTTTGGTCTTTATATGGTTCTCATTGATCTGCGATTGTATTGATTCTTATTACTCACAGTACGGCAGCCACTCCCTTTAGTGTCCTTTATTTATCTTTTGGAGTTGGCATTTAAACTCAATTGCTGCCTTGAAGTAATTTCAGAAGTGAAATTTGTCAGCAGTGGTGCACGCAATAAATAATTCCTTCAGGAGTTGGACACATTTAGGTCTTCCGTTGCGGGCGCTCTGAAGCGACAGCTTTGCAAGGTAAACGATACCTGGAAGTCTCTGCTTTTATTTCTGAAGATTTATGTGTATCACTGAGATCTAAGATGACAACTCTGAGGAAAGCCTTATTTGTTGTGTTTCTTTAAATGCATCTCATTCTTTCCCTTTTCAGTGCATTAGGAGGGCATTTCCTGGAAGAGATTGGGGCCTTGCTCCTTGCTTGCAGAGGCTGGAAGGAATGTCATGAGCTCCGTTGGTCTCCAAGCTAAGTTTTTTTTTTTTTAATTTTTATTTATTTATGATAGTCACACAGTGAGAGAGAGAGAGAGGCAGAGACACAGGCAGAGGGAGAAGCAGTCTCCATGCACCGGGAGCCTGACATGGGATTCGATCCCGGGTCTCCAGGATCGCACCCTGGGCCAAAGGCAAGCGCCAAACCGCTGCGCCACCCAGGGATCCCTCCAAGCTAAGTTTTTAAACAATCTAGGAAAGCTGTCTCCTTCCAGAGCACGTTTTCCTTCATTTCTTGATTCAGCTTTTACAGGCACCTTTGCAATTTAAAGGTTAGTTCCTCTGTTGTATATTCGTGTCTCTCCTCCATGTCAGTATCGTTTCATTGATGTGATGTTTTGCAAAACCAGTGTAGCTTTTGACTGCATTTCTTGGGTGTTTCTTTTTTTTTTTTTAAAGATTTCTTTATTTATTTGCAAGAGAGAGAAAGCACAGAGGGGAGGAGGAGAGGGAGAGGGAGAGAGAGAATCCTAAGCAAACTCCATGCTCCGTGCAGAGCCCAGCGTGGGACTCGATCAATCTCATGACCCTGAGATCGTGACCTGAGCCAAAACCAAGGGTCGGTCGCTTAACAAGCTGCACCACATGGGGCCCCTTCTGGAATGTTTCCGAATGTTACCATCTCATTGTAGCCTTCTTTTCAACCCTCGTTTAATCTTGATTTTTATGATGCCACCTTTCATCTTTTTAAGAGAAGATGCCAGTTGTTTCCTATGCCATTTTTGATTCTGGTAGTTGTTACAATGTTGGTTATCAGAGTGGTGTGCCCATCCCAGCCCCCTGACTGGCTCCCAGGGCTGAGTTTCTGTCATGGAATACATTTTCATCAATGCTAGGCTTTAAAAAAATTTTTTAATGTCTTTAAATTTTATTTTTCTGTTGACTATGTTTTATTTTGTTGATATTTTCAGTGGAAGAACCTGTTGTCTTCAATTTTTGAATTTTGAAGTGTTTTCATGATCATTTTTCAAAATGATCCTCTATTGTATTTTATTTCCCTGATGTAAGTGTGTGAACAATTATGACTTTATTCTGTTCATTTTAATTTTAGTTGTATTGTGATAATGAAATTTTGACTTCTACATTAGAGAGGACTGTATCATGCTCTCTAGGTACCCCATGCAGATACCCAGGTACCACCTGGCTCTACTAATGATTAGTTTTTTTCAGTCTCATTTTATTTATATCCTTTGGGCCCCATTATTTGTCCCAGAGTATTTTCAGGTGAAGCTCAGAGAATATGTCATTTCACCTATAAATGTCACATTATCAGAGTCCTGGGTGTGGCTGATGCCTCCACATGGTATCATTGAACTTGCTTTTCCAGACCCTGTGTTCCTGTAAACTGGTAGTTGGATCAAGAGCATGGGTGCTCCAATTTTTTGGCCTCAGGTCCCCTTTGCAATCTTAAAAATTATTGAGGACCTCATGTGCTTTTATTAATGTGATTTAAATCTACCGATATTTGGTATAGGAGAAATTTAAAACTGAGAAACTTGTAACACCCTAATTAGCCATAAGCTCACTCTCCTTTGGTCATAGAAGACATCATCACATGTCATGCCGTTTCTGGAAAACACCATATATTTGGCAGGAAATGAGAGCATAAAAGACAATGTCATCGTATTACTAATTGTTTTGATCTTATGGCTTCTGTGAAAGAGTTCTGGTACTTCCAGAGGTCCCAGATTACAGTGAGAGACGTGCTGATCTAGGGGTTCAGATCCATTCGGATTCATCCTTTTAGGGGTAGTAGTGATATAGAAGAGCTTGCTTCTTGTCGAAGAGTCGAAGAATGAATCTTGGGGACAATAGGGAGTGAGCAAAGCAGAGAAACAGAAAGCTCTGAAAAGTGAGAGGGGTCGGGAGAAGGTTGCCACTGAGGGCTCTTATGGTCTATCTTTTATAGGAAACTGACCAGGGAACTTGGTAAATTTCTAATCAATATCAAGGTGGATATTTAGAACAAACTGGGTGAACTTGTAACTATCCTAATAACAAGATTTTTTTGGTAAATATCCGGAGC
Organism: Nyctereutes procyonoides; assembly: GCF_905146905.1. Taxonomy (NCBI): domain Eukaryota; kingdom Metazoa; phylum Chordata; class Mammalia; order Carnivora; family Canidae; genus Nyctereutes; species Nyctereutes procyonoides. Next base: position 75,796,964 of record NW_026575126.1, read on the forward strand.
CCAACCAAGGTATTCCCTTCTCTCCTCTATAACTACATCTGGGATTTCTGTGATGACTTAGTCACCATTAAAAGGGGATACTGCCTAACATTTTGGAGCTGGGGAGCCAGGTTTATTTTCTTCTGTTTTTACTGTCTTATCTCTGTTTTCTTGGGATGGGGAGGAGCTGACTCTGGGGCCTTTCCCTTACCTTTCCCTGCCCAGCCCCTCCTGACCCTAACTTGTTCCTGCATCAGTGGGGGAGAAAGGGGCACCTCAGATGGCCCTGTGTTCTCCTGCGGGATCCCATCTGGGTGGGGGGTGTGTATGTGTGTGTGAGATCTGGCTATCTCCTGTTACTGACTGATCCATGGTTATAGGTAAGACCATATGATCTGACCCAGTTTTTGAGAAGGTCTCGTGTACATGTGAGAAATATTGTTTCGCCTATTACATGCTTTTTGTTATTAGTTGGACTTTCTCAGTCACTTTATTTAAATTAAGTATCTTAATTTTTTGCTTGGTTACCATATTATGATATTGGGTGTTCTGATTCGGCGCTATTTATGCGAGAAGAATTTTTCTGGAATTTATGACATTTTTGCCTTTCATATATATCACTACGATATTGTTGTTGTGCCCAAGATCGCGAATCTGAGAAACCGCTGAGGAGCCGACACCGATGCAATCACACGAGGGTTTATTTACAAGCTCGGGCTTGGGTCCAAGTGCACCCGACGCAGCGGAGCAGGGACTTGGACCCCGAGACTAAGAGGCTTAGCAACTTTATAGGGGCCAGTGGCTAATGGGATACGCTCTGTCCTGCTCTGCTTGTCCAGGGGTAGGGGATTTTGTTCAATTTCCTGGGTCCCATAATTGTTTGGGCATGCAACTTTAATATTTTGTTCATGTATTTTGCCCTATATTGTATATACTTTTCGTGTATATGTGTGTTTAACTTTTTTTGCTTTTGTTTTCACTTGATATTTTTGTCTTTAATTTTTATGTGTGGGCATAATGCTGTACTTGCATTTGGTTAACCCAATTTTGATATTTTGTATTTTAATGTGAAGTGTTTCCATGAGCCTTGTGTAATCAGCAGATTATTGCATTTGGTTTACTCCAGATGGAGACTTTGCTTCTCCTTTGTCAGACCAATCAGCTTTCTTATTTCCAGGGCGGTGATTATTTTATTTGAAATAACTTCTATCTTTCCAGTTTTCCCACCATTTCATTTTTACCTCTCTTAGTCTTGTCTTTTCTACTTTTATAAAATCACCCAAAGTCATAGGTATACACATTATTACTGGAAACTTCCATAATTGGGAAGTAGAACAGCAGAAGCTATCCGCATACTTACCCATGCTCTGTGCTGTCGTACCACTGTGAACCATTGGGGATGTTGTGCCTTCTCAGAACCTCTTCTGCGTGCTTCTCTGCCAATTTGGAGACATTGAGATAAAAGTAAATACTTGGGTCTTTAAAAATGCTACTTAGATATGTACCCTGTATTTTTTCCTGCAACTCACTTTTTGTCTTTTAACCTGGCAGCATGTCTTGGAGATCCATCCACGTTGGCAGAATGGCTGACTGTATTCTTGGAGATGCTGTGTGGCCGGGTGTAGACACAGCAGAGTTTACACAGCTGGCCTACTCTTGATAGACACTAAGGTGTTTCATTGTTTTCCTTTGGCAACCACTCCCATTAACATCCTCACCACAGCCTGTTTATGATATTTATAGTGTTTCTCCAAATAGAAAGCCAGAAATAGGGGCGGCTCAGCAGTTGAGCACCTGCCTTCGGCTCAGGTTGTGATCCTGGGGTCCTGGGATCGAGTCCCACGTCGGGCTCCCTGCATGGAGCCTGCTTCTCCCTCTGCCTGTGTCTCGGCCTCTCTCTGTGTGTCTCTCATGGATAAATAAATAAAATCTTAAAAAAAAAAAACAAAACAGAAATAGGAATACTCGGTAGTAGAAAATTCTGTCCGTTTGGGGGCACCAGTGTGGCTCAGTAAGTTGAGCTTCTGACTCTTGATTTCAGCTTAGGTCATTATCTCAGGGTACTGTGACTGAGCCCTGCGTCCGGCTCTGCACTGAGCATGGAGTCTGCTTGGGATTCTCTTTCCCTCTCCACCTCCATGCTCTCTCTCTCTCTCTCTCTCAAATAATAATAATAATAAAAAAGAAAACGCTGTCCATTTTGAAATGTAATGGGCACCACCACGTTTTTCTCCCTGCAAAGCTGCACCACACAGAGGATTTCTGTTCTCATCTCTTGCCCATTTTTCCAATCGGGTTGTTTGCAGGCACCATTTAGGAGGTCTGCCTATTAATCCTTTGTTACATTTGTTTTAAGCACCGTTATTTGCTTCTGGTGTTTTGCCTGGCTTTTAGCTTTGTCAGTGGCTTCTAGTTTTTAATCTTTTGGCACTAGCTCTTTTTTTTTTTCTGCAGTAAAATTTCTCAGTGCCTTTATAAAGTATTTTTTGCATGGTTTTGTGTTTTTGCATATTTTAAATATTTTACGGGTCTGGAACAGACTCTTTGGACTTCTTTGTCATTCACTTCTGCTGTCCTCGACACTCCTGACACACAGCCTCACCTCTGCGGGCTTGTGGAGAGATTGGAGGGGAAGACTGGTGGCTGGGGAAGACAGAGGTCTTTTCCCTGCTCTTTGCTTGTATCCTGTCCTCAGACGGAATTTTGTGTTTTGTCTTTACTAATCCCTCCACGATGTCCCATGCCTCCGTGCCTGCACGTGTGTTCTTTTCCAACTGGGAAGTGTCCTTCTTTTGCTTGACTCGTGGCTGCTGAGTGCTTCGGCTGCGTGGGGTGCCCTGGAAGGCACGTCAAGTCGGTCATCTCTGCCGCTGCTGTCGTCCTGCAGGGGCGGATTGGCAACTCCGGAGGTGACTCCGGATGAATCACGCCTCTTGGCTGCTGCTGGGTGTCGTGCCCTCCCACCCTGCATCCACGCCGGCCAGTGACTCGCTCGAGCCGGTACAATGTGGTGGCATCAGTGAGGCCCTGCTGACCCTGGGCAGTGACCCGAGGAAGGCCTTGGGTGCCTGGAGCCGCCGTGTAAGGAGAGGACCTGAGGCCTTACGGACCCAGAGAGACGAGAGGGCTGCCTGTGCCAGCACCCGGCCGAGCCCTGCCTTCTCTCCATCCTGGCCCCAGCGCCACGCTACCGTGGCTGTTACAGCTCTGTCCATCACCCGGGTGTAGCCATAAAACTGGCAGGAGAAGCCATCAGCTGAGCCCAGTCATGAGAAGTGATGAAACGGTGGTGATTTTATACCGCTAGGCTTGGAGGAGTGGCTCACGCTGCAGTGGATCAGTGGAACAGAGAGGCACAAGTGATTGATAGAAGGGCGGGGATTGTTTGTTTATTTTAAAGATTTTACTTATTCATGAGAGACACACAGAGAGGCAGAGACCCATGAAGCAGAGACACAGGCAGAGGGAGAAGCAGGATCCCTGCAGGGAGCCCGACATGGGACTCGATCTCAGGTCTCCAGGATCACGCCCTGGGCTGAAGAAAGACGCTCAGTCGCTGAGCCACCCAGGTGTCCCAGGGCAAGGGCTTATTTAAAAGACTTAATGAAAGGACGGCTACTATTGATAATATTATTAAGTGTGGAGACACTGCGCACACGTTCTGCGTGGAACACAGCCCTGGAATTCTTCGCGGACCGTTCGTAATTTTAGATGCACCTGAGCAGTAGTAACAAGTGCTGGTCAACGAGCAGCTAGTAGCTGCAGACATCGTCTCCAGGTACTTTGTGCCCGTTACTCTCAGCAGATTCCCCCTCGCATGGGTCATTCTCGCCCGGCTTCTGCTCATCCTGCAGGATGGTGGCTGACGACAGGGGCAGGCCACCTGTCCAGGCCGCGCCGCCGCCGGCCGCCCTCGCTGCCCCCGCGGGCCGGGTGCCTGCCTGCGGCCCTGTGCCCCGGGCCCTCTCTGCCTACACCTGCCGGCCACAGCGCGGGGACGAATCAGCTCTGCGTCTGCCCTCCCGTGACTGTGGACGTATTGTTCCCTGACGACCTGCGGAACTCTGATCACATTCTTAATCTTGTGCAACACCTGGAGTTAATAATCGCCTTGCTTTTTTTTTTTTTTTCCTTTTCGTTGCTTTTGGATATTTTTGTCTGTGCTTATGGCAACTGTCCCATATGCTGCCACAAAATTATAAACCCCTCTGGATGCTCTTTTCCACCCGATCAAGCACATGACTTCATTTCTGTTGTGTTTTTGTTCTTCCCTTGGAGACGGGCCTCCTGGGGCCCCCTGGGGCCTGCGGGCGCCCTCCTCCTGGGGTCCTTCTGCCTCCTCCTGGGCTTGGGGCTGTGTTTCCAGGAGCTTCTGTGCTCTCTTTGATTTGTTCCCTTGGGATCCTCGGTTCTGCTGTACATATATTTTAAATATTTGTCTCCCCAGTTTTTTGAAATGCTTCAAAATGCTATGCTTTGTCCATTGCACCTCTGACTTTCCTTATTCTCATCATATGTTTTTTTTTTTGGCCTTCTTGTCTTTTCATCCAATTTTGTGGGGAGATTTGGTCTCCTGACTCTTCTCTTAAAATTTTAAAACTTCTGTTTAATCCCTAAAACATGCTTGTTATCTAGCAGTGTTCCTCTTCTGAATACTCTGGGCCTGTGTGATGAGTGTAGTACCTGCCCCTCAACTCTCTGGGGGCTCACGGGGGGCTTGCCCTGTGCCCAGCCGGGGGTGCACATGCTCCATGATCCAGGCATGACATTGTCTATTTGTTTGTTTTGGCATCTGCTCTCATGTGGCTGATTTTTCCTGAAGGCCTGGGGATACTTTGTTCTTTGGTGTATAAGAGGAGGCGCTGAGGTTTGGGAACTTTCTGCACCTGGTGGGTTAGAACAGCTGGTGGTCCCCACTGGGCATTCAAGCAGGTGGGTGGCTGTTTCACTGGTGCGACACCCTCCTAGTGTCCTCTCAAATTCATATGTTGAAGTCCTCATCCTTAGTACTTCAGGATGTGCTGGTATTTGCAGATAGGGCCCTTAGAGAGGGAATTGAGGTACAAGGAGGTCATTAGTGTGGGTCCTAATCCAATAGGACTGGTGTCCTGATAAGGAGTGGGGTTTAGGACACACAATCACACGGAGGGAAGACCATGTGAAGACGGGAGAAGGCGGCCATCCGCAAGTGTCTGTCCTCTACAAACTTGTGTAGTTCATGGCTTTTAAAATACTTTCAGTTCCACTTTGATAAGTTTTCAGAGAGAAGCACAGAAGCATGTGTTCGGTCCCATGTTTTCCCTAAACTTTTTTGGTCATAAAGATTTTTTTTTTTGTTTCTTAGGATGTTATTGTTATTTTAATTATGTTCACTGTTGTCTAAATAAATAATCCCTGCAGCGGACATCTGGTCGAAGGAGTACATCCAGTCCCCGTCTTTCCAGACACTGTAATCCTGAATTTCCTCCCCCGTCCTTAGCCTGGTGGGCTAAGTCCCTATTGGGACTGATGTTATACCTAACTCACGCACAGGATCCTACTCGGTTTAAAACATTTGGCACGTTCGATCCTGGTCAGAGCCACCAAACCACAAGAAAATCCTTTTTACGGCTTTGGGAAGGGGAAGCTTTCTCTTTCTTCCATAGAAGTAACCAGAAGAAATGTTCTCCCATTCCTTGGATGATGATGTGAAACATCAGGCTTGGAACTGCTGCAGCCATTTTGCCACCATGAGGTGAGGGTCAGGTGGAGCTGCCGGCAGCTGTCACCATGTAGAGTCTGAGTGAGGATGAGGCCAACCTAGGAGGGGAGGAGAGGTCAGAAGAACCAGCACCTGGGGGTTTTGTTTGAGTTACTGCTGTAGAAAGCCCCACCTGACCTCTGCTTGGACATCCGAGTCACGAACCAAAATACTTCCTTTATTGTTGAAACCAAAGTGATGTATCGTTTTTGGATAACTTCACTTCCAACGAATATCATCTCTTTCTTACAGAAATAGTGCTTTACTGCCTTAAATGGGCAGGCATGGTAAGCAATAGAGATAATAATGATCTCAATTGATCTGCAGCTGTTGTGAGCCAAACACTGTCTTATTTTGTATTTCCAGGTCGTAAGTGCTTTGGGCTGTGTAATGAGGACAGTGATTACATTGGAAGCTGTTTCTTCGACAGCTGAGATGTTTGGGACTGTAAACTCCCTGCTCCGGGCCATTCTCCTAGGAAGTTAGAATTAAGTCCAGTCAGGGCGCCTGGGTGGCTCAGTTGGTTGATGCATCCGGCTTGATTTCGGCTCAGGTCATGATCTCAGGGTTGTAGGATGGAGTCCCACATTGGGCTCCACACTTGGTGCAGAGTCTGTTTGGGATTGTCCCTCTGCACCTGTTCTGGCTTGTGTGCATGCTCTCTCTCAAGTAAATAAATAAATATTTTAAAAAAGAATTAACTCCTATCAATTAGTAAAGCTCTCTGTTTTTTTTTTCCCCCACATGTGCGGCAGCACTGTACTCTGTTATCTAAGAGACTTCTCCAAATGTCTTGTTGCAGTACATGACACAACTTGCCTTTTGACCAAGCAATTACATCTTAGGAAATTATCTCAAGGAAATTAGTAGATAAGTATGCATATACAAAGAAGAAGTGTGCCAGAGGGTTATTGTGGCGTTGTTACTACACAAGAAGATTAGGGATGGTGTGAAGGACCAATAATGGGCAGTTGGTTACCTAAATTATGGCACATTTGTGCAATGGCATGCCATGCAGGCATGAAACAGTGATGTCCATGTATAGTTGGACATGAAGCAATGCTTATGATGCACTAGTAGGTTAAAAAGAAAGCAGATATAGTCAGCGGAGTATGATTGCATTTTGTAGAAAATTATATATATGTGCATACAAAAATTAGCCATTATAGATTTTTAAAATCCCTTTGGTTATTTTTTAATTTTTCTAAATCAGATCCATGCCATTTTTTTGTAATATATTAAAGCTAATTAAAACCAAAATTAGCTTTGTGACACTAGTCCCCTTCTTCTGGAGCTTCAGTTTCTGAACAGCAACTGAAGCGTGCGTGAGGTGCTTCTTTAGTGATTGGTCATTAAGGAGCTGGTAAGGTCTTATGTGTCTGTAACATGGATATTTTTCCCTCCACCCCACCTGGCCTTTCTTGGGGCTTGGCTCAGGCAGCCTGGGCGGGGAGGTGGGGCATCCTCTGGACAACAGCAGAGCAAAAGGAGGTGTGAAAAGCAGTGGACCAGGATTCTAATTGGGGAGCTTTCATTTCCTATCTTTGTGGTCTAGTCTGCACCCATCTTGTCACATAGGGTCGCGATCATCGCTTCCTCTGCTTCATAGCAGTATGGTCACAAATGAGGTGATACACCTGAAAGAGCCTTATAAACTAAAGGAAAACATCCTTGGAGAGGCTCTGTGGTCCTGTCCGGTCTTATTTGGGACAGAAGCTGGGATGTTGACTCTGCCTCTTAATGTTTCTTGGGCTGATGGTCTGTCCAGTCCTGTGCTGCCTTCTGAGGAACCCCACATCATGGGAACAGAGTGGGGGGGCAGGGGGATCACTATATCCTCTCTAGCCTTTGAGCCCTTCCTTAGAGATTTCCCTCCATGCAGTCAAGAAGGGAGACCCTAGGCCAAATGGTAGGTCCTGGAGCTCTGGGGAGAGCCCAGTTCTCTCCAGGCCATCCTGTCTGCCTCCTGTAGGAGCCCTGTCTGACCACACTCCTTGTCCCATTCTTCTGCTTTGCATAGCTACATGATCTGGATGCTTTGAGCTCTTTTCATAAGCCATGATTATGTTCCTTTGGCAGGAGACCTCTGTTATCTCTCCTGCCCCCTTTGCTTGATGGCTTAATTTCGTTTGCTCCCACCATTTGATTTGATTTGATGGTGTGCAGCATGACGTCTCCGAATCATTTCTGCCTGTTAAGCAAACATATATTTCTGGGATTGATGTTTTAATTTAATGAAACACATTCTAATGAGGGTCAGCTGCAGCCATGAATTTTTTATGAGTGATTTGCTGAAAAGCACATCAGATGGTAACATCCTGTGCTTGGCTGAGTGAGCCTGAATCCTCGTTCCAGCACATGGATTGAACGAGACAGGAGACAAGGTTCTGCTGGCTCTGGTGTGCCTGGCTTCTCCTGCTGTGTGCTGTGGTCAATCCCTTGCTTCTACGCCGTGGCTCGTCAGATGCCTTATTCCCGGCATTCATTGTTATAAAGAGAGAGCATTGGGAAGGTCCAGCCGGATAGAGGAGGAAAGAGTGGTCCCAGAGAACCCCAGCTTGGTATTTGCTCCAGGGGCTCATCTTCAGGATATATCAGCACAGGGAATTAGGCGGGTTTTGCTTGATGTGTGTGTGTGTGTGCATGTGTGTGCACGCAGATGTGCACACGTGTGTTGGGTGCTGGAGTGGGAAGGAGAGGTCAGAGTCTCCGTGAGGGAACCTGGGGCTTACATAGCCGGTCTCTTATCCCAAAGCCATTCTCCCTTGGATTTGTTTCCTGTGGCTGCTGTAACAAATCCCTACAAACTTAGTGGTATAGAAACAACACTCTCGATCCTGAGTGCCGTTGGACTGAGGTCAGGGTGGCGGCAGGGCTTGCTACCTCTGGGTGCTCAAGGGGAGAAACTGCCTCTTGCACCTGCTGGTGGCTGCCAGCATTCCTTGGCTTGTGGCTGCATTGGTCCCTCCTTTCAGACCAGCCCTCCTGCTCCCCTTGCCCTCTGTTCTCCAGTACGTGTCAGTTGAATCTGACTCTGCTGCTTCTTACAGGACACTTGTGATGGCTCGCAAGGCCCATGCGGGTAATCCAGGATAATCTCCCATGTCAAGTTCCTTGACTTGAGGGACGCCTGGATGGCTTGTTCAGTTAAGCGTCTGATTCTTGAGTTCAGTTCAGGTCATGATCCCAGGGTCGTGAGATCGAGCCCTGTGTTGGGCTCTGTGCTGAGTGGGGAGCCTACTTGAGATTCTTTCCCTCTCCCAACCACATGCACATATGTATGTTCTCTCTCTCTCTCTCTCAAAAAAAAAAAATCCTTAACTTGGTCACATTTGCTGGGAGCCCTTTCCCAAATGAGGGAACACTCACAGTCTCCAGGGATCAGGATCTGCCATCTTTGGGGCATTTTCAGCCTACAGCAATCTTTCCTCTTGCCAAGGCTACGATTTGATGCTACATGACCAGCGCTTCCCTTGCAGTCCACTCCCCAGTGCCTGGCTGGTCTGGTTCATGAGGCAAAGGACAAGTCAACAGTGGGCTCCAGGGTTTGCTCCTTGCCCTTCTTTTCTGCTCTGGGGGCCACTGTGTGGAGATGAGATTCTCAGAGGCGATGTAGCCATTTTATAATCAGGGGTGTATGTCCAAGAGAATCATGAAGAATCCGACCCAGAGCCCAGACAGGACTGCCTGCTGGCATGTCCCTCTGCAGCCAGAAAACTGTTCACTGACCCAGGGTTCACTTTGGGGGAGGGTCCCTCCTGCCCTGGCTGACAGGCCAGCCCACCTCACTGGCCTTGGGGTGAGAGCACAACGGGCCCAGGCTGGATCCCATAGGCCTTTCTTGGCATGTTTTTGGCTCTTTCGGCAGCCACCGAACATCTGAGAAGCTGGTGGCCACATGGTTTGGCCACAGGCTATGCTGTCTCTCGGCTTCACGTCTGGTAGCCAGGACGTCTGAAGTTTAAGATTAGATCTGGGAGATCCACGTAGGTGAGGTAAATTTAGGGCCTCTTGGGAGCCATGCTTATTCTCGCTGTGGAGAGGGGTCCTCTAGCTGTCCCCAGTAGCCCCTGATGTCCGGGCAAAGAGGTACAGGATGGCTCGGCTCTTCAAAAGGTTCCTAACTCAACCCAGCAGATAAAGTCTCTGCTGGTAGCTGGGCCCTACCTGCATGTGGGGTGTATGAAAAGTAATGGAGCCACCCACCCCCCTCATTCAGCTCCATGTCTATGATGAGCTGTGCCCAAGGTGAGGCAGATGCTCACTCGGGTCACCCCACAGGCAGGAGAGTAATGGGGTGGAGCCCAGAGCAGCAACCTGCATCTCTGACTGAGCCAGAAGCCAGCGGGCCCCTTTGCTTGGAGGGATGTGTAGGGCAGGCCTCAGCACCACCACCCCTCACCCCGCCCCTGACACAGAGAACACTGTGTAGAGCTGGGGGCCGTGACTAAGGGCTGGAAGATGAGCCACGGCTAAGTCGGCCAGTGGGTAAAGGGACAAGTGGGTGGAGTGAGGGTCCCGAGAAGAGAAAGTGGAGGGCGTTTCTTGCATTATATCACTGCTGCTTCTGCTTTGTGCATCTCCCTCCCTGCAGTGAGACCGATACTGAATGACCAAATATGAGGTAATTGGTTAAAATGTGGAGATCTTTCAGCCTTAAGGTGCAGAAAACCAACTAACAGCCAATTCACTAGGGGGCTTGTTTCATGACCAAGAATGTAAGAATGGGTTGCTACTGCGTGGCAAGAAGCTGAATGTCAGGGCTTCCCTCTTGGCCACAAGAAGGCTGCCACAGCTCCAGGCATGCTGCCTACATGCCACAGCATTAGGGGAGCAAGAGCTTTCTCAACTCCCCCAGCCCCCAGCAGACTTTCCCCTTATCCCTTTGGTCAGAACTGTCACAAGGCCACTCTTAGCTGCACAGGAGGCTGCAACATTCGTATTTGGGGGCTGGGAATGGGGCTGGGTTGGGCAACCACCCATGTTGGGACAGCACGGCTTGTAGACCTTCGATGTCTGCAGGTTGAGAGCATTATGATCAGTGGATGCTGCCAAAGAGGGAGGAAGGGAATCCACCCCCCTGGGTGTGTCTCCGGTGGTGTGAACTTCTGGGTCTATAGATCCCTGACATGGGAATGTCTAAAGAGAGGTCACGCAGGACTGGTTCTCAAAGCATGGCCCCCACAGGAACATCATCGGCATCAGCTGGGAAGCTGTGACAAGTGTAAACTCGTGGGCCCCACCCAGAGACACTGGATCAGAAACTCTGGGTGGGGACCAGAGTTTCAAAAGGCCCCCAGGTGATTCTAGTACGCACTGAGGTTTGAGAACCACTGACTCAGAGGCTGGGTGTTGGAGATCAGGGTGCCAGCCTGGGTGGGTTCTGGCGAGAGCCCTCTTCCTGGCTCATGGATGGCTGTCTTCTTGCTGTGGCTTTACAGGGTGGAGTGGGGAGGATGGGGGGAGAAGAAGGGGGGAAAAAGGGGAGAGAGAGGGACCCCTACTTTTATATCCTCACCTCCACCCAGCACCCTGCCTGCCTTGCGGGTTGGGGCTTTTAGTGTCTGATTTGAGGGGCACACAGACATTCGGTCCATAATGATGGGGAAGTAGGGTGTGTGGGGCTGGTCTCTCTTGGGGCATATGGGGGTCTTCAGCATCCCAGCATTCCCTGAGTTGTGCTCCAAGTCGCTGTTCACTTTGGAGAAGTCTTGGTGGCCACAGAGACCCACTGGGCACTGCAGTGCTCGGTGGGTGCACACCAGCACTCAGAGTTTGGGAGGTGGGATGAGGTGGTCACAGCAAAGTGAGTAGAAGCGTCATCCCCCCAGGGGTTGGGTGCTAAACCCCCAACGGGAGGCCACAAGTCCACACTCTTGTCCTCAGACTACACTGCTCGTCCCCTGGCTCGGACCAGCTGGTCTCATTCACCCAAGGGCAGAGGCTCCTGTCGGGGCCGTAGTGCTCGGGGTCGCGGAGTGACAGCCTTGCAGTACGTGCTGTGCCCCTGCTGACCGCTCCCTGGGGGGCAAGCTGGGGGGTGGGGAAGAGGGGACACAGGCACAGGGGCTAGGGGAGCCGGGGGAGTGGAAGGCGAGGGGCTTTTATATGTGGTTAAGAGCAGGTGCATCGCCACAGTGAACTCCAGATTCACACACGTGTCATTGGGTCGTGTCCGCAGCCCCGTGAAGGAGCTTACACTGTGTATTGCAGACAGGGAAACTGAGGCTTGGCGCTCCACCAACCTGGAGGAGGGCTGAATGTTGAGCGTCCAGGGTTGGGATGCAGCCGCGAGGACTAGCTAACACGCTGCGTGGGATGCACAGGAGGGCTGTTAACGGAGGAAACCCCGAGTCCTCACCACTAGGAAAAAATACTCTTTTTATAGCGTCTCTAGGAGATGGTGGGGGCTCACTGAACGTACTGTAGTATCATTTCATTAGCTTCGCAAGTCACACCATTAAACGGGACACCTTCCCTTGACAGTGAGGTATGTCCGTTATATCTCAGTAAAACTGGGTGGACAGGACCCTTCGGCGTCCCGCCGTGGACCCTGGCTGCCTGTCGGCCACAGGGGCTCCCTCGCCTTCCTTTCTACGGGTGGGGTCTGTGCACAGGCCTGGGGCCGGGGTCGTGCAGGTGGCAGTGCCACTCCCCACCTCTCAGGCTATCATCCCGTTTCATGGCAATGGCAGACAGGACGGAGCTGGACCGGGTCTGCATCTGCCTTCTGTCCTGAAGGCTCCAAAGATGGGAGGAAGCCATGTGTGGGACCCATTCCTCCTGAGAGTCACTGTCAATGGAGGTAGATCCCAAGATGCTAGTAAATGAAATTGTGAGGAGAGATGTACCTGCTACAAGACCTAGAAGTTTACGTGGGCATGACCAGCACAGTCTGTTAACGATATGGAAAGACAAAGAATAATCAGCAGTTGACTTTGGGAGCCTGGAACCCAAACCAGATGGGTACATCGGTGTGTGATGGTGCAGTCCAGGACAGAGGATGTGTCTGTACTGTATCGGGGCGGGGGTGGTCCTTCCCTGGGGGCTCTCATCCTCTGGTTCCATGCTGCCCTTTGGAGCCCATGCCTCTTGCTGCAGATTTTTCAAAAAGATTTTTTATTTACCTATTCATGAGAGAGACAGAGAGAAAGAGAGGCAGAGACACAGGCAGAGGGAGAAGCAGGATCCCTGCAGGGAACCCAATGTGGGACTCGATCCCAGGTCTCCAGGACCACGACCTGAGCCAAAGACAGATGCTCAGGCACTGAGCCACCCAGGTGACCCCTGCTTCAGACAATTTACACCATCAAGCAGGCTACAGTCTGGCAGCCATCCTGTCTCCTTCAGGTGATTTTGCATGACTCCTTTCCGAGCTACTGTGTGCTGACATTACAGTTAATCTTGGAGGGCAAGCCAGATGGGAAGGCCAGGGAGTTTGGTAAAAGGAAGGTAAGTAAACTCACCCTTAAGCAGTGGTCAGATGTTCTGGAACGCATCATGGTTCCGTCCATGGTGATGATCAACCTTGGGTTCTTTCCTCCCACAATGATAACCCACAATACTGGACCAGATTGCTTTTCTTCCTGTCCTTGAAACCAACCCCAGTGGGGCAGCCCCGGTGGCTCAGTGGTTTAGCGCCGCCTTCAGCCCAGGGCGCAATCCTGGAGACCCGGGATCGAGTCCCACGTCAGGCTCCCTGCATGGAGCCTGCTTCTCCCTCTGCCTGTGTCTCTGCCTCTCTTTCTGTGCCTCTTGTGAGTAAATAAATAAAATCTTTAAAAAGAAAAGGAAAAAGAAACCAACCTGAGTGTCATGGCTGCGGATTCCCAAGTGTGGGACCAGAGGATTTATCCTGGCATTAAGTGCCTCTTTGTACCTGGCCTTCTGCACCGTGAGGACACTGGAGCTTCGCCTTTGCCCTTCACTAGAAAATAGCCAGTCTGCCCCTCTTGGCTTTGCCCCCAGTTGGGGGATAAGCCCCTCTGTCCAGGGTTGGTGACTTCCCGTCCCTGGAGCCCGCATTACTTGGCCTCTCCGGTGATCATGCTGCGACATAATTTTATTTTGCTGTTTTTGTTTGCTGAGGACCTAAAGTTGACTTGGATGGAATTACCGCTGGAATAAATGATGTATGAAATGAGAAATCTTTGTCCAGGACTGCCGGCGGGAGGGAGAGGACAAGAGAAGGCTTTCAACAGAACCACTGTTGTGCAGAATAACTTCCGATATGGCCAGAAACACAAAAGAATAAGACAACGAATCATCATATGTTTCTCTCCGTTTTTACTGAAAAGTCAGGCTTTTATCACTTTGCCATTAGCCCTTTGAGGCTCCCAGCAAAAGAGAGCGGATCTTATACCAAATGAAAGCAGATTTTCACTTGGCCCGGCCTCTCCCAGGGGCCGAGCACAGGGGTGGGTGACCAAGCACAGGCGCTTTTCTCCTTTCTTGACTCTAGGGGTGACCCTTCCTTCTTCTGCCTGGTTCCTGGTGCCCTCGACCCGTTGTCTCTTTGGCCTTGCCCAGCCTGCTCTCTCGGGAAAGGAGTCGACATGCTCATCCACCTGAGGTTTAAATGGGGGTTATTGCGTCATTGCTAACTTCCCTTGGGGGCGGGGGTTATTTAGAATGTTGGAAAACTGGGATCCAGGATCTGAACATACCAGAAAACAGATGATGCTTCTCAAGGCTGGTGCCCGTGAGGTTGAGCAGTACGGCCTGGCTGCTGGATGGGTCTAGTCTCCTCCTCGTGAGCTCTTTGGAGCCTGCAAACCACATGCACTGACCTGTCTGTGAGACTGTTTTTTTCCGTTCTCCAAGGAGGGGGTGGCTGCACTGTTCTGACCCCAGAGCTCCTTCTATCCCACCTGGGGCGGTGGGGGCAGCCTGGTGTTTCCCCCACTACCACACGCTCCTGGATCTCCGGATGAAACCTCTGGGCTGTGCTGGGAATCCACGACAAGAGCGATGACAGCCAGAAACGTGGAATCCAGGCCAGGCCTCAGTGGGGCACCTGCCCTTGACCTCGCTCACAGCACTTGCGTGGGGTGTTTCCAGAAAGTGCACCTGCTGCAGTAGCTGGTGGCCGTGCTGGGGAAAAGTAATCCTCTCAACCATTGGAAAGAGAAAAGCAAAGAAAGTCAGCCTGGGGAAGGAAACGATCCATACCCAGCTCTATTTTTGTCTCTGCTACATGCTCACTGAGTGTCCTTGAGGGAACTGCCACGGTGCTTGGTCTTGGTCTGTTGCTGCCCGGGCAGCCTTTCGTGCTGTGCTGGCCAGAACTCCCAGGGAGTCTCGTGCCTCCCTGACAACGCACAGATGTACTTGCATGTTAGTTGTTTGTTGGGAGGGGGGATGTGGGCAGAGGGTGGGAGGTTGGACCATAAGTCGTGGGAGTGGCCCAGCAGCGCCCCAGTTCACCAGATCACAGGCACCATGGATCTTTCTTTGTACTGCCCTTGTAAGGATCGTCTTAATGTGTTGCCCCAATAGGCTCTACCCCCATGAACTGCAAAGTGCATAGGAGAGCTGCCATTTGCTAGCTGTTTCCTGAATCCTTCATACCCACTTAGTGCATTATTTTCTTTGCTTCCCATTTCCTAGGTGAGAGAATTGAGGCTTAGGTAGGTCAAGTTATTTTCTGGGAGCAGAATGCAAACATCTCTCAATTTTAGACTCCAGCACAGAGCCCAGCACACAGTAGGTGTTCAATAAATAGCTGATGACTAAGTAGGGGTTTGGGGACTCTGAGGGGTGTTTCTCCATGCTCTGTCCCTGTCTCAGTTCTCTAGTTGGTTCACCTGTAAAATAATGTAAACTGGGGCCTCATGCGTGATGGGGGAGGGCTAGGGGGTGAGGGCAGTTGTCAGCACCACTTTCTTCCCCTCCTGAGTTTGAAATCACTTGAGAGGTAAGCACAGGAATCAGACCAATGGAATAAGAATATATCAGCTTCATTAGTGATAGGAGCTGGCCTCCGGAGGGTGCGGCTCCAATCCATGCCCTTTGTGGGCTTCCTACCACTTCACCCTACAATTAAACTAATCCACCAAACACACCTGGAGCTGGACAGCTTCCCTGTGGGGCAGAACACATCCCACGTGGCAGAGGGCAGGTCAGCCACACTCTGTGTAGGCTGCTAGAGCTGCAAGAGAGAGCCCCAAGGGGCAGGGCCAGAGCCAGGACTGCCTCCTCTACTGTCCTAATCAGGTGGGCCCCTCCGGTTCTGGAGTGAGGTGAGGGAACGTGAGGAATTGGGGGAGAGGTAGCTACATCTAGTATTTATTAAGTTAATGGGTTAAGTCTCAAAGACTGGGGGAATGCAGGTTCCCCTGGCCCTGTGGGTCTCTTGGATTCAGGGTTTGCTCTTGTCCCAAGTGAAATAATGAATGATGCCTCTCTTTACACACAATTAAAGCCTGTCCTGTATCCTAGCAAGGGAGTCACAGGCAGCCCCATGAAGTGCATTTATACGCAGGTGGCATCCTCTCCCTGTGAGTCTGGGGAGGGCTGTTAACTCATTCTAGTGAACACAATACAGCAGGAGTGACTTATGACACTTCTGCATTAGGTTAGAAAATTCTGCCGGGCCAGTAACAAACCAAGACCAAGAACTAAGGCAGCTACCTCAAGGACACCCTGTGGTCATTTCCGCTATCTGGGGCATGCTGTCTTGGAACACTCATCTGGGAGAACCCAGCTGACACGTCACACAAGAGGCAGCCTTGTGGAGAGGTCCACATGGCAAAGGATGGAGGCCTGTCAACAAACATGTGAGTGAGCCTGGAAGGGATTTCTCCTCATCTCCAGGTTGAGCCTTCAGATGAGACAGCAGCCCCAGCTGACAGTTGGGTTGCAACCTAATGAAAAACCGTGAGCCAGAGGCACCGTGGGAAGCTGTGCAGATTTCCAACCCATAGAAACTGAGGTAATAAGTGTTGCTTTAAGCCACTACATTTTTAAAAAGATTTTATTTATTCATGAGAGACACTGAGAAAGAGAGGCAGAGACACACACAGGCAGAGGGAGAAGCAGGCCCCATGCAGGAAGCCTGATGTGGGACTCGATCCCGGGATTCCAGAATCACGCCCTGAGCCAAAGGCAGACGCTCAACTGCTGAGCCACCCAGGCGTCCCAAGCCACTACATTGTGGAGTAATTTGTTATGCGATGACAGACAATGCGGAGAGGCCTTCCTTGCACTAGGGCCCTGCAAAGTAGGTTACCAAGAAAGCCCAGTGATATCCTAACCCTGTGGCCTTTTATGTGTAAGGAGCCATGTCTGCCTGTTTGAAGCAGCTCAGCCAAACCAAGCCCAGGATTCTTTTTCACCCTGGGCCCCAGACTAGGGATATGGACGAGCTGGACCATGTGATTAGGCTCTGCAAACAGGTTTAAAAATAGCTTTACTAGCTCCCACTTTGAGATTTAAGCCATCCATTTAGGAAATACTGTGTGGAGCTAGAAAAATGATCTTTGCATTATTACTTTTCAAGAACAAAATGATAAGTGACTTTGGAGTCAAGAAGTGGTTGTTTGCAGAGTATATGAAAAATAAGCTGTCATCCTTGTCCTATATTACATTGGAGTCACTGGGAGTTAGAACTTAGTTTTCTTAAATTTGGGTGTTTTAAGGGATCTTGGACATATTGAAATAAAAGAATGCCTCACAGTTACACAGAAGTGACATTTCCCACTTTTTCCCTCCAAGGATAGAACATTAAAAGCATGCTTATTCTTTTGGATCCTTACCAAGGGGCTCCTGCACAGTGCCCAGGGAAGGGCCCGAAATAGAGACACATGTGTTGCCCCAGCCGCCTTAGCTGAGACCAGAGGAATTATCAATTATATTTAGAAACGACACCGTCTCAGATACCAAATATACTCTCCCAGCGACATTTGGGGGATTAGGCAGTTCTGTTTCCCTGGCTCTGAGCTTGTCCATAAGATCTCTGAAAGTGGCTTGTTTCGCCAACATACTTTGCATGTTCCCGGAGTTACAAATTCCCTAGGAGACTAATGCCCTTGGGTGACTGCTTTCTCGTTCTTTCTCTCCTTCTCGGTTTGGCTGTTCTGACAAGGGCTCTAATGGGAGAGTTGTTTGGTGAGCTCCTAGGGGACAGGCACCATGCTTCCATTGTGTTCTTGACCCTTTGCGACAAGGACTGTTAGTTGCCCATCTTCCCTAGAGATGGACTTTGCGACTGGATGCGTGGCCAGCCTCCCTTGCCACGTGACTGCAGAGATACGAACAAACGGGCTATGAACAGATGGCCAGGTGACATTTAAAGGGAAGGAGAACATGCCCCTCCTCCCTTTCCCACTCACCACTGGCTGGAATGCGGATGCTGTTTGGAGCCAGCTTGGACCAGATCTAAGAGGGCGGCTAGCTAGGGATGGCGGGGAAGAGCCAGGGCCCCTGAGGACTTTGTCAGGCAAGACTGCCTGCCACCTGCCTTGTGTCAGCCAGTATCACTTTAGGTCTCTGTCACACACAGCAGACACTGTGTCCCAGTTCATTTCCCTGTACGCCTCTCTGGGTGCGTGTCCCCGCGCCTGCTATGGCAGGGACCCAGCGTTCATTGAATCGTGTGGTTGAGTAAGTCACCGCCCTGGATAAAGACAACCACTGACGATGGTTGCAGATGGCACCTTCCTTCTTCAGCCTGTGGTCTGCAACCGCTTAGGCCATTAGAACCTAAAGGGTGGAGGGAAACTTCTCAATTATCTCTCTAGGGACCCTTCCCTGATATCAGTTTCTTCACACCATTCTTGGCCAGTCTAGCCCCCAGCCTGATGATGCGACACACTGTTATGGGGCAGTCTTGATTATGCCAGAGTTCTTTCTAGCCAGCAGAAATCTGCCACCTTTGATCTTCTTTTCCTCTTTGAAGCCCCCTCAGATCAGTACTTGTGGGGGGCGATTTTTCAGGGAGGGAGGTAGTGATAAAGGGTCTAAACTCGGGAAAAAATGAAACCTATCCATTAAGGCAATGGGTGTCGTTGGCAGGAACAGGGTAGAAGCCAACACTGAAGCGGGTTGGGATTCAAGGTGAGGAAATGAGGAGATGAGATGCTGATGGCATGAGAACCAAGGGGTCACAGGAAGGGTTTGTGGCGCCTCTCTAGGAAGGAGGGATGGGAACAGTGTTAGTGACTGCAGAGAAAGGTGGGATGCACGGCTGTGTCCGGTGAAAAGGTGAAGGAGCAGGGAGGACGAGGCTGGCTTGGGGCGCACTGTCCGGGCCGGGAGGGTGGCCCTGATGAAATTGAGCAGCGAGGTTATGAGCAGAAGGACACACAGTTCATCCTTTGAGACCAGAGGGAGGGGGAGTAGATGTGCTGGAGGGGGTTTTCCCTGAGGTGGAGGTCCTGAAGCCCAGGGAGATGAGCTAGATGGAATTAATGAAGAAATAGGCAAAGATTGTTGCTAAGCCCAGTGTCGAGCTTTAACAGGATACTTGAGTGGCGTCATGAAGATGTGCCACAGCTCCAGTGGGCAGAGGAGAGGGAGCTAAAGGACCTCTGTAGGGCTGACCAGGTGCCCAGCTGAGGTACTAGAACTTTCCAATAGTCCCCACAATGGTGTGATACTTTCTTGAAGTGCTCAGCCACAGTGATACAGGCTGGATGATACAGGCATGGATTTTAGCCTTGATCCAGGGTAGGGTGAGGTTGGAGGTTGCCCTGGAAGGACACGGGTGCTGGGGAGTCGAAGTGAGAGTGAGACAGTGGTTTGGGGGCCAACCTTGGGGCTAGGTGGGGAGAGAAAGATGGAGGGGATGCTGGCTTGTGGGAACAGTTTCCACTCAGGCTGGGGGGAGGAAGAGAGCGTGTGAGGGGGTGTGGAAGGGTGTGTGCCCTGCTTTCTTCCAGCTATTGGAGAGGAGCAAGCCATACCTTCTGTGTGTCTGGATGCAGAGGATAGTGCCTCTGTCTCACTGGGACAGTCCTGTGACTTTTCCCGACCATCCAGTCTCCTCCTCGAGGGTCTCATCGCCTGCTCCCATCACCCCGGCTCAGTCCACATTCCTCCCAGCTCTGCAGCCATCCTAGGAGCGGTTCCAGTACAGTGCACCCTCTGCTCCCACTTGCTCAGCCTCCCTGTGTGTCTGTCGTCGTAAAGGAGAAAGCTTGCTGCTGTCACTCTGGGTTTGAGCTCCCAGGCACCGCCAGTTGTTCCCAGCTTTCTAACACCATGGCATTTGATGCTGTGGCTTGTTCATTCTTCTACGAGAGACCAAGAGCTTGGTGGTCAGGAGCCAAGACTGTGGATTCATGTAGACCTGAGTTTGGGCTTTATCTCTGCCTCTTATTAGCCCTGTGACCTTGAGCGAGTCGCTCCGTCTCTTTGTCTCCATCTATAAAATGGGGACAATAGAGATGCCGACATAAGGAATGCGAGCTCTGTGGGAATGATCTCGGGGTGAAGACAGAGACCGGGATCCTGAACATGGCCAGGACTTGGATTAGAAATCCACCCACTTAGGAAATATCAGAAAGGGAGACAGAACATGAAGACTCTTAACCCTGGGAAACGAACTAGGGGTGGTGGAAGGGGAGGAGGGCGGGGGGTGGGGGTGAATGGGTGACGGGCACTGAGGGGGGCACTTGACAGGATGAGCACTGGGTGTTATTCTGTATGTTGGCAAATTGAACACCAATAAAAAAATAAATTTATTATTAAAAAAAAAAAGAAGTCCACCCACTAAAGCACCCATCTTTTGGGAAGGACCCCCATGAAGAAATGGGGACTTCTGAGGAAAGGCGATTAATCCGTGTCACATAGCCCCAGCCTGCACATTCCCAAACACCCCATTGTGCTTGAGTGGTTTATTGGCTCACAGACAACGAACAGTGCCGTAATTACATTCTAATTGTTGAGCACCCAGTGACTCTTATCTCCCCGCCCTCCACCCTGCCCTGTGGAACCTCTGTCACAGCCCACAAGTACTGTGACCGAGATCCGTGGGTTTTTTTTTAAGGGAACACACACTTGTATCCTGTGGGCTCCCAGTGTGTGCTAAAAAGACAAACTACTTAAAAACCATCTTGATTTTGTGAAGCACACTGACGTGTCACTTTTACTCTGCACTGCTTGTCACCCAGGATATTTAGGAGGGCACAGGTCTGAAGTAGCCTACGTTAATTGTGACACTCCTGGCATATTCATTGTCCTTGGGCTGGAAGGGAAGAGGCAGCGGAGAATAAGCAGCACCAGGCTGGGTGCGGTTGGCCACACACCACTTGGCCATGAAAGAGTGGGGCCTCTGGAGGTCTCCCAGGCTTGTGTGCAGCTTCTCGCTCTGAGTCCCTAAGGGGAACAGTTCTGTGGGCCCCAGGGCCTGAACTGGCTGGGTGTTTAGATTTTCTGGTTCTCTGAGGGGCAGAGTCTAGAGATAATGAAAGGGAAGCCTATGTGCAAATTCGTATTTCAAATTAGCTTTCTGGAGATGGAGATTTTGACACACACACACACACACACACACACACACAAAACAAAACACAGAAACCACTCCATAAAAACAATTAGAAACCAGTAAAAGAAGGCCAGCATGAATCATGAATCTGCAGAGAGATTTTTTTTTTTTGGCAAAGAAATCCTTGCTGCCCAATACGGTGGAGGTTTTGCCAGCACCCACAGGCTTCCAGCTCTCTGGTGGCCTTGTAAATTCCGAGTCACACTTTTGGAAAGCCATTTGGAAGTACATATCATGAACCATAAAAATATTTCATACCTTCTGAACTGGTTATCTCTCTTCTGGGAATTTATCCTAGGGCAGTCGATCTGAAAGGAGGAAAAATACCACATGCATGAAAATGCTGATTGTCTCGGTTTTAATACTAAGAATTTAGGAGCAACCTAAAGGACCAATGGTGACGGAACGCTGACTTAGATTGTGGTGTATTGAACCACAGAGTATCATCCAGTCGTTACTGTTTATAATTACGAAAACCACGTAGAAGTGCCTATCTGAGATGACAACCTTTCATGATATAAGTACGTGAAAATAAGCATAACATAAGCTGTTCTCTGTTCTGCGATTTCTACATAAAACAGGGGTATCTGTAATAAATGGAACCTGGGAAGGGCACACGGAAGGTGAGAACATTTGATGGGTTCACCGGGTGAAAACAGGAGTGATTGCTTTTCCTTCCTTGCACCCCCCCCCACACACACAGCCCCGTTGTTGTTTACATGTGGCAGAAAGTTAGATCCTAGTTTGTCACTGAATTGTTTGAGTTTGGTCATCTGTAAAATGGGTATAACGATCCTTCAGAATATTAGCAGCTCATCCCCCAGCCCAGGCTCTGTTCTTGGCCTGTCTATACATCCGCTCTTTAGCCTTCCCTCACCCGCCTTGGGGTGATGCTTGCAGGCAGGCAGGAGAGCTCGGACACTTTGTCTTTTGAGGGTCACTGGGAGCAGAGTTGGGTTTC
Source organism: Nyctereutes procyonoides (assembly GCF_905146905.1). NCBI lineage: Eukaryota > Metazoa > Chordata > Mammalia > Carnivora > Canidae > Nyctereutes > Nyctereutes procyonoides. The sequence goes on from NW_026575126.1 coordinate 75,819,128, forward strand.
CAAACCCATGGGGTTTGACTACAGAGGCAATGCCCTTAACTCTGCCAGTTCTCTCTCCTTCGCCTTTGCTTTCCTGGTACTTCCTAAGCATGTTGTCGAGGTAACGTATGCTCCGTTTGGGCTTGGCATTTAGCAGGAGCTCAGTATACCCTAGCTGCTAATCACCATCCTCATTATACTGTTTGTATACAGTATACAAATACAGTAATAAGAAAACAACAACAAAAGTGGAATCAGTACCTCGATGCTAATGTATACGGTGAGTAAAGCTTACAGGTAATGTTTCCAGGTCCATGCCCCAGTTTAATGAATTCTTAAGGTCCATCTTCAAATAACAGCATCTCTTACAGATTTACTTATTATAACAGAACCCTGTTAGAATGAGCTTCGGAAGGGCACCTGGGTGGCTCAGTTTGGTTGACTGTCTGCCTTTGGCTCAAGTCACGGTCCCAGGGTCCTGGGATCGAGTCCTGCATTGGGCTCCCTGCTCAGCAGGGAGTCTGCTTCTCCCTTTCCCTCTGCCTCTGCCCCTCCTGGTCATGCTATCTCTCTCACAATAAATAGATAAAAATGTTTTTTAAAAAAGCGTGAACATTGGACACCTTTAGCCTGGATGAGGCTAAAGTAGCACAGATTTTTCGCCAGCGGGGTCAGAAATGATTAGCAGTTTATTTTAGTTGAGATGTTTTTATTTATCATGCTTTGCCTCTCCTTGGCACTCTGTGCTTCTTTAAAAGCATTTTCATATTTATTTTTCCCTCATTAATTTGGTGAGACATGCGGTGGTCTCCTTACTTAACAGGTTGGGGGCTGCAACCTTTATTTTGATCATATACCTTATTGGTAAAAATTTTTGAGTGCACACCTCTATATTTGTTTACTTACAAATTATATGTTTGGCTCACAGTGCTGACAGATCAGATGTGAAAGCATGAGATAGCAAGGTGAAATAAGCGACATTTAAAAAAATAGTTTTCATAATATTTGATATAATAGCACAAAATCTTTTTGCTCTCATTACAGTATCATTACTAGTCATGTTTTCAACGGGAGCAGTGGATATATTTTATTGTCTTCAAAATCCTGATTTAGTCCTTTGTGATAAGGTAACTCAAATGTCTGGTTTTAATTCACTTATTTCAGGTTTCAGCGGCTGCAGAGGTACCTCAAGGAGATATGTGGATCCGAGTGGAAGAGGTTCATAGGCGGTGGTACTTATGAAATTATGATGCTCATTTTTTAGTCCCATTCGTGTATTATGCAAAGGTTTTTGTTGAAATTCAGCTGGTAAATTTTCATTTCTCAGGATGTCAGTCCCTTGTTCTTGCATACTAGCCAAAATGTGTGGCATTTCAATATTTTTAACAAATGGGTTGGAAGCCCAGTGAAATTCTTCATTTGGAAGACACTTAAAAGACTAGAAAAATCCGTTTCCAAGTTTTTGAAGTGTGCAGATATGAGTTTTTGTAAATCGAATTACAGCATTTTCAGCCACAAATCATTAATCACGGGAACGTTTCCAAACATCCATTTTCAGAATGCTTCTCCAATGGTACAAGTTTTTGTGTGGGCTTTTTTTTTTTTTTTTTCTTTTTGGAAAGTATTGCTTCCTCATTCATCGTTAAAAATGTCGTCTTTACCTGGAGGGAACAAATTAAACATATTTATTTTTCCTGAACATATCTTCTGGATGCTGTATGCTTTTGATAGTCACCTGTCATCCAAGAATAGACCATCAAATTTTGAACTTTAAAAGGATGATAATGCATCACTGCTTTTTAAATTCACAACTCTTCTTACGTTCTTGAATGCAAGATGGCCAGGAAACATCTGGGTGTTCCAGAAGATTTAGGTCACTGCCCACCTTATTAAAGAAGTTTGGTAAAAATATGACTGGATTTTAAAGATGGTGCGTTTTTACAATTGATGTCCTGGAGCCTTTGGTGCTATTTACAATGGTCACTTGCCAGGAGTGACGCAGTGAGTGAATTTCATTGGGCTGCTGTTTCTGTAACCTAGCTGCCAAGCCTGTTTTCATTTCAGGTGAAGCTCTCATTCCATTAGAAGCTGCATTGAGTTCCCTCCTAGAACAGAGGGAAATCTATTTATTTATTTAATTTTATTTTTGTTGTTTAAAAATATTTTTTAAATTTAAATTCAATTTGCTAACATATAGTATAACACCCAGTCTTCAGCCCATCACATGCCCTCCTCAGTGCCCATCACCCATTACCCCATCCCTCACCCTCTTCCTTTTCTGCAACCCTTTGTTTGTTTCCCAGAGTCAGGAGTCTCTCATGGTGTGTCTCCCTCTCTAATTTTTCCCACTCAGTTCCCCCCCTTTCCCATGTAATCCCTTTTACTATTTCTTATATTCCCCATATGAGTGAGACCATATGATGATTGCCCTTTGCCGATTGACTTACTTCACTCCCAGCATAATACCCTCCAGTTCCATCCACGTTGAAGCAAATGGTGGTTATTCGTCATTTCTGATAGCTGAGGAATATTCCCTTGTATACATAGACCATATCTTCTTTATCCATTGATCTGCCGAAGGACAGAGTTTTCATTTAGTTCAGAATACGAATTTACTGTAAGTCTTTTGTTCATTGACTCACAAAAAACAACAAAAATGATAACAACAAACCGAAGACAAACCCACAGCCCTTAGGCATGTCATTATGGAGACAGAACCTAGGGACTAGGACAAGCAGAGGAACCCTCACCCCAGAGCACAGCACACCTCCCCTGCACGCATCTTCCTCAGCTTTCTCTCTTCAGATTGTCACTGCTGTTTTCAGGACGTTTACCAGAGGCCTTTAATGACCAAGAAGTGCATTTAATTTGGGGACAGATTGTTTTAGGGGTGATAGTTCAGCTAGTTTTGCAATGGTCAAAAGCACAAGTGTCTCTCCAACAGGATTTCTTTCTTACCTTTGGCTGTAGAGCACGAAACCTTAAAAAATTATATATATTTTTTTCTTTTTACTTATTTGAGAGAGAGACAAAGCGAGAGAGTGTGAGAGAGTTCACAAGTGGGAGGGATAGGGAGACCCCCCACTGAGCAGGGAGCTCTATATGGGGCTCAATCCCAGGACCCCGAGATCATGACCTGAGCCGAAGGCAGACTTAACCAATGGAGCCACCCAGGCACCCTGAAAATCAAACTGTTAATCATGTAGTTTGGGGAAAGTTTGGAAGGCACTTGGATTGTGCCTCATAGGATGTTAAACATCACTGAGAACAGGATGGCGATTCTTGTTCATTTTCTGTGTGTGATGGTCTCTTGCTGTTCTTAGCTAATTGCTCAAGGCACAGTCTATTCTTAAGGTGAGGATCACTGTTATTTTTTTTTAAGATTTTATTTATTCATTCATGAGAGACACAGAGAGGCAGAGTCACAGGCAGAGGGAGAAGCAGGCTCCCTGTGGGGATCCCGATGTAGGACTCAATCCTGTGACCCTGGGGATCACGCCCTGAGCTGAAGGCAGACGCTCAACCACTGAGCCACCCAGGTGCCCCCAGGATCACTGTTATGGTAGTGGATCTGCACCTACATATTCCAGTTCTCCTCTGATCATCCTCTTTCTTCTTACTGGGTCTGTGTCAGATTGGCACTGTTTTTACTTCCTATCGTGGCTGAAGGCAATCTCCCATCAGGTGGGCAGGTGTCAGCTTTGCCCTGTTGGGTTGTTAGCCTGCGTTTGCCTTACCACCATCATCCTCTGTGCACATGCGCTTTGCAAGGAACATTTAAGCCGCTCTCCTGTTTTACAGAGGCTGGTTTTGTTAAAGCCGTGCCCTAGAATCTGGCAGTGGTGCGTGGGCATGTGTAAACTGCATGCTCAGTGCTGGGTGTGATCAGGCCCCAGCAGGTGTTGCATCCTCTGGGCTGTGGAGGTGCTGGGCTCACTCGGGCATTTTTTTCTTAACCACATGTGACAGCTCCCCCAGTGGGGACGCCACTGTTAGGGTGTGTATCACATGTGGTCAGAGTCAATATCCTGTCTTGTTTTCAGATCAATAAGCATTATGATAACGGAAGTTGTAGCATAGGCTTGTAATCTTGTTTTTTCTAAAAGACTTATTTACTTATATGAGAGAGAGCATATGAACAGAGGGAGGGAAGTGGGGAGGGAGAGGAGAATCTCAAGCAGACTCTCATGGCAGAGCCGGATGCGGGGCTCCATCTCAGGACCTTGAGATCGTGACCAGAGCCAAATCCAAGAGTCAGAAGCTCAACTGACTGAGCCATCCATGCTTATAATCTTTTATCTGCAGTTCTTTTTTTTTTTTTTTTTTTTTTTACTTATGATAGTCACACACAGAGAGAGAGAGGCAGAGACACAGGCAGAGGGAGAAGCAGGCTCCATGCACCGGGAGCCCGATGTGGGATTCGATCCCGGGTCTCCAGGATCGCGCCCTGGGCCAAAGACAGGCGCCAAACCGCTGCGCCACCCAGGGATCCCCTTATCTGCAGTTCTTAAACTCAAAAAAAAAAAAAAAAGAAAAGAAAGGTTTCCCAGCCCACAGAATGTACAACACCAAGAGTGAACCGTGATGTAAGCTATGGACGTTGGGTGATCATGATATTCAATGTAGGTTCCTCGATTATAGCAGACATGGGAGGTGCTGAGCGTGGGGGTGGCTGTGCATGTGTGCGGGCAGTGGACATGTGGGAAACCGCTGTGCCTTCCTCTCAGTTCTGTTGTGAACCTGCTCTAAAAAAAATAAAATCTTTACCACCTTTTAAAATATTATGATTAAAGTCGAACGCCCTATGAATATAAGGAAGGCTATTGATGGTATGTATGTGTTCCATTAGTGTGACTACATTTACAATGTATACCACAGGAATATTCATGTGTTCATTTGGGGTGCTGGCTTGAGCCCATCAAAGAGTACTAGGTCACATGTATTTAAACCCCCAACCCCAAATTCTGATTTTGAAACTGAGCTGGGCCCAAAGTTTTGGATAGGGGACTGTAACCCTGGATGCTCTTTCCATGGCCCTGTGGATGGTACTGCCTCTCCCTGGTGTGCATGCACCCCGCTTTTGAGCATACAGAGGGTGAAGCCAAAGCCCAGGAGAGTTGTTTGTCGCTCCAAGTCACCCAGCAAGCTGGAAACACGAAATGAGACAGGTCTAGTGCTGCTTTCACCAAGTCACATCCTGTTGCCCATCTGAGGAGAAGATTCTGGGTCTGGTTTAAAACCAGAGCTTCCCCAAGAGAACATGTCTATTGGTGGCCTCCTGCCAGGAGAGGGTTTCATTCATTGCCAGCATCAGCTGTGAGAGGCAATGTCAGCAAGTGGGATGAATCTAGAATCACAGAATGTTCAAGTTAGAACATTTTGTCAATGGATTCCTTTCTATTTCACTCGCCCATTCAACACAATATTTATTGATTCTGTGCTAAGAATCAAGCTAAGGCTGGGGAGGCCAAGATCAAATGTGTGTTAAGTACCGCCTGCCCTGAAGCGCCCACGGGTCGCTGTGGACAGACGTGGTGTCTGCAGATGGCATGCTTGCAGCTCCAGTGCAGCAGGCTGCATGCTCGGGACTCGGAGGGGAGGCCACCCCGACTCTGCAGACGGAGTGAGGACAGGTTCCTAGGGAAAGGAGCTCCTCAGTGGAGACGTGAAGGTTGACTGGGACTTGCTCAGGTGCAGGAGCCTGGAGAAGGTGCTTCAGGTGAGGGAGCAGCGTGGGTACAGGCGTGGCGGCTGGCTGGGGCCTTGCTCTGTCCCACTGCGTCTTTGTCTGTCTCAGCTCGGCGTTGCCCGCGATGAGCGCGGTGGGAGAGAACCCAGCCTGGGAGGCCGCCTCCTGTCATCCCAGGCCTGCGCCGAGGGGTGTAGATGCTCAGCGTGGAGCTAGTTTGAGCGGGGAGGGACGGGTTTGTCGAAAAATGCTTCCTAACCCCGGGCCCCACAGCAGTTCCTTCTGCGGCATCCGTGCGTGGATGGTTGGGTGGCCTCTCCTTGACTACTTCGTTGACATTATTTGGTTAACATAGAAATCAGTTTCTTTTACTTGGCTCGTCATTTGTAACTTCAGCTCGTTTTAAAACCTGGTTTTTTAGGGTGCTCTGCACAACTTCAGCATGTTCTTTTCTGGGAATTGGGTGCAGGATACTTCAATTTAATTCCTTTTGCGTTTCTCATTTTTCACACCCATTGCCTTATTATTCTTAACTATTATTAAAAGGAATGATAAAAAGTAATTAACCATCTGGAACAGATTCATGCTTCCCATTAGTCAGGGCATCCATTATAAAACCTCCCCAAAGTTCAGCCTTGGAAATAAATTCTCCAAGTAGGTGGATTAGCTAATGAATTTTTCTTCTCTAAAGGCGAGTGTATTTTCCCAGCACAGCCAGTGCTTCACTGCCCATTTATCAAAGGGGGGAAAAGTAGAAGTGAAAATGGAAACAACTTATCAATATAATTTACTGTGTTAAGGCTGTAGATTTGATAGGGTTTTTGTAGGGCTTCTGCACTGTACTTTCCTACTACTATTTATTTTTACTGTGGCTTTTAACATCAGCTCATTCAGCCAGTGCTCCTTTCGGGGTACCTAGGAAACTGCCTTGGCCCTTCCAATCCATGACGGGGAAGATGGAGATGGCTCTGTAGCAGGAAAGCACCAAGAAAATGTTGGAGGTTCAGCTTGTCATGTGTGAGTCCTGCTGTGAATATTAGGGGTACTTGGAATTTGCCGAGAGGAGGAATTATGTTATGTGGTGGTGGGTAAGCTCTGGGTCATGCCTGGGTTCCATGAATCCCTCCCTCCCACCTGGGCATGGATAGGACGATTGGTTCCTGGAAGACCCTCATGACTGGGGGCGCATCTGTGCCGGACTGCCATACCGGCTCTTTGTACATAGAACCCCAGACATTCGCTTCCCTCCGCTACTTCCCTGGTGTCCCACAATGGCTAATACCCAGGAATTGAGCTAGGATTTGTCATCACTCAGCGTTCCCTCCAGATTCCGGGCTGCCCTTGAGCTGACATAGGCTCAGAGCCCGAGAGTCCCTCCTTGGGGAGGTGCCTCTGCCCTTGGTGCTTCTTCTTCCACACAGAACATGGGGCCAGGCCCCCGTGGGCTGCAAGGCTGGCTCCCCATCAGCTGTGTCAACAGGAACCGTTTGCTTCTCACCAGATCTGAAGCTGTTCACGGCACTCAGAATTCCCAACGTGCCATGCTGATTCATGGCCAAGAGTGAACTCTTCATGCTCCATGAACTCTTCTAGTTTTGTATTAGGCTGATAAGGCTTAGCTTGAGTACATTGTCCTTCATGAAGCTTTGATAATGCTAGTTTACAAGTCGATTCTATTCAACAAATATTTATACACCACCTTTTGTATGCCAAGCCCCGTGCTGCGCGCTGAGGATACAGGGGTGAATGAAGCATGGATCTGTTCCCAAGGAGCTCTGACTTTGCTGATCGATGAACATACAGAAAAGTTACAGATAAATATGGTAAGTACCATGAAGAGAGGTCTCAGGAATATGCCACAGGAGCCCAGAGAAAAGCCTCCCCATCTACTTGGAGGCTTGGGAAAACCTGCACAGAGAGGATTATATTTATGCTGGGCCTTGATGTGTTCCTAGGAGTTTGCCAAGTTGAAAGCAGTTGAAGCAGAAAGGATATGTACAGAGGCATGGCTTGAAAGACTGTGGGGTGGGGCATGGTGTTTCTTTTTTTTTTTTTAAAGGTTTATTCATTTATTTTTAGAGAGAGTGAGCGCATGCACGAGCAAGGTGGGGGAGCAGGGGGAGAGGGAGACAGAAGATCTCAAGCAGTTTCATACAGGCATGTCTTTAACTCCTCAAATAGATGACACTTGAAGGCAAGGGGGGATGGCTTTCTATTTCTTTTTTAAGTCCTAAGCACCAAGATCTACTAAAGTATTGTCAAAGCATGTAGAAGTCCTGCCACTTGCTGCTAGTTACAGAGTCTGCAGCAGGATTAGTGTGCCTCTGGAGCCTCTGTGTTGACCTCAGCCCTAGATGGCTCCTAGAGACGGAGAACTTTGTCCTCACCTCCCCTGCCCCCCAAATCCAGATATGGAGAATTAATTAATTCCCCAGTGTGGTGATGTTGGAGATGGGGCTTTGTGAAGTCACGAGGGTGGAGCCCCCATGAATGGGATTAGTCTAAAAGCTCCCTTGTCCCTTCCACCATATGAGGACACAGTAAGAAGATGGCTGTTTGCGAACCAGAAAGTGAGACGTGGAATCTGTTGGTGCCTTGATCTTGGAATTGCCAGACTCCAGAACTATGAGAAATGAACATATCCTGTTGAAGCCACCCAGTTTATGATATTCTGTAACGGCAGCCTGAGTGGACTAAGACAGAGGCTTCCAGGTGAACGGAGGTGGTGGCCCCTGTCCAGTGGGTCAGATCTAATTCAGGGAATGTACTCAGCGGACAGTGTCACAGATAAGAATGGACGTTGATAAATTAAACTGCATGCAGAGGATGGAGACCTGCTATCCTTTGTCTTGTCCTATGAACAAAAATTAAGGGAGCAGAAAAGTTGCCAGAGAGGCCTATGTGTGTTGGCTGGGTGGGTGGGAATCATGGTCATTAAATATCTGCAGGAATTTCTTGTGGAAGAAGGATTCATTTTGACCTGTGTGGCCTCAGGGGCTGGACATAGAGGTTGCATTGAGGCAGATCTCCCCCTAAACACTGATGCTGCTTAAAAGCACAACAGGCTGTTTAGAAAGAATAAGCCTCCCTGGATGAGAGGCAGAAACAGCAGGGATATTTTCAGGGAGCTTCCTTTTCTGGGTAGGGGATCCCACCAAATGATTTGTAATGTCGCTTCCAATTTGAGGATTCCATAAATCTCTTGATGCTTCTCTAATGCTGCCATTCTATCCTGGCTGCGAGCACAGGCCAGGCTGTGTGGAGACATCAGAAGCTGAGAGGGTAGCTGACTGACACCTAGCCTCTGTCTTCATTATTTCAGTGTGTGGGATCCATTTGCCAAGACAAATTGGGGAAAGTATTTTTAGCTGCGGCATTTACTTTCATGGGACCCAGTTTCCTAGAAAAACTCTGTTCCTCCTCTTTTATGCTGCACCTTATCAGTCCCCAGGATTTTTACTCCTTGGGGTGCTATTTAGATTGTTTTCTTTTTTTTAAATAATAAATTTACGTTTTATTGGTGTTCAATTTGCCAACATACAGAATAACACCCAGTGCTCATCCCATCAAGTGCCCCCCTCAGTGCCCGTCACCCACTCACCCCCACCCCCTGCACTCCTCCCCTTCCACCATCCCTAGTTCGTTTCCCAGAGTTAGGAGTCTTTATGTTCTGTCTCCCTTTCTGATATTTCCTACCCATTTCTTCTCCCTTCCCTTATATTCCCTTTCACTAATATTTATATTCCCCAAATGAATGAGAGCATATAATGTTTGTCCTTTTCCGATTGACTCATTTCACTCAGCATAATACCCTCCAGTTCCATCCACATTGAACCAAATGGTGGGTATTTGTCATGTCTAATGGCTGAGTAATATTCCATTGTATACATAAACCACATCTTCTTTATCCATTCATCTTTCGATGGACACCGAGGATTCTTCCACAGTTTGGCTGTTGTAGACATTGCTGCTAGAAACATCGGGGGTGCAGGTGTCCTGGCGATTCATTGCATCTGTATCTTTGGGGAAAATCCCCAACAGTGCAATTGCTGGGTCGTAGGGCAGGTCTATTTTTAACTCTTTGAGGAACCTCCACACAGTTTTCCAGAGTGGCTGCACCAGTTCACATTCCCACCAACAGTGTAAGAGGGTTCCCTTCTCTCTGCATCCTCTCTCACATTTGTGGTTTCCTGCCTTGTTAATTTTCCCCATTCTCACTGGTGTGAGGTGGTATCTCATTGCGGTTTTGATTTCTTTTTCATCTCTTAAACCAGTTTGATTCCAGAAGGACTAAAACCCAGGTGTTAAATTTCACCCAAGAGAGATAGCCTCCTATTGATTACTACAGAAAATACCCACTCCTGAGTCAGTGGCTGACTTTAGAGTGGGGTTCTCAGCTTTGCCCAAACTCTGAAATCACTTAGGGAGGTTTGAAACATCCCAATACCCAGGCTGCATACAGACCGGTTAGATCAGGTCTGGGTGGGGCTAGGTACCAGAGCTTTATGAAGCTCTCTGGTGGTTCCCCCTTCAGTCAAGTCTGAGAATCATAGTTTAAGATGCATTTGGATTCCCCTTGTAGGACCTCTTGGCCTCTGTTCCATTTTAGACTTTAAAGAGATGGAGAAAAACAGCTTGCAGTTCTCACACCTGCCACCTGTATATTTTGGGGAAGTTAATTGAGTTCTTGGAGCCTCAGTATGGAGCCCCTAGAAGGTCAGTTATGAATGTCATGTCCTTGATATGGTTCCTGGTGAGGATCTCACTCTGGAGCTGTTAGCTATGATGACAACAATGATGTTGATGATGATAATATTGTTGAGGGCAGTGATAATGACAACGATGATGTTGATGTTGGTGATGGCAATGATGACAGCGTTGATGATGACCGTGTTCATAATGATGACAATGACCATGTTGATAACAATGATGGCAAGGATGAAGATGAAAATATTCATGACAACAGTGATGATGATGAGGAAGAGGATGACAATGTTGGTGATAGTGTTCATGATGATCTCAATGACACTGTTGATGATGCCGCTGATGAAGATGATCACGAGGATGAAGATGATGAGGATGAAGATGACAAGGTTCATGATGATAACAGTGATGATGGTGACGAGGATGAGGATGACAGTGTTGGTAACATGATGGTGATGATGATAATGATGATGACAACCATAATACACACTGGCTGGGCACTCTCCTGTATGGCTGTGGCCTTTGTGCCAGGTGTTTTGCACATGAACTTCCTGTGTTCCTCTCAGTAGTCCTAGGTGGTGGTTACTATTAATATCTTGCCATTTCCACATCACCACCTCCATGGAGAATGATGACATTTGTAGAGCACACTGCACTAAAGATGTGACAGCTGCGGGGGCTGGAGGTGATGAGCCTGGTCCCGGTGCCAAGAGCCATGAGCATGGTGGGGATCAATATCTTGGGCACCTCCCGGAATCTCACCTTAATAGCCAGAAAGCTCTGCCTTTTCTACATGATGTTGTTGATGGGAAAGAAGAGTATGAGGACTATTGCTGTCTTGGTCCCATACGCACATCATGTCACTTCTCATTGGCAGGCAAATTACAAGTGTTCACATGGCATATTTTTCATTCTTAGGGAATTTTATGGACTAAGTTGTGTTCCTCCAAATTCATATGTTGAAGTTCTACCCCCCTCCCAGTACTCAGAATATAACTGTATTTGGAAATAAGGTATTTAAAGAGTCAGGTGAGTTAAAATGAGGTCTTTAGAGTGAACACTAATCTAATGTGACTAGGATCCTTATAAGAAGAAATTAGGGATCCCTGGGTGGCTCAAGCAGTTGAGTGTCAGCCTTTGGCTCAGGTGGTGATCCTGGGATTCCAGGATGGAGTCCCACATCGGGGTCCTGTAGGGAGCCTGCTTCTCCTCCCTCTACCTATGTCTCTGTCTCTCTCTCTCTCTGTGTTTCTCATAAATAAATAAATAAAATCTTAAAAAAAAAGAAGAAGAAGAAATTAGGACATGTAGAGAGGGAAGACCATGTGAACACACAGCAAGAAAGCAGCCATCTACAAGTCAAGAAAAGAGGCCTCAGAGGAAGCCAGTGCTGCCCACATCTTGATCTGAGACTTTGGCTTCCAGAAACCGTGAGAACACAGATTCTGGTATTTGAGCCACCCAGCCTGTGGTGCTTTGTTATGGCAGCCCATGCAGACTAATACAGATACAGAGGCTTCTTTACCACTTTCTGGCATCTGCCTTTAGAACTTCATTGGGTTTCTCCTGCCTCTAAAAGAGTGGTTCTCAAACGTTAGCAGGTGTCAGAATACCCAGAGGTCTTATTAAAGCAGATTTTTGGGCTTTACCCCTAGAGTTTCCGATATGTCAGTGTGTGAAATCAGGGGGGACCTGGAAATTTACATCTTTAGAATGTTCCAGGTGTCTTAGTTTGGCTCAGTGCAACAAGCTGCCACTTCTGGAGCTGGAGATCCAAGATTAGGATGCTGGCGTGATTGAGGTCTCATGAGAGTCCTCTTCTGGGTTATGAATTCCTGCTTTCGGGTTGTGTCCTCATCTGGTAGAAGGAGAGGAGCTAGCTCTCTGGCTTCTTCTCAGGTCACAACTCCCATTCAAGAAGGCTCCACCGTCATGATCTAATTACCTCTCAGAGGCCCCAGATTACCTCCAGATCCTATCCGCCTGGGAATTAGGGCTTCAACACAGGAATTCTGGGGGATACAGACATTCAGTGTGTAACACTAGGTGATGTGGATGCTGCTGGTTTGGGGATGCTGTCTTAACAGGCCTGTAGGTGGTTCTCAGCAGGCCCTTCAAGCCTTTTGAACACTTCGGGATTGATGGGAGTCCTTCTGGGTTCATGTGCCTGAAGTGGCTGGTGTTCAAGTCCTACCTCCTTTCCTCTCTCTCACCTTCTTTTCTTGGATCTGGAAGCATCTGAGTGCAGTAAATCCCTCCTTTCTCATAGGCCTTTTGGTTGGACAAACAGAAGGGCAACACCTTTATCTATTTGGAGTCCCTCTCCCCATGTGGTTGGGGTTCCACTCTCCCATACACAGGTATATCCCTGGGGTTACAGAGATGATGAACGCAAGCAGTCGTGTTAATAAAGTTACTATAAAAAAGTAATTAATGCCAAAGACCTTTGAGTCGGCTACCATGATGACAGAGTGCCAGGTGGCTTACCTTTGCACAGAGAGAGAAAAGACAGCTCAGCAGAGGCAGGGGCATCACACCTGGGGTGCGCCTGAGAGCAGAGATTTTCCTGGCAGAGAGGAGGGCATGCTGGGCTCCCGTCAGAGACAGTGGCATGTGCCAAGGCATGGGGGTTGGCAACAATTCAGCCTCTTGAGGTAATGAAGGGTGGCTTGAAGCATAAGTTCTGTGGGTGGAGTGTGGTGGGAGCCGAGGCAGGAAAGGTGGATGCCATCCCCACCTACTGGGTGTTTAGTACGTATCTTAGGAATGAGGCTATGTATCTTATGCCGCCTCTGTAACAAATGACTACAGACTTTGTGGCTTAAAACAACGCTTTTATGCTCTTTTAAGTTATCAGGGTCAGAAGTCTTTTTTTTTAATTTTTATTTATTTTATGATAGTCACACACAGAGAGAGAGAAAGAGGCAGAGACACAGGCAGAGGGAGAAGCAGGCTCCATGCACCGGGAGCCCGACGTGGGATTCGATCCGGGGTCTCCAGAATCGCGCCCCGGGCCAAAGGCAGGCGCCAAACCGCTGCGCCACCCAGGGATCCTTCAGGGTCAGAAGTCTTAAAGGAGACTTACGCACTAAGATCCATGTGTCAGGAGGGCTGTATTCCTTCTGGAGGCTGCATGGGAGAATTGGATTTGTCCCTTGCCTCTGCCAGTGTCTAGAGGCTGCCCCTGTTCCTTGGCTGCAGCTGCAAGGTTGGATTCTCTGCTTTTATGGCCACATGGTTCCTCTGACTGATTGTCTCGTGTCTCTCTTATAAAAATCCTTGTCTTTATTATTTATTTATCCATTATTGTCTCTGTTTATTACATGGGGATTGCCCAGATGACCCAGAATTAGATCCTGGATCAAGATCCCTAACTTACACCTGTAGAGCCCCCTTTTCTGCCAGATAAGGTAACATTCGTAGGTTCTGGGGATGAGGACTGGACCTTTATTATTGGAGGTCATTATTTAGCCTGCCACAGGGCCACTGAAGAATTTTTAAGTCACCTCAACAAGATGAGCGAGAAATCCAATGTGGAAGATCAGCTCTGCTGGTCCTCGAGGCCGTGGGACCCTCAAATGGGGTCATTAATCAAGAAGAATCCAGGTCCTGATGAATTACTGAACTCTACCTCTGAGACTAATGATGTACTAGATGTCGGCTAATTGTATTTAAATTATAAAAAGAAAAAAGGAAAGAATACAGATCCTTCCGTGATCTGCCTGGCTTACTCTTCTGGTCGTCAGGTCCCTCAGGATTCCTCCCGGGCCTGCGTGGTGAGGTCCCCAGCACATCTGCTTCCTATTGGCAGACGACACTCTGCCTGGTGCATCGGTATTTAGTCGCCCGTCTCATTTGTTAGGCTGCGAGTTTCTCGAGCACCTTGCAATGCATCAGCTGCGTAGTAGGCTCTGGCTTTTGTCTGTCAGTGTCATATTTGTATGTCGACGTTGGGTGGCACCTGGGCAGCAGCCGATGCCGGGAATCATGAGATCTGCGGTTGCTAGGACACCTGCTCACTCTCCACGCCTTCCTGGAATGATGACAGGGGCTGAGCTGGTAACCTTGATCTCTCTGGTTAGGGATTTCTACATTTTGTCCCCTTCAGGAAGTCATGTATCTTCCAGGATGTCATGTAGTCTTTAAAATGGGCATAAATAAACCTAATAGCTGAAAATGACTTGGAAATCATTTAGCAAGGAGGAATAATTCAGTTGGAAATATTAGAAAGCAATTTTCAAGGCTACTTGCCTGTGTATTTCCAGAAATGTGCTCTCCCTTGAGATAATATTTCTTGCATCCGTTTCAGTAAATATCTGTTCTGTTCATTTGCTGATGGGTTTGGGGGCGTTCTGTCTCCTGGCTCGTCCTTAGCCTCTTTTATCCTGCTTGTTCCTTAAAGCCACAGAGAATAGTAGGCTCCTTTGTTTAAAAACAGGAAACAGGATGGGAAGGGGACTTTACCTTTTGCTTGGAAATTCTGGTTTCTTGTCCCAAAGCAGAAAGCAATAAGAGAGGGTTTCCCATTCTTTAGGGAGAAGGTGGAGCCCTCACGGGAGGACCCAACCAAAGATGGTGTGATTGGTCCACGCTCATGACGTCTCCTCTGTGTGGACAAGATGTGTTCATGGAGGAGACTTGTGGGAGAGATGAGGTGCTTTCTCTTTCCTCCGGGGGCCTGAGTCCCCCCAATATAAGCAGACCCCACAGAGAGATTGGGGGGCGGCTTCCAGAAGAGGAGTCTGGCTTCTCCTTGGCTGGCTGGAAGTTTGCTGAGCCCTAGCTCTCCTAGGTCGGTCTTCAGAAGAGGGGGAGGGGGGGGGCAGAGTCTGATGAGACTGTTCCTGGGAGCCCTGGAATGTGGAAGACATTGACATGAGTCCTCAGGGTCGGGGGCACCTGTGTGGACATGGGGTCCTGAAGGCAGGAGGCCAGCAGCAGGCAGGGGGCGGCCTGCACAGTGTCCCCTCCCCCTGGGGCAGGCAGGTGCGAGTCCCCCGTGGCCTCCTGGAGGCCTGAGGGGCTGTGGGGGAGGGGCAGGCTGCACAGGGGGCTCTGCTGGGCGCTGGGGCTGCCCAGGTCGGGCCCGGTGAGTCCCAGAAGAGCTAATGGCCACATCCGGGAGCCCCAGGTGAGGGGGTCTTCACAGCAGGCCTGGGGAGCCCCTCGAATGTGCCCTGCGGGAAAGCCCACCTTTGATCGCCTGCCAGGAGGTACCCCGAGACCTTGGCTGCAGAGTCTGTGAAAGGCGGGGGGCTCTGCTCCCCTGGCGGAGTCTGATCCCTCGTCCTGGGCCCTGGAGGAGTCAGGAGGTGGGGCTGGAGGAGGAGCGGCGGAGGGAGGTCGGCGGGGCGCACCTGCCTGTGCGGGTGACCTCCGTGGGGGCCGGGCATGGGCGGGAGAGGACACCGGCGCCCCGGGCCGCCAGCACCTGGGAGAGCCCAACCCCGGCGCAGTGTCCGCAAGTGCGAGGGAAGGGAGGGCCGAAGAGTCGCTGCGGGGTGATCGCCAGAGGAGCGGGCGGCCCAGCGCAGCCCCGCGACCCAGAGAGACACGAGGCCAGTGCCTTTTGATCCCCCCGGGTTCAGCCCATTCCGTACATTTGTTTTAAAAAAAACCTGCCAGGAGCCCCGGAGAGGAGTATCACTTGGGATCTGAGGCCCAGTGTATTGAGCGAACCCCTCTGTAGGAGGTAGTGGCCCTGGGAGGTAGGTGTGCACGCGTCGCCTCGCATCAGGGCCAGCACCCAGCGGGTGCTCACACATTTGTCTCCCTGCTGCCCCACACACTTAACAAGCATGCTTTACACTCAGGGAATCCTCACAGCAGTCTTGTGAGTGGGTGCTCTCAGTGCCATTTTGCAGAGGAAAAAGAAAGCACAGAGAGGTTAAGAAACTCACCTAAGGGCGCACAGCAAGTGTGGAGGAGCAGGGATTCGTCTGCCAACCCAGGCCTTCTGGTGTGTGCACTCTCTCTCTCCCTCTCTCTCTGCCCTCCTCTCCCTATCATCTGTCTCAGTTTTTTATTACAGAATTTCCTAAAACACAAACTAAAGAGAATGATATCACGTACCTGATAGACACACATCTCCAGCCCTTCTCAATTTATAAGCTGTGCTCCGAACCCCATGCTCTTCTCCCTGTTTTAGCAAATTTGTTTGAGGTGGTGGATGTTTGCTGAGCCGATGGATAAAAAAATAAAAAAAGAAAAAAAAGAAAAGCGAGGAGTAATTGCCATTTGATACAGAGCAGAAGAGCTTAGCTCTGGTTGAAGCTGTTCATCCCCCCTCCCACATTCTGCATCAGCTGCAGGAAAAAAAAAAAGGCAAGCAATTTAAATTCTGCATGCTGACTTAGTTTCGTCCTCATCTTATCTGACCTTATTTAGTTAGACAGAAAACAAAAACAAACAAAAAAAAAAACAACAAAACAAAACATCAGGAAGGCATTTTCTAGGGATTTCATCATGACTCTTTAAATGATTTTCCCATTTACACTTATATAATTGTTTCATATTGGTTAGTCTTAATAATATCCAGTTTCATTTCTAAAGCAAGCTGACAAAAGCTTTTAAAGACTCACTCATTCAAATGTGTTAGAGAAGCTGAGAATAACAATGTGCTGCCAATTCATTTACTTTTCAATATTTTCTGCCTCAGGGTGCTGCACTTTTCCTTTAAAAAAAAAAATCCACAGGTACAGAAAAGCCCTCCACCTTGATCTCAGGTCCCTGTTCCGGGTGCTGTAATGTAGGAGTTGGCCACCCTTTGAACCCAGCCCGCGTTCAACCGCAGACCCTCTCAAATACCTCATGTCCTCTGGCTCAAAGCTCCAAAAGTGTTTTTTGAAAGAATCTGATCTTACAGGAGTGAAAAAAAAAAAAAAAACACCTCTGGCCTTCATTCAGATTTTTCCTTTAAGTGAACTGATTAAAGGCTAATTTTCTTATAATAAAACTGACCTTCGTGGTTGTAGTTTCATGAGTTTTGGCAATGTATGCAGCCGTGTATCTCTCACAGTCAGGATACAGAGCTGTTCCATCTCGTAAAAGCTTCCCTTGTGAAAGCCCATCTGCTCCCTGCTTCTGGGATTTTGCTAGTCTAGAATGCCATGTAAATGAGAATCCTACACCGTGTAGCCTTTTGGGTGTGGCTTCTTCCACTCAGTATATAATGCTTCTGAGGTTCATCGGTGTGGTTGCATCTGTCAGGAAGAGTTCATGCCTTATTGCCAGGTGGTTGTCCAGTGTACGGATGGACATTTGGGTTGTTTCCAATTTGGAGCAATCATGAATAAAGCTGCTGTTAAACATTCATATATGGCCATTGTGTGAACATATTTTTTCATGTCTTTTGGATAGATACCTAGGAGCGGGATCGCTGGACCATCTGGTGATCAGTGTGTGCATTGTTGGCAACAGCATATAAGATTCTAGTTGTTCCACATCCTTGCCCACACTTGGTGTTGTCAGGTATCTTTTTAGCCATTCTTTTATATGTGCAGATTCCTATACATGGAAGGATAGGAATGCAGTATTTAAAATCCAGCTGCAGTGAATTGCTCCCATGAGCCTCTTTCTTCAAGAAGTTGACTGTAGGATTCCCTGGGTACGGGTGAACGTTGTGCCACCAAAGTGAATGGGACACTCTGCAGCGTAGCTCTTGGCAAGGTGGGCAATGTAATGGAACCATGTGGCATGATGGGAAGAACATCCACTTGACAGCCTGGGACCGAATTCCCTTTTTGCCACTTATCATGCCCTAGACATCTAGCAAATCATTTAAAGCCTGGGCCTGCCTGTCCCCTTCTGTGAAATGGAGATAATCATGCCTGCTTGCCCACCCTCCTGGAGAGTGAAGAAGAGCCTTGAAAAAGGAACAGTGCCATCCAGAGAAGAAAGGAGGGCATGATTATTTTTATTGCTATCGAATTGCTGCTGCCTGAAACCCCAGGCCTGAAGTAGAGCATTACTGTTATTAGCAGTGAAGGTCAAGAGGACTGTTTTTCATCCGCTTTGTTATTTTTAACCATTTTATGTACATATAATCCCATGAAAATGCCAGGGAAACTGCTTGGAATAGAAACTGCATGTTCTGCTGTGATTTTTAATACAAAATTCTCTTTAGGCATCACGACCTCTTGTAATCACTCACCTTACTTCCCAGATACCAATCCTCTGCAATGTTATTGGAGACCTTGCTCCAGTTTCAAACACTGTCAACTCTTGCTCATAAAAGGAGCTGTTTATATAGTTTGTGGATTATGCCTTTTCCCCCTTGGACCATTTGTTTTACTGCTCAATGCCATTCTCAGTTGGTTCAGACAGGAGGAACGGAAGGTAATGAAATGTAGGCTGGATTATTTTTTTCCCTGGTTATGGCTGTTGTTGAAAGTTTGGCTAAAATGTAGTGTTTTGGGCTCTCTGGGGATTTGAATTATTCATGCTATACCCCCTTCCTCTGTTAGCAAAGTCAGCAAACAGTTGAATGAAGGTGGACAATGAGCTATTCCTGTTTGTGGTCTATGGTTTCTATCTTACATACATCAGAAGGTTTTGTTCAAAGTTTGTATGGAGCAGAATTTATGAGGAGCTCACTTCTCATTTGTACGTTGGAGACAACAAATATTTCTTTTGGGGAAGTGAAGGCGGGAGCAGGCGAAGGAGCCTTTGGCCGAGCATTCTCTGATGAGCTATGAAAAGTTTGATTGTTACTGATGGCCAAGTACAATAGTGGCATTTCTAAAAAATTTTCTCAAACGAGATACTGTGGGTATGTGAGGGAGAGAAGGAGTGAGTCATAGGTCTCCCCTGACCTCTATTTTAATTTCAGAGTCTCACTTTAGAGATGTAAACCCACAGAAAAATGCCTGGCTGCTGGCACCGCACACAGAAACACTCCTGTTCATGTCTAGCGGTGCTGCGCTGGGAAACGAGCCCTTGCGTGGGGAGCGGGGGCGCAGGAGTGTGGAGGCGGGCGGGGGGCCTTGGTGCAAGGCTCCTGCCACGGTCAGTGTCAAGCTACCAGTAATTGACAGCTGGCTTGCAAAGTTCCTGACTATCTAGCAGCCGGCTCTGGCGGAGCTGGCTCCAGCACACCATTCATTTCAAGGAGCATTCTGCGTTTGTCAGTGATCCACTTTCACGTGTTTAATTTTCCCACAGATTCCCCTTAGAAGATATTTGTCGAGCGCATTGCACTTCACATCAGTGCCCACAGTGATAGGTTAAAATGCGTTGGCAGGTGTCAGCTGGCTGATTTTGCTTTGACTGCAAACCCTCATCTCTGTGCCCTTGTGTGTTTCTGTGGGTGCCGCAGGCCTGTGGATGCTCCAGAGACTGGGTGGACGGGAAAGTTCAGGGCTTTCTGGTTTGCATTTCAAAGTGAGGGTGATAACTCCTGTAAGAAAAGTTAGTTTTCCAACCAGGAACATGGCTATTAAGGTAGTGGGGGACCAGCCTCCAACCTGCCTTTGGGGGGCCACAGCTCCTGCCCTTGGTCCCTGGTCTCTAGAGGGGCTGATGCAGCCTGTGAGGGTTCTGTCTCAGGAGTCAGGTCCCCACGCAAACTACAGAGTGATTTCAGCAGCAGGAGGCCCCATAAAATGAACGCAGAAATGACCTGAAGGGTTTGTGTTTGCCTCCTGCTGGCCTGGCGGATGGTTTAGTCTCCAGAACCCCAGCTTACCCCCTTGATCAAATCACTATAACCCCTCCATTACAGCAAGGTTGTCAGAGTGGGGATTCCCAGATGGGCAATGGCAGCAGTGCTGCTGACCTGTTACAAATGTAGATTCCTGGGCCCCCTCCAGATCCCGGCACCAGAAGCTCTGGGGGTGGGTCCAGGGATGGGTCAGTGCTTACTGAGCTCTGCAGGTGACACCAGTGCCTGTTCAACTGTGAGACCTGCTGAGTCATGGGGCTGCTTATGTGAACACGCAGCCCAGAGCCTGATATGTGTATGAGCTGTACGGCAGCTCCACGGAGGGCCCTCCGAGGGAGACAACACTCGGTGGTCTGCAGTTCAGAAAGAGGGACAGATAACGCTGCCGGTGCTACGGTGGTGACTTTGTGGACAGGGGTGGCCAGCAGGAGGAAGGAAGAAGGGCTGCTTTTGCAGGGTCAGGCAATAGAATCACCCCTCTCTTAAGTATGGGTTAGCCCCTGCCTGCTGTTGCCCAGCTTACAAAGAGCCCCCTTTCTTTTTTTTAAATTAATTTTTATTTATTTATGATAGTCACACACAGAGAGAGAGAGAGAGTGAGGCAGAGACACAGGCAGAGGGAGAAGCAGGCTCCATGCACTGGGAACCCGATGTGGGACTCGATCCAGGGTCTCCAGAATCACGCCCTGGGTCAAAGGCAGGCACCAAACCGCTGCGCCACCCAGGGATCCCTGGAGCCCCCTTTCTAAGTTGGGGCCCAGTGCTTGGTTCTGACTTGTGGAGCCCTAGGAGAACGTGGTCTTGCTGCTGAGAGGTGGAAACAAAGGCACAATGGCCCACTTTTCCTGTAGCCAAGCTATCAGCTCCTGTCACTACCTGTGCTCTTGCCGGCTTTCTTTTTCTCCCTAACATTTAATACTCACTGCACTTAAGTCCATCATTTGTGATTAGAGTGTCTATTTGTCTCTTGTTTCCCTTGCCTAGCAGAATATAAGTACTGTAGAGGCAGAGACGTGATATTTAGTTTGCCTTTGTCTCCCCAGCACCGTAGCGCAGTGGTGGGCATGCCTGTAAAGGTCTGTGGGATGCATGGTGAGAAGACAGGGAGAATGTCAGTGCCGAGTGCAACCGCAGTGCTTCACGGATGAAGGAGACATGGTTTACATCACAGTATGTCTGAAGTGTCTTTGGTGATGTGGAAGCACTAAAAGAGGCCATCAGAAAGTAGAGGACAGGGGCTCCTGGCTGGCTCAGAGGACTGTATGACTCTTGAGCTCAGGGTTGTGAGTTCGGACCCCACATTGGGCCTGGAGCTTACTTAAAAATAAAAAAAAAAAGTAGAGAGCAAAACAAGCTGGAAACATCCCTCTTCCTGACTTTAAAATGGATTACAAAGCTAAGGGAATTAAAATAGTCTGGTCTTGGCGGGGCATCTGGGTGGCTCTGCCAATTAAGCATCCAACTCTTGATTTGGGCTTAGATCATGATCTCAGGGTTGTGAGAGTGAGCCCTGGATGGGGCTCTGTGCTGAGCATGGAGTCTGTTTAAGATTATTTCTCCCTCTGCCTTCCTCCCCACTGCTCGTATGCTCTCTCTCTAAAAAAAAAAAAAAAAAAAAAAAAAAAAAAAAAAAGACACCTATAGACCAGTGGGACAGAATAGAGAGCTTTAAAATAAACTCTCAAATGTACAGTCAACTGGTCTTTGACAGAGGCACCAAGAATGCAGAGTGGGGAAAGGACAGGCTCCTCAACAAATGGTGCTGGGAGAACTGGATACTCACATGCAAAAAGAATGAAACCAGACCTATTTCTTACACCATACTCAAGAGTCAACTTAAAATGGATTAAAGACTCGAACATAAGGCCTGGAAATGTAAAACTCCTAGAAGAAAATATTTTTAAAAAGTTTCTTGACATTGGTCTTGGCAGTGATTTCTTGGATATGACACGAAAAGCACAAGCAACAAAAACAAAATTAGACAAATGGGACTACATCAAACCTAAAAGCATCTGCGCAGCAAAGGAAACAATCAGCAGGATAAAAAGGCAGCCTACAGAATGCGAGAATATATTTGCAAGCCATCTATCTGATAAGGGCTTAATATTTAACATACGTCAGAACTCCTACCACTCAATAGCTTAAAACCCCAAATAATCCAATTAAAATACTGGCAAAGATGTAAATAGACATTTGTCCAGGGAAGACATGTAAACGGCCAGCAGATACATGGAACATTGCTCCACCTCACTAAATATCAGGAAAATTCGATTCAAATAAGATGCTATCACACGCACATTTGGATGGTGATTATAAAAACCCACCCACCAACCAACCAACCCAAAGCTAAGTGTTGGTTGAAGATATAGAGGAATTGGAACCCTTATGTATTGCTGCTGTGAAAGTCCAATTGGTGAAGTCTCTATGGAAAACAGTAGGGAGGCTCTTCAAAAAAAATTAAAAATAGAGTAGAGAGAATAGACTAGAACTATATGTGATCCAGCAATCCACTTCTGGGTGTGTACCCAAAAGAACGGAAATGGTATCAGAGATACGCCTGCACTCCTGTGTTCCTTGTAGCAGGATTCACACTTTTGGCTACTCAAAAGGTGGGAACACCTAAATGGCCATCAGCAAATGAATGAGTGAGGAAAGTATGGTATATGCTTACTATGGGATGTTAGCCTGACATCCTGCTATATCCTACAACAGGAAGAACCTGGAGAACATCATTATTATTTTTTTAAGATTTTATTTATTTATTCATGAGAAACGAGAGAGGGAGAGAGGGAGAGAGGGAGAGAGAGAGAGAGAGAGAGAGAGAGAGGCAGAGACCAGAGACACAGGCAGAGGGAGAAGCAGGCTCCGTGCAGGGAGCCCGACGTGGGACTCGATCCTGGGTCTCCAGGATCACTCCCTGGGCCGAAGGCGGCGCTAAACCGCTGCGCCACCCGGGTTGCCCAGGAGAACATCATTATTATACTAAGTGAAATAAGCCCGGCATGGAAGGACAGATACTGCATGATTCCGTTTATATGAAATATTTAAAATAACCAAACTCATGGGAGCAGAGAGTAGAATGCTGGTTGCCTAGGGCTTGGGGAGAGGAGAGCTTGCTGGTCAATGGGTATAGAGTTTCAAATAGGCAAGACGAGTAAGTTCTAGACATGCTGTACAGCATAGGGCCTGTAGTTAACGGTACTGTACTGTGCACTTAAAAAATTGGAGAATAGATCTCAGCTTAAATGGACCTAAACATAGGTCCATACCCAAAGAGCGAAGGGGCACAGGGAAACTTTGGGAGGTGCCGGATATGGGCACTACATGGGTTGTGGCGATGGCCTCATGGGTGTATGCATGTGTCTAAACTCCCAAATGGTTTACATTAAATACTTACAAGGAGGTTTTTTGTTTATCAGTTATGCTTCTGTAACTCTGTAACACAACAAAGGAAGAGAGTGGATGACTATCCGGGGGAGGGGAGCAATTTTCCCTTGTAGGAATCAGGAGGATTGCAGTTTGTCTCCTCACAGTCCACACTTACGGCCCCGGATTTCACGTATTTGCGTGCTGCTGTCATGCCTGGTGTGGTCGCCCCTGAAGGAAAACATTTCAGTCACACAAAGGGGAAAGAAACTAGAAATTTTTTTCTGAGGAATTAGTTTGAGAAATTAATTTGAGAATAGAGCTGGTATTTGGACCCCAAGATAATTGGGCATTTTTTTTTCCAAAGTTCTGTCTGATGATACTTAAGAGAAGGTCAAGGGAGGCAGTTCATTTTCCCTTTTGAGGTAATGCCCAGGGGAGGGAGGGATGAGGGATACAGTAACAAGCCATCATAATAATATAATGTATAATAAGCAATCAAATAATGTTGTATATGTAACAAGTAATAACAATATATAATAATGATCACATATTGTATTTATATTACTATTGTGTATTGTGTTATGTAACATAGTACATCATCATATTATATATAATACAAAACATTAACTTATAAATATGTTATTACAATTATAATATAGAATGTATTGTGTATATAAAATTGTATCGTTATTACTTAATAACATTTATTATTGTTATTTTTACTTGTATATATATGTTGAAAGAGAGAGATTTATTTAAGAATTAGTTTGAGACTCAGGAAGCCAGTGGTGTACTTCAGTCTGAGTGTGAAGATCTGGGGGCCAGGGGAGAGCCAATGGTCTGAATCCCAACCCCAGGGTAGGAGAAGATGAGGTGAGGTGTCCCAGCTCAGCAGTGAGGCAGAAAGAAAAAGGGGATGAATTCCCCCTGCCTCTGCCTACTGTCGTAGCCAGGCACCCAATTCACCAGAATCACCCCCAGAAAGAATGTGGAATCTGGGCACCCCGGGGCCAGCTAGGTGGACACGTACAATTAACCACCAAGCTCTGCTTTTCCTTGATCCTCATAACCATCCTGGGAATCGCTCCCTGTTCACAGAGGTTAAGTGACTCGTCCCAGGTCAGCTGCACCCTTGTGTTCGTTTCCCAGGACATTGGTGACAAATGGCCGCAAGCTGAGTGGCCCACAATGATGAGCATCTATCTCTTCTCTCAGATCTGGAGCCTGGAGGCCTGACATCAAGGTGTCCACAGGGCTGTGCTTGCTGTGGAGGCTCGAGGCTCTGGAGAAGAATCCTTCCTTGCCTTTGCTAAAAGCTTCTGGTGGCTGCCGGCGATCCTGAATGTTCCTCTGCTTGCAGGGGCATCGCTCCAAAGTGTGGCTCCGTGTCTGCAGGGTCCTCTTCCCTCTGTGTGTCTGTGTGTCCTCTTCTTGTAAGGACAGCAGTTGCTGGAGTCAGGGCCCGCCCTAATCCATCATGACTTCCATCTCAATTACATCTGCAAAGATTTTATTTCCAGATAAGGTCACATTCTGAAATTCCAGGTGGATAGGAATTGGGGGGGGGGTGGGGGCGGAGCACTGCAACCACTACAACCCTGTGTGTCTGTCTGACTTCAGAGCCGTGTCTGATGCCCTGTACGGGCTAGAGAGTGAGGCTTCCCTGGAGGTGTGCCCAGGCCTGGGGGAGCAGAGAAAGGTGGGAAAAACTGGTTGGGGGGTGGAGAGGAAGTTCTATCAGTGGGTGACATGGGCTTTGTTGAGGTTTTTTATGCTATTTGGCATGTCAACTTGTTTGCCCGTCATGTCTTCACTGGAAATTTTACCATTTGTCAAAATTAAAGAGTTTTGGGGCTCATTTAATGATTTGTGTTTCTCAGTCCTCTTTGACATTAACCTGAAATTCTTTCTGTTTGTGCTTGCCCGGTATATCTTGGGGCATGCTTTTAATTGGTCTGCATTATCTTGTTCCAAGCATGTTTTGTACAAGAGGAGAGAGTAGCATTTTTTATCCTGCTGGAAGCTTTTTACCTTGGGATGAGAGAGAGAGATCACAGAGGGAGGGGCATCCCTGTAGGGCAGAGATGGGGGCCAGAGCCCAGGAGGGCGCGATGGCACTGTCCGTACTTCCATCTCTCCTCTGGTCTTCATGGTTGTCCTGAGAGGTTGGTGTGATAATCCCTTGAAAGCTGAGGTGTCAGGGATCCCTTGGTGGCACAGCAGTTTAGCGCCTGCCTTTGGCCCAGGGCGCGATCCTGGGGACCCGGGATCGAGTCCCACGTCGGGCTCCCGGTGCATGGAGCCTGCTTCTCCCTCTGCCTGTGTCTCTGCCTCTCTCTCTCTCTCTCTCTCTCTGTGACTATCATAAATAAATAAAAAAATTAAAAAAAAAGACTAAATATCTAAAACTACAGAACTTATGTAAGAAAACATAGGAGGGATCCCTGGGTGGCACAGCGGTTTGGCGCCTGCCTTTGGCCCAGGGCGCGATCCTGGAGACCCGGGATCGAATCCCATATTGGGCTCCCGGTGCATGGAGCCTGCTTCTCCCTCGCCTGTGTCTCTGCCTCTCTCTCTCTCTCTCTGTGACTATTATAAATAAATAAAAATTAAAAAAAAAAAGAAAACACAGGAAATGAATCTTTAAAAAAAAAAAAAAAGAAAACTGAGGTGTGAAGCAGCCTCCTCCTGGTCACCTGGCTCATTGGTGGTGTAGCAGACTAGGTCACCATGTCAGCCTGCCTCTGCTGTCCACTTCCATTGAACCAGGAAGGCAGCAGATGAAGGTGGAAGTGAGAAAGATCAGGGTTAGGACACCTTTAAAAGTTATCAAGACCCTTGTCTAGTTATTAAGACCTTCTTGGAGCCCACCTGGGTGGCTCAGTGGTCAAGCATCTGCCTTTGGCTCAGGTTGTGATCCCGGGGTCCTGGGGTCGAGTCCCACATCAGGCTCCCCGCAGGGAGCCTGCTTCTCCCTCTGCCTGTGTCTCTGCCTCTCTTTCTCTCTGTGTCTCTCGGGAATAAATAAATAAAATCTTAAAAAAAAAAAAGACCCTCTTGGTTCCAAGTGACAGAAAACCACTTTATCTTCGATTCAACATGAAAAGGAGGAGGCAGAGATTTATTAGCTCCTATAACTGGGAAATCTAGGATAGTGTCTGGCTTGAGAAAGGCCAGGTCCAGGGGATCAAGTGATGTCTTCAAGACTCTGCTCCGTCCCTATCTCGTAGACACGCTTTCTCCATGTGATAGCTAAGGAGGGAGCTGGGAACTTCCAGCAAAGTTATATCAGAGAAGTCTTAGGAAAGTCTCTGGTCTGGTTTGAGGCACATGTCTGTCTCTGAGCCCCGCCTAGGGGCTGGGGTCCTAGGGTTTGAGATAGGCCTGGTCTGCATCACCCACCCACTTGTGCTTTAGAAGAGTGGGGCCACATTGGTCTGCGTGGGGTGGGCTTCCCGCAGAGGAGTTCTGCTCCCACTGCAAGGCGGTCAGGACGCTGCCCAGGTAAGAGCCACAGGTGCCTGGAGGTGGTGGTGGTGGGGGTCTTGCGGTGAGAGTGGATGGCTTTAGCCGGTGAATGCAAAAGAGATGGAAAAGCTGGAGCACAAGACCAGCTGTTAGGATAGCCTGAGACTCCAAGTTTGAGGAACAGCCAGAGGTAGAGAAACAAAAGGGGAGGCGGGGCTGAGATCAACACCAGGCCCTTCCACCAATTACCATGCTGGCCCTGTCTGGACTGTCTGCGGATCCACACGCAGGCTGTCTAGCTCTGGCTGCCATAACAAAAAAATCCCCCAGACTCGAGCTCAGACAACAAACATTCATTTCTCACAGTCTGGAGGCTGAGAAGTCTGAGCCTGGCGCGGCTGGGTTCTGGGGAGGTCCCGATTGCCAGTGTGTACCTGTCTGTCCTCTCCCAGGATCCTCATCAGGCGGACAGCAGAGAGGGAGAGGGTGAGGGTGAGAGGACCATTCATCCTACCATGGGCTCCACCCTCATGACCCAGTTACCTCTCAGAGGCCCCACCTCTAAATAAATCACCTTAGGGCTTCCCCCTGTGAGTCTTGTTGCGGGGAGGGGTGGACACAAATAGTAGGAGGGTGGGCAACAGCCAGGCCAGAAAAGGAGAGTGTTCTTAGATGGGCCAGTTGGACATCTCAGCCTTGACACGTGCAAACTGACTGATTTCTAGGGGCTTCCTTGCGAGTTAACTTCAGGACAAACCCACCACCCTCCCCCACCCTGGGCTCTGGGTGATCCCCTGTCCTGCCATCAACCCTAGAATGTGCAGCTGGTGACTGCACAGGCGGAGGCCACCC
This sequence comes from Nyctereutes procyonoides, assembly GCF_905146905.1. Taxonomy (NCBI): domain Eukaryota; kingdom Metazoa; phylum Chordata; class Mammalia; order Carnivora; family Canidae; genus Nyctereutes; species Nyctereutes procyonoides. Next base: position 75,846,850 of record NW_026575126.1, read on the forward strand.
TGATGGCCTTCCACTGCTGTTGGAAAAGAGGCGGCCACGTCAGGGCCCTAGCACCTGGCTGCCGCTCGGAGGGAGGGAGACAGAGTGCATTCAGCTCACAATCGGTCCACCTGTGCTCCTGCTCAGGGCGGACCAGAAAATGGTCCATTTCCTGGAACCTGCAAATGTCCAGATGCAGATGCATGGGCCAGACACAGGTATTTCAGACCCGCTACTGTGGCTTTGATTGGATTTGGCTCCTGTGTGCTCTGGTGCCCAGAGGATGATAGGGTCCGTGAGGCAGCTTCTTGGCTGAGCTAATGAACGTCCATAGAGATGCATTGTCTTTTTTATTTGTGATCGTCTGCCTTCTCGTTACTTTTTCCTTTTGATCATATCACTGGATTAAGCCCTTTCTGAAGTTAACTGTGGTGTCAGGGTGCTACCATTTCCTTATGCTGGAAATTGTGTCAGTAGTTTGGAATTTTAGAGAAAATGATATATATTTTCTGATATCAAGAAAAATCAATTTTGACCTAACCACCTCCTCGGGTGGGAACAATCTTCTACTTGATGTTTTGAAAATTCATTTGGAATTTAAAAAAAAAAAAAGTGACCCAGAGCTAGCAGGTTAGCCTTCCGGAATGAGGATGAGCTACCTGCAGGATCCAATTCTATTCTAAAATGAACCTGATTGCTTCTCATCCCTACTAGGGTCTGAGGGTAGTACCAGTTGTCCCTGGCCTGTTAACTGTTTCTTTTTCTTTCTTTTATTTTTTTTTCTTTTTTGAAAGATTTGTTTATTCATGAGAGACAGAGAGAGAGAGAGGCAGAGACACAGGCAGAGGGAGAAGCAGGCTCCCTGCAAGGAGCCTGATGCAGGACTCGATCCCGGGACCCTGAGATCACGGGACGAAGGCAGATGCTCTGAGCCGAAGGCAGACGCTCAACCACTGAGCCACTCAGGCGCCCCTTACGTGTTTCTTTCACAAGATTCTCCCAGCTTCCCTTTGGTGGTAAATGAGAACTCTACTTTCCTTGGGCTCCTGTTTCTTTGTGTTCAGCAGACCCGAGAAGCATCCCCACGGTGAAGTTGGCTATGTGGAATCCTAAACTCATTCAGTGCGATGTTTTCTTTCGTGAGCTAAAGCTTAGATAAACCCGGCTCATCCTAAAGATAACTGGCATACCTGTGACCCCAACAGTGAGACTGAGGCCTTATTCTCAGTTCAGGTTACAAACCTTTGGGGTTTGAGATGCAGCCACATGAGGACCTCTGAGCCTAGCAGGAGAGGCCGAGATTGATCCAGGGATCAGCAGAGCTGGGAAGAGCAGTGCCAGGGAGAAGGGAGAGACATTTAGCATCGTGTGAGGCGCGTGGCAGATGCTCCCTGCGTGGCCGGTGAGGGGAATGAATGGCTGGATGGACAGAAAGACCTCAGCCAAGGCAAAGCCAAGCACGAGGGCAGAAGAGGGAGGAATGAAGTGCAAATTGGGTGGCGTTGGGGGATTGTCTCGCATGGACTCCGGGCTTGGGTGATGCGTCCACCTTGGGGAAGAGGAGTGTCTGCATCTTTGGGGAGGAGATGGGCCAGACACAGGTATTTGGAGATGGGCCAGGTTTCAGGGAAGCAAAAAAGGGGAGGTTAGTTTACTGGGAAGAGGCCGAAGCCCCGTGGAGTTACATACCGGGGCGTGGGGTCTTCGAGGCCACTTGGGAAGGGTTTGGCAGCAGGAGAGGGGAGTGTCAGGGAGGGAAGGGTCCTGGGCAGTGCGTGGCTGGGGTCCAGGGAGGGACTGAGGCAGGAGGGGCCCTGAAAGATGCGGCCGGGGCTATGGCAGGGGCTGGATGAGTCCTCCCAGGGCCGAGGTGGGAACAGCAGCTGCAGTGTCCCTTGCCTGTGTGGTCCCGGGACACATTGCTCCTCCCTCTTCCTCCTGAGAATCCGTGGTTCCAATTTTGTCTCCAGTTAATTATTTTAACTGGTTGTACCACAAGCCACCTTCAAATTATCCTCATGTACAGGTGTGTGCATATAAATCAGTTAAAGAAAAGTCAGGCTCTCCTCTCTGGGACGCAGCATCAGTGTACATTCAGGGAAGAGTACTTTTCCATTGCTTCCAGACAAAGTCTGGAAGGGTTCTTGATAAAGGGTTCTGTGAGCTTTCATGGTTAGGAGGTTCTTTGCCTTCTATAGAACTGTTCTACCCTCTGCAGTTCAAATCCATTTTCTTTTGGTCGTTGGTGGAGATGCTTTAAAATTAGAGCATTTATTTTTACTAAATGAAATGCTGAGCTTTTCTTCATAACGGAGTCAACTATTTGAAGGAACACACATTGGAGCACTCGGGACGTGGGATTTGAGGTTTACTGGGACTTAAGCTTATACAATTTTGCCTTCCTCTTTTAAGAGAAGAAGAATGCAAACTTAGTAATACAGAATTACGTGCAAAGTAAATAGAATGAGAAAAAAATGAGAAAAAATTGTAAAAAAATCAATAAGTTAAAAAAGCTGAGAAATATAAACATCCCAAAGTCTGGGAAAATAGTGTATTTTTGTTAGCTCCCAGACACGTTTATAATCCTTTTTGTTACATTTTTGACTGCGTATTATTAGGCTCCTTTTTTTATATGACAACAATTTGGGCATCCTTTACTGTTGAGGGAATACAAAGAGAATTCAGTCTTTTTTTCCAGTATGGTTGATTTTGGTTTTAGCTTCACAACTCCATATCAACAATGTCCTGTAAATTTATAGGATTGTTGTCAAGTTTGGGGTGTGACTCCTATCCATTTGTTACATGAGCTGTAAAATTTCAAGGCTTTCATTTTTTTTTTTGTGGTCACTTGTCTTAAATATACTTTGAATTGATGACATGAGCACTCTTTTGTTTTATTTTTTAAATATTTTATTTATGAGAGAGAGAGGGAAAGAGAGAGGCAGAGGGAGAAGAAGGCTCCCTGTAGGGAGTCCCATGCGGGACTCAATCCCAGGATCCCGGGATCACGTCCTGAGCTGAAGGCAGATGCCATCCAGGTGCCTCCATTATGAGCATTCTTGGAAGCTGTTGCTACCCGGGAATTTCAACAATATATGCGAGATTGATAACCATCATCAGCATATTCCACTGGCGCTAAAATAAATGTATTCCCAGCTCAGATGTCCCAAATCAAATCCCAAATAACCATCTTTCTGCCACTCCTCCCCACCATATGGGGGAATCTGTCACAGAACTAAAGAGGAAAGAGCTTAGCTGATTGCAATAAAAGTATTTTGCTTTTGCAAATGTTTTGGAAACATCTGACCCTGCGTGCACACTGCTAGGGCCCTTTCCAGGCCCTGAAATGGGCCCGTGTGAGTGAGGGACCCTGAAGCTCAATCTACAATACTTCATGGTACATCCAGCTCTGCATTCATTGATAACTTCTGAACGTGAATATTTACTGAATCCTCTGGGTGAAGGAACTGGGGAGCATACCCTGGCATGTTCTCTAATGGACCTTTAAAATTAAAAAAAAAAAAAATTCTCCTTGAAATAGGCCTTAAGAATACTTGCCCAAATGAGAATTACATTTCCTAGCATCTGTGTGGTGGTTTACAGTTTGCAAGGGTTCACAGTCTTTCTCTTCTTGCGTCTCCACTCCAACCCTGCGAGCTAGACAGAGCCCGCATTATTCCTGTTTGCAAATACGGAGCCGCTCTCTGAGCCTGCCGGGGTTTTACCATCTGCCTCGCAGGAAGGGTACTTGCGGCAGGAGGCGCCTAGGTGCGCGCAGGGCCCGCCGGACCGCTCCAGCCGGCTCCGAGGCCCGTTCCCTCGTTTGTCAAGGAGGGATGGCCTCCTCGAGGTGACCCTTGGGGTCCTTTGCCTGCACCGTCCTCTACTTGATCCAGAGCAGAGTTCCAGGCTCTTGCATTACATTCAGATCAGCGGTAGTGGGGGCTTCTCCTTCCCTTGTTTCTCTGCTCTTTGATATCCTTTTATTTCCTGGCATCAGCCTGAAATCCTCTCACTGCATCTTTTCCGGAATGGAACACCTGATCCGGCTGGATCGAGGTGGAAATTATTTTCCTAATTCTCAGATTTCAGAAGCATATCCCAGACTCGCAGGCTGCTGCTACTGTGGGCTCTCCTGGGCCCAGGGGCAGCGCGGGGGCCCTGCCCGTTGGACGGATTCCCTGGCTGTGCTCTGGCGCCTTGCACCAACCCCCCCTTTGATGCACACGCATCTGGGCATTCAGTGGTTCCTGCAGTTTCAGACCCGGCTTAGAGCAACACACAATGCTAGCAGACATGCAGCTGGAGGGTGCAGGAGATGGGAGTCCATTGTCGACCCCAGGAACATTCTGGCTCTGCATATATTTCTTTCTTTCTTTCTTTTTTCATGTATATTTTTAAAGATTTTATTGATTTATTCATGAGAGACACAGAGACACAGGCAGAGACACAGGCAGAGGGAGAAGCAGGTTCCCTGCAGGGAGAACCCGGTGGGGGACCCAATCCCAGGACCCCAGGATCACGCCCTGAGCCAAAGGTAGATGCTCAACCACTAAGCTACCCAGGTGCCCCAATGGATATATTTCTTTCAATGAGACTAACTTCTCATCAGATTTTTCTTTAAATTATGTCTCTAAATAGCGCAAAAGCATGCTTTGGTTCATATAATTGAGAAAGACTGTGAACTACGTAATTCAGTGTGCCCATTTTACCCTACAGGGACACTGAGGTCCAGTGATGAGTGGTTGGGAGTCTTGGAGCAGAGAGGTCAGTGGAAACCTGGACCTGTGTGCAGGCCCCCTCCTCACTGTGTGTCGTCCATCATTGGACCACATGTCTTTTTCCTTAAAATTTTATTTTGTGCTTTGTTATAAGAATCATTCTTGGCCATCTTTAGTAAGGAAGTGATTGAATTTGAATATTCTGTGTTTGTTTGGTTTTGGCCTTTACATGCATTTAATTGTACATGCAAGAGCAGCCTGGGTGGCTCAGTGGTTTAGCGCCGCCTTCAGCTCAGGGCCTGATCCTGGAGACCCGGGATCGAGTCCCACATCGGGCTCCCTGGATGGAGCCTGCTTCTCCCTCTGCCTGTGTCTCTGCCTCTCTCTCTGTGTCTCTCATGAATAAATAAATAAAATCTTAAAAAAATAATTGTATATATAAATACAGAGATACTTTTATAGGTAGCTTCATATTTAAATATGTTCTTTTCTTCTTTCAGTTTTCATCTTTCCTTTTCCAAATTTTAATGTTTTTATTATAGAAGTGACAGAATGTAAAATTCATCATGTTAACTGAAGTGGACTTTAATATATTTCCATGTTGTACAACGATCACCATCATCTTAATTCCAGAATGCTTTTATCACTCCCAAAAGAAACCTCGAGGCTATTAGCCATTGAGTATTTCATTTTACAGATGTGCTAAATCATGGTGCCAAGGGTATGCTTACAAGTGGACGTGTCCCCCCTCCGGCAGGTGTAGCTTTGGAAAGGTTTCTGCCCAGGCGGGATGGTCAGGAATATGTTCCTTTGTTGAACGTGCCCTGGATTGCAAAGCCTTCTTTCTCAAGGCCAGTGATGTAAGACACATTGGGGAAGGTGTGTGGGATTGGGGGCCTCCCGGCCAGAGGCTGCAGGCATGGCAAGGAGGGAGAAGAGATGCCCATGGAGACCCCTGAGCTCTCCGAGCCCTCGTGGGTCAGAGCCAGTGCAGCAGAGACGAGTTGAGCTGCAGAGGGGCTGTCTGTCCAGAGGCAGTGAGCCATGGTGTCTGCTCTATTAAAAGCTCCCTCGACACTTTTGACAAAAGCCCCAGTGTTGGCTGGTCACATCCTGATTCGGATCTTTAGCTTCTGCCTCTGAAAACCCTCCTTGATGTTCCATTTGCATGTGTGATTCCATTCTCCCCGAGCCTGTCTGCTGTGGATTACTCTTGTTCTACAGACTTGTGTGTCCCGGCTCCAGAGAGCTGTGTTCGGTTATAAAAGGCGATAATTGGAAACAGTATGGTTAGGCAGGCGTGATGCCGGCCACGGCGCTCACCTTGGCCCTCTGCCTAGTGGGGGACCCTGACGAAGTCACTTAGCTTCTGTGGGCCTCAGTTTGCTTGTTTTTAAGTGAGTTCGTTGGAATAGATGATCTAAAAGTAATAATACCTGCTTTCTAGGAGTCGTCGGGATTAAATGAGATAATGTATGTAAATCCTTTGGCATAATGCCTGGCACGCGGCTTAAGTGCCCCCAAAGGCTGTTAATATAAATATACTAAACCTTATTAATATAGTAACCATAATAAACTGGCTCACCTATCCAGAATTAACTCCTAAATAACCAACGTCTCCGACAACATTTGATAAATAGCAGAGTCCTTAGTTTGTAACACCTTTTTTAAAAAATTTTATTTATTTATTCATGAGACACAGAGAGAGAGAGGCAGAGACACAGGCAGAGGGAGAGCCAGGCTCCATGCAGGGAGCCCCACGTGGGACTCGATTCCGGGTCCCCAGGATCAGGCCCTGAGCTGAAGGCAGATGCTCAACCGCTGAGCCACGCAGGCATCCCTGTAACACCTTCTTTATCATATATTAAATTTATTGATTAGAATAAGCTTTAATTATGACTTATTTTAATTATCATGGCTTTATTGAACTTTTTAACGTCTGGGGGCAACCCCTCTTATCATTTTACCAAGAAGAATTTCAGTTTTTCTTGCCTTCCTGTTCTTCTGTGTAATTTCTATGACTTTGCATGACTTATATATATATAAGTCGGGTTATATTTGTCGGGTTGCCCCAGACAACCAGATCCTCCTGGGATTGTGATCAGAGTCCAGTTCCATTACACTTACATATTGGTTTGTGAAAACTGGCTACCTAGTGATTTTTTGGTCTTCCCATCTGGGACAAGGATGTACCTCTTCGTTGGTTTATATATTATATGTCTTTCTAAACATTTATTGCCAGGATTCTTCCGAGACAGGCAATGATTTGGTACTATTTTGACCAGTATTTTCCCCTTCTTGTGTTCTAATTGGCTTTTGCTTTAGGAAAGGGGTTGGCTTTTAATTTTTTCTATCATATTTGCCTTATGACTCTGACCTACACACTAATTTTCAGAATTACTATTTTGATTATCTCTTGATTTCTACATATAATCATTGGATGTGCAAAAAATGATAACTTTACCTCCTTTATAAGTTTGATTTGTCAGAAGGTTGTCTCTTTGATTATTTCTTTTTAATTAACACAGGACTTGAACTCACGACCCTGAGATTAAGAACTGAGCTGAGATCAAGAGTCTGATGCCTGACTGACTGAACCACACAGGCCCCCTGTCTCTGATTATTTTACATCATTTTGTATTTACCCAACTATGCAATTTTTTCCTGGTTTCTGATTCATTAGTATCTGCAGAATTTTATTCCTCTTTTTCACTTCCCATTTTCTTTCTTTGTTTTTCTAACTTCTTGAGTAGAATGCTTGGGTGTTCATTTCATTTTTTTTTCTCATAATACATGTACTTAAGGCCAGGAATTTTACTCTGAGTGGGTCTGCATACACATAACCCTGACGTGGATTATTTCCATTTCAGATATTTTCTTTTTTTTAAAATTTATTTATTTATGATAGTCACAGAGAGAGAGAGAGAGAGAGAGAGAGAGAGAGAGAGAGGCAGAGACACAGGCAGAGGGAGAAGCAGGCTCCATGCACCGGGAGCCTGATAGGGGATTCGATCCCAGGTCTCCAGGATCGCGCCCTGGGCCAAAGGCAGGTGCCAAATCGCTGCGCCACCCAGGGATCCCCATTTCAGATATTTTCAAACGAGTTTATCATTGTAGATTGGATTTTCATTTTGAACTCCCAGTTCTTCCAATTCTCCTTCTGGGAGGGTGAGATCGACAGCCAAATAAAAGTGTCACTTCGAAAGCGTCACTCTGTAGGGGCCACAGAATGCTGAGACTTCTTGGGCGTCCGGACAACAGACGCTCTGGGGTGCTCTAGGTGCTGGGCTGCAAAAGCCTATTGAGGTGTCAAGTCTGAATAGACAATGATTGTCAATGAAAGGATTGTCTTCAAATTTTCATGTGGTTTGAGTTCTTTTTCTTTGAAAGATTATTATAATTATTTTTTTGTTTCATTGTGTTGTGGACTGCATGTGGGCCAGCCAGTAATCTCTTTTAAAAAATGTTTTCGGTTATTTCTTGTGGCCTAATAGGTGATCTATTTTTATAGATGTTCCATAGATGCTTGGGATAGAGGCATAGTGTCTGTTCATAGGACATACATATTTACCTGTACATCCGTTAATTTAATGTTAAACATCCACATGCTTTATGTTATTACTTACGTGTTTTTGAACTTGATGCGTCAAGTATTTAAAGACGTCACTGAGAAGAGTTGTTTTGTTCATTTTCTTCCTTTTGTCTAGCAGTTCTGGTGTTCCGTTATCTGCTATCCCCTGCCCTGTGCTGTGATAGTCCATTGAATTACGAATTTTCTCTTTTATCAGTATATAAGTGGTAAGCCATATGTGTTGCCGTTTGACGTCTTAACTTTTGTGCTCTTCCTCACACTTTGTGCTGCTCCTTTGCTCTCGGTCTTTGACTCTACGGGCAGTATTTTGTTTGTCTTTCTTGTCTCCCATTAGTAATTCTCTTTGAAGTTAGAAAGCAGCTCTTGAGCCTATAGATCTCCGTTTATCTGAGGCACAAATGGAGTAGTTTCTTTTGATTCCTCATTGTGTATGAGATATTGTAGTATTTCTTAACCCTCTCACCTCACAGACACATGAATCCTTCACCTTCAGGACTCAGGGTGTGTGTGTGTGTGTGTGTGTGTCTATGTGTGTATATTATAATATATTGACCCAACTCATGTACAGCAATTTTTAAACATAGTACAAATGCATATATAAATATAAATTGATAATATATGTGATATATTAAAATATAGCATATGTATATGGATGTGTATATATGTGTGTACACAACAGACACACATATACATTCACACTTATGTATTTATGTGTTTATTTATTTATTTATTTATTTATTTATTCCCACCATATGGATTGAACTTGGGCCCCATCATGGCACATGAGCTTGCCATGCTGGTGGATTGGTAGATTCCTTCTCTTGAGGCTGCAGGTATCAGGAAAGACAAGAACCTAGTTCTTTAATTGAATTTCTGCCACTGTTGCTTTAGTGGACTAAGGGGAAGCCTTCCCTTACCCCATTGCCTGTTCTTCCATCACATTCCAGTAAATTAAGTGGAAATAGTCAGGGCTCTTCTTCCCCTGCCCGGGGAGGGCATATGTCAGGTGGTGCTGCTATAGCCTCTGCTCTGGGCCATGCTCTTCCCTAGGTCCAGAGTCTCAAAACTGATCTTGTAAAATAAAAAAGAGGGACACAGATGCTCAGTGGTTGAGCATCTGCCTTTAGCTCAGGTTGTGACTCCGGGGTCCTGGGACGGAGTCCTGCATCGGGCTCCCTGCATGGAGTCTGCTTCTTCCTCTGCTTATCTCTTCCTCTCTCTCTCTCTCTGTGTCTCTCATGAATGAGTAAATAAAATCTTAAAAAAAAAAATAAAATAAAGAGGATCTGGATCAACATGCTCAAAGTGGCCTTACTCATAGTAGCCCAAACGAGAGACAACCCAAATGTCAACCATAGGTGAATGAACAGACTGGTGTGCTCATACTGTGGCATACCATCCATCCAGCAATACAAATGAATGAACAATACAGTGGATGAACATAAAAAATATCGTGTTGTTCAAAGGAAGCCCCCACCATAGGATTCCATTTGTAGGAAGTTCTAGAATGGCAAACGTAGTCTCTGGTGATAAGTGACAATGTATCGTTTGTGGTTGGCAGAGGGGACAGTAGACTGGAAGGGAGTATCAGTGGATCTCCTCAGGTGCTGGAAATGTTCTAGGTCTTGCCTTGGGTTGGGGTTGCACACCAGGTCTTGACAGTTGTCACAGTGCATTGAACTTCAGATCTGTGTGTTTTATTATATATAAGTTATAGATCGATAAACTACATGGCCATGCTTTTTGCAAAAAAAAAAAAAAATAAGGGACTGAGGTACCACTTCACAATCATTAGGTTATGGTGAAACAAGCAGAAAAGGACAAGTATTTGGGAATGTGAAGAAACTGGAAGCCTTGTACCTTATTGGTGGGAATGTAAAAGGCTACAGTCATGTGGGAAAGAGTTTGGGGGTTCCCCCAAAAGGCAGCCATAGAATTGCTCTATGACCGAGCAATTCCGATCCTCAGTATATGCTCTAAAGAATTGAAGATGGATCTTGGAGCAAATACTTGGATAGGAACATTTATGGCAGCACTGTTTACATAGTAGCCAGAAAGTGGAAACAACCCAAGTGTCCATCAGCAGACAAAGGGATGAATGAAATGTGGTACATCCATGCAATGCAGTGCTATTTGGCCACAAAAGGGAATGAAGTTTGGATGTCTGCTGCACTGTGGTGAAGCTCAGAAACATTATGTGAAATGGAAGAAGCCACCCCAAGGTCACATGTTGCATGATTCCATTTATAGAAATATCCAGAAAGCAGATCAGTGGTTGTTAGTGGCGGGGCAGGGAAAGAAGAGTGTGTACTGCATATGGAGTTCCCTTACGGGGCGATGGAAATGTTTTTGGAATAAGACAGAAGTGGTGGTTGCACAGTATTGTGAATGTACTAAATGCCACTGAATTGTACACTTTGAAATGGTTAATTTTATGGTATGCGAATTTTACCTCAATTTTAAAATATGAATACAACATAAAACAAAAAAATCAGGAGAATAAAATAACATGTGAACCTAAATTAAATGTGATTAATGAAAAAAGAGACTGAAGTTGAAGTCGAGAGCTGGCCCTGGGGGTGCAGCTGAGTCTTGGCCCCTGCTGGGGTCGGTCCCACATGCAGGCTGCTCCTCTGTCTTTCCGGTTCAAGCCCGTGTTTTCCTCTGAGCTGACCGCGGAGCACAGCCACAGCCCGGCTCTCCTGTCTCCGTTCCGAGTGGCTGGGTTTTTCAATTTCCCAAAGTAAAGGTGTGTTTAGACCTTAGCTTCATCAGATTTCTACATCATTCTTATTTCCGTGATTCCTGTGTGTGTGTGTGCGCGCGCGCGCCTGTGTGTGTGTCTGTGTCCACCGTGTGTGCATGGGCCTGTGCCTTCTATGGGGTATTGATAGAAAGTTATTTTGGGTGTGGAGACACCTGATTCAGAGGTGCCAGACTAATGCAGTTTTAACTCCAAGATACGGAATATGATTTTTAAAAAACAGTAGCTGCCTGAGGGAACTTGGCAGGGAAACGAGGCTGATGGTGTGATTGTGGGTCTGTCACAACTCCCCGAGTAGGCTCACGAGGGTTTTCACCCCAGCGACTTGCAGACACCAAGTCCCCACCCCTGCGCTGACAGAGTGTGAGTGCCAGAGGCGGAGCCTTCCAGCCCTCACAAGCTGGATCCTTACACCTGCTCCCAGGACCTTAGGTCCTCTTACAGGTGAGCACACCTGAGCCCCAGAGATACGTGACAGGGAAGCCCTGTGGGGACCTGGGCCCATGTGGAAGACTAGTGCTCTTGGCTGATGATTATATTTTCTCTGGGATGCCTTTTGGATTCATCTTGGTCTTCATCACATGAAGTTACCTCCAATGTGCCAGGTGCTCAGCATACGTCACCTCCTGAATTCCCCGCAGCAGACCTATGAGATGAGGGTTTATGCCCCATTGAACAAACAAGGAAGCTGAGGCTTAGGCAGCCGTAGGATTTGCACCACCGTGATTTCCTGCAGCTTCTTGCACGTACACGCTGGCTGGGCGTCTGCTGTGTGCCCCCGTGGGGGGTGTGGGCAGCCCTATGGTCACCCCCATGGGGGCCCAATCGGTGGGATTCAGCAGAGAGGACATGTGGTGAGAGAAGGGCGGTGGTTAGGCAGAGAGCTGTGTGTCCTTCACGTGTCTGTGCTTTTAAAAGGTCCCAGGGGAGCGATGCGCCCTCATAATCACAGCGTCATGGAGCCTGCTCTTCCTTGGTGCCTGGCCTTGATGGAGGAAAAATCCCTGTTATGTTCAATCAAACTTTCTTTTTTTAAAATTTTTTTTTCAATCAAACTTTCGAAGGAGGTGATTTAATTTTTTTTGATAACACGCTTGGGACTTGGGGCCCCTTTTAATAATTTAAGGTGAAGGAATGTGTGCTTTCATTTTTGTGTGTGTGTGTGTGTGTGTGTTTTTTTTGTGCTTTCATTAAAGGCAGGAAGTGGATTTGAAGTTTTTCTCTTTTTTTTTAATAAATTAATTTTTATTGGTGTTCAATTTACCAACATACAGAATAACACCCAGTGCTCATCCCGTCAAGTGTCCCCCTCTTTCTACAAGGAGGCTTGTTGAGTTTAAAACTCAGAATGACCTGGAGGCTTGGAGTGCTGGCAGGCAGGGAGAGGTCGGGCTGTCTTGTCTCGGGTGTCCCCCCTCTGCCACAGCTAACGTGGCTGAGCCGTTCCGAATCACTGGCTATTGGATGCTCATGGACTTGGACAGGAGAGCAAATGGAAGAAGGTATTTTCTGAACCTAATAAGTGAGAAACAGCTGTTCTTCCTAGCTTGGAAGGCTAGTCATTTGTTTTCTACACACACCTATACACACATGGTGCTGCTAGGCAAAGTTAAAAGTTGCACACGGTTGTTTCTTTGTTTTTATTTTTTTAAGATTTTATGTATTTATTCATGAGAGGCAGAGATGTAGGCAAAGGGAGAAGCGGGCTCCCTGCGGGGGATAAGGACCCCGGGATCACGCCCTGAGCTGAAGGCAGACTCTCAACCACTGAGCTGCCAGGCACCCCGTACATGCTATTTCCAAAAGTGGGAGAAGAGAAAAGGGATTTCCAGAGATCCACACATGCTTGACATCCCCGCGTGTCCTCCTGGTGCGGATGCTGTGCTGCAGTCCTGTGCGCGCAGAGCGTGTTCCTGCGGTGGACCCGACACTGACCTTGAGCTTCTGGGCCCTCCCTCCCCACTCTGGCCAAGACTCATTTGGCCAGAGGAGCTGGATGCTGCCGAGGGGGGCGTCGGTACCTGGACTTGGTCTTTTCCCATAATTTATCAGCAACTGCTTATTTCACTTAAGCAGAAGTTTATTTTTGAGACAAATATTGTTGAATCAATTTACATTTAAAGTAGTTATTGATAGGGAAGGATTTACTCTTGCCATTTTGTTAATTGTTTCCCGTTAGTCTTGTAGTTCTTTTGACGGTCTTTCCACAGGCATAAAGTTTCAGTTAAGCCAGATGGATCCATCGTAGAGGTCTGCTGTACAACGTCGTACTCATAGTTAGGAGTGCAATATTGGACACTTACAAATTTGTTAGGAGGCTATGAGCTCATGCTAAGTGTTCTTATCACAGTAATATAAAACAGAAAAAAAGAATAATGTAAATGATAGATAAATTAAGGAATCTGCTTCAGGGAGAAAAGAATTTAGCTATCATTTGAATTAACCTTTTCTGGGTAGCTTCTGCTCTTTACTCAAGGGAGGAAGGTGAAAGACCTGCGATAGGTGGTAACTTTTAATAGTCCTAGTAGGTACAAAGTATGAGGACAGACAATAATGATGGTTTCTTAAACGTATACTAGACTTTGTGTTTTCAAAATGAGCATCCTCTCACTTTAAATGATCACCTTGGAATTCTACACAGTAATTTCAGGGCTTAAAGACACAACCATACAAGTGTGAGGCTGTGTGCGCACATGCCTCTTTCAATTGTTCTGGGCACGAAGTCTTTTTGTCTCCTGCTTCCAAGCTCAGATACTGCCACTGCACAGAATGTTAACTGCAAGTGGAGAGAGGTAGCCAAGTGGAGTCGGTGAAAATCCAGAAGTACTGTTTTACTGGATTTTATTAGTTTTACCAAAATTCATTATTTTCAGAAACAGAGCACGACTCTGCTGTTTTAAAAACAGAAAACCCAAAACTGTCTCCATTGCAACTCTGTGGAACTTGCCTTATTCAACACAGGGTACTATATGTGATCGGGAGCTGCAGTTTTCATGCACGTAATTAGTGTACCAAGGTCCTTAGAAATAGGGTGGCTTCTGTAGGTTAGGTATGCCAGGCTTATCTATACCACTTAATTCCTTTCTTTTCATTTTCTTCATAAATTGCACCAAAAGTGAAATTAGCCAGCCCATTCGGAATGAATGATTCCTGAGTCCACACTGGTCGGGTCTGTTAATGACGGCTGCTCGAATATACTTTGGGATGCCCAGGGGGAAAGAGAGCACGATCAAATACAGATGCAGTGGTTTCTCTCACTTGTGCTGGAAAGAGGGCTGATTCTAAACTGTCTTGTTAATAGAGTCATTACGGATACTTAGTACATTGATCTGTTCCTTGGAAACGATGTGCAGATTCTCTGCTATTGGGGGATTACTCTCTATTTCTTCATGACTCAGAGTAGGTTGGCCTCCCCTCTAAAGAAGAAGATGTTCTTAGGTTTGATGGAGAGCCACATTCCTTGCAAGACTTGACCTCGAACATTTGAGACGAGCCCTTTGAATTTCTCTTTCTGGAAGCCTAACAGAACTTGGTACATATTTCTCTCCAGGATCCGAAGAATAGCTGAACTCCCCTGGGGCTGCTGTGAGGCAAGTATTTTCAAAACAACTAAATTAAAGTTTTCTGAAGAAAGCAAACAAGATTCTGCTTTTATTTCTCTACACGTGTGTCAGGGAGCATGTGTGTATTTGGGTCCATTAAAATATGAAATGAGCTTGTCCCTCAAGAATGTACACGAAGCTGTCTGCTTTCTCTGACTCATCTCTCAAGCATACCTTGCTTGTTTGAACAGAACGCACCTCATTTTCCTGCTCTTTGGGTAGCCACATCCTTGATTTTGCCAGCTTTCCTGCTTTAGAGAAAATCATCAGAACTCAGGCAGCACTCACTCATTCACTGATTTCTTTGCTCTTTTCGGCAGATAGTTTTTGAGCATTTGCAAAGTGCTAGGCACTGGCATTGGTAAAGTCCCAGGCTCTGGGTACACAGAGCTCTCGACCTCTTGGAGCTTATTATCTGGAGAGGCTGACAAACCGACAAATACCTGCATACTATGTAAGGTGCTGATGACAACTTGAAAGAAAATAAGGCTGGGTAGGGGATGAAGAATGGCAAGGAGGTGTGGTCTGATTTAGAGTGATATTTGTGCAAAGATTTCAGAGTAGGAAGGGAAGAACCCACAGAAGGATTTGAAGTAGAGGGAGCAGTGTGTGCAGAAGGAGCAGAGGTGACAGGCAGGAAGGATGAGCAGATGGTTTTGGGAGCATGTGGTAGTGATAACAAATCACCAACAAGGGAGGAAGTGGTCAAAGTTGGGTATATTTCAAAGAAAGAGCTGACAGGGCTTCCTGAGGCTTTGGTGGGTTGAGGGCAGGTGTAGAGCCCACAGAGGGCAGTCAAAAGCCTGAAGGTGGTCTGGGATGAGATGGGGAGATGGGTGAGGGGCAAGTTGGGGAGGGGTCTTGGGAGTTTGGTTATGGGCGTGTTAAGCTTGGGATGCCCTTTGGACATCCAGGCTGAGGTGCTCTGTGCACAGGAAGGTATAAGAGTTTGGAGTTGGGAGGAGAAGCTTGGGATGGAGAGGTCGTTGGTATAGAGAGGCTGTTTAGAGCCATGAGACTGGCTCTAAGGCTTAGGCAATGAGGAGAGCCTGAGAAGAGAAGATACGGGAAAGGAAGGAGCTGAGGATGGGCCTGGGGACATCTTTCAAAGCCAGAAAATGATAAAGAATCACCAAAGGAGAATGAAAAGAAGCCAGTGATTAGATGGGAAGAAAACCAGGAGAGGTTAGTGTCCTGGGGCAGGGAGGTGGAGGGAGGGAGGAAGAGAGAGAGAGAGAGAGAGAGAGAGAGAGGTATTTATTATAGGAATTGGTTTAAGATCCAGGTAGCATGACTCAGTCCGAATCTGAAGATCTGGGGGCCAGGGGAGAGCCAATGGTGTGAATCCCAACCCCAGGGTAGGAGAAGATGAGGTGAGGTGTCCCAGCTCAGCAGTGAGGCAGAAAGAAAAAGGGGATGAATTTCCCCTGCCTCTGCCTACTGTCGTAGCCAGGCACCCAATTCACCAGAATCACCCCCAGAAAGAATGTGGAATCTGGGCACCCCGGGGGCCAGCTAGGTGGACACGTACAATTAACCACCACGCTCTGCTTTTCCTTGATCCTCATAACCACCCTGGGAATCGCTCCCTGTTCACAGAGAGGTTAAGTGACTCATCCCAGGTCAGCTGCACCCTTGTGTTCATTTCCCAGGACATTGGTGACAAATGGCTGCAAGCTGGGTGGCCCGCAAGGATGAGCATCTATCTTTTCTCTCAGATCTGGAGCCTGGAGGCCTGACATCAAGGTGTCCACAGGGCTGTGCTTGCTGTGGAGGCTCGAGGCTCTGGAGAAGAATCCTTCCTTGCCTTTGCTAAAAGCTTCTGGTGGCTGCCGGCGATCCTGAATGTTCCTCTGCTTGCAGGGGCATCGCTTCAAAGTGTGGCTCCGTGTCTGCAGGGTCCTCTTCCCTCTGTGTGTCTGTGTGTCCTCTTCTTGTAAGGACAGCAGTTGCTGGAGTCAGGGCCCGCCCTAATCCAGTATGACCTTCTCTTAGTCACATCTGGAAAGAAGGAATGGGGGGGGGACAGAAACAGAGGAAGGAACAGTGCAGATCTGTCAACTACAGGGATGGGCAGGGAGGCTCTCAGACCATAATGCAGCTCTTGGTTGACTCTTAGTTGTCTTTGAAAGATTGGGCAGAAATACTTAGCCCCCAGTACCCCGACCACGCTCAGCCTTTGGGTGGGGCTGCCCAGGAAGAGCATGGCCACTGCTCCAAAGACGAGGCCACCCGTAAAGGTGCTAACAGCTGGGGGCTGTCCATCGGCAAGGTCTTTCTGGAAGGGAGAGTCAGGCACATCTGCATGGCTGCCATTCCTGGCATGCAGTTCCCTGTGTATTTCCAGGACCCAGTGGAGGGAATCAGGCCAGTACTCCTCTTTCCTTGTGGTTGGCTTAAGATGTGGCTTTGTTAATTGTGTCTGGGTTGTTGCCACTCCTCCACATACTGGCCAGCCTCCCAAGTCCTGTTAACGTTACCTCCCTCTGTGAGGGCTTATACCTTAAGAAATAAATCCCTCTTCTGAAGTGTTAGTTGGGGTCTTGGGGAGAGAACAAAATCACATAGGTATACTCAATCTGCCATCTTTACTCAGAAATCTAGTATTTTTTCCCTCAGCTGGAAAAGACAAAGCACCGAGGAAGAAGAGAAATTAGAGATTAAGAAAACAAAAAAAACAAAAAAAAAAAAACCCCAAAACTGACTTCCATATTGGAAGAGCCAATATCTGCATAGACAGGTCTAAAGCTGAATTAGGAGAACGAGGATGGAGAGCTAGATTTAGGGATTCGTCCTTGTGTAGATGGACCATGAAGGCACGGGGGAGGGGGAGGGAATGACCATGTGGGCTCAGGCATTGGTTCTCTCCCTTTGCAGCTTGAATGACCCCGGGAAGATTACCTCATGACCCTACATAGTTCTGAATGCCTGGTTACCTTCAGTCAATGGGTAACCACTGGAGATGGAGAGGGCTGGTGGTGCCTGGGTGGCTCCGTTGGTGAAGTGTCTTGACTCTTGGTTTTGGCTCAGGTGATGATCTCAGGGTCATGGGATGGAGCCCCGCATTGGGCTCAGTGCTGGACGTGGAGCCTCCTTGAGATTCTCTCTCTCTCCCTCTCCCCTAACCCCTCCCCTGGAGACCTCTCAGTTTACAGGGGTGTAAACATATGTTTGCCCACCTGTACCAATGGGGTATCTGCAGTTTGGATAGCTTCCCTTCATGCTTCTTACTCGTTTTTTCTAGAAAAGGATCTGTTAGATGAGCATCCATTGCTAGTTTTACCACAACGTTCAGTATTTTACTTAGAGATGTAGTATTTTTCCTCCGTGGGTGTTAGGGACTGAGTCACATCACTCTAAAGTTAATATGTTAAAGTCCTAACCCCAGTACCTCAAATGTAATAGTATTTGGAGATGGGGCCTTAAAAGGTAATGAAATTAAAATGAGGCCAGTAGGGTGGGCTGATCTTTTTTATTTTAGTTTTTAAATTTTAATTTAATTTTTAATTTTTTATTTATTCATGAGAGACACACAGAGAGAGGCAGAAGGAGAAGCAGCTCCCTGCAGGGAGCCTGATGCGGACTTGATCCCAGAACCCTGGGATCACGCCCTGAGCCAAAGGTGACGCTCAACCGCTGAGCCACTCAGGTGCCCCGGGCCCTGATCTGATCTGACTGATGCCCTTAAAAGAAGAGAAGGTTAGGACATAAACATACACAGAGGGAAGACAGGTGAGGACACGGGGAGAAGACGACCATCCCATCTGCAAGCCCAGGAGCAAGGCCTTGGAGGAACCAGCCCTGCTGGTGCTTTAATTTTCAACTTCCAGCTTCTAGAACTTTAAAAATATAAATTTTACCCAGTTCATGGTGTTTTTATTAGGGCAGCCCCAGCCGACTGGGATTTTGTGAGGAAATGAAAAGAACAGGGTTGGAATGGAGGTAGATGTAAATAGAGATGAAGGTGTACAGACTCTTAAAATTAACTGCCTTAATCCCTGACTTCATTATTTTTCTTCTATCAAACGTAATCCGATTTGGAGCAAAAAGGCTTTGAACACAATTTAATTTTGCAATTGGGAGGGGCCTATTTATTTCTTTCTTTATTTCTCATACTCCTGCTTCTCAGACTAGTAAATTAGCAAATGCTCAGACAAAACTGTACATATTGGCAAATCTTTACCCTGCTTCTTTCTTCCTGTGGTGACTCTCCTTAAACTGTGGATCAGTCCTGGCTCCAGGCTAAAGAATCACGATTGCTTTCTTCTCTCTTTCTCTGACCCACAGGGAGAGTACATTTTTCTTTCCCTCGGGATGGCAAGATTCCACCCTGTGGAAGATTCCACTCCTGTGAACCCGTTAGCAGTTGTTCCTAAAATCTGGCTCTATCTTTTGTGGAGACTGTATCTCTGATATTCCTTTATGTTTAAAGAAGAAATCTGTCACCCGTTATGCTCAGAGTTCCAGTGTTTTGGTGCATGTCCTGTAATTGGCCAGGGCAGGGCCCTTTTTGGGATGCAGTCCTCAGAGCTCCCAGTGGGATCAGTGGTTAAGGACAGGTCACTGGGTTATCTGGTGTCCCAGCCTTTGGCCATGGAGCTGGAGAGCTTCTATGTTTTAACTAACATTTTGGATTTTGTAGAGATCCTAGTTGTTAACTGGCTGCAGAAGACTGTCCCCCTCACAGAGCATGGTCCATTTGCCACTTTTTTGTTTTTAATATTCTAAGTTCCCTGGAAAGCCACTGGATATTGTAAACAGGAGAGTGTCATGATTTGATTGATACCCTTTTTTATACATTGTTGTGCAATGTCCAGAACTTTTTCATCTTCCCCAACTGAAATATACATAATGTAAAATTTATCATCTCAAGGGGGGCCTGGGTGGCTTAATTGGTTGCTCAGCTGGCTCAGCCTACTCAAAATTTTTTTTAATATCAACCATTTTTTTGTTGTTTGTCAGAGAGAGAAAGTATGAGGGTGGGAGAGGCAGAGAGAGGGAGAGAAAGAACCCCAAACGGGTTCCACGCCCAGCTTGGAGCCCAACTCGGGGCTCAATCTCATGACCCTGAGATCATGACCTGAGCTGAAATCAAAAGTCAGATGCTTAACCAACTGAGCCACCCAGGTGCCCCCCCCCCGATCTTAGCCATTTTTAAGTGTACAGTGTAGTAGTTTTGAGTACATTTACATTGTTGTGCAATTTCCAGAACTTTTTCATCCTCCCCAACTGAAATGCTGTACCCATTAAATGACTCCTCAGTGTTGCCTCTCCCCAGCCCCTGGCAATCACCCTTCTCCATTCTGTCTCTGACTTTAACTAGTCTAGGGACTTCACGTAAATAGAATCATGCAATGTTCATCCTTTTGAGACTGAGTTATTTCACTTGGCATGATGCCTTCAAGGTTCATTCACATTGGAGCACATGCCAGAATTTTCTTCCTTTTTAAGTCTGCATACTATTCCATTGCACGCATATACCATTCTGTCTATCCATTCATCTGGATGATGATGATTGCTTCCTCCTTTTGGCCATTGTGAATAATGCTGCTTTGAACATTCCGCTGTGTGAACGCAAATATGTTCTTTTGTATATATACCTATAAGTGGATTGCTGGATCATATGATAAATTCTATTTTTAATATTTTTGGAGGGGGAACCACCATAGCAGCTGTACCATATTATGTTGCCATGAACCATGTACAGGGCTCCAGTTTCTCCACATCCTCACCAACACTTATTTATTGTGTGGGTTTTTTTTTTTTAACTTAGCAATCTGTATGAGGTAGGATCTCACTGTGGTTTCTAGCACATGTGTGAACTTCTGCTGCATGTGCATTATGTTTTCAGGTACTAGCGCAAAGAAACAGTAAGACTCATGCCACAAGGAGGGATGTCATGGTCTGTTGGAGGCCAGAGGCATCTGAACAGAAAATTATAATACATCATACAAGTGTCATCATAGAGACAGGGCCTAAGGGAACACAGAGTGGATACAATCAAGGAAGACTTCCCTAAAGTGGGGGTACTTAGAGTACTCTCTAAAGCCTGTTTGGTGGAAGAAACCAGAACACGAGACACTAAAAATAAAGCTTGAAGTGTTTGCTGGGTTTGGGTTAGAGCAGTGTTTTTGGAATAGAACAATGTTTGACGCATTTTTTTCCCTTTTAGTTTGTCTTTCTGACTCTGAGAGATTATAAAGGTTACTTAATGGGGATGCTTACTTCACAGTTTGTGGTTATCTGAAAGAGACCAAACTGAGGCCTTTGGGAGGAAGTGCACACAGCAGGTAGGTAGGTGGAAGGTGCTGCATGAGCCTGATCCAGGGTGACGTGTGTTTGAAGGGGAAAGCTTGAAGGCTCTGGGTTAGGGGGAGTGCAGTCACATGGGGGGGGGGGGAAGCACAGTGACAAGATAGCAAATGTGGACAGAGAAACAAAGTATATAAAGGCCTGCTATTTAGGAAGGGTGCTATTGTTGTCATGGTGACTCATATTTGTCAAGCCTTTGAGGATATATATGCAGAGGAAGAAAGAAGGATTGAATTGCACTCGGAGGTGGGCAGTCTGGCTCCCGGTCCTGGGACCGAAGCGGTGTGTGATCTCACCCGTGTTTCGGAGGGCTGTCCTGACACCCAGACTGCTCGGTTTCCATTCTCATGCCTCTGCACTGCCTTTTATAGAACTACTCTCAAAAGAGACGGTAGGTCTGATGTCACAAGATCTGTATGCTTTTCTCAGGGAGGAGAGAAACAGACAGAGGCGGAATGTAAGTTTGCTGAACTACTGTATTAAACATCCTTCCCACCTCTTGGGGTTTGGTTTGGCACTTATACATATAGCATATGATCCCTGTAAGGCCCCCCGCAAATCTGTCTCTTGGAGCAGATCGAGAGCCCCTTGTATCCCAGAGCATTGCAGAGTGTCAGGCACTTTGCAGAATAAGAAACAGGTCCCTGGATGAATGGATACGATGGACATCAGGAGTACAGAGGTGGCCGGCCAGCCCTCTCGGAGCTCCCCTCCTGGAGGATCTTTCCTTTCTCTCTGCTCTCTCCACCCACCGCTTCTCTTAGCTCCTTTTTCATCTGACTTGGACAGCCGAGGTCACCTTCGGATGATCTTTTCTCCCTTCAGTGTCATTTTTCTGACTTTTGTTGGTCAGAGTCATCTTGACACCATCGAACGCAGATCTGGTCATGTCTTTTCTCTTTCCTACTCAGAGCGTTTCATGGTTTTTTGGGACCCAGAGGCCAAAATCCATGAACCTCTGCAATCTGATTTCTGTCTTTCCGGCCTGGCCACCCTTCCCATCCCACCTCTCTCTCATCTCATTTTGCCTGAAATTTGCCTCTCCTTTCTGTGATTTGAAGTAGATACTTCCCCTTCCCCTGGGAGCATGCTTTTACCAAGTCTCTTTGGCCTGGCACACACCCGCTTGTTTTTCCAGAATAAAATCCAGTGTTGGCTCGTTAGGGAAGCTGGTCATGTTCCTCTCAAGGAGAGAGAGCCATACTTTCAGTTGGGTTCTCATTACCTTTGCATAGACCTTCGCTGAGTCACTTACCCTGTAAATTCCCCCAAAGTATCTTTTACTTACATTTATTCACTTATTAATTTCAAAAATTATTTAGATCAAAGAAAAATTACATACTATAGAATTATCCTTATAAATATAGAATGTTGCAATTGCAGTTGTGTTCAGAGGAATTCATGATAAAGAGGGAGTGAGGATGAAGTCAGGGGCCATGTGAACTTATACAGTGTGTGTGTGCGCACGTGTGCGTGTGCGCACATGTGTGTGTTTGTGTGTGTACAGTTCAGCACATTTGCCAGAAATGGAATCTGAATCTGCAGCAGTACTTTTTACCAGCCACATGAGGAAAGAAATGTCATCCATGTGGTTCACCTCATCTCTAGGAGAAAGCAGGTCAGAAGCAACACAACTGAGCCTGGTGCAAGACCCCAAAGAGATTTTCCCTATGTAAGTTGTCACAAAGGACCCCCCACCCCGAGCCATATCACAGTGCCTTCCATGGCGTATAAGGTCAATGTCACCTCACATTTTGTGTCTGGTCATGTAAGTTTGCAAATAACAGAAGGGTTGGTAGTGGCAGAGACCATGAAGATGTTTACTATCTACTTAACAAGAGTTCTAGAGGTCTGAGGTCCCAGGCTCTAAGGTGTCAGGTGTGAGCTTCTCGTCCCGAACACTTGCACTCTTTTCTCCATGGTTGATCCAAATGTCGTGTCCTGGTGCCAGCATCCCAAGTGGGGTAAAAGGGCTTATCTTTATATTAGAGAGGGGAAACCTTTCCAGAATCTCTTTGGAATAAAGTCACATGGCTCCCCAAGCAGTAAGATAGCTGGAGAAGTATCCAGAAGGGTATAATTGGCTTAGGCCAGCCTGATCATCATGGGGCTGTGCAGATTGCCATCTGGTCAATGTTCTTTTAGTGAGGAAGGAGGTGGGGGCAGAGGAGAAAGGGTTTGGGAAGACAGAATGATGGCTCCAGTAGGCCACCCCCCACCACCAGTCCAGTAGACTCTTTTCCAAGAGGCAAACCCAATGTGCGACTCAGGGTTGATTAGATTTATTCCCCAAATAACTTTCAAGTCGAGAGAAGAGTGGTCACCCTGTATTTCGTTTTGGCGATCCTCTGTGGATATTATTTTATTTCCACTGACCTAGTCTGTAACCTGAGCAGCGGGGAGCTTAAAAGTGAAGCTTCCTGACAATATCTGGAGTGAAGGCTTGCTGTCGGCCAGTTAACCCTGCATGGTGTCCCTCAGCAGACACGGGAATAAGGGACCACACATTTTCAGCCAAGTTGATGAAGTCAGTGAGGACAATGGCTCCCAAAGGTGCACAGCATCATGATGGAGGATGCTTTAGGTTTGGCATGCTTTAGGCTTGGCAAACACTCATTTGGTTCAGGCCTTCTAGCTAAGCCGTGCTGGGGTGGGGTTCACTGCTGATTCAACCAGATGAAGATGCTTCTTCTTTTTTTAAAAGATTTTATTTATTTTTAAAGATTTTATTTATTTGAGAGAGAGGGAGGAGAGAGCATGAGATCAAGAGAACATGAGATCGAGAGAGCGTGAGCAGGGTCGGGATGCAGAGAGAGAGGGAGAAGCAGACTCCCTACTGAGCAGGGAGCCTGATGAGGGGAGCAATCCCAGGACCCTGGGATCATCACCTGAGCCGAAGGCAGATGCTTAACTGACAGCTATCCAGGTGCCCCTAAAATAGAGTGTAAAAGGTGAATGCTTAAGCTTATGAAAAAAAGGTTGGTGGAGACCTTTTTTTTGAGTATGAATAGCCTAAAAGATCGAGAAAGCTGAGAGGGAACACAGCTCACGCTTCTGTTTTCTCCAGAGCACAGGTAGAGTGCTGCGGTCCAGGACCATGTCTGCATCATGTAAGTGAGGAGGCTCCCAGGACAGTGGGGAGATTAAGCAGGATTATACAGCTTATCAGTGTGTAGAGTGCTGACAAGGACAAAATTGGGAGGATCTTCCCTTGACTCGTTAAATTGTCGAGATGGGCTGGCGAAGGGGTAGGAGCATTAGGATGTGGACGGCTGCACTGTGCAGTTGCTCTGCTGGTCCCAACGTGGGAGAAGCAGAAGATGCTAGAGCCCAGAGGACCTTGGTGGTCTCTGAGACAGAAGAGGACATTAGTTTAGAGTATGAATCCTCTTCTTACACCAGCTGTCTCTCTGTCTGCATCCACCATGGAACCTTCATCAGTATCTGTTTACTTGGATCAAAACCTTGATGTCGACTCCTCCCTCCATGCCACCACTGCCAAAAAGCCCTTGAAAATTTGACAGAGGGGCGCTGGATGGCTCAGTCAGTTAAACATCCAACTCTTAATTTTGGCTTAGGTCATGATCCCAGGGTCATGGGACCGAGTCCCGTGTTGGGTTCTGTGCTCCACGGGGAATCTACTGGAGATTCTCTCTTCTTCTCTCTCGTCTCTCCCTGCCCCTCCCTCAAGTAAATAATTTTTTTTTTTTTAAAGAGAAAATTTAGCAAGGTTGCCTGTGATTGTGTTGGTCTGCCCGGGCTGACATAACACATTTCACAGACCTGGGGCCTTTAACAGCAGAGATTTATAATCTCAAGTCCTGGACGCTGCGAGTCCCAAGATGAAAGTGTCTGCTAGGTGGGTTTGTTTTGAGGCCTCTCTCCTTGGCTTGCAGACAGCTGCCTTTTCTTGGGTATGGTCTTCCTCTATGTGGTCATCCCTGTGGTGTCTTCCTTTTGCTATTAGGATACTGGTCAGGTTGGATTAGAGCCCACAGTAACAGCTTCAATTTTAACATAAATCCCTTTTTAGAGACCTTTTCTCCAATAGATTACTTTCTGAGATACTGGGAGTTGGGAATTCAACATCCAATGGCATGTAACAGGGCATATTCCATGCTGTACACCTCACCTGTTGTACTTGACCTAATTTGAATCAATTCTGTGTGTTATTAGTTGCTTAATGTTTGTTTTCCCCATTAGCCTGTAAGAAGCATGAGACCAGGAATTGTGTCTGTTTTATTTGTGGCTAAATCTCCCCGTAGGTGTGGAGCACCGTAAGTGCCTAATGAATCTATGTTGGTTGAAGGTAGAAATGAATCTCTTCCTTTCTGTCCCCCTGTGATGTGCCTCATGGTAGCCACTCCCTTCCTAGCTCTGCTCACAGTGGAATACACAGTGGCTGTGCTTGGTGCACTTGGCAGGTGAGGGCTTCCCCAAGAGAGATTGCTGGAATCCCAACCCAGGATCCATGCTGGGGAGAGCCACAGACTTTCACACTTACTGGACTAGGACCATCGTGTCTTACCATCCTTGGGTATTAGGAACATGAATACATTATTCTAAGCTTGTGTTGACCGCTAATTCTCTGAATCATCCCCCCAAAGTATTCTCAGGAGTCTTTATTTTTACCACTCAAGCAGTGCAAGCGTATCTCAGCTTCCTGTCCAGATTGTAGATTCCAGGAAGATGAGGGTGCATCCTCAGGATACTTCTTCCCTTCCAGTATCCCTCCAAGAGCTTGGAAGGAGTGTCTTTCAGTAAGCTGAAATTCCAAAGAGTAACTAAGAAAGGAGAGTCGTTGAGCCCCAAAGGTTTTTCTGGGCTGTGGTCAACTGTCCAGTGCGGCAGAAGCACATTTGCAAGCCATAGGGCTTGCTTCTCTTTAGCAGAGAATAATTATTAAGAATGAAAGCCGTCTCAGAAAAAAAATCTTCAGTGTATCAGGTGAATATTTTGTAAAGGAGACTTTTTGACCTTAAAAAATGGTGAGCCGTAGCTCAGCAAAAGCTAATTAGGGAGAGAGCAAGCCAGTCGGGGGAGAAAATGCATATTGACTCAGAGTTTCTCTCTATGAAGGCAATTTGTATAACAACGAGCACATATTGGGTTGGAGACACTTATTGCTCACTGGAATCCTTCCAGGGTGACTATTGTGTTGGATGCCAGAGCCCCCTCGGAAACCTGGGTTTAAAAGGAAATTAAATGTGAAGGGTTGAGTTGCCGCACTTTGTTAGCCGTGGGGAGGGATTTAAGGGGACATTTTATTGTGTGAGACATCAGGACAATTCTCGAAGAGCTCACTAGGTTGTCCACTTGAAAAAAAAATCTCCCCCACACATGATGGATTTTAAAAAAGATCACTTAATTTTGGCTCTTGGGCATCACGGGTGGGGTAGGGAGGAGGCCCTTCATCCTTAGAGGAACAGTTCAGTTCTTCTAGCTTTACAGAAGAAAACACAGCTGAAATATAGTTTGGGCCTGTGATTTATTACCCACAGACAATGGTAATGGAAAAGTTACAGTTAATTATTCCCGAAGAACAGAAAATTGTGTATGTGTGTGTGTGTGTGTGAGTGTGTGTGTGTGTGTGTGAGCGTGTGAGCATGTAACCATGACACAAAACTGCTTCTCCTTTCTTTGGCCATAGTAACTGAATAAGGCAGGATAAATATGACAGAGAACTTTGCAGAGAAAAGGAGGTAGAATGAAATTTTGAGTAGATGATCTGTAGACCAATATGGATGGATAGATAGATACAGAATATGACCCAACAAAGAGGTAGAGGATGGCCTTTCCTGGGTTGCTCTGAGCCCAATGGTCTTAGGAGTTTGAAGTGGAAATAAGAACTTTGAAGACAGGAGGCTAAAGAGCCTTTACTGTTGTTTTCCCTGCATGGTCTACTTCTGTGTATTTCAATCTTTTATTATTATTATTATTATTATTATTATTTTATTGAGACCATTTACCTGCCATAACATTCACTCAATACAAATCACCAGTATGTAATCCTAGAACATTTCATCACTCCAAAAGAAACCCCATGGTCATTAGCAGGTACTATGTATCCCACCCTGGCTCCTGATAACCACCAGTGTATGTATTTTTGTCTCTGTGTGGTTGCCTCTTCTGGACATTTCATACATATGTAACCGTACAGTGTCTCTGCTATTTTGTCTGGCTTTGACTTAGCATGATTTCAGGTTTCATCCACATTATAGCCTTTAGTCCTACTTCATTCTGTTTCGTGGCTGCGTAGTAGTCCATTATGCACCATATTTGTTATGTGTTCTATAGCTGATGGACACGGGGGTGGTCTCCACCCTTTGGCCACTGTGAATAGCGCTGCTGTGGACACTTGTGTCCAAGCCTTTGTGTGGACACGTGTTGCTTCTCTCAGGGATATATCCAGGAGGGGAATTACTGGGTCTCGTGGCCACTCTGTGTTGAACCTTCTGAGGAGCTGCTCAACTGTTCTCTAAAATAGCCGCACCACCTTACATCCTTTAGGAATATATGAGAGAGCTTTTATGACTTGAGCCCCCTCTGTCTGCCCAGCACTGTGCTATATCTGTCCTCTTGGTGTGCACTCTGTTGTATGAGCTTGTAAGTCATTATTCCTCCTTTTCAGAATGAGAAATGAGGCACCAACAGTTTAAGACAGAGAGAAAGGAGAAACCAATCACTGTGGTTACTGTTACATGACTGAGTGTGGGGTCTCCCCTGAGCCCAGAGCCTTGAGATCCTGCCCCAGGGGGTGGTGGGCAAAGTGGAAGTACAGCCTGGAAGGCAGAGAGGCTGTGTCTGGGCCAGGGGCAGGAAGTCTGTGGAGTAAGCAGCCTCTCTGCTGGGCCTGCAGCTGGAACCAGAGCAGAAGCCATGGAAGCCAAGAGCTTCATGGGCCACCTGGGGCTCAGGGGGACACCTCGGATTGGAACCAGAGGAAAGACAGAATGGGCCGATCCCTGCCTGTGGTCACTGGAGCCCCACCAGGTGAGAGCTGCTGGGCGATCCCTGAGGCCACCTGTACACAGTACTTCCCAGCTGCCTGTCCCCATCCTCACGCGCCTCAGCTCGAGAACTGGGCTGGTATGGATCCATATCGCTTCTCAGTCATTCCTGTCCTCATCTTTGCTTCGATGATTGTCATCATTTTTGCTATGCACGGGGGTAGGAATAAGTGCACCCCTAGGGAAGGAGCTTTGCAGCACCACGTGAAATGAGCACCAGGTAACCGAGTGCCTCCTGCTGACCCTCTGGGCAGAGGGAGGATGGTGGCGCCACCCACACCTGCACACCTGGGCAGATGTGCTTGCCTCATGCTCCCTGCCTGTTCCAGCCCTGGGCCGAGGTTAACCAGCACATGCTGGGGAGAGAGGCCCTGACGGCAGAAAGACGACCAGTGGAGACCCCCTTTGTGTGTGCATTCACTGTAGCGCTTTGGAAATGGACACAGGCATTTCTGTGTTGGGGTCTCTTAGGATGCTCATGTCCTGTAGGTCTTTACCACCCCCCAAAACACTTCCAGATTCTTCTTAAGCCAAGAACGGTAAAACCAGGGTGTTCTTCATAGATCATTTCCACAAACTCCTACCATCAAGGTCATTTTCTAGAAGGTAGAGAGTAACGGAGTCATGGGAGTGTGTGAGTTTTCTTTTGGTCCATCGTATCCACTTCAGTCTCTGTTTAGTCAAGTGTCCAGACTGTTCCATCTGCAGAAACCTGCAGCCTCTAGGTAGAGGCTGTTTGCCACGGTGGGAGCTAGGGCTGTCTGTTTCCCCTTGGAATACTTAACCTCTACTATGCCTGCTTTTTGTTTTTCTCCTTGGGGAACTCCAGCAAGGGAAGGAACCAAAGGCACGTGGAAGGAAGACTGTGCATGAGATGAACTGCGGGGAGCCAAGATGGGGAAACCTGTCCTGGTCACAGATGCCTTGTGTTCTGGGGATGGTGGCGACATCAGTAGCTCCGGAGCTCAAAGGCAATGAACTTTTTCTGTGTGTTCCCAGCCAGAATTAAGACCAGTATGTGGAAGGTAGAATGATGAGGCTGACATTGGCTGCTTAGAGAACATTTAAAATGAACACAGCGGGAGCACCTGGGTGGCTCAGTGGTTGAGCATCTGCCTTCGGCTCAGGTCATGATCCCAGGATCCTGGGATCGAGTCTCTCATCGGGTTCCCCACCAGGAGCCTGCTTCTCCCTCTGCCTGTGTCTCTGCCTGTCTCTGTGTGTCTCCCATGAATAAATAAAATCTAAAAAAATAAAATAAAATAAACCCAATAGGCTAGTTGGGGGCTCACAAGTGAGTTCAAACCTCTGGAATGGGTTTATTCTGAAGCTGGATTCCATCTTGGCAGCAGTGTGGAGGAGATAGATGCATTAGGTCAAGGACTGGAGTGGCCCTGGATGAGCCTAACAGTCTGGGATTTTGGGGTTCGTATTTGTTTGGGGGGCTATTTTTCATCTGCTGAGTTTATTGAATCTCTCTTGGATTTTACCATCTGTACATAGAGTGATGAATCCTAAGCTGGTGCCTATGATGCTATATCTGGGTCAGCCTACATACAGCATTTTGCTTCTTGCTTCCCTTCTGGTCTGCTGTGATGCCACAGTACCCCGAGGTTTGCGTCGGGTGGTGGGACATCACAGTTGTCCACTGTACAGGTCACAGGGAACCACAGAACCCCCAAAACAAAGGCCTTTGGAAATCTCCTGATTTCCAGATGCCACCAGGTTAGTCTACATTCTTCGTTTTCTAATAGATGAACTTTCTTGCTTGTGTCCTCATTCTGTCACATATATTTTCCCACTGGGACTGCAGAGAGAGAAGCATGGAATCTGGGACGACAAGGGGTCTCAGACACTTTTCGGACATTTTACACGTGTGAGTTTCATGGCAGGGATTTGCTTGAGGCCATCATCTCACCATAGCAGGGAGGGGCCTAGGACATACAGAACCACATCCTGTGTGTGCCATGCCTTATGTATGTATGTATGTATGTATGTATGTATGTAGCCATCTAGCTAACTTGCTATTTTTCTATTAGGGCAACTTTCCCATAAAGATCCCTAAAATAGAAGCAGCCTCACATTTCTCTGCGCTTTTTTCCAGCATCTTCTTGGAAGCGTTACTTGTACCTGCTGCGTTCATATGTTCACTCTTGTTCTCTCTTGAGCCTGACCCAGGTTTTTTGGTTCCCTGAAGTTGTTCCTACAGGATTTGCTGGTCCTTGGCATTACCAAATCCATGGGGCAGTTCCTGAAATCCACCATTTGTAGATGTTCTGTCTCCATTCCTTTCAATTTTCTTGTAATGACTCTTCTCTTTCCGTCTCCTGCTTTTTGGGATGCCCAGGGCTCAGTGTTCACAATTCCTTTTTCTCTGTGTATCTCCGTTGCCTAGGTGACTCCTCAAGGAATGTGCCTTTAAATTCCCTTTGGACACTGGTCAGTGCCAATTTTATATCTCCAAAACTGACCTCATTCTCTATCCTATGCTTGACATCTCCATTTGGATGTCTCATGAGCATGTCCAATTCAATATGTCCCACCCAACCAAACTCTCCAGTCTGTATCACACCCACTCATACCCAGAGACCTTTTCCTCCCCGCATTTTTTTCTGCCTTACTGAATGGCCCTAATGTCCAAAATCTTTCATTGCTCAGGTAAAAAATGTAAGTGAGCTGTTCTTGGAGCCTCTCTTTCTCTCATTCTTCAGAGAAGCTGATCTAGCCTAAGTTTAGCTGGGCTGGCTTCTAAGTTGCAGATTGGACCCCACTGTCCCATGTGACTGTCATCCTCTTTGTTTTTTTTT
This sequence comes from Nyctereutes procyonoides, assembly GCF_905146905.1. Classification (NCBI taxonomy): domain Eukaryota; kingdom Metazoa; phylum Chordata; class Mammalia; order Carnivora; family Canidae; genus Nyctereutes; species Nyctereutes procyonoides. The sequence continues at coordinate 75,877,637 of NW_026575126.1, forward strand.
TAAATTTTTATTTATTTATTTATTTATTTATTTATTTATTTATTTATGATAGTCACAGAGAGAGAGAGAGAGAGAGAGAGAGAGAGAGAGAGAGAGAGGGAGAGAGAGAGGCAGAGACACAGGCAGAGGGAGAAGCAGGCTCCATGCACCAGGAGCCCGATGTGGGATTCGATCCCGGGTCTCCAGGATCGTGCCCTGGGCCAAAGGCAGGCGCTAAACCACTGCGCCACCCAGGGATCCCAATCCTCTTTGGATCATTGGGCCACTCAAAGCATGTTGTCATGTTGATACCAGGTGAAGAGGCCAAGGTCAACAGTCTAAGCACATTTCAAGCCTCTTCTCATGTCACATTCCCTAGTATCTTTTGGCCAAAGCAGGTCTCATGGCCAAGCCCACAATTAGGGGTGGGAAATACACTGTGCCCAGCAAAATAGGGTGGGGATGTGTACTCTTCCCAGGGGTGTGGAGGGTGGAAAATGTGTATTTGCTGAACAGAAATCTAATGTAGCACCTTCGAGAAGCATTTCAAGGAGGAACTTTACTTGTATGTTAATGGGATCTTTAGTCAACAGGTTCTTTTTATGAGGAACTGAATCCTCATTTTTAAACTTGTGGTGCTTCTGATGAGCTCTTTGAGAATAGGTATCTTACTGTTTCCAGTTTCTAATTATAATTAGAGATGGTCATGGTGGTATTGGTGGTGGTGGTGGTCGTGGTGATATTGATGGTAATGATGATAGTGATGGTGCTGGTGGTGCTGATGATCATGATGGTAGTGATTTTGATGGTTGTGGTGGTGAAAATGATGATGGTGATGTTAATGGTGATGGTGGTGGCAGTGGTGTGTGTGTGTGTATTAAAGGAAGGTGATGCTCATGGTTTTGAGGGGTGAAAGAGATAGCAACATTTTCCTGAGGTGGTTCATTTTTGTGTTGTCTTACTCCTTCCTCATCCCTCTTCTGATCTCATAATTTACCCTTTGTGACATGACCATAGGTGTTGTCACTCAAAATCTGTGGAACTCTATGGATACTATTTAAAACTTATATGCTTTTGCAGAATTTGGTGAAGATTAGTGTTGCTAGCCTTCACTGCTCTCTCTCTATCCTATTTAACCCCTCTCATTAGGCATAAAACCCTAGGAGGAGGGTTCAGGGCATGAGAAGGGAGGAGTGGGCATTTTCTCTGAAAGCTGTCAGGACAGGCAGGTACTGAATGAATGTGGCAAATGGCATGGTCTGCAATGTCTTGCACCCATGTGACACCAGCGAATTTCATAGGTCACAGCAGGAGACTTTCTCCAATTCAACATATTTCCTACCCGGCCCTAGGTCAGCTTTTTTTCCCCCTTTTTGTAGTTTTATAAGTGATGTGAGGCTAAGTGACACAATTAACCTGTGCAGACAGCATCTTCCATCCATCTGCTCCAAGCAATCTCGATGATTGCCAAGCACTTCTTTTCTTTATTTATTAGAAATATTTTTTTTTTCATCTACTCACTCAGACATATGCATCAGCTAGAGCCTGGGCCAGGCCAGAGGCATGTGTTCATCACCTCCAAACACAGGGGGATGTTTGTGCCAATGTTTGTGTGGCACTAAGAATGAGATCCAGGCCTTTTGGTCCTCTTCATCAAAGCATGAAATCAGAGAGTGTATTTCCTTAAGATGTGCTTGGCAACCTGATATATGTTGACCTGGGTTCTAGATTCACCTCTGACCATCTTCGGTGATCTTAGGATCATTCTTTATCCTCACTGGGCCTCCTTTTCATATCTGCTGAATGCAGTTGGGGCTATTCTGAGGATCAAATTAAATAATCTTTGTAGAAAGGTTCCAGGAAGTATAAAGTTCATAATACATGTACGATATGTCATTTTGTATAAAACTGCAGTTTGAAAATTTATGGACGGTTTGTTCTAAAGGCACTTCAAGCACATAACAATGATTCATATCTCTTGGAATTGCAAATGCTGTATGAACAGTTTGGTTAATGGGCAAAAATGTACTTCTAGCATCCTGGGCTCCCAGGAGGGAGCACACATCCAAAGACCTATTAAGTCATCGTTTTGTCTTCTAGGACAGAATCCAGCAGCGGATGACCATGTGTTATGGAGCGAATGTGTGTATCACCCCTGCCAAATTCACATGTTACAGCCCTGACCTCCAATGTGATAGTATTAGGAGGTGGGGCCTTTGGGAAGTAATTGGGTTTTGATGAGGTTAAGAGAAAGGTGTCCGCATGATGGCACTGGTACCCTTACAAGAAGAAGGAGTTACCAGAGTTTGCTCTTGTTCTATCATGTAAGGACACAGCAAGAAGGCAGTTGTCTGCAACCCAAGAAGAGAGCCCTCACCAAGAACCAAATATACCAGCACCTTACTTTTGGACTTCCCAGCCTCCCAAACTAAAAAATAAATGTCTATTGTTTACGCCACTCAATCTATGGTATTTTGATGCAGCTGCCTGAGCAGGTTAAGAAATCATGGAAAATTGGAAAATTTGAAAACATGGTCATACAGAGAGGACTGAAGGAGTGGGTATGTTTAGCCAGGGGGAAAAATATGAAGACAGGTCATGATAATGAAACAATGGTGAAAACTATACGAAAGTATAATTATTTGCCTGATGGTTAAACCAGCAATGCCCTGCCATGTAAGGTGGTGAGTTCTTTATTACTAGAGGAATTGAATAGAAACTAGGTGGCTATCTCTCTGGAATTCCATCACTGGGTGGGGCGGTGGAGAAACAGTTGAATTTTCCTTCCTTCCAATTTGAGATTCTGTGTTGGATCCCAGGTGTACTATTGCCTTTAGACATAGGCAAAGATTTAGTCAGTTCTCTTGCACCAAGAAACAGCTGACACAGTTGAACTCTGGGAGTTAATTCAGGATATTAAGACTCACGTAACCTTTGGACATTGTATCTAGGAAGCCGCGAGGATACAGGACAGAAAATGTCAAAATCATTATAATGCAGATGTCAACAAATGTCAAGATCATCATACAAATATATGAGCCAGGGGTTTTATAATAATTCGATATGAGCTCGTGAAGCAGTGCTTACCAGTTTCTGATGTGTGCCCAGGAGATGTCTGTATCAGCCGTATACTGTGGTAATATATTTGGCTGACCCAGCTTGTAATGCACTCATTCATGTATTCTTTCATTTATTCAGTTGCTTTGCACATTCAGCTCTTCGTTCCTGTGTGCAACATGTATGAAGAGCTTCCTATGTGCCAGGCCATGTGTAAGACACAAAGAGATCTTCCTGTTGGCAGGAAGTGTGAGTGATAAGGACGAGGACACATATGACAGGAGCAGTGCTGTGGTTGAGATTTCCACCCAGGAGCCGCCTCTGACTTTCTGGGTAGGGCAGTGCTCAGAAAGGGTCTGCGGGGTTGTGGTGAGTAGCAAGGATGACCTGCAGAGGCAGGAGAGGGCAGTGACTCTTTTGGGGCATCAAAAGAGCGTGCGGTAGCTAAAATAAAGGATGCAGTGGAGGGAGAGGTAGAGGATGAGGCTGGGCAGGAAGTCAGCTAATGAGCAGCTTTGTATATTACATGAAGATTTTGGGGTTTTGGTGGGTTTTTTTCCCATAGCGGCAGGAATGCACTGATAAATTTTAATTTTAAGCAGGCAGTGATCAGACTTGCATGTCTTCTCCTGGCTCAGGCTCACTCTGAGGATTGGGTAGCATTGACTGTAGTAACTCAAGGAAGGGGACTTGAGCTTGAATCCGGGAGGTGGAAGTGATACAGAGGAGGAACAGTGTCAAGAGATACATAAGAGTGAGCGCCAGGAGTCACTGGAGTAATGAATTAGGGAAAATAGGTATATGTGAATTAAGGGAATTAAATACATATATATATGTATTATATATAATACATATTTTATGTATATATAAAACATATAATTAGCATATTTGTTTATTGTAAATATTATGTAATAATACTTAAAGTGCTTAGTGTAGTATTTTGCATCTAACAAGCATTAGTCAGTTTAACTAATTATTGCTAATAATCATGTCCAAAATGGAGCTACCTTTTTTTGGCAATATTTCCAGGCTTGCTTTTTTTTTATTTTTTTAAGAGTTTCTTTCTTTCTTTATTTGAGATAGAGAGAGGGAGTGAGAGAGAGCACAGGCAAGGGGCAGAGGGAGAGGGAGAAGCAGGCTCCCCGCTGAGCAGGGAGCCTGATTCAGGGCTCCAGGATCATGACCTGAGCAGAAGGCAGATTGAGCCACCAGGCGCCTCTGGGCTAGCTTTTCTGTTCCACTGATTGGCCTGCCATTTCTTGTTCTGTTTTCACACTGTCTTAATTATCAGAGCTCTTCAGTATGTTTTACTAGCTGGCAGGTTAAGCCCCTTCTTAGCCCCTCTTCACACATTTCTCAGGAACCCCCCTCCCCCCCATTTAAAAGTTGGCCAGGAATATACCTGGAATTGTTACTGACTTTTAAGTTTATGGCTGCAACTTTCTAATTGTAAGTTTGATAACTTCCGAATACTTCAGCATCGTGGAGGACCTCCCTGAGACCCTCTGATCTTCAGGAGGCATCAGGCCGCTGCAGAGACCCCCCTAACACACGCTTACCCAACTGGGCCATGGGATATGCCGGCCTCTTGCTCTTGGGCTGGTGTGTGTGTGTGTGTGTGTGTGTGTGTGTGCACGCACACATGCCTGCTTCAGCTGCCCAGATGATGAGGAGCTTTATGAGTTGACAAGGCACCAGACTGCATTTCGCCGCAGCCTCTATCTATCCTGGAGTTTGTACATCAGTTGTGAGTGCCATCCCTATTTCTGGAAGAATAATGCTGGTTATCTGTAAACTCATAAGTTTAAACTGTAACCCTGGAGAAAATTATGTCCTTTGTTGTACGGAGGGAGGTAGGAAGGCAGCTCGGACTTGATTTACAGCCATGGCTCTTTATTTTTGCTGCCACTGTGGAGTCCTGGTAGCTCGGGCCAGGCCGAAGGGAGACGTGGGCCGAGTGATTGACCGCCTTGCTGAGCGGTCATCAAGTATCTGCACGTCAAGGTCCCTGGGCCCTGCGCAAGGTGGATAAGCTTCTTTGTTATCCACAGGTTAGGTGCTGACTTGACTATACTAGAAGGGAGTTTCTAGATTCAAAAGTGGAGGTTATTTTTATGCCTTAATGTTTGGAGAATTGGATGACTATTTGAGAAAAGAAATATTTAAAGCCTTGCTTCCCAGCATATATGTAGAATTTCCTCCTGATGACCTTGCCACTTGAATTATTATTGCTTTTTTTTTAGCTTAATATTGGATAGGGCAACCCTTCTCACTTTTCTTCTTTAAAAAAAAAAACTATATGTTCTGGCCTCTGCATTCTTCTGGGGGGTAATTTTAGAATTTTCGTTATGTTGCTGAAAAAAAATCTCATTTGAAGTTACATTTAACCTCTGCATTAAAGAGGAAAAATATGTGTCTCCGTTGCATTCCACCTTATACTTCAAAAACATATCTCTCTCTGCTAAGCTAGATACGTCTCATTTTATTCCCTTCAGTAGAATTTTATAATTTTCTTCCTATTGGTTAAAGTTATCTCTAGATATACTGCAATATATGTTGTTATAAGATTTTTTTTAACACTGTATATTCTGGTGGGTTATTGCTGGAATACAAAACACTGATGGCACACGACCTTTGATGTGCTCCAGCTTAGGGGTCCTGACTCAGGAGTGAAATTGCCTCCTGCTCCTTTCTTTTCTGCCCTGGAGGCATCTACTTCACAGACATGACAGTCTTTAAGGGCACCAGGGCCCTTTCCATGGCCAAACCAGATGGCCTCTTTCAGGTTTGAGTTCCCTGCAATCAGTTCATCAGTGTAGACTCTTCTTTATGACTATGAATACAATGATCATATGTAGTTTTAATTGCTCTTCTCTTAGTAGATATTTACCTCATGGATATCTAGTGATCTTTCTCAACATCAACTTTATTTTTTTAAGATTTCACTTATTTATTCATGAAAAACAGAGAGAGAGGCAGAGACATAGGCAGAGAGAGGCAGGCTCCCTGAGGGGAGCCTGATGTAGGACTCGATCCCAGGACCCCAGGATCTCTACTGAGCCAAAGGCAGATGTTCAACTACTGAGGCACCCAGGTGCCCCATCGACGTCAACTTTATTATGGATGACTCCAAGTTGAATCTCCAGATCTTTCTCTACTCATCCATGTAGTCAACACTTTTTAAGACCTTCCTGTGTGTGAGGCACCAGGGTGACCACATCCCTGTTCTTCATGGGGGTAGGGTGGTGCTAGACGTGGCACCGTGGGACAAGTCATCCCCCGGGGAGAGGTGGGATGCTATATCTGTCAGGATCCCAGCAAGAAACAGATGGCACACCCAGGAGAGGTGACTAAAGAAAGTTTAGCAAAATATTTACCAAGGTTGATAGAATGACAAGTGATGGTGACTCGCCTAGGGCTAGCGACAGAGGAGGAAGCAGTTGGCCTGCCATGGCCTGAAGGGGGAGCGGGGGTGGTGGTTCATGGGGCTAACTGTAACTCCAAGCTTACCCTAGGAGAAGGCTGCGTGGTAGCAGTGGTGGCAGAGAGGAGGTGACCCAACTGCTGCCCCGTTGGGAGGGAGCTAGGGGGTTAAACACCCTAACCTCTCTCTCTTTCCATCTGTCACTCTCTCCAGATGCCTCCTTTTGGTTGACTCCAAACCAAAGGCATTGATGCTTTCTCTGTAGAGATATGGGATATGAAACAAGTGAAAAGGGTGGATGGTGGATCTGGAGAGAAACATGAAGAATATTTGGTAGAGGTGCTATGGGATGACCACACTCAATTTGCTCTTGCTCCCTTCACCTTCAGCTTCTTGCCTCATAGCTCGCCTTGGATCTGCAGCCTTTGGCTGAAATAACTCATAAGGCAGTGCTTGAAGAAGCAGAGAATGACACGTCTTCCCAGACTGAGGGCCAAGCAACCACCCCTCTTTGCCCTCTTTTCTTCTCCTCCTCCTCCTCTTTCTTCTTCTCCTCCTCCTTCTTCTTCTTCTCCTTCTCCTCCTTCTCCTTCTCCTCCCTCTCCTCCTCCTCCTCCTTCTTCTTCTTTTTCTTTCTTTCTTTCTTTCTTTCTTTCTTTCTTTCTTTCTTTCTTTCTTTCTTTTTCTTCTTCTTCTTCTTCTTCTTCTTCTTCTTCTTCTTCTTTCTTCTTCTTCTTCTTCTTCTTCTTCTTCTTCTTCTTCTTCTTCTTCTTCTTCTTTCTTCTTCTTCTCCCCCTCCCCTTCCTTCCTCCTCCTCCTCTCCCCCTTTGCCAGTTGGGACTTCCATGCCTGCAAGCGCATTTTGTCTACAGTGGCTGCAGTTGCTTCTTGCCAGTTTGAGAAAGGCACTGTCAGAAGAGGAGGTTCCTGGGTGCCTGGAGTCATCCTGACTTCCTCCAGGGGCATCTCTTCCTGGCTAAGTGAAGACCAACTTGAGCCTTATTGGTGATCTTGAATAATTCTTATTTATCTTTGCCAGGAGTTTCCAGGGCCTGCAAAGTCAGCACATTCAAATGCCAGTGAAAATTTTTGCTGCTTTGTTGAACCTTTCTGACAGATTCAATTGGGGGGAAAATGGGAGCACATGGACCACAAAATATATAATTTGTAGTTGTCACATTGCACGGTGAAGAATGATCTTTTTTGAGGCTGCTAAGTGGGTGCCTTTCATAATGGAGGGAATAATGCCACAAAAAGGAGGAAAAAACATATCTCCCTGGGAACTCTTGTTCCCTTTGTGTGGTTGGTGGGAAACGCATTCCTAGTCTTAATTCCTATGCCATTCTGTTTCTTTCTTTTTTAAAAAAGATTTTATTTATGTGTTCATGAGATACACACAGAGAGGGAGGCAGAAACAAAGGCAGAGGGAGAAGCAGACCCCCTGCAAGGAGCCTGATGTGGGACTCGATCCCCAGATTTTGGGATCACGCCCTGAGCCAAAGGCAGACGCACAACTGCTGAGATACCTAGGCATTCCCCTAGGCCATTTTCAAATGAATTCTGTCCCTCGCCCTTCTGCCTGCGTTGGAAAGGCTGCCCATAGAAGATGCTGAGCAAACACAGCTGAGATGCATTTTGGCTATGAGATGGCATTTAATGGACAAAAGGAGTCCTTTGTCACCAAGGGAAGGAAAAGATGTGTTAACAAACCAAACTGATGAAATTAGAGGAAGAATAAGATGTTTTCTACTAAAACTGGTCAAGTCATGTCCCATTCCAGTAGTCTCCTTCCTTGACTTGTGGGCTTCAAGCTGGCAGGAAAACCAGGGAAGGAAGAATTTGTGACTAGTGCTAAAAAGGGAAAAGCCAGGTAAATGAGCCAGAGTGTACAAAACAACAGAAAAATACCCACTGTCAGTAGTCCTTGCATGATCTTATCTGTAATGCAAAATACCGTACACATATATCACCTACATGTCAGGTAATAATTCTCTAAAGAATTATTATAGAGTTGAATGAATGAATGAATGCATCCTAGTAGCTTTCCAATGGAATGTTACTAGGACATTTGAGGTCCTTTGTGTCTCTTTTCTGCAGTTGTTTCTGGTTTCACTACATAAGTTTATACCTCTGAACTGTTTTGATTAGCTTTCAGAACTTTGTATAAATGGAATTATTTGCATGTTTACTGCTTGCTTTTCATTTGGCATCATGTCTGAGATTCACCCATTTATTGGCAAGCTATATGTTTTCATTGTTGTATAGTATCTTCTTAATGACTTTGCTACCGTTAGCTTACCACCATCATGTTTTCCATGCTGGATTCTTTCTTCCCCCCCCTTTTTTTTTAAACTTTTATTTATTTGAGAGAGAGAGAGAGCAAGTGAGCACAAGCTACAGGAGTAGGAAAGGGGGAAGCAGGCTCCTCCCTGAGCTGGGAATCTGATGTGGGGCTCCATCCCAGGACCCCTGGGATCATGACCTGAGCTGAAGGCAGATGCTTAACCAACTGAGCCAGCAAGGCACCCCTGGATTCTTTCTTCCTAAATAATTTTCTGGATGGAACGTGTGTGTGTGTGTGTGTGTGTGTGTGTGTGTGTGTGTTGGAGGTTGGAAGGAATGTTTTCTTCCATTTCCTTTATTTTTGGAAGGTCAAATAATTAATCATCTGAGTCTCCATTTCTTTATCTCTAAAGCGATCCTGGTAATGTCAGCCTTGCCTGTTTAATACAGAAATGGATATAAAATCATTAAGAAAATTAAAGCCTAAACAGTGATCACTAATTGGTAGAGAGAAGGTGGTCGAATGGATCTATAAAGACAAGCAAGAAGTGTAACCACTTGGTTCATACTGAGATATTCATTCCTTTAAGTCGTGGTTCCTTGAAGTCTTGAGCTTCATATGTAGATTCAGTGAGAGAGCCTGAGTATAAAGTGGAGAAGATAGAAGCCTTGAAGAATGCAGTTCCTACTCTAGATACAGTGAAATCCCTGAGCATTGTCTGTCTTTCTCCTTGCTGCTTGACCTCTGCCCGAGCCTGCCACCCCTGCCCTCTCTCATGGCTATAGCCCCTGTCAGGCTGTGGCTTCCAGGCTCTTATTTTGGGCTTTATCTTCTACCTGAACTTCCATTCTTGTGTGTTTCAGCTCCCCACTGGACCTCTGACTCTATCGGAACATCCCACGGGTGCCCTGTAGACCACATGACCTCATCTTCTCAAACCCTCTTCTGAATGCCCCATCTTTGGGAGCGCTGTTCCCACTTGCTCATCACTCTGGAAGCCAGGCTCACTCACTTCTTCCTGCTTCCTCCCGCCCTAACACTTATCTGTCTCTGCCTTGGGATGCTATCTCTTAAAATACTCCTCTAATCTCTTCTCTCCTTTTGAACACTATGACCACTGTCTTAAAATGAGGCCCCTATCGTCTCTTGTCAGCTGCTGCAAGAGCCCTGGAACTGGCCTCCTTACTGTCACAGAGGCCAGATTTTGTCCTGCTTTGTGTCTCCAACTATATCCAGAATCCTAGTCTGTGTTTCTATACCAGCCAAGGAACTTTGACAAAGTTACTACATTCTCAGACTCAGTGTCCTCATCTGTCAAACAGATAGAAATAATACCTTCCTCATGAGGTTGTCAAGAGAGTTGATGGAACAATAATATACTACATGTAAAGCACTAGCAGAGTCCCCAGCATGCAGTAGAGCTCCTCCAAAAATGGTGGCTGTCATCACTGCTAGTGCCTGGGGTCTGTCCCTGTGCAATCCATCTTCTAGGTAAAATGTGTAAGTCATTCATCAGATCTTGTAACTTTCCTTCTCTATGCTTTAGGCACCTGTCACTTACAGAGAAGAGTCTAACCTCAAGGGAAGGAGGGCCGCATAATGACTTTGGCCTGGTGGGTTTCTTCCTCCATTAAAAAACGGTATTAAGAATTATATTTTATGACTATGTTGTTCTGATTTTAAAAGAACTTTAAACATTTTCCTGGGCCCCTAAAAGTATCGTGGGCTCTAGGTACTGTGTCTGCTGTGATGAACAGATAAATCCTCCCTGAAGGGTACAGTACCTTCTCTCTCTCTCTCTCTCTCTCTCTCTCTCTCTGTCGTCTATCTATCTATCTATCTTTTTTTAATTTTTATTTATTTATGATAGTCAGAGAGAGAGAGAGAGAGAGAGAGAGGCAGAGACATAGGCAGAGGGAGAAGCAGGCTCCATGCACCGGGAGCCCGATGTGGGATTCGATCCCGGGTCTCCAGGATCGCGCCCTGGGCCAAAGGCAGGCGCCAAACCGCTGCGCCACCCAGAGATCCCATATCTATCTATCTATCTATCTATCTATCTATCTATCTATCTATCTATCATCTCTCCATCCATCCACCCTCTCACCCATCTATCCATTGGTCCACCCACTTACCTATCTGTCCATCTACGTACCTATCTACCTACCTACCTATTATCTGTCCTGGTCTAGTCTTGCTGAGGTTACTCCCCCCTCCACACACCTTTTATTTTCTTTAAGTTTACTCCTCTCCCTTCCCTCCCTCCCTCCTTCCCCACTTCCCACCCTCCCTTCCTTTCTTTTTTTTCTTTCCCTCCTTTCCTTCCTTCTTGTCTTCCTTCCTCTTTCCCTCCATCTCTCCCTCCCTCTCACTTTATCCTTCCTTCCTTACAGTCTTTCTTTTGTGCCTGTGTGTAGTCATTCACTTTTGTTCTTTTGTTTATTGTTGCTTTCTTTGGGTTTCCTCTGTTTTTCAAACTGCTTATGTTAGATACTTACCACATTAATTATCAGTTTAGATGCTTACCCTTCCCCCATATGTGCACTGAAGGTGATATAGCTCCTTCCAAATAGCATTTTAGCACTCTCCTATCCGTTTTGAGATGTACTATTTCATATTCTATCCTTTGTGTGTATCTTCTGATGGCACTGCAATTCATTATTTGTTTTAGAAGTCTTTAAATTGCCAACATGTGCAGGTTCTTTGTGGTATTTTTATTACTGGTTTCTGGTTTATTCTTCTTGTTATTATTATTTTATGTTTAAAGATGAACTGAAGATAGGTTGAGGCTTTGTGGCCTGTCAATCGTGAATATGTTCCATATGCCCCTGTAGAAAATATGTACTTACTAGAAAGTCAGGTGCAAGATCCATTAAGTTGTTTGTTGATACTGTTGTTCAATTGTTCTGTACTGAGAGATGTGTTCATATTTCCCGCGATGGTTGTGCATTTGTTGATTTCTCCTTATTATGCGACTGGCTTTTGCTTTATATAATTTGAAGCTATGTTGTTAGGTGCATGTTAGTACATAATTTTTAATAGCTTCCTGTTATTAGATGGATTGTTAGTTTTATAATTAGGTGATGTGATTATGTTCCGTGTTTATTGTTATTAAATATATTTATTTATTATTATTATTTATCCCTATAGAACTGTTTGCCTTAGTCTGTTTTATTTGATAGTAATAGAACCAACCCAGCTTTTAAAATTTTTTTGGTTAGTATTTTCCTAGTATGTATTTTCTCCATCCATTTCCACTCGTTTTTTTTTTTTTTTTAATTCATTGCATTAGTTTCCCAAAGCTGCTGTAACAAATGATCAGTCTCGGTGGCTTAACACAACAGCAATTTGTTCTCTCACACTGCTGGAGGCTGGAAGTTTGGAATCAAGGTGTTGGCCAAGCCATTCTCCCTCTGGAGGCTCTAGGGAAGAATCCTTCTTTGCCTCTTTCTAGCTTCTGGGAATTGATAGTAGTCCTTGGCATTCCTTGGCTTGCATTTGCATCCTCCAATATCTGCCTCTTTTGTCTGATGGACTTCTTCCCTCTGTGTATCTGTATCTCTATATCTCTCTTCTTATGATGATACTAGTAATCTTAATTTGATTATATATGCAATGATCCTATTTCCAAATAAAGTTGTATTCACAAGTTTAGGGTAGACAGGGGTCCACTACTCACCCCAGTACCTTCATAATTAAGTATTATTAAACATTTAAGGCATACAAAATGTCTTATATCCTGTGCATGGTGGAGCGCTATAGTCCTTAGTCCTTTTTTTAAAGATTTTATTTATTTATTCCTGAGAGACAACAGAGAGAGAGAGAGAGAGAGAGAGAGAGAGAGAGAGAGAGAGAGAGGCAGAGGGAGAAGCAGGCTCCGTGCAGAGAGCCTGATGTGGGACTCGATCCTGGGACTCCAGGATCAGGCCCTGGGCTGAAGGCAGCACTAAACCACTGAGCCACCTGGGCTGCCCTACAGTCACCTTTAGTTAACAAGCAATCCATCCTTCTCTCCAACCAGCAGATGTAGTCTCAACTCTGATTGTAGCTTACCTCTGGGAGTTTGCTTTTCTTTCTTGTAAGCTCAGCTATGTCTCTAAAGTATTATAAAATATTGTAAAAGTTTTTTATTCAGTTTACTGGAAACTTTTCATGTTGTTCAACCTCTCATCTTGTTGGAAACAGAATTGTCTATCACCAGTGGGTTTTCTTTTGTAGCTTTATTGAGATTTTTCACATACCATATCATTCTTCCACCTAAAAAGTGTGCAATATAGTGGTTTTTAGTGTATTCACAAGGTTATGCACATAACACTACAGTCTAACTCCAAGACATTATCATCACCATCCCCATTTCCTTCCCCAATCTCCTCAGCCTGAAACAGGCACTGATCTACTTTCTGTGAGATTTGTCTATACTGTACATTTCATATAAATAGAATCATATGATATGTGGTCTTTCCTGACCAGCATTGTTTACTTAGCATAATGTTTCAAAGTTTGTTCACGTCCTAGTGTATATCACTAATTCCTTCTTTTTTGTTGCTAAATAATATCTGATGGTATGGTTTGACATTTTGTTTATTCATTTGTCAGTTGATAGACATTCAGCTAATATGAATAATGCTCCTGTGAACATTTCCGTGCCAGTTTTTGTGTGGGCAGATCTTTTCATTTGTCTTGGGTATATATGCAGGAATGGAGTTGCTGAGTCATGTGATAAAATGATGCTTAGGATTTGAAGAACTGCCAAAACGATTTCCCCAGGTCCTTGCACCATCTTACATTTGTACCAGTAATGTTCTATGACAAAAGATTTTAAAACCCGGCACAGGTATTTGTATGTGACATGGGAAGGGTTCTTAAAGATTTTTGAGCATTGTGAAAGTGAGGTTATTGGGGTGTTTGTGGCACGTTGAGGTGGGATGAGGGTTCAAAGCCCAGGAAACAGGTGGGAAATGTTGGAATAATCTGATGCTCACTTGATGGTGCCTTGATGGGGATAATGGCAGGCAGAAATGTCAGGGTTCATAAAGCTCACAGTGGACAGTGGAAATGATTCTCAGGTGGAAAAATGATGTTCACTTGAGAGCAACTCGACCTTTGCTGGATCTTGACATAACAGAAAATACCTTTCTGTTTTCAGAGAAGCGGTCAAGTCTTGCCATTGTGTGATAGAGCCCTGTTCTGCGACTGGAGCAGATTTGTTGGTCTTTGGCTGGTCTGGGGATGCCTTCCTGGGAGGTTTGAATCATCCTCAGCTCTGTGGGCTGCCCATCATGAAAGCTGAGGGCACTGTTCACATCTCTGCTCCGTGTTCTTCCTGCCAGGAGCAGCGATGGGACTTGTGTGGATATAAAGTGTGTGTGTGTGTGTGTGCTCATGTATATGTGTATACACACGTGTCTGAGTGTGTACTGAGTAGCTTAAGCATTTGAAATGGCAAAAGGGAATGAGAGCAACAAAAGTTTTCTAGCCAAGAAGTAAAACTTCCCATAACTCTTGGATTTCAAAATTGCCCATCAACAACAAAAGTTTTCTAGCCAAGAAGTAAAACTTCCCATAACTCTTGGATTTCAAAATTGCCCATCAAGCTGTTTATCGTATAATGGAACAGTAGGTATAAAGCTGCCACCTTGCTGGGAACTCCCAGTTGCTCAGGGAGGCTTGTTACAGAGGCCTCCTACTCTGCTTGGCATGGTTATCACCCTTATGGGTTTTTTTCCCCTCTATGATTTATCCTTAAGCATATTGTATTTCCTTTTGCCGTTTAGATGAAATTTAAGTAAAACCATTAGGTAAAGAATGGTGTCAGGTTGTTACTTAAAACTTGTGATAAAATCCATCTGTATGTCATTCTCTGTTCAAATGAAGTAAAGACACCTGTGGTTTGGCAGTTCCAGGTACCGGCTGTCCTTCTTGTGTGTTGTGTGCGGAGCTTGTGGAAGTGTCCCGTGGAGAAAGGAATGTAGGCACGCTGATGGCTCCACTTTTGTCCCATCCTGTGTGACCTTCTTGGTCTGCATTTCTTCCAGTTTCAGTAATCTCTCCTGTTTGTAAATCCCTGCCCACTGAGTTTCCCCTGAGGAGGGAGAGCCTCCTTACTGGGAATTAGACTTAATCTTGGTGACCCTGACCTTATGTAGGATGAATGGGTTCAGGGCCTATACCTGGAATGACAGATTGAGGACCCAATTACCTGTGACAGGTAACGTTAGAATTTCCGCTGAAGCTGTATCTGAGCTTGAGTGCCATATCCTGATGTGGTGGTTTTCAAATTATTCTTTTTCCTTCCTTTTTCTAGGCTTATCCAAATCCCTTGGGCTCATCGAAGGTTATGGTGGGCGGGGCAAAGGGGGCCTTCCTGCTACCCTGTCCCCAGCTGAAGAGGAGAAAGCCAAGGGCCCCCATGAGAAGTATGGCTACAATTCCTACCTCAGTGAAAAAATTTCACTGGATCGTTCCATTCCGGATTATCGTCCCACCAAGTAAGTTCTAATTGAGTCCTTCAGAGTGGCTTTCTGTCATGTGATGGGTGCAGCCCCGAGTCTGTGACATGTTCTCGTGTATCTTGTCACTAGCACAGGGGCTTCTGTCTCATTCTCCTTCACGGTCAACAAACCTAGTATCGGGGATTATGAAATATGATCTAAATATTGTATTTATTGCCATAAAAGTAATCCAGAAACGCATGAGAAAGTTCTCTATATAAAACGTTTTAAGTAAAAAATAAAAAGCCCATGATCTCATTACTGAGAGACAGCAGTCAGTTAAATCTCAGCATCTTGTGTTTGAGTTGATTTTCTATAGAGTATGAGCATGCACCCCCGATGCATTGTTTGTATCCTCTTTTCATTTAATATCATTTCATGAACACTTTCTGATGTCATTAATTATGATTGATGATGATTGTCATTATGACCATTTTGATCATTATTTCCGTTGTTGGAAATTTAGGTTATTGTTGGTTTGTCATCATTATAAATAACAATTTGATGAATATCTTCCCACTCACATCCTCATGTGTAGTGATTTGGTATTTACTTTCTCAACCCACACTTCTAAAAGTGTAAGCCTTATACCACGTCATAGGGATACTTCTGGAAGCTCTAGACACATGTTGGGATACTGTCCTCCAGAACGTTTATGGCAATCCACACTCAGTTTCAGAAATGCTCTGCCAAGCTGATGGGTGAGAAAGGGCATTCTGTGATTGTTTCAACTTTCCCTGTTTTGTTTCAGCCTTTCCTTTTAACCAATTGTGTTTGTGTCTTGGTTGTCTCATGAAACGTCTTTGTTCTATGAGCTCAGATTTAAGAATTTTTTTTTTTCTACTTGGGAAGTAGAGAAGAGGGATGGGTCATGGAATTAAGATGCTAGAAGAAAGCGTGTTTCTAGGCAAGCATCCACGTTGGCTTAACAGATTCTTTGTTTTGTGTTAGATTTGTAGTGTCTCTTTTTTCCCCATTTAGACTGTGCCCTTGCTTAGAAGAGATTATTTCTTTTTCAAATGGATTTTGTATAAATCAGTTAAGTATCCTGGTTACTGAGAAAAATAGATTCAAGATAAAGAAAATTATCTTAAATGGATTTAAAATTGCAGCATTAGCCAAGAAACCTGTTAAGTCTCTCTCTGCCTAATAAACATATATTCATTTTGAATCGCTCAGAAAACATATATCACCCCTGTTGGAAGCTATTTTGTGTTCTTGGACTTTTGCTCTCAAACACATCTGGCTGTTTTCGTTTCCTGGTGCTCTCTGATTAGCCTTTCTTATTTGGACGTTGGCAAATAAACAGAGCCTTTTTTTTTTTTTTTTTTGGCCTTCCTTTGAGAATGAAAATGTTTCTAACATGGAACTTACTGGAAGTGGGTCAGTTGAACACATATCAGTGAGCACCTATTAAGATGCCAGATGGTTTTTCACACACTAGAGGCAGAACACTGGAGAAGACACAGTCCTTGCCTACTTACTTGTTATCCAGGGAGAGAGGCAGACTTATAGGCAGATTGATTCAACACAGTGGTCTATGTGGTATGTGTAAAGCCAGAGATATATACAGGCTGTGCGGGGAGGATCTGGAAGGTTTCCTGCTGGAGATGATGCCTGAACCTGATCTTTAAGTGTCACCATGGGTTGGGAAATGGACAAAAGAAGAAGAAAAGAAATGGACCAGACGGGGGAACAGCAAGAGCAGAGTTGGGAGCAAACAAAAGCATGGTGTGCTGAGAGGGGTGGGGAGCTATGGCTCCCAGTGCTCTGTACATTAGCATGGTTTCTTCAACAGACCCCTTGTATCTGACCTCTCTTGGAACTTCACTAAGATGACAGGAAAGAGCTGGAGAGGATGGTGATCTACAACGGACAACCGAACAGGTTAGGGAATGATAGCAGGGAAGAAACACCCACAGAATTTGGGCAGATGGAAAGAGAGGGGATGAATGAATGGTACTGATGACAGAGTGGGTGAAGCTAGGACCCAACCTCCTGCATGTGGTGGGCAGTGGTGGGAAGAGCTGAAGAATGCAGGCAGCCTCGTCACACCTCAGAACCTCAGGGACCTGGGCATTGGAGGTTCTGGCTATTTCCAATGGCTGGGAAGTGGATTTGAAAGGAAGCATTGCAGACGCTTTCTTTCTCTAGCAGCGCACAGCCAGGGGCTACCCTTCCCTACCTGGCAGAGTTTGGGAGAGGCACTCTCAGGAAAAGGTGAACTCCGGGCTAGAGCTCATAAGATGTAGCCTAGGACAGAGGGTAAGGCTGCGTGCCATCTGGGGCACCCTCACCATCATTACCCCTCAGGCTTTCACACCCCTATAATCAGCATGTGGAGGGGATCTCTTCTGAAGAAACCAGCCTCAGAAAAAGCCAATAGATGTGATCATTGGCTTCCTCCCCAAATGTCTGAGTTCTGCTCACTCTTAGTAAGGCAAGCCTGTTGTAAAGCTCCATTTGTCTCTACGTCCCTGTCTCCCTCTGAAATAAGACAGAAGAGCCAGGATCCCTGGACATCTCAAAGTGTCTCAGTTACAAAAGACCTTAACAACAGCAGCAACAATAGAAAAGGTACGTAGGGGAGGAGGAGACTGTGAACTTTAAAACTATAATTAGTGAGTTAGGTTATGGAATGTCTTATTTTATTCACCAAATAAGAACCAAGTAAGTTAGAGAGGGAGACAAACCATGAGAGACTCCTAACTCTGGGAAAGAAACTAAGGGTTACAGGAGAGGAGGTGGGCGGGGGCTTGGGGGAACTGAGTGATGGGCACTGAGGAGGGCACTTGATGGGATGAGCACTGGACATTATACTATATGTTGGCAAGTTGAATTTAAATAAAAATAAAGTAATAAAGTAAAGTAAAAATAAAGTAAACAAGAAGTCTTGCAAGTTAAAAATAAGATAGGAATACATTAATAAAAGAGTGGAAGATAGCATTGAGAAGAACTGACAGATGGAAAAAAAATGAAAAATAGGACAAAAAATAAAGCAGGAGGTCAGTCCAGCCGATTCAACATTAACTAATAAGAATATCAGAAAGAGAACAGAGAAAATGGAAAGAAGAAAATTGACAGACCAGTGATGGAGCACAATTTCCCAGGCCTGTAGGACATGAGCTTTCAGATTAGGAGGTCCTTCCCTGGGTCTACAGAATGAATGAAAAGAGAAATTAAACCCACATGAAATGTGAATCTTTTTGTGCAACTCCTCAGAGCACGCTACTGTTTTCCAGCTGAGATGCTGCCTGATTTGTGAATCATTTCATAAAGGCAGTTAGGTCTTCAGATTGTACTGATTTATTTATTTTTTAAAGATAAAGACAGAGAGTCAGTGTGTGAGTGGAGGGAGGAACAGAGGAAGAGAGAGAGAGAGCATCTCAAGCAAATTCCCCACTGAGCACAGAGCCCAACACAGGGTTGGATCTCAGGATCCCGAGATTGTGACCTGAGCTGAAATCAAGAGACAGACACTGAACCAGCTGAGCCACCCAGGCACCCCTGATCCTCAAAATTAAAAAAAAAAGTCAATATAAAAATTCAGAATCAGTAAATACATTTAAGCAGGGCCTCCACGTGCACCTCTCCTGCATCTGTTTTCAGGAAGCTACTCAAGGATGTGCTCCAGTAAAACAAGGGGGTAAAGTAAGAAAGAGAATAATAGTATTGAAGAAACAGTGGACCCAAACAGGAGAGTACAAAAGGCAGATCCCGAAAAGCCAATAAAGGGATGTTCCAGGGTCACATTTCAGGGTGACAGCTATGTAGCCGGCCAGGAGAACCACCATTCCACACTGGAACAGGGGGATGGAGGGCTTTGGAGGTATGTCTCCAAAGGAGGCCAGGGGATAGAATTATTTTATTACCTAGTGTTTTTGACTACATTAAGAATTATTATTATTATTATTTATTATTATTGACACATAATTGACACACAACCTTATATTAGTTTCAAGTGTGCAACATGATTCGATGTTTGTATATACTGTTGAGTTATCACCATAAGTCTAGTTAATGTCTGTCAGTACACATAGTTGCAGGTTGTTTTTTCTCATAATGAGAACTTTTGAAATCTACTATCTTAGTAACTCTCATATGGGTGATACAGTATTTTTAACTATAGTCACCATGCTGTATTTGACAGCCCCAGGACTTACTTATTTTATATAACTGGAAGTTTCTTCCTTTTGACCCCTTTCACCCGTTTGGCCTCCTCCCAACCCCACCTGCCTCTGGCAACTACCAATCTGTTCTCAGTAGCATTGAACTTATTTTGTTTGTTTTAGCTTCCACATATAAGTGAAGTCATACAGTATTTGTCTTTCTCTGTTTGACTTATTTCGCTTATCCTAATGCCCTCAGGTTCCATCCACATTGTCACAAATGGCAGGATTTCATTTTTTCAAATAGTGGAATAGTAGCCATTGTGTGTGTGTGTGTGTGTGTGTGTGTGATATTTTCTTTATTCACTCATCCAGTGATGGACACTTAGATTGTTTCCATTTCTTGGGTTTTATGAATAATACTGCAATGAGCATGGGGGTGCATATATCTTTTTGAATTAGTACTTTGATTTTTTTTGGATAAATACCCCAAAATGGGATTGCTGGATCATATGGTAGTTCTATTTTTTACTTTTTTGAGGAATTTTCATACTGTCTTCAACAGTGGCTGCACCAATTTGCATTCCCACCAACAGTGCACAAAGATTCCCTTTTCTCCATGTCCTTGCTAACACTTGTTTCTTGTGTTTTTGATATCAGTCAGGTGTGAGATGGTCTCTTGCCATTTTGATTTGCATTTCCTTTGTGATTAGTGATGGGGAGCATCTTTTCATGTACCTTTTGGCCATCTGTATGTCTTCTTTGGAAAGATGTCTGCTTAGATCTTCTGCCCACTTTCTAATTGGATCGTTTGATTTTTTTTATCAGGTTGTCTGAGTTCTTGATAAATTTTGATATGAATCCCTTATCAGATATATGACTTACAAATATTTTCTTCCATTCAGTAGGTTGCCTTTTTATTTTGTGATTTTTTTTTTTTTTTTTTTTTGGCTGTGGAGAAGCTTTTTAGTTTGATGTAGTTCCACTTGTTTATTTGTTTTCCCTTGGCTTCGCAAGATTTTTAAAAACCATTCTTTAGGAAAGTTTGGGACTTAAATTAGTGATAGAAACAGAAAGGGAAAAAGAAGCTTCTGACAAAGCAAAACAATAGTTAGCCACAAGAAAAATCCAAGAGTTTGTCAAGAAAGAAATTGTAATTTTCTATACTCTGGCTCAACTGGGCACAATAGAGTCACACAAATGTAAATATTGGATATTTACTTACCTGCAAATTATGATATGGCTGTGTTGGAAGAAGGAGGAGGGCAAAATGTGTGTGTGAGGTGTGGGGAGTATAAGACCATTAAATCTTGAGCACCTGGGGGGCTCAGTGATTGAGCTTCTGCCTTTGGCTCAGGGCGTGATCCCCGGATCCTGGGATTGACTCCCGCATCAGGCTCCTCCTAAGGAAACTACTTCTCCTTGTGCCTGTGTCTCTGCTCTCTCTGTGTCTCTCATGAATAAATAAAAATCTAAAAAAAAAAGACCATTAAATCTTTATCCTTAGAAACAGAAAAACCAGTTGCAAATGTGGCAAATTTAAATGTCAAGAAATAGAGGCATCATCGTGATTTAGGCATGTGGAGAGTACAGAAATGAGATGGGAAAGTGCATGTTTTGTTTTCACAACACAAAAGTTTAACTAAGCAATAAGCATAAACCTACACAAAAAAAATCATGGCTGCCCAGGAAGGGTGGAAGTATGGTAGCAGAAGGAGGTGGAGAAGAAAGGAACAGGTGGGTTGGATGACATACATGACCACATTTGCCTTTTTAGATTATCCTGGCAGCTGTCTGGAGGATTACATTGGAAGGTGGAATTGGAGATGAATTTGGGAGATTGCCCACAGTCCAGATATGGTAACCAGAGGCACCACTGTAAAGTCTGGGCTTCACCACAAAAGTTACTGAATTAACCTTCGCTAATTGCAGATTAACCCTTGCCATTGAAGAGTGACAAAGGACTGTGCCTGTGGAAGCTACTTCTTTGATATTTGAGCCCTGAGGATGCGAAGGGAGGTACCTGTCTGGGGCCAGAGTAGCTTCCTTTCTCCCGTGCAGTCCAAGCCCAAGAGGAAGTATCCCCGATGGATGAGATCCTTTTTTGAGAAGCTCCCCAAAAGCCTTCCCAAGTGTAGAGGATTCAAATCAGTTAGTTTCATCACAATTTTGTGCAGAACCTTATGTTGCTTTAATTCTTACCATGTTATTATCATGCTACTCTTAAGAAAATTGTTTTTCTTATAGACGTGAGTGAATTTTTAGATAGTAGTGGGATTAACCACTTGCTTGTCATATTTCACGAAAATGTATTCCAAAATGTTGTTTTCCGTTTCAATTGTGTGAGGCTTTTTTCTTCCACTGGACAGATAGTTTAAATTTCTATGAATCCCGTACTGTCAATCTTGCCAATTACATTTCTTTACTGCTTTAAAGCCGAGAAAGATACCTCAGAAATACTTATAAATATTCTATTCTGTTCATGTTGCTTTTCCGTGACTCTTGTTTTTTGCTCCTTCATCCATCTAGAGTTTATTTTGGCATATGGTACAAGGTATGTATCTTTTGTTTAAAATGTCTCTCCATTTTTTTTAAAGCAGCTTTTTCCAAAAGAAAATCTGTAAATAACTCTTTCATTTGGAGATGCTGGATGTGATGCAGTTTATATGTTTTCTATATCTAGGCTTATTTTCTAAGCTGTATGCTGTTCCCCTGGTCTCTATTGGGTTTTTTCCCCTTTCTTTCTTTGTTTTTAAATAAATTATTAAAAAATGATTTTTGAGCGAAGTCTCCAATTGGCCAGGCAGTGTGCTGGCAGTGTGGGGAGGAGCCAGGTGCGGTTGGCCATGTAGGAAATTGGAGCTTGTGGGGGGGGGGGGCAGGTGGCAGAGGAGTTCACCGGGGTCAGGGGGCAGCATGGAGGAAGCTTTGGAGCAGGGATTGCTTCTGCAGGGAGAAGGCAGGGCATTTCAAAGACAACAGCCTGTGCCGGAGGATGGACAGGTTCTTGGATTTGGGGGTGAGGGGAACAGCACACAAGCTTCTAGCGGGAGCAGACTTTCTAGAGGGAATTATGGAAGGAGAGATCCAAGGGGAAGCAGGTGGCCAGGTTGGGAGGCGCCTCATGCGCCAGCCTGGGTTCCGGAGGGGACTTTCTCATCATCAGTGGACGCCAATGAAGGATTGGGGCAAGACGGTACTATTGGTATGATCCCTTTGCTGACAGAAGAGATAATGATTAACTGTGGGAGGAATGCGTAGGCTAGGCCAGAACAGATGGAGGCTGGCGGCAGGCTGGTTAAACAGATTTAGTCTCTTCTCCATCCACTCAGCGTTTGTTGAGTGCCAACTGAGTGCTAGGCATCGCCTGATGGAGAGGATGTTATTACTCTAATAATAGAGTGAGCATTTTATTATTAATGTACCATTTTTATGGAAATGGCTTCTCTGTAGCAAACCAAGGACTAAGGGTTGGAGTGGACGGGCTAGATTCAAGAAAAACTTTCTGAGACTCAGGCAGATGAGGTGAATAATTGGATATGGATGAAGTGGGTGCAATCAGAAGTTTCTAGCTTGGGAGACAGAGTGAAGTGATTTCATTAACTGGGAGAGTCCTGCAGAGGCCCAGGCTTTGTGTGGAAGATGGCAGTTTTGCTTGTCCAGGTTTCCCCTTAGTTATAATTTTCCTGAGGCAACCACAGGAGACGAATCTGTCTGGCTTTATTCATTATGTGACGAGGTGTGTGCGAATGAAGAGGTGACATTTGGTGACACTGGAAGCCAGATAGGGCTTTAGAAACCCCACTCCTAAGATGCCTGGGTGGCTCAGTGATTGAGCGTCTGCCTTCGGCTCAGGTCATGATCCTGGGGTCCTAGGATCGAGTCCTGCACCGGGCTCCCCGCATCAGTTTCCCTGTATCAGATTCCCTGCAGGAAGCCTATTTCTCTCTCTGACTGTGTCTCTGCCTCTCTCTTTGTGTCTCTCATGAATAAATGAATAAAATCTTAAAAGCAAACAAATAAAACCCATTCCCATCCCTTGCAGAGATACGCCATTCTACATCCTATTGTGGCACATTAATGATCTGCTCACCCGGTGATCTGGTAATATGGGGGTGGCACTGTCCAGCAGCACACAGATCCATCTGTGCTCATTTAAAGCCACCACTGAGATCCTTTTTATGGCTGCCCTCCTCCTCCCAGATCGTGTTGGTTATTTATGGGCAGTTTCTACTGCGGTTATCTTCAATTTCTCCTTTGGCCTCTTGCTTATAAATCCAGACGTCAGGTTTCTTTGGAATTCATTTTGCTTCACTCAGAAAGTCCCCTCTTTGCTTTGTTGCCACAAATTCTAACCTGTTATATTCCAGTAACGTCTGCATTGGGCACACACTGCTTGCAACGTCTGTGGACCATCTTCGTGTCATGTCCAGTGGATCAGATCACTGCGCCTTTGGGTATGGAGCTCAGGAGGGATTTCCAGGCTGACTATGGAGATTGGAGAATCATCCAAGTCCAGTGGGTATCTTAGGTTGAGTCCATGTGTATATGTGAGTTATGGTATTATAATTACCCGATTAAGTTTTCCATCTCCCGTGGAATCTGATTATTGAATTTGTGACTGGGCTTTTATTTTTTTTCTGAATCATTCTTCTGATGATTGATATCCTGTGTCTCATAGGTTAGTTTTCCAGTAGAGCAGAAGTACCTCAAAAAGAAGGTAAAAAAAAAAAAAAAAGAAGGTCAAGGAGCATGTGTTAAACTTTGTCTTTCACAGATGTGGGCACAGAGGGCAACTGTCCCATAAATACTTGTTGGTCGACATTGTAAGTCGGTACATGCTTAGGAGTGTCTCTGAATCACTGACCACAATAATTATTCCCTTTTATTGACTGCCTTTTATGTTTTGTCACTGTGCTGCATATTTTATTGATCTTGTTTAAATGTAACTGCTCTCTGAAGTAACTGCTCCCATCTCTGTTTTATAAATGAGGTGCGGGGGGTTAGGAGACATTGAGCAACCTGCCTGAGGTCACACAGCTGGTAAGTGCTGGAGCCCGGAAGAGAAATTCTGAGTCTTAGAAACAAGACAGTTTCTTTGGGGAATTGTGTGTGTGTGTGCATGTGTGTGCGTGTGCGTGCGTGTGTGTGTGTGTGTATACTCACTCCTTTGTTTGCTTCTCTTCATCCTTTTTACCCTTTCCTATAACTGGAAGGGCTCTACTTTGAATTTGATGAACTATTGTCTATTAAGACCTTCTCATAGGTAGAGTGATATAGTTGAAGACTCTTGCGGGATACAGTATTTGTTTGTAAAACTCGGAAAGAATAAATAGTACAATATTAACAAGTTCAGGAAATGTCTTACCATCAAATTGATTTCACCCAGAAGCATAACCAAGAGGATGGAACTTCTTCTGCTAGAGCTGGCCCTCACCCACAGTCATGGGAAGTAGGCAGATGGCAGTACCCGTGCTTTAATATCTGATCATATCTGTGGGTGAATGTTGATTGCACCTTTGTGGGTTCCTTAGGTCTGAAGAGCATGTCTACGTCACTTAAAAACCTTAATGAGAGAGTTTTTTCGGATAGGTCAAGAGCATGGACTTGGAAATCTGAGTTCCAATCCTAGCTTTGCTTCTTACTAGCTCTGCAACCATGGGCAAGCTATTTAACCTTTCAGGGCCTAATATGTAAAATGCTGATGTGTTGGTATTTACTTCAGGGAATTGTTGTCGGGAGTAAATCGATTATTTCCTAGGAGCTGCATAGGCTGGTGTACCAGGCAGTAGTCTCAGCCTTTCTCATACATTAATGATACCCAATCAATACATATTAGCTGCAGTTATTTCTTAAAGATCCTTCATTGTACATACTTCAAACACCTTGCATATAACGGTGGAATCTTTAGGGAAGTATCTACGTGATGGGTAGGGCACAGCTGTGTGTCGCTAATATGGAAAACTCAAATCTAGGCTAATGAGTATTCTCTTGCCGGCAAGTCGGCACAGAAATCCTAGGGACCCAGTCCGAGACAGATGCCAGGCTATGTGATGAGCTCCTGGGAAGGGCATGTCACTTCCTCAGGCTCTTCCGAGCTGGATCAGTAGGCTCCACTTCGGGATCCACAGCAGCCTGCCTCTTACAGAAGATCAGTTGGGTGTTCGGGGAGCCCGGAGGCCCAGCAGAAGCTGGTGGGATGAGATCAGCAGTCTCCTGCTTCTGCTTTGCAATCATCAATAGCTGTCAGACAAAAAAGAGTATACAGTTGTCCTTTGAAGGGGGATCCATGAAGATTAGGGGTGCTGATCCCTTGCTGGCAAAAATCTGCTTATAACTTTTGACTCCCTAAAATCTTAACTACTGATAGCATACTGTCAACCGGAAAACTAACCAGTAACATAAACAGCTGATTAACACATATTTTGTATGCTCTGTGTATTTTACACTGCATTCTTAACAATAAAGTAAGCTAGAGAAAAGCAGATGTTAGTAAGAAAATTACAAAAAAGAGAAAACACAATCACAGTACTGTTCTGTAAAAAATCTGCATGTAAGGGAATCCCACAGTTCAAATGTGCTTGAACCCATTTCAAACAATTCAAGCATCAGCTGTTCTTATTTTTTCACAAATCAAAATGATTTCTTTCCACCGCATATTAAAATAATTTTTCCATGAATAGCACTGAATATTCAAAAGCGTATTTTAGAGTATTTTTCAAAGTGAGGTCTTCAGAGCTTGCAAAAAAAAAAAAAAATGTAGGTTGCTGGGCTCTACAGAGTCTCCCGTCTGAAGTTGTGGCCACTTTTTCTCAATTCCTTCTGAGAACCTCTGAAATGGTAAGAGAGTTTTGAAAGATCAAGGGTTATTCAGCGGTGGCCTTGCCTGCAGAATGCCTGTGTTCTCAATGAAATTTTGATTTTTGAGACTTTCTGTGCAGCTGCTCCAGTGTGGAGTTGGACCTAGCCCCTGAGGCTGGCCATTGGCCTGGGGCAGCTGGGGGAGGGCAAGGGAGCCCTCATCTTCCAGGCTGGTCTGGGGTCCATGCAAGGACAAAAAGAACCCATTGTTGCCTCAGGCAAACGCCTGCCTTAAAATCCCCGACTGTTATAGGCAAGAGGCAAAAGGCCCAATTTCCATCATTATTTGCTGCCTGTTATGGAAAGATGAGAATCTTGGAATAAATGTTCGAGAATGTTCTTTGGGTGAGAGTGTCAGAAATTGCCAAAGTGAAATGTGGAAGCTCTAGGACCTGCATCCTTGCTTGCCTAAATGCATGCATTCTTGCTACACAGTGGTTCTGTGCACTACATCACCTGGGAAGCTTTTAACATTGGGTTGCCTGTCTTCTCCTCCATGGTGATCAATTCAGAATCTCTGGGAGTGGAGCCTAAGCATCAGTATTAATTTTTTTAATTTTATTTTTAAAAATTTTTAAAATTAGATTTTATTTATATATTCATGAGAGACACAGAGAGAGAGGGGCAGAGACACAGGCAGAGGGAGAAGCAGGCTCCCCTTGGGGAGCCAGATGTGGAACTTGATCCCAGGACTCCAGGATCATGCCCTGAGCTGAAGTCAGATGCTCAACCACTGAGCCACCTAGGTGCCCTGAATTAGCTTCCTTTTCAAATTTCATTACATCGCACGAAACAATTGAAACCCCTCTGGGGTGTTTCAAACGTGGAGACATAGAATTGGAAAGACCCACAGGAAGCCAAGATACTATTTGCACTACCAAGGGCATCATAAACATGGAGGTCAAAGATTCAGCTAATGTTTAAGAAAGGATTCCACTTCTAGAGGTAATGCCACCCTGGCCACCCAAAAGTTTATGAATGGGCAAATTAACTTAATCTTTTATTCAAACCTGAAAGGGTTCTCATCTAAGTGCATCAGAGTGAGGCCGCCAGAGGGATTCCCCTCCACTTCTGTTATAGACAGTTTTCTGGACCAGTTCCAGTTACCTGCATGGGGCACACGACATCAGCAGATAGAAACCCAATGTGAACCTTGTCCTGTCCTGCAGATGGATCTGCTCTGTGACCTGTGTCCAACCTCTAGGGTTATTGAGTACCAGGTGCATGTCTCCCAGATGTAGATGTGACTCCAGGAAAAGCCAATGTTGAGATTTATAGTTGCAACCCTTTGATATTTTATGTAAGGGTTGTAGGCATGCATGAACTGTATAGGAGTAGCTCACTTCCGGTAATAGTCAGAAATTCCCACAATGCCTGTCACTGGGGACTCTTGCAACCTGCAACCTGTGTGTTTCTAGGGGGTTTTCCTGCCTGCCTAGTCCTAATGCCCCTCACAGTAGCAGTGCACTCTGAGTTAAAACAAACTCAGAAACATGCACACACACACACACACCACACACATACACCCCTACAAGAAAGTCCAAGCCATCCTTCATGAGCCCAGTGTTAGCAGCCTGCTGAATTCTGCTCTGATTCGTCTGGTGGCTGGTTAGGTGAAATACTTTCCTGAGAACATTTGTTTCCCAGCTCTGAATATAATCAATAGAGGCAAACATCTCTGCAATCACAACACCTTTTTAATGTGTGGAATTTTCGGTTGTTTTTGCTCTGTGAGCAGAGTAAACATCCCCCAAAGTGGCAGCGGGGGAGTGCCACGGTGCCTTGTAACAAGGTGAGATTTACAGCATGGTGAGAGCCGGGGGGATAAATAGGGCTTCTGGCGGGATGGGCGAAATGGGCTAAATTCAGGTATTAATGGGAGTGCTGTATATGCACTGCAGAGGGAGACAGGCTCATCAGTATTACAGATGGAACGTCCTTGGAGTTCATTTAGAAAAAATTCTGATCAGCCAACAGAGCTCTGAGGATGGATGCAGGAAAAAGAAGACGGTGGCATATGGAGAGAACATATTTGTTCTTGGAAAATCAGTAGAAAATGTTTAATGTCATCATAATCTCATTTGCATAAAAATAGTCATATGCAGCAAAGCGAACGAAGGCAAGACGCAAAGCAGCCAATGCTGTTTGAGTTTCATTTCATTATGAATGACATAAATAATTCAATTGAATAAATAAATATAAAATTGCTTCAAGATGATGTACTGCGAATTACTACTCCTTGAAAATTTCTTTAATGGTATGTGTTGCAATGATGAAGGAATGTGATATCCCTCTGTGGGCAGCACCCTGCTGTACACTTGACCCTTGATAATAATATCGTGTTCTCTGTAACTCTCAAATGCATTGTGAACACACTTGCAATTTTTAGGGGACTGCCCTGTTCATAACATGACCTTGAAGAAGGTCTCGTCTTCATTGTGGTGAGTCTAGTCCCACTTTGCACATGGGTCTGCTTAACCAGCATCTGATCATGGAAAGTTGAATGAGTTTTGGACTGCTCTTAATAAATACTTGAAACCCTGGTGGCAGAATTAGAGCCTTTTTTTGTGTGTCTTACAAAGTCTGATCAGGAGAATTCTTAAATAAGTATAAATTAGGGCATGGAGAAAATTGATGGAATTTATTAGTTAATTGATATCAAAAATAATGTAAGGGCTTTGTAGAGAGCCATGGGAAGTTTCTATGGGAGTTGTACCTGCACATGCATGCACGGACACACACACACGTACACACACGAATTTATTTAATCATTCAGCAAATACTCATTGATCAACTCCTAAGTCCCAGGTACTATGTTGGATGCTGAAATTGTAATGGGAGACAGATAAGAAACAAAAATAAACACAAGAAAATTAGAGGTTGTGGTAAGTGCTTTGAATTAAATACAGAGTGCTGATACACAGAGTAACTGGAAATAAGGTACTTTAGAGAGAGGTCCACTGAGGAAATAGAAGAGATGAGCATGAGCCAGCAACTCAAACCCTGGCAGAAAAACATTCCTAATGGAAAGAACGGTCCCCAGCAAGGCCTTGAATCTGTGGGCTTGGCTTTATTTAGAAACTGATAGGAAAACTTGGCAAATGGAGGAGGATGGAGAGGTAGGTAGGAACCAGATCATGCAGGAATATGGGCAATGATAAAGAATTTGGGATTTATTCCAATGGGAATAAAAAGTGACTTATTAGGTTAAATAATATAGCTTCCCAAATTCAAGTCTATCTGGAGCCTCTGATGGTGACATTATATGAAAATGTGGTCTTTGCAAATGAAACTTAAGTTAAGATGAGGTCATACTAGACCAGGGTAGGCCCTAAATCCAAGATGACTGGTGTCCTCATGAGAAGAGAGGAGACACAGAGACACGGACACAGAGGGAAGAAGACTGTGGGAAGACACAGGCAGAGCATGGAGTGATGATGCATCCACAAGCCAAGAAATGCCAAGGATTGTCAGCTATCTCCTGAAGCTAAGAAGGAGCAAGGGTAGATTTTTTTCTAGAGCCTTCAGAGCATGGCCCCAACACCTTGATTTCAGACTTCTAGCCTCCAGAACTATGTGATAATAGATTATTGCTGTTTTAAGCCACCCACTTGGTTATGGGAGCTCTAGGAAACTAGTATTGATAGCAATGGAAGCCTCTGGAGATCTGATATGGGGAGGTGTCATGATCTGATCTGAATGCTTTTGGGGAATGGACTGTAGAGAGCAAGAGAGAAGCCAGGAATCCGATTTGAAGAATAGTTAAGGTAGGAGATAATAGCGATTTCAGCTAGGTGAGCACAGGAGATGAAGAGAAGATAGAGTTACATTGGAGATGATCAAGGGAGACAGCAGAGTTTTAGATCGAATCATAGATGGAACAGACTACCATATGGGTGGATGATAGTGCTATTTACCGAGGTGAGAGGACTGAAAACCAAACAGATTTGGGGAGATATTTAAGAATTCTACTTTGGGCATATGTTTAATTTGACTTTTAGTCCTGTCATTGGAGATATCAAATAGGCGATTGAAAGATTTATGACTCTGGAGCTCAGGGGAGAGGTCAGGGTTGGGTATAGGCCTTTGGAGGTACCAGCAAAGACATGCCCATCAAGACTGAGGTCATAAGGAGGGCTGGAGATGAGGCAAGGGCCCAGGAGGGGGTGCTAGTTCATTCCAAAACTTAGAGCATCGGAAGAAGAGAGGAATGCAGCAATCGATGTGAAGAGAGAACAGCAAATAAAGAAGGAAGAAATCCAGGAGAAGATAGTGACCTGGAAGCCAAGAGAAGAGAGTATTTTCGGAAGGAAGGAGTGGTCACTAGCCATGAGTGGTACTGAGGTGCCAGAGTGGGTTTGACAACAGGAAGTTCATTGATGATCTCCACAAGGGTATTCAGCCCTGATTTGAATTGTTTAAAGAATGAATGGGAGAGAGGGATTGGGAAGATCAAATGGACTATTCTTGGTGATTTTAAATTTTTTTTAGTTTTAAAAGATTTTATTTATTTATTTATGAGAGACACAGTGTGAGAGGCAGGGTCACAGGCAGAGGGACAAGTAGGCTCCCTGCAGGGAGCCCGAAGTGGGACTTTATCCCAGGACCCCATGATCACGCCCTGAACTGAAGGCAGACGCTCAACCACTGAGCCACCCAGGCGTCCCTCTTGGTGATTTTTGGTATGAAGAGTCATGGGATTGCATCTGAGGGTTTGGGGAATCAAAAGAAGTTATTACTATCATTATGCTGATTTTTAACTTTTCATTATGATATAAATTCACACTTCAGAAAAGTTTCGAGAATAGTATCAAAAAATTCTGCATACCCTTTACCCAGATTCTTTAAAAGTTAACATTTTATAATATTTATGTCTCTCCATGGGTACCTATTTTTTTTGTGAATTGTTTGGGGATAAGCCTCAGACAAGATGCTCCTTTCCCTCTCAATACTTCTCAATCCTAAGAACAAGGACATTCTCTTACATAACCACAGAACAGAATGGGTAATATTATGTGTCTCCAGTCCTTATTCACATTTCACCAATTGTCTTAGTAACATCCTTTTGGGGAAAAAACTGCTAGATCACAAATTATACTCATTTGTCATGATTTTTTTGTTTTGAAATGGTCCTTCAGTATTTCTTTGTTGTTCGTGACATTGACATTTCTGAAGATTGCAGTCCAGTTATTTTGAGAAACATCTCTCAATTTGGACGTACCTGTTTCTTCAGAATTAGATTCAGGTTATGCAACGGTGCAGGAAGACTACAAAAGTGCTGTGGTCATTTCAACGCGTCTTATGAGGATGCCTGTGGGATCTAGTTGTTTCGTTGCTGGTGGTGTTAATGTTGATCACTTGGTTGAAGGTGACATCTGCCCGGTAGTCAGCTGTGTCTCTGGGGCCCGCCTGGGCAGTAGGGAATTAGTAAAAGCAAGTGGGCTCATGTGCCTTGCTTTTGACCTTAATGGAAATGCCTGTAGTAGAGCTGCTGGTTTTATGACTATTGGTATAGTTGTTTCCTGGTTAAGAAACTATCCATCAATTCCGATTTTCATGAGTTTTCTATTAAGAGGAGTTCAATTTGTTGAAGGCTTCTCAGTATTTTCAGTGCCTATACAGATAATCATAGATTTTCTTCTCCCTGTATTGTATATTATGTTATTAGATTTCCTACAACTGAATCAAATTTGCATCCCTGGAATAAATTTCACTAGGCCATGGTGTATTATTTTCCTAATGTGATATTCACTCATATTTTATTTAGAACTTTTGCATCAATATTTGTAATTCTCTCTCTCTCTCTTTGTACTTTCCTTGAGAGGTTTAGGTATCAATACATATAAGAAGAATTAGGAAGTTTTCTTCCATTTTCAATGTGTGGAACAACTTATGGAGCATTATGACTATGTGGTCTTTGAAAGTTTGTAAAACTCACCTGTGAAATCATCTGGCCCTGAGAGTTCTTTATGTGGTGATTCCTTGATGCTTTTTCTTTTCCATTTCTCCTGGGGAAACAGGCCTATTAAAGGCTTCTGTCTTTAATGAGGTTAATCTTACCAAACTGCCTTTTCCTGGGATATTGTCCATTTCATTGAGGCTTTCAAATTTATTTGCATACACCTGTGAATTATTCCCTCTTTAAAAAATTGTTTCAAGAGTTATTTTTCCCTTTGGTTTCTTATTTTGTTTTTTGCTTTCTCCTGTTTTGATTAAAGTAGCTAAATTTTGTCTATTTTGTTAATTGCTTTTTTAAAATTAGAATTTTGATTTATTGATTAGATATTACATTTTCTGTTCTCTGACTCATTAACTTATGCTTTTATACTTATTATTGCCCTCCTTGTATTTCTTTGTAGCTTACTTTATGGTTCTTTTTCTAGCTTTCTGAGCTGGTAATGAAATTCAAGTATTTTTGTTGCTAAAAGTTTTTAAGGCCTGGAATATTTCTTTTTTTAAAAAAAGATTTTATTTATTTATTCATGAAAGACACACACAGAGAGGGGTGGGGCAGAGACATAGGCAGAGAGAGAAGCAGGCTACCTGCGGGGACCCCAATATGGGACTCCATCCCAGGACCCTGGGATCATGCCCTGAGCCAAAGGCAGGTGCTCAACCACTGGGCCACCCAGGCATCCCAAGACCTGGAATATTCTTATTGCCTACCTATTTTATGTGCTGTTTTTATTATCATTACTTTCTAGAAGTACTTTAATTTTGGTTTCTACTTACCCCAGACTCAAGATTTGTTTAGTAGCAGTTTTAAAAAATATCCAGATGGATGGCTTTAAAACAACTATTAATAATTTTTAATATTATTGCATTGTGATCAGAGACTGTGGTTTGTAATATTTCTACTTTATGATATATACTGATGTTTCCTTAGTGATTATTTTTTTACAACTTCCCCTGAGGTTGAGAAGGTGTTTTATTTCCAGGAGTAACATTTGATAGGTAGCCATGAATTCTATCATAGTGATTGTATTACTTAAGCATACTTAATATATACTCAATATCAATATATATATTGATCACAGGTCACAGCACTGGAGAGGGAGAGGGAGAAGCAGACTCCTTGCTGAGCAGGGAGCCCACCGAGGTCATGGGGCTTGATCCCCGGACCTCAGGATCGTGTCCTGAGCCGAAGGCAGACACTTAACCAGCTGAGCCACCCAGGAGCCCCTTAAGCATTCTGTATTTTTACTCATTGTCTCTTTGATTTGTTTGCGCTAAACTTAGGGTGTTACTATTTCTTATTAGTGTGGATTCTTGCCTATGTTTTCTTGCCTCTACCATATTAATTCATAAAGATGGTGGCTGTATTATTTGACACATAGATATGAAAATTTTTGTATCTTCACTGTGAATTATGGCTTGTAGCATTAAAAAGTAACCTTTGTTCCATTTAATTGGTTGCATTTAATGCTTTTTGTCTTCAATCTACTTTTAGTGGTATCAGGATCACGAACCCTGCTTTCTCATTTTTCTGCTATTAATGATAATTTGAAGTTTTGGGGGTTCTCTGTCTTAGGGTAATGCTGTAATTTTATTTGTTCTTTTAGCTGTTATTTATTGTTATTTTGGAGAGTGTGGTGAAAGATTTGGATCTCTGGACCCCAAAGCTTTCGTTGCTATTTTGAAGTTGGGAGATACTGGATTTAAAGTTTATAGTGATGGGAATATTGACCTACATCAGTGGAGAAACTGCATCAAGGTCCCTTTTAAGTTCTTTTTGTACTATAGATTCTTAGACTCTACCCTATGTAGACTGGATTAGAACCCCTGGAAGTGGGGCCCAGCAATTTGTATTTCAAGTGACACCTCAGATAGTTCTCATACCCATTAAAGTTTGAGAGTTGGGACGCCTGGGTGGCTCAGTGGTTGAGCATCTGCCTTTGGCTCGGGTTGTGATCCCGGGGTCCTGGGATTGAGTCCTGCATCGGGCTCCCCACAGGGAGCCTGCTTCTGCCTCTGCCTGCGTCTCTGCCCGGGTCTCTGCCTCTTTCTGTGTGTCTCTCATGAATAAATAAATGAAATCTTTAAAAATAAATAAAGTTTGAGAGTTACTGAGGTCGACGGGAAAAATGATAAAATCAAATACAGAAACAACTACTCTTGGTCACAGCACTGCAGACTGAAATTTGAGGGACTTTGAGTAACTTATGTAATATTTCTTGGCCTAATTGCATATATTCATTCTACAAGAACTTATTGGTCACCAGTAACTTCTTTGGGGTTCATTTGTTTCTTGATATAAATTATAACCATCAGAAAGTGTAAAAAAGAATCCTTCCATATATTATATTTTATCCCTTGCTATTAGGAGAGAGGAACAAGTGACAATCTGGTATTTGAGATTTAGTAAAACCAAAGCATTTGCAGTGTCTGTCATTATATAGAGTTCACACCAATTCCCCCTGCCTTGTCTGTCTGCTGGATTTAGAGCGATGGCTGATGTCCATGGCCATGTTCCTGGGAACTTGCAAAATGACTTTTCCATCACTAACTCCTTCCTTCCAGGTTCTTTGCTTCAGTGACTCCCATGACCTGAAAATCACATTTCTTCCTTATCTTTACAAGTTGTGATAATGGGAGATCACATCTCATCTGAATTGGTAGTCTTAATATCTGGATGATCAGATGAACCAATTTTTTTAAAGATTATATTTATTTATTCATGAGAGATACGGGGAGAAAGAGAGGCAGAGACACAAGCAGAGGGAGAAGCAGGCTCCATGCAGGAAGCCTGATGTGGGACATGATCTCGGGACCCCAGGATCACATCCTGGGCCAAAGGCAGGCACTAAACCGCTGAGCCACCCAGGGATCTCCTAGATGAACTAATTTTTGAACAAATGAGTTTGCTCAAAGTTTTTAGAAGATGGTGAAGATACCAAATTGTTTACAGTAGATTTAGTTTAGTGCTGCGTGTCCTTTCAGTGTATTTGTTGGAGGAGCCACATGAAATTGCTGATGTTTGACCAGAAATGGCAGTTTCCTGTGGTGCAGCCTACCACTTTGGTGCTTTGAAACTTGGCCCGGTTACGGTCTAGAGCTGGCTTCCCCTCAGGCCGAATAGTCGGATAACCGCTCTCTGCTTTTCCCTTTATTATGGGTGAACTATTTACGTAGATAACTTGTCAGATTTTTTTAAGTGTTTCTTTTTTGCAGCCAAGGGCTTCATGAATTATTTCACACTCGACTGGAAGACCTTGAATGGAAACCAGCCCAGGATCAGATTATCATTTTTTCAAACAATTGTCTGGCATTTTAGTTGTGATTTGGGAGTCAGCAAGCTCGATTGGTGTGCTGCTCATGGCGAGCCTGCCACCCCCATTCTCCGTTCCTTAAGGTGGCCTTCACGTTCCTTTTGATGGGCTATTCCTGTGCCTTGGGAAGGCTCTCTGATTCATTTCAACGAATAGCAGTTTCATACTTATTGTGTGGCAGACATAGAGCTTGAGGAATGTGAAAATGGGCAAGAGGTCCTCCCTGACTGCAAGGAGGTTTTAATCTGCTCGGAGAAGTGGGCACCTGTGGCTGTAAACTTGGAGGCATAAAATAGCTGTGACATTGACTTCCCACTGAGCTTTACTTTTGTTGCATAGATTGAAAGCCTTCTGCTTCAGGTTGCAAATCCTAGTGACTGCAGCACAATATATGTTATAAATAGCATTGCATCTTGACTGCAAATGAACTCAGAGACAGAGAGAAAGAGAGAGTGAGCAGAGAGAGGCATAAAAGGTTGAGCACAGTTGGTCTGGGCCTTTGTTTCTGGGAGCGAACTATGGCCAGGCCCAGGTATGGTGCATGACTGGAAGAGGCAGCCTCTTCCCCGTGGGAGATTTTTGGCTCTGTGGTGAGTGCCTCTGCGTGCAAACTTGCGTTCTGCCCGTGAGCACGTGTGTTCATGCTTAACTGATGCAAGGGCTACATTTCCCCCAACATATTACACCAAATGTACTTAACGGCAATTAGAATGTTTGCCGCCTGCTGTGTGCAAATCTCCCCAGAAAACAAAACTCTCCTAAATGGCACTATAAGTAATTCTGAAGATTAAAGCCAGTGATTTGCAGAGTGCTTGGTTTGTTTGCTTCCTGCAAATATCAAGATTAACAAAGAAATTCATTGATCCCATCTCGCCTCCTGGAAGCTTTCGTGTGGGCCTCAGGGAGTACATCACACGTGGCTTCTGCGATTCAGATGAAGACTTGCTATTGCTTTTATGGCCAAGATGCTGATTTAGAGGCATTTCTCTTGGCAAAGAGGTCTCAGGAAAACAAATCAGTTCATGTATATTTTTACAGGAAACGCCCCACCCTAGCCCTTCCCCAGCAATAGCCTTCTCAGCGGGTGTGAAGCAGGCATGACCCGTTTCCAGGCTTTGAAAGGGCAACTCAGGTCGCTGCTGCTCTGGTTGTGTGATGCCAGGTGAACCTCAGGCACTCTGGGCCGCTGCGAGAACAGTTCCTTTGCTCCAGCTGTGAAAGAGGCCTTCAAGCCTCCCTTCCATTTCTATTATGTTAATTTGCTCAAGAACCAGTAACTTTGGACTATTGGACGGTGTGCCTTGGATTGCGCCAGGCGCTGGGAAACACAGGGCTGCCTGGGTGGCTCCGTGGTTGAGCGTCTGCCTTTGTCCCAGAGCGTGATCCCGGTGTCCTGGGATCGAGTCCCGTGTCGGGCTTCCTGCATGTAGCCTGCCTCTCCCTCTGCCTGTGTCTCTGCATCTCTCTCTCCGTCTATCATGAATAAATAAATAAAATCTTAAGAAACAAAAAAGGAATCTTTGCCCTCAGAGCAGAGTCACCTCCAAACATACATTATGTCCTGGTTGCTCTATAGGGACCAGCGACCCACACCGGCTGCCGTTTCAGGCGACTTCTTGGGACGCGCCAGCTTCCTGGGCCCCACCATCTGCCATCTCGAGATTATCCTTCCTCTGTGCCCACTTCCAGTTTCTCCCCGTTCCTCACTCTGCACCCAGATCAGTTAGGTAACTTGCCCACAGCTAGCATGTGGCAGACCGGGAATGCAAAGGCAGTTCTGCTCGGAATCCTTAGGATGCCAAGGTGATCCGTGTGCCCATGGCCTCCTCATCTGCTGGGAACTTGCTAGAAATGCAGGATCTTGGGCCTCGCTCCAAACCTACTGAATCGGAATCTGCTGTTTAACAAGATTCTCTGGTGGTTCACATAGATGGTCAAGTCCAAGAAGCCTGATCTTAGACTGGTACCCAGACCCTTACCTTCGGGAGCGACCCCTGAGGCGTTGTGGCCAAGGCCCCACTAGCCGGGCGAGGCAGGCGGTGGTCTTCAAATGCCTTGACTTGCGCATCTCCTGTGCTTCTCTGGTGGCCAGGCCTGCCTAGCAGATACCTCAGGGCAGAGAGGCTGTCCTACCCCGTGTTCCCCGGGCTGGAGGACTTGGCTGCACCTAGCATCATTGAAAGCGACTGAGGCAGTGTGGGGAGGGCGGCAGAAACAGCTGTACATACACTGACTTTCAGCCAAGATAAGGAGCTGCCAGTAATTGGGTTCCCAAAGGTGTCAAATAATCATGCACAGACTGATATGGAAGAAAGTGGACTGAAGAGTGACAGTTCAGCACTCTCTTCCACCTGCAACACACATGTGTGCCCCCTGCCTGCTTCTCTGCACACCAGCAAGCCCCCTGGTGCCCTGAAACTAGCCAGGATGGGAAGGGTCCATGGGCTGCCCAGGGGGCGGGTACACAAGGCTCCTCGAAAGTTCCACGATGCACAGTGTGAAATATCTGCTAAACATTACTGGACAGCAGCCCAAGAAGCCCCGGCTGGAGATGCCCTTCAATGCCTTTCTTGACATACATAAAAATTTCTCTTGCTGACACTTAATGGTGCTACTTGGGGCCGTCTGTTCCTCCAGAAACCCTCTGATGTTACACCTGAGCAAGCCCCACTGTTGCCAGTATTTTGCATCCTCTGTCATTCCTCACTATCCATATCACACCCACCTGGACACAGAGACCATGTGTGTGTGGACAAGTCACCAAATGCTCCCAGGCCGCCACCAGCTCCTGTACCTGGAGCTGTAGACAGATCAGGAATCCGAATCTTTGGAGCCAGCTCCTGCTTCACAGAGGCTCCCCAGTCATCAGGACAGAGGGGGCTGTGGTCTGCCTCACACCTGACCTTTTAAGCCAGACCCGTTCTCCCATCCCGGCCGGTCGGCCCAGATCCTGAGCTCAGTATTGAGGAAACAGGATGCTAACTCTGTAACTGATTTCGAACCCATTGGACACAGGCATGGTGATCCACCTTCCTCCAGTTCTACCATTTGGGGCCTTGGTGTCCTACACACTTTTTTCCTTTGCAGGCTTGGGGTGTCTTAATGAAGCCTGTTGCCCCAGCCCTTATCCTCAAAGGACTCGGTACCCTCCACCCTTATCCCACCCAGGTCAGTCCCAGACCCTCTTCTGTGAGGTGTTTGTATGGGAATGGAATCCCCAATTTAACATCGTCTTGCCAAAAAACAGCGATCCTATAAATATTCATTTGGACCGGTATGCAAAGTGAAAGATTTTATGGAATATTACAGACATTTTCTACACATGTTTTTTTTTATTACAACCCATTTGCAGTTACTCAGGAAGGCAATTTTTAAACATAGGCACACACAGACCCAGGGTCGGGGAGTAAAATGTCTTAGGAAAAGAAGAGTTAGATGCCAGGACACTCATTTTGAAAAAGTCATTACTTTGCCTGCTAGACCTTAACGTGCTTCCTGCCTGCAATCAGGCCTGCTGGTGGAAGAGGGAACAAGATTTTTTAAGGATGTAGGAACACAGGACCAGAGGGACTCATTTGCTGGGGCTGAATGCCAAGTGAAGATTCCTCTTTTTAAACCTACTTCTCTCCTCTTTCCCTTCCCTTCACTGCTGGGCTTCTGGGAGGAAGTTTTGATTCACTCCCTATATTCCTTCCCCCACTACTCATCGTACAAAAGCACTATGTTGAAGTTTACAGATGCTTCCTATGATCCTCTACCTGCCACATCCAATAGATTTTTTCAAGGTTTTTTCTAAAGTAAAGTACACAAGTAACTGTTGAATGTATTCTTTATAAATTACACAGATATATACAGAACAACAACTCAAAAAATTCCTCTTAAAGCCTCAGGCCCAAACCTCACTCTTCTCAACAAAGGTAACCACCATTGACTGCTTTATGTGTCTTTCTGACATTTGCTAATGCGTGAATGTGCTGGGCATGTTCATTTTTAATTTTGCAGGGTGCTGATAACTTGTTCTTGAAGGGATTTTGC
Source organism: Nyctereutes procyonoides (assembly GCF_905146905.1). Taxonomy (NCBI): domain Eukaryota; kingdom Metazoa; phylum Chordata; class Mammalia; order Carnivora; family Canidae; genus Nyctereutes; species Nyctereutes procyonoides. Next base: position 75,917,143 of record NW_026575126.1, read on the forward strand.
CTATTTGTACTTCAACCAGCAGTATATGAGGGTGTCATTCCTCACATTTGACAAGACTGTATAAGGTCTGTCTTCAATTTGTTTTGGCAACCCAAAGGATAAAAAAAAATACTTTGTTATAGCTCTTGGATGCATGTCTTTGATTACTATAGAGATTGATCATCTTTTCATATACTTACTGTATATTTTGTTTCTTTGGATTTCTGAGAGAGCTGTGTTAATATATCTCAGTGTGATTGTGAATTTGTCTTTTACTTCTTGGATTTTCCATACATTTGCTTTGCATGCTTTCAAACTATGCTGTCAGGTGCATACATTCATGACTATCTAATTGCCCTAAATCATACCTTTTATCGATAAAAAATATTCACCTGACCCTGGATCCCTTCATTTTCTTGCAAAATCTCTCTACTTTTCATTGATTTCCTGCTTCTCTTGCTCCACCTTTTCAAAACTTCTTCCTCATTGCTTTGGAATATCTATCTAAAACATAGATCCGATTCTACTGGGTATAAGCATAGGATGAATGATGGGCCCAAAAAGAGTATTGGTAGAAAACCCAAATTCCAGTCCCCTGGCCAGGGATTTCTCTTCATATATGGGGGCTGGAGGACATTTCCTGCATTTGGACAAGTCACCAAATGCTCCCAGGCCGCCACCAGCTCCTGTACCTGGAGCTGTAGACAGATCAGGAATCCGAATCTTTATTTAGTCTTTATTCGGTCAGTGGTCTACTGGCCTTGGGCATAGGCAGGGCTGCCTTTCTGTTGGACATTTTTAAAAATATATTTATTTATTTATGGGGGGGATGAGTGGGGGAGGGGCAGAGAGAGAGAAAGAGAGCAAGAGAGAGAATCCCAAGTAGACTCCCTGCTGAGCCAGGGCTCCCAGATAGGATCCTGAGATCATGACCTGAGCCACAGTCCAGAGTCGAATGCTTAACTGACGTGGCACCCCTGTTGGACATGTTTGTTGGTGATTTTTGGATGGGTACCTCTGAGCTATGTGGGTTTTCTGGTAAGGGGTGGGCCAGATTTGGGTGAGGTCTCCTAATGCCTGAGGCCCCCAGGAAATTGAGAAATCAGGTCTGGCAAGTTGCTGGCTTCTTTGCCTGGTGTGGCCAGCCATTGATGAGTACATACCTTCTCCTGAGTTGAGTTTCAGAGATCAGCCCATTCCATCTGGGACCTGTAAGATAAAATGCCACGTTCATAGTTCTGATGACTTGAACTGAAAAACATCATTTCCTGTCAGTAACACAGTGAGCTGTAGGTTTATGTAATTGGTTAAGGAAGTAGTTTTTGTTATGGTCTTTATTCAGGATGGGGTAGAGAGGCCCTGCCAAAGATCCACTCGGAGAACTGGTGGGTAGGAGAGGAACTGAAGTATCTGAGCCAAGTGTGAGTGCCTTTGGAAGATGTCTTGATAGAATCCAGCTTCCCCAGGCCTTCTGAGGAGCGGGTGAACAGACCAGTGAGGAGCTGGGATTGTGATCTGGGCAATGTGAAATGAATGAGCTTCTTGGACAGGAAACTTGTACACCCACATCCTTTTTGAGAGCTTGGAACTCAGCCTCTGAGGTCACATCTTGGCCTAACTTGAAGGGATGCTGTCCTTTGATTTAGACATGTGCCATGTGTTGTCATGCCACTTCCCAGCTCAGTAATCCTTGACCTCATGGCTTTGCACTGCTGGAGGACTGAAGACTGAGTCTGAATTTACAAACTGCCTTCAGAGCACCTGGTCGACCACTGGTTTCTTTTCCTCACCCTGGACATGCCCCGAAACACCTATTTCTGATATGGGTGGTGCATTACACATTTTCTCTCCTCTGTGTTTGCACATGCAGTTCATTTTGTTTTGCTCAAAGATTTTTCTCTTCTTTCCCTCTCTCCCTTCACTGTCCTCACCTGGAAATCACCTTCTAGTGCTTCACAGTACAGGGCAAATTTTATCTCCTCTGTGAAACCTTCCCTGGGCAGGCACCCTCCAGGCAGAAATCCTAGACCATCCTGAACAAACCTCCCTTGTGACATTTATCATTCCATAATTGTAGTTAACAAATCACCTGTTTTTTTCTCTTTCCAGGGTAACAGTGAGGTTTTTTTTTTTAAAAAAATGTCTGTATCTTCAGCACTTTGTTAGTTCGTAATTGATGTTCAGTGTGTGAAAATGTTACTGTTAAGCTGTTGTTTCCACGTGATCCATATACATTTGTCCTAGGATGTGTTAAAAATAAAGAATAGGTTTTTAAATTTTTTATTTTATTTTTTTAAGTAGGCTCCATGGAGCCCAACACAGGGCCTAAACTCACAACTTGAAGTTAAGACCCAAGCTGAAATTCAAGAGTGAGATGCTTAACCAACTGAGCTACCCGGGCACCCCAAGAACAGGTTCTTTTAGAGGAACAAAAGATCCATGTTAAAACTGGGGGATAGACACTGTCTTCCATCCATCATAAGATATTTAGAATTAAATAAAGTCACCATATTCTTCCAGAAGAGCTTCTTCTCCAGGGGTCTGATGTGGCATCTTCAGACTGGTACCCCAGGAGGGGACTCAGTCTTCCTCTGATTCTGGGGTCCTCATTAAATCCCTAGGATTCCAGACCTGTGCATTCCACACAACCTCTTTATGCCGCAAGGGAATAGAATGTCTTTTCTCTATTTTACTTGTTAATGAATTTTACAAATATTTATTGAGCATCTGGGATGAGCCCTTACCTGTATGCTAGAGATGTATCAGCCAAAGAGATGCGGTCCCTGACCTTATTAAACCTGCTGGCCAGTTATGGGAAGGCTAAGGTTGGGGCCTTTAGCCGTGTGGACAGATTTATTATCACTGCATGCTTCATGTGTCTGCTACCATTTCTGTACCTCCCTCACCACGCCAAGATATGAGGAGTTGAATCAACAGGCTACAAGTCTCTAAATTAGAGTGAGATCTTACCTGTAGGATTTTAGAAGTGAAGGCATTACCTGGAGGGAGGTTGAATAAAAATTGCATGTGATTAACATATCTGAGCGATGGTATGAGTGGCAGGGAACATTCTACAGGACATTGAGAAATCAGTAGAAATGGCATTTAAAGAGGATTGTAGTTTGCTTTCATGCCGTTCTCCTCCAGCGTGGAAATATACCCTAGCGCAGAAGTCACCAGGTCGTTTCATCAGTGGTTATTAATGGGTAGACTAGATGCCTGGCAGGCTCTGTGGGCTGGTTCAGTTTCTTTGTAAGATGCCTGGGCTTGGGCTCACGTCTCGTGCAGCATTTCTTATCATTGTAAATGGGCAGTTCCCATAACCTTAAGAAATTGGTATAGAACTGGAACTAACTCCATAATTTAAACAAAATTACAGTTATTTTATATTTAAGTTTCTTGTGCCCTTTCAAAGCTACATGTTGACTAACAGAAGAAGGTCTACAATTGCAGTGATTGGTTTTATGTTTATTATACCTTTAGAATAGAAACCCTTTATTATAGAAGGCCATCTTGGAATGGCTCCTAGGTAGAGAAAAGAAGTGGAGGTCTACTGCAGTGGTAGGTATGCTTACTCTCTGGAATGGATAACCGATGAGATCAGGCCAGTCATTCTTCTCCCCTGACTGCATTTGGAAAGGTAAAATAGTTGTGATTTTGGTCTTGACTCAGAATTCTCTCTGATTGGGTGTCAGAAGGCATGTTGTGAGGATGACATGGGGTGATTCTTATTCGTGCCAGCTGATGTCAGGCCTGTATGAAACTCTGAGAGCTTGTAGTCAGGCATCAAGGTTCCTTTTCGTTTTGTAATATGAGTCTGTCATTCATGTATTAATCAAAACTGATGTGTTTTTCTGCGTTGTATTTGCTCACTATAAAACATAACAAAAAATGTACAAAGAAGCAAAGGAAAGTCATTTATAATTCCACCACATAGAGGCGAAATAGCATCTCATTATTGTTTGAATCCTTTTTATTACTAGTGACGGTCCACCTCTTTTCATGTTTGTTATTTATCTTTTGTTCTCTGAATTGTGTGTTCATGGTTTTTGCTTATTTATCTGTGTTCTTTGGGTTCTTATCATCTTTCCCCCTTGTAATTACTCTAAGGTTTTTGGTGGTTTGTGTGTGTGTGTGTGTGTGTGTGTGTGTGCAGTTTGCGGTTTTAATTTTACTGTTTTTGTAATCAGGGGTTTACAAATATTACCAAACTATTGAAGATTCTTCAATATCCAGAGTTTGTATGAATATTCCCATACATATTTATGTTGCTTTCCTTATATTTTGAATTCTACATTCAACCATTTTGTCTATCTAAAATTTACTTTTAAGGGCACCTGGCTGGCTTAGAGTAACATGAAGCTATTGATTTTGGGGTTGTGAGTTGGAGCCCCATGTTGGATGTAGAGTTTATGTAAGTAAATAAACTTTAAAAAAAAGATAAAATTTACTTTCAGTGTGTTTGTAGGAGAGACTCTGAGTGTTTCACCCAATAAGGTGGTCCTAACACCATTTATTGCGAGAATCTTGCCTTATTGGTTTGTGGAACCACCTTGGCATAAATTATGTAAGATCAGATCTGTTTCTAGAATCTTTGTTCCATGTGTCTGGCATCTCCTTCTTGATTAGATAGTCACTTTATGTTGGATTGAGCATCATGTATGTCTCCAGGTTTCCTTAATACCCTTTCCCCCTCTACAGTTTGTTATTTACTCTTCCTTGTTTATACTTTCTGGTCAACGTTGGAATTATTTGGCAAGTGCTAAAATCATTTCTAAATAAATCTTTATTTTAAGATTTACTTATTTATTTATTTATTTGATAGACAGAGAGAGAGAGAGAGAGAGGCAGAGACACAGGAGGAGGGAGAAGCAGGCTCCATGCCGGGAGCCCGACATGGGACTTGATCCCAGAACTCCAGGATTGCGCCCTGGGCCAAAGGCGGGTGCTAAACTGCTGAGCCACCGAGGGATCCCCCCCTTTTTTTAAGATTTATTTATTTATTTATTTATTTTAGACATAGAGAGTAAATAGATCTTTTAAAAAGTAACATTTTAGTTCTTCAACTTACGAAAGTAATACATGTTTGATAGAGAGCACTGGGACTACAGTTAAATATAAAGAATGAGCATGTTAAAAAGAGAATTCTACCAAATAAACTGGAAGATCTAATTGACTTTATTAGACAATTCATGAATTAGGCAGCATCTCATCTAGCAAATAGCGGGGTTCTCCGGGGAGATGTGCAAAGTATGTTTTTAATTTTTTGATTTTTAAAAAATATTTTATTTATTTATTCATGAGAGACAGAGAGGCGGAGACACAGGCAGAAGGAGGAGCAGACTCCCTGCAGGGAGCCCAATGGGGGACTCCATCCCAGGATCCCAGGATCATGCCCTGAGCCAAAGGCAGATGCTCAACGCTGAGCACCCCAGGTGCCCCAGTAGGTTTTTATAGGAAGGAGGGTGGAGTGAGAAGTTATTAGCAAAAGAAAGGATTGTTTCAGTTAGGGTGACCTTCCCTGAGGGGGAAGGGCTGGGGTCTTACTAGGTGATTTCCCCATTTTACTTTGGGGGATGGAGGAGGGTTCCTGTGACAATGACCTCATCAATGCCAACCAGAAAATTCCTGACTGACAAGTCAAAACAACATTCCTGGGGGAGGCGGAAGCTGCAGTGAGGTTGGATATGAAGCCCAGTTTGGAGACCTGGCTTAGCAGAAGCCATCCCAAATCCCTCCATTCAGATCATCCTTGGGAAATGGTCTCTTTATTCTGAGGCTACAGTGTGGGGCTTTGGAGTCAGGTAGCTCTGGGTTTCCAGTCTGGCTCTGTGTACACTCGCTTGCCTTTGGGCTGGTGACTCTGAGCCTGAGGTTTCTCATCAGTGCAATGGGTACACCCCTGGCTCACTGTGACAAGTGATGAGATAATGCAGACACTGTAAGGTTCTTAGCACAGCGTGTGGCCCCAAAGGCTGGACTCGCACAGGCGTGTGTGTTCTGCAGGGGGTGGGGGTCACCTTTTTACTACTCATCTTCCAGCCACCCCCCCCGGGGCCAGAGGGCTAGCCCTCTGCTTCTCAGGTGATGGCCAAGGGCAGGAGAACACCTCAAGGTTCATGTGAGCCTTTCACCTGGTCCTGATAGTCAAAGCAAATCATGTGGCTGCGCCCAGATCCCATGTGTGGGGGCATCGATTTTCCCACCTTGGTGAGAACCTCGAAGTCACGTGGCTGAGGGCCTGCACACACTCTGGGGTGAGGAGGAATGAATGCAATTTGCCACCAGGATTGACAAAATCTGCCCAACTGCTCCGGCCCGCCAGGGAGGGAGAAGGCGTTTTCAGACTGAGATGGCAGGGTCAGGTTGGCACTCGGCGGGCCCGGGGGGGAGGCTGGCATGTGATGTGACTCTGACCGGGGGGCCTGCCCCCAGGGAAGACTTTTTGGGTGGAGGACAAGAGTACCAGGGACAGGGGTGGCAAGATGTGGGAATCAACAGAAGTGTTTTCAGGGTCAGCGTCCTGGGCCGGATGGACCAGCTTGGCCAGAGCATCGAAAGGAAAAGTAGCCAGCTTAGTAAGATGTTTCTCAGTGCCATGCTGATGTTCTAGAAGATGACCTGTGGCTCCAGATTGGAGCTCTGTGAGGGGCTGCGGGTGGAGGGGTGATGCTCTGGCTGAGAGCAGAGCGTTTCAGGTCCTTCCGTTTCTCTGAGGAATCCGATTGCCTGCAGTTTGGATCTGTGGGGCCTCGGAACCTGGCTATTTATCATTTCCACTTTGCATCATTCCATGGTGTATCTGGGCCCTCCGGCAGCAATCAGGCGTCCCCCTTCGCAGGGCTCCTTTCTGGAAGGTTACGGGTTGGATCCCATGTGTGAAGAACTCCGCGTCTGCTGGGTCTTCAGTGCACCGAGGTTTTCTTAGCTCTGGCCTGAAACTGTCTGCATTCATGGACCCCTAATTGCTTTTAGAGATTCTGTTCCTGAGCCATTGCTTAATGAAACTCTAGGGTTTTTCTTTTCTTTTTCTGTTCTTGTCCATTGACTGTAACAGGATAAGCTTCCTCATAGCCAGATAGATCCATCTGCAGCTGAGAATCAGAAGGAAGCCCCTCCCTGGCTCCCCCTGCCTCCGGCCTCTTGTGTATGGTTCCTCCCTTCCCTTCTAGAAAAACCGTGCTGCACAAAGCAGGGGACTGTGGTCAGGGTTGAGGGTTAAAGAAGGGGAATCAACCCTTTTCATTAAAAAGAAAAAAAAAAAAAAAACAAACCAGGCACTGGGCAGCTCACTGGTTGAGCATCTGTCGTCGGCTCAGGTTGTGATCCTGGGGTCCTGGGATCAAGTTCCACATCGGGCTCCCCTCAGGGAGCCTGCTTCTCCCTCTGTCTGTGTCTCTGCCTCTCCCTGTGTCTCTCCTGAATAAATAAATAAAATCTTAAAAACAAACAAACAAACAAACAACAAAGCCCTTCTGAAGACAGAGAGAGACACGCTGCCACCTGGCCAAGGATAGCTGAGTCTCATGGATTTTCTAGCTAAAGAGAATGACCTTGTCTTTGCAAAAGCAGCTCTTTGTGACTCCGAAAGACTTCCCAGGAAGCCACGGAAGGAGAATGCACCTTTGCCATGGAGCCAGGACGTAATCAGCTCAAAACTCAAAAATGACTTGGGGAATATTCCAAAATAAATGTTTGTAGGAAGTAGGCTGGCAGGGGAGGACTTGAGCTCTGTTGATGGGGCGGTGTTTGAGAACAGGGCGCGGGCCTGGCGCAGGTCCGTGCCCAGGACGGGGGGCTGCAGACGGGCTGCAGACACCCTCTGGCCCCCTCCTGCCAGGCTTCTGTGGGAAGCCCACGGGAGGCATGAATTCTCACCCCAGAAGAAACAAATCCTCCTACACCCCAACATCTTGCATTCAGTTTGGGGGGCTTTTCCTGAGGGCCCTCTGGACCCCAAGATAGGAACCTGTGCCAGGCATGGAGCCAGCGGCCTCCTGATGGGTGCAAGTTGCCCCAGTAAGTCTGATGGGCAGGCCACACGGAGCTCAGGTGCTGAAGTAGGCAGATTGTCCCACAGGCTGCTCTGTGCAGGAACTGGGCTAATGAGGTGTGATGCTCCTTCCTGGATGAAGTGCAGAGCTCAACTTCAGGAAATTAAACCACTCAGCAAAGTGTGCATTCTCCCTTATAATGAGAGGTCCGGCACAGGGGCCTCGTACATCTGAGTGGCTCAGCCCCACATCTTGTTTTGCAAGGTCTGCTGTTGCTAAAAATGATACCGCTCTTTCCTTGGATTACAGGAGAGGCTTGATGAGGCAAGCAGAAAAAAAAAAAAAAGGAATATAGGCCTGGTTAATGGTTTAGGTTTTTGGAATTTGAGTTCTGATTAGTAAATCAAAGGAGACAGCAGGCAGTTGAGTTCAGTATGGGATCTTTTTTAAGTGTGGAGGTGCCATGTTATAATTTGGGAGGAGATAAGGGAGGCCTTTGATCATAAAAAGAGCAGAGAGAAGAAATAGGCAAGGTAGGAGGGTTTTCATTTGTTCGTGCGGTAACCATTTATCTGCCAAGGACTGTGCTGGGCTCTGAGGAAACAAAATGAAGAACCCCCCCCCCCCCGCCCCAGTCATGGATGCCTTGAAATGGGAGAGAAGAGAGTTAAAGGTCTCAGGATGGCAGCTTGCATCCTGAAAGAGAGAAAACAACAGAGGACGGGACCTGGCATCCGGCTGGGGGAGCATGGTGGGGGGACATGCTGGAGGGTTGGCGGCTGGATGGGGATGGGTGTGTGGGGCAGAAGGAAGGGCATTTTAGGTAGAGAAGAAAGAGTGTGAACTGAGAGAGGGCATTCCTGGTTCTGGGAAGTACAAATGGTTTTCAGTAGTTGGAGGAAGTGAGGGACAAGATGACGTTAGAGGGATGAGCTGGGGCTGAATTGGGTGCCAAGCCAAGGAGCTTGAATCTGATTCTGAAAGCAGTGGAGAGACAAGGAAGTAGAAGAGTGCCGGATCCCATTTGCATTTTATTTCATTTTTTTTAAAGATTTTATTTATTCATGAGACACACAGAGGCAGAGATGCAGGCAGAGGGAGAAGCAGGCTCCCTGCCAGGAGCCCGATGTGGGACTTGATCCCAGGGACTCCGGGATCACACCCTGAGCCAGAGGCAAGAGGCTCAACCCCTAAGCCACCCATGTGTCCCCCCATTTGCATTTTAGGAAGATCATCTTGGGGGTGCCTGGCTGGCTTGGTGGGTGGAACATGTGACTCTTGATCTCAGAGTTGTAAGTTTGAGTTCCACGTTGGGTGTTGAGATTACTTAAAAATATAGTATTGAGAAGGAAGGAAGGAAGGAAATAAGTCATGCTGGCATCAGTGCAATGGATAGAACAAGGTTGAGTTGCAGAGGGTCAGGCAGGACAAAGGGCACCAGTAGGTGACTTTTGGTGTCATTCTGGAGGGAAATGATGAGACGTGGAGCTAGGGTCCAAATGGGGGGGGAGGGATGAGTGTCATAAAGAGATCCTAAAGATGGCAGAGTCTTCCAGATTTGATGATGGACTAGACGTGATGAATGTGTCATGATTCTAGCTTGACCCCTAAAAGAGAGAGTAGGGTGTGCTGCAATGAAGACAGGAAGGCTCAGATGGAGCAGGTGTCGATTTTAGGCATGCTGAATTTGTGGGGCTTACAAGATGTCCAGGTGCAGATGTCCCACGGGAAGTTGATGCTTGAACCAAGGTCTAGGTGAGTCACGCGGGTTTGGAAGTTGCCAGTGTGATGATTGGAGCCACAGATTTGGGTAGAGACTCTAGCCCAGTCAGAGTCTGTAAAGTGAGACCATTGGAGGGTGGAGAAAGAAGCTTAAGGAGTTTGGGGATTTGGAGGAGTAGCAGAGAGGCCACCCAGAAACAGAGCGGGCGGCCAGGGCAGGTCGCGTGGGAGAAAGAGCAGAGGCGGGACTCAGGGGAACCCGGAGCGTGCAGCATCCAAGAGTGAATCGTGTTTATATAAGCAGAGAGGCAGCAGTGTTACATCCTGCAGAAACGATGCTCACCCGAGGCCAGAGTGGGAAGTTTCCCTGGTTTCTGGCCACGTGGATGTCATTGGAAGCCACCGGGAGCAGCTGTAGTGGCATAGGGTGACTTGAAGCTGAGTGAGAGTGGAGTGAGGAACTGGAGGGCAGGTAGCAGGTGGGGGTGAGGAGGAGAGAGCCGGCAATCAGGCTGCTGGAGGGGGCTTTTGTTCATTTAGTTGGGAGAGGCCGGGAGTGTCTGACTTGCTCACTCAGTTTGGACGTGCACACGCTCGCGGTGGAGGGCAGGACTTGGAAGCGCCTCACATGGCCACCTGCAGAGGCCCCGCTCTGGAGCTTCACAGGGCCTCTGGGTCGAGAGTCGGCACGTTTGCTGGACGATGCTGCTGCTGATGCTATCGGCTGGTGACCATTTCTGGCAATCTCTGCTGGTGGCCTGGAGTTCTTCCGTGGGGTAGGGGGCACCCTTCCCTGCCACAGGGAAATTGGCCAGCGGGGAGTGGTAAAAGCAGAGAGTGGGGGTGGGGGGGCCCTCTTCTGAGAGGGACCCGTGGATAGTGGAAACTCTGGCTTTGTCTTGTCATCGGTTGCAGTGTGAGACTTTCTCTCTCTATCTCTATCGTCTATAATTACGTCTATAGATAGATGTAAATAGATAGATACATAGAGAGAGAGAGAGAGAGAGAGCTGAAGAGAACTTATTTCAAAGAATTGCATACGTAATTGTGGAGGCTGGCATATCCAAAATCTGCAGGGCTCGCCAGCAGCTTGGAGACCCAGGGAGGAACTGATGTTGCAGCTAGATTCCAAAGATGGTCTGCTGGTGGAATTCTCTCTTCCTTGGGGGGTCCTCGATCTTCTTTCTCTTAAAATCTTCAGCTGATTGGATGAAGCCCACCCAAAGTTTGGAGGGTAATCTGCTTTGACCCAAACCTTCTGATCTAAATATTAACCTCATCTAAAAAAAAAAAGTACTTTGGGGGCACCTGGGTGGCTAAGTCAGTTAAGCATCTGACTCTTGATTTCAGCTCAGGTCCTGGTCTCATGGCTTGCGAGATGGGGCCCTGCCTCAGGTTCTGTGCTCTGTGGGAGTCTACTTGGATATTCTCTCCCTCTGCCCCTTCCCCTGTTCATGCTCTCTCACTCTCTCAAATACATCAATCTTTAAAAAATAATAAATTGATAGATTAGCCTTTCTAAATAAAAAAAAGAGTTGCTTTCTTAGGGAAAGCAAAAAATAATAATAATAAAATAAAATACAAAAGTACTTTCAGAAACATCTAGAATACTGTTTGACCAAAATACCAAGGCCTAGACAAGTTGACACATAAAATGAAGCATCACTGTCAGTTAGACTTGCTTTTGGGATCTGACTTCATAATCTGGCCCCACATCCACATTGAGCCTGAGGGAGATGGGACCGAGCAGTTTGTCTCCTTGTTGGAGAATAAGTGAAGTTGTTGCTGGTGTGCCATAGAAAGCGTGTGGAGTACTCTGAAGTTTTGTGCCAGTTGCCATGTGTAGTGTCAATGTTCATGGCCATCTCTAGGCTCAGGAATGTGGGCATTTTTGCAGTAGGGCTTCCTAGGAGGAGACCCATTTCTGTTCCTGGTTGATCATAACCCATGGCCTGATAGAGCTTGAGTTGGCACACACCAGCCACATCTTCAGTTAAACATTTGCTTAATGCATGTGGACTCAGGGAATTCGGGCAGCGGCTAAGAGGTGGGCTGACGCACTTGCCTTTCCTTCCTGATCACTTCTCTCTGGCAACTGGACACCACTGTTTGGAAAATGAATCCTAAGTGGCTGGGCCACACCAGTGCTTTCTTGGGAATTTTGCCTCTCAGTTTGCGACGGTCGGGTATACATGAAGTGTGTCTGCTTTGGATCAATGAGGGTGTGGCCAAGCCAAGGACACATGTGGCCGGCCATCCAGGTCGGGGGAACGGGTGTGCCAGTTCTCAAAGTGCAGGGGATGGTGGCACAGGGGTGCATCCCAGATTTGCTCTCAAATACAAAACACATTCAGAATTTGAAAAGGAGACACTCCTGGGCCTGGACCTTCCATTTGGAAGCAGATTTGATATCGTGTGGATGTGATGGTGGTAGACGGGCAGTCATAGAAGGAGTCCTCACCTCTCACATCGGCTCACAGCAGCAGAAGGAGTGGATGTGAAGATGTGTCTGCCCCAGGCCTGTCACATCCTCAAGACTTTGCTTGTTGGAGCAAGGCTGCTCTTGGAATCAAGGTGGTATTTTTTTGCTCAAACCACCTATTCTGTTTGACTCCCCACTCTTCCTCCCTCTTGTTTCATTCCATGCTGCTGGCACATGCTGCAAAGAACCTTTATTATTTGACCTTTGTGACCTTATGCATGTTTTTGGTGTGCTTTGAAAATGAAAATGAATCAGCCTGGTAGGAATTTGCAGAGCCTGATGTGAGTCTCTGATTCCAAGACCTGACTCTTTACTGCTTCGTCTCTAAACAAGGTTAGCTAGATTTCTTCTGGAAGGCCCTGGAAGAGAAAAAGAAGGGGATCCTAGTGCCTCTGTGTGCTCAGAAGTGCTCTTACTGTCCACACCACCCTCTCTTCTTGACCATGTAAGTTTGACCCATTGATCCACCTTTCTAGTTCATGGCTCCTCTTCCCTGTGCCCTTGATCCAGCTCAGTCCATCAGTCACATCTGGTGTAGGGACAGCCGTTTGGCACTTAGCATTTACTGCATTGTGTTACAAGCTGCCTTGTTTTAAGTGTTGAATGTGTTTTAGCTGCAAAACCCAGGAGTCTTGGGTACTGGCAGCATAATTAGAGCCTGGGCAGTGCTTACTAATCTGTCCCCTCACTAGGGTGGGGTGACACTGCGCAGAGACTGAGGGGCATCACTGCACCCAGAGCCAGAGCTGATGGTGAGCAGCCAGGAATGCCCTGCAGATTGGCCACATGGTGACCGTCCTGGTGATCTGAGTGGGAGAGATTGGGTTGGCCCTGGAAGGGGAGTCCTCACCTCAGGGCTCCTACACCCTGCCTTGGTCAGACAGGGGCATCTGAGAGAGTCTAACATCAGATGATAAAGTTCACTTCCAGGCACCCTTGCTGCCTTTCAGGCTCGTTGTGTGACTCAGAGCAAGTGACTGTGCCCCTCCAGTTTCCTCATCTGTGAAGTGGGGATGATAATACTGCCTATTTCATAGGCAGGTTGCTGTGAGGATTCAATGAGACAGAAAAGTCTACTGAAGCTTCCAGAAGTTTCTGGCACATAGCTTGCACTATGTAAATGTTGGTTATCACCATCATCATCATCATCATCATCATCACCATTATCTCTAAGTTCCCTGAGGCTTTCTGGACCACATTGCATCTAAGTTCTTTTACAACAGTGGGGATGTTTGGGCATCATCTTTTTGTTTCCAGGTTGACAGACTGGGTCACAAGTGTGACTTGGTCCCTCTGATCTGTACCGCACTGGGGTCATGTGAGTCGTCTCCTTTATAAAAGGGGTTCACAGGCAGGGGTCTGCCTGTGACAGGGCATGGCCAGCTGCTCTCTGGGCTTGGTTTTCTTCTCCTCTGGAGGCCTAGCCTGTGACCTTCTGTTGTGTCAACTGTGATCCTCTCTCGTGGGTTCTGAGGTGGCCTGTTCTCCCCAGATCTCCTCCCTTTACTCAGCATCCAGGAAGGGAGGTAGCCGACACTCTTGTTGTTAGGTGACGTCAGTGCCAAGGGCTCTGGGAGAGGGGGAGACAGTCATTACCCTCGGGGAGCTACCAAGTTCACAGAAGTATCCCAGGCCTGTGGATATATGGACAGGCAGACATAGGACAGATGCAAGGTGTCTGAGAGGTCTCGCTTGGTTGGTTACTTGTCTCTGCTTTCTCTCTCAGACTGCTTCCCCATTAGCCCTCTGCAGACAGGGCTGGGCCCGAAGTTCCCCGTAGCCCCTTGGGCCTTACACGTGGACTGAAAATTATCCAGACTTTACGACAGCCTTCCTGCCAGCCGTCTCCATTCAGATGAGAGATTGTTCATTGCTCGCCGACCTGTGATTGAAAGGAAGTGTGTGATTTCCCAGACCCAGATCCAAGCCTGTGTTGCTAGAGGGAGCACACAACACCCAGCTATGGATTTTGCAGTATTTTGCAGTTTCTGTGGCATGCCATCCTCTGCTCATTCTTGGGTACCTTGCAGGTATCTGCAGATCCAGAAGCTCTTCTTTATCCTCACAGCCTTCCAGGTTGCTCTTAACTGAATTTTGTAGCCCGGAAGGCGGTCGGGTGAGGGGGATGGGCAGGAAACATGTCTGATTTCATATGTTCCATTATGTAGAGAAGGGGCCAGAAGCCAAACTGTGAGCTGATGCTCAAGTCCATTTGTCCAGCTGCCTGATGTGAGCCATCACTGGGCCACCCCAAGAGTACCATGCACATCACCGGGGCACTGAGCACAGAGCGGCTTCCACTCACTCAGTTCTGTGGGGACTTGGGAATGATAGGGAGGGCTTCTTTCAGGTTAGCCTATGTACAAGGTGGGACACCCGGGTGTGTGTGGTTTGGTACCCTCTCTGAGGGGCATCAGGCCACAGCAGGAATTCAGGATCAACTGCTAGGGGGTAGGAGCCATGTCTGTTCCCTTTCCCTGGGTGTTCTCTCTGTATTTCTATGGCCTGTGAGCCTCTCCCTTTGCCTGCACCATCCACACTTAATCTTCCTTCCCGCACTCCTCTTCTGCCATTGGGCACTGGGTGTCTGGTTGTGCACCTACTCCCTACTGCTTCAAAACTGCAGTGCCTGAGGCAAGTGGGTGGCCCAGTGGTTAGGCATCTGCCTTCAGCTCAGAGCATGATCCTGGGGTCCTGGGATCAAGTCCCACATCAGGCACCCTGCATGGAGCCTGCTTCTCCCTCTGCCTATGTCTCTGCCTCTCTCTGTGTGTCTCTCATGAATAAATAAATAAAATCTTAAAAAAAAAAACACTGCATGCAGTGCCCATCTCTCCAGCATATTCTGCACATTTTCTACATAGCAGGCAATAAGCCAGCTAAGGTTATTATTTTTTTTTTGAGATGGAGTCCACCTCCCTAGACATTAAAGACCAAAGAAAGAATGCTGATTTTCACAATAATGACTGCATTCATCTTGTCTGCCCACTGTGAAACCCTGAGGGCATCGGGCACAGGAGAGATGAATTGTAAGCTGGGCAAGGATAGAGGCCTGGATAGCCCAGGCCTGGGAAGAGAATCCCAGGTGGGTCCTGCAGGAAGGGTCTGGGCTGAGTGAAAGCTCTGGAAGCCTGGCTCATGGTGTTAGGGAGTACATAGAACAGAACAGAGGAGCCAGAAGGGGACAGTGGGAGCGTGGGGCAGGCAGGCCGACTGGGTCTTTCCTTGAGTTGGTACGTTGCATTTTTACGGGGCTGTGAAATGATCCTTGTGGGGATCTTAGCCTGGCACCCACAGCTAGGTGTGGTGTGGATTATTTTGACACTTTTAGAGATGAAGAAATATGAACAGTGTGCTCAGGTGACATGTCCAGTGCGTGACAGAATGATTCTCATTTTTGAAACCTGCTCCTCCACAATTTACTGAATGGGGCGGGAGGAGGTCCCCCCTTCCTCCCTTGAGGCTCCCATGTTTCCCATTTCACAGCGGGGGTGGCGGGGGGGGAGTTGCGTGCTCCAGTGGAGACGCTGGACTCACACCTGAGTCCTGATTGCATCATGACCCCATTGCCTGCGGGTGAAGGCAGTGCTGGTACGATGCAATCTGGTCTTTTGGCTTCTTAATTCCAAGCCAGAAGGTGTTAAAAACAAGGGGCCAAAGACACCAGCCCGAGGGAGGAGTGCTCGCAATAGGTGAGTGTGTACAGCGTGTGGCTCACGTGGGTGGGCTGGTGAGTCATAGCAGCTGCCGGCCTGCCAGGCTCGGGGCGGTCGAGGGGGCTCAGAGGGACCTTCCGGGGTGCCCTCCTCCCTCAGATCACCACGCAGCAAATGGGATGATTCCTGCCAACTGCCCAGAAGCCCGTCAATAACCATTCTAATCTCCCTGGCAGCCCCCAGAAGTGAATTTACAGCGACGTGGTAAAAATGAGGCTCCATGATCAATGGATCCCTGGACAGTCTCCTCCAGGAGACACAAATGTAGATTGTAACAAAACTTTATTTTCTTCCGAAAATTGCCTGCATGATTAATATGGCCTGACACAGCCCAAGCTGTTCCGCATAAAAAACAGCCTTTTTTTCTGGCTCCTTCCACAGTGCTGTTCCCCTCCCACTGCATTCCTTCACCTAGTTTCCTTTGTTTCCTCCTCTAACATGTGTGCTATGTATTGTTCAGTCTCACGCAAGGAGGAGGAGAATGTATGGAGATGCCCGAGCTTGCCCTTCCATTCTGCGCAGTTTCCGCTCGGTATTCCCACCGTGGCTCAGCCTGAGCACAGGACCAAATTCTCCAGTCCCCCTGGGACAGGGCGCCAGTGCTCCTGTGATTGAGCCTGCAGAGCATGTCCCCTGGGCATTAAACCACCTCTCGTGTCGCTGGGAGCTCTAGGGAGGCCAGAGCTCTACACCCCCGTGTCCAGCCTGTGTGAAGAGGACTCTCTTCTCTTTCTCCCTGTTTTCAGAGATGGGAGAGTTGCCATGAAGGAGGACCCCATAGGCAGGGGGTCCCATCTGCCCGCAAGGTCAGGCTGTGTCAGGCAACACGGTCCTATGCAGGCAGAAGGCCTGCTCCCTTGATTAGGATTATTGGCATGTGCATATCAGGGCAGGGTCTCCAGTACATGTCTTAGTTTGGGTTCCCCCAGAAGCAGACCATGGGACAAAGATTTGAGTGCACTGGTTGATTTGGGAGGTGGAGAGAATACCACTAGGAGCATGGGGAAGTAGGACCTGGAAGGGAAGGCACCCCTAAATGATGCAGTGTGCAGATTGCCCCTGTGCATGATGGAGCTTCATCCCACTGGGTGGGGGGGAAGTCTCTGGAAGTCAGTGTAAACCACCCTCTGAGTCCACCTGCTCCTGGGGTGAGCCAGCTGGGTATTTATGCATCAGCTCCTGGCAGATGGGGGCAGGGAGATTGCTTAGGTGGCAGTGAGGTAGGCTCCAGGCCAGGAAATGCAGGCGCCCAATGGGGAGTCAGGCAGGCGGGCCCTGAGGTGGGATCGGGTGGTGTGTACAGGCACATAGGCAGCCCATGATACGGTAAATGTACCTGGGAGATGCTTCTGGTTCCTTTGGAGTGGTAAGTTTGGGAGAATTGGGACCAAATCCCTTAAGGTTTTAGCCCAGAGGGGCCAAGAGGGACCCAGGGATTCACACCTTGTGAGGACGTGTGCCATGTCCATGTGTCCATCCACAGCGCCCCTGCCTTCCTCCTTCCTCTGACTCCACTCCTGCCACCTCTGCCCGCAGGTGCAAGGAGCTGAAGTACGCCAAGGAGCTGCCCCAGATCTCCATCATATTTATCTTCGTGAACGAGGCCCTGTCGGTGATCTTGCGGTCCGTGCACAGTGCTGTCAATCACACACCGACACACCTGCTGAAGGAAATCATCCTGGTGGACGACAACAGTGACGAAGGTAAGGGGTGGCCAAGCTGTCTGGGGGAGGGACATGCCCATGCACGGTGTCAGTAGCCGGGAAGTGCCACGTGCATTGTAACGCGAGCCTGCGTGTTGTTGCATCCTGTCCCCTGCGCAATGGGAGCAGGAGATGTTTTGAGGAAGACATGTGGGCCAACGCTGGTCCATTAGACTGCACGTCCTCGTGGCTCTTAAGGATAAATGACCAGCCTCATGTCTAAACTCATTTCTTCCCTACATGTTACCTAAACATGTTGACACTGAAGTTGACACTGAAGGGCTGAATTTGCCCACACTCCCCGCCCCCCAACCCCACTGCCAGGAGGTATAATAAACAGTGAAAGCGTCCTGCAATGGGAGCCGTTCAGCTGGCATCCGAAGGCCCCTCTGGGCCGCTGCACCCAAAATGATCGTTGGTTTCAGAAATGAGCGGTGTGCACAGGCGCCTCGGAGTTCAGCCCTGTAGGCAATGATGGCTCAATTTAAAAAATCAAAAACAAGCCCGTGTTGGGTGGCAATAACAGAAATGCTCTGAGGTTCTCAGAGACAAGTAGGGGAAGGCTGGTGTCAAGGCGAGAGGTGGTGGGGAGATTGGTCTTCTAATTGTGCCTTTGTGTTGGCTCTTAGCCTCCAAAATGCACTATGCTCATGGCAGGGAGAAACCCCCACAAGCTGAGGACATAAAGGAAAGCCAGCCAGTGTGCCTGCTCAGGCCAAGGGGGCTTATCTGTTGGATAAGGATTAGGGACAGGCTAAACCCCTTGCTCTCAGCGTGCTGAGGAGAGAAGGATTACCCCGGGTGCACTCCCGGGGAGGAACAACGCTATGTGAAGGCTGATTACCTTCAGGAGCTCTGGTCAGAGCCCGTCACCTGTCCTCGGCCCAGGTCCAGAGGTCCCGCTGCCCCTTCCGTGCTGGCTGGCTGTCACACCAAGGGCTCCAGGGGATCTGGGCTGGGCAGTCTGCCAGTCGGGGTGCTGCCTTCTCGGGGGCCTCCAGATGTTGAGGGTTGATGGGTCATTTGCTGTATTTCTCACATCCTTAGTTTTCTCTTTTTACCTGTGGCCATTTCATTATCTGTAGATAATGTAGTGTCTTGTGAGATACTGATAGTCTTCTTGTGTGAATGTGGCTCATTCAGCTCTTTGAAGCCCTGACGTCTCCCTGATGTGGTTCCCAGAGCCCTCCCTGCAGCCTCCCTGTGTGCCCACTGTGGATCTCTTGCTGCAGCACAGGAACCCCCAATTATGTGCCCTTCATTTGCTGGTCTAAGTCCACCCAGTTGTTCCCCAGGTGTCCCCGATGTGTGCCCTCCTCAGAGGATCCTTTGCCGCCTTCCCAAGGCCCTTGCTCTGTGCTGCCATTCCCTTGTGGAAGCACGTAGCAGGTGGTGCCCCCGTGTCTTGCACAGCTGGCCTCCCAGTGCTGGATGGGACTTGGATTTGATGAGCCTTGTCCAGCCTGGAGTGAGTAATGAATAGAAACAGGGCTGGCAAAGGGTCAGTGGGGGCTGTGGCTAGAGGCAGTGCAGAGAAGAGCAGCAAATCCAGAAAAGAAAGTGAGTGGTCTCTTCTGGGCTGAATTGGGATGAGGACTCACTACCAGTGGGGCTCCCTCCCCTGAGGAAATATTGGCAGGGCCCAGCCAGGGAGGAAGACCTGGAAGTACAAGCCAGTCTCAACCAGAACCCAAGCCATGGTCCCTGGGAGATGTCTTATTTTGGGTTCCCCTGGAAGCACACTCTGAGACAAAAGATTTGAGTGTGTTGGTTGATGTGTGATGGGGAGAGAACGCCTTTGGGGACATGGGGAAGTAGGACCAGGAAGGGAAGGCATCCTCCCTGGAGGAAATTCCATTTCAGGAGGTCCGGAGTATGGCGGAGAATTTGCATTTCTCCCAAATTCCGAGGTGGGGCTGATGCTGGTGGTACAGGGACCTCACGCTGAGAACCACTGAGTTAAGTGCCATTTCAGTGGTTCGCATCTCAGCTCTCAATGAAGCTGGTTAGTGGGTGAGAAACAGGGTGGGACAGGTATTCAGTCCAGTCTGACCATAAGGCTAATTCCCATTCACCCTCTTCTGTCCCTGCTCCCCCCGCCCCCCAAATACCCAGTGGACTATATTAACTCTGGTTCCCTCTTTTTTTTCCTTGGCTCTAGCCTCTCTGTGTTCTCCAGGCCAGAAGAGCCTTCTCTTTAATTGGAACAGGAACTTCAGATTTCTTTCTTTGTTGAGATTTTCTTTGTGACTAATATTATCGAGTTTTGTAAATGTTCCATATACACTTGAAAAGACCCCCACACACTGTAATCATGGAACTGAATTCCTGCCAGACATCAATTTTGTGTATTTAGGTAGAGTCTGAGTTTATTTTCTTAAGTCTTTTTGATGATAGTGTTTTAAAATCTCCTCCTACAATGACTAGTCCTTCCCATCTTCCTAATAATGTTTGATTTCTGTATCTTGTTGTCAGTTTCTTTGGTAACTGTAGATCTGGATCTTCGTGGCTTCATTATTAGTGGTGGTTGTCACCATTATGTAATGCTCTCTTTATCTTAAAAGCATACTTTTTTTTTCTTGCCTTGAATTTTGTTCATCTAACATTAATATTATCCCGTCTTACCTTCTGTTTGTGTGTGATTAAACCATTTTTCCCCCCAGCCCTTACCACATTTTCTGATCTTCAAAGTAATGCATGCCCTTTGCAGGAACATTTGAATGTATCAAAAGGTACTTGTAATTGAAAAATACAAATACTATACAGACTACCTAGAGACAAGTGCTCATTCCCCCACACCCCCCTTTTTTAAATGCATGTGTACATAGTTAAGATCCTATGGTAAAAACAAGTTAATGTTCTTCCTGTCTCCCCCATGGACTGTGAAACATAATATTTATCCTTTTATTAAAAAAGATCTGGGGCACCTGGGTGGCTCAGTCAGTTGAGCATCTGACTCTTGGTTTTGGCTCAGGTCACAATCTCATGGGTTGTGGGATCAAGCCCCTTGTCTGGCTCTGTGCTCAACGAGGAGTCTGCTTGAGATTCTGTCCCTAGCCCCTCTCCCCCACACTCTGTCTCTTTCTCTCTCTAAAATAAACAAATCTAAATAAATAAATAAAATCTGTAAACATTATTTTCATGAGGGTAGAGGGGCCCGTTCTCAGGCTGGTCAAGATTGGCTCAGGTGGGAACTATGATCTCTCATCTCTATACTATCATATACATTAAAGAAAAATAACACTTTTTTAGAAAAAGAAAAAAGGCGCCTGGGTGGCTCAGTTGGTTAAGGGTCTGCTTTCAGCTCGGGTCATGATCCCAAGGTCCTGGGACCCAGCCCCACATTGGGCTCCCTGCTCAGTAGGGCAGTCTGCTTCTCCCTCTCCCTCTGCTCTTGCCCTTGCTTGTGCTCTCTCTCTCACTTACTCTCTGATAAATAAATTCAAAAAAATCTTAGAAAAAAGAGAAAGGAAAGGAAAACGAAAAGGAAGGAAGGAAGGAAGGAAGGAAGGAAGGAAGGAAGGAAGGAAGGAAGGAAGGAGAAAGAAAGAAAAGAAAGAAAGAAAGAAAGAAAGAAAGAAAGAAAGAAAGAAAGAAAGAATGAAAGAGGGATCCCTGGGTGGCGCAGCGGTTTGGCGCCTGCCTTTGGCCCAGGGTGCGATCCTGGGGACCCGGGATCGAATCCCATGTCGGGCTCCCGGTGCATGGAGCCTGCTTCTCCCTCTGCCTGTGTCTCTGCCTCTCTCTCTCTGTGACTATCATAAGTATATAAAAAAAATTTAAATAAAAAAAAAGAAAGAAAGAAAAAGATCCTAGCTCAGGGAATGTGTGAATAAATATGATAAATAAGGAAAAGACACTGACTTGTTTGTGTACACAGATACCGAGTCATCTGGATTTTGTTTTTTAAAAGTGATTTCTTTCATTTGGGTTGAATGTTGACATTGGCCCAAATTAAGCTAAAGTAAGATGCAATTCTTGGTGCTCGTGTACATTAAACTGAGGTCACTTGGGCAAAATTGGCTAGTGATCACTGCTCACTCAATCCAGTGGGCACTTTCCTGTTCTGAGCCAGCCACAGCGGGCATAGTTGGTGGCTTCCTTCCTGGCACTTCTCTCCTCCTGAGGCCCCAGCACCACTGTCTCCTCCGCCTTGACTCCTGCTTGATCACTCATGCTTCTGTCCATCAGGACACAACGGGCACTTCCCCCCGTGTGCGCGCTCTCAACGACATCCAAATCCATCTTTCCTACGCAGGGCAACCTGGCCTTTCCTCTGAGCCCCAGACCTGTGTCCTCTGCCTCCTTGCTGGCTCAGGGTCCCTCTGAACCATAAGCTCCGTCTGTCCAGTGACCAGCTTCCCCTCTTGGCCTTGGAAACCTGCTTCTTGTTCTTATCTCCTGTGTCAGCGAAGGGCTTTGCCTCTTCTCAGTTTTCTCATCACCGAAGACTGGAAGGCTTTTCATTCTCTCTGTGCCATTTCTCAGCATTGAACATGATCCTGCCTGGCCATGTCCTAAGCCACTTCTTTGCTTAGGTGCTCAGCATTCTTTGCCTTGATCTTTATTTGAGATGCTGAGGGGGAAGGAATTCAGGTGCATGGAATTATATAGATCATGATTCTTGACTCACTGAGTCATGGCCATCCTTTATCATTTTCCCTTACTTTTAATTGAGATTATAATTTGCATACCATAGAATGCATTGTTATAAAGCGTATATAGTTCAGTGACTTTCATTATATCCACGGTATTTTGTACCTACAAGCACTCCCTCATTCCAGAATATTTTCACCACCCCAAAGAGATTCTGAAACTGTTAACCATCTCTCCCAGTTCCTCGGGCAACCACCAAGATACTTTCCATCTCTATGAAATTTGCCTTTTCTGGACATTTGAGATCAATGAAATCTACAGTATGTGGCCTTTTGTGTCTGGCTTCTTTCGCTTAACATAATGTTTTCCAGGTTTATCCATGTGGTTGTAGCATAGGTCATTACTTCATTCCTTTTTTTTTTGTTTTGTTTTGTTTTTAAATATTTTATTTATTTATTCATGAGAGACAGAGAGAGAGAGAGAGAGAGAGAGAGGGACACAGGCAGAGGGAGAAGCAGGGAGCCCAATGCGGGACTTGATCCCGGGGCTCCAGGATCACGCCCTGGGCTGAAGGCAGGTGCTCAACCATTGATCCCAAGGACTCCCTACTTCATTCCTTTTTGTGTTTGAATAATAGTCTGTTATGTGGATCTAACACATTTTATTTATCCATTCATCAGTTGAGGGATGTTTGGGTTGTTCTTGCTTTTCTGTTATTAGGAATAATACTGCTATGAATGTTCATGTATAAGTTGTTGTGTGGGCATGTTTTCAGTTCTCTTGGGTGTATACCTAGGAGTAAAATTGTCAGGTCATGTGAAAAATCCATGGTTCATTTTTTTTGAGAAAGCATCAGACTGTTTTCCCCACTTTTTCACAGTGGCTGCACCATTTTGCATTCCCACCAGCAACGTATGAAAGTCCCAGTTTCCCCACATGCTCAACAACATTTGTTATTTTCCTTTTTAAAAAATAATTACGGCCACCCTGTGCATGTGAGGTGATAGCTTGTAGTTTTATTTGCATTTCCCTGATGACTTATTATTTTGAGCAACTTTTCATGTGCTTATTTGCCATTAGTCTATCTTATTTGGAGAAATGTCTATTCAAATCTTTTGCCTATTTTTAAAGTGAGTTATTTGTTTTTTTAGCATTAAGTTGTAATTGCTTATGTCTCCTGGGTACACACTCTTAGTGAATATATTCTGTAAGTATTTTTTGCAAATGTGTTTGCATATGTTGTCTTCCATTCAGTGGGTTGTCTTTTCTCTTTCTTGATAGTGTCCTTTGATGCACAAATATTTTTAATCTTCATGAAGTCTGGTTTGTTTATTTTTCCTTTTGAGTATTTTAACTTTTGGTATCATATCTAAGAAACCATTGTCTAATCCAGGGTCACAAAGATTTACATCTGTATTCTCTTCTAAGTGTCCTATAGTTTTGGCTCTTACATGTAGCTCTATATCCATTGTGAATGGTTTGTATATGGTTTGAGGTGGGGATCTGAATTCATTTTTCCCCCCATGAGGATATTCAGTTGTCCCAGTACCATTTGTTGAAGGGACTGTTCTTTCCCCATTGAATGATCATGGCATCCTTGTCAAAAATAAACTGCCTTGAAAATGTGAGGGTTTATTTTTGGACTTAAAATCCCATGTCATTCATCTATGTGTCTATCCTTGGGCTAGTACCACCCTATCTTGGTAACTCTTCTGTTATAGTGAGTTTTAAAACCAGGAGATAAGTCTTCCAAACTTATTCTTCTTTTACAAGATTGTTTTGTCCATTCTGGGAGCCGTGTGTTGATGTTTGAATTTTAGGACCAGTGTGTCAATTTCTGCAAAAAGGCAGTTGGAATTTTGTCAAGTTTTGCATTGAAGCCATAGGTCAATTTGAGGTTTATTATCATCTTAGCAATATTAACCCTGCCAATCCATGATATGGAATCTTTCTGTTTATTTAGATCTTCTTTAATCTCTTTCAGCAATGTTGTGTAGTTTTCAATGTACAAGGCTTGCCTTCTTTGGTTAAATTTATTCCTAGATATTTTATTATTTTTGATGCTGTTGTAAGTGGAATTGTTTTCTTAATTTCATTTTTGGACTGCTCATTGCTTATATATGGAAATGCAGCTGGGTTTTTTTTTTGTATTGATCTGGTGTTCTTCTGTCTTGCTAAATTCATTTATTAGCTCTGATTGTGTGTGTGTGTGTTCTTTAAAGCTTTCTATGTAGAATAGCATGTCATTTTCAAATAGGATAATTTTATTCTTACTTTCCAATCTGGATGCCTTTTGTTTATTTTTCTTGCTCAGTTTTCCTGGTTCCTTTATTTCTAGAAATGTACTTTTTACCAAATGCCTGATATCCTATCACGTCTGGAACAAGAGCGTTGACCCATGTGCTAATCCTAATTGTTTACAAAAGGCTCTTTGGGAGATGACAGCTAAGTCCTGAGTGAGCTCGGGGAAACACAGGGCTCACCCCAGTGGGGATATCTGGCAGGCTACTGTGTGGACCAGTGCTGGATATAAGGCAAAAATCTAGAAAGAGGAATGCCTGCTCTTTGTTTCCTTCCTGTGACCTCATCAAGGTACACGGACTACTCTTAGGAGGAGGTCCAAGCAGACCATGTCTCAGGGATGAAATGAATGTCCTCAGCAGATCCAGGCAGCAGGCGTGGAGAGAGAGAGCACAAATTTTGTCAGCCTGTGGCCAGGATATCCAGTTATAGGGAGGAATGGGGATGATCTATCCTTATTCAGACATCATTTCACTCATCATATCAGCAAAGATGACAAAGATTAGTAAGAGTCAGTGTCTGAGGATACAGAGAAAAAGACACAATATACTTCTCATGGGACAAAACCACATATCTGGAGAACAATTTATCAACTCATATTAAAAGTTCTTGTGTCATTCAGACAATCTATCCTCAGTTTAAAAATAGGGTATGTTTGCAGGAGAGAGCATAATGGCAGGTCTCTATGGGTCTGGCTCAAGTCGACGGTGGACAGTTGGCCGTGGTGGCTGTACATCACTGTCACCGGGGGTCCCTCCTTACCTTCCTCCTGGGGACCTCCTTTGACCCCTCTCCTATGCTAGACTCTATGCTTTTCTTGGTTTCCGTGCTTATTTTGGTGAAACACAACAGCTAGCAGCTTCATTAAGGACTGCAAGGAAGATAAACTCTTTTGAGATCATCCATGTCTGAAGAAAGCTTTATCCTAATTTTCTATGTGATTGATGGCCTGGTTGAGATAGATATCACCTTCTTTCAGAATTTGGATGCTTTTGCTTCATTATCTTCTTTCAGTGTTTTTTAAAAGAACCAAATGCATTCTGAGTTCTGATCCTTTCTGTGTTTTTTCTTTTCCAGAAGCCAGTGGAATCTTCATTTTGTCCCCTGACTTTTGAAATTCACAATGATGAGCCTTGGTGTGGGTCAGTTTTTGTTCATTGGGCTTTAATTTAATTAATTTAAATTTAATTTAATTTAAGCTACATTTAGTGGCTTCAATCTGGAATCGAATGTCTATTAGTTTTCAGAAGATTTCTTGGAATATTTCATCGATAATCCCTCCCCATTTTTCTCAGTTCTCTATTTCAGCGTCTCCTATTATTCTGCTATTTTCCCCCATTTTTCCATTATTAAGCCTCTTGGGTGGAACCTTTAATTTTCTTATCTTTTCTCTGCCGCCTTATCTTTCCTTATATTTTTGTCCTGCTTTGTTTGTTCTCTTCAATTTTATCTTCCTTCTCTTCTATTCAGTTTTTTTTATCTCTGCTATCATGATTTAACTTCCAAGTGCTCATTTTTATTCTCTGAGAGTTCCTTTTTATAGCATATTGTTCTTATTTAATAGAAGCAATACGTTTTCTTATCCCCTGGAGGATATTAATAATATTTTGTCTTGTGCTTTGTTTTTTGGTTTTTCTCCCTGCACGGTTGCTTTTTTTTGCTTTTTGCTGTTTGGGTTCTGTCTCCCACATCAGAGGTCTCCCCCCGAGGTCCAGTGAGCCTGTTGTCTGCTCATGATCACTGTTGGCTTTGACAGCAGAGGGGTCGCAGGGCAGGGGCATGGGGCAGGGATGGGGGGGTCTAGTGATTGGTTCCCTTGCAAATGGCCTGGTGCTCTTGCCTTCACTGCCTCTCGAGGATTCTCTGGTGTAAATTGAGTTGAATCTCATTGTTTCCCACAGTGAGCTTGGGGTCAGTTGCCACACAACTGTCTGTGTGCTTTCTACCAATCACAGCTTCCCCAATATTGTGCTCTGTGTCTCCTCTCATGTTTTCTTAGAAGGGTATGTGTGGGTCTATCCTATTTTGTTCTTAAAAATCCCTCTACTGTGGTTTTCAGTGATTGTGAGTAGAGAAGCAGTTCAGATTCATGAGTTAAATTCATCTTCTTATCCCCAAAATTCCATATTAATTTTTAAGAACTTTCAATATGAATTGATAAATTGCTCTCCAGATATGTGGTTCAGTTCCATGAGAAGGATATAAGAGTGTCTTTTCTCTGTATCCTACAGACTCTATCCTTTTCATCTTTACTGTTCTGATGAGTGAGAAGTGGCATACTTTTTTAAAATATATTTTTAGGGGATTTACCCCAAAGATACTGATGCAGTGAAACGCCAGAACACCAGCACCCAAATGTTTCTAGCAGCAATGTCCACAATAGCCAAACTGTGGAAGGAGCCTCAATGTCCACCGAAAGATGAATGGATAAAGAAGATGTGGTCTAGGTATACAATGGAATATTACTCAGCCATTAGAAACGACAAATACGGGATCCCTGGGTGGCGCAGCGGTTTGGCGCCTGCCTTTGGCCCAGGGCGCGATCCTGGAGACCCGGGATCGAATCCCACGTCGGGCTCCCGGTGCATGGAGCCTGCTTCTCCCTCTGCCTGTGTCTCTGCCTCTCTCTCTCTCTCTGTGTGACTATCATAAATAAATAAAAATTAAAAAAAAAAAGAAACGACAAATACCCACCATTTGCTTCCACGTGGTTGGAACTGGAGGGTATTATGCTGAGTGAAGTAAGTCAATTGGAGAAGGACAAACATTATATGGTCTCATTCATTTGGGGAATATAAAAAATAGTAAACGGGAATAAAAGGGAAAGGAGAGAAAATGAGTGAAAATATCAGTGAGGGTGACTGAACATGAGAGACTCCTAACTCTGAGAAATGAACAAGGGGTAGTGGAAAGGGAGGTGGGGGGGGGTTGGGGTGACTGGGTGAAGGGCACTGAGGGGGGGCACTTGACAGGATGAGCACTGGGTGATATGCTATATATTGGCAAATTGAACTCTAATATAAAAAAGAATTTCTAAAAATTAAAAAAATAAAAAATATTTTTAAAATATTTTATTTACTTATTTATGAGAACCATAGAGAGAGAGGCAGAGACACAGGCAGAGGGAGAAACAGGCTCCCTGCAGGGATCTCGATGTGGGACTCGATCCTGGGCCTGGAGCAGGACCCTGGGATCACGCCCCGAGCCCAAGGCAGATGCTCAACCCCTGAGAGCCACCCAGGCGTCTCATGACATACTTTTAAACCTACATTTTTTTGGAATCCTAATGATGATGGGAGCTTTTACATGTTTTTTTTATAATAAATTTATTTTTTATTGGTGTTCAATTTGCCAACATACAGAATAACACCCAGTGCTCATCCCATCAAGTACCCCCCTCAGTGCCCATCACCCATTCACCCCCACTCCCCGCCCTCCTCCCCTTCCATCACCCCTAGTTCATTTCCCAGAGTTAAGAGTCTTCATGTTCTGTCTCCCTTTCTGATATTTCCCACACATTTCTTCTCCCTTCCCCTCTATTCCCTTTCACTATTATTTATATTCCCCAAATGAATGAGACCATATAATGTTTGTCCTTCTCCAATTGACTTATTTCACTATATATTTAACTGTCTTTATTTTTGTAGAGATTTGCCAAGTTGATGAACCCCCTCCCTATTCTGTTTTTCCCTGGAGTGTTTATCTTTGCCTTATTGATTTGTAAGAACTTTGTATATATTAAATAAACTCCTTTCACATTCATCTTAGAGGTATTTCTGTCAACTTGTGCTTTTGATTTTAATTTGTTTACTGTATTTTTGGCAAACGTAAATTTTACATTTTTGTATTGGCAAATCCATTAGGTTTTTCTTTGATTGATGTCGCAAGAAAGTTAGTCATCGTCCCCAGATGGCACAAATATTCACAGTTTCTTACAGGTAAATAATTTTTCCCCCACAAACTAAATTCCAAATGGTTTAAACATTTTTGTGTCCAGGTGTAAGAGTTTCATTATAAAGATCCCTGTCTCAGTGTGCTCACCTCAGTTTCTTCAATAATCTATCTTTATTTAACCGCTGATTTGAAATTTCCTATTTTCGTATGCGAAAATACTTTAGATTTGGAAACATGGAGACTGAATCACATGAGGACTGATTGATTTTTGGAGGAAGGTGAAGAAGAGTAAGGAGTCATAGAGGGGTCCTGGCTCCAGTGACAGGATGCGTATATGCGCTGCTCGTTAGGAAGGGAAATATGATAGAAGTAGCAGGTATGGAAGGGGACTGAGGTCACTTTTTAAATTATGCCTACCAAACTCCCGTGGAAGTTTAGCATGCCTTCAAAACTCAGGGGAGGGGTAACTGCAGCCATCAAAATAATATTAATGGCTTGAAATAGTATTAGACTAAAATAATATTAAAATGACTTTAGAGACTTCTTTATTTCTACTCTCATAACCCTTAATACATTTTAATAGGTCTTATCAATAGTTTTCAACTACTTTCTAAAACCTTCCCTCATTACCTTCTTTGTTCTTAAGCAGTAGCATATGGAGAAAAAAAGTAGAATCAAATCCAGTGTGAGGGGTGCCTGGGTGGCTCAGTCCGTGAAGCGTCTGCCTTGGGCTCAGGTCAAGATCCTGGGATCCTGGGATCGAGCCCTGCATCGGGCTCCCTGCTCAGGGGGGGCCTGTTTCTCCCTCCCTCCCTCTCTGTCCCTCCCCCTGCTGTGCTTTTTCTTTCTCTCTTGCTTTTTCTCTCCTATAAATAAAATCTTTAAAAATATATCCTGTGTGATGTTGGCCAAGGCACGTATCTTTTCTTTTTTTTTTTTATTTTTTTATTTTTTTTATTTTTATTTTTTTATTTTTTTTGGCACGTACCTTTTCTAATCTTGAGTCCATTGGGGGTAATAGTGACTTTTATGCAGGGTTTAAATTGTGAGGTTTAGAGGTCATATTTGCAAAAGCCCACAGTACAAATTCTGGCAGTATCATAAAGGATGTTCCTATTGAGTGTGCTCACAGTATTATTTGATTTGCTGGCTATAGATCCATCTTTAGTACTCTACTTCTGTGTCACCTCCCCTGGGAAGCCTTCCTGGATTTCCCAGCTGTGGCACCTAGTGTGGAGATGGGCATAGCACTGGGCCTGCTGAGTTGCATTTGTGTATTTGCCCATCTCTGGACTGTAAGACCCCTTAGGGCAAGAACCGCAGCTCCTTCTTGCTGCGTTCCCAGTGCCCTGCACACTGCTGAGTTATAGTGATTGCTGACTACATTCATTTAAATTGCAGGTGGGCAAAGATCTTTTTTTTCTACTTCATCCCAGGAGTTGTTGTATTTGGCCTCGTTGTATATATTTGGGCTTCAACACTGTCCTTCTTTTGGTTGAGATCTCAAAAAGCACCAAGCTCCAGTAATCAGCATTTGAGTCTTGGTGACCAGGATGTGTGTTTGTCTGGTTGCTGATGTTTCCCTGTGGGACAAGTGCACCAGATCTGGCTCTTCTTTCGGTTGATGCATTCAGTGGTTGGAAGCAGGATGGCTCGAGTTAGAAAACTTTTTTTGAGTGGGTTACACCCTCTGGACTTCCAAAAGGAGTTTTAGAGATAGCATGCTGGCATTGTTTGCTTTTCTTGTTGGTTTATAATTGCAGGGATAGGAGAAGTCCTGTGTTTCTGGAAGATAACACGTTTCCTGTGTTGTCGAGGCTCCCAGTCAAGTAGCCAGGAGACACCTTGTTATCACACAACAACATGCCGGGCCAGGCTTCCTCCTTGGAGCATCACCTGCCTTTCCCCCTGCCTGTAGAGAGCCTTCCTAACCAGAAACAATACTTGCTTTTGTCCCCAACCAGATCACAGTAAGGTGACAGTATTTGTGTTGTAGGTCTGTAATCACAACTAGATTGTGTATTTACATTTATCCTGTGTGATTTTAAGCCGCGAGGAGGAAAGATTAGGAAAGGGAGTGTATATTTTTACTCGGGCGACAGTGGGAGAACCCCAGTGAAAGCTTCTTCGTAGGCCAACTGTCTTTGAAATTCAATAATGAAAAAAAAATGCAATAATGACAACAAAAGCACCTTGCTATTTTGAAATAATTATCAATTCATAAGAAGTTGCAGAAGTATGCGAGAAGTCTTCCGTGTCTTTACTTAGTTCCTCCCAATGGCTACTGTCGTGCGAAGCTCCAGTCCATGATCATGACCAGGACATCATGACCAGGACACTGATTTTGGTACCATACACAGACCTTATTCTGATTTCACTGGCTGAACATGCATGTGTGTGTCGGTGTGTGTGGAGGTGCTTCTGTATAGTTTTAGCACATTACACGTACACGTACATGGTGTGCATCCCTGTAACCAACACAATTAAGGTACAGAACTATGCCAGTACTCCAAAGCTCCCCCGTGTTATCCTTCAATACCCACAACCCACTCCCACCCCTATCCCGAACTCTTGACAACCACTGATCTGTTTTCCATCTTATAATTTTATTTCGAGAACGTTCTCTAAATTGACCCATACAGTATCTAATCTTTGTGGTTGGCTTTTTCACTCAGTATGTGTCTCTTGAGATCTCTCCAAGTTGCTGTGTGCACAGAGTTCATTCCTTTTGATTTCTGCGCCTAGTTCCATGATATGGCTTTCTCATACTTTGTTTCCCCCTTGGCCTCTGGAATGACGTTTGAGTTGTTTCATTTGGGGTTTTTACAGATAAAGTTGTTATCAGCATTTGTGTACAGACATTGATGTGAGAATAAATGTTCATCTCCTGGGATAAATGCCCAGGAACATAATTGTTGGGTCTTATAATACATGCATGTTCAAACAAGCTTTTCTGGTCGTTCATTCTAGTTATGTGACACCCACTCTAAAAAATCTGATCGAGACACCTGGGTGGCTCAGCAGTTGAGCATCTGCCTTTGGCTCAGGTTGTGATTCTGCAGTCCTGGGATCGAGTCCCACGCCGGGCTCCCTGCGAGGAGCCTGCTTCTCCCTCTGCCTATGTCTCTGCTTCTCTCTCTGTGTCTCTCATGAATAAATAAGTACAATCTTTTTAAAAAATCAATTAACTTTCAGTCTTCCAACGCAGCTTCCAGTGGAAGAAAAGTTAGTTTTAACCTTGGTGACCATGACTATGGCACCAAAAGGAACGGTTGCGTTCTACAAGAACCAGGGGTTATCCTGGTTCTACATGGGGAGTATTGAAAGTTTGGCCCCATGGTCAGAACTTGGGTTCGCATCCATGTGAACCAAACAAGAATGCTGGAGTGTCTGACCCAACCCAGGGACAAGAGTGAGGCAGGGCCAGGAGAGATGGAGGGAAAGATGGCCCAAAGTTGCTATAATCACAGCTTTGGCCATTAGGAGAGGATCAGGATCATCTCTCCAGTGGAATCCGAGGGAAGGAAAGTGCTTTAGTATGGGTCAGGTGCCCTTCCTTAGACCTGCCAGGAGTGGCTAGGAGGGCAGGGTGATGCACAGAACCACCATGTCACAGTCACCATGGAAGAAAGCTCCAGAAAGGAAGGGGGCTGGATGGACAAGCACATCGTGGACAGTATCTTGAGGATTCGTACTTGGGGTTCCCACAAGGTGGGGAAATAAATGTGGCACTTGAGTGGGCCTATGAGAGAGAGATTTGGGACACAGGGAGATGGGAGGAAACAACAGGAGGAAGAAGTACCCAAACAGAGGCAAGGAAGCCCAGGGCACACAGAGGGAAGTGTGCAGCTGGGACTCCACGTGTAAGAAATGATGGGTGGATCGGGGTTTCAGAGAGACGGGGAGTCTCAGTCAGATACAGGGAGCCTTGCCAGGCCACAGGATTGAGGAAGGGGAGCGTGAGCAGGTGAGTGTTTGACATCCGCCTGTGGTGCTGTGCAACCTCAGAGCGAGAGGGATGCCAGGGCCACGTGAAGAGCCCAGGGCAGCATGGGGATCAGCAAGCCTTAGAGAGGGCCAGATGGAGACCTGGAGCAGGGCTGCCCTGGGGGTGGCTGCAAGCATTATCAGGAAGGCCACACAAGGCCATTTGCACATTGGTTCTTCAAAGAACAGTGTTGGAGCTTTAACTTTATTTTATTGGGGAAAAAAATGAGCTGGGTACCTGACACGAATGTCTATAGATCACTGTGGCTGCGAGCTCTGGTCGGCTTGCTCTTGGGCCTCAGGCCGTGCTGCAGGGTCTGGACCGAGACTGGCAGTGACCTAGAGCAAACCCCGACTTGCCGCGGCCCTTAGGGCGGGAGGGCCGCCTCCGGAGGCCTGGGGGCCAGTCGTGACTGACTTCGCTGCTGTCCTTCCGCCCAAGGGAGGACAGTCAGCGGCTGCCCTCAGGGGGTCTACGCGTCCTTCCCCTAGAGGCTGCTGGGAACGCTTGAAGGCGTTGGTGCCAAGGCAGCGCGGGTGTCATGCGGCAGCTCACGACCGGGCATGTCACCGACCCCCTCCCCGCAGCTGTGCCTGGCCTGATGCACGTGCACGCAGGTGCCCCGTCCCCCTCTGTCGTGCCCCTGCAGCCTCCTGGTCAGCAGAGCGCAGCGGGCTCCGCGGCCTCCCCGAGCCGCTCCTTACACAGCCCTTGTGTGCCGCGGGTCGCTTCCGAGTGGGCCACGCGTGTGAGCACGAGGGACGCCTTGCCCTTGCCTAGGACCACACTGCCATTGACCTCGGAGCGTCCAGGGCTCTGAAGGCAGAGTCCCCGAATGCCCGAGGAGGGTGGGCTGACCTCCGTTCTGGCTGGCGGCAGCATTTAAAGAAAACTCCAGCGACCCAGTGCCAAGATGTGACCCCGATCTCTCCGGGGCTTCACGTTTCTGGTGTTCTGTTTTGCTCTCCACCCCCCCCCCCTTAATGACTGTGACTTTTGCTATTTCAAGGAAAAATTTGGCCAGCTTCAGAGTGTCCAGAATCAATATCGCAGTAAATAAGAAACATAATGAAAGAAAAACACACTGCAGCCTGTAGACAAATTTTATCGTTTAAATTCACATGTTATTATTAGAATCAGCTGCAAATACCAGACTTTCAACTGCCTTTTGATGGTGCAAGATAGAGGAATACTCTTTTAATTTGGGGCAGCAGCTTAGAGGCACCCCCTATGGGTATTATAATGTTTCCCTGTTGGTTTGGGCTACTTGTAGGGTTTTTTTTAAAGGTGAAATTTAAATGGGGGAAGCAGAGGAGAGGAATTTCTTAACAAAGGAATTGAAAGCAGGGATGGCTTTTCTTTTCAAAGCACCTCTATGAATGCACAACTCTGTGTGATATATTTAGTTTAACACTTTGGTATTTTGTGCCTCACATCTCTTTTCTTGCTTCTTTTCGTCTTTTGCTTTCTTTGGTCCTTGCTTTGATCTCGCTATGGAATAGCCTTTAAAACACTTTCACACACAGCAAAAACATCTCTTTTTAATCTCCCCTATTCTTCTTGAAGTTTTCTGCTCCTGCCTCTCTTTTTTTTTTCTCCCATAGTCAGAAAATGCATTATTTAAGTCACAAAGCTGAGAGCTGCTCAGAGAATAAAATATGCATTATAGCTGGCTTCTGTATTATTTCAACGAACATTTCACCATGCTCCCTTCCTCTCCATGGAGGTTTGCAAAGGGCAGGGTTTCAGACAGGCAGGCTCGTGCAGTGGACGGGGGACCATGGCCTGTGTATCACGGCTGTCTCTTCCGAGTCTGGTGGGACTGTCTGGAGATACTCCCACGTTCGACAGGTACCCCCCCCCCCCCGCCTCCATCCCTTTTGAGCCTCTCCAATGGCCCATGGGCTTGTTCTTCAGAGATGGACTGACCACCACCTGTGGATAGGTGCCTGCAGAGGTAGAGGCATGCACCAGGCTCAGAAGAGAGTAGGGGCACTTCAGAGTTACAGAGGGACCAGTTCCAGGACACACCTGGGTCAGACCTCTACTTCTGTTTGCAAGGTACAGTCCCTGCATGAGCAGACCAGCGACTTTGGATTTCACAGCAGTGCGTCCATGGGGAATCAGGCAGAG
Source organism: Nyctereutes procyonoides (assembly GCF_905146905.1). Classification (NCBI taxonomy): domain Eukaryota; kingdom Metazoa; phylum Chordata; class Mammalia; order Carnivora; family Canidae; genus Nyctereutes; species Nyctereutes procyonoides. The sequence continues at coordinate 75,951,651 of NW_026575126.1, forward strand.
TGACCGGGCGTGTAGCATTGTCACTTACAAATTGTGTGACCTGCAGTAAGGACCGTACCCTCTCTGTGCTTCAGTTTGCTCATCCATAAAACTGGGAATAATAATACCCCTTACCTCATGGCATCATCTTTTAGGGTAAACAGAGTTGATATAGTCAAAGTGGCTACAACAAGTATGTGGTGCTCGGTTAGTGCCAATAAATCTAAATGTTAAAGCAAAAATGCAAAACAAATACCTGTTAAAAGTTGTAGGATGTTCGAAGTTTGCAAGATAGGTCATTCTCTCGTTGATGGTGAAAGGGGAACTTACCTGAATAGTGTTCTGGAGCATTTCATGATTAGCTGACAGCCCTAGCTTGCTTAGTGATTTTGGCATCCAGATGCTTCATTACAGATGCATACGAGCATCGTATTTGAAATATTTGAAGTCGTGGTTATTAGCAAAAAGGAACTTTGCATCCATGAAATCAGCCTCACCAGGGTGTGCTCACTGTGAGGCCAAGGAAACTCATGCTCTGGACCTCTCACGTATGCTGCCCTGCTGACAATATGTTCACAAGCCCATATGTTTTTGAAAAATTTATGAAAAAGATTTTTTTCTTTGAGAGAGAGAGCATGAGTGGGGAATGGGGAGGAGCAGAGAGAGAATCTTAAGCAGATTTCATGGCCTAGTGCGGAGCCTGACACAGGGCTTGATCTCACCACCCTGAGATCGTGATCTGAACTGAAATCAAGAATTGGACGCTTAACCAACTGAGCCACACAGGCGCCTCCAAGAGTTGTCTTTTTCTTAAAGAGAATCCTCCAAATTTTACAAACTTCAGGTTCTACAAAACCTGGATTGATTTCTGGAACTTCCTATCTCCGTTTGACAATGTGAAACCCATATATATTGCATGACCAGGGTATGCAACCAGGTTTTTCTGTCCTCCCTTTTTTTATTTTAAAAGATCATTTTTTAAAATGCAGTATCACTTTTTTGTATGGCCACTTTTATGCATTTAGCTGGTTATTTGTTTCAGGCACAAAGATATTCTCAGGCACACCTGAAAAGTCATGTGTTTTAAGTCTATAAGTCCATATTTTGTGTTCTTTCTATGGTATTATAGCTGATTTTTTTACATTATCTCATAAAAAAAGACACTGCAGAATGTAGTCATTGGTAATCATGACTAATAACTCCACTAAAATCCGATGTTGTAGACCATGTTTTTCCCCTGAGTGATCTTAAAGGCCTCAAGTGTGGTGAGCTGGAAGTTCTCATCAGGGATAGAGGAAAAACTGGTGTCAGAGGAGCCTGTGGGTATGACATAGATACAAGGGCTGAATCCTCTCCTTGGAGAGGTCAGAGATCCCTTCACTGAGCGTGGAATTGCTTTGGGAACCAGCTGCCAGTCAGCTAGATGACCAAAGTGAGGGTAGAAAAGCAAACTGGCAGCAAAATATAGAATCAGATTTTCAGTGAGGTCTAGGTGTTAAAGATCACACTCAAAACAACTCTTCACCTCTCCTTCCCCAACTTCAAAGCTGACCCAGGCTTATAGACCAAAAGGCCGCATGCTATGTGACTCCATTTTATTGAAATATCCAGGAAAGGCAGATTCATAGAGATGGAAAGCAGAGTAGCGGTCATCAGAGGCTGAGGTGGGATAGAAAGTGGAGAGTGACTGCTTGATGGGTGCAGGATTTATGTTTGGTCTGATGGAAAGTTCTAGAGCTAGAGAGGGGTGATGGTTGCACCACATTGTGAATGCACGGAATGCCACTGAATCATTCACTTAAAAATAATCAAAATAGGAGCACCTGGGTGGCTGAGTGGTTGAGCGTCTGCCTTTGGCTCAGGGCGTGACCCTGGGGTCCTGGGATCGAGTCCCACGTCGGCCTCCCTGCAGGGAGCCTGCTTCTCCCTCTGCCTGTATCTCTGCCTCTCTCTGTGTGTCTCTCATGAATAAATAAATAAAATATTTTTAAAAAATAATCAAAATAGTCAATTTTATGTTCTGTGTATTTTATCACACGAAAAACAGTGAAAAAAAAGAATCCATCAGTGCTGAAAGTGTGTTGGTACTTGTGTGAGAATCATCTGGAGTGCTGGTCAACCCTACTGATGCCAGCTAACTTAGAAACTCTCAGCATGTGCCTGGGAACCAGCATTTGCATGAGCTCCCAGGTGAGTCCCAGGTAGGGAGCACATTCTTAGGGATGCTGGCTTTGAGGCAGGAGTTTTTTGTTTTTTTGCTTTTAATTGGAACATGCCATGTGTACCATTTTCTCATCCCAGCTGTTGCAACCCATGCATTCCCAGCCAGCGGCATGCCCAAAGCTCAGCAGCTGCTGGCAGGGAGAAGTGTTGGTAATAAGTGGCTGTGGTGGCAGAAGTAATATTGGTAGAATCGTAGCACTGATGGCAAGAGTCAGAGGAGTCATGGGAGTGAGAACAGAAGCCAGGATCATGTGAGGCCCTGGGCAGGAGACGGACTTAACTGTGAGGTTGCTTCGTGCAGGGGTGACCAGCAATGAGGATCCAATTTTGGAAGTGGGAAGACAAACCTCATCACACAGATTGAGATCACCTTCAAAGAGCTCCGTCTTTCAGAGGGGGCAAGAGAAGAAGATTGAGGTAGTGGGAAAAGCAGAGATGGGCAGGGGCCCCACTGGGATTCTGGAACTTCTGCTCAGAATCACACGCAGGTGGTCACCACGAAGCCAGAGCTACTCAAAGCACATTCACCTGGGCAGCAGCCGCCACAGCCCCTTGGACCTCGTTAGAAATGCAAGTTCTTGGGCCACACACCAGACCGACCAGTGATTCAGATGCAGCTCAACATTTGCGAAACACTCACCAAGCTTATACTGATTCTCTCGAGTCGCCATACCTTGAGGGAGAATTAGAACATTCCATAGGTCTCATCATCAAGACATAATTACTGTATGAGGGTTGACAGGTACAGACATGGCTCCGCCCTAGGCAGCGTGGCCACTTCCCATTTCACATCTTTGTGGCACCAAGGTTCATGGACTGATTCTGGAACAGCTAGAGATGAGTTTGTAAGGTCAACACTTGGTTCTGAGCAGGGCTTAGTCACAGGACCGGACTCCTGGTTTATTCTGTAATATCACCGAAAGGGTGGGATTTAGATATAATTCTGTAATAATATTTTTGCTGTAGTTCTCAGTCTTTGTAACTTTCTTGTTGCCAATATGTACTCCTTAAGCCTGGATGACAAGTGTTTCTTTTATTGGTAAGGAGAAGATAATCTCTCTTCTGGCTCCGTCTGATTACAGGTGGTATTTGCTGCTTCCCTCTTGACCTCCCCAAATGCTATTTACCAAAACCTTAAGAAACACAAAGGTTCCCAAATGACTCTGGACCAATTTAGAATTGGACTTTAGAGCACTGGAAAGTAAACACTGATTTTTGCAGACACAAGTTTTTGTTTTTTTTCCTCTGAGTTTGCTGGTGCGAAAAATCTTATGTCTAATGTTTTTCTTACTGTTATTATAAAATCTAAGCATGGTTTCATCTGTTAAGGATGATAAAGGATCTCAGGTGATGGGGGTGACATTTCTTACCATTGTCAGGATGGGGATGGGTTTCCTTCCCTGGTGAGCCCGAAGGCCTTGTTTTAACTTGGTAAACTTGTAGGCTCTCTTGCTTTAAGGCAATTCCACATCTCAACACCCCAGTCTCTCAGACTGTTAAAACCATGTTCCACCCATTGACGTTAAATCCAGGCAAGGTCACAAGCCACTGCTTTCTGGTATAGAACCATATTCGGTGACTGGGAAGAGAAACCTGACCATTATCATTTGCCCTTGAATTTTGTGCAGTTAGATGGTGGCATCTCCCTTGATGTTCCCCTAAAAGCCCATGGAGCATCACTTCCGTTGTGTTTAGAACAATGTGTCCCCAGATCTTGTAAGTGAGGATGGTGTCTAGCCCTATACGGTGGGCCCCAGACTTCATATTGATGTTGACTAGCTAGGAAGACAAGCTGTCATTCATGGAAAGTTATAAAATTGATCTCCGTTGCTAATATGAATAGGAAATAACATTTATTGAATGCCTATTAAGGGCTTTCTATGTAATAGAAATTTCTCATTTATTCTTAACAGCCATAGGGCTGGGCAGCCTGGTGGCTCAGCGGTTTAGCGCCACCTTCAGCCCGGGGTGTGATCCTGGGGACCTGGGATCAAATCCCATGCTGGGCTCCCTGCATGCAGCCTGCTTCTCCATTTGCCTGTGTCTCTGCTTCTCTCTCTCTCTCTCTCTCTCTCTCTCTCTCTCTCTCTCTCTCTGTCTCTCATGAATAAATAAATAAAATCTTAAAAAAAAAAACAGCCATAGGGCTAGTACCAAATGGGTAGGCATTTCCCCTTTACACTTTTCAAAGCCTTTTGATGTCCGTATCTCAGTGGCCTTGAGATGTGGAAAGCAGTGGTAGTGAGCCACACTGTCTTTTGTCAACAGTGTAAATGCCTATCACTCTCTTCACCCTCAGTAGAGTGTCTCGGTCATAACCCTAGAAGGTCTATATGATGGATTATCATCTTCCTTCGGCAAAGGAGGAGATAGATTGAGGCATGGATTGGTTGGCTAAATCACCCAGGGCCGCTCAGGTGATGCCTGGCTGCACTAGGTTCTGAACCCTAGGCAGCCTGACTCCAGTGTCAGTACCCAAGCACACGCTATGCCTCAGTAGAAGTTTCTGACCCAGTGAAATGAAGTTAGAAAAGAATGTCTCTTAAAGTATGGTTTGTGGACTGCTTATATCAGAATCCCCTAGAACGCTCTCAAGCCCCATTAGTGACCTACAGCATGAGACTCTCCAAGGGTGGATCCTCGCAGTGTGCATATCTATGAGTCCCCTCCTCGCCCTCCTACATCTGGTGATTTCTCAGGTACAGAAAGGTGTCAATCATCTTGTCTATGGAGTTAGACACATTTGGTTCATGTTCTAGCTCTTCCATTGGTAGGTGTGTGATGTCGGGACAGGTTAGCCTCCCCAAGACAGTTTCTTAATTTGCAAAGTGGAATTAATCTAGTTAATTAATGGAATTGATCTAGTTCCTTCCTAGGTTGTTGTAAGGATTAAATTAGATCATATAAATAACACTTTATACCACTTGCTTCTTGCAGAAGAATGCTCCATCTCTGCTAGCATTAGGTTGGCTGTAAGAGCAGCATTTCTACTCCTAGGCAAAGATTGCTTTGTTAAATGAAGACCAAAGGAACAAGCGTGATGACTTTGCATCTGGTGCATGACTGTGGGTCTGGACCACCCAGGACATGTACTATATGAACCAGTATATGTACAGATGGGAAAACCTCTCTAGACGTGGGATAACAGGACCCAGGGGACAGTGGGAGGGCAGGAATGCTGGCCTAGAAAGGAGGAAAGGCCACAGAGAAAAACCTCAAAAGACATCTGCTGGCCTGTAGCAGTCGGAAAGTAAAAGCCAGGTGTGGAGTCTGCCCAACTGTATACCTGGGATGTGGGGCAAGCACTGCTGTCCTGGGCTGGTGTGTCAGCAATATCTTCTGACCTCACGCTGCCTGAGTTGTCTCTTCTACAAAAATTACTAACATGCCAACTCTTTTGCCGCTCCGAACTTCCTGAAGATCTGTTGGCATCCCGGTGGGTTGTACACACATGTGAAACGCCATGTTGATGGACTTTCTTGCATTTTGTCATTTGCAGAGGAGCTGAAGGCCCCCTTGGAGGAGTACGTTCACAAGCGCTACCCTGGGCTGGTGAAGGTGGTGCGCAACCAAAAAAGAGAGGGCCTGATCCGAGCTCGCATCGAGGGCTGGAAGGTGGCCACTGGCCAGGTCACTGGCTTCTTTGATGCCCACGTGGAATTCACTGCTGGCTGGTAGGTCACAAGCTGGACCCTAGGGGCATTCAGGACCTGCAGTAGTGTGGTCAGAAGGAGTTAGAATCTGGGAGGTGGAAACTTCACCTGTTTCCTCTAGGGCTGCTGGACCAATGAAGGAGGGTGGGTTGATAATCTGGGATAAAACCAGGAAGCAGAGAATAGTGTGCTATCTCCTCTGCTCCTCATTGTTGTGGTCATCACCACCATCATCAAAATTCCAGTGAGGATGACATATTAATTAGACAGAACTCTTGATAATCCTTGCCAAGGGGTCAAGAGAACCTTATTTGCTCTGCTTGTCTGTCCCCTTGTGTGAGGAGGATGGTTGAGTGATATTTGGAGGAAAGAGATCCATTATAATCCTACCTACTCCTGAAACACATGGGATTATCTTTAATGTCGTTTGTAGGAAGGGGGGGGTTCATAACTTTGTAGGTGTGGCCTTGGATGGTTTCCCAGGTGGTAAAAAGAACAGTCTGGAAGAGATTGTGGGGAGCACGTGGGAGAGGAGACTTAGGATACAAGAGTAGTAAAGCCTCAAAATGCCCAAATCACTCAGTGAGCGTGCTGACTTTAGATTAGGGCTGTAGATTTGAAAAGCATGGTCACATGGGTGTTGCTGACTACCCAGTTTAGGTAAACCAAGGCAGAGGTTAAATAACCTGTGCTCCGTTTGCTTAATTCCTAAGAAGCAGAGTCTTTCATTTCACAAATCATGTTTGGGACTTGTGTCAATTCACTGGTGCGATCTTAAATAAATGCCGTTCGCAGTACCAGATTGGAAGAGCCACTATCCATTACCATTGAAACATTAAAACATCTGCTCTTCTCCATTTGCAACACACTTTAGAATCTCTTTAATGGCTGGATCAAAGGAGAATGGTTGTGTGCATGAGCCTGTGAAGATTTGGAAGCTGGGGTCACAGTTAACACTGGCTCCTTCAAGTGCACGTGGGTATCTAGTGTCATCTCAGACACTAGTGTTCTTTCCTGGTATTTCTGCCGCCATCAGACTTGGTGACACACAGCTGTATGTTTGCAGCCCCGACCTCCCCTAGGCTTCGGAGTTGTTTATCTCTCATCAGTGGTTCTCAAAGTGTGGTCCCCAGATCAGCAGCATCATCTGGGAGCCTGTTTGAGACGCAGATTCTTGGGTTCCCCAAGACCTCTGCAATCAGAAGCTCTGGGGGAGTGGGTCCAGCAATCTGTTTTAACCAGCGCTCCAGGTAACTCTGATGCTTGCTCAGGTTTGAGAATCATTGAACTGGAAGTCTTCTGAACAGATGCACTTGAATATTCCATTGGAGCTTTTTCCTTTTTTTGCTGCATCCTTCCCTCCCTGATTCTTTTCTATCAAAACTGGTGATTCTCTCCATGTCCCCTTTCACTTGACTCTTCCCTCCCCATCATGTCAGCCTCTAGCTATGGGTATCACCTCTAGCTCTAGCTGGTTTTCCCCTTTATTTTGGATGTCTGCCCTTCCCCCTTGGCCTCGATCTCCACTCGCCCATCTCACAACCTCATCATCATGCATCTAAACGCAGTGGCTGCCTGCATCCTCCTTTTGACAAATATTTGCTAGTTGCCTACTATTGTCCCATACAGTGTCCTAGGCCAGAAGTGAGGTGACCAGCTGTTCTGCCCAGTGCTGAAGGATTTCCTGAAACGCAGGACTTTCCTTGGTAAAACCAGAACAGTCCTGGACAAACCGAGACAGTTGGTCACTCAGCCAGGGTTCAGAATCTGGCAGGATTTGGTATCTGCCCTCATGTAGCCTAGAGTCTAACTGGTCTCTATGTTCATCACACTCAGTTTCCACATGTCTACCAGAGTGACATATGTCCCTATGGTCCCTCATTACAAGGTAGACACTACACTATGTCTCAACCTTCACCAGGTTATACAGCAATAATAATCTCCAACATCGGTGAATCATGACAACAAAGATTTTCATCTTGTCCGTGTAGCAGGTCAACTGCCTGTGACTGTGGCTTGACTCCACATGTGCTCTGCATTCTGAGACCCAAGGGGTCTTTGTTATAACTTCAGATACCTTGCTGAAGTCAACGGAATTGGTAATAGCAACTTTTAAGACTGGCATTAGTTTTGCAATATTAGCCAAAATGTAGTACAGAGAAGAAAGGACTGTTTGCAATCAGTTGCTTATAATCTGCAATTTAAAACAGCTTAATTTTGTACAGGTTACACATCTGGCCGCTTATGTAAAGTCCTTCCAAGACCGTGTCCTTTTTGTTTAAAAAACTGGAATTCGTTCTCCGTTCTTGGAAGGGAACTTTGATAGTTAACAGTTTTTAGACTGTCATATACATAAAATGGAAATACGCCTATAAGAGATCACGTAGGAGATAAGTAGTCATGTATTTTATTTTATATGCCAACCTACTTTATTGTGAAAAGATTAGAGGTTGTGGGAACTTGTAGTAAAATGCCTTAAGCTGTTAATGGGAAGGCGTGAAATAAGAGTTGCCTGGTGGATTCGTTGGATTATCTAAGTCTACATTTGTTACGGCGCTAATAAGCAGTGTTAGAGCAGCCACCTAAAGAGAACAAAAATTTAAAAAAATATAAAGTCTATAAATTAGCAATCTGATGATTGCCAAAGTGAGGCTGTTTTTTATTTATTTGGTGTAGCTATATTGGCCCCCTAGACATGCTACCCTTCTCCCTGTTTTTAAAATCCAGGAATTTTAGTTAGGGGCTATGGGTCTGGGGGTCGTAAGATAATGGTATTATTATCTAAAAACACAATCAGGTGGTAGGCATTTCTCAGCAAGGGCATGTAGTGCCGCCTCGGGTACGAGCACCCCAGCAGCGGGCAGCCCCTGTGACTGTCGTGGCTGCTCCATCCTGGGGTGACCAGGGAGGGGTAGGGGTAGCAGGTCACGTGGAGACATTCATGGGTCTCAGAGAATCGGAGGCTGCTTCCCTGAGTAAACCCGATTTCTTAGCTGATTTGCTCTCCAGAAGATGTGCTTCCAGCTTGAAGTAGCACAAATGGCCAAATGCAGACAATTTTAAAATATCAAATACAAATCAGTATTGAAGTGAGAGACACATGTCCTGTCTCTGCGGCCTGAAGTGACAGGAAGCATGACTCTGTCGAGGACATCCCACGTTTGTGGCTCGGGGGAGGAGCCAGGGTGTGGCTAGTGGAGCAGCTGCTCCGGTATGACGTCATCCCTTTGGCTCACACCCCAAGGGCCAGAGCGGGGCACATGTGGCCTGGGGGTGAGGGAGGGAGTGTGCCCTCTGCAGGGAAGCAAGGCGGCCACGTGGTAAAGGTGGGATGTCTCCAGGGAGGGGTGCAGATCACTGGGAACAGGTGTACCGTCCTCGCAGACCCAGAGATCATGCTCTGCAGCATCAGAAGCGTTAGCAGAAGGAAGGCCTTCTGCCCCTGCGCTTAGAAGTTCATCACAGCGACGGGCTGAACTGAATGCTGCTTCTTTTTTTTTTTTTTTTTTTTTTTTTTTTAACTGAATGCTTCTATACAGCAGGCCGCCAGACCGGCAGAGCCTGACCCAGTGGAGGTCACAGTAGAGCACATGGGTAGGGCATGAAGCCAGAGCATCCAGGTTAGAGACCCGGCTCTGCCACCAGCTGGCTGTGTGGCCTGGGGCAAGCGACTTATCCTCATTGGTCAAACACTGATCATACTGTCTACTTCATAGGACCGTTGTGAGATCTGTTAGTCAGCCTGGCCCATCTGGAATGTTTAGAATGGCACCTAGCACATGGCAAGGGCTCCATAAATCCCAGCTACCCTTAGCTCATTAGGGAAAATAATGTGTGTTCCAAGATTAGCAAAGACAACATGTAGCCAGAGTGACTTGATAAGGTGGAGAAGATGGTCCAAGAGCTGGAAGGAGAGAGCCCTCCTCCAGAGAAATCAAGGAAGGCTTCTTGGGAGATGTGGCACTTGATCTGGTGAGACTCCATAGGTAACTAGACTTTTTGTCAGTGGCCAAGAGCATTCCCAGAGGAGAACAGCATGAGCAGGTGTTTGGAGGGGTGAAACTCAGAAGTGTTTCTGGAAACCGTTGACAAGTGAGTCCCATTTGGCTTCAGCCTGTACGGTGTGTGCAGAAGGGTTGGAGGCAGTCAATGGCCCAGGGTATGTTTTATTGCTTGTTTTAAATAGAAAGATGAGATGAGCCAACAGGTAATTCAATAGCTGGAAATGAAAAGAGATGGGAGGCAGGCCGAGCATTCTCATTATTCTTCCAAATAATGCAGAGGAATGGGATTTTCACTTGACTCTTTTCCAAAGCCTGAGCTCTGTTCTAAGCAGGGAGATTAATGCCCTGGCTTACGAGAGCCATCTTTTCCTTCTCGAATATAGGAAACAATCTTTTCCTACGTCTGCCTTGGAGACACATGCTGGTGGGGGAGTCTGACCATCTGCTTTCTCCTAAGCCGTCAGGGCGGTACCTTGAACCTGGAGCCAGGTCCCCCTGCCTGTCTCCCGCCACAGCCCTGAGCGGGCAGGCTCACAGGGAGGCAGGGTTCTGCCTGCCTCTGCATTCAGTGAGTTCCCTCCTGCCATTGCTAACCAATTCAATTAGATCCCTTTTAGGAAATCAATTAAATAATCAATTAAAACAACTGAAATAGTCACACACACCGAGAAGCTGGTGAGATGCTTATTAAAAGCAGGCCACCAAGGGCAGAAGTGACCCATTTTGGGAAAGAAAATTCAGCTCCTGCAGAAGAAACAAGAAGCATCAAGCAGCGCCTGAGGGGAACTGGCAAATGCTGGGAATCCGTGGTGCAGAGCGAGCTGTGTGCAGTCAGAGTGGGAAGGACAGGCTTGCCTTGGCTGCTTTTGGGCCGTCAGCACAAGAGAGGCCTGGGGCTTTCTGGGGAGAGGCCCCCGGGTTCTGAAGCCTTGCTCCCAACCTCTCAGGCCCTGGGCGGCAGCGCTGTTCCCTCCAGGCCAGGGCACGAGCTGCACTGCACTGCCTTGCAGAGTGTGCTCACATCGCACCATCCACCCCGGTGCCTCAGTTTCCATCTGAGCCCTGGCCTGCCCTGGACCCCTCCCCACCCTTTAGCTACATTCCTGCTGTTCCTTCTCTGTGGTGTTGGGGCCCCAGTGCCGGTGGAGGGGTAGATGTGCCGCAGGAGAGAGATTTTATTTCTACCTCCCTGTGTTTCAGGGCCGAGCCAGTTCTGTCCCGAATCCAAGAGAACCGGAAGCGAGTGATCCTCCCGTCCATCGACAACATCAAACAGGACACCTTTGAGGTGCAGCGGTACGAGAACTCAGCCCATGGCTACAGCTGGGAGCTGTGGTGCATGTACATCAGCCCCCCAAAAGACTGGTGGGACGCCGGAGACCCTTCTCTCCCCATCAGGTCGGTGGCAAGCAGACTCCGGGGGCCCTGGTGTCCCCAGATCGTGGAGACGGGGGAAGCCAGAGTGAGGGGTGCAGAGAGGCCCCCCGGGGAGGACCGGCAGGGTGCAGAAGCTGCTGCGGGCCTTCATGGTGTCCTGCCATCGGGCTTTCTTGCTGAGCGAAGACACCACAGTTTGCTTCTTTAGCTCAAGTTTTCAAGTGCAGCTTATCAGATAGCGATCCTGAGAGATTGAAACGATAGGAATGTTGGCCTCCTTTTATTCATCCCCATCTTCGATGGGCTGTGCTCAGGACAGCCGGGGACAACCGGAGGGCCTTGGGGCAGCTCTGGATGACTCTTGCCCGGGTCCTGCCCTGCTGCCCCCAGAGACAAGGGGATCAATACCCCATGGTACCCCAGCTGGGGAGCTCCCGTGTAAGGGATGCTGAATGACGTAGGTTAACTTTGGTGCCATATTCCTATGGCTGCTGTGACAGATTACTCCCAGTATGGTGGCTGGGAACATGCAGATGTATTGTCTCACACTCCACAGGTCAGAGGTCCGAAATGAGCTCTTACAGAACTAAACTCAGTGTGTGCACAGGGTGGGGATCCTTCTGGAAGCTGTAGGGGAGAATCCATGTCTGTGCCTTTTCAACTCATAGAGGTCCTCATTCTTTGGATTGTGGCTACATCACATCCCTCTTCCTCCTCTTCCTTCATCACATGCCTTTCTTCTCCCTCGGACTTTCCTGCCTCCAGTGTGATGGGCCCCTGTGATGACATTTATGGTACGTGTGGTAATCTAAGATAATCCTCTGGCCCAAGGTGAATCACATCTACTAAGTCCTTTTTCCCATGTAAGATAACATTTGCAGGTTCCAGAGATTAGGATGTAGATTTTTTTTTTCGCAGGGGGCATTGTTCAGCCCAGCATAGATGCTCTGATTTCTCACGAAGATGATATCCGACTTCTCGTTCAGTACTTTCTGGGAGTTCTGCTGAAAGGCCATACAGACTTAAGATCATCATGGTTTTGTCTTAAGTTAGAAGAGGTGGAGGAGGCTTTCCTACCTTGGCCTGGTTTTAGGGCAGTGTTTGTGGGCATACAGGAGGATGGCAAGAAGGAATTGTGGAATAGAATGAGGAGATTCTGCAGGTGGTTTTGAAGTTCAGACTTGTCACATTTTAAAAAACTAAGATGCCTCATGTTCTCTTATTTTCCTGCTCAGATTGAAACCTGAGGAACTAATGGCATTAGAATAGAGCTGCCCTTGGGTGAATTTGTGCAACAAGGAAGGTGATGTTTTGGGCCAGTAACTTCCTCCACCAAAGATGTCTCGTGACTCAGTGTCCATCCCAACCTAGATGTTCAGTGCTGTTGTGCAATGCTGCATGAACACACTCTTGGCTTCTTGTGAATAATAATGTAAACTCATCACTAAGGTGCTACCTGGGAAGCAAAGCATAACCTTTGGGGATATTTAAATTTAACGGGTGAGATACCACCTCACATCCATTAGGAGGGCTACTATCAAACAAACAAACGAAAGAGCAGAAAGGAACAAGTGTTGGCGATAATGTGGAGAAATTGGAATCCTTGAACATTGCTCATAGAAATATAAAATCATGCAGCTGCTATGGAAAACCAGTATGATGGTTCATCAAAAAATTAAAAATAGAATTACCACACGATCCAGCAGTTTCACGTCTGGGTACATACCCAAAAGAGTTGAAAGAGATATTTGCACACCCATGGTCATAGCAGCATTGTTCACAATAGCCAGAGGGTGGAAGTAACCCAAAATGTCCACCAGCAGATGGATGGGTGGATAAAATGTCGTGTATACACACAATGGAACATCGTTCAGCCTTAAAAAAGGAAGGGAATTCTGACATATGCTGCAGCATGGATGAACCTTGGAGACATTATGCTAAGTGAAATAAACTAGCTACCAAAGACAAATACCGTATAATTCCACTCGTGAGGTACCTAGAATGGCCAAATCCATAGAGACAGATAGAAGAATGGTACTTGCCAGGCGCTGGAGAGATGAGAGGAATGGGGAGTTGTTATTTGATGGGTATGAGTTTCAGTTTTGCAAGATGAAAAGAATTCTAGAGATTGGTAGCACAATAACATGAATGAAATTAACGCTATTGAACTGAGCACACACAGTACTTCCTTCCTGACACACAGGGTGGCTGACCTCCAGCTGTGACAGATGAGGGAATGGGTGTGCAACAGGGGTGTTAGCCCCAGAGGGAAAGCAGTGGGTACAGTGCCATGCTGTAAGATACCCAGAAAACATAGCTTTTCCTACAGATGAAAGGCACTAAGCCGAGATTTAGCTTGTATTTTATGAGTTACGGTAATATTAGCAGATGATTAATATGCACTTTAAAAAGACTCAAGAAAATAGAGTCGTGATCATGAGTCATTAATATTACATGTATCTCTGATGTACAAAACAGAATCAAATATCAATGATCTCTTTTTAATGTATCATAACTTATGAAATGCTTAATTTGTTAATAGTGGATGGAGCTATTTAATTGTAAGAAGGAATTTTTATGGCCCTTCTGATGTTATTATGCAGATACACTGTGATTTCTTAAATGTTAGGACATGGTGGTTCCCACTCCCCATTGTGTTCCTAATATTTTAATAGTAATGCCTTTATTCTGGTGAAGGATGGGATGGGGAGCACATTTTCACAATCCAAATAGCGTTCAGCTAGATGAGGCTGTGGATCCTGAGTCTTCCTAGTAGACAACATAATATAGGAGATTTTGCATTAAGAAAATTTGTATCCTTAAAAAAAAGAAAATTTATATCCTTTCTGTTTTACTTTTTCCTTTATCTTCCTGTATATAGATATTTTTTTTTCTGCTGCCTGGTAAATAGTTTATTTCCCACGGTTTTCCATTAGTCCTCTGCTCTTCCTTGTCTCCACTGGAGCTTCTGGAGTGGAGAGTGGGCAGGTGCCATGAAAGAGAGCAGAGTCCAAGTATGAGGCTGGGGCATGGAGCCTGAAGTATATACATGCCCCACCCAAGGAGGCAGCTACCAGCCCCCTGTGATGGGTAGAGGGTGGGGACACAGGGCTGTTGGGTCCTCAGACTTTGTAAAGAGAAGACACACATCTAGATAATTCTGGGATGCCTGGGTGGCTCAAGGGTTGAGCATCTGCCTTCAGCTCAGGTTGTGATCCCGGGATCCTGGGATCGAGTCCTGCATTGGGCTCCTCCCTCTGCCTGTGTCTATGCCTCTCTCTCGCTGTGTCTCTTATGAATAAATGAATAACATCTTTAAAAAAAATCTAGATCATTCCATGAAATCTCCTGACTTCAAAATGTGGCCCCAAATCCCTCTTCTTCAAAGCTATGAGAGAGACCTCTGTCATCCCCAGGACAGCTATGGTTGCTGTTTCCCACACAGGGAGCACCTGCGGTATGTGGCATCATGGCGGGACTGGGGGATTTGGAGAGTGTTACTTGGAGCTATAGGAGAAGCACAGTTAGACTTTTTGGAGCTTGAGGTAAGCCATGAGGCCCCCCCTATCTTGAGGCCCCCCGTCATCTCCATTGTCTGTCACTGCCCTCTGCTGCCGTGATTCTTCATTGAAATCCTTGGATCCCTGACCCAGCTCTCACCTCTCAGAGAAGGGGCTCACATCTATGACTTAAGCCCTGATTTTTCTTCAGAGTGACATCATGCCCAGTGTCACATTAGTAACCTGTCATCAGACCAGTGGATTTTAGACATTTTTGAGTCAAGGACCTTTTGGCTAACCTAACAAAAGGCATAGATTATATCAACCATGAACATGTACAAGTGGGCAGAACTTTGCATATAATTTCACAAAGTTTATGGAGGCCTTTATGATCCACAGAGCTTATTTGAAGAACCACTGCTAGGTGTTTCTACTTGCCCCTCCCAGCTGGAGAGCCTCTCTTTACCATTCTTTAATGGCCCCCAGACCATCTGCTTTATGAAGCCAGGACTGTGGCTAGTTCACAGTGGTAGTCTCAATGCCTAATTACCACCTGGCATTTAGTTGGTTTGCAGAAAATCTTTAGCCAGTGAATGAATGGATGGATGACATCTGAGGCTCTGAAGAGAGGTCAGGGCTAGCAATCAGAAGGAGAGATTGCCTGGAAGTCCATTAGAGAAAGACAAGGAGAACCCCAATATTCCCAGGATGAAGGGAGCCTTTGTAAAGGAGACTGACAAGTCATGATGAATAGTCGGAGAGATGTGAGGACAACCAGCAGAGTCAGAGATTTAATGACAGGAAGACCTAAAGCACCATTGGGCTTAAAGGGTCAGTTCATCATGGCCTTGGTGAAGCCATTTTAAGGGAGTATTTGGGTCTGAAGCTAGCTGGCAGTGGGTGGAGGAACAGATGGGACATGAAGAAGCTGGGAAAGTGAGTGAGGTATTTGGGGCAGACTCAACTCAGGGAGGTGATGGGTAAAAACTGGAGGATGGAAAATAAAGATCAAATGATATGTTTTTTAGAATGGGAGAGACTGAGCATGTATGTCCAGTGCACTCAATAAGTAGAACTCATGGGGTAGATTGGCTGGCCTAGTCAGTAGAGCACGTGACTCTTAATCTCAGGGTCATGAGCTTAAGCCCCACATTGGATATAGAGATTACTTAAAAAATTATTAAAAAACAAAGGAACTCATGGAGTATATTGATAAAACCCCAACTGTCTCGGTTTCCTCCTTGCTCAGTGAAATGAGCTCTTCCTTAGCCCAGATGATCTCATGAAGACCCCATGTAGATCTCATGATGTTTCTTATCACTCTTCAGTAACACAAGCCCTATGGTCACTTTAAGTCACAAACCAACCTCAGTCCGTTATAGAAATTATCCCATCTCACGTCATTGTAAAAATTTGAACTCCCTTGAAATTAAGATCTCCTCAGGGAGCCGGGTGGTTGAGTCTGTTAAGCGTCTGACTCTTGGTCTCAGCTCAGGTCTTGATCTCAGGGGGGTTGGTTCAAGCCCTGTGTTGGGTTCCACGCTGGGCATGGAGTCTATTTAAAAAAAAATTAAGATCCCTTCCTGTCCCTGGCTGGCCCTTTGCAGTGAAGAGTGGCTGGAGTCCTTATTCTTTCTGTCACCCACTCACCTCTTCCTCAGGAGGGCAAGAGGAAGGTTCTTCCAGTTGCTCTGTGTAGGGCGTGGAGGATCTGAACCTCCAAGCTACTTTATATTAAGGTGACAGGGACCCTCCTACCTCAGGCCTCCCCAAGGGCTCCCTCCACCTCTGCCTTGGTATCTATCCCACGCCCTCTTATTGCTAGGGCTCCTGTACTCCAGAGCCACTTTGTATTTCCAAGTAATTAATCAGTTAATTAATTTACATACACATTTTAAACATTTACCTTTTTTCAAGCTTTATTGAGAAATGATTGACGAATGAAAACTATTTAGTGTGCACGATGTGATGTTCTGGAATATGTATACATTGCAAAATGGTTATCACAATCAAGCTATTTAGTATGTCCATCACTTCACGTAATTACTTTTTTTAAATGGTGAGAACCTGTAAGATCTGTTTCCTCAATTAATTTCGAGTATATAATGCATTATTATTAACCATGGTCACCATGCTGTATGTTATATCTCCAGAACTTACGCATCTCATAGCTGAAAGTTTGTACCCTTGGGCCAGTGGCTCCCCATTTCCCCTACCTCCCCTCCTCTGGCAACTGCAATGCTAATCTCTGTTTCCCTGTGAGTTTGACTTTTTTAGATTCCATATGTATGTGCAATCATTCAGTATTTGTGTTTCTCTGTCTGGCTTATTCCACTCAGCATTGTGCCCTCTGGGCTCATCCAAGTTGTTGCAAATGGCAAGATTTCCTTCTTTCTTAAGGCTAGATCGCATTCTGCTGTATGGATAGATCACATCTTCTTGATCCAGTTCATCCATTGATGGACAGTAATGTTGTTTCCATAGTTTGTAAGCTACAGTCTTGGGCATCCCTCTTGTTCTGTTTTGTTGATGATTTTGTTTAAGGTGGTAGAGTACACACAATGTAAGTTTTACCATCTTGACCATTTTACGGCATAGAATTCAGTGGCATTAAGGATACTCACACTATTGTGAAACCATCAACACTGCCCACTGCCTTCCCCTGCAGGGAAGCATTCCTCTCCTAAACTCCACTCCCTTGTTGGCTGTTTCTTGGCTGTTGACATTGAACTTTCTGCGTGATCTCCTTGAATATGACACCTGTTGCTTGAACATCCTCTTCCCAGATGAGGATGTGAAGAGTGGGTTTTCACACAGTACACACGACTGAGGGCAGGGAGCACTGAGAGGAAAGGTCTGAGGACACAGGAAGGAGGGCCTGGTTGGGAATGAAAGTCCCTGAAGTACAGGGAGGAGGTCGGGTCGAAAACACAAACAGTAGTTTGGTCTTGAAAAGTGGGAGGAGAGAGTTCATGCTTTATGACCTACATTTTCCTCAGGACAGAGGAGGAGAAATCAGCCTTGAAAGTGAGAGCTAGGGAGATTATGGGAAAGTGATAAAGGTCTGGAATAATTTCCAGAAGGAATCGAGGATGGCTGAGCTGGCCAAGAGCAAAGAAGTAACGGATGGCAGTTTTGAGGGCCTGGGAATATACATTCAACACTTTTTTTCCATGAGAATTCCCTGACAAAAGAACAACTGTGAATTCGCTTGTACTTTGGTACAAACTTACATTTTATTATTTATAAGCTTATGCACCTATATATGAAAACTAGCCGCAAAAATGAGAGCGACGGGATGTAATCTGTGTATCCTGGTGGCACCTAGGCTGGGTGCAGCATGGCTTCATGGAAACCTAGCCCAGCCGCCTTCAGAAGCGTGTAGCTCACAGCTCGGCAAGTGGGCATCTTTACGGGTCTTTCTGGCTATAAAATCCCGTGACTTACCAGGAGGCAAAGGGTCTGGGGTCACCAGAGACAGGACATGTCCCAGCACTCTGCTTCCAGGGACTGTCTGAAGTTGAATTAGGCATTTTCTGTGAGGTGCCAGGGGTACCCGCCTGCTCTGTGTCAGGTGACCCTGTAATTAGTGGCATTACTCATTAACAACTAATTCAGGCTGATGATTAATAATTAGCCATCCTAAATCCAACATATAATTTGATCGTAATTATAAGGTATAGGAGCCATTAGAGGCTATTAGATTCTCTTTAGTTGAAAGGGCTGTCCTGGATACGTGTGGCTGCTGGTATCTCAGATTCTACGCACAAAGGTATAGACAGAAGGTTTTTTGTTTTGTTTTTTGTTTTGTTTTGTTTTGTTTTTCCCTCCCTGGAGGAATAGGACTGGCTTATACAAGGGGAAATCCTTACATGAAGAATCAGATTTTCCTAGACTTTTAAATAGAAATATCTTCCCTCTGCATCAGCAAATATATTTTAGGAGCCAATTGTGTGCTCTGCCATGTGGGAGCTTTTGGTGGGGACAGTGGTGGTGAATGACATGATCCTCCCGAACGAGGTCGCTGGCTGTTTGGAGACACAGGACCCAAGTGGGCACGACTGTACGTTAAGCACAGATAAGTGTGGATTTATTGGCAAGAGGGAACTCTGTGAGTGGAACGGTCGGGAGAGCTCGTAAAAACCATAACTAATGTGGGAATTTTCTGGGTGCTGGGCATTAGTCTTATGCTTTACATGTTGCAAATCCATTTACGTTTGATACTAGCCCATGGAGGTAAGGATTATTATGGTCTCCATCTCCCAGGCAGAGCAAGCTCTTTATACAAGGTGACACACTTAGTAGGATATGAAGTTGGGATGCCAATCCAGTTGCCCAGGGTGTGCACTCTTACCCATTGTGCTGTCTCTCCTGGCAAAGGTACAACCGAAACTGGGCCTTGCAGGCTGGCATGGTATGTGGGAGACTAGGGCTAGGAATGAAGATGAGTGTGTTTGGGTTTGATGGTTTACTAGAATGACTCACAAAACTCAGAATAGCGTTCATGCTCATTGACTTGTTTTGGTAAAAAGGGTACAGATTAAAATCAGTAAAGGAAAAAGATGCATAGGACAGAGTCCTGGAGAAACCAAGTGTGAGCTTCTGGTTGTCTCCTCCCATGGAGTTGCATGGACAATACTTCATGTCCCAGCAGTGACATGTAACAGCAGGTATGAAGCATTGCCAATAGGAAAGTTCACATGAGTCTTGGCATCCAAGGTTTTTAAAGGGGGTCAGTCATGTAGGCATGGACTGTAAGGTTATTAACCTTTGGCTACGCAGGCTCCAGCTCCCCACACCCAGAGCTTGAACTAGTACAGTACAGGCCTCAGACACTCTTATCAGGCAGGATACCTCAAGGGCTTATCAGTTATGTTCCCGGACCCTGGTCAGAGCTAGTCCTTTCTTTAGAACGTGCAGGTTTTGGGCAACCCAAGTCCACTGAATTAGCCATTTACTACACCAAAGGGTTGAGTTATGTTGGGTGTGGTGAGGAGGCTGAAGGTAGGGAACGTGCATTGAAAAGGAGAGGAAATCCATTCTCTGGAGAGGTCTAAAAACCAGAGGAGCCCAGATCGATCCAGCAGTCCAATGAAGTAGACTGAAGATGGATGAAACAGTAATTGGGAAAGACAAGAATCAGAAGAGCAGTTGTCTAGGCCTCGGGAAGGTGCAGAGAGAGGAGGGACTACTGATGAGTACAGGGCTTTTTGGGAGAGTGACAAAAATGTTCTAAACTTGAATTTGGTGTTCTAAACTTGAATGTTCTAAAGTTGAATTGCACAACTCTGTGAACCTACCAAACGCTGTTGAATTGTGTACTTTGAATAGATGAATCAAATGGAATGTGAATTCTATCTTAGGAGCTGATGGCCATCAGCAAATGGCCAGTCTTGCAGCGAGAATAAGACAGTTGGGTATTAATTCTTGGCTCCTGGTCTTGTGTGGTCCCCCTTTGAAGGGAAGTGGCAGGGCAACACAGAGTATGCCAACTACCTAAAGTAGGGTCAAATCCCAGAGCAACAGAATCTGTCTATGTTAGAGTCTCAAGCAGGGAATCAGAAAACAAGGAGCATCCTGGGCAGAAGTTGACCATCACCCAAGGCCAGAGCCTGGTCTTGACCAACCTAGGCTGTGTATCTGATCCTGGCCAGCCACAGCATGTTGTGTAGAAGGACAGATTAAAGACCACAGTGATTAGTACTTCCCTTTGGATCTAGGGAAGGAGAGTCTGGAAAGGAATCTAGCTCAGGTGCCAACTGAAGTCTGTCCCAGTTCAGGAAGAGACAAACACCATGGATAAGCCCCACCTTCTTTTCCTGCGTTGCAGTTGTCCAGTAACAGAGAAATGACCTGTTTGATTTTGCCACCAAGAGTCTGTGACATTAGGCAGGTCATTTGCCCTCTATGTAGACGAGCTTTTCATTTTCTTATCCACAAACCATACCCAGTGTGTAAAGGTGGATTGTCCCAAGAGTAGAAAATTTCCATAACAAAGCTTTTGGTCCCTCAGATGAAAAGCACTCACTGTGAACTCTCTGAAGTTTGGGCACGAGATGTCGTAGATAATCAGTTTCCGTAAATGGAGTTTTACTACAGAAGCAAGACATGAGGCAACTTATAGTTAAAAATAACAACCCTCCACCAAACTCTACTTGCTTTCTTTGGGGGACAATCCTGAAGAAGCCCCGTTGATAGAAGGTGTTATTTTGGTCAATACTGGTCACCTGTGGGGTTTCAAATCCCTCTGGAGGAAGCATTGTTTCGAGTAGAATCAGGCAGGGGGGCTGGCTCTGCAATACTGTGTTTGTCACTCCTTTGCTTCAGGAGCATTTATTCCTATTGTGTGTAAACTGTGTTCTAAGCAGGACAGAGGATATGCAACCTGGTTTCAGTCTTTATCAAGTTTTTCCATGTTTGCACATTTTTGAGATCCCAAAAGAGAGCTCCGTGAATGAGAATGGCTGCTGGAGAAGCAATGAAGCATTCTTGGTTTTCTGTCCTGTAAGAGTGTCCAGGGAAGCCATATCCATTTCTTTACAGCACTTGCTGTTTGGTCAGACGGTTATAGCTGGAAAGAATGCCAAGTAGTGATCACAGTTGATCAGGACCTTGAGAGAGCATATTCCTCAACTTTGTCACTTCCTGGGAAAGCAGCAGGTCCAGCCCACATGGAAATATAGGACGACATGCGTCCCCTCTGGAGAGCCGGCCACCGCGGACTGCTGCCTTCTCATGATGCTCAAGGCTGGGAGCAAGCACTTCTCGATGGCTCCATGTGTCGGCAGCGTGATGGGAGGGAGAGAACATTGCCATGACCTGTTTTGGGGCTGGGATTTTGACGGTTGGCTTTGAGCCTTAGTTTACTTCTTTGTAAAAGGGGTAGATGTGCTTTCAGACCCATTCTTCAAGACCTCAGACATGCTACTTTACCTGCCTGTGCCTCCGATTCTTCATCTGTCATTGAGAACAGTAATCTATTTTACAGGATTGTTGTGAAGACTACAATAAGTGCAAAATGCTTAAAAATGCTAGTTGTTGCCTTTGTTGTTATGGCTCTTCTGTGTTCTGCAGTGGCAAGCCTTGCCCCTCCCTGTGGGAGCCCTAGAGCCCCTTTCTTCGTATTTGGTCCATTCAAACAACTGTGCATTGTGAC
The DNA here is from genome assembly GCF_905146905.1 of Nyctereutes procyonoides. Taxonomy (NCBI): domain Eukaryota; kingdom Metazoa; phylum Chordata; class Mammalia; order Carnivora; family Canidae; genus Nyctereutes; species Nyctereutes procyonoides. The sequence continues at coordinate 75,973,543 of NW_026575126.1, forward strand.
AGAGAACCTGATCATTGGATTCACCCTAATATGTATCCTGCATGTGGAGCAGAACCCTGTGCGTTAACAAGGAAGTGGCAGGGTTGTTTTCTTTCTTTCTTCCTTTTTTAAGATTTTATGTATCTATTCATGAGAGACACAGAAAGAGGCAGAGGGAGAAGCCGCTCCCTGTGGGGAGCCCGACGTGGGACTTGAACACAGGGCCCCGGGATCACACCCTGAGCTGAAGACAGACACTCAACCGCTGAGCCACCCAGATGCCCCAGAAGTGGCAGTTTAATGAAAGGGGATTTGCCCAGAAAACGAGCTCCAAGTGCTCAAGTCAGTCCCTTGAGGGAAGTTGTTCATTGTAAAACCGAAGTGTGCTCATACGTTGGTGAACGCACTGCTTTTGGGCAAAATAAATGGTATTTCTTGACATCCCCTGTGTACCTTCAACACCAGCCTGGGTAGATCAATTTTTCTCTTTGCATGACACACTGATACCGCTGCTGGCTGCCGTTCTTTTGGAAGCAAAATTCCCAGGCAATGCCCTGGAGCTAGAGCAAGGCTTTGCAGGGCAGCCGTCCTCTGCGATGACAAGCAGAGACCTGCCTCCATCAGCCGACATGTGTGATGACAGCTCGTAGCAGCAAGTAGGTAAATCTGAATAATGCTGGGAAGGCTTTCCTCCTCACTTACAAAGAGGCTCAGTGTGCTGGGCTGCCAAACAGCAGATAAGTTTCCTTTTAAATTTAAGGGTTTTAAAAATAGAAGATGCTTTGCCTCTCAGTTAAATGCCCAATTCCTGAGTTATTGCTGGACATAAATAGGGGAGCAGAAGTACCATTAATTCTGCCAAATTGATCTGGCTGGGTCTCAGATTCCTTATCGGAGGGAGCTGGATAGGTATGATTAGGGAAGGGGTGGAGGGAGGGGAAGGCTCCAGCCATGACTTTGGTAGCTTTAATCCTCCTTTTCTAGATGATTCCAGAATGTGCCACCTTCCAGCCTTGCATATATTTTCCTTTTCCTGCTCTTTCCTGCCATTTCTTTTCTCCACTCCACCCTCAAAGGCCAAAAAACAGCTATAGGAGATCCTCGGTTTGAGTTCAGAGGAGGAAATGCCCTTTGTTCCTTTATTCCCCGCCGCCTCATTGTTTTCTCTTACGGCAAAGTTTGGAGCTCTGGCCCAGCGTGTCCACAGTGCGTTATCGCTCCCTGGTCTTTTTTAGGGCATCCCCTGGACGAGGTAAGACACAGGTCATAACTTGTTCGCATGCCTACCCCGCCTTTGCCATTTTTTTTTATTTACTTTTTCTTTTTTTCTTTCTTTTCTTTTCTTTTCTTTTTTTTTTTTTTCTGCCTTTGCCATCTGTCTGGCTCCCCGCCAGCATGGCCAGAGTTCCCCTCCACGACAGGTCAGTTCTGCTCAGGACTTATCCAGTGCGAGGTGTCTGTTAATCCTTGCCCCTCTCCATTTTCTCCTCCCTTTTATGGAAACATAGGAACATGTGGCTGTTTCATTTCGCTTGGGTTGGAGAGAAAGCAAGTTGGGTTTTTTGCTAGGGCCCGGGACATGAGTGACGAGCCCTGACAGCAGCGCCTGTGCTGCTCTGCCAAGTAGTGAGCTGCCAGTCATCCCACGTGCTCAAGTGGCCCGTTCACTGGCAGCTGATTGGGCACCCCGGCGTTCTGCACCCTGTGGACCCAGCACGGTTTCTAAGGCTGCAGGAGCTTTGACGGAGGCTTTCCCAACGTAGGGAAGTCTGGTTGACACTGTGCAGATATCTCTCTGGAATTTGAGTCATTTTTATGACTCTGCAGAAGCTCTAAAAATAGCCTCTGCAACCAGGCCCACCTGAGGTCAGGGGCATGAGCTTCATCTTCCCCAAGAAGTCCAGGCTCCCGCGTCATAAAGCCACCGGGTAAAGCATCCTCGTAGCAGCCGAGAGGCTGTGACAAGCTTGCTTTACTGTTATGGACAACATAAGTACGACTAGTGTGTGATGGAGCAGTGGCCCCTTCAAAGCCTTTTGAGAACGGGCAGCGTCTGAGGTCTGGGAAAGCTCCCCAGCACGGGAGGTCCTTTATGGACCTGGTAGGATGCTCAAGTCAGAATTTTGGAGTTTGACTTCTGTGCATGAAGTTCAATGGACTCCCAGGTTCCTAAGAAGTTTAACTTAAAGGAAAAATGAGAGAAATGTTCCTTGAGTGTCTTTTATTAGTGTTGGATTTCCGACTGTGGCATACGTGGTGGCTGCAGATGGTTTTGTAGACAGAACCAGCTGCAGGTTGAACCACTCGTGTGCTGTAACCAAGTCTGAGAAGCACTCTGGGCAAGTCACAGCTTCTCCCATGGGAGGTCCACTTCGTCTCCCGTCCTGACTCCCCTTAGCATAGCTGGTGAACGCGTTTATGTATCTTTTCACCCTCGCTCAGAAAGGTTTATAGCAAGTTTGCTCTCACCTGTCCTGAGAATCAAACTGATCATAACTCCCAATCCAGGAGCTACTATTACTTGTGTATGGACCGCTCCATCCCTGACCCCTCACCCAGCGGTGAGTGACATGTGCTGTTAGGAAGTAAATGGAAGCAAAAAAGGCAATGGAGACAAAGCAAGGCCGTGAGCACGCACCTTCTCACCCTGCCTCCAGCCCCCTCAATTAAATGCTCTGAGCTGGAGACGAAGGATAAAACAGCACATCTGCCATTGAGTTGTTGTGAAATTTCTTTAGTTTCTTTCTGCTGTCTTGGATAGAAAAGTGCAGAATAGCGAATCCTTCATTGACGTAGTAGCAACAAATATTTATTGAGCCTTTACTATATGCCAGGCTCACCCTGTTCAGAAATCTAGGGACTGCAGCTGGGTTTGTCCCTTTGGAAATGCTCAGCTGCCTCCAGAAGGACTGCTCAGGCCCAGACAGCGTGTGTGGGAGGGAGCAGGTGTGGGGACAGGTGTGTGGGCTATTGCCCTGGTGGCTGAGTGGAAGCCTTAATGTCTCTGTGTGTCCTTCCCTTGAGCAGTGTCCCTGGCCTGACTGGTGGCTCCCGGCCCTACCACAGTTGCTGGCAGAGGACTACAGCCAGCCTCATGGTGATCTGACCTCTGGGCTTGGCCAGGGCCCATCTGTCAGTGCCTAGTGGCAGGTACCTGAGTTTGCTCATCTTTCCCCCCACCCATCCCAGCCTCAGCTGCAGGCTCCTCTTGCTTCAGGAGAGATACTCAGCTGCTCTTCTGGCTTTTAGCTCAGCCTCCCCCTTCCATCCAAGGGAGCAGAGCCTCCTGCCCCATGGCCACACTGCACCATCAGGTTCATTTTGATGAGGTGAGCCCTAGATGGGTGTGGGCTCCCAAGGGAAATGGAGACAAAAGCCCTCCTATGCCCTCTGTACCAATGTCTCCGTGGAACACAGCGCTCCCTCTTTCTGGGCCGAAACTGGGCACCTGTCACTGCTCACCACCTTCCTGTTTCTTGTGCCCCTTCCCATGGGACCATAGGCAGGAAGCCGTGGGCTTTCCTGTAGAGCCCATCTCTGTTCTTCTCAGCACCGACCCCAGGGCTCAGCTTTGGTGTAGTGAGAGGGTTTTCTTCCAGTTTCTTCTGGCTCTGCTTGCTCTGAGCTTAGCTTCAGCCCTGAAAGAGGCAGCGAGGGCATTGGGAAAGTTCCCCAGTCACCCCCCCTTGCAGCTTAGAGCTGGCGAGCAGAAGTTGTGTAGCCCAAAGGAAGGAAAGCACGTGGACGGTTTTCAAACTGCCACCTCTAGCACGTGGGTTTGCCTTTTCCAGAGCAAAGAGAAGAGGGTCTGTGAAGGATAGCTCCCCTGAGGCTCTTCTTGCATTCCAGGTTTTACAGGACAGTGGGCAGAGACCTCTGTCTTCTCCCGGCTTGTTCATTCCCCAGCTCCCCTGAGGTTCCTGCCCTCCCTTATCGTCTGCAGTCTTGGTCCCACTCTGGGCCTAGGCCCTGGTTTTGACATGGTGGCCCAGCCCCCATGGGGGCTTTGGCATCTTGCGCCTCGAGCCGCCAGGCATCCCTTGTGTCCTTCTTCCTCTAGGTAGCCAGCACTGTTCCTGTAGGCCTCTGTTTTATTCACGAGGCTCCTGGAATAGGGGTTCTGTTTTGAAACCCTCTGCTCCACCAACGCGCTCTGTCCTAGAATCCCAGCTTCCCGGCAGCCACAGGCTGCTGTGTGGCCAGGCCCTCTCTCATGGATGCATCTACTCAGAGCCCTAGGCTCCTGGAAATTGTTGCTGTGCCTGCCCTGGAATCACACCTCTTAATCTCACTTCTCTGCTGGCCAGCCACACCTCTCACCCCAGCCCCATGTCTCCCTTTGGATTTCTGGTGACCTGACAGCTGAGCTCAGATTATAAATTGCTGGAACCCTTAAATGCAATGAATTTGCCTGAAAGACTGAACTTCTCCAGTCTACATCTGTGCTTCTGAGGCTGGGAGATACTCCTTCTCTCCAGGTGGCCACCCTGACCTTTCCACCCCCTGTCTTTGTGTGTCCCTTTGTGCATAGTCTCAGACCTCGAAGTGGTGAAGAACGGTGGTCTGATGGATTGTAAATGTTCATGTGACTGGGACATCCGTACTGTCCTCCACCAAACCCTAGAATGTCTAGAGGAAAAAAAAAATCCTTGATACTTGTAGTCATCGCTGGAAAACTGGAATTTTTGCTGGGAAAAAAACTTGAAATTGCAGAGACTTCAAATCTGAAAGAATATGAGGGGGGAGGAGCAGAGGCTGACAGCCATGAAATTAGAGCTCTATAATTTGTCTATAGGCATTCAGAAGGGGAAGGAATAAGAGTCATTTTTTGCTCTGTTTCTAATCCAGATGTTGTCTTCCAGCCCAGCAGAGAAGAACAAGGACAGTGGCGAGGCGAGTGGGGAATTTGAAAATCCATTGTAAGAATACTTTTTTTAAATTATGTATTCATTGTAAATTTAATATTCATTGTAAAAATTTTAAAATACAAAAAGTATTAGATGATCCCTCATCATCATACCACTGGTGATAATGTTTTAATTTATTTTGTAGTTTTATGAAATTTATATCTATGTGTGTTTTAAAGTCCTAATACATAGTCTTGAAGGCTCTATTTGCTCTCTAGAGGGATCACTGTCCACTCTCAAAAATAATCCTTTTGCTTACCTGTCTCTTTCCAAATAACAAACTTCCAGTCCTGCTTGTTTTTTGAGATTTGGGCATGATTTCTTGACTGCCTACTATGGAAGCTGAGGTAATAGCTCCTTATCATTCACCCATACCTACCTGGCAGAGGTATTTACAAGTACTTCTCATCCCTTCCCCATCCTCCATTATAATTATATTGTAATTTTGTGTAGGTCATTTAAAAATATTTGTATTACTATACTAACTTACTCCTGATCCACATGGTATACTTTGGTTATTTGCCCTTTCCTGCTCAGCTTTCTGTTTTTCCTGTACTTGATCATTGTGTTTCTCTTTGTTTACTGTTTTAAACTATTTTTTTATTCATTTGAGAGAGAGAGAGATATAGAGAAAGCACAAGCAGGGAGAGAGGCAGAGGGAGAGGGAGAAGCAAACTCCCCACAGAGCAGGGAACCCGATGCAGGGCTCAATTCCAGGACCTGGAGACCATGAACTGAGCTGAAGGCAGACACTTAACCATCTGAGCCACCGAGGTGAGCCACCCAGGCAGCCCTTTATCTGCTTATTTTGTTTTCTGTATACTTTTCACTAATTCAACCTCAGACCCTCTACCTCTTGTCTGAATTCCCTCTCAGTCCTCTCAGCCACATTAGATATTCTGATCAGATGATCTTTTTGAGGAAATGTCTCTAGAGTGCCCTGGCCTTTTCTATTGGGACAGGCCGTGCAATTTAATAGATTCTAGGGTTCCCTTCCACTCTTCCTGTGTTGGGTCCTCTGTGTTCTGATCTCATGCCTTTATTTTCTTGGCTTACTCCTTCAATTTAGTGATGCATATCCTCAAGTAAAGTTTTTAGTCCTTACATGTCTAAAAATATATGGATTCATGCTTCCCACTTGGAATGACTTTTCTTTCAGATTTTGAAGGCTTTCTGACTTTTAATACAGCTATTTGGAAGTTCAGAGCCATTTGACCTTGGTTCTTTGAAGGTGACTTGTCATTATCTTTTTAGAAATCCTTTTATCCCAGGTATTCTAAAGTTTCATGATGATGTACTTGGGGATTGTCCTAGATGCTCAGTAGAGCTTTCCAATGGAAGCTTGTATTTATTGTTAATATACTTTATTTATGTGTGTATATGTGTGTGTGTGTTGGTTCTTCATTTTTTGGAACTCATTTTATTTGAGTGTCATACCTCCTGCACCAGTTCTCTAAGTTTTTAATCTTTGCCCTCTTATTTTTCATTTTTTGCCTCTTGACTATATACTCTGGGAAATTTTCTTGACCTTATTTTCTAAACTTTCTGTTTCTGCTTTTATATTTTCATTTTCAGGGGTTCTAATTGGTTCTCTAACTCATCTTTTGCTACAGCACCCAGTTCTTATTTTATGAATGTGGTATATTCTCTAATTATCTGAGGATATTGATGCCATTTTTTTTTCAAAACAAAGGGCATGTACATCTCTCAAACATAATATTGAGTCAAAGAATCCAGATCTCAAATAGTTTATACTATTTGATCCTTTTTATATAAGTTTTAAAAGTAAGTACAACCAACCTACAATGTTAGAACTCAGGATAGTAGCTACCTTTGGGCAGGTAACCACAGAGTAATGCCTAGGAGGGTGCATTGGGAGATTTTGGGAGATTGATCATCTTCTGTTTCTGACTTGGTTGATGGTTAAGTGGGGGTGTTCAGTTTTTGAATTGACCAGGCTAAACACTTGAGAGTTGTTTGCTTTTTAAAAAAATGTCTGCTCTACTTCAGTAAAAAAGTTTTCATTAGAAATGATAACTGGCCACATTTCTGGAGTCTTTAAAAGTTCTGATAATTTTTGTTGACTTTCTTTTTTTTTTTTAATTTTCAAGGTAGAGCATCTCATGAACAAATAAACATAGCTTTGCCTTTTTCTTTCCCTTAATTATATTTACCTTTTTTATTGCCTCCGCTGAAATCTAGAGAGCAATATTGAATATTGATGGTAACAGCAGATCTTTATCTCTTTTCTGACTTAATGAAATGCTTTGAGCATTTTACCATTATAACTAATATTGGATGTTTGTTTGAAAAAGACGTCAGGTTCAGGAAATTTTCTTTCTAATTTTGTAGGGGTTTTTCTTGAGAATACATGTTTCCCTGTGGCTTTTTGGCACTTATCAGTGTGATTATTTTTTCTCTTCATTTATTAATATTTTGAATTGTATAAATGGATTATCTAAAATAGGGCCATATTTTTATTCCTGGAGTAAACTCTACTGGGTTGTCATGTGTTAGTTGCTAGGAATTTTTTATGAAAATTTTCAATCCTCATTTTAGCAGTGACACTTGTATATAGTTTTTCCTTTTGATTGTGTATATGCTGTCGTTTTTTTTAAAAAACAGCTTTATTGAAATAAAATTCATGCGTCATACATTTTATCCATTTAAAATGTATAATTAGATGATTTTTTTGTGTATTCAGAGTCGTGCAACCATTACCGTGATTTTAGTACATACTCATCACCATTAAAAGAAATCATTTACTCATTTCCTCTGACCCCCACAGCCCTAGGCAATCACTAATCTACTGTCTGTCTCTATAAATTTGCCTATTCTGGACATTTCATGCAAATGAGATAAGTGGTATTTTGTGACCGGCTACTTAGCCGGATGTTTTCAAGGTGCGTGTGTGCTTGCTTTACTGCTTTTATGATGGGCATTTTACCTGTGTGGGGAAAAAGGACCAACTTTTCCATTTTCTTCTGTGTTCCGTGCTACTTCAGATTGTATGGTATTTTTCTATTCCTAAAAAAAAAAAAAAAAAAAAAGGAAAGAAAAGAAAAGAAAACTGACAGAATTTCCTTGTAGTACAATCTGGGACTAGTGCCTTTTTGGATAGTAATCCTGGATGACTTTTCCAGGATTTTGAGTGGTTGGCTCTTGCCAGTTTTCAGTTCTGTCTCCGAAAGCTTTCTGGGTTGACATTTCTTCCATTCATTTATCATTAAAACATGTAAAAGCTTCTTTATGTTTGTGGCCAAAGCCCTTTTCTCAGTCCTAATGGCATGTAGGTGGTTTTTTTGTCTCCTTTGAAAATTAGATTTAATTTTATAATCTATTAGTTGGCCTCTTCAAAGAACCAGCTCCTGATGTAACGATTCCTCTCTTTCCTTGTATTTGAATTCTACAACTTGTTTTGTCCTGTCCCCTTGCCCCTTGGTTTCTTGCTTTCTACCCTTTGAGTTAAAACCTCAGTTCATTTATTTTCCTTTTGTATTGCTTAATAGCAAAAGCATTTAATGTTATGTGTTTTCCTCTGAGAACTGATCTCGCCACAGCTCATAAGTTTTTATATGTAGTGTTAGAGTTGTCACTATTTTCTAAATAGTGTGTAATTTCAGTTTTTAGTTTCTCTTTGATCTAAGCGTTATTTAGAGGCATTTTTTTAAATAACCCAGTGGTGAGATTTTAGAAATGTGAACCTTTATTCTTCATTTCTTGCTTTAATGGTGTTGTGGTGATATTTTTTATTTTTTAAGTAATAAGGTTATTTTTGGAGGAGGGGCTACCGTGTGATCAACTTTTAAAACAGTCATTGGAAAAGAGGTGTGTTGTGCACGGGGGAGTACACTGGCAGGCATTTTTCCATCACTGGCATTGGCTTCCTCAGTTTGTCGCTGAGGAGCTGCACAAGCTGGGCTGAGCAGAGGGAATGTCTGTGTACTTTCTGTGCAGTCTTATGGGAAGGGGGACCTCCAGTGAGCACAGGCTCTGGGGCTCTGGACCAAGCATAAAGCATCTTGTGCTTTTTTTTTTTTTTTCCTTGCAATTTTCTGTCTCATGAAGTATAGTCAGAGTATTCAGTCTGCTGACTCCTGGGTGGCTTCTTCTCCATTTTGCTCCAGCTGCTTTAAAATGATTGCCACGCCTGCCTGGACCCTGGCCCTCAATTCTTTGTCACTGTCAGTATTCTTCTGTGTCCTGGCCATCAGTTTCCCATTCTGGCTTCGGCGAGGCCATCAGTTTCCCATTCTGGCTTCGGTGAGGCCCAGATTGGGAACTCCATAAGGGTAAGAGCCATGCTGGCTCTGTTCGTTGCCATCTCTCTAGGGTATAGACTCCTGCCTGAAATGTAGTAAGTAAATATTTTTTGCGTGCATTCAGGTTGAGAGTGGCTGCCTCGGTTGGAGTAGGGGGACGGGTGTGTTACCCAGATTTCCTTTTAGGCATCGCTCATAACTATATTCCAGGTTTTTTTTTTTTTTTTTTTGTCTACAATAATACCCTGGGTAATCAGCAAACTTGATCCCAAATACACACTATTGGCATTCTTTGGTGTCTGCCCATTATACGGCGATGGTGTGGTAGGGAAGCATGCAGTGTGTGCTGATGCTCTCCTGTCCTTGATTCTGTTTCAGCTCCTCAGGCAGCACTTTCTCCCCTGTTCCACAGATCCTCACAGGATGTTGAGTATGGTCATCAGATTCCTTCTGTCAGTGTCTGCAGACACACTGATTGGCTCCTTTGGCTTCTCCTGTCCCAACTCCTAACTTAGCTTTCTGTGTCCCTCTTTCTGCCTGTCCCCTCTCCATGACTGATTTGCTAATCTCCTATAACCTCATTCACTCTACAGTTTTAAAAGATCAAATGACAATTTAATATGTCCCATGAGTATTACTACTTAAGGTTTGGGTGTGAGGTTTTTCTACATTTTAATAAGAGTCTTTATTCATCTTCTCATTTATTCACTCAGCAAACATTTCTTGACCCTCACTATAATTAAGGCATCTTACCAGACCCTGTGGGACCAATGATTGCTCTGCTCCCAGAGAAGACAGCTGTCTCTAATCCTTGCAGTCCACATTCCTTTGCTGGGGTGGGGGAAGGGCTTCCCATCTGGAACCTCAAATCCCCTGGGCAAATACAACACTGAGCAGGTAATGACTTCTCTTTAAAGGGTAGTCCTGTCTGCATAACAGAGCAAGTCAGACCTTCAAAACCAAGGAGACCTCCATGAAGCCTTGGTCTCAGAACTTGTCAGGTTTCGTCCTGTTTAATTTCATTGGGTCTCAGATCCCATGAAAAGTCTTGGGAGAAATTGTTGCCTCTTGGGGCTTCTATGAAGGTCAAGGTGTATGACATGTCTGACTCTCTTTCCTGAGCCACGGACCATTAGTTCTTTTCTACACTTCCGAAAATCAAGTGTAAGGCCTGGGAGGGGAGGGATGTTTGTGCTGTTGCATTTACATTTGAAAATACGCCTCTTTGTAGAAAAGAGCTAATGACATTTTATCCCAACAGCAGGCAGCAACAGAAGGCCAGGCACATGGCCATCCCCTCCCCCCAACTCTGTGAAGTCACACTGTGTTCCCTGGTAGGGCCTGTTTTCTCACCTACCCCCATCCTGCCATGGAACAGCACACAAACTCGGCATGAGGGGTCATCCCAGTCCTGCTGCCACCCTCGATGGCGGGCTGATCCTTTCCACCAGGGGTGTAGTGGGACTCTGTTCTGTGTATCAGCACACAAACATCTGATTGATCTCTGGTTGCTCCAGAAACAAAGAAAGGAGAGCTTTCCTATTGAATGAAAAGCTGCATGGAGCAGTAGATGGACACATCTGATACACAGGTGGATTTAGAGATTTCCATTAAATAGACAAAGATGGCAGTGTTGGGCCACAGCACTGGGGGCAGTATCAACCACCATGAGATTCTTATTTCTAAAGTAGAATTTTTGGTCCCATGTGGCAGATAAAATTAATAGAAACTGTAGTGGAGAAAAAAAAATCTCTATTCTTCTAGGTTCTCAACTAGAGCTCCAGTAACAAAAGACAGATTGGGAGAAAAAGAAGTTTATTAACCTGTATATCTCTCGTATACTTGGGAGAAACTAGGGGATGGGTTAAGTCCAAGAAGCGGCTTAGAATTTGGGCTTAAATGCCATCTTCAACTTAAACAGAATAAGAAGGATGTGGAGGAGAGCATTTATGGGAAGGGGGCCAGGAGAAGTACTGTGGGCAAGGATAAGGTTTGTTACTTTGATTTACACCAGTGTCTTCTCCACGGATAAGAATCTCTCATCATTTGGAGTCTCTTCCTTCTCTTCCTGGTACAGAGTGAGAGACATCCTTGCAAACGGAGATTTCCTTTATAGATGTTAATTTCTCTTACAAAAGGGAAGCTTCTATTCTGTTTTCTGAGCTTCTCCTGTGTCTACTGTTTCTCAAAATAAACAGCTCAGAATAATCTTTATGACAAAGAGGCATATTTTGAGGTGGCGTATTTTGGTCCTCTACAGTGCTATTTTGGGGCGGCATATTAGAGTTTCCTACAAAGCTAACTTACCACCATCCTAAAAAAATTTTTTGAGCAGAGCTGCTTTTTGCGTGGTCACTGTCTACTTATGATTGGTATATATGGCCAGGCCTTTTGAAGGGATAAGGGGGCAAAGTAGATCTCACAGGAATCAGGTTTGGAACTAAAATATATAAGTAGAGGGAAATTAGGGAGACATAAGACTTCACATTCTTAAGTGGTTTCTCATGCCTCTGAGTGAAATCCAGCCATTTAAGGATATATTAGCCAGAATATCACCACCCTTGTTTTCTAGGTCTTATAGATACACCATCAACTTGTCAAGGGAAAGCCAATTGTGAACACCAGAGATACCTCATTGATGTTAGATGAACACTTAAAAAACACACCTTGAGGGGAACAAATGGAGACAGAATGTAGGAATGAGCCTTTCAGTTTTCTCAAGCAGAAGGCATTGAAATAAATGGTTGACCTACTGCACTCTCTTTTCATTAAAAAGCTGAGTATTTAATGACTCCTCTGGTGAGTATTCAAAACAGGGAAGTGATAATGGACGGATTTCTTAGAAGCAGAGTAAAGAAAGAGTCCTTCATCCAAAAGGACATTGAAGAATATTTGGAGAGTGATTGCCGAGGGCTGTGGTTTTCTTTCATGTGTGTCTAATTCAGTGTCCTTTTTACTCAGTGGGGCATAAACATACATCATTTAAATTAATATAAAAAGTCAGAAATGGGGCCTCCATTAAATATCCTCAGGGGGGAAGAAGCGCTTCCGTTTGATTGCTTGCTGCTGCTACTTCCCTGAGCTGGGCCAGAGGGTGGGGCCTCCTGCGGATCCCCTCCAGGTCCTCTGCCTTTTGAGGTCCTGCTCTTGAGTTTCCTTCTCAGCGACTTCTCTCATCTCTGTGCCTTCTCCCACAGATGTCCCAACAGGTCTGAGTTATTTATTATGTAATTGCTGTACGCTTGTTGCATGGCCCTCAGGGAACAAGAAATAATACTTGTCTTTCTTCAGCTTTTGAATAAAGTGAAAATTTATGTAATTGGCTAAATGTCCAGGAATGCCACCTTCGGCTCACCTGTTCCCAACTACTTCAAGAAGGAGGCAGGCATCCTGGGAAAAGCAGAACAGAGCCTTGCACTCAGAGATGGTGGGGACATGAGCCACTCTGCCTTATAGATATACCCTGTATGTAGATCTGGAGGGTTCTCTCTGCCGTTGAGCCTTCTGAAGGCATCCCTGCAACTGCACCTTGTTGGGGCATGGAGGGGACCTGGGCATAGGACTCCTCTATGGTGGAGAGCCTGATATCAGCCCATTTATCCTCCTTTCAGTCTCAAGGATGTTTATCTCCACTCCTAGCCATCCATGCCCTCTGCTCAAAGGGGGTTTAAAAGAAATGAATGACACTTGTTAAAATCATAAGGAAGACTTTATTCAAGACGATTGTAACAGGATTTAACTCTGTTGTAATAGAAGAGAGAGATAGAGTTCAACTCTATATAGGACAAGTGGGGACATAGATAGGACAACTCTATATAGGACAAGTTTATAGCCAAGGAGCAGGGTGATGGGGTCAGTGGATAGAAATTACTAAGTGGAGGACTCCTGGGTGGCTCAGTCAGGTAAGCATCCTACTCTTGGTTTCAGCTCAGGTCATTATCTCAGGGTTGTGAGATTGAGGCCTGCTTTGGGCTCCACATTGAGTATGGAGCCTCCTTAAGATTATCTCTCTCTTGCATCTTCCCCCCACCCCACTCACATGTGCACTTGGGCTCTTTCTCTCTCTCTAAAAAAAAAAATATTAAAAGGGGACATCACAAGTGGGGGAATTCTAGCTAAACTAACCTAACAGGATTCTTGCTGAAGGCAGGCCAAGTACTTAGGCATTAAAAGTGGGGGATGAAAGACTTGGTCATATGTCAATGGTGGGGGATTCTCCCTAAACTGACTTTGTGGGATCCTTGCTAAAACTAGACTAATCAAGGACAGACTGAGAAGGCCAAGGTCAAGGCCTGGGGGAGAAGAAGGCTCAGAGAAGCCCTACTGAAGTTTGTTAAGAAGAGAGTCTTCATCAAGGGATCCCCTTCTACTGCCTGCCCCCTCCACACCCTCGATGTATATAACCTCTAAACAAGAAGGGGTGCAGACTTTGGAGATACCTCTGAAACAGGATGAAGCTGTTTACTGTCCCCCCACCACCAGCATAACCTTCAAACCACAAAGATTTGCTAGAAAACAATCTTTCATTCTTTCCCATCTCTTTGTGCAAATAAAAAAGACAGGGATTAGAACCCTCCTTGGTGAGCCTTTCATCTTGCTTATCTGTGATTCCCACCAGGTCTGTGGATGGCATCAGGATCCCTAGAATCCTGGTGCTGGAGGGCTTGAGAGACACAGAGAGGTGATTGCTTTCTTTTCTGGTTGTTTCCCTTCCCTACTACTGTTGTTTCCAGCCTCCTACACACACTTTGGTTCCAGAGTTATAATGTAACATGAAGAAGAAAAGCATTAAAGAAATTTCACTTTAGCTACTCAGCTTGCTCTCTGGAGAGTATGTCAGATGTGCTTCCTCATGCAGCAGGTTTGATCACCTCTGCTTTCCCCAAGATGACTTCATGGAAGACCACATACAGAAGAGAGGGAGATTTCCTACCCAGCTTCATGTCCTCCCACGGTGTCTAAACCACACATGCCCCATGTTGGTGGGAAAGAAATTCCAGAAGAGTTTCTTTGTTTCATTAAGGCTGTTTAGTAAAAGCATTTGCTCCTGCTATGCCTATTCCTCACCTACTTGCTCTCGTCCTTAGGTCTAGTAACTCTTTCAAGTAATATGTCTGTAAACAGTTCATGGGAGGATAGCAGTAGTGATTCCAGGATCAATAAAGAAGAGGTTTGAGGTCAACCGTGTGGTTGGAAAGGAACTGAGGAGGAATTATGTAATGTGGTAGAGGCACTTGCACGTCAGCTGTACTGTTTCCAGATCAGTAGGGTCAGCTGTATCTTTTTTTTTTTTTATAAATTAATTTTTATTGGTGTTCAATTTACCAACATACAGAATAACACCCAGTGCTCATCCCGTCAAGTGTCCCCCTCCGTGCCCGTCACCCATTCACCCCCACCCCCCGCCCTCCTCCCCTTCCACCACCCCTAGTTCATTTCCCAGAGTTAGGAGTCTTTATGTTCTGTGTCCCTTTCTGATATTTCCCACACATTTCTTCTCCCTTCCCTTATATTCCCCTTCACTATTATTCATATTCCCCAAATGAGTGAGAACATACACTGTTTGTCCTTCTCCGATTGACTTACTTCACTCAGCATAATACCCTCTAGTTCCATCCATGTTGAAGCAAATGGTGGGTATTTGTCGTTTCTAATGGCTGAGTAATATTCCATTGTATACATAGACCACATCTTCTTTATCCATTCATCTTTCGATGGGCACCGAGGCTCCTTCCACAGTTTGGCTATTGTGGACATGGCTGCTAGAAACATCGGGGTGCAGGTGCCCCGGCGTTTCATTGCATCTGAATCTTTTATGCTTTGATTAACAAAAGACCCACATGAGATTGAGTAACTGCTGACTATATTACATAAACATTAGTCTTTAAAAACAATTGGGTTAATTTGGGGTTATGGGGAATACGGTTATGCCTGAAAGATGCTCCACAAAGGCAAGGAGCCCTATTTTTCATGTAAAGTACGGAAACATCTTGTTTTCTATAAAAGATGTATGCTTGGGATCCCTGGGTGGCGCAGCGGTTTGGCGCCTGCCTTTGGCCCAGGGCACGATCCTGGAGACCCGGGATCAAATCCCACATCGGGCTCCCGGTGCATGGAGCCTGCTTCTCCCTCTGCCTGTGTCTCTGCCTCTCTCTCTCTCTGTGACTATCCTAAGTAAATAAAAATTAAAAAAAAAAAAACTCAAAAAAAAAAAGATGTATGCTTAAAAATATGGGCTTTAAAGGAATTTCTGCATTTTAATACTACTTCTCTAATTATCTCTCTCCCATGGCAGGACTTGGCCTGGTGAGTTACCCACTTAGTGATAGAAGGAAGGCTTGGAGTTCTGGGAGGTTGAGGCTCATATAGAGTGTTCATTCTAGATGGCAAGAAACATAGTAAAAGAAAGAGCTCAAAGTCTGTAGGGAAACCTGAAGTCCCAAGTACTGGGAAGACTAGACATGGAGACAGCTATGGTGGGGACCAAGGGGCCTCAGAGCCAAGGCATACTGGAAAAATTATACAGGAATCATGGAGGAGACCTATACCAGCTGGACCTTGCATCCAGATTTTGTGAATTGGCAGACAGGGCTCATGCAACAGTGAGTGGGCAGGAGATGGCATGGAAATGTGGCTCCATTGCCCTTTGGTGGGACTGGAGGGTGAGGGGCAGAGGGAGAGAATCTTCAGGTAGACTCCCTGCTAAGCACAGAGCCTGACACAGGGCTCCATCTCACAACCTATGAGATCATGACCTGATCGAAAACCAAGAGCCAGATGCTCAACCAAATGAACTACCCAGCTGCCCCAGGGGCATTCTTGACAAAATAAATGAGCTCCCCCGAACTCTTACTGGCTTGTGTTCCCCCCATCTTGACCTGGGAGCTTGCAGTGTCTGTCCCAGCAGAGGGAACTTTGGTTTCTCCACCTGGGGCTGCTTGCATTCTTTGATTCCTTTGTCTTATAATCTGTCACTAGTTCATTTTTCTATTGGTCTAGTAATAATTTGTTAAGCTTTTATTATTTGCTGAGTTCAGGGTCACAGTCATAATCCAAAAGAGAAATTTCTGCCCCTTAAGGAACTTGGAGATTGGTTGGGTCATCACACATATGAATTAACAATTACAAACTAAGGTAAGTGCTTTGCCAGTAAGAAACATGGTGCTATGAGAAGGTAATCAGGAAAGTTGTCCTGGGGACACTGGAGTGGAGATATAACAAATAATAGGAGTCCAATAGGCAAAGGAACAGGAGTGCAGGGAGGATGTACTGGGCTCAGGGGATGGACAGTGAAGGTTCTGGGTTCCTGAAATCTCTAGGAGCTTTGTTTCTGGAGGGAAGAGGTGGGGTGGGGAGAGATGGAACAAGTGTGTAAAAGACGATTCTGGAGTCCCAGAGGTCTGGGTTCAAATGTTGGTTCCACTCTGTCACTTTGCACAAGTTCTTTAAACTTTCTAAGCCTCAGACTCACCATTTCTAAATTAAAAATGGTACCAGTGTTATGACTAACAATGCTACATGCTTAAAAATTGCTGAGTAGATATTAAATATTCTCACCATAAAAAGAATATCAGGGTCCTTGGGGGGCTCAATAAGTTAAGCATCTGACTCTTGGTTTTGGCACAGGTTATGATCTCAGGGTCATGGGATTGAGCCCTATGTCAAGCTCCATGTTGAGATTTTCCCCTTTAGATTCTTCCCTCCCTCCTGCTTGTTCACTTTCTCTCTCAAATAAATAAAATCTTAAAATAATTTTTAAAGAGAATATATGTGTGTCAAATCATTTTGTATATGTTAAAATTTCACCATGCTGTATGTCAATCGTATCTCAAGAAAGCCACACAAAACAAGGCAAAATAAAGAAACAGTAGTAGCTATCACCTAGGGCAGTCACTAGTAATACCAGCCAGTGTTTGTCCGTTGTCTTTGAAGACTGAAGTCAGGGACCAGAGGACCAATGGGATGTTATCATGCAATTAAAGATGTTGTCCACTGGAAAAAATGTTGGTCTCAAGATGTGTAGTACCCTTATGTTTAATATTGTAGTGTAGTTCAAAAATTTGTGCCAATGATATATTTCCAAAAATAAAAGACAAGATGTGAATACAAATAAGTTTTAGGGAGATGTTGGTCGGTTGGTTGGTTAGCTGGTTAGTTGGTGTTTTGACTCTCCTAGGCTGGAGGAGAAATACCAGTGGAGGTCAACTTGAAGGGAGCATTTTGAGTTAAATTTCCCTTCCCAAGGCTGACCTTCTGGACTATGTGTAGGTGTCTCCCTGGTTGTTCAGATTTAGAAAGGAAAAAACTCTTTTTCAAATGCTGCCTTTTAGAAATGAAAAGACTGATCCAAGTAGAAGGAGGGAGGCAATGTAAAATCTACAACAGAGATTTAAAGCAGATCAGAAAATGAGCAGACTAGAGACCTTGCTTAACTGAGACACCCAAGGGAATCTAGAGTGCTGGAAACAGGTGACTCGGAATCGCAGACGGAGTCAGTTGTCTGATTCTTACATTTCAGAGTGAGGGTGTGTGTTTTGCATATTGAATAATATTTGGGTTGATTTTTTTTAATACAGAGGTTTTCCCTGCCTCCCCACCCATTGTTTAAGCTTTTTTTTTCCCATGCAAATTTGTTGTTTGAGTTGCATTAAGTGTACTGAAATCCTGCCCATCCGGCTCCTCAGACCATAGATAATTCATTGGACATTTTGAAAAGCATACATGCAGTTTTAAAATATAATTGTGTGATTCCAACATGACTGGGCCCCGGTGAGTACAGCCTCTGTTCTTCTCTCAACATCCTTCTTTCTAGAAGTAGGGCTCAGCATCCTTTGCTCAAAAAACAAATTCAGTGGTGCATCTGGGTGATTCAGTGGGTTAAGTGGCTAACTCTTGATTTTTGGCTCAGGTCACGATCTCAGGGTCCTGGGATCCAACCTATGTGGGGCTCCATGATCAGTGGGGAGTCTGCTTCTCTTCCTCTCCCTCTGCTCCCCCAACCCCCCCCCCCTGGCCTGCTTGCATGCATGCATTTTAATTAATTAAAAAATTCACCTCTCCAAAGCATGTTTTGCATAAAAGAGATTTTATAAGCAATTAATGCAAGAGGAAGCAGTGAGGACCATGTCACATGCCACAGTAAAATGGAACAGATTCACTGTTAGAATACCGGATTCCACCCTTTCATTTCCTCATTGGCTGACAGTTACCTCCTCCTCCTCCCCGAATCTTCCTATAGTTCTTCTCTTAATGCTAAGCACTGTAACTCTCAGCTTTTCCAATCTGCTTTTCTCAAGTCCATCATCCTTTTTAGCAAAGGACCCTTCTGGCTCCATCCTTTGCAGTGGGATTATAAACAACAAATAATGCTTTCCTAGCACAGATGTTTTTCAGTTTGCATATGTATGTTGGTTCAATCCTAATATTTGCATTTTATGATTGTGTTCTGAAGTAGTTGAAAATAACCCACCTCTCCTCAACTGGGCACATCGTTGTGTCTACCCTCAGAGAGCCTGATCAGTGCTTCATTTTTCGGGTGGGTTGTTTTGAAAGGTGTTTACTGGACTCCCAGAGCATACTACAAGCTTTTATGGAATCATGGCAAAGCCAGCTTAAAGAGTGGGACATGACTGGTCACTTGGTCCAGGCATCACATTATGACAGTACGGCAGAGTGGGCCCTCAAGCCAGACCTCCCTTCCTAGCTCCGTGGCCTTGGACAGCTCTCCTAACCTCTCTGGGATTCAATTTTATCGTCTTTAAAATTGAGATAAATAACAGCACCTATCTCATGGGCTGGTTTTGAGGATTAATATCACTAAAGCATAATTTAAAATCATGGTTTGCATGCAAATGTAAAGTGAGAATATAACGTTTCATTCAAGTTATCAATTCACAGAAGAATCTGTAAGATGTTAAATCCAGTTCAAATGAAAGTTTGATTTATAGTGATTTATATTCTTCACCAGAAAAAAAATTCAGTACGAGTAGCATTTGCACTATTCCTAGTTGTCTATAATGTAACAGCTACCCCTGTAGTGAACACCCCGCACCCCACCAAAGATATTCATGTCCTAATACCTAGAACGTGTAACTGTTATTTTATATGGTGAAAAATGACTTTGCAGATGTGATTAAATGAAAGATCTTGAGATGAAAATCTTATCCTGGATTATCCTGGTGGGCCCTAAATGGAATCGCATCCTTTAGGAAGGAAGCAGAGGGAGATTCAGCAGGCACACACACACACACGTTTGTGCACACATGCACGCACACGCATGCCCTAGGAAGAAGTGTGACCGCAGACTCAGAGTGGAGCTATGTGACCGCTAACCAAGGAATGTGGGCAGCCACAGACTCTCCCCTGCAGCGCCTAGAGGAGGCACAGCCCTGCAGATGCCATGATCATAATGCCCAGTGAAACTGATTTCAGACTTCTGGACTCCAGAACTGAGAGAGAATAAATTTCTGTTTTTTTTTTAAAGATTTTATTTATTTATTCATGAGAGACACAGAGAGAAAGAGAGAGGCAGAGACATAGGCAGAGAAGCAGGCTCCATGCAGGGAGCCCAACATGGGACTCGATCCTGGGTCGAGTGGCGCTAAACCGCTGAGCCATCCGGGCTGCCCAATTTCTGTTGTTTTAAGCCAGCAAGTGTGTGGCAGTTTGTAACAGCAGCCCTGGGAGTTGGCTTTGGAGGTGTGAAATAGCCTCTTCAGCAAGTCCATCAAAAGCCCAGACTCCCTGGAGGGCCTGCTGGGCCGCACCCAGAACTCCACCAAAGGGATCTCCAGGAATTTCTTTGGACAATTCTTCCTGACAGTCTCGGAGCTTCTGTGAAGTCCAGAGTTCTCAGGATACATGCAGAGCATCCAATTCACAGTAAGCAGTGCTATGGGGTAGCTATAACACCGCTCTCCTACTACCATCACTACTGATTACTTATCTTGATCCTCACCGCCATAGTCACTTTCTTCTGTGTTCCTGGCTGGTCCCTTCCACTTGTAGATAGGGACCAGTGGTTCACTTGACTAACTGGGATCCATGTCCTATGGAATAGAATGATGATGGGATCACATGTGAAAACAGTGGTCGTTCCAGTTGTGATTTGTGTCTCAGCTCTTAGATGAAGGGGGCGGAGGTATAAAGGTGTGGGCAGTGTTGGACTTTGTGTGATCTAAGCCTCTGCAGCTCCATGTCCTGAGCTTCTGGGGAGATACAGATAGCAAAAGGGATAATTAGCTGGAAAGATGTGTCACTTTCAATGACCAGAATCGTGAGGAGCACCAATAGGATATAAAGAGGCTTACTCACAAACCCCCCGAACAGCAGAAGGAAGTGCCTTGTTGCTAGCTTAAAGGGAGATTGTATTTTTTTCTTTAATGAATGAGCAAAAACCATAGGCTGATCAGGCTAGAGTGTGACATTTAATAGCATTTTGAATAAATCTAGGATTGTGGTTGTTGAGGTAGGGGAGGACTTTTGTCTCCCAGGGGACACTTGGCAATGTATGGTGACATTTCTGGTGAATATAACCAGGAATGCTGCTAAGCATCCTGCACAGGATCGCCTTCAAGAAGAATTACACAGCCCCAAAGGTCAGTAGCGCCAAGCCCAAGAGCTTGCCTCTGGGAGGAGGGGTCCAGACTCACAGAATCAGAGCCTCCAAAGGGACCCAGAGACCACGCAGTTGAGTGGTTTCCACAGGGTGTGATGAGGAGGCCCTGGGAGCTACAGCAGGTGCAGTGGGTGTGTGAGGGTGGTCTCCAGGGGCCACCACCTCACTGGGCTCCCTTCCTTCGGTGTCGGTGTAAGATGGAGCATTTCAGCTGTGTGCTACTGCCCTGCAATAGAAGTTTGAAGATAACGGATGTGTTTTAATCCTTTTATTGTGTAGCTAAAAAGTGGAACTCTGGTGGCTGGAGCTCAGGTAGTGATGGTACCCTTGGGAACCCGGCGTCCTGGCTTCTCTGGTACCATAGCCGACCCTCTCAAGTCGACCCTCTCAAGTCGACCCCTTGGACCCCACAGGAAAAACTAGGGTTTCAAACTGTTGTCGGAAACTCTTTCAGACCTGATCTGAATTCGTTTCTGACCGTAACGTGTGGTTATTGAGGATCTTACTGAGACTTTACTGAAGCATTTGCCAACCCATCCCTGTGTTTCGCCCTGATCATTTAGAGAGTATTAAATTTATAGCCAAAATGATCCAGTTCCAGTACACATTCTAGAAAATGGGGTTTTAAACAAATCTGCAGCTTATATGTTGGCCTCTCCTACACAGAAAGTGGTAAGGACACACTGGATGTCCTGTCAATCCATCTTCCTCGTTGGTGGCTGCCTAGCCACTGCGACCACCCTCCTTATGTTAGGGGGAGTTTCCACCAGGAGTCCAGCCTTTCTCCTGTCAAAGTGGAAACTTGCTTTCTTGCCTTTCTGGTAGCTCAGTCCAGAGGTGAGAACCAGCTCCTCCAGTCAGACTCACCCAGTGGTGGAACTGCATGTCACAGCCAATCCATTCCCGTGACCGGGAGGCAAACGCTGGTGCCTGTTGTTGTTGGGGCATCTTGTTGCCACCTAGACAAAGTGGCAGCCGGCCAAGGGCCTCCAGGAATCAGTCCCCGTGCAGCTGAACTAGCTGGGATCTGTATGTAGGTCGCAACTCAGAACCCCTCCTGATGCAGAAGAGGGACAATAGAACTGTCTCAGAGACCAAATCACTCCATTTCTGCATCTCTGTGAACGTCACCCACTGTAGCCATCACACAGAGCTCCCCCATTCCTGTCTTCTCTGTCTTGCCAACCCTAATCAGGCAGGTTTTGGAAAAACTCACAGTAGTATCGGCTAATTTAAAAAATCATCCCTGGGTGGCGCAGCGGTTTAGCGCCTGCCTTTGGCCCAGGGCGCGATCCTGGAGACCCAGGATCGAATCCCACGTCGGGCTCCCGGTGCATGGAGCCTGCTTCTCCCTCTGCCTGTGTCTCTGCCTCTCTCTCTCTCTCTGACTATCATAAATAAAAATAAAAAAAAATCTTTAAAAAAAAAATCATCCTTTACAGTTGAGTTCAAGGCCACTGGCTTTGAGAGAGGCGTCGCCCAGCTCATGGCAACCACATACGTATGAGTGATTCACTGTCTATACTTACATTTCTAAAAATGTTTCTAGTCAAGTAAAAACAAAAAGTTACAGTTTTGTTTTGTTTTCCCACCCAGCCTTTCACTGGGTTGCTCAGCGCCTCTGGTTCAGGTGGGCTGTCTGAACAGATTCTTGGAAGAAGCCACAGAGAAGTGGCTGTGGCAGTCTCGGGGAGCTGCCTTGATTACAGCTCAGCAGGGCTTCGGATGACACTCAGGGAGCTAATTGATCGAGGCAAGGGGATGTGGGAGTGATAAACAGCACCAGCCTTCTCCCTTCAGCTGGTCAGTGAGAAAGAAGGCTCCCTAATTCAGCTTCGGGATGACTCTCTTCCTCTTGCGGGAACTCATTCATTTGCAAATAGGAAGATGTTTAAATGTCTGTGGAAGTGTCCAGAGATTGTAAAATCAAAGATTATGTTTGCAGAGATGGCATCAGGCTCGCCCTCAGATGAATAATAAAATTGTATTTGAATGGGCCGGGGCTTGAGGAGCTGCTAATGGTGTCTGAGTCAAGGATGGCTCTGATGTTCCCAGGCTACAGGGCCCACTTTGTAACCACTCCAGCCGTTTTTCCGGAAAGCGTTCAAATGGAAACACTGCAGCAGAGCTGCTTTTGTGAGACGTGTCACATCTTCTTGCATGACACTGGCAGAGCCATATTCTCTCTCCTTTGAAGTAAACCCCTTCTCGACCAAGCAGGTTTCTCCTTTGAGAAGATTCTTTTTGCCACCTGTTGTGTTTCTAACCTTTGACCACTTTGATGCAGGTTTTCTGGGCCACCCTACACCAATTGGGCTGATGTTAAAACTTAGTCCATGTAGGTAATAGTCCCAGATCCGTGGCTCTTGGGACTTAAAGGCTTCTGTCCTGGTCTGGCCGTGCGTCTTCCTGGGCAGGATCTCTGGAGTAAATCCCCTTGGCTACCAGCACAGGGCCCCTCCATTTCTCTCTCCTGCTCCTGTGTGATGGCTCCTGTTGCTCTGAACCCCCAAACACCCCAAACTCTGTGGGCAGCATGCTGCCAGAGAAGGCACAGCTGCCCACACTCACCCAGGGTGTTTTGGTGACACAGGTGAACATGTGTGCCGTGATGCCATTGGTGTCTGATGTCAAGGACTTTGTCTCCTCATTGCAGAAGGGGCCAGTGTGCCCCCTGCTGAGGCTCCGAGATTTCAAACCCACTATTTTCCCGAGTGAGCCCTTTCACGGTGGCCCGGTCAGCACGGAGCTCAAGAGCACGGAGCCTTTGTAGCTCATCTATGAGGATCAT
Organism: Nyctereutes procyonoides; assembly: GCF_905146905.1. Lineage (NCBI taxonomy): Eukaryota > Metazoa > Chordata > Mammalia > Carnivora > Canidae > Nyctereutes > Nyctereutes procyonoides. The sequence continues at coordinate 75,997,099 of NW_026575126.1, forward strand.
AAAACACACAGCCTGCATCCTGGCCTTGCAGTCATCTGTCTCCTTTGACTGTGGTCCCCCCGATTCGTACCAACTAGGGCACTATCTCCAAAGGTAGCCTGGGATCCCTCGTGAAAACCCATGGGATGAGTCCTACCGACAGGTACAGTTTAGGTGATAGCTGGGTGTGGCAGCTTGGTGATGGGACAGTTGCCCTGGCTGGCCTACACTTCCCAGAATTCCCCTCCCTGTATGTTTCCAGGCAGGGAGACCATGAGATTCTGGGGCGAAGTGTGGAAGGTGGAGGTACATACCACACATTCTGTTGCTCATCTGCTGGCTCTGCTGTCAGCCACTCTGCATCGCTCTGCATCTCCCGGGAGCCTCCCTAGCTTCTTTGGCATGTGTGAACTTAGCTCCATGATAACGGGCCCTGGCTTCTGGAGGATGCCCCAACCACCAAGGTCAGAGGTAGCAAGACCGCTGGACCAGCTTTGTTCATCCACCTGGGCTTTGGTGCCTGTCTGTGGGTTCCACCTTGTTCTTGCTCCTCCTCCTTATATCCATTGTCTCCTCTTTCTGACCCTCTGCCCTATGGAGTTCAAGCTCCAGCATCAGACATGAAGAGCCTTCCAGAGTCTGCTTAATGGCTCCCACAGTAGTGTCAGCTTAGATGTATGTCCCTAGCTCTACTTTTGCCATCCAGGTCCACCTCCCACCAACCTCCTCCCTCTCCTCCCCCCCTCCCTCCCCAAGTAAGGCCCCCACCCAGACTATTCAGGGTGGGACATGAAGGTCTAGCCTCCTTGCCTGATTCAGGGCATCTCTGGAGGGCAGCTCTGCTTCACTGCTCCCCAAGGGATCATTTGGGGTTCTTGTCATGTCTGCATCCCAGTTCAGCTTCTCCTCTGCCCAGTCCCGCTTCCTGCACCCCAGCACCCTAATCTCTGTGTCAGAGACTGCTTCCCAGGGAACAGACGTGTTAGCATCTCTTCATCTGGGTGGCAGAGTTTCTCCCCCTTAAGTATTTTTCCATCTCTTACTCAGTTTGCTGGAGCATGAACAACAGGAGTCTGCTTAACTGATGTAGAATAGGATTGACCAGAAGGAAACCAGAACCTGGAAAGTAGAGCAGGTGGGTTGGAAGTTTGGTGACGGTACTGAAGCCTGTCCAGGGAATCCCTGGGGGCCATGCAGCAATAGAGTCAAAGCAAGAAGCAAGCCCTTAGGCAGTAGGGTGAGGAAGAGCAAAGGGACGTGCCAGGGTGGAGAACATAGGGTGTCTGGGCAGGCAAGCTAAGGAAGCCCAATAGCAGAGAGCAAGACCCAGTATCCCATCAGACCAGAATCCAGGCGAGGCATACCGTCTTTGCTGGGGGAATGAGAAAAAACTTTGAGAAGACAGGTTCCACACCAATTGCAGAGGAGAACCCTGTCACTCATCAGGATGCAAGCCGGAGCCCAGGTTCTAAAACTTGAGTGGCATTAGGATCACCTGGAGGGCTCACTGAAACTCTTCCCAGCCTCACCCTCAGATTTTCTCATTCAGTAGGTTGGGTGGGTGGGACCCAAGGGTTTGGAACAGGCTCCCGGGTCATACTGCTGCTCATGATCTGGGGCCATGCTCTGAGAACCCTGACACAGAATAAGACCAGAAGGCAGGTCAGCCTGATGTGGACCCCAAATACAAGCTCTAGAATGCCTTACTCACAATTAGCTCCTATTGGCGAGGACAGGAACCTGACAGAAGGTCAGAGATTCACACAGAAGGGACAACTTGATCTCATCAATAGACCGGAGTCAGATGTTTGCCGTGGGAGGTGACTCTACTCCTCTGAGCCTGGTCCTTTACCTGTAAAAAGAGGATAACACCCGCTATCACATAGGGTTCTTCGAAGAATTGCCAGACATCAAGTATGGAAGGTGCTAGCATAAAGTCTGGCCAGAGCAAGCCCTCGCTAGGTAGAATGCTGGCCAGGTAGAGTAATTAGGTAGAACGATGGAGTGATAACTAGACTTTCATAAATGTCTGTAGAGTGTGTGGGGATCAGGGGACTATAAGTGGAGGGGAATGTCATCTTGAATGACCAGGTTTGGGTTCCATGGGCAAGGGGAGCCAACTCTGCCCCCACCCCCAATTTTGGCCTTCTGGTGACCTGGGCTCTGAATCGTGCTTGTTCTGCTGGGCCTTCATGGTAATATTAAGTAACTGGGGGTAAGGGGGTAAGAGTAGTGGCACAGGTGATTTTTGTTTTTCCTCAGGCAGGGAATGCAAGAGGCTGTCAGGATGGCTTTCCTCCACCAGTTGCATTTTACAGCTTATGATTTGTAGTAAGGGCCGTCATGGCCACAAAGCACCCAGCATTATTTATATGTTTGTTCCTTGCCTTGTTCCCAGAAGATTTAAGGCAGCTGCACACCCAAGTAAATTAATCCACTATCAGTGCCCGTGGGGAGAGACAGAGTCCCGGTATCAGCTCAGGCAGGTGGGTTTGGCCGAGTGGTCCTAGCAGGAGACCCCAGCCCCACCTTGCAGGCCGGAGAAGATAACCCAGAGTAGCTGGATGGAGGGCCTGTTCACGCACACACTGCTGGACCCCACGCTGATTTTCTGACTTATTAGGTCCAAGGCAGCCCCGAGGATATGCATTTCTAACAAGTTACCTCATGATGCTGTTACTGCCGGTCTGGGAAGTCACGCTTTGAGAAGCACTGACCTGGAGAAATTTATGTTGAGATCTTTCTTCTAAAAGCATGAGCTGGATACCATGTCCCTGCTCCACGGATGACTGGGGACTGGTTTAGATGCTCTCCCCACCACAGAGCTGCTGGGAGCCTCTCGCTTGTACCCTTCTTCCTCAGGTGTGTCTTGTGCTAGAACTTCCCAACCTTGGCACCTGTGGAAACCCTCGTTTCTCCAGTGTCACATTCAGAGCCTTGCCAGGGGCCAGCATCCTCATTCAGTTGTGTTTTCACTATGACATCAGATGATCTGATGGGTGGCTTTTCCCTGGCAGAGCAGAGGGAGAGAGAAGAGGGGGGCTTTGGTGGCAGATGGACCCGGCTTTATAAAGAAAGCTGGCTAGGTGGGGTGAAACTGGGCAAGTTCCCTAAATCCTCTCGGTCATTAATCTGTAAGTTGGAGAAAACACAGTTACATGGAACCGCTGTCAAAAGCCCATTTTCTAATACAAAGTACAGTTGTCCCTTGAACAACATAGAATTGAAAGACATGGGTCCACTTTGACACGATTTTTTTTTCGATAAATACAATATAGTAGATGTATCTTCTGAGGTTCTTAATGTTTTTTCTAGTTTCCTTTGTTCTAAGAATATAGCACATAATACATATAACATGCAAAATGTGAACTCATTGATACTAATGTTATCGATAAGGCTGCTGATCAACAGGATATTAGTTGTTACACTTTGGGGGAGCCAGAAGGTATATTCAGATTTTCTACTCTGCAGAGGTTCTGTACCCCTAAACCACATCTTGTTGAAAGGTCAACTGTACTTGACACCATGCTGTCATTCTTCCCTTATCCTTCCAATTACATCCTAAAAAGAGCCTTATCTTGAAGGAATGACCCAAAAGGAGAGATTTTGGAGATGCCAATGACCAGAGCAACAATTGTGGGAAGATGGGGGACCAGGAGACCCTCTTTAGCATTCCTTAGTTCACACACCTATGTATGTATGGGTTCCTCCCAGCCCTCTGGTTTCCCCTTGGATTCAAATAAATTGCGTGAGCAAATACATATTTTAGTTGGAATGGTCAGTTCCAGAGTAAATAGTTTTGATTTCTGCTACTGCTGGTGACTTGAACTGGAAGAGGTTCCAAGCATCTGAGCTGGGCATTGGAGGCACAGAGTCCAGTGTAGCATAATCTTGCCTCTGAAGAGCTCTGTCTAAGCCCCACTCCAGCCAGGGTTTGTCAGGACTCTCTCAGGGGCACCGAGCACAGAGGTGGGTCCCTCGGCCACGCTGCCAGAGCACACATGTGCATCTTGACACACCCCAATTCACCCTCACGTTGAAGAATTATGTGCACCTGCTGAGAAGGAACTTGTAGCTTTGGTTAGATCCCTTCCTTCTCTACCCTTCTCCTTCCTTCTTCCTATCACACCACCCCTATGCCTATCTTCCCTGAACAATGCAAATATTTCCATTTAGATCTATCCAGTGCTCCTTCTCTCTCTCTCATTCTCTCTCTCACACACACACACCTCCACTTTATTTTATTTATTTTTAAAAAGATTTTATTTATTCATGAGAGACACACAGAGAGAGAGAGAGAGAGAGAGAGAGGCAGAGACATAGAAAGAGAGAGAAGCAGGCTCCTTGCAGGAAGCTGGATGTGGGACTTGATCCTGCGACTCTGGAATCCTGCCCCGGGCCAAAGTCAGATGCTCAACCACTGAGCCACCAGGCGTCCCTCTTTTTATTATTACTATTATTATTATTATTATTATTATTATATTATTATTATTAAAGTGAGGTTGACATACGATGTTATCTGAGTTTCAGGTGTACAACATAGTGATTCAACAGTTCTGTACATTATGCGGTTCTCACCATGGTAAGCAGTTACGATCCACCACCAGACACCATTATTACAATATTGTTGACTATATTCCCTATGCTTCTATCCCCATGACTTACTTATTTTATAACTGGAAGTTTGAATGTCCTTAACCCCCTTAATCTATTTCACCATCCCTTCCTTCCTCCCTTTTCTGGTAACCCCCAGTTTTGTTCTTTGTTCTATTTTCTGTTGTTGTTGTTGTTTGCTTTTTAGATTCTATACCTAAGTGAAACCATCTGGTATTTGTCTTTCTTTGACTTATTTTATTTAATCTACTACCCTGTAAGACCACCTGTGTTGTCTCGAATGGCAAGATTCAAGAAAAAAGTATGGAGGGTCCTCAAAAATGAAAAATAGAAATACTCTATGCTCCAGTGATTCCACTACTGGGTATTTATCCAAAGAAAACAGAATTACTAATTTGAAAAGATGTATGCGCCCCTACATTTATTGCAACATTATGTACAACTGCCAAGATATGGCAAGTGTCCATCATTAGATGAATGGATAAACATGTGGTTTATATATAATAGAGTATTAGTTATTAAAAAATACCTTTACTATTGATGGCCTTGATGGCTGTTTCGGGTTGTTTACATTCAGGGAAGAAGGGAGTCTGTCAGCTTTTTTAGAAAGCAGAGGAGAGGAGCCTACGGAAGACCATAGTCCATATCTTGTGTGAACAATGAGAATAATAGCTGTCTCTACTGAGCACATATTACTATGAGCCAGGACTTTGCTAACTACTTTCCACGGATTAATGACTTACTACTCAAAAGAGAGTTACACATGAGGCGGAAAGAGATTAAGTAGTTTGCCCATGGCTAGCAGTGGCAAGACTGGATTTAAATGTAGTGCCAAGGTCTGACCCCCAGCTCATGGGGCTCTAACTGCCAAGTCTTGACCGGGCTTGGAAAGGGAGCCATGTCTTGGCACAGCCCCCGTAATTGGAGGGTGTTTGATGGTCGTGCTGGAGGCTGGTGATTTCTCTGCTTGAATTGGGAATGAGAATAATGCCCCGCCTCTCTTCAAGTGTGTAGGATGTTGCAGGGTAGCAAAAGGAGAATTCTAGGAATGTCCATTTTTGGTCTAGAGCAAAAAAACAGCAACCCCAGTGGCTGGCAGGTGTCCTTAGAGCTGAGGGAGCCATGTGTGGTATGCTTGGGGACAAAGAAACAACTCCAAAGGAGTTCCCTGTCTTCATGGAAGCACATAAAGAAGCTCTCGGAGCTTAAGGGTGAGGGGCTTTGAGGTGGCGGGGGCAGGCCTCACAGGAATGCCCGGGTGGCTGCAGGACCAATGGCAGTGAGCCTTACCCGGAGTATTAGCAGGAACAAAACAGGGGTGGAGCCAGTGGGAGACAAGGCTGCCTGTCTTTGGTAGGGGTGAGGAGACCTTCAGCATTAGAGGCAAGCGTTCCCCTGGAAGGAACTGCATGCCACAGGGCCTGTTTAGTACATACCGCACTGGTGAGGCCAGTAGCCACAGTTTGAACCAAGGGAGCCAAAGTGAGTACATGGCCCCCTCGCACTGACCTTCTCCAGTGACATGAGACTGTCTCTACCTCCCCTCCCAACCCGGCCCCATCTCACCTTCCTGACCCTCCTGTTCTTGAGAGAGAGGGTGAAGAGGAATAGGTATTTCAGAGCCCAACACTCCCCTCTTTCTTATTCTAGACCCTTCCAACTGCTCTGGTGCAAGTTAAGAGGGCCAAAGCAGAGTGAGATCAGTGTTCTTAACTGTCCTAGGTGTCAATTACTGAAAATGACTTGAAAGGTAGGAAATTTGTCCCAGGAGGGAACTTGGATCTCCATCATTTAACTGGAAGCAGGGACTGGATAAAAAAAAAACTCATCCCAGTGAGCTAACCTTCCTCTGAGTCTTAGCTTCCTGGAGCTGCCATAACAACTTATTACCAGCTGGGGAGCTCAAACAACAGATACTGATTTTCTCACAGTTCTGGAGGCTGAAAGTCTGAGATCAAGGTGTGGGCAGGATTGATTTCCTCCGAGGCCTCTCTCCTTGGCTTGTAGACAGCCATCTTCTCCCCGGGTCCTCAGATGGTCATCCACGTGTGTCTTTGTCCATATTTCCTCTTCTTACTAGGACAATGGCCGCATTGGATTAGGGCCCACCCTAACAACCTCATTTTAACTTGATTACCTCTTTGAAGACCTATTTCCAAATACAGTCCATTCTGGGGTACTGGGGGTAAGGTTTCAGCATGAATTTTGAGGGGACACAGTTTAGCTCCTAATACTCTGTACATGTGGCCCCACTGTGGCCCTGTGGGAAGTAGGCCACCTTCCTGGAACACATACTCAAAATGCTGCAAACAGCCTGCCAGGGTTAGTGACGTCCACCGTGGCTGCCCACGCCTGTTCTCATTGCTGCGGACGAATGAATCGCAAGGCCAGAAGTGACAAGAACACCATCTGTGGGCTCCAGCAGGAACAGCTAGCTTTGGGAATGCAGGTGCTTTTTGCAGCGATTCATCCTACAGATGGCTGGGACTTTGGGGGAAGAAGAACATCCATAATGTGCTTTACTCAGTGACAAAGGCAGTTCGCAAAGCAGACAGGACAGCATGATTCTATTTTAAGAGAATGTCTGTGTCCACATGCATGTGTGACCATGCCCTGTATCTGTGCAAGCAAAGAAGTCTGAGGTGACAGCACACGTGGGGCAGAGGTTGTCCTCGCGGGAAGGAGGATCGGTGGTAACCATTTCTAGAAATTCTCACCTGTATTTGCCATGTTTCCTATGATGACTTGATATTACTTTTGTAACATAAAAGACAAAGGGCTACATACATAACAAAGGAGAAGGGAGACACAGAGAAGGTAAATGCTTAGCCTCGGACCTGGGAGTCGGTGAATGAAATGTGGATTTCTGAGCCAGGACTCGAAAGGTGCCAAAAACTCAGAAGCAGCGGAATTAAAAGCACCAGATCAATGAAATAACATTCAGTAAGAGTTTATTGTGCCTATAAGAACAGTTTGTTAATTGGGAGCTTTCAAGCTCGAAACTGATAGGAAGCTCAGAGGTGTGAGGTTACAGGGCGGCTTATAAAGTACAAACGAGGAAGTCATTGAACCTTTATGATACTTGGGTCCTTACACTGGCAGGGGATGGGTGAAAAGTGATTGTCTTGAGGAATGTGACTGGAGTCTCTCTTATGCTTATCAGAGGCTTTGACAAGAAACACCTTAAGTATTTCACTTATGCCTATGAAATACTAGGTTGTTTTGCTTGTGTGATTTCAGTGTTTTTTTGTTTTTTTTTTGTTTGTTTGTTTGTTTTTTTTTTTTTTTTTTTTTTTTTTTTTTTTGTCTGCTCAGGGAACTTTCAAGTCTGGTCTCCATTTTGTATTTAATTTTAACAGCTGTCAGAGTTACGGGCCTGAGATCCAAGAGGGTGTGTGTCCGTGGAGGAGATGAACATTTGCCCACACTCGAGATGGCTGGAAAAGGATGGGGAGCTGGCCGAGGTTAGGGCCCCATCTGTACAGCTCTGCAGCAGCCGTGAATGAGCTGCCAGGCTGCCTCAGATGAATGTCCAAGCAAGAGCAGATAACTTCATCAAAGAGATGAATAGAGTTGGAAGATGACATTTAATGTCCCTCCTAACCCCGAGAGTCTGTGCTTCTGTGGAAATGTAAAACCCCTGAGTTGAGCTGTCTTTGAGGGCACGGTGACATTTGATGCTAAGAGCATCTGTTGATATTTTCTTTGAAATCTACACCGGGCCCACTCTACCTGTAAGGATGACCTGCAGGACATTGGAATACTTTGTAAGTCTCCATAGCAACTCTTCCGGCAGAAATATATTTTTAGGGAGACCCGAAGGCAGAAAAACAGTGTGGCATTATGTTTTCATCTCTACATCTCCTGTCCAAATTAACTACCATTTCATGAAAAAGCATTTCTTTCTCAGATTACCTGTATCTGAATACCATCAACCTATAATGGGTTCCCAGTCTGGGCAGAATGTGCAGATGGACTCCTCATTTATAGGTATTTTACATGGATGACTAACATTTCCAACCTCAGGTGATGTTGATTTATATAGGCCAGTATTGTAAGTGGGAGAGATTGACCGTAACTCAAACCTGGTCCCGGAGTGCTGGCTCAGATCACCAGCAAGACAAGGTACTGCAAAGATGAGCATTTTCATTAATGACATTATCACTTCATAATGAGTGCTTGAAAGATTCCAAGGAAAAACATCCTTAAACTCAGACAGGTCATGAACAAGACCATTTGCTCTGGCCTCCATCTGCTTGAAATGCGCTCCCAATGTCTTTTTCCTTCTCCAGATTTTACCTGTTCCACAAAAGCCATTTCAAATTCATATTCTTCCCCCATAAATCCAGCCCTGACTCATCCATCCCAATTGATTGCCTTCTCCTATAAATTTCCTAGAGCAATTATTGACAACTCATTGCACTGCTTTGTGCTGTGTCTCATTACACTCTTGAATGTCTATTAAAACATTTTTGTGTGCTTGTGTCTCCTCATAGTGTCAAGTAAAGTGCTGTGAGAAGAGTAGGCATTCAATAAAGACACTGTGTTTGCTTTGAGGAGTGCTCTGATGGTGAGCGGTGTTTACTGCACATTGGTTTTGTCCTCGTCTGAGGCTGACTCTGATGGCAGTGCTCCTTGCTCCTCCTTGCCCCTCCACTCTGCCATCATCACCAGTGACTTCAGCTCCTATCAGGGTGCCCCTTCTAACACATCAGCCTCTCTGATTCTTCGTCTCTTCCTCTCTAGTCACCTCCCACACTTGGTTTCATACACCCACTCTTGTGGCCATATCTCCAGAGCTTGTCATAACCTACAAGGCAGTACCTGTAGCACACTACCCCCTCTTGTTTCTGTTGGAGTGCTCCTCTTGCATCACCTCCTCCTTACCTAGCTTGGATTCCAGGGCTCATTATTTAAGTCATGCCATTGCTACACAGTAACAGCTCTGGTTCCTCCATCCTTTTGTCACACACATACTGCAAAGCCTCAACCCTGGATGAGTCTCTTTCTGATGAACTCATGCCCTGAGTGGTGTCAGGGACCCTTACCACAGAGCAGATGGGCTCCTGATCACCAACCTCAGGTGGCCCTTTACCATGTCACGTTGGGGCGATTCCAACTCTCCATAGTTAGTGTTTCAGTTTGGCCACCCTCCCAATCCAAACCCTGACTGCCCTTATCCCACATACCAAATGAATACATCTGTCACAGAGGAAACAGGAGACATCCTTGTCCTCAGGAATACAGACACAGACTTATAGGAATATCACCACCCTCTCCTCCTTCAGGAACCCTGTCTTCTCCTAAGCTGGTTCCTTCACCTACACTCAGGATTCAGTCCCCTGTCCTCATGGGCTCTCTGCACTGTTTATTGATAAGCTCTTTTCTCTTCTTTTAACATTCAGCCATCCCCCTCAAATGGGTCTGTCTCACTGGCCTTCAAATGTCCCCAGACACTTGCATTAAAAAACAAAACATATGGATCTCATATTTACTGGCATCTATTCTCTCTTGCTCCTCATGGCCAGCGCTCTTTTAAGTTTTGCTCATCTTTCCTCACCTCCTATTCATTCCCATGGCAGCGTGTCTTTTCTGAAGATAACAACACCAGTATAAATCTCAACCCTCTGGCTCTTCTAACAATGTAACACTGACATTCCATTGAGATGTCAGGTCCTGGAAGGACCTCTGGAACTGTCTCAGCCAATAGAATATCATGAAGTGTTGCAGTCCGACCTCTGAGTTTGGGTCATAAAAGGCAATATGGGGTATATCTCTCTCTCCCCGCCCCACACACATATCTTGGGAGCCTTGAGCCAACATGTAAGAAGCCTGGATTCTCCAAAGCCTTCACATTGGGAAGACCATATAGAAAGGCCACATGGGTACAGAAAGATGCTCAAGGAGCCCCCACTGCTCCAGCTCTACTGTTTAAGTTTTCCTCGTCTCAGCCACCAAACATGAGCACAAGGAAAAATTTGGATGATTCCAGGCCCCCAGCCTTTGAACTTCCCCAGCTCACACCAAGGAGAGCAGAGACAAAGCCATCCCTACACAGCCCTGCCCAAATTGTAGATTCACAAGCAAAATATGTGAGCAAAGATACTGTTACAAGCCACTGTTTTGGAGTGGTGTGTTACACAGCAGTAGTTAGGCCATCTTTGCCCCATCAAATACTACAAATGGCTCTTCCTAGGCTCACCATGTTGGTAAGTCCAGTAGACACTGTTCAGACCTCCTGTCTCTGGACAGTTAGCCTCTACACTGTTGACCACCCAACCCTGAATGCTGGATTCCCTTGTGATGCATCATATAACCCTCTTCTGGACTCTTGGTTTTCTTCCTACTTCTTGGGCTGCTTCTTCCCCATTTTTAACATCATTCCATCCCTAACTATTAAATACAGAAGTTCTTCAAGACCCAAGCCTAGTCTTTCTTCTGTCCTCATACTGTGGCCCCCACTTTAGGCAGTTGCCTCCATGTTCACATGGCTGTGAATTCTGTGCACAAGTCACAGTCTGTATCTTCTTCAGGCTCCTGACCCGTATGTCCAGTTTCCTGCTGGCAGTTCCCTCTTGGGAATGAAAGAGACATCAGATTCAACATGGCCAAGATTTCAAAACTGTACTCATGCTCTGCCCCTCCGTTCACTTGCTCTGCCTTGAGGTTTGTGAGATTTGGTCATTGCATGGATGTTACTGTGCCTAGAATTTGAGTAAGACAGATGAAGGTCCTGCTCTCATAGAGCTTCTATTCCAGACACTTGGAGCAGACAGATACATAAATATGTAAATAAATAAACAAACTGGAAGATAGTGGCAAATACCAGACAGCACATTTTACACAGGTAGTGCGCTGAAGACAGTCTGGGTGGTTCAGGACGAGAAGACATGAAAGCAGCAAGACGTGAATGACCAAAAGAGCCATCATGCAATGAAAACAGAAGTGAAATACAGGTACAGGATACAAGGTAGATGAACCTTGAAAACATTATGCTGAGTGAAAGAAGCCAGTCACAAAAGACCACATATTGTATGATTCCATTTGTAGGACATGTCCAGAAGGAGACAAATCTCTAGAGACAGAAAGTCAATTGTGATTGCCTAGGGCTGGAGATTGGGGGGAAATGGGAGTGGCTGCCCAATGGATCTGGGATTTCTTTTTGGATTGATGAAAATGTTTTAAGCCCAATTGTGGTGATAATTGCACAGCTACATAAATATACTATCAGCTATCGGCTTACATACTTGAAGTAAGTGGATCATATGGCTTGTGAATTATATCCCAAGAAAGCTTTTGTTAAAATAAAACTGAGCCAGCACGTACAGATTAGGTAGTAAGAGCATTCATGTGATGAAAAGATGCAGAGGTAGAAAGAAAATCTTGGAACCTGTGGGGAGCTCAATGAATTCCATTGCATGCTCTGGAAAGTGAAGGGAATGATGATCAGAGGTGGACCAAAGAGGTAGGCACCAGCTGGATGGATCACACAGTAAAGCTGGGCCTGGGACTTGAATTGCGTATCCCTAAATGGGGTAGAAACTGCAGTATGGTCAAAGGAGGGAAGTGCATGATCTGGCTCAAGAAGATCCTTCCAGCTTCTGGGCAGAGAAGGGACGATAAGAGACACGTAGAGTCAAGGAGACCAGTGTGGAGGCTACTGCTCTAGGAGGCCAGGCAGTGATCAAGCTAGGGTGGGGATGTGGGTGTATTTGGGATGTGGTTTTTGGAGCTGCAGTTGCAGAATTTGAGAGCACGTTAAGTGTGCGGGACGAGGACACGAGAAGAGTTGAGGATCATCCCTAGATCTTGGTTTGAGCAGTGAAGTGGAGGATGGTGGTGCCATTTCTAGATGGCAGAGACTCAAGGGCAAGCGAAGAGTTTGGCTGTGCTCAATCTGAGATAGCTGTTGGGCATATAGGTGGAAATGCTGTGTAGGCAGCTGGATATAGGAGGAGCCTGCAGAATTAGGGCTGGAGGTTGAGGTTTGGGGGTTCAGTGTTGTTACTTAAACCCATGAGGCTGAAGAAGTCACTTAGGAAAAATGGGTAGTTACACAGAAAAGGAGATGGGCCACAGAGCCCTGAGGACACCAACATATGAAGAAGGAACAGCCCTTGAGCAAAGAGGAAACCCAGGTACAACCCAGGGCAAGTGAGGGGTCTGGCCACCCAGTGGGTTACTCAGCCAGAAGCATCATCCTCATCCCTCACCCTCTCTGTCACAGGCCTCTGTCGATGCTCAGTCCTGAACGTTGCCCTGGTCTCTCCGGTGCTCTGCGGCAGCCACCCCAGACCAAGCTGTTGCATCTCCCACGTGCACTTGTGCTGGAGCCTTCACGCTGGGTTACCTCCATCCCCTCCTGACATTCCCTCATTTCTATTCCAAATTGTGATCTTATGGTTTTTGTCAAAATGCAGACTGGAGGGATGCTTGTATGGCTCAGCGGTTGGGTGTCTGCCTTCAGCTCCAGGCATGGTCCGGGGGTCTTGGGATCGGGCTCCCCTCATGGAGCCTGCTTCTCCCTTTGCCTCTCTGCCTCTATCCCTGTGTCTCTCATGAATAAATAAATAAAATCTTTTAAAAAATGCAGACTGGATCATGGCCCACATGTTTGAGTGCTCACACGCAAAATAATGCAGTACTTTCCTTTGGCTTTTAGAACTAGGAGTCTAATCCTTTCCTTGGCCTTATGTACCATCCCTGCACCCGTGGAAGAGTTTAAGCTTTGCTTTGTTTCTTCTTCCTGCTACAACACCTCCTGCCACAGGGCCTTTGCACATGCTAATCCCACTGCTGTAATGCCTTTTCTTCCTTCTGCTGCCAGTTAATTCCTTCTCATCTCTCTTCTAGAGAACCTTCAGGGCATTCTTGATGAGATCAGACTCCTCCATTATATGCTGTTAGCATGTGCCTCTCCTTCTGAATGTCCAACTGCAGTGAATTGTGTAGTTATCTTTGGCCCCATTTCTCCTCCTAAAGACAAGGTTCTTGAAGGTTCCCTACAGGTGCCTACCTTCAGAGAACTGGGCAAACAACATGAGGACAGAGAGAAAGAAGCAACTACTTACACTTTGTGACGTTGAGTATTTTTACCTTTGTCCCACCTGAAAGTTGTCTTATGTCCTTAATAAAATAGTATATTCCAGAAAGATGGAAGCTTCCATCGCTCTAGTTTGGCTCTCTCTGCTTCTTGGCTAAGACAAAACCGAGATTCAAAACCAAAGAGCAGGACACACCAGTCTGGGTGTGGAGGAAGTCCTTAAAAGGCGTCTTCAATGCACCATAAGTGTGTGGTTAGGGCTCCCCCCTCGCTCCCCTGCCCAGACACAGTTGGGATCCTGAACTCATTTGGTAACTTATTTTTCATACAATGAAAATTAAATTCAGTCAAATTGATGCAAACCCTCGGTGTTTATGCATAAACCCGGGTGGTTTCTGGAGAAAACCTTGTCGTAGGCCCAGAATAATTTGAAGATGGTTCTGCTAGAACTCCCTCCTGGAAGTAAACGCTCATTCACAGTCCCTTTGTGACTGTGAGGCCTGAATTTTTTGTGGGCCGGCCTTGACACAGCGAGAAAATTAAACCTGCTGTTGTCTGTGTGCACAGCGGGCTGAGAGCCAATGTGTTGCTTAATCTTTAAGCTGTGTCCCTTCCACGCAGCAGTAATTTGCATCTCCTGATTACCTGGTTATTACCTGCCAGATGAAAGAGTGATCCGGAACAGGCACATTTCCCCAAAGAGAAAAGTCCGGAGCAGCGCTTACGGGTCTGTGTGGCCCGGAAGCCTTTGAACGAGGGACGAGGGAGGAATGGGAAGCCTGTCCCTCCCCGATCCGCCTAATTGTTTTAAGCAGGGGGATTTGCACACAAAGTTGCACACACCTGGGATCAGCATTCAGCTCACAGGTTTTGCTAAGCTTGTGTGACAGGATAATCTCCTTTGTTCAATGCCCGAGGAGGATATTTTCTGCATTATTAGACAAGTCAATGAAGATAAAACAAAATATTAACTATTTTAAGCTGCACTAGTCCACCCCAAATAAATTAAGCCGCCTATTCTAATCATGCCCAGCCTCCTTGTCCTAATGAGAAGGGGCCGAGCTGCAGGCACGAGGCGGCAGGTCTGTGGGGGTGCGCAGCCCCTCCTTGTCAGGGGCAAGCTTCACCTTTGCTCCGCTTTGCTTCTTCCCCCACCCCCCGCCCCGGGCTGGTGTGTGTGTGTGGGGGGGGTGATTTGTGAAGCTGGGGACCTTGTTTCCAGGCAGGGAAAGAAAGAAATGGAACATAAATGAAGTCCACAGTGGCATGACATCCCTCAGCCTATTTTTAAAAGGCACCTATGTCTCTTTTGCAATTGTTAAAGCCGCTAATCCTAGGCCTGGGCTTATGGCAACTTAGAAACATCGGAGCAATTCAGCATCAGGGTTCTGTCCCGAGAGAACTGCTGGTCCTGTCTTGGCACCTGTGATACTGTATCATTTCCAAACCTGGCCACCGTCCCCTGAGCAGTAGAGACATTGGCCCACTTTTCTGGCTACTTCGAGACGCGAGGACCCCCGTTAAAGACCAGAGAGGTGCGCGCACAGGGCCCTTCCCTGGCAGCTCAGCCGAGCCTGCGAGCCTGCGTGCCTTAGGGGAGGGCTGTCCCCGGTGGTGGTGTAGGCGATCGCTCCTGGTGCTGCCTTCCCCGGGCGTGAGCCCGCCCCTCCAGCTCCCCGCCTGTCGCCCTGGCTTTGCAGATTCACCTGTGGGAGGCCCTCTGTCCCCACGTCACTGTCCCCAGAGGACCAGTGCCACCCCCACGACAGCCTCACTTCCAAGGGCTGCCACTTGGTGGTGATCCCCGCTTTACTCTCCTCTGCTGGGGAGAACAGCTACCTGGTCCCCCAGCATCAGGGCCTCCCGGGAGAAGACCAGGAGCACCTGCCTGCATGCATGCCTGCACACGCTTGTGTACCTGCGTGTGCACCGCCCCCCACCTGTGTCATCTTCCAGCCTTGGACCAGCTGCCCCGCCGAGTCTGATCTCTGTTAGTTCCTGTGCTCAGCACCGTTCTGGGTGTTTACATTTGCTGTCTTATTTAATCCTCACAAGGATGTTTATGAAGTGGGTATAATTATCTCTGTTCCGTAGCTGAGGAAGCACTTGGCTTCCCTGAGCCTTAAACTGGCCCAAAGCTAATAAGTTTGTGGCAGAGTGAGGATTCCAACCAGAGCTGGTGTCTTTGGGGTGCCCCCAGAGACCCTGCAACGAGGATCTGGGGTGAGCACTTTCTTGGGGGGATGATCCCCAAAAGCAGTGTGAAAGGAAGGCAAAGAGGGAAGGGGCTTTATGAGCCAACCACTGCTGGGCCCTGGGGGCCCTCTGAGAGCCAGTGTGGGACAAGGGCAGCACGTCCCAGGAGAGGGGAGGACTTCAGTCTTTTTTTTTTTTTAATTGAGATTTAAATCCCATGTTATACAATGTGCCCATTTAAAGTGTGTACTTTTCTTTTCTTTTTTTTTTCTTTTCTTTTTAATGGCAGCCTTGAGCTACAGAAAGAGCACTGGGCTGGCAGTCAGGAGGGGTCATTCCTCTCTCCTGGCCTCAGCACCAGCAGTACAGTGGACTTCAGTTAACCAGCCCTCCCCAGGACCTCCTTTGCCTGGCCCCACACTCGGGGGCCAGAACCGCACCCTGGGGGATCAGGCCCAGCCCGAGGCTTGCCAAAGTATACAGCTCACTGGCTTTGAGTGTACTCACAGCGGTGTATGACCATCACCAGGGTTGATTTTATCACATTTTCATCATCCCAAAAAGAAGCCCTATCCTTCTTTGCCATCATCCCCTGGTCCTCGCCAACAGCTAGTCTACTTTCTGCCTCTATAGGTTTGCCTGACGCTGGGACATTTGTCCCCCGAAACCCTGTCCTCCATCAGTGGGGTCACTCCTGATGCTGATTCCCTGGCACGTCCAGCCGCCCAGAGCACAGGCTCACAGGCACCCCACGTCTGCGCGGAGCACACAGAGTGCACCCAGGCAGAGAGGCCGGGGAGCTGACGGCCTCAGGGGGTGTGGGGACTCAGGGATGTGCCATGATTCTGGCAGCATCTGCTCATTATGCTTTTTCCCTGTGCCACCTTGGGGATCCCTGCTCATCCATGAATCTTCTTTGCTTCCCTCTGTTAAATCACACTTCTTTTATCCTGAGATCCAAGAAGGCTGTCAGGAAGTCTCTGCTCACAAAGTCCATCCCATTTAACTTATCCTCTTCTCAGACGGGAGGCTAACGTGGTGTTGAGAGTCTGTGGTCAGGGCATGGGGCCTAAACGGGGAGGTGAAGTGGCTGAGTCGAGTTCCGGGAGATGAGCCTCCAGGTGCAAAGCGGGAGGGGCGGGGGTGAGCGGGAATGGGCTTGGCATCTGCATGGATCCCACCGGAAGCCCCTGGGCTTCCGGGGCTGGGACTGGGCATGGTGGGAGGGAGGGGAGCAGAGGATGTCAGAAGAGACGGCGGGGGCAACAGATCCTGCAAGGGGCTCTTGGTGACCTTGGGAGTTTGCATTTTCTTCCAAAGCAAGAGGAGCCCTTGAAGAATGTTAAGCAGGGATGAGACCTTCTGATTTCCTGTGGAGACCTACTCCATGTGCCTCAGACTTCGGCCCTTAGCATTCGGTTCCTGTTGGAACAACCCCACCTGTTTCTATCTGGCCATTAAATCTGGTCCTATGACACGGACTCTGTCACTACCACCCTTGCGAGCCCAAAGGGCTAATTAGAAGGCACGAGACACTTTACTGCCATCTGCTGGAAAACCATCATAATTAATGGACACATCCATGATGGTGCCTCTTAGAGTTGGGCAGTGTACAGCCTGTACAACCGTATATAGCAATCCTGACCGCCTCCCACGACAGACTTCTCCGATACTATTGCTGGGAGTAGCCAGGGTTCCTCTCACCTGTGGGACATCCTGGAGTCCTGCTTCCGCTCAGCATCTCTGGTAGTAGCTGCCACATGCCACTTCTAGCACCCAAGTCTCATCTACCTAGATGGAAAGGAATTCTTTGTCTTTTCTTCATTAGAGTTTGTTGTCTCAACACTGACTCTGCTAATGAACAGCTAATTTGGGATCCATCCTCCAAAACTATGGGATCTATCCTGTGTCACTGAGGTCGCCCTTCCTTGCCCAGTGTGTTAGAGTTGGTGTGACAGGGGGAAGCCACTTGATGGCTGGTGGTTTTCCTAGCTCTCTCCGTGTGGACAGCCCCTGTCTTCGGCATCCGGGCCGGCCTTGCTGCCTGGGCCTTATCAAAAGCCTGCTGGCTCCCCACCAGCCTCTCGGGGAGATGCCCATGAGGAAATGCCTGCCCAGGACATTGGCACACACGCCCAGAGGGGAGCTTTGCTTTGGGGCTCCCTTGGTTTCCCTGACCCCCACCCCTTGGTGTGGGAGGCATCGGGGACTGGGTGTGTTTCTGAGGCTCTCCGCTCTGTTGCCCCCCTGGCTGTGGTGGTGGGGGGCTGCCTCAGGCATCGTTCCCTCCAGGCCTCTGACCGCCAGGCGTGGACCGGGCTCCCTGTGTGTGGGGGGGGGGAGGTGGGAGCGATATAGGGCGGTGTGGGGGAGAAACGGGCCCGAGGCCCAGGTTCCCTGTCAAGGGAAATATTTCATTCTCGTCTAATGGGCCAAGATTCCTTTAGCTACAACCTGGTCTTCTCTTTTTGAGCACTGCGATTTCCCAAAATGGCAAATGGAAACTGAAACACTACATTAAATAGCATTTCTATGCAATTAAAACACATTAAAATGGCAATTAAGTTTCGCAAACAGCCTTCTCTATGTTCCCGGGTTGATTAGGCTGTTTGTGTTGTTTTTCAAGGATGATTGTTGTAAGTAAAGGCTGAGCTGCCTTTTTACGGACTGAGCCATCCCCTGGGAGGGAAGGAACCCTGAATTCGAAGTCTTTTATTCTTCCCTTGGCAATTTTGGTTTATTTTTATTTTTTTATTTCTTTATTATGAACAATTTCAAGCTTGTGCAAAAGTAGAGAGAACAGGATAACACACCTCCGTGCACCCATCACCTAGCTTCTGTAATTATCGACTGATGGGTGGTCTCCCCTTGGTTCGTATTTCTTCCTAAGGAGAAAAACATGTAGGAAGGTTCTGGAAGAGCAATTGACATGGAATAAAAGCTTTCTAGAGCCAGGAGGCCCCCAGCCAGCAGAATGCAGCCAGGTCGGTGGTGGGAGTGGGGACAGTCCTGGGCAGATGCCACTTGTGGGCTTGGTAGTCTAGGAGGGCTCCATCGGGGCTGCCAGCAGGGCCTGCTGAGGTGGGGCTTCCTGGGAACCCTCGCTGACGTCCTGAAGGGTCTCTGGTGGTGCCCCTCTCTCCTCATTCATAAGTGCAGCCCCCCCTCACGTGGGCTCATCTTCTCTTTCGCTCCCTTGCTCCCCCCAGGGGGGAGGAGACCTATTACACTCCTCTTCCTGATAGTTGAGGAATGGAGCACTTGCTCAGCACGGACAGTGATGAGGAGCAGGGGAGGCGTGGGGCTTGGCTCTCGGTGTCTCGGAGGAGCGAGGAGCTGCTGTCCTCAGCATGTGTTCGCAGGCTGTGGGATCAAGTCTGAAACCGCTTACTTTCCCCCTGGCCACCCAGGGACTGGACTGACATCTTCATCTTCTTGCTGCCTCCTGAGTGACTTGCCCCCGATCCCAGGGCCTCCTGCAGACAGCAGAGGGGTACAGTGTACACCTCATGCTCCCCGGGTACGTGGGTCTGCTTGGGGAAAGGGAGCTGGTCTGGAGTTTCCTGAGGTTGCCCGCCCCTTGGCTCCCTGGACCCCTGCCCCGGCTGGCATGCATTTCCTTCTCTTTGGCTTGTCACTCTGTCACCCACGGCAGAGTCCGTGTCGCAGCCCGATTTCTGCTTGGGAGGATGGCTTTGCACAGTCTCTTCGCCCGGTGCCTGGCTTCTCCAAGCTCTGAGCACACGGTGTGATCCGTGGGGCTCCCCGGGCCACCTGGGATGAATGTCATCACAGCCAAGATTTATATTCTCTCTGTGTCACCATTCTTCAGAGCCTGAACGCACCCCTGGGGCTGTTGGCAGCAATGTAGGGATGTCAGAGACCTCAGGACGGGAGCACTGTTTCCCTGCTCTTTTCCCCATCATATTGATTTTCATGTGCAGCTCTTTTAGGAAGAACACAACCTTGAGGGCTCCTTCCGGCCAATCCATTGGTTTATATTCTCTTTTTAGTGTTGTGGTTGTTGTTTTTCTTTTTCTTTTTTTTTTCTTAAAGATTTTATTTATTTATTTGACAGAGAGAGAGCACAAGCAGGGGCAGAGAGAGAGGGAGAAGCCGACTCCCCACTGAGCAGGGAGCCTGATGTGGGGCTTGAACCCAGGACCAACCCTGAGATCATGACTTGAACCAAACGCAGAGGCTTAACTGAGTCTCCCAGGTGCCCCATATGGTTGTTTTTCCTATTAGATTACACATCACACTGTATAAGACATCAAGATTAATTTAAGATAATAAAGATCAATCATTAAATAAAAAATATTTATTAACTGCAAGTACATGCCAGGGGCTGTTCTGGGTTCAAGGATTTCATTGACAAACAGTATGGAGAGGGCCCCTCCTTTCATGGCGCTAACACACTAGAGTAGGGAGAGACATAAAACCAGTAAGTCCTCACATAAATAAAAACAGAAAACCTAAGCCCCTGATCCATGTTATATAGGACATGGAAAGGGGAAATAGGAGTGCGGCATGGGCACTGCTCCAGGGACAGAAAGGAAGAACCAGTTGTGGGGAAAAGGTTGGGACCAGGAGCTCTCATCACTGAGGGAGCAGCCCATCAAGGATCTCGGGGACAAGAGTGCTTGGCCCCTAATGAGACGGCCAGGATGGGCAGTGGGCAGAAGGCATCCAGGTCCAGATCATGAGGACCTTCTCTGCCAGGGCAAGCAGGTAGCATTTATTCTTAGTTCAACGAGAAGCCTTGAGAGGGCTTTAAGCGGGGGCATGGCATGATCTGATCTAGTTTATAAAAATAGCAGTGATGTGCAAGGATGCTTATCAGCAGTTGCCACCGTATGTATTCCCTTTCTTATCTTCTGGTGTTTCTGCACGTTTCCTATTTCCCTGATTTCTGAAGAAGACAATTATGGGATCTTCACATCATTTTGACTCATCCTTTCCTTTGGGATCCAAGTTCTAACTCCAGGAATTGCTTTCTCCAGGGAACTTTGGTTGGGTGGTTTGCCATCTGATAAAAATCGTCATAACCTGCTCTGCTTTGAATACAGTGTTTCTGGAAGTCCTGGATCCAGAGATTTAACCAGGATACTGTTAATCACCCAAGAGACATAGTCCAGCCCGTGCCCCTAAGATCAAGATGGCTTGAGATTGTTATTTCCAGAATGCCTCCTCACTCAGTGAGTCACCAGGAAGCTTCAGAATGGCGGTACGGTTCCCAAAACTTGCAGCTTTCTCTAAACATGATTTGGAAATACTCTCACACTGCCCCTGGGGTGGAGGGAGAAAAGATGGATGTTCTGAACAGCACGTATTTCTAAAAGCCCACTGCCAGACAAGATTAAAACCTTTGCTTGGAAAGAAATTGGAAGATTCTCTGTGCTCCAGTAAATGGTCCCATGCCTATTTTTCCCTGTCTCTTGCTTGGATTAAGTAAATGGTTTAATCAGCGAGCATTGGCCAATTCATTCATTTGTTTCCACATTCATTCATTTTGTAAACATACCCTCTGCCAGAAGTCCTGGAGGGCACTGAGTGGAGAAAGATGTTTTTTTTTTTTCTCTTCAGGAAATCACAGAGATTCTTCAAAGTCATGGTTGAGAATCATGGAAGCATATTTCTGTTTTCTAAGTTAAAGAGTGAACATCAGGTTGGGGTGGCTTCAGCACAGATAAAGCCAGGAGGGGACTGGTCAAGTTGACTCAGGACATATGACAAATGGAGAAGGGTGATCTGGAAGTGGGTTCAACAGTTGTTCTAAGGAGTAGGCATAAGGACTGTGTAAACGCAGGTGCGGGTGGGGTGGGGGTGGAGAGTAGAGAAGCAGGCCTGATGGGGCCATACTCCAAGCAGAAGACATAGGCACTCCCTCGTTTGGTGAGCATCTATGGGGCACTTACTATGTGCTGGGCTTTGTATAAGACTCTGAGAAATCAGTAAGATTTCAGTCCTGGCCCTCAAAGAGTTCACAGTCCGAGGGGGAGACATATATTTAGATATAGATTATAAACAGTGGGGTCAGACTGTGACCAGTCTATGCACAGTGTCCCTTGGGGACCTAGAGTTGCAATCCTCTGTGGACTCTGAGGACCCTTCCTGGAGAAAGCGGTGCTGGAACTCCTTGTGAAAGGAGGTGGGAAGGGACATCCAGGCAGAGGGATTCGCGTAGCCAAGGGCGAGGATGGGGTGTGATTGGAGGCTGCAGACGCAGACTTGAGGTAGATGATGGGAGAGACAGGTACATGGTGGGACTTTATTTTCCGTGTGATTCTCAGAAAAATGCTCGGGCAGGAGATAGGAGCAAGAGGTCTGAGCACGCAGGGCAGGGGACGATGCGGACAGGGATGTGGGGACCTAACAAAAGGACTCTCTCCTTAGAGAGTTTGGATGTTGGATGGAGTTTTGCTGAAGGCTGGATGACGTCACTGTCCTGTTTCACCAGGATGCCTGCACTGAGATCTGCTGAGGGCTCAGTGTGATCTGCTGGCACTCTCTGAAGTGTAGTGCTGACCTTCACGTAGGTTAGGCTGAGAGCCAAAGCTGCCTGAGGGAGATTCCTGAGGGCCGTGGGGAGCCACTGAGGACTCGGGGGGTGGGGGTGTGTGCATGTGGGCCAGCACATATGTGATAAGTGCTGGGATTCCAGACTGTCACATACCTCTTTGTAGCACAACAGAGCTGTGGCTCTGGGTGCTCAGACAGATGCCAGCTGTGTCTTTCTGAAGGCAGGTTCTAGGGCCCCTGTACATTTTGGACTTGTGCATTTGTAGCTTGTGAGTCAGGTGAAGGCCAGGCTTAGTACACCTGTCTCCAGGTGGCCCAGTATAAAGGCTGCCTTCTTCCTCCATTCCTGCTCATCTGCCCGGAGAACCTCCTCCAGCCCCTGCTCATCCTTCCCTAGAGTCTGGGTCACAGGCTTCCAGGGCCTGCCTAGGAACCCCTCTTTGTTTAACTGCTGCTTCCCATAACTTCTCCATGGAAATCTCTGGAACCTTGGTGCCAATGCGGCAGCTTCTCTGCCCCCAGTGGGTGAGGACGGCAGTTCAATCAGATCAAAGTGGCTGAACCAGCTCTGGGCCTGCTGCTGACATACACTGCTCCATCCACTCTGTTTTCTTGGGGTTCTCGAGTCCAGGCTCCGAGCCCAGCATGCTTCATTACACTGGCTTGCTTGGAAAATGGTTTCTTCCTGATACATGTGGTGGCAGGTTGAATCTCATCAATCATTACTGCAAGGAAAGGATGCAGATTACCAGCTGATGGCATTGTTGTGTTTATGACACATCTGAAACAGTAACAGATGGTCTGTATTAAAAACTTAACTGTTGAGTGAGTATTCCCATAATCCTAGAGATTTTCTCCCCCTGAAGTTTTGATTCTAGAAGGAGTCATAGAACATTAGACCCCTGGAAAGCTTCCCATCCAAATGTCTCATCTTACAAACTAAGAAAAGAAAGTGTGGTGACATTAAGGGGTTTGTCCAGGGTCACTGAGGTAGTTAGCGATGAAGCTGGGAATAAAATATGGGCCCTGGACTTTCAGTCCAGTGTTCTTTGTGTAGCACCTTGGGGCCTCCAGATCTAGGCTTTGCCTTCTCTCAGAGACAAAATGCAGAAAATGCTGGAAGCCTAGGAGTTGATACGTTCCTGGCACAGTACTGTCTCAGAGCTTCAAACTGTCCCACAGCCTTTCTGAGATGATGCAGGTAGTTTTGGGGGCCTCTGAGGGTGTGGACTGACTACACCCCCTAGCCCTGTTCTTCAGCCTGGAGAGGTGGTCACACAGCTCAGGCCTCCTACCTGGTGGAATCTGCTTTCACCTGGGGTCGTTCCTGCTCCACTGGGGGTGTTTGGATGAGGAGAGGAATGCGTCATCTAGGCCGACGGCCTCAGACTTGCTTCTTAGACCAGCAGCACCAGAATCCCCTGGGAACTTAGTAGAAATACAGGTGTCAGCCCCACCTCCCCATCCCCCGCTGTCACCCCAGACCTACCAACTAGGAAATTCCTGGCGTGGGCCCAACCAATCCAGGTGACCGTGATGCCACCCACCATGTCTAGGCTGTCCCCGGCACATGGAGCTCTCACAGTACCCGAAATCCACACATGACCTCAGCCTCCAACTGGCTAAGCAGATGGTCACAGTGTACCACATGCATTTCTTCAAACATTCAGTTATTGCCCTTGGAGAAGGATGTTCCAGAAAGCAAAGTCATTGCGTTCCTGAGAGTAGAACTTCTATGTTTTAATCTCATAATGATGAGTCTTTATCAGTGCGGGTCTTCGAATTCATATGGGGGTAGCAAGCATTACCTTTCATCCTCTGACATCAGTACCACTGTCCTGGCTTTTTTGGGCCCACCTTTTAAACCTTTCTGGGTCATTTTGTTTTGAGCCTGTTGCTTGCCAATACTACGTGGACGGATTTTGTTATTACAACCTGAGCTCTGTGATTATTGTCAGAAATAGCACTTGACGCCCTTGGCGTCCTGGATTATGGCTCCCTTTGCATACTTCCTTGACCTCTAGTTCCTGCTTTTTCCTCTGATGTAGGTCTTTGCTTTTGTCTTCTCTGGTGATTTGGAGAATGCCCATTTCCTTTTTAATTCTAGCACTTTATGTTTTTAGAAGCTGTAGTGAAGCCTGTGTATTCAAATGATCCGGGTCAAGAGGAAAATCTCTGTTGGTTGAATTCTCTAAATACAAGGTGTGTGACTCAATTCAGTGTTTCCTGCTCCCTACTTCCCTCCTTTTCTTCTTTCTCTTAATAAAATGTGAGCTTTTGGGTGCTCACATTATTATCAACTTACTAACTTTTCCATTAGCTAACTTTCCTTTGAAGAATAGAATTTGACAGTCATGCTTACTTTTGTGACCGCCTCTATAATAATGATCAGACTGACCTGTTTAGATGATTTTAGGGCCAGCCACAACTTCTTTTAGTCCAAAATGTTCCCACTTTTCCTTCGTTTTGACACTTAGGATGTTGGATTTTTTTTTCCCCCTCAAAAAAGAGTTTATGTGACTGCTGCTTCCACGCGGTGCCAGAAATAGAAACAAGACCTTGGTTATTTCAATTTCCTTCTCTCTCTCAAATGCTGCCATCTTTTCCCGAATCTGCAGCCAATTCCTCACAAACTGGTTGAGCCTCATCAGAGGACCAGGCAAGACTTTTCATGTTGAAATGCAAAATATATCCTTTTGCAAACTGAGACCACACCATGCTCTTAACATTTCCAGACACTGCCCTGCTTCAGTGGCTTTACTAACACAGTCGCAGGTGGCTAAAAAGCCCTCCTTGTCCTCTGATGCCTCAGCCACCTCCTCCACGAAGCCCACTATCCTCTCCAAACTCCATATAATCTCCCCACGGCCCCTTCCTACACCCTCACTTACGGCAATGGTCATTTTCTTTGCTTTATTACCTATCACGTTCCACATCCCTATCCCTTCTGTCAATATGTGAGCCCTATTAGATTATTTTTTTAGAATTTTAAGATAGAATCTGGTTCTGTTTATTTTTGTGACCAGCCTATATCGAGCACACTACATTGTATACAAAAGGTATTCCATCCATTGTTGCTGTAATGATTATGGTTGTTGACGGGAATATCCAATAAACTCTGAATGAATGAAGTTAATTCAGCATATATGGAAACATCTCTTCAGTAAAATATTAAAAGGGAAGGAAGGTCTAAAGATAGTAGAGCACGATATGTAAAGATCCTACAAAAACCCATCACATAGGTCATTAGGCAGTGCAAATCCATAGAAGAGAAAAATTAGAACAAAATCATCATGTAACACCACCGTTTAAGTGTGAAGAACTGGTGTTTTGCCCCTGATTATGTGAGAGTGGCCCTCGGAGAATGCCATTAGATTTCCTGGTATGTAATTGAAAGGAGCTCTCTGGCTGCATATTTCAAAGCTGCCACTGCACAGAGATCCTTTTTTGCCTCTCTTCTGGCCTGATTATTATCCTGTCCTCCCCAGGCTGACACTGAAGGCTCACTTTAGTCTTCACTTCAAGGCTTGTGTCAACTTTTGACTGTCTTTTCTTGCTGTGCTCATTTTATAGTTGGTTTGTTAATAAATATTTGCCATCTGTAGCAAATCTTAAAATGGAGCAAAATCTTAAAATGTCTACAGTAAAAAGGCACGAGATAAGGAACTTGGCATTTCATAAGAAGAGACCTTTATTTTCTCCCTAAATACTCGTATGTGTGTGGAGGCGCTCGTCAGTGTGCGCGTGTGCACGCACACACACACACACACACACACACACACGGGCACACACACATTCCCTGCCATAACCCCCGCCCCCTTCCTTATTTATTCACCTTTTCTTCGCTTTTGAAATATCATTGAACCGAGGTTTTTACCAAAACTCCCTTCAGTTAGGGGGGCTGAGGAATCATGGCGAATGTGCCAAACCCAAAGGGTCTCTGCAGGAGGGTATAAAATAAGCAGAGAGCCTCAAAACTATTCATAAATTCTCCTTGCAGTAGGGCACAGGATTATGGAGGGCCCTGGGATTTCACTCTTACAGTCTTTGGTATCACTTCATTGTCTTGGAATTCTTTCTGATTCATGCATTTCTGTTTTCTTTGCTGGAAGGTTCTAGACAAATGTAACGCGCATATGTCTCTGACCTGGTGGCAGATTTGGTGTCTCGTCGGCTAATCCCAGCTGGGAGTACTCCATTGATTGTGGCCAGGCCTCCATCTTGCCCTTTGAATCAGCAACAGTGACGTTGAGAATAGTGCTTATGTTGTGTTACGTGGCATGACCTGTGTCCTCCCAATCGTAATGGCCTCGCCAGCAAGAGATCATTGTTGCTCATGTCACATGTCCTCTACAGGTTCGAGGCAACCCTGCAACCCTTGTCCAGGCTGTGAGTTGACCAAACATCCATTTTTTGTCTTCTCATTTTGGGGACCCCGACCAGTGGGTCATACCTATGTGGCACATGCTATCCTTACAGAGGGGACAGTAGCAATGACAGCTGAATAGCACAAAGGC
The DNA here is from genome assembly GCF_905146905.1 of Nyctereutes procyonoides. NCBI lineage: Eukaryota > Metazoa > Chordata > Mammalia > Carnivora > Canidae > Nyctereutes > Nyctereutes procyonoides. The sequence goes on from NW_026575126.1 coordinate 76,023,970, forward strand.
ACTTGAAGATCTTGTTTGAACATGGCCTACATCACCTCCGTTCGCATGCCATGGATCCAAACTTATGGTCAGTGAGGCGGGGGAAGTTCCCAGGAAAGCATAGTCAGGGTGAGAAGAAGGTGAACAATTATATTCAATAAATATAATCTATTTCCTTTTATAATTCCAATATGTTCAGAGGAAAATTAGAAATCCTAGTGAAGGGGATGCCCGGGTGGCTCAGTTAGTTAAGCGTCCGCATTCAGCTCAGGTCATGATCTCAGGGTCCCGGGATCAAGCCCTGGCATTGGGCTCCTTGTTCAGAGTGGAGTCTGCTTACTTCTCCCTCTCCTTCTGCCCCCCCCCAACTCCTGCACATGCTCACTCTCTCTCCCTCTCATAAATAAATAAATAAATAAATAAATAAATAAATAAATAAATAAAATCTAAAAAAAAAAAAAGAAATCCTAGTGGACTTAGTTACCAAATGGTCACTGTCACCCACAGCAAGGAAGAAAGTTTTGGTTGGATGAGGTGGATGGGTGGGTGAATTTATAATCATTTACAGAAAAAAATGTGAGAGGACTCACAGTAAAAGCATGGATATAGAAGACCTGCAGGAAGGGTATAAAATAAAGGGTATAATCTTACCACATGAGGTAAGATTAAATGTGAAAAAACCCATTGTGTATAAGATACAATGTAAACTTACCTATAAAATGGAAATGGATTGAAATAGCCCACCTGGTCACCAGGACAAAGACAGAACAGTGGAATACCTAGCTCATCTGGTGGTAGTCAGGTGTGTACACAAAGAGACACCTTTACCCAGCTCTGGGCTCCAGGAAGCCTTTATTACTTGGTTCTTTGCATAAAGGCAGGAGAGAGCAGTGTATGGAATAATACTCTCAGTAGTGGACTAGGCATGTTATGCGCATCTCCTCTCTAAGAAGGGAGAGTTGAGTGCCTGTGTTACAGCACAGCTAGGTAATGAATAATCTGTGAATTTTAGTTACGTTTACCTTAGTATTTGCAAAGCTGATTATGCAAGAACTCATTGTTACAAAAGCGTTAAGTTTGACACTTGGGTTTTCCTATGGAAAACTTTTGAACTATTATTACCTATGTAATGTAAACAAACTTTTGTTTAAAAATAAAGATTAATCGGTGATAATGAACATTGTAGCATTTACTCAACAATGAACTTTGTGATTAGCTAGGTGAATGGGAACAATAATTAATTAATTAGTTTGCGACTCAGGCAAAAAGACGCTTGGCTGCTTATTTCTCCTACTTCCTTGGTCATCTGTTGTCTAATGACAGAGTTCTGCTGAGAAGGTGGCAAGTCTTGGGTCCCTGCTGTCCCTTCAGTACAGTGAGTAGACTCCTGGGTTGACTGCGGTTTTGTTTTGAGATGTTGTAATCTCTAAAATTTTGATTTCTAGAATTCTGGTTAATCATTAATTCATGGCATTTGTGTTTGTCTAGAGGCAACACACACACACACACACACGTACTTGAGGACTTTTTTAGGAGGAATGTTAGGAGAATACCCTATTCCCTACCTCAGTTATTCTTAAAGTCTTCTCTAGAAACATAGCAGCACTTGATGGGCACTGTTATCAACATCGATTGCACAAACCTTCTAAATCAGCATATTTTATAGAAGCACAGGAATTTCTTTTTTAAGATTTTATTTATTTATTCATGAGAGACAGAGAGAGAGAGAGAGAGGCAGAGACACAGGCAGAGCGAGAAGCAGGTTCCACGCAGGGAGCCCGATGTGGGACTCGATCCCTGGCCTCCAGGATCACGCCCTGGGCTGAAGGCAGTGCTAAACCACTGAGCCACCTGGGCTTCCCTAGGAATTATATTTTTAACCAGCTCTCCAGTTGATTCTTAAGCACAATAGTCTAAACCGGCATCATCCAGCAGGGCTTTCCGTGATGATAGAAATGTTCTGTATCTGCACCACCCAACGTGGTAGCACATGGGCCAAGCAGACCCTTCAGATGAAGCCAGTGCACTTGAGTGACTGAATTCTTTATTTCATTTTATTTTAACTAATTTATATTGAAATTTAATTAGTGACATGTGGCTAGTGGTTACTGCATTGGATGATGTAGAGCTAGATACTAGGTTGGCAGCAGCGGTAGTAGTAACAATAGCCACTGTTTGGTTTTTGTTGCTGTTTTAAAGAGTTATTTATTTAAGAGAGAGAGCGCAAGGGTATGAGTGAGGGGAGGGGCAGAGGGAGAAAGAGAGAGAATCCTCAAGCTGACTCCGTGCTGAGTGTGGAGCCCGACTCAGAGCTCAGTTCTAGGACCCTGAGATCATAACCTGAACTGAAAAGTCAAGAGTCAGACGCCTTACTGACCAAGACACCCAAGTGCCCCCATAACCACTATTTGTGTATGACTTGACTCTTGGGCTTCTCAAGTAGCTCCATGTCAGACACCATTCTGAGTACTTTCTATACATTAACTCTTTTAAACCCTGCAAACTCTAGGGTATGAAGACAGTGGGTGGGTCAGGGACCCGTCGGGAGCACAGAAGCTCGGCTGCGAGTTTCAAACAAGGTATGACTGGCAAGTCCGTGTTTCACCTGGGGACTAAGTGCAGGTGGTGCCAGGAAAACTGGCTTCACTGGAGTTTGGAGCTTTTGTCTTCCTTCGCTTCTTGAGAGATATAGACCCAGGCTAAAGACGGAGAATGGATCCTGTCTCCTTCTCCCGACTTCAAGCCTCCTGCCAGTGCCTCCCATTGGCAGAATCTAATTTTATGGCACATATAATCTGTAGAACCTAATTTAATCAGAACCTAATCAGAAATCTAATCAGAATATAATCAGGCAAAGGGGTCTGGAAAATGTCATTTGGGGACTCCCTGCCCCCAGAATCCCACTGCAGGGCTTGGAGGGGTGAGCATGGCTCTGATGGAGCATATAGACGAGGTACCTGCGTAGAGTTTTCAATTAGCATTTCTCTTAAAACGTGCATATGTCTAAATGTGCTGATGCTGTCACCACTTTGCAAGCTCAACAGCACAGGTCAGACAGTGTCTCCTGGGATGCTTGGATCTAAAGGACTGAATCTGGACTAATCATCAATTTCCACATTTGCTTCAGCTTGATCGTATGCACTGGCATGTATGCCCCTTTTACGGGGATCTCCATTCCTATTTTGCTAATGGGTCTCCTCTCTGATGAACCTTGGGGCTCTCTCCTGCAGAGCTTGAAGCTCTAGAGCCAGCCCTGAAGAACCTGCTCCTTGCTTTTCCTGCTGGTCCAGTGGTGTCCATAGTTCTCCAAAGTTTGCTACTCCCGAGTGGGGAGAAAGAATGGAGTGAAAAATACATGGAAGAGAAGTTGTCTCTTGCTACACCTGTTGAAAGTTTCTTTCCTTCTCCCAGTAAAAGCTCCATTGCCTTAGTAGGGTCACTGTGACTCGTCCCTTGGGCTCCTGTGTCTCCCCATTTTGGCCCGGGTTGCAATAAGCTCTTTACCTTAAGAGCTGGTTTAGACATGGCAGGCACTCCCACCTCCACCCATAACCTCATGCCAGGGAGAAGAGTCATCAGTGCTCACATTTCTCTTTTACCCAACACTCAGACCAAGACATTGTGAGATTAATTTCTCAATAAAAAATTTGAATCTTCTAGGGAACTTCTCTTCAACACATGGTTTAAAAGTCCTCACGTGGAAGCAAAGCTAAGGAATTATAACAGAGATTGACACAAGTTAGCAATACAAGTGACTAGCTCATGAATTTATTAAGCTGTAGGGAAACAAAAAAAAAGTGTCCATCTTCCTTTCCAGAATCCATAAAATAAATATGAGGTATAATCTTAGAAAACAAATTAGGGAAGATCACAAGACTATATATTGTTGCCTTTCACAGTGGATGATGACAATTTTTTAAAAAATTTCTGGTGTAGCAGATAATTTCAGAGCCATACTTGTTCTTGGAAGCTTCAGCAAGATACTCTCTTTCCCTAGCATTACAATGTTTTCCCACAGACTTTCATCCTCAGGAGAAATGCCGGGCAAGGTGATTGATTACCTTAGGCCTGAGTTGCTATCAGAGCCCATCATTTTTCATTCTTACAGTGAGAGAGAAGGATGTGCACAGATCATAGGGCTACTTCTGGAAGTGTTATGCATGCATCTCTGCTGGGCTTAGGTGGCATCATCTCTGTACCCCATCCCCGGGAGTTTCTCAGGTGCTGTATATTTGCTTTGCCTTGTTGGTTTTGGATTTCTTTGCATTAATTTCAGACTCAGGATCTTGGTGTTCCCTCTTCCTTTCCCTGCCTACTTGGGAGAATTATTCTTTTGTGATACTGTATCATAGCCCCTCCAGGGGTATCTCTAGCCTCTTGTTTTCTGGGCACTTCAGGCTCCTAAGGGAGAATGGTACAACCCGCTATCTCATTCCTCAAAGGAGTTGGTTAGCCTGCCCTGTTGTCTATCTCTCTCTGTCTCTGAGCGTTTTGGCCAGCAGGAAGATGATGGGGGAAGGGCCACATAGTTTTCTTCTCATCCTTCGAGAGGGCAAGAATGATATTTCAGAAGGAAGCCACAGTTGTGTCTCTCTATCCAGCCCTACTGACATGCACTTACTAGATATTTCTGCCAGATTCTGAGAGTAGATTGCCTGAATCCAAGCTGTAGAATGATTAGTAATTTTTATTTTCATCTGCGTTTTCATCCATCTTGCCACCTGATGAGAAGGTGGCATGAGGGGGTGCCAGCCAGATGCTAACTGGCATCTGAGTCTAGCTCACGCTATTCTTATTCTGCTGTCTCTCTGTTCGGAAATGTTACCCAGCATCATATCCCTAACTGCTGAAAACACCAGATCAAATCTGTGTGGGAGGGAAAGGCAGTCGAATAAAATTGAGTACGTTTCCTTTTATGTCTATGTATTTTTACCTATGAAGTAAGAGTGGACCAAAATTCTGTTTGGGGCCCATTAAGTTCTACTGTGAACAGATGATCATACAAACAATAAGTCACCCGCTCTGCAGTGCTTCCTTCTAACATATGGCCTGCTAATGACCACGCTGGCTTTGTCTCTAGAGTTTGCATTGAGCATCTGTGTGAGGAAGAGTGGTGGGTGTGAAGGCCGTGGTCATGTGGGCATGATTTCATTTTATCTGCTTATTAAGAAGACAGATGTCATTTCTGGGCCAAGTGTCAAGACCCAACAGGGTTACTTAGCAATTGGAATATTAGTTGGTAAACATTAAGTACTTCTGCACCTGAGACAATTTCCCCAAGGCAATTTAATTTGTAGGAATAAATACATTTAATTTCCAGCAGTTGGAATTTTTGACTCTGTACTGACATTCCGGAGCCGTGTCTGTATTATGCCCCTGCCAACCCATTATTAGGGCTTGTGTAGTAATAAAAATCAATGATTTCAGTTTAACAGCTCATTTTATGACTCAACTGACTGTCTTAACAATCAGTCTATTTGGGCATTTAGCTATTGAAGATTAAAGACCAAGCATCAGTACTGTGCATAGCAAGAGAGATGGTTTATCAGCTTTGGTCACTGCTCTTCTCACTGAACTCCTTTTCCCAGAGATACCTAAGAGGGCTAGCCATCATTAGTAGATGTGTTCACCCAGGTTTCTAGTTGCAGCCAATACTCTGCTTTGGGGAGGCTCCTACATCTGGGCCTCAGCCTTCCCCAGGCAGCTTTGCACCGATACTGAAGCCCTATACACAGCCGTGGCCTGGACACTGTTCTCTGCTCAGTGGGAGCAAAGAAGATGGGTCTTTGGCCTTGAAGAGCTCCTTGTATTATGGGGAGTACATGGATACAGATAAGTTTGGAGTTATTTTAAGTCTACCCTTAAAAGGACTTGGAAGAACAAGATCCTTCACATCCTGACCCCACATGGTCAACCCCGTCTTCTGGTGCCTCCCCCTCTGAGACACCCACACAAGGACTCTATGCTCCTGACCCCTTCGCTTACTGGGCATGCCCTGAACACACCATGCCCATTCAAATCTCTTTGCTTCCTCCATGAGTTCTGGATCTTTCTGCCACCTGGGATGCCCATTTGCATCTCACTGCATCCCTGCCTAGTGATTACTTATTCATTCTTTAAGGCTCACCCCAACACCTCCTCCTTTTTACAGTTTTCCCCTCAGTGTCTCACCTGTAGGAGGGTGGTTTCCAGCTACCTTTTGTATTTCGGATTGCATTGTATCACAGCTATTTGATTACGCATGGAAAACTGTGAACTCTTCAGTGGAGAGAAGTGTGACTTAGGTATCATTGCGTCCTCAGTGTCTAGTATAGGTGGTGGACTGAATGGTGGTCCTCCAAAAAGCAGATACAGCCCCTGGAACCTGTGACTGTGACCTTGTGTGGAAAGGGTGGCAATGGGGGAGGGGGTGTCTTTGCAGATGTGATTGGATTCAGGATTTCTAGATGAAACCATGCCGGATTATCTGGGTGGGCCCTAGGTTGGATGGCAAGTGTCCTTATAAGAGAAAGAAGAGGAGAAAATACAGTCACAGAGGAAGGGGCCAGGGTTGGAGATTTGGAACCACAGGACAAGAAATGCCTGGGGCCACTGGAGGTTGGAAAGGGCAAAGGCAGATTCTCCCATGGAGCCTTTGGAGGGGGTGCAGCCTGCCTACATCCTGATTTTGGACTTCTGGCCTATAGAATTCTGAGAGGATATATTCCTGGTGTAAGCCACCCAGCTTGTGGCAATTTGTTATGGCAGCCTTAAGAAACCAGTATACACAGAGACTGGTACAGAGTCAGAGCTTAGCTGTTGAATGAATAAACATTGATAATAATGTACTTAGAACATTTGAAGTGGTTAAAGATATTTCAGTGGTAAAGGGAAAGTCCTGAATGTGTCTTCTGCACACATTTTTATGAATCCAGTTGCAACCCTGGAAATCAGAGCTCACCGATAGTATTTCTTTTTTTATTATTTTTCTTTTTTTCTTTTTATTTTTTTACCGATAGTATTTCAAGCATTGAGCTCCTCCACAAATGACCAAGTGGCCTCTTACACCTTCAGCCCATAAGCCAAGCTGCACAGTGAGGGCAACTCCGTCCCCTCTGCTTCCAGTTTTCATCAGGGATGAGAGACTAAACTCCACTTTGAGCCCTCCAGTCAACCTGACAAGACATGGCAGATTGCGGAGGACAAGTGCACACAAAAGATCATCAATTAATCTAATAAAATTGATTTAAGGGCCTTTAAACTTGAGAGTGTGTTCAGTGCCTATGAAAGATCTTCCCAGTCCCTTAAAGTGATGAGATAAAATGATCAATCGCCCTTATCAACCTCGCTTTTTTGGTAATGTGATGGCGGGAATAGCTTCTCCACTATCAGATTAACCCTCATTTTGTAAAGGGTCTCTACACTCTTCTTCCCTCCTAAGTGCTCGGGAGCCATGCCGTGAAACTCATTTCTCCTTCATTGCTCGCCTCATATTGTATCGGAGGGGTGGTAGGAAGCAGTGTAGGACTAGCGCTGGCTCTTGACTGCCCTTTCTCTTGGAGATTTTCTCAGAGGCAGAGTTTTTTTAAATGTCATTTGAATTATAAAAATAGAAAAACGTTTGTTGTAAAAAAAAAAAATTCAACTCATTGAGAGTTACGTAAGTCAAAAGCCCCTTATTTTACTCCCTTCCTTTGAACAGTTTGATATATAGACTTCTGGACCCTTTACACATTTACCAAGATGTGTTTGTGTGTGTGTGTGCATATGTGCATGTGTGAGTGTGCATGTATTCATGAACATATATGACAATGTCTACAAAATTGAGTTCATTCAACAAACATTTTTCAAACAAATATTTTGATGGTACTGAAGACATGCCGAACTGGAATTGCCTCATTCATATTATTCCGCAACTTGCTTTTTGCTTAATTCACCAAGGACACATTAGTAGCTGGAATTTAGTTCCATCTCAGTCTTTTTGACAGGTGAGTGCTGTTTTGTTCATTTTGTAAACAAATATTTTTTGAGCACCTACTATGTACCAGCACCGTTCTAGGGGCTGGGCTCATAGCAATACACACAGCAGATAGGTGTCTGTCCTGTGGAGCATTTTAATCAAGACCTATTATTTATAAGCACTTAGTTATTTCTACTTTTTTTCTCTTCCAACAAATGCAGTAGTTAATAGCCTTAAATGTATATTTTGTTACACAGGTGTATTTCTAGGCCAGTTTCCCAGAAGTACAAGTGTTCTGTTCATTCATGTGGACTTGATAGTATTATAATTCACAAGCTGGAACAGGAGGTTTGAACTGCCCATCAAGACAGCGTTCATCAAATGGGCCATTTTCTTTCTTAACTGAAGGCTAATTACTTTCAGGTAGGTCCACTTCTCCTGCTTAGAATCCCTACTCTGCACTTGCCTGCCCTGGATTCTTTAAGCCACAGGACAGAGTTGTGTTGAGGGACCAGTGGCCACTTGCCACCAGGTGGTATGGCGAGAGAGTTTTTGGGTCTCCTGGCCCCACACAAATCCCACTCAAAAAACCCCCTCTTCTACCTGTGTAATGTGAACCTGTGCTTACTCTCACTTACCCCCAATGATGTGAGAATACATGAGGTGCAGCTCCAGCTTTCTATGAATTCTTCCTGAGAACCCAGTGTGATGGAGCTGCAAATCTGAAACATGAACAGGAAGGGCAACTCAATTATAAATAAGACCATTTGGTGACTTGCACATAATTTCTCTCTGAATTATTGCTGCTCTCTTATGAATACACATGGAGGCCCCTTTCAGAGAAGACTTCTTTAAGCAGAAGAGTTACTGAAGAAAGAATGTGCTAATCAGGCCCGTGCATTCATTTGCCACCCAACAAGAATTTATGGAGTACTTGCTAAATGAAAGACATTGTGTTAATTGCTGTTGATGATACACAAGAGGACTAAAACATGGGTACATTTTTAGAGCAGGAGAACGAGATCATGTAGGTGAATAACTGCTGTGTAAGGTGGAAAGCCATGAATGCCTAAGAGAAGTGAAGAACAAAGCTTTACTTGGAGTCCACGACGTCACTTCCCTGCACTGTTGATTGCTCTCTATCTCTGGGAGAAGCCACTCTTGCTTAATAAAAGATAATGATAATCTTGAGAAGGTTATTGAAATTGTCAAGGATGTAGCTGGAAGCAGGGTACATAGATCTGCATTCTACTTTCCTTGCCCTTTTGAGAATTAAAATATACAGCAGGCATTTTGCAAGCAGATTTACCCAGGCTCCTTCTGCCAAGGTTAATGAATCCAGAGCCTCATCAGATTTAAGATCCCACCTGGCAGATGTGTAGAATCCCAATAACTTATAAATTTGAGCTATCAGAATAGAGAAATCAAGCCTGTTTTTCAGGAACGAGATGTCTGAGCAGTTTGTTTCCATGTCTCCAAGGGGAGGGTGCTTGCCCTTTTAAAAAGAGAGCCCACGCTCCAGAAGAATTTCATTTTTCCTTGTCCTTTGGTCAAAGAGTTTCAGTGACCATCGTTGACTTATGGTTTTGGCCCATGATTGAGAATGTTTCTCATTTTGTGCCCTGTGTGTGAAATGGACCCTAGCATTGTTCCCATCCAGTTTATTTTCCCCTGACATAGGAAGGAAATGAATGATACATTATCTCCCTCCCACCAAAAATGATGAAGTCCAGAGTGGCAAGAGTTCATTCAGAGAACCGGCTGTAGCCAGCAGTTCCTTTTTTGCAAGCCAGCCTTGTCCTCTTCCCCTGTCTTATATCCTCTGCAGCTGTAGGCTGACTCTGCTTAAGCAGGAAGAGAGCCCTCTCCATGGCCAAGGAAGGAAAGTTGCTTTGTGGTTCTGGCTGGGGGCTATTGTTAACACTGTAGAGACAGTTAATTTCGCAAAGTTGACTCCATTAGCATCCCAGTTGGCATCTAGGATGATCTGAATGTGTGTGCCCCTCAACCCCCACCTGCCCAAACTCATATGTTGAAATCATCCATCCATAATACCATCCAGTGTGATGGTATTAGGAGGTGGAGCCTTTGGGAGGTGATTAAGTATAAAGACAGAGCCCTCATAACTCAGATTAATGATCTTATAAAAGAGGTCTGAGAGACCTCCTTTGCTCTTTCACCTTGTGAGGATACAGAGAAGTTTGCAACCCAGAAGAGGGCCTGCACCCAACCATGCATTCTGATCTGAGACGTCCAGACTTCAGAAGTATGAGAAAATACATTTCTGTTGTTCGTAAGCCATCTGTGCTATTTTGTTATAGCAGCCAGAACAGACTAAGACAGTGTCTCTCTTCTGTTGAAAATATTCATCAAGGGGGAGGATATAGTAGTAAGGGAAGGCTCTTGGATTTGGAAGATTGCCTTTGACTTTCAGCTTCATCATTGATGAGCTGTGTGATCTTGGGCAAGTCCCTTAAATATCTCCGAGCTTCCATTTCTCCATCTATAAGACGGGTGATTAAATCCATGAATCTCCATCACATGGGTTCTTTGTGGATCAGACGGATTATATGTATTGATCTTGAAATCTTTATTTATACATTATAACGCTTTATTCAAATATAAAACATTTAGTAATTTCTACTCTTGGCAACAGGGAGAAATCACCCAGGCTCCAGGACTGGTCGATGTTGCACCACAGGATCCAAACCCTGCTGGCCGATGTTTGCATGGCAGGATCCAACTTTAATATCTCTTCATCTCTTTTGCCTGTTTTCCATCTCTTTATATGCACTAAGGATGATGTCATCACTCTATCCCCTTCCTTGTTCACTCCGTTTCACTCGTCAGTTCTACATAATTTATTATTTGACTTTGCCTGCTGCGTTTCAAGTCTCAAAGTCTGTATTTTTCATTTCTAGAAGTTTTGTTTCGTTACTTTTCATATCTGCTTGTTTATTTTTCATAGGGTCTTATGCTTATGGTTTTCATCTCTCTTTTTAAGGTTTTTAACATTTTTTTTAATTTTATGGTCTCTGATCTGTTATCTCAAGTTCTTGGGGATACTAATTCTATTGTATTCACTGACTCTCACCTATAGTGGATTGTTTCCTCAGGTTTGTAATTTTAGGTTGTGAGCTCACCTTCTGTGGAGCTTCTGGGTTGCTTGGCTCAGGGTTGAATGTGGATGTCTCCAGTGAAGTTTCGTTTTTTTTTTTTTTTTAATTGAAGTATAGTTGGCACACAATGTTACACAGGTAGGTTTTGCATCTGCTTTTGCCACTCGCTCCTGGGTGTCATCACCTGGGGACTATGTTTCATGTAAATCTCTAGACTTGGTGTTTCTTTCTTTCTTTTTAGATTTTATTTATTTATTCATGAGAGACACACAGAGAGACAGAGATGCAGACAGAGGGAGAAGCGGGCTCCCCATGGGGAGCCTGATGTGGGACTCGATCCCGGACGCCCTGAGCCCCAAGGCAGACGCTCAACTCACCCAGGCATCCCGGCTTGGTGTTTCCTTACCATGTAGCCAGTATAAATTAAAATCTCAAACCCACTTAGGGGCAAGTTATTCTGAATTTTCAGGGCACACTGTTTTCATGCCCAGAGTTCAAGAGGAAACGGGTGAGTTTCCTTGTAACTTGTGCTCAGAGCAGATTTTTCTGAGTGCAGACAGCCTACACAATCACTGGGTTGAGAGGGAGATCCAGGGTGGCATCTTCTTCGTTGTGTTAGCATGAGCACCCACATTCTCTGAAGTTCAGTGTTCCCAACTCTCAAAAGCAGGTGCTATTGCTCGTCTAAAAGTGTTGCTATGAGAATCAGATAGAATGACAAATATATGTTAAGCTTATGGCCTCAAACCCACAATAAAGGAAGCAGTCCAACCACAGTAGCTGCTCTCCATCTCTCCAGTGCAGGGGTAAAGAAGCTCAGACCCAGAAAGAATCAGCCATGGCACTACTGGATGGGGCATTCTCCCTACTTCAGGGTCAGGCCATTATCCTTCCCTCAGAAACCCTTTCATGGGTGTACTTGTCCACACTTGGGTAAATTTACCTGCCCTTAAAAATAGAATAGCTGAGGGTTTTATTTTTCATTTTCTTCTTTTTCTTAAATTCTGTCTCAGACTTAGAACGGGGCCCTTGGCTGCAGCAGAAGAGAAGCCCAAGCTGAGGAAGGAGAGACCATCACTGTTTTCCTTGATAATGAAGGCAATTTTCTAACAATAAAGGAAGCACAGTAAAAGCTATCTCACATAATGGCTTTCATTACCCATTCTCCAGTCTTTTCTAAACAATAGGTTATTAGCCATATGCAATAGGGGATGAAGCTAATTGTTTTCCCTATTTTTTCAAATAAAGAAATGAGTTGTACAAAGTGATTTCTTAAGGACACTTCTAGTGCTAATATCCTGTGAATTGATTTAATGGAGAGCACCGTGGAAGAGTCAGAAGTTCATGGAGACTCAGAGTTCTGTTCATCTTTTTGTTTTCTTGAGTGGTAGAGACACATCCCTGTCTCACTCTACCCTCAGATGACAATAACAGCAATAGTCCTTTCTTACACCTTTGAAAAGACATGGGTTATCTAGGTTCCACTCTGTGACATGGCTGTACCACCCATCGTTCCTTTGTCATGGGGAGGAGGAGACTGGCAGGTCTTAGGGTTCAGCTTTCCCAATCATTTTCTCAGTGACTTAGAATCAAGAATTCCCTCGGCCTTGATCTGCTCATTTCTGAAGGGATTGATTCCCGCCTGTCCAGGGTTATCATGAGACTCTAATAAAATAGATATGCTTTGGAAGTGTGGAATCTGGCACAAATGGAAAGGAAAGGTAATTCTGTTGGGATGTTATATTGTCTATTTGGATTATGTACAGTAAACAGTTAACGTAACAGGCCTAACTATTCTTTAAAAGGCTCACTTAGAAGGTTGGCTGTTGGCTGGCATCTTGGACTTCTGATAAGAGTGGCTGACTTCACCCAAACTGTACAAACAATGTGGTTTATGCTGAACACCTGCCTTCTTTCTAAGAGACTGGAATGTTGGTACATGCTAGGCAGAAGGTACTCCGTAATCAACAAAAACGATGGATACTGAGTCTCTGATGAGCTTTCCTCATAGACAGCATTTCACACATGTTGGCATAGCTCTTTGCTGGGTGACATCCTATCTGACTCCAATGGGAGAGGATCTTGAAAGCTTATACTTGATTTTTCCAACTGTGTTCCATGCTCCTTCCCAATGCTGACTTTTCCTTCTATCCTTTTGCTGTAATAAATCATAGCCATAAAAAATAAATCATAGCCATGAGTATGACTATATACTGAGTCCTATAATCTTCCTACTAAATAATCAAACCTGAGGGTGGTATTAGGGATACCCTTGTGCAGATGCTCAATTAGGTCTGCGGCTTGAATTATACATTGTGCTGGACTCCCCTATGTACCTTATACTCCCCAACGCCTTGATGGCACAGAGTCAGAGCACAGGCTGTAACTCTCAGCAGGGCTAGTGTCTTGGAGAAAGAACAGGAGGCAGTGGGTCCAGCTGAAGCAGAAGAAATGGAGGCTACCAGAGCTGGGAAGATCCACATTCTCTGGAGATAAGGACTGGATTCTAGAAGAACAGGGAGGCACTCAAGTTGAGGTGGGGCAGAAAGAATCTGCCCGAAGGATTGCATGTGCCGGGCAAGGACCAGACCCATGTAGGTACTGTGGACCATTCCCAATACAATGGTTCTCCCTGAGGCCAGGGGTAGGACCCACCTAAAGGTGACACATGCTGGGGAAGATAGGGAGGGAGAGAAGGCTCCATGGGCTTTGTCTGGGTTCAGGTCTTGGCTACACACTTACTAGTGATTTGCTGCTGGGAAAAGGATTTACCTCCCTAGTGCCTCAGTTTTCCCATCTTTCAGTTGGGGAGATTAATAGTACCTCCTCACAAGTCTTTGGAAGGATTAAGTGAAACAATGTATGTAAGTGCTTAGAACAGTGTCTAGGATGTACCAAGCACTCAGTCAGACTGAACTCTGGTGGAGTTGGTGGAAAAACTATAAATTTAATGGCCCAGAAATCCCTGCCCCTCAAGCCAGGCAGCAGAGGCTGCTCACTGTAGGTACAGGGGCAGAGGTCCCCCTGGGCTTACACAAACCGGATGAAATCACAGCTGCCCAGTCATGCCTCCACTCTGATTTTCACTCTGTGACTCTTTGGGTCTGGATTTAACTCTTACTTAGCTTGGATTTTTCTGATCTCTTCACTGGCAACCATTTGGAGCCATGTCTTCTAAACTCTGCACCTGGCAGGGCTGCCAATGCATAACCCAGCCCCGTACAAAAGGCTAGCCTCATGCCTGATCTCCCTGGCTTGCTCTCTGCCAAGCTCCCTCCTCCCACCCAGCTGCTCCCAATGCATCATGAGTCAAAGCTGTTCTTAGTAGCTCATTCCCTCCTGGAATCTTCTCAAATCTCCCAGTGACAGAATTATCCTGTTCTTTTGGACCCAATTTGATGAATGTGGATGGCAGAAAGGCAGTGCAGTCATCCTATCTATTAAAGGTGGAAGCACACTCTGCTGCAGATTTGTGCTGCCCAGACTCTCACATTGCCTAATACCCATGACTGGGAAAAGAGCAATATGGCCATTTCCCCAGTCTGGGGCCTGGAGGTAGGGGTGGAGAAACAGAGGACAATGAAAAATGGAATAATATACTTGCTAAAGGAGTTCTGCAGACAACAGGTTCTCTAGACATAGGGCACTTTTGTGCTGAGCTAGTCAGAGGATCCATGGAGGCAGCTGGGCCAAAGCTAACCCCATTAAATATAAGGACTTGAATGGGAGATAGCAGGGGACGGTCTAAACACACAGGATAAAGCACAAATAATCTTGGCCTTTGAGTGAGGAGCAGAGGATTCAGAGAAGGAGGGGATTCTAGAAAAAAAAATTGGAAAGCTAAGAAAGGGCCAGATCTCAGTGAGCCTTTAATGAATATTGCCTACAAGTTTGGAATTCATCAGGCAGGTGTTGGGGATACCTTGAAATTGAGCATGGTCATGACCTTTGGAAAGTCTCTGTACTTGGAAGCAGAAGAGAGAAAACATTCGGGGCATTGGCCAGTGTTCTGAGGCAGAGCCAGCTGGTCTGCCCATGCTTAGAATTGTTGACCTGTCTCTTCTTCCTCACAGTAGACGCTATTAGAAAGGAATGACGTCATTAAGGAAAAAGGCAGCCAACATCCTATTCCTGAGGAGGATTGCTTAATGACATATGTTACATCTCCTTGTAATTATCAACTAATCAGCCTTCTAAGGAAGTAACTGACAACATTTGCAGCTTCTTTCTCTGAGCCAGGGAGTGAGTGAGGGTGTGTAAGAAATTGCTTAGCTTTTGAGCTCCTAGGAATTCTGGGTGAAGTCCCTTAGCAGCCTCTGGCCTCTCGTAAACCATGTGACCTCCATATCCAACCCCTTCTTCATGCCATTATTTCCATGAGGGCAGGGATGGTACAGTTAATGATAATGTGGACTTGCTGTTATCCCAGTGATTTCCCACACTGCAAGTCTACTTGACCAGTCTTGTCAGTCCTTCTGGGCACCTGATCCTTTGTTGATTTAACTCCAGAGTGGAATTCCAGAGGCTATTAGACCCATATGAGTTGAGGTGATTGAAGGAGATTGTCCTTCATGAGCTTCTTGACCAAGTATCTATTAAGACCATGACAAAAGATCTTACTGTAAATCTGATAATAATATAAGATTTAGTATATCTTTCTAAACTAAAAGAGTATTTTTTTTCTCCTTGAATTGTGCTAGGGGGAAAAAAAAGTCCCCTTTGGTCATCCCAACTTGTTATATGCCAGACCCAAGAGGGAATGGGGACATGCCAATCTCCTTGGGAGAATTTCAGAGGAAAAAGAATCCTCTGATTCTTCTGAGAAAACACGAAAAGAAGTGTGGAGGAAAAGCTTGGTAGATTCTCCACATAAGCATCTGGCAAAGATTATGTGACTTTCTCAGCTATATACTCACCCTGCTCACTTAATACCATGTTTGAATGTATAAAATCCAACATACTTAAAAATAGAAGAATTAGAAGGTGATATGTACAAAATCACCACTAGCTCAAATGGATGGTGCCCCAATTTGAAATTGAGAACAGTGGTTGCTGGTGTTATATTTTTAAGTAAAACTTTCCCTACGTCATTCAGTATTTTTTGAATGATATTTTAAGAGCACCATATATTTTATCATGAGGATACACCAAAACATATTTACCTACATTTCTGTTGGTGGAAATTCAGAAGCTTTTAAGTTTTTCTCTATGACAAATAATGTTTTGATTAAAATTCTTACACAAAAACTTTTTTTAAAAAAAGTCTTTAGTTTCCCCATCTGATTGCTTATCAGATTATGTCTGTTTTTTTTTTTAATTTCATTGTGGTGTGTTTATTTCATTGTGGATTTCTTTTTATGTATTCTGCTTGAGATTTGTTGAGCTCCTTAACCTGTGCATTGATGTTTTCCCTCAATTCTGGGACATTCTCAGCCATTACCTCTTCAAATATTGCCTCTGACCTCTTTTATCCTCCAGGATCTCACAAACCCTTGTCAGACCTTGTTGTATTCTCTTTATAACTTATTCTTTCTCTCTTTTTTTAAAGATTTCATTTATCTATTTATGAGAGACACACAGTGAGAGGCAGAGACTTAGGCAGAGGGAGAAGCAGGCTCCCTGTGGGGAGCCTGATGTGGGACTCGTTTCTGGGGCAACGGGATCATGCCCTGAGCTGAAGGCAGATGCTCAACCACTGAGCCACCCAGGTACCCCAACCTATCCTCTTTTATGTATTTTTCATTTGCTTTGTCTTTGTGTGCTTTGTTTTTGAAAGTTTCTTCTGACCTATCTTCCACTTTAAAAATGCTCTCTGCATCTGTGTCTAATCTATTAAACTATCTATTGAGCTTTAATTTTAGTTACTTAACTTTTCAATTCTAGATTATCTCTATTTTCTTTTTCAAAACCTGCTGTTTCACTTTTTATATAGTTTCCAGTTTCCTTCCAAAATGTTAAGCTTACTTAAATCTTTCTGTATAAAATTCAAGAGTTGAAGGTCCTTGGACTACTCAAATAAAATGAAGTGGACTTGTAGCCTGTGGAAGGGCAGGTTGATTTCTAATAGACTGTTACTCTTAGAACAGCCTTTCATTGTTATAGCCAAAAATGGAAGGTGGTTTATCAGGTAGCCCATCATGGTGGGCCCTGAAGTCTAACTTTTTACCTTTCTGATCTTTTGAGGTTGCCATAAATGGAGTCCCCACTTTCCATAATGGTGAATAGCTCTGGGCAGAAGCAAACCTAGTGCTGAGATTCTCTCCCTTTATTCCAGTCTCAGCAAAATCTCAACTCAATAATTTACATTTTGTTCATCTCTAATGATTTTAGCAAGGTTAAAAAAAATTTAAATCCAGTTTCTTTCATTGTTTTCAGCTGGAAAGTTGTCCAAATCACACAATCCAACATTCTCAAAGTCAGAAATCATTATTATTTTCTAGGATAAATTAGTAGGCATGGAATTTCTACATCTAAGACTTGTATGCTGTTAAAACTTATGAGACATTTTGCCAAATTACTTTCTAGAAAAGTTGTTTTCTTATGTGACTCCTTTGTCCTTTTACCCTCCTAGTTTTCTGTTGATATCTTAGAGGCCATTCTTCTAAGTACTCCAAAACCTGTAGCAGGTTTTAAATTATAGCTGCAAGTCAGATGTGGAAAAATGTTGGCCTTGTTTTTCCAAACTTGAATACAACTTGATCTCTAGCCCCCATTTTCACTGATGATGAAAAAGAAAACTAATCTTGCCATCTCGAGGGAATTCAGTTTCTTCCAATTTAAACCTCTATTTCTCTGAAGTCAGTTGTTCAGCTAAATCATGATTACACAGGCAGTTCTCTGTAAGGGCTCCTCTTTTT
Organism: Nyctereutes procyonoides; assembly: GCF_905146905.1. Taxonomy (NCBI): domain Eukaryota; kingdom Metazoa; phylum Chordata; class Mammalia; order Carnivora; family Canidae; genus Nyctereutes; species Nyctereutes procyonoides. The sequence continues at coordinate 76,041,864 of NW_026575126.1, forward strand.
CCTCAAATGGTCTTCCTCTTCTGCTTCCCCTTTTGCCTAACTCCTAGGAGCAAGCAGGAGCTGGCATTGTACAATGGTAATGGGGTGAGGAGTCTGGGCTACAAGCTGTACTCTATTACCTTCCTGGCACCTGTTAATGTCTTCTACCTCCCGTCTTCAATTTTATCCCCTATGTATTCACTGCTGGTGTCCTTGGTCCTCGTTCTGAACTCTAGGCATAATATTTACCCATTCTATGCTTTCCAGGACCCTGGCTCCTTTGATCCAATCTGTTTGGCCTTTTGCCACCCCTCCCCTGGGAAATGAGGGATCATCAGGATTTCCTTCAAGCCAAGTGGTAGCTATGACACTGGGAGCACTATTAGAAGTCTTCTACCTGCCTAAATATCACTCAACCATCTCTGTCCCATGGCCTGGGCACTCTGCAAGACAGCATCCCTCCTGCAGAGTGTTAGGCAGTGGTGGGGAGGAAGAAATTTTCTATGTTCTTCAAAATCCTTCTAGCTGGACTAAAGATCAAATTAACAGTACTTACGGGGAATCCACACAGATAGGAAATTCTAAAGACAGTAGGCCCCATGAGGATTATATGAACTAAGGAGAGGCATAGGGTGCCTGAGGATACAAAGGGAGGAAGACCATTAGCAGGAAGGTAAGAGGAGATGTTTGGAAAACAAAACTTGCCCTATTATGCAGATGCGCTTTTTTTTTTTTTAAGGTAAAGAGGAATCTTTTTTAATAGCTTTCATCTTAGTTCAGGCTCTGTTTTCCAGTGTAAATTTAGACATTTGAGGAGGAGACAAAGTTCTTTTCTGAATCTGCTGGGCTTTGTTGCTTTTATTTTATTTTTCCTTTTTGAAGATTTTATTTATTTGAGAGAGAGAGAGAGAGAGTGTGTGTGTGTGTACATGAATGGGGGGAGGGGCAAAGGGGGAGAAAGACTCTTAAATGGACTCTGTGCCAGGCATGGAACCCAGTGCAGGTCTTGATCTCATGACCCTGAGATCACAACCCAAGTCAAAATCAAGAGTTGGACACTCAAGCAACTGAACTACCCAGGCATCCTGTTATTGTTTTTAACTCAAAATAATCATCATACTAAAGTGGCCCATTTGGGGGTGATCTCCCTTTGGCCCCCACAGCAGCAAGCAAAGCATCCATCCCTTTGCCTTCCTAGTCTCAAATCTATTTGTAGAATTTCTCTCCCCACACCCTGAGTTCCAACCTGAGCAGTGGAACTAAACTAAAACCCCCTCAGAGAAGATTTGGCCTCAGGTCTATCTGTCTCCACTCTCTACAGACTTTGCCCCCAACCCACAAAGAATTAGCCTTCTTTGGGGATTGGGAACATTCCCTCTGTCAGTAGTTCTCAACTCTGGTTGCATTTTTGAATCAAATATGGATGTAGAGCAGTTGAATCCAAGTGTCTGGTAGTGAGCCCAAGCACAGGTAGTTTGTCAAAGCTCCCCAGGTGATCCCAGAGTGAGCCAGCATTGAGACCCATGGCCATGTCTCAACCTCCATCTTCTGCCTTTGCTTGATATTTCAAAGGAGGTTCAGATTTAGAAAACACTTTTCTTCTATGCATGGCTAATGCACTTGAAATCTTGGTTTGAAGACTGTTTCAGTAGTTTCAAGAGTTGGCTTTATAGTCACAACTGAAAATTAACACTTCTTTGCTTCTTTTCATCTTAGTTCTGACAGTCTTTACTCATCTCAAAGCTATGACTGCCTCTTGATGAAACAGTGAATCCAGAATAGAAAAGCATACTCATATATTTCAAAATATGTATCTTCTTGGACTACTTTCTTATAGCTACTTGACCACTAATCTAGCCCATAAATAAGCAAGGCCATCAGAAAGCTATGTTCTTACTTTGACCTCATTTTGGCCTTGAAAACAGTTGTCTTTGTCTCATTATACTTGCCTAAATGCTGTGGGCCAATGCTGAGGAATGCTTTAACAGATTTGTGGAGTTGGTATTACTGAAGCAGCATTTTGAGGAGACGGTTCACCAAGTTGCTCAGTGGAGAAATATCTTTTGGGTCTTAAAGGCCAAGTATCTGTACTTCTCTATTAAAAATCTTTTAGGCACTGCAGCTGATTCCAATAACTCTGTTTGCAGTAATGCCAGAAAGCCTATGCTGCATTTGTGACACACCTTTATTAAGTATGCGTTATGTGCGCTAAGCTCAACTTTGACATCATCTTATCCTGCTCACTTCCCCTTTGCCTGCCTATTCTCATTTACTTCTAATTGTATTTTATCCCATGGTGCCTGCATTTATATAGGATGTCCTCAAACCTTCTCAGAAAGATACTCAACCATGCACACACCTCAATACTCTTCCTTTGGTAGGGTAGGAAAAATAATTTTCCTTTTATCTTTCTAGGTTCTTGGCTGAAAATTCCTCCCTGTAATAAAAAGAATAATAGGAGAAAAACAAGCAGAAATTTGATAACATGTATTCCTTTCGTATACATGGGAGAGACCAAGGAAAACTGATAACTCCCCAAAATGGCTCAACCCACCATCCTAAATACCAAATTCAGCTAAAGACAAAAGAAAGATGGTGGGGAGAAGGGAGGCTGTCAATGGGGGTGGCCAGAAAAAGCACAGTAAACACGCTTAAGGTTTGTTACAGCGATTTAAGTGGATGCCCTCTCTACTGATGAGAGTTTCTAAGGACTTAGGGTCATCCTTCCCTTCCCAGTACAGAGAAGGTGGCACCCTTACAAATGGAGATTTCCTATATAAATGTAAATTTCTCTTTCCAAAGGGTAGGTTTTCAGAGCTTCTCCTACGTCTGCTGTTTCTTAAAAATAGCCAGCTCAAGATAATCCTTATATCAAAGAGGCATATTTTGGGCTGGTATATTCTGTGCATCTTCCCTCTCTTTAGAGAACAACTTGTGTTGCTAGCCTGATGCCACTTTTGAGTGTGCAACCCCAAAGCCTTTATCAGATTTGTTCTCACATCAACCCTGGAGGCTAGAGAAGTACTATTATTCCCTTTTTCCAGATGAGAAGGACACTCATCCATCTTTTAAGTCTTTCTCTCCCCAAGTCCCTTATCTATTCTTTTGAAAGTTACCTTTTTTGCCCATCACCCAGTATCTTGTCGCTCCACATGCAGTCTGTACTCCCCTCCAGGGCTCGTGTTCTAGAATAGAGTTTGGCAAAATTTTTCTCTAAAGGACCAAATAGTAAATATTTTAGGCTTTACAATCCAAGAGGCAAATTCAAGGCTATTATGGAGTTACCTACAAAAAAGAATAAAAACCAATTTCCACAAATATTTTATTGATGAAATCCTAAATTTAGTAATAAGACAGTTTTTTGGAGTTCATGTCTACTGATGAGGATAATTGGATTTTTGTTGGGAGAGAGCTAACATTTTCCTGGTGTTCTCATCTTCAAATCAATATGTTCACCTATGAGAAAGCATTCTTAGCTCTTGGGTTGGAAAAAAAAAAAAGCTGTAGAGTATGCTGACCCCGGTTCTAGACCTTTATTCTTTATCTCTTCCCCAGACATTCACCCAACCTATGTTTCATCTCATAAGACAGCTAACCAGATGCTTAAATATACATATATATGAAGTGTTGATGGCTGATAATGGCTTAATGTGTTAACACTTCTTGAGAAACTGTGCTTTTACAAAAATTGTCTTCAATGGATTATTTGCAAATCAATTCCCAAAGCCTACAGAAAATATGATTAGCAAGGAGCAAAAGTGTTATGCTGAGAAGATTACTTGTAGAGAACATCTTACTAGAGAATTTTGATATGGTCTTTGTTTTAATAAAACAAGCCCAGGCAAAATCAGCCAGCCAAGGAAATGCGTTTGAGACTGGCAACTTCAATCCTCACTCGCATTTTCTGCATCTGTGAAAAATCACACTCCGGAGAGATGAGCATTTCCTTTATCCTCCACAAGGAAAGGCTCTTAATACCCAGACAGTTCACTTCCCAATCTGGAAGAAGTTGTTGTTTCAGCGTGAATTAATCTCTTAAGCAACGAAGGGGAATGTGCTACCTCCATTTAACAGACGAAGCACTGGCCTTTGGGTCCTATTTTCTTGTGAGATATTTGTGTGCTGGATACATTTGATTTTTAAAAAGGCAGCGGTACTTACCCTTTTGGTATTTATATGTATAGCAGAGGCAAATGGAACTCTGAGTATTAAATCACTGTACTGTGCCAGTTGAGAATTCGATGCAAGCCAGCCAACTCCTTCCCCCAAATTGTATTTTTAGTGTTTAGCAGCTGCAAGTTCCCAGAAATCTTCAAAGCGGGACCACTTATTCCACCCAGTGTGAGAGCTCTTAGTTGCTGCCTGTTTTTGATGATCTTGTTTAGGAGGCAGCAGGATACCTGGGAGGCTGTGGGGTCAGACACCACCAGGTTGCTCCCGGGTCTGCACTTACTTGCATTTGTCTGCCCTTGGCCAGTTCACCTCACCTCTAACCTCAGATTCTTCCACTGGAAAATGGGGCTATAGTATCTACCAAGGAGAGCTGCTTTGAGGATTAGGGATAACTATGAATTGTCCTAACATAGCACTGGATACATCCGCCCTGCGCCCCTCCTCCCCAGTTCTCCTCTCCCATTCCTGCTCTGTCTTTTGGGCACTTTAGCACATCAGTGTCTGTGCCACAGGATGACTAAAGAAGAGTGACATCCACATGAGACACCCTTTCTGTGTATTAGGAAATGGTGTAAACATGCTCATTGCATATATTATTGTAACAAATGCAGTGAAATAAGTACATTTTGGGTAAACAAGATGCTTATTGCTGAAGAAGTTGACAATACCACCAAAATACCCAGTTCAGGTTGTACCCTGGGAACGGGATTTGTAGAAACTCAAGGATATCTGCAGTGATGGTGTAGAGTTTTATATGCTTTTCCTACAAATGAGTTCTTAGCATTAGAAAGCTCAGTAGAGGCACCTAGGTGGCTCAGTCAGGTGTCTGGTTCTTGATTTTAGCTCAGGTCATGATATTGGGGTTGTGGGGTTGAGCACCATGTTGGGCCTCTGGGCTCTGTGGAGAGTCTACATGACAGTCCCTCTCTCTGTCACTCTGACTGTCCCCCTGCTCTCTCTCTTTCTCTTTCTTTCTCTTTACCTCTCTCAAATAAATATGAGCCCTGGACCCCTGACTCATGGATCATCAGCCTCACATGAATTTGGAAACATGGCCACCAGAGACAGGGACAGGAGACAGCAGGGACCTTTGAAAGCAGCAGGAGGTATTAGGCAGGCAGGGCAAAGCAAGGGGCAGACACCTCAGCTCTAGTACCCTCCGTGGTGATCAAGACAACTAGCCACATAGTGACATGCACACACCCTGGTAGGAGCAGACACTGAAAATCAGGAGAATTAGGGGCAGAGGAAAGACCCCTCCCACTGAGGGTTTCCTTCTGAAGACAGCACACCACCTAGTACACAGGCCACAGATCAGCAGAGTCTCCATTTTCTAGCATCTTCCTTCCCCTCTACCACTGCTCTTCCCACTCCAATGGCCTTGCTAACCAGTAATAACAAGGGTCAACCAGAAAACATCTTTACTAAGAAACAACAACAAGAGATAGTGTTTGTTTGCTAAGACGGAATCACGTGTGCTTTTATCTCCTCAAGTCCTTGGGACTAAGCCTAACAAAGGTATCCTCCATTGCCTTATCATGCCTGTTGACCAGATGAACGAATGAGTGAATGAGTGAACACACGTGACCCCTACTCTGATCCCCTTCCCACAGTTTATGTTAAGGCATTCAGGATGGAAAGTCTGCCATCACATGATGGTTAAGGTGCTAGGAGCCATGGAGGTGGGATTGCACACACATTCTCTTGGACTCTCCATGCAGAGGCATAGACTTTGCACTTAGTTGTGGAGGTGAGAGATGGCCTCAGCATGGGCTGGACATTGCAGGCTGGGCAGACATTTCTCTTGGGGCCATTCTGACTTCTCCACTCTCTTCCCTGGGGTGTTTTCACACACCTGCCCTAGTACTTAACTCAAACGTGATACTCCTGTGCCATGCCCTACCAGACTTTCTCATTTCCCTTTCCTCCTGGAATGCAGGTCACCTCCTCTGAAATGTTTCCTGGAGTGACACCATTTGCTGGGACACTTCCTTACCAGCTTCTGCCCCCTTGCCTAAATCCCCCCTGTCTGTCCATCATCCTTCTACTGTTCTTTTAAACTTCTCTGTAATAATTCACATGTATTAAGCACAGAACACATCTGTTTTTCATTATCTTCTCAGATTATTACCACAATCCTACTAGGGTCATCAGGGCAGTTTCATGCCCAGTTTATGGATAAAGAGACTGAGTCACCGATGGTTGGATGACCACCTAGCAGGATGTTTAGATGAGTGTGTCTTCCCTGAACCCAGGGGCGATGTGTTTCCTCCCATTCTAGATTGAGGACCGTGGTGCTCAACATGATATCATCATTTATCCCAGATTGAAAATATGGTGTTTAGCCTAAAACTTTAAATATTTTGGGACCTTCTTTCCAGAGTGCTAAATAGACTGTCTCCATGAACAGAGAGTAAGAATGGAGATAGAACCACCCCTCTGCTCTCCCATCTCTTTGGTCTGATGGCAATTGGAAATTTGGGGCTCATATTTATAATGTAACATAACAACCAAAGCAAGCTTGAGGATTGTTATTATCAGTTCCATATTTTTATGGTGGCAAAATACATATAAAATTTATGATATTAACCATCTTAAGTGTACAACTCGGTGGCATTAAACACATTCACAATGTTGTGCAGCCATCACCCCTTTCTCCTTTCGGAACATTTTTATCACTCTAAATGGAAACCCTGTACCTAAGCAGTCACTCTCTGCTACCCCTTCCCCACTGTCCCTAAAAACTACTAAGCTGCTTTCTATCTCTATGGATTTGCCTATTTTGGATATTTCATATAAATGGAATCATATAATCTGGGACTTTTTGTGTCTGGCATTTGTCACTCAGCATAATGCTTTTGAGGTTCATCCGTGTTACAGTATATATTAGTATTTTATTCCTTGCTATGGCTCAATAATATTCCATTGCGTATATACACTATATTTTGTTTATCCATTCATCCATTGATGGATGTTTGGGTTGTTTCCACCTTTTGGCTATTGTGAATGATGTTGCTATGAATGTGTATGTACAGGTTGATATGGGAACACCTGCTTTTCTTTATTTTGAGTGTATAGCTAGGGGTGTGGCTGGAGCAGAGAGGGCAAGAAGGGAGGTCAGAAAAGCCCCAGGAAAACAGACTCTCTAGATGGAGTCTGGTGGGCTATTGTGAGACCCTGGCTTTTGCTTTGAAGGAAATGGGGAATCATTGGAGGGTTTCCAGCAGAGGCATAGCTTGATCTGATTTATATTTTAGTAGATCATTTTGGATGCTGCGTTGAGAGTTTACCGAAGATGAGCAAAGGTGGAAGCAGAAGCCAGTTAAAGGCCACTGTGGTTATGCAGGTAATATGATGATGATGGCCTGCCCTAGATGGTGGCAGCGAAGGTGGCAAGAGGTCATCAGATCCAAGGTGTGTCTTAAGGTAGAGCCTAAGGATTTTCTGACAGTTTGGCACTGAGGCCGACACTAGGGTTTTTATCTCAATATTTTGGAAAAATGGAGTTGACATTATCTAAGTAGGAAGGACTGTGTGGGGGGCAGATTTGAGTGGGAAGAAGGTTAAAAAATCTCATTTTGGCCACGTTAGAAAGATCTCATAGACACAGGAGATGTTGAATAGATAATTGGATATGCCAAGTCTGGAGTCCAGAGGAACAATTCAGACTGGAGTGTAAATTTATAAGCTATTAGAATATAAATGTTGAAAGCCCCGAGAGCAAACAAGACCACCAAGGAGTGAATATAAATGGAGAAGAGATCCAAGGGTTCTGTCCCGGAGTCCTCTGGCCTTGAACACCAGAGAGAAAAGGAAGAATCAATGAAGAAGATTGTTAGGAGCATCCAGGAAGACAGCCAGGCATGTGTGGTGCCCTGGATGCCCAGTGGAGATCCTGCTTCCAAGGAAAGGGAATGAGCTGCTGGGTCAGATGCAGTTGGAAGGACACACATGATGAGGTCTGAGCATTGGGGATTTCATTTAGGAAGAGTCATTTCTGACCTTAACAAATGCACCTGCAATGGAGCGGTGAGGGTGAAAGCCTGATCGAGTGGGTTTGAGAGGGAACCGGAGAGAGGAATCGGTGGCACAGGTATAGAAAGTGCTTTAAAGGGGTTTTGCTGTCAGAGGAAATGTAAAATGAGGAGAGGAGGGGTGGCTCTAAGGGAAATGGGTGGAGAAGGGGATTTGTAGCTACTAGGAATACTCCAGCCCAGGAGGCAGGCCAATAATGTACAATATTATTCCTAAAGGTACCTAGGATCTTTTCTTTTTGAGGCACGATGAGGACAACAGATCAAGAGGTCCAAGCCATTGAAAAGATAGTTTGTTACAGCTCCCAGAAGGATGCATGCCATGCCGTGCAGGGTCATATGAGGAAGCACTTGGGTCAGTCAGGAGGCAGGAGGAGTGAAGGGAAAGCACTGGCTACTGTGATTTCTTTCAAGAAGGAATAGGCAAGGCAGGATAGGCAGCTGATCAGACTTAGGATCGGCTAGTTGGAATAATTTTGGCAAGCTCTGGGTTATAAGGGCTGCCTCCAGTCAAATGTTTCCTGGCCCTGGGATGATGGGGCAGGGAGATACTGCCTCCTGGAGCATAGGAGCCAGATAATGGCTACAAGTGTGGACTTTGGGTTGGTTAGTTTCCATAGGAAAGGCATGCTCCCCAGTGGGTCTTCTGCTGTCTCTAAGAATTGGCTGTCTTCCTCAATTTCTTTCAGAAGTGTTCTATAGTTTTTAGGGTATAGATCCTTTACCTCTTTGGTTAGGTTTATTCCTAGGTATCTGATGCTTTTGGGTGCAATTGTAAATGGGATTGACTCCTTAATTTCTCTTTCTTCAGTCTCATTGTTAGTGTATAGAAATGCCACTGATTTCTGGGCATTGATTTTGTATCCTGCCATGCTACCAAATTGCTGTATGAGATCCAGCAATCTTGGGGTGGAGGCTTTTGGGTTTTCTATGTAGAGTATCATGTCATGGACGAAGAGGGAGAGTTTGACTTCTTCTTTGCCAATTTGAATGCCTTTAATGTCTTTTTGTTGTCTGATTGCTGAGGCTAGGACTTCCAGTACTATGTTGAATAGCAGTGGTGAGAGTAGACATCCCTGCCTTGTTCCTGATCTTAGGGGAAAGGCTCCCAGTGCTTCCCCTTTGAGAATGATATTTGCTGTGGGCTTTTCGTAGATGGCTTTTAAGATGTCGAGGAAAGTTCCCTCTATCCCTACACTCTGAAGAGTTTTGACCAGGAATGGATGCTGTATTTTGTCAAATGCTTTCTCTGCATCTAATGAGAGGATCATGTGGTTCTTGGATTTTCTTGCTGATATGATGAATCACATTGATTGTTTTACGAGTGTTGAACCAGCCTTGTGTCCCAGGAATAAATCCTACTTGGTCATGGTGAATGTACTTAATGTACTATTGTATCCTATTGGCTAGTATCTTGTTGAGAATTTTTGCATCCATGTTCATCAGGGAAATTGGTCTATAATTCTCCGTTTTGGTGGGGTCTTTGTCTGGTTTTGGAATTAAGGTGATGTTGGTCTCATAGAATGAATTTGGAAGTACTCCATCTCTTTCTATCTTTCCAAACAGCTTTAGTAGAATAGGTATGGTTTCTTCTTTAAACGTTTGATAGAATTCCCCAGGGAAGCCATCTGGCCCTGGACTTTTGTGTCTTGGGAGGCTTTTGATGACTGCTTCAATTTCCTCCCTGGTTATTGGCCTGTTCAGGTTTTCTATTTCTTCCTGTTCCAGTTTTGGTAATTTGTGGCTTTCCAGAAATGCGTCCATTTCTTCTAGATTGCCTAATTTATTGGCGTATAGCTGTTCATAATATGTTTTTAAAATCATTTATATTTCCTTGGTGTTGGTAGTGATCTCTCCTTTCTCATTCATGATTTTATTAATTTGAGTCTTCTCTCTCTTCTTTTTAATAAGGTTGGCTAATGGTTTATCTATCTTACCCTAAAAACTATAGAACACTTCTGAAAGAAATTGAGGAAGACACAAAGAGATGGAAAAATATTCCATGCTCATGGATTGGCAGAATTAATATTGTGAAAATGTCAATGTTACCCAGGGCAATTTACACGTTTAATGCAATCCCTATCAAAATACCATGGACTTTCTTCAGAGACTTAGAACAAATTATTTTAAGATTTGTGTGGAATCAGAAAAGACCCCGAATAGCCAGGGGAATTTTAAAGAAGAAAACCATATCTGGGGGCATCACAATGCCAGATTTCAGGTTGTACTACAAAGCTGTGGTCATCAAGACAGTGTGGTACTGGCACAAAAACAGACACATAGATCAATGGAACAGAATAGAGAATCCAGAAGTGGACCCTCAACTTTATGGTCAACTAATATTCGATAAAGGAGGAAAGACGATCCACTGGAAGAAAGACAGTCTCTTCAATAAGTGGTGCTGGGAAAATTGGACATCCACATGCAGAAGAATGAAACTAGACCACTCTCTTTCACCATACACAAAGATAAACTCAAAATGGATGAAAGATCTAAATGTGAGAAAGATTCCATCAAAATCCTAGAGGAGAACACAGGCAACACCCTTTTTGAACTTGGCCCCAGTAACTTCTTGCAAGATACATCCACGAAGGCAAAAGAAACAAAAGCAAAAATGAACTATTGGGACTTCATCAAGATAAGAAGCTTTTGCACAGCAAAGGATACAGTCAACAAAACTCAAAGACAACCTACAGAATGGGAGAAGATATTTGCAAATGACGTATCAGATAAAGGGCTAGTTTCCAAGATCTATAGAGAACTTCTTAAACTCAACAGCAAAGAAACAAACAATCCAATCCTGAAATGGGCAAAGGACATGAAGAGAAATCTCACAGAGGAAGACATAGACATGGCCAACATGCACATGAGAAAATGCTCTGCATCACTGGCCATCAGGGAAATACAAATCGAAACCACAATGAGATACCACCTCACACCAGTGAGAATGGGGAAAATTAACAAGGCAGGAAACCATAAATGTTGGAGAGGATGCGGAGAAAGGGGAACCCTCTTACACTGTTGGTGGGAATGTGAACTGGTGCAGCCACTCTGGAAAACTGTGTGGAGGTTCCTCAAAGAGTTAAAAATAGACCTGCCCTACGACCCAGCAATTGCACTGCTGGGGATTTACCCCAAAGGTTCAGATGCAATGAAATGCCGGGACACCTGCACCCCGATGTTTCTAGCAGCAATGTCCACAATAGCCAAACTGTGGAAGGAGCCTCGGTGCCCATCGAAAGATGAATGGATAAAGAAGATGTGGTTTATGTATACAATGGAATATTCCTCAGCCATTAGAAATGACAAATACCCACCATTTGCTTCAACATGGATGGAACTGGAGGGTATTATGCTGAGTGAAGTAAGTCAATTGGAGAAGGACAAACATTGTATGGTCTCATTCATTTGGGGAATATAAATAATAGTGAAAGGGAATAGAAGGGAAGGGAGAAGAAATGGGTAGGAAATATCAGAAAGGGAGACAGAACATGAAGACTCCTAACTCTGGGAAACGAACTTGGGGTGGTGGAAGGGGAGGAGGGCGGGGAGTGGGGGTGAATGGGTGACGGGCACTGAGGGGGGCACTTGACGAGATAAGCACTGGGTGTTATTCTGTATGTTGGCAAACTGAACACCAATAAAAAATAAATTTATTATTAATAATTAAAAAAAGAATTGGCTGGCCCTAAGAGGGGGAGTCTCTCCCCCATGCACAAGGCCCTAGATGCCAAAGCATCAAGAATACAGAGAACAAGAAAAGACATTTGATACAGGTGTATTAGGGGAGGGGGGATTGCTGGAGTGAGGTCCTGAGTAACAGGAGAGAACAAGTGGAAGGGTCGGGCTCGGCTAAGAGCACGAGTTCGATTGAGCCAAGAGTTCAATTATAACAAAGGGAAGGAAAGCAGGTGACAGCCCTCAGTGAGTAGATGTGGGAGGCAGGGACATTCGCTTTGGTTTGCTGCCTTTCTAGAGAAGTAGGAAGCAAGGCAGTCAGTTGAGAGTGAGAAAGGAGATGTAGCAGAACCTTCTAGGTGGGTGAGGGAGAAGTAACTCCAGCCCAGGAGCAGGAACTCAGGGCAGCACAGGGCCCCACTGGATGCTCACAGCCTGGATTTAAAACAGGCCCAGCCCATGTGGTTGTGTGCTTCTCCACCTGCATCCCACTGTGTGCTCAGGTGTGTAGCAGGAGAGGATTGCATGCCTCAGCACTAGGGTTTTGCCAGCCGAGTACAGCAAAGGGGGATGGCTCCAGGGGACCATGATGCCAGCTGATGTGGCTTTAGGCTGGCTAGAGAGGGGTCCGCAGGGCCAGTGGGACAGAAAGACAGTAGGGCCGCAGCGCTCAAGGAGGCGAGCCGGAAAGCTGGGGGTGGTCATTAGAATTGAGGCTGCTTGGTCAGAAAGCCAGGATTTTTGTTTCCTTATTTTTGTAAGGTGTATTTTCTCTAAGGTAGGGATTCCTTTTTTTTTTTTGTGACGTAGAAGATTAATGTTTTTCAGAAAGAAATGCATTTGGAAGGGTGGGTAGGACTTGCATAGACGGAGGTGGTCTTGGGGAGGATGCTTCCGAGGAGGAGGTACAGCCATAAACTGGGACACGCTTTCTGAATGACGAATGGCCGGAGCGACCAGGCCGTGGAAGCTGGGAGGTGTACAGCTGAGCAGGTGGTGAGTAGGACAGCGAAGCTAAGGAAGATCCTGTCCTTAAGTGGGGAGAGAATGGGGAGCCAGTGAGGGGTCTTGGAGGGGACACTTAGAACCCAGAGGGGCCCTTCAGCACCTATAAGAAGAGGAAGCAGGGCCATCGAGAAGGTTTTGGCTGGGGTGGAAAGCCTCCCTTCCTCCTCTGCCTCCCGGCTGGAACTGTTGCACATGTTGCATATATTCTGCGCAACAGCAACAATAAAAGTGATTATTTTTAATTTCTGTTCTTCTCCTCTGTAATAGAGCTATTAGACTTTGGCAGATCCCTTAATATGATTATCGTTTTTGAATGATTTCGAATTGAAATGTTTGCACTGATGGTGGTAGCTGCAGCTGAGTCTGGGGAGCAAGGCAGTAGGCGCACGTCCCAGGATCCCGAGGCACCGTCAGCCGGAGCGGGCACCCCTGCGCGGGTGGCAGGGAGACTGGGGGGGAGCAAGCTTGGCCAAGGATGGTGTCTGGCCAGCCCTGCCCGCAGCATGGCGGCTCCCAGGTTGGGGCTGGGAGATGGTGTTCTGCTGGACACCCACTCCTCCCTGTGCAGAAAGACAGCTGCTCATCAGCAGTCCCACTGGAGAGTTCCAGAATTCAGAGCAGTTGTCCCACTGACCTCACGAGAAATGCTGGCTGGCCCTAGCCGTGGGTGGGGACACGTGTTTCATTCTTCAGTCTCCACGTTCCCCAGTTCCACAGAAGCCACCTGCTGGGAGCCCTGAACCCCTCCCAGCGCGGTGTGGCAGGTCTCGGAGCCCTGCTCCTGTAGCGCGGGAGCCTTGGCCTCCCTAGTGACAGCAGCAAGGCCACCTCCTGGGGGCTGATCTCCAGGCTGGTCCCAGCCTCCCTCTTCCACTGTCCCTGTCTGGTGCCACCTCACTAGAGAGCCAAGATGTGGAATGCTGTACACCGTGGCAGGTTTTTTCCCCCGTGGCCTTTAGGGGACCTTTTCACAGGCCAGCTCCGACAGTAAGGGTCACGTGTCTGTTCCACGTCTCCATCTCCTCAGGACCAGCCACCCACCCTTCACCTTCAGCTTCTGAGGGCCTGCCCCGGATGTGCCCTGAGGCCTGCTCTACGGGGTCTCCCATGGGCCCTGGTGCCAGCTGGCCTGCTTTCAATGAGGAGACCCTTGGAGACCTCTCAGTCCTGTCGTGAGGCTTCCTAGGGCTCATGGTAGGGCACCTGGTTGAACATGCTGACCAGAGCTGTGGCTGGCAGAGAGGGGACCCAGGGCAAATCCTACTGTGAATTCTTCTCTCCTCGCCACTGCCGGTGAAAAGTATTCAGATGAAGCCGGTTATACTAAATATCACACTGCTTGACAGGGAAAGATGTTTCCCGAAGGGCAGTCCAAGAGGGAGCTGGAAGTAAAAGCAGCCTGTCTACACTCCTCAACAGTCCAAGTTTCCTGCTTTGAAGCCCATCCCCCCTTCCTCTTCAACCCTCCTCCATGTCCTCCTCATCCTCCCTCACCTCCTCCTCCATTCCTCACCCCTCCTGGTCAGCCCTAGCTACAGCACGCTTCCTTGCTGTCCCTGGGTTCCGGTCCAGTTCAGCTGGTGTGCCCTGAGACCTCACAGAGCCCAGCCCCGCAGGGACAGTCACCCAGCTGTGTTCTATTTATTCCTTTGTTCAGCAGCAGCCGACGGCTGCCGGCTCTGTGCCAGCGAGGGAGGCACTAGCTCCTGGGAACCAACACGAAGCCAGGGGGATAACTTCTCTGCCCTCGGGGACCTGACCGGTGGAGGGACAGATGGCTCGGCAGGATGGAGCTGTTGCAACAGACCCAAGCTCCTGCGTCCCATCTCTGGAGACCTGTTTCCATGATTCTGGGTCACACTCAGGGCTCTGCATTTTCTAAAAGCCATCCTGGCGATGGTAGTGCAGGTGGGTGGTGCAGGAGAAGCACCCCTTCATCCAAAGCCAGCCCATGGAGAGTGCTTGTTGCCTGACAGTGCCGTCTGATTTCAGCAGCCTTGCTTGCCCTGGAGGCGCTAGGAAGTACAGCACGTTGGGGCAGGATCTTAGTCATGTGCCTATGGTGATGTTGGGAATTGCTGGATGCTAAGCGTAGGCTTTGGGGAGATCGTTCTAGCTTACCAGAATTTCTTGATGCGCTCAGCATGCCCTCAAGGAAACTGAGGTGTTCTGGTGCTGCCTTCTGTTCCCCATCCTCTACAGATCCCTGCACCTCCCATGCCCAAGAAGCTGGCATTTCTCTATCACTTGGGTGGACTTTGGTGCTTAGCTCCCCCAGAATGACTCTTCGCTGCAGTTTGCTCTCCTGGCTGCATGATAACACATCCTTTCTCACCCCCATGATCATACCTAGGAGAAGATAACGTGTTCTCATCACTGCTGGGTGGCGAAAAACAGAAACCTATTCAGAGCGTGAGTCAAGGAGATAAGAGCCCAAGGACTCGGGGGACCTCTCGCGTGACCCAGGGACAGAGAACAGAGCTGGGCTTGTCAGCTGATGGGAGGCCAAAGCCACCAGGCAGTCTCTCGCCAAGGCCTCATTCCTCCCCTGTTCATCTGCTTCCTTCCTCTGCACAATCACACATGTGTACACGGGGACCAGTGCAGGTGCCTCAAAATGGTGCCCTGAGTCCTGAAGATGAATGAGACCATGTGGTTCTTACTTCCAGCATCCCCCTAATCCCAACTCTGAGTTTTAGGAAAAACATGATTCGGTTGACCCAGTTTGAGTTTGGTGCTCATTCCTGGCTCAGTTAACTGAGCCTGGGGGTCGGGGATGGGCTCACATGATTTCTGGGGAAATCATTGCAGAAGGGCCTCACGATGAGAGGGCAGAGGAGTGGTATTCATCGGGTCCCTCCTCTGTGCACGTTGCATCTCTTTACAAAGCAATACTCTGTAGGGACTTACCTGGGATCCTGAGCATTCCATTAATATCACACAAGTATGGTTCTCAGTGGCAACACCGACATTCAAACTACCCTGATGAACTCTGAGCACTGATTTTTCCGGTGTGCCTCTCTGCTGCCCTGCCACATGGGTACCAAGAGGTGTTCCATGGAATCAGAAATCTGGACCTTCAGGTGAAACTCAAGCTCAAAGTCAAGAGCAAATGAGCCTCTGACATTGAGGTTTATGGTTCAGCTCAAGAAAATTTCACCTAATGAACAGCTTCCTGGTGGCCCCAGGGGAGTTTCACTGGCCTTCCTGTCTCTTTTCCTCTGGAAAGCATTAACAGTGTTTGTGGCTTGTGGCAGCCTGGCTTTTGCCTGGTCCTCCACAAAGTCTTTTCTGGAGAGCACAGTGAGCTCTCCCTCACTAGAAATGCATGCTTTTCTGCTTCCTGTGGAATTGCAGTGAACGTGGTGGATTAATACCATATTTCCATCTTCTGCACATACATCCTTGATGCTTTGCTTCAGATGGTTTTTGCCTCTGATTTGCATTGAGCCAGCTTATGCCTACAGCCCACTCTAGAAGAAATCATCAAGGAGATAAATATATTAAAAAATAAAGTGCAGGGGCAGCTCAGGTGGCTCAGCGGTATAGCGCCGCCTTTAGCCCAAGACGTGATCCTGGAGACCCTGGATCCAGTCCTACGTTGGGCTCCTGGCATGGAGCCTGCTTCTCCCTCTGCCTGTGTCTCTGCCTCTCTCTCTCTCTCTCTCTCTCTCTCTCTCTCTCTCTGTGTGTGTGTGTGTGTGTGTCTCATGAATAAATAAATAAAATCTTTTAAAAAAAGTGCAAATCTTTGTTTCCAGACTTTATGGTCATAGGCCACCCTGCCGATACTTTTCATATTTCCTACTGGGCACCCTTCCAGCAGGCTGAGGTGGTCTCCCCTGGCACCGATGGTCTCCTGGATAAGTCTTCTCCCTCTTGGTCCTTACCTCTGAGCTTCTCTGCGATTGCCCAGGGGCGCTCATCCTGTCACGCAGCTGTTGCCAGAGCTGCCACAGGAACCGTTCCTATGTTTGCAGACCCCATGTGTGTATGAGAACATCCTGTGTAAGCTTTCCAGAAGCCGGGTTGCCACTAGATGTTTTGGGTATCCTAATTGGTCTGAAGCTAAAACAGAGCTTTAGGGAGAAAGGGAGTATGAGAATTGAGGACTTCAGGGAAGTTTCTTGATTTGCCAGAGTGAAATCCAACACCTGTTGTGACATTGCCTGCAGAGAGACTTCTGGTACTATCACCTTAGTGGCTTTAGCTTCTCCCTTTTTAAAAAAATTAAGATTTAATTGACATGTAACATTGGGTTAGGTGTACAACACGTTGACTTGATACATTGATATATGGCAGTATGATCACCACCATAGCATTAGCCTGTGTCTCCTTCACGTCACATAATTATCTTTCACTTTGTAGTGAAAACATTTGAGATCTAGTCTCGTAGTATGTGGTGCAGGTATTCTTGACTATAATCACAGTGCTGTGCCCTCAATCTCCAGAATGTATTCATCTTCAAACTGCAAGTGTAGAGCCTTTTGGCCAGCATCTCCCCAATTCCCCCTTCTAACTAACCACCATTCTACTCTGTTTCTATGAGTTCAACCTTTTTAGATTCCATATATAAGTGAGAACATAGAATATTTTCCTTTCTCTGTCTGACTTACCTCACTTAGCCCAACACCTGCAAGGCTCTCCTGTTGCAAATGTTAGGATTTCCTTCTTTCTCTCGGCCGAACAATACACCTATCAGCTGACTGTAACTTCTTTCTCTCTCCCGCAGGACTCCAGCCATGATTGGCTGCTCCTTTGTGGTCAACAGGAAGTTCTTTGGTGAAATCGGTCTTCTCGACCCTGGAATGGATGTGTATGGGGGAGAAAATATCGAACTTGGAATCAAGGTTTGTGCGTGGCATCCTTTCCCCCTGGTTTATTTATGTTTGTGAGCAGAGCTGTTGGTCACCCTGAATGTGTATTTAAAGCTTCTTTGGCTGGTAAATGGCAGAGGCATTCACCCAGCCTCGCTCTTGAGGATGTGCCAGCAGGGTTGTACCCTCTTTGTGTGTGTGGGGGGGGCGGTCCCTGGGCTTTCCTTTCTTCAAAGATTGAACAATGTGTTTCATGCTTTGGTGACCCAATTTAGACATGACCAGAGAGTTTGGTTCCCGCTTCCATCCAGTTTTAATTCTTCCCTTAAGTTTTTCTTGAAATTAGATGATCTCCTCAATGAGTACTTCTATCTCATGCATTTTGACAATTCATGTGCACCAGAGAACCATCAGATGCCAGAATATGCCAGAAGAGAGGGGGACCATGTTCTGTGGGACCTTTCCTTTCCTTAGAAATGTTTCTAAGGAGGGTGGGGGGGGGAGAGGAATGATAAGATGCAGAATGGGCCTCTTGCTGGACCCAGCCCAGATCAACCTCACTGTTAGGTATCTTGTTATATACAGTTGACGTTTAACACAAGTTTGAACTACACAGGTTCCCTTATATGCAGACTTTTTCGATAAATACAGTATAATATTGTAAATGTATTTCTCTGCCTTATGGTCTTTTTAATTACAATTTTTCCTCTAGCTTCCTTTATCGTGAGAATACAGGATATGATACACATAACACACAAAATACGTGTTAATCTGCTGTTGAAGGTATCAGTAAGGCTTCTGGTCAGCAGTGGGCTATGAGCAGTTAAGTTTCTGGAGAGTCAAGGGTTTATTTATGGAGTTTTAACTGCACGCAGGTGGTCAGTGCCCTAAACTCCCGCGTTGTTCAGGGGTCAGTTGTACTGTGTTTTGCTTAAGATTTTGTTTGAAAAAAAATGAATCCCAGTGTAGAAAAAATGCAAGTTGGCCACATTGATGCATTCCAACCTCTTTGTTTTAGAGTTAAGATAAACGAACCCCAGCCAGGAGCTGGGGTGGGTGCTCCTTGAGGACACGGTGACCACTTAACTCCATGTCTTCATCCATGCCACAGAGGAGGTAGTGGGGGCACCCCCAGCTGGGGCCTCTGTGTCCACTGCCCTTTGTCCCGAACCTTTGCATACCTGAACCCCTGGGAAGCAGGCTTGTTGGCAACAGCTCAGAAAACAATTGTAAGGTTTAACATTTACTGAATTTCTTTTGCATCCCTCTACCACACTCACTTTCATTCTACTGGGCAGACACCGGGACGGATCGCCCACCCCAGTCAAAGCCTGCTTTTTGCATCTGATCTCTCTTGTTTATCCCTAACTGCTCAGTACCTCCCATCAGCCCCACATCTACCCTTCATCACCCTTAGTGGAATGAAAGGCGGCGTGCCCTCATGATGTCATGTCCTTCTGGGCCGCAGGACTGAAAGGGGATGGTGAGGACTTTCCCTGCCTCCTGAAATCACTCCCTTTTGACGATTGCAGGCTCTTCCTGTGCTTTCCATGTCAGGCTGGGTTCTTTGCTCGATGGAATTTGTATAGAATTTCTTTGTAAAGCCCTGAAATTAAAAAGCCCATGAATAAGTGATTATAGTGAATATACTTGTCATTCATCCATTTGGAGTTTAACTGAAGAAAAAGATCTGGGCCCAGCATGTTGAACTGGGCCTATAACTTAGACCTCTAACCTTCCTCCGGCCCTTCTCATTTCTCTTTGTGTTGTTCTGCTGCCCCCCCCCCTTTTTTTTGAGTTCTCACTGACCTCTGGCATGCCCTAGAACTTACTTATTTATTATGAGTATTGTTTTTCTCTACCTTGCCCTCACTAGATTACAAGCTTTATGGGACCCAGATCTTTGTCGGGCTCACCTTTGTGTCCCAAGCATTAGAACCATGCTCGGCATGTGGCTCAGTAGGAGCCTGTTAGATTAAGGCCGGAATGAAGGTCTGTTAGGAGTCTGTGATAACTTGTTCCAGGTACTTATATGTGAAAGAGATGAGCTGATAGAAGCCCTACATTGAAAGAGTTAAGCTTTTTATTTTTATTTTTGAGATAAGAGAGATTTGGATGTCTCTAAATGCTGATAGAAGGAAGTCCATGAAGAGTAAGATGTCGCCAACAGAGGGGAGAACCAGATGGTGGGTGGAGCACTGCCCCTGTGGAGCTAGGGACACAGGTAGAGGGGTTATGGGGACAGGGGAGATGCCCATATTTGATTGCCATTGCCCACTGCATTCTGGGGAACACAGGCTGCGACAGCAGAATTCAGTGCTACGACTGGGGAAGACTCTTTTGGACTACCCACACTTGGAAAAGCATTTGCTTTGCACTAACTTGGACCTTGCAAAGGTCTGTGGGGGGTCCTCTGCCCCCCAGGCTCAGTGGTGATGATGGTGACAGTGCTGTGTGGCTGGCCCCACCCATGAAGGGGGCAGGGGGCTTGGCCATTTCCACCTTGAAGCACAGCCAGCGCACCACAGCCGGGGTCGCACCAGCTCGGGGCCCGGTGAGTTCTACTCCACTGCTCCTTGTGAACAGGCTGGAGTAACAGTCCACGGAGCCGGCTCCCAGCCTTAGCTGTACTTCAGTCCAGCTCCTGGCTGCTCTCTGCACGCCTTTTGAAAGCTTCACATGGATTAGCGCACAGATGCCACCCTCCAGTGCGATTACCCGCCTCTTACTGTATACTCAGGCATATCCAGTGTCCCACTGGAGACGTGGGACTGTTCGTGCCTTATTTCCCATTGATCATGTGGTCCTGTGAGTTATCAGCCGACTCTGGAGAAGCCTTGGTTTTCTGTCAGGGCTTAAAGCAAGAGGTGAGTGCTGTGGGGTCATCAAGGCCACAGCCTGCATTGAGGGTCCCTGTAGCTGCCGTACACACGCACTGTTCTTTGGTTCACACGGTGTGGTCCCTGACCAGCAGCACTGACTTCATCTGGGAGCTTATTACACATGCGGATTCTCGGGCCCCATTTCATTCCTGCTGAGTCAGATGCTCTGGGGTGCATTTCAGCAAACCTGTATTTTAACAAGCTTCCCCGGTGATTCTGTTTCACACCGTGACCTAGCCCGCTTCTTGGCAAATACCTACCTTTCCTCAGAAAGGAGCTCAGATGAGGATCCACATCTTTCAAGGCCTTCTTCTTGGTGGCCCTCACAGCCACCGCAGCCCCACAGGGAGCCCTTCCTCCTCCCCCGCCATCCCGCACGGCCTGGGCCCTCTTGGGTACCAGCCCGTGAAGGTACCAGGCAGGTGTTTGGACCAAGCAACTATGGGGTTTCTGATTACATGAAGTAATCTGTTTTACAAACTATATTCATTATCTTTCATTCTGTGCTATGTTATGCTGCTCAGAACACAAATTACGTGAATAGTAAATACATTGTTAAGAAAGCCATTCCTATTGCTTGAAAAAAAATCAGAGCTTTGTTTGATATACACACACACACACACACACACATATACAGTTATACAAATGAACCTGCAAGAAATGACACAAAATCGGGGCGCCAGGGTCGCTCAGTCAGTTAAGCATCTGCCTTTGGCTCAGGGCGTGATCCCAGGGTCCTGGAGTCGAGTCCTGCATCAGGGTCTCCCTCTGCCTATGTCTCTGCCTCTCTCTTTACATCTCTCATGAATAAATAAATAAAATATTTTAAAAATAAAAATAAACAAATATAATCCTTTAAAAAAGAGAAATGACGCAGAATCGTATGCTTTAGTTAAGTAGGAAAGTTTTGATATGAGAACATTCCTTTGTGATTTTTTTCACCAAGAAATAGGTCCATCTGCAATCTTTCTGACTCTTCTTTGACATTTTTTATTACTTTTGATTTCCATCCTCAGGAAGGGTAGATGTATCACAAGAATAAAAGTACAAAGTCCTACTATGGTTCAGGAGAAAAAAACACCAGCAGGGTTGATTCTTGGGCTGTTGTTTAGGTGAAAGGCAGCTTGCCCGTGACCAAAGCAATTGATACAGGAAAGGGAAAAAAAATCTTTTTAGGACCCAGAAAATAAATGAGATTAGAAATGAAAGATTTCATCTTGTACTGAGTAACATTAATCAGAAACTATTAACAAGGCATATTATTGTAACATGTCTAAATGGTAAGAGAGAAAAAATTCTCCAAGGACAGAAGACCAGATGGATTACTTTTAAGTGGTGTAAAATCAGATGGCCTCAGATTTCTCTAATATATCAGACTTCTCTGGGAAGAAGAGGCACTATCTTATTCTGAAGCCTTATAAAAAAGGGTGGCACACAAGTCTACTGAATCCTGTTGGGCAGCCATTCCCAAAGAAGGACAAGAGAAGGACTGTACCAGATCCTCAGACTCTCAGAAAGTATCTTTGCTTGATCAGGACCCCAAGGACTGTGTGTGTGTACATTTTGGTAAGTATTTGTGAACCAGTGATTCATGATGCAGGTCAGTAAACTAGAGGGTATGGGAAGGCACAGGGGTGATGGAGCCCCAGGGGCTTCCCCCTGGTGAAGCCTTTACAGGAGGCTCAGCAACAGTCATGGCTAAGAATCAGACTCACGTCATGGTGAGCAATGGGCAGAGGATATGTATATTTTAGTTTGCTCGGAGTGATAGTGATGTTCTTAAATAGCAGAGTCTGATTTGGCTGCCACAGCTGCTGGCTGCATGGTGCATGGTGTCTCTGGGGCCATGTCATTTTCCTAAGGGATTGGGATGCCATTCTCATGACCCAAGTGGGCCCAAGGGTGGCATCCCTGCCATCTGGCCCAGCCCAGTCCACTTGAGTTCAAGACTCTGAAGACCTGCAGGGTTACCCACAGGTGCTGGTCTTCATGGTTCCTGAGCCAGTTAGGGTAACAACAGCAGCAGATTTGAAGGACTGCCCCCTTCAAAGGGTCATTTGGAAATTATAGGCTGTCTGGAGTGGCCAAAACCCCAGACCCCCAAAGGTATTCCACTTACACTGGTCTCTTGCTCACAGTTTTGCTTCCCACCTTGTCTCTTGTCTCTTTCAAGCTGATGGTATAGTTTGGTCCAACTCTGAAGGCCTGAGTATCGGGGGTGGGGCCTGGTATACATACAGTCCCAGTTTGAGTCTGAAAATCTGAGGCCTGGGAGTGCTGATGACTGAGGGCAGAAGAAGATGGATGTCGGAGATCCCTGGGTGGCTCAGCAGTTTAATGCCTGCCTTTGGCCCAGGGCATGATCCTGGAGTCCCGGGATAGAGTCCCACATCGGGCTCCCTGCATGGGGCCTGCTTCTCCCTCTGCCTGTGTCTCTGCCTCTCTCTCTCTCTCTCTCTCTGTGTGTGTGTGTGTGTGTGTGTGTCTCTCAGGAATAAATAAATCTTTTTTTTTAAAAAAAGGGGGGGAATCCCTGGGTGGCTCAGCGGTTTAGCGCCTGCCTTTGGCCCGGAGCACGATCCTGGAGTCCCGGGATAGAGTCCCACATCGGGCTCCCTGCATGGAGCCTGCTTCTTCCTCTGCCTGTGTCTCTGCCTCTCTCTCTCTCTCTCTCTCTCTCTGTCTATCATAAATAAATAAATCTTTAAAAAAAAAAAAAGAAGATGGATGTCTTAGTTCAAACAGGAACATGACACAGCTCTGACTGGTGCCGTGATCCCCACCCCAGCCACTCCTCCATTCATTTGGGACTCATCATCCAGCACCCCTCTTAACCATCAGAATTCCCCCTGCCCTCTCCAAGACCCTTGACATTCAGAACCCTTGATGTCCAGAAGCCTCTTGTGACTTTTATCTTCTATTTGGAACTCTTGGGCCCAAGTCTGCTACATCTAGTGAATGTTGTGATTTGGATAATGGTCACTCCTAGGGGGAGACCAGACCACCAGCTCTGTTTGATGTTCCCACTCCTTAGATTGTATGAGTCTTTGGTTCTCCCTTCCCTGCTGGCTCTGGGCATACCTGGCTGTGTGAATCGCTTCCTTGTATAGGATTAGAGTATATCTGTAATGAAATTCAGAGTGAAGCTCCTGGTCAGCTGGGGATAGGGTTGGCCTTGGGGTTTCACGCACTGGCCTTTAATCTAGATGAATGTATTATAGGTGGCCAACAGTTCAATGGAACACTTGTGAACAGAAAGGAGGTGTGTTGACTGCCTGCCCTGCTCTAGCCGGATTTCACTGGGGGCACCAGTGACTGGCCTGGTTTCTACTTCCATAAAACTTATGGCCAGGCAGGAAAACCATTCATCTAATAACTAGCAGTGTGATCAGTATGAAGAGACAGGCTGGGAGGATGCTAGCAAGGGAATCCCTAGCAAGGGAATATAACTTAGGCTAGGGAGTTGGGAAGAGCCTCCCTAAGGGGATGATGTTTAAGACTTTAAAAATAAGGTGAATTTAAATAGGCAAAGAAGATGTGGGTGTGGAGTGTGGGAGTAAGACTGTTCCAAGCAGTTTTAGTTATGCAAGATGAGTAAATCCTATAGATCCCCAGTACCGCATGATGCCTGTGGTTAATACTGCATTGCATCCTTCAGCATTCCCTAAGAGGGTAGATCTTTGTGTTGTATTTTTTTAGTTTATTTTATTGATATATAATTGACATACATCACTGTATGAGTTTAAGTGGTACAGCATGTTGGTTTGAATTACATATTTTGTGACATGATTATTGCAGTTAGTTAGCATCTCATATGGATACAATAAAAATAAAAAAGCAGAAAAAATTCCTTATGATGAGAACTCTTAGGATTTACACTTTTAACTTTCATATAAATCCCAGAACAGTGTTGACTATACTCATCATGCTGTACGTTATATCCCTAGTACATATTTGTCTTATAATTGGAAGTTTGCACCTTTTCCCCTTCCTCCATCCCCTGCCTCTGGTAACTACAGATCTGATCTCTTTTTCTAAGAGTTTGTTTTTAAATTTTGCATATAAGTGAGATCATGCAGTATTTGTCTATCTCTTTTTGACTTTTGTCATTAGCATATACTGTCAAGGTCCATCCATATTATCACAAATGGCAGATTTCCTCGTTTTTTTTATGGCTGAATAATATTTCATTATTGACAAATCAATTGATATACATATATAATGATTTTTAATTCATTTTTCTGTTAATGAATACTTAGGTTGTTTCCATGTCTTGACTATTATAAATAGTGCTGCTATAAACATGGAGGTGCATATATCTCTTGAAGGTAGCATTCTTATTTCACTTGGATACATTCCTCAGAGTGGAATTGCTGGATTGTATGGTAGTTCTATTCTTAATTTTTTTGAGGATCTTCCATACTTTTCCATACCGAGTGCACTGATTTACATTCTTATCAACATTGTAGAAGGGGTCCTTTTCTTGTCTTTTTGATGATGGCCATTCTAATAGGCATGAAGTCATAGCTCATTGTGGTTTGCTTTGCATTTCCCTGATGACTAATGATGTTGATCATCACTTCATGTACCTGCTGACTTTTCATATGTCTTCCTTGAAAAAATATCTATTCAGATCTTTTTTCCCAATTATTGATTTTTTCCTTTGAGTTGTATGAGTTATTTATAAATTTGGATATTAGCCCCTTATCAGATATAGAGTTTGCAAATATTTTTCCCATTCCATAAGTTGTCTCTTCACTTTGTTGATTACTTATTTTACTGTGCAGAGGCTTTTTAGTTTGATATAGTGCCATTGACTTATTATCTATGATGTTGCTCATGCTTTAGGTGTCATATCCAAGAAATCATTGCCAATACCCTTGTCAAAAGAGCTCTTTTTCTGTTTTCTTCTAGAAGTTTCATGGTTCCACATCTTCCATTTAAGTCTTTAATACATTTTGAGCTAGTTTTTGTGAGTGGTGTTAAGATAGAAGTCCAATTTCTTTCTACTACATGTGAACATCTTATTTTCCCAGCACTGTTTAAAGAGATTGTCTTTTCTCTTTTGAGTACTCTTGGCTCCCTTGTCATATATTAGTTGACTATATATGTTGGGGTTTATTTCTGGGCTTTCAATATGTCCATTTTTATGTCTGTATCACACATTTTGATTGATATAGTTTTGTAGTATAGCTTGAAATCAGGAAATGTGAGGCTTCTCACTTTGTACTTTCTTCTCAGGATGACTTTAGTTATTTGAAGTCTTTCATAGTTTCACATAAATGTTAGAATTGTTTTTTCTACTTCTGCAAAAAGTGACATTGGAATCTTGATAGGGATTACATTGAATCTATAGATGGCTTTTGGTAGTATGAACATTTTAACAATACTAATTCTTTCAATCCATGAACATGGGATATACTTTCACTTATTTGTGTCTTCATTAATTTCCTTCATCAATGTCCTACAGTTTTGAGAGTAGAGATCTTTTACCACCTTGGTTAAGTTTATTCCTAAGTATTTTATTATTTTGATGCTATTGTAAATGGGATCATTTTCTTTATTTCTTTTTGTCAGATACATTTGTCAGATACATTGTTATTATATAGCGATGCTACTGATTTTTGTATGTTAATTTTGTATCCTGGAATTTTACTGAATTCATTGATTAGACCTAACAGTTTTTTGGTGGAATCTTTACATTTTCTATATATACAACCATGTCATCTGTAACTAGAGAAAATTTTACACTTCCTTTTCAGTTTTGATGCCTTTTCTGAAATAAGGCAAATGAGGCAACATACTTGCCTTGTTTCTGATCTTAGAAGCAAAGATTTAAGTATCACTACTGAGTTTTATATCAGCTCTGGGCTTATCATATATGGGCTTTATCATGTGAAGTACATTTCTTTTGTACCTAATATGTTTAGTTTTTTTTTTTATCATGAACAGATGTTGAATTTTGTCAAATGCTTTTTTTTTTAAAGATTTTATTTATTTATTCATGAGAGACAGAGAGAGAGAGAGGCAGAGACACAGGCAGAGGGAGAAGTAGGTTCCTTGTGGGAAGCCCAATGTGGGACTGGATCCTGGGTCTCCAGGATCAGGCCCTGGGCTGAAGGCATGCTAACCCGCTGAGCCACCCGGGCTGCCCTTGTCAAATGCTTTTT
Source organism: Nyctereutes procyonoides (assembly GCF_905146905.1). NCBI lineage: Eukaryota > Metazoa > Chordata > Mammalia > Carnivora > Canidae > Nyctereutes > Nyctereutes procyonoides. The sequence continues at coordinate 76,068,605 of NW_026575126.1, forward strand.
CTGCATCTTGAGATGATCATATGATTTAAGTGTTCTTACCAAAAAATAATGATACTAACAGTAATAATTAATTAATAAAGAGTATGTGAGGGAACTTTTGGAGGTTACAGACATGTTATAACATAGATTGTGATGATGGTTCCATAGGTATATACATATCTTCAAACTCACCAAGGTGTATACATTAAATAAGGCTAGCTTTTTGTGTGTCAGTCATACTTTAATAAGATGTCTTAACAGAAAAATAATATTTTAGGAAGAGAGAATAGTATGTGCAAAGGTTTGGGATTCTGAAAGGGAAATATTCTGGAAACTGCAGGCATTCCAGATGTCTGGAGTAGAGAAAGAAAGAGGTAAACATATTGCATGTGGTGATAACAATCTGGTTGGGGCTTGGGTTATGGAAGACTTGTAAACAAGAATGTGGCTTTTCTTTAAGGACCACTGTGAACATATTGAAAAATGTCTTTTGAAAAAAAAATATATGTGTGTGTGTATACACATATGTGTGTGGTGTGTGTGTGAGTGTGTAATACCATGTATACCATCACCCAGGTTCTTTGAAGGGATTTAAGGGAAGTGAGGTAGTATGACTTTTTCTTTTTCTAATAAAGGATCATTATGATGACCACATGGAAAATTATAAATTATAAAGCTGAGTAGACTCAGAGGAAGCAAGGCTCAGTGAGGAAATGTGGACTATGGTTGGGGCAGTGGGAGACACATGGGCAAATTCAGAAAGTAGAAGAGATAGTATAAGAGGAAGATTGAGTGTATGAAGGTAATAGTGGGAAGTGGAGGCCAAGGCTGACGCCCACATTACTAGCTCTAGCAACTGGGAAATGCTACTGGAAATGGAAATGCTACTCTGAGATAAGGAACACTATTGGAGGAGGGTTGTGAGAAGGCAGAAAGGTGATGCTTTCAGTTTAGTCCCTGAAACACTCGAGATTGTCCAGCAGGTAGTTGGCTGTGTAGAGATTAAGCTAAGGAGAGACCTTAGGTCTGAAGTAGGCTTGAGTATCCTTGGTCCATCAATCATATCCGAAGTTGAACGAGAGAAGTTGTGTAGAGAAAGGAGAAGAAAGGACAATACAGAAGCCCAGAAAAAAAAGCAACATTTAAGGCATGAAAGGAATAACTGGGAATGAGGCTGAGAAGTAGGCCAGAATAAAAGAAAAACCAAGAGAGTGAGTTTGTGGCAGCTGAGAGAAGAGCATGTGTAGTAGGTTCCCAGAGTTGGTCCTTTGGGAGGCATGGAGAGGAGAGAGTGGAGATGAGCACCATTCAGGAGGTATGATTAACAGCACCTGGTGAGTGATTGAATAGGAGGAATGAATGAAAAGTGAATGTGAAGATGTTTCCCATCTTGCCCAGCAACTGGATTGATTCACTTAGTGAACAGGGGCACAGAGGAAGTTCTATAGGTGGAGACTTGAGTTCCGTCAGAAACATTGGGTTTAAGGAGTAGCAGTCCTTTGTAACCTACCAGAGATGTCAAAGGGAATGTAGGAGTAGGATGGAGTCCCAGTCAAGAGCGTGAATTGGTAGAGGGGTTCCAGTACAAATGCAGGGTGTTCACTATTTCACTAGGGGATCTGCAGGACTGTGGCACTTAGGGCTTAGAGCCGCTTAAAGGAGCTAGGGCATGGTGACACCTTTTATGGTTTGAGCCAATGACCTGTTAAAGAGTTAGGAAAATAGTGTTATTGTTGTTATTGTTTTATTATAATTAACATTTAGTGCTATATTACTTTCAGGTATCTAATGGTTCAGCAATTCTATACAGTACTCACTGCTCATCATGATAAATGTACTCTTGATCTCTTTTATCTATTTCACCCATCCTCTATTGTCTATTTCACCCTCCCTCCCCTCTGGCAACCACCAGTTTGTTCTATTTAAGAGTCTTCTTTGTTTGTATCCTTTTTTTTTAAAGATTTTATTTATTTATTCATGAGAGACACACAGAGAGAGGCAGAGACACAGGCAGAGGGAGAAGCAGGCTCTCTGCAGGGAGCCTGATGTGGGACTCAATCCCGGGTCTCCAGGATCAGGCCCTAGGCTGAAGGCGGCACTAAACTGGTGAGCCACCCGGGCTGCCCTGTTTGTCTCTTTTTTATTTTGTTTGTTTGTTTCATAAATTCTACATATGCATGAAATCATATGGTATTTGTCTTTCTCTTACTGACTTATTCACTTAGCATTCTACCTTCTAGTTATCGATGTTGTTGCAAATGGCAAGAACCCACCGAATGGGGGAAAGATACTTTCAAATGATATACCCAATAAGAGACTAATATGCAAAGTGTATAAAGAATTTATACAACTCAATGCCAAAAAAGCAAGAGTAAATAATCTGATTTAAAAAAGGGCAGAGGACCTGAAGAGACATTTTTCCAAAGAAGGCATTACAGATGGCCAAAAGACACATAAAAACGATTTTTTAAAAGTGAGAACTCTTCATCTCTTTTTCTGCATATTTTTTTGGGAAAAGATTTTGGTTTTTAAAGATGTTTAGAATTTTCATATCTCTACTACATACCTCCGTTTCATACAAGTACATGAGTTTCCTAGAGGCTCATCCAGTCCCACTGTGTTCACCTGTTTGTTTTTATGACGATTCCCAAAAGGAGATGGTGAGTCCCCCACAAACTCCCCATCAGAACACCAGCTGATGAGCCACCTACCTGCAATGTTTTAAAATCCGCAGTGACACCTTGCCTTGCTCTTCTAGCTCTCACTGCTAAGTGATATTCTTACCACGCTGCAGAATAGTGCCTTATAGGACATGGAAACAGAAAGTGAATTTAGCAGTTTTTGGCATTAGATACCAGGGCCATTTTGATATCTTTATTAAAATGTATTGCTATTCCCTTAAAGAAGAAAAATGAGCTAATGAATCTAGGAGAACTGAAAACACACACATATGTGCTCACCCCCCCCCCAAATAAATCTTCCTCAAGAGACCTTCCAAAGGACAGATGGCAATGTGATGTCAGTTGTAGAATAAAATGGTCTCCATAGACTTTCTAAAATTCTTTAATGCTAATTTTGTATGGGCTGGGAATTCCACCCTGAGTGGATGAGGGGTTTTGATTATGGTCTCTTGCTATGTTTTTCCCTCAGAACAAATTGGAGAATGAAGAATTTTCAGTCATTACATTTTATGTTAATTTCTTTTATCTTAATTCAACATTTTATCATGGAAAATTTGAAACATACACCAAAATAGAACAGTCTAATGAATCCAAATGTACTAATCATTCATTTTCAACAAATGTCAACATTTCGCTATGTGTCTCTCAGCTACTGCCCCTAAGCTTTCTGAAAGCAAATCCCTAGACTCCTATCATTCCAGCTGCAAAAACTTTAGAGCGCATTGCTAACATAGGCTCAACATAAAATTACACTTAGTAAAATTCAGTACCCAGACCATGTTTCTCAAAAACATATCTCAAAAGTCTGTGAGATCTCTCTCTATATACTTGTGTGTGCATACATGTGCACACGTGCACACACACACACACACACATTTACGGTTGCTTCTTAAGTGTCTTTTAATCTATAATACTCCCCTCACCTTTATTATTCCCCTTTCATTCATTTATTGAAGACCACCCCAAGACATTTGCCCAGTAAAGTTTTGCACAATCTGGATTTGGCAGATTGATTCCTCTTGAGGTCTTTAACATGTTCCTTCTAAACTCCACGTTCTCTAAACTGTGCTGTAATCACCCCCTTATCTGCAGTTTTGCTTTCTATGGATTCCATTACTCATGGTCAACTGTGGTCCGGAAGCAGGTGATCCTCCTGACTTATTGCCATCAGGAGGTCATAGTAGCCTAATGCTACATCACAATGTCTTGTATTACTCACCTCACTTGGTCTCATCACACAGGCATTTTATTAGATCATGTCACCACAAGAAGAAGGAAGGATGAGTGTAGAGCAATCAGATATATTGAGATAGAGAGAGAGGCAGAGACAGAGAGAGACCACATTCACATTACTTTTATTACAGTGTATTGTTATCATTGTTAAATTTTATTAGTAGTTATTCTTGTTAATCTCTTATTGTGCCTTATTTATAAATGAAACTTTATCATAGGAATGTTTGCATAGGAAAAAAACATAGTATTTCTCGGGTTCAGCACATCTGCAGTTTCAGGCATCCATTGGGATCTTGGAATATATCCCCTGTGGATAAGGGGGAACCACTGTAATTAGAATTAGAAAGTTTACTAGATTTGGCTTCCTTCCTTCCTCCCTCCCTCCCTCCCTTCTTTCCTCCCCTGCAAGAATACTTCAGGTAATACTGTAAACTTCCTATTGCATCACATCAGGAGATACATATCATCTGGTTGCTTCACACTTTGTGATGTTAAGTTTCAGTAGTGGATTCATGTGTTGTTAACTTGACTCATCCTTTATAAAAGTTCCTCATCAACCTTTCACCTAAGGGTTTTAGCAACCACTAATGATCATTGCCTAGATCCATTATTTCATTAGGGCCTACGAAATGATGGTTTTTAAATCTTACATTAATTCTGCATTTATAAACTCTAACTCTCCTATCAAAAAGGAACTTTTTTTCATCAACTATTTGGATACTCTGAAATACAGTTCAAACAGGAAAGGCAGGATTAATGCTTAATTCTTTCCTTTCATTTAAACATTTTTAGAATAATGAATCGGTGCCATAGCAACCTCTAAAGGTGACCAGTAGGGTCTTTTCCCCCCAGTAATATAATGGACTTGTAGCTTTTTAAAATATATATTTTATGTGTCTAAATCCATTACAGTCATTATTGATTTGTTTGCCCATTCAAATGTGTTTTTGTTGAGGTATTATTTAATACAATAAAATATACTTATTTTTAGTTTTCAGAGTGATGGATTTCACATTAATATAGATCCCTGTAATCACCTCCCAAAACATGATCTGAGCATTTCCATTGCCTTAAAGAGCCTCCCTGTTGCTATCATTCCCAGCACCCTTTCCAGGCAACCATTTTCTGATTTCTGATGACTCATTTCTGTTTTAAAACTTCACATAAATGGAATCATATCTTACATACTTTACTCTTTCAACACAAGTAATGTTTTTTTTTTACATTCTGTCTCGTTGTTGTATATGTCAGCAGCTCCTCCTCTCTTATTGCTGAGAAGTACTCTACTGTGTGAATATATGATAAATTTGTTCATTCATTTTCCTGCTGAAGGAAGAGTTGGGTGTTTTCCCATTTGCAACTGTCAGGAGTATTCATGGAAAAGTCATTTTTGGACATATGTTTTGGTTTCTCTGGGGCAAATACCTAGAGATTCAATAGCTAGCATATAGGGAAGATATATGTTTAACTTTTTAAGAAATTGCCAAACAGGTCTCCAGAGTACCATTCTCCTCTCCCACCAGCACTGTATGAGAGTTCGAGGAGTTTCACATTTTTACCAGTATTGGGGTTGTCAATATTTCTTTTAACAAATCCAGTAGGTTTGAAGCAGTGCCTCAGTGTCATTTTAATTTAATTTCCTTCATGGCTAATGACACTGAACACCTTTTCTTATGCTTTTGGATAATATTTTTGGATAATATCTTCTTTCACCCACTTTCTAAACATTGTGTTATTTTATTGCTCATTTGTAAAGTTTCATTATATGTATACTGGATACTATTTTCTTTTTTTTTAAGATTTTATTTATTTATTCATGAGAGACACAGAGAGAGAGAGAGGCAGAGACATAGGCAGAGGGAGAAGCAGGCTCCCTGCAGGGAGCCTGATGCAGGACTCAATCCCAGGACCCTGTGATCATGCCCTGATCCAAAGGCTTAACCACCCAGGGGCCTCTGATACTACTTTCATATATATGTACTATGAATATTTTTCTCCAGTCTGTAGTTTTTCTATCCATATTTTTCTTTTTTCATCTGAAACTTTATGGTTCTAGCTTTTACATTTAGATCTTTGATCCATAAAGCCTTTAAGGAAAACATAAGAGAGTATATTGAGGTAGGCAATGTTGTTTTGGACTGGACACAAAAAATACTAACAATCTTCATAAGTGACAAATGAGACTTAATCAAAATTTAAAATTTCAGCTAATCAGATTGTACCATTAAAGATGTAGAGGCCAGGACACCTGAGTGGCTCAGTGGTGAGTGTCTGCCTTTGGCTCAGGGCATAATTCCAGAGTCCTGGGATCGAGTCCCACATCGGGCTTCCTGCATGGAGCCTGCTTCTCCCTCTGCTTGTGTCCCTGCCTCTCTCTCTTTCTCTGTGTCTCTCATGAATAAATAAATTAAATATTTTTTTAAAAGATGTATAAGCAAATCGACACACTGGGGGAAATAGTCACAGTGTATATATCTGACAAAAGAATTTTATCCAGATTGTATATGATAAATCCTAAAAACCAAGGGTAGAAAATAGCAAGATATTTGAATACCCACTTTGCAGAGCCTTCTTGCTTTCTGACATAAGAGGTTTTGGTGTCATTTTGTATGTTTCCTATTCCCCGACCTATAATCAGCCCTTTCTCCAAGAAGCCCTAGTTCCTCCTAATGGGAAATAGTGAGAGTATAGAGACCCAAGTCTTGTCATTAAGGGTGCCCATTGCTATTGGATTGTCACTGTGTTGCCTTTTCAATGAGCAAGGCTAGATCATATTGAGTTTTATGGACAGAGAGATGTAGATCATTGTTTCACACAAATATTTCTTTTTTTTCATACAAATATTTCTGATTCAAGTTTGTGATTACAGAATTTTTACTTCTTTGATTTTGTACTTTTGCTGAAAGACTTGGTTCTTATTGGCATAATTTCTTATTTGCATGATTACACAACCACATAAATCATAGTTTCAAAATAAGAATACCAGCTACCTAGTAAACTGAATGAATTTTAATACTTCTTTGTGCCTTTTTTTATCCTTAGGAGGTGTTCCACTGGGGATATGTAGTCAACATTCTATGATTTCAGGTTATTTGAAGTAATTTGCTCTGTGTGGTTACGTCACATTCTTGATGTAGGATGTTAGAATTATGTGACAATGGACAATGAGCTTCACTTTCTTCTCTCCTTTAGAGTTTACAAGTCAGTTGATTAAAATCATTCGACCCAAAGCTTTGACCTTAAAAAAATTTCCTAGAGCAATTTTAGGTTTGGAGTAATATTGACAGAAAGGTATAGAGATCTTCCATATGCCCATTGCCCCGACACATGTGTAGCCCCTCCCATTACCACTATCCCTGACCAGAGTGGTACGTTTACTACCTTCGATGAACCTACACTGATGTGTCATTATTATGACATAGTTTATATTACTGTTTGCTCTTGGTGTACATTTTATGGGTTTGGACAAATACATAATGACACACATCCATCATCTAGCATCTAGCATCATACAGAATATTCTCACTGCCCGAAGAATCTTCTGTGCTCTGCCTATTTGTTCTCGTGTCCCCAATCCCTACCAACCACTGATCCATTTACTTGTCCATAGTTTTGCCTTTTTCAGAATGTCATATAGTTGGAATTGTACAGTATGTAGCCTTTTCAGATTGATGTCTTTCACTTAGTAATACGCATTTAGGCTTCCTACATGTCTTTTCATGGCATGATAGCTCATTTATTTTTACAGCTGAATAATAGTCCATTGTCTGGATCTACCATAATTTACTTATTCATTTACCTACTGAAACACATCTTGGTTGCTTCCAAGTTTTGACATTTATGAATAACTGCTATAAACATCCATGGGAAATTTTGGCAGTACTGTATGTTATAGCAATATGCATGCACCAAACAGTTTTTAAATATTTTTTTTTTATTTATTTGAGAAAGAGAGGGAGAGAGCTCACAACCGAGGGGAGGGAGAGGAACAAGCAGCTGAGCGCTGAGCCCTCTGTGAGGCTCAGTCTCTTAACTCTGAGATGGTGACCTGAGCCAAAATCAAGAGTCGGATAGTCAACTGACTGAGCCACCCATGCACCCCCCTCAAACACTTTTCTAGGCTAATTTCTCTCCAGCACCCTCTCAGGCTTTTGATTCTATAGTGTCCAGCAACCCATACTACCAGAGGAGCTGCAAATCTGGACGTCTGTTTCACATGGATTCATTTTGTGTGTAAATCTGCCCCAGCCCACCTTCATTGTGGCCAAGCTCCTGGATCTGATTAGGTGGGGGCTCAGTTATTATTATATTATTATTATTATTATTATTGCTAGAAGATTGGAAAAAAATTTAGAACTGTCAAGCATAAGGAGAACATTGAACCCTTCCCTCCCCCAAAGCATGTTATTGATTGTCAAAGCTAAATTAAATTCTCATATACCAAAGCTAAGCCAGAGAGGAGAGATAGCCCATATAGGGGTTAAAACAGGGCCCCCAGAACTATGCAAGTGGGAAGAGAGCAGCACTGTTATCGGTGAGTGGAACAAAGGAAGAAGAGCTCCCAGGCCTTCTCTGTATCCTTCATCGTGTGGTACTTTTTTGCACCATAGTTTTTTATTCGGTATTTAAGAAGATAAGCAAGTGGGTAATAAGTTTGAGAATGGGTTCTGGAAATGTCATTAAATTGACATAGGAAAGGAAGGCATTTAAAAATAATATCTACTGTTGATCGGCACTAACACTGTGCCAGACGCCTTGCTAAGTGCTTTATAAACATCAGATTATTCAGTCCTCATGACAGTCCTGTGAATTAGTCATTATCGATTCCATTTTACAGATGATGCTAGGATTGGCAGAAGCCAAGTAATTTGTCTGAGATCTTAGAGCTAAGAAATAGAAGAACCAGGACTCAACCCCAATCTGACTCTAAAGCTCCCTGTGGCTTTGCTCGCCTACTGCTTGGTGTCTTTATTCATCCAGAGCATCTCAGTCATCCACCCTCTGGGTAGCTGTGAAAACTGCAGATTATGCACTGATGTCATCATATAGAAGGTGCTCAGGATGTTGCTAGTATATAACACAGATCATAGAGTAATTTCATTTGTAGTAGGTACGATGTTCATAATTCCTATGTAGACACACAGATAGATCCCATGCCCATACATCTATTTCATGTAATACACTATCTCATATATAGAGAAGTGTAGTTATGTAATAAACAAAAATGTGTTTGAAACAGCATGAAATTGGATTTCCTCATCCATAAATTGTGTTATATTTATGTCTAAGTTATAGTTCAAGAAACAGAACCGTGATGTTGATATTTTTATAAATGGTGTCTAATGTATTTCTATTAAGGGGAGATATATTTTCTGTGTTGAAATGTATTATCATAATAGCCAAACCATTTACTCTACCACTGGAAAATGGTGTGGTAGTCTGTCTGGAATTCCACTTGCCTGCTCCCAGCCTGCCAGATCTATTGTAAATTATTGTAGGCGTCTGTGAGTTATTTTATAGGAAGCATCCATCTATTTTTACAACTCTGAAAAGTCTGTCACTCTCATTCATCTCCCTGGGAATAAAGCAATAATTTGATTCTCTATAAATGTGAACCTGAATTTACACCATCCTCTCCAGTTGGGACTGCAGTGATGTGGGTGATTTATAGCTCTGTGTCTCTGGGGCAGGGGACTAAAGTGGCATCCTGGCCCAGTGCGTTTGCTAGCATTTTCTATTACTTCTGCAGGAAAGGGGATGGAAATCAACCTGTCCCTACTGTGTTTAAGATTTAACTGTTTTGCTCCCTGTACCATGTGGGCTTGTTGAATACCATGCCCCAAGGGGCAGCCCCAGGGGTCCTGAGCCACTCCATTTAGCTCTGGACCCCATAGTTGGGTGGATGTCCACAGATGTACCTTGGACACTGTCATGTGCTCAGCCTTGAGAGACCATCAGTGCAAATGCTTATACTTCAGAGGTTCAGTGGTAACGTGGTCAAATGTTTGAGGCCTTCCGGATATTTGCTCAAATGTTTGAGGCCTTCCGGATATTTGCTGTCCTGTGGAGAGCCTGTTGGGCAGACCCATGCTATCCATCTTTGGCACCTGTCTTTTGGCTTATTGGAGAAGAGTTTATCTGGGAAACATCAGTGTTTTATCCCGTGATAAGATGCCAAGAGGGCTATCCTTTTGTCAGTTGCTTGAGGTCCTGTGGAACTGAGGCTGTTTGAGCCTGGAAATCTGGATGCTTCCTTGGCCAGGGAAGCAGGCAGTGGGAAGAGAGCTTGAATAATCACTAAAACGAGGAGGTAGGGAGCGTGAACAGGAATCAGAGCTGGAGTGTATAGCCAGAGAATTGGAGTTACAGGAAGACCAGAGGGAGAGATGATGGATGATGAGGCAAGCAATGCAGAGAGACATCCTGGAGGACCTGAGGCAGGTGGGGTCTGTTGCCCTGGGCTGACTTTCCCATGCATTCTACAGCATGGTATTTGAGTGGGCTCGCTGCGCTTATAGGACTCAGCCCTTGGCTGTAGTTCCCACTATGGAATCCACAGTCAAGCATGAAACCTTGACTCTGAGTTCTCTTTATTATACTCTGAATCTGGAAGGTTTGTGCTGGTGGCTTTCCCTAATTGAAACCACTTGTCCTGGAAGGTCATTGCCTGAGTATCACATACCAGTCTGTCTCAGCAAGGAAACTGTTTATGCAAATGGCCTGGATTATTGTGGAAGCTCTTTTTGAAGTGACTTAGTTTGGGGGAAAGAAGTCTAAGTGGAAATATGGTGGATGGATTTGCCAATTGTCACCTCAACTTTGAAGCATATCCATCCATATGCAGAATGCCATGTATGAGCATTTCTTCTAGTTGACAATCACATGTAGCCACTGTCTGCTCCACAGAGTATGAAATGGCTTCCCATTTCACTATTTTGTAATTAATTCTCTCTTCTTTTGAAAATCTAAATGGAAAATATATTGTGCATTTGACAACTCCATAAATTTTGAAATACTCAAGCTTAGAAATGCAACTACATGTTTCCTCTATGTGACAGGAATAGAAATAATTAAGACCTCACGTATTTTTCAAAACTTGCATTTAGACTCTTTTAAACCTTTGTGAGGCACATTCAAATTCCATTCCCCCTACAAGGACAACTATGTAGGGAATTATAAAGGTCCATTCTGTTGATGTAAAAGAAGCCAAAGGAATGTGCACATTCAGTAAAAAGCTATCATTTTCTCTTTTTTCTCCCCAAAGTTCTCCCTTTTTTCTCTCCCAGAAAATCAGCCAGTTCTTTGGGCTTGGAATGGTTGTGATAAATTTGGAGCTCTTTTTTGGGGGAAGTTATCAAGGGAGAGTCATCCCAGAGGCATGCCATGGTCTGGGGCAAATTAGGGTGGCATGCCAGAGTCAGAAAGCACAGGGGTAGGTTCGAAGCTTGCTGTACAGGGTGGGGATGCACCCCAAAGATGCTCAGGCTTCCTGAAAACCAACAGCTACGACAACCTGTAGTAAAACTGTTAAGATAGGAGGAGATTTGCACCAGGTGGAAAAGTAGGAGGCACAATTTCTTGAGAACCAGATGACAGAGGAGGTAGATAGATGGGTTTGAGGGAATCGGCGGGTATTCAAGTCCTAGGTATATGACAAATAGCCCCAAAACGAATGGCTTAAAATAACAACAGTCATTTTATTATCTCTTCTGTGCATCTGGAATTCAGATAGGCTATAGTGTGTTAGGGGATGAATTGTGTGCACCCTCCCCACAAAGATCTGTTGAGGTCCTAACTCCCAGCACCTGTGAATATGATCCTGTTTTGAAGTAGGATCTTTGCAGATGTCATCAGGTTGAGATGAGGTCATTAGGGCCTGTCCCAATCCAGTAGAATTGCCATGCTGATAGGAAGGGAACACATAGATACACAGAGAGAATACCATGTGATGACACAGGCAGGTCCTGGAGTAGTGCAGCTGCAAACCAAGGAGTGCCAAGGAGCACCAGGAATTGGTGGCCACCACCAGAAGCTGGCCTGAGGCAAGGAAGGATTCTCCCTTCCAAGTTCCAGACAGAGCGTGGCCCTGCCAACACCTTGATTTTGGGCTTTCAGTCTCCAGAACTATGAGTCAATACATATTGGTTGTTTTCAACCACAAGTATGAGGTCCTTGTTATGGCAATCCAAGGAAATTAATACAGGGAGGATAGTTCATGTCTGTTCCATGATGTTTGGAGCATCAGCCAGAAAGACTTAAAGGGTGGGAGTTGGAATCATCTGGAATGTTCACTAACATGTCTGGCAGCTGATGCTGGTTGTCAGCTGGAACCTGTGCTGGGCTCCCAAGTAGAACACCTCCCTGTGGCCTCTCCAGGTGGTCTCTTGGATGGGTTCATTTGGGGAATTTGACATCATGGTGGCTGTATTCCAAGAGCCGGTTGGAAGTGGTATCACTGTATCCATTTTGAACTTGCCACCCAAGTCACACGGTGTCATTTCTATCATAGTCACAATACAAGAAAAGTCCTGGGTTCAGGAAGAGGTTACATAGACTCCCTTGGGCAGGACGTCAGGGTCACATTACAAAAGTGCATTTGGAATGGGAAAGATAATTACAGCAATTTTGGGAAAATATAGTCTGGACATTGGAGAACATTCCACCCCCCAGCTAGGGTAGAGTAGACATCCCCATCCAAGGGCAGGAGCGGGGCATATCTCCTTCCCCCCCTCTCTCCCTCCCTCCCTTTCAGCTCTACCATCTCCTCTCTGGGGTGTCTGTGCTGCCATGCTCAGTCCTTGGAACCATGGCCTGGTCCCCCACCAGAGAAGGAATTAAATTCTGTCTAGTAAGCATACTCCCAAATCCTGTGTGCAGGGAAGTGAGCTAAGTGTTGTGTCAAGCTCTATGTCTGCAGAGAAGGTTGCTGGCCTAGAGGAGTCACAGTGATGGACTGTGACAGATGTGCCGCTAAGACCAGATGTGACTTAACTGCTGTACATCACGTGGAAGCAGAGTGTTGGGGGACGAGGGACTGCAAGGGCTTTCTTGATGGACGTAGTAAAGATCGTCTCCATCGTAGGGTCCCACTGCAACCAGCACTGCATGACTGCCTTGCAGAGCAAGTGGGGCATATGGGTCTTCTGCCCTCAGCCCCCCTTTCTGCTTGTCCTGGACTTCGTCTTTCCTCACGGCCCCCTATACACAGCACCATGGTGCCATTTCTTACTCTGAGGGAGTTGTAGTTTTGTCATTCAGAAGGCAGGAACAAATCCACATTCTAGAAGAGGCTTGTTTCTGATAAATATTGGCTGACTCCCTCAGAAGCAGCAAAGTGTGTCCTTAATGGACTGTGGTTGACAACTGGCTTTTCTTGGTCGGCAGGGATACAGATAATATAGAATGTACGTGTTGATCTCACACATGCAAAGTCACAACAGCTGTGTGTATCATTTATCTGCAGTGGTGGTCATTTTTTATTTCCAGTGGAACTTTGGGGTTTGTTTGGAGCCTTTTTATTCTTTTTTTTTTTTTAATTTAGTAGATTTAAGGCAGAAAATCCTGGGAGATATATCTGCAGAAGTGAGATGTCTCAGCCAACTTTCTAGAAATGTTTTAGCATGCAATTAGTGGTGAACAGAATACTATGGAAATGCCTGGAGTTCAGTTAGTGGACAAATATTTACTAAGAGTCGACTGTATGCTGGCCTGTGGTATTGAGAGGTCTCCTACATCATAGAGTTGACAGTCTTGTTGGGGGAATCAGGTGTTCAATAACTAAGCACACACAAATAGACAATAATGCATTGGGATAAATTGTGTGAAGGAAGAGGGCCTGAGTGCCTCGAGAAAGGACAGGGGGTTAGGAGGTGGGCTGGGGGCATTTGTGGTCAGGGAGGACCTCTATAAGGAGTGATATTGAAGCATGACCTAAAGAGGAAAGAGGAGAGCAGAGAGCAGCTAGAGTGTTCTAGACAAAGAGCAGGATAGAAAGTGACTCCAGCTCGAAAGACAAGTGAGTTCATTGGGTTCTAGGCCCTGGGGAAGGCCTATATGGCTGAGCAGGAGTATCAGACTGAGAGTGGTGAGTTTAGAAAAGCAGGAAGGGGCCAGATCTCACGTGGCCACCTGGCTCATTGAGGACTTCATGGTGAATTAATGAGAAGTCAATGAAGGAAGAACCACATGATCCATAACAGACTTGGGTAGAGACTTGGGCTGAGAGGAGACAGGCTGTTCTGATCACATTAGGAAAGCCCTGACAGGGATCCCTGGGTGGCGCAGTGGTTTAGTGCAGGTCTTTGGCCCAGGGCGTGATCCTGGAGACCCGGGATCGAATCCCACGTCGGGCTCCCGGTGCATGGAGCCTGCTTCTCCCTCTGCCTCTCTCTCTCTCTGTGACTGTCATAAATAAATAAATAAATAAATTTAAAAAAAAAAGGAAAGCCCTGACAAAAATGTTTTTAGGAGTTTTGCTTTCTTTTATTTAAAAGGTCGATGCCACCCTGTGACAGTCAAACTCTGTGAATCTCTGGGTAACAAGGGTTTGGGCAGGAGCAACCAGAATTTGGGGCTCACCAGGGCCTGTGAGTCTCATTGGCTGTGGAAATGTGGTCTTAGCCAGCACTTAAGGGAGCCCAGTACTGTCCTGTCACCACATTACTGTGTGGGACCTTAAGAAAGGCCCCTCCCTGTGTGAGAGCCAGCTAGAGGCCAGCAGAAATGTAAACCTAGGCTATCTCTTCTGTCTAAGTGATATCCTTGGATCATCCATTTGAGCAGAATTTCTTACCTGGACACTAGTGGCATTTTGGGCTGGGCCATTCCTTGTTGTGTGGGGGGGGAAGGGGTGTCCTTATGTTGTAGAATGTGTAGCAGCATCCCTGGCCTCTGCCCACCAGATGCCAGTGGAGCCTATCATCACCACCAAGTTGCCATGACCAGAAACCCCAGGTATCACCAAATGTCCCTGGGGCAGAGGAAGGGAATCAAGCTGTCCCCAGAGGAGAACCACTGATTTAGATCATGCCTGCCTGCCTAGTGGAGTCATATGCTCCCTGGGGGCAGGGTTAAAAACAATGGTTCTCAAGGAGTGAGAATCTTAGCTATTATATGGTTTATAACACAGTACCTGAATAGAGAGAGGCATGGCATTAAAATTGCAGGGGAGGAAGGCAACTGAGTAGAAAACATGTCTAGAAAAGGCTTCTGGGGAGGGTGATAATAAGAAACGAAGCTGAGAAACACTGATCTAGACCAAGGGAGAGCCAGTTTTTCTGGGAGGCTACAGGACAGGAAACTGGAAATTAATTAATTAATTAATTAATCTATTTATTTACTTATTTATCTGTATTTAAATATTTTATTTATTTACTAATGAGAGATACACAGAGAGAGGCAGAGACAGAGGCAGAGGGAGAAGCTTGCTTGTTTTGTTTTTTTTTTGAACCTGGAAATTTAAATGAGGAAACGGAGGGCACAGTGGGAAGACTCAAAGAATCATCACAGCTAACAATAATTGCTCACCGGACTGCGTGCCAGGCCATGGGACCAAGTGGTTTGCATGTGCACAGCAGCACCCTGATGGGAAACTGAGGCAGACACGGATTCAGAGTAAATGACCAGTGGCCAAAGACCATACCCCCCCCCCTCGGGGCAGGGCCAACATGTGGGTGGAAGGGCCCGACCTAGAGAGCAGGAGGCTGGATAGGGAGCAGAGGGAGGCAAGACAGCAGGGAGTGAGGAGGAAGAAAATGAGAAATTGAGAGATCAGACAGGAGGATGTGGGGGGAGCTGAGAGTCCAACAAGCATGCAGGGACTGAACGTCAGAGTTCTGTAAAATCCTTAATACAGGCTTCTCGCAGTGCTCCTGCCTTCTCTCTGTCCACCCTACTGCACCATGGGTTTGGAGCCGACTGGGGGGCAGCTGCAAGTGGATTCTTCCCAGCAGACCCACGCAATGCTGGCCCTCGCCGTGTCCTCGCACATGTGCCAAGTAAATCACTATGCCTTCTGACTTCCCTCTGCAGCCTGTCTCAACTGAATCCTTTCTTGTCCTAAGCTGGTGGTCAGGAAAGGAATTTTGCGAGTATCCCTGATTTAAAAAAAAAAAAAATGCAGTCTTTTGCACCCAAGCTATATATCTACACAGAGAAATAACATTATTTCATGCCTTTTTTTTCTTTTGGCAAATATTGCTTTCTTCTCAGAGTTAGAATTTTAGCTCTTTTATCCTCAATCTGTGCCGAGAAAAGGTTTGAGGTTCCAGTTTGAAGTTCCCATTGCTGGGGAGGCAGTTCTGAGCCCCCCAGGATGTACCCCCCAAACCGATGGAACCTCCTTTGCTCATCGGTGGTGACCTAAGAAGGCAGTCGAAACTGCATCTTGGATGTTTCAACTTTGAGAAGTTGCAGTAATGTCAAGTAATTGGAGCACTTCAAATTAGGAATGGAATTATGATCATTGGCTCTACGTGTTCTCTCCAAAATAGTTCTCGCACACAGATTATTCCATCCCGCTCCAGCCTCTTCCTCAGCAGCTGTTGGGGTTCAGAGCAGCTGCAGCCTCATTACAGGGAGGGGATGTCCCACCAGGTCATTGTCAGGCTCCTGGATTCACTGTAGAGTTCTGTTGGGAGGGACCTAAACATTTACATTATGTAAACACCAACTGTGTCGGCTGTCCTCCAGCCTCTGCTTGAATCCCTCTGGCGACAAGGTGCTTGCCACCTAACACTGCTCTTACCACTGAACTCCTGGGGCCACCAGAAATAGTGTTTCTCCTGGTCAGTATTTTAGAGCGCTGACCGGGTACTATGCCAAATGCGCATCACCTTACTTAACTCCTAGAACTGCCTAGCAAGATGGTATCATTATCTCCATTGCACAGATGGAGAAACTGAGTCACAGAGTGAGCAAATGGCGGAGCCCGGTTTTGGCCTCAAGAAGTCTGACTCCAGGGTTTAATGAACCACTGTGCAATATGGCCCAACAGTCTGTTGCAGTGTAGTGTTAATGCAGTGTCTCCACGTGGCTCTCAGACTGCACTACTGGTTCTACCCATTGCAGCTCCAGAGCACAAGTTCAATTCCTCTTCTGCGAAAATTCCTCAAGCTAATTCAACCCCGTGGTATGCTCCCCTGCTCCCATCTTCTCCCTTTAGTCTTTTCTTCTGTAGGTATGCTAAGCTCATGCGTGAAGCTCCTACTGTCCAGGGTCTTCTCTTCTTGCATTGCCCAGAGAGGAGGACCTGACTCTTCATATGTGGCCAAGATCAAGATGGGGGGGGGGGCAAAGAGCACGGCCTTATTCCTTATTCTAGAAGTTATGTGTAAAACCTAAGATCACATTATGCTGTGAATACAGAGTGGATAAACCCACTTGTTTTCCCACAAAGAAAGTTTGGGGGAATTCCCTTCCAAACGGATCACTGAAGCCACATTGGCAAGACCTGAATTAGGGGTATCTAGGAAGCTGTCCCCAGGCTTCCCTCTCACACTTGACCCATTCTGCAACACTGTGCCTGTAAACTTCAGGAAGACTTGCCTCGGTGCCAACATTCTGCTTATTCATTCTCTTACCCGTTCATCTGCTCAATATTGACAGAGTGGAAGGATGCCTGCAAGGTTTCCAGCAGAGCATTGCGTTTCGGGAAAATAAACTTGAAGAAGTCGTAGGCCTTGTTTTCAAGGAAGACAAAGAAGACACCCATAGTTATAATAATGCTGAGGAGCCCAATAATACAGATGTGCCAGGATATGCTAGGATTACAGGAGAGGATTCCAGGGCTAGGGGGTTCTGGAAGCACTTCTGACAGTACCTTGAAGGCACATATGAGTAATTGTGTTCTAGAAGGAAAGGCCATGTGCAGAGGAAGGAGAAATCCCTTCAGCCTAAGGGAAGCATTCCAAGATCAAGGGAGGCATGTTAATATAAATCATATTGGAAGGGCCTCTCAATTTAAATGTTATGGACTGCAGCTAATGGTATACACTCCTTCAGATGTCACCCACCCCATTCCAAAGCTGTCACTGCATGTGGCTGGTGTGCTCAGGTGGCCAGAATATAATACAAAGAGAGTAAAGGAGGCTCTACAGCTCTTGGCAGTATTTCTGTTTGTGAAATCGTTTTTTCTCCTGTATCTTTTGACCTTAGGGATGCCCTCCTTTGGCTGATCTTTATAGGCTCTGATCTCATCTCATGGCAACAGCTATACATCTCTAATTTCATAGAGTATCTGAAGGGATACTTGTGGTACCCTGGTAGTCTGATTATAGTGCCTTGTCTCTCAGTTGGCTTGATACTTACCCTCATCATCCCTTGCTCCACCATCATGTAAGTGGTAAAAGAATGGCGAATATTTCTACAGAGATCCTTGGTTTTGCTTTTCCCTGAGTTAACTTAGCCATGAATGTGACCCTCCTCATTCACACCCACACACATGCTCACATGTACACACACACACCAGTCCCATCTTGATTTATCTTACTCATAATCTTGGATCACAGGTCTCTACAACAGGGCGAGATAGACATACACTCAGGAAGCCATGAACAGTATTAATGGAGAGTATGGTGAACCTGAAAGAGGTGGGGGGAAGGCAGCGTGATAAAATGACTTGGTGGTCAGAAATAAATGGCCCATACTTATGGGGCATCTTCCTCAACTGGAGGTCTTATTAAAATACAAGTTGTTATCATTCAAGGTGGTGATAGAATAAGAAGCTCATTAAAAATGCTTCCTGGGGCAGCCCCGGTGGCGCAGCGGTTTAGCGCCGCCTGCAGCCCAGGGTGTGATCCTGGAGACCCGGGATCGAGTCCCACGTCGGGCTCCCTGCGTGGAGCCTGCTTTTCCCTCTGCCTGTGTCTCTGCCTCTTTCTCTCTCTCTCTCTGTCTCTCATGAATAAATAAATAAAATATTTTAAAAAAATAAAAAATAAAATAAAAATGCTTCCTGTACGGGGCGGGGCACCTGGGTGGCTCAGTAGGTTAAGTATCCGACCCTTGGTTTTGGCTCAAGTCATGATCTCAGGGTCATAAGATCGAGCCCTGTGTCAGGCTCCATGCTAACTAAGCAGGTAATCTGGAGATTCTCTCTCCCTCTACCTCCTCCCCCTGCTAGCACACACATGCGTACATGTCCACACGCACACATGCTCTCTCTCTCTCAAATAAATAAATAAGTAAAATCTTTTTAAAAAATTTCTTCTGGTACTACTTAAGGAATACGAGTTTTATCCTCAATTCACCAAACTCAAGGAAGTATGTGAGCACACAGTAAAAACATCGAAAGCCCATGGAAAAATTCTGTGGCACAGAAAAATAAAGTCATTAAGAACTTAAAGGTGCACCTGAATTATTTCTTACTTGAAACCGATGGAAAAGTTAGGAAGAAATTACTACACACTCTCAATAAGATAGAGGGTGGGATTTATATATATTAATTATAAACAGGGTGGCACATAAGTGGAATTAGGGGTGCTAGGTGGCTCAGTCAGTTAAGCATCTGCCTTCAGTTCAGGTCATGATGTGGGGTCCTAGGGTAGAGCCCCACATCAGGCTTCCTGCTCTGCAGGGAGTCTGCTTCTCCCTCTCCCTCTGGCCCTCCCCCCCTCCAGCTCATGTGCATGCAGTCTCGCTCTCTTTCTCAAATAAATAAATCTTTTTTAAAAAAGAAAGTGAAATTAAAACCATAAGAAACTATGTAGTATTTTTTTTTGGTTGCACTAAAAATTAAAACTGACCCTGAAGAAAATAAACAGATAAATAAAAGGGCAGCCCCAATGGCCCAGTGGTTTGATGCCACCGTCAGCCCAGGGCGTGATCCTGGAGAACCAGGATCAAGTCCCACATCAGGCTCCCTGCGTGGAGCCTGCTTCTCCCTCTGCCTGTGTCTCTGACTCTCTCTTTCTCTGGGTCTGTCATGAATAAATAAAATAAAATCTTTAAAAAAAAAACCACAACAGATAAATACGAAATATTTCCCAGGGAATGTGGGAAAAGATGACTGACCTGGTGATAAAACAGAGGTATAATCAGTGAAAAAAATAAGAGTTCCTAAAGAAAAAGAGAAAAAAAAATCCCCAGAGGAAAAGAGGGAGAGAATATCCTATCTGTTGATTTTCACTTTTCCTCCAGCACTTTCTCAACAGAGCTGACCAAATGCAAAACAAAACCTCTTCATTCCTTGTTGATGATCAACATGTTGGGGACCACACTGATACTTCCCAAGGAACCTTGTTAGGGCAGGATAAGCTCTGCTGTAGTAACAGCTTCACTCTGAATTTTCTGTTGCTTACCCACAAAAATTTTGTCTCCCACAAAGTCCAGTGAGAGGTTTGGGACCCTCCAGGGCAGTGGCCCTTGAGCAATTACCCAGGGACCCAGACTGCTTCCACCTTGCTTACCGTATGGCACCCACAGTACTGCTGTCCTGGCACTATTGTGGCAGGTGCCCCTTAGGCTCCCCAAAATGTGCACGTGAGTGCCTAAGTTATGTGGTCATCCTGTTCCACCATCTGGAACTAGCTTCCAGGTCTCTGCAGCAGGTAAGAGAGAAAATGGACACTCGTGTGCCAGTTTTGTTCTTAAATACTTTGGCCTATGTGCGATGCACATTATTTCCACCAACCACTCATTGGAATCACAGTGATTTATCTTTCATCTGGCTAGGGAGAGGCCGAGACACAGAGGTGAGCACATGGATAGTCAATGAGCAGTAAATATTACTGTCATGGTAACCTTAGTAAAATTCAACATTAAGGGAAAATAGCTAGATAGGTACAGGCAGTATCAAAATAATGAAGTTTCCAAGTGCAGTCGTGTAATTTTAGCTCATCTGTTATAACTGCGGGAGGAATCCAAAATCTGTCTGGATTGTTAAACCCCCTTCCTAGGTCCACACCAAACACCATCTCATTTTTGACCCCTCTATAAATATAGTCCTTGGACATCCTTGCTTCTTCCTTGATCAAAGCCACCTAGCTAATTCCTCACCTCCAGGGCCTTCATCACAATTCAGTGTCTACACTGAAGGATGTGCCTTCTTGCATTTCCCTGGTGTTTCTTCTTTTGTTCTGAACCTTTTGCCTGGGCTTGCCTGAGGATATTAAGGATGCAGAATGAGTGAGTGGTTAAGGAGTGGTCAGGTACCAGCAGGCCTGAAGTAGGAAGACCGAGGTCACAGTTTGTGAATAGTGAGAGCCTTTTGAAGAAGAGGACAAACCACTCTAACCACTGTGCAGATAAAGAAGGAACTAGGTGCAGAGCAGCAGGTGAATTGGGGTTACCGCAGAAAGCAGAAATAGCGCACCATTATATGCCGTTACATACGGCAAACAGAGGGGAAAAACATGAGAAAGAAATTATATAGCTGATATTAAAGATGTAAATACTTAGACTTAATCGTATTTAACAAACACTTATTCATCAATTATATGATTAATAAGTGAATGAACACACATAATTATAGAGATAAATATTTTTAGAACTCGAATACCTCCCAGAAGGAGAGTGTAACTTCTTTGCAAATGTCTGTGAATCAGTCACAAAAGCGGATTGTATCCTAACCTGCAAAATTGTCATAGATCCTTAAAAGGGAAAAGGTGGGATGCCTGGGTGGCTCAGTGATTGAATGTCTGCCGGGGTCCTGGGATCAAGTTCCGCATCGGGCTTCCCGCAGGGAGCCTGCTTCTCTCCCTCTGCCTATGTCTCTGCCTCTCTCTGTGTGTCTCTCATGAATGAATAAATAAAATCTTAAAAAAAAAAAAGCAAAACGTTTTCAGGTCTTATTCTCTGATCACAATATAATAAAACCAGAAATTGATGGTATAGGATTAAATTAAAAGACCACAGTGGGGTGGGGCGGGGGGAAGAAGTCTTGGGCTTTTAAAGATGCTCCCAAATACAGCTTTGCTGGTCAAGGGAGAACAGCAAGAAAATCCTGAAAAGCTGCTAAAAAACAACACAAGTGAAAACAGTAGTTGTCAGAACCCCAGGAATGTTGCTAAAGCAGCGCTCAAAGGTAAGTTGACAGCTTTTATTGTAGTCAGGGCAATGACATGTGGTGATGGGGGAACCAGGAAAGCTGTCTCCACCTCTTTACTTGGCTCTGCATCCAGCTCATCCAGAGGTTCCCTCTGAGCACCCTCAGGTCACCTGCCAGCAACACCTCCTCTCTGTGTCCATTGCCTACTTTCCTTTATTTTTTAAAAAATATTTTATTTATTTATTCATGAGAGACACAGAGAGAGGCAGAGACATAAGCATAGGGAGAAGCAGGCTCGTTGTGGGGAGTCCAATGCAGGACTCGATCCGAGGACCCCAGGATCACACCCTGAGCCAAGGCAGACGTTCAACCACTGAGCCACCCAGGTCCCACCCCCACCCCTACTCTCCTGTAGACCATTATTTCCATCTGTGTAGTATTTTCCAGCAGACTCCTCTTTCTAAAATAGATAAGGGCCTGCTCTTCCCCCTGCGAGAAAAATTTGCTGTCTCCCTACCACTATCTCCCTACTGCTGCCGGATCGGAATCTGTCCTCCATGGGCAGACACTCAAGCCCTCTTCCTCAGAGGACCCTGGTGCGAGGCACTGGACCTCAAGATCCCCACTCAAGTGCCAACTGACCTCTGCTCACAAATACTCATTTGTCCCAGCCAGCAGTCCCCACCTTGCTTGTGCTTGGAGTGAAAGTGGCATATTGTAGAGAAACACACCACTGTTGACTTGTCTTTCTTTCCCGGTAGCTTATAAGCTTCTTTCCCATGTCTTACTACTTCCCTGAATTGTTTTGTCCCTCATCTTCCTCGCTGTGCCTCAGCACAGTGTTTTCAATATAGAAATATAAGACAGATGCTTGTAAGATGGCCAAAAAAACAAAACAAAACAAAAACACTTCTCTGGTCTTGGAGCAGATGTGGGCATTCAAAAGGCATTTCCTCTCATTGCTGTTAATATATTAAACCCTTGGACAAAGGGGGGAATCTGTGTATCACCCAGTGCCGTGAAAGTGCTACAGGAATTCAGAGAAAGAGGAAGATCACAGTGTAGAATAACCCAGGGTGCCCTGATATGTTGCTGGCTTTGCAGAGAGCAAGCCTTGGAGCAGTGAAGGGGCTCATGGCCTGGAATTTCTGGCCAGAGGAGTAGAATTTCTCCCAAGCAGAGAGAGGGAGTAAGTGTGGTGACGGTGGAGGGGCTGCCCTAGCTGAGGAACAGTCCCCAACGAGGAGCAGAGGCCTTGCGTGTGGAGGTTCCCACAGCCACCACCCAGCCACAGTGTGGGACAAGTGGGCCGAAGCCCGTATCTCGAAAGCATCAGTAATCGAAGCAGCTGGTATCATTCAGACAGTGTTTCTAATGGCTTAGAAACCTTGTTTGGCTGGCTCAGCGATGTCCTCAAGCTCCAATGGAATGTCCCCCTACCCCCTATGTAGAAGGTTTTATCTACTGTTTGCAAACTTGACTAAGAGAATGAAGGAATTAGAGGTCAGACCTGAGTTCATGTGAGTGGGAGAAGAGAGAATTTTACTGAATTGTTTGGATTTTTCTCTGTTGGTTTTCTCCCACACTACAAATAGCCCTCTAGACACTTAGAATTAGCCGCTTTCTATTGTGAATAATTACTCTGTCCGCCTTTCGTTATGGACGACTGGCCTTCAGCGCATGCCCTTCGTGTGTTCTGTGAAAATTAGTTAAATCAAAGAAATGCGTGGAAAAGAGATTGTGTTTAGCAAGCCATGGTGCTGATATCTGATTAAGTATAAGCTTTTTAGCATGCTGTGTCAATGAGATGTGCTGTTGTATTAATAAGCTGTAAATTCTAAATAATTGCTTGATAGAATGAGAACCTGAAGTGATGGGTTCCTTTCCAGAATGCTGATTATTCCCCTAACAGAAGACAAGAGGACCCATTCCTGCAGTTGTTTCCCTTTGGGAAGGAAGGGACATTCTGTCCTGGCATATTGATGGAGAATGCTAAAAATTTCCTGGGTGATTCTTTTGTTTCCTTTCTTCTGAGCTTCTACTTGATTCACACCTTTGCAGACATCAACTAGGCAAGGTGAAGACTCCTGCGTGAGCCACTCATTTTCTCTTTGCCAGTTCCCCTGAATGGCAAGTACTTCTTTTTTTCTGGTCAGCGAATGGAAATTCTGTTTCCTGAGCCAGCAGAGTCCCCAGATCTAAACAGAGCTTTCCTGGGGAGTCATAACCTGAAAGTAGATGACTTGGCCACCCTCTCGCTGATCTCGAGGTTCTAGCAGACATTTTTGATGCAGGGAGCTTAGCTCTGAATCCAAGCCAGCACTGGTTGTTGGTTCCAATTAAAAAGCAATTGCATTCCCAGCAATTCAAGGCTGCAGCCAAAAATACAGCATGTTCGGAAAAGCATGATCATTTTTGAGAGGCAGTTTCTCCATAAAGGACTGGATGCTGCCAGGGAAGGCTAATGATGGTACATTTGTATGTGCTAAAAATTTTTAAGTTCAAAGATGAAACCGTAGTAAATGATTTACTTTATAGTTATTTGTAGAGTGAGGGTTTTCTGTTGCTCTTTTTTTTTTTTATTCCTCTAGCATCAAGCAGCCCATTTATTAGAGGACAAATGGAAATTGACCTTTGTCAGACAGTGGGGAAACAAAGCAATCACATTAAGGAAATCAAAGGCGAAAATGCCAAAGGGTCTACATCAGCCAGCCCTGGGAAGCTGTGCCATTCTGCAGGTGCATCAGCCGGATCAGCATCTGCCCTTCCTGGACAGTCTCTGCTTTCTTATTGGACCAAGAGCTTGAAGAGGCATTCCAGACCATTGCGTGCTGTCCCCTCCCCTGGGTTGAGTGGTTATGTCTGGGTATTTTTATTTTTATTTTATTTTAAGATTTTATCTATTTATTCATGAGAGAGACACACACACACACAGAGAGAGAGAGAGAGAGAGAGAGAGAGAGAGAGGCAGAGGGAGAAGCAGGCTTCATGCAGGGAGCTTGACGTGGGACTCGATCCTGGATCTCCAGGATCACACCCTGGGTTGAAGGGCGGCGCTAAACCACTGAGCCACTGGGCTGCCCTGTCTGGGTATTTTTAGTAACCTTTTCTATCTTGTTTGGCTCCAGGGCACCTAATTTCAGAAGAATCGTGAAACTGAGAGTCAAGAACCCTGATTTATTTTTAGGTCTAGCTTGCTGTTGGACCTGAGCCAGGTCCCTGAACCTCTCTGGGTGTTTATTGGGAGTTGTAACTGACTTTATTTTAGTTTAGTCTTCTTAGTTCATTATGTTCAAATAAAACCATCCAACTTCATCATCAAAAGTAGTATTTCAAAACAAAGTCTCTTAATTCCCATTGTGTGTGTGTGTGTGTGTGTGTGTGTGTGTGTGTGTGTACATATTTAAGTTGAGCCAATCCCAGTTTTTCTTCTGGAAGGCCCAAGAGATCACTTTCAGGGTCATTTCCAACCTCACACTGCTAGTCTTCCTTAAAGAGGAAATGGGCTGCTGCTGCTGAGACATCCTGTTTCAAGACCAGTATGACTAGCAAGAATCTTGTGGTACCACCACAGTAGTATCCAGTAGGTGATATCTGGAGGGAGGATCATTGCTCTGGAAGAGAAGGAACCTGGGGTGTGGTGAAGCAGGAGCATCAGCAGAGAGCTTGCAGAGGGTCAGCTCATCTCTTGAGTGAGCCAGGGCTTTGTGTAACTCAATAGGCAGTTTGTCATATTTCATTTTAGATTTAATTATTCAGCCAGGACCCTATCCGGAGTAGCTTCTGACCCACTAGCCTGGTCTGCCCCCTTGTCCCAGGGTCTGTGATTCTCTTACTTTCCCAGCCCTCCATCTTCTGGCCAGTCCCCCACCAGGTAGGTCACCTAGGATGTTGGCCTCAGGTGTGACTTGTCCAGCCTCTGTGGTAGATGAAAGCATTCTGGCTCCCTCTTCTGTCTACACTTCAGAAGCCAAGGGTTTCTGTTTTCTTATTCCCTCACTCTTTTCTTTTTCTTTCTCTTTTTTCTTTTTTCTTTTTCTCTCCACTGGGCTCTGAATGAATGAGGCCACGAGAAGAGGTGGCATGGCCTCCACTTGGCTTGACAGGAGGGAAGCAAAGAGGTTTTCTCTGATGATTCCAGGTGAAGGAGGCATCGTCCTCATCTCTCCTACCCCTGATAAGGGCAGGTGTGGCTCCGCCACAGGAAGAGCCAGGAGCTCAGCATGTGAGATCTAGGTCCTGGTTCTGAAGCTTGTGTTTTGATGGTCAGGACGGTGCCTCAGTCAAATGGAGCAAGTGCCTGTCCAGCCGTCCTCACAGGGGATGGGATGGGAGCCCCTGAGGTGGTATATATGGCGGCACCATATCAACTGTTAAGGTCTGCACACACGTGCCCAGAAGGTGGTCCCCCAGCCTCTGCCTCAACCAGATGAGAATGGTGCTCTGACTAGGCCCTGGGCCTGTATACGGAGGCTGAGATGGGCAGTTCACAGTGGTATTTCAAGAGATGCTTAAAGTCATCCAAATCCAAGATTCCTTATCCTCCCATCTCCTTAGAATGTGATGGCTTCTCTTGCACTCCTTTCTTCAACCGTTCCCTCTCCTCTTACACTGGCCAGTCTCCTCCCCTTCTGGCTACAGGTTTCTCTCCTACTGTTTTTGCCCTAGGCCCCGGAATGAAAGGTGATCCCCTTATAACACTGTCCTTCTTTCAGCGTTCCTCTCTCTGTCTCTGCTGGGTGACTAGTCCGGAACTGCTTCCCCTCCAGTCACCAGAGACTTTGAACATTTCGAGCTCTTATCCTACTGAGCCACCCTGGCCTCTTTCTCCTTTGTGACCTCCCTTGCTACCACCACTATGCCATCACTCCTCCCTCTCCTGACCTGAGGGAATCTGCTTTTCAGTTCACGAAACAGCCAAAATGTAACTTGGCTTAATTATCTTTTTCTATTGATTTAAAGAAGATGTCTTATTCTTGAACTTGTGTGATATAGGTGGTATAAGGTCAGGATGTTAGAAGACCTAGATTTCCCATGGGACAAAAGAAAAGAAGACATGCCTCCTTTAAGAATGGGAGCTCATCTCCCCACCCCAACCCCCCGCCCCCCCCCCCCCCGCCCGGCCATGTAGCCAATCATACATTGGCTAAGTTACATCCTCCATCCTCAGCATTCTCTTGACCCCTCTGATTGAGGAATGGAAAGAGGGGTGCCTTCTCTGCTGTGTGCAGAACACTGGACTCATAGACTCAGGGTAGCCTTGGAAGAGTCGCAGATGGTCTATAGACTAGAGTCATAGTTTGTCCATGCTTAGTGGCCAAGGAGAGGAGGGATTGCTGACACCCTGTCCCTGGACTTTCCGCTGTAGGTGCAGACTGTGTCCATGGGTCAGGTACTTAAAGCTTATATTTGGCCACAAGTCCCTCTCTGGAGAGCAGGTGTGGAAGGTTGCCTCTGCAAACCAAGAAAACACTAGCTCTTCAGCCACTTCTGCCTAGAGATGCCCAAATGCACCTTGAGGTGGGGTTCTGGGCATGCTCTTTACCTTTCATTATTATGAATGAGATTCCAAAGGACTGAATCAGCCCTTTACTCTGAAAATTAGTTGGAAGTGTGAAATGACATAGGTCCCTTCACTTTGCTTCTGGTGTTCTGTGTGGGAAATGTGAGTCCTTTGGCTTCCCCCTTTCATCAATACATTGCTCATTTTTCACAATTTCTGAAAGTTTTTTGAGACCATTCATCTCACTCAAAGGGTAATTTTGAAATAAGGTGGAGAGAATTGATAGGAAAAGGCACCAAACCTTTTTGACAGAAAAGGAATAATTGTCAGAAGCATAATGCCTTTTCAGTGTCAAGTTTCTGCTGACCTCTTCAAGCTACTCTTGTAGCTGTTGAAAATGTTGTCACTCTTTTCTGGCATCAGAAAGCATTTTTTCCCCTTTGGATAAATATCAGGTTTGTTCTGATTCTCAATTCACATAAGCTTGCAAATTCGGATCACACTGAAGACCAAATTACTGCCTTTGGGACAATGGCCTTTGTCTGATAGCTAATTGGGGATTTAGTAAATAGCCCAAGAGACAGGATTTGGGTCTGAGATTTCACTGGGTTGCATTTAAAAAAAAATACAGCTTAATTATAGGCTTAAGTCATATATTGAAATGCAGATATGAGACATACCACATTCCCACATTTTAATTGGATCTTTAGGTAAAGAGAGTTTAAGCTGTGTATTAATTCAGTGTGAATAACTCCCTGTGAACACACTTTCATTTTAATGCCTGGATTTCTTTTTTTTTCTCTCTTTTACCTTTCATCCGTGCTCTTGTAGCACCCTGAACATCTTTTCTTCTCATCATACTTGAAATACTTGTAATAGCTTCATCAGCATCCTTACCTATTAGATTGCAAACTTCCTTAAAAAAAGGTCTGTATTTTATTTATCAGTGTACCCCCTGACCAATCTAGGATGGTACCTGGTATGTTGTAGGTCTTTAAAAAATATTTAAAGGAAAAAATAATTTGTAGGATGGATGGATGGGTGGGTAGACAGATGGATGGATGAATGGACAGACAGAGGTTAGATGGATGGATGGATGGATGGATGGATGGATGGATGGATCAGCGGATAAATGGATCAACAGATGCATGGATAAAAATGTATTTTTCCTGTCTTCTATTTTTGAAAACCATGATAAGATCATAGCACCCTAAAATAGAAATAGAACCTGCATTGTGCATTAAAGTGTTCTCTTGGCTACTCTTCCAGATTGGTGACATACCATGTCCTCAAAAAGGGCTCTTGTCCTGTTTCTTAAGAAGTTTAGTAAAATATCTTTTCCTTGATCATAGTCTCTGGGGTTTATTTTTTCAAATGTGTCAACAAGAAAAAGAGACTATCTCTGAGATGAGTTCTAAGAACCTGTTTGTTTTTCACTCCTTGGAGATGAGGGACCAGTAGATCCCAAGTGCTTGTCTGCCCAGCTCCTTTGCTGCAAAGGGATTTTTTGACACTCGGTACTTTGGAGTGATGGTCCTATAGCCAAAGAGCCTGATGGGCAGGACCACAGGCTGTGCAGCTTCAGAGTGTATCATACAGGGGAATGGGAACCCAGCACAGAATCCAAATGAATGAGCACCTAGAATGTGCGGCAACTCTACTGTTAGGAAGATAGATGTCCTGTTCTGCAGTGTACATTGCAAGATTGCCCGTCTATTCATCAGATTGTTTAGGCATTCTATTCCTGGGGTTCTCTGAGCACAAAGTGATGGTTTTACTATACATTGAAATAGAAAATGAGAGCATATTTTCCCAAGTGGTAGACGCATCAGTTCAAACACTTGACTCAGTAGCTGTTAAGACTTACTGAGAGCTCCTGGAGCCATGGGTCTTCAGAAGAACCCCTCTTGTCCCCAGAACGCGTGGCCTCTGTTTGCACTCAGACCTGTGTCTTTCTTAGCTTTGCTAAGCTTTGTTCTTGAGTGCATCCCCTCGCCCTAGCTCCCACCTTGCTCCAGTACAACTTGAAGTTTCTGTCTATCCTCCCTTGAGGATGTGGCATCTCTCAGAAACTGACCTGACTCTGACCAATGTGGGCTTCATCGGTGCCGTCCATAGGCTGAGAGAGTGCTCTCTGGGTCTGGCTTGAGGAAGAAGGAAGTAGAAGGACTGAAGTCAGTTGCAGATTCTTTAGCAAACATGGATTCTTCTAACCAGGTTCCAAGATGCTGTAGCAGCAGAAAAGTGGCAGTCAGCTCAGGGGTAGCAGTTGGAATGTCACTCCCAAGACCCTGGGCTAGACTTTGAGGGGTCCACAGGGAGATGAGCCAGGGTCTTCATGCTCAGACTTTCCTTACAGCCCATCTTCTCATAACATCCTGCCAGTTCCCCCTCGCCTCCTTGTCCTGTCAGCTTTTAGGCCTCCTCAAGGTCAAGTTCTCCCTCTGAGTTGAGTTTGATATTTGACCTACACCTTTCATCTTCCCCTTCCCATCTTCCTGGATCTGGACCTCCTTCTTCCTATCAGATGGTGAGCTCCTCACCTCCCTGGAAAAGGATATCACATCATCTTCTGTGTATGTGATATAGAGTCTGGCACAAGGCTTCCTGAGCGTAAACCCTTCCTCTGCCATTGGCTAGCTGGGTGACTTTGGGCAAGTTACTATATCTCTCTGTGCTTCCTTTATCCCCACCAACAAAATGGAGATAGCATTAGCACCTTCTTCCCAGGGTTGTAAGGATTAAGTAAATAAATACACATGAATGACTCAGACGGTGTCTGGCACGGTGGAAACCCTCAGTCAGTGTCTGCTCTTGGCACTACGATTAGCAGTAGAAACTCTTGGCATGGAGGTTCTTGGGAAACATGCACTGGGCGAGCCCATGTGTGTGGAGCCTCTCACCTCTCAACCTCACTCCCACTGTCTCCCTCCTGTCTTCTCCCACCGCCAGGCAGTGCCAAAAAGAAAGACAAAAACTTAAGTCACTTCAACCCAAAAAGGTGAGGGCCTGGCACAGATGGAGGGAGGACGCGGCCCCCAAGGGCATTTCTTTATGGCTTTGTGGTGTTGGCCACCATCCCTGTCTGTGTGCTTGTTAACCACCTGGGTCAGCAGCAAGTGCTGATTTCCCACGTTTGTACCACCTGCAGGGTACAGGGTTCATCAGAGGTTGGTGAGGGGTGTCCTGGGGAGTTAGGAACCTGCCCCAGGCTGACATGCCATCCCGCGGTCACCCCCATCAAGATGGAGAGGCAGTTCCTGTGGAGCACAGGCAGGGCAGTGCGGGGCGGAACAGCACTTAGGTCAGGGTATTCAAAGGGTGCTAGGTACCAGTTGAAGTCTCTCCTTTCTCTGAGGGCCTAGGGGAAAATCAACCAGATCATGAAAGAAGAATGAAGGAAAATGACTGATGATTTCATCAGTCAGCTTCATCCACTGTCTAGAGCGCTTATTCTCAAACTTTTTGGCTTAGGCACCACTTCACAATCTTAAAAATTATGGTGGGCCCCCAAAGAGCTTTTGCTTATATATCTCCTATGTCTCCACTTTTACTGTGTTAGAGATTAAAGTGGGTGTTTTAAAAAATGTATCCATTAAATCATTCAAAACAACAATGTACATGACTTGTTTATGAAAAGTAAGTATATCCTCCAAAACAAACAAAAAAAGTTAGGAAAGTGGCATTGTTGCACCCCGTTGCAGATCTCTTGATGTCTAGGGTACTAGACAACAGGTGGATTCTCATTCCGTCAGAGCAGTGGCATCATCCCTGTGATGTCTTGTGACAAAGAAAGTGAAAAGGGTGAATGATATCTTGGTATAACAATGAAAAGACCTCGTAAAGCCCTGAAGAGGTCTCAGGGACCCACAGGGGTCCCGTGGAGCATACTTTGAGAACTGCAGCTGAAGAGTGTAACCAAGTCAATGTTGCTTCTTCGGTCTCCAGCCTTTATAAAGCCAGGCTTCAGGTTGTTAAGGAAAGAATATATTGGTAAGCAGACTTGAGTGAGGAGCACAACGACAGGTGCAGTGACCACTGCAATGGGATTTTGCAGAGGGGGAGAGAGCCTGGGCTCCACTCTGAATCCAGCGCAGGCTGGTAGGGATTTATAGCCATGGAGCAGGATAGGAGGTGAGTGGATGGAAAATTGCTAGGAGGGAATTTCGGGGGTTAAAGAGGTTCTGGCTAAGCCAGGCGAACAGGACTCTTGCTGAAGACAGGCCGGGGTGTCAGCCGTCAACTGGGTGATGGTGGACGACAAGGAACCTGATCTGATATTAATGTCAGGAGTTCTTGGTCAACTGCCTTAGTGAGGCTTCTGCTAAAACTGGAGTGTTCAAAGAAGTGTACAGAAGGGCCCAGGAGAAGGGTCAGGAGCCTGATTCATGTTTGGTCAAACAAAGTATCTTTTTTTGTTTTTGCTTTTGTTTTTGTTTTTTTAAAGACTTTATTAAAGATTTTATTCATGAAAGACACACACACACACAGAGAGAGAGAGAGAGAGAGAGAGAGGCAGAGACACAGGGAGAGGGAGAAACAGGCTTCATGCAGGGAGCCCGATGCGAGACTTAATCCCGGGACTCCAGGATCACTCCCGGGCCGAAGGCAGATACTTAACCGCTGAGCCACCCAGGCGTCCCCAAAGTATATTTGTCCAAAGATTTGCTTGGCCTTAAAGACATATTTTTCCTCCTCCCTTGTTAATTGCTTATAATCTTTTAGTGTGTTTGTAATTTGGTTTTTCTAGGTGTAGGGCGAGAATGGTGGTGCAGGGAGGAAGGGGTCTGAGGGGCCCTGGGAGCCCCAGGTTTGAGTCCGAGGCCTGCGAGCTGGATTACTGCAAGCAGTTACTTCTGCTCCTGAGCCTCATTTTTCCAGTTTCTGAAATGAATGGATTCAGCAGTTTCCAAAGCCTGACAGTGTTTATTTCTCCAAGACTTACATCAGAGGGACCAGATACCTTTCCCACCCATTCTGGGCTAAGTTAATTTCTCCTCAACGTTCATATGTTGAAGCCCTAACCCCCAGCACCTCAGAAGGTGACTGTATTTGGACACAGGGTCTTTAAAGCAGTCACTAAGTCCTAGTGCAGTCATCAGGGTGGGCCCAAACCCAATCTGACCAGGGGACTTCTGTGAAGAGGAGCTTAGGATACAGATATGCTCAGAAGGAAGATGGCCCTCCCATGTGCAAGCCAAAAAGAGAGATCTCAGAAAAAAACCAACCTGCTGACACCTTGACCTTGGACTTCTAGCCTCCAGAACTGTGAGAAAATTAATTTGTGTTGTTCCAACTGCCCAGTGTGTGGTACTCCATTATGGCAGCCCTCGCACACGAATGCACCATCCGTGATGTACTCTAAGCCTGTGTCCAGCTGTTCCACAGACTCTGGTTCTGAACTCAGACTGAATTCTCAGCATTCAGAACAATTCCTGTGGGAGAGGATGAATGACCACTATTTAAGGACATAAGGTAAAGATTTTTCTGAAGAAACACATCATCTGGGCAGCTCCAGAGAGTGCTTAGGGGACCCGGACCCCAAATATGCCTGTGATGCTCCTATACTTTGGCTTGTCTCCCAGGTGGAGAGAGGGTGAGGAATGATAGGTATCTTCAAGGTAGAATGAATCTACCTTTGTTTGAAGAGAAATCAGGAAATGAATTTGTGTCTGCAGTGCCTTCCAAGTCTTATACGAAGCCTTGAAAAGAGAGAATGACCACAGGAGCCATGATGGTCCTTAGACTTGCTACAGGGACAATTGTGGGCAGGGTTTCAGAGCTCACTGATGGGGTGTCAAGGCACGGGTGCTGACACACCCAGGAACCTCCAGCCTCTCTGCATTAGCCCACATGAAGAAGACATTCTGATTTTTACTGACTGACCTCCAATGACTTGTGGCCCTGGGGAAGAGGAACATGAATTAATAAAACCCTGGGCTCTATTTTTTCCAAAATATTTCCTTAGAATGCTAGTTCCATGGCTCGTCATAGGTGTCCTGCAAATAAAGTGGTTGTGTGTAAGTAAGAGTAATAGAGTTCAAAGATTCTGACTGAAATATAAGTAAGTGGGGTACCTGGGTGGCTCTGTTGGTGGAACATGCAACTCTTGATGTCGGGGTTGGGAGTTCAAGCCCCATGTTGGGTGTAGAGCTTACTTAAAAAAATAGAACTTTAAAAAAAAAAAGAAGAAGAAGAAGGAAGGAAGGAAGTGGGCTTCGCTACTAAGTGGACATGGCCCCCAGCTCTTTACATTGTTGAGTGTGCTGCATGTGTATCAGAGAGGAGCATTTCTCAGACTGGTGTTTTCTGCAGAGCAACTTGCTGCACATTCCAGATGGTCTGCAGGGCTCCCTGTGGCTGCCCTGAGATGTCCAGGTGATGAAGAGGATCACGGGGTAAATGACACAGGAGCAAGAATATTGAACGTGACCAACCAGATCCATGACCTTGGCTTCTTCCTCATCTGCCAAAGAATCACAAGACCCAACAGGGAGTTTGTAGATAAGGGAACTTAACCAAAATCCATAGGTACACAACTCAGTGGATACTTTCACTATAATGTACAAGGGAGACAAAAGGTGATTTGCAAGAATATATATATTTCAATACTTCAGCACAATGACTAGCTGACAAGAACCCCCCCCCCCCGCCACACACACACACAGATTTCCAGATCCCCCCTGGGGCCGGCACCTGCTTCACCCAGGACCACAGTGGTGCTTCTCAAACCATCTGTGGCATGTGTTCTTGCTGAGAGTGACATGGTCCCCAACAGGGTGAAAATTGGTTCTTGGAGGAGGATGCAAAAGAGTGTTGCTCTTTTTATGTATAAATCGCAAACATATATACAGCATGCAAACAGATCTACAGAATGTCTGTGGTATTAAAATTTCATGGTGGGAGCAGAGTGGGTGGCTGGCAGGGAAGGAAGATGACCTACCGTTGCCCTACAGGGGGGCAGTAATGAAAAGAAAGTTGAGAAACACTCTCAGTCGATCACAAACTGATACTTTCACAAAATGCAATAAAAATGAATGGCTACAAAAATAAAATGAAGAAAAAGAGAAACACAAGGCCCAACTTCTTATTATCAGGTTCAACCAACATAAAATTACGCAGTTGAATTTTTGTGAATGCTTTTGAAGCTTACTCACAATTTCCATATCTTGTTTTACAGACAATTCATGGACAGGCAGTGTGGGCTACACTTTGGGTAGCCCTGATCTAGTGATGCTGGGGTGGGAGAGAAGCAGAGGTGCCCTGGACAGGCGTCAGGGAGGGCATCCCTGAAGGTTCTAGAAGCACCAGCAGGAGTGGGCAGGTGGGGAAGGAAGAAGAGTGTTTTAGCAGAAGGTACAGCCTGGACAAAGGCACCACGTAGGAAGCTCATGGGCCCTAGAGGTATGGCTCTAGCAGGAGGGGGGCCTGAAGAGGAGGTGGGGCCAGGCAGGAAGGCAGAGCATACCGTCCCAGGTGAGAACTGGACCCATAGCTCTGGAGGCTGCATTTAACACCCTGCTCTACCCAGGTAGCCACTCTGAGGTTCCGATGGTACCCATGGACCCCTGCCCCAAAGACTGAACAAACTCAAGACATAGTATGAACAATCTGGGGGGATGGTTTTGCCATCCCATAAGCCCATCAAAGTTTCCAGATTCAGAGCCGGAGGCAGCCAGTGAGTGGAACTGTCCCTCTGAACCTTCCTTTGGAGGTAAGCTCATTCATTCCAGTTCCTGTATCGAGATCCCAACTCTGTGCTGACCACAGTCCTATCAGGCCTGGCAGATTCACAAGGGACAGTCACCATCCAGAGATTTGACTAGGTTCCAGAAATCCGAGGTTAAAGGCAAACACTTCCCTTGGCAGAGCTTCCAGGCCAGAGGAGCAGAGGGTAAACCCAAGGCATCTTGTGAGGACGAAGAGCTTGGTGTTCTCCCAACATGCTAGCAGCACCCTCTGCATCCCCCCTCAAGGGCAATCTGAGTTTCCTTTTCCTGACCCTCTCCCTGTCAGACCAACTCTGCATTTGGATCCCTTTTGTGCACGTCTTGTAAGCTTCCCCTGGATAGGCTGTGGCAGCAAAGGCCACTCAGGACTGGAATGTCATTATGGTTTTCGGATTGGCACACACTTTGTGGGCAATTTCATCAGTGTTGGTACAGATTAAAAAAAAATGAACTAGCAAGTG
Organism: Nyctereutes procyonoides; assembly: GCF_905146905.1. NCBI lineage: Eukaryota > Metazoa > Chordata > Mammalia > Carnivora > Canidae > Nyctereutes > Nyctereutes procyonoides. The sequence continues at coordinate 76,104,178 of NW_026575126.1, forward strand.
GAAATGTACCCAGAGAGGCAGCTGGGATAATTGGCCCTCACAAACACACAAGCAGTACTCTTCTAAAAATACTGGGGCATTGCTGAAAAGGCAGGCCAGGGACTCAACTCAGCAAGAGTTGAAAATGGTAAGGATGAAATGTTTGGATCTTCCAGTGCAATCCAGAAATCATGGAAGTTGGGATTGAGGACTCAGGGGAGAGGTGCCATTTTGGTTGTAAAGAAAGGAAGTAAATCTGCTATGGGCCACACTGCTGGGTTCATACCCAAAATACTAGGTGTGAGTGCTGAGACAAGAGGCTCAGCTATAGGTCCTCTGATTCTTTCTTTATACAACAGGTACTCATTGAGCACCTTCTGTGTGCCAGGCCCCATTCTGGCACTGGGAATGCAGCAGTGAACAAAACAGACACAGTTCCTGTCCTCATGGAGCAGACAATAAGCACATATATAATATGGAGTATAGGTACAGAGATTGGGGGGTGGGGGAGAGACAGTTTTGAATAATGTAGACAGGGAATTATGGGGGGATAAGAAGTATTTAAATAGTAGACCCGAATAAAGTCAAGGGACAAGTCATGTGGGTTTCTAGGGGAAGAATATTCTATGCTGAAGGAACAGCAAGTGTAAAGGCCCTGTGGCAAGAACATGCTTGGCCCAGTGGAGCAGCAGTAGGAGGTCAGCGTGGCTGGAGTGGCATGAGCAAGGGTGTGAGCCACAAGAGATGGCAGGTCATAAGAGTTTTGCTGTGTACTCTGAGTAAGGTCGGTTTACATTCTAAAAGGATCCTTCATTGCTCTATGGGGATTCTACTACTGTGGGGCAAGAGCAGCATCAAGGGCCTGGTTAGGCAGGTAAGGTGGGAATAATCCAGGTGAGAGATCACCAGGTGGCTTCAACTTACATGGGCAAGTGTGCAGATGCTTGAAGCTGATGGCAGACTTTAGGGAAGAGAAAAATGAACCAGCCGCCAGCCTAAGACTTTGACACCATCTGTGGGGGTCCAGGAGGCGTGTCATATAGGGATCTATTAAAGGATCTGGAGATGTTTAGCCTAAGGATGGAAAGAAGTAGAACAGGGGTCCTGAGCCCTTTCTTCAGATACCTTACAGATGCCCTTCCAACGAGGACTGTTACGACTTTAGATGAGGAAGGGCCTCTGTCCAGCTATGCTTCCCCCCACCCCAATCAGGCTGCTTGGGGGATGTGAGGTCCCATCCCAAGAATTGATCCCCTGAGGGCCCCCCTGCAGAGATGCAGTGGGCATTGGGAGCCACCCCAAGTTTGTTCATTCATTACACTGATATGTATGGAGTTCGAATATTGAACGAGATCCAGCCCCAGCCCTCAGGGAGGGGAGACAGTGCCAGGTGTTCTGAGAGGGCGGGAGTGCGCCAGGAGGAGGCCTCACGCAGGCTGAGGGCGAAGACAGTGCTCACTGTGGCCAACGCTGGAAGCACAGCACCGTTACCCACACTGGGTGGGTCCGTGAGTCTCTGTGTACGGGGGACCGGGCGTGAGGAGAGCACCTGGCACCCCGCTGGATGTGGAAATCCAGCGGGGGGCGGGGGGCATGGCACACGAGGAGTGATGGGGATGCCAAAGGCGCTGCAGTCAGGTAGATGGACAAGCTCTCTGGAGCTGACGCTGGGGGTAGGCGTGCAAGGTGAATTGTGCACATGCGTGTGCACGTTACGTAGGAGCTCTACATGGATTTTTTGCATTGTTTTCAATTTTTAAAATGCTGCATCAAAATATATTTTAGCTCGACTTCTGAGTTTTTAAGGCATCCCTTACATGTGGATGGAGTGCCTGGCCTGCCTGCGCCCCGGCCCAGCTCTGCTCTGGATTGGGCGGATCTAGGGCCAGCTGGGAGGTTTGCCTCAGTAAATCGTGGAAGAGGCCTTAAAAATCATGGCCCACCCACCCCGACACCTTACAAAGGGGCAGACTGAGGCCAGACAGTTGGTCCTAAGGGCCGGGATGCCCCTCCAGTCGGCTGACCCGGGAGGGCCCCCGCGGAACCCCTCCGAAGCCGGGGCAGAGCTCCCGACCAGCGCGGAGTGTTGGTGCGGAACGGGCCGGGAGAGGCCGGAGGCTGCGGGCGGGCGCCGCCTCGTTATTTATTTATTTCGGGAGATCGGCTCTTCTCTCTGCTAATCTTCATCTAACATGCCTCATTGCCCGCTGAAGGCCCTGAGAGGTTTCTCCCAGCATTTGTTTGGATGAATTTGTTCTTGAAGTCCTGTTTCTGGTTGCTCATTAATCGCTCGCCTGGAAATACCAGAGAGGAAGTGAGTTGTGCGAGAGACAAGCCAGCGGATGGCAACTCCAGGGCGCAATTGGCACTTGCAGGTGGGGACCGAAGAGAAGCCCGTCCTTACTTTCCTTTGGCAGCATAAGCTCAGCTGCGTCAGGAACTGTGAGGGCAGCAGCCCTGGGCGAGCCAGAGACCAAGGAGGGGAAAGCTTGTGCGTCGGGCCCAGTCCCCACTGAGAGGGGGCACCAGCCTCACACTGGAGCCCGCTTCCCTCCCTGCACATGTCTGGGGACTACCCTGCCCTCGTTCCCCTGGGGTTGTGTCCTTAGGAGTAGCCTACCACCCCCCACCCCTCCAGGGAGCACATTTTAACAGAGGACTGGAGTGAGGACCAGCTTCCTGGGGCAGGTGAGCCCTGGGAGGGGGCAGTCAGGACAGGTGGGTGTTCCCTGAGTGCCTAGGCACTGGCGCCTGCGTTTTCTGCCACCCTCCTCAGACCCCTGGCCCCTTTGGTTGTCCTGTAACCAAACCCCTTGGCACCTTCTTACATTTTCTAGGCCATGGGATCATTTGCAGATGTCTTTGATTCTGGGGCATTCCCTCTCCATGCTTTCTCTTGAAGCACCTTCTGAATACACTCAGCAAAGAATTAGGCCAAGGTGGCCAGGCTCCGTCCTCTTCAGGCCTCCAGCACATATGGTGGATGAGTAGCGTTGCTTCATTGGATTCTGTTTTCTCCCTCCAGTGCTGTTTCCACAGGGTCTGTGTCCTGCCCTGTGTGGCAGCCCGGCTGCCGTCCCTGGAGTGGGAGGTGAGGTGAGGTGCAGGCCTGCCCTCTGCCCTGAGGCTGAGGCTACAGCTCCCAGGATCTGAAGCTCACTGGCCAGCCTGGAGCCCAGTTTGGGTCACTTTCTGGAGCCCAGTTTGGGTCACTTTCTGTGAGATGGGCCAAAGGTGGGCAGGCCTAGAGGCAAACCCCTGAAGGAGCTGCTGATAGAGAACCTCCGTTCCCACTTAGAACCCCCTCAGGAGACCAGGGCTGGAGGGGCAGTTGGCACCGGGCCCTAGGAGGCCTCGCAAGGCCCACACACCGTGCATCTGCCCTGTTCCTTAAGTTAAGGCATTAACTTAAGGAACTAGAAGACAAATCAGAGAGCGTATTTCCTTACGTAGCGGTTTGTCATGGAACTTAGAGCTGTACAAGCCAGAGATGAAATGTGTTCAAGATGGAGACTAAGCAACTCAAGCGGCAAGAGGACAACGGATCATTATTAGAAAAAACAGGGATTATTATTTTCCCCCTGGTTTGGGGACTACCTCATGGAGGCTCATGGGGACACCCAGATCCAAAGTCCTGCCAGTCATTCACTATGAAGCAAAAGTTACTTAACTTCTAACAGCTTTGGTTTTTCATTATAAAGTAAAAATTATAAAGCTAATCTTACAGAATTGTGGGAACTAAGTGAAATAACCTATAAAATGCTGAGTCTGGGGGCCTTGCACTTTGGAGGTGGGATGATCATGTTTCAGATGATTGTACAGGTCATATAAAGGACATCCCAATGCACTTGTCAGTGCTGGTCCCACAGATCATAGCATTGACTCTAGGAGCCACTTTTATATTCAGAGACCAGATTCCCTGAGAATCTGGATCCCACCAGTTAGTATTTTGTTAATGGGCAAATGGCTGTGATGCCTGAGACATCACTCTGTGCTGGGATTCTGACAAGGGATCAGAGAGGTGGGCGCCAGCCCTCGGTGACTTGACGGTGTGATGCAGACACAAACGAGTGAACAGCAAGCAGAATAGAGATGCCGCGGCCAGAGAAGTGGACGATGCATGTGTGGGGCAGGCAGCCCAGATCTAGGGTTAGGGAAGCTTCTAGAGAAAGTGACATTGAGATAGGGTCCAGGGATGAGTGGGAGAGATGGAGGGTGAGTGACGGGTGTTGTGGCCACATGGGGTTGCAGATGGCAGGGCACGTGGGACAGAGGGGGTTGTGGCAGGTGCCAACACACCTGTCCTGGGGTTGGAACAGACCCACAGAGACTTGCTCTCCAAGGCCTTGTGGATACAATTGAGACCTTCTCCTAAGGGCAATATGGAGCCACCGAACAGATGGAAGATGGGGGCGCCGAGGCATGATGTGCACATTACACAGTGCATCCTGGCATAGGTGTGGGGTGACAGAGACACAGTGAGACCACCTAGGAGGCCCCACTGTCCCTCCAGGAACGTGGGGGATCAGGGAAGTGGCGGCAGGGATAGAAAGAAGCAGGTGCTTCAGAAGCTGTTTCAGAGGGAAGATCACCAGATCCTGGTGATAAGTGTTTTCTTTGGATCCCTGGGTGAGTCCCTAGGTGCCATTCACTGTGATGGGATGAGCACATTTATGGTGACTTTGGGATGCATTTCTGAAATTTGTGGCCCATCTGGGCAGAGGGATGAGCAGACCGTCAGGTCTATAGGTCAGAAGCTCAGCAGAGAAATTCGAGCTGGGGACTTGGCATCAGCAGCGTGCAGACGGCCACTGACCACAGAGAGCTGGTGAGAGGGCCCCAAGGGAGCCGCAACACAGAGTTCAGGGGAGATGCCCTCCAGGGAGGATGAGAAGGGCAGGCAGCATGGCAGAAAGGACCAAGGGAGAGTGGTCCCAGAGCAGCCGAGGAAGGAGACAGTTCCGAGAAGCCAGCCACCTCTTACCAGCTCCCTGCTCCCTTCTGGGCTAGGACACCTCCTTTCGGGGTCACTGCTGGAGCCTCCTCCCTGGGCACCCTACCTCTGCCCCGCCCACCCCCAGTCCATCCTAACACAACAGTCAGAATGATGCACTTAGTACTTAAGTCAGCTCATGGCCCCCTCTGCTCCCGAACCTTCAGTGGCTCCCCATTTCACTCGAAGTACAAGCCGAAGACCTTTCCATCCCCTCCAGACCCTCCAGGAACTGACTACCACCTACTATGCTCTCGCTCACCTTCTCTCCTTCAGCCTCATTGACCTCCTCGCTCTTCCTTGAGCTTCTGCCATAGGACCCCATTCTAGCTCTCCCCTGAGTGTCTGCAGTGCTCCCCCCACAGATATCTCTCATCGCCTTTGTGCTCCAGCCTCTCCCTCCGCCTGCCCACAACCCAGCTCTGCTGAGTCCTCCACCCCGCTTTCCTTCTTTCTCCGTAGACTTACCACTTCCCAACGTGCTACATAATTTTCTGACTTATCATATGTATCATTTAGTGTCTCTCTGCCCTTGCTGAAATGTCAGCTTCACAGGGCAGGGACCTGTGTGCTTTTTTCCCTGGTGCCTGACACATAGCAGGTGCTCAATAGATGAATGAATGAAATGGGGCTGACACCGCAGCCAGGTAAGGGGTTAGGACTACCCTTGGATTCAGCCCCGAGCGTCCTCTGTCACAATGGAGACAGTGATTTCAGGAGTTGAGCTGAGACAAAGGCTGGACTGCACTGCGCTCAGGCGTGAGGTCACAGAGGAGTAAAGGCAGCGAGTGTAGACAGCTCCCCCAGGTCCGACTGTATGGTTTTGGTATTGTATTTGCTTTGTATTATCTTTGGGGACATAGAGACTTGGTCATATTTCACGCTGACTGGAAAAAAGCCAGCAGAGGGGGAAGGAGACTGCATGTAGGTGACAGATAAAGCCAGCGGAATAAAGCCTGGCCAGGTGATCAAGACTGGAGGGGCCAGTGTACACACGAAGGCTGCATTCCCCCACAACGGGAGGAAGGGGGGAGGCAAACTAATTTGGTGACAGAGGGTGGAGTGGCTTCCCACCTGGCGGCTTCTGTTTACCGGGGAAGTGCAGGCGATGGCATCGCTGAAAGTGAGGGGAGGTTTTAGAGCAAATAGGGAAGCTCAAAATTGCAGCAGTCAGGACCAAAGAGGTAGCTTCCAGGGAGACTCGGCTCCTCCAGCAGAATTCCAGGTCCCTCTTGAGGGTCAGGCACATCCGTTTATGGTGACAACCAGTGCTTATATGATTTTCCTCCAATAGTATTTAGTGGTTGGGTGTTGGTCCAAAAAACACAGTGTTGTCCAATCTATGACAGTGGTTTTGCCAAGAGAATGCAAAAGAAAGGCTGTGGTGCGGAGAGAACAAGAGGGGAACAAGAGAGACAGAGAGGGGACAAAGAGGGGGCAGGGAGGGGCAGAGAGGGGGCTGTGAGCTGAAGAGGAACGGAAGAGCCAGGGATAGCCCAAGGAGGAGGCACAGCGTATGCAGACTGCCAGGGTTCAGACCCCAGCCCAGCTATTTCTGAGCGCGGCAATTCGTACCTGGGTCTTAATTTATAAAGGTGGCCCCACGGTGACACGGAGAGGTCAATGCCATTGAGAAAAAAAGTCTAAGTTATTCACAGATTCACCAAAATGAGAGGTTTTCCGCGCCACACGAGGCCACAGGGGGAAGCCCCAGGTTTGCTCAGGAGGCAGAGAGGCAGGCGACTGGGTTTCCCTGGAAGACAAGGCAGGACACACAGCTTAGGAGTCCCTAGCCTGAATGACTCAGTCCCCCTGGGGCAGGGGACTATCTCTAGTTGCCTGGTTCCCGGCCCTGGGGGGTCGGGCCTGGTGTGGGAGTTAGAGAATGATGAGGTTCAGCGTGAGGCTCTAGTTCGCAGGGGAGATATAAACAATCCTGGCCGTTGGCTTGGCTCTGTGATCAGTGGACACCAAATAGATACGGAATCTAAGAAAACACAGTTAGGACACTGGGTGTCTTTGGGAAATTCACTTAAACTCTCTTTGCCTCGATTTCTTTGTTTCTAAAACAAGGAGCATAATAGCACATACCTCATAGTGTTATGATGTGATGGGGTTAGTAATGAGTTAGTAAATGTAAAGTGCCTAAAACACAGTTAAGTGTTAGCTGTCATTACTTTGTTACTGGTATGTCATTATTCCAGGCATCGAGTGGCCTGAGGCCCTCCTTTCTGAACAAGTTTAGTGGGAGAAAGTGAGTGACAGAACCGGAAGAGAAGAAAAAAAGCCTGGGGTCAGAGTGGGTCACTCTGAATGCAGCCAGGGTGTAACTGTGGAACAGATTGCTGCGGAGGGGGAAGGCCACCGAGACAGGGAGGTTGGGACATTCCTCAGCACTGGTTCCGTATGCAGCTCACGAACTGGAATCACACACAGTGTCCCCGTGCACAGCCTGCATTTTAGACCATCTGCTCCATCTGTGAAATAGTGGCACAAACGCAGAGTGTTATCAAATGAAGAAAGGGGGCCGTCCCTCCCTTGCAGGGGGAGGACAGCGCCTTAAGGGACGGTCCTTGGGCCTCGGAAGGTGAGTGGGGTTTGGATGCTTGGAGAGGACAGGAGAAGGAGGCCCTGGTACGGGCACAGGGTGGGCAGTCCCTGAGGTTAGGATGGACAGGAGAACATGCGGTGACATCTAATGGGGATAGTGGAGGAGGTGACTCTGAAAGTGTACGCTCAGGCCACGGGAAGAGATGGAAATGGTGAAACAGACCTTTTGATATTCTGGGTTTGGTACCTGACGTCAGGGTATGGTGAGGCCCCGAAGTCTGGATGCTGGGCACCAAGGCCCATGACACTTGTGGGAGAGGAGAACATTGCTTTCAAAGGAGCCCACAGAAAACACGGCTGGGTGGGCCTGAATGACAAGGACGGTTTGCTGAGACCGTGAGGATGGAGCCCTGTCTCGGTGACCGCACTACCATCTCCGTGCACACATCTGGGAGAACACCTCCCCTCCTCCTCCACCCGCCTCACCTGGGCTGTGCCCACAGGTGTCCTGGAGACGCCCTCTGGTGTCCCCACCGGCAGCTGTCCACCCTCCTCTGCTGGCTGGTGTCGGCTCCCACACCACAGGCTCTGACGCAGAGTGATCGCAGGGGGAGGTCCGTGGGGCCGCTCGGCTCGCTGTGGCAGGTGTCAGTGAGCTGCCCGTTACCTCTGCCATGGAGATGAGTAATTGTGAGCAGCCCAGAAATACTAGACAGCAGTGCACAACTGCAAGTGGCAAGCGAGAGATGCTTTAAGCTATTAAATGCTTTGTGAGCATGCACAAAATCCTATTATCCCCAGTATCTGCCGAAGAGCTACGTGCAGCAAACTTTCTGGTGCTCGTAAAGCATTGTTCCTGGTTGCAACATGGAGCTCTTCCTTATTGCTTTATCCAGTTGAACCTCCAGGTAATCTCATCAGAGGGGGACGCGCTCTGACAAGGCGAAGGAGAGTGTGGCTGATTACGGGAAGAACGCAGCCCTTTCCACGAACAGATCTCCGGCACCATTTGCTCTGAAGAAGGCTAATCATTTCTCGCAATCTGGAAACCATGTTATTTAGAAAATTAGGATAAGTGCAAAACAAAGCAAGAGTGGGAGGAAAAAAATAACTTTCATCTTAGAATACAAGAACTCTGACAACAAGATAAATCATGCAACATTTTCCCCTGTGAGATTTGCACGAATGTGATTTCTTGTGGTTGCTATTCCACTAGTGATCGTTAATTTTTATATCAATCATTTAATACAGTCCCTTGGCAAGGAAGAAAAGATCAGAATATCCATGCAGACCTCGCATTGCCAATGAAAATCAAGCACCTCTTCGGCTTCATTTTGCTTCTTAAAAAACCTGTGTTTGTGGAGAGAGAGCTCTTGATGTTCATATTCTAAGTATTTCAAATTTTGTAGCTGGCCAGAGCCCCAAAACAAGAGTGTTTAGCCTGGGGGCCACACATTCCCAAGGAGTTTTATGATAAAATGGACAGGTGTATAAATTTGGTCAGGAATATTAAACACATAGGGTTTGGGTTTTTTTTAAAGATTTATTTATTTAAAAAAATAAAATAAAGATTTATGTATTTATTTGAGAGAGGGAGAGACAGAGCGTGTGAACAAGGGAGAGGAGAGAGAGAGAATCTCAAGCAGACTCTGTGCTGAGTGTGGAATCCAATGTGGGGCTCGATCATGACCTGAGCCAAAATCAAGAGTCGGATGCTCAATCAGCTAAGCCACCCAGGTGCCCCTAAAGTACCTGTAATTAGTACCACTAATCTCCACCTGGCACTAGTGACGCTCTCAATGATGAATGGGGGCCATGGTTCTATCCACTCTCAGCCATACCTGGGCTTTTGTCTCTAGTGCTAACCACAGACCTGTGCATATTGCCTGCCAGTTTCTGTGGACATCTTGAAATACTTAGGTGTCATCCTGTCTGCGTTCAGTGATAGTGGTTAAACCCACACTAGACCTTGTTACTTAATGTGTTAAAGAAGCATGTAGATTTCTATCTCATGGCTTTTTAAAAACTCGAATATGGTATTTCAGCATAACTGGTTTCCTTCATATTTCTGTGGATCTTGCTGTATTGAGGCATTTTTATTCTGGGAAGCTTTACCAGACTGCACAGGTGTCCATGGCACAAAGGTGTTAGGATCTCTACACAGCTCCAGACAAGTGGATTCTCTAGGCCCATTAAAATGCAGAGGCCAGGTCCTCCCCAAAGCTAAATCAGCATGGCTCAGAGCCTGGGGCCTGGACATGTGTGCCTTTCAGAAGCTTCCCAGATGATGAGGACACAGCCAGCCCAGATCAGAGGGCTGTTATTCTGAAACCTCTGACTTAGTAAAGCATCTGAATCCCAATCATCAGCACCTTATAATTTGAGGTTGTTGGCACTAGCGAGAGGTGCAATCACAGAGAGACAGGGTCTTCTTAAAGAAGCTTCTGGAAGTATGTGTGGTGGGAAAACATTTGTCCCCAGTTTGCATTTGGGCCCCTTACTTCAGAAGTGTGTGCCTGGGGCATGCTCGTCAGCCTCTCTGAGCCTCAGTTTCCTCATCTATAGCACAGACTCATTGTGAGAAAGGAAGTAAATGACATGAACATGGAGCACTTGGCGGGGAGGCTGACAGGTCTCACATCGGCTGTCTGTTTTTGGTGATGCTGATGACATTCTTGTCTCCATGCTGGCAACCCTGAGGCTGCCAAGGGAAGCAGTGATTACAGAATGACAGCAAGACCTGGCTTTTGAAGCTTTGTGGGTCATTTCTCCTGGCAGTTACAGGGGCTGCTGAGTTAGATGGGGTCCTGCCAGCATCAGCTGTCCCTGCCCTTATGGGATGGGGCTGGCATGTCCCCAGGAGTCCGGGGCTGTCTGCTGATGCATGGTTGTGAGAGTCCCGTGTCACCCCTGGCAGGCCCGTCTCTGTGTGTATGAAAACCAAATATCTCATTTTGCCAAAGAAACCCCCTCCTGTCTGCGGGCCAGAGCTAGCTTTCCTCTATATGAAGGGACTTCGAACAGATCTCTTCTGTTTCTGAGAGAGGATTTAAACCCAGGGTGGGCCTTCAAACTAATAACAAGGTGCTATAGTTTTGTAGGCAGCTGAATGCTTCAAGTCTTTCGAGATGAAACGCTTTGAAGGAAAGTTTTCTTTTATGGACTTTCTTCTAGGTTCTCCAGAACCTTCTATGGGCCCGTCTATGCCTGGGGCAATGCCCTCTCATAAATCCAGGGAAGGTGTAGGAGGGATACTGTTTGAGTGCAATTCGGGCTGCTGTAAAGAAGCACCACAGCCAGGGTGGGCTTCACACCAGAGATTTGTTTCCTCAGACTTCCGGAGTTTAGAAGTCGGAGTTGGTGTCTCCTGACACCTCTCTCCTTGGCTTGTTGACACCGTCTTTTCTCTGTGTCCCCACATAGTCTTCACTGGGCATGTGTCTGTGTCCTAATTTCCTCCTGTTATACCGGCACCACTCATATTGGATTAGGACCCACCCTCATGGCTTCATTAAACCTTAATCCCCTCTTTAAAGACCTTCTCTCCAAGTACAGTCACATTCTAAGGCACTGGGGGTTAGGATCTCAATATACAAATGAGGTGGAGTGGATTAAAGTTCAGCGCCTAACAGACATGACTTCTTTATGCTCCATGAGTACTCCTCATAGGACCCAGCGGTGCCAAGAAAATGCAAGGCCCATGGCATCAGTTGGGAATGTCAGACATGAAGAGCTTCAATTGTGGGATGGATCGAGCTTCAAATTCTCCAGGACAAAGGGCTGGGGTGGCCTCTAAGGACACCTGAGCTGATGTCTCTTTAAGGTTTCGAGATCAGTGCTATTCAGTGGCACTCTATCTAAAAAGTATCAAAACCCAACCTCACCCCCCACCCCACATTTTTACAAAAGGAAAAAGTGGGAGGGGATGTGCATTCAAGAGAATACGTCAGCCCTGTGTTTTCTCCGAGCCAGAGGGTGGATAGACATATTTGAGTCAGGTCGCCTTTCTTTGTGACCGAGCCTTCTGTGAATGGGTAGTGCGCGCACACATTCCACCTCCCATGCTCTGTGGGAGCCGGGCTGCTCGTGGCTTGCAGCAGCAGAAGTCAGCAGGTAGGAGATGACATTTTAGAATTGTTCAAATAGACCCCGGGCCTAGCAGATATGCCGGACACAGTGTTAGGAGAGCAAGAACAAAGCAGCACCAGAAAGAACTGTTTAAAAATTTAAAAGCACCTTTCCCTTTATCAGCAGCCCTGCTGGCTATTATTCTAGCAATTTCCAGAATGTGAAACTGGCCCCAAGCAGAACAGAGAGTAGAATGGAAGAGGGCGAATCAGTGACATTTTCAATACCCATGTACAATCTCCAGCATCCTTGAAAGCTGAGGAATAGATTGTTTTCTGGGAGAGAAACAAATAAAATTACCAGATTGGAAAGGCCCTCTGTAAGGCTGCCAGCTTCAGGACATCTAATCCATTCAAAGCTTGGGATTCCTGTATACATTTTAAAATTCTACACACTTACAAGTCAAAACAGGGGATAGGGAGTATCTGGAGCAAGTAACTTTGGCCCCTGAAACAAAGGAAACCTCCAAATCTCCGCGGCTTCCTTGAGATTTCAAGGTCAGCAGGTAGCCTTCCTCGTGGTTGCTTGGGGACCTTGGCTCACATGTGGCTCTTGTACCTTCAGCAGGTGACTTCAAGCTCCCCCGTGCAGTGGGAGAGAGGGAGGAGCAATTATGTCAGGCTTTGGGTGACATGCCTCCCCAGGCTCACATGCACTGGTAAGAACCTAGCACACCAAGCTTCGGGGGAGTCTAGACAGACATGTGCATGCCCAGGAGATGGTGGTGCCCTTGTTGCTTGGTCTCCGAGTGTGGGCGGGCACCAGAGCAGACACTGGTCGGGGTGGTGCACATCTTTCCCCTGGGTGATGTCATGTTTGGGTGAGGTTGGTCAGAGGATGGTTATGGGTTCAAGGAGAGCATAACATGACTCCCTGCTCTTGCCAGGGACCACAGTAGAAGTTGGATTGAGTAAAGAGGACTGAGATCCATCAATTTCTCAGTATATGAGAGTCCCCTCCAGTTGTTGGGATTCATTCCTGTTCCAGATCCTAACATTTCCATAGAAAAATTGGAAAGATTGTGTGATCTGTCAATGTTGTAACTCATCAAGCTGCAAGCCACCAGGCTACAGGCCCAGGAGCACTGAGCATCTAATCATTGGGTTTCATTTTGTGCCGAGACCCAAATGAACCAGATCCATGTTTATCTTTCCTCGGCTATAAATTGCCCAACATATCCAAGAGCACTGAATGGTGTGAAGATGTGTAATTTCTAGTCTTCAGACTCTACTGTGCTGGCAGCTTCCTCATCTCTAAGGCCACTCCCCACATTCCCACTGATTATCAGTAACGACTGGGTCAGCCGTTTTGTCCGTGAGTTACTGGGGCCCAATGCTCCATCCTTTCCTGACTCACAGCTCATCATCAGCTTCCGAAACCTCACTTTCCCTGACATCTGAGACTTCTAACCCACTTGTTAGTCCAACGTTTCATTTTATTTTTTTAAAAGATTTTATTTATTTATTCTTGAAAGAGAGAGAGAGAGAGAGAGAGAGAGAGGCAGAGGGAGAAGCAGGCTCCATGCCCAGAGCCCGACGCAGGACTCAATCCTGGGACTCCAGGATCACGCCCCGGGCCAAAGGCAGGCGCCGAACCGCTGAGCCGCCCAGGGATCCCCTTAGTCCAGCATTTTAAAAATGATTTGTTGCTCCCAGCAGTTTATGCAAAAAGAAAAGACTCGTATGGAATCTATGGAAGGACTCTGCTGAGCCTCCAGCCTTGGAGGAGGCAGTGGGTGACCCAGCTCAGGAAGGCAGGACCAGGGCTGCTCTCAGAACACCAGCAGCCTCGGCCAGGAGCCTCTCACTAACTAATTGGCTGCCTGTAAGGGACTCAGTGTCTTTATCTTCCAAGTGGAGTGGGAGGTGGATTCATCTTCCATTTAAATTTAATTTACTGTTGTATCTCTCTCTTTTTCTTTGCCAAGCCTGGGAACTTGAGTGTGTGTTCATTTATTAATATGGCTCCCAGTTCACAGGGGAGGGAAGTTGGTTGTACTCCTCATCTTGACTGCAGGAGAAGCAGAGAGGATAGACACCTTCCTATGCCCAGACTACGCTTCTTCACAAACCCCTACCAGTAAGGTCAAGGTGTTTGGGATGCCCTCCCTCTAGGAACACCCAAAGCTGCTATTTGTAAATGGTGACAAGGATGGAGAGACAGGTTGGAAGTTGAACAGGCCCCATTCATCCTGCTCCTATGGGAAATGGAGAGGAAGAATGTGAGTGACGACTTCTTTCATCCTGTTGACAGCAAGCTGGCCTCCTGCCAGGCCCTGGGACCCCACAGCCTCTCAGCCCCAGCACTGCCCTATCTGCACCTTCCAGGAGGTGTCTGTGATCATGGTCTCAGGAGCACCAACCTCGGGTCACCATGGACTTCCGATGGCACTCAGGGTTCATCTGAGTTTCTCCTAAGTGGCTGTCCTTACTCTCCATGCCTCTGTGAACACCAGACACCACTCTATAGCAGGTGCACCCCAGTAAATGCTCAGGCCTGACCAGCTGAGGGAGGACAAGGAGGACGAGAGTCTGTCCAGCCAGGCAGGGTAGGGCCAGCCACCACAGAGCCCACATCCAATCACAGATTTATGCCTTGGGCAAAAGCCACATGCTCACAGAGGGACTCATGGTGCTACAGTGGTGAGGTGTGCCCCCTGCCGCAGCATCAGTGACCCTTGCTCCCCCTGAGGTCATTGGGTCATTATTTCTTACCTATCCCTCCAATAGTACATACCCTTCCTGACTACGTTATAATAAATGGGAGGTCCTTATCATATGACAGCTAATGGGTAGATGGGCTGTTGCATCTAGTGAAGGTATGGTGGGTTGGACAGTCCTGACCTCTTCCTTATCCTGATCCCAAATGGTAGACAACCCTGTACACACTGTCCCCTTCTATAGATTTCTGGGAGTGGTAATTGGCAAGGGCTTTCATTTAGCCTTTGGTTAGTTGGTTTCAGTGAAGGAGCTCTAGAAAGAGCAATGATACCCTTCAAGGACCTTTTGAACCATCATTATAGGATGCTCTCCAAAGCATGTGGACATTTCAATCTCCTTCCAGATCACTGTACTTGATCTCAAAGCTCTGGTTTAACACCCTTGATATTAAAGACACAATTGAATATAATTCATTCTCCTCCTATGGAGAAGCATAGTTTACCTCTAATTGCACCTTACCAGCTCCTCTTTTATCCTAGACAAAATTGCAGGCTAAATGATAGTAGAACATGGATGTACAGAGAGGGGAATTAATGTAGAGTTCGCACCCCACCCCCCTTCTGGCTACTTCCACACCAAGGTCCTAAAGCAATCTTCAACACTTTCCTAGAATTCTAATTTTAAGCTCTGAGAAAAGAGCAAAGACTGTGCATTAGATGTACATCTAAATTATCTTTAGATCCCTGGTAGCATTTAGCTCTGAGCTCTGGTCTTAGTAAACATGTAGATGGTATTGAATTGAATGACCAAAGAAGGTAAATTATTACAAGTTGAAAGCATCAGGCTGGGAATAGAGGGATAAATGCTTGATACCTACTTTTGGAGCTGCTCTTGCAAAAGGAGGGACCGTCCATAGGAGGAAGTCTGTGAACAGAGCAGAAATGGGAGGAGAGAAACAGGAAGGAGGGAAAGCCCACACGGGGAAATCCTAAGTGGTAGAGAAGGAGGGGAAGGCAAAGAACTTGGGGCAGGACATGGGCAGGATGACCTAAAAGTGCATCACTGAAGTTGCCTTGGGCATTTTTCCTGACACAGACCCCTGAGTCCTCTCTGACAGTAACCTACTATTAAGCTGGGTAGCAAGGCTGAGCTAAATTTTAAACTGGTAAAGGCATAGACCTGATCTTACTTGTCCCCTCCACCAATATTCTTTATTTATTCTTTCAAACACATAAGCAACAACCACAAAAATTAAAAGAAAAGGAGAAAGCCCTCCCAACACCTTCCATGCTCAATAAATCAAGCTGCTTTCAGTAGGTATGCATTTCTTTCCTCCTCTGAACCACATGTCATTTTACCAAGCTTCATTTTAATTCCTCATCTTGTATTAAGAGAAATGACTTGCATCCACTGGCAATAGAATCCAGGTATTTAGAGGTTCTTGCCACTGTGGTGCTTAAATTGAGATATGTCTTGAGGTCCATATTTGTAAATCCTATTTCTGAGAAATGGTAATAAATAAAGCAGAAGATTGAAATTGAATTTTTGTTAAAGGACTTTAGGAGGAAAGCCATTTCATGTCTGTCCAACTTAGGAGGATAGAACAGACATTTCAGCCATGAAAAGCCAGCTCACTGTCTCCAGGATGGCAGAGGGGAGCATGGAGGAGCAGGGGCACCTCTGGGAGTCCTGATTCTCAAGACAATGAGCCTGTGCTTTGGGAAACGGGTTACCAGGTAGACCCCAGAAAACACTGGTAGGATGGGAGTAAGAAATTTATTAGTTAGAAACCTGTGTTGTTTTGAACAGATTTTACCAGCAGACAAAAGGCTAAAACTTGCCTGCACTTGGATTACCAAATGAGGTTATTTACATAATTTGTGTTGAACATTCCTCGAGCCTAGATTTTAACAATGTAAATGGGCTTAATGGCTTCCAAAGTGACTTCAGGCTGATACAAGGAAGAATTTGTGTCCATGGGAAGGAGCCCTCTGAAAGACTAGCTCCAAAGTGCTAGGGCTTCAGTTCCTAGGGGAGAGGTGGAAGAGGTCCCCAGTACACGACCTCCAGGCTCTGTGGGGTCAAATACATAGGTCAGGCCATGAGAGGAGCCCATGCTAATGAAGGCCCTGAAGCTAAAGGTCCGTTAAGTCCACTTCTCCTTGGGAGATGGCCGTAGGGACTGCAAGAGCTTGTGTGGGCCCAGAATACTTTATAATCCAGAATCTCAAGGTGCTGGTCACAAACCACAGGAACACATCAGAGTGTCTATAGAATTCTAAGCTCTTTGACTCCTCTCATGCCACCTTTTTTTTAAAGGGTAAGTTTTTTTTTTCCTCTTATATTCCAAGTTTACATGACAGAATAGAGACAAAATTATGTTTCCTTCCCTCCTCCTTCCCATCTCTTAAGATGTCAGTGAAATCTCCTGTTAACTTCATGTGTATGTGCCTCTGAGTTGGGGACAAATTTTACCGAAGATAGATCAGAGGGGAGTTTTATTTCCCATACCCCTTCCTGGCTGGATGATCATCAACTCCCTTAAAATTCTCCCATTAGAATTCTTATACTTGTCATTCTCATCTAGGGAAAAGCCAAATGCAAGGTCCCTGGGTGACTCTATTGATTGAGCATCTGGCTTTCGAACAGGCTATGATCCCGGAGTCTCAGGATTGAGCCCCAAGTTGGGTTCCATGATCAGTGAGGAGTGTGCTTTTCCCCCTCCCTCTCTCTCTCTCTTGCTCACTGTCTCTGTCAAATAAATAAATAAAATCTTAAAAAAAAAACTTTAGAGAAAAGCCAAATGTAACTTGTGAACAGCAGCATCCTGTAGGGTATCAGAGAAGGATATTGCATGGCTCCTGGGTGGTCTGGGAGCTGCAGAGCTACCTTGGTTGGCTTGCCTCTTTGGCTGACAGACCAGGTTGGACAGACCAGGCTAGAGAGGTGGCCAATGGTTGGTCACCTTTGGAGCAGACACAGATCCTGTGGATAAGGTTGGTGTAGAGGAGAAAAAAAAATCTTCCCTTCAACTCTTCTAGGTTCTTAACTAGGGCCCTGTATGAAAAGACAGATTAGCAGGACAAAAGCAAACAGATATCTATTAACATCTCATGTATACCTGGGAGAAACTCAGGGATGGGTAAACTCCAAGAGGTGGCTTAGAACTTGAGCTTGAATACCATCTTCTGCTAAAACAAAGGAAGACTGATGTGGAGGAGACCAGTTGTTGGAAGGGGACCAGTAAAAGTACTATAAGCAAGGGTGAGGTTTGTTGTTCAGATTTAAGTCAGTGCTGTCTCCATGGATGAGTGTCTTTTGATTTGGAGTCACCCTTCTCTTCCTGGTACAGAGCAGGGGAGGAAGGCACCCTTACAAATACAGATTTTTTTTTATAAACATAATTTTCCCTTACAAAAGGGGAACTTCTGCTCTGTTTTCAGAGCTTCTGTGTCTGCTGTTTCTCAAGATAATCAGCTCAAAATAATCTTTATGGCAAAGAGGCATATTTCAGGGTAGCATATTCTGGTCTCCTACAGTGCCATTCCTGGGGCTTGAGCAAGAAGGGGAGGATAGGGATACCAAAAGACATGTATTTGAGGGAGAGTGTTGGCAAGAACACTGAAGGGCACAACCCCCCCACACACTTGGGACACAGGCCTGGACATTTTGGAGAGACTGTTAGGGTGGACAAGCCAGCACAGCTCATCAGCATGCCAGTCCTGTCAATATATTCAGTGCCCAATCAGAAAAACCTTCTGGAAACTCAATCCAGCCCATTCTCTTCTCAGGTGGTGAGTAATGTTATCATTATCATTGGAGTAATGATAACTGTGATGGGCCAAAAAGCATGTATCGAGAACTTGGGGCCACCACTGCTCTAAGCACTTGATATATAGCCCATCTCATTTAAACATCATGACAACTTGGAGATATTATCCGTCACTTGGTGGAGGGAGCATTGGGACACAGAAGCACTAAGTTGCCTAAGGTCAACTAACAAGCAGTGGAACCAGGGCTGGAAGCATGCAGTCTGAAACCTGAGTCCAAGCCCAGGAACCACGTCACTGGTGTCCTGTTGAAAGGCTGGAAGACTCTGTGGTGTCCCTACATTTTTACACCTACAACCTCAAGTGGCCCCCATAACAGCTCTATGATGTAGGCATGTTGGTAGTAGGACTCCATCTTATAGGTGAGGAAGCTTTAAGCCTGGGAGTAAAGAGGAAAGTGACTTGCTTAACACCATTCAGCTGGACTTTGGAGGAGGTAGAACAAGAATATTGGCCACTGCTGCATAGTTCATTTTTCTGTAGTTTGTGGCCATCTCCATGCCAGCTCTACACACAGCCCAGGGAAGGAATGATTTAAGAGGCCCTGAACACTGGAGCCTTGGGTGATGAAGAGTGAGGAGAGGGAGAGAAATGATACTGGAAGCCAACTTCATTTTCTTCATACAACCCCTGCTAATAATGAAAAGACAAACAACCCAATTAAAAATTGGGCAAAGGATCTGAATAGACATTTCTCCAAAGAAGATATACAAATGGCCAATAAGCCCATGAAAAGATGCTCAACATCATTAGCCATCAGAGAAATGCAAATCACAACCAAAACAAGATGCTACTACACACCCACTATAATGGCTGTTATCAAAAAGATGGACATTAACAAGGGTTAGTGAGAATGTGGAGAAATTAGGACCCTCATTACATTGCTGGTGGGAATATAAAATGACACAGCCACTTTGGAAAAGATTTAGCAGGACTTTGAGAGACTAAACATAGAGTGACCATATGACTCAGCGGTTTCGCTCCCAGGTACATACCCAAGAGAAATGAAAATATGTCCATGTTCATATAAACACCTGTACATGGAGGTTCGTAGCAACATTATTCATAACAGCCAAAATGGACACAGCCCAAATGTCCATCAATGAATGAATGTATAAACAAAATGTAGATCAGTGTCCAGGTATAAAAAGCAATGGTGTATAAAAATACATGTTTCAATGTGGATAAACCTTGAAGATGTTATGCTAAGTGAAAGACGTCAAGCACAATGGGCCATATATTGTGTAATTCTGCTTATATGGCATATCCAGAATAGGCAAATCCTGTTTGACAGAAAGTAGATTAGTGATTGTAGTGATGAGGGGGCTGACTGGTCATGAGTATGGGATTTCTAGTTGGGTGGTGAAAATGTCCTAAAATTGATTGCGATGATGGTTGTGTAACTCTGAACATACTAAAACCAATGAATTTTTACACTTTAAACAGGTGAATTATATAGTATGTGGGTTATATCTCAATAGAACTACTATATATTAAGGAAAACAAAAAAGCAAAAAACAAAAACCTCGGCCTACTAAGATTCCCTCTTCTCCAAGATCTGATGTGATGCCCTGGCCTGTGTCCTGTGAGTTAACTCATTCCCTGTTTTGCACCCCTTCCATGTTCTGCTGGACTGTTTGCTGGGCATTCTACAGCATCTCCTAGTCTCTTTCAGACTTGGATCTTGCTGATAATCATCTAGTAGTGACTTTGACCCCCTTCTGCTCTCTGTAGTTCATCCTCAAAGAAACCCATGGATGCCCCCTGACAGCTTGCCTTTGCCCTCAACACTCCTACTCATTTCCCACCCCAAGGATACTAGGCAGGCCCACTGGGTCACATGGTCAGGACCTGGACAGGACACTGGCCTTGGTCTGGGCTGGGTGAGGATTCAGGACAAAATTAATTAATTTCTCTTAATTTCTTTCTTAATTAATTAACTTTTATTGATCAGGAATAGTCCCCCAAACACAAGAAACTGATATTTGATGGTATAACATGCTCAGTTTTGACTATGTGAGCGACATCAAAGACTCACTCACACATCATCATGGGTCCTCTTGGCCTGTGTATCCTCACAGGAGAAAAGACTAGGGTGTTGAGCTGCCCCACAGTGAGTGAGGAAGACCAGCAGCCATCTTGCTTTCTACTCATCTTAACATCTTAGGAAGTGATAGTACTTGTTTTGTGGAGTCTAAAAAATGGCCTTCAAGTGAAAGTCAACTATACAACTGATAAGAGAATAAAAGATGGTGATGGTTGCTCACCAGAAATAAGTTTGAGACAAATTAGAAGGATTGACACACTTAGCCTTAGTTTAGATTTGAGACCCAGTGATGTCGATTTTACACTCTATGCCAAGACAAGAAAATGCCTTGAAATTTGTTCAGTAAGTGGCACAGGGGGTGGTGATTGGTTCATAAGGAGAAAACAGTTTTGGTGCATACCTAGAGGCTGCCTGTGATAGAAGGTGCACATGGGAACCCCAAGGCACCCTAGAGATTTAATTCAGAGATAAACCAGTAGTCTAGATAACATGCCTGAATTCATTAGTTGGGGGACTCAAAATTATTCCTCAAAAAAAATGAGACCTGGGGTGGGTAGCCTAAGGAAGCATGGATCCTCCACTGGTGATGTCCCTGACCCTGCAGCCTGGGACTGTGGTCTGTGCTGTAGGGAATCATAGACTCTGAACACCAGAGCTGAAAGGAGCCTTACAGACAGCCTTCCCCTCATTTATGATGAGAAAACTGAGGTTTGGGGGAGTAAAGTGAGTGTGCCCAAATTGTGGGAGAAATGTAGCCTGTGGCCTTTCCTTACTAGAAAATAAAATGGTTGATTCCTCTTTGGTATCTGTCAGCTTGTGCTAGAGGATGCCTCCTAGCTGGGTCCCAGCTGGACTGATCAAGACCACTGTAGGGTAGATTTGCATAATGAGCCAGGGTGCCAAGGAACAGCAGTCCCAGAAGCACAAGGGTGGTTTTGGGTTTGTGGGCAGAGAACTTGGGGAGACTCAGAGCTTCCTGGTGTCAAGTCCTATCTGATTTTCCTTTCTGTGCCTATCATGTCATATCTCTAGACTATTTCCATTTTTTTTCTTCATTTCGTTCCTCCCTCCATCCCTCTTATGTCCTCTCTCCAGTCTTGTTCCACACATGCACCCTCGTCCCCATGGCACTCATTAATGCATTCACATGTTCATTCAGCCATCAAACAGGAATTTGTCAAATGCTTACTGATGTGCTAGACCCAGTGCTGGGCAGTGCGGACACAGGATGACTTGGGTCTTGTCCCCATCGAGCTAATAGCCCAATAAAGAAAAGAACAAGTAATACTCATACACACCGTGCTTGGGGGCACGCTCACAAAATCACAACTGCAGTAAGTTGTGCTTACACAAGGGTGTTCAAGTGCTACAAAAGCACACAACAGGTTGGCCCTGACTTGATGGGGACTTCCCTCAGGAGGCATTGGTTGAGGTAAGGCTGAAGTTGCAGAAGGAGGTAACTAGACAAAGGAGGAAGCAGTGTCCCAGGCAGGGACATAGCAAAGGCTCCAAAGCTGGGAGAAGAGAGAGAGGGGTCACCAGGAGGAGCTGCAGAGATGATGGTGGTGCGGTGAGGCCTGCAAGTCCTCAGAAGCCATTTTAAGATCCTGAATCTTATTCTGAGACCCAGTGGGAGCCCACACAGTGTTCAGGGGAATGATGTGCTTGGATCTCGGCACTCTGGCTTCTAAGTGGAGGCCACATGGATGGAGCCATGGGGAGGTGGGTGCTGTGGTCCAGGTGGTAGGAGCTTGGAGTAATGGTGGAGGAGGTGGTAGCCTGGTGGTCATGGTGGGTATGCAGAGAAATGACTGCAATTGAGCCATAGTTAAGGGGCATCATTTGAAACCTTAAGAAACTTTTACTCTAGGAAACAAACTGAGGGTTACGGGAAGGGAGGGGAGGGGAATAGGGGATGGGGTCACTGGGTGATGGGCATTAAGGAGGGTATGTGATGTAATGAGCACTGGATGTTTGATGCAACTGATGAATCACTAAATTCTACCTCTGAAAATAATAATGCACTACATGTTAGTTAAATTGATTTTAAATTTTAAAAAAGACATCATCTGCAGGACTTGGTGATGGATTGACTAGTGCCTAAGGAGCAGAATGCTGAGGATGGCACCTGGATTTCCTTCTGGATCCTGCAGCTTCTTGTTCACTCTGAATGACTGAGGTGTGAGGGTAGAGGGAGGTACAGAAGCTGTGGGCATCTAAGGCACTTTTCAGAGACAGCTGCCCCCAGATGGTGCCTGGAGCATCTCGGGAAAAGTGGCTTTCACGTTATCATGGCACTCACTGTTCACACTCTAGTGACACAGCTGAAAACTCTCACTAGATTACTTTGGCTACAGACCTACTTATTCCTGAACAAAACTTTCTGCTGCTTTTGAGCAATAGCTGGCCTTTAAAAATGGCAGAATCAGGCTAGACCTTGAATATTTGAATTCTTGTAATGGTTTCCAAAGCCAGACCAACAAGTTAAGCCACCTGGGTCCAAGAGGAATATATTAGCACTTCCATTTCTCTAGAATTTCAAATGTCTCTCTCTATACACTTATCATCTGTAAAAATTTATTCGTACAAAAACACGTACATATAATTTAAAATGGGTAAAATAAACCTATTAGAAGATGGGCTTCAACTGCTTTTTTTTCCAGATGAGAATGATATCAAAACTGTTTAGAGGCCTCTGCCTACAAGAGATGATATAAAGGAACCAACCATGTTGGCTTTAGCTCCTGGCCTCCTCCACAGCTCCCCACCTCCGCCAAGGTGGTGACTTCTGGCTCTCTTGCTTTCCCCCTTACCGACCAGCTCCTTGGTGATGAAGCACTGGGGAGAGCATGGTCCAGGCAGTATCTGGAACATTAGATTCCCTCACCTCTTCCGAACATCCCTGGAACCACTACTTGGTGGTCTGAGCTTTGGCCAGGCACATCCTAACTTCTCCTGGCCTCAGTCATAAAACCATAGACTCAGAATAGATATTAAATGACTTTAAGCCTATAGTTCCCAAACCTGGCTACCCATGTTTTTAAACACTCAGTGGTAACTGGATGGAGAACGTGACTCATAGGTCTGGGGTGGGGTCCAGGCATTCGTAATTTTAAAGTACCCCATTGGCAATTTGGAGGCAAAGCCAGGTTTGGGAACCAGCGATGTGGGTCAGTTTCTCATCTTGCCCTTGAAGGGAAGACTTGAGGCTCTGGAAAGTACAGAGGACATTCAGGGCAACCAGGAGACAGGCTGAGATCCAGCCGAAATTCTGGAAAATACCAACTTTTTGCCTAGCCTGATGACATACTTTCTATAGTCTTTAAGACTCTAATGAGGTACTGGAATATTTATGAAACATCATGAGTTGAATGAATGAAGTACATCAAAAGATGGAATTAAGCCAGCGTGCCCTTGAAGACTCTCTCACACTGCAACAATGGTGGAGAAATCAGAAATCATTTGTACCCACTGACATCACATCATGTCCCTCTTCTTCTAGGGCATCACTGTCCAAAGCAGAAAGGATGTGTCTTGTGATGCTCTTTGGCCTCCGGAGGCCCGGCAAGCCGTGGGCAGGCTTTGCGGCCCAGGGTGTGATGCTACCACTCTATGTCCAGCTGCACAAGCAGAAAAACCTAGGAGTCATTCTCAGTCCTTCTGTCTTTGCCACATCCAATCCGTTTTTCAGGATTTTACCCTTAAAAAGCTCTAATCTGTCAACCTCTGTTTCTACTCCAGTGCCCTAGCCAAAGCCACCAGCATTTCTCCCTGGGATGACCATTAGACCCTCCTGCTTCCTGTTTCCCCTCTCCTTGCTGCTTAAAGAGTGACTTTTTCAAATTCGTTTTCAGTGGCTTCTCATTGGGAATGAAGATCAGTTTCCTCGATGTGGTCTGCAGGGCCTGCTGGTGTGAGTCCTGCCTGCCCACCCAGCTTCATTTCAGGCTCTCCTCCTCCCTTCCACTCCTGCTCTGAGAGACAGCCACATGGCTGTTCCTTCAGTTCCCTGAATATTCCACTTACATCAGTTGTTTGTGTGTGCTCCCATTCAGCGGCTCGTAAGAAAAATGACTCCGCTCACGATTCTGGAGTCTGGCCGTTTGGGCTGGGGTCAGCTAGGTGGTTCTTCTGCTCTTCACCGCACTAGTGGGCTCCTTCACACAGAGGCGGCTTGTCAGTGGCTTGGCTGGAGGTGTCCGATCCAGTTGAGGCCCAAGGCGTGTGAGAGAGGCCAGGCCGGACCCCCTTCACCCCATGGCCCTTCGTCCACAGCGTCTTCACGGTGGCAGACTCAGGATCCCAGTAGGGAGAAAGTGAAAACTGGAAACCCTCCTAAGGCCTGGCAAAACATCGCTTCTAGTGCATTCTACTCATCAGTGCAAGTCCAACCCTAGGCCAGATCCAAGAGGATAGATCCCATCCTTTGGTGGGAGGAGCAAAAAAAAGCCACATTAGAAAGGAGTGTGGAGGGGGGATCATTGCAGCCACCTTGAACACAGCCCGCCCCCCAGGCTCCCTGTACGCAAGGCCACTGCATCTGTGCTGGCTGCTCCTGCACTTAAGCTCTCGTCCACTCTCACCGTACCTGCCCCACATCAGAGATACTTTCTCTGAGCCTACGGTCCACATCCCTTGCTTGAACACTAGTTTTTCCAACACTGTTGCTTTCCTTCATAGGAATTAGCTCCATTTCTGAGCATGCGTGCATCTGCCTGTGAGTATTTAATGTGTTTCCCTTGTAAGATCATCAGCTTCATGAGAATGAGTGACTTGCCTGTTGATGCTTCCCATGTCATTCCCATGCTAGAAAGTAGGCTCTGTGTGGAATTTCCTGGATGAATCAATGAATTAATACCGTTCCTGGAGTCACCACACCTTCTGGTGGCTGCCTCCCCACTTCCCGACAGTCACCAAGAGCTGTGCCATGGCTTCTCTGCAACCCCTGGGACTGCTCCCAGAGCTTGGAATGTGCTGTTTTCCTGGCCCATTTCGGCCCATCAGGAAGGCCTACTCCCACCCCCAACCCCCTCCCCACCCCGCCAGGGAGGAGCTCCAGGCCTGGAGCACCGTTCCAAGGTGGCAGTTCCCTCTCTTTTTCTTTCTTGGCATCAGAGATGTACGAAGTAGTCTTTCATCCCCACCTTCTTGTTCATTTCCCTTTGGTATCATTTCTTCCAGTCTCTGTAGGGCCTTGCCATTTAGGCTGATAAACAGTAGTAGTAGTTCTCCCTGGAATCAGCTGTACGTGGGACGCATGCAGCTCTTGCTTATGTCTGGCAGGATAAACTAGATCACTCCCTGTTTAAGGAGCTGCCCTTTTGCTTGCATACCTCTCAGGTAGACTAGGAGGTGAGGTGAATACCAGTCTTCTGGAATAGCCCTCGGCAGCTGCCTTAGTTCACCTGTGGTTGGTTTTTTTCTAAGGTATTCGGTTTACTCTCTTGAATGGCTTCGCTTCTACCATCTACACTCAGTGGCCATAGACAGACTACACACTGACTTACCAACACTTAGAGCCAGCCCACAAGCTCTGCTGTGACCACTCCTGCCAACCTGGAGCAGAGCCTCCTGAGACTTGAGAAACTCAACTCACTGGCTCCTTCCAGTTCCCCTTGCAGTGCCACACCAACAGATGGCTTTGTGTGGCAGGAGGCTAACCTTGACTCCCCTAACAATGACACCCCTAACCTTGAGGGTATCACTGGTACCACTTGGGATCCACTGAGCTCCCCAGGCCTTGTATACACACCATGTCCTCCCCACTCACCCTGGCTACAGTGCAAGTCAGAGGCACAAGCTATGGCTGAGGAAATTTCTGGAGGACCCGTGACCACAGGTGAGCTTCCCCTGCATGGGGGGTGGGGGGGTCAGAGCTCCAGTGCTTACCAACTAAGGGCCGGCCTGGTATGGTATGTGCTTAGGTTGTGGTTCTGGCTCACCTGCTTACTGACTGTGGATTGTAAACAACTTAATCAACCTCCTGAGTTCTCAGTTTTCTTCATCTGTGAGGATTTCATGAGGAACTTTGTGTTTGGTGCTTGGTAGTAAGGATTTGGCTGGTCCTAGGTTCTGGAGTAGGCCGAGTGAAGACACTCACCTCTGTGTGTGTGGGGGGGGGGTGTCAGCAGAAGTAGAAGATGGGGGAAGGATAGAGCAGAGGGGAGCTCCCAGGACCTGCTCCAGGAGTGGGGCTCTCCCTCAGGGCCCAAGGGATTGGGCTCAGTTTGCCTCCCACACTCACTGGGTATTTACATGTCCTCCTCTTCCTTCCTTCCCTCCTTCCTTCCTTCTCTCTCTCTCTCTTTCTTTCACTTTAAATCGCCTCTTCCAGACTAGTTTGCAGCTTGAGTGTTTCAGTGACATCATTTTCTGTGTCATTCAAGATGTGCTGCTGCTGGTTGCTCATGATTATGACCCTGAATCCAGCCTGAGTCACTGGAGATGACAGGCT
Source organism: Nyctereutes procyonoides (assembly GCF_905146905.1). Classification (NCBI taxonomy): domain Eukaryota; kingdom Metazoa; phylum Chordata; class Mammalia; order Carnivora; family Canidae; genus Nyctereutes; species Nyctereutes procyonoides. The sequence continues at coordinate 76,130,819 of NW_026575126.1, forward strand.
GAGGTGTCAACCAAGGCCACACAGGCACAGGATGATAACAGGAGTGTGTTCCAGGCAGAAGGGGTCTGTGATGATGCTACAGGTATCCAGGCCAGTGCCCAAACCTGGTGATTCACTCTAAGTTTGCTGGGTCCAGCAGAGGGCTGTACCATCAAGACACTAAATAGCCTCAGAGCTCCTTGCCTCTCCCCTGACCATACAGGAAGGGCTAAGTGGCTCTGAGTTAGTGCCCACTGAGTGTGCCAACTGGCATCCACATAGCAGAGCCCAGGGCAGGAAGCCAGTGACCCTGCTACACAGGACAGACATGCTGTCCTTGCCTCCCAGCCTAGCACACCATCTCCTACTCTTGTTTAAGAGGCTTGAGATCTGACCGGGCCCCTCAATTTTCTCAGCCCACTCACAGCAAGGAAGGGCATTTGACATCCCTTGTGAGTCTCATCGCACCCCCAGGGGCAATCTGGGACAATTTGGACAATCCTGACCTTGGTCTATCCAGACCTTGATCTGGACAGCTTACAGAAGACTGGCAGCAAGTCAGCGTGCCTGTGGGTTCCCTTCCCACCTGGCATTTCCATTCTTGTAACTGGGTTTCTGTTTTTTGTTGAGGCCCTTCATACACCTGCATTGCACTTGTGATCCCTGCTCAGGAACTGGTCTTCATAGAATTCTGCTGTGGCTTGCATCACTCTCCTTAGCTCTTCAAACTGGATTGTATCCCTCCCCATCTCTCTGTTGAATTATTTATTTATCTACCCATTTATTTTTATCACAACTTTGTTGAGATAACCACATATCATGACTCACTCATTTAAAGTGTACAGCTCAAAGGTTTTTAGTATACTCAAAGAATCATTCAGCAATCAGTATTAGATTAGATTCAGCAATCTAATAATCAGTATTAGAACATTATTATCACTCTAAAAGGAAACCCCATGCCCACTGGCAGCACCTCAACCCTGCCCCCTCCTCCGCCCTAGGCAACCATGCAACATGTTGTGAGGTGATAATCCGAATTCATTCACTGGCATGTTGTCTGGCACAATTTGTTGAAAAGACTATTTCCCCCCATTGAGTTGTCTTGGTACCCTGTTGAAAGTCAGTCAGTTATAAATGTGAGAGTTTAATTCTAGACCCTCAACTCTAGCCTGTTGTCTGTCCTTATACCTGCATCACACTGTCTCGATTATATTGGCTTTGTGGTACATTTTGAAGTCAAAAGTGGAAGTCCTCCAGCCTTGTTCTTTTCAAGGTTTGTGGGCTTTTTTTTTCTTTTTTAGTCTTTTATATTTCCACATGAATTTTAGAATCAGATTGTTAATTTCTGCAAAGATGCCATCTGGGGTTCTGATGGGGATTGTGTTGAGTCTTTAAATCAATTTGGGAAATATTGCCATCTTAACAATATTAGGTCCTTGAATCCATGAACATGGGATGTCTTTACATTCATTCCCTGAATCTTGAAAGTAAATGCTCATACCTGTGCAACTCTATATCTTTGAATATTGCCCACCCTTGGAAATTCAGCCACCGTGTTTTGCCCTGCAAGATCCTTTACCTCTATTCCACATAGGCCTTTAGCCATATATGCCTCCCTGACTTGGCTTCCTTCCACTGTCAGCAGTGGCCATGCCAACCCGTGGGGGCGCCTAATAGTCAGGTCCCAAATCAAACTACTCTGGACCTCCCATTGTCTACCAGTCTCTTAGCTCACAGTCTCTTCCTTGAAAGTGAGGATGCATGGCTATGGGGAGAAATTTCCTTCTGTATCATTCCCCCCTATGGTGTAGAAATAGAAACAGAAGATAACACATTTCTGGATTTTGCCACCAAATTCAATCAATAAAGACCCAGTGATGGTATGCAAACTTGCAAGAGGGTCCCAGCATCCTGGGGTGGGGGGTGGTCTGGGAGACTAAAGGTAGAGTGGCTTGAAGTATCCCAGGGTGGAACATGCAGCATTGTCTGTGCTGACTGGGTCAGCTCACCAGTGCACTCTCATTATGGACAGGATCCTTGTGGCAGGACAGCAACACAGGTCCCTGAAACCTCTTTGTGTCTTCTCTCCCCACCAAGACCAGGAAGTTTATTTCCACAAATGAGTCCTTCCTGACAGTCAGAAATGCTTTGTTTCTCCTGCCTGGGACTGAGGGAAGTTGGATAGTTCAGCTTTCCCCCACTGCAAGCAGGGCCTTTTGAGCCTGGATGCCTGCCATGCCCATGCAGAGAATGGCAAGTGTCACTTCCCTGGGCTTTTGCATCCCTCAAAGGCAACTGCCATTGTAGCCTTCCACCTGAATATTCCAGCAATCACAAGTGATGCCTTTACATGATAACACTGGGGCAAATGCTTCCAGGAGGCTGGACATCTGTGCTCTTGGGACTCTGAAATAGAGCATATTAACAGTGCATAAGTACACCCTTGTACACTTTGTGCTGATGTGAATAAAGATGGTTTGTTTTCCAGTTTGAATTTTCCATCTAGGGCTGCAAGGCATAGCTTTAGCCAAGCGGGAAAGAAAACCTCCACAGGTGCCAATTGTTCACTACTGAGAACTTAAGAAAACCCATGCATCACCAGGGGGCATCTTAGGTTTAGGGGCCTCTGTTACCCACAGCTCTAGTAAACTAGTAAACTTAGGACATTAAAATATTCTAAATTATTGTATCTGTAAAAACACCCCCAAGCCTTTTTTGACACATTTTGGTTAGGTTAGGTTAGTCTACAGTGCAGTAACAGACCAACCCTGAAATACAGTAAAATGTATTTCTCATTCATGCTAGGTTTCCTGACCATATTGCCTTTGGGCCTTGGGGAGGGACACTGGCCTCTAGGAGTTTCTCTGTTGGTCTGATACAGTCCTTGTGCCTTCAGGTGTGGCTCTGCGGGGGCAGCATGGAGGTTCTGCCTTGCTCACGAGTGGCCCACATCGAGCGGAAGAAGAAGCCCTACAACAGCAACATTGGCTTCTACACCAAGAGGAATGCTCTCCGGGTTGCCGAGGTCTGGATGGATGATTACAAGTCTCATGTGTACATAGCGTGGAACCTGCCACTGGAGGTAGGGCACAGCAGCCCTTCCCCGTCCCCCTGGACCAGTGATCCTATGTGTGATGGGTCACTGGTCCCTTTAATCAGTTGATGGTTGCTCCCCAGACAGATACTTACACCTGCAAAATTATAAGAGCATTTGGAGGGGGATTCACAGACCTCCAGGTGCTATAACCCCTCCTTCACATGGGAACTGGTACAATAGAAATCTTGAAATCCATTTACAAAGAGTAGAAGGATCTTGTATTAGTCCCAGTCATGTTACAATAATCCAGATGCCCTACTGCTGGGCCAGCCTTGTATGCAGGAGACTCTCGACCAAGGGTTTTGGTACAAGCTCCGTCATTTGCTCTGACCTTGTACCCTCCCCTGGACCTCCAGCTGCCCCATGACATATGCCCCTATTATTTATTATCTGACTCTTCAAATCTCCTTTATACTCTGTCCAGAGTATAACCTAAGAAAACTCCTGTATTACTGAAGCCCCGTAAGAGCATTACATAGTGGCTGTGCACTAGCTTGGTTGGACCCTCTGCTCTGCCACTTACTAGTTCTGCAGTTTTGAACAAATCCATTTATTGCCTCTGTCCCTTATGTTCCTCACCTAAAAATAGCAATAATATCAAGTCCTCCTTCCTAGGATGATCAGGAGAATCCAAAGTATTTGTATCAGTAGTAAGTATTAAAATACCCAATCTAAGTACTAGCATACTCAGGTTAAGTCCTAGTGCTAAAATACTCATTATATATACTTAGGTATATAGCACAGTGGGGTGACCAACACCCTGACCCATAGTTGGGTTTATTTCTTCAGTCAGAGTACCTGTAGGTATCTCAGCCGTGCCCTGAGTCGGCTGGAGTTGTTCCCACTGAGAATTGGCAGCCCCTATGTTTCAGGAGGCTGGAGCTCAGAGCAGCAGAAATGCAGTTGAGTATGTGCATGAATTATACATAAAGAGGATAAAAATGAAGAATTTTTATCTTGTTGTTATTGAAATAATGTTCTAAAGCATTGATAGTGCCCTTATGGCTGTATAGCACTTTATAGCTCTTGAGCCAGAAGTGATTTTACACACGATTATTTATATATACATAAGTAACACTTGCTGAACACTTACTATGTCCATGACCCTTGGTGAGTTCCTTATTTGCAATATCTCATTTAGTCCCCATAACAACCTCATGACATAGGAACTTTCAGCCTCAGTTTCATCATCTGTAAAACTGGGATTGTTAACACTGAGGACAGAGCATAGCAACTATTAAGAGATCAATAAATGCTAGCTTGACATGGACCTGTTCTGATGTCCATTTTACAGATGGGCAAACTGAAGCTCTGAGAGGTTAAACGTGACTAGCTTAAGGTCCTACCCATAACACATGGCAGGGCAGGGATGTGAACTCACACCCGGATTCGACTCGCCCCACAGCTCTGTGGACATCAGCGCAATCGGTACTGATTCCTCCTTGTGGGCGGGGAGTTGTGACCTCCTGGCTGTATTACTCATTCCTAAGAGTTCAAGGCTGCTGGCTCTGTCCCCGCGCTTTTTCCACACAACCTCCCGTCCCTAATGCCAGTGGTACCCTCCGTGCTTTTGGAAAATTGACCGTTCTCTTCCATTATGCCAACCACGTTAGAACCAGGAGTTAAAATGTCACTGTCCAGCTTTGCCATTGAATTTTAAAGTCTTACATTGAAGAAGATTTTCCTTTAAAATCACCGTTTGGCTGTTGAAAGAAGAAATCTTGATGAAATAGCGTGAACTCTGCCTGGCTGCCCGCCATGGCACAGACAGCATCCGGTGCCTCCCAGCCGCGGCCATCTTGTGGCGGAGTCTGTGGAGTCATATTTCAGCTACTTTATTTTCCCCTGTCAGCACACAGCAGCCCATTACAGGTTCATTTCTGTAAAAGCTGAGTGAATTATTCATTAGAACATCATTACAAGCTTTGCGATGGAAAATTATTTTCACTTCTGTGTATAATGAACTCCACAAAGCGCCAACAAAGGGAGAAATCATACATGTATGGAGAAGAAAGACAGGAGGTGGTTATAGGCATTTATTTCCTTGTCTTAATCAAATAATTCCACTAATAATTGGCTCTGAGAGTTGCTGAGGATATGCAGGAGAGACAGAGCTGGGAACAGAGGTTGTCAACATCAGTATGTCCCGGGCTCCCTTTCGCACAGTGATAAGGATGGTTGACTTTGGGGGCTGTGATCTGCTCTGAGGGGATAGTGGTCTAGCTGGGGCTCTGATCAAGTGAGTCCCTATAAACCGGCAAGCATGCAGGACTTGGGGTTTCTCTCTGATAGTTTCTTCAAAGGCTGCTCGTCCTCTCCTCTGGCCAGAGCTCCCCAGTCACTAATGCCCCTTGCTTCCCTCCTCTTTCAGAATCCAGGAATTGACATAGGTGATGTCTCCGAAAGAAGAGCCTTAAGGAAAAGTTTAAAGTGTAAGAATTTCCAGTGGTACCTGGACCACGTTTACCCAGAAATGAGAAGATACAATAACACCATTGCATACGGGGAGGTAATTAAGACTATACATGCTCTCAGCTTGGATAGCTTTACAGTAGGCCGGGTGACTGCTTTGATGGGGAAAAATAGAGAACAGAGTCATTCATTCACTCACTCACTCATTCATTCAAGAGTGGTTTTTGGAGGTATAGGACCTGACTGCAAGACTGTCACCAACTGGTGGGGGGGACAACGCAATAAATGTTACAGTGGAGGCGTGGACCAAAGTCTCTGGTGGCCTGTTTTCCTAGGGATGTGGCATGCATGGTCAGTTCTGTTTGGGACATTTTGATTTTGAGGTCCCTGGGACCTGTAAGTGAGACATTGAACAGGAAGTTGGCTAGAAAGACAGGCAATGACTGGAGCTGTCCATCACTTAGTGCTGGGGGCCAGAGCCACTTGCCACCAACAAAAGGGGAGATGCTCTTAAATTGTCTATGATGAGATGACACATTGCCTCTCTAAACATTAGAACACATTAACTTTTCTCTTGTTACAAATATTATTGTATTATATCATATTACAAATAAATATGCATTTTAGTAATAATAATAGCAGTCAATACTTAGGATGTGCCGGGCACCATTCTAAGTGCTTTTCATGTATGAAATCATTCTACTCTCTCTTTATGAGGTAGAAGTATTATTTCCATTTTGTTGATAAAGAAGTTAAAACTTAGATGAATTAAATAAATTACCTAAGGTCTCAACCTATAAGCTATGAAGCCAGCCTTGAATGTAGGCATTCCAATTTCATAGATAGTACGTACATTTTGATATATGGTCTTCACTCTCTGTGTAGGTGTATTATAAATAATACAAATATAAATAAATATATTTTAATATACACACATATGTGTTCTTTTTATAAACACTTCTGTATCTATGTATTACTAAAGCCATGGTATCCACAGGTGTAATAATTTGAAATGTTATATGAAGAGTATTTTCCTATGTCATTTCTGCAGCATTAATAATAACTATATGATGTCGTTTCTGCAGCATTATAGTAACTATTATGATACCTTTGTGTATGCTGTATTTTACTTGAAAATATAGACATTTATGCTGTTTCCATTTTTAAAATATCGCAAGCACCACTGCTGAGAACATGCTTGTATATAAGCCTTGTTGCTTCCTTGAGTTGTATGTTTGGACGAGGAATCGATGGCACAGAGTCAGGTTAGGGCACAGGCAGCCAGATGCACCGGATCCAGTGGAGATACCCCGCTAGTTCCAGCATTTGGACTTGACCAACTGTTTGCAGCTGCTCTGTGACAACCAGCTGGAAGCTAAGAAGGCTCTCTTTGACTTAGAGTGTTTCCTTTTTCTATAAATGTATATTTTCCTACTTTATGCCTGATGCCTTTTATAGGAAGTAAATCAGCTCCAGGTTAAACCATCAGGGTGTGGGTGAGGTGTCCATCCTGAGCTGGAATCTGGGATGGGAAGCATGTGTCTTGTAGGGGCAGTCTATATAATGATTAGGGGCCTATTAAGACTGAATCCATGGCACAGGGCTGTAGGGAAGATTTAGGACAGTATCTGGAACCCGGCTGTAACTGCTAACAGGTCCAAACTGCCTTATCTTTTCTTCTTCCAAACAAAAGCATGGTTTTGGGGTTTTTTGATTATCAAAGTAAGATCAAACAAAAGGAGTCCTCAAGAAACAACAAGCAGTGAATGGATTATTCGTAAGACAATTGGGTGAATTGCCTAGCTCTTTGGAAAAGAAAACAGTTTAGATTCTTACATATCCTGAAGTGTATTTCGGATGAACTATAGCGTTAAATGCAAGAAAAGAAACTGTAACAGAACCATACGGAAATGCATGTGCATCTGATCTCTGAAAGGGCCAGAGCTTTCTAAGAATGAAAACCCTGGAAGAAAATGCAAAGGAAATGGATAATGGATCTGAGCTTATAAATATTAAAATAACCTATATATCAACTGAATAGAGAAACAGTATGCCAAAGTAGAAGTATATATACCATAAATAGTATAGATTATAATGGATACTATAATTAATATATAATGAGCTCTGTGAATGGTTTTAAATTTTAATAATTAATTTAAATAAGAAAATAAAACATCCCCAAAGAAAAATCAAGTAGAAGAGAAAAATACAAATGGTTGGAAAACACATGAAAAATTTTCATGGATTTCATCATCAAAGAAATTAAAATACATTTTAAAATACATTGAGGTAGCTTCTTTGCTTCTACCAAATAAACAAAAATTCATTTTTGGAACATAGTTTGGACCTCTGCCAGCAAGATCTTGGTTATATGAAAAGCCGCAAATCCTCTGGTGAGAGTGTAAATTGAAACAAGCTTTGTAAAAAGCAATTTGAACCACATGTATTAAAAGGCTTAATGATAGTCACACTTTCATCTCCACTCTTATCCGAAGCAAATAATTTGAAATGAGGACAAAGATTTGAGAGTAATTATTCATCTCAGTGACTTTTTTTTGGACCAAAAATGTTTAATCTAATTTGAAGTTTAGTTAAATATACCATTTTCCTGGTTTGAAATATCTTGCAGCCATTTTAAAAGGTGTATACAAAAATTTAAGGACATGAAAAAAATGTTGATATAATTCTTCAGAAGAAAAGGTCAAGGGGACACCTGGGGCGTTCAGTCAGTTGAGCGTCTAACTCTTGATTTCCACTCAGGTCGTCATCTCAGGGTTGTGAGATCGAGCCCTGCTTTGGGCTCCACACTAGGCATGGAATCTGCCTGATATTCTCACTCTCCCTCTCCCTCTGCCCCCTCCCTGCCTGCTTGAGCACATGGATTCTCTCTCTCTCTCTCTCTCTCTCTCTCTCTCTCTCTCTCTCTCTCCTCTCTTAAAAAAAAGTCAGAATTATAAAATTGAGTTGGCTGCTATTTTAGATTGAAATCAAGTGGGAAAATAGCAATGGGGAAATGGTGATGATGACTGTAGTTACCTCCAAATAGTGAGACAGGCAGTCTTTGTAGGGGTACTTTGTCATGTTTTCCCATTTTTTGCTGATGTTTATGTGATAATATTATGATTAGGAGAAAAACAGTATTAAAAAACAAAGAGTAGGGGATCCCTGGGTGGCTCAGCGGTTTAGCACCTGCCTTCAACCCAGGGCGTGATCCTGGAGTCCCGGGATTGAGTCCCACATCAGGCTCCCTGCATGGAGCCTGCCTCTCTCTCTGCCTGTGTCTCTGCTTCTCGCTCTCTCTCTCTCTCTCTCTGCGTGTGTGTGTCTCTAATGAATAAATAAAATATTTTAAAAACAAACAAAAAAACAACCAAATAATAAAAATGGGGAAATTTCAGAAGATGGCAAGGGCACAGTTCCACAGGCTGTACACTGCACAGCTCTGGGGCCTGCCATTCACATGAAGCACAGTGTAAATAATGTCTCTGGAGCTGAACAGTGGTGTGGTCATGGAGTCAACATGGAGATTGCAGTCTGATTTTTGGAGAAGGGGAGACTTTTGTTTTTGCAAATCTATTTCTTTTAAGTAATAAATTCAATGCATACACTCTATAGAAAATACAAAGGTAAAACAAAACTTATTCCAGATACCAATTCCCAAATATGATATTGTTTATAATGTTGCTATAAACATGGGGGTGCATGTAACCCTTAGAATCTGTATTTTTGTATCTTTGGGTAAATACCTAATGGTGCAATTGTTGGGTCATAGGGTGGCTCTATTTTTAACTTTCTGAGGAAACTCCATACTGTTTTTCACAGTGGCTATATCAGTTTGCATTCCCATCAACAGTGTAGAAGTGTTTCCTTTTCTTCACATCCTTGCTAACACTTTTTGGTTCTTTTGTTATTAATTTTAGCCATTCTGATGGGTGCAAGGTGATATTTCATTGCGGTTTTGATGAAGAGTGGTGAATTTCCTGATGAAGAGTGAGAAGTGAAGTTGCTCATCTTCTCATGTGTCTATTAGCATTTGGGTGTCTTCTTTAGAAAAATGTCTATTAGTGTTTTCTACCCATTTCTTAACTGGATTATCTGGCTTTCATTTTCCTTGATTTTTAAATGTTTATTTACCTCCATTAGCCAGTATGTCTTAAAATAATTTTTAAAGAAAGACCTGTGGATACTTTATGTACTGACTCTTCCATGTTTGAGATAATTGCTTTCCTACCTGTAAAAGCAACTGCACAAAAAAACATTCACCACCAAGGCTTCTGCTGAAACTTCTGTGATTGGCTCCTGTTGTCCTTGTGGCCTAAAGTGCCTCTGCCTCTAGTTTGGTTTTACTCATCTTTTTTTCTTTTACCATTATTAATATGGAATACAATGCACATACGATATGCATTAAGCATACAGGTGTAACATAATAATATAAAACAAAAACCTAAGTAGCTACTGCCTGGGTAAAAACTACAACATTTCTAGCGATACTTCCACTGACCCTTGGCTCACAAGTGCCTCATCTTCATATCTGAACCCTCAGATGGAGTGAGAATGTTCTCCTTGCTGCCTGCCAAAACTCAGTATTGCACTATCTCTTCCTTTGTCTATCTCTGCAGACTATGAATTGTTTCGGGGCAAAGACGGTTTTGTTTATCTTTACATTCACTAAACTTAGCACAGTCCCAGGCACATAGCAGGTCCTTCATAAATAGTTATTAAGTTCCTGAATAATAGATTTATTTGTATAAACATTAAAAACAAAATTTAAATGCTAACATTCTGAAATCATTATATGGAACAAATATGCCATAAAAATATCCTTAATATATAAAGAGCTCTTATAAATCTGCAATAAAACCACTTGAGATCCCAATGGAGAGATAAACAGATAATTCTCAAAAAGGGAAATAATTGCTAAACATGAAACATTCCAATTTACTATTAATTGTAAATTCATAAGAGCAAGATGTCTTTCTTCATCTCTCAACACAATATTTTTTATTACCTGTAATTTTTATCTTATACTTTTTTTTGAAAGCTTCATTAGACTTCATTAGGCACATTTTATCATGTTGCTCTTGTGGAGACATAAAAAGTACATTGGTAGAGGTATTTCTAAGATTTAATTGTTTTCAACATTTTAACTCTTCTGAATTATTTTTTGACCAAGAAGGTGTCTAGGTTTTTCCATATAATTTATCCTTTTCATAATTGAGAGCATTGACAATGAGCGGTTCCTCAAAGTATCTAAGAGAGAACTAAAATATGGTGTGGGGCTCCTAAGGTGGCTTTGCAATTCTTTGGAGATCACTTGCTTGGGACAGTTTGTGCAACACGTCTGATTCATTGCTTCTACTCCTCTGTACAGATTTTTGGTAACTTGGGTTTAAAACAATACCCCACTCTAACTCTGTTAGAGTTTTTCTTCTGAGCAGTGTTCTTTTGCTTTCTTCTCCAGCTTTACTGAGAGATAACTGACATATAACATTCTATAAACTTAAGGTGTCTAACGTGTTAGTTTGATACACTTCCATACTGCAAAATGATCACTGCTATACAGTTAGCTAATACCTCCATTACATCCTAAAATTACCATACCTTTTTTTTAATGCTAAGAACATTTAAGATGATCTCTCCACTTAGCAATTTTCATGTACTTAATATTGGCTATAATCACCATGCTGCATGTTAGATTCCCCAGAATCTAGCTTTGGGAGTTTGTACACTTCGACTAACAAAATATTTTTGAATGGTGAAATTCAAGACTCTTAAGTATTTACAGATCTTGTGGATCAGAATAGAAATTAGGTCAAAGCTTCCAGAAAGGCATCAGACAGCATATTTTAAGGACAATAAGGGATCCATACCTTTTGCTCCTGTTATCTGAGTTCTCAGATCATGTTCATAAGAAAACCTGTAATGAGAACAAAGCTTTATGTGCAAAGTTTCTCACTACTGTCAAAATTGAACAAAACTGGGTAGCCCAGGTGGATCAGAAGTTTAGTACCACCTTCATCCTAGGGCCTGATCCTGGAGACCGGGGATTGAGTCCCACCTCGGGCTCCCTGCATGGAGCCTGCTTCTCCCTCTGCCTCTCTCCCTCTGTCTCTGTGTCTCTCATGAATAAATAAATAAAATATTAAAAAAATAACAAAATTGAACAAAACTAAATTGTCTCAAAATTGGGAAAAATTAACTGATTGTCAGAAAGGATTGTGAACAAGTGTCACTTTCTTCTACATTTGTCAAGATATCTCAATAAGATGGTATTATTTTTGTAATCTTTAAAAAAAAACAGCATAAAAACTCTGCTCCGTTTTCTGAACCTAGACACAGTCTGGTCACACAAAAGCAAAAGGTCCGCTTTGGATAACCAGTGGGTGACTAGTATTCCTACGTCCCAACGTTCCCTGAGCTCCTCTTTTGTACTGGGGATGGAGGAGCTGTGTGTAAGCAAGGGCGAGAGGTGCCCCAGACAGAGGGCTGGTGCCCACGCCGTGACTTGGTTTTTCTTGCTAAAATGATAACCTCACAGATTTGGGCCTTGGTCCTTACTTGGGGAGGGGTCATGCGGCCTTTACCTTGAGAAGTTGGAGCCAAGGCCTGGGCAACAAGGGCTGGGCAGAAATTCTGCCACATGAGCTCTGACAGGTGATGTTTTGCTTATTCCTGCAGCTTCGAAACAACAAGGCAAAAGACGTCTGCTTGGACCAAGGGCCGCTGGAGAACCACACAGCAATACTGTACCCGTGCCATGGCTGGGGACCCCAGGTAGGAGCCCATTTCTGACCAGAAGGGAGTCAAATCACCAGGTCCCCCAAGGATTTGTGGGACTTCCCATAATGTCTGTTGTCCCCTATCTGTAGCTATTATGTGTTCTGAAATTTTAAGGAGAAGGTGAGGGGCTTTCCAGTTGTTCCACATGGCACTTAGGGAAATATTCATGAGTGTTTGCCTCAGCACAGATGTTAAGAGGAGCAATGGGCACATTTCACACTGAAGAGAGAAAGTGAATAAATTGTGGAGTCATTTGCAAATAGGTGCTATATACTACATGTACTTACATTGTAATTAGAACCAAATATGCCTGCCTACAACTTCAGAGAAATAGCAGATTTCCTCATGAGAACATGCTTGATTTGTTCATCCTGAAAGGCCACCAGCAGGTGGGTGGTAAGTATGACCAGGTCTGTAAGCGTTGATACAAGAGCCAACTGCTGACTCTGAAGGAGGAGTATGATTGCTGTAACATTTCAGAGAACACATGTGTTCTCCGGTATCTCAGAAAAGCACACAAGATAATTCAAAAAGGGAAAATGACCAACCAACAAAGTTTTAAAAATACAGCCCAGTGAATGAATTTTCTTTGGCAATTTCATGCTAACCCAAGGTTTGTGTGCGTGTGTGTGCACTCGTAAAGAGCTTAGCAGAAATTCTCTCAGATTGGGAGAAAATATATCCAAAAAATGTCATTAGACTTGACATTCATAAAAAATTGAAAACATTTTTTTATGTCAACTAATAGTAATAAAAGACTGGTGACAGATGGGGAAGATATTCGTAATTCATTCCCAGAGGAGCACCAGACAGGTGATGCTAAATCAGACTCACAGTTCTCACTCTGGGTCTCAGTCTGTTCGTCTGTAAAAGGAAGACATTGGACAAAATGCCCTCTAAGCTCCCTTGGTCTTGCTCATTTCTGTGAACACACACATCCAATTCACACTCACCAGTCATGCATATACACTCACACATGCCCTCCTAAAGGCTCATGCGCTTTACCCACTTGTGGTACTTTTGCTTCCCATTAAGCCAGTACCTAAGAAGAGAACTGTATTCTTTCTACTATCACAGCAGATGATTCTGAGAGTGACTCTCAGCCTCCCTCAGTGTATGACAGGTCTTCTGAAGACAGATAATGGGAAGGGTCAAATCCTGAGTCCTTTGGTCCCTGCAGCCCTTCTGGGAGGTAGACAGGCAGCATAGGGAAACTGAGGCACAGAGAAGCAAATGCCTGTGAGCAAAGGAGATTAGAATCCAGGCCCTCCAGCATGACCAAAGTGCTTTAAATTCAAGCCCAACCCATGCACCTCAAGATGATTTACTGAGCCCTACCACCCACAGTTGGCTAAAAGTGCCCATGGGGAGCAAGAGAAAGACTGGGAAGCCTAGACCTGGTTCACTTCCTGATGGGCCTCCACGGGGAAGTGGGGCATTGACCCTAAAGGCAATAGGGACTAACGAATCCAGGGAGTGTCTCTATTCATGGATTCATTCACTCAGTGAGTTATTTCTTGATCACTTACTGCAGATGCCAGACACAAGTGTATGTGGCAGTGGATAAGATATAGCCCCTGTTCTCAGATGGTTTGCACTTGAGGGAAGAGACAAGGAAAGAGGCAGGGAAAGCTACAGCATAGTGAGTGTGGAAAGAGCAGGGTGGCCCAGGGGGCCGGGGCACAGAAGGGGGGTGGGGAGGGAAGGAGGGAAGAGGAAGCCGAAGGGGATGGAGAGATAGATCTCCCACGGCCTGATAGGGCATGCTTCTGGGCCCCACCCCCAGAGCTTTTGAGGCAGGGGGCCTGGTGGGAGCTGAGATGTTGCATTTCCAGCAAGTTCCCAGACAAAGCAGTGATGCTGCCCTGAGAAGTTTGGGACTTGCCTCAGGGTCAGTAGAATACCACCGGGGATGGGATGATGTGCTCGGATTGGGCTTAAACTCCTGGAGGAGTTCAGAGAGGGGTGGATGCAATGGAAACACCCGGCCTTGTGCCCCTGCTGACTCTCCAGCTTTTCCATCACAGAGTCTGGGGGTGACAAGGACCCTGGAAGCCCCGGTGACCTGGGAAATGGAGGTGGGGAGCCGTGGCTTACGGGGGGTGGTCAAGGCAGACATTTAGAAGTCTACATCTTGGGATAGGCCAGATGACAAGCTGGCAATCCAGCCCAACTGGTGTGGGGGGAGCTGGCTGGGAGGGGACATGGGGACAGGGTAGTATGGTGCCAGGAGGGCAGCAGGAGCCTGGATACTACACCTTGGAGACGTCCGCTTCAGAGCCATATTCCCGTATGTGACCGTTGTTCGGGGAGATGTGAGGAGTGGCTGTTAGAAGAACACTCACTCCCAGGTTTCTCCATCCAGTCTTCCGAATAGGTTACATTTGGACTAAGTGCCTCCTAACTGTGGGGTGATAGGCTCTCTCGCATTTGGATATCTGCATAATCAGAAACTGGCCTGTGAAGCCCACCTCTGGGAATGGGAAAAGGAGTAAATGTGGTCTAATAAACGTCTCCTGGATATATGAGGGCTTCCCCCATATGGCTCAAGCAGTGGCTTTGTACCTAGGTGAGTCCAGGGAAGGCTTTCTAAGCCACCCGGGAAGTTCTTAGCTGAACCCAAGGATATTGAGGTGCTTCCATCTGCCTTCTGTGGCCCTGTGACCACCTCCCCCAGGGCCCTCTCCTTCTGCCCTGGCCACTCAGAACAAATCTAATGCCCTTGTGATGCTCCCAGCTCTAGGACAGACCCCTGTGAACTTGACCTTCCTCACCCTTCTGTCCAGAGCCTCCCTTCCTCTTGTGTCTCCTGCCTCAGAGTCCCACCATTCACCTGCTAGACAGGTCAGGCAGGAACGCCCAGGTGGCCCATCTCCCGGGCTGCAGATGGCCACTGGTTAGCCCCCTGCCCACTCCGGAGCCAGCCAGCGAGCTCCCCTCTCCTCGGTGGCTTACACAGCATAATACCGGTGCCTCTGGTGGGAAATGGCTAGAGTTGATCGTGCACCGGTTCCACCCGCATGCAGAGCTTTTCCAAATGAACACTCCTGCCATTTAGTTGCTTACGAACTGGCAAACCGAAGTAGGCTGCTCATCGCTGCCCGCACATCTCGGATGAATACCTATGAGTGGCCCATGGTTGCTTCCCATCAGCTGGTTTTTGGAAATAAGTCTAGTGGTGTTTGACCACCTGTACTGGATTAAGAAGACACCCTTCGTACTGCTCTCCTGCTGCCAGGCCGCCCCCAACCCTGGCTCACCAAGCTTTCCTCCCCCTCCTTCCAGAGCCGCTCCCTCCGCACTGCGAGTGGGTTCCCTGCTGATCACGTGCCTTGGCATCTTTTAAAACCACCTCGCAAAGTGCTGTGGGCAGACAGCTTCTGAATCAAAGCTCCTGGAACAGGGCAACTCCCAGAAGAAGGAATTGGTGTTCCGCGGACATTGTTAGCTTAATTAATGGACTCTGTGTTGTAATTTATTATCAAACAGCAATTAAACAGAGATAAAATAAGCACCAAGGACGGTAATTTCCAATCTTGCAACATGTGTTTGTCAACAAAGTGGAAGAGGTTCCGACTCGGAGAGCCTGCTGGCTCGCAAGTGTCTATGGGTGAGCTGGCGACCAGGCTTGCTCGTCTTGTTACTAATCTGGGTTAGACGAGTACCTTTTTCTTTTTTGAGCCTAAGTTTTATTTAAAAATAGGAAGTCAAAGATGCAGCAACAGCCTTTGATGCCAGCTTGAACCCATGTAGAACGGGGGTGTGGTCTCAGGAGAGCCTCGGCTCCCCCACCTGCTCCAAGCCACTGACCCGGGCCCAGGTCAGGTGGGTCTCTGAGCTGGAGCAGCCACGGTGGCTCTGCAATGATGATCAAACATGAGATTGGCCTTGTCTTCCAGCCCCTTCCTGCTGTCTCTCCCTGTCCACCTGGTCAACCCATCAACCTTCCCCAGCCACTGCTGCTGATTGCCTTTGAGGGCAAAGGTCAAGATGAGAGCAAGGGTGGGCGGTGCTGCCCCCAGGGGTCCAAGGGTGAATGCAGTATCCTCCTAACCCCCAATAACTCTCTTGGCTCTGTGGCTGAGCTATTGCCAAGGTCCCAACAGTGTGCAGCAGGCCTCAGACTGTGAGCACTGAGCACTGTGGGCCAGAGCCATGCGGGGTTGAAACAGGGAACAAAAATAAACCCCTTTCTGTTTTAAGTAACATGTTTAATCCTATCAAGTGGGTAGTGGCCCTCCCCTAATACTGTTAATGAGAAAACTGAGATTCAGATAGGGCCACGACACCTTTGAACTGAAAGTCCTCTGATTCTTGGTGGTGAATTCTCAGCTGTGACATTGATGCATTCTGGGGAGCGGGTTGGGTCTTCTTCCTTTGGGCCCCGACAGGTCTGCTGGCCACAGCAAAGCACAGTGGGAGGATTTGAAGCAAGCATGGAGACAATGCCAGGCAAGAGGTAACAGCAAGGCGTGGAGGTCGTGGGGGTGGCAGTGTATGGTATATTGAAGGGACAGTGACACAGTGGGCTAAGGCAAGTGGTGCAGGGTTGAGAGCTCTGGATGCCAGGATGAGGGGCCAGGACTCTCCAACCAGTACCTTAGGTGTGGTCCACAGGACTGTGAGCCACCAGTAATGTGTGACAAATGCTGATTGACCCCTGAGTCAACCAACCCCAGACCTACCGAAGATGGGGTCTGGGGATCTACCTGTTGTCATCTCCAAGTATTTTCCTTTTTCAATCAGTACCATCTGTTGAGCATCTCTTATGGACAAGGCTATATGTTAGACTTACAGGTAGTGATCAGATTCTGTGTCTGCCCCAGGCTATGCTTCCTGTCCCAACCTAATTCCTTTTTGTTTTTTCTTAAGATTTTACTTTTTTGAGAGCAAGAGAGAACACCAGTGGGGAAGGAAGGGGGAGGGAGAAGCAGACTCTCCCCTGAGCAAGGAGCGTAACATGGGGCTCAATCCTAGGACCCCGGGATCATGACCTGAGCTGAAGACAGAGGCTTATTAACCAACTGAGCCACCTACGCACCCCTAGTCTAATTCTTTTTTAAATTTATGATATTATTTCAGCTTTTACATAATAGGGTTTTTTTTTCATTTTTAAGGAGAATTCATTCTTGTTAATATAGTTTTGCAAGTTTCATCAAACACATACCATCAAGTCCCCCCACCACAATCAAGATGTTGAGAGGTTCTGCTGTCCTCCAAAATTCCCTTGAGCCCCTTCATAGTTAATCCCTCCCTCTGCCCCCAAATTTGAGGCCCAACTTAATTGGGAGTGGTTGTGGAACCTCGTAGTCAGCAGCACTCCTGACGTAGGTTGGTCCTGAGCCAAGGACCCCGGCTTCTCAGCAGCCCGAGCCGGGGACTGGCCTTGGCAGCACAGGGTCGGGTAGGCGGTCCTGGGGAACTGAAGGGGCGCTGTGGGAAACAGCCCCCAGCTGTGGTGGGACGTTCCTGGAGGTGCATGTCATGGACAGGGGTGTCAGGCTCTGTCCCAAGGACCTTTGTGTTTCACTGGGCTCCAGGGAGATAACAGAGGTCTCTCTTCTGTTGGTCCTTGTCAAGACATTTTATTCTTCCTCTACCTTCTCTTTGGAGAAGCTCACATCCCTTACCCTCAGTTAATTCATCAACAGCATGACAGATGAGAATTCTTTTATCCTGTAATTAAGTTTAATCTGATCTTGGACTTATTCTTTGATGGCTTCATCTTTTAAGTGATACATCATCCAAATACCTTGTCACGATGATGCATTGTGCCAATAAGGCGCTGGTGCCCCACTGGAGTGACAGGGCTCCCATAGCTATTAGCATGTGGAAGGCACTCAGAAAACGCAGAAGTTAATGGCATCCAGCCGCCTCTGGGCTTCCACACAAAGTCATGGAGCTGTAGGGGCTCAAGGGATGGAGCCATTGAGAACACGTTGGAGTTAACACCCAAGGAAAGATTGCTTTACCCCCAAAAACAGGCCTGTGATTCTGGGGACCGGCCTTCTGCCTTTGGTAAGAAGCAGATCTAGGAATCCTTTTCAATTCCTAGAGAGCAGCATGAAGTCAAAGCAGGGGAGCTTTAGACCTTGTGGATGAATAGGTTGGAGGAGGAAGGGCAGGTCCTTTCTATGTTAGGGAAACCTGCAGAGACGCAAGAGAAGACGAGAGGTGGGCGAGAAAGCGCTGGTGCTGTTGGACACCTCTGCGACCCGGCGGAGGCTCTGTACTGCTCATTTCCATCTCCTGTCTCCTATGCAGGGTGTTTTTTTTTAAACCCTCCCCCTGCATTCCAGTGCAATGCTTATAAATTCATTTTGCCTCCTTGCAGATAGCAGGAATATTAAGCACCTTTTTTTGTTTCTCTGACTCATCTTCTCTCAAAACATTCAGAATGCTTCTGATTTAATTATTTCCAGGTTGTGAGTTCCCGCCTCCCGGGTCCTCCTCCCCACAGCTTTTGTGAGCATCCCTGGTGCTCACCTTCTCTGCAGACCTCCATGGAGAGCATGGAGAGCACGGTTACTGCTTTTCCACTTCTCGAGACTTTCCTGAAGCTTCAGGGGCCCCGAGCCTCTTGCTCTGCCATCTGCTTTGCTTCCCTGTTTTATTTCCAATCCCCAGTTCATTCTTTCTAATTATCTCTAACAAGTAGGTCTCATGGTCCACATGCAGGGAATAGGAATGCCCAATTTCCTAAATGGCATTCAGGAGTAAAAAGCACATGTATTTGATCATGCTTAAGGAGGACTCCAGGTTAAGGAGGAATTACTGTATTATTGCTATCTTACCAGGAGGAATTGATGAACTATTTTTTCCAGAAAATCAGAATCATAGTCATAAATTGTTTTCCAGTAGAGAGTTTTAGAAACTTTATGTCTCCTGAGAAATAAGTTTGGTGGATTTTTTTTTTCTCTAGACATGAGAAGTGGTCCAGGCAGATTTTGTGTCAATGTTAGGTTTGAAATAAGGAACTCAGACTGAATAGTGGGATGGTGACCACATTATCAAAGGAACCTTTCTACCTTACCCAGAGCTGTTAAATTCAAAGAAAGTCACTGCTAGCTAATCTTTCTCTTTTCTACTAAAGATGCAACAGCATTGTAGATGAGTTTGAGAAAAAAATTAAATCATCCATAATCCTGCCACCCTAAAACAACCATTATCATTTCTGAGGCATGCTTCCAGCCTTTATTTTTTTCAAAGAAGTATTTTTATTTCTTAGGTTGTTTTCAAATCACTGAATTAATAACATCGCTGCTTCTGAAGGACAAGACAGGGACAGTGAAACCTGTTGGTGAAAAGGTATTTAGTGCCTTAGCACTACCAGGTACAGCAGAGCAAGAGAAAAACATTAGAATCACCTCACCCCCTGACCATTTAGCTCAGAGCATTTCAGTGTTTCTTTGGCACAGCTGTGTCTGTAGAGGGGTTGTTTGCAAAGGCTTTGCTTGTTTAAAATAGAGAGGGTCTGAGAACATGGCCAGTCAGAATTCAGGGCAGATCAAAGCAGGGGCCCTAAAATGTTTAGGGTTATTGGAGTTCAGGCCTGGGCCTCAGAGGGCTGGGTTCCCATCTGAGAAGGCCAGAGGAAGACTGAACGTAGCAGAACGTCCTAGACCGTTCTCATTGTACCACCTGCCTGGCCTAGACGGTAGGGTTGTGTAAAATGCCAGGTTTAAGACAACATGCTGGAATTCCACCCACATGAGGACCACCAAGGGTGCCATGTATTCCCCGAGATTGGTTCCAGAAAGGTGTGAAGGACTTCTTCAGATTGCTCTGTGATGGGGTGTTTTCATCGCCAGCCCCCTTCCTGAGAGTTCTGCACTGCATGGCCTCCTAGAATTTTCCTGCAGCTACAGGGGCTGAGTGTCCAGGGAGGGGCCTGCATTCAAGGAACTCCTATCAATCATGTTGACTGCTTGATGCTGTTCGCAAAAGACTAGGTTCATCCATGAAATGCCTGCGGGGCCTGAGTCTATGACCCCTTTATGGAAATTTAAATGCCAACCAGCCAAATGTTGAAGGTGAATTATTAAGAAGCCTTGCAGGAAGGCCATGTGCACAAAGACATGGGTTCTCCTCAGTCTGGGTTCCATATTCCCTACTTAAATAGTTGGTTTGGCCATGAACATGACAGGAGATATCAACCTAGGAGGATGTGTGGTCAGCTAAAGGCTCATCCTAGCATTCCAGATACTTATGGCTTTCTCTGTTGGGGATGAGGTTCCTAATATACTGCTAAAGTGGACCATGAGCTAACCAGAGCCACGCATGGCTAAAGGAAGGTCTCTGGTCCCTGCATCTTAGTGAGACTGGAAATCAGGAAATGACATGCCACATACATCCTGCACCAGAATTAATTCTTCCATGCTGATGTTCAGAGGGACCTTCCTGTGTGTGGCTGACTCATAAATGCGACACAACTCAGCTCCCCTGCTCACTAGCTGTGACCTTGGGCAAAACAATGAAGCTCCTTGTACTTTACTTTCCTTCTCTGTGATGTAAATAGAATGATAGTGTGTGCCTCATAGAGATACTGTGCCAGTTAAATAAGCTCATCAATGCAAAGTCCTTAAACAAAGTCCGTGGCACATGTCCTATAGAAATGATGCCTGTGGTGCTGACTGTGGGACCTTGGGAAAGCTTTAGTTTTCCAAGAAAGATTCAATTAGGTTCTACTTCTACAAGATTCTACTTCTTGAGGCTATAAAAAAGCCAATAATGAATAGCAGTGAAAACTTGAATACCTCTAGGCATTTGAGCATCTCAAGCCCTCAGAGAACTTGCAAGGGATTTCCAGTCTTTATTGGACAAGTAATATCCAAGGTTCCTTCCAGTTCTCTGGTTCTGGAACACATGAACTTTCCATCATTCAGCTTGTCTTCCAGCCTGGTTCAGTTCTTTAAGGAAATGTTACCTGGAAAACAAGTTACTTGAAAATATAGGTGAGACATGGAGGCTCCTACCATCTAGGAATTCATAGTTAGTTAAGATTAGTTATTGTATAAGATAGGCTGGTGATTGGTTGAGTCCAACCACTGATTTTTTTTAACTCATCAAATAAATTTCTTTAGACTTCATCTTAATGATGAATATTATGCATCTCGTGACCAAATTTTTCTAATTTATTTAATCTTCAGACCAAGCCAATACACTAAATATAGCTATGATTTTCCTGATGGACAGATCACCGTATTTTAGGATATATATATAATCTACTGAAGTCTTATGCTACTGTTTCATTCTTATATGCCTTTGTTAATTGCCTCCTTTATAAAACATCAAAATATCTGAATCATAGATATCTTCTCCCTGGAATTCCACAATATTTTGTCAAAAAAATTTCATTGTTTCTGAGAAGCCTTCTATCATTCCCATTTTAAAGACGAGGAAATGAAGTCTCCAAGCCTAAGGAGTTTGGAACACAGAACAGGAGGTGGTGAGTGACCAAATGTGAGGCCAGATCAATAGGCAGGAGGCAGATAATGTACAGCCTTATAAGACTATTAAGGAGCTTGGACTTTACACCAGCCCCCACAGGGAGCCCCTGAAATATTGAAAGCCTTTCAAAATATAAAGTTGGGGTACATACAGTCTGATTTACATTTAGGAAGGAATCACTTGGGATTGCAGTTTGGGGAATAGATTAGATGGGTCTTAAGCTAAGAGGCAAAAACTTCAGTTATGACACTAGTATGATTATCTTGTCAAAAGTTAATCACCCAAACTTGAGTAGTGACAATGAGGAATACTAAGAAGTAGACAAATTTTGAATATGATTAGGGATAAAATTAGACCCATACACCCATACTTTTTTGTTGTTGTTTTTGCCATGTTATGTATATTTATTTATATATTTATTTATTTATTTACTTACGTACTTACTTATTGAAGTTTGATTTGCCAACATAATGTAACACCCAGTGCTTATCCTGTCAAGTGAGTCAAAGGCAAACACTTAACTTCTGAGCCACCCAGGGCTAATTTGTCCCAAATTAGACCCATATTTGACACTATACACGAGCTTAAATTCCAAATGAATTAAGAATCTATCTGTGAAAGATGAAACTATGCACATACCAGAAAAATACTGGGTGAATTCTACTTTAACTCTGATCTAGGAGAGGGCTTTCTAACTCAAAATCAATAATAGATTGATGTATTTGACTACATTAAAATTTTTTAAAACTTACATGGCAATATAATACCATAAACATGTCAAAGACTACTGACAAACACGGAGAAAATATTTGTAACGTATCCCACTAAGGATGATTTTCCTGCTATTTATAAGATTCTTAAGGGCACCTAGTGGCTCAGTGGTTGGGCATCTGCCTTCGACTCAGGGTGTGATCCCAGGGTCCTGAGATTGAGTCCCACATCGGGGTCCCAACAGGGAGCCTGCTTCTCTCTCTGCCTATGTCTCTCCCTCTCTCTCTGCATCTCTCATGAATAAATAAAAATCTTTAAAAAAAGATTCTCAAAAATTGAGGGAAAAAGGACTAAAAATCTGATAGGAAAATAGGAAAGAGACACAAGCAAACAAGTTGCCAAAAAAGATATAAATGGCTCCTAAATAAATTTCAAAACTGTTCAAACTCAT
The DNA here is from genome assembly GCF_905146905.1 of Nyctereutes procyonoides. Taxonomy (NCBI): domain Eukaryota; kingdom Metazoa; phylum Chordata; class Mammalia; order Carnivora; family Canidae; genus Nyctereutes; species Nyctereutes procyonoides. The sequence continues at coordinate 76,153,699 of NW_026575126.1, forward strand.
TCATAATTGGGGAAATTCAAAGCAGAATAACACTGAGAAGCCATTCCTCATCCATCATATTTGCAAAAATTAAAATATTTGACAATATACTCTGTTGTCAAGGTTCTGAAGAAATAGCCAATCTCATAGATTGTTGGTAGAAATGCAAATTAATATCATTTTTTGTAGAAGAGTTTGGCAATACTTAACAAAGCTTACAATATGGTTACTTTTTGACCCGGTGATCCACCTCCAGAAGTCTACTCCGATTTCCAGCAATCTGAAAATTGTATGCATTACAGCATTATTTGCAATTGCAAAATATTAGAACCTAGTTTAATGCCTCTTCCTGAGAGAGTGGCTAAATGAGCTGAGCTATATCCATGCGGTGGAGTAGCATTCAGCTATACAAAATAACATGGTCAATCTATGTACTGGTACAGAGTGATTTTCACATATTGCTAGGTGAAAAAGGCAAAGTACAAAAGATTCATAGTCTGCAACCTTTATTTAACACAAATGGTCATTCAATAATAAATACTTGGATCTGCTCATCTGTACAAGCAATTCAAGAAGGATAAATCAGAAACTAATGAGATTGGTTCCTACTAGAGGTGGGTGAGAATGGGATGGATGGAATGTGGAAATAGGGGCAGATAAAAGGAATAAAAGGGGAGTGACACTTGTCTCTCAATGCACCTTTATGTCAAGCTTGGACTCTTGGAATGGTGGTGTTTCAAATGTCTGAGAAAGAATAATAAATTCAACTAGAATGTGGGAAAGATGACCCACAATCGTATGCAAACAGTAAAAAAAAAAATTAACCTAACTAAACAAATATAACAACACTGATTGATGGAGGAAGAACAGCACTTAGTAACTTTGGAACACTTTGGACAATTTTGAACTGGATTCTAGAAGAAAAGAACCATTACCAGTAATGCATTCTAGTAAGTAAGCTTGTTTTCCACAGAAGTCTGGATTAACAATTCTGAAATTACTGTGTGTATATACTAGGATTGAGCAAGTAGTACATAAAGTATGGATTTGGGGAACCAGGCCTCTTACTGTTGGAGAGTGGCTGTAAATAAGGAGAGGCATGGCTGGAATGAGTGGAAGTTGGATTGCAATGTGAGGGATCAGGATGAATTTATTTCATAGGTTTATATAAAAATATATAAATATACATACATATAACATATATAAATAAAGATGTAGAAATAAATTTGTAGAAAATGTAGAAAGGAAAACAAATATGTGTATGAGTCGGCATGTACGTACATATATTTCCTAGCTCTGAGACAGCCTAGAAGCAATAAAACCCAGTAGCACTGAACACATCTGGCACCCAGATTTTGGATGATCCCAGCAATGGAGTAGGAAAAATAGTGATTAAACCTGGGAAACCTTGCAGTGTCAGAATAAAAAGAAGTTCTTTTAAAAAGAGGTGTCTTCTCAATAGAACACGGAAGCCACCCTGAAGGAGTTCCTAATGTCCAAAACTGGAACTATTTGAGCAATAAAATAAACAGCGATACTATTGGATTGTCATATAATTTTTTTCAATTCCGTGAGTCCATACTGACATAAATAAATAAATGGAGAGAGAAGGACAGCTATTCCCTCAGTAGAAGTCCACTTGGTAAATGTAGAAGGCATGTGGGAAATGAAAATCACTGCTAGGCAGCTGCTGAAGTCCAGAACTAGCAATGGATGCTAAAATTAGTTGATGAAAATATGATGAAAAGTAATATATTTTCCTGGTTTTCAAGTATCTCCCTTTTTAAAGTGAAGACAGTAAGTTGACGGTTGAGAAGCCCAAAGGCACCACCTTAACCAAATGTTCAAGGTTAACATTACCAGTAATGAGACATCATGTACCCCTGATCTGATGCCCCAAAAAGACCACAGCATCACTTCTGTGGTTTTTCTTGCTAAGAATGTACAACTATAACTTTAATCTTAATCATGAGAAAACACCAGACAAACCTAAATTGAGGGATGGTCTACAAAATAATTCCCCGGTACTCTCCAAAAGTGTCAAGGTCATTAAAAACAATGAAAGACTAAGGAGCTGTCCCAGATAGAAGATTAAGGAGACAGGACAATGGAATGCAGTATGGGGGCAGCCCAGGTGGCTCAGCGGTTTAGCACCACCTTCAGCCCAAGGCGTGACCCTGGAGACCCAGGATCGAGTCCTGCATCAAACTCCCTGCATGGAGCCTGCTTCTCCTTCTGCCTGTATCTCTGCCTCTCTCTGTCTCTCTGTGTCTCTCATGAATAAATAAAATTAAAAAAAAAAGAGAATGCAGTATGGGATCCTGGAGGAGAAAATATAGTTGGAAAACCCACAAAATTTGTCGGGTCGCTAGATTAGTATCAATGTTAATTCCTTAGATTTGGTAATTATACTATGATGATATATGATACTAACTTTAGGATAAGCTGGGTGCCACGTATACAGGAACTCGCTCAATTGTATTTGCAACTTTTTGTAAATCTAAAATGACTGACATAAAAAGGTTTTTTTTCAGTGTTTTAAGAGGGCTAGTTGGCTGGAATTATTGTTCGGGAGGTCAAGGGAAGGGATGAGGGAGGTGGAAATGATACTCAAGTCTCTGGCTAAACCAAGGATAGATGGTGATGTCATTGCTGAGATTGGAGACACAGGTTTCGGGGGAGGATGATAGGAGTTCAGTTTGGGGCATTGCGAGCTCGGGGTGAGGGATGGGCCTTGGGACCCCCCACGGTGATGTCCTCCAGACAGCTGAGCATTCCAAACAAGTGCTGAGGACTGAGTGGCAGAGGCAGATGGAGCTCTGGGGTGTGTGCCAAGGGAGAGACCAGGGACAGACCCCAGTGTGACACCCAGAGGTCCAGCAAGCTACCCTACACTGCAGGTTAGATACAGTAACAAACGTAGGCAAAAGGATTCTCTATGGGGCACGGAAGGAAGCCAGATGGGAGTGGATGCAGGGAGAAAGGGAGGTGAGGACATGCAGACCTGGTCAAGAGAACTCTCCGGATTGAGGGAAGGTGAGACCAGGTCAGGAGGTACAGAGGGGTCTGAGCTGGAAGTACACTTAGGGCAGAATGAAAGGGAATGAAGACTAAACAGAAAGGAGCTACTTACATTTCTAAAATACTAGTGGAAATTCTAAAAATCACTGAGGATTAATGCTCAGGAAGTAGACTTCCTACCGTCTTCATTTGAGCATGACTGTACCAACACTGAATTTTCCCTCGGTCAAATTATGGTATATAGGAGCAGAAACTTAGACCTTGTTTCTTTTTTCTGTGGGAAATCTGTGAATCCATCACAAACAGAAATCGACTGACCTGCCAGCCAGGGTTTACCCTCCTGAGAATCATAATCCCTAGCACAGCTTGCAATGCTGAAGGCCCTAAATTCTTTTTTTTTTAAGATTTTTATTTATTTATTCATGAGAGACACAGAGAGGCAGAGACACAGGCAGAGGGAGAAGCAGGCTCCATGCAGGGAGCCCGACGTGGGACTCGATCCCAGGTCTCCAGGATCAGGCCCTGGGCTGAAGGCAGCACAAAACCACTGAGCCACCCAGGCTTCCCTGAAGGCCCTGAATTCTAGGGAAGAGAGTTCTTCCAGGGAATCCAGGGAAATGCTGTCTCTGATTGAGGAGGCTGTAGCACAGGGGGCAATCTATGAATGTTTAATGTCGAAAGGAGACTGCACAAATGGAGTACTAGCCCCTGGCAAGGAAGGCACTGGATGCTTTGAGCAGACCCACGTTGTGGCCAGGGTCTGAGTCCAGGGTGGACACAGTCTGGCACAAACTTCAGGATATGCTTGTGTGCTCAGGTGAGAGGGTGGAGATGGGCAGCATGACTGGAACCAATCTAATTGGAGAGGTGCACAAAATGAGGAGGAAGGTGCCACCACTGTGCCAACAGGAGTTTTGGCTTCTAGAATCAAGAGAAGAAAATTTAGTCTTTCTAGTGGAAGGTACAAAGGGCAAGTGCCCTGACTTTTGTAGTAGGGTCATTATCGTTGGATAAATTACATCAATGAACATACCCAGAATAAGGCTTGGGGTAGAATGGCTCTTCTGTAATGTTAGAAACCTGGAACTGACACTCACAGGTTGGGGCCATTTCAGAAGATCTTCACGCCTACAGTCACGCACGAACACCAACACCAGGCTCACATCTAACTCCTCCTCTGAGACTCTGAGCTCCTGAGTGGTTGAGGCTGATCAAGGCTGGCTTCTGGCCCGTGGTGTGCCTTGGATTTACCAGAAGCAGACAACAGGCAGAGTTCTTCTCTCCTCTGCCGCAGAAGTGAGAAGGAAGGATAATGAGTCCAAGATGAGAGGCCGTGAGACCTTGGGACTCGGGGGCATCAGTGGAATGCAGGGCTGCCTCAGAGACACAAAGTGGAGTTCCAAGGGTCCCATCCAAGGTCCGATTCCCCCAGGAATCAGGCCTACTCCAGGCAAGGGCACATAAGGTCTGGACCAAACCAGGGAAATGAAGTTAAAGTTGGGGGAGGAAAGGGCAGGAGTGTAGCAGGGGCCCACCCAGCCTTCCCTGGATCAGGGGTCCAATAAAAGTTACCCACAGACCCAGCCCAAGAGAACCCAATGGGCCCGGCAGTATTCAAGTATGCTTGACCTTGGACAAATGGCTCTGGCAGAGAACGGGAAGCCTGAAGTGGCTCAGTGCTGGGAAGGAGCTGCGGCCGGGGATTGCTGGCCACATACAGCCACAGGGGAGCCCCGGTGGGAAGAAAGGAAGTATGGTGAATTAGAAACAAGGCCCAGTTCTCAACTGGTGGATGAGGTCAGGGAAAATAGGAATAACAAACACACAGGGCTTACTATGTGCCATGTCCTCTTCTCACTTATATATTGAATTCCATAACTACCCTATGAAGTAAATTGTAAAATTATCCCCAGTTTGAAAATGAGGAAATAGAGTCCCATAAGGCTTAACTGGCCCAGGGTCATAAAACCATTAAGTGGCAGGGTTTGCATTTCTTAAACAGGCTCCAGAGTCCAAGTCTTTAATCGTATCATAGACTGCCTCTCCGATGACACAGCACAAAGCCAGGAACACTGTTTCAACTGGCAAAAATGAGAAGGTGAGACAGATTTAATTAAGATCTAGCAAAAAAAAAAATCTAGCTAAAAAGGGAGCCAAATATTTGCCAGCATTTCCATGCTATACCCGATACTATCCTACCTTCCTATTTTACATGTGGAGATGAGAAAGAAATGTATCTATTTATTAAAATAATAGAAGCTTCGCTCCTCTCAGCAGTCAAGATGAGCTTTGGAGGCATACCTAGGAATTTGCTCCTGACCCCCAGGAATTGGAAGGAGGCTATCCTGCTCACCACTCTCTCCCATTTGGCTCTTCTGACCCTCATCCTGGTGCTGCCCGCACTCCAAGGGCCCCTCTCCAAGAGGCCTCCAAGCCCTCTCCACAAAGTTATGTGGACCAGACCCTGCCATCCCCCCACCTCCACTGGCAGTGGAGATGCAATTTTAAATCAACTTTATTAAAGTATAAGGCCAGTACAACAAATGGCATCTATTTAGGTGTACAATATGATAAGTTTTGACAGAGTACATGCCTACAGATCTCCCTCCCCAATCAAAATACACATTTCCGTTTCCCCGGAAGATTCCCCTGGTCCCAGGCAGCCCCTTTTATGGAAAAAGGGCACTATGTGTCCCCTTTGAGATACAATTGGAAACATTTTTTTTCTCTGTATTCAATTTGGGATCCAGGCATGCCCTGGACAGTGACATGGGCACAATAGACAAAGTCTATTTGTTTGTCACTAGAAACCACTCCTTCAGCCAAGCAGCAAACAAATAGATTCACCCCAAAGCAGATTCAAATCAATGGAACCCCATCTCTCTGGGTCCTGAGTAGAAGCTCGGTAAAATGCACTTTTTTCATTTAGCAGTGGCTTTCACACTGACCAAGCCTGATTCTGAAGTGATGAGAAAGACACTTAATATGAAAGCAATTGCAAACTATGTTTTTATTGACAATTTGATGGATTTTTCTGTGTTCCAGATTCATTCCACAATCATTTGGCTGAGTTTTGTTTATTTGGCTATAACCTGCATGTTTTAGTTTTCCCTCAGGGCTGTCAAATGTGGGTTAATAGTTGTGTGTGCTTCTTAGATCATCTCAAATAGAAAATTCTTCTTTTCTGCTAAATGAGAATTAATTGTATTTGAGTTCAGAGGTTGTTGTCTTTTTGTTTTGTTTTGTTATGTTTTCCTAATGCATTAGGGTTGTGGATAATGACATTCATTTCTCCTCTTGGGCCCAGCAGCCAAACCTAGAATAATCCCATTCAATTCAAAAGGCATTTATAGAGTACTTGCTTTTTGCAAGATACTTTCTTACTCTTTATGCTATATAAAAATGAGTAGGATGCTACTGTTTTAAAACAACAGCAATAACCTATAGCAAGGAAAGTCACAGAATACACATGTAAGTTGAAAAAGATCACATCTGGTTGGATCTTTGTGTAACCAGGGGAGATAGGGGTAGAGTGGGGATATATTCTTCACAGGGAAGACTGCTGGCTGTTTTTGAGAGACCTCAAGTCATCTGTCAGAAAGCAAAAGTTAAGACGGAAAAGGTAAACTGGGGACCTAGAGTAGAAGATCATGGTACAAAAAAAATTTATTCTTAAATCAGGGCGTATTGGAGCAATTGAAGTTTGAAGCAGGGAATGATATGATCTGAACCCACAGGATTGGGAAGGGAAGGTGGGAAATGGGAAGGCCTGGAGGTAGGAGAGCCAATTACAAAGCTCCTGCAGCAATTCACCTGGGAGACAAGGAAGAAATACATGAGAGAGGCATATGGAAGCAGGACTTGGAAGACCTTGAAGCTTTGTGGATGGGGGAGAAAAGTAGGGGAAGATGACCCAAGTTTGCAGACCTAGAGCCTGGGAAGAAATTAGGAGTATGTATATGAGTGTCTAGTAGGGAACTGGTTGTCTATTAGCCATAACTGGAGAAGTGAGAGTCAAAAAGTTGCAGCTCAGAGGAGGGAGCTTCACCCATTGGTTCTTCAGTGGAGCACATAATATGTGAACTCATGCTTCTTCTGCTGTTAGCCGGATTGCCTAGGCAACATTGTACTGAGGTGACAAATTCCACAGACAGTGGCTTGGCCATAATTTTGTGAGTGAGCATTTGGAGAGAGGGTGAGGAGACAGCTTCCAAACATAGAGCAGATTAGATACTTTGAAGGGTCTTCCCCCTGTTGCACAACTCGATTCTAGATCAACTACAACAAATGCCATTTTAAACCCTTTCTAGATACACAAGAAGCAGTAATATCCATTAGCTTTTGCTGCATAACAAATCACCCCAGGACATTTTCAGATAGACAGAACCTGGGAGAGTTTACCATAATACATAACCACCAAAGGATCTCCTACAGAATATACTTCAAGAAGAATGTCTTGAGTAAAGACTGAATTATAAACAAAGGAATGTATAAACATATAAGTAAACTCAAAAAATGTTTCTTACGTAAGAAGAATAATGTCTAATGTGGGGCAGGGAAATATAACCAACGGCTTAACAGTGAAAAGGAGGTGATCAGATCCTAATGTCCTTGAATTTTATTGAATGAAGTAGACACTAGAATATTGAGTAATCTGCTAAGTTGTTAATTGTTAAATTTCAAGAGTGAACAGTAAAATAATAGAAATGAAACAGAATTTCTAAATCTGTACAGAAAAACAATGAAATATGTTAACATTCCAAAAAACAAATCAAACGGAACCAATCCAGACTAAGGCAAATAAAGGAGAAAAAGAAAACAGAGAAGGCTAAACACAGTGCTGTCTCTTTGGAACAAGGAGAGAGCACTTCAGGTGAAATCTGAATGTAGTTTGCTAATGGGTTGAATATGGTAGGTCAGAGGAAGAGGCAAGTAAAGGATGAAGCCAGTGTTTGGTGTAAGCAACTGAAAGGATAGAATTGTCCTTACCAAGATAGAGCCCATGTTGGATGAGTGTAGTGAGGAGGATAAGGTGTACACAGAGAAGGTAGAATTCAGTTTTTATCATGTAAATCTGAAATGCTTATTAGACCTCCAAGTAGTACGCCCAGTAGTGAGTTGGATATACAAATCTGGAATTGAGGAGAAAGTTTGGTGTGGCGATAGAAACTTGGCACAATTAGCCAAGTTAGCATAGAGATGCTACTGAAAGTCCCCAGAATGGCAAGCTCTCCAGGAGAGTGGGTGTAGAGAGAAAGGGTGGTTTCACCTGCACCCTGAAGAGCATCTGGCCCACAGTCAATGCCCCATATAAAGACTAAGAAAAAACAATTGAAGTTGATAATTAATGGATATTGGTGACCTTCAAGACAGCAAAGTCAGTGAAGAGTGGTGGTAGAAGCCAAACTGCAAAGCACTAAGGAAAGAAAGAGTGAAAAATCAAGGACAAAATAAGGAGGTAATGAGAGCTGTGGCTGATTTCTGGACATGAAGATCTGGTTATGTTTGTAAGCTAGGAAGAAATGAAGGAGAAGGGAGAAACAATGACTTAAGGTACCTATGGAGTGAGGATGAGACAGAGCTGAAAGAAGTGAACAAACGTGAAGGATGACAGGTTTTGAGGGGTAGGGAAGATAAACTTCTCAACAACGTGGGAGGCAAGATTCCCTAGGGCAGTGAGGGCCCAGGACACCAAGCTAGGGATCACAATGAAGGGCATAGTTTAATCCAGATCCTGCTGGGAGTGGGAAGGGTGTTGGCTGGCAGAGTCACAGGAGGTGAATGAAAAGATGAGAGACTTGGGGTGAGGTCCCGACACTATTGAAAATGGGTCTGCAGTGGGTGTGGGCAGTCGGTACCCAGCCCTGACCCTGTGGAAGCAGGAACCAAAGGGATTTACAGAGCCTGCAGTTCTGAGTGACCATGGGGTACCAGGCTGGTTGCCCATGGTTCACAGAAATGTCTTAAAGACACTGCTTGCATTACTGATGCACATTCTGACAAGGAAATTAAGAAATGAATACCATTTATGGTAGAATCAAAAAGGATAAAATACTTCGGAATAAATTTCACTGAAGAAGTATACACTAAAAGACTTATACACTGACAACTATAAAACACTGTTGAAAGAAGCGAAAGACCTAAATAAAAAAAAATACATCCTGTGTTCCTTGATCAGAAGACTTACTGTTCTTAGGACAGTACTCCCTGAGCTGACCTACAGATTCAGTGCAGTACCTATCAAAATTCACTGTCTTCTTTGAAGAAATGGAAAAGATAATCCTAAAATTCATATGAAAAAGCGAGAGGCCCAGAGTAGCCAGAACAAATTATAAAAGAACAAAGTTAGAAGAGTCGCACTTCCAATTCTTAAACCTACTACAAAGCTGTACTAATCAAGACATTGTGGTGCTGTCAGAAGGATAGGCACATTGAGAGTCTGGAAATAAATCCCACATTTATAGTCAATTAACTTTTAACAAAGATGACAAGACAGTTCAAAAGGGAAAAAGTCTTTTCAACAAACAATCTTGGGATGACAAATATCCATGTGAAAAAAGAAGGAATTCAGACCCATACCTTACATAATATAAAAATTAACTCCAAATGGATCAAAGATCTAAATGTAAGCACTCAAGCTACAAAATCCTTAGAAGACATAGGGGTACATCTTCATTACCTTGGATTTGGCAGTGGTTTCTTAGATATGACATCAAAAACGTAAGTAATTAAAGAAAAAAATTGATAAGTTGAACTTCATCAAAACCAAAAACTTTTGTGCTTCAAAGGATACTCTCAAGAAAATGAAAAAACAATAAACAAAACAAAAAAGAAAGTGAAAGAAGAACCCACAGAATGGGAGAATATATATATATATATATATATATATATATATATATATATATATATCTGAAAAAGGTCCAGCATCCAGAATATATAAAGAACGCTTATAACTCAACAATAAAAAGACAATTTGCCCAACTGAAAATGTGCAAATGATCTGTATTGACATTTCTCCGAAGATCTACAAGTGGCCAATAAACACACAAAAAGATCCTCAACGTCATTAGCTATTCAGGAAATGCAAATCAAAATCACATGAGATACCACTTGACACCTAGTCGATGATCAAAATTTTTCTAAGAAGGGAAGAAGAAAAGAAAACAACAATAACAAGAGTTTGCCAGGATGTGGATGAATTCGAACCCTGGCTCATTGCTGGTGGGCATGTGAACTGGGGCAGCTGCTTTGAAACAGTTTGGCAACTCCTCTAAAGGTTAAGTACAGATTTACCATATGACCCAACAATTAGCAATTCTACTTCTAGATAGATAGTTAAGAGAATTGAAAACATATGTCACTGCAGAAGAATGAAACTAGACCACTCTCTTGCACCATACACAAAGATAAACTCAAAATGGATGAAAGATCTAAATGTGAGACAAGATACCATCAAAATCCTAGAGGAGAACACAGGCAACACCCTTTTTGAACTTGGCCACAGTAACTTCTTGCAAGATACATCCACGAAGGCAAAAGAAACAAAAGCAAAAATGAACTATTGGGACTTCATCAAGATAAGAAGCTTTTGCACAGCAAAGGATACAGTCAACAAAACTAAAAGACAACCTACAGAATGGGAGAAGATATTTGCAAATGACCTATCAGATAAAGGGCTAGTTTCCAAGATCTATAAAGAACTTCTTAAACTCAACACCAAAGAAACAAACAATCCAATCATGAAATGGGCAAAAGACATGAAGAGAAATCTCACAGAGGAAGACATAGACATGGCCAACATGCACATGAGAAAATGCTCTGCATCACTTGCCATCAGGGAAATACAAATCAAAACCACAATGAGATACCACCTCACACCAGTGAGAATGGGGAAAATTAACAAGGCAGGAACCACAAATGTTGGAGAGGATGCGGAGAAAAGGGAACCCTCTTACACTGTTGGTGGGAATGTGAACTGGTGCAGCCACTCTGGAAAACTGTGTGGAGGTTCCTCAAAGAGTTAAAAATAGACCTGCCCTACGACCCAGCAATTGCACTGTTGGGATTTACCCCAAAGATTCAGATGCAATGAAACGCCGGGACACCTGCACCCCGATGTTTCTAGCAGCCATGTCCACAATAGCCAAACTGTGGAAGGAGCCTCGGTGTCCATCGAAAGATGAATGGATAAAGAAGATGTGGTTTATGTATACAATGGAATATTACTCAGCCATTAGAAACGACAAATACCCACCATTTGCTTCAACGTGGATGGAACTGGAGGGTATTATGCTGAGTGAAGTAAGTCAATCGGAGAAGGACAAACAGTGTATGTTCTCATTCATTTGGGGAATATGAATAATAGTGAAAGGGAATATAAGGGAAGGGAGAAGAAATGTGTGGGAAATATCAGAAAGGGAGACAGAACATAAAGACTCCTAACTCTGGGAAACGAACTAGGGGTGGTGGAAGGGGAGGAGGGCGGGGGTGGGGGTGAATGGGTGACGGGCACTGAGGGGGACACTTGACGGGATGAGCACTGGGTGTTATTCTGTATTTTGGTAAATTGAACACCAATAAAAAATTAATTTATTAAAAAAAGAAAACGTCACACAAAAACTTATACTTGGATTTTCATAGCGGCATAATTCATAATAGTCAAAAAATGGAAAAACCGAGATATCCATCACTTAGTCAATGGATGCCCGGAGAGGTCAAGAGGAAATGAGATCCTCCCATGCCACCTCGGAGGGAGACACCAGAGAACATGGATCATCATGTTGCACCAAAGACTTGAGGTGTAGGGGTGTGGAAGAGTTACAGAAGACAGTGGAATGGAGAGAATTGCACTGAGGTCTCAGAAAGTTGAAGCCAGAATGTTCTAGAAGAAGGCCAATAAATAGTGTTTCTAGGCAGGGAAACAACTGGAGCAAAGCCTTGGGGGGCAGGAAAGCCTGATGTACATGCAGAGAACAGGGAGCATAAGTTCTTAAGGAAGGAACACCCGGGATGGAGAGCTGGGGAGGTGGACTAGACAGTGGTCCCAAGACATCACAAAGATTCGCTATCCAGGCCTGGCATGAGAAGGGGGATGTGGTTGGCATGAGGTCCAAGCACACACCACCCTCCTGCCTTGTGGGGGAGAAGCAGCATGAGATCTGTTAAGGTAACTTGAGCCCCGTGATCCTTTCAGACCACAGCACCCTTCCCCTGACCCGGTTCCCTTGGCCAGGCCGGCAGAACCTATGCATGTGTTTTTGGCTTGAGAAACCACCTTCCCAAAAAAAAAAAAAGAGAGAGAGAAACCACCTTCCCCCAGAATAGAAATCCTGCAGGGCCCCTCTTCACCCTCCTTGCCCACCCCAATGCCTGCACGGTTTGGGGCTGCTGCTTGGCTTTGCAGGTCCTGGTAGCTGAGGTCTCATCCTTTGCTCACAGACCTCAGAAGTGAGAGCCTCTAACTCCTGGTGGCATTTAGCTTCACTCTTTAAACATCTGGGTCACAGATATGCTCAGTTAATTAATGTTCTTAGCGCTGTTCATTTGCCTGCTGGATAATAGATTGATTCATAATTTCAATAAGCAGCTGTGTATATCTTTCCCCTGAACATAAAGGCAGCTTGCTGTCATTCATCACTTTGCATTTGGTGAATTTGAGTATATTCAGAGAGACATTGTTTGGGAGGGGAGAGGAGGGCTTTTGATTTTCTTATCATTTTGCCTCTAACAATCACTCTGATTTGGAACTAATTTGGATTTAAAGCACATGTTAACCACATCTCTCTCAAGGGCACTTAATAAACTCCCTGTCACTTGTTTCAGAGGGGACCAGGTGGGCTCCCCTTTGGGGATGGAAGCAGAGGGTTTCGGAATGGTTTTCATCAACAGTCGGGACCCCTGCAGAAAACTGCCCCCTGGAGAAGAGGTACTGACTGAGCAGGGCTACCTTCTGGCTTCATTCCTGGCCAGAAATGCCCATGCTCTCAGGAGACCAGGACCCTGAGGTGGCCCCTCTACTGCTTAGTCGTTGGGCCAGGGCAGCCAACCGTTGACCCTCTAGGGTCCCAAAGGAGAGGCCAAGACCCAGCCAGGGGACCAGATGTCTTCATACCTCAGTTTCTTTAAAATGGAGAGAGTAATAGAAACTTACTTCATCAAGTTGTAAAAATTACATTCTTTATTCTTTTCTTTTTTCAAAGATTTTATTTATTTATTCATGAGAGGCACACAGAGAGAGGCAGAGACACAGGCAGAGGGAGAAGCAGGCTCCCCACAGGGACTCGATCCCAGGACCCCGGGGTCATGACCCGAGCCAAAGGCAGGCAGTCAACCACTCAGCCACCCAGGTGCCCCTACATCCTTTATTCTCCTCCCAATGTTTAGAAATGATGGAGAGTATGCCTTTAACACATGCGGGCTGGTAATTTTATTTTTTAATTTATTCAGTACCAGCTGTATATTAATAATCTTCACTCCTACCCCCGCCACCTCCTAGGATGTGAGAGCAAAAATGAGAGATGTACTTTCTTGTCTCATTGCCTTCACCAGGCTGTGCTGGAATTATCAGTGGGAACCATCCCCGTCCTTATATTCCCAGAGACCGGTTCCCACGCTGGTCACACAGAGAACTCTTCAAACATGCTTGTGGAGTTGAAATGAATGGATGGGGCTACATCTTTTAAATGATTCAGTTCACCACATTTATAATGTGTTCATCCACAAACATGTTTTTGAGCACTTGGCCTGTGATTTTTCTCCTTGCAAGGAATAAAATTAATTAGACACAGTCCCTGCCCCTAAAAGAGTGTGAAAGACAGATGAATGCACTAGCTTAAAAGTTGGAATGTGGAATTTTAAACAACACAGACAGGCAAGAGAGGGAGTCCCTGCTGCAGGAAGGGTTGGTAGGCAGCTCCATCTCTGTATCAGTTAGCTTTTGCTGCATAACAGCTACCCCTGAAACTTAGTAGCATAAAGCAATACGCATTTATTATTGCTCATGAGTCTATAGGTCAACCAGATGGTTCTGTGATCCAGACGAGGCTCAGTTAATTTCAGCTGTACTCATTCATACATCTCTTGGTAGCCAGCAAAGTCAGCTGAGAGCTGCCTAATCTAAGATGACCTCATCTACTTGTCTGGCTAGCTGTTGGTTGGGCCACTTGTCTCTCATCCTCTGGCAGGCCACCCAGAGCTTACTGCCATGGTGCCAGCAGGACTCCCAAGAGCAAGAGGGTGGAAGCATGCAAGGCTAAAGTTCGAGTCCAGGAACTGGCACATCCTTGTTTCCATTATATTCTGTTGGTCAAAGTAAGTCCCTAATATTCAAGGGTGGAGAAACAGGCTTCATTCACTTCGAAGGACATTGCTGCAGAAGTCATATTGCCTGGGGTATATAGAAGGAAAAGTGATGGATGTATGTCTTTTTTTAAAAAAAAAGATTTTATTTATTTGAGAGAGAGAGAGAGAGAAAGCGAGCACAAGTGGGAGGAGAGGCAAAGAGAGAGGGAGAGAGAGAATCTCAAGCATTCTCCATGCTGAACGTGGAGCCTGACATGGGGCTCGATCCCACGACCCTGAGATCATGACCCAAGCCAAAATGAAGAGTCAGCCTCTTAGCCAACTGAGCCACCCAGGCGGCTGTTTTTGAAATCTACCACGATCTCCCAGCATTGTTGGTGTGCACGGAGTGGAAGCAAGTGCCAGGATTGTACATTTAGGACACTTCTGCTTTTTCATCATTATAAATAATGTTGCAACAAATAACCTATACATTAACGTGTGTTCACAATTTTGACTGTTACCTTGGGATAGATTTCTAAAAGTGGATTTATTGGATCAAAAGAGAAAAACATTTTAAAAGCACCAAGTATATGTTTTGAAATCCCCTTTTTGAAAGGTTGCAGTAATTTACTCCCACCGCAGCCCATTTTATGCTAACCTTGACAAAATGGGAATACTTTTTTTTTCAATGTGGTATATCACATTGCTGTTTTAGTTTATTTATTTTAATACCTATAAGGTTGAATGCTTTTTAATATGTCTGTTTCTCCTTCAGTGAACTGCCTCTTTGGGTACCTTACACAGGGTGGAATTAATTAATCCCAATTTGCAAATGAGGTGAAAATGCAGACTCAGAGAGGCTAAGTGACTGTATTCAGGGTGACCCAGCCAGCTGGGAGCAGAGCCAAGCTTTAGAAACCAGATGTCCTGCTCTTTTACTTATCTTTGCTCCCCCGTGTTGCTGAACAGAAGGCCCAAATCCAGAAACATGACTGAGGACAAGCTTAGAAAAAAAATCAGACTGGCTCTGGGGAAGCCATATCGGGACTTAGCTTGGGGAAGCCGTGTCTGGACTTAGCAAGCCAGGGGGCTCCCTGAGCAGGGCTCCCCCGAGAATGCAGTGTGTGGTAGCCAGTGTGCAGCCGTGCTGGAGGCATGAGTGAGATCTGCGCTCCTGAGTCCCCTCCTCCAGCCTCTTCTCTGCTCTCTCCCCAGCTTGCCCGCTACACCAAGGAGGGCTTCCTGCATTTGGGAGCCCTGGGGACCACCACACTCCTCCCTGACACCCGCTGTCTGGTGGACAACTCCAAGAGTCGGCTACCCCAGCTCCTAGATTGTGACAAAGTCAAGAGCAGCCTGTACAAGCGCTGGAATTTCATACAGGTGAGCAGCCCATGGAAAGGGCCGGCACCCCAGAGCAGGTGAGGGTCCTACAAGCCACAGGGAAATCTGACCCCTGCCCCCCACCCCAAGGAACAGTACCCAACAAAGCACACTAGAGGTCTCCAGCCCTGGACCAGCCTCATGAACCCAAGGCACAACAGAGGGAATCAGCGAGTGGGAGTGGTGGGGGGACTTCCATGTGAGACAGCCTTCCAGATCCCCCCAGGAGCACCAGGCAGGCTAGGCTCTCATAGATCTCAGAAGGGGAGTATAGGGTGATTTCCCTAAAATCTGTCAAGTACCTACCGTTGGTAGGACTGCAGCAGGGACTCCCTCTCCTGCAAATCTCCCTGGAAGGTCTCCATTCTGATACCATCCCTCACCAGGGCTTGTCAGCTGCTTCAGCCATTCGGACTGGTGAAGCTGATACCTTTTCTGACTTCAGGGTTTCTGGAGGAGGCTCCGATGATCCCTCCACAGGTGCATAGAATATTGGTGGGACTGTTCCCCAGGAGAGGCCATATGCCAGGCCCTACACTAGTTAAACCTTCTCTCTGTCTCTTTCTCTCTCTGTCCACATCTCTCTCTGCCTTTCTGTCTCTCTCTGTTTCTTTCTCTTACTCTCTTTTCTCTCTGTCTCTGCCTCTTTTTATCTCTTATTCTCCTATATCTCTGTCTCCCCCCTGTCTCTGTCCATCTTTCTGTGTCTCTGTCTCTGTCTCTCTCTCTCTCTCTCTCTCTCCTCCTTTTACTCAGAATGGAGCCATCATGAATAAAGGCACAGGCCGCTGTCTGGAAGTGGAGAACCGGGGCCTGGCTGGCATCGACCTCATCCTCCGCAGCTGCACGGGACAGAGGTGGACAATTAAGAATTCCATCAAGTAGCTGGAAGGAGGGGGGGGGCCCGGAGCCTGGCCCCCAGGACCGGGACTGCCTGTCTTCTGGGCCAGCCATGCTGGTAGAGAGATGACTACAGGAAGACAGCAGGTGCTCCTCGGGCCTCCCGGGGCTTCTCCAGGGCAGCACAGGGCCCCAGCTGGAGACTCGGTGTCCACCTTTGGCATTCAGCTGCCGTGAGGCCCGTGCTCCCTGGAAAAGCCCATCCCCCTTCTCTGGAAACCCGGGAGCTGTGTCTTCTGCAGTATGAATGTGGACCACATACCATGGAGTGAAACCCCCACATCCTCCTTGTCCTCTTCCCAGCCACTCTCAGGACTGGGACTGGCAGGGGCCCCTCTTCTTTCTCATCTCTTGGAGCAGCAGCAGCTTCTGAATGCCACCCCAGCCCTCACAAGCAGGGTGGGGGGTGGTGCTCAGGTGCATCCCATCTCCCCCCTCCTTGGAGGACACCCTGAGGCCCTGAGACTCTGTTTCCCTCAAGGTTGCTTCTGCCCAGATGCCCATTTACAAGGCAGCCTCCATCCCAAACCTTTCCATCAGACATACAGCCCTGGACTTTTCTGGATCCTCCTCCCTAAGATGGCCTAGAAGGAATTAATGCTTCCATGGTCACTGGGGCCCTCGGCTCCTATGTTCCTGGGCCAGCTGCTCTGTCTGTGTCCTCGGGGAGCCAGAGGCAGGAAGAGGCTGAGCACATAGGGAGGTCATGTCTGTGAGCCCCCACCCCGGGCTGGAGACAGGCTGGCACAGTTGTGCCCACCCGGGGCTCCGGGAGCCCTGACTCACGGAGGCTGCCACAGGCGCCTCCAACTGAAGCCAGCACACCAGGGGGGCCTGGGACCCTGGAGGATGCTCTGTGTTCATCTCATTTCACCCCGTGCTCTGCTGGCTGACAGAGGAGAAGGCAGTCGATTCCTCTCTGAAGAGTAATAATTTTTTTCGATTGCCCTCTGGTTAGGGTGCACTTATAAATCAGAGTTAATATATGAACGCGTGTGCATGCCTATGCATATGTGAGCCTGTGTGGCGTGCGTGACAGCGTGTGTGCGCGTGCGTATGTGTGTCTGGGTGTGTGCGTATGAATGTGCAATAGGGCAGATGTAAAAGTGTGGCCTTGGGCTTGTCGCTTCATTGTTCACCTGGATCAGGACAAGGCTGCTGGAAGCTTGGGGGGTGGGCCTTGGGCCATGCATCTCTGGCCAGGAGCAAAGTGGCCCAGCCTTGCTCCATGGGGAGCCCCAGATGGAAGGCTGTCCCTCTTCCAGCTCCCTCTCGGTCCCTCGTGCTATCCCCAACAGCCAAGTCCCGCCCAGAACCAAATCCTGTAGTTGCCCAGTTTGGGGTTCACAGTGTCTCATTTGGTGGCATCTTATTGGTGATCACCACCCCACCCCGCGCCCCATCCTCCCTTGTGAAATAAATACATGTGAGCACTTCCCAAAGCAGCCTTGTTTGCTTCTCAGTTCCTCCAGAACCCGGGGCCTGGGGGGAGTTGTGGAACACGGCAGAGGGCTCCCTTGGTTTGAGGGTTTGGTCTTACTGTAAGCAGAAGCCCTCAGAGCAGAGGTGGAGACAAAGCCCATCTGCACTCGGACTCAACTTCCCCCCCAAAGCAGGACAGAATCTGACATTTGGCACTCACTCACTAACCCCCTGGTGGACCCCAGCTTACGAGGGTCAGGCTGGTGCAGGAAGCTGCAAAGACGAAGAGGGTCGAGGTGAGCTGGCAACGCCTCCCTGATGTGCCCGCTTCTGGTGCCACGCTGCCACTGCCACCTCTCAACACCCTGGAGCCTGGCGGAAGTACCTGCCCCTTTTTCTCACGGGAATGTGAATTCCTTAAGGATGCCAGACCTGTCACAGTCGTGGGTATGGTCAGGGGTCCCCTCAGCTATGACAGTCCCTCTTCCCTTTGAGGAGGCCAAGAAGGTCATCTTGTTTGATGTCACACAACGAGCAGACATGCGTCTCAATGGACGTTTCTGCTTTTCTTTTGGGTTCTATGAGAACCTGGGCCCATGAGCATGCTGATGGAAAATGCTGCTGTTTGGTAAGAAAGAGCTTGTCAGACGTTAATATCAGAGCCTTGGGGTAACCTTGAGGTGAAAAGGCTTAAGGTCTGCAGGTTCCCAGGGGTTCAAGGGAGACGTTGATGTAATAGCACAATACGATGCCTTGGGGAGGAGTCCTGCCCTGACTGCACATTCTGCCTCTGTGTGGGTCTTGAAGTAAAAATATAAAGAGGCCATCATCCTGTTTTACCATTTGGTGAGGTTTTGTTCCCAAGTCCTGGTGAGGTACTTAGTGGGCCCCGGGTGGGATCCTTCATTCTACAGGAAATGGATCAGATGGCCTCAAACCAGAGTAAGCAGCAAGGCCTGCTCGGTTCTCTAATGCAGCGGGAGCCCACACCCTCTAGCGCTCCAGCACGCTCACTGCATCTGGGGCTCCTTTGTACTCCAAGCTGCACCTCTAAAATACGAAGAGCAGCAAGTATCCTGGAAATACTCTTCTTCGGAGTCCCGTGCAGCAGGATAGGAAGCCCGGGTCTGCTTGTTGATGCGTGTTGGCGAGTTTGGGGCGGGGAGGAGGCTGGTGGTCTTGGTTCAGAACCATGGGAGGCTCTCTGTGTTCATACAGGCACCTGCTGTCAGCACTCACCTGGGCTACCTCCCAAACGCTCGGCCACCTAGAGAAAGCCGCCAGCACGTGAGGCCAGCATCCCAGGACAGTACCCTCTTTGTCCCACAGGGTCCCCGTGGGCCTGAAGGTGGTGGGGGTGGCGGGCCAGAGGCCAAGTCAGAGAAGAGGAATGAACAAAGTTAAAGGGAGAAGAGAGAAAAGAGAAGCAGGGCCCTGGGGAGCCTTGCATCTCACTCCTCAGAGGAATTTGGAAGCTCTTGGGGCCCCAAGTCTCTGCACGGTGGAGAGAGCACCAGGCACGGGCTCTGGGGACATCGCACGGTCCTTCAGTAAGCAGTGGGAGTTGGCACCATCTGTCACTGGGGATATCACTCCCAGCCCTTGCAGGGGGGACCCTGCAGAGAGGCTGCCCAACCTCAGCTCAGCACCCTCTGTCTGCTCAGTGCCTCCCCTGCACCCCCAATCCCCTGTCTGCCGGCAATTTCTTTTCTCTCGTTCCCTTCTCTATTTCTATGACAGAAAACATCACAGATGGTACTCCTGACACATGTCCAAGCCTCACTGCCGATGTCTGATTCTGTATGTGTTCTTTCTCACATGCATTCCTTATACTTGTTCAGGTGGCCAGAGAAGGAGAAATAGGGAAGACTGGGAAAGCACAATCTGGGCCGGAAGCCACCATCTTAACCCACTCTAGGCCCTTTGGCTTGGTCCTCTGAAGCCATTACTCTCCATATGACATAGTTTCCTCCAATTCTTGAATAGTACCCCAGTTTCCCAAAGGGCTGAAGGCTGAGTGACAGCCCGGCCACCTCCCCCATGACGCACCCCACTCTGAGGGAATGGCGTTGGGAGGGCCCTGGAACCGCAGCAGGAAACCAGGATGCACAGGTACGTGGCCTTGGGTTCCAGGTCCTGCTCATTGCCAGCATGTCCTCGTGTTTTTATTTGTTTTTTATTAAGTTTTAATTTTAATTCCAGTGTAGTTAACAAATAGGGTCATATTCATGCCAGGTGTACACTGTAGTGATTCAACACTCCCATACATCACCAGGTGCTCATCATGACAGATATGCTCCTTAATCCCCATCACCTGTTTCCCCGGTCCCCTCCCCTCCTCTCCGGTAACCATCTGTTTCTTCTCCATAGTTAAGAGTCTGTTTCGTGGTTTGCCTTTCTTTTTTCTGTCTTTGCTCATTTGTTTCTAAAATTCCACATATGACTAAAATCATACAGTATTTGTCTTCCTCTGACCAACTTCACTCAGCGTCATACTCTTGAGCTCCATCCAGGTCATTGCAACTGACAAGATTCCATCTTTTTGATGGCTTAGTAATAGTCCATCGTATATACGTACCACATTTCCTTTAGCCATTCACCTGGGGACGAACA
This sequence comes from Nyctereutes procyonoides, assembly GCF_905146905.1. NCBI lineage: Eukaryota > Metazoa > Chordata > Mammalia > Carnivora > Canidae > Nyctereutes > Nyctereutes procyonoides. The sequence goes on from NW_026575126.1 coordinate 76,174,300, forward strand.
CTTAGCTGCTTCCACAGCGTGGCTATTATCAATAGTGCTGGTGCTAAAAGGCAACCAACCTCCCCTAGCTCCAAATCAGCAGTTGGGCTGGCAGGTCGTCAGCAGCCAATCAGTTGCCCTTCCTCTCGCCCAAATTATGAAATCTGAGTCTCTTGGCCACTCTGCTTTCTCACTTATCAGGTAACTTCCCTAAACCTGTGTATGGCGATCCATTCTGGGCCCCAAACTCCAGAGGCCCTTGCTGTTCCATTCAACAATCATATTTGGATACTTATCCTTTGGTTTATTTCTCTCCCACTTCTTGGGAGACAGGGAAGGAAGGAAGAAGGAGCTAACACTCATTGAGCAAGTGCATGATGAGCATTTTGGTCTTTAGCCTTTAAAGCTTCTATTTGAAAGAAGAACATAGATACAATATATATGGTTTCCCCACCCTTGGAGCCTGGGCAGCCCTCAAATGGGGCCTACTCAGCACAGAGCTATCAACATAAATGGGAATCTTGGTGTAATTACAGATTTCGGTGTTCTTGCCTCAAAGAGGCTCCAGCTGTTAGCTCTTGCAAGTGCAGCTCCCAGCCTCATTTTATCTGCTGTCTGTTGGTGTGGGCTCCCAACACTGCCTGAGCACAAAGAGCCAAGCTGAGGAGTGAAGAAAGCCAGACAGTGATCACTGGTGTTGATGGTGGCAGGACCCTGAGACTGTCAGACCTGGCCAGTTATTACCATCATCCTTAATAAACAGAGGCTTCCTAATACTAATACCTAATACAGGGTCAAAATGTCATGTCATTCACTCTTTCATTGGCTGCCCACCTACCTTAATCACCTGGTGTCTACTTCATACACTCTACAGACAGCTTGTCCCAGGGCAGGAAACTCTTTCTGCTGGCGAGCCACGCAAAGGTCAAACCTCAGTAACCTCATCCCACTACCCACTCTCTGGAGCTCAAAAAATAAGATTAACTGGCCATTAAAATCCAAAATGTGCCTTAAAGTCAATGCCCTACCTTGACATTTTAACGCTACTGGTTTTAACAGAGAGCAAGACACCCTTTGACAGCAGTTTCGTCAGTGGACAGAGTTCGCTTCTGCCACCTGGTGAGGTGGTTAACTTTCTTGGCTAGAGAAGCTGTGTCCCACTTGCCACAGGATTGGTCACATATTGTGGGAAAAATGTTTATCGACTATTTCTTAAGAAAATTAATAGACGGAATCCTTCTGAGAAAAAAAACAATTCTAACGGCCCCTCAGGGTTGACCTAATTTATCTTCTATTGTAGTGTTTCTCAAATATGTATGAACATAAAATGGCTTTTGCTCATAGACCCGTTACTGCTATAAAATAAAAATAAATTTACAAGTCGATACAAACAAATCTACAAAGTCAATAAAACTTAAGTTAACATTCATTCAACCTGGTGGTGGCCTCGCTCGCTTACACTTAAATGTCGCTGCTACTTTGAATGTGGTGTTGGCAGTAACTGCCCTAGCAGAGGTCCTTCTGTGGTAACTTGAATCTTCCACCTCTGTTCTGCATGCCAGCTGTTTTTTTTTTTAATTTTTATTTATTTATGATAGTCACAGAGAGAGAGAGAGGCAGAGACACAGGCAGACTCCATGCACCGGGAGCCCGATGTGGAATTCGATCCCGGGTCTCCAGGATCGCGCCCTGGGCCAAAGGCAGGCGCCAAACCGCTGCGCCACCCAGGGATCCCAATGCCAGCTGTTTTTGAAATATTTATTCGCCGTTCATTTATTCAACACAGAACATTCATTCTCCCCAGCTCACCTGGGATGTAGCTAAAGATAGAGCAGTGAACAAAGCATATAGAAACTCTGCTTTCCAGGGGCACTTGGGTGGCTCTGTGGTTGAGGGCCTGCCTTCAGCTCAGGTCATGATCCCAGGGTCGCAGGAGCGGGTCCCACATTGGGCTCCTCATGAGGAGCCTGCTTCTCCCTCTGCCTGTGTCTCTGCCTCTCTCTCTGTGTCTCTCATGAATAAATAAATAAAATCTATTTAAGAACAGAAGAAAAACAAAGAAACCCTGCTTTCCAGGAATCTATATTCCCCCAGCTTACCTGAAGGGCAAACACATTTATATTAAAATCTCCATTCCTCTTTTCTTTTTCACCTGAGACAATTACTATAGAACTATTTAATGCCAGTGAGGTTATGACACCAACTCAAAGCCCTGTTCCAAATTCACAGTGGGTGATCACATGATCACCCAGCTAATCCAGGATACACTTATATTAATTTTTAGGTAATTACCAAAATGAAGACACAACTTCTGAAAATTCTATGGACATCTTGCAACTGCAGGAGTCAGAAAACCTGCAGGTGCCTCTAAAGCACCAGTTCGGAAAGTACAGTTAGCTCTCTGCATTCCACAAGGTTGGATAAAGACATGGTACCAACAGACCTATGACAGGTCTCATCCTATGGTCTGGGCTCACACCCAGTATGCAGCTCAGAAAGGCCAGAAAAGTGGGGTTTCCCATGACCACACTGAAATAGGCACTGGGTAAATGGCCATCAGCATGAACTTCAGACATTGAGGTTTCTGCAAAAGCCTTTGGCAAGGTCACTGGTTAGTTATAAGGCTGGTGTTCATAACGTAGCCATGCGGATAACAAGAACATACATGCTGCTCAGTTTTGTTTTCTTTTGCTTTTTTAAAGATTGTATTTATTTGAGAGAGACAGCACATGCATGAGAGAGTATGGGCAGGGTTGGGGGCAGAGGGAGAGAGAGAAGCAGATTCCCCACTGAGTTAGGAGCCCCACATGGGGCTTGATCCCAGGACCCTGGGATCACCACCTTTAATCCACTGAGCCACCCAGACACCCCTCGGCTGCCCAATTTTTAAATTTTCCCCCAGACTCTTTGTTCTAGAAATCACACACAGAACAATGAAACCTCCGCTGCTGGCCCAGTGCACCACACCAAGTCACATCTCCACATTTCTTGGTGTCACGACAGGCCACAACCTCTCTCTAATTCAGAATTCATGATACTTGAGTTAGTGCTGCCTATATGCTGGCTTATACGAACAAGCCTTAGAAAATGAAGAATGTAAACAGAAAGCTATCTAACTGCATAGTTTCTAAGCGCCTCCAAGACCCCTTGAACATGCATTCCACCACTGTTAATTCACGCCCCCCCCATCTTCTGACATGTTCTTTGAAGAGTGTCCCCACCTGGTGTCTGCAAGGCCCAGAGGAATGTCCCATTCCTGTGTACACGGAGACTACCTTTCTGGGCCACTGTTTCATGCTACACATTCCCTTGCCCCAAAAAACCCAGATCCAAACTACCATGAATTTGCCCAAATGGATGAGGTTCTAAATGTGCCTGGGGGCTGTTTCAAGAATTCTTTGAAAGGGCAGAAGTGCTGCTCTGGTCCCTGGAGTAAACTTGTGTTTCTTTCTGGATTTTTTGTGAAGTTCTAATGAGTAACCAGCATGGTGCTAGGCTCCAAGCAGGTGACAGGTCAGAGGAAGTGGCTCTCTGCAGGAGCCTGAGGAGAGAAAAGGCCAGAAACTCCCATCAATCCTGTGCTCTGGCGTCCACAGCCTGACTCTGACCCTGACACTGACCCTGACAGACAGCCTCTGCTATCTGAGGCTCTCCTAGTGCTTGCGACAATCTTCTAGAGCTGTCACATCAGTCAGGGCTCAGCTCTTGACACCTGTGGCATCAAAATGAGTGAGGACAACTTAGCGGACAATTAGTGAGGACAACTTAGCGGGGGAAAGCTGCCACCTCTGCGGAAGAAAGAGTCGTGCTCTGGATTGTTGTGGTGGGAAGTTTGTTGCTGTTGTTTTTGTTTTGTGTTCTGAGTTTTTATATTTTAAGGTATGTACTCTTTAAAGATCTTTTTTACCCATTAAAAAATCTACCAGAGGTGTGAGGAGGCTGGGCACCAGTGCCCAGAGGTTGATGAAGGTGAGGTAGGCCAGGATTTCTCTTGAAGACAAGAAAGTTTGGTTTGGGTTTGAGTTTCAATTTTGGTATTTTTTGCTTTTAGTGCTTTCCTTGTATTATTCTTGGTTTCTTCGCCAGGCTGGTGCTAATGGCCGCCACTTAGTGGGTGTTTTCTGGTAGGATGGAGCCCACGTTGTGTCTGGAGAGTGGGGTACCTAAGTGTGATTATCACCATAGCCACAACCACCACCACCATCTGAGCACATACTGTGTGCGTGAGCCCAGCCAGTGCTCGGCACATGCTAACACTTTCCCTTTATAGATGAGACACTGAGGCTTAGAAAGATCAAGAACCTGTCCCCATCTCAGGGAGTGTGCAAGTGGAAGGCATGGGTTTCGGACCGCAGTCTATATTGCTCAAAAGCTCGTGTTTGTAACCACTAGGCCACACCATCTATGCAGATGGCTTTACTCTGCAGCCTCTGTTCTAGCATAAAAGTCCTAGATATGACAGGAAGAGGACTAGCTGTTACCAAGACTATGTCTAGGTTCTCTGCACAGATCTCTAGTTGACAGAGGAGCAGAGATTCATGGACTTCATTTAGCATGTGCCCAAGTCCCAAGAGCTCCTTGGTCCCAATGAGGCAGCAGCTGATTTAGAAGAGCCAGTGCTGCCCTAGATTCTGGTCTCCTGCCTCAAACTTCTGCTCCCTTTTTATCAGCTTGAAGTTCCAACAAACACATAGTCTGAGGACTCACAGAGGAGGAGTAGCCAATTCTGCCTGAATCGGTTCAAAAAATCCTCCGCAGGCTAGGAAAATAATCTGATTCAAACAAGAGCAAAAAAAAATGTTTTATGTAATTTACAAATTAATTGATGGTTGATTAGAGAAATTAGATAACACAAGCAAGTAATAACAAGAGGAAGATAACATTAATAATCCCACCACCCAGAGAGACCTTGAGAAGCCGCTCATTGCATTTATGAACATCCTTTCTTACTTCTTCCTTGCATGTAGATACTCATAACTTCATATATATAATACATAATGGAATTGTAACATGATTAGCTCTAATGAGATAAATTGAAGTTCCTGCACTTTGGTCCAAAAAGCCAGCTGTACTAATGTATGCTAGGGGAGATACGGCTTAGCAAGCATCTAGTATAAAATGAAATGAGCTTTATTTAATAGTTGCCTTAATATGGGTCAGCAATGTCCAAAAGAAGCCGTGGAATCTTGAAACAGAAAATCCAGAAAATCCAGTGACTGTCCTGCCACCTTGAAGCCCCCTCAATGAATGGGTGGTAATGAGCCTGGAAATCACATCTTATAAAGGAAAAAACCAAGTGTGTTGAACTTGGCAGAAATGACCACTGCCTTGAAGACTCAGTGGACCACCAAGGATTAGGATGGGAGAACATCCATGGGAGACAGTCTGAATTTCTTCTTTATGACCCAGAGAGTCAGAATGCAGCCAAATGGATGGGAGTCAGGCTATGGCTTTGAGCTCAGCGTAAGAATCTGCTTTCTAAACAGAGCCATCCACTCAAACTGGCTGGAGGGGTGTCAGGAAGGCATGAGATTCAAGCAGACTAGGTGGCCTTAATGTTACTGCCAGTCCTGTGTTTATACAACCCCGCTGTTCTCAGGTGAACCTCCCGATGGCTTCCTGTCCCAGCCTCCAGTGCTGGTAAAAATGTGAAGTGTGTGCTGGGTGTCAGAAGTAGGTGTCAGAGTGCTTCTCTTCATGTTGATGCACATGACAGCTGGGCAATGAACACTGTACCTGTTACATGTCACTTGTGAAGAGATGGACCCGACTTGACAGTTCAGGATTTATTTAACTGGATGACTCATGAAAGGAAAAATAACACACATCATTTCCCAAAAAATAAAACAAAACAAACACTGCTTAATCTTTAATCATGGGCAAAGTCAAAATGTACATTCCTAAGTGTTTCAAACACATGCAACAGGTTTATTTTAGGTCTAGCGCTGAAAAAAGAAATTATCGTATATACTCTTGTCATTTTGAAATATCTCCATGGGAGGAGGTGCATATCAGGTATGGAAGGATTCCAAATAAATTATATACACACTTCACCTGAGGAGGGGAAAGCATAATTCTCCACTCCTTACACATGACTTCCTTCCAGGAAAATACAGTATGGATGGGGGGACAGAACAACTTGACAGTGGAGGAACCCAACAAGCACTAAGACAGGTAATGGTCAACATCAACACAAGTCATGCTGATGGTGTATACCACCAATATGATGTGATAAAATGGCATTTTCCTCTGCGGTCTTCCTCCAAGAGAAACCAGAACCACAGTCTAATCATTAGAAACACATCAGATAACTTCCAATAGAAGGGCATTCTACAAAACAGCTGGCCACATGATTCCTCAAAACCATCAAGGTATTAAAAACATGAATTATCTGTGAAATGTCACAGTCAAGAGGCGCCTAAGGACACCTGAAAACTAAATCCAATGTAGTGTCCTGAATGAGATCCTGAGAAAATAAAAAGGACACTGAAGTGTTGTTTTTTTGTTTTTAAAAAAGGAAATCTTAATGCATTACCAACTGCAGTTGTAATGATTTATCATGAGAATAAAAACAAAAATAAAATATTGGGACTACATCAAAATAAAAAGCTTCTGCACAGCAAAGGTAACAATCAACAAAACTAAAAGGCAGCCTACAGAATGGGAGAAGATATTGGCAAATGATATATTTGATTAAGGGTTAGTATTCACACTATATAAGGAACTTATACAGCTCAACACTCAAAACCCAAATAATCCAATTTAAAAATGGGCAGAAGACATGAGCAGACATTTCTCCAAAGAAGACATTCAGATGGCCAACAAACACACGAAAAGATGCTCAACATCACTCATCATCAGGGAAATACAAATCAAAACGACAATGAGACATCACCTCACACCTGTCAGAATGGCTAAAATTAAGACTACAGGAAACAAAAGGTGTTGGTGAGGACAGAAAAAAAGGAACCTTGGTACACTGTTGCTACTGTGCAAAACAGTATGGAGGTTCCTCAAAAATGTCAAAATGGAACTAATCCAGCAATCATACTACTGGGTATTTACTCAAAGAATACAAAAATGCTAAATCAAAGGGATACATGTACCCTGATATTTATAGCATCATAATTTACAATAGCCAAGATATGGAACAGTCCAAATAGCCATTGATTGATGAATAGATAAAGAATACATGGCATAAACACACACACACACACACACACACACACAGAGGAATATTATTTAACCATCAAAAAGAATGAAATCTTACCATGTGCAACAATATGAATAGAACTAGAGAGTATATTGCTAAGCAGAAAAAAATCAGAGAAAGATGTATGACATATGATTTCACTCATGTGTGGAATTTAAGAAACGAAATAAGCAAAGGGGAAAAAAACAAGACAGAGAGAGAAATCAAGAAACAGACTCTTAACTATAGAGAACAAACTGATGGTTACCAGGGAGGTGGGGGAGGTGGATGATTAAGTATGTGACAGAGATTAAGAAGTGCCCTTGTCATGATGAGCACAGGGTGTTGTATGGAAGTACTGAATCACTATATCGTACACCTGAAACTATTATAACACTGTATATTAACTATCCTGGAATTAAAATAAAAACTTAAAAAATTAAAATTAAAAAATAGCAATATTGATTCATAAATTATAACAAGTGCATCATACTAATGTAAGGTGTTGATAATAAGGGAAATGGTGGGTTGAGGGATGAATTATGAGAACTCTGTATTATCTGTTCAACTTTTCTGTTATCTAAAACTACTCTGAAATAAGTCTACTATTACTAAAAATAAAAGTGCTCCATGGGCATTGTCTCTCCAATCATCTCAGGCACTGGATGCCATGGTCTGGCAAGTGGCTGTCCATCTCTCTGTCCAGGAGATAGCACTGCCTTTCTCTTACACTAGGCCATTATTATCTACAAAAAGGAGCCATGGCCTGGGGGCATTTTTCAGCAGGAGCCATAAAAGTGCAACAATAAAGACAGTTTAGTCAATACCATTAATGGCTATTATGGAAAAGCCAATTGGGATTTGGATCAGCAGGAATCCATCTTTCCGCTCCCTTAAGGAGGAGGAGGATATATAGAAGCTGCTGGCTGCCTATCCAATCTCCCCCTTTTTGGTAAGAGAATCTTGGTATTACTGGGTGCAGCAAAGTGCCCAGCTAGGAAGGCACAGTTCCTTGCCTCCCTCGGAGATGGGAGTGGTCACTGAGAGGTAAGTAGAAGTCATTCCTCTGAGGATGCTCTTTAAAGAGGCCCATTAAAGAGGCCCATTCAGGGGCACCTGGGTGGCTCCTTCAGTTAAGCAGCAGACTCTTGATTTTGGCTCAGGTCATGATCTCAAGATCCTAGGATGGAGCCCTGCATCGGGCTCCATGCTCAGTGCAGAGTCTGCTTGGGATTCTCTCTCCTTCTCCCTCCGTCCTTTCCCCTGCTCTGTCTATCTCAACAACAACAACAAAAAATCTTAAAAGAAAAAGAAAAGAAAACAAAAACCAAGAGGCCCATTCAGCTTGGAGTTATACCTTTGGCTCTGGACCCCTCCTTTTTATGCCACCCAGAACATGGACAGGATGGCTACTGCAGCACCATACTGTACTTATAAGGTGACCTTGAGAACAATGTGGCCACAAATAAAGGTAGCTGGGGCTCCTGAAGGATCTACGGTACTAGCCCTGGGTTGCTATTTAATGATTTCTTTACAGGGGAGAAAAATAAAGCGAAAAATGAACTTTTGTTTACAGAACAGTTATTTGGGATTCTTGACATATGGCATTGAACCACATCTTTACTGATTCAGAAACCAAATTTCTTCTGATTCAGCAAACCTGATTCAGGGCAGTCTAAAATGTCTGGTTGGTAGTTCAACCCTGAAGGTACACACATGGTGTGGGGTGGGGTGGGAACCTTCTAGAGCTCATACTTTTGCAGGTGAATTAGGAATAAATCAACCACTGCAGCATACAACCCGCTCTCTCCAAAGCAGGCCAAACACTCTGTAGAGCCCATGACCTGACTGGTGGCAGTCCATAAAAGGGCAGAGACCCCCACACGTACCCAGGCCTTGGTTAAGCAACATTAGGACACATGGATCTGGATGAGATGAGAAAGGCAAGAACTTCTCAAGACGAAGCCCCTGGAAATTTCAGTGTCAGGAAAGGTGACCTGGAGAAGCTCCCAGCACCAAGCTCTCTTTGGCCAGTATGTATTGAGGATTTAGGCTGGTCTTACACCACCTACATCCATTTCCTCCAAGATGACAGCTACCAGGACTAGATACAGTTCCTAGTCTCTTTTGAAAATAGGTGAGATCATGTGACTGTGTTTTCCCCAGGACACTGAGTGGATGTGATGGGGGTCTCTTTGGAGCTGAACTTTTATAGAAGTGGGGTTGCCTCCACCAGGCTCTCTTTCCCCTTCTGGGTTGGATGCAGACAACAGTGGGATTTTAAGGGATATTAGAGCCATAAGGCAGAAGGATTCTGTCCCTTAATGATGGCATGAAAGAGACCCCCTCATTGTTTTGCTGAGCCATTACATGTTTGGGTCTATTTGTTACTGTACTTTAGGCTACCCTAGCTAATACAAGGTCTTTTATGCACTGTTTTAGCTATCTACTGCTGCATAACAAATGATCCCAAAGCTTAGTGACTTAAGGCAACATCTATGATCCCACAGTTTCTCTGGGTCAGCATCTGAAGGCAGCTTCTCAGGGCCCTCTACATCAGGGCCTCTCTCAGGCTCTAATTTAGATGTTGGCTCTGGATGGACTCATTTCAAAGCTGGAATAGGTGGAGATCTCCTTCCAAGATCCATGGTTGTTGGGATGATTCAGTTGGGCTGAGGATTTCAGTTCTTTGCAGGTGGCCAGCCAGAGGCCAGAAGCCACAGTCCTTAGCCCTGTGGCCCACTTTACATGGCAGCTTCATGAGAGCAAGGAAGAACACCAGACAGAAGAGGAGTCGGCAAGACTGAAATCACAACCTCGGAAGTGAAATCCCATCACTTTTGCCATTCTCCACTTCTAGAGGCAATCACTAGGTCTGGCCCACACTCCGGGAGGGGACCCATGAGGGTCTGAATGTCAAGAGGCCGCCACAATCACCAGGAACCACTCCAAGGCTGCCTCGCACACACACCGAGGCCCCCCATACTGAGGAACCCTACTTAAATCCAGGATTTAACATGATTGGTGAGGCCTCTCTACATGAGGAAACCGATACCCAGAGACGTTAGGTAGCTTGGCCAGGGGCGTCAGTGCGGAATTGAGAGCCATCCGTGTGCTTGTCTCCCAGATGCAAGGGCACAGTGTGCAGCGGTGAGCCTGCCTCGGGGGCCAGTGGATTGCACAAGAGCCTGAAAAAGAGGGTGCCCACCCACTGCAATGCCTGTGTGGGGCCCCTGCCTCCAGCAGCTGCACCCCGGCCCCCAGCCTCAGAGAGCTGCTCCCCTCCCCCCGGGGGGGGGGCTGTGTGTGCACATGTGTGCTTAAGAGAGGGAGGGAGACGGGGAAGGAAGGAGGCAGAGGCAGGATGGGACAGGGAGAGACGAAAGAAACATCCATGAAGAGAGAAAGAAACGTTCAGAAGGAAAAGGAGAAATACACAGAACTAGAAGCACCGACGGAGAGACATTCAGAGAGAAAAACAACAGAGAAAGAAGAGAAGGACCGAGATAAGCAGAAAGTGGGGAAGAGCAGCAGGAGAGAAACAGCAGGGGGAGCCTCCTGGGGGCCCCAGGGTCTCTGCTCACCGGTTTCTGGGGGAAATGCCGAGGGCTCATCGCACCTGCATGCCAGCGCCCCCTGCTGGAAACCCGTCAACAGCGTGGACGCCGCTTCCCGGCTACGGGTTGAGAGGACCGTGAAGTGGGGCCCTCCCGCGGGGTCCGGCGGGGGTGCGTGGGCAGGTGTGCAGGTGGGCAGGTGTGCAGCGGGGCGTGCAGGTGCGCAGCAGGGTGTGCACGTGTGCCGCGGGGCGGGCAGGCAGGCGGCGGGGCGTGCGGGTGGGCAGGTGTGCGGGTGGGCAGGTGTGCGGGTGGGCAGGTGTGCAGGTGGGCAGGTGTGCACGTGTGCCGCGGGGCGGGCAGGCAGGCGGCGGGGCGTGCAGGTGGGCAGGTGTGCCGCGGGGCGTGCAGGCGGGCGGACGGTCTCCACACGCTGCCTGGGCCCGGTGGAGCTCCCGCCTCCCCGCCCCGCCGCGCTCTGAGCGACGCCGCCGCACCCCCTGCCGGCGGCGACAGTGATTTCCGCTGCTCCTTTCTCTAGAGTTAAAAGAAAAGGCGGTTGTGGCGCTTGAGTGACTTTTGGTGGGCGGGGAGGAGGAGGAGGAGCCCAGACCTCTCTGGCACCTTCCCCTTGTCGTCGGGCCTCGGTCTGACGATGGTCCCAGCCCGGGGGTGACCTCTCCTGCCTTTTGGCATCTGAAGGCCAGCTTGGCATTTTTTACCTTTCCATGCTGTGAACCCTTTGGGCAGTCTGTGGAAGCCTATAGACCCCTTCTTAGAATAACATTGTAGAAAAGTGTAAAATAAAGTACACAGGACTACAAGGAGACCTAGTTATATAGAAACATACAAATTTTATGATACAGAAATATATGTACATTTTTATCAATATGTTAAATAGAAAGTGTCACAGGTCTAATCACCATAATTTCAAAGTCCTCTGTGGGGGTGCCTGGGTGGTTCAGTCTGTTAGGCAGCAGACTCTTGATTTTGGCTCAGGTCATGATCTTGTGGTCGTGAGATTGTGGCCCAAGTCGGGCTCTGTGCTGGGTGTGGAGCCTGCTTAGGATTTTCTCTCCCTTGCCCAAACTCCCCACCAAAACCAAAGTTGTATGAGTATACGTCACGAGATTTCTGCAACAACTAATTTGACACAAGACTCTCTGTGGTTTCTGTTGGTGATAAAGGTGCAGGTACTTTTCACCTACCGTGGTTCATGGTCTACTTTCATGATTAAAGGAAAATGCTGAATTTCCTTTAGAGGAGAAAGAAACTAAAGGCATAATTATTTTCAACTAAAGACATAATCATTTTCCCATCCAGTTCACAGACTCTCTGAATTCTGCAGGGACAGGGGCCCCTGGCTGGCTCAGCCAATAGAGCATTCCACTCTTGATCTCAGGGTTGTGAGTTCAAGCCCCACATGGGGCATGGAGCCTTTTTTTTTTTTTTTGTATATTTTTTAATTGGAGTTCAATTTGCCAACATATAGCATAACACCCAGTGCTCATCCCGTCAAGTGCCCCCTCAGTGCCTATCACCCAGTCACCCCATCCCCCACCCACCTCCCTATCCACCACCCCTTGGTGGAGCCTACTTTAAAAAAAAAAAGAAAAAGAAAAAGAAAGAAACTGCAGAGAGTTCTTGGCCGGGTCCTACCTTACCAAGCACTGCCTGATGCCAGACAAGGTTCTGGCCACCAAATCCCATGTGAGTTCAAGGCAGGTAGCAATTCAATGGATGATCCCCTGGACACTGACAATAATGGTAACAGCAACGCACGCACTTCAGTAAAAGAATGGTGGCCGAAACGTCTCGTGTGTGGACACCATGCAAAGGGCTTTATTTCATCCAGTCTGTCCACCCCAACCCCCGTAACCAGCCCACATAGCCCCACAGTATCCCAGGACAGTGCTGACTTCCTAGGTCATACAGCCAGCTCCCACACCAGGATCCCTGGAAAGGGAGTCTGGGAACCTGCCTCTCAGCCTGCCCTGGGGACGAGGCCATCAGATTCAGATGTGTTCTGGAAACTTTTCCTGCTACTCTGCTCCCAGCATTCTTGGTTCTAAGTTCCATTTTGCGCCACCCCCTGCCCTGCCCCGGACCAAAGATGCTTGCCTGTGTCACCTACTCTGATGACCTATTTTCAATATGCCTCTCTGGTTCAATCCTAGATTGAGCATTTGCCCCATAACTACAGAGAGGAAACACTCTGGCCCTCCTCTGGGACCCATGGGGCCTGGGATAGCCTTTCGCATCAGGCCCACTTGCCAGCAGAGGATTATTAACAGATGCTGCTGGTGGCCCTCAGGTCTTCCACAGTGGGCTCTGGCTTACTTCCAAGTACCCGTCCTGGTGTCTTTTGGCCTGGGGGCCTCCCACAGCCACCAAGCAACGCCTGACAGGAGTCATCTAAGTATCCAGCTCCCTCACTGCTCCAGTGGGAAAATTCTGAGCCAGCAGAATGTTGGGGAGGCGCTTGTGCCATTCCCCAAATCTCCCCCACAGAGGAAGCTCAGGTCATCCAGCTGGTGGCTGGCTCTGTTGGCAGCCTTCCTGTCCCTTCCCTACTGGTTTCCTGCTCATCCCAAATTAACTGCCCACACCTGAATCTTTGTCTCAGCATCTGTTTCTCAGGAAAAGACAAAGGCTCCCTCCTCACCTGGAAGTCTTGTCTCTGGGGAGGAATTGTGTTCTGAGGGCATACAGCTGGTCTAGAGTCCTTTCATGTTTGAGGAGAATCACAGCTAACTGGATCCAGCCTTGGATCCCAGCCCAGGCCCTGAAGGCCCTCTTTGTGAGGGGTAGGGAGTTCTTTGGTGGAGTCTAAAACTTTCATGTTTGTGCTCATCAGCGAAGTTAGTGGGGATGAATCTGTGGGGCAGGAAGAGGGTTCCCCATACTTCAACCTTCTCCACGTCTGGGAAAAAGAATCTCTCTCCTTCTCCATGCTCTGAGAGACACCTCTTTTTAGATTCTTCCTGCAGGATAGCTAGTGAAGGCCCCTCCACGAGTTCAGGATTTTACAAAGGATAAAAGCAGTTGGCTTTGAACTTCAGCAAATGACCTGCCATAATGTCCCCCCAAGGCAAAGCTATTGCTAACCATCCAGAAAATATGGGGGAGGGGTGGGTTATCTGGCTGTGCAAACAGTGTCCACATCTGTGATCATATCCCTTGAATGCAACAAACAATTCAGTATCTGGGCCACAGAGCAAGGACCTACCCTTGTGGCTATAATAATGGACACAAGGTCACCAGGAATCCAGGACTGGTTAATTCTGCCCATCAGGGCACCCGGCCAGAGACCAGTGACTGTGCCCACATTGCACAGGTGGACATGGTAGAAGACCCCTGACCCTCATGAGTTGCCATTAGGACAGACAAATGTGCTCAGGACAAGCTCTAAGGTTAAATATGGAACTCAAGGCGCCATGGACACCACCCATATAAAGAACTGCAGGAGTGTGCCACTGAGTAGAAACTTCTGGCCTCTTGGTCCCTGCCTGTGTCTGAGCCTCCTTCCCAAAGGTTTCAGAAACAACATTGTGGTAGTGCCATCTAGTGAGCAAGAGAGCTAACCGAAGTGATCTTTCCATTGAGAACAGAACCTTTTGCTTCATTGGCCTACCAGGCTCCCCTAGGCCTGGACGGGTTTCTTCCTGACTCTAGGCCTCTGACTTCCCTTTTCTAACAGCATCTACTTTAGAAAAAGTAAAATTGTTCTCTGCCCTCTGGAAATATGTATATATCTCCTCCAGCCTCTTGCCAATTTTCCAACACAGGGATGTCTTTCTCATGGACTTGGCTATGATCCTGAAACAGGCGCTTGGGCCCTCAGACTCTTTTTCCTGGGAGATCTGTACTTTGGTGCCATTCCTCGACTCACTTAAAAAATATGCATCACTCACAGTCTTCAGGTTTCATGGTCACCAGTCTCAAAGGTCAACTGTGTCAATTCTGAAAAATTAAGTTGTTGGCAGTTGCATGGAGAGCCACCTAATTTCTTCAAATATTCTAGAGTGTTTCTTTACCTTGGTGGTCAATTTATGGTATGGCATTCACTTCAAAGCTAGAAGAAGATGGACCATCTCAACCCCCTTTATAAACAGAGCAGAGAGAGAGATGCCATCCGGGCCAATGGTGGAAACCGGGGAGGTGCTGGCTGGGCCATCCTGACTCAGGTCCACGTGAGACCTGAGCTTTATTCATTTCAAATTTTAGGAGTGAAATTACAAGTGTGTTTCTGTGTGGGTGACTTTGGCTTGGAGGAAGTTTGAGTCAGGAAAACTGTTTATCTCTTCACATTTCCCTCAAATCTTCTTTTCAAAGCAGGATATTCTGACTTAAAGGCTTCCTATAGTTTGTATGTGTCTCCTGGGGTCTGTAGATGAGCTGTAATTTTATAAAAGTGGAGTAGACTTGAAATGCAGAGTCTCGGAAGTGCAAAGATGCATATTATTTCATCTCTTTGACCTCCTTTTGCTCTGGAGCTCCTCTGCCCAACATGATGGACGGGTGGGCAGGTGACAATAAATTTAACAGTTCAGGGTGACATAGTTCCTTCCATTCCAAAGCAATCTTTTGAGGTACATAGGTAATTCAAACTTCCTCTCATTTTTTTAAATTCTGGTTTTACAGCACTATAATTGATATTGTATTAGTCCAACTTATGTAATACAATGATGATACCTGTATGTACTGCAAAATGATTATCACAGTAAGTCTCGTTCATATCCATCACCACACACAGTTACAATTTTTTTTCTTATGTTGGGAACTTTTAAGATCTATTCTCTTAGCAACTTTCAAGTGCAATATAGCATTGTTAACTATAGTCACCACGCCATACATTACATCTCCAGAACTTTTGACCACCTTCACCCGCTGATCCCATCTTCCACTTCTGGCAACAACCAGTTGTCCTCTGCATCTATGATTTCAGCTTATTTGGATTCCACATGTAAGTGAAATCATATGGTATCTCTGTTTCTCTGTCTGACTTATTTCACTTAGCATAATGCTCTCAAGGTCCATCTGTGTTGTTGCAAATGGCAGGGTTTCCTGTTTTGTTATGGATGAGTAGTATCTCATTGTGGGTACATACCATGTCTTATTCATCCATTCATCTGTCTATGGACTTAGGTTGTTTCCATGTCTTGGTTACTGTGAATAATGCTGCAGTGGACATGAGAGTGCAGATATCTTTTCAAGACAGTGACTCTTGTTTTCCTCAGGTAAATTTCATTGCTGGATTGTAGGGTAGCTCTATTTTTAATTTTTTGGGGGACCTCCATACTGTTGTCCATAGTAACTGCACCAATTTACATTCTCACCAACATTGCACAAGGAGTCCCTTTCTCTACATCCTCACCAACACTTGTTATCTCTTACCTTTTGATAACAGCCATCCTACCAAGTGTGAGGTGGTATCTCCTTAATTTGCATCTCCTTGATGATGAGTGATTTTGAGCATCCTTTCATATACCCGTTGGCCATTTAAATATCTTCTTTGGAAAAATGTCTACTACAAGTCCTCTGCCTATGTTTGAATCTGTTTGGTTTTTGCTATTGAGTTAAGTATTCTTTATGTATTTTGGATACTATCCCTAATATGACTTGCAAGTATTCTCTCTCATTCCTGTGAAGTTGCTTCTTCATTTTGTTGGTTTCCTTTGCTGCATGAGAAGAATGTAGTTTGATATATCTCTCATCACTTCAAACATACATATCCTGACATATTACATGCCTCATATATATGCCACATGTATCCTCCTGGCAGCAGCGATGGAGGTGGGGATGGGGCAGGTGTCTCTATATGCAGTCCTTGAGGCCCCTGCCGACCTTTCTTGAGATGTCCTTCATTTTGTGTCCCATGGATGGGCTCAGCAAGCAACTGAATTGTATTGGCATCTACCCACTACAACCTGAGGCATCTTTTGGGCACAAAGATGCCATATTCTGTTGCCACCTTATCCTGTCCCCAGGCTTCTTCTGTATCATTGGTCTCTTCACTGATTCCAGGTCCCTACAGTGTTGCCTGCAGAAACTTCTGGACTTCCTATGGGCTCTGACCAGGCCGTAGGGAAGTGGAAGCCTCCTCTATCTCACTGGGCTGGACACTGTTTCTATAACACTCTGGCTACCACATGTTGGCACAGGACAACCTGTAAGTCAACCTGTTTTCCAAAACTCTGTCCTGTTTGCTTCCTTCCATCTTTCTTCCCTTCTCCAAATGTCTCCTGCATACCTCCATAATTGAGAGGGGAAAGAGGGTTGCCCTTCTTCCTGTGGGACAGGATCTCCCTGCACTGAAAGCCACATGAAAATCTATATTCAAACCACCTAGCTTTGCTCTTGCTCTATAAAGGGAGACTACTGGATGCTAGGAAACCCTTTTCTCTATCAATAAAGCCTGCAACCGTGGGATTCCTATTGACTGGGAAAAGTGGAATTTGAAATACAGAACTATGCAAGGACCTTTTGTCCCAGGCAACAGCCACCTTTTCTTTGAATCAATTAATAGGTGAAGGAGAGACCTCTTGGCACAACCAAGAATCAGAAATTATTGGGAATGTAAATACCTTGGTTTATAATCTAAGAAAACCAGAGCTCTTGCAAAACAAAATTTTGCATGCATGTCCATTTAGGAGGAAGGAAGCTTTCCAAGCTTTCATCAAATTCTCAAAATATCAAATTCCAAAAAAAGTTAAGAATTTCTATTTTAAGACATCTATCTGGCTAGTCCTGACAGTGTAGTTTGCCCCATACATTTGTAAAGCATATTAACATTTCAATTGATAAAAGCTCTTTGTAATTACCTTCCTGCACACTGGAATTCACCAGCACCTCTTTCTGACACACACAACAATATTGTTACCCTGATCTTACAGGTGAGAGAAACAAAGCACTAACTTTCTCATTCTGATCCAGCAGCTAGTAAGTGTGGCTCATTTTAGAGAAGGCTCCAGAATGTCAGAGAAGACTCTAGAATGTCAGACAGAGAAGGACCTTGGGGAACATCTTGGCCAGTCTCATTGGTTTCCAGGGAAGGAAAAGAAGCTGTGAATGAGAGGCTTAACCTCCCCCAACCACATCACCATCCGTACAGGAGCAAGACTGGAAGGACTGACAGCCTCATGAGTGCAACAGGATTGATCCTGGCACGGACAAACAGATGATCACCCATCCTAGAAACAGTTTCCATATCCAAAAATGTTGTTGCCAACCATAATCAGCAAGACCAAGGTTTAAAAGAAAGCTGAAGATGGGGGCAGGAGGGTTAAAAATAACATTAAACATGTATTTTAAAAGACAGATAATGAAAATTCTGTAAGGAATCTATTCTCAAAATGAACCCAGTTCCTTGGCATTAAAAACTCTGTCTTATAAATAATCCTTTTCCCAAATCACCATCTTTAATTCTTCAGTAATTGCCAGTAGCACTATGATCTATTAGGGCAAATTTCCTATTTGTTTTATGGAAGGCAAAGCAAAGTTTTTTTCCCCCTTTTTGCCTTCTTTAGTGTTTGTGACAGTTCTTACTGACTTGTCAGTTGCCTTCTCCTATTTCCCCTCCTTCCCTCCCTCCCTCCTTCCCTCCCTCTCCCTCCTTCCCTCCCTCCCTCCCTCCCTCCCTCCCACCTTCCTTCCTTCTTTCCTTCTCCTTCTTCTTCTCCTTTCTTTTCTTTGTGTTTTTTCCACTGGCCACTGCTCAGTGTTGCGAACCCATAGGTCTTTTCATAAATTATTGCCATCCCTGGGCTTGGCCTTGTTGCCTGGGATCCAGAGCTTGCAGCAGAACACAGCATGCTTGGCTGGCTGATGCCTAGTGCTTCCAGCAAGCACCACATGGTGGCAAGCACACGTGCTCTTGAATGTTTTTGTTTATGGAGGCTAAACTTAGTTACAGGTTTTTAAAACCAAAGATTCTAAATATTTTGTTTAGGCATAAAGTTGAATTATTTTTAAAAAATCAGTTGGAAAGAAGACAAACAGATGGCCAAGAGCTACATGAAAAGATGCTCACCATCACTCACCGTTGGGGAAATACAAATCAAATCCACAGTGAGCTGTCACCTCACACCTGTCAGAATGGCTAAAGCCAAAAGACAAGAAATAACAGACGTTGGTGAGGATGTGGAGAAGAAGGAACCCTCGTGCACTGTTGGTGGGAATGTAAACTGGTGCAGCCACTGTGGGAAACAGAGGTTTCCTCAAGAAATCAAAATTAGGAATATCACTATGTATATATTCCACTATTGGGTATTTACCCAAAGAAAATGAAAACACTTGTTTGAAGAGATACATGCACCCCAATGCTTGCTACTGGCAATTACTGAAGAATTAAAGATGGTGATTTGGGAAAAGGATTATTTATAAGACAGAGTTTTTAATGCCAAGGAACTGGGTTCATTTTGAGAATAGATCCAGTAATTCCACTATTGGGTATTTACCCAAAGAAAATGAAAACACTTGTTTGAAGAGATACATGCACCCCAATGCTTTTGAAGCATTATTCCCAGTAACCAAGATATGGAAGCAACCCAAGGGTCCACTGATAGACAAATAGGTAAAGAAGATGTGAGATAGATAGATAGATAGATAGATAGATAGATAGATAGATAATAGGACAAGATCTTGCCTTTTGCAACAACGTAGAAAGACCAAAAGGGTATTTTTCTAATTGAAATAATTCAGAGAAAGACAAATACCAAATGACTTCACTTATATGTAGACTCTTAAAAAACAAAACAAATGAATTAACAAACAAAAAGGAGAAAAAAACACAAAAAGCAGAATCAGACCTATATATATAGAGAACAAACTGATGGTTGTCAGAGGGGATGGACAAAATGGGTGAAGCAGAGTGGGAGGTACAAGCTTCCAGTTATGGAATGCATAAGGCACGAGGATGAGAGGTACAGTGCGGGGAATACAGTCAAGGGAATTGTAGTAGTGTTATATGGTGACAGGTGGCAGCTACACTTGCCAGGAGCATAGTATAATACATAGAGTTGCCAAATCACTATGTTGTACACCTGAAACTAATGTTACATTGTGTATCAACTATACTTGAATAAATATATATTTTTAAATGGGCATTTTAAACAAACGAACAAAAAAAAACTTCAGGTGGAGGAAAGCTTGTGCCTCCAGCTTAGTGACAGAGAGCCATCAATAATTCCCATTGTTACATCTAAAGAGCTATTAAAAATTCAGATTCCTAGGCCCCACCCCGACCCTACGGGTTGAACCCCTTGGAGAGCAGCCTGAGAAGCTCTGATTTTATCAATTTCTCCAGTGATTCCTATGCAAAGAATCCAGCACCAACTGGTAGGAGTTAAGGGTTGCCATGGTTCTGGTAGCCTGTGAATGCGTGTGTCTGTGTGTGGGGGTGAGGACACACCCTCATGGATGGATGAGCACGCATTTCTCTTCCAGCCTCCAACTCCACCCTCTGGCAGTCAAACTCCATTCTATGATTTCAGCATGGTTCTCTAAACTACGCCTGGGTCTGACCACTGAGGGGCCTAAGAGGGTGTTCCTGGACACTCAGGGCCTTCATCTCTGATCAGTAGGAAAAATGGCATCCTGGCAGCAGATATGAACTCCTCCTCTTAGGGCTCGTTGGAGGCAAACTGTCTTCAATGCTTTCCTCACAGCCTGCCCCATACTTACTTGGCGACCTCAAGACAGCTCTTCTCTCTTCAGCTCTTACAAGTATTTGTAACACAATTGAGCATGATATGGGGTACGCATGATCACCAAACATCATTGCCCCTGCAAGGCAGTGTGTTGGGACCCCCCATATCACCCTTGAATCTAACGATTCACAAGATAGATGCTCAGGATCCAGAAAAACTCTTTTTTTTAAAAAAGATTTTATTCATTTTTTCATGACAGACAGAGAGAGAGGCAGAGACACAGGCAGAGGCAGAAGCAGGCTCCATGCAGGGAGCCCAATGCGGGACTTGATTCCGGGACCCCAGGATCATGCCCTGAGCCAAAGGCAGGCGCTCAACCACTGAGCCACCCAGGCGCCCCTAGAAAAACTCTTATACTCAAAATTATGGTTTATCTCAATGGAAAGGTTCAGCTTTTCCAGAAGGAAATCAACAACAGAAAAAGGCAAGAGTCCCAGGAGAGACCAGGCAAAGCTTCCAACTGGGTGCACCTCGCAGAGTCACGCAAAACGGCACTGGATCCTCCCAGCAAGGATGTGAGACAACATGTGTGAAGCACCACCAACCAGGAAAGCACACGTGAAATTTGTCCGAGGTTTTCACTGGGGGTATCACGTAAGCATGAAACACCTCACAGACCTTAGAGGTCGCCCCCACCCCCAGAGGTCGAAATGATAGAGCCCAGGCAAACAGAAGCAAGCATTCACCAGAGATCCCAGTGTTCGGGAGGCACACAAAGACTGTCCTTATCAGGCAGGCTATTCCGAAGGCTCAGAGGTTATCTCCCAGGAACTGGAAAGAGCCAGTCCGGAAGACCTTCAGAGCATCCAGGGTTTGGGGCAACCTGGTCTGCTGAGTCAACTCTCTCCTGGCCAGGCAGCCAGGCAGGCCAGGCAGCCAGCAGGCCAGGCAAGAGTTACTGTCAACAGCCAATACACAGGGAGACTGAGATCGAAATATGACAGTGTCATAGACGGGAAGACAAGGAGTATAGTGTCC
Source organism: Nyctereutes procyonoides (assembly GCF_905146905.1). Lineage (NCBI taxonomy): Eukaryota > Metazoa > Chordata > Mammalia > Carnivora > Canidae > Nyctereutes > Nyctereutes procyonoides. The sequence continues at coordinate 76,195,716 of NW_026575126.1, forward strand.
TGCGGCCAGAGCAGTGTTCTTGCATCCCAGAAGGGTACAGTTCAAGACAGGGAAACTGTCTGAAGAAGGAATTGAGTGGCATGAGCAGTGCTAAGCCCCTGGGGGCCGGGGTTGCAAGAGGATCTTGCTGGTGGAAAACTCCAGCAATGGGCAGTGGCTGTTGGAGATGCTCCTGGGTGGTGGGGAGCAAGGCTAGGGCACTGGGAGTCTCCACCTGCAGCCAGTGGGGGAAGAGGACTGCTAATGTGTTCATTAGTCACTAGTCTGTGAGCGAGCTCGGGAAACTCACAGCATGAATAGCTCCAGCATTTAAGTAAAAATGAGGGGAACTTACGGTCCTGATTCCTAAACTCAGGAAAATGATGTACATGTACACCCAAGGCAGCTGCGGAGTAAGGTTCAATGGGAGGGTGCGTTGGGGCACCACCTGGGTGGCTCAGTGGGTTAAACCTCCAACTCTTGATCTCAGCTCAAGTCTTGATCTCTGGGTCATGAGTTCAAGGCTCACGCTGGGCATGGAGCCAACTTAAAAAAAAAAAGAAGAAGAAGAAGAAGGGTGTGAGCTTCATAAACCAGAGTGGCCTGGCCCCAAAGTGCCAGGGGGGTTGCCAGGCCTAGTGGTTGGCAAAGATCGTGGCCAGTGAATTCCCCTGCACTTTGGCTGCGGTGCCCTCGTAGTGCCTCTGTGAGGAAGGGCATGGCCGTGGCATCGAAGATGTGTTACAGGAACAAGCAGATGCTGGGAGCCTCTCGGTGGTTAGGGCAGAGGATACCCCTGCATGAGGCACCCACACCTGCCACCTTCATCCATCAAGTTCCACCCCTCGGCCTTGCTCAAGCCCCTGGGGGTGGGGGGCTGTGTCTTGGCGATCACACCCTGCTGAAGACCCAGAGACGCCAGTCAAGCTCCTGCCTTCCACGGCCAGCCTCCCAGGGCACCTGGCGCTGCCACTCATGTGTGCTTTCTCCCTTACCTGCTTCCACCACTTGTCCCATGTCTGTTAGGGGTCCAGTGAGGGTCTTGCTAATGCTTCAGTGGACTTTAAGAGAGGGTTTTGTGGACCAACCTAGAGGAAACTCAGTCCTCTAATGGGTTTTTGGAGCCTGGGGGTTGGTGGTTTACATTGTTCTCATTTGATTCCCATGTGTCTGGCACAGGGGTATTAAGAAGGTTCGAGAAAGCCATTCCAATTTTCCCCTCAATCATTTAGGTAGTGCTTACTGGTGCTCAAGATCCTACAGCTAACTCAACAGTTCTCCAGTGTGACCCCAGGAGCAGCAGCAGCAGAATCTCCATGAAACTTGCTAGAAATGCAGATTCTTGGGGTCCTTCCCAAGTGCCCTGAATCAGAGACTGGATGCGCCCAGCTACCCGGGTTGTAACAAGCCCTCCAGGTGATTCTGAAGTATCTCAAGTCTAAGAATTGCTGAGTCAGCCACTGAGGCCCTTCCTCTGCCAGTAGGCAAATCCGGGCAGGAGGGTGGCAGGTGAGTCCTTGAGCTCGCTGTGGACAGTGGGGAGTAGGGGTGGGGTCCTCAAGCACAGGGACAGGAGGACTTGGGGAGCGGGCACCAGCACCAGCCGCACAGCCTGCCAGCCTGCCAAGCGTTCGAGCACACCCCTGCCTGATTGCCCTGACTTCCCAGCCTGGCACTTCAGTGAGGTCAGCAGGGCAGGACCTGTGAGCTCCATGTGACAGATGGGGAAATTAAGGCCGGAGAGAGAGATCCAGGCGGGGGTCCGGGAGCAGGAGGCCGGCTCGAAGCAGAAGTCGGTGAGGGGGTACGTGTGGGGCGCTCCCAGCGGGTCCCGGCGCCCAAGCGCGGGCACCCACTGAGACAGGCCCCGTGGGGGAGGCAAGGCCGGGGTCCCCGCCTTGCACCCAGGAACGGGGCTGGGGGCTCACTCTGCCACGCTGGTGGCGGCACAGGCTAGCCAAATGTCACCTTTCTTTGTTTTCGGCAGCAAAATTGTGGGAGTCATACCGCTGCCTGCCTCAGTTGCCCTCATCCCACCTGGAATTCCCATCATTTTTAGGAAAACTGCGAAGTATGATTTAACGAAAACAAAATCCTTCACAGCACAGGGTCTAAGGGGCGCAACCCAACAGCAGCAGTACAGTGACGGGCTAGGACTCGGGGTGGGGGTGCAGACGCGGGCCTCGCCGCGGGCTCGGGGGTGGGGTCTCCCCGCGGGGCAGGCGGTGGGGTTCAGTCACCGGGTGGGGGGCGGCGGGGAGCCCTGATGGCCGCTAGAGGGCGCCCGGCGGCCGTCGGAGGAGGAGGGCCGCGGCCCCGCGCCCCAAGCCCGCGCCCCAAGCCCCGCCCCAAGCCCGCGCCCCAAGCCCCGCCCGGGGACCTCTACCGCCCTGTGCCCCGGCCCCGCCAGCCCTGCCCTGCCCCCTGGGCCCCTCCGGACAACCCGGCCCAGCCCCTTCCGTGGCCCCTGGCACGCTCCGCTCGGACGCCTCCTCCGTGCCGCCCTCCGGCTATTTCTTAAGGACTCTGGTTGGTCCCAGAGGCTCCACGCTGGGGTCTGGCCATCGGCCTGGTTCTCTGGCCACCATGGGCCTTTCCACCTCTAGGGGTGCCCTGGGAACCCTGGGGGCCTGGGTCCCACGGGGTGCCTCGGGGAAGCGCGTGCCCCCAGCGTCCTGATGTGCCCGGCTCGCTGGTGCCGTCCGACCCGAGGACGAGCGTCCCGCAGGGAGCAGCCCCACGCCCGCGTCCTTCCCGCGCAGGGCCAGGAGGAGATGCGGCGAGGACCGGGAGGGTGGGAGGGAGCGGGGGCCGGGACCCCCCCCCCCCCGAGGGTCCCGCTGTGTAGCCGCGGGCCGGCCCCTGGGCTTCTGCGCTCCACACCTCGTCTGTGAGGCCCGCGCTTAGGATACAAAGTCCCCCTTCCCAGGTGGCCGGGCGGGGCGGGGGCGGGGGGCGCAACTAAGAGCCGCAGCTTCGTCTAGGGGAGGGGAAGGCAGAGAAGAGGGAGGCGGGGGAGAGAAGCCTGTGCCCACCAGCGAGGCTCGCGGGACCCTGGGGACCAAACTGAATCTGGGGCATCCTCCTCGGCAGCAGCCCGGCGCTTCGAGGCCCTGCCTGCCCGCCCAGGGGGCCGACCTGCCCCTGCCCCTGCCCGCGCGCCCGGCGCCCGCCCTCCCTCGGGCCCCGCAGCGGCCTGGGTCTCTGGCACGGGCTCCCTGGGCCCCAGTTGTCCCATCCTCCAAAAAGGCTCCCAGGATTTCCAAGGCTCCTTCCTGCCCACGTCCGGCAGCAGATAGTCCAAGCTCCGACCTCCCCGGGCTCAGCGTACGACCGGCTGAGGGGCTTGGGGTCCTCCGGCCGGCCCGGGCGCTTCTCCCCGCCTCCCGCCCGGGAACGCGTCCGCGTGGCGCCCGCCCCAGTCCTCATCAAGGTCCCTCGGACAGAACGTGCAGCCAGGGAATGTGCAGGGCTGGGAACCGCTGGTTGCTAGTTCCTGCTGCGAAATCTTTGCGACCTCACAGGGGACCCCTGGAAACGGCAAAGTCCCCGCTCACCCTCCCTCTCACGGTGGGGTAGCAGGCACGGTGGCAGGCGTGGGGTGACATTTGGGGCAGCCTCCCCTGAAGACCTACGAGCCTGTCGAGCCCCTCAGGGATACCAGGCGTGACAAGCAGAGGGGCTTCTTCCTCCGTGTCCAGCCTCCATCCCGCTCCTCCCCCCTCTTTGCTCACCTGCGCTCCCCCCTCCCCCCACCCCGCCCCCACCTGGGGGTGGTTGCCTTGACTGACCCGTAGCAGCTTCTGCCTCTGGAAGGGCTTTCCCTTTAGCCCTTCCTGCCCACTTCCACGTTGTCTGGAAGATCTTCCTTCTCCGGGACAACGTCTCTCTTCACCCTCCACAGGGAAGGAGCGCGTTCCCTCCACAGGTTCACAGCCTGAGCCGGCAGCCGAACGCTACAACTAAGGGTCGGGAGCTTGGACTGAGAGCCCAAGGCAGGGGATGGTCTCTCACAGTGACATTGCCTGGGCTACATTTTGAGCAAAGTCATCAACATCCCCATTGCCTCGATTCAGACCATTGCTGGGGGAAGCTGTGAGGGGAAAGGCAGGGCCAAGACTTGGGGGACCTGGCTTATGTCCCAGGTCTGCCACTAACTACTTGGCGTGTGACCTTGAGCTTGGCACTTCTGAGCCTGTAAAATGAGATGTTACTAACTATTCCTTTCGATGATGCTTTTTTCTTTGACTTCTGTGACTCTCGGTGTCACATCCTGGATCCAGAGAGCAAAATGGCCTTAGGACAAAAAACAGAAGAAACTCCTATGTTGGAGACACTGTTGTAAGTGCTGGGAATAGAGCAGTAAACTCAACAAATCCCTTCCCTCGTGGAGCTGACAGTGTGCAAGGAAGCTCGGCATTGGGTTTGGGGGCCTCCAGGTGTGCCTTTTAAGTCCCGGCAGGGGAAGGCACTGTAGGAGCCGCAGCAGTAGGGTTCTGGGGAGCCTCCAGAATAGGCAGGGGAGGTGCCCTGTCAGAGGTAGCGGTTGAGGCAACTCAACCACTGGCAGAAGCTCCAAACTACAGAAAGAGCTTCCAGGCACAGAAGCCAGCAGTAGATCAAGAAAACTGCTACCAAGCATGTCATCCTCCAGTCTTGCTAAAGTCTAGCTGCTTTTTCTGCAGATTTTATCAGATTTTCCATACGGATAATCACATCTTTTGCAAAGAAAGACATTTTTTCCTTTTCCTTTCTAACATGGTTGTATTTTATTTCTTTTTCTTGCCTAATTGCACTGGCTGAAGCCTACCATACAAGACTGAATAGAAATGGTGAGAATGAACACCTTTGTCTTGTTCCTGCTCTTCACACGAAAGCATTCTGATAGTATTAAGCCTGAATGTTAGCTGTAGAGCTGTTTTGTAACTACTTTTTATCAGGTTGAGGGGGTTGCTTTGCTAAAAGCTTTTACCAAGAATGGATTTTGGGTTTTGTCGCATGCTTTTTCTGCATCTATTGGAATCACTGCATGTTTTTCTTTATTTTCTTTGTACTTACGAGTTTTATGTGGATTGATTTTCAAATGATAAATCAAGCTTGCATTTCTAGGATAAACTCCTGTTGGTTATGATGTCTTATTTTTTTATATGTTATCGGATTTTATTTTCTAAAGTCTCATTAAATTTTTTGCATGTAAGTTAATGAGAGATATTGGCTTGTAGTTTTTGTTTTTTTTTGTTTGTTTGTTTTTTTACATGTCCTCTTCTGGTTTTAGTATTGGGTTAATTCTGTCTTCATGGAGAAAGTTAGAAATTATTCTATCCTTCCCAATTTTCTGGAAGAGTTTGTGTAGGTTGGATATTTTTACTTCTTTAAGTGTTTCTTAAAATTTACTACTGAAGCTATTTGAGGCTGGAGTTTCCTTGGTGGGAAGATTTTCAACTAAAAACCTTCCCTTTTAGTACCTATTAAAATCTGTAGTGGTATCACCTTTTTATTCCTGATATGAGCAATTTGTGTCTTCTTTTCCTTCTCAGTCTGACTAGAGGTTTGTCAATCGTTTTAATCTTCTCCAAAAACTAGCTTTTGGTTTCATTTATCTCCTCTACTATTTTTCTGTTTTCTTTTTCATTCATCTTTCTGCTCAATCTTTACTATTTCCTTCTGTTTTAAGGACTACTTTACATTCTTGTAGAGTGTTTCTGTTGGTGACAAATCCGTTATCTATGGTATGTCTGTAACCTCTTTATTTTGCCTTTGTCTTTGAAAGATATTTTTGGTACATAAAGAATTCCAGGTAAGGAGATCTTTCTTTTCAGCACTTAAAATATATTTCTTTAAGCACTTCTACACTGATTCCTGATATCTGCAATTATTCTTATTTTAATTATACGTACATAATATAGTTCCCCCCCCCCCGGATGTTTAAATCTCTTTATCACTAGATTTATGAAATGTAGTATATAATCTTTATTTCTTATGCTTGGAATTCATTGTACTTATTGGATCTATGGTTTATAGTTTTTGTCAGATTTGGGAAAGTATTACATGTTATGTCTTCAAATATAATTTTCTACTGGATGCCCAATTTTGTGAATTTTATTTTGTTAGTTGTTGGATATTTTTGTATTACTAAGCAAAATTTTTGAACTTTGTTCTGGAGTACACTTGAGTTACCTAGAAAGAGTTAACATTTCGGTCTCATTTTAACGTTTTTTTTTAGGTAGGACCAAATCAGTGTTTTAGTTTAGTGTTAACTTTTCCCCACTGGTGAGGCAAGACCCTGCTTAGTATTTTTATTAGGTTGAATAACCTAAATAGGTTGAATAACCCCCCTCCCAAAAATCATGTAAACCTTGGAACCTCAGAATATGATATTATTTGGAAATAAAGCCTTGGCAGATATAATTAGTTAAGATGAGGTCATATTGAATTAAGGTGGGCCCGGAATCCAATGGCCGGTGTCTTTATAAGAAGAGGAACAGACACAGGAATGATGGCCACGTGAAGACGGAGAAATTGTACTCATGCTGCTGCAAGCCACAGATTACCATGGAGTTCTGGCAGCAGCAGAAGCTAGAAAGAGATAAGGGAGCATTTTCCCCTAGAGCCTTCAGAGGGAGCATGGCCCCACCAACATCTTCACTGAAGACATCTAGCCTCTAGAGCTGTGAGGGACTAAATTTCTACTGGGTTAAGCCACCCAGTTTGTGATAATTTGTTCAGTAGCCCTAAAAAACTAATACAGTACTTTAACTTATGTTCATAATTGACAAATTAGGAGGTTTCTACCCTGGATGTTGGGACCGGGCATTATCTGGGAATTTGACTTCCAGAATCTGATTGTGTCCTTACACACGTCTGATGATCAGCAACTGGATCCTGCAGGAAATGCTCTGCAGATCCTCAAAGTCCTCTCCGTTTAGCTGTTTCCTCTTTGGTCCTCTGCCTGTGACCTGCAGCCACCTTGCTATCTCCATATGCCCAGGTCCAGTTTTTCAAGTCAGGAAGCTCACTAGCCTCTGTCTTATGTCCCGTGTCTATTTATTTATTTATTTATTTATTTATTTATTTATTTATTTATTTATTTATGATAGTGAGAGAGAGCATAAGTGGGAAGGAGAGAGAGAGGCAGCCTCCTCTGGAATAGGGAGCCCAAAGCGGGGCTCCATCCCAGCACCCCGGGATCATGACCAAGTCAAAGGCAGACGCTTAATCAACTGAGCCACTCAGGTGCCCCTGTCCAGTGTCTTAAAGCCATGGTTTCATACATTTTTTCCCTTTTGTTTGATTTTGTTATGATTATGTTATGAGGATGATCAGTCCTAGTTACTCTGTTTTGTCTTGTATATTTTTTTGTTGTTCTTGATGTTAAGGTTTTCCTCCCTCTAGTAGGGATTTTATTTGTCACTTGTTTTTAAGATTTTGTTATCTGCTTTTTATTGTATAAATTTTTAATTACTGCTGTCCTCTCTTCCATATCTTTAAAAGCTTTAGACACATAGAAATGTTGAAAGAAATAGTGAGATGAACACATGTATACCCTTGGTCTAAATTCAATAATTATTAACATTTTCCCATCCTTGCTTTCTCTTTTCTCCTCTTTCCCTCCCCTCTTCCCCAATCACCCCTTTTCACCTGTTTCTCAATGTGACTACTAACTCATAATTTTTTATTGTGTTAAAAGCAATAATGGTCTCTTTTCTCTTTCTGGTGTTCAGATTGTTCCAGATGTGGCCAGTGGCATACCTTCATGCTGAACTCTGGGGCATCTCCACTATTCTTTGAAATATGCTTAATTAACTGGCACAATAATATGTCCCAGATTCACTTTGTGTTTTCCCAGCCCAACTCTAGATTCAATCTGGTTCCTTCTGGCAGCATTTAGAAGCCAAACTCTGGTCACCAGGTGTCCTCATTGCTATAAAAGCATCTTTTCTTCTATACCTTTTCTGTGGAAAAAAACAGGGGATACATTTTTTTTAAAGATTTATATATTTCTTTGAGGGGAGAAGGGCAGAGCAGGAGGGAAGAGGAAGAGAGAATCTTAAGCAGACTCATCAATAAGTACGAGCCCGAATCAGGCTCCATCCCACAACCCCAAGATCATGACCTGAGCTGAAACCAAGAGTTGGATGCTTAACTGACTGCACCACCCAGGTGCCCCAAAGCCAGGGGATTTGTTGGAAAGAAAAATCATGAGTCCATATTGACATGTTTGTTTCAAAAGAATCATTACAATAAAATCTTTTTTATTTTTTATTTTTTTTAATAAAATCTTTTTTAAAAAAATCATTACAGAGCTTTGGTCTACTGTTATCCCTTGCAGTATTTTTAGAAGTTTATGTTTTTTTGAAACTAGTACTAAATCTTAAAAACACATTCTTAAATTTTTAATTTCTATAATTCCAAGTTAAGAAAAATCTGTAGGCTTTTTCTCCTTTTATAAGAAATGAGGAGAAAAGGTGTCTTTTCTGAACATCCCCCCTTTCCACCTCTTCCTGGGTCTTCATTTATTTAATATGAGCATCAGACAGAATTAGATTTAAATCAAGAATCTGCTACTTTCATGATTTGTGTGACCTTGAGAGAAGTAGTTAAACTCTCTAAACCCACATTGTTTTGCTGACATATCAAGGTTAATAGTAAAATCGGTTTCATATGGTGATTCTTAGGATTAAATGAGAAAAAAAATACTCAGCAGAGTGCTTATAGTAATCATTTTTATTTTTTAAGATTTTATTTATTTATTCATGAGAGACAGAGAGAAAGAGAGAGAGAGAGAGAGAGAGAGAGAGAGGTAGAAACATAGGCAGAGGGAGAAGCAGGTTCCCTGTGGGGAGCCCAATGTGGGACTCCATCCCAGGACCCCAGGATCACAACCTGAGCCTAAGGCATATGCTCAAACACTGAGCCACCCAGGTGCCCCAATAGTAATCATTTTTAATGTTATTGTATTTTATTGCTCTCATTTTAATATCTATATCTATATTTATGTATGTATATATCTTTCAATTTGGGGGCTTGGGGCTAGCACGGACTATATAATATTTGCCACAACTATTTAGCACTAGCTCTACTGAACTCTTCTGGGCTTCACCACTGGTCTTTTTATGTGACTAGTTTTTTTTGAACAGGTAAATTTGGGGATCCCTGGGTGGCGCAGCGGTTTAGCGCCTGCCTTTGGCCCAGGGCGCGATCCTGGAGACCCGGGATCGAATCCCACGCCGAATCCCACGTCGGGCTCCCGGTGCATGGAGCCTGCTTCTCCCTCTGCCTGTGTCTCTGCCTCTCTCTCTCTCTCTCTCTGTGACTATCATAAATAAATAAAAATTAAAAAATATATATATTTGAACAGGTAAATTTGAGTTCTCTCTCAGGTTGTTGATATACAACCTGATTGTTTTAAGTGTGTATTACTTCTAGTACAGTAACCACTAGCCACATGTGGCTGTGTAAATTTCAGAAGAATTAAAATTAAATAAACTAAATCATACAGTCTTTCATTTTCACTAGCCACATTTTGAGTCCTTTTTTTTTGTTTTTTGTTTATAAATTTATTTTTTATTGGTGTTCAATTAGCCAACATATAGAATAACACCCATTTCTCATCCCGTCAAGTGCCCCCCTCAGTGCCTGTCACCCAGGCACGCCCCCCCCCCGCCCACCTCCCCTTCCACCACCCCTAGTTCGTTTCCCAGAGTTAGGAGTCTATGTTCTGTCTCCCTTTCTGATATTTCCCACTCATTTTTTCTCCTTTCCCTTATATTCCCTTTCACTATTATTTATATTCCCCAAATGAATGAGAACATACAATGTTTGTCCTTCTCCGATTGACTTACTTCACTCAGCATAATACCCTCCAGTTCCATCCACGTTGAAGCAAATGGTGGGTATTTGTCCTTTCTGATGGCTGAGGAATATTCCATTGTATACATAAACCACATCTTCTTTATCCATTCATCTTTCGATGGGCACCGAGCCTCCTTCCCCAGTTTGGCTATTGTGGACATGGCTGCTAGAAACATCGGGGTGCAGGTGTCCCGGCGTTTCATTGCATCTGAATCTTTGGGGTAAATCCCCAACAGTACAATTGCTGGGTCGTAGGGCAGGTCTATTTTTAACTCTTTGAGGAACCTCCACACAGTTTTCCAGAGTGGCTGCACCAGTTCACATTCCCACCAACAGTGTAAGAGGGTTCCCTTTTCTCCACATCCTCTCCAACATTTGTGGTTTCCTGCCTTGTTAATTTTGCCCATTCTCACTGGTGTGAGGTGGTATCTCATTGTGGTTTTGATTTGTATTTCCCTGATGGCAAGTGATGCAGAGCATTTTCTCATGTGCATGTTGGCCATGTCTATGTCTTCCTCTGTGAGATTTCTCTTCATGTCTTTTGCCCATTTCATGATTGGATTGTGTGTTTCTTTGCTGTTGAGCTTAATAAGTTCTTTATAGATCTTGGAAACTAGCCCTTTATCTGATACGTCATTTGCAAATATCTTCTCCTATTCTGTAGGTTGTCTTTTAGTTTTGTTGACTGTATCTTTTGCTTTGCAAAAGTTTCTTATCTTGATGAAGTCCTACATAGTTCATTTTTGCTTTTGTTTCTCTTGCCTTCATGGATGAATCCTGCAAGAAGTTACTGTGGCCAAGCTCAAAAAGCATGTTGCCTGTGTTCTCCTCTAGGATTTTGATGGAATCTTGTCTCACATTTAGATCTTTCATCCATTTTGAGTTTATCTTTGTGTATGGTGCAAGAGAGTGGTCTAGTTTCATTCTTCTGCATGTGGATGTCCAATTTTCCCAGCACCACTTATTGAAGAGACTGTCTTTCTTCCAGTGGATAGTCTTTCCTCCTTTGTCGAGTATCAGTTGACCAAAAAGTTGAGGGTCCACTTCTAGATTCTCTATTCTGTTCCATTGATCTATGTGTCTGTTTTTGTGCCAGTACCACACTGTCTTGATGACCACAGCTTTGTAGTACAACCTGAAATCTGGCATTGTGATGCCCCCAACTATGGTTTTCTTTTTTAAAATTCCCCTGGCTATTCGGGGTCTTTTCTGATTCCACACAAATCTTAAAACAATTGGTTCCAACTCTCTGAAGAAAGTCCATGGTATTTTGATAGGGATTGCATTAAACGTGTAAATTGCCCTGGGTAACACTGACATTTTCACAATATTAATTCTTCCAATCCATGAGCATGGAACATTTTTCCATCTCTTTGTGTCTTCCTCAATTTTTTTTTCAGAATTGTTCTATAGTTTTTAGGGTATAGATCCTTTACCTCTTTGGTTAGGTTTATTCCTAGGTATCTGATGCTTTTGGGTGCAATTGTAAATGGGATTGACTCCTTAATTTCTCTTTCTTCAGTCTCATTGTTAGTGTCTAGAAATGCCACTGATATCTGGGCATTGATTTTGTATCCTGCCACACTGCCGAATTGCTGTCGGAGTTCTAGCAATCTTGGGGTGGAGTCTTTTGGGTTTTCTATGTAGAGTATCATGTCATCGGTGAAGAGGGAGAGTTTGACTTCTTCTTTGCCAATTTGAATGCCTTTAATGTCTTTTTGTTGTCTGATTGCTGAGGCTAGGACTTCCAATACTATGTTGAATAGCAGTGGTGAGAGTGGACATCCCTGTCTTGTTCCTGATCTTCGGGGAAAGGATCCCAGTGTTTCCCCATTGAGAATGATATTTGCTGTGGGCTTTTCGTAGATGGCTTTTAAGATGTCGAGGAAAGTTCCCTCTATCCCTACACTCTGAGGAGTTTTGATCAGGAATGGATGCTGTATTTTGTCAAATGCTTTCTCTGCATCTATTGAGAGGATCATATGGTTCTTGGTTTTTCTCTTGCTGATATGATGAATCACATTGATTAATTTACGAGTGTTGAACCAGCCTTGCATCCCGGGGATAAATCCTACTTGGTCATGGTGAATAATCTTCTTAATATATTGTTGGATCCTATTGGCTAGTATCTTGTTGAGAATTTTTGCATCCATGTTCATCAGGAATATTGGTCTGTAATTCTCCTTTTTGGTGGGGTCTTTGTCTGGTTTTGGAATTAAGGTGATGCTGGCCTCATAGAACGAATTTGGAAGTACTCCATCTCTTTCTATCCTTCCGAACAGCTTTAGTAGAATAGGTATGATTTCTTCTTTAAACGTTTTGATAGAATTCCCCAGGGAAGCCATCTGGCCCTGGACTTTTGTGTCTTGGGAGGTTGTTGATGACTGCTTCGATTTCCTCTCTGGTTTTGGCCTTTTCAGGTTTTCTATTTCTTCCACTTCCAGTTTTGGCAGTTTGTGGCTTTCCAGGAATGCGTCCATTTCTTCTAGATTGCCAAATTTATTGGCGTAGAGCTGTTCATAATATGTTTTTAGAATCGTTTGTATTTCCTTGGTGTTGGTAGTGATCTCTCCTTTCTCATTCATGATTTTATTAATTTGAGTCTTCTCTCTCTTCTTTTTAATAAGGCTGGCTAATGGTTTATGTATCTTATTAATTCTTTCAAAGAACCAACTCCTGGTTTTGTTGATGTGTTCCACAGTTCTTCTGGTCTCTATTTCATTGAGTTCTGCTCAAATCTGTATTAGCTTCTTCTGCTGGGTGTAGGATCTATTTGTTGTTTTTTCTCTAGCTCCTTTAGGTGTAAGGTTAGCTTTTGTATTTGAGTTCTTTCCCGTTTTTGGAGGGATGCTTGTATTGCTACATTTTGAGTACTTGATAGGCACATGTGACTTGTGTCTTCTGTATTGGACAGCACAGATACAGAACATTCTCATTGTAGAAAATTCTATCACATAGCACTGCCATAGATAATAGTATATTATTTTCTGATATCTAGGGGTTCTTAGAACAATCCAGTTTTTTTTCCTTTGGAGGTAAACCATCTCTTGTTTTAATTATTTATTTGAAGACATATAATATTTTTTACTTGGGGATCCCTGGGTGGCTCAGTGGTTTAGCGCCTGCCTTCAGCCTAGGGCGTGATCCTGGAGACCCGGGATCAAGTCCCGAGCATCAGGCTCCCTGCTTGGGTTGGCTTCTCCTTCTGCCTGTGTCTCTGCCTCTCTCTCTCTCTCTCATGAATAAATAAATAAAATCTTTAAAAAAAGATTTTTTACTCTATCATTGAAATTCAAGAAGAGAAGTCCTTTTGCTAGTTAGACTCCAGCACAGCACATTTTTTCCCACTGCTTAATTTAATAAAAGTACACCAGTGATATATGAATGCAATCATGGTGTGCTTTTATAAAATTTTAAACAAAAGTCAATATTTTCTAATTGAAATAAAACATGAAATACAGAAGTACATGGAGTTAAAAATTAAATCTCCTCCATTATCCCAGCTCCTCTCCCTAGGGGGAACTACTGTTAATAATTTGCTATACATCCTTAGGCATGCTTTATATAAGTAGATATTCACAAATTAAAATTGTATAATGAGGCTTTTTCCATTAGTTGGTTCATACATCATTTACTGTCCTACAACTTGCATTTTTCACTTAACAATATTTATTAGAAATTTTTTTGTGTCTGTACATAGATTATTCTTTCTAAAGATTGAGAAAAATGCCACAGAATGGGTATCCTATCAAGTATATAGTAAACCCATTATTTTTAATAATTGCCCTCAGTGAACATTTGTTTTTCAATTTTTTTTTTTACTTTTCTAAAAAATGCATGATTTGCATCTTTCACACGTACCCTTATGCCCACTGAGTAGGACAGATGTCTAAAAGCCAGAAGTGGAAGTGCTGGTTGAATAATTTGTGTATTTAAATTTTTTGTAAGTACTGACAAATTGCCTTCCAAAGAGCCTCTCCAGTTGATAGCTCTACCAACAATATATCAATATATCAATGATGTCGTTTCCACACTGTCATTAACACTGGAGAGCATGATTTAACATTTATTTTTGGTAAATTATATGGTAAAAATTAACTCCCATAGTGTCTTCATTGGGTGGGACCAGCTTACTTACAAAGTCATTCTGTCATTCTGTAAATAGTCCTTTACATTCTCTGCATACTGACCCAGCATGCACTTCTCTTCTCTGCATATGGAATTCAAGCTTAGTGTCTCTCCATGTGCATCCAGCAACATACATCCTCTTTCTAGCCTCTGGTGCTTGCCCCCCACCCCAAGTCCATTTACCCACAATATAACCTCCCTTCCACTTCTGGACACTTATCAGAACCACAAGGTCTCTGATAGCCTTTCTCTACCTCTGATGACATTTGACTAAGATTCTGAAGGTGGGAGGGGAGGGAGACGTGGGTCCTCCGTTTTTGTGATTAGTTATCCAGTTTCCTTTCTATACAGGGGAAAAAATCATAGATATAACATTTTATGAAAATAAAAATATACACACTTTGAACATGGTTTTTACACATTATTTTGTAAATATTTTTATGCATTAAATATTCTACAACGTTGAGCACTGCATCTATCATGTGGATATTTCATAGTTTATTTAATAAACTCACTCTTGAGACATATAAACTGCTTCCCAAATTTTTATATCAAAAATAACACTGAGATGAATAATAATTTCATTATTTTAATAAGAAGTGAAATAGTTGGGTTAAAAGGTCTGTATAATTTTTTAAAAGATTTCATTTTTAAATAATCTCTACACTCATTGCAGGGCTCAAGTTCATGACCTCAAGTTCATGAGTTATATGTTCTACCAATTGAGCCAGCCAGGCACCCCTAAGGAGTATGTATAAATTTAAGACCAAAGACAACAAGCTTTCCCTTAGTATAGTATATCAATATATGAAGTTTTATTATTTAACTTCCACAGAAAATACTATGTATGATCCATTTCATTTTTTTAAAGATTTTATTTGTTTACTGATGAAGGACACATAGAAGAGAGGCAGAGACCAGGCAGGGGGAGAAGCAGGCTCCCTGCAGGGATCAAGTCCCATGACCCCAGCATCAAGACCTGAGCCAGAGGCGGATGCTCAGCTACTGAGCCACCCAGGTGCCCCTATATGATCCATTTCAAATTAATATTTTTAATGGTATGAGGTAGGATTTCTTATGCTTTTCTCTTTTTAATTTTGTAAATAATGAAATTAAATAAGCATACAAGAAGTTTATTTAAAAAAATAAATATACTGGTTTTCTTTTACTGCTAAATGAACATTGTGTGGTCTCTCACCTAGTTAGAGAAAAAGAATATAACCAACACCCCAGGCCTAGCCCAAACCAAGGTCACCGAGATTTGCTATTATGTTCTCTTCTGGGAATTTTATAGTTTTAGGTCTTATATTAAGGTCTCTGATCCATTTTGAGTTAATTTTTCTGATGGTGAGGTGTAGGGGTGCAAATTTATTATTTTGAATGTGTATATCTAGTCGTCCCAGCATCATCATTTGAAAGACTGTTCTCTTTCCTACCAAATTTTATCATCCTTGTTGAAAATTAGTTGGCCATAAACATAGTTTATTTCTGGGCTTTGAATTCTATTTCATCGATATATCGATATATATCTCTATCATTGCGCTAGTATCACTGTATTGTTTATTATAATTTAAGAGTTTTGAAATGTGTGTGAATTTTCTAACTTTTTTTTCAAGGTTGTTTTGACTCTTTGGGCTCCCTTATATTTCCATATAAATTTTAGGATCATCTGGTCAATTTCTGCAAGATATCCAGATGAAGATTCTGATAAGGGTTGTGTTGAATCTGTAGACAATTTGAGAATTGCCATCTTTAAAATACTAAGTCTTCTGATCATTAAACATTGAAAGAATTTTACTTCTTCCTTCCCAGCCTGGATACTTTTAATTTTTTTCTTCCCTAATTACCCTAAAACTTCCCATACAATGATTATAAGAAGTGGTAAGAATGTACATCTTTGTCTTGTTACGGATGTTAGAGGGAAAGTTTTTGGTCTTTCATCTTAAGTACGCTATTAGCTTCGGGTTTTTTACAGATGCCTTTTTCAGGTTGAGAAAGCTCCCTTCTATTCTTAATTTGTTGGGTGTTTTTTTTTAAAGGTTTATTTATTTGTTTATTCATGAGAGACACACACACAGAGAGGCAGAGACAGAGGCAGAGGGTGAAGCAGGCTCCATGCGGGAGCCCGATGTGGAACTCAATTCTGGGACTCTGGGATCATGCCCTGAGCTGAAGGCAGAGCCACCCACCACTGAGCCACCCAGGTGCCCCTGTTGGGTGTTTTTAACATAAAATAGGATGTTGAAGTTTATCAAATGCCTTTTCTGCAACTATAGGCATGATCATGAGGATTTTGTATTTTATGCTATTGATATCGTGTATTACACCAATTGATTTTTTTGGTGTTAAATCAACCTTGCATTCTTAAGATAAAACTCACTTGGTCATGTTGTATAATCCTTCTTATATGCTGTTAGAAGTGGTTTACCAGTAGTTTGCTGAGGGCTTTTGTGTCTGTATGTTTATAATGGCTATTGTTTGGCAGTTCCCTTTTTATGTTTCCTTTGGAATCAAGTTAATGTTGATCTCATAAAATGAGAAGTGAAGTGTTTCTCCTTATCTACTGGAATATTTTGAGGATGGTTGGTGTTAACACTTCTTTAAATGTATGATAGAACTGACCAGTGGGACCATCTGGTCCTGGATTCTTTCTGAGAAGTTTTAAAGTTTTCAATTGAATCTTTTTATAAGTTTATTTTATCTTCAATTTCTTCTTTATTCTTTGGTACTTTGTATTTGTCATATTGCTGTTCATAGTATTTTTTACAGTTCTTTTTATTTCTGTAAGGTAGGTAGTGATGTCTCCTCTTTCACTCCTGATTTTAGGACTTTGAGGTTTTTCCTTTTTATCTCCCTCTCTCTAAATTTATTTTAAGATTTGTCAATTTTGGTTGATCTTTTCAAAGAACCTAATTTTAATTTTATTGATTCTTGCTACTGTTTGTTTTAATGTGTTTTTTGATAATTTTTTTGGTGGGATAAAATCCATATAACATAAAATGTACAATTTTAAAAGTATGTAATTCAGTGCTGTTTCTTTAGACTCACAATGATGCATGACCATCACCACTACCTAGTTCCAGAACATTTTCATCACCTCACAAAGAAACCCTGTACCTAAAAGCAGTCATTCCCAATTCTCCACTCAGGCCACTCCTGGCAATCACTAATCTGTTTTCTATCTCTGTGGATTTGCCTTTTCTGAACATGTCATAAAAATAGAATAATATGATATGTGATCTTTTGTTACTTGGTTACTTATTTCATTTAGAGTAATACAACGTTTATTCACATGGGAGCTTGTATCAGTACTTATTCCTTTTTATAGCTAGATAATATTTTATTTTGTTGATATGCCACATTTTGTTTATTTGTTGATAAGGTGATGGAGATACATGTTATTTCTCTTTTTTGGCAATTATTAATAATGCCACTCTGAAAATTCTTGTGCAAATTTTTGTTTGAACATATGTTTTGAATTCTCTTGGATATATACATAGAAGTAGAATTATTGGGTCACAGGCAACTTTATGTTTAATGCTCTGCCAAACTGTTTTCCACAGCAGCCGTATCACTTTATGTTCCCACCAGAGTGTATAAAATTGTTGACAATTGAATTGCTGAAATTATTCCAAATTTTCCATGTCCTCATCAAATCTTGTCATTTTTGTTAAAAAAAATTATAGCCATCCTAGTGTGTATGAAATGATATCTCTCTGTGGATTAACTGTGTATTTCTCTAATGACTAATGAAGTTGAGTGTCTTTTCATGTGTTTATTGACCACATCTTTTTTGGAAAGTAAACTCTTAGCCTAATTTAACTCTTTAGCCTATTTTAAAAATTGGATTATTCCTCTTTTTCTTGTGAAAGAACTATTACTATGGTGGTAGTTTTTCATACATTCTGAATACTAAATCACTGTCAGATATATAATTTCTGAGTATTTTCTATCATTCCTTGGGTTGTCTTTTCACTTTATTGATAGTTTTTTTTTCAATGTATAAAAGCTTCTTTTTTATGAAGTATAATTTATCTGTTGTTTTTCCTTTTGGATGCTTGTGCTTTTGGTGTCATATTTAAAATAATGTTTCATAATCCAGGGTCATGAAGATCTAAACCTATTTTTTCCTCCTAATAGTTTTATTGTTTTAGTTTAGATCTTTGATCCGTTTTGAGTGAATTTTTCTATATGATGTGCAAAGAGACCAACTTCATTCTTCTGCATGTGGATATCCAGCTGTCCCAACATCATTTATTGAAAACACTGTTCTTTTCCCCTCGAATGGTACCTTTGTCGAAACTCATTTGGCTATAAATGTATAGATTTACTTATGGGCTCTCAATTTTATTTTATTGGTTTATATATTTATCCTTATAGCAATATTACACCTTTCTGATTACCATGATTTTGAGGTAACTTTTGAAATTGGGAAATGTGAGTCTTCTAACTTGGTTCTTCTTTTTTAAGACTGTTTTGGTTGTTTAGGGTCCCTTGCATTTCCATCTGAGTTTCAGGACCAGCTTATCAATTTCTGCAAAAAAGGCAGTGGAATTTTGTTAGGGATTTCACTGATCATGTATTTGGGAAGTTTTGCCATCTTAATAATATTAAATATTATAATACATGAACATAGAATAGTATTTACATTTAGATCACTTCTATTTTTTTAATATTTTGTAATTTTCAAACTACAAACCTTGCATTTTTTTTAAAGTAAGCTTTACATCCAACATGGGGCTTGAACTCATGACCCTGAGATCAAGAATCACATGCTCTAGTGACTGAACGAGCCAGGTACCCCATGCCTTGCACTTTTCTGGTTAAATTTATTTTGAAGTATTTTTTTTTTATATTATTCTATACAGAATTTTCTTGATTTCATATTTGGACTGTTAATTGTTAGTGTATAAATCATATAAATACAATTCATTTTTATATATTAATATTGTATCTCGCATTTCTACTGAGCTTATTTGTTAGCTCTAATACTTTGTGTGTGTATGGATTGTTTAAAGTTTTCTACATATAAAGTTATTGCATCTGGAAATGGAGGTAAGTATACTTCCTTCACAATCTGAGATGACTTTTTCCACCTTACCCAATTCTCTTGGCCCAAACCTCCAGTGCAATGTTACATAGAAGTATGAATAGTGGACATCATTATCTAGTCCCTGATTTTAAAGAGAAAGCTTTCAGTTTTCCACCATTAAGTACATTTTCGGTTATGGGTTTTCTTTCTCTAGATGGTCTTTACCAAGTTGAGAAAGCTGTCTTCTTAGATTTTTGAGTGTTTTTGTTTTTAATCATGAAAGAGTCATTTTATCAATGCTTTTCCTGAGAGTATTGACAAGATTATGAGGTTTTTGTCCTTTGTTATGTTGATATGGAATATTGCATTAATTGATGTTTTTGGATCATAAGCCAGTCTTGCATTCCTAAAATACATTTCACTTAGTCACAGTGTATAATCTGTATTATATGTTACTGGATTTGATGTATTAGAATTTTGTTGAGAGTTTGCATGTCTATATTCAAAAGGAATATTGATCCATAATTTTTCATGTGATGTTCTTGTCCGGTTTTTGGAATCAGAATAATTCTGGTCTTATAAAATGAGGTGTGAAGTACTGTCTTATTTATTTTATAAAGAATTTGAGAGAGATTATGTTAATTCTTCTTTAAACCTTTGTTGGAATTCACCAGTGAAACCATTTGGTCCTGGCTTTTTTCTGTTGGGTGGTTTTTGATTACTGATGTGATATCTTGTCATAGAAAAATTCAATTCAAAATATCAACTTCAGAAAAGACTTCTGTTTTTTCTTGAGTCAGTTTTGGTAGTTTACATATTTCTAGCAACTTGTTCATTTCATCTAGATCATCTAAACAGAAGGCAAGTGTTCCCAGTGTCCTGTTGTAATCTTTTCTGCTTCTACAAAGTAGGTAAAAATGTCCCCTCTTTTCACCCTGGTTTAATGATCTGAGCCTTCTCTATTTTTCCTTGTGGTGACTCTAACTAATGATTGTATATTTTGTGGATCTTTTCAAATAACTACACTGATTTTTTGGGGGTTTTCCTGTTGTCTATTTACTTTATATATGTCCTCCATCTTTATATTTCTTTCCTTCCTCTGATTTGGGTTTAGTTTCCTCTTCTTTTTCTGACTTTCAAGGAAGAAGGGTGGGTAACTGATTTGAAGCTGGTATTTTTAAACGTATGCATTTGCAGCTATAAATTCCTTCCTAAACACTGCGTTCACTGAATCTCATACATTTTGGTATGTTGCCTTTGTATTTTCATCACCTCAAAGTATTTTCTAATGTCTCTTGTGATTTTTTTCTTTGACCCATTAGTTATTTAAGAGTATATTGTTAAATTTCCACAAACTTATAAATTCTCCAAATTTCCTTCCTTCTGACTTCTAGTTTCATTGCATTGTGGTCAGAGGACATATGGTATAATTTATAATTTTTTAGTATTTATTTAGCTTCTTTTAAAACCTAAAAATGGCTTTCCTGGAAAATATTCCATGTGCATTTGATAAGAAGGTGTATTGCGGTGTTGAGTGGAGTATTCTATAGATGCCTAGCAGGTCTACTTACAGTGTTTTAAAATTTTCTCTTTCCTTGTGATCTTCTATTTAGTTTTTGTTCTATTAATGAAAACTGATTTTTGAAGTCTCCAAATATCATTATAAAATTACATATATTTTTCCTTCAATTCTGTCAATTTTGCTTTTCCATATATTTTGGTGCTCTGTTGTTAGGTACATGTATGTTTATTTTTATATCTTTTGGGGGAATTGGTTCTTTATTCAGTATATATCCTCTTTTGTCTGTAGTAACAATCAATGTCTCCATGCCTATTTTGTTTGATATTAGTATAGCACTACAATTCTCTTTTGGTTAATGTTGGATAGACTGTTTTTGTTATTGTAAAAGATACTAGCATTTACCATTTTTAACTTTACAACTAGTGGCATGAAAATAATTCACAATGTTGTGTTGGCCATTGTCATATATTTCCAGAATTTTCTCATCATCTCAAGCAGAAATTTTGTACTCAATATCTCTCCATTCCTCTATCTCTCCAGTCCACAGTAACCTCTATTCTACTTTGTGATTCTATGAATTTGCCTATTCTTGATACCTCACAAAAGTGGAATAATACAGTATTTGTCCTTTTGAGTCTGGCTTCTTTTGCTTAGCATAATGTCCTCAAGGTTCATTATGTTGTAGTATGTATCAGAATTTTATTCATTTTTATGGGTAGATAATATTTCATTGTACTCATATGATACATTTTGTTTATCCATTCATGTGTTGTTGGACTCTTGGGTCATTTCCACTTTGTGACTTTGTGAATAATGGTGTTGTGAACATTATTGTACAAATATCTGTTGGAGTCCTTGCTTTCAGTTCTTTTGGGTATAAAGCTAGGAGTGGAATTGGTGGACCATATGGTATTTCTATGCTTAACTTTTTGAGGAATTACCAAACTATTTTCCACAGTGGCCACACCATTATCCATTCACAGCTGCATTATATGAGGGTTCCAATTACTCTACATTCTCAGCAGCATTTGCTATTTTCTGTTTAATTGGTAATGTCCATCATACGGAATGTATAGTGGTATCTTATTGTTGTTTTGACTTGCATTTCCTTCATAACTAATGATGCTATGCATCTTTCCATGTGTTTATTGGTTATTTGTATATCTTTCCACACATCTTTCCTCTTTTTAAATTTGTGTGTGTTTATAGCTATAAATTTCCCTTTTAGCACTGCTTTTGCAGCATGCCATAAATTTTTGGTATGTTTTGCCTTCACTTTCATTTGTCTTAATATATTTTCTAATTTCTCTTGTGATTCATTTCTTGAAATTGGTTGTTTAGAAGTGTGATGTTTAATTTACACATAATTGTGAATGTTCAAGTTTTCCTTCCTTTATTGATTTAGTTTCATTCCACTGTGATTACAAAATATACTTTTTATGATTTCAAGTTTTAAAAATTTATGAAGACTTTTCTTTTTTTTTTAGGGTTGTATTTGTTTATTCATTAGAGACAGAGAGAGAGAGAGGCAGAGACATAGGCAGAAGGAGAAGCAGGCTTCCCCCGGGGAGCCTGATGTGGGACTTGATCCTGGGACTCCAGGATTATGCCATAAGCTAAAGGCAGACACTCAACCACTGAGCCATCTGGGCATCCCGAAGACTTGTTTTTTATCCTAACATATGTTTAAACCTGAATAATGTTTTCTGTGCACAAAGTGCATTCTGCTATTGTTTGGGTGTAGTGTTCTGTATGTGTCTCTTAGGTCTATCCAGTGTATAGTATTGTTCAAATCCTCTATTTCCTTGTTGATCTGTGTGATTGTTCTATAAATTATTGAAAGTTCAGAAATTCTCCAACTATTCTTTTTAAATTTTTATTTATTTATTTATTTATTTATTTATTTATTTGAGAGAGACAGAGACAGAGCATGAGCAGATGGGAGAAGGGAAAGGGAGATGGAGAAGCAGACACACCACTAAGCAGGGATACTGATGTGGGGCTCCATCCCAGGACCTGAGATCATGACCTGAGCTGAAGGCAGATGCTTAACCGATTGAGCCACTCAGGTGCCCCTCTCCAATTATTATTATAGAACTCTTTCTTTCTTTCTTTCTTTCTTTCTTTCTTTCTTTCTTTCTCTCTCTCTCTCTCTCTCTCTCTCTCTCTTTCTTTCTCTCTCTCTCTCTTTCTTTCTTTCTTTCTTTCTTCTTCTTTTGCTTAATATGTTTGAGCACTCTGTTATAAGGTCTGTGTAGATTTATACTTGTTATATCTTCTTGACGTATCAAACATTTTATCATCTATCTATATATCTATATATCTTCTTTGTCTTTATAAACTTTTAAAATACATAAAGCCTATTTAAATCCTCATATTAATATAGCCAGGCAGCTCCTTTTTGGATACTATTTTCATAGAATATCTTTTATCATTCCTTTGCTTTTGATTTCCTTTTGTTCTTATATCTAAAATGAATCTCTTGTAGATAGCATTTGGATGGATCCTATTTTATTATCCAGTCTGCTTATCTCTACACTTTAACAAGAAAGTTTAATTCATTTACATTTAATATTATTACTAATAAAAAAGGACTTACTTCTGTCATGTACCTATTTATTTTGTGTGTCCCTTATATATGTTTTGTTCAATTCCTCCATTATTCCTTTTTTTGTTGCTTAGTTGGTTTTTTTTAGTGTATTATTTTGACTCCCTTGTTTCATTTTCTTTATCTTAATAATTAACTTGGATTATAATTAATATCTTAAGCTGATAACCTTCCAGATTGAATAATAAAAAGTTAGTTTCAATAGTATATACTCTGCTTTTATACATTTCTTTTCCTCTTTTTATATTAACTTAATATAATTTTAGTTCTTTCTTAATAATTCTTTTATTAATAATTAGTTCTTTTCTTAATAATTAACTTGGATTATAATTAATATCTTAAGCTGATAACCTTCCAGATTGAATAATAAAAAGTTAGTTTCAATAGTATATACTCTGCTTTTATACATTTCTTTTCCTCTTTTTATATTTTTATTGTCAAAAATTAATTTTTTATATGTCCAGTAACATAGACTTATAATTATTATTTTATGCCTATTATGTATTGCTTATTAAACCATATAGAAGAAATAGAAACTGCAAATCATACCAAAAGTACAGTAATACTGGATTTCATATTTACCTAGTTAACATTACTAGTATTCTTTCCTTTTTTCATTAATAGCTTCAAATTAATGATTAGTGTTCCTCATGAAGGACTCCCCTTAATATTTCTTATATGGCAGGCCCACTAGCAATAAGCTTCTTCAGCTTTTGATTATCTGAAAATGTCTGAATTTCTTCATTTTTAGTAGCTAGTTTTCCTACATAAAGAATTATTGATCGACAACCATTTTCTCCTTGGGCTTTAAATGTATCATCTGATTAACCTCTATCCCCTATGGTTTTCAATGTGAAATCAGCTGTTAGTTAACCTTATTGGAGATTCCTTGTGTATGACGAGTTGTTTCTCTCTTGCTGTTTTCAAAATTCTCATCTTTGAATTTTGACAGTTTGAGTAAGATGTTTCTTGATGTAGATCTCCTTGATTTTATCCTCCTTGGGGGATGGCTCACCTTCCTGAATATGTATGTTCTTGTTTTTCCTCAGATTTGGGAAATTTTGGACCATTCTTTCTTCAAATGTTTTTCCTTCCCTTTTATCTCTCCCTCTTCTCCATCTGGGTCTCTTGCAGACCATATGTTGGTCAATGTTTAATAGAGTCCTACAGGTCTTTAGTTTTGTTCATTTGTTGTTGTTGTTGTTTTTTCTTTCTGTTCCTCAGACTGGATAATTTGAAAGCTTTAATCTCCAAGTTTGGCAGCTCTTTCATCTGCCAGTTCAAATCTGCTGTTGAACTCCTCCAGGGAGGAGTTCAGTTATTGGGCTTTTCATCTCCAGATTCTGATTTTTTTTTATAATTTATTTTTTGTTCATACACTGTTTTCTTGACTTCCTTCAGTTTTTTGTTCATGGTTTTCTTCAGCTATTGAACCTATTTAAGTCAGTTGATTTAACCATCTTGGACTAATATTTCCAATATCTGCGTTTCCCGAGGGATTGTTTCTGTCCAATTCCTTTTTTTCCCTGTAAATGGACCAAACTTTCCTGTTTCTTTGTATGTTTTGTAGCTTTTGGTGGGAATTGGACATTTGCAGTATTATGTTGTTGAAGTTCTGGGGATCTAATTCCCCCAATCCTCAGAGATTGCCAAATCTTGCTTGTTGAGTACTGCAGACTTCCATCCGTGACTTTTCCAAAATATATTTCCAAAGTGTGTTTTCTTTGTTGTATGTGGTCACTGACCATTATCTCTCTGGTGAGCCAGTGACCTGACAAAAATTTCTTTAAATTTCTGGCTCCAAAAGGAGAAAATAATCTCACAAGTACTGCTTCTTTAAATTCCCTGGAAACCATCTCCCTCTGTGAGGTCTGAAAACAATAGGCAGCCTCTGTGCTGGCCCCTCAGCAATCAAAGAAACTATCATAGTTCAAAACAGGCAACCCTGGTGTTTGGAGGACAAGATTCTTACTGCCCAAGTTGGCTCCAGGAAGCCACCCTCAGAATGCTGGCTTCTGTCCGCCAGCTGCCTACTGTGGGGCTAGGGACTGGTAGCCACTATGCAAAAGGTCATAATTCACTCAAATTTATTGAAGTTTACTAGCGTCTTTATCAAACTTTTCCATGGACACTGTGAGTGTTTATGTAGATGCCGGAGTTCCGAACTAGTAATTTAGGCAGTTCCTGCCAGCTCACTCATTCAGGTGGAAAACAGATCTCTGGATCTCCTTACTTCACCGTGTTCTGTGATTTCCTACATGGAGTAACTTTTACTTATCATCCATGACTTTGAATCTCTAACAAGTCTCTTGTAGACAGCATATAGTTGGATCATTTTTGTGAATCCATTCTGCCAACCTCTACCTTTAGAGAGTTTAATACATTTACATTTAGTGTAATTACCAACAAGGAAAAATATCATTTGAATACTTATTCCTATGTCTTTTTTTGTTCCTCAATCCTGCATTACCACCTGCCTTCTTTTGTGTTAGAGAGGATTTTCCAGTACACCACTTTAATTCCCTTAACACTTGTTTTACTAGGTTACTTGAATTATTTTTTTGAGTAGTTTCACTGAAAATGGCAATTAATATCTTAATTTAAAATAAATTAGTTCAAGGATGCCTAGGTAGCCCAGAGCATGATCCCAGGGTCCTGGGATTGAACCTTGCATTGGACTCCCTGCTCAAGGGGGGGAGGGGGCTTGCTTCTTTCCCTGCTTCTCCCTTTGCCTCTCTCCCTGCTCATGCTTGTATTCTTGCTCTCTCAAATAAATAGATAAAATCTTTAAAAAAAATCAGAGAGATGAGACATAGCTTGTTCCACTTAAGCTGGCTGTAGACTTCCTACCACTTATAGTTTGTCAGTTTTTATGGCTCAGAAGGTGGAAAGTGAGTTGATCATCCATTATATTTCTTAATTTAGTCTCATTGGTTCTGCAGTTATTAGAAACTTCTCTCTGAACTCTAATCTTTGCTTTCCATTGTTGCAGTTTCCTCTCTATTTTTACATCTTCATGATTATTTTAATGGTAACTCAGGAGAAGGACAAGGAAGCATCATCTTTTAGCAATGTATAGAGCTTCTTGAGTGGCTTTTACACTAAGATAAACAATGAAGTAAGGAAATCATGGAAAAATATCATGATAAGAAACTAGAAGTCCCTCTTTCTTTGCTTAATGGAATGGTAGACAAGAAACTCGTCAGGCAATTACTAATCTGCCTGAGAATAGAAATCTCTTATAGTTAAGCTAAGATATATAGTAGTTTCCCCTTATCTATAGATTCTACTCTTTGTAGCTTCAGTTACTTGCATCAGTTGTGCTCCAAAAGCAGATGATAGTACCCCAATGTTATGTCATGATGCCTACATCATTCACCTCACTTCATCTCATCATGTAGGCATTTTATCATCTTACATCACCACAAGAAGAAGGATGAGTGCAGTACAATAAGATATTTTGAGACAGAGAAAGAGGGAAAGAGAGAGACAAGCACATACTTATTACATACATTGTTATAATCATTCTATTTTATTATTGTTAGTCTCTTATTTTACTTAATTTATAAATTAAATTTTATCATCGATATGCATGTATAGAAAAAAACAGTATATATAGAATGTGGTACTGTGATTTCAGGCATTCATTCGGGGTCTTGGAATGCATCCTCCATGAATAAGGGGGACTACTGTATTTGGAAACTAAGAAACATCCCCATTCCAGTCATCAAATTGTGTTGTGAGGGTCTCCTATTTCACATCAGTTCTCACACTTTTTATCCTGACAAGTGGGTGTAAACTGATTCTCATGGCTTCAATATGTGACATGTGGTAACATGTGGTTGCAGTGAGGACACTTGAGAAATGGCTCAGTGCTCAAACACCCTTATAAAAAATCTGAAGTCTCCAAACTCGCTGAGAGAAGGCAGGGGCAGTGGTCTTGCCAAAATGAGTCAACCAAAGAATTTTTTTTTTTTTTTTTTACCCCTGGGAAGGGAGTTCAAAGCATAGCATTTCAGAAAGTCAAGCAAAGAAAATTCACTCCAATGATATGGATATTTGATTTTATACTTCTTAGCAAGATAAACTATTCTTTTGTGTGGGCTGATGGGGAGCCTCTTGCCAACATTCTATTTGGGTTTAATAGGATAGATTACCTCGGAGCTTCCCAGAGTCAAAACAAGCAACCAGCAGAGGTTGCTGAAGTCAGAGCAGCAAGATCTTTCAGAAATCACAGAGGAACCTCAAGTTAAAGAGCAAAACCACAGGAGTTCAACTTGATTTCAACCCTCACATTTCCTGGAAATCATTTGTGAAAACCCAGGTTTGGCAATGAATCCGTTAAATAATTGAGCTAAGGTCAAGACTAGCAATGTGTGTGGTGGGACGGTGGGCTCACAGTTGAGACTTTGATTGAACAACTGCTTACATGGGCATATTGTAGAGGGGCTCAAACGAGGCTGTGCCAGCTGGCTGTTCAGAACAAGGCTCTGAGCTGAGCGGAACGACGCTCTCAGGACAGTGTTCTTATCCCACAGCCACTGCTGCTGCCTGTTTAGACTCTAGGAACCCTCTTCACACACAGAGTTTATTCCCAAATTTTCTGGGAAGTTGGTGGCTACAAAGAAAACAAGGACAAAAAACCAGCAGCAGGATTTCTTGTAATGTGGAAACTGAGACACCATGCTCTGTCTCCATGACACCAGCCTGGTTCCCTCTCAGAAATGGGTTTGATTTTGTCAGACCTTCCAGCCTGCCACTGGCACGAAACCCCCTCATTTGCCCAGTTCTGGCAGAGGCAGGCTGATGCTGGGTCTACATGATGTCAAAGAAATAAAGGAGGGATCCCTGGGTGGCGCAGCGGTTTGGCGCCTGCCTTTGGCCCAGGGCGCGATCCTGGAGACCCGGGATGGAGTCCCACATCGGGCTCCCGGTGCATGGAGCCTGCTTCTCCCTCTGCCTGTGTCTCTGCCTCTCTCTCTTTCTCTGTGACTATCATAAATAAATTAAAAAAAAAAAAAAGAAAAGAAATAAAGGAAAGTGAGCAATTTACCTGAACTCTGGATGTGGGGATGTCCCAACGCCTGAATGGTGGGAACTAACCAGACAGCCTGCAGTTTTCTCTCTTGCCACAAGGTGGAGGAGGAAGTTAGAAATGGATGGGAAAGGTTTGAAAACAAAATTGTTTGAGGCTGCCTGTTTCTCTAGCGTTTCCAGGGCAGGCCGAACAAACTGCCCCTTGTTTTTCTGCAGCAAAAGCTATTTAGCCCAAATCTCTCTCTGCTATCTGGTATCAGTAGGAGACCTTAAAAGTTCCTGAAATGAATCATGACTTAAATTCAGTGACTCCCCTAACCCTTCTCAAACCAGAAACCTGGGTGGGCTTTAGTCATTCTTTTCCATCAAGCCATATGCCAAATCAACCACCAGGCACTGGGGACTCTTTCCCCAATCTCTCTGGGTCCTGCCTTCTTTCTCCATCTCCACTCTCACCTTCCAAGGCCACCATCATATGTCTCCCCTGGAGTAAGATGAGGCCTTCCAACTAGTCCCTCAGCCAGGTGTGCTGTGCCTCCGGGCTTTGCACATGCTGATCCCTCTGCCTCCAAATGCACTGTCCCCCTCTGCCTGGCTAACTTATTTGTCTTACACCTCCAAGAATTCCCCTATAAAGAATATAAGTGGGAACAAGCAATTTCAAGAAGGTGGTCATATCAGAAGAGGGAGTGGAAGGGAGATTGATAGAATTTAGCTACAGTATCCACAGCATCTTGAGGTTTTATTTCTTTTTTTAAAAAAGAGATTGTATTTATTTGAGAAGAGAGAGAGAGAGAGAGCACAAGCAGAGAGAGCAGCAGAGAAAGAGGAAGAAGCAGGCTCCCCGCTGAGATCATGACCTGAGCCAAAGGCAGGTGCTCAACTGCTCACCCCTCACCGGACTGAGTCATCCAGGTGTCCCAGGGTTTTATTTCTTAAGGGAAGGAGGGGAGATAGGAGGAGGGGGAGGGAGGGAGGGAGAGAAAGTGTGAAAGCGTAAGGAGGAATCTCAATCAAAACATTGACATCTATTAAATGTGGTTGATGGGTATACCGTTGTCTGTTTATGTATGTTTGAAATACTGCATAATTTACAATAAAAAACATGACTCAATATGAGTGATCATCCTCCTTTGTTTTGCTGTAATCTTCCATGGTGAGTCCTTCCATAGGGCTTCTGACACGGAGCTGTAATCACAGGTTTACTTATCTGTTCTTTCTCCTGGACTCTAAGCTCCCCGTATCTTGTTTATGTTTCCATGTGCATCCTGGTAGTACCTGGTCGACACCCAAATGGGTTTCTGAAGCATTGGCCACACAGTGAAGGCTGGAGCTCCACGGTGGGATTGGCGGTCGGCAGGTGTTGAGGGAGACCAGCGGAGGTGAGAGGAGGGAGCTGTGTAGAGCAGCTGGCAGAACCGCATCCATCCCAGCCCAGGAAGGCTATGTGTTAATGCCTGTGATGACCTTGATCCCAGCTGAGACCAAGCCAAGGGGATGGATGCTGTGGCTTTCAGGGAGGGTGGTGGGAGAGCCCTGTTCTTTGGCACCAGATGCCAGTTGGTAGCATTTTCAAGAAGCTGAAGGGGGCTGAATCTAGCTTATTAAGGAGGGTGAGGAATTCCTGGACAGGCTGGATGAACTAAGAAACAAACAAACATGTAAACATAGGCTTACCTGATTTTGACAAAGGCATGGGAACCAGGGTGCAAAGATGGGAGGTGAAGGCAGGTGATGACAAGAAGGGCGGGCACCACCAGAGGATTTGGATATCTGGGCAATGTGAGATGATCTGGTTCGTTTATTTATTTAGCAGACATTTATTGAGGACCTACTAGGGGCTGGATACAACATTAGGCGCTAGAAATAAAATGATGAGCAAAATAAGTTGTTGTGTGGCTAAGAAGCTTATTTTAGTCACATAGCTTAGGTCATTTGTTCACCAATGGTTCCGGATGACCTGGGGTCTGCAGAGCCCGACCCCCACTCGGCACACAACAACCCCATTCCTCCCTTATGTGATGGCACCGCAGACATCTCCAGCGCTCCCCATCCCCCAAATTCTCTTTTCTGGACTCCCCACTTCATCCTTGGAAGAGAAACCTGGTAGAAGGACCAGAGGGCTGGTGCTGGAGAGACACTGATTAAGAAGAAACCGGTCCGTGTGGCTCCTGGACCATGGAGGCTCGAACACGTGAAGATCGGGTCTGCTCCTCTAATTCTCAGCAAGGCTGGGAAGAGCCGAGCCTGTTCGAGGGGCCGTGCTCACGCCTGGCCTGCCATTGCTTCTGAGCTGCAGGACTTTCTGCGCAAGGCAACTGGGAGAAGCCAGGTGCCCCAGATTCCCACCTGAGGGCCACATACATTGAAGAGGCTCAGGGCCAGCCCCATGCATCCACCTCTTGATTCTTTTTCTTGTTCGGGTCTTCTTTTGTGCTCATTTGTAATTACAGCTTTATTAGATAGAATTCACCTACCAGGGCACCTACAGTGCCCTCCCTCTCTCTGCTCCGTTTTACCCTGCTGTCATCCAGGTTAACCTCAGGGTAAACGGGGGAGGAGGAACGTCATCGATTTGGCGCACACCACTGCTGCCCCTTGGCTGCCTAGGGAGAGCCTGGCAGCCATGGCCTTGGCCTTGGGAAGGCAGGACGGGGGACCATTGAGAGCTTCCAGTTCATAAGCCAGCGGCACGTCCCTGGGAGGGAGAGCAGAGGTCTCCACAGCCCCACACGTGTCTCTGCTGCTGTGCTCAGGGGCTGTAGGCCACAACTGCAGCTCCCGGCCTGGAGACCACATCCTCAGGCCCATTATTAGGGGCACCTGAGGAAACGGCTCCTGATCCCTGGCCTGCCACTTCAGGCAATGAACCCCAAAGGGTCTGAGCAAGCATGTCATCCTAGCACAGCACCGAAGCGCTCCTGCGCCGAGGCACCTGCCTCTCTTGTCCTCAACCTAGGAAAGTGGAACGTGAGAGCGCTCCGGGCTGGCGCTGAGCACAGCTGCAGGGCTGATTGCTGAACATCTCCCAAGCCACGAGGGCCTCCTGGCCACGCGGCTGACGCTCGGCGCTGGAGCATGGCCCAAGTGCGATGCTCCGAGACCTGGGGGCGCCGAGCAGGGTAGGCTGGGGCCCAGCGGCTTCCTCCCTCTGCCCGTTGCTCATGATGGAAGCCTAGGTGCGCTGTGTAAGGTACGCCTGAAAACATGGCCTGAGGGCCACACGTCAGCCCGGGCAGCCCAAGGCTGAGCTACGCACCACAGGTGGACCTTCCAGAATTGGCAGGAGAAACGGTGGGAACAGCGCTTGAACTGTGCCCATGGCTGGATCACAGATGAATGAAGAAAAGCCTTTGAAATTCTCTTATCATGAAAATTATGGAAAAATCCCAGTGGGATTCAAAGGTACGTTCATAACTTGAGGGAGAGCTTTGTTTTACCTTGAATATTACCAGGTTTGGGCCAATGTGCAGGCTTCATTATCTCTGTGGTCAGGGGTCAGAGACAAAGAGTTATGTCAGCCCCTGGTGGGACTTTTATCCTGCAGGACACTCCCTGCTGCGGTAATTACCCCCAGGAGAATAAATATTCATGACTAAATGCTCCTTTCTAATAAAAAAAAAAATCAAAAATCAGATCAGAGAGGATAAAATCCAAGTTATTATCACTGGAATTTGCCAGAGGCCCCCTTCAGCAGAGAGAAAAACATGTGTTTTATGCCTAGAACACTCTATTTTTAGAGTTTTTAAACAATAACAAATGCTTAGTGATTTTACCTTGTGAGTTTCCCCTGAGAAGGTGTATAAAATGCAACACTTAACCAGAAGGTCTCCTGGGAGATTCTACCCCAATGAAAACTCAGCTTTTTGGCTTAAGGACAAGGCATTTGGGAAAATGTGTGATAATATTTTTGAAAAGTAAAGTAAATATAGGATGCCCTTATGGCGTTTGGGATCAGGAGGCCGAGGTTCTGGCCCCAATTCAAGCAGGATCTCAGGCCCTTAATCAAGCCATTTAACTTTTTGGTACTCTATGTCTCCTCACTGATATCAGGGAACATATACCTCTTTTTATGCCTAAGAAGCTCGAATAACATTGCTTATTCCAGATTCAGGGAAAGCTCTGCCATTCCTGATCGCTAACATAGGGAAGAATTTGGCAAATGGAATCCCAAAAGGATGACACCATTACCTCGGGTGTCTGCAAAGTTTTCTTAATTATAATATCTGCCGCCGGCCAGGAGATGTTTCATATTTCTCACCATATGGTCCATAGTCAGCTGATTTCCCCTTATGTCAATCATCCCCTTCCAAAGCCCCACCAGGAGACCAGATCCCCAGCTGCTTCCTTTCTGGTTGCTTCTTGGAAGCGGGTGATGCCGGACTGTCATCCAAATGGATCTGGTTGCCCTTCAGGGTCACAGGCATGAATTTTCATGACAGGTTTGCAAATCATACCACAGATAATGAACTGAATCTCTCCTCAAAAGAAAAAAAAACTTTTATTTTTCGTCTATTGCATAAATAATGGTAAATTAGACTCTTTTTTATACAGATTATATATTTACAGACAAGTTTGGTTACAGAAAACATCTGGTAGATATGGCAGTCAGTTTTCCTTTATACACTAAAAGAACATATTAATAATATATACTTCATTGGATTAGTAAGTTGCATGCCAAGTTAATTTATATTAATATTTACATTTTATATAAAGATTTTCTTTTGACTAGTTTGCTGACTCTCTCATCACTTATTAGCAGAAATCATCACCTAATACTGAATGGAAAAAAAAAAAAGGAACATGAATGAGGTAAATGGGAAGACTGTGACCCAGGATTTCAGTCTTAATGGCCCATTCTGGATATGAGAGCTGCCGGGCTCTGGGCGTCCTGGTCCTAAGAGTCCTCAGCTGTGCTCTGGTCCGCATCCAGCCACTAACTATACTGTGCTTTAAGAAACAAGTCACGTCTCAAGTCTAATGACTTCCAGCCTCACTGAGCCCCCCCCTCCCCCATACTCAACAGGTGACAGTTTGCCAGCCCACTGCCTGGCCAGACTTCTGGATCTGATTTCCATCCAAGGGCATTGTCTTTGGTTAGTCCTTGGAGAAAGAGCTTCTTGCTGGATTCAGAATTGGGGGGCGGGGAGAATCAAACCCCACTAAGAAGCCATTCAAAGACCCCTGAAACCAGAATTCCAGGTCAGAAAGGAAGAATATTCGTTGATTTTCCTTGAAGAGAGCTGGGAGACACTGGCTTGTGTAAATTTCTACCAAGCTCAGAGGACCCTTTCCTGACCAATCTGGGTCTTTCCAGGGAAGATCAGTAGGGCTTGTATAAAAACCTCAGTCCACTTCAGGAAGAGGAAGAGGGACAGAGACCCAGGATGTTACATTGTCATGGGGCAGAAGGACTGGGGACTTTTAAGGGTCCAGCAGCCACTCTTGTCCTGCCCCCTCACCCCTCATCAGGGTTGGGGTGCATCTAAACCAGGCATCTGTGCTCAGCATCCCTCAGCCTTCAAAAGACGATCGCAGTGGCTGGTCTCCACAGACTGCTAATGTTATTCCTGACAATCATGAGACAGTGACTCTCTTCCTTCTGCAGTGTTACGAATAATTATAAGCCACTATCACATATACTGGAATGGCCAGGAAAAAGAAGGAAGGAAGGAAGGAAGGAAGGAAGGAAGGAAGGAAGGAAGGAAGGAAGGAAGGAAGAAGAGAGGGAGGGAGGGAGGAACAGGAAATTGTGTTTTTTAGTCAGTAGCTTCCAGTTAGGCTTTCTCAGATGGAGAAACACACATCTTTTCCTGGGCTCTGGCTTTGTTTCAGCCCACTCATTCATGAATTCTGATGCACAAGATCTGCAATAAAGTGATCAAACCCCCTTACTTTTCGCACTGGCTAAGACAAGGACAGAGAGCCCATCTTTGACCTTCCCTTGAGTCAGCAAGACTTAGGGAGTAAACAAAACCTCTTACTTGCAAGACATCACACATTTGACATAAACTGATTTGCATTGTTTCATCTACAGACAATGGACATCAAAAGAGATACTTTATTACAACTGCCTCTTGGGACCTGTGTTCAAGAAGAAACTGCCAGTCCCTAATGCAATCCCTGGGGGGAATAGGGACCCTCTCAAGTCTAGGCATCATTTTGACTTGTTTCAGACCAACAGATCACCATGGGAGGGCTCTCTTGGTTTACCCTTCCTCTTTAGAGATGAGACACCTGAGGCCAGGAAGGGACGTCACTCAAAATTACCAGGCTGGTGGGTGGCAGAAGTACGTGGGGCCCTGCACGTGACCGCACTCCCATACTTCTGGCTCTAAACTCTGCTCTCCTGGCCTCAGCTCAACAGGCAGAAAGCCCCGGGAGAGGCACTTTGAGCTTGGCAGATGTCAGCATCTCCCAAGGGAAGGTGAGCTACCAGCCTCCCCTTGATGTTTGCCGTGTGTGTCACTGGGATCAGGTTTATGGGCAGCAGCCCCGTGGCACTCTGTCCCTGGTATGTCACCAGGGTAGGCCAGACACACAGACACACACAGGAAATGTCCAGAGACCAGTCCAGGCAGCCCTTCACATTTTTTCTTTTTCTCTCACAGGTCCAGGGATGGAGCAACAGCACACTTGAATTTTTCATTCCCTGGAATATTCCTTCCTAATTAACCTGCTCTTCTACTCCCCTGGAAGACTCCAGCCTCTGCATCCCTTTCACTTGGACGATAACGTCCAAGTGAGAAGCACTGTTTTGAAAGCCAGCCCATCAAGTTCAAGGAAAAGAGGAGGATGAGGGCCATGCCCAGCATGCGTGTTCAACCCATAAGCTACCCAAGGTCAGGGCAGGGGCCAGAAGGCTGGGCTAATCATTTCCAGTTTCAGAGCACTGTCTTTTGTGGGGCTGGCGAAACTTGATTCTTTGTGGCTATTATTTCAAGCCAATGAAATCAAATTGATTCTGCCATGAAGACTTTCCGAGTTTTGTTATCATGCCCTTTGAGACCATTTAAGAGGGTCCCAAACCAATATAAAGTAGAAACCATAGCCATGCGCTATGGCCATGCGCATTAGCAGCGAGCACAGGATACTAAGAAATGTTTGGCTGGTTTGTGCATTTGACCTTATTCCTCCCCAAACCAAACGTCTCTGGCAAGGCCACATAACCGAGGACAGTCCCCTGAGTGACTTAGTCAAAGGAAGTATGAAGTGAAGCTGAACAGTTCTGACGTTTATATTGTCATGGAGACAAGGTTTATAGGGGGCAGCCGGAATCCTCCTCTACTTCACCATCGCTTTAAATAACTCAAGTTGAAAACCCCAGCTGTTGAATAATGTACTCTTCTATTTCTGATGGATTCCCCACCCCCCTCTGGGACAGTTGAGTAATGAGGTGGTGAAGAAAGATGGCTATGGCCAGGCCTTTAGGTCATGGACGCGTAGCCCTGTGAGGATCACTGAAGAGGCCAACGGCAAGGTTCTGATTTCAGGTCACTGCAGACAGCTGTTCTCCAGTCAGTCATTCTGGGAATACAAGCAGTATGTGCCAGAGTCTGGAAGCCTAGGCTCGGCCCATGTCATCATGGCGCGATAGAACAACAGGGCCCTCTTTGCAGCGGGGTTCCAGATCTCCCTACATCTCCGTGGAGCAGGGTGAGGAATACTATAGCTATGGGCTTTTGGAGAAATAGTGCAGTAAAATGATCCAGTAGGGTTGGGGACCTCCAGCTGGGAGAGCAGAGCTCAGTAGCTTCCGCGGGGATGGAGGGGAATGGCATCATGGAACGGGGTTTCGTGACATGCAGCCACACGTGGCCAGGCCAGCCAACCCAAGGACCTGTGCTTGGCGTCACACCCTTCCCCTTCTTGTCATGGTCCCAGGGAGGCTGCCAGCTATGAGTTAAGAGCAAAACTCTCTTTGATTTATAACCTGAGTCTGGACTTAAGCCTAGAGAAGGCATTTGGAATAAAAGAGAAATTTCTCTTTTGCGTTCTTAGATATATCACTCTGTGATTGTGTAGATGGGAGGATAGGAGGGGCACTCCTGTCAACATGAGCTTGCCATCTTTCACTAGGTTCTTTGGCTAACCACGAGACAGACCATTTGTCATGTGAAATTTGAGACAGGAACAGCTATCGAGAAAGAACACATCTCGTGGTACACATCTTGTTCTCTGCAAATAAAACACCTAGAAAGTTCTGAAGCCTCTGGGCTTGCCTAAGACCACATGTAAACCTCAGTTCACCTCAGTTCACATTTCTGGCTGTGGGAGAGCGTCTCAACAGGCAAACAGATGCTTTTAAAGACTGAAGCCTAAAATACTTTTTGCCTTCCAAATGACATTTCTGCCTTTTTGCCCAGATGAAGGGGTCCTCGCTCTGGACCCTGGGAAGTGGGGGGGAGGGGGCAGAGGAGTGGGGAGGAAACCACCCGGCACTCAGGTAGCTCCTGTTCCCAGAGCAAATGGAAGGGTGGTTCCAAAACACAAGAAAAGGCGGAGAAACCGCCAGATTTCTTGAGTGTAATTTACTCCACCAGTGGGATGTGGGTGCAGGGAATTGGGTTGCAATCAAGCAGAGCCCAAGTGTTCTTTAAGAAAATGTTCCCTATTTTTGTGTGCCTGGGCAAACCCAGGGTGGAATGCAAGCGTTGCCATGGCAACACCATCCCCCCTTTTTCTACAGATCGGTCACGTGGGACCCATGCACATTCTGGAAGCCACTTCTAATAGTTCCCGTGCTAGGTCCTGTCTGGGGGCCCTGTCTGCTTCTGGAGTGATAGGAGACAGCTTTCTGTAAAGCCAACGGGATCAGGGTCTAGGTTCCTTGTCCCCCAAGCCAAATGCCTCCCCGATCACCACTGTGTGGCCTGGGACACCCGTTCTTACAGCAAGAAGGAGCCACGCGCTACCCATGAGCATCACAAGTGCCATGGCGAGGGCCCCGCAGTAGCTCTGATGTGGACGGGACCCAGGGTGGGGCTGCGGAAAGTCAACATCGTAGGCCATACAAGGAACCCCAACACCTCTGACACACCGTCCAGGCGAGGCAGCCAGGGGTCATATCCCAGTGACAAGCTCCTGGCTCCCAAGGTCTCAGGAATGCAATTCGCTCTGGGCTGTCTCCCCGCACCTCCGGCCCTGGGTGCCGTGTGTGAGGCCACCACGTGGGAGGTCAGCTCTAGGCCGCCCAGGAGAGTTCTGTAGCTTCTGTTTCCTTCCCTCCTTACACGCTCCTCGAGTCCCTCCTGGGTGAGACAGCCTTGCTTGCTGGTCACCGGGAGAGGCGATGGGTCCTCCCGTCCTTACATGCTCCTCGAGTCCCTCCTGGGTGAGACAGCCTTGCTTGCTGGTCACTGGGAGAGGCGATGGGTCCTTTTTAGGGAGACGACACTGAGGACTTGAGCAGGCTGCTGCTGTTTCTCCAGGGCTCCGCTTAACCCTTGCCTCTGCCTCATGGCTACAATCTCTTCTAAGCCTCATATCGTTTGGGGACCCTGTTCTCTGCTCTCCGGTGAGAAGTGGAAGAACTTGCAGAGCCAGCTTTGAAGAAGCATCGCAATCCCCTCTCATGGGGCAGGCTCCTTTAGGAATCATCCCCTGGGGTCTCTATTCAATCCGCTTTGTACACGCCCCCCCCCCCCCCCGGAGGACATGGTCTAGTGACTCAGGCGGTCCTTCTTGTCCAAGTCCGGTTGAGGGGGAGGGAAGGTAAGCTGCTTTGGGCAAAAACTAATGACGAAGTTGTTTGAAGTGTTAGTGCTCTGTGTTTGGACCTGTCCTGGTTCTGGAAACCAATCCTGAGGACCATGGTGAGTTGGGCAGGGGGAGAGAGAGAAGAGGCAGATGTGCAGGGCAGGGTGGGTGAGAGGGACAGGCAGGCTGCTGCCTTCCTTGGCCTGGATGTACGGAACTCCAGGCATTTCCCCAGCGGGACCCTCAACCCCCAGGCTCCTGGGAGCTCACACCTGCTCCATCCTCTGTAATATGGCTCAAACCCTAGTTCTACTTGTGCTCATCATGAATATTTGCAGTCTCCCACAGTGAGGAAGTTTCTACAGCTGCCCCCTGGCTGTTGCCTGAAGTGCTTGCAGCGGTGAGGGGGAAAAAGACCCTAAAAGGCCAAGTCAGAGAAGGCAGGAAGGGACAAAACTCAGCGGGAGGGACTCTGGGGCACAGGGAGGGGACACATACCTGTCCTCACTGCAAAACCTAGAGAAGAAAGATTGTGGCATCTCAATAGTGGAAGAAAGGGGGAGAGGGAGCATGTAGCTTCAGGATGCAATGGGGAGAAAGAGGGGCAGAACAATCCTACTACAGAAATAAAGACCCGAGTTTGAGAAGTACAAAGGAAAACATCACATCGAAACATTATCGCGAATCAGACTATGCAAGCTTGAATCAACAGTGGTGGCCGATACGGCAATTGGGAGAAGTCGGGAAATTACAGACTTGAAATGGCGTTGAACACGGACCCCCGGACTCCAGCCCCTTCCCCAGCACAGGTATTCTGCAGGCAGGAGCGAGTCACCTGTTGTGTTGGCTAAGCTGATTCGCATATTTTGTTTCCTCATGAATATGAGTCAGTTGTAGAATCTGGGTGCTGGAAGAGGTTATGTAAAATACAATAGTTTGATCTTTCCATCTTTCCACTCTGGGTGGTACTTCTCTTTTCATCTGGGGAAGACTAACAAAGCAAATTTTAAGATGAGAAGAAGGTAGGATGCTCAAGGACCTGAATTACAGGGGTCTTCGGGCATGGAGGTGGGTTCAGGTTCCAGGACTCCTTGCAGCTGGGGTGTGGGCTGCAACACCCCCTCCCCACTGGTCTCAGTGCCTTCCGGCACCCACCCCCCAAAACTACCTGGCCCACCCCAGAGAGGCAGGGATGCATGTTAGAGGACAAGCTTCTATCAGGAGTAAGCGGTTAGGAAAGAATGACATCACACATGAAGAAGCCCAATGTCTACGTCTGTCTACTGTCTAGGTTATAGAGATGCCCACGATTATGCTTCTCTTTTTTTTTTTCTCCACTAATGGCAGCACAGGTGGCAAAGCTGGGAGAAAGGCTCTCTGCAGATTCCAAAATGCTGGTGCGCGATGTGCTCTAGGAACAGAAAGCCAAGTGCCGACGGAAACTGAGAGCTCCCCAACTCTGCCCAGAGTCCTGTAGAAAAGGCAGTAAGAACGGAAGCAAGGGGTGCAACCTGCAGACTGCCAGGCACTGCACCCCGTTCGATGGCTTTCCCCTCAAGCCTTGGGGGGGGGTGCTCCACTGGGTGGAGGAAGGAAGCCAGGGTGGGATGGGATGGAAAGCCCCCTCTTCAATGGCAACCCAGAAGTCAGCTTCTTGGAACTGAGGGTTTCCTCAGCGGGGAGTCTTCAGCTGACCCCTGGGTTGACAGAATGGGGCATGGAGATGACTGCATGTCGATGGCTCTCTCTTGCTCTCTGACACCACCAACCTGGATGGCGAACTGGAATATTCCAAGATGAAAATGAAGTCTCTCTTCAGAGTTCCCTAGGGGTGAATGACGCAGTCACTGGGAACTCCTGGCTATTTTATTGCATTAGGAAACAAAACCATTAAAGCATTTAAGACAGCCCTTTTGTGTCCCTGCCAAGGAGATGAAGTGGATTCGCAACACCTGTTGCCCTGCAGCCTTGGGCGCTTCACTGAACTGTGCCATGTCTGCATCATCCATACCCGCTTTCGTGGAGGAACAGAGTCTGCCCGCAGGGCATGCACATGCGCGGTGAGCCGGGACGCAGTGCGGTGGGGGGAGGCTGCTACTCCATGCCACTCCGAAGGATCTGGTTGGCCGCGATCAGCATGACGCTAATGATGAAGGCCATGGCGAAGGCGCAGATGAGGCTCTTGCGGACGCAGGTCTGTCTGTTCTGTTTCTGGGAATGCACTGGGGTTGGGGGAGGGGGTGAGGAAGAAGAGAGAAATGACACAGTGAGACGGGCTGATCTCCTCCTCCACCAGCCCAGTTCATAGGCCAAAGAGCGGTCACATGGACAAGCATCTCTGGGACCATTCTCAGAGGCCGGACAGCACCTCTTCTGGAAATGGTTCGAAACAGTAAAGCTTCTATAACAAAAACCATGAGAGATGGGATGTTCAGAGGAAGGTACAAACTTCCAGGCCCAGTAGACTTACAGTGACTTTCTGAGTGAGAAATATGGAACATTTCAGGGTTTCACAAAAGGCATCATCCAGGCATCACTGTGTCCCTTCCTGCAGAACATCGGGCTCCCATTTCTGAGATAGCTCTTGCTGACACAGTGAGGTTCTGATGCTTCCCTACTTATCCCCACCCAGCGGGAAGCAACGTACCCCCCCAGATCTGTTCTTGTGGCTGCTGGTGAAAATGACTAAATGACTTCTGGTATTATTTTGGCTGTGCATACCAGTGGTTCTGGACTGGGGTCCCTCGGCAAGCAGCATCCACATCGCTGGGACTTAATAAAAATGCAGGTGCTCAGGCCAGACCCCATGCCCAATCTACTGAATCAGGGATTCCAGGGATGAGGCTAGTGATCTACATTTACTAGAGGATTCTGGTGAAATCTGAGAAGTGGAGACCACATGCTCTGTGGACAGGACCAATGTGAAGCATGGAGGGAGGCACAAAACCATGCCAGACTTTTCAGAGGCAGGGTGTCCCTGCCCCCGTGTCCTGTTGCACCTGGGGTCTGACCGTGGATCCTAGGGTTGTGTTCTCTTAATCCTTTTTGTTGGGCTAGGTCTTGTACCATCATTTTTAGAAAGCCCTTGAGGAGCCATTAGTGTAGATCTGAATCAGTAGGAAAGTAATACAGACCAGATACAGGGAAATGGAAATCACCAGAAAGAAAAGCTTTGATAAAGTGTGCTGAGGATGAACAGGTCTCTTTTCCAGGCATGGCTTCCCATGCCAGAACTTCTTTTCTCGCTTTTTCTTCTATTAGTCTACACATTCCCCTCTTTCCCATCTGTCTGTCCATCCGTGATCTTTGCACACAATTTGCCACTTAACATATGGAAGAAATCTGTGCCCTGGAGGCAGGTGGGAAGCTGTGTACACCAGAGCTACTTACTGGACCAGCAGCAGCAGCACCATCTCAGAGTTTGATGTAAATGTAAAATCTTGGGTCCCACTGCAGAGTTACCGAATCAAAATCTCTGAGTGTGGAGGCCAGGAATTCATGAATTGATAAGTTCTCCAAGGGATTAGGGAATTGTGGGGCCCCAGCCCCAGAGTTTTTGATTCATTAGGACAGTGGGGGGTAAAGAATCTGATGAAGTTTGAGTTGCTGGGGGACCTAACAGGGGTGTGTGTGTGTGTGTGTGTGTGTGTGTGTGTGTTAGGGACACAGGGTGGGAGGCACTGGGAAAGATGATTCTTTAGATTCAGACGTTAAGAAACCCAGTACCAGGACAGAAGAACATTTTCAGATTACTCTCCATTTTGAAAAGGGGTCCTTCTACCTTTGCAAACTTCCAGCTGAGGAAAGTGGTTTTTCTTTAGGCCAGATTATCGCAGGGGGAGAAAGAAATACAATATCCCTTCATATTACTTGCAGTCTCTCTCTGTGAGGAAAGAAGACTGGCAAAAGAGCAAGGTCAAGGTAGGGGCCACATGCCTTTAAAGAACCTAAAAATGGTTCAATTTCAGGTATGTCTTCCCTTTGACAATCAGTGGCTCCTCTGAAGTCCCTGGAAATAATAGGGAAGAAGTAGGAGGCCTGGGATGTTCCAAGGACAAACAGAGCATTCCCTGAGAGAAGGGGTCTCAGGGAGTCGTCCAGGGGTCTCTAAAAATTATATCAACCATGAGGGTTTCTGCTGCAAGCCACATTTCACAGAGATCCAGGGCCCCCTGGCACAGCTCTCCGTCACCAATGCTCACTGGTTATTTCTGCCACCATCTCTTAGGTGCTGTCTTATTATCTTTAATCCTGGATCCTCTGGGCTTTTGCTTCTCTGGGGTGATTGGGAGTATTTTTGGCTCAGTTCTCCACTTGCTGATCATGTCTCAGTCTTAGAATCTTACAAATCCTTACCTGGAGGAAGAAAATTTCCTTGGTGCAGAGTTGTGCCTTCCCCTGCCCCCAGGAGTGAGCAAATGTAAAAACGTGCCAACGCTCAGCAAGGAAAAGGGGAGGTGGTGTTTCAGAAGGATAAGGACCCTAGCAGAAAATAAAATGAAGATGCGGAGGTAGCGTATCTAACACTTTCTGAGGTCTGGCTAATTTATTCTGGGCAGCTCCTCGGCATAAAAATGCTTCTGAAGGCAGTCATCTACCTTTCTGTCCTGAGGGCTGGCGAAGGCCAAGAAAAATTGTGTGATTACGCTGAGGGAGAAATTTTTGGCTGAAGCTCTTCTTTGTGAAGGACACTCGGAAAACAAGGTTATGGGCAACAGGATTATTCCCCAGGAGAGTGGCTGCATCTTTGATCTGAAAATCCTTCAAAGCAGTAGGAAGAGAGAGATAAGGAAGGAGGAAAGGCCTGGAGACCTAA
This sequence comes from Nyctereutes procyonoides, assembly GCF_905146905.1. Classification (NCBI taxonomy): domain Eukaryota; kingdom Metazoa; phylum Chordata; class Mammalia; order Carnivora; family Canidae; genus Nyctereutes; species Nyctereutes procyonoides. The sequence goes on from NW_026575126.1 coordinate 76,238,389, forward strand.
TAGTTTATACTTGGGGCCATGCAAATCTGAACCCAGACCAAAGTCCTGCAAGCAGAGTGGCGCTTCTAACTCGTTCCTCGGGAGCTCTGACACACGTCATTGTTTGAGTCTGTAGTACTCAACATGCCCTGATGAGAGTCCTTTGACATCCAGTTCTCAAGTTGTCACCAATTGTGCAGCAGGGTACAAAAGTAACGACCTCAGAGCCAGAGCCAAGCCTGAGTCATGGCTGCCCCACATCTTGGCCGTGTGACCTTGGGCCAGCGAATTTCCTCCAGCCTCAAACAGTTCGCTCATCTATGAAATGGGACTAGTAAAACCTACCTTGTTGTGAAGATTAAGGGTAGACGAAGGTACTGCGGTATCGTTTGTGCCCAGTAAATGCCAGTTCTCTCTTGTAAACCTTTTAAAAACTCCCCTTTGCTTATCGAACACCACCAGAGCAGGCATGGCATGCTTTGTGTGCTTTATATATGTTATCGCAAAATTACACAGCGTCTGTCCTGGAGAGCAGGGTGTGTGACCGTCACGTAATAGGCCACAGCTTGGAGCACTGGAGTCCAAGTTCATTTGGCAAGTGGCAGAGGTGGAGCGTGAGCCAGGTCTTATTCTAATAACCAGGTTCAAAACTTCTACCTCTTTGATCTTTTGCTCAGCAATAGAAAGCTCAGCACTTGCAAGATCCAAAGAAAATGCATTCAAACACCTGAAGTGGTCGACAGAGTGCAACCCGGCACGAATTAATGTGTTTGTTGATAATAATTTAAGGTCTGTCTTTGGCTATCATATATTTGCACTGTGTTATAGTTTTGGGGTTTTATTTATTACTTTCTGTGCTAGGCTTTGCTTCCCCTGCAAGACTACAGGTCAGCCTAGGATGAACTGTGGGGTCCGGCTTAGGGTTTCTATTAACCACACTTAGGAGCAGCTCCGGGCAAGTGAGTGAACTCTGAGCCTCAGTTTTTCTCTCGGTAAAAGGAGCTAGTGATAACTGTTCTGCCAATGTCAAGAATTATCTCAAAGATGAATGAGCTAATAAAAAAAAAATGAAGGCTATGTCCAACTGTGAATTGCTAAAGAAATGCAAGACTTCCTCCTTTCCCTTCAGGGCTGGAGGAAAGGTCTGCTCATTTTTCTCCTGTTCCCTGTAGCCTCCAGCATGGGAATGCATATCCAAGCAGTGCTCCCAGACTTTGCTGTGATTCCTTCCCTCCTTAATTCATTCCAGGCTGCAGTGAGACGCATCTTCGTACAGTGGCACTTAGTATGCACCACTAGTGCCTGCAACCTTTCTGCAAAGATCCTGCTGGAGAAGTACATTCCATCCAGCTCCTGAGCTCACTAGGGAGGACCACAGACCACCTCCTACCCTTTCCTACCTCTGCTCCTCAACCACCGTGCCTCTCTGCCATCAACCCCTGTTTCAGGCGAGCAGCTCATCCCCACACAAGACTCTGCGTTGCTGCCCAAGACCTGGTGCCAGTTCCTTCTGCTATGGGTGCCTGCTGACCCTGCCTCTCATTTCTTTTGGGCCCACCCCAAACTTTACTTTCCTAGGAGGCTTCTCCTGAACATGTTGCTCTCAAAGAGCTTGGTCCTTTTACATTTTTGGATTCTCTAACTCCCAGTATATATTTCATTGTAATTGAGATGGCATTCCCATACCAGGACATTCACCCTTCTAGGGTGTACAATCCAATGGCATTTAGTACATTTGCAAGGTTGTGAAAGCATCACCACTACCTAATTCCAGAATGTTTTCATCACTGTAAAAAGAGAGATCCCACTCACATTAGATGTCATGCTTCATTCCCGCCTCCCCAGCCCCTGTCACTCACTAATCTACTTTCTGTCTCTGTGGATATATCTGGCCTGGGTATTGCAAATATATTACAGGGCATGCAGCCTTTTGTGCCTTACTTCTTTCACTTAGCCAGGCCCATGCATGCTGTAGCATGCATTTGTACTTTATTCCTTTTTGTGTCACATTTTGTTTATCCGCTCACCAGCAGATGGACATTGGAGTTGTGTCCATTTTTTGGCTACTATGGGTAATGCTGCTATAACACTCTTATTCAACTTTTTGTGTGGACATGTTTTTGGCTCTCTTGGGTACAGATCTAGGAGTCAAATTTCTGGGTCATATGGTAACTCTTTTTGAGGAACCTGAAACTGAACACTGCAAATGGCAAGAATGCATCATGCTGCTGGCAATCCTTTTTATGTCTACCTTCCCATCAGGCCTTGAACTGCTTTCTAGGCTAGTGGTTGACAGATTAGGAGCCCTGAAAGTACATGGGGATAAAATGTGAGTTGAGGGACGCTGACACAGGAGGACACATAGTAGTGGGGTCTCGAGTCTTCTTGAAAGCTTGTTAGCAAGTCCTGAAGCAGCTGCAGGCTCTTGGCTGCTGTGACAGGACCTGGGTTTGTGAGCTCTAGCAGCAGATCCCTCCTTTAGCTTTCTCATTTTAACAGAGATTCACACTGCTCCATTCGGCAAATGACAGGCAGTGACTCTTGGATTTTCTCCTGGAGACAGGAGTCTATACAGTTTTGCCACTGACTAGCTGGATGACCCTGGATATATGGGGTTCACAATCCCTCTGGCTTCTCTTAGAAATGGGGCTGCAGGTCTGCAGGCACTGGCTCCCCAATGAGGCAAACCAGAGTCATGACAATTCTGATTAATTGCACCAACACAGAGCTAGGTAATTGATATTTCTGGCAGCAGGCAGCTTGGGGCTCAGGAATGTTTAAAAACAAAACAATATAAAACCCATTTTAGGTGATTCTCACAATGAGTCAGAACTACCAGGTGTGGGCGCTATTATTGCTCTGTGATCCTTCCATGTCTAACATTTTATGATTTTATGAAACTGAATTATTTCCAAAGCCTGAAGTGAAACTAGCTAAGAGCTTCTGAAAGAGATTTTTTATTCATCAGGAATGCTCAGGTACCCCAGTTAAGACCTGAAGACAAGATGGACAAGGTGGCCTCTGAGGAGACAGCAGGGAGGCTGGTATGTTTTATGATGCCCTTTAAGAGGAAGAGGGGCCACCTCTCATTCTGGGGGTGGGAGCTGGCTCCTCCTCTACCACAAAATCATCTCCAGTTTCTGGCCATCAGACAGCTGTGTCTTACTTTGAGTCTTCCACTATGGAGCAGGTGTTGTTTTGTCCTTTCCTCTTCTTGGAACAAAATTCATCTTTTGGTCTGGGGATCTGTCCCTCTCCACCTGGTGGACCTCTCAATCCAGCGCTTCACCTTTCCCACTGCAGCAAACCAGACTGGCCAAGTAGAGTGTGCCAAGCTCTTGGTTTGGTTCAGGGCTAGGCACGTGGGCCATGCACAACTGATAGCAGCCCCTTCTTGGAATGGAGAGGAGCCTTCGAGGAGGGAGTCCTGTCACTTTGGGGAGAGCCAGCTTGCCCGGGAATGAAACTGATGGAGAAGAAAGAAGGATGAGAGATTGGAAATGAGACTGTGCGAGACCGGGGGGTGAGAAGGGGAGAATCTCACCAGAACTCCTTAGGTCCAGGTCAGCCAGAGTTCATCCCTTTGAGTTCTTATATTATTTGAGGCAGTGCTTTTTAGTTTAAGGGGGTCTGGGTCAAGTTTCTTTTACTTGAAACCAAGAGTCTTGACCAGTATTTTTAGTAAGTCCAGTGTTGGCGATGACCGTACTCTAGGCATGAATGTGTCAGGAAGAATGTTCAAACCCTGCCGATTTGATCCCTGTCCATCCTTCAAAGATGTGGCATTTTAGTTGGCAGTGGGTACTTGCTTGTCTCCAGGGGGGGAAAAAAAAACAAACAAAACAGAACTGGGGTTAGGAACCAGCTAATTTGTTTGTTTCTTTGTTTGCGTTGAGTGCTTACTATTGTATTAAGCAGTACACAAAATATTCCCATGTGTTACCTCACTTAACCCTCCTAATAACCACATGAGGTCATTATATGATTCCTATTTCATGGATGAAGAACATTAGGCTCCTAAAATCTATTTCAGTGTCTCAGACAAGTGACCTAATACATGGTGAAGCAGGATTTTGAGCCAGGCCTGTCCAGAGTGCAGAGCTGGAGTTCTTCACCGCCAGGTGAAGACTCAAAAACAGTCTCCAGCCTTCTGTCCTGTGTCTCAGATTCTCATCTCTCCTCACTCATGGCTCCAGAAAATTTTCCTACAGGATTGCTGGAAAGGATTCCCAAATAGAAGACAAATCTCTTCCTTTCTGAAGCCCCAAATCTTTTTGAAAACTGTCTCCTGTCTCACCACCTGCCATGGACCTCAGCTACACCTTAACCCCTTACCTCTACCCAAGGAGGACAGGTTTTATTTAAGGAAAGTCAAAGCACCAGGCAAACCAGGAGCAGATGGTAGAGATGACATATTATGCCCTTTTCATTTGGATGGGCCTGAAATACCCAATGTGCACGGCCAGGTGATGGGGCAAGGCTTCCCATCTGGGTGTGCATTTGACATCCTGATAGGAATACTGCAACTTCAGCAGGAATGGCTGAGCAGGCGACCTTGGATTTGGCTGCAAATTCTTCCTGACCTTCCAGAGAGCCCAGAAATTGTTGAATCTGGATGTGACTGTCATTGTTCAATCTTTGCATTGGACAGATGAAGAAAAGAAGACCCAGAGAGTTTTTAAATAACTCACCCAGGGCCAGGGCGCCTGGGTAGCTCAGTTAGTTGAGCTTCCGACTCTTCGTTTTCACTCAGGTCATGATCTCAGGGTCATGAGATTGAGCCTCACATTGGACTCTGCACTCAGCAAGGTGTCTGCTTGGGATTATCTCCCTCTCCCTCAGCCCCTCCCCTCACTTTCTCTCTCTCTCTCTTTATTGTTTTTTTCTCCCTCAAATAAATAAATAAATCTTCAAAAAAATAATAACTAGCCCAGGGTCACATATCTAGTCTACACAGGGCTGGGAACGAAACCCACACATCCATACAATGATGCCTTGGGGCTACCCGGCCTGTGTCACCTCCTTGGACATTTATTTCGTTTGTCCATCCTCCCATCACTGAATGGTGCAGAGCAGCTTTGCCATGCCTTTCAGAGAAACTATTTATTCTCCTGTTGATGATTTTGCTTTACTTCCTTCTGCTGTGCGTGTTGTCAGAATGTCTAGAAAAATCTGACAGCTGGTATTCCATTTAGGGACAACATTTGGGGGATGTGTCTTGAAAGGGCTCACACACAGACTTGCTGCACTTCTCCTCAACTTCCAAATATAATATGATTTCACTGGTGATGAAATGAAAAATGAGTAATGATGGGATGTCATTCTGTAAGGAGTCTGAAACACCTACGTCTGGCCGAAGGACAAATGAAAAGGCCAGGACAGGGCTTTGTCAGAGAGCCTCAGGTTCAAATCCTTACCTGGCACTTGACTTTGGTCAAGGGACAGCACTCTGCTGAGCCTCATTTCCCTCATCTGTACCAGTGGGGCCACAGAACTTATCTCCCGGGATGTGCTGACAGGTCAGTTGAGTATGTTAACAGAAGACCAGCACCTGGCTGGCATGCTGGGCAGTGTTCCCCTGTCCTTTTACCTCCTGGACTGTATCAGTATGAATTAAGCAGTAAACATACTGGAAGCAATAAATCAAACTTAATATATAGTATAATGTTCTATGTGAACCCTTAATAAGGAGCCAGAGACGAGCAAATAGGTGATTCAATCACAAGACCACTTGATTTCACATATGTCAGCAACTGGAACCAAATAATGAAATACGAATTTGTTCATCAGTGTCACTGAGTTTATGATCTGGTGACAAAAGCAAAAAGTCTGGTGATTATAAGGGGTCAAACTGAAGAAAAACATCTTAAAACTCTTAAGTAGCATGGGTAGTGAGTGGGCATTGACGGGAGTCACATAGGCTTGTATCCAACCATTTTGGTAGGTGCCGACTTATTTATTTTTCCAAATTATTAGAACACAAATAGTGAAAACTGACACCTCAGAACATTGAGCATAATTTATCTGATTAAGGGAATTCAAAAAACATCAGAAGGATTGGGAGTGCCTGAAAGTCAATACTTTCTTTTTTAAATGAATTATAATGTGTGAGTTTTCTTTTTTATTTTTCTTTTATTTTCTTACAGATTTTATTTATTTATTAATGAGACACACACACACACACACACACACACAGAAAGACAGGCAGAGACACAGGCAGAGGGAGAAGCAGGCTCCACGCAGGGAGCCTGATGTGGGACTCGATCCCAGGACTCCAGGATCATACCCTGGGCCAAAGGCAGGCACTAAACTGCTGAGCCACCCAGGGATCCCCTGAAAGTCAATACTTTTAGTTGGGTATTCCCACTGGATCAGGGCCATATAGGTGACAGACTAGTGGGTTATGTCAGAGAGTCCCTAAATTCAGTGAGGTTCAATGTCCTCATGCCCAGAGCACCCAGCACGGTGGGTGACACCTGGTCAGGTGCCTGATTTAATCCGAGTAACTTCTCATCCAGAAGCCAGGTGTGAATAATGTGTGTGTTTGTATGTGTGTGCATGCCCGTGTATATCTGTGTTTTGTGTTGACTTAAAAATCAAACAAATAAAGACAACAAAATCAAGCCAAAAGGAAAATTAAAAGGAGAAAAAGAAAAACAAACCTCTTCCATTACCCATCACGAGGCCATACCCCTTGGGCTCCTAGCCTATTTCTCCTTTATGTTTCCATTCATTAGAAGGAATGATGTTTATGTCCTGACTCCGTGGACAGAACCAGAGCATCTTCGTACAAGTCTCAGACTCAAGATTCATTAAGAGTGAAAAGTATAATCACTCATGTAAAACGATGCTGGTGGCATGTGGGAGCCCTCCTGCTAATGCCTAACTGGCTCGTGTCACACAGCTTGCACAAATCAGCACTTCCAAAGCTGTGCTGCACTCCCGAATCTCCGTCTTGACCCAAACATTGATTGCTGTGTTAATTCCCCCCTGCCAAACACCATCAGCTTCATTGACCACTTCCTCCTTCCTTGCTTAGAGACGATGTGCCCTTTCACCTTTTAAGGCAGAGACCTTTTAGGTTTTTTCTTTTTCATAGATTCCTTCCTCTGACATAAGGAGGGCAAGACTCCCAATCCCCATGGATCTCCCGGCTTTCGTGGTGAGCTAACCAGCATGGGTACACGCCTGCTGCAGCAAAGTTGTTTTCTTTTGTTTGTTTGTTTGTTTGTTTTGCCGCAGCAAAGTTTTAACAAGAGCAGGAGGGAAGAGCTCCCTGGGTGGGAAGGGAAGAGGTGAAGCTCAGCCACTGAGTCTCAAATGGACTCTTAGAGTCCAAGGGCACCAGGGAGGAGCTCAGTGCTTGTGTGGCATCTCTCCCTAGACAACTCTGTCCAAAAATACAATCAGGGAATCCCCTTAAACAGGAGATGGCTATGGGCATATATCCACCCGTGACTTTGATCCTATCCAAAATTGGAAAAATCTGAAACCTGAACACAAGGCAATGAGGTTGTGTTTGGAGCCAAACAGCACTGACATAATATTTAAAATACAAGACACAAAAGACAGCTCTCTGACGTGAAAAACAAGCAAGACGGATTATGTAATCGAAGTTGCAGAAGTCATTCAAAAGATCAATGTACTTACTGATCATAAAGCAATGATTCTCTTACTAAATAATACCACAAAGTTTAAAGCATTTAGTAGAGTGACTGGAAGTTACCAGCTACCCCCCCCCCGCCCCCGCCATGGTAGCTGTTGCCGATGTTATTCATCTGAATCAATTAAAGCAGACTCGGTAAGATTTCTATTTGGAAATCTCTTTCTCAGTCACTTAGTTTATTAATGTATGAGCTTTTGAATAATAAAAAGGCATTGCTTAGAGTTCAGATTATTTCCCCTTGCCGTCTGACCTTTCCCAAATTACTAAGACTTGTGACATTTCTCTGCACAAAACAGTGATCCATAAACAAAGGCTCTTGTGGAAAACAAAACGCCCAGAAATACTCTTCCCACCCACTTCAAGAGTGTTGCTGACAGTCGGGGGTTGGAGGCCCAGATGCTTCCACTGCTTGAACTCACAGTCTGCCATCAGGGAGGAACGAGACTGGGGAGGCCGAGGAGAACTTACCCATATTCTTGTCCCATCTCTGCCTCCCCCCGCCCCCCTGTACCCACCCAGTTTCCAGGCCTGTCCTGCTGCAAATGGCCTTGGTGGTGCCCATTCTGCTCCTGTGTGGCTCCAACTCCAAATACAGCCATTCATGCCGCAGCTTGGGTGTCTCGTGGGGGCTGACCAAGGTGACCTCTGGACCACCACTGGCTCATGCTTGCCATTCATAGCATTTTCAAAAAATTTAAATTTGGATGTCTTTAGAAGGGGCATTGCTGTCAGGTTTACCCCCATTCCCGCCCACCACTCCCTATTTCCCTGGCTTGGATTAATTTCATTTATCACCTCTGAGTAGAAGCATCTCCTCCTGTTTTCTTTTGTCATGGCTTTTGATCCTGCACATGGTGCATCCAGGCAGGACCCACGGGAGGCCAGGTCTGAAGGAACCACTGTGGCTACCTAGACTGACTTCACCCAGAGAAGACTCTTGGCCACAGTGCTCGGCCAGCTCCAATGCGGCAACTCCAAGACCAGGCAGCCGAATGCCATTCTGGTGGCCATTTGACAGCTTACCGACTGTGTACATGGATTTGTTTAGTGTTCAGAAAGAAAGAATAGAAATAATAGTTTGCTCTCTTTAAGAAATCTCAGCACTGAATGAGTTAAGAATTGCAGGTAGCCTGATAGCCTGCTTTAATGTAATTTCAATTTTTTTTTTCTTTGCATCAGAGTTGTTAAAGCGATTCTGGTTTTCAAAGTTGGAAGGAGGGATTCAATTAGTTAGCTTTCCTGGAACTTTCTACTAATTAGTAAATTAGGTAGGAGGGTTTTTTCTTCTTAAGTTTTCTTTCCTGAGCCCCCCCAAAAAGGGCTTCTCATGGGTCTATATTTTGGCCCCAAGGCAACCTTATTTCTTCTGAAACTCCATGTTAAGGTCATGAGAGTCCTTTCATGAATGGGGCTCTTTCTGAACAGCACCTTCAGGGAGGAGAGCACAGAGGTAAGCCATTTCTGGTCCTGAGAAGTCGGTGTAATTATCCTGATGCTTCTGGGTAGGGATATGCCCCCCGAGAAGGCACCCCTGGTGGCCAAGGTCACGCAGCCACTGGACTCAATCCACATTTGCTGTCAGCATAAACAGGCTGTTTGTAGCACTCTGTGGGGCCCCCAGCAAGAAAAGGCAAACATAACAAATGGCACATCTAATCACAGACCTCAGAGAATCACTGGAGGAAACACAGGGTCACTAGGGGTCCTGCCAAAATGCAGAATTTGGGGGAAAAAAAGGAACAAAATTAATAACCTGCTGCATCTTTGCAGAAGGATCTGGTAACGTCAGTCTTGGATTCTTGGCTCCAGTCCAAGGTACTGCAGCCCCGACTGTAAACACATTTTCCATCAGTGATAGATGTGGTGGCGTGGGCTGAGCCCCAAGCAGGTAAGAAGCAGGAGCATGGGTACCTACCTCCCTCAAACTCTGTTTGACAGTTCTCCGACGTCTCCTGCAGGCTCTCCTCCTCATTGATGATGATGTTCTCAATGTCCTTCATTGTTAAGTGGTCCCGGAAGGCGTGGTAGAGAATGTGCTTCAACTCCTCCAGAGTTATCCTCTGCATGTCGAACTGTGGGGACAGAGAGGAGTGAGAAGGTCTCGGGCACACAGGGGTGAGAACCCAGCTTGGGGCATGACCAACAAGCCCTAACGCCCCAAAGTTGGTCTGCCGAAGCTTCTGTCAGCTTTCCTGGGTAGCAGGTGAGCGGGTTTTCTATCATGTTCAGCTCCATGCATACTTGTGAACTTGGAGGGACTTACAGGAATACAGTGAGTGCAACATAGCCCCTTCAATTGAGAGTCCTGGAGGAAAAAATGCCACCTGCTAGTTTGGCTTCCTACTCATCCAGCTATCTGCTGTCCCCTCGGCACACCCTGTGCACCTCACGTCCTTTGGAGTTGTGTCATACTTCAGACAATGCACATGTCTCTAAAGATGATATATCTCCCAAGGAGCCAGCCATTCCCATCTTGCTTTATTTTTTTAAAGATATTTTATTAATTTATTCATGCAAGACACAAAGAGAGAGAGAGAGAGGCAGAGACATAGGCAGAGGGAGAAGCAAGCTCCCCTCAGAGAGCTTGATGTGGGACTCGATCCCAGGACTGGGATCACGCCCTGGGCCAAAAGGCAGACGCTCAACTGCTGAGCCACCCAGGTGCTCCCCCATATTGCTTTAAATATGTATCTTGTTTGGGGCTCCTGGGTGGCTCAGTCGATTGAGCATCTGACTCTCGGTTTCCGCTCAGGTCGTGATCTCAGGGTCATGAGATCAAGTCCTGCATTGGGCTTCCTGCTTAGCACAGAGTCTGCTTCTCTCTCTCACTCTGCTCCCCCCTCTACTCTCTCTCTAAAATAAATAGATAAATCTTTAAAGAAAATATGTATCTTGTTCTAACAAGATAAAATGCAAGTTCAATGCCATGTTTATAAGGAAGAGAAGCTAAAGGGCAGGTGTAGCATCCCCAGGTATGTTCCTCTTGTCCTAGGAAGAGGACTATACTCTCCCACTCCATTTCTATCAAATTTGGTCATATCACTTTCTTGGCCAATGAATGTGAGTAGAAGTCACATATACCACATCCATTTAAAAGCTTTAAGGGGGATCCCTGGGTGGTGCAGTGGTTTAGCGCCTGGCTTTGGCCCAGGGCGCGATCCTGGAGACCCAGGATCGAATCCCACGTTGGGCTCCCAGTGCAAGGAGCCTGCTTCTCCCTCTGCCTGTGTCTCTGCCTCTCTCTCTCTCTCTCTGTGTGTGTGTGACTATCATAAATAAATTTAAAAAAATAAAAAATAAAAAAATAAAAGCTTTAAGGGCCACTAGGCAATTCCAGCATGTGCTTTTTCCCCCCTGCTGTGACGACAGCATGCCTCACATGGGGGCTGTTCCTTCTGTCTGGGCCCCAGAGTAAGGATAAAGTGGAGAAGATCTGCAGATACCTGATAAAGGATAAGTAATGTGAATAAGAAATACCATCTGTTGTTATTAGCCATAGAGATTTTGGGCTTGTTTCCTAACTTGGTTTAAGTCAATAGCACAAAAATTAATACACAGAAGTGAGGCTACCAAAACAAACATTCTAAAATCTGATGGTCCAGGACCAAGTGGTGAGAAATGAGAAAAATATTATCAGAGGCTGGAAAGATAAAAACCCATGAATGCTATGCAGAAGCACAACATTTGGTAAGTCATTGCCTATGATGACTAAAAGGACAGGTACATATTGAATGAGCTTGTGGCTTTAGGTAATAAGTTTGGGGAACAGCATGGTTTCAACTGGTTGTACCTGACAGGGTGCCACAAGAAAGAGGTGAGTTCAGAGTGAAAGAAATAACACGGAGAAAGACAAATATTATATGATTTCACTTATATATGGAATCTAAAAACAAGCAACCAAACAAACAAAACCCTGAACTCAAAGATTGCTGGTTGCCAGATTTGGGCGGGGGGTGGATGGTGGGTGAAATGACTGAAGGGGGTCAAAAGGTAGACACTTTCAGTTATAAATAAAATAAATAAGTTCTCGGGATCTAACATACAGCATGGTGACTACAGTTAATAACACTGTATTGCATATTTGAAGCTAAGACAGTAGGTCCTAAAGGTTCTCATTAGAAGGCAAAAAGTGTGTAATTATGTGTGAGGATGGATGTTAATTAACATTTTTTGTGATGGTCATTTTGCAATATATACAATCATTCTTATACGTATAAAGCTAATGTAATGTTATATGTAAATTATCTGGCAATTTTTTAAAAAGAGAAAAAAAAGCGAGATGAGTTCAGGAAAGAATTTGTTGGTTTGCAAGCCAAGAATAGAGACAACTAAAAAATTCCTGGTCTTACAGAATGGAAAGAAGCAATTGTTTCTCATTTTCAACTAGAAAGAGATAAAACCCAGAAATGCTATAAATAACAAAACAAATCTAAGCGTTGCTTATTAAAACCTCTGAATATGTTAAGTGACTCTCCAAGGAAGCTGGTTATTAAGTTTAGAGAGACTTATGTCTCAAAATAATTGTGGATGTGGCTATTAGCAACAGACAATTGAAATCAAATAGATTTTAAAAATGACTAAGTTTTTGAGAGAGCTGTACTGGGCAAGAGCCAACAGCCTAGAATTAAAAGACTCGGTGACTATTCAAAACTTAAAATGATCTTTGGGCTTCCAACCTTTTATGGCCACAAGCCATTAGGAGAATAAGCTACACAGGCCCCAAGCAAGGCATATTTTCCAGAACCCTCATCAGATGAGTACTGGTCGACTAGTGCAAAGGATGGATCTCCGAGATGGTGAAGCTGGGAGCCATGCTTGAAATCATGTATGGACTCAAGAGCAGTTTCAGGAAGCAAAACTTAGGGTCTGATCAAGGAAGATTCCTCACCCCGAAGTCTTTTTAAGAAGATTTCAGAATTGCGCCAAGACTTTGACTGTGATGTGTCTTCATTTTTTGTCTTTCTGGATGGGATTTTTTTGGGTGGTTAGCCTGAATCTGTTCCCTTCTTATATGTTGAGTGTGTGTATTGTGATGGGGGTGGGGAGCAGGAAGGGGAGAGTAGGGGGATTTGTTTTTTCAGTTTATATGTCTCCAGTTCAGGAGGAGCCATACCCACATTTTTTTAAAGATTTGTTTATTTAAGATTGAGACACACACACACACACACACACACACACACACACACACACACGCAGCATGACTGGGGTGGAGGGGCAGAAGGAGAAACAGACTCCATGCTGAGCAGGGAGCCCGACATGGGGCTCAATCCCAGGACCCTGAGATCATGACCTGAGCTGAAGGCAGAGGCTTAACCAACTGAGCCACCCAGGTGCCCCAAGCCACACCCAGATTTAATGTATATCATGAGATTCTAGATCTGGAGTCTATATGTTATAATTGGATGGGGCTTGTGAGTATTTCCCTTGTGGATGGAGGAGTATATTTTGTGCCTGAAGGAAGGAAAATGAAAATCTGTGAGCAGGAGTGTGGGCTGTAATAGGTTTTATTATTTCCAACTATTTCTTTCCCCTCCCTGTGAGAAGATTCTATTTCCCTGCCCCCTGACGTTAGGCTTCGGCCAATTAAATGCCAGTGAAAGTCATATATGAAAGTGATGGATGTCCAAAGAGAAGTCTCAAAGCCATCTTGTCTCCTACCATTTCTTTCTCCCTTCTGTTACAAGAACACCTACACCAAATAGGGGCTACTCCTTTATTCTGGCTCCTAGAATGAATACAATGTGGAGTTAACTCACAAAGGGCATGTGATTTGAGAGAAATAAACCCTTATGTTGGTCATAAAGACTTTGGGATTTCGGCAGTGTAACTTGGCCAAGAATGAATACAGATAATATTTTAAATTAGTCTGGTCACAGTGAAAGAAAGTTCTAGACATCTTTCTTTCTCTCTCTTTGTAAGCAATCCTTTCCTGCTTTAAATATGCCTTTATTCTAACGGATGAAATGGTGATACTAAAGTTTGCTGGAAATCTAAATGACTCAAGTTCAAAGCCATTTATGTAAGTGAGAACAACTGAAGTGGAGGTATGAAATAGCTTTGTCTTCTGCCTGATAGTTTACTGACTATACAGTGAATTATGACACACACTTAGGGTTGACCTATGGTCTAATCGCTCCTTAGATCTGATAGAGGAGCATATGGTTGTTAGCCAGGGTGCTGGGAGAAGGCTGGCAAAATGCATGGTGAGGGTGATAGATGTCACAGATGAGAAAATTTGGTCACCCACCCAGTGTGCCATGATCAAAGGTAAAAAGTGACAAAATCAAAGAGACTTGAGAAAATGAGTAAGCATTTTCCTGGAAGACCAGCTGAAGGGCTGGAAGACCTGAAGAAACTGTAACCAGCTGAAAATTCACTGAAAATCAAAAATTAGGTTAAAAGAATCAGCCAGAGTATGACAAAGTGAAGGCAAGATGCAGATTCCAGAAATCTCTATTTCTCTTCTATTCAGCCATCTGGGTCATCTTTTAATGACAGGATACTAATAGTTAAGCAAAATTAATTATGTAGGATTCCAAGTTTTCTATATTGTGAGAATAAATCTCTTTTACAAGTTTAAAAGACATCACTATGCCAAAAAGTATTCCTTCCATGATTATCAGTCCCATAACTTTTTAATTTTTCTCGAGTCAATTTTGGAATCATGTTTTTTTTTCAGACAACCAGCCAAAAAATTAGCATGTAACTATACACACTAGTACCACAGTTTTAATTTTCCCTCAGTACTTCTTATATCTCATTTTGTATTTATAATCCTACTTGTTTTTCTTTCTTCTAGGTTTGGTTTTTGTTGTTTTATTCTGTTTGTGGTGGATCATGGTTAAAGAATGCAGCCTGTACATCTGTTAGTTTCTAGGAACATAAGGAGTTTTCCATCATGATATCTCTGCAGGGTCAATAACACAAACCTATTTATCTTCATTAATTATATTACGTAGCCTTACAATTATAATCTGTTCTCTCCTATAACCTTATTCTCTGGGGACTGCTTGATTTGTCAAAGACCATGAGTAACACATTAAAGTCTATGAAGAGAACTATATCCTACAATCCTAATATTTCTTAAATGAGGCTAGTCCTTAGTGCACAAAAGATTGATTTCCTAACTCAATAAATAGTTATTGAGGCTGACTCCATGCCAGACACTGATGGAGATGCGAAGGTGAGCAAGACCTGAATCTTGCTCTCCAAGGACAAGCCAATAAGTGATTTAATTCAACGTGTTATGAGCCATGACAAGTAGGAGCACAGGATGGCCTTGGGAACCCCTGGGAAAGGCAGCAGGTTCTAGGGGGCTTCCTGTAGGACAGACATGCAACCTGAGACCTAGAGGAAGAAGATTTGCCAGGTGAGTGGGAATGGGAGGAGGGCAAGGGGAAGGGAAGGGGGAAGGACATGATGGCCACAATTCATGGCTATACCAAGACCTAGGGTGTGAAAGCTGACATGTTCCATGAATGGCCATAGATTGAGTTCTTATGAGGACTGGGAACAGTAGAAGATGGTGGGAGATGAGGAGAGATCTGTGGGAAGGATGATACTCAGTAATTTCTGTGACATGAAGTACATTCACATTGTTGTGTAACCGTCACCATCAACCATCTCCAGAACTTTTTTCATCTTCCTAAACTGAAACTCCACATCCATTCAACACTATGTCCCCATCCCTTTCTCTGCTCCCCTAACTCCTGGCAACCACCATTCTACTTTCTGTAGATAGTCTAATATGAATCTGATACCTCATATAAGTGGAATCATACAGTGTTTATCCTTTTGTGATTGGCTAATTTCACTTTGGTTCGACTGTGTTGCTTCCACCTTGTGGCTACTGTGAATAATGCTGCTACAAACATCAGAGTGCAAATATCTGATCTTGTCCTTGCTCTGTTTTCTTGGGTAGATACCATCCAGAACTGGAATTGATGAGTTATACAGTAATTCTAGATTAAGTTTTTTGAGTAATGGAGCTTTGTTTTATCTTTTGGGCAGAATGGTGTGCCCCTAAAGGAGTTTTACTGAAGAAATTATTTCATTGAGTTTCAGCTTGAGAAAGATTATCCTGGGATCCCTGGGTGGCACAGCGGTTTAGCGCCTGCCTTTGGCCCAGGGCGCGATCCTGGAGACCCGGGATCGAATCCCACGTCGGGCTCCCGGTGCATGGAGCCTGCTTCTCCCTCTGCCTGTGTCTCTGCCTCTCTCTCTTCTCTCTCTGTGTGACTATCATAAATAAATAAAAATTAAAAAAAAAAGATTATCCTCGGTATACAAGGGGCAAGATGATGAAATAGGACTCCATTGAAGCAATAGGTTTAGAAACCTACAGTTCTAGGTCCAGAAGGAAACCACTCATGAGGTTCACATCAGCAAATAAGAATTTAGATAAATTTTGTGTCCTTGTAAATGTTCCTCTTGAGAAGTGCAATGTGTCCAGTCAGTCAATTCCCCAACACCAAGCTAATGCTGGGCCTTGTCACCCCAAACAAGGCTGACTGTGTGTCCCCAGGCAATCAGATATTTTCTGTTTTTCTCTTCCTTGCTCTTTATGCGTGACCCTAAAAAACCTTCCTGTCTCCCACCCCATTTTGCAGTTCTCCGAATGCAAACTGTCTGCTTCATAAAGTGTGAAAGTTTTCTTTCATCACCTAAATTGTCATCTTCAATCATTTTTTAACACTGGGCTATGGTGACTGAGAGAATGAAGAACCATGCAAGAGAGCCACGTTAAGACTGTGATTGGCAAGCCTTAATGATTCATTGTGTGTGGAGCATGAAGGAGAATGAGCCAATCAGGATGATGCCCTATGTTTTATGTTCAGCTGGATGGGAACAGAGAAAGAACAGGCCTAGACAGAAAGGAGACCAGGTGAATTCTGGATGCATGCCCTGGAGGCCCCTGAGGGACAGCCCAACAGAATAGCCCAGGAGGATATCTAGATATGGGCTAATGATATAGCTTTGGAAGTCATTTGCATACAGGTGATTAATAAAAGTCATCAGAAAGGATGCCAACACCAAGGGAGAGGGTATGGAGTATTTTGAAAAGGCATTGGGCGGACATCAGGATAAACAGGTTATAGCCTCCGTTACAGAATGGGCAGTGTGTATACTGTGATTTATAGTAAATGTATAGTTTTCATCTTCCATTTATTGTTCCTGGTTTCTGGCTCACAGCTCCCAAAATCCTTGGAATTTCCGAAGTGATAAGAGCAATGGGAGCATCTTTTGTTACAATATTTGGTCTCTTGGCTTCAGTTCCTGCAACTGCTTTCCAGCCATACATGGGTATTTTGTTATTCCCAAGTCCCTTTCAACCCCAGCTGAGTTGGTTAGTGAGGTGACTTTTGGAAATTCCTAAGATGGAAAGCTGGTTGCCAGGGGAACCAATCATGTATACAGGGTCCTAACTTTTAGTCCCATCCCCTGATTTCCAGGGAGAAGAAAGGGGTTGGAGGTTGAGTCATTCAGCAATGCCCAACGTTTTAATCAATTGTGCCTTCATTGTTATGAAGCCCACATAAAAACCCAAAAGGAGGGGATTTAGAGAGCTTGTAGCTTAGTGAACCAGGACACTTCCATGTGTCACTGTGCCAGGCCCCAAACTCCATGAGGACAGAGCTCCTTTGTTTGGGACCTCATCCCCTGTATATCTTTATCTGGCCATTGATCTGTGTCCTTTAATATCCTTTGCAGTAAACCAGTAATCTGTGAGTAAACTGGTTTCCGGAGTTCTGTAAGCCACTCTAGCAAATTAATGGAACCCAAAAAGGATGTCCCGGGAATCTTTGACTTACAGGCAGCCAGTCAGAAGTACAGGTAACAAACTGGACTTGCAGTTGGCAGCTGAAGTGGAGGTCAGTCTTGCGGGATTGAATCCTCAATTTCTAGAATCTGATATTGTCTCCAGGTAGATAAGGTTGGAATGGAGTTGGATTGTAGGACACTCAGCTAGTTAGTGTTGGAGAATTGCTTGGTAGTGTGGGGAAAAAAACCCACACATGGGAGTCAGGTATAGGATTGTACTATACCTTTTATCAATATACACAACCAGTCATTAAAAAAATATTCAAGTGCCAAAAAAAAAAAAAGACCAGTAAACACCCCCACCCCACAGACTCTTAAATAGGGAACAAATGGGTGGTTGCCAGAGGGGAGGCAGGTGGGGAGATGGGTGAAACAGGTGATGGGGATTAAAGAGTACATTTATCATGATGAGCACCAAGTACTGTATAGAATTGTTGAATCGCTATATTGTACACCTGGACCTAATACGATGCATGTTAAAAATAAATAAAAATTTAAAAACAAAAACCTAGAAGCCCTAAGTTTCAAGATATATCAAATTACTTTTCAGATCACCCGTGCTATCAAATGATATTAAATTTCTCAGGCATATATAGTCCAAAATAATTTTCTAAAAATTTAAGTGCCTTCTATTTGGAAAAAAAATCTGTTTTTACATCAATATGGCTATGCTTGTTTTCTTTTTGAATGGATTTTCTGCTAAATTCTTGTCTCCTTTTTGGTTCTTAAACTTTCTGTGTTGTATTAAATACATGTCTCTTTATTTTTATTTTATTATTAAAATTTTTTAGACAGGGGGAGGGGCAGAGGGAGTAGCTGAGAGACAATCTTAGGCAGACTCCATGCTGAGTGTAGAGCCCAATGTGGGGCTCCATCCCAGGACCCTAGGATCATGACCTGAGCCGAAATCAAGAGGTGGATACTTTAACTGACTGCGCCACCCAGGTGCCCCCAATACATGTCTCTTTTAAAAAGTATGTGTCTTATAAAGAGAATCGAGTTGGATTTTTAAAAAAATCTAACTTCAGATTCTTTGCCTTCCCATGGTGGAGGCTAATTACATTTTTCTATTTCATAAACATTTTTGGCTGTACTCTTCTTATTTCATCCTCTGCTTTCTAGACTTCAGCTTTACCTATAGTTTCTTTGCTTTTTGTCTTTTGCAAAAAATAAAAAATAAAACCCCTAACCTACAGTTATCCTAGTTTTGATTATACTGGGGGATATCTTTCCATTTTATCAAGTGCATTACTTAAGCTATAATTTCTTATATTATCAAATTGAAGAAATTAAATTGCATTTTCTCATCTTCCCTTGTACATGATAAGAAAGTTTATAATACCTTTATTTCTAACCTCTTATCCAACACTTTACAGTCTTGGTTAAGTTTAATTGGAGATTTATTATGACACATTTCCTACCATGTGCATTTTCTAGAATAGTGTTTGGTTTCTACATTTAATTTTACAACAGAATTTATAAATTGTGGCTACTGCCATTTCATTGTATTTTATTTCAATACTCATTTATTATTTTTTTTTCATTTATTTTTCTATGACGGTCCCAACCCTGAGTACCTGATTTTCAGCCAAATATCTACTAAGAGGACTTTTAAAAATAGTTTGATAATGAAGCATTTGTGAACACCACATTTTCTGAGTTCTTATAATCTGATAATACGTTGTTCTCACCATCTCCTATGACAGGAAACTTAGCTTAGTATGAAATTCTAGAATCACACAAATCTTCCCCTGCAAGCTCTGTTGAAACTCCTCTGGATCTTCTATTGGTTAGTATGGGGGGGGGGAGCAAAGAGATCAGATGGTGGCCTAAGTTTTTACTTGGATGATCATTTTTTTCTTCCTGGACACCAGAAGGAATAGTGCATTATCCACTGAATTTTAAAAACGTTTTCCATGCTGTGTTATTATATGTTTTTGGAGTGATCTCGGCTGGAGTTTTGTAAGGGTTTTTTTTGTGTGTGTGTGTGTGAGGGGGTTTTTAATGTTTACACCAATGTCATTTTCTGCCTCCTGCTGTTTTGGGACAACCACTTTGATTATTGTCTTGCTCCTGTTCCATCGAATAGGTCCTTTCCTCTGGAACACACATTATTCTAAAAATCTCTACCATCGTTTACATATTTTCCAACTTTTCCCTGATCATTTTCATCTCTTTGCTTTGTATTTCACATCATTGATATTTCTCCTCATTGATAATTCAGCTCCTACTCTCTCCAGTGAAGGTTTTATTTCTGCAGTGTTGTTGATTCCTTCTGTCATTCTTTTAGTCCATTCCCTTTGTCCCCAGATTGTTATTGTTGCTTTTTTTTAAAATTGATCCAAAATCTCTTGCATTGCTTTTAAAGATTAACATATTAAAGAATATCAAACAGAGTCTCCTACAATTCTTCCCTGATGCACTTTTCAGAGGCACCTCCTCCTCTGTATCTTTTTCCTTAGGCAAGCTACATTGTCATTAATCTGATGTTACAGTTGCTGCTGTTTTTGTGCATCTATACTTGATTGAGAAAATGCAGGACTTGCAGAAGAAGAGACTAGGTGGGCTATCTTGGTCGCTCACTGCCCGGTTGGTCGCGGGATTTTTGCTGAGCGTCAGGAGCTGTGGGTACCCCGAGCTCCATCCCCGATTCCTGGGGCCATAGCTCGGGTACCACTTTGTGGGTGCAAATTCTCTCTTGCTCAGGAAGCATGGTTCTCTCAAGGTGGGAAGATTGTTGCACATCCTCCTATAGTCTAACACAGAGGTTCTAAAGTGTGTTACCTGGACCAGCAGTGCTAGCAGCGTCTGGAAACTGTTGGAAATGCAATTTCTCCAGCCCTCCCCACCGCCCGCCGGGCCTACTGAGTCAGAGATTCTGAGGGGGTGGGACCTAGCAACCTGCATCCAACAGGCCTCCAAGGGATTCTCCTGCTCACTCAAGTCTGTACAAAGATACCTGGAATTCTAGTAGGGAAGGGAGACCGGGGCATGCTGCCCCCACGTGGCTGTCTACCGCGGTGAGGAAACCTGCCAGGCCCTCCCGCTCTGCGCTCCGCGTCATTGGACGCTGGGAATTGTCGTCTCTAAACAGGTGCACAAACAGAAGAGTTGGTGGGACCGGCTGGTGCCTCGGGCTTCCGGGGGCTCTTTATCACTGCTCTTCCCACGGGCCTTCTGTGGCTACTCCTGGGCCTCTGCCACTAGATGCCCAGCGCTCTGAAGGCGTGCACCTGCCTTACACAGGGTCTACCGTCAGTCCGACCACAGAGCCTGGCCCCAGCCCGATGCAAGACAGGTGTTTGCTGAATGAAGAAACGTGAAGCCTCCATTCACTCCAAGCATAGTCTTTCTCGCTTGCCTTCCTGCCCACTCAACGTCACTAAACCCCAAATCCTACAGCAGACCAGGATAAGCCCCTGTGCAATGGGACCTCCCAAGTTCAGATTCTCTGCCATTTCAAGGTGGAGGAGCAGAGTAATTGAATGTATTTTCCTGCTGTGAGAACAACCTCAGGGGCGCCTGAGTCTTCAGTGAAGTCCTGAATTCTTGATGAGATGAAATACTCAGCTGCAGGAAGGACGGGCCCTCCGCCCTCTGCGGGGCATGCTGTGAGGAGCCTGCCAGCCTGGAGGCCCCAGCTTCCTTGATCAGACCTTAGGTGGATCCAAACTCACTCATCACAGAAGGTATGAAATTAATTTGAGGACACAGAGAGAAGCATGGAGAGAAGGATGGGCTGAATAATCTCTGGAACACTGCCTACTTCTATTCTTTTCTCCATCCATCTGCAAAAGGCATCATGCTACCAAGAGAGAGCTGCCCAAGTCTGTGGGTTAGAGCTTCTCAGTCCTGAGGAGCAATTGTTTACAGTTTGCCACGGCAGCCCCCCCCCCCCATCATCTGGAATATCTGTACAGGATCTTGGGCAGCCAGAGTTCTACACGCATGATTGAATGCTCTCATCCATTTATTGCAGTGCAGCATAAATACACAACCATTGTCTAAGTGTGTCCTGAAGATCAAGGTCATTAGATCTGCAGCATTTCCTGCCCATGGCCTCTCTTTTATGCCTGGCCCCATAACATGGACAACGCAGCTTCCCATCTAATAAGCAGACCTCCCCCCAGATGGGTCTGTCTCCCATCAGTCTGTCATTCGTGTCCGGATGTGAAGTGCAGGAGACCCCTTGTCACCAGGGGGACTTCCAGAGTCCTTTCTGGCTCTAAGATTTTCCCACATGGAGGAAGAAGGGAAACTGGAACGTCTCACTGTGAGATGCCTCCCCACCACGAGCAAAGGGGTGGACACATCTGGATCCTGGACAAGATGAGCAGGCCGGGCAAAGGAATGGGAGGTTGGTGGAGGTCCCTGAAAGCAAGAGCAGGTGTCAGGCCATGATAGATCCATCTCACTCATGTGGTTTCCCCACCTTTGATGTGGGGACATGAGGACAGAGAGAAGGATATACTGGGTTCCATGGTCCTACAAGGAATCTATTCAGGTTGGCACGGGGATTGGGTTGTAAGTCATGGCACAGCCTCTGCAGACACTCCCCGGAATGCAGTGGTGACTCAGAAAAAAGATGAAGACCCATCATCACCCCAGAGCCTATTTATTGGCACATTCCAGAAGGAAGCTTCTACTAACTTCCAGACTCATGGAGCAAGCAGACTTGTGGCTCAGAATCTATGGCTGGCATGGAGAAAGCTCTGCCCTCTGGAAGAGACTCCCCATTCTGAATGGAAGCGAGGAGCTGCTTTGACTTGCCCTGGTTGGCACCCTGGCAGGTGCCCCCACCAGCTCCCGCTCCTGAGGGAGCTCAGACCCTGGGCCCAGCCTCTCCCGGCAGTGGTTCTCCATCTGCTGCTCCTCAAAGGCCATCTCGGACGAGCAGCATAGAAGGCACCCTAAAGGGGCCCGTCTCCCACCCAGCATGCAATGCAGCAAGATGTGTTTTGTTGCCCTCATTTGTCCCAGGCCCCCTGCGTTGGGAGGTCAGTCACCCTCCAAAGCAGTCAGAGTATCTCCACCTTCGTATTTCTTCTCGAGCACGGCCCTGAACACAGACCAGCACAGCAGTGCGTGCTCACATGAACTGGCCTCCCAGCCCTGGAGCAAACGCTGGTCCCTGTGCATGTACTGACACGGTGTGGTCAGGGTCCGTGGCCACAGACTCCATGTGGCTTCTGTCTCGTCACAGAACCCAGGCACACAGTGGATGTGTTTCACTGCTGTATGGGTCAAAAAGGGTTGCATTTTAATTGACTGTGCCTTTCCGGATAAAAAATCTGTAAATATAGAGAACTTGCTTAGGACCTGTGCCCAATAATGGGTCCTCTGGTTGCAGATCTGAGACAAGACATCCAATAAGACCAGACTGTTTGGATGTCACATGCCTAGTTTCCAGTTTGATGGTCTGGTAGCAGGTAGGAGGAGAGGGCAGATGTAGGGCAGGCCTCCTTTCTGCCAGGCACATGGAGCTCCAGCCTCACTGGAGCCTCGAGGGGTTACTGCCCTGAGGAAGTGCAGGCTACCTCATGCCCACTTCACAGATGAAGATGTTGGAGCTCAGAGAGGTTAAATAATGTAGCCAAAGATAAGAAGCAAGGGAGTGGAATTTGTGATGTCAGATTTAGCACATGCCTTCTGCTTCCCTCTGCCAGGGCCACACCCTCTGCTGCTTTAATCTGAACTTGGATTTGGGGTGTGCACCTTGTTCTCCCCAGTGTGGCAGTTAAAACGTGCTGGCCAGGTTCCCCTGAGACAGGGGACAGCCATGGGTCGACCTCAGACTCTGACTGTGGCTGGGATATTTATTTTCTCTGTATGCTTTTTTTGACTTATTCAACAAATATATGTTGAGAACCTGCTAAGTGGTAGGCATTATTCTAGGTGCTGGGGATACATCAGGGAAGGGGACAGAGAAAATCCCGTCCTCATGGAGCTTAGAATATAGTTGGGACAGACCTAAAGTGTGGAAACAAAGAAGAGAACAGAAGGTCAGATGGTGAGGTATGTCATGGGCCCAGTGAAGCCAGAAGGAGGCTGGAGAGTTCTTGGCAGGGGTCGGGGTTGGGGGTTGGGGGTGGTGGTGATGGTTCACTTTCAAATGAGGATGTCAGGGGCATGTCTGTGAGATGGGGCCATTTGGGCAGAGACATAAATGGGGTTAGGGTGGGTGGTGTGGCCCCTTGCGGAGCCTGCACTCCAGGCAGAGGGAATGGCTAGTGCCAAGGCCCCGAGGTAGACACATGCTTGGGGACGGGGCTGGGGGTGCTGGAGGGCAGGGAGCAGGGACACACTGTTCTGTAAGTCATATGTCACATGGTAAGAATCAGGAATATGTTTCTCCTCTTAAAATGGATATAATCACTGCACTGCAGTGCAGTCCCTGGAGTAAAATTAAAGGTATGGTGTCTGAGTATAGGTCAAAGGAGAGGACATTAACAGCTCTGTGCTCCCACTCTCAATTGCTATGGTGATTGGACCTTAGACTGAATAACAATCACTCATCTCAGTACCTTTCTACCAGCTTGATCTGTCCTACTGGAGTGAACCTGTGAGAGTTTCTCGGCCCTCCTAGACATGGGTTTTGTGGAAGGCTAAATAACAGCCCAAAGACATCTACATCCTCATCCCAGGATTTGCAAATCTGTCCCTTTATGTGGTAAAAGGGACTTTGCAGATATGACCAAGTTAAGGACCTTGAGATGGGAAGATTATCCTGGACTCTCTGGGTGGACCCAAAATGTATTCACAAGGGTCCTTATAAGATGGAGGCTGAGGGAGATTGGATGCAAGAGGACAAGGCAATATGATGAAGCGGTGGTGCCATTAAAGATGCAGGAAGGGCCACATGCCCGGAAGACAGGCAGCCATCAGAAGCTAGAAAAGACAAAGAAACAGTGTCCCCCCCAGGGCCTCTAGGAAGAACACAGCCCCATCGACACCTTGATTTTAGCCCAATGAAACAAATTTCAGACTTCAGATCTCCAGAATGCTAAGAGAAAACATTTATGTTTCTTTAAGCCACAAAATTTGTTGTAATTTGTTAGCACCGCAATAAAAAGGTTTATGTTTGTTTTTTGTTTGAAAAGGCAATTTACTAAAAGCCTACTCAGCTCTGGCCAGAACTCATCATCTCATCTTTGAGAGTTCAAACACAGGGGATGCTGTGGTTTGTCAGGCGGAGGTGCACACTACCGGACTGTCAAGTTTAGGGGCCAAAGGTCCCAATAAGGAGCCCACTCTACTCAACCCCTGGGAGATGTCTGAAGTCTGCTATGTCTGAAAAAGAAGAAGTGGGACCATCAGAATCAAGCAGGAGGCCTAGGAAAAATGTGTCCTCATAGCAACTCTTAAGAACAAAAACCACACACAATTCCCCTTTGCAAATTTAAGGGGACGTGGTGAGGCTCCGAGTGGTTTGTATTATTAATAGGATGTAGAGTGTTAAGGTGAGCACGTAAGACAGATGTCTCTGAAGGGGAAGGCATAATGAAAAACCTGTGTGTGTGTGTGTGTCTAAGTCCTCAGTAGCAATACATTGAGAAAAGTCTCATGACCTTGGTTTATATCCAGACATTGTCACATTGTAGTGGCTGTGTGACCTAGACAAAGTTTCTAAACTTCTCTGTTCCTTAGTTTTCCCCCATGAAATATAGAGTGTCATTTATATCATAGGGTCATTATGTGCATAAAACTCTTTTTATTCTAAAATGCCCAGCAATTTGTACTTCATACATTTTGCTTGCCTGAACCTCTGTTTTGTTGTGGCCCACACAAGAGCCAGTGTGACCTGGTCAGGTGTTACAGAGAAGATTCAACTGATTCCAAGTCCAGAATGTATTAACCACCCCTTGGTTGTCTACTGTGGCAGTTCTGGAAAATGCTATTAATCAGCTGAGACCTCTGGATCCCCATGCAAATAAACACAGAAAGGGGTTCAGAGCATTTGTGCCAGGGGCTGATGGAAGTGTCCTGTATGTAGAGACTAATAGAATTGTAATCGAGGATGGATTGTACCACTTACTAGCTGAGTGTCCATAGGCTGGTCACTTAACAGCTTGGAATAGGTTTCTTTATCCATTTAATATAGAAGAATACTACTACTAATAAAATGATAAGAATAGTAATAATGAGGTAATAATAACAATAATAGTAAGAAGCCACCTCACAGAGATTTTGGGAGTATCAAATAAAATAAGAATGTTAAATCTTTTTAATGAAAATGCAAGGTAATACAAATATAAGACATAATTTTGATACGCCTATTAATGATGTGATATCCAATTTCACCTCTGTATTTAGGTTCATGGCATCCATCTCTGCTCCAGGCTGGAAACTGAAGTCAACCAACACATAATTCTGTCTGAGAACAGTGAAATATAAGCTCCTCATGGCTATAGCATACCTGCTTTTTTTTCTCATTTATGGACTGTCATTTAGGCTTTTAGGATTCTCTTGACAGCTTCCATCGGGCATTCCGCAAAGCAATAGGGTGAAATATCATTGCATTACTTGTCTCGTTCTGGAGCATTCCTTTTACCACACCCATGACCCCAGTCAAGTAATTCTTAGTGACGACCTTAGGATAGAAAGGAAAGCCATTTCTGATGGGCTAGGAGTGGGGGGAGAAGAGACAGGTGGCAACCACCTGTAAATGTAGATAAGGAATCAAGAGCTGCTCAGGTGGAAAAATGGGTGAGGTTTGGCTTTACTTTCATCCAGTCTGCAAGGACTGGGACCTTTCTGGATTTACGTACTGGTTGTGAAATAAGGTCCCAGAAGCCAAGGTGACCTTATGAAAACCCTCCAATTATTCCCTATTTCTTTCATCATTAAGTCTAAGTTCTTCAACACAGCTTCTTATGAACTTTTATGATCTGGCTTTGCCATCATATCCTGCCTCATCCCACCCCTCCATATGATTCCTCCATGAGCTGCCTATCCTGAGCACTTGGAGGCTGCTGTATCTGGAACACCATCCTCTGGCCCATGCCCTCCTCTAAACCAATTCCTTCTTCAGGTCTAAACTTCTCTAACATTCTTCTGGTAAGCCTTATTGAGTCCCCTGGGGTTGAATGTGTTTCCCCTCACTTGTGATCTATGTTATTCCATAACCAACTTGATCACCGCACCTATGAGAGTGTATGAAAATTGTCTGCGGGCACTTCTGTTTTATCCAATAGACCAGAAGATCCTTGAGGATGGAGATATATCCTGTTGGTGGTTTTATTTCTACAGCACCCAACAAAAGTTGGCCCAAGCTCAGTATTGGTGTAATGGAAGAATGAACACATGCTGTCTTGAGAAATGGGTAAAATACTCAGTGCACTGAGGAAAGTTCCCATGCACAAAAAGAAGCATGGCAAATGGAAATATTCAAAAAATGGGCCATGATTACATATGAAAGTTGAAAAAAGGATCAATTGAATAAAATCCAGGGATAATCATCATAATTAAAGAATGGAAAACACGGGATGCACAATGAATGAAGAAAACATGACTAGATACAGGATAAAGAATCGAAAGACCTTCCAAAATACACACAGATCAATGGAATGGAATGGAAAACCCACAAATGGCCCTCAACCATATGGTCAATTAATCTTCAACAAAGCCGGAAAGAATATCCAATGGAAAAAAGATAGTCTCTTCAACAAATGGTGTTGGGAAAATTAGACATCCACATGCAGAATGAAACTTTCTTACACCATCCACAAAAATAAATTCAAAATGGATGAAAGACCTAAATGTGAGATAGGAAATCATCAAAATCCTAGAGGAGAGTACAGGCAGCAACCTCTTTGAGATTGGTCATAGCAACTTCTTACTAGATATGTCTCCTAAGGCAAAGGAAATGAAAGCAAAAATAAACTGTTGGGATTTCATCAAAATAAAAAGCTTCTGCACAGTGAAGGAAACAATCAACAAAACTAAAAGGCAATATTCAGAATGGGAGAAGATATTTGCAAATGACATATCTGCTATAGGTTTAGTATCCAAAATCTATAAAGAATTGATCAAACTCAACACCCAAAAACCAAATAATCCAGTTTAAAAATGGGCAGAAGACATGAATAGACACTTTTCCAAAGGAGACATCCAGATGGCCAACGGGCACACGAAAAGATGCTCAACATCACTCATCACTAGGGAAATACAAATCAAAACTACAATGAGCTATCACCTCACACCTGTCAGAATGGCTAAAATTAACAACTCAGGAAACAACAGGTGTTGGTGAGGATGAGGACAAAGGAGAATCCTCTTACACTATTGGTCAGAATGCAAACTGCTAAAAAAAGAAAAAAGAATGCAAACTGGTGCAGTCACTCTGGAAAACAGTGTGGAGGTTCCTCAAGAGGTTAAAAAAAGAACTACTCTATGATCCAGGAACTGTGCTACTGGGTATTTACTCAAAGGACACAAAAATATTGATTTGAAGGGATACAAGCACTCTGATGTTTATAGCAGCATTATCAACAACAGCCAAATTATGAAAAGATCCCAAATGACCATCAGTTGATGAATGGATGAAGAAGATGTGGATATATATATATATATATATATATATATATATATATATTATGTATATAATGATGTGATTATGTGTGTGTGTGTATATATATATGTATATACATATAAAATCAAAAAAATGAAACCTTGCCATTTGCAACAACATGGATGGAGCTATGTGAAATAAGTCAGAGGAAAGCGAAACAAAACTGATGAATGTAGGGGCAAAAAAGAAAGAGAGGCAAACCAGAAAACAGACTCTTACCTACACAGAACACACTGAGGGATGCTGGAGGGGAGGAGGGTGAGGAGTGGGCTGGATAGGTGATGGATTAATATACAGGGCACTTGTCATGATGAGCACTGGATGTTGTATATAAGTGATGAATCATGAAATCCTACACCTGAAACTAATATTACACTGTATGTTAAGTAACTGGAAATTATGTAAAAACTTGAAAAAAGGACAAAAAAGAATCAAAAGACCAAAATCAAATGGGTCTAGACTGAATGGGGGGCAGAAAAGAAACGAGTACGTAGAAGAGAGAGAAGAATAGCAATGAAGAACTGTGTGTCCCTTCCCGGCTGTAGACTGTTAGCATTAGCGGTTAAAAATGATGAGACCTAAGGTACTTTGTTCTGAGATTGAGAATGGAAATGAAGGTAGTGACTTTTCCTTTAGAATCCCTAATTAGTTAGAATATCCTTGACCCAATTTTAGTTCCCAGAGGAAACCCCGTGCAGTTCAGAGACCTTCGTCCTCCAGAAAAACAGCCAGACAGGAGTCCCCGGGGTTAAGCCCATGGCTCTCTGTTCATGAACCCACCACAAATGCAGACTGTGTTAAGCCATATGGCCCTCTGTTTTAGTGACTGGAACCCAATCGCCGTGTGTGGGAATATGGCACAGCACACTGTTTAAGTAGCAGATCACAAACACAACATTTGATTGGGCTGTGCAGGCCCCTGTTTAGTAACCAGATCACTAACATGGCACTTGGGTAAGTTATGCTTCCTTGTGCTCATCTCACCAAGTCACAACGAAGGCATGTGGTCAGGAATTACAACTCTGTTTTAGTAACCAAATCACAAACATGGCACATGGGTAAGTGGTATAACTTTCCAATTTAGGAACCAGATGACAAACTCAGGCTGTGGTTAAGCTGTAGCCTTTCCCTCTTAATACTCAGATCACACACGGAGCAGGTGGCTTTGCCTCTCAGATCACAAATTGAGCACACAGCAAAGCTGTGCAATGCTACATTTATTGGATTCAATTATACATCTCGACCTCATCTTTTAAAATTTTATTTGTTGCCTATGAAATTTTAATCAGCTAAAGATAAACATTTTATAGAAACAAGACAACTGAGGCCATAAAATAAGCAGCTCCATATAAACACTTGAAAAGGCAAGTTGAGATCATGTCAGGAAAGTTAGGGAGTTGAGATGAAGGACTCTGGAGCAAACCCACCAACCCTGCTGGATTTGGTGATGAGAGGGCATCAGAAGAGCAGTGGGATAGACCAAGGCCATTTCATTACAAGCTCTTTGCCACTGTGGACTGTCACATCAGAGGGGAACTGGGTGTTATAATTTGAATAATTGCAAAACAAATTCTTACTCTCTATACTTCAAATGGAGTATATCCTGGCTCCAATGGTGTAGGCCTTGGCCATGTGACTTGCGTTGGGCAATAAGAAGGTAGAGAAGTAGCATAAGCAGAGGCAGCTGGGCACACCTTCTCGTACCAATAACACCTCAGTGCAAAAATCTTTCCATGAGTTTCTGCTGACTGGGCCCAGAATGAAAACAAGTGGGACAGACGGGAACCCAACTCGTGCTGGAAGCAGAACTTCCCAGCTGACCCTCGGCTTGGATTAATTGACTCCGCAGACCCAGAACATCATTGTTAAGTGCCTCTGATTACATGCCACTGAGTTTTGGGGGTGGTTTCTTGTGCAGCATTGTTGTGCAACATTAATTGATACACTAGGAATTTCCAAGGGCACGAGTAACCACACCACGGGAGCAGGAAGCAGAACAAAAGAAAAGCCCACACAGCTGGATGTGGCTCTGAGTGAAGGTCGGGTCTAACAGAAAACAGGAGAAGAAAAGCTGACCCAGATTCTGCCTCTACCCTTTGCAGAGAAGCAGCCCCAAAGAGAGGGACTTCCCTGAATGCACCTGCCATGTTCTTGGCTCTCCCCCCACCCAAAAATGTTGCTGGCTCAGAGATTCACGCCAGTTTATTGCAAATTCTATTCCGTTATTAATCTTAACTTTATGCAATGGATGGGTGTACTGGAGAAAATGAACACACAAAATTTGCAACCTGTGAAAAGAATTCAAGAAAAAAAAATCCTACAAAAATTGCAGGAGAACCAAGCACTTTGGAAACTGAAGAAAACATACTTTTGAAAAACACAGGGAATAAAAGTAAACTTTACACAGAAATTGCTTTGTGCTCCTCACGGTACTCTTATATCCAAATAGTTGTTGATTAGATGGAAATTAGTTAATATATGAGAAGTAATGTTTTAAAAATCTAATAACACCATAGCGGAAATGACAACAGAAGCAGTAAAGAGCAAGATTTGTAGAAGAGAAAATAGACTTCATGAATCAGATAGCAAAATAAATATCATTAGCTCTGACATACAGAAATAAGGATTCGAGGATGAAAAGCATAGGAGAGAAGATGATAAATACAAAGGACATAGAATAGAGACATACAGAAAACCATTCTTTCTCTCTTTTTTTAAGATTTTGTTTATTTATTTGACAGAAAGAGAGAGAGAACACAAGCAGAGGGGGCAGGAGAGGAAGAGGAAGAAGCAGGCTCCCCACTGACCAGGGAGCCTGGCACAGGGCTTGATCCCAGGACCCTGAGATCATGACCTCAGCTGAAGGAAGAGGCTTAACCGACTGAGCCACTCAGGCTCCCCAAAAACCATTATTTCTGAAGAAGAATCAAGAAGACATAGAACAGAAGCAATAACCAAAACTTTTTAACAAAATTTATAATAATAAAAATATATAATAATAAAAAATACTTCCTAAAACTTTAGTTCTTTAGATCTTTAGGGCTTATCATGAATCATGAAAGATACCAACACTTGGACATATCTTGGTGACACGTTTGAAATGCAAAAATAAAGAAAAAAAAATTCTGCAAAACATCTAGGCATAAAAAGTAGGTTAATTTCCAAGTAAGAAAACCAGGCCCTCTTGGACATGTCCTGTGCAAGTCTAAACTCTAGGAGACACTAGACAGATATCATCAAGATTTTAAGGGAAAATGCTTTTACTTAAGAATTTGACACCTAGCAGGTTTGATTCATCTTCAAAGACAACAGACCTCATAACAGCTCAGAAAGCATAAAATCTACCACCTTTCCTAAACAAATGATTTAAAATGTACATCAGCCCACTAAGAGATGAATAAAATAAGGAGTTTGGGAATGAGGAGAGCAGGATATAAACAAACTTTCTGAGAACTGAAACCATCCAATCTAAAATTTAATTTAAAATAAATATTACAAACGTGACTATAAAGCAAAATGCAAGTAAGGTGGCTACTTCTTAAAAAAAAAGACATAATATGAAATGCCAATAATTTAACAATAATAAATTGGATCTAAATCCCATTTTGCATAAACAAAGATCAAGAAGTAAAAACAGGAGAGATAAGCAAGGAGGAAAAAAGTACTAATTTTTTTCCTATGAAATCTGAGGTTGTGATGCCCCCAGCTTTGTTCTTCTTTCTCAAGATCGCTTTGGCTATTTGGGGTCTCTTGTGCTTCCACACACAGATTAAAATTGTTTGTTCTAGCTCTGTGAAAAGTGTTGTTGGTATTTTGGTAACAATTGCATTAAATCTATAGATTGCTTTGATGGCATGAACATTGTGGACATTAGAACAATATAGGTTCTTCCAATATTTAACAATATTAGCTATCCCTGAACATGGGATATCTCTCCATTTTTTTGTCTCATCTTCAATTTCTCTCATCAGTGTTTTTTTTTTTTTTTTTCATCAGTGTTTTATACTTTTGGAGTCTAGGTATTTCATCTCCTTGGGTATTTTTATTCTGAAAAAAAAAGTACTAATTTCTTTATTTAAATGAGGACAGAGTTCTTATTTAATTGCATTGGTTAGTAGATTAATGTTAAATGATAGTTGTGTTAATAGGCTTATGTATCATGATATTTATTTTAATGGAAGTGCTGTGTCTAATTGCATTTTTTTCTCCAAATTTTGTTCTGTAGAAGATAGTTCCAGGAAGTGAAGCACTCTTCTAAAAATTATTACATAAATAAATAGACTTTCACTGTAAACATGAATGAGAAATATGGCATATGATTTCCCCTACTGAAAATGACAAATATAATTAGTATCAATGTTTCTGAGCAGTCTTGTAGTTAAAAGATCAGATTAATTTTTTATATTTTAGTGTTTGCTAATAGTTAAACAGGGAAACCTTTTCTTAGGTAATATTGTTATAGATATTGAGGTTGTCTCCACCCCATCCTGTCCCTGGTGGGCATGTGACTCACTTTTGACCAAAGAGACATGCTCTGATGCCTGATGGGGGTCCTGGGAAACATTTTGTCCTAGAGAAAGAGGGTCACAGAAAGAGATGGCCCCTCCTTAAGCTCTGGGCATTGTCAGGTTTAGATGTAATGTCTGGAACAGCTCCAGTCATCTCGTTACTTGTATGAAGATGACATTGTTCTAGTTATCATGGTTTGTCTCTGCTCCACAATGTCTGAGGTCTATTTGGAAAGACTTGAAAGCTGGGGTGACTTGACAGTGGGGGCTGAATCCTTTAAAGGCTTGTTCACTCACAAGTCTGGCAGATCCAAGGAAGATTCCAAGACTAGGATTGCCAAGGATGGAGCCTATGCATTGCCTCTTCACGTGGCTTAGCTTCCTCACAGCATGGTGACCACAACATGGCAGGTAGCTGGACTTGCTACATGGAAACTCAAGGCTCCAAGTGGTAGTATTCCAGCAACAAGGTAGGTGCTGCATGGCCTTTCTGACCTAGCAGTGGAGAGCACACAACATCACTTCCACTGCATTCTGTTGCTTAAAACAAGTCCACCAGACTCAAGGGAGTGAGAAGGTGGACCACCTATCTTTGGGAGAAATTGCCAAGGTCACATTGCAGAACATGTAGTGCTATGGCCCTAGTTGGAGAATACCATCTATATAGGTAGCAACACGGAGGAGGCAGAGGAGAGGTCAAAGCTACTGACTCAACCAACCCTGAAGCTCATTCAATTCCAGACTTCTGTTTACTGAGGTGTTTCCTTAACTCTTTAAGCCAGTTCAAATTGGTGTTTTTGCTACTTGCAACAAAAGCCTTCTAACAGAAACAGATATTAATATCCTGCAGAGCCAAGTGCGTGAAGAAAATTGTCCAGAGAACGCTAGTGTACTGGCAGGGGATACAGACATTCTTGGCAGGGAGACCTGTGATTTAATTGCTGTGTCTTTTTGGGTATTTACTGAACCTCTCAGAGCTGAGCCTCAGTGTCTTTATCTGTAAGTGGGAATAATACTACTAATAGAGTTGTAGGGAGGACGGAATGAACCTGCATCTGTGAAATGCTTATTGTGTTATTGTGCCTGGCACAGGGGAAACAGTAAGTGACCACCCTCACTAACACTGTTTTGCCATTAAGTATGTGGCAGTATTTTGGGGGCAAAACACATTTAGGATGTAATCTTTGTATATTTTACAGGATGTGTGTGTTAGGTTTTTATTGAAGTAATCTCCACCACCACCACCACCCACCCCCCGCCACCCAAAGAATGCCCTTGTCAAAGAAAAAAAAATCATGGAAGACTGTGTCACAAAATGACCGCCAAAAGATCTCCATTGTCTTAGTGGAGGAATTCTGCAAAAAGCAGAAACTCATCTGAAGTGAGTTAAGCAACAAACAGGGGCTGTTTTAGAAGGATACAAAGGAAGGGGATGACACCAAGTCCTGGGAGAGGAAGTGAGGGATAGGACGGTAGTTCGCAGGACCCACGGGCAACAAGGGCTGCCGTGCTCCCTAAAGACACTAAGAGCAGAACATATGGACCACCATCTTTCCCCAGAAGGCAGCTCCTGTTCCCTGTCCCTCCCTGGACTCATAGACCTTCAATTCTTTCTGTTTCCCTGTGTTCACAGGAAGAGGCCTGAATGACCACTCAGCTCATGCTAACAACCTGAGCATAATCATGGAGGGCCAACTGCAACAAGACCGACACCTCCCAGCCCATCCAGGTCTAAGGCTCGCTCTGGGTTCTGGATGTTACCTGAGGGAGAGGTGCCTGGCTCACATCTCTGTGGAGAGACTGGGGTAGGCTGGGCATACTAGGCCATGTGTCTGCCTTGGAAGGGTAGGATTCACTGGGTGTGACATTTGGAGAATCACAGCTTGAGCATGGGAACTCGGATGATTCAAGAAAGAAATGCCATGCCGCCCTGCTGGGGATGCTCGTGTCTCCCAACAAGTGGGGGCTCTGCACTGTCCCACTAGCCGACTCCGACGCACTGGGTGTCCCTTTCAAAGTTCTCCTTGGATGTTGACAGCTGCCATTTTGTGTGGGTTCCCAGAGACTCAGAATCCATCCTCAGGGGACTCAACACTTGTTTCAGAAAATCAGGGGATGAGTCAGAGCTCTTGGTATTTTGCCCCTGTGGCTTAGCTGATTTCTTCCTGGGATGCTGGCAGCATGGTTGGTGGCATAAGAGCAAGATGTCCAAGTTTACAGTCAATTCTAAATTAAGAAAACCTCAGTGCATCCTGGAATCCTGCCAGAGAAATGCACCGGTACATTAGCTTCTCTGCTTTCATTTGCAGGCTTTCCGAATGCCAGCAAGCTGTGCTTGTTATGGAGAGCTTTGATAACACGCTAATACACTTAGCAAGGTAAAAATAAATAATAGGGCCTCTTGGAGCTTTCCTGGCTTTGAACCCTATAACTATGAGTACTTCTGTAAGTAATTATCCCAAACAGCCTACAGGTCCTTCCCTGCACCCCCAGCATCGCCTAACATCCCAGTTCTATCTCCTTGGAATTACATTTAGGTTATAACATAAATACATTAGAAGGTAATAATGCATTTTAACCTAACTGAAATCTATTTAGATTTTATCTGCTTTACGATGTTACTTGGAAAATCATTGAAGGAAAATCCCGGACACCCAGAAGTCTAGGGTGATGAAAGGGGGTTTAATTTGCTCTCCGCTGGGCACAAACTAATAAAGACAGAGATGTGAGGATGGGCATGTTCCAAGCACAAAATGTGAGTAAAAAACATGATTTATAGTAATCTGATCCTTTGTGATTTCTACATCTTATTCTTATTCCCCTCCACTCGTGATTAACAAGGAGACAGTCACCTTCTCCCTCTTTAAATATCTCTTTTCTGTGGTTCCTGAAGATCTCTTAGAAGTTGGGGCAGTTTGCAAGTGCACTGGACCACCATTCTGACTCAGCAATACAGAGAGAGCCAGCCAGCCACACCAATGCACCAATCATGAGTAAGAATACGATTTTTTTAAAAAAAAAAATCAGTCCTTTCTACATTTAAAAAATAAATGTTTTAGAAATATAGATTGTCTTCATTTTGTTCTTTCAGTTGGAATTGTGCTGGGCTCTGCGAGTCCTGGAAGGTTGGTCTAAGCAGCCAGGATGCTGAAGCAGCCCACTTGCTCAGGGCTTCTCTAGCGACAGCAGAGACTTGGAGTGCTGAGATGCTGGAGGCAAGGACAACCTAGTTCTAAGCCAACAGGACTTTGCAGCAGAGACTGCTTGCTGCCTAACTACTATCTACTCTCCCCTTCATCCTATACTGTTGGGGTGGTTGAGTGCCAAGACTTTCACAGATATATGTAAAAGCAGTGGGTAGAATTTGAGGGGAGCTCTTCAATAGGAAGTCATGGAATCTGGCATCCTTTTCTGTTCCTCCCTCCTCTTACTTTTCCTTCCTGCCTAGTCCTAATGGCTGGAGCTTCAGCAGCCATTTTGAGACAATGAGGGAAAGAACAAGCAAATTGCAGAGACCCCTAGTCCTGACAACCTTAAACTGCTGGACCAACAGCAAACATTGTTTCCTCTGACCATCTCCTTAGGTGAGAAAAATAGTTCCTTATGTGCTTATGTCATTGTAATTAGCACCCTTCACAGGCAGGCAAATGCAATTTCCATCTCATGCACACTCTGTCTTCCATAATAGGCCAAAAACTAGGGTTGGACGAATCCAGCCCTGGTTGCTATTTACTTCAGCAGGATCAAGTGGGCTTTCTGGTGTCACAACCATGCTCCAGGAGCAAAACCTCGCAATTCCTATCTCTGTTTATTGTTGATGATGTTGCCAGCGTGTGGTGACCACAGTTTTTCTCCAGAAAAACTTCCAGGGAAAGGAAAGAAAACATCAAACTGATTCTGACAAGGCTTTTCTGGGTGGAGCAAGAATTAACTCACTGTTGGAATCACTAGGGAAACTGGCATCTCTAAATCCAAAGAATCTTAAAAAAAGAAAAAAAAAGATTTACTTATTTATTTGAGAAAGAGAGCGAGAGAGCACCTGTGATTGGGGGGAGGGGCAGAGGGAGAGGGAGAAAGAATCTCAAGCAGATTCCCTGCTGAGTGCAGAGCCTGATGCAGGCCTCTGTCGCATGACCCTGAGGTCATGACCTGAGCTGAAACCAAGAGTCAGACGCTTAAATGACTGAGCCACCCCCTTAAATAGTCTTTATTAACTGACTCCCCCAAAGGTTCAGAGAGAATTAGGGAGGGGGATAGTCACCAACTAAAATCTGCTGGCAAGTCTGGTAATGGGGACAGCCAGACCAAGCTACCTGTCCATGTAAAGCCCATTTTTTAGGTGACCAGGCCTTCCTGAATTTTGACTTTTTCCAGATTTTAATGATTTGATGCAGTAGGTTTCTGACTCCATCCCATACTATCGTGTGAGCATCTGTTCCAGGTAACAGCCCAGTTCTGTCACTAGAAACACTATGGTGTTGTTAAGTGGTAAAGAGCACAGACTCTTAGCCAGATTTCCCAGATTCACATCTTAGCTTGACTTTTAACAGCCCTGTGGACTTAGGGCAAGACACTTAAGCTCCTGCTCCTCAGTGCTGGCAACTATAAAGCGGGCATGAAAATAATGCTGTAGGATGGTTATGAGGATTAAGTAAACAGTGCCTGGCACCCCTGTGTGATAAGTGACGTAAGTACAATATTTTCATTTATGACAGAGGGCTCCGCAAGGTTCTTTATGGTGACATTAAGCCCCACTTTGCTCATTTGTAAAATGGGGACACTATGGAGCTAATCCATACGTTCACCTCTGGGGCTGCTGCGACAAGAGGCGAGGTAAATGCCTGGCACACTGCCTTGCACCAGCAGGCCCTCGATAAATGTTACCTTCTTCCCCTGCCTCCTCTTTTCCCTCGTGCTGTCACTGAAGCCTATATGACAGATGGCCTGAGTGTGCCCAGCGTGCTTTATTCCGTGGATTGCTATTTAAGGGAGGGAGGAACCAGGGTGAGGGCAGCAGATGAGACCCTAATACGGAGGCTCCTCCGGCCTTGACCTCAGTAGCTTTGTAGCTGACAGTGCATTCGGCATCCTGGTGTTGACAGGGATGGGCCTTAACGGTGGGAGAGCGCTGCCACTTTTGCAGAAGGAGCACATGGTGATTTGTCTTTTTTTCTTTGTCAGGCGAGTTAAAAGAGAGGATGCCTAGTTTTCCTGGGGTGGAAAAGCTGGATTTCTGAAGCTCTACACTTAGGGTGGATTCCTCACAATAGGATCTACCTCCCCCCTGTCTGGTGTCCCTCCTTCACCACAGCTGATATTTGCTCTTCGCGGGGAAAAGGTTTTAAGCCAGGCCCCATTTCTTCTCATTTAGTCTTACCTGACTCCTTTATAACAACCCAAAACTGTGATGTCATAGGACACAACTTGGGCTCCAAGTTAATGCTCTGCTCACCCTGGAAAAGCTGGCTCATGGATGGCTGGCTTCTCGAGTGTAAATTTGGTATCAAGCATTAGAATATCCATAGGCAGAAAAATAACAAAAGAAGAAATAATTTAGTCATTTAAATCGGAACAAACTCCCAAAATATCTTCTTGTTATCACTTTGATGAATCAGACTCCAGAGTTCTTAGGGAATATATCAAAATAGCTAATTAAAGTTTTTAATATGCTGGGGAGGGATTAATATGAAATGGACTAGAGTGAGAGAGGGAGCCACAGCACCCGAGCAGGAGGGCACAAGGCAAGAAAAAGAAAAGAATCTGGACTAAGAAATGGTGGTGAAATGGGTTCATTGTCAATAAGTATGGGACCTAGGGGGTCAGTCTTCTGCATCAGGCTCCCTGGATAGAATCTGCTTCTCTCTCTGCCTGTGTCTCTGCCTCTCTCTGTGTGTCTCTCATGAATAAATAGATAAGATCTTTTTTTAAAAAAAGTATGAAATAGTATCATACAGTAAATTCTGCCTTGATGTTAGGATCTATGGTTTATTGGAAACATCACACATTATAAACAGGAGACAACACCCCCCCCATCTGAGCTCTGTAATGTGCCTTATTAATTTAGTTTCACAATGCTTCTGTCTCCTCATAAAGCAAGCAGGGTCCCAAACTCCATGCTAAGTCCGAGCATTTGATATTGGACATCCACACTGACAGACGTCACTCCTCCCCTTCGGCACACACTTGACCTGCCAGAAATAAGGGATTGAGGAGAGGGTCTGCACAGGGTTTCCCTCACACGTGAGTTTTTCCTGAGGTGTGGTCCAGCCCTGGGTGCCTATATAGCCTACCCCGTCTTGACTTTCAGAAGCTGGCATTCAATGAAAACAAAGTCTTGACATCTTGGCACTGTCCATGCCCAGGTCCTGGTCTTGCTTCGGCCTTGCCCTCTGCCTCCTGACCTCTGTGTAAGACTCCGGACTTCCTCTCTAGTCCTGAACCCTATTGCAGGGGTTCAGCAGCACAGTTGGGGACCTTGTTAGAAACGGAGGGACTCAGGGGGTGGGGCCCAGCACCCAGAAACTGGGTATTCTGATTCATGACTTCAGGTGCTGCCCTGGGTTTTCCTGCTGGGTTTAGATGGCACTATCCAGGATCCCATCTGCTTCTGATCACTGTGAGTAACCACAGTGAGTGACTACACAGGAAGGGAGCTAATCCTAGTAATGACTGGGACATTTAGGATATACCAACAAAGAATCACCCTGAGAAGAAAAATGGCCTTCTTACTGGGTATATATTAATGTCAAGGGCTGAAACTTAAGATCCCTCAAATGGTGTACTTTTTGCAATTCTGATTCTCTTATTTTACAGAGATTAGAGGACCCTTGGGAGATGTGAGGCTGAGGTTATAGCCAGAACAAGGTCCTGTCCATGGCTGTGAAAGTAACAACACCACTCTGTTGTTTGCTGATCAGGAAAGGCACCAAGCACTGCTCTTGAGCAGCTGTATTAGTGAGGGTTCTCCAGACACACAGAACCAACAGGAGATACATATACATCTCTTATTTATTATAAGGTATTGGTTATTCAATTCAATGTAAGGAACGGGTTCATACAATTCTGGAGGTGGCTGACATGACCCAAGATCTGCAAGGTGCTCTGGCAAAAATGGAGATCCTGCACAACTGATGGTATAGTTCCAGTCTGAAGGCTCAAGATTTAGGATGATCTCATATTTCAATTCACGTCTGGGGGTAGGCAAAAAATGATATCCCAGTTAGAAAACAAGCAGGAGGAGATCTCTCTTACTCAGCTTTTATGTTCTATTCAGACTTCCAAGTGAACTGATGAGGTCCACCCACATTAGGGAGGACAGTCTGCTGGACTCCGTCTACTGATTCAAAGATTCATCTTGTCCAAAAACACCTTCATAGGCATGCACAGAATTAATATTAGACCAAATATCTGAGTACACCGTGGCCCAGTCATGCTGACGCATAAAATTAACCATCACAGAAGTGAAGTCAGTTTTAAGTATGACAGTAAGAGTAGACATTCTAGGAGAGGGATAGAAATTCCACTTCCTCTATATTGTTTTTGTTAAGAAAGGACTTCAAACTGTGTCAGATAAGTCAGAAATGAAGCATACTCCCATAGTCAGAAGAAAGGGTGATAGATTCTCCTCCTCAGGACTGCACCAAATTTATGCTTTGCTAATCAAATTTGGTGCCAGCAGCCATCTTGAAACTAAGTGGCCTCTTCAGTACAAGAACCAATTTTGGAAACCTATTTACACCCAGAAGGCCAAAGGGGAAGATGAAGAATCCATTTGCTCTGTGCCCTGAAATCACCAACCAAGGCTAGACCTTTCCTCTTGGAAGGATAAACAGGACAAAAAAAAAAGAATATTGCAAAGAAAATTTCTACACAGTAAAAAGAGAGGTAGCCACTGGGGTTAGAGCAAAGGAGAGAGAGAAGTTTCCTTACAGGAAAAAAAGCTCACAAAGCATTTATTTTGTGTTCTTAGTGAAATACACACACATACTCACACCACAAAATTGTATCTATGAAGCAAAAGTTATGATTTAAGACCGTGATAAAAAAATTTTTAAGTTAAGAACAAAAGGGAATTCATCAAGAGGAGTAAAAGAAACTCAAGGGATTTTAAAACATAATAGAAAAAACAGCAGGAGAGATAATAAAGAACAGGGCCAATGATGTTTAAATTCCAACTCAGGTTACAGAAAACAAACTTGGAAAGCTTACCAGAAATGCAGACCGAAAGAACAGAGGTGAAAATTATGATAACCTGGCCTTGGATTGCTTGTCAATAAATAGCATAGCTGAAGAGGAAACCAGAAGATAAGCCATCATCAAGAACATAACAAAATACATGTCAGCAGATTGACAGAGTAAACTATTGCTCATAGAAATTTTAATAAGAAAATACTCCAAGACGACCAGACACAGTGTCGCTGCACAAAATTCAGCACCTTCCCATCATCAATGATAACTCATTAGTAAACATAGTGGTAAAAGAGATGCCATTTATTACAGAAAAATTTTCAAGTACCTAGGAGTGAATCTAAGAAGAAACTATTAAAATAGCTATAAAGGCCATAAAAATCTATAATAAAGCAAGAGAAACAGTGTATTCATGCATGAAAAGACTTTCTATTTTAAATATATCCATTATGAAATTAATGAACCATTCAATTCAATCCCAATCAAAACCCAAACCAGATTTGTCGGGGAAATATTAAATTGATCCTAAAATGTGTATGACAAGGAAAATAAGCAGGAAGAGCCAAGATAAAAAATAAGAGCAGAGACTTGCACTACCAGATATCCAGATATACTGTAAACCTGCATGGTATTGTATGCTAACAAAAATAGAGTCTACTTGACTCTGGGAAACAAACAAGCCTTAATAGCTTTTGGAAGGGGAGGTGGGTGGGGGGATGGGGTGACTGGGTGATGGGCACGTGGGGGAGGGCGCTTGATAGGATGAGCCCTGGATGTTATACTATATGTTGGCAAATTGAATTTTTATAAAAAAACAAAATGGAGTCTAGATCAGTGGAACAGATTATGGAGTTCAGAAATATGCCAAATATATATAAGGATTTAGCATGAAGGTGGCATTTCAAATCATTTAGGTTAAGGATTCAGTGGAGTTGGGACAACTGCCTATCTATTTAGGATGTAAAAAAATTACATACTTATAATATTTATAAAAATAAGTTCAGGCAGATGAAATATACATAAATTCTTTAAAAAAGCAAATATAATACATATAGAATTATATAAAATAATTATTGTATTATTAATATAGTAACATATATAAATATAATTATAAATATATATTGAGATAAATATCTTAAACCAGACAAAAACAATAGCCAGAAGGAAAAGATAAAGAGCTTTACCGACTGAAAATTTAAAACCTCTGCATGGTGAAAGCTCTTTGCAACATAATCAGCAGGGATTAGCCTCTAGACTATGTGAAGGGAGCATGAATAGAAAAGGATGGGTTAATCAAGAGTAAAGTGACTACCAGAGGAGGAAATATGAGCAGCTACCTCATATATGAAAAACTGTTTATCCTTTTTAGAAGCCAAAGCAATGAGAATTAAAAATATGTTATTTTTAATCTATCCAGTTGGTAAAAAAATTTAACATTTGATGGCATTGCTGGTTGGAGAAAATGTGGTGAGAAAAGGTCTTCTATTTTGGGACAGCAACTGTTAAGGGTGATTTGACAGTATCTATCAAAGTTGAAAATGTTGCAAAGCCTATAACATACCAATTTGACTTCCCTGTATTTCCCTAGAGAAACCATCCCAGGTGTGTGCACATAGAGGCAAGAACAGGCAGGTTTCCTGTAGGATTTTTGTAAAAGGAAGAAAACACTGGAACTCAGTGTCTATTAACAAGAAAATGGCCAAGTAAAATACATGATCTCCTTAATATGGAATCTGCACAACAGTTTAAAAGATATGACTGCTCAATATACTGACAAATTGTTGAGTGAAGTAAAAACAAGAATTCTATGAGGAGTCTGGGTGGCTCAGTTGGTTAAGCATCTGACTTTTGATTTTGGCTCATGTCATGATCTCAGTGTCCTGAGATGGAGCCCTGCATCAGGGTCTGTGCTGAACATGGAGCCTGCTTGAGATTCTCTCTCTCCCCCTCCCTCTCCCCTTCTACTAAAATAAATGAATGAATGAATAAATGAATAAATGAATAAATAAATAAATAAATAAATAAATAAATAAATAAATAAATAAAATTTTTAAAAAAGAATGCTAAATGAGCATGGTATTATTTATGGAAAGAGGAAAAAACTCAAGTCGTACTTTTTCCTGGGATTAAACACAGTGGAAATTCTAAAAGGATCCATACTGAGGTGATAATAGTGATTAGCTAGCTCTAGAGACTCCCAGGGTTGGCAGGTGCATGCAGTCGTGAGGTGGATGCACACACAGCAGCATGGCTAATTCTTAAAAGTACAGATTAAAGGGACAGAATGAAATTGATTGTGTCAATTTTG
Organism: Nyctereutes procyonoides; assembly: GCF_905146905.1. Classification (NCBI taxonomy): domain Eukaryota; kingdom Metazoa; phylum Chordata; class Mammalia; order Carnivora; family Canidae; genus Nyctereutes; species Nyctereutes procyonoides. Next base: position 76,281,429 of record NW_026575126.1, read on the forward strand.
ACTACTACTGTATCCCTGTGCCTAGAATAGTGCCTGGCATATACTAGGTGTTCAGTAAGTATTGAAATGAATGAAAAACAATACTATTTATGTCTGTGAGGAGTGCATGCACTCAAAACAAAAATACAACCTTTACCCTAAGAGGCACAGTAAAATGGGGTGGAGGCAAAACAGAAGTAGGAAAAGGAAATAAATTAATTAATAAGAGGGAGGTTTTTCATAAGGATCTGAGGTGATGTGTCATATACTGAGAAATATGATTAATTCAACTCGGTGGCCGATGCACAGAAACCAACAAAAGTATCTGAACTGGCAGGAAAGTAAGAGTTCTCCAAACTCTAAGTGCAGGCAGGAATCCAGAAAATTAAGGAGAGCTCTGGGCTGTCTTTCTTCCTAAGAGAGTCTGCCAATCCTCATGGCCTTAAGCCATGGCTATGATGAGCCTGCACAAATCAGGGATAGGAGGCAAAACCTGCGGACCATGTCAGAAAAAGAGTCTATTAAGAAGTTCTGCAAAGGGGGACCTGGGTGGCTCAACAGTTGAGTGTCTGCCTTTGGCTCAAGTCAGGATCCCAGGGTCCCAGGATCGAGTCCCACATCAGGTTCCCCGCAGGGAGCCTGCTTCTCTCTCTGCCTGTGTCTCTCATGAATAAATAAAATCTTAAATTTTTTTTTCATAATTAGAAAGAAGTACACTTACTTCTTAAAGTATACTTTATACTTCTTAAAGTATAAAGAAGTATACTATAGCAATCGAAAAGTTACTTTGAACAATGAAGATTGGCAGTTTCACAGTAGACAATACAATGAAGTGCAGCACACCTTGCCAAATCACTCTCAAAAGATTACAGAAAATTCCAAACTTGGAGATGCTATGTGGCTGATTCATTTGTTGTGAATGTCTACCACTCAGGGGGTGATACCTGTCAGGATTTGAAGAGAAACTATTTCATGTGAAGCTAAACAGAATTTAATTAAGAAAGAAAAAGAAACTATGGCTTCACTAAATATGAATAGCACAAAGTCTCAGAATTCTTTGATACATGTCAACATTATGCTGTAATTCTAAACAATGCTAAAGCTGTCATGACAAGGGGTATATATTGTAAAAAGCTGCGTGTTGTTTGGAGGTTCTGTATAAAGAATTGCTAATGGCTGAAAGTGATTTAGAACATTCTTTATATCAAATGTGAATATATTTTAAACTCAAACTTTGTACTAGTAAGAAAAAAGTGATATATAATTGCGTGCGTTGATATATGCCATGGGCAGTTAATGATAAACCTGTGCTTTAAAGCAGTGCTCAAAGTGTGGTCAGTCACAGGAGCATCGCCATCGCCTGAGCACTTACCACAAATGCAGTGTGGCGGTCTCACACCAGACCTTGCAATTTCAAGAGATGCAGCTTTACGAAGAACCCAGGCTTTATGAAGTTCTTCAGGCTATTCCTTTGCTAAAGTTGGAGAATTACTGCTCTAGTAGAAATTGGATTATTTAAGATGTGTGGTATCTGGGATGATTAATTTCAGGTGTCAACTTGATTGGGCTAAGGGATGCCCAGATAGCTAGTCCAGCCTTATTTCTGGGTGTGTCTGTATGGGTGCTTCTGGAAGACAGAAGCATTTGAATTGGTAGACTGAGTAAAGGAAACCACCTCACTGTTGGGGGCTGGTATCAGGCCATCGGCTGAGTGGCAGGACTGAACAAAAAGGTGGAGAAAGAGCAAATCGCTATATGTTTGGACTGGGACATCCATCTTTTGCCCACAGACATCAATGCTTTTGGTTCCTGGGCCTTTGGACTTAGACCAAATTATGAATTCCATCAGTGGTTTTCCTAGGTCTCCAGCTTGCAGATGAAAGACTGTGAGGCTTCCTAGCCTCCGTAATTGTATGAGCCAATTCCTGCAGTAAGTCCACATTCATAGGTGTGTGCGCACACACATATGAGATTTATTGTAATTATTAATAATAATCATTATTAGTATATATTTCTTAATTTTATGAACACATGTGTATTTTAGCAGTGTATATATATATGTGTGTTCCATACATTAAAAATGTATCTATGTATACATGTGTGTGTACACATATATACTTCTTGTTGGTTTTGTTTATCTAGAGAACTCTGACTAATACAATACCTAAAATTCCTGCCTGTGTTTGGAGAGTCCCCTATCTTATAAGCCTTGGGACATAACATCTACCTCACCTAAAAAGCCTCAAGAACCATAAATGTCACCAGCTTCCCATGCAAATGCAATGTGGGCATGTGACCCAGGCTTGGCCAATCAGAGACAACCTCAAGGTTTCAGTCTGGAGCTAGATCTGCAAGGAAGCCACTATGGAGGTTCCATGTGACCTCGGACAGCAGTTGCATGGCACCTAGTGACACTCAGAATCCAGGTGTGCCAGCAACAGTCCTTAGGGAAGGGTTCTGTGCTGGGGTTTGGACTCTGGTGCTGGCTATACAGCCTCACTTCCTAAAACTTTCCCAAGCCTGGTTCACTAGCCTTCCTATCAATTCTGTGAGCTACCCACATCTTAACATAAATTTCTTTTATTTATATTAGCTTACATTAGCCAGAATTGAGTTCTGCGGCTGGCATTAAGCATCCTGACTCCATATGCATTTAATGCAGTGCTTATTGATTTGTTTTATTCCCCCCCTCACCAAGGGGTTTTTTCATATGGATGATATATTTTAGGTTGAAAGCATTTTAGAACAAAAAAATATAGCTACATATATGAACATACATACATCTGTATGTGGAGGTAAAAAAAAATCTAAAATGAAAAAATAGGGGTGCCTTGGTGGCTCAGTTGGTTAAGTGTCTGCCTTTGGCTCAGATCATGATCCCAGGGTCCTGAGATCGAGTCCAACATCGGGCTGCCTGCTCAACGGGGAGACTACTTCTCTCTCTCTCCCTCTGCCCCTTGACCCCACTTGTGCTCTCTCTCACACACTCTGTTTCTCAGCCAAATAAATAAAATCTTTTTAAAAATGAAAAAAACAGACCAGACTATTAACTGTTTCATTTTCCACTTTTCTGTAATTTTAAATCTGTTTTCCCAAGTACATTAATTTTCAAATAAAAAATTATTAACATCTCACTTTTGGACAGGATCATAGTGTGTGTTTGTGTGCGTGTGTGTGTGTAGTGTAAATTCTAAACTTCTCAAGACTTAAGTGTAGAACTCCTGCTATCCAAATGGAACAGCCCCCTTTAAAAAAATCACAAGTTCAAACAAAGATTTATGTCAAAGATATCTATTATAGTTATTTGTAATTAGCACAAAGGAAATGAGTTAAAGAATCTCACAAATGAATAACAGCTATGTAAATTTTGGCATATCCATACCCTGTAATCTTATATGACTATGAAATATTCAAATTTCGAAGATGTGTTCATTATGTGTCTTCATGCCCCTGGCACCATCAAAGCAAATGCCATATTGCTCGGAGTTTAGAATTCAACATAAAGAACCCGTAAGAAATGTGTGATGTGGGAATTCAGTCTGTGAATCAAAGAAAGTTAAATGCAAGGGCTGGAAGTGCTGCCTGAGATGGCTGCTCACCCATGCTGGCTGGGAGCTGCTGTCTAGGGCATTTCAAAGGATTGATCTCCTTGAAAATCATCAGGGGGAGGTTTGCACCCATTCATTCCTTCATTCCCGTCTCCAGCCAACTGTGTTTCACCAACTCCTTTTCCCTTGTCTGTCTTGCTCTCTCAGCCAACAGAATTGCCCATGCTTAATCAGGCCAGTGGTGGAGGCTGGAGGGGAGGGCTCTGCACTTACACATTACCTTAATTCTAATGTAAATTGTTTAATTACTTCTCCCATGGGAGAAGAGCAAAGGACCAAGGTATTTTTAACCAAGGTATTTGATGAAAACATAAAACAATAATTAGAAAAGGAAATAATAAGTAGTAGTTGAGTTCCTCATGGTTCAGAGGCTCCAAAGAGCACACAGTGTTCATGGGAACATTGCTCATTCTGTCTTTGTGTTATCAAGAAAGCAGGCCAGAGAGTTGCAGAATCCTGGTGCATAAGAAATAAGGCAATGATTAAAATGTTACAGAAGATTTAAAATAAAGAAGACTCCCTGAGCTCTGAGTGGCAGGGCTTCTCTCCAAGGGAACAGTTTTTCCTTTGACTGTTTACCTAATGACACTCCATCAACCCTCAGCCCACTCTCCCTATCACTCATGCCTGTCTTTGAAAGGAAGGCTGTGGATTGTTCCAGAGGCTTCTATGAACTTTGATTTCTACTTCAACCTCTGACTTCCAATTTACACATGACCCTTACCTATCTTAATTTAAGACTGAGCATTGATTCTTACATCTGGATGTGCCCTAAATTCATCTGATCTGATGCCTCTTCCCATTTAAAACTTGAAAGTTTCTGCACTAGCGAAGAATATCAAACCAGAACCAAATCCAATATTGCCCTTACAACATCAGTGCATTTGGATGAGTGTAGGATGGAATAGCCACTGCTGGTAGCTCACCCTAATTGAGTGAGCCCACGATGACACAAACCCATGGTTATGGCATAAGCCGTAAAAAGTGGAATGACATTGATTACCAGGTCAACATTGTGCTGCAAGCTTTTAAAGCCACCTACCACTGCCAGGAGAGGAAGTCAAAAGTGAAAGAATACAGGCAGTGATGAAGTCTTCAGAGCAATGGATGCACATAAAAGGACACTTTCAGGAAGCCCTCTGTCCAGGTCCCTTAGTGCCTAAACTGTCTGCAGTGCTCCCCTCACTGAATATATAGGAAGCATTTGCTGAGGGGACATTTACAGCAGAGGAACACTTCACCGAGAATCCAAAGTGATTGGTACATCAACAGGGATAAAGGAAAACACCTAATTCAAGGCAGCCTAGATTACAAGATTAACACCCGGTCCCTTGTGGATCTTCAAAGAGGACAATTTGCATCAGGTCCATAGAGAACAAGGAAAGAACAAACAGAACAGACACTCCCTATTCATATCTCCACAAAGGTTTCTCTAATCCCTAATGTGTGGAGGCGTGGGGTTAACCCTAATGTATGAGGCAAATTGGTGTGTGTGTGTGTTGGTGTGATGCATTTGCAAGAATGACTCAGCCACTCCATAAACATCTCTTGGGTTTCTACTTGAGGTGGGCACCAAATATTCCCTGCCATCAAGGTGCCCATAATTGTTCTGTGTATGATTGTTTGAAGCTCTGTTCACTTAATTTTCTTGTCCTTATAAAATCTCCCTTTTAATCTCTTCAGCTATTATTTAACAGTGTCAGGTGACAGATTTTACTCAGTGTTTTTCTAAGTAAGGCACTCTGGTTACCTATAATTCCATTGGTTCAGCTTATCAAAGAATCCAGCTATGGCAAGCACATCAGAGCTGCCCAGTATTTTAACTATTAAAAACCAGAGGGACGCCTGGGTGGCTCAGGGGTTGAGTGTCTGCCTTCGGCTCAGGGCATGATCCTGGCCCGGGGCCCAAGTCCCGCATTGGGTTCCCTGTGAAGAGCTTGCTTCTCCCTCAGCCAGTGTCTCTCTGCCTCTCTCTCTCTCTCTCTCTCTGTGTGTGTGTGTGTGTCTCATGAATAAATAAATAAAATCTTTAAAAAAAATAAAAAATGAAATCTAGAGATCCAGGTAGGAGATTTAATCAAATGGAAAGACAACAAGCCCCATCCAATGATAAGAACTCAGTGTGTACAGAACTTGCCTCAATAGAGGATTTATAAAGGAAAAAAAACCCTCTGCTAAGTTGATGCCATAGAAAATACACTGCAAAACAATGGGGTCACTTCTGGGAAGTCTCCAGGCAGGAGTCTGTTGTACCTGATTGTAAGGCCAAGAAATATAATTTAAGAAACAGCAGCATCTGCAGTGATCTGGTGGCCTCTCTAGATCTTTCCTCCTAGTCTCTTGTCAAGTGATTGGAGCTCACATTCTACTCCAGCTGATAATCTCTCAATCCCATTTCCAGCTCTGGTCTCTCACATAAACTCCATGTATGTCCATCTAACTGGGAACTCTGTTGGATACCTAACTAGAGTGGAATCTAGAATGTAGTTGTAGGAACTTGAGCTCTACATTTTCACCTCCCTGCTCTTCTTGATCTAAGAAAATAGTACCAACTTTGGCTTATTGAAGCCAAAATCCAATTAAACCTCCACATAGCACCCAGTTAGCTTTGTTCTTTATGGATCCTCTATTGATGTTACTTTTATTTAACCGTAAATGGTATCTGCTATCCCATGATTAGAATCCTTCAAATAGCCCCTCATGGCAAAGAGAAAAAAATTCTCTTCATTATCTGATAGGTAGAATTCTAAGATTATCCCCAGTGACTCACAGTCTTCTATGATCCCCTTCCCTTTGGTATGTGATATCACTCCCATGATTAGATTACTAATCTGTGGACTTTAAGTTAATCAAAATTCAAATTACACTGGGACGGCCTGACTGAATCACAGGAACCATTAAAAGAAGGTAAAACCAAGGGCCCCTGGGTGGTTCAGTTGGTGAAGCATCCAACTCTTGATCTCAGCTCAGGTCTTGATCTGAGTTGTGAGTTCAAGACCTGCACTGGGCAAGAGAGTACATACATACATACATACATAAATGGTGAAACCAATGAGATATGCTCTTGCTGACCTGAGAAAAGCAAATATCTTCTCTGTGACATGTGGTCCATATAACAAGGAACTGTGGGCAGCTTTTAAGAGCTGAGAGTGACCCTTGTCCTGCAGCTAGTAACTAAACAAGGAGATCAGACCTGTAGCCCACAAGAACTAAATTTTGACAACAAACTGGAGTGAGCCTGGACGAGCTTGAATTCCAAATGAGCACCACAGTGCAGCTGGCACCTGGTGAAGCCCAGAGCAGAGGATCCATTTGAGTCATGCCCAGACTCTTGACCAACAGGAACTGGGAGACAGCAAGTTTGTATTATTTGCCACCTGGCAATCTGTCATGGCTAATACACTGTGGTTCTCAGAGCCCTACCTTATCTGACTTTTCCCTGTCTCACTGACTTCATCTGCTATTCCTTTTCCCCCTCACTCACTCAGCAGCCATTAAAACACAGTTTTGTCACATGGTTAACTTCAGTGTTGAGTGACTAGGAGGGGCACCAGAAGGGTTCTGGAGTGCTGGTAATATTTCATTCCTTGACCTGAGTGCTGTTTGGTCAGGTGTGTGGTTTATGAAAATTCATTGAGCTATATGTTAAGATTTGTGCATTTTTATTTCTGTATGTTATATTCAACATAAAGTTTAGCTAAAATTACTTTTATAGAGTAATATTTAGTGACATGATACAATGCTCATTTATTTAAGTGAAAAAATTCAAATAAAAATTACCAGTTTTGGAAGGAATAGCAAATAAAACTTAAAAGTATATTAATAGAAGTTTTCTGAGGAATGCAAAAATTATTTAGTGTTAGGCAAATTTTAAAATATTTATCATATATATTATGCATATACATATGTAATACATATACATATGTAAAACATATACATAAGTAATATATACTAATGTATTATATATAATATATCTAAGTAACATATTGCAGACATTCCCCTCTTTTGCTATTTATTTTAATTTATATTTATTAATATAAAATGGAATAGGTTAAAAATGTGTTTAATTGATAGGTGCTAAAGATATTTGATTAAATGAAATACTTGGTTCAGCTTTTTAAACCTTTTAGGAAGTTAATAATGGGATAAACAGAATCCTTAACATGATTGAGAATATCCAACTGAAACCACTAGTCAATATTCCACTGAACACTAAAGCCTAGAAATGATGCAGTTAAACATTAGGGAGAATACAAGATGCCTTTCAACTTCAAAATAGTTTTACATTACACTGGAATTTCAAACAAATATAGTATAAGCATAAAATAGGAAAAAATCACTATGTTAAGAAAAGGGAAAAAGTGACATTATTTGCAGACAATTTGTCTAGTAGAAAAATCTACGAGCACTTAAGGTAACATTGTGTGAACTAATAGAGTGTTATCTGGAATGAAAACATACAAAATTGATAGCTATCTTACATACCAGAAATCTATCAGAAAATATGAAGAAAAAATCCTACTTACAACAAAATAGATAAAAATACCATTGGAGAGATAAAAGGGATTTGAGCCCACTGGAATTAAACCGTGTGTGGATTTGAATCTGTTTTATGGTGGGTTGCGGGTAAGATAGGGACCACCTTGCCTAGTGCTTTTTTCCCTTTCTTTTATTTTCCTCTTCTTCTCCCTCTTCCTCTCCTTCCCCTTCTTCTTCTTTTTTTTTTTTTTTTTTTTTGGTGTTTTTTTAACCATCGAGAATCTACATCATTTTTGGATAGCTCTATCAGGACTACAAGAAAAACATAGCTATGCTAAATCATGCTTACAGATTTATAGATACCTGAACACTTTTCTGACTCGGCTGTTATTAATTTATGAGATCTATTTATATGTTATAAGTATATGATAGACATTTCTTGCTTTTCATTATTTATTTTAATTTATGGTATACTATATATAAAAGTTTTAATTTTTGTTTTCAAATCTATTACCAATTTTTAAATTTATTTTTGCTTTCAAAACATTTATACTGTGAGGATTCTGGGAAGGTGGTGGACTAGGAAGCACCAGGAATCTGTCTCCCCACCTAAACAACAACTGAAATCTGTCTGATGTAACTCTGAAGTATGTTAGAGGCTTGCAACTTTTGGAGGAAGTTTACCAGGTGGTAAGCTGGGGCTAACTGTAGACAATTTTAATTCTTAGCACAATAGCAACTACCCATCCCCTACCCCAGCTCCATGGCAGGCAGAGATGCACAGGTTTCTGAAGAAGCTTGCACACAGATTGCTAGAGCCAGGTGTGCAAAAAGGACTCTGTCCTTAAAATATTGAGGATCTGTATTCTGATCTCTGATTGCTGCTTCAGACCAATCGTGGTGCAAAGAGGCAGGTGGTCATTGTTGTTTCTATCACTTTTTGCTGCAAAACCCTCCTCCTCTGGCTAAAGTAACTTCCAGGGGATTTAAACAGCTCGGTGCTCCTCCCCCCACCTTAAATTTTCTCTTTTTCTCCTTTGGGACCCAGACATTAAAGAGCAGGACATTAAAAAAAATAATAATGACATACACAGGGAAAATTAGAAAACGACTTTGCATGTCCAGGCTCGGGGAAGACCTGAGAAAAACTTAAGTTTATAACTGAGGTTGATCCACGGCACAGAGAGAGCCTACAACAACCAAAACCGAAACCAAAACCAAAACAAAGCAATAATCTCCCACCCCTGCAAAACAGCAAACCATGGATAAAGAGAAGACTCATTTCCAGAGTTATCAGAATAACCTGAATTATCATTTCAAATGTCCAGTTTTCAACAATAAAAGAATCAAGATATATAAAGAAACAGGAAAGTGTGAAACATTCAAAGGAAAATTAAAACAACAGAAACTGTCCCTGAAATAAGACCTGATGGTAGATATCTTAGACAAAGATTTTTAAAAATCACCTTAAAGATGCTCAAAGAACTAAAGGACAATGTGGAGAAAGTAAAGAAAACAGAATATTAACAAAATTAAAATATCAATAAAGAGATTGAAAATCTAGAAAGAAACCAATAAAAAATTCTAGCTATGAAAGGTATAGTAACTGAATTGAAAATTCACTAGAGAGAGTGAAAGGCAGATTTGAGCTGAAGAATCAATGAACTTGTAGATAGGGCAATGGAAATTATTGAGACTGAAGAACAGAAAGAAAAAAACGAGCAGAGCTGATTGGACTTGTGAGACACCACCACAAGGGCCAATGTATGCATTGTGGGTGTCCCAGAAGGAAGACAGAGAAAGTAGTAGAAAGGATATTTGGATAAATAATGGCTGAAAATATCCCAAATTGGATGAAACACATGAATATAAACATCCAATAAGATGAACTCAAGAGACCCACACTTCAGACACATTATAATCAAACTTTTGAAAGCAAAAGAAAAATAGAGTCTTTAAAGCAGCAAAAGAAAAGTGAATCATTACATGCAAGGAAGTCTCTATAAGATTATCAGCAGATTTCACAACAGAAATTTTAAGGCCAGAGGCTATGTGCTGATATATTTGAAGTGGTGGAAGAAAAAAAAATGTCTCATAAAAAAAAATGTCAACCAAGATCCCTATATCTGGAAAAATTGGCCTTCAAAAGTACAGGAGAAATTATGACATTTTTTTCAGGTGTAGAAAAGCTGAGGAGGACACCGGGCTGGCTCAGCAGTTAAGTGTCTGCCTTTGGCTCAGGGAGTGATCCTGGAGTCCTAGGATTGAGTCCTACATAGGGCTCCCTGCATGGAACCTGCTCCTCCCGCTGCCTGTGTCTCTGCCTCTTTCTCTGTGTGTCTCTCGTGAATAAAGAAATAAAATCTTAAAAAAAAAAAAAAAAAAAAGGAAAGAAAACCTAAGGAATTTGTAACCACTAGAACTGCCCTGGAAGAAATGCCCTGAAAGATGAAAGAAAAAGATACTAGACAGTAATTAACTCAAAAGCTGTATGGACAAATAAAGATTGAAATAAGAGTAAATATATGAGCAATTACAAACTCGGGTACTATTTTAATAATGGTTTGTAACTGTACTTTTTGTTTTCTACACAATTTAAGAAAAAAATTAAAAAATTGTTAGTCTGAAAGCTAGTATTATTGTTTGGTTAGTGACACCAAATCTTGTTTTCTACACAATTTAAGACACTAATGAATTTGAAAGAATTATTAGTTGATGCTTTGAGGCACACAATGTATACAGATGTAATTTTTGTGCTATCAATACCTAGAAGGGATGAGGACAGAGCTATTAAGGAGTAGTTTTTGTTTATTTTGAAGTTAAGCTGGTATAAATTCAAATTAGAGCACTATAAATTTAGGATGGTAAATATAATGCCCATGGTTACCACTGACTGCTTTATATCTGAGGACACAAATACTTTAAAAGTGAAAAGCTGGAAAAAATATTCCATGGAAATAATCACCAAAGAATAATAGAGCTGGCTATACTAATATTAGACAAAACAGACTTTACAATAATATCACTATAAAACTTTCCAATGAAACAGTTCTACAATAATCATTGGAGACTTCAACACTCTATTTATAATAATGGATAGAACAACCAAACAGAAATAAGTAAGGAAATAGAGGACGTAACACAACAGACCAATCAAATCCAACAAATTTATATAGAACATTCTACCTAACAATAGCATATACATTTTTCTCAAGTGCACATGAGACATTTTCTAGGATATACAATATCTTAGGACACAAATTAAATGTCAATATATACCGTACAAAGTATCTTTTCTGACCATAACAGGATGAAGCTAGAAATGACTAACATAAGGAAAACTGAAAAATATAAAAAATTGTGGCAAACAACACACTTTTAAACCACCAATGGGTAAGAGAAGAAATCACAAGAAAAGTGAGAAAAAAACCCTAGAGGTGAGTGAAAACAAAAACACAACGTAACAAAACTTACAGGATACAGTATAAGTGGTGTCAATGGGGTGTTCAGAGCTATAAACATTACATTAAACAATAAGATTCCAAACCAACAATCTGATGTGACAACTTAAGGAATTCAAAAAAGAACAAGCTGAATTTAAAGTTAGCAGAAGGATTGTGGTCTGAAAATATGCAGGGGACAATCCCAATCTTTTGGTATTTGTTGAGACCTGATTTGTGACCCAGTATGTGGTCTATTCTGGAGAAAGTTCTATGTGCACTTGAGAGGAATGTGTATTCGGTTGTGTTCTGATGGAAAGTTCTGTATATATCTGTGAAATCCATCTGGTCCAGTGTATCATTTAAGGCTCTTGTTTCTTTGCTGATGTTATGTTTAGAATATTTGTCATTTGCAGAAAGTGTTGTGTTGAAGTCCCCTACTACGAGTGTATTATTATCCATGCCTCAATGTCCTTTGACAGATGAATGGATAAAGAAGATGTGGTCTACATATACAATGGAATATTACTCAGCCTTCAGAAAGGACGAATACACACCATTTGCTTTGACATGGATGGAACTGGAGGGTATTATGCTGAGTAAAGTAAGTCAGTTGGAGACAGACAATCATTATATGGTCTCACTCATGGGGAATATAAGAAATAGTGAAAGGAATTATAAGGGAAAGGAGGGAAAATGAGTGGGAAAAATTAGAGAGGGTGACAAACCATGAAAGACTCCTACCTTTGGGAAATGAAAAAAGGGTAGTGGAAGGGGGGATGGGATAACTGGGTGATGGGCACAGAGGAGGGCACTTGATGGGATGAGCACTGAGTGTTATACTATATGTTGGTATATCAAACTTCAAAAAAAAAAAAGAGGAAAAAAAAGATTAAAACATATGTGCTTTGAGAGCAATAAAAGACAGTGTGTCATTATGTCCCCCCTAAAAAAACAAATTTAGCAGAAGGAAGGAAATGATACAGATTAAAGCAGAGATAAATGAAATCGAGAATAGAAAAACAATAGCGAAAGTTACTAAAGCCAAAAATTAGTTCTGTGTAAGGATCTGCAAAAGTGCCAAACCTTTAGCCAGATAAACTCAGCAAAGGGAGAAGACTCAAGTTACTAAAATCAGAATGAAAGCAATGAAATGGAAGCACTGCTACCAATTCTATTAAAAAAAAAAAGTTTTTTAAAGAGTATGATGAACAACTACATGCTGACAGATTGGATAACCTAGAAGAAATGGACAAATTCCTAGAAACACAAAACTTACCAAGATTAAATCACACAGAAATAGAAAATCTAAATAGACCAAAAACTAGAAAGATGATTGAATCAGTAATCAAAAAATCTGACAAACAAAAGACTTGGACTTGATGGCTTCATTGGAGAATTTTACCAAACATTTAAAGTAGAACTAATACCAATTCTTTTCACACTTTTCAATGAAACTGAAGAGTGAGCACTTCTCAACTCATTCTATGGGTCCAGCCTTACTCTGATAACAAACCAGACAAAAACAATGTAAGAAAACTACAGACCAATATCCCTTATGAACACTGATGCAAAAATCCTCAAGAAAATACTAGCAAACTGAATCCAGCTTCATATTTAAAAGATTATGCAGCATGATCAAGTGGGATGTATTCCTGGAATGCAAGATCAGCTCAACATATGAAAATGGACCAATGGAATACACCATTAAAAGAATGAAGGGGAAAAAAAGAAAACCACATGTTCATTTCAGTTGATGCAGAAAAAAGCTGCAGAAAAAGCATTTGATAAAATTCAACACATTTTCATGATAAAAACATTAAAAAAAAAAACTAAAGACTAGGGACAGAAGGAAATTATCTCAACACAGTAAAACCATATATGAAAAAAACACAGCAAACTCAATGGTGAAAGACTGAATGCTTTTTCTTTATCTTTAAGATTAGGAACAAATCAAGGATGTCTACTCTCACCATTTCTATTTAACATAATATTAGAAGTTCCAGACAGAGCAATTAGGCAAAACAAAAAAACAAAACAAAAAAAAAAAACCAACAAAAACAACCAAAAGCCATCCAGAGTGAAAAGGAATAAATAAAATTCCTTGTTTGCAAATGATATGATCTTATACATAGAAAACCCTAAAGACTCCACAAAAAGATTGCTAGAATAGGTGAATGTGGCAAAGTAGCAGGATACAAGGTTAACATGCAAAACATTGCTGAAATAAATTAGACATGAGTAACTGTAAATATATCCCATATTCATGTATTAGAAGGTTTAATATTGTTAAAATGTCAGTATTACCCAGTGATCTACAGATTTAGTGTAATCCCTATCAAAATCCCAATGGCATTTCTCTCAGAAACAGAAACTCATCATAAAATTCATATGGAATCTCAAGAGACCCAGAATGCCCAAAACAAACTTGAAAATGAATAAAACTGGAGGATTCTACTTATTGATTGCAAAACTAACGGCAAAGCTATATTAATCAAAACACTGTGGCACTATAGTAAGACAGGCATACAGACCAATGCAGTAGAATAGAAAGCCCAGAAATAAACCCTGCCATATACAGTCAAATGATTTTTTACAAAGGCATCATGATGATTCAGTGGGAAAAGGATAGTCTTTTCAACAAATGGTCTTGGAAAAACTGGATATCCACATGTAAAAAAGCAAAGTTAGAGCTATACCTAACACTATCTACAAAAATTAACCCAGGGATCCCTGGATGGCGCAGCGGTTTGGCACCTGCCTTTGGCCCAGGGCGCAATCCTGGAGATCCGGGGTCGAATCCCACGTCGGGCTCCCGGTGCATGGAGCCTGCTTCTCCCTCTGCCTGTGTCTCTGCCCCTCTCTCTCTCTGTGACTATCATAAATAAATAAATAAATAAATAAATAAATAAATATTAAAAAAAAAAAATTAACCCAGACTGGATCAATGACTTGGATGTAAGACCTAAAATAATATAATTCTTAGAAGAAAACAGGACAAACTTTTCCTAATTTTGGATTTGGCAATGCTTTCTTGAATAGGATACTAAAGGCCCACGTGACAAAGGGAAAAAGTGGGTTTCATAAAAAATTTTAAATTCTGTGCATTAAAAGTCACTATCAACAGAATAAAAAGGCAACCCACAGAATGGGTGTAAATGTTCACAAATTATGTATCTGATAAAAGATTAATATCTAGAATTTACAGAAAACTCTTAAGACTCAGCAACAACATAAAAACAAGCAACCTGATTCAAAAGTGGGCAAAGGACTCGAATAGACATTTCTCTTAAGAAGATACACAAATGGCCAACAAGCACGTGAAAACATGCTTAACATCACTAATCATGAAGTAAATGCAAACCAAAACTACAATGAGATAACACATCATACCTATAGGATGAGTGCTATTGAAAAATACCAGAAAATAACAAGTGTTGACAAGGATGTGAAGAAACTGGACCCCTTGGGCCCTGCTCATAAGACCGTGAAGTGGTGCAGCCACCATGGTGAACAGCAGTGTGGTGGTTCCTCAAAGAATTAAAAATTTAATCACTAATGGTCCAGCAATTCCACTTCTGAGCCTGTCCGAGAGAATTGAAAGCAGATACTCAAAGAGATAGATGTCCACCCATGTTCACAGCAGCATCATTCATAATAGCCAAAAATCTGGAAAGCTGCCCGAGTGTCCACTGAAAGATGATTGGATAAGCCAAACATGGTCTATGATACATAAAATGGAATATTATCCATCCTTAAAAAGGAAGGAACTCCCAACACCTGCTACAATGTGGATAAACCTGAGCACATAATGCTAAGTGACATAAGCTAGTCAAAAAAAGACAAATATAGTAGAATTCCGCATTATAGGTAGTCAGTGTGGTCAAAGTCATAGAGACAGGAAGTAGGATGATGGTTGCCAGGGGCTGGAAGGTAGGGAAGGTAGAGACTGGGAAGCTAGTGTTTCGTAGGCATAGAGTGTCCATTTGGCAAGATGAAAGAGTTCTGGCCGGTAGATGGTGGTGACGGTTGTGGAACAGTTTGAGGATATTTAATGGCACTGAACTGTACACTGAAAAATGGTGAAGATGGTAAATTACGTTATGTGTATTTTACCACAAGGAAAACATTGTAGAAACATTTTTAAAAGATTACAAAGTCTATCCCCATCCTATAATCAAAATGATTGATGGGAGGGGAGAAAGAAGGATTTGCTGTATTAATATCAAAAGAAGATTCAAAGCAATGACCTTCCAAACAGTGTGTTCAGGGTCCAAGAATGTATGTAATCTTTGAAACATAAACTGACTCTAGGAAGTAAATGGCCAGAAAATACAAACAGAAAATTAATTAAAGAAGCTATGCCCAGAACTTTTAAGGAGTAGAAAAAACCAAGCTAATACTGAAATAATGGAAATAACGAGCCACCTTTAAAAATCCCTAGCAACTAAAAAAAAAAAAAAATCTCTAGCAACTAGAATTAGCAGTTTCTTTGTTCTTTTTTTTTTTTTTCGGTTTCTTTGTTTTAATTTGGGAATACCTAAGAAATATATGCTTAAATGCACAGAAACAAATCTTTAAATAAAACTGAATTTTTTTTCTGGAAATATGTTACCAACTGTATGTTTTCCTCACTGAGCCCATTCCTCCTGCTTCACCAGTGGGGAGGAGGATGGTGGAGGTGTGTCGTCTTTCTCTTTTAGAAGGATTGCAGCCCTACCCATGGAGCCAGCTCCTGCTTAATGGGATCAAGAGAAAGCATTGATTATGCCAGGGTCAGGGTCTGGTCAGGCATAGCTGTGGCTTTCAGAGCTCACTCCTCAGAGGTTCCCATTTTGAGCAACAGGAACTGGGTCCTGTAATGACCAGTGCTACCAATTTCCTGCTCCTTTTGGCTTTGGTTACACTGAGTCACAGTTTCTGAGGCCACCCTGAACTTCTCTCTCTGCCTTTCATTAAGTTCCATTGATGCTTTGTCTTAAAAGTCATAAGCATCCTCCTTTTGCTCTTCCACACCTAGTCCCCAAAATCCCTCTACCAGTTAGGAAAAACAGTCTTGGTTATTCTCGTGCATCTTGACAATTGTTGGCTTACTCAATCATTTATTTAGTGTGTTTTTATCTAAAATGTTCCTCTGTGCTCTTTTGCCAAGTTCCCAATAGCAGCCATGACCCCAGTCCTGTTAGCGTGCCTGCCTGCTTGCCTGCCTTCCATCTATCCATCCCTTTTTTCCCTTTTCCACTCTCTTTGTTTTATTTGTATTTGAGTCCATTTTTTTAAAAAAGTAGTTTTACTGAGGATAATCAACATATACTAAATGATATACATTTAAAGTGCACAGCTCAGTAAGTGTTAGCATATGTATATACTCATGCAACCATAACTAACTTCAATATCGTGAACATCCCAGTCACCTCCCAAAAGTCTCCTTTATGTCCCTTAGTAATCCCTCCATACCTTCCCTCCCTGCCTCTTCTCCATCCCCAGGCAGTCCCTGACCTGCTCTCTATCACTATAAGTCAGCATTTTCTAACATTGTATGTAAGTGGAATCATATATTATGTTTAACTTCTTATGTCTGGCTTCTTTCACTGAGCATAATTATTTTGAGATTCATCCCTGTTGTTACATTATCAATGGTTCTTTTTGTTTCTTGCTGTGTAGGACTCTGTTGCAGGGCTAGGCCTCAATTTGCTAATTCATTCACCTGTCCATGGACATTTGGGTGGTTTCCAATCTTTGGCTATTACAAATACAGCTGTAAAGAACATTCATTTTATATATATATATATATATTTACTTTCATTTCTCTTGGGAAGACACCTGGGAGCAGAATGGGTGGATCCTATGACAGGTGCATGTTTCACATTCTAAGAAACTGCCAAACTATTTGCCAAAGTGGTCATATATCATTTTATTTCCCCCACCTGCCGTATCTGGGTTTCAACCCCTCTACATCCTTGCCCACATTGGTTATCGTTTTACTGCAGCTATTCGCACAGGTGTGTAGTGGTATCTCTTTGTGGTGTTAATCTGCATTTATATTGTCCATATTTCCTTTTTGGTGAAAGGTCTGTTCAAATCTTTTGTGATTTTCAAAAACTGAATTATTTTCTTACTATTGAGTTTTGAGAGTTCTTTATAAATTTTGTATACAAAATACAAGTCCTTGTAGAATGTATTATATGCAAGTATTTTTTTCCAAGTCTGTAGCTGACATTTTCATTCTCTTAACGGTATCTTTGGCAGAGCAAAAGTTACTAATTTTAATGAAATCGGATTTACCAAGTTTCTGTTTTTCTCTTTTGGATCAGGCTTTTGGTGTCAAATCTAAGAAATCATTGCCTAACCCAAGAGGATAGAAATTTTCTCCTATTATTTCTTCTGGGAGTCTTATAGTTTTTGGTTTCACACTTAGAGGTGATCCACTTTGAGTTATTTTGTACATGGCAGAAGGTACAGATCTAAATTATGTGCGTGTGTATGGATATCTAATTATTCCAGTACCATTTACTGAAAAGATTGAACTTACTCCACAGCATTGCCTTTCCACCTTTGCCAAGATCATCTATTTTGCCCCAGTCCCATCAGGCACAACATCACCACCTACTTCCTTGATGTTGGTAATGACCATGGCAAACACAGAGGGCTGACTGCCACATGAAGGACAAGTTTCCAGTTTAGCAGGAACTGCTTTTGGAAGTCCCATGAGAAACTTCCTTGACATTATTAGGTTTGGTTACTCAGATCAATAAACCATGTGCCAGGCAAGAACCAGCATCTGGCCCCTCTTTCTGCATTTGCAGGGGGCCATTTGGTGTTGGTGGAAAAGGAGGCCAGGAGATGCCAGTTCAGCTGACAAACTGTCATTCTGAGTCCTTTCCTCTTTGATTAGAGGATCTCCTTTTCAAATTTTTTTTAAAATTTTTATTTATTTATGATAGTCACACAGAATGAGAGAGAGAGAGAGGCAGAGACATAGGCAGAGGGAGAAGCAGGCTCCATGCACCGGGAGCCCGACGTGGGATTCGATCGTGGGTCTCCAGGATCGCGCCCTGGGCCAAAGACAGGCACTAAACCACTGCGCCACCCAGGGATCCCAAGGATCTCCTTTTCAAAGACAAGTGGGTGAGTTCTCTCTTTCCACTTGCAGCAATCGCAGCGGGAGTGAGCCCCACAATGGCAGGAGGGGCAGAGTGCTTCTCCCTCTCTCCTGCAGTGGGAGAAACAAAATGCTCCTAGGACCTAAACATTACCATTACTGCAGTGCCATATACTAGGGGAGTTCATCAGACTTTTTTTTGAGACCTGGAAAAAATACTCCTTAAATACAGATGCATGGTCACTCAGTATTTCTCTGAGCGTGAATCTAAAGTCAAGAGCAGATCATTTGAACATAGAGATAATTTCATTCTTATAACGTGTTGCGCATATTTGAATATTTGTATGAGGTAGTCCATTTTACACTCCACGCTTTGGGTTATTATACATTGTCTGAAGGAGAAAATGGAGTCTTGTAATTTAGCTGGAAAATGCCAGAGAAAGGTAAATGGGTGAGGCAGCTGGCTGCTTCAATAATGCCTTGAGGGTGGATATAGCCATCTCCAGGGGCTGGGCTAAAGCTCTGCCCACCAAACCCCCGGGGGGTTTCCTCACATTATCAAAACTGGGACACCAGACCTAGAAGGCCACTGATTAGTGAGCTGTAGGCAATAGCCAAGGACAGCTGTTACCTCTAGAGAGAGAAGGAGGGGTGAGAAATGGACATGGGCTTTACCTGGATCTAGATTTTATTTCTTAAAAAACAAAGAGTGCTCTAAAGCAAATACAGCAAAATGTTAACATCTGTTAATCTGGATTGCTTGTTAATTATTTTCTGTGCTTGCCTGTACATTTGAAATAATTCATAATTAGAAATTAGTTTTTAAGAAGAACAAGGCTAAAAAGAAAGACAAAATATTATTAGTGGCTGTCTTTGTATAGCAGGCTCTTTGTCCTTTCTACTTTTGTGTATTTTCTGAAATTTTTATATGGAGTCTTTGTTAATAGGAAAAATAATCTCGTTTTAAGGTCACAGAACTAATCAAGTGAGATAAATGAGGGTGGACTGAGAAAGAAAAATGGACCAAGAATGATGCTGATAAAAAGGCAAATGAAACAAGCATGAAATGTGGTTAAACCTCATTGATTTGTACTTTACTTAGTCTAATTAATTAGTGGACAATTTGGTTGAACCTTCCACAAGTGGTCAAGAAAGACTTGCTTATTACTACCAGGTGGCACTCCATCCTTAATTCTAATACCCTGGGGCCCAACGCCAGGTGTCATGTTGTTGGGGGACATGTTGCCTGCATATCAGGTTTTGCATTCCAGGGAATCTCCATTCAAGGGCTTTGTGGGCCCTGACTGGCTGAAAAACCGCTCCGTGGAAGCAATGATTCAGCAAAAAAGGTAAGCAAAATTGCAGGAAGATTTTCAATCTACTTAAGAGAACAAACTCTTAATAGCTGTTAGCTCATTAAGTGTTGAAATGTAAATATTGTAGGTAATTAAAAACAGCTTTATTTATTCATTTTAGCAGATCCAGCTGAACATCAATCACAGAATACATTTTTAATGAGTAGAAGAGCTTTTTTAAAAAATGCATCTGCTAACACGGACTGACCTTTTTTTCAATTAATGTGAATTATCATAAAGCCTCATTTCCCTGGTCTCTGTAGCCTGCAGGACTTTTTCAAACAAATATTGGGCACATCCAGCTCTCCACCTCGCCAGGCCTGCACCCACACAGCTAAATGTGGCTGGAGCGGAACACCTGCCAGGTGGCCTGGTCTCAGTGGAAATTCACCAGCTCCATCCTCAAGAGGGCCCATGCTAAGCCCAGTCACCACACCACATTCCTCTGTCCATACTCTCCTGCTCCTCTAGACAAGGGGTCCGCCATTCTCTTCTGCCCCCACTCCCTTCTCACACGCCTATGCCTCCATCCTTCCTCTCAGTGGATGACTTGAACTTTCTATTTTACTGAAAAGCTTAAATTGCATATAAGAGAACATCCGCAGGATTCCAAACCACCCCCTCCCATTGCTCTGCACCTGAACCATTACACCTGTCCTTCCCTTCTGTGCCCCTCTGAGGGCGCTCCCTTAGCACCATAGTTCAGCCCCTCATTTCTCTAGATGTCTTATCTCTATCTTGCATCATCAATTTTCCTCCCTACTGGATCTTCCCCATCAGCATACAAATGAGCTGTTATTTTTCTTACATTATAAGAACAAAAGCTAAAACTAAAACCTGTCTTGACCCCATTTCCCTTCCAGCCACCACTCTATTTCTTGTCACAGCAAAACTCCACCAAAGAGCTGACGATGCTATCTCCAAAACCTCCTTCCCCTATACTCTCATGAACCCATTCTATCGCACCACCCAAGTCCTCTTGTCAAGGTCACCAATGACCACCATGTGGCTAAATTCAATGGTTCATTTCTCACTTGACCAATTAGTAGGGTGACAATTTATTATAATTTATTATGGTGTGGATTTTTTAGAAAAGATTTTATTTATTTATTCATGAGAGACACACACAAAGAGAGAGGCAGAGACACAGGCAGAGGGAGAAGCAGGCTCCATGCAGGGAGCCTGACGTGGGACTTGATCCCGGGACTCCAGGATCACACTGTGGGTCGAAGGCAGATGCTAAACCACTGAGCCACTCAGGGATCCCCTGTAATGTGGATGTTGACAATGAAGAGACACCAGTAACACTTGCAACAGGATAACAGGTAGGACTCCAGAACTGTATCCAGCAAATCAGGAAGGAGATATGATTATCCGACATGTCAACATTTTTGACACCTTGAAATCCCTTCTGTTGTCTTCTGAGACACCAATCCCCAGATCTCCTCCTTCTCTGCCTCCTGTGTTGGGTCCTCCTCATCACAGAGACCTTATAGTGTTCAAGTGTTCAGATGGCTGCTAGGAACTCTTCTCAACCTACCCTTACTTGCCCCATGATCTCATCCAGTCTAATGGCCAAGATACAGGTGATTATTGGAGATATATCTCTGGCCTGCACCTTTCCTCTAGACTCCAGACCATGTATCACATTGTCTCTTCCACTTCTACACTTTCATGTCCAGAAGGCATTTCAGTCTTAACACATCATACCTTGGACTTCTGATTGTTCCCACCAAATGTGTTTATTTCACGATCTTATACATCCCAGGGAATGCAAGTCAGTCGTGCCAACTGCTCAGGCCCAAATCCTTAACTCTGGTGGGCTCATCCTTAACTCTTCTCCCTTAAACCTGACATCCAGAAAATCTTCTTGTCTCTACTTACATAGAGTATCCAGAATCTGACCACTTCTTCCACCACATTGCTACCATGTTGCTTCAAATCACCATGAACTCTTATTGAGACTACAGTTGGCCAGTGAACAACACAGGTTTGAACTGCAAGGGGCTACCTTTTATGAGATTTTTTTTCTTTTTCTTTGTTTTCTTTTAAATGTTTTATTTATTTATTTGAGAGAGAGTAAGAGAGTACTACAGAGAAAGAGTAAGCACAAGTGAGGGCAGAGGGAGAGGGAGAAGCAGACTGACTCCCAACTGAGCAGGGAGCCGACATGGGGCTCGATCCCAGGACCCTGGGATCATGACCTGAGCTGAAGGCAGATGCTTAACCGACTGAGCTACCCAGGCATCCTGAGAATTTTTTTCAATAAACACAGTACAGTAATATAAATATGTTTTCTCTTAAGATTTTCTTAATAAACATTTTCTTTTCTCTAGCTTACTTTATTGTTAAGAACATAGTATACAGTATATTTGTATATAACATACAGAATATGTTTTCATTGATTTTTATATTATTAGTAAGCTTCCAGTCAACCATAGGCTATTATTGGTAGTTAAACTTTTAGAGAGTCAAGAATTATACATGGATTTTTGACTGTATAGGGTGGCCGCACCCCCAATCTCTACATTGTTCAAGTATTAGCTGTAGTTTTAAAGTCTCATAACTGGTCCCTGTTTCAGCCCTTGGGCTCTGTCTATGCACCACACAACAGTGGGGTGGCTCTCCAAACAAGAAGGGACATTCTCACAACGGAAGTAAGGTGGTACTTTTCACCTTAGTCTTTGACTTCATCCCCTCCATCTGTCCCACACCACATGGATCTCCCTGTTATTCTTGGACTGCCCCAGACTTGCCTCCTCCTTAGGGCTTTTGTGCTTTCTGTTCCCTCTCCTGCAATGCTCTTCCCTCTGATGTCCCAAAGTTTGCTCTCTTCTCTTTCATGCCCTTCTTCAAATGTCACCTTCTAAGACATATTCTCAGATCTATTTAAATAGCAACCCCCTTGTTCCCAGCATGATCTGTCATCCTGTTCTGCTTATTTTCCACCATAGTATATTTCATCTTCTACCATATTCTAGATCAGCACTGTTCACTAGAACTTTCTGTGATAATGGAAATATCGATTCTATACTGTCCCAATATACATGTGGCTGTTGAACACTCAAAAGTGGCTGGTGCAATTGAAGAACTGATCTTTTAATGGTATTTAAATTTATTAAATTTAACTAGTTAATTTAATTAATTTAAACTAAGTTTAGATAGCCACATGGAACTTGTGGCTACCATATTATGCTTTACCATTAATACTTCTTGTCCCACTCATTTTTCCAAAGGTTGGTTGACTGCTAATATGATCTTCATGACAATACCTATCCTCCCTTTGAATATAAGCTCCGTGAAGGCAGATTTCCTTTGTGTTCAGCAAATAATAGATGTTCAATAAATATTTGCTGAATAAATGACCTTTACCTCAAGTTTATAATTTCAAGTGCCAAACTTTGTTTTGTTTTTAAACATTTTTAAAATTCTTCAAAGCTCTATATATGTCATTTTCTTAATTTAGTACCAGAATATATTGTTTCCTTGCAATTTCAGTGTCACTATTCTGTACATAAATTGCTATGTTACAATAAATTATGTCCTCAAAGACCATTAATGTCATCCCTTCATTATCTATACCAGACTGCTATGTTTTTATAGACTGTCTACTGACTATTTATCATTACGTTCTTACTGCTGTCTCTGATATGTGACTTACTTTTCAGAGGTAACTGGATAAGGTTTGAGGGTATTTCTCAGGATTTTTGATGACTCTTTTTTTTTAAGATTTATTTATTTATTTATTTACTAGAGAGAGAGAGAGAGAGAAAGGCAGAGACACAGGCAGAGGGAGAAGCAGGCTCCATGCAGGGAGCCTGACGTGGGGACTCGACCCTGGGTCTCCAGGATCACACCCTGGGCTGAAGGCGGCGCTAAACCGCTGAGTCACCGGGGCTGCCCTTTTTTTTTTTTTTCAAGATTTTTTTTGGATTTTTGATGACTCTTACTGTGGGTACATTCACAGTCTGTTCAAAGAGGTTGGTTGCCTATAAATGCAATCTGTATGAAAATAAGATCTGTGATCAGGAGAGCTGTTACTGCCATTCCCCTCTTTCAGATTGGAAATTAAAATCCAAAATTTGAAACCTAAGGCCACTGAGCTGGAATTAAACTTTTGGACTCCAAAGTTCTCTCACCTAATCCAGGTCTTTCAAAGATGTGGATCAAGGGGCACCTGGGTAGCTCAGTCAGTTAAGTGTCTGCCTTCAGCTCGGGTCATGATCTCGGGATCCTGGAATCCAGTCCTAAGTCAGGCTCCCTGCTCAGTGGAGAGCCTGCTTCTCCCTCTCCCTCTGCCTCCACTCAAGCTCTCTCTTGCTACCTCTCTCTCTCTCTGAAATAAATAAATAATTTTTTAAAAAAAGAAGTGGATCAAAACCATTTACTAAAAATCATCTGCTCTGGGCTTCCCCACTAAACCTCCTGGCTTAGAATCTTGGGGGCTAGGGTGTGAGACTCCCTGTGCTAAGTTTACTTTCTGCTGAGAAATATAATGCTACCTTGAGTTTTTATTCCACAGGGAAAAGAATGGTGGTATTTTTATTAGGTTCCTTACTCATAAGCTTGTAGCGACTGCTCTGTTGCAAACCAAATGAGGATTTTAAGCACTGATACATTTGTTCAACTGATCCGACTACACTGTACCATCAGTAGAGATGAGATCAATAGAAAATGTGTTTCGGTAACAGATTATAGGTCAAGAAATACTTCCAGATTCTTTCACTGCCTCCCAGAGAGCAGAGGGATCCATTTGTCAAGTATGAAGACCTAGGAGGATATCATTGACATCAAAATTAATGACAGGAACCTGAAAGGTGATTATTCCTTATTATACAAGGTCACCCGCAGCTGAAGGAAATGCATGTGTCCGGCTGCTACGCTCACCTGCTCTCGTGGTCCCGAGCATGCAGACTAGGACGGCAGCCCCAGCTGATACGTGAACTGGCGCAGCCTTGAGTTTTGCTGATATTTGTATACAGCTGCCAGTCATCGTAGCAACCAGGTCAGGGAAACAGAACAACTCTCTTCCTCTCTGATGCCCTGGGCCATTTCTAGCAAGAAGAGATCATAGCAAAGCTCTTGGGTTTTAATGTAATTTCTAAGACTCGGAGTGGTAACAGGCAGGTCTAGAGGAGACCAGGGTTCAGTGGGAAGTGCAGGTAGACACAGGCTCAAAGTGGAACACAGGAGCCAAATCAAGACAGGTGCACAGTCAGGAGAGCTAAGTGTATTTGAGGGGGGTGGGGGAACGGGTAATATGAGGTCCCCAGTGGCCGGCAGCACAGCTGTGTTAGCAGATGTGCAAACGCGAGGAATGATGGAGGAGTCTGGAGCTCTACCAGGACTGGGACAAACCACCCCAAAGTGGGGGCCCCATAGACTCGGCCAGTGGGCCTCAGGGATCAGTTTACAGGGAAGCCTGGACTCCCAGACAGGAACTGCAGTCCATGGAGGCTCCGCGTGCAGAGCGGTAAATCATTCCAGGGGCTGGGAAAGGCAGTGGAAAGCCAACCGAGGGAGTGCTGAGCTGTGGTCTAATGAAGCCGGTTAGTTAGGGTCTGGGTCACAGGGCATAGTCCTCAGAAGCCAACAAGGGAAAGTAGTGGTCGGAAGCCAAACACTGGGACCCTGAAACCGAGAAGAGAGATGGAATAGCATGTCCTGAATTCTCTGCTCAGCCACTGAGTGAGCATCTGCCATCAGGAGCACGTGAAGAAGGGTTAGCAAGGACCTGCCAGCCTGGTGATCCCCGGGTGGCTCAGTGGTTTAGCGCCTGCCTTCGGCCCAGGGCGTGATCCTGGAGACCTGGGATCAAGTCCCACATTGGGCTCCCTGCAGGGAGCCTGCTTCTCCCTCTGCCTGTGTCTCTGTCTCTCTGTGTGTCTCTTATAAATAAATAAAATCTTAAAAAAAAAAAAAAAAAAAAAAGAACCTGCCAGCCTTACCTTGGAAGGTGAGAAGGGGTTGGGGGCCCTGTTAAGGGAGCTCAGGCCGGCTCTTACCCTGCACACTGGTCAAGCTCAAATTCCAGGAACCCCAGAAGTGTCTGTCCCTGGGACAGTGCATGAGAAGATTGTGGCTTTTGTTATTTCCTGCTTAGTCCACTGTGACGAGGAAAAGGCAGTGCTCACAGACTATGGTCAGTAGGAAAGTGGTGTCTGCTCATCAGTACGAGCTAAAGGCCAGCAGTCAAAAAGGAAACTCCCATGGGAATCTATTTATCAGATGAGAGACTTGGGGCGTTTGGCCAAGAATATAAGGGACTCCCTGCGCTTCATGGTAGGTGAATTTCTGACAGTTAAAAAGGAAAAAGAAAAGTTTTCTTATGAAAAAAAAAATCCTTAATGGCGAGGACAGAGCTAACTTGTTGGAATTCCTTGCAATTCATGTTATAACAACATCGTGTAGCAGCCACAATGCTCTGTTTAGTAAGGGGGAAGGATGTGATAGATTGAAGTGAAGCAAGTAACCGAAAGGGATCCACATAAAATGCTTAGAAAAACACAGTAAGAATTTAATGCATGCTAGCCATTTTTAATAGCTGAAGTTGTTCAGTTGGCAAGTGGCAGAACCAAGATCTGAACCCAGAGCTGTCTGACATGGAAACCTGGGCTCTGACTCCTATGCATTTACCTGCTCTGATTATTCATTTTTACTTGTAATTTTGTTTGGCTTCCTGGTAAAAAATGAAGTAGCTCCCAGAGTCAGGTGGCCTGCATTTGTGTTGCAGCTTATCAGACTCATGTCTTCCCCCTCAGCCTCTTGGCTACAGATCACTTATCCCACTAAGCAATTAGAATTCTTGTTCTTTTTTTTCTTTTTTAAAAATAAAACTAGCATGACAGAAAAATTGATTGAGACAGTAATTTGTGTTTCCTTCCTGCTACAGAAAGACACTCCCAAAAATGAGAACAATGCATTGGAGGAAAAAAACAAACAAGCATATGAACATATCAATAGATGCTGCAAAGATATCTGATAAAAATCAGCAGCCATTTCTTTTTTTTAATGTTTTTTTTTAAATTTTTATTTATTTATGATAGTCACACACACAGAGAGAGAGAGAGAGAGAGAGAGGCAGAGACACAGGCAGAGGGAGAAGCAGGCTCCATGCACCGGGAGCCCGACGTGGGATTTGATCCCGGGTCTCCAGGATCGCGCCCTGGGCCAAAGACAGGCGCTAAACTGCTGCGCCACCCCGGGATCCCCAGCAGCCATTTCTAACAGAAATCTTGATTAAAATAAAACTAGAAGGAAACCATTTACATGTACTGAAGATCACCAAAGTCCAACAGTAAATATTATTCCAAACGTTGAAATAGTAAAGCCATTTCAAACTGAACAGGAACCAGACAAGTGCATTTGCTTTCACTATGATTTTTTTCAGCATTGCTTTGTAAGTTCTAGTGAGTGCAGCACAACAAAGTGGAAAAGTGTATATATGCAGGAGAAAAAAAAGAAATACTGCTATGTTTGTGCTGGAAATGTCAGTGTTGAAAATTACAAATTATTGGAATTAAGAGAATTTAATAAAGTGTGTGCAAGATATTTGCTTATCTTACAGTTCTCTGTTAATTCCAGAAATGACAATCTAGAAATAGAAATGGAAGAAGTATTTAACCCAGTATTGTGATCACAAATAATTATTATTTAGAAATAAATTTGACAATAAAGTTAGATAATTTTTATGAAAAGAAATCAATACAATCTAATTTCTGACAAATGAGAAGATATTTTATATTCTCAAACATAAACACTTAATGTCACAAAAATGCCAATTATCTCACATGAATATATAATTTATTGCAATTTCCCATTGGCAACACATGCTTTTTTTTTTTAATTGGATGGAATTATCTTAATGTTCATTTGAAAGAACAAATGCTCAAGAAGAGCCAAGAAAGTCTGGAATAAAAAAGCTAATTAGGGGAATTTGCTCAATGACATAGTGTAACACATAAACATGTACTAGAAAACCATTTGAAAGCATCCTCAAACATTAGCATGCATCAGAATCTCCTGGGAGTACTTGTTAAAACAGTTAAAACAGATTACTGGACCCCCTAGAGTTTCTGATCTACTAGGTCTGGGCTGCGGTGCAATAATTTGCATTGCTAACAAGTTCCCAGGTGATGCTGATGCTGCTGGGTTACAGAATATTCTTTGAGAGCTATTACTGTGACAAATAAACATAATATTGGCAAGACAAAAGGACAAACCAGTGGAATATACAAGAAGCCTGTAACTAGCCTCATGCATATGAGTACCTAATAAATGACAAAGGATATCCATAAGGTGTGAATAAGAAAAATTTGACGTGTAAAAGTTTGTATAATGTGGTCTCAAATAAAATACAATAGCGTGTGTGTGTGTGTGTGTGTGTAAATGTATATGTATTTTGTATATATGTACATGATGAACAAGGATTGAGGGAAATGAGGATGAGAGGAAAGAGAAGGAATAGGAAATTCAATCAGAAGGAAAAGAATACAACAGCACTAGGGGCACCTGGTGGCTCAGGCCGTGATCCTGGGGTCCCAGGATTGAGTCCTGCATTGGGCTCCCTGCATGGAGCCTGCTTCTCCCTCTGCCTATGTCTCTGCCTCTCTCTGTGTCTCTCATGAATAAACAAATAAAATCTTAAAAAAAAAAAAGAATACAGCAGCACTAAAAAATTGCCAGTATATATGATATTATCACACTGATGCATTTACATAAAATTACCCATGGCCATGATTAATGGTATGCTCAAATGGAGTTTGAGCTATGACCCAAAGACAACAGGAAGTACATTCCAAAGTGAGATGCCAGACACTCCCATTTATCTTTTGCTCCACAAATAAATACTAACTGGCTACTATGTATGAAGCTCAGATCTGGATAGGGAAGGAAATAAAGGGCGCTCTCTCTCCTGTAACTCACATTTGAGTGGATTTGCACTGTGACGAATTTGTCAAAAAGATGAGAGAAGCTAGTTATTGGGCTCTCAGTGTTCCCTGACATCATAGGCGTTGGCACTGTTTTGGGGAAGAGGCGATTCAGAGAGAGCCACAGCAGGCTGTGGGTCTGCCTTCATGGAAAACACAAGTCGGGGGCCCCCGCCCCTCCTCTCAAGAAGGGTCTCCAGTGGGACTCCTGTAGCTCAGGCACAGAGTGGCCTGTGGCCTGACATGTGCCTGGGAAATCTAAAAGGCTTGCTAAGTGGTAGAAGGAAGGAAGGGTGGTGGTGTTGGGTATTTTATTCTCCACTCCCAGAAGTTGTGGAAACATCACTTTTTCATCCCAATCGTGAGCATGAAAGCATTACGCTGGGCAAGCAGGCATACACAGGATGGCCCTGGGCAAGATGAGTCTGGCCCTGTAGGCCCAAAAGGAGTTGAGCCATATGAGACAGAGCTGGTATGGGGTTGTCAGGAGGCCACTGTAGAATAACAGAAAACATTTATGTTCATTCCTGCCCCTGGTTCCTGGCACCAAGCTCCTAAAACCCTTGTAATTTCCCAGGTGACAAGAACAATAGGAGAGGTTCTTTTGTTCTAGTATTTCGTCTTTCAACTTGGTTGCTGCCAGAGCTTCTAAATCCTTTGGAATTTCCTGGGAGATAGGAGTGTCTTTTGTTCTAATGAGGTGACTCCTGGGACCTCTTGAATGACTTCAGAACAAGGGCTAGACCCAGCCATCAAAACCACAATGAGATAGCACCCCACATATTTTAGGGTGTTTTGTCAAAAAGATTAGAGAGGGGCACCTGGGTAACTCAGTCGGTTAAGCATCTGCCTTCCACTCAGGTCATGATCCCGGGGTCCTGGAATTGAGTCCCGCGTCAGGCTCCCTGTTCAGTGGGGAGTCTGTGTCTCCCTCTCCCTCTGTGCTCTCTCTCTCTCAAGTAAATAAATAAAACATCTTAAAAAAAAAAAAGGAAGACAATAGATAACAAATATTGGCTAGGTTTTGGTATAAAGGGAACCCTGCGCATTGCTGGTAGGAATGTAAACTAGAATAGCCCCTAAGGAAAACAGTAAGGAGGCTCCTCAAGAAACCAAAAATAGAACTACTCTGAGATCCAGCAATCCCACTCCTGGGTGTATATCCGAAGCAAATGCAATCACTACCTTGGAGAGCTGCTTTCTCATGTTCAGTGCTACATTACTCACAATAACCAAATACAGAAACAGCCTAAATGCCCCAAAAGTGGCATATACATATAAAATGGAATATTATTTGGCCTTTAAAGGGAAGGAAATCCCGGGGTGCCTGGGTAGCTCAGTCAGTTGAGCAGCTGCCTCTTGGGTTTTGGCTCAGTTCCTGGTCTCAGGGTCCTGGGATCAAGCCCTGTGTTGGGCTCCGTGCTCAACAGGGAGTCTGCTTGAGACTCTCCCTCTTTCTCTCCCTCCCCCATGCCCCTCCTCCCCTCTTCTGTGCACTCTCTCTCTCTCTCTCAAAATAAATAAGTCTTCTTTAAAAGAAAGAAATCCTGTTATTTGTGACAACGCAGTTGAACGTGGAGTGCATGAAGCTGAGTGAATTACACCAGAGAAAGATGGATAACTGCAGGGTATCACTTATATATGGAATCTAAAATAGCAGCAACAAAAAAGTCAAATTCACAGAAACAGGGAGCTGGTGGTTGCCAGGGGCTGTGGTGGTGGTGGTGAGGGGGTGAGGGGCTGGGGGAAATTGGAGAACCTGGTAAAGTGGCACAACTTTCAGTACTAAGATGCATACCTTCTGAAGATCAGATACCTATCAAAGTGACTCCAGTTGACAATCCGTATTGTATAACCGAGATTTGCTAGGGGGTAAACCTTAAGTGTTCTCTCACACACAGGCACATATTGAGGTGATGGATGTGTTAACTGACACATGGTGAGAATCCTCTCACCATGTATACATACACATATAGCAAACCATCGTGTTAACACACTTTATTATAATTTTATGTATCTCAATAAAGCTGAAAAAAGAGACAGTGATGAAGAAAATGTTAATAACAAACAACCAAGCCATGATTAGAAGGTTGGAGTTCCAAGCTCCACATCCTCTGGGAAGAGAAGAGAGGCTGGAAATTGCAATGATGATCCATCATGCCTACACTATGAAGCTTCCAGAAAAATCCCCAAAATATGGGGTTTGGGGAGCTTCCAAGTTGGTGAACACATCTAGGTGCCAGGAGGGTGGCATACCCCAACTCCGTGGTAACAGAAGCTTCTGTGCTCGGGATCTTTCTGGACCTCACCCGGGTATCTCTTCATCTGGCTGTTTATTTGTATCCTTCCTAATAAACTGGCAATAGTCAGTAAACTGTTTTCCTGGATCCATGAGCCACTCTAGCAAATTCTTGAACCTGAGGAGGGGGTCATAGGAACATCAATTTATAGCTGCTTGGTCAGAAATACAGGTGACAGACAACCTACGGTTGGCATCTGAACGTGGGGGGTGGCGGGAGGCAGTTGTCTGGGACTGAGGCCCTAACCTGTGAGATCTGATGCTACACCCAGACAGTCAGTAGCAGAAATGCCTGGCGTAGAAAACCCACACATCTGATGTCAGCAGTGTTGTGTGAGAGTAAAAGAGAAATAGAGAGATTTTCCCAGATGGTCACCGAGAAGGGACAAGGGACCTCAGTGCAGAGAAGCTAGAGGGACCACCCAGGCCCCTAGGGGCCGAGGCAGAAGAAGTGGCAGCCAGAACGGGGATGGATTTGCCTTGCCATGGGAATGGTAGGGGAGACGTCCTGAGCGATGGAAGGCAGGGGGTGTTCTTGAAAACGTGAAAATGTCCATGTGAAGAAGAGGAGGCCCGAAGCAGATGCCAAGTCTGGAGAGCTGCTAGGAATGACCCCCTCTTCTTTGCTGCAGCCCAGTCCCAGTCCCAGTCCCTGCTGGCTCTGAGACCACAGCTTGGAGCTGGGGGAAGAGCAGCCGGGAACCCACTGGGAAAGAGACACGTGTGGACAGAGGTCCTCCCTGAACTGCTGATTCCCTGCCACCCAAACCTGGGGCAGGGTCAGGGCACTGGCAGAAATGAGGCCTTTAAATCCAATTTACAGTTCTGGTCAGACACGATAATGACTGAATTAAGAGTGTTCTTCAACTTAAAGTAACCAGAGCACAGAATATTTTTCCTACCAGTGACCAGAAAAATCCCACCATGTATTTCCCCAAGGACAGAAGAATCAAGCTCAGGGACATTGGGAGACAAAAACAGAGTTGCCTCCTCTCAAGAGTGCATTGGTTCAACTTGAGTTAAAGAAAATCATAAAATATTGAAACGAGTTGCAATAGAAAAAGTTGAGATGCATTTTTGTCTCCCCATCAGAAGAACATTTTTTTTCCTGTGCTCTGAGTGGGGGACACCTTATCCTGGGGGCCAGTAATGGCTATAGAGTTTCAACACCAAGAATGGGAGTGGTCTGGCATCCAGAAGATAACCCCGCCCACAACGCTGTATGAAATGTGGAAGAGGAGAAGGCTCTTGTAGGAGAAGGGAGAGAAATTCTTGCTAGTAGTGGAAAGGCAATAGTCTCCTCTGGGTAGAAGCTTT
Organism: Nyctereutes procyonoides; assembly: GCF_905146905.1. NCBI lineage: Eukaryota > Metazoa > Chordata > Mammalia > Carnivora > Canidae > Nyctereutes > Nyctereutes procyonoides. Next base: position 76,313,938 of record NW_026575126.1, read on the forward strand.
CCTTTCCAAGGCTGAGAAAGGGCAGGATTTGTGGGGTCTTTGCAGGTTGTAGAGACCTGGCTCCTCCTGTAGCTATTTTCCCAGATGCGGTGAACCCAGGATGGCTGTTAGGCTGGCCAGTCTTTTCTCAAGCTTAGAGAGTGACAGCTGAATGGAAAAGATACTCTAGGAGCACTTGACCCAAGAGATGCAGAGAGAAAACTCTCGAGCATCATCCCACAGCCCCGGGCAGGAGGGTGACTGTGGTGACCTCCACAGAAGGGCTCGAGGTACCACTCGGGTTCTCATGCTCCCCTCGGGATTAGAAGGCACTCCTGAAATATGATGGAGATTGAATTTCTTGCCACTCTGTGAAAGAGACTTAGAACCCCACTAGATTTGATGGTGAAGTGAATTAACAGCCACTTGGTGAAGTGGACATGTTTGGGCTATACCCAGCTCTGCTCTGAACACAGACTGTAAGTGAAAGCTGCCACCAGCAGAGGTGAGAGATTTTCACATTTTCCAACAATTGCTCAAGGCTGATTAATTTGATCCTTAAATTGAGCTCATCAACTAAAGGTGAGGCTGGGGAAGCAATTCACCAGGCACTGCTAATTCCACATGCTATGGCACTCTCCTAGGGTGGATTTCTATTTCCTCTACCAGCTTCTATTCTGGCTCCGAAGGAATGTACTTGCTGCATTGTTACTGGAGAGTGCATTTTGTTCTCCCTTTCTGTGGCTGCATGGCTCTGGCTGGCCTCTAAATTCAGGAATGCCCCAAAGGTCAGTCCCCCTCTGCATGTTCCTTTCCACCTGTTCTCTTCCTTCCCTTTCCTTCCCATCTGGCTTTCTGTTAAGGACTCCTGTATTTATTTTTCTGGTCCAACCCGTTCCTTGAAGAGTTGGAAAGACCCACTCCTCCCATGTTTCTCCTTTACTCACTTACACCTACTACTACACTCACAACACTCTGACCCCAGGTGTGTGCACTTTCTCTCACGCCAGGCAATTTTCTACGACACCAGCTGGTTGTCCTATAATTCAGTTCAATTCTGATACTAACCAGAGGTAGTGTAGACCCCACAGCTTAAGGGCTCAGCCCCACAAGACTGCCCCCCACTTTGGATTCTAAGGAATAGATACCCAGTTATCCACAACTTTTGTCAAACTTGGCCACAAATTGGAGGTTCCCATGAGCACCCCCATGTTGAATATGATTATTTGCTAGAACAGCTTACAGAACTCAGGGAAACACTTATGCTTACCAAGTTATTGTATAATAAAGATATGATAGAGGATATGGAGGAACAGCCAGATGAAGAGACACACAGGGTGAAGTCTGGAAGGATCACGAGCATAGAAGCCTCTGTCCCCGTGGATATGACTTCCTGAAATGTGAATGCATTCACCAACTTGGAAATTCCCCAAACCCCATGCTTTTGGGATTTTTATAAAGGCTTCATCAATCATTAACTGATTGAAAAAAATCATTAACTGATTGATGACCAACATTTAACTCAATTTTCAACCCCTCTCCCCCCCCCACCCCAGAAGATGGTGTTGGGGCTGAAACTTCCAAGCTTCTATGCCTTTCTAGTGACCAGCCACCATCTGGGACCTCACCAAGAGCTGCTCAATAGAACAAAAGATATTCCCACCACCCAGAAGATTCCAAGGGATTTAGGAGCTCCATGTCAGGAAGCTGGGTCAAAGTCTAAATATTAAAACAAAAGATGTTTCTAGTTCCCTTATCACTTAGGAAAATTACAAGGAGTTTAGGAGTTCTGCGCCAGGAACTGGGGCAGATATATATATATATATATATTCTATTATTTCACACCTGAGTTCTAGACTACTATGTAAAGCTGATTACTAACCTCATTTGAGCATCTAATGACCATCTCAAAACTAAGTCCCAAACAATTCTTAAGCCCTCTCATTCTATAAAATAACAAAAACCACTTTGGGGTAGCCCAGGTGGCTCAGTGGTTTAGCGCCACCTTCAGCCCAGGGTGTGATCCTGGAGACCCAGGATCGAGTCCCACGTCAGGTTCCCTGCATAGAGCCTGCTTCTCCTTCTACCTGTGTCTGCCTCTCTCTCTCTCTCTCTCTTTGCGTGTCTCATGAATAAATAAATAAAATTACAAAAAAACACTTAATTAAATAAGCAACAATAAAACACCCCAGACTCTCTCCATCCCAGTCTTCTGCATTTCAATATTGGTAATTCCATCCCATCAGCTACTCTAGCCATTTACTAGGATTGATCCTCGCTACTTCTCCTCCAATCCAGTTCATTAGCAAGTCCTACTGTCTTTGTCTTTGAAACATCCCCGACCTGACTCCTTCTCACCACCTCCCCCACTACCCCAACACCACCTCTCTCTAGTCCCCAGACTTCAATTTCTCCCTCTCAGAGTCTATTTCCTGCTCGTAAGCCTAAATGATTCTGTAAACCCAAAAGTTGGGTCACCGCTCTCCTTTGCTTAGAACTTTCGCTGGTTTTGATTCACACTCAGATTAAAGATCCCTATCCTCACCTATAGGAATACTAGGTCCAACATCATCTGATCCCTGTATTAGTTTCCTGTTGCTATTGTAACAAATTGCCCACGTACTCAGTGCTTGAATAACACAAATTTATTCCCTTACAATTTTGGAGGTTAGAAGTCTAACCAGACTTCAGGTTGTCACGAGGGCTGTGTTCTTTCTGGAGGATGAAGGGTAGAATCTGTTCCCTTGCCATTGCCAGCTTCTCCAGGCTGTCCACATTCCATGGCCCATGGCCCATTCCTCCAACTCTGAAGACAGGGGCCTAGAATCTTCTCTCATCTCTGACTTCTGCTTCTTTCTATCTTGTCTATCTAACTCTCTTGCTTCTTTCTTATAAAGAACCTTGTCATCACACTGAGCCTACCTGGATAATCCAGGATAATCTCCCCATCTCAAGATCTTTACTCAATGACATCTGCAAAGTCCCTTTTCCCATGTGGCAACAGCAGTAGCTTTCAGGGATGGACAGGGACATTTTTGATGGGCCATTATGCAGCCTAATGTCCACTTAATTCCAACTGTCTCCTACTCCGCATCTCAACACTTTGGCCTCAGTCATATTGGCTATCTTGCCAATCTTGGTATATAACTTGCTGCTAACCTTTCAGAGAAGTCTTCTTTTCCCATCCAGTTTGGAGTAGGACCCCCTCCATATTTTATTCCCTTATTTGACTCAATTTTTTATAGCACTTATCGCTGATCTATTATGCTTTTATTATTAATCATTTTCTTTTTCCTCTGCCACATTAAGTTCTATGAGAATAGTGGTATATGTACATACACACACAGACACAGACACACACTTTGTTTACTGTCATATCAAGAAAAGTTCGTGACACAAAACAGGCACTCAAAAGTAATTGATACTGTATGAATAAATGAATGAACCTCTGTTTATCTAACATTATATAATGGCAGCGGGAATGAGAAGCAGTAGTTTCCAGGGATGGACACTAAACACTACCTTTAGTGTTTTCAGAACTCCAGAGTATCTTAAGTCCCAAAATTGTAAATCTCTCTTTTTCCTTTCCTCCTATTTCTTCTTAGGAATATGATGAGCAAGAGGATATGTGAGCATTTTCTACACCTCTAAGGTGTGACTCCCTGCTTCCCTTCCCTCCATCAAAGCACAGGACAGGCTGAAGCATTACCTTGCCATGCCACAGAATGCCACAAAAACCATTGAAATAAAAAACTGGACAAAGACACAGACCCTGGGGCCAGGGAAGGTGAACACTGGGGTCATGAAGTCAACATGCTCCCAATTTGGGCCAGATCAGCTCCTTGGTGATGGAGTGTCCCGTGGGACTTTAAAAAATAAATAAATAAATAACATTGTCCTTGTCTTAGAAAGTGAGTTGTGTCAAAGCAAGGAAGTGCTGAGCTTAGCACATAAACCATAAACAAAACAAATAAACAAGACTGGGATGCACTGACCTGGAGCAAAGAGATTTGCCAAATGCTTTTGACTATTACAAATCCCTGGCTCTCTATCCCTATGATTCTATTTTCATCCTTTCCTCTCTTTGGGGAGAAATTCACAGGAGCATTGCAAATGTTGCTGTACAGCCTGAAAATCAGGAAGGAACCACAGAAGTAAAAAATTCATTTCCATAGTAACAGGCTCAAAACCATCCCTGCTGCTAGTAGAATGAGTCGATTTGATTCATTCCAGCAAACATATCCACAATTTTAAAATGTGAATGACACAAAGAAGTCAATCTGAGGGTTGAGAGAAAGAGTTAGCTCAGAAATTCAGGGTGGTTTCCGAGTCCTAACAAATAACCCAACACAATTTTAATGCACATCTCAAAGACAGTAGCAAGTTTTCTCTGCTTTGAAGGCAGTGATTCATCATCTCATGGTGACCTACAAAGTCCTTGCCCCCTGAGGCAAACGTCCCCTTTGAAAGCTTCATTATTAAATCAGCTGGGTCCACATGACAACTCAAAGTCATGGCAGCCAAAGTGAAGATGCTGGCCTCAAGTGCCCCAGAAGGGATTTGACAGAGCCAGTATTTCAGCCACTCCTGTTTCTCCTTTAGCAAGTCATGTCCTTGTTGAAAAGGTTCATTTGCCCATCCATCCATACATACATACATACATACATGCAATTAATCAGGCATTACTGCCTTCCTTCTTCTCCTGGGTGTAGTAATAGATTCTGAGGATCCCAGAGGACTAAGAGGTACCCCAGGGGTACTTGTTCTTGAAGAATTTATATTCTTCTAGGCACAGGAACGTGTAACAAGATCACAAAAATGTGGAAATGGGGATCCCTGGGTGGCGCAGTGGTTTGGCGCCTGTCTTTGGCCCAGGGCGCGATCCTGGAGGCCCGGGATCGAATCCCACATTGGGCTCCCGGTGCATGGAGCCTGCTTCTCCCTCTGCCTGTGTCTCTGCCTCTCTCTCTCTCTGTGACTGTCATAAATAAATAAAAAATTAAAAAAAATGTGGAAATGGCAAAATAGGATTAGGGTACAAGGTCCCGTAGGAACTTAGAGGAGAGCATCTACCTCTCAACCTATATCTTAAGAGGATGAGAGAGATGCTGCTAAGGGGAAATTCTTAACAGAGAACATTCTAAACAGTTTCAAATATATGAAGGTTTTAACCTTCTTTAGAAGATGGCATGTATGGAGAATATCACCATGTGGGATAGGTGTGGAGGGATGGATGTGTAGGAGGAGAGAGGTATGAGGCAGACAAGGTGCTGCTCCTGCAGGATATCTGGGGTACTCGGGTATCTGGGCTTGACCTGTTATGCGAAGTGCACTAGGCACACATCGCTGATGGCTCTTTGGCCAGCAAGACCATGATTATGTCTGTAGTTTAGGAAAGGAGCCCTGGTGGTAGCAAATTTGGAGTTAGGGAAACCAGAGATGGGTGAGGGAGGGTGTCTCGACAAGAGTCAAAGCAAGGTCATGGTGATAATGTGTGAACTAAGCAGCAGTGCTGGTAGAGGGAGGGGGATGCAGACAAGACATGCCTAGGAATTTAGAATCATCAGAGCTTAGTGACAGGCCAGAGAAGGAGGGTGAGGGCGAGGGAGGAACACGGAATAATGAAGCTTCCCTTGAGTGACAGACAATGCTACCGATGTGTGCGTGCGAAATGTGTAGGACGTGGAGCACGTCTGATGGAAGAATAGGTGAGTGGGCTGGAAGGGCAAGACACATTTAATTTGGGACCCACAGAGTTTGAAATGTCTGGAGGACAACGGGGTGGCTATGTGCATTTGGAAAGTGCAACGAGAAGACTAAAGCATAGGATTGAAGTGTGGGGTTAGTTAGAGGCAGAGCTACAAGAGTCAGAATTGCCAGGTTACAATTCTTGGCTTGAGTGAAACCTCCTCAAGTGTGAAAATAATATAATATGAGGGGAGAGAGGAGGGGGTCATGGGGGATGGGCATTAGAAGGGCATGTGATGTAATGAGCACTGGGTCTTACAGGCCTTACAGGCAAAGGATGAATAACTGAACTTTACAGGATGAATAACTGAACTTTACATCTGGAACGAATGGTACACTATATGTTAAACCAACTGAATTTAAATAAGTTTAAAAAAAAGAATAATATAATATGAAGAGAGCTATGGAAGGTGGTCTGGGGAACAGAAATATTTAAGACACGGGAAGAAGAAAAGACTAAGAGAAAAATGTCAAACCAATGAACATCACCCTGAATGGGTTAATTGTATGGTACATGAATTATAACACTACAGAGCTGCTATAGTTTTAAAAAGGAGGAAGGAGTTTCAAAAAAGAAGACAAGGAGTATTTGTGTCAAATATAGACAAAGGTCAAGAAAGAGAAGGGCTATAAGGTAATCCTTGAGTTTCCCCATTAGTGGGATATCCCATTAGTGATAGGATGAAGGCCGAGATGCCTCCAAAGTGGAGGAGACAGAAGCCAGACAGTGATGGGTTGGAAGAGAAGGAAATTCATTGTCCTGATGATCGGTCAGTTATTGGCAAGTCTGTGGGCCAAGAATTGGGAGCCTGGAGGTAAGAAGTTGCGAAGTGGCAGAGAGTGGGGTGAACGGATGTGGCACAGTCCTAGAGTGGAGTGGGATCTAGGGGCCCTGTGGGTGGAGGGCCTAGGGCAGAAGTGAGCAGAGTGATGCCCCTGAGTTTGGGAAAATAGGCAAAGGGAGTCCAGGATGTTGACCTCTGATGCCTCTCTGTTGTTCTTGAAGTAGGAGGGAGGTCTCTGCTTAGAAGGAGGAAGGAAGGAATGTGGTTGGGGGACCCGGAACAGCAGCAGAAGCTTGAAGGACCAGTCATGATGGCAAGGGCAGGAAAGGTAGAGGCAGGGGACAAAAGCCAAGGATGAACCACAGAGCTGGGAAACTGGGGGGTGTCAGGGGGGAGGCTGAGAACAGGGACCTATGATGCCTTGGAAAGAGCTGGATCACTTTAGGGTCTACACTCTAGGAAAGATACTACAGTGCCTGACCTAGAGGGAATCTGAATGACTTCTCTTCCCTTCTCCCTGGACAAGGGGAGGGAGGGAAAATGAGAGCACAACTTTTAGGAACAGAACTCCAAAACGGGTACCTCTGCTATGATGGGAGGAGCCAGGGCAGGCACCGTGCATTGTGGTCTTTTCTGCCAGTGAGGCCTGGGTCCAGTCCATGCTCTGGCTCCCTAACCAGACTCAACTTCCTTTCCTTCTTTCACAGGCCTGGGGCTGTGGACACCCTCTGTCTCCGTGCTGCGTTTCTCCTTGATTCTATCAATATTTTGTGAAAAAATACTATGACAGCAACACATGCTTATTATATAAAATAGAAAACTCTCAAGAAGAAAAATAACCCCCCATAATATTTTACCCAGACTTATCTACTACTAGTACTTGGCATATTTCTTTTCCACATCTTTCTATGCATCTTCACGTTTTAACATGGTTAACACCAAATGTGTAACTTTGCTTCCAGCCCTTAATGCAAATTTCTATTCTAAATGTCCTTCTTGAATATTTAAAAAAAAAATCTTCCTGTGAACATAATTTTAATGGCTGCCTAATATTCCACTGATTGGCTATATAATCATAGAGAAACGTTCTTCCACTCTTAGGTTGCTTCTATCTTTATGTTATTAAAAATGAGGCTAAAGCAAACAACTGCATACTTTTTGTCTGTGGCTCCAGTCTCCTGGAAGTGGAACCACATGTCCAAGATGCCATGAGTATTTTAAAGACTCTTCTTACCTAATAGGCACTGCCCAAAGGCTTTCCAGAAGGCTCATCCAACTTACCTTCCCACCCTCAGTGTCAGAGAGAACCCCCTCCTCTGTTCGGTTACACTTTCTCCATCAAAATTCCAGTGAAACTTTTAATGCAATGACAGATGTCTTCCAATTCTGTCTGGAAAAATTATAACTTGCGAATATGAAGTAAAAACGTGGTTGAGTGATGCTTGGAAGGAATAATTAATACTTGTCCAACTAGGTATTAAAACGTATTTCTAAATATGTTTAGAAACGTATTTCTAAAACAAATAAACTATTTGTTTATTTTTTAAGATTGTATTTCTTTCTTTGAAAGAGACAGCAAGAGAGTGCACAAGAGCAAGGGGAAGGGGAGGAGCAGAGAGAGAGAGAGCAGCAGGCTCCCCTCTGAGCAGGACCCTGAGGTCATGACCTGAGCCAATCTGACACTTCAGCAACTGAGCCACCCAGGTGCCCCATGCTGCCATATTTAATCAGTAAAATCTGCAGAGGTTGGCCCCCAAATAGACCTCTGCATAAATAAGAATGTCGGCTATGTCGGCTATGCTATGGAGGTGCTTTAAGTCAGTATGGGGAAATCCACACACAGGACCTGGGAATCTGGTTAGGATATCAGGTATCAGCACCCACTCTCAGTAGCTGTGGGATGTTAAATCCTGGGGAAACTTGACAGAGTATATGAGACCAACTGCTCCAAGCTTGATAAATCCTGGGAGATTTTATTGACTTCATCATGTCTAGCTTGGGTAGCACCCTGGGAAGTAGTCCAAACCTGATTTGCAAGGGAAATATTCACAAATCCTTCAAAGATGACCTCTGGCCCAATATTATTTCTTTAGCTTTTCCTCAGATCTGCCCTTCCCTTGCCACAAAGGGTCAAATCTGAAATGAGAAGAACAGAAGAGGCTCAGAGGAAACCCTAAGGGCTCATGTCATGGTATTTTCTTTTTGACATTCCAAACACAGCCTCAGAATTCCCAGAAACATCTTATTTTAGCTAGATTTCATTCTTTGGGTTAAAGCAGGGTTTCTCAACCTCAACATTATTGACATTTAGGGCCAGATAATTCTTTGTAGCAGGGGCGGGGGGGGGGGGTGTCCTGGACTTTGAAAGATGTTTAGCAGCATTCCTGGCCTCTGCTTACTAGGTGCCAGTAGCACAACTTCTACCTCTCCTGAGCTGTGACCATCAAAAACTGTTTCCAGACATGACCCAATGTCCCTTGGGTGGGGGATAGGGGTGTGTGTGTGCTCCTGTGTGCAAAATCTCCCTGGCTGAAAATCACTGGGTTAAAATTGTTTACAGGGGGAAATGTGGACTGCAAGAGTGGTATTCCAAAGTAATTAACTGAACAAAAAAAAAGAAGGAAATTGTTAAATGCAGAGTGTTGGCTTTTTAGAGACAATGTCAGAGTCACCTTGACACATCACACCCCCCATCATCATTTCAAGTTTCCTAAAAGTTAGGTATTTAGGGACAAAAACTTAAGTGTAATCCTCATCTTACACACCAAAAGAAGTATGGATGGATTGGAGAATTGATAGTTTTAAAAAGCAGACCATATAAAGAATAAAAAGAAACAGAAGTCCACGTTTTTCAAGTGCATGAGGAGGGCTTTCTAAGTCTCTGCGGGTCAACCCTCCATCATCAAAGACCAGCAGAGATGAAATTAAATACCAAACAACAAACCAGGATAAGTATCTGCATCACTTACGGCAGAGTATTTTGGGTCTTTATTTGATGAGAAAAACACTGGGACCTCAATAATTAAATGAAGAAAAGGCAAAAAGCAGGGACAGAAATGAGAGAAAGCAGAAAAACTGGTAGCAAATGATGTTTTGAAAAAAAAAGTCTATCCACTTCACTAACAAAGAAATAGGCATCCAAGTAAGATACGATGTCTATCAAATCAGCAAAAATTAAATAGCAATGAAAGAGCCCAGTGTGGACCAGTCTCTGTGCCTTTTGATGAATTTTTTTAAAAGGTTTTATTTATTCATTCATGAGAGACACAGAGAGAGGCAGAGACAGAGGAGGAGGGAGTAGCAGGCTTCCCGTGGGGAGCCCGAAGTGGGACTTGATCCCAGGACCCCGGGATCACGCCCTGAGCCGAAGGCAGACGCTCAACTGCTGAGCCACCCAGGTGTTCCTGGTGAATGTTTATCAATTTTTTTAAGCTTTTTTTTTTAAATTTTTATTTATTTATGATAGTCACAGAGAGAGAGAGAGAGAGAGAGGCAGAGACACAGGCAGAGGGAGAAGCAGGCTCCATGCACCGGGAGCCCGACGTGGGATTCGATCCCGGGTCTCCAGGATCGCGCCCTGGGCCAAAGGCAGGCACTAAACTGCTGCGCCACCCAGGGATCCTGAATGTTTATCAATTGAGCATCTCTGTATCAAGGACCAAGTGGGGACGGGACTTCTGGATACCAGGATCAGAAAGATGTAGTCTCTGCCCACAGGCTTCTGGTCGGCTTAGTCAGTTGAATTTAAGAAACACATAGTACATACCAGAAAGGCACTTCACTAATATTGACACGTTCACTTCTCCTAAAAACAGTACATAAAAGTGATTATTATAATCCTCCCATTTTACTGATGGGAGAACCGAGGCATGGAGAGGGTACGAAGTTTGCCTGGTCACACGACTGTGGCAGGGGGGAGTCCGGTGTGAGGGGGTTTGCTGCAGAGCCCCTGGCTCTCAACCGCTGTGCTAGGCTTAGGCTGGCTTCAGAGCCCACGTGCTGCTCAGACTGCATTACTGTATATGCATTAACTCGAAGAAGCAAACCCATGCCTTGACTGTATTTACTTTGCTTTCTGAGGGCATGATAGGCTTCTTCATTCAAACATCTTTCATTCTAATTCCTAGCAGTTTGGTGTCATTCCATATGTTTCTTATTAAGCTTATTCCTGCATGTTTTACATTTTTGTTTTCCTAGGAATGAAATATTTTCTCATATTTCTGACTGGCTTCGCTATGCACGAGAAATTGGCTTTGTAATATTTACTCTGTATTTGGCTATCTTGTTGGAGTCTCATTTTTTCTTCTAGTGTTACTCCTAGTGATTCCCTTGACAATTTTATCTCATTTTAATTGTTCCCCGTGTTTTTATTTCATTGAACTGCCTAGAACTTTTAGAAGAACGTCAAATAATTACGATGAACCTGATTTTTTATTCATTCGACTAATGACTTGTTTTGTTTCTGGGATTCGCGGGGATGCTTCCCATGCATCATCGTTGGCAGGCTTGATTCTCCCTGATGAAAATCTGATTTTCTCTCACAGGGACTGAATTCTGATATACATGTTATACTCATCCATGTGGCCATGCCTCTAAGAGCCGTGGTCAAAGAACACAACTGTATGAAGGGGAACAAAATTACCTTTAAAAGGAGACCTGGAGGGATCCCTGGGTGGCGCAGCGGTTTGGCGCCTGCCTTTGGCCCAGGGCGCGATCCTGGAGACCCGGGATCGAATCCCACGTCGGGCTCCCGGTGCATGGAGCTTGCTTCTCCCTCTGCCTGTGTCTCTGCCTCTCTCTCTCTCTCTCTCTCTCTCTGTGACTATCATAAATAAATAAATAAATAAATAAATAAATAAATAAATAAATAAATAAATAAAAAGGAGACCTGGAAAGAAGGATTAGGCCTTCCAGAATCACACCCAATGAGGCCAGGGTTTGGTCCAGACCAATGATTCCACAACCATTCCAGCCAAGGATGAAGCTATATTCAAATGGTTTCCACAACACTATTAACTGAGATTCTAAACTTCTGAAGGGATGCTACACATTTCAACAGTTAATAAGCTTGGAATCATGCTGGCCAGAGAAATATCTTAAAATGCTTATTTCCTAAAAATAATATCTCTGTAAGCTATTTGAAATAGGAGGAGAAGAACGCCTATATAATGCCTGCTGTGTCTCAGAAGTCAATTGAAGTTTACAAAGGGCACCAATTATTATGAAAATAACACATACTATGTCTTTCAATTTCAATAATATATGCTTTGATTTTTTTTTAGTTGTCTGTTCACTTGGAGTCATCGCCCAGAAGTGAGAAAGGATGTGACTTGATTGGTAATGTCATATTTCTTTGCAGGGACACTGAACTTCATAGACAATATAGATATTGGAAAATCTGTGACTGTATAAACTTGGCAATTGAGGGCCGATTTGTCACCAACTATCATCTCTCTTTATTAATTCGGCATGTCCCCAGAGAATGTGTTTCTCTCTTGCAAGCTCAGCACTTCCTAATGTTTAATAAAAGATTAGGTTCCAAAAAATAGCTGAGCTAGTTAAAATGGAATATGCCTACCAGTCCTGATGCCAACAGTTCCCAAATTCTCACTAAAATACTTGTGAAAGAACAGAAAAAAAATAAACTGAAATCGGACCAGAATCCTGAAGGAATTCACAACTGAAGGCCCATGGTGGTGCTGGATTAACAAGCATAATAGGATGCATTGTGTAGGTCCATTAAGCCTCCTCCTTTAAAGCATGAAAGGAAGGAGGAAAAGGCTTTCGAAAATCTTCAGCATGATCCTTGAGCCCTGAGAGCCATAGACTGAACCAACAGAACAGCTGGGCAAACACCTTTGTTTGGGGCTGTGAGTGGGTAGGGGGAGCTGTTAGTGCCTCCCCTCCTTCGACTTCCACCTTAGCCTCTTCCTTGGTCCACACAGAGCCTGAAACCCCCAGATAACACTCTGTTTCCAAGCAGAGGAGGACTGGCCAGCTTCCTGGGAGAAGAGTTATCACTAGCAGAGCACATGTCTGACAGGAGAACAGAACATGCCGGGGCTGGGTTCCTCTATGGTACCTTTCCCATGTTTCAGGGAACCAGTAAATAAAGCCATGAGCAGATCCCATCTCAGTCTACAGAACCCGAGTGGATAAAGATCTGCTAAAACAAAACAAAACTCTGGAAATTTGCAAGCAACTCTGGAATTAAATGCATCCTTCAGACATGGCTATATCTGGATGATGTACCAGCACCCAAAGGTCCAAGGAGCAGAACCGGGGATTTGCCACTTGAGTTGTCTTTTGGTAGACACCTGCTCTGCATACATTTCCCCCTGTTCAAGGGTGAAAAACTTGGAAAGAAGAATTCTACGTTGAACCTGTGGAAGATGACTCCAACACAAGGTAAAGGGAATATAACTGAGTATTCAGACTAAGTATATACCTTTGAAATTTATTTCCTAAAGGAAACAGGGATGGAAATTGAGCATTTGTTCAATATCAAGAGGATGCAAGACCCTGCTCTGGAAAGAAAAAGAGGGGCCGGAGAGAGATAATGTCATTCTAGACCTCAACATTAAACATAGTGTCCAAATCCAATGTCCAGCAAACAATAAAAAAAAAATCGTGTGGCACACGGAAGGACTGTGAGCCAGAACCAGCAGGAACAAGAGAGAACAGAAATAGACCAGCAGGGACTTCAATATTGAGGTTAGAGACAGAGACGGTAAAACGATGGGTTTTACAATGCTCATGGTGAAATAAACCAAGCCTGATAATTTTGGCAATGAATTGGAAACTATGAAAAATAACACAGACACTGCAAATTGGAAAGAAAGAAAGAAAGAAAGAAAGAAAGAAAGAAAGAAAGAAAGAAAGAAAAGGACTGTATAATAGACTATCCCGCCATGAAGAACTCATGGTGGGTTTTAGAGCAGATTAGACACAGCTAATGGAAGGATTGATGAACTGAAATATAGTGAGAAGACGTAGTCTGGAATGAAGAAGGTAGAGGCAGGAGAGTATATGAAACAAAGGGCAAAGATCTAACTGAAAGGTTAATTCCAGAGTTCCAGAAGGAGAGGAGAGAGTGGGGAGTAGGCAACACATGAGCATTTAAAGGCTGAGATATGCAATCCGTGGTTTGAAGAAGTGCAGCAGAGCCGAAGGAAGATACATGAAAAGAAATCCACAACCAGACCTGTTAATAATAAAGCTGCAAAATGCAAAAACAAAGCAAACTCCCCAAAGCATCCAGAAAAAAAAATGAGGTTATCCTCAAGCAAGCAACAGGTAGACTGACCACTGACAAATTATCCTCTCTGACATGTTCAGAGAGTAGTCGTCTCAGCAACAGAAGCAAGATGTTGGAATGTGGTGGCACGATGGGGATGGGGAAGGGGCTATCTGCCTAGAATTTTATTCCAGAAATAAGGGGCATAACTATCTGAAATGAGGAGACCAAATTATAAATACTGAACTCTGTATAATCACATGTATCTATAAAAGGTAAGAGGTTCAGATCCAATTGGATTAGTGAAATTCAGCAAAACTCGATGGCTTATCTGCAGCCAATACTAAAACATAAGGAAAAAGAATTCCACTCACAACAGACACTCACATTTCCTCTCCCACTCTCTCTCCCAGACCAGCCCTCCCCTCCCCCACACTTTTCATAAAATGTCAAGGAATAATGCTAACAAGAAAAGTATGGAACTGTGATGGAAAGCAGTGAAAAATCTCTACTGAAATTTGTAAAGGGAAAACAAATATTTAGAGAGCCATTCCACGTTTCTGAATGGCAAGAGCCTATATCTTAAAGGTGTCAGTCTTTAACGTAATAAATACCCCAATGATATTTATTTTGGAATTAGAAAGAACATTCTAAAGTTCATGTGCAAAATAAACATGGAAGAATAAGGTGGGAGGACAGTATTTCCAGATATTAAAGCGTGCAATATGGTTCAGAATAACTGACACAGGATGGTAATGGTGAAATAATCAACATACGTATCCATGGCATAGAATCTGTCTAGACATAGAAAGACGCATGAGGATATTTGGTTCTCCAGGGGGAAAAAATCAAGTGAAATTCTCATCATGTAAATGAAGGAAAGCCCCAGAAGGATTTTAGAATTTAATGTCACTTACCAAATCAAACTATAAACCATAAAAAGGAGAAGGATAGCTTAAGTACTTAAGTAAGCACTGGCGGGGAAAAGCCTTTTTAAAAATCATAAAAGCAAGACAACAAAGTAAAACATTTCAAGACTTACCAACTTTAAATTTTTAAAATGTTACCGTGTCAAAAACCAGAGAAACAAAACTAAAATACAAAAGGAAACTTACAAAACATATACTGTGACTGAGACAGACAAACATCTAACATCCCGAATACTGGAGTTTTATAGATCAGTAAGTAAAACAGTTAAGGTCGCCGAAAAGAAAATGCAAGGAGCTACGGGTCTCTTTTAAAATGGCAAATTTAAGTGAGAAACTTTTAATGTATGATGCCGTGAGGGGGACACTCTGCCACTGCTGGGGGCAGCGTACTTGGTGCAAACCCTCTGGCATGTTCTGTCGACTGTTAACAGAAACACTACGCTGTGGAATCTGGCAGCAGGAGAGCGTAACTTTCCGCTTTCCAGGCTTTGGAAAGTGCTGTTCAGATGTAGACGATGTATTTCCGGGGCCAGGAGCCAGCAGGCAGTGAGGGGGAGAACTCAGACACTGATCCAGAGGCTTGGAATGTGTGGGGGGCTGTTTAAGGGATTCAGAATTCAAGGAGGGATACGGGAAGATCGCTGGAGTTCCCAAGCCCAGGACCGCAGGCAGGGGTGAGGGTTGGGTTAAGGTCAGCGGGCATAAGGACTCACTTAAGCAAGCTGCACAGCGTTGTACTTGATGCCAACAATACCGTTGTACACTTAAAAATTTGTGAAGAGTGTAGATCTCATGTTAAGTGTTCTTAGCACAATGTTAAGTGTTCTTAGACAGATTCTAATGCCATGGATACGTATGTTGATTATTTCACCATTACCATACTGTGTCAGTTATTCTGAACCATGTTGTCCGCTTTAATATCTGGAAAAGAAAAGGAAATAGAAAAGAAAAGAAAAGAAAAGAAAAGAAAGGAAAGGAAAGGAAAGGAAAGGAAAGGAAAGGAAAGGAAAGGAAAGGAAAGGAAAGGAAAGGAAAGGAAAGAAAAGGAATCTTGGTCTGGAGCCAGAAGGACAGCACACAGTGATGGCATGTCAGAGCAGAATGGAAGATGGATTCGATGACTCAACGAACGATACGGAGCAGGAGTTAGAGGTGGGGCAGCGCGGGAAGGATGGGAGGCACACTGGTGACAAGACAGGTGCACCTGGCACCAAGGAGCTAACAACATTCTAGGAAACAAGATTAAAAAAAAAAAACACAAATGGGCAAACAGACTAATAATGCAAGTTCTCACGAGCATGCACAACATAGGATATAAGCAGGCGTTGAGATGGCGTTGGGATGCAGGCCCTGATTTACGGGGTACACCAGAAAGCGGGGAGTGAGGCTGCAGCAGCCCAGGTCATGATTGGGCTGCCCAGGTGGCAAACGGGTCATGGCGCCTCTTTTTGCAGAAAGAAATGTCTGTGTGTGTTTTGAGGCCCGCGACTCTGCCCCAAGTCTGGCCTCTGTGCATCTGGGATGGGGGGGGGGTGGTCCTGGCCTGGTTCAGGTGACAGAGGCAGAGGGCCTGGGCTGGGGCGGCCCTGGCTTCACACCGAGCAGTTCTCTCAGGGCTGCCTGCAGGCTGTTGCTGGCGGAGAGGGAGCCAGAGGGAGCCATGCCGTGGGTGTGGTTTGCCTGCATGCCTCCTCTGGCCTTTTCTGCTTAGGATAATTGAACATTTAAGTGATTGTTCCACTTCATAAAGTATGGTCCAGGGAGGCACTGTGCAAATTGCTAAATCAATTTATTTTTAAACAGAAATGAGGTTTTTAAAAAAAACAACTTAATGAAGGCTTGATGTGTGTCGTAGCAAGGGTCTGCAGAACACTGCCTTTCCCTCCCTGTGAAGCCATTACCACGCATTCTTGTGCGGCAAACCCAAATGGCCAACTGGGGGGCAAAGGGAATGGGCAGCATTCTGTTTGCTCACTTGCAAAGGTCAGTGACTCTGCCTGCATAAATTACAAAGAACACCACGCAGGGCGTCCACATCAGCAAATGATGTGGTGAACAGGAGCTGGGTGCGGACTCCGAAAAAGACCCAGATTCCAGTTGCAGCTCTACTGTGTAACTCCGGGGCAGGTCACTTAACTTGGAGGCCTCGCTTTCATTTGGTTAGTGAGAATACCCACTTTGCCAGGTCTTGCTGAGCACTGAAGGACCCAATAATAACAGGACTCGTGAACCTACAGTAAGCGCTTATTATCCACTCACTAGGCACAACGTTCAGCCCTTGAGCTGTGAATTCTCAGAGGTCGGTCTCCCTAGCAGGTGGAGACAATTCCATTCCCACATTAGAGCTTGTGTGTGTGACGTGTGCCACACACACCGCTACGACTTCTACCAGACTATGAGATGATTCTTCCTGTTCATATTTGGTATTCAGGGTGTTAGATCTGATGATCTCCTGTCCTCGAGATAAAAGACTGACGAAAGTGGTGTGTGTGTGAGTCTGTGTGTGTGTGCATGCATGCAGTGTGAAGACCTGCTCTTTTGAATCAGAAATTATTCCTATACTAGATTAACGTGGGTCTTGGGTCCAGGCTTGAGATTATTGTCCTAATCAGTTTTCCTTGGTTCTGTGATCCTTCAGACACATAACTTTTCTAGGTGTATCATTTCACACCTGCAGTTAATTCAAATTAAAACCTGTTTTCTCTCTCTCCCACTTACCGACCCCTTTTGCCCAGCCTGACCTCCACCCAAAGCTAATCCCATTTTGGGCTCCAGTCTCCCACAAATTTGAGCTTCGGTGTTGCAAACCTGGACTTTTCCCCCCTATACTTACATCATATAATTTCTTTAAAGATCATACTGTTTTACTTGGGAGTTACCTTTCTTCCAATGTAGACCCAATCTCCCAGCATAGAGTTTGGTCAAGAATAACCACTTTCATTACCGAATGGGAGACAGAACATAAATCAAAAAGTTAACACCGAAAGGTTTTTGGGGATCCTGGAGAAAGACCAAACCTAAAGGTGACCCGGGAAGTTTGACCCAGAATGGAAAACAAAAATTACTTTGCTTAATTTTCAAAGTTCTCAGTTTTAGGAGAAAAGCGGACATGTTTAAAGAACACTGGGAAATATATTGAAAAATAAATATAATGATGCATAACTTGCTGCATTTTATTCAAAACCCTCTCCCCTCTGCCTAAATTGCTACCTTTACCACAACCTCAAGTAATGGGGATAGGCGAGGCACCTGGGTGGCTCAGTGGTTGAGTGTCTGCCTTCGGCTCAGGGCATATCCTGGGGTCCCGGGATCGAGTCCCACATCGGGCTCCCTACAGGGAGACTGCTTCTCCCTCTGCCCGTGTCTGCCTCTTTCTGTGTGTCTTTCAAAAAAAAAAAAAATGAAATGGAGAAAGGCAAGCAGAGAAATGGCCTTCTCATTCTGCTTTCTGAAAGGGAACCTAGCCAAGGGCTCCTCAAGCCCAGACTGCTTGAGCCCACGATGCCAAGTCACATGTGTCTGTCCCCATCCCGCCTCCCAGTGAATAAACTGAGTCTTCTGACTGAAGGTAAATCAGGGAGTTTTAACTAAATATATAAAGTATATGTGGTAACCAGGAAAGCCCCTGATGAACCAATCAGTTCTAATTCATTAATTCAATCATTCATTCATTCAGTCAATCCAATAATTCATTGTTCATTAATCCAATTAATTCATTTATCTATATATCTATATCTTCTTTAGGGAATCCAGCAACTTCCAGTTGTATATTTTTATGCTCCTCCATGTTTCATTTCTGCATACATAATCTTTTGACTTCTCTATGATGTTTGATTTTGAGTTTCCCATAGCATCAAACCAGCTTTTTTTGTCAGATCGAATTTCCCTGAGATAAAATCAAGTATGCAGAGATAGGCAGATGTCTCTTATACAAATCCACCTTTGAGTCCTCCTTTATACAAATACTCCCTGGTTAAAACCAACCAACCAACCAACCAACCAACCAACCAACCAACCAACCAACCAAGCTTACTGCTAACAGAGGCATTTTGTGCCTGACATCCTAAACACACTGGTTTTCTATCCAATAATAGCCCTGTAAATCTGTGAGTGTGAGATTGATAGGGTGAAATTAGTCAGATACTCAGCTGAACAGGTTGGAGTAAACCGAGAGGCTACTCCAGGTTTTTGACGTAGTTATGGTGCTTTAAGTTTCCAGGCAGATTTCTCACCAAGTTAGGTGGTGGTGAGGTGATGGGATATTTAACATGTCTGTGTGCCCTTGACGTGAACACTCTGGAGGGCATTCTATAAGTGGGCACACTGGTTTTGACAGTCTAGGATATGTTGTTATAACAACCCCCAGAGACCCTGCTGACGACCGTCCCTCAGAGACCCAGGTGACAGAGGTTGCATTAGCTTCTGATGCTGCCAGGTTGATAGGAATCCCAAGGCTTGGACATGGCGAGGGGAGAACAGGTGGAGGCACATACCAGCTCTTAAGTGCCTCCATACTGGAAGTGACCCACAGCACTCCTGCTCATTTCATAATTTAATCGAGCTACATGTTTATGTCTAACTTCCAGGCCATGGGAAGGGAGGTCAGGAAATGCTGGCCAACACTAGGAATGTCTGGACATGTGGCAGTTTGGGCTGTTTAGCATCCACACCTAAGGGTGCCGGTAAGCCAAGCTGGGCCAGCTGGACCCTCTTCTTCTTTAGGATCTCTAATCCACCGACTGCTTGAGGTGGACAGTCTTGAACATTTATATTTAGCCTGCAATACCAGTGACCTAGCTGGAGGTCAAAGTCTCTCTAGGGACCTTCACTCTTGAGTGGAGTTATCAAAGAGCAGAAAAAAGGACCCATTCATTCTAGCAGCTTCCCCTGCTAATCATATCCTGAAATCCAGTCCCCCTGAAACTACCTTTAGTTTCTGCCCCTTTTTGTTCAGCCTGCTTCTTTAGCATTCCTATGAGTTTTGAGGGCTACCCATACTCTACCAATATACTCCTTTTCTGCTTCCTAAGAGTCGGTTTTTGTTACTTACACCCCAAAATTTCCCAAACAGAAAACAAAATGCTCTGCTGCTGTGATTTGCCAGGTGCTAAATAAGATTTATCTACAGGTGTGGAATGGCAGGGGGAAGATGGGAGAGAACACCTGGCTTGAAGCCACGAAAATCAGGTTCCAGTCTCAGCTCTGTCGCTCGTTTTGCCGTGTGAACACGAGCAAACCCAGAAACTCATCTGTAAAATGAAGGTCTGGGACAAGTTTATCTTCAAAGTCCTTTCTGACTCCAGTGGACCATGACTGTGTCATTTTGGGATTGCTGAAACAAGCACAAACCCTGTATTTTCGTCCCTGATTGGAACCAAAACCAGGCCCCGCACTTTGATAAATAACCTGTCAATTCTACACATTCACTAGGAATCACATTAGCCTCGGAAATCACAGATTGCTTATATTTTACATTTCAAATGCACAGCAATCCTGGCATCTATCTGAGGACATGCCATCCACCGGGGACTTCACCTCAGGAGTAAGGCTAGAATTCAATACAGGTGATCAGGCTTTTACTCATCTGATTGCTATTTATCAAGTACTACCTCCTTTAGTTTTTTGAGATGGGCTGGGTTCCTTCATTTATGTCACTTAGTTCCCAAGAGGCAGTAGGACCTGACATTTCCATGACATTGTGATATATTAATATAAATAAAAGTAATGATTGCAAACCCTTCAGCTCTCCATCTCTGATTAGAAGAATCCCAGGAGCTGGGCAGGGAGAAAATCCTAAGTATTTCTCAGCAGGTGGGTGCACGGATGAAAAACGAGATGACTTTCCCTATGAATAAGATTCACCTCTGATTAAAATTCTGCCTGGAATAAAAGGGTAATATATTGAGATATGAATGACTCACTAAATCAGAACGGCTTCTCTGTACACATTATTCTCCCTGCCTTTAGCCATAGACTCTCTTGAACTCTTACATGAGAGAAAAAAAGGCATTTTTTAGGGTTCCCTGCCTCAGCAAAGTGAGGCTGAAGACCAGAAGGCTATGATGACATTCTGTCTTTGACACACACAGGAAGGGGCTTCCCCGAATCACAGAAGACCATGGTCAAGGGAACCTTGGGGGCCTTTGGTCCCATAGGCTGTGGTCAGAGGGCAACCCCTTTTTTCCTCTCTCTGCAAGCTGACTGAGTACAAAGGGCTTAATCATCTAAGACTTTGGCCTCTCAGCTCCAGGACTGAATATATGCTCCAGTGCATGTTAAACTTCTGGATGAGGTGAGAAGAGGGGCGGGAGGGAAAGACTTGAGTAGTTGAGCAGAAGAAACATTAGTTGCTCAGAGATTCCAGAAGGTCCCGACAAGCCAGGGCCCCTTCTTGTGAAATCTGAGGATTTCTGCTGGGCGCTTTGCGCCCAGCAAATGCTCCCCATAACCAGTCCCACCCCAGGATAGCAGACTGAGTGCCCTGTCAAACCAAAGCACTTGGCAATTTGAGGGTATGCTCCCTCTCACTCTAGGTTCTCAAGTGTTTCAAATGCAGTTTGCCTTTTTACTACAGTTGCAACTTTTCCACTTGCAAGAACCTAAAGGCAGAGAAACCAGTCATGCAAAATAGGTGCCTGTTTGCAATTGCCCTCGGAAATGCGGCTGGACATGTTTCCCTCCTTAATGCGAAGTAGGGAGGTTTTTATTTCTTTATTTTTTTAAATGAGTTCCTATTCCCGAGTTCTGGCTATTTCTCAGCAAGGACTCACGCAGCAGATTAACTGAGTTCCTGCTGACCTTGGCAGGAGACAACGAACCCAAGAATTTGGCAGAACGGAAGCTATGTCCGCGCAACCTGAGAAGCCACACGTCCGACCCAGAGCACGGTGGGTTTGGGGTGGGATTATCCTCTGGATCCGGGAACCTGGTGTCCAACGATTCCGTTAGGGCCTTAACTACGGATCTGGCAGCCGAGAGTTGTGTTTTTCAGGGTTGGGTTTCAGTACATCACCTTATAAAAACAATCGGCGCACGGGATTCTCACAGACTCAGCAGTTTCGGCTCAGACCAGCCCGAGGAGCTGAGCCAAGGCCATGACCAGGCCAGAATTCCTTGGGGCAAAGGCTCTGGGTGCTGAGCTGGGGGCAAGCCAGCACCTATAAACTGGATGCTGGGAGCAGCATCCAGCACAAACATGTGCAGATGAACTAAAGAATATTTCCCATTACCAGCTGATGCAGAGACCAGATGTGCATGCTCCCCCAGGGCTACCTCATCCCCTGTGGCTGCCACTGACAGCTGCCCCCCCCCCAGGAAAAGGGAGAGGTAAAGGGGGAGGTGGAAAGAGCTATGGGAAGTTCGCCAGGCCCCGCTTGGAGGCTGGCTTCTCTCCGTTCCAAATATTCCAGCAGTTAATCACTTGACTGTGCACCAGGGAGCTCTCGCTGCCATGCTAGGCAAAGCCCTACAACGGCAACTCTTAGGATTCTACAGCCTAGCTTCTGGAAGCTCCTCTGGCAAGGAGTTATTCCGAAGACTGGAGGGCCCATTACCCTCTGGGGACAATGTGTTCAGCTGAGGAGTTAAACTGTGTCCACTGCCCAGGTCCTAGTTACAGAAGCCAGGGGCTGGCCTCTCATCCTCACAAGAGCTCTGGGAGACCGATGGCAGCAGAATCACTCCTGTCCCTTCCCTACCATGCGAGTTGCAAATGGTTTCAACACATGCTGTTCATTAGGTCCTCATCACAAGCGGTGAGAAGGGCCAGGAATCGCTGTCTCTGGTCGCAGATGATAGAACGGGAGAGCCGAGGGGAGGTGCCTGGTCCAGGGTCACATGGTGGTAAGGGGCGCAGCTGGATTTCTTTAATTTGCTCCACTGCTTCTCTAAAACTAGAGTTTATAAAATGCCTCCAGCTCTTACTGAAGGATATACACTCGACATACAAAACATGGTGGCAATGTGTTGCGGGCACACAACCACTTCTGTGTGTTGTTTAGGCAAAATCAGAAAGGGATTAGGGCCTCAGCAGGAAAACTTTCAAGAAAGCCTGTCTCCTCTGCTTTATAACTTTAAATCTCCATTCTGGGCCCAGATCTCACCCTCTGATAGGTTCAAGCTCCTCAGAGCAAGAGATTGAGCAAAGATGAATGCTAGCCAACACTTACACTTCCTTCCTTCAAAATGAGACAAGAAATGAGCCACCTTCAATAGCACTGCCTTTTGAAGAGAGGAGAGCCAATTAGGTTTCTGACAGTTTCTGTCTCCCTGTTCACTTCTTCCTCTCAAAATGATCACCTATGGCTTTGAAACCAAATGTCTCGGAATAGGGGCACAGCCTGGCAGATGTGAAGCAGCTATAAAAAAAAAGAGAGAGAGAGAGAGATAAGAAACACCAATCTGACCAAGGGGAGGATCAGGGGCCTGAAGCCAAGATATTACCTTTAAGATACCATGCTTGAGATTTCCAGGGATGTAGCCATTTCCGGACCCAGCCCGCCCCCCTCCCCTTCCAACAGCAGGCATCACTGTCATTGCACATCTATAGCAACACGTACCTAGTAGCTTAAAACACATGATCCAAATTCCACCAATTCTAGGGACAAATGAAAGCAACTGGGCTGGATGTGGATTTCAGGAGCCCAGAGGCTCATGCTCACTAAGGTTGGACAGGACAGCCATCTAAAGGAGAGAATTCTGAGTCTGTATTAGAGATGTAGTGTAGCTGATAAGTAGTCAAGCATTCTCAGTCCAGGAAAGGAGAGATGGTCTGGGAGGTATAGATTCCTTCTCCAGAGGAGATGGTAAATCACCTGCAGCCAAGCAGAGGATATGGCTAAAGCACATGGGTATTTTTTTTAAGCATCAAAAAGAGAGGTGAGACACAGAGCAGGTGGAAAAGGAAAGAAAGGCGTGGAGGGGATGGCAGCATGGGTGCTGAACAACCAGTGAGGGTCTTTTCCTGGGCTGTGGGCAGCCTCCTGAAATGGTAACATCCTGGTTCTTATCAAACCATGAGGGTCTTACCCAGGGAGTCAGGGCCAAATGGTCCTCTTCCCCACCTTCTACCCAGCAGAGAAGACAAAAACCAACACATTTACTTTAAAGAAAATGGACATCACAGCCTATAAGAGAGAATTGAGTTTGCTCAATTCAGAGCAGCTGAGCACTGGAATGGACAGGGATGGAGAGCTGGGGAACTTTAAATACCCCAGGATCGGAAAATCCAGACTTAGAAGCAATGCATTCAAGATTGATGGTACATATTTGCAAAATAATACTCATTGGTTCCTCATTTTGCTCCAGATACCTCACCTTATACAATGTGGATAACAATCTCTGACTTACCTAGAAGAGAGGGAATAGCGTAAGGATCAAACCAAACAGTCCACAGACAAATATTTTGTAACATAATGCAAATATATGCTCTCACCACCATCAAAACACCCTGTGTCCTGCCTGAGTGGAATTATTTTTATGAAGACCTGAGAAAAAGGTGTCTCTAACCAACTTTGTCCAACTGAAGACTCTTAGAGACTGTCCAACTGTAAGGCAGGTTACTAATCAACAGTTCCCTTTGACATGTTGTATCAAAGGACTTGTCAATATTGAGCTGATCCAAGACTGAAATTGAACAAATATGTAACATCTCTGAGCTCAAGTTTCTTCATCTGTATAATGGCAACAATAACTCAGCACTCACAAGGCTTCCATGATTACAGGAGATGGTGGAGATGGTGGAGATGGTGGATGTAGATTGCTTTCTCCACCAGGACAACTCATGTCAAGGCTTTTGTTCCTTTGTTTTGCATTCAAGCAGGGGAATGGAAAAACCTGGAGGAATAGACAGTTGGCCCTAGGCCTTAAGTTTTTGAAGAAGATATCAGGGAGAAAGACCTCCTTACCTCCCCAGGCAGAAAATGCATGTCCTTCAAAGGAAGAGGGTCAACCAGATCCAGCTTCGATCACAGACACTGGCTGAGACTCACCAACACTCCATCATTCTTGGTGGCCACTAGATTCTCAGACCCCATCCCCTTGGAATGCCATCCATCTCCCAAGGCCAAGTCCTCCCTCCTCTGTGAGACAGTCTCAGACCTCCTCAGTTGGAGTTTCCATGGTTTCTCTAGTTCTGTGACCTTTTTTTGTTGTTGTTCCACTACATAAAACATACTGAGAGTTTGCAATAGTTTATTTTTCGTGTGTGCATCTTGGATCAATCTTGATCAATCTGTGAGATTTTGGACACTAAGGAATAGGTTATTTTCATCTTTGTATCCCTTATACTGCTCCATAATGATATCTGCTTTTTGAATAAAATATACTTCCAGCTCTTACCTCATCATCCATCTAAAGCCAATCCTATAAATAAGCAATGAGAGCTGTCTTTGCCATCATCACCTAAGGCTTGGATGCCGCCACACTTACCAGACCTCTCGTCTTCAAGCTGGCCTCACCAATTCATCTTTTTTAAATGCCATTTTAAAACATCTTATTCAAATTTCCCACTCAAAATCTTTTTAAAGGCTTTGCACTGCTTATATGGTAAGGTAAAAATTTTAAAGCCTTGAAGGTAAGGCTCTCCACCACATGGTTCCAATCCAGCTATTTAAACTCATTTAACCCACGCACTCCCAAACCAGTGAGGCTAACTCATTCATTCATTCAACCATGGGTTAAGTGCCTACTATATGCCAGCCATTGTGTTAGGTGGTTGGGATCTATATACAAAGACATTATCCCTGATCTCAATGCAGTTGCCATCCAGTGGATTGAAAGTAAATTGCCTATTATAACTCTAAGTCCCAAGACATTCTGGAGGTACACAGGAGCCAGTTCCCAGAATGGCCTGAGGAAATCGGGGGAAGGTCGGAAGGAAGGGGAAGTGGTTTTCCAAAAAAGGACCCCTACACGCCGGGTAAAGAGAGGGCATTTGAGACAGAGAGAAAAGGATATGCAGAACAATTAAGGATGTTATGAGAACATGGTATAAACTCAAAAGTGGCTCAGGAAGACCTAGCGGAAGCTAACCTCAAACAAAGAGATCCCCAGGGTGTGTGATGTGATATTTATCACCTCTGTTGGTATTTCTCAACTTGTGTTCTTGACCCTGGCTCTGAAAGACATCAAGCAGGTCACTCCAGGACAGAAGAATTCTAAGGGTTCCATGGTTGAAAAGTTTGCGGAGTAAATGCATGCTTTCCTCCACCTTGGAAGGTTATAATATTCATAAGCATATTGAAGGTTTTGCTAAGCCTTGCAATGAAACAAGCAGTTTAAAGCATCCCAAATTTATCTACCCAAGGAAAATGACCCACTGTGTGTTTCCTGCAGGATGGAATCCAAGGACCACCAGCAGTTTGGGAAATGCTGGCCTCTACCTCTACCCCGCTCATCGGGCACACTTGTCCTGGCCCCAAAATTGAAGACCTGGGCTACCCATGGCTATGAATCTTGTTTCCATCACTTCCTTACTTTTTGACCTTGGACAAGTTACTTAACATCTTTGATGGACCATTTCCTCATCTGTAAAATGGTCATAAAATATACTTTCTCCACAGGGTGGTTTCATAGAGCACATCTGCCTGACACATAATAGATGCTTAAAATTTTTCCTTTCATTTATTATCGGTTGACAATTATAAATCTATTTTACATCTGCTGAAATAACTCTAAGAATCTTCTGAGGTATACAGCTTTGTTCTTCCCTTAACATCCTGGCACAGCTTCTTCATAGACTCTCACAAAAGATTCTTATTTTACTGATACTCAAACCTCAGCACAAAAGTATTCTCTGAAATATTGCAATAGAAAAACTGCAACAGAAAGAAGAAAAAAACAACTGAGTACACACATTCTTGGGAACGGACTGGTTTTCTTAAGGGAGGTACCATAGTGTTCAGAGAAGCTCATTGCTCTGTAATGACTGAAAAATAAGCTATATAAAATACTATCCTAAAAAGAGAAATATTTGCCATGTTAAGATTAAGATGATGATGGCATATTAGAGTTGGTAGGAATTTTAATATGCAGGTTTTTAAAAGCAGATGAATAAAGGCTCTTCTACATGTCTATCCTTGGCCTTGAAAACTCCTTTTCACTTTGGCCCCTTGGAAACTTTCACTGTGGATACATGTCCTCGAAGATTCAACCCAAGCGTCATTTCCTTTGTAAAGTCGTCCTTGACTCCCCAACCTGGGGTAGGTAGGACCCTCTTGGTTCCTAGAGTATCCCATGAACACTTCCATTAGGTGGTATTTACTGCTATGGCCATGGCACTTCAGACATAATTGATGGTCAAATAGAAGGGGTCCTGCCCTCATGGAGCTTATGGTCTGATAGGACAGCAGACACCAAACAGGTGAACAGATAAGATAGGGACTGCAAATAGAGCGAGTACTATGAGGCAATAGAAGAGTCATAATAGAGTATCAAGGGTTCTGTTTTAATTATTTACCTGCTCTCTGCTCCCCTGGCTGTGAAGTATTTCAATGTAATATCTGGTTCACATGTGCGCAACTTGGTATAGTCCTGTGACATAGTACATAGAACTTAGTGTGAATTACCTGATGAATGAATGTATGACTGAATGAGTTCAAAGAGCTAAAATTAAGACACATAGGATTTACCTAAGGTAACAACTAATTAGTTACAATTTTGACTATTGCCTTTGTTTAAAGTTGGAGAACACTTGTAACAAATATATATATATATTTAAATATTATATATAAATATTACATATTTAAATATATTATATATATTTATATATATATATTTATATATATATATAGACAGTACACACTAACAACTTTTGCCACTTGAATTCCAGGCCTAAGCAACAGGTAACTGTTGGGAGCCCTTACTTGACTTCTGGTCCAATCTCTGGCTGCTGTTTTCCGCAGATACATGAGCATGTAGTCTCACAGTGGGCTTCATGTCACACTATGCAGAGAAGATGCTCTCTAGGTACACCTGTTCTCTAGGGCCAAAAAAGCCCACAGCCAACCTCAAAACAATTACTTCTGTGTTCCATTAATACTTGGTTTTATGTGGCTCTTTGGTTCTCCCAGGCCCTGTAAAATTGCAAACCTAATCAATGGCTTCAAACTAGAGCTGGCTAGAAGGAAGAATGCATTTTATTTGGGAAATGGTGGCTCCCCATGCACTTGTGATTAAAACAGGATGGAAGCTAATGTGATCCATCCAATTAACCTCAACAGCATGTCATTCAAGCAAGGACCAGAGAGAAGATTCACTCCGTTATTCCAAATCCTTCATTAAACCAGTCTCATCTGCAGCCCACACTTGCCTGCCTTCCTTGTGATTCTGTGGGACAGACAGTGTGATTACCTAATTTTAAAAAAAAGAGCTAGCTCATTGCTTTTTTTTCCTAGATGCCAAGAAGATTTAGAGCAATGACCTGGCTCAGGGATAATATTCTCACATAATTTTCAGATTCAGTGAAAAAGTGCTCATACAGATGTTCACATCTCTCCCAGAGAGAGCCTGATAGAGATGCACACATTTTTTTACTATTATTTTTTTATTTAAATTCAATTGGCCAACATATAGTACATCATTAATTTTGGATCACATGATGTGATGAGCGCTGGGTGTTAGACACAACTGATAAATTATTGAAAACCGCACATAGTTTTTTAGAGCATCATCAAAGACACTGTCACTTCCAGCCCAAGGACACTTGATTTTTAAAAGTTACCAATGTTAGGACTACCTTTAATGAATCTGTAACCAGAAGCTTGCAGCCTAAGACAGGGAATTCAGGGTATTTTTTTTTTTCCAGCAGATAGAATGCACTCCTCACCTCAGAACCTACTTTTCTGGATACAGACTACATTTTCTTGGTGGAAGACATGACATTAAATGGCTTCAAAACTTTGAATATTTAATACATACAAAAGAATGTGTTTATGTTTCTAGCAAAGCTATGGAGCATAGTAGACCAAACACCTGTACACCAACATCCATGAAGCCATGATCCATCTGGAGAACCAGAATAAGACCAATACTCATGAATTTATCTATGGGGTCTTCATGGTCACACCCACTACATACTACTTCAAATGATATGTGAAGTTTATGTTTCTAATTCCTTGCTTTTAAATCGCTCTACCTTATTTTGTTTCTCTCTATATGCTGTTTCCTTTTTCCCTGTCTGCCTTTGTGATTCCTTGGATTTTTAGCAATTTGGCTATGATATATTTACCTTCAAATAATACCATGATACATTACATATAACAACCTGAAGACAGCATTCTCCCAACTGTTCTTGCGTATCTTTTGTTTTATTGCCATCATACATTTAGCTTCACATGTGCTACAAACACAATACCTTAGAACTATATTTGCCTTAAAAGATCAATTTTTAAAGTGATTAAATATTAAATTTATATTGCCCTGCACATCAACTATTCCTGGAAATCTTCAATTCTTTATGTAAACCTGTATTTCTCTCACCCTCTTATTTGTTCTGCTTTAAGACTGTCCTTTGTCATTTTTTATAGTACAGGTCTGCTGATAATCAATCCCCAAGGCCCGTTTTGTCTGAAAAAGTCATTATTTTGCCCTTCATTTCAAAAATTATTTTCACAGGGGACAGAATTCTAGGTTGACACATTCTTTTCTATGAGCAATTGAAAGATGTCACTTCTTCTTTTTAGATCTACACAGTTGCTGATAAGAGGCCTGTTGTGATTCTAATACTTTTTAAAACTACTTTTAAGTATTTATTTAATTTCAATTCCAATGTAGGTAACCTACAGTGGCATATTAATTTCAGGTGTGCAATATCGTGATTCAGCACTTCCATAGTATCTCAGTGCTCATGACAAGTGCGCTTCTTAACCCCCATCTTCTTCACCTATCTTCCCACCCACCTCCCTTCTGGTATCCATCTATTTTCTTTTTAGTTAAGACTCTGCTTTTTGGTTCATCTCTCTCCTCCCCTCCTTTTTTTTCTTTTGTTTCTTAAATTCCACAAGAGTGAAATCATATGATATTTGTCTTTCTCTGGCATATTTTATTAGGCATAATGCATTCTAGACACATCCATGTTGTTGCAAATGGCAAGATTTCATTCTTTTTTATGGCTGAATGATATCCCATTGTATCCATCTATACTACATCTACTTTATCCATTCATCTATCATGGGCACTTGGGCTGCTTCCATATCTTGGCTATTATAAATAACACTGCAATAACCATTGGGGTGCATATGCTTTTTTGAATTAGTGCTTTTATATTCCTTAGGTAAATCCCCATTTAGTGGAATTACTGGATCACATGGTAATTCTGTTTTTAATTTTTTGAGGAATCTCCATACCATTTTCCACAGTGACTGTACTAGTTTGCATTTCCACCAACAGTGCATGAGGGTTCCTTTTTCTCTACATCTTTGCCAACACTGTTGTTTCTTGTATTTTTTATTTTAGCCATTCTGACAGGTGTGAGGTGATATTTCATTGTGGTTTTCACCTGTATTTCCCTGATGACGAGTGATGTTGAACATCTTTTCATGTGTCTGTTGGCCATCTGTATGTCTGCCTTGGAGAAATGTCTGTTCATGTCTTCCACTCACTTTTTTATTTGGATTGTTTGAGATATTATATTGTGGGTTTCTTCAGTGTTGAGTTCTATAAGTTCTTTATATATTTTGGATCCTAGCCCTTTATCAAGTATGTCATTTGCAAATATCTTCTTCCATTCAGTAGTGTGATTCTTATATTTAGGTGATGTATTTAGGTGGATGTGTGTGTATGGGTGTTATTCTGTGTGCATTTTTCCTACTTGCGGTTTGGGCCAATAATCCATCTACTGTCTCTCAGCCCTGAAAGCACCCTCTAATATGTGTTCTGTGATAAACAGTGGAATTCTTTTGAGCATTTCTACTTTGGAGTGAGCACAGTGGAGGTCCATGGAGAAGGGCCTGGGAGTGCGTGCAAGCATATGTTCTCATGTTAGCCCACACTCAGAACGTAGAAATTTGTTAGAAATTTTTTTTGAATTCTTGTTTCTCACTAATATGGTACCAGACCTTTCTTCCTCTGTGACCTCCCAGTGGTGACTCAGTACTTGTGTCCCATCTGTCTTTGGAGGGGCCAGTCTTTCCATACATTTTAGAATACGTGGTTGCTCTGGGGCTTCAGCTCTCTGAGGGGTTCAAGAAAAATTGTAGCTTTCCCAGATTTTTCAGTGGGAGCAAAACTCTTTCCTATTTCTCACATCCTAGGTAGAGGAGGAATTTCAACTTTATAATGCAAAATATTTCATTCTCTCCCTTTGATCTGCCTTTTAGGTCTTAGGTAAATCCTTGTATCTTTACTAATTTTTGTAAACTATTAATAATTTAGAGAAGTGTGCTAAAATGCCCTCCTATAATTCGCCAATTCCTGCTCATATCTTATCAATATTTTGCTTTATATATTTTGAAGCTATGATAATATGTGCGGAGAATTTTTAA
Source organism: Nyctereutes procyonoides (assembly GCF_905146905.1). Taxonomy (NCBI): domain Eukaryota; kingdom Metazoa; phylum Chordata; class Mammalia; order Carnivora; family Canidae; genus Nyctereutes; species Nyctereutes procyonoides. Next base: position 76,345,097 of record NW_026575126.1, read on the forward strand.
AAATTCTATCTTGCTGGTTAAATATTTTATTATTAAATGATGTTTCTTTTTGTCCCAATAATGTTTTTCTTTCTCTTAAAGTCTAATTTATCTATTTTTTTATTAATACAGTCACCTCAGGTTTCTTTTGGTTAGTCTTTGAATGTTATTTTTTCTAACCCCTTATTCTGTTTTTCTATGTTCATATATTTTAGATTTTAGATGTATCACTTAAGTAGCATTTAACTGATCTATTTAAAAAAAACAATCTGATACGCTCCTTTTGCACAACAATTATTGAAGATTTTAGAACTGGCTTATTATATTGTCATTAATCTTTCTGCCACTGAATACAATTTAGAAATTCAAACCTATAACTCCACACGGAACTATGTTATTATTACTTCTCCACCTCTGAAATTGTTAATTAAAATAGTTCTTGGACTCCATTTTCTAACATCTTGCAGCTCTTCTGTGCTACTCCCAATATATTGTCCTTTTGGTAACATCAAAACCTCTAGTCCCTTGGTTCTATATTCCCTCTGGCATGATCACTCCCATATGAGATGGCTATAGTATCCTCCCTCTTCTCTTTACCTCCACTCACTCCACCTGTAATGCATCCTCCATACTGTTGCCAGAGTAACCCAAGACTCAAATATAATCAGGTCACTGCCTTGCTTACTGTGCAAAAATAAAACTGAAATCACATTGATGAGCCTACAGTGCCCTGTGTTATCTGGACACTACCTATGTCTCTATTCTGGCTGTTTTACTGCTACATCATGTTTTTTTTTCCCCAATCAGAAGTCTCCTATGAACTCATTTTATTCTTTGAAATAGATTTATTGAGATGTAATTCACATGCCATGCAACTCACATAATTTAAAATATACAACTCAATGATTTCAGTGTATTCACAAGGTTGTACAATCATATTAATTTTATAACTTTAGAATATATTCACCACCACAAGATGACACACTCCTCCTTTTAGCCATCACCTCTCAATCCCATCTGCACCCTCCCTGCCTTAGGCAACCACTGGTCTTCTTTGTGATTCTATGGATCTGTCTATTTTTGATGTTTCACATTAAAGGGATCATACAATATGTAATCTTTTTCTGTCTGGCTTCTTTCACTTGTCAAGTTTCATTTATATTGTAGCATGGATTGGGATTTCATTTCTCTTTATTGCTCAGTAATATCTGTTGTATGGATATACTACATTCTATATTGTTTATCCATTTATCCATTGGTGTATATTTGGATTGTTTCTAATTTTGGGCTGTTATGAATAATGGTGCTACGGCCACTCTTAAAATGTTTTTGTGTGGATGTGTGTTTTTATTCCTGTTGGATATTACTTAGGAGTGGAATTGCTGGGTAATATAGTCAAACTATGTTTACCTGTTTGGAGAACTGCCAGACTGTTCTCCAAGCTGGCAGCATGATTTGTATTCATGCGGCAATGTCTGTGAGTTCCAATTTCTCCCAGTCCTTGCCAGCACTCATTATTATCTATTTGTTTAAAATTGTTATCACAGCCATCCTAGTGAGCATGAAGCAGTCTCATTGTGATTTTGACATGCATTTCCCTAATGACATGATGTTAAGCATTTTTTCATGTGATCAATGGCCTTTTATACATCTTTTTTTGGAAAACTGTCTTTTCAGATACCTGCCCCATTTTTCCATTGAGTTGTTTGTCTTTTTATTATCGAGTTGAAAGAGTTCTTTACATATTCTAGATACAAGTCCTTTATAAGCCATGACTTATTTCATTGTGAGGGCTGTCTTTTCACTTTCTTGATAGTGCCATCTTCTTAAATTTTTTTTAGATGAAGTTTTTAATTTTAATGAAGTCCCATTATCTATCTTTTGTCACTGTGCTTTTGATGTCACATTGAAGAAGGCTTTACCTAACTCAAGATTATGAAGATTTGCTCTTCAGCTCCTTGATTTTCTTCTAAGCATTTTATATTTTCAGCTCTTATATTTAGATCTATGATCCCTTTTGAGGTCACCACTGTGTTTGGTATAATGAAGGAGTCCAACTGCATTCTTTGGCATGTGTATATCCTGTTGTCTCAGCTCCATACACTTCTGGGCTTCTCACGTGCTGCTTCTTATGCCCCTAAACTCCTTCCCTTCTCTTCTCTGTTTTTTTTTAATTAATTTTTTTTATTTATGATAGTCACACACACACAGACACAGAGACAGAGAGAGAGAGAGAGAGAGAGAGAGAGAGCAGAGACACAGGCAGAGGGAGAAGCAGGCTCCATGCACCAGGAGCCCGACGTGGGATTCGATCCCGGGTCTCCAGGATCACGCCCTGGGCCAAAGGCAGGCGCTAAACCACTGCGCCACCCAGGGATCCCTCTCTTCTCTGTTTTTTAAGTTCTTCCTTACATTCCAGACTGAACATAGTTTAAGCCAGAGACTTCTTTGACTTCTCAGTCTAATTTAGATGTCCCTTGCTGGTGCTTCTATAACACCATGCATTCTTCCTAGGTTAGTAAATATTCTCAGCTTTGTGTGCAAAGAGGCAAAAATCAAGAAAATTATGTAAGTACTTAACTAGCAAGGGAGAAAACAAATTACCAAAAATAAAATAAAATAGAATAATGAAATTAAAAATGTAACAATAGGGATGTCTGGGTGGCTCAGTGGCTGAGCATCTGCCTTTGGCTCAGGGCGTGATCCTGGGATCTGGGATTAAATCCTGATTGGGCTCCCCACAGGAAGCCTGCTTCTCCCTCTGCCTATGTCCTTCTCTCTCTCTCTCTCTCTCTCTCTCTCTCTCTCTCTGCTCTCAAATAAATAAATAAATAAATAAATAAATAAATAAATAAATAAATTTGAAATGTAATAATAATAGAGAACATTTTTTGGTAACACAGACCTATGAATGAGAAAAATCAAATTCTATTTTGAGAGGAGATAACATCTTGCTTACTTGGGTTTCAAATTTAGTATTCTCTATCATTAAATTAATGACACATGTTTATCTGTGAAAATCATTATTAGCTTAGGGCCATACAAAAACAGGTGGTGTGCTAGATTTGGTGAATTGACCAGAATTCCTGGCTTTGTTAGAGGTTAAAAGTTTCAGCCCCTTTTTAGACCTGACATACCTGAGGGAAGAAGTGCAATCCCAGCTGTAATTGTGGATGGCTAGACAGGTATCCTCCTTGAGGAGGGTGATGAGGGGAGGTTTGCAGTGGCAGGTGGTATAGACCAGATTAATCAGAAGCCTTGCCAATGCTCTTCTGTTATGTCCTCCCGTATTACAGATTATAGTGCTTGGAGAGCTAAAACTTATTTTTCCAGCTTGTCTTGCAGCCAAAGGTCTACTAACCTAATGTATTTACATAATCTGTTGATTTAGAAATGAGACAGATGCATGGGAAGAGGATAAGGGCATGAGGCATGCAAACTGCTGGTGTGAATTATGCACCTGGTGGATTAGGCTTCTGGGGCTAAAGGTTGTGGTCGCTTGATTCAGCAAATGGTTTCTTGAATCAGGTTCCCTGTCATGCCTAAGGCAGTAGTTTCTTTGGAGGCCTACGTCTATAGTGTGATAGAGGAAGTGGTTCTTGGAAGCTGAACTTTCTTTTTTTTTTTTAAAGATTTATTTATTTATTTATGATAGCCAGAGAGAGAGAGAGAGAGAGAGAGAGGAGAGGCAGACTCCATGCAAGGAGCCTGACGTAGAACTCGATCCTGGGTCTCCAGGACCACACCCTGGGCCAAAGGTGGCGCTAAACCACTGAGCCACCCAGGCTGTGCTCCTACTATTTGATTCAGTAATTCCACTTCTGGGAATATATTTCTCCCCAAATAAAAACAGTATGTTGAAGAGATATCTGCATTGCCATGTTCACAGCACCATTATTTACAATAGCCAAGACATGGAATCTGTGTCCATCAGAGGATGAATGAATAGAGAAGTTGTATATCTAAGCAATGCAAAATCACTCAACCATTAAAAAAGAGAAGGAAATCCTGCCATTTGTGACAATACTGATTGATCTTGAGGGCATTACACTAAGTGAAATAAGTCAGAGAAAAGCAAATATTGATGATTTCTTTCTTCAAATTTTTAAAAAAGATTTTATGTATGTATGTATGTATGTATGTATGTATATTTATTTATTTCTAAAGCACGTGACTGGGGGGAGAGGCAGGGGAAGAAGGAGAGAGAAAACCTCAAACAGATTCCACACTGAGTGCAGAGCGTGACCATGGGGCTCGATCACACCTCCAAGATCATGACCTGATCGGAAATCAAGAGTCAGACACTCAACTGACTGAGCCGCTCAGGCGCCCCAAATATTTTATGATCTTAAGTGAGATTTCTTACTTGCATGTGGAATCAAACAAAACAAAATAAGACAAAACCAACCTTATAAAAACAGAGAGCAGATTTGTGGTTACCAGAAATAGGGGATAGGGAGAGTGGGTTTTGGAGGAATGTGCTCAAAAGGTTACAAAGTTCCAGTTACAAGAGGAATAAGTATTAGGGATTTTAATGTACAACATGATGGCTACAGTTGACACTGCTGTTAGTGTACTTAAAAGTTGTTAAGATAGTAAATACTAAAAACTGTTATCTCAAGGAAAAAAATGTTTCTTTTTTTTGGTATCTATATGAGATGATGAATGATAACAAAGCTTATTGTGGTCATCATTTCACAATATATGTAAGTCAAATCATTAAGCTTACACTTTAAACTGATAGTGTTGTAGGTCAGTTATATCTCAATAAAACTGAAAAAAGTCTTAAATTAATGCACAACCTGGTTGCATAGGCATTTTTGAGTTTTTAATGTTCTCTAATTTATTCCTCTAGCTAAATATGTTACCTTATTTCCCAGTGAGAATGTAAGCTCCTTTATCAAAGAGGCTTTTTAAAGTAAAATATGCTATGTCACAGTGCTAGGCTCACAACAGTATTGACAGTTACTGGCCTTGGAGGAATCAAAGAGTGTCAACCCCAGGGCCAGGCAGGTCACGTACGTGGTAAAATGGGGTGGGCGAAGAGCGGTTGGGCTGACAGGACAGAGGAAATGTGCGCCTTGTTCAAAGGTAGCAGCTATGTTCAGCTTCACCAGGGTTACCAGGGGGAAACACAAGCCTGCCCTTTTCAGAACAGCTCATCTGAGGTTTTATGTAGAATGATCCCCTTTTAAAATGTTGTCAACCAATTCCAAAATCTTTAACTTGTATTTGCCAGACACAATAGGGCTATAGGATAGATCTGGCTGGTGGGTCAACGGTTTGCAACCTCTATCTCCAATGGTTCTCATGACATCTCCCTCAAAAGAAAGAACATATTCAGTGAGAACTGTGTTTGCATCTGATATCTGAGAAGATTCTGTTGACCAAAATAGATGGATACCCTGGGGAGGGTTGTCAGTACTCATCGGAAACGTGAAGCTGGGGTCCCCAGTGTGGATGTTGTTGTCTCTTGGTCTGTAGGGGCAAAAACTTGTGTGGTCCCAGACAAGGGAATGGTGGGGAATCTTCTGGAGAACAACCCAGCAGGGAGCTGCTAGTTGGCTAGATTTGCATCCACCTGGCAAAGAAATTGTTTCAGCTATTCCTAGATGGGAGAGGACTGTAATGAAGAAAAGAGAGTGGGGTATAGAATAGAAATGACTCATAAGAGTGAAAGAGAGACAAGGTAGTCATGTCCCTAGTGAGGAATGGGGAGGCCTGTCTGCCAGGAGCAAGGCTGTCTGGAGAATGAATCAGCAGCTGTCGAGGAATGAATGAAGACATACCCCTCCCATCACAGCACAAGGTCACTGCTTTTTCCTTCTTCCTCCTTTAGCTGTGAGTGAAGTGAACCTACCCATATGCCCAGTGATAATGAACATTTGGGGGCACTCAGCCACAAAATGCAGACTACAAAGTTACATGTACCTTCTATTGCTTCTGCTCTTCACAGAACATGTTCCTATAACCTAATTTTGACAATGCAGGCAAGTGGGGAGTGTTGACTTGTCAGCGTAGTAGAGACTCCCAGGTGTGCTGAGTGAAGTTGTGCAGAGGACTGGGATGTTCTTAAAATAATACCCTGGAAGTTCTTCTCTGCATGACCAGAAACCATGCCAGGCCTCTAATGGCATAGCCTGCTGAGTTAGAAAAAGGCTTCCAAAAACCACAGTTTTAATCTAACAATAAACAGTATCCAGGGCCTCTTAGCACGGCTGCATAAATCTGACTGCTTAAAAATAGATGTGCACAGAGCTTTGCTTCACTCCCCTGGCACTGAACGCCAAGCCAGAAGGGCCAGGGATACTACTTTTGAGTCCTCTGGGTCTTCAGGAAGTTCTAGTAGGAGGGTCAACATGGACTTTTGACTTCAGAGCAGTGGACTTTCCATGTCAGATATGGGCTGTGACAAAGACTCAGCGTGGATGTCCGGGTCTGGTTTGCCAAGCTGCTCTTGTTCCCAAGGTATTCTGCTCCTGTCATCCACCTGACAGCATTTCCCAATTTTGTTCCCCAATCCCCAAATCTACTAGACAGCTCTTTAAATATTTGAAGGCTGTACCCATGTCTTCCTATCTGTTCTTCTTCAGGAAAAAAAAAAATCCAGGTCCCATTAACCTCTACTCAAGTGAGACAGAGCCTATACTTCCATTAATCTGGTTGTCCTTTTTCAGAATAACACTTGTTTTATCCAGGTTTGTAGTTATTCAACATAGACTTATGTAGCCAGAGGAGGTTTGATATCTTAGGCAACATCTGCGTTGCACAATAAGAAATAGTTAAGCAGACAGAAAGTGGGTAACGTTTCCAAGAAATAACATCAGAGAGTATCACAGGGTCGGGGTGGCATTTTCTCCTGATGCTGCAAGCCAAACAGGCTTCCTCCTTACTCTCTACCAGGAATACTGGAACTTCATTCTATGTCCACAATTTCCAGAGAAAGAGATAAGTAGTTGTTTCTATGCTGCTGAGAAAGACACAGCATAATAAGGACTGGAATAGTTGTTGCTTGTTCAGTGCTATATCCCTAGCGTCTAGAGCCACGAAGGTGCTCAATAAATACTTGGTAAATGAGTGCAATGAGGTCATAGACAGAAAGGGCAGAAATCAGGGCAAGATCTCATTTATTTATGCTTCCAAGAGCTTCCTGTTGGGGGGTATGACAGTCATCGTGTGCGTGTGTGTGTGTGTGTGTCTAGGAAAGGTGGACAGAGGAGAATGTGAGGGAGAGGAACATCTCAGGATGAGCTGGCACACAGATTCATCAAGAATTGAGGGAGGCCTGGTGGTATCCCATCAGGAAGGCACAAGGCATACAGGAGCAAGAGAGAGCCAAATTTTGCAGTTGATCCATGCTTTTGGGATGAACGAATAATTGAAGGATTAAACCTAATGTGGAAGGCTGGAAGGAAATAAAAAATACAAAAGAAAGAAAAAAATTTTCTGTAAAATTCTTTTTTTTTTTAAAGATTGCTTTGTTTATATGAGAGAGAAAGAGAGAGAAAAAGGATGAGTGAGGGAGGGGCAGAGGGAGACGGAGAGAATCTCAAGCAAAACTCCACTGAGCATGGAGCCTGACATGGGGCTTGATCTCATGACCCTGAGAGATCATGACCTGAGCTGAAATCAAGAGTTAGACAAGTGCCTGAGCCACCCAGGTGCCCTAGCAAAGTTCTAATAAAAGAAGAGGACTGAGTAAAGGAAGGTATAAATGTTAAGCTCCTTGCTAACACAAATGACCGACAAGGGTGCATCATGTCAGGGATTAATAAAATTAGGTAATAACTTTTGTGATACTAGATATTTATTCTGTGTTTGCAGTGGGCCAGATGTGGTACAAGGTGCTGGCAATATAGTAATGACCACAGGTTTACAAATGGTAATTATATGACAGTCATGACTTGCCGTCTTATACATAAGGAAGATAGGTAGGAGCAGGAAGGAACTTGCCCAAGTCACATCTCTTAGAAGTGATGGAGCTGGGATGGGGGTTGACATCCAGTTGTCTGGATCCACAGTCCAGGATCTCACTCTGTGTGCTACATACTCTAGAAAACAATACACTGAGATCTAAGGGTGGGATTCCGATTGCTGCAAAGGTGGGAATCCAGCTGCTAAGGTTGGCTTGCCTCCTGAACCTATCCTGGAGCAAGGATGGCATTGGCATTACACTACTATTACTACTACTACTACTACTGCTACTACTACTACTACTGCTGCTGCTGCTGCTGCTGCTGCTGCTGTTATTACTACTTCTTCTTTCTTTTCTGAGTATAGCTGACACACAATGTTACTCTAGTTTCAGGTGTACAACCTAGTGATCTAACAAGTTTACATATACACTGTGCTATGTTCACCACTAGTGTAGCTCCCATCTGTCCTGATACATCACTATGACAATATCATTGGCTCTTACTCCTTACTCAGTGTCTTTTATTCTTGTGACTTATTCACTCCATAACTGCAGTGTCCCACTGCATCATACTTCATAAGGGCAATGCTGGATTTAAATGCTGTCATTTAAATGACAAACACTGGATTTAAATGTTTTAAATCCTTTCACCCAGCAAATCCACCCCAACAAATATATCTCCCAGTTATGGCTGTACATACATAATTGTCAAAACTACAAAGTCAAAGGCTGTTTCAAAGGGTTTGTAATAGCAAAATCCTGGAAACTATTTTTATGACCATTAATAGATGAATGGTAATGGGATAGAAGGGTTATCTAGAGAAAAAATATTGAATCCCATCTCATAGCATATGCTAGCATCAATTCCAAATGGATGCATATTTAAATATAAGAATATACATAAAAGTACTAGAAAAACATGGAGTGGGGATAGATTTCCTAACTATGATATAAAATCCCAAAGTCATGAAAGAAATTTACAAATTTGATTACATAAGAATTTTTAATAGGAACTTTCACTGTGTACTTAAAAAGACAAAAGCTAACTGACATACCAAAGGAAATTGTGACTTAAATTACATAAAAACCACTAATTTGGGGCACCAGGGTCACTCAGATGACTGATAGCTGCCTTCAGCGCAGGTCATGACCTCAGGGTCCTGGGATTGAGCCCCACATCGGGCTCCCTTCTCAGTAGGGAGTCTGCTTCTCCCACTCCTTCTGTTTTTCCCCCTGCTTGTGCTCTCTTTCTCTCTCTCTAATGAATAAACAAATCTTTTTTTTTTTTTAAAAAAACACTTTGTTTCAAAAAGCTTTTGGGGTTTTTTAAAGATTTTATTTATTTATTCATGAGAGACATAGAGAGAGGCAGAGACACACAGGCAGAAGGAGAAGCAGGCTCCATTCAGGGAGCCCGATGTGGGGACTCGATTCCAGGACCCTGGGATCACTACCTGAGCCAAAGGCAGATGCTCAACTACTGAGCCATCCAGGTGCCCTAACAACAATAAAAAAAAATCTTTAAAAAACCCCACTAACTTATTTATTATATTAAAAGCTCCTACAAATCCATAAGACCAAAGACCAATAGAAAGAGAGAAACTCACAGTTCACAGAACAAGAAATACAAATGCTTTTTAAATATATGGATTCCACATAATCATTCTATTGTGGTTTCTTTTTAACTTATTTTGGAGTGTATTAAAGATGTTTAATTGCTCTTTCAGCTATTGTTTTCTAGCCTAATTCCAGTGATCAAAGACATATGTCACTATTTCACTTTTGAAAATTGTTGAGATTTGTTTTAAGCTCCCCTACATGGTCTATATTGGTGAATGTTCCATATGCACTTGAAAGCAGTATATGATGTGCGGTTGTTGGATGGATGTTTTTCATTATCAATTAAGACATATTTGTTATTCATGATACGTCCTCACCGATTAACTGTCTGCTTGTTCTAGCAGTTATTAAAAAGTATATGGAGGTTGAGAAATATCACTGTGGATTTGTCTGTTTCTCCTTTTAGTTGAGCCTGTTTTTATTTTATAAATTTTGAAACAATGCTATTAGGTGCACGGAAATTTAGGATTGCCACATATTCCTGCTGAACTGACCTTTTTATCTCTAGTAATGCTTCTTGTCTTAAAGTCCACTTTGATACTGTTATAACCATGCCACTTTTGTTTTAGCTTATGTTTGCTGGGTACAGATTTTTTGCCTTTACATTTACAATGTTTCTGTATCTTTATATTCAGTGTGTTCTCATGTAAGCTACATGCTCTTGGATTTTTCAGTTTGAAAAATCTGCCTTTTATTAGAATATTCAGTCCATTGAAAGCTAATGTCATTACTGATATATTTGGGCTTAAATATAGTGTGTTAATTGCATCCTTGAGCTATAAAGTGTGACCTTGAATTAACATGCTCAGCACTTTTGAGAAAATGTAAGGACCCTAAAACACTATAATCCAATCTACTTCCCTCCCTTTTTGTACTATTGTTATCATGCTTTTAATTATACATATTTATAACTCCACATATATGATTTGATCAGTAGTTCAAAACACTCAATGTTCATTAGTTTTACCCAAATATCTACCACATTTTTATCTTTTCTAGTTCTTTTCATTCTTTCTTGAATCCTCACATTTCCATCTGGGATCCTTCTGCCTGAAGAATTCTCCCTAGCAGTTCCTTTTAGTTCAGATCTGTTGGCAACACATTCTCCCCATTTTTGTGTGTCTGTAAATGTCTTTATTTCAATTTCATTTCTGAAGGATATTTTTTATGGGTGTAGATTTCTACAATAGTGGTTTTTTCTTTTAGCATTTTATGGATTCCATTTATTATTTTCTGACTTTTATCATTTCTATGGTAAAGTCGTCTGTCAGTGGTGTCACTTCTTAGGAGAGAATGTCTTTTTCTCTGCTTTTAAGATGTTTTGTCTTTATTTTTCATGAGTTTTACTGTAATGTTTGTGATAGTTTTTGTATTTATCTTGATCAAGTTTCATAGAGCTTCTAAGAAAAAAGGAGTACATGAATTTTACCTTAAGGCATTGGCCAGTTCCTAAGCTGTAAAATTCACAAGTGGCTTGATATTTTTTTCATCATTTTCAGAAAATCTTAGTTGATAGTTCATCAGATATTGCTTCTGTCCAGTCCTTTCTCAATTCTCCTTTGGATACTTCAATTACACATAAGTTATGGACTTTTTAATTACATCTTTCTATATGTATTATCATTTTTCTTTTGCTTTAATCTGGATATTTTCTCTCGCTTGTCTTCCAGTTCATTTAATCTATTATCTGCTGTGTCTGGTTTGCTATTAAATCTAGTGAGTTGTTAATTTCAGTGATTATGTTTCTCATTTCCAGAATTTAATTTGGACATTTCTTTAAAAACAAACAAAAACAATGATTCTAGACCTCTGGTAAGTTTTTGTATATTTTTGTCTATTTCCTTGAATAAATTAATCATAGTTTTCTTGAAGCCATGTTTGATAACTCAGATATAGTTGACTTTTGGGTCTGTTTCCATCATTTATATTTTCTACTGATTTGGGTCATATGGCCCCATCTCTTGGCATGTCTGGTTATTCTTTTTTTTAGATTTTATTTATTTATTCATCAGAGACACAGAGAGAGGCAGAGACACAGGCAGAGAGAGAAGCAGGCTCCATGCAGGGAGCCCAATGTGGGACTCAATTCCAGGACCCCGGGATCACGCCCTGAGCCGAAGGCAGATGCTCAACCACTGAGCCACCCAGGCATCCGGTGTCTAGAAATTCTTGATTCATGGAGGATTCAATTTTATTCTGTCAGTATACAGAGCACAGACTAATGTCTTAAGCCCCTTAAGATGAGTTTCATGCTTTTCTCCAGTTTTTCCTTACTTCTAGGGCAGATCCCTTTAAGGGTCTATTTGGAAGCCTGGGATGCTCACCAGGACTGCTTCTTCTTTGCAGACCCTGAACTCCTATTTTTTCTCTCTCCAGAACTATGAGACTGACAAAAATCTCTGATTAACATTTATCCCCTTAGAACTTAGAAAGGAAGATTCTTAAGCTTGAATAATTGCAACTTACAAGTTGGCAAATGCCCTGACAGCAAATATCATGCAGTCCCTCATTTCCAACTTTGTATCCTTATTCCTGTGGGAATGCCACAAGCTCAAAGCCATTGCGTTCCATTCTACCTTTAAAGTGTTATAGAAAATTCCTTAGAGGTAAAATGCTATGGCAAATGTCAGTGTCCCACCCTCCTTTTCTGAGTTTCGGGACCCTCAAAGCTTCAGTTTCCTTGGTTACTTTCCAATGTCTTCAAACATCTGATTTTTTTTTCTCTTTATTTAGCTTGTACAGTTCTTCATGAAAGAAGTTTTATCCAAAATGGATGTGCTTGATTGTTTATTTATTTTGGTGCCACTTAGGTTTTAATAGGATGTTTCCTCTTCATTTGTTTTTTTCAAAATATCAGTTATTTTAATATTAGAAGTGTATACAGGTACAAAATACACAGTACATAGAAATAATTTTCTTGATTAGTCTATTGGTTGATAAAAATACACTGAAGGGGTTGAATAAATGGAAGCCATGTTCTCTCCCTCCACAGGGTAAACAAGTTACTCATTTTGAATAAGAGATGTTTTTGGTAAGTGATTTCACACAAAAATCACTCCATTATTTTCCAGAAGGGGATGCCTAGAGGAGTTATTTTGAAAACAAAACTCCAAATTCACATCATAGAAGAAAAATGTCAGTGGATATAATTGAACCCATATTAGAAATTTATTTAACAAAGGACACCACAAAGCTAACTGAAGGGTGGAAGACAGAGAGCTAATACTTGCAAACTCTAAGACTGAGCAACAGCTGGTATCTAAGACACAACGAGATAGGAGACCCAGAATAGAAAATGGGCAAAACACTGTGAAAAACCAATTCACAGAAACATAAACCAAACCACAAGCTTATGAAGAGATGTTCAATTTCATGACATGAAAATAAAAACAACAATGCTATACCACTTTATAATAATCAAAATAGTAGAAATCGAAAAGTCAGATAAGTCTTTATGAGAATTGGGGGAAGAAAGAATCTTTTACACTGCCAGTGAGGGAGTTGGCCTCGCCATACCAGAAATTAATCTTCTAGGCTGTATGTACTTTATGGCTCAGCAATCCTGTTCCAAATGACATATTCTAAGGAAATTCACATGGGTCTATATAAGGATAAGTATGAGGATGTTTACATGAACATAATGGGGATTATGAACTGGGAGATATTGTGTGTGTCCATCACTAAGAAAATTAGAGTTAACTGGAATGGATGTGTATGATTGAATGCTATGTGGCAATCAATGATCTAGGGGTACATTTAGCAATTGTTTAAAAACCTAACATAGGATGAAAAAAAGTATAGACAGAAATTTATAATACCATGATAAGATTCAAATATACTTTTAAAGCATAAATAAAGGGGATCCCTGGGTGGCTCAGTGGTTTAGCGCCTGCCTTTGGCCTGGGGTGTGATCCTGGAGTCCCAGGATCGAGTCCTGCATCGGGCTCCCTGCATGGAGCCTGCTTCTCCTTCTGCCTGTGTCTCCGCCTCTCTCTCTCTCTCTCTCTCTCTCTCTCTCTCTCTCTCTCTCTCATGAATAAATAAATAAAATCTTAAAAAAATAAAACAACACTCTAAATTTTTATATATATGGTAGATATATAGTCCTGCAGAGTGTATACAGACCAGGCTTTCTACATAGGTTACCTGTGTGAGTCCTTTATCTGCCATCCAATGGGGATCTTGGGAAAGTCACTGAATGTTATCTGTTCCTCATATGTTAAGTGGGAACAATGAAATAAATAAAATCTTTAAAAATATAAAAAATAAAACTTCCAGAGTAGGTATATGTAGTTATATGAAAATGGGGGAATGTGGATGCGGATGAAAACATAATCAAATAAGTAATGATGGTTTGGGCAACCCCTTCTTCCCAGGACACATACACATTACTGAATTAGGACTTTTTCATGAGCTAGTGGTCATGGTATACCCTGAACTGATAAGAATAATCACCTCAACTTTCTGAGCCTGAGACTCCCAAACCTGAAATAGTTAAACTCAAAATAAACAGACCAAAGCTCTGGGCATGGACCTAATCATTCCTTAGTAGTTACCTTATACTGCCTTCCTCCCAGGAGGAGCTCAGTGGCCTAAACTAGTATCTCACTTACACAACATGTCTGTCGTGTTGAACAAGCCTGCTGAATAAATTCATGTAATAATTTGCCTATTGTGTCTGATTAAGTTATTCTTTTTAATAAATTTATTTTTTATTGGTGTTCAATTTACCAACATACAGAATAACACCCAGTGCTCATCCCATCAAGTGCCCCCCTCAGTGCCCGTCACCCAGTCACCCCCAACCCCCGCCCTCCTCTCCTTCCACCACACCTAGTTCGTTTCCCAGAGTTAGGAGTCTTTATGTTCTGTCTCCCTTTCCGATATTTCCCACACATTTCTTCCCCCTTCCCTTATATTCCCTTTCACTATTATTTATATTCCCCAAATGAATGAGAACATATAACGTTTGTCCTTCTCCGACTGACTTCACTCAGCAAAATACCCTCCAGTTCCATCCACATTGAAGCAAATGGTGGGTATTTGTCATTTCTAATGGCTGTATACATAGACCACATCTTCTTTATCCATTCATCTTTCGATGTACACCGAGGCTCCTTCCACAGTTTAGCTATTGTGGACATGGCTGCTAGAAACATCGGGGTGCAGGTGTCCCGGCGTTTCACTGCATCTGAATCTTTGGGGTAAGTCCCCAGCAGTACAATTGCTGGGTCGTAGGGCAGGTCTATTTTTAACTCTTTGAGGAACCTCCACATTTCCCAGAGTGGCTGCACCAGTTCACATTCCCACCAACAGTGCAAGAGGGTTCCCCTTTCTCCACATCCTCCCCAACATTTGTTGTTTCCTGCCTTGTTAATTTTCCCCATTCTCACTGGTGTGAGGTGGTATCTCATTGTGGTTTTGATTTGTATTTCCCTGATGGCAAGTGATGCAGAGCATTTTCTCATGTGCATGTTGGCCATGTCTATGTCTTCCTCTGTGAGATTTCTCTTCATGTCTTTTGCCCATTTCACAATTGGATTGTTTGTTTCTTTAGTGTTGAGTAATAAGTTCTTTATAGATCTTGGAAACTAGCCCTTTATCTGATACGTCATTTGCAAATATCTTCTCCCATTCTGTAGGTTGTGTTTTAGTTTTGTTGACTGTATCCTTTGCTGTGCAAAAGCTTCTTATCTGGATGAAGTCCCAGTAGTTCATTTTTGCTTTTGTTTCTTTTGCCTTCGTGGATGTATCTTGTAAGAAGTTACTGTGGCCGAGTTCAAAAAGGGTGTTGCCTGTGTTCTCCTCTAGGATTTTGATGGAATCCTGTCTCACATTTAGATCTTTCATCCATTTTGAGTTTATCTTTGTGTATGGTGCAGGAGAGTGGTCTAGTTTCATTCTTCTGCATGTGGATGTCCAATTTTCCCAGCACCATTTATTGAAGAGACTGTCTTTCTTCCAGTGGATAGTCTTTCCTCCTTTATCGAATATTAGTTGACCATAAAGTTCAGGGTCCACTTCTGGGTTCTCTATTCTGTTCCAGTGATCTATGTGTCTGTTTTTGTGCCAGTACCACACTGTCTTGATGACCACAGCTTTGTAGTACAACCTGAAATCTGGCATTGTGATGCCCCCAGATATGGTTTTCTTTTTTAAATTTCCCCTGGCTATTCGGGGTCTTTTGATTTCACACAAATCTTAAAATAATTTGTTCCAAGTAGGATTTAACCCCAGGACACAAGGCTGGTTCAACACTCGTAAAACAATCAATGTGATTCATCATATCAGCAAGAGAAAAACCAAGAACCATATGATCCTCTCATTAGATGCAGAGAAAGCATTTGATAAAATACAGCATCCATTCCTGATCAAATCTCTTCAGAGTGTAGGGATAGAGGGAACATTCCTCGACATCTTAAAAGCCATCTACGAAAAGCCCACAGCAAATATCATTCTCAAAGGGGAAGCACTGGGAGCCTTTCCCCGAAGATCAGGAACAAGACAGGGATGCCCACTCTCACCGCTGCTATTCAACATAGTACTGGAAGTCCTAGCCCCAGCAATCAGACAACAAGAAGACATTAAAGGCATTCAAATTGACAAAGAAGAAGTCAAACTCTCCCTCTTCGCTGATGACATGATACTCTACATAGAAAACCCAAAAGCCTCCACCCCAAGATTGCTAGAACTCATACAGCAATTTGGTAGCATGGCAGGATACAAAATCAATGCCCAGAAGTCAGTGGCATTTCTATACACTAACAATGAGACTGAAGAAAGAGAAATTAAGGAGTCAATCCCATTTACAATTACACCCAAAAGCATAAGATACCTAGGAATAAACCTAACCAAAGAGGTAAAGGATCTCTACCCTAAAAACTATAGAACACTTCTGAAAGAAATTGAGGAAGACACAAAGAGATGGAAAAATTCCATGCTCCTGGATTGGCAGAATTAATATTGTGAAAATGTCAATGTTACCCAGGGCAATGTACACGTTTAATGCAATCCCTATCAAAATACCATGGACTTTCTTCAGAGAGTTAGAAAAAGTTATTCCTTTTTAAAAAGATTTTATGTATTTATTTTAGAGAGAGAGAGAGAGAGAGTGAGTGGGAAGGGTTAGAAGGAGAAGGATAAAACCTCAAGCAGACTCCACACTGAGCTCGAAGCCTGACAAAGGGCCCCATGCTGCGACCCTGAGATCATGGCCTGAGCCTCAACCAAGAATTGGCTGCTTAACCGACTGAGACACCCAGGCACTCCTAAGTTATTTTCATGACAACTAATTTCTGCTTAGCTATTAATTACTAATTACGAGTCAATTACTGAAAATGTCCTGAGTTAACAATCTGTCATGTTTAAAAACACTTGCTACCCTCCCTCTGCTATCTGATCTCTGTTGATGAAGATACTAGGTGCCAATTTAGTACCTGCCTCCCAGCATCCTTGGACATGAGGGGAGGGAAGAAAACCCCCATTAGTGGCTTCTCTTTGAAGTGACCACACTGAAAGCTAGCGAAGTGAACAAGACACACAAATGACACACTTAAGTACTGAGACAAGACTGAACACTGTATGAAAACAAGTGCAGAGCAGAAGTGCACCAGGAGTTCAGATGAGGCCACAGGATGAAGCTTCTGGGTGGCACCTAAAGAACCTCTCCACTCGGTGGGGTTCTGCTGAGGACAGGTAAGTGGTAAAGGCTGCTTTGCGGGTTACCCCTGGCAGAGGCCTGAGTGCTGGCTCTGTAGATCAGTTAGGCAGTTCGGGTCCCAAAGCATTTCTGGAAATAGTAGACCTCAGGGAAACGGCAGGCGCTGGGTTTATTTTCTTTTAATTAGCTGCATAACATTACAAGGAAAAAGTCTCTCCAAGAGAGGGAAGTCAGGATATCTTCACACACTTCTATTTTTGTCTGTTTCCAAAGACCTTGAGTAATGAGATCCAATTCGTATAAAATTGTGGTAGTCTGAATTTATGTATTCTCTGACATCCGGAGGGCTCCAAGAACTTTTTAGATGACACATAATTTTTCCACACTTGTCTTAGCGAGGTGAGCACGGCAAGGCCCCCCCCTTTTTTTTTTCTTTTTCCCCTGACATGGAAAATAGGCTCTAGGCATAGGGCAATACCTGAGACAGAATAAAACCAGGCTTTCTGCTTTTGACTCCAGGGCAGGTGTGTGATAGCAAGGAAGGAAGTTTGTAATATCTGAAACCTGAGGGGAGTGGCTGCAGTTACAAATGATAAGCACCATTCACTGAGTATCTAGTAGGTGCTAACTCAGCTCTTGCTAAGTCTTCTGTTCATGATCTCAGTCAATGTGACCATACCATGAGCTAATGCTATTTTACACAATAGGCTATGAATCAGAAAGTTTGAGCAACTTGTTTAAGCTGCAGTGCTTATAATAAAAATTCGAGCAGGAATTTAAGCCCCAAATTCACCATGCAGTTTCCCTGTGCCATAGTCTGTTTTGGAAATTCTGAAAATACTATTGGACATAAAAATGAAAAAAAATGTACTGAAGGTATTTTTCCCTAAAAATAATCCACATAAATTGGGCTGCTTTATAATACTGTTCCCATAATGAGGTTGTGATTAGAAAAATCAACAGGAGTAAATGGCCCCTAACTATTCAAATTCACCTCTTTTTTGGTATTACCAACCTCTTGCTGTTAACATGTTACTTGTTCTAAGGACTACTATTTGAACATATTAAGCTAGCTTTTCTCAATGATTCCTGGCAGTTTCTAAAACCCACTGCTGTAGCTATATGGACTGTGTGTCCTCATTATCCCCTTAATTCCTCTGAATCTATCCATCCTCGGGTTTGGGCTCAAATCTTCCAGAGAAACATCCAGGCTAGCCATAGGATTCTTGCCTTCCCCTCTAGTTAGGATTAATTTAGGAGGAAGGCAGAAATGAGTAGGGGCGTGGATGAATTAGAGATATCTAGTCCCAAAGCAAGACACCTAGACTGATAAGAGGAAGGCCAAAGCAGTCATGAACAATAATTAGAAACTTCACAGCACAGGTAGATCTTAGAGAGGCTATGGGTGAGCTTTCCTTCTCTCCTTTCCAGGGAGGTAAAGATAAGGGTAGACCCGTAATGGTTGGTATATTCACTGGGGAATGACTCCCAGATTTTGTTCAGGTGATCATGTGTCTGCCAGAGTCCCAAAAGATAAGGCAGTGGAGGATGACAGGAGGCGTACACTGAATAAGCACCCCTTAGGGAGATGGTGGACAGGATGGTGAGTCAGCAGTGGGTCTAGGCAAGGTGTGAATGTCTGCAGACAAGGGGCTGTTCTCATACACGGACTCAGCTCTGGGTAGGAGGAAGGGGTGCCTGGTGGTCTCTTCTACTGGCCAGGTAGCAAAGGTTCTTCCGTGGGCCACTTGGCAAGTAAGAACTGACTTGACAGGTCTTCAAAATGCTTGATCTCTCTGTCACTCCCATGATCCAAGGGAGCCATGACTATCTGAGAGGAAGGCCTCATTCATGCTATTCTGGGATCCACTGGAATTTGTTTTCTAGGATACCCATTGTCATAATACAGAGCAGTCTGGGCTGAAGGGTTGGCCATAAATATGATGGCCAGAAGAAGGATGCTGTTCCTTGACTGTCTGGAGAAGTTCCTTATGAATAATTGCTCACATCTGTTTCATCCCACATTCAGGCCTGGGCAAGTGGAAAAGGATTATGCGTAGGACCTCCTCTAACTCTATCATTTTATATATAGATGGGAAAGCTGAGGCAGAGGGGGGCTAGTCCAGGTCACGCTGGGATGGGCAGAAGGATTGAGAATAGGAGCTAGGTCTCTGACTCCTACTACCATGCTTTTTGATATTCTAGACTATTTCTTGCTGAAAGAATCTACTTCCTACTCTCCCTCCATCCCTCACACCTCTGATAGACACAGGCATCCGAGTCAGTTTTTAAAACCATGAATCCAATCAGGACACACCTATTCAAACTCACAATGGCTTCCCAATTCCTTAGCATGGGCTCCACGCTCCCACTAGTCTGCCCCTGCCCACCTTCCTGCCTCACTGTACTCTTAGCCAGACCAGCTATCTTGCTGTTCTGGGCATATGCCAAGTTTTCCCACCTTAGGAGTCTGAACTTGCTATTCCTTCTGCAAAGAATGCCATTCCTGCCATTCTTGATAAAGGCACCTACTTATTCCTTTCCAAGCCACATCACCTCCTCCAGGAAGCCTGCTCTAACCAGCCATACCCAATTAGCCCCCAGTCTCTATCCTACCACTCTGCTTTATTTTCATCATAGTACTTATCAGGAAATGACATTTCCTTATTATCTGTCTCTCCCTCTGTTCCATTCACTGCAAATGCTAAAACCTGCCTGGCACATAGTAGGTTAACTACAGATGAATTACTATGGTAAAGGATGACTATCATGATGCTCCTAGGGAACCATACACCTTTTTTGGATCCATAATGGAATTTTTTTTAAAGATTTTATTTATTTATTCATGAGAGACACACACAGAGAGAGAGAGAGAGAGAGACGCAGAGACACAGGCAGAGGGAGAAGCAGGCTCCATACAGGGAGCCCGATGTGGGACTTGATCCGGGGTCTCCAGGATCACGCCCTGGGCTGAAGGCAGCACTAAACCGCTGAGCCACCAGGGCTGCCCTCCATAATGGAATTTGATCAAAGCACCCTGGCACTAGGTAGCCTCAGGAAAACACTTCACTTCCAGTGAAGAATACCAGAAACAAGGCTTTCCAGATTCCCTAAGAACTTAATGTACAGTTGGTTTGTTACAGCATCCCAAAATACATTCTTTGGACTTGAAGGTGTCACATTCCATACTAAGACCACACAGATAACAATCAGAAAAGCCTCACCCTGAGCCAAAGCACTTGACTTTATAATGCACTCAAGGACCTGAACGATTGTCGATCTTCTTCCTTCTCCTGCTTTTTCTGTGTTCTAGTTTCTCAAACTGCTGCAGCCTCCCCCTCAAAGTCCCCTGCTAGGAGGCAGACTCAACCCATCAATCACTTGGCCAAACTAACAGATGCAGCTGCTGATTGCAGAGTGAGAACGAGTGAGAACCAGGGCAGGACCACCCCAGAACTGAATCTGTTTTCTGGGGCATCTCAGAGGGAATCAATTGCTCGCTGAGGCATGAACAATGAACCAGCCTAGCCATTCCAACAGCTTCTTCCCTGTGTCTCAATCAAGTCGCTGATCTGTTGAACTGGATACGCTGACTGCAATTGCTAAATTGAAGAAATCAGAAGCAACTTGGCAGCACTTTCCCGAGCCATGAAATCCTCATGCTCAATGCCCTCACATTCTTGGTTCCACCCCAGGTGCCTCCACATCCTCCCAGTGGCCTCCCACATGTAACTGAAATCCTTCCCTCCTCTACAGTGTCTGTGCTTTTCATCCCTTGCCCACCATCTACCTGAGACCCCTCAGCACTTACCTGGATGACTACAGGAGCATCCTTTTTACACTCCAGCCTCTGGACTGGTCCACCTTGCACAACCAGCTAAATTATCCTTTCTAAAACCAAGGTTCCACCAGGCTCTTGTCAGCTCAGTACGGTGGGTTCCCTACATCCCTCTCACCTTCGTATGCAAAGTCCATGAGAACCTGTCCAGCTTCCAATCACCCCTCAAGTCATCTCTATAAAGTCTTCTTTGATTCCTCTAGTTGCACAAGTGTTTCCCCTTATAAATTTTCATAAATGCCAGTGCACTTCTTTTGTATTTCAATCCTCTGTACTTTTTTAAAAGGTATTTTATTTATTTATTTGAGAGATACAGAGAGAGTAAGCATGAGTGGGAGGGGCAGAGGAAGAGAGAATCTCAAGCAGACTCCATGCTGAGCACAGAGCCTGATGCAGGGCTCAACCCCACAAATCATGAGATTAGGACCTGAGCCAAAACCAAGAGTCAGAGGCTTAACCGACTGTGCCACCCAGGCAGCCTAGTCCTCCGTACTTTCTACCTTGTCAGCGCCCATGGCTTACCTCTTGCACCTCATTGTTCATCTCTGTGTTCTCTACACAGCTTTGCGCCCTGCATTTTTTAAATACATGCTATCAACACACACTCGTGTTAAGAGAATAGGTTTATTATTTTAAAGATATTAAATGATCACTCCAGGTTAATAAAAATAGCTGTATCATTGGCAGGGGAAAGATGCCATTACCTCTTTTGTCTTTTATACATCACCAAAGTTTTTCTGAAAGGTCTTTTGCATTTGTAATATACATTCTTTTCATAGTGATTTTAGCTTTATTAAGTGTTATGGCATTTTATCTGCATACTAAGTCTTCCAAAATGTGTGTAAAAGTGCACTGAATAATTGTAAATAAGATTTCTTGAGGAAGAAATATATACTGAGTGCTGTTTATGTGCTAGATATTGTGCTGGGTACCAGGGGCCCAATGCTTGGCAGGGCTTGCAAGCTTATGACAGACAGCAATTTCCATTTCATGTGGTAAATATTTTGATGGCAGTGGGCATATGTTTCTACAGGGGCATAGAGAAGGGACCTCCCCAACCCCTTCAGAAGTGAAAGCTAGGGACAGTCTTGAAAGGCAAGTTGGGGTTTTAGGTTGGCAGGGCAGAAAAAAAAAAACCCACAGCTTAGGTTCAGAGGTGAGAGAGAACTTAGCTTATTAGAACAACTGCAATTAATTCGTTATTGCGAGAGAATCCAGGGTATGATGGAAATGGAGAGTGACTGCCATTATTTTTAGGGCAGTTATTAATACTCTCAAATTTGCAATGTGGAAACTCAGACTCAAAGAAGGGAAGTCACTTATAAAGATCTAATGCACACCCCAAATCCTTTTGGGAAGACCCCTGTGGAATCTACAGTTCTAATCACAGTCAAACCAAGCTCACACTGACACAACTTTTTTTTTATTATGTCTCACTTTACATCAGAGGGTTCTTGAATCTTCAGATTTCCACACTTATTCTTCCCTAAGAGAGTTATCAAAGGACATCAAAAGAATTTTGAAAGACTGAGAGGGGATTTATATATATCGGTTTGACTTTGGTCATTAGTTAAACACTTCTTTAAAATGCTTTTAGAGGGTAGCTATGGTTCAATAAATGTGTATCAATGAAATGCTCCTAACCTTTTCACCATTTCTCATTGGCCCCAGCTAATGCAAAAAAAAAAAAATGGTGCTTCATACTCTACAAATAACACAATAATAATAAAGATAAATGACATTTATTAGAATGGGCAGTGATTTGCAATTAACCACACTACAACCCCAAGAGATGGGTTCTCTATTTTTCTTATTTTTTTTTTAAATTTATTTATGATAGTCACACAAAGAGAGAGAGAGAGGCAGAGACACAGGCAGAGGGAGAAGCAGGCTCCATGCACCGGGAGCCCGATGTGGGACTCGATCCCGGGTCTCCAGGATTGCGCCCTGGGCCAAAGGCAGGCGCTAAACCGCTGCGCCACCCAGGGATCCCGAGATGGGTTCTTTATCACCCTTCTTTATCCTCAGAGGCATAGAGGAGTAAAATTACTCACTTAAGGTTACAGGGTATGCACAGAAGGTGCTGACATCAGCAATCTGCACCTTATCACTTTGCCAGATCTTCTGTGTGGACTAAGCATTTGCCTATCTTTTTTTTTTTTTTTTTCTGATCTTATGAACTCTGTCAAGGCAGAGGAAATACAATACTTCACTTTTGGTATATTTTGGAAATATTATAAATACTTCATTTTTGATATATGTTGGAAATTGAGGTTTTGACACACACTGCTGCTTGCCCACAGCCACTCATCCCATTTCCTGGCCTCCATGACCCCCTCAGCAGCCTCATCTATCCTGTCTGTTAGTATATGAGGAGACATTTCAGCTTTTTATCTAGTTGTAAAAAGAAGAACAGCCTTCCCATAGGTAGGTGCCCAAGGATGGTAGAAGCAGGAACCCCTTGGAATTCTCTTTATTGACAATGATGACAATAGAATTAATGTCTTACATGCAGGTAGCACTTTTAAATATTTTCAATGCACTTCTATATGTGTTAACATGTCTGTTCCTCACAATGTCCTTGGGGGGGGGTGACCAGAAAATGGGACTCTTTAACCCATTTAGTTATATGAGGAAACTGGAACAGAGGTTCCATAACTTGATGAATGAGCTTATTTTTTAAATGAGGGAAGACGTAAACGAATAAAAAGTGATATTTTATTAAAGAATTGTGGAAACTGTCATGAAGAAAATTAAGGCATGGCAAGAGGGGTAAGGAAAGCCAAGAGAGGTTGAGGGAAGGGGTTGTTATTTTATACAGTGTGGCCACAGACTTCTCTAACACGTGTGCAGGGAACTAAAGAGAACAAGGAAATGAGCCCTGAGATGTTCTGGGGGACAGGTTTCCAACTAGAAGAAACTGTGAATGCAAAGGCCCTGCTTGATGTGTCTGAGAAGCAGCCAAGAAGCCAGTGTGGTTACAGCAGAGTGAGAGCAGAAGCAAAGGTAGCAGAGGCACACCATGGAGGATTTCAACTTTTAAAAAAGACAAAGGGGGAGCAAAAGAGTGACATAGCTGTTTCACATTGTAACTCAAGTCTGGTTGCATTAGTAAGGGGGGAAGCAGGCAAGGGCAGAAACAAAAAGATCAGTGAAGAGGCTATTGCACTAATACAGGCAAAATACAATGGTGGCTTGGACCCGGAGATAGGGAGAAGCAGCCAGATGCTGGATTTGTTTCAATACTACTTGCTGATATGCAGTATGTGACACAGTGGTGGTATCTAAGAGAGATGTGACAAAGTGGGGATATCCAAGAGAGGATGTCATAGACGCTGGAGTTCAGAGGAAATGTCCGAATGTATGAATTTGGGAACCTTCAGCATATGGAGGTATTTAAATCCACAGGTATGGGTGAGGCCTACTATGAAATGAGTTCAAGGACAGTCAGGCTCCTCTGGGGTTTAGTGTTACTGAGGAGACTCAGTAAAGGGGCTGGAGAAGGAGATCAGAGAACAGAAGTATCTGCCATCCTGAGATCCAAGTGGAGGGAGTATTTCAAGGAAGAGAGCGTGACAAATCATGCCAGGGCTGCTGGGAGGCCAAGAAGAGATGGATTGAAAATGGACTGCTGAATTTAACAACATGGAAGTTATCAGTGACTTTGACTAGAGCTTTTTATGGAGTAGCAGGAATGGAAACCTGGCCGATCCGAGTGGATTCACGAGTCAATATGAGGACAGAATTGACAGCAGTGAGTGAGTACAGACTACTCTTCAGAAGGGCTATCAATGGAGGGGAGAAGAGAAATGATTTATAAGCTGGAGGGGTGTGAAAGTTTAATTTGTTGTTTTTCGGGTGAGAGTTGTCTTAAAAGGTTTGTATCCCAGTGAGATGCTATAGTGGAGAAAGCAAAGTTGATGAACTTTTGATATATGTTCTCTCCTTAAGCCTCAAGATGCCCAATGAAGTGGCCATAATCCTACTTTATAAGTGAGGACTGTAAGTGAATTTAGAGATTACATAGTAAATGGTACAGTTGGGGTTCAAACCCAGGTCTGTTGGATCTCAACATAAGCACTTTTCCCACTGTTTTGTGTGGGACATGGAACATGGCACACTGGTTTATTTAGATTCAAAAAGCAATAAGTATTGGGTCAGTATATAGGAATGACCTAAGAGTTTGAGGGTACCCAGGATCAACGGGCCCAGAATGCTTTGGGACTCTGGAGAGCTACCCAGGCTCGAAATTCTAGCATAACGTGACTATAATGTATGTGATGCCAAATGGGTAGACGGCCACCCCTGGGAGGAGGGTTACAAATATAACCTATTTCATGTGGGCCTGGGGGCTCAAGACTGAAATCCTCCATGCAGTCAGGCAGCCAGCAACCTGTCCCAAGTGAGCCCAAAGCAGATGGTTTCACCGAAAGCCCCCTGCCTAGGAAGTGCAGACTGAGTGGTCCACATCTCTGAAATTGAAATCTTAACAGCAGAAAAGAGCTCCTTTTGTGATGGATGGGATGACTGAGCACATGTGGATGCTGCAGGGGAGGAAATGCAACCAGAAAAGCTGCGGATATGGGTGTCTGAAAATTTTATGCTTCTGTGTTATTCCAACGCAAAGTCTTGATTGAACTTAGTGCAGATACAGGGAGCCAGGAGTATTTATATTTTATTTGTAATAGTTGGTCCCTTCATCTCCCTTCACAGGGAGCTTTATGAATTGGTCGGGGATGAGGAAAGCTAAATGTGACGCTGGAAGAGACTCTGCAATTAATCAACTTGTTCTTATCTTGGTAAAAGTTGTGGTTTGGACACTGGAAAAATCTAGCAGCCGCTCATCTCTGATTGACAGTCCTCTTTCATTTTCTGTGAAAGAATTTTGATTTATTCTTTTTGGTGAAGTTGATAGGAGGTAGTGGGTCTGTGACTCTATGATTCATGGTTAAAGCTAAAATTGTTCTTGATTGCAAGAAATTTATCATTATTGATTCTGGAATGATGAAAACATGAGGCAATCTGATATAAAAGCATAAAAGTGAAAACAAAAAGGTTTGAAAAAGGAAAAATCTTTTGCAGTACGGAACTCAAGAGTGAAATATTTCACCCTCCAAAAGCTCAAATCCCCCTCCTCCAAAGACACTACTTCCAACCTCACTCCCCCTCCGCCATGGCAAGGCCCTCAGCTTACCTATACTCATCACAGAAAACCCCAGATGCTTTCCTCAGCTTACCAATCACAAGCCCCTGATGAATTAACTTCAGTCCTCAGACATATGAATGCAATTTCCACACGCTGACTTAAATAGAAATGATCTGGTTGATTCTTTGGATTCAGAGAACATAGAAGCGTTTTTATTTTAAGATTGGGAAATTTGGGGGGCACCTGAGTGGCTCAGTCAGTTAAGTGTCAGACTCTTTTTTTTTTAATTTTTTTTTATTTATTTATGATAGTCAGAGAGAGAGAGAGAGAGAGAGAGAGGCGCAGAGACATAGGCAGAGGGAGAAGCAGGCTCCATGCACCGGGAGCCCGACGTGGGATTCGATCCCGGGTCTCCAGGATCGCGCCCTGGGCCAAAGGCAGGCGCCAAACCGCTGCGCCACCCAGGGATCCCAAGTGTCAGACTCTTGATTTCAGCTCAGGTCATGGTCTCAGGGTCATAAGATCGAGCCCGGCAGCGGGCTCTGGGCTTAGTGGGGAGTCCCTGAAATTCTTTCCCTCTGCCCCTCTCCTCACTCACGTGCTCTTTCTCTCTCTCTCCTCTCTCTCTCTCTCTCTCTCTCTCTCTCTCCCCCATCTCTTTGTCAAATGACAAATAAATAAATCTTAAAAAAAAAAAAAAGCCTGGGAAATTTTTCTTTGCTCTCATGTGCTACATTCAGTGTTTGTGAAGTTGGTGAGGGTGCTCGGCCTTCTGTTCGTGTCACTGTACCCCCACTGCCTGCAGTGTGTCTTCTTTCATTGCTATATAGTATTGCAGAGAATCAGTACATTATGATTTATTCTTCAGTCTTTTTGATGGCTATCTGGGTTATCTCCAGTTAAAGCTAGGATGGTACTGTTTTGAATATGGAACTCCTGGGTCTTGGTGCTCTGTGCGCTCTCCTCTGGAACATACACAGTGAGAGATGTTCTCAGACACAGGCATACACAGCATTAGGACCAGGCACCAGAATTCTCCAAAAAATGCATACCCCCCTTGTAGGGAATGAAGCTGGCTGCTCCACGTCCTTGCCAACATTTGGTATTGCCATCTTTTTTTCATGTTAACCATGCAGATAAGGGTGCAGTCATATTTCATTATGATTTATTTGATTTACCAATATTTTTATTCATTTATTGAGGTATGCTTGACATTCCACAAAAAAATCACCAATTTTAAGTGTTTGATAAGTTTGGATGAATGCATACACTTGTGTGACTACCACCCTATCACACACACATGTACACACACATACATGGTTCTGGTGGGGTTTTTTTCTTGGTGTTATGTATGATTTTATAAACCTGATAGACTCATGATCTTTTTAAAAGATTTTATTTTTTATTTGAGAGAGAGAGAACAAGCAAGGGGAGGGGCAGACAGAGAGAGACAAGCAGATTCCTTGTTGAGTGGGGAACCTGATGCAGGGGTCAATCCCAGGACCCTGAAATCATGACCTGAGCTAAACTCAGACGTTTAACCAACTGAGCCACGTGGGTGTTCCAACCCATCGTCTTTTCTGAAGGCCTGATAGACTATTATAACCATCCCATAATCAGGGGATACTGATACTGTAAAGTTCCTTCATCCCCCCAAATAGTTTTGTGTATCCTTTTGTGGTCAAACCCATCCCTCACCCCCAAATCCTGACAACCACTCCTCTGTCTGCTGTCCCTATAATCCTATCTTTTCCAGAATGCCCTATAAATGGAATCATACAATACATATCTTTTTAAAGACAAGCTTCTTTCACTCAGCCTAAAGGCCTTTGAGATCCACTTACATTCCTACATACATTCCCCATGCTGTACTTTACATCCAGAGACTTACTCATTTTATAACTGGAAGTTAGTACCTCTCAATCCCCTTTACCTATTTCATCCATATTCCACCAACCCCCTCCTCTCTGGTAACCACCACTTTGTTCTCTGTACCTATGAGTCCATTTCTGTTTTGTTAGTTTGTTTGTTTTGTTTTTGAAATTCCACATATAAGTGAGATCATATGGTAGTTGTCTTTCTGTGTCTAGCTTATTTCACTTGCATTATTCTCTGTAGGTCCATCCATGTTTTCATAAATGACAGGATTTCATTCTATGTATGGCTGATTAATATTCCATCGTGCATGTGTGTGTGAGCATGGGTGCGAGCACCACATCCTTATCCATTCATTACTGCTAGACACTTAGGCAGCTTCCATATCTTGGCTATTGTAAATAATATTGCAATGAACATAGGGGTGCATACATTTCTTTGAATTGCTGTTTTTTGTTTTTCTCAGGTGAATACCCAGAAGTGGAACTGCTGCATCATACAGTGGTTCTATTTTTAATTTTCTGAGGAACTTTCATCCTGATTTCTGCTTCATTCCTGTCAAGAGTGCACAGAGGTTCCTTTTCTCCAGAGCCCTACCAATACTTGGTATTGCTGTCTTTTTGATAATAGCCAATCCGACTGGTGTGATTTAATATCTCATGGATTCGCATTAAAAATTTTATTTTTTATGAGGTCCAATTCATTTTTTTTTCTTTTCACAGGTTGTGCTTTTGGTGTCCTATCTAAGAACTCTTTGCTCAACTGAAGGTCATGAAGGTCCTTGCCCAATATCAAGTCCACAAGTTCTGATTTACTCCCTGTGGTTCCAAAATCAGCTTAGTTTACAAAGCCTTTGCAGTGATATTCACATCTGTCCTGGGAGGTGTGCAATCTACTGGTCAGTCTGCAACCTGGGAGGCTGTCACACCACGAATCAGTTCTAAAGCCTTTATTATGCTGTTTAGAATCAGTTGCATGTATGTGCAACCTGGGAGTGAGCCCAGGAGTTCATACAACTTTATGTTGTTGCTTTTCCAAGGCCCTTCTCTGTGTGAACTCAGCACCTCCCTTCCTAGCATTCTGGCTAGAAAGTGGAGCCTTAGCTTCCACGCTCTACTGTACACTCTCCACAGCTGGTTCAGCAAGGCAGGACAGAGAAGATACACAGAGAGGGAGAATGCAACCAGCTGGGTGTAGAGGAAACAGGAAAAATAACAAGGGTTCCTCCCAGGGTCCTGGCACAAAGGCATAGGCACCATGATGCTGGTCCTATCACAGCTCCTCTCTGCAGGGCACGGTATGGGTGCCGGGACAGAAGACAATGGAAAATACACAAACAAAAAGAGTGGGGGATGCCTCCACTCTCTCTGTCTTGTAGGGACCTGCTTCCCATCCCATGGACCAAGACAAAAGAATGTTCTTTTTAAAGTCTTAAGAGGTCTCAAGTTATGCACCTCGTGTGCACTCTGGGGGCTTGGGGCTATCTCTGAGTCTGGGCCTGGGAGACATCAGAAAATAAAAATGACAAGTCACTATCAGGTCAGTGGTACCTTGAGCTTGCCGATCCACCTGCTTGTGTTTCCTTCTCTGAGTTCACAGACAGCTGCTCCATGCACATTGTTCTGTTACATTCTGTGAGTGTATAGTCCTTACTTAGGACTAGAACCTCTCCTACTGTGAATTTAACTTGCATTTATCTGATGACGGATAATCTTCCTGTAAGTTTGTTGGTCATTTGAATCTACTCCTTTGTAAGGTGCTTATTTGAGTCTTTGCCTATTTTTCTATCAGGCCACCTATATTTGTCTTCCTGGCATCTTGTTTATTCTTCATATGTTTTGGAGGTATCCTTTTATATATATGTGTATGCGTGTGTGTGCATGTATATATACATATATGTACGTATATGTAACTATGTTTTCCCAATCTGTGGCTTGTCTTAATGGTGTCTTTGCATGAACTCACTTCATTTATTTTTATTTTTTAAGTAGGCTCCATGTCCAGCATGGAGCCCAATACAGAGCTTGAATTCACAACCCTGAGTTTAAGACTGAGCTGATATCAAGAGCCAGACACCTAACCAACTGAGCTACCCAGGTGCCCCTAACTGAGTTTATTTTTAATATAGTCATAATTGTCAGTCTTTTCTTTGTGATTAATGTTCTTTATATCCTGTTTAAAAACTCTCTGCCTCTCCAAGGTCATAAAAATAACTTTCATATTCTTTATTAAAAGCCTTATTGTTTTTTAATTAGCAATAATTATGTGTTGGATAAACTTCATTGGCTACAATACTGCCACTGCACCAAGATGCAGAAGCCATATTATTTTTAGTTTTAAATGCGTTGACATTTACAATGTACCTGGAGTTGATATTTGTTCATAGTATAAGAGAGGGGTCCAGATTTAAACAACTGACACCTTTGGAAAGGCCATCTTCCCTTGATCACATTGTCGTTTCACTGTTGCCATAAATGAACTAATCATACATGTCTTGTGGACCTGTTTTTATACCTCCTGCTTTGTTTTATACTTTCCCTGAAGATTGAGCCACACCATACACAAGATACTCCCAGATCCACTGGGGCTACATCCCAATTCCTTCCTTTCCACAGTAGAGCTCTACTATCCCTTCCATGGATACTTAAAAATACCTTGTCTTCGTGACTTGGGAAACGTAGATTAATTCTCCCCTAGGCAATAAGCATCCTTTCCATGTAGATGGCACTCAAATCTACCAGAATAGTATGGCTTTCCACATCAGGCCTTCCTTGGAGAGTTGCTCATTCTGTCATCTGGTTTCTAACGCATGGATCCCTGGACTGGGGGAAATCCAT
This sequence comes from Nyctereutes procyonoides, assembly GCF_905146905.1. Classification (NCBI taxonomy): domain Eukaryota; kingdom Metazoa; phylum Chordata; class Mammalia; order Carnivora; family Canidae; genus Nyctereutes; species Nyctereutes procyonoides. The sequence continues at coordinate 76,375,967 of NW_026575126.1, forward strand.
TCTCAGGGGCCGCTGGCCAGCAGCAGATAATGGGATATGAGTCCTACACCCTCTGATGGACATTAATGGGCTGGGAGTTGGGCTTCCCACCCTGCTTTCATCTTGGCCCATCTGAAAACAACTCAGCAAGGCTCCTTGGATACTGGATAGTCTTCCCATTTATCAGAGGCTTTATCAGTTGGCCCAGAGATACCTGGAATATACAATTCTGGAGAGAAGGGGAGACCCATTTACTTCTTCTTAGGAGGACTTGACTCTCCCACCCATCTCAGGAAAGTTGTCCAGATCCATGAAAACAACAGTCTGGATTCCCCAAGCCTATGTCTGTGGTCTCACACTTTGGGACAACTTGTTCAGCTTTTAGAACTGATCATAATGGCAAAGGCCTCATGACATTATTCCTTTCATTAGACTTCATGTTAGCTTATCTGTGAGATTCAGGAAGGGGGCAACTTCTTCCCCAATATAAGACCTGACCCATCACCATGTACCTTGACAGGTTTTATCTCCCACTCAACTTCATAATAGACATTGCCCATAGCATTTTCTTGACTGAGAGATTAGATCCTCAGATCACTTCCCTACACACTGCTTGACCTCTCATATTGGCTTACCCTATGTTGGGTTACCTACAGTGTTAAGCCTTCAGATGCTTCTACTTTGGAGTGCTTGTCATAAAAAATGAGTATAGGCTTCTCAGTCTCAAGCAACCCATTCTACATGAAGCTGTGACATTTTCAGAAGTTAGGACAAACAGTAACCTGAATGATTTGCTTTCCTCCTTTTTAATCAGGTTTAGTAGCATCCTCAGAATGTCCATCAAAATGACCAAGAATCCTCTCCCAAAACATGAAGAATATGAGCATACCAGTTTTTCTGATAAGCTTTAATGTTATATGTGTAAAAGAGATTTGGAGTTTACGACATCTCTGTATATTCTAGGCTTTTGACTTTACATTTCTCATTTTTGTGGGGGAAGGCTAAGTGCAGTGAATACTTGCAGGAAAGATAAGAGAGAAATGCCATTCCACTCTTATCTTCATCAGCATAAGAGGGCCATGGTCAAACTCCATGGCTCAGAGGACCAGAATCTCTTTCTAGTCCTAATTCCTTTCTGTTCCTTGGCAAACTGAACATGATTATCTTAGTTATAAGCCTCCATTTTACCATCAAGGTGCAAGCACCTACATGGCTATCTGGTACCACCATGAAAATCATTTGTTTTTACGGAATTTTACATAATCAGCAAAATGACTATCATATTCTCTGAACTGGAGTGGAGACAATGAATCCATACCTAGACGATATAAGGTGCATGAAGATCACTTCCCATTCATTCATTCACAATGCCAGGAGGCACTGTGTGAGATGCTGGGTATACAATGGCAAAGAAGACAATGAATTGGAAATGGAGCTTACATTCCCTGGGGACTTTTCTTCTAAAGACAGATATCTAAATCTTAACAGAAATTTGCCTACCAAATGTATTTATAAATAGAACCTAGTTGTGCTCAAAGATAGCAAACTAGAGAGGAAAATGTTACCTAAAGTTCTACCCTGGGAGACGGCCTCATAGACCAGTAATTTGCAGTCTCTTTTATGCCATAAAATACTTAACATATTATGTTCACATTTGTACCACACTCCAATGGGTATAAAGAAGAGTCTCAAACTTCTCTCTTTGTAAAAAAAAGAAAGAAAGGAAGGAAGGAAGGAAGGAAGGAAAGCAAGAAAGCAAGAAAGCAAGCAAGAAAGAAAGATATGCTGACAGTTCTCCACTTGCCATCCCCCAATCCACTCTTTGCTCCTCTCTGTCCTGGGCCCTGGGAAGCTGATACCTGTGGGTTGCAGCTCCTAGACAACCTTACAACTGGCTTCCAGTTGGGTTAAGCCAGTGGGAGAGAATGGCAGGAAATCTGAGGACATGAGATAAGAGAGGTCAGAGTATATCTCCCCTGTTCACTCTCTGATAGAGCTGTGCTGCTCTAGCAGTGGCAATTCCCACTCGGTGGCTCCTCTTCCAGCTCTAATGGGTTTCTGGTAACCCTTTCCTTCCAGCCCTTGGTGAGTGGGAATATCTTCCATCTGTGTGAGTCTCAGGGAGCCTCACCATCTCATTTGTTCCTTAACCTGCCTACACTATGTAAACAGCCTCTTCATTAACACCTCCTCATTTGTATCTGGGTGCATACTGTTTCTTCATGAAATTCTGATACAAAATGCAAATAACAAAGAGGGAAGTTATTATAGGAATAATCTGGATCCACTCACACACAAAAAAAACTAATGTTAGTAGAAGCAAATTACTTGTAACAAACCTCACTACGAACACTGCCTCCATGTTAAGGAGCTGCTGACCAAGACCAAGTTATATTTGGTCCCTCTGTGCTTGTGACCAGCATTTGGAAGGACATTCTGGACTATATAAAGACTGGCATGTCCGCTCATTTTAACCCTTTACAGTGGTGAGATTGGGGGCTCAAAACAATGAGACTCACTAGAAAGACTTCAAATTACACTAGTAATATTTCATTATCCAGTGACTTTTAAAATTCCATCTTGGCTGCCCGGAGGAAAAGACTTTTCTCCCATATCTTCCCTACAAATTGCTGAACACTTAAAACCAGTTTTATTTATAACATGCCACAGCAGATGTGGGCCTCTCCCTTCTTGTGCCTGATTTGCCAGAGACTGCCAAGCCAAAAAAATACAGTAGGTAAAATAAATAAATAAAGCAAATCCTGATGATAATAATAAAGTGATAAGGAAAAGTGAAATCAGAAGGGATCATTAGAGCTCTCATCAATTCAACACTTGCTCAAAATGCTAGTAACCTTGAAAGATTCAGGTACAATCCATTCTTATACAAGGATCTAAGTTTGGCTTTCAAATACTGTAGCAAGGACAGGTCTAGACATAGGTATCTAAGACTTGAAAGTGGTTTTGAAGTTTTGGAATCTCAGAGACCAGGGACACCTGGAAAATTTACTCTCCCCAGTGTCACAAATTAAGGTCCCCTGCCCCAACAGTAAGCTCTAAATAATTTTCTTTTTCCTTTTATTTCCTCCTCTCCTCTTCATCTCCAAATCCTACTCCTTTTCTTTTACCCCCTTGGCCACCCACTCTAATGTGTTTGATACATGTCTTTAGGCATATTCTTTTGTAATAATATTTATAATAGATAATAGTCTTGGAGCACTTATGATATGTCCCAAATGCTTCACATACATTAACTCACCCAATCTGGATAACAGTACAATGAGGTGTCACCATTTTACAAATGAGAAAACTGAGGCACAAAGCAACTAAGTAGCTCACCCAAGATAAGCAGTACGTAGTGGAAATGGGATTTGGGTCCCTAAATTCTGGCTCTAGAATCCATGTTCTTGTGCCCCCTTGATACACCGCCTCAAAATATATGTTGTTTCAAACATCCATGTGTTTTAAATTACATAAATGTATCATACTATGAATCTCATTGTGTTTCTTACTTTTCTGACTAAAGAATCTTTTTTTTTTATCCACATTGCTGTATATGTACATCTGGATCGTTGCAAAGTATTTCATGTTATTCATACCTACCCCTAGGGATGGACACCTAGGCTACCTCCAACTCAGTCCCACAAACAGACCATACATAATCAGCATCCTCCTACATGCCCTTTTACAGTCCTGAGTGAGAACATCTCTAGGAAGAATACTCAGCCTGGGGATATGCTGGGTATATGCTTACTTTTTTTTTTAAAGATTTTATTTATTTATTCATTCATGAGAGAGAGACAGGCAGAGGGAGAAGCAGGCTCCATGCAGGGAGCCCGACGGACTCGATCTGGGGTCTCCAGGATCATGCCCCGGGCCGAGGGTGGTGTTAAACCACTGGGCCACTGGGGCTGCCCTATATGCCTACTTAATACCATTAAATACTTAAGATTGCCCAAGCAGCTTTTGAACTGGGTCCAGGAAATATTCTTTCTTTCTTTCTTTCTTTCTTTCTTTCTTTCTTTCTTTCTTTCTTTTCTTTTCTTTTCTTTCTTTTCTTTCTTTCTTTCTTTCCCTACTATGTGACAGGCCCTGAGCTAGAAACTGAGGATATAAGCATGAATAGGAAAGATGTGGACCCTATTCACACTGAGCTTAGGGTCTAGCTCCTTGTGAACTTATTAAAAGTGTTTCCATCAGACAGAGAAAGACAAATACTGTATGATCTCACTGATATGTGGAAACTAAAAAAGAAATCCTGAACTCATAGATACACAGAACAGATTGGAGGTTGTCAGGTGGGGAACAGTGGGTGAGTGAAATGGGTTAAAGTGGTCAAACGGTTAAAAAAAAAAGTGTTTCCATCAAATCCTTGGCTATGACCCCATCTAGTTTTATTCTGTGACCATTAAATCACTTTCAAAAGGACAACTCTTTATTCCCTTCCAATATATAGATATATTTATTTTATGGAACATTCATTGAAAGTGTATGCCTGGTTTCCTCCATATAAATCTGAAGTCTGAGCTTCTCAGACAATATTCTAAATGAGGAGATCTTTAGATCTGGTTCTTCCAATATTGGCCAATGCAATACCCTATTACCTAGGGAGTAATCTATAGAGGATAAGATGGTTTTATTGACTTGGGTTGAACACAAAATCAGCACCTTAAAAATATCACTGGGGTATAAGTAGAAAAATATCACTGGGGTAGAAATAGTTTTTGAGGATTCCAGGAAAAACAGAAATGCCTTCTGGCTCACATTTTAAAAGCGTGCTTTTAATTGCTTAGATACTACTTTTGGAAAAGCTCAATCCTTTGTATGTGCTCTTTCCGCCAACCTTCTATAAAACAATACTAAAAACTTCCTCCTGTTTGCAGACAACATGATTTTACTTGTCATGAGTCAGAAGTATATTTACCATATACCTAATTCATTCAAGAAAGAAGGGCTTCTGAGTTAATATTAAGAAACAATAAACTAACCAAAAAAAAGTGACGAACAAAAAACAGACTCTTAAATACAGAGAATAAACTGGTGGTTGCCAGAGAGGAGGTGGGTGAGGAGATGGGTGACATAGGTGATGGAGATTAAAACTACGCTTGCCATGAGCACTGAGTGGCGTGTGGAGTTGCTAAATTGGCATATCACACACCAGAAACTTGTGTGGCACTGCATGTTAAGTATACTGGAATTTTAAAAATAAATAAAATTTTTTAAAAGAAACAATAACAATTAACTAACAAACACTAAATGCATATAATCTACCACTGGATTATGTCAGAACAACAGAGAGATATGTCCTTGGTTCAGCTTCCCCAACAGACATTATTTCTGGTATATTCTTTGACACAATGTCATTAACTTTTATTGAGAACTGTTTAAGAACAGAGACGCCAGGATGGCTCAGTCAGTTAAGCATCTGACTCTTAATTTCAGCTCAGGTCATGATCTCAGGATGTGAGAGAAAGCCTGGTGTACAGCTCTGCACTCAGCACAGAATCTGCTTAAGATTCTCTCTTTCTCCCTCTGCCTTTCACCCCACTTTTGTGTGGGCACACATGCTCATTCGCTCTCTCTCTCTCTCTCTCTCAAATAAATAAATAAATAAACAAACTTTAAGAACTGTTTATGAACAATATCATTGAAACTGACTCACATGCTATTCCAATAATGCAATGGATAGAGTGTCCAAAACTAACACAGCCCAAATATTAAACCTAAAATGATAAAACACATAGAGGAAAACACAGGAGGCCCTGCCTGAGTTAGGTAGGACACATAAAACATGAATCATAAAAGGAAAATATGACAAACAGGGCTTCACAAAAATTGGAGACTTCTTTTTTTAAAAAGTGCTGTTAAGATTATGAAAACACAAGCCATCATCTGGCATAAATATTTGCAAAATGAATATGTTAAAAAAATTGTATGTAGAATACATCAAGAGCCCTCAAACTCATTAAGGAAAAAGTCAATAAAAAAAAAAAGGAAAAAGTCAATACAGTAAAAGATGGGCAACAGATATAAACATCTGTATCACTACAGGCCATCAAGCAAATGTAAAGAAAGCTAATAGAAGTCATGATGGGATAGATACCACTATATACATACTAGAGTGTCTAAAATTTACAAGGAAAGAAGAGCTGAGAATATCCAGTGCTGACAAGGATGCAGAGCAACTAGAATGCTCATACATCACTAGTGGGCACTAAAAAGGGCACAGCTACTTTGGAAAACATTTTAGCAGTTTCTCATCAAGTTAAACATACACTTACCATAGGATCCGGCATTCCACCTACATATCTACTCAAGAGAAATGATAAAAACATAGTCCACATAAAGACACGTACATGAATGTTAATAGCAACTGTATTCATAATCATTTTGCACTAGACTGAATGTGTCCCCCTGCAATTCCTAACCCTCAAGGTGGTGGCATTTGAAGGCGGGGCCTCTGGGAGGTGATTAGGTCGTAAGGATGGAGCCCTTGTGGATGGAACTAGTGCCCTCATAAAAGAGACCCCAGGGTGCTCTCCTGTTCCTTCCACCATGTGAGAACACATGGAAAATATGGCTGTCTATGAACCAGGAAGCAGGCCCTACCAGAACCAGATATGCTGGTGCCTGGTCTTGGACTTACAGACTCGAGAACTGTGAGCAATAAATTCCGGTTGTTTTTAGGCCACCTGGGATATGGTGTTTTTGTTATAGCAGTCCAAATGGGCTAAGACACACTCCAAACTGGGAACAGTGTGAATGTCTGCTAATTGATAAAGGCATAAACAAACTGGGTGCAAGCTACAGTAGGGCATTGGGGTGCTACAAAACAATAAAAAGGAATGGACTACAGACAGACAGACAAGACACAGTACAGATGAAACTCAGAGCATTATACTGAATGAAAGAAGGCAAAAAGGTGACACACTATATGACTATTTATATGACACAGAAATGGCCAAACTGTAGACACTAAGATTAGGACAGTAGTTGCCAGGCACTGAGGCTGGGGAAACTGAGTCCAAAGGGGCATGAGGAAATTTTGGGGGTGATGGAAGTATTTTCCGTCTTTATGGTGGTGGTGGTTACACACATGTATAAACTTATTAAAATTCATAGATCTATACATCTAAAAGGCATTCTGGAAATTATATCTCTAAATATTCCATCCAGTGTCTTTTTCACATGGAGTCAATAATGTCTCAATACCAAAAATGGTTGTATTTCTCTTGAGTACTGGGGTTGCTGTTATCTTCTGGAGACTGTGAATCATATAACTGATTAGAGTTATCATCTTTTCTTTTTTTTAAAGATTTTATTTATTTATTCATTCATGAAAGCCATCTTGCTTCAGTTGTGGAAGCAGGGAGTTGGGTATCTGACAGGCATTGGGTATTAATCTTACCTTTGATATAATTTTATTTCTCCTACTGTCATTTGCCTTTTGATCCGATTTCTTCCTAACAAATTCTTTTACCTTAATGCGATCTATGTACTTTTCTAAGACTAAATATTTTTTTTTACCAAGGCACAGTATACACAACCAAATAAATAAATACATCATGGGATATATAATAAATCATAGAAGTGTTTTCTCCCGACACATGCCATAAAATCCTAACTCATGAAAGCATACTATCATGTTAATATCTAACTTGTTCTATTCATTTTTGGACACTTCCCTTTACAAAGAATGGGGTAAAAATCAGAGAGGGAGACAAACCATGAGAAAATCTTAACTCTTGGAAACAAACTGAGGGTTGCTGGAGGGGAGGTGGTTGGGGAATGGGGTAACTGGGTGACAAGCATTAAGGAGGGCATGTGATGGGATGAGCACTGGGTGTTATACACAACTAATGAATTGTTGAGAACTATATCTGAAACTAACGATGCATTATATTTTGGCTAATAGAATTTAAACTAAAAACAAAAAAAGGAACGAGGATCAAACAGAGCATTATCAGGATGAAGTCAACAGGGACGGTATGTAGGAAAGAGAAGACTAGGGAAGCTTATCTTGGACAAGAGAAAAGACAGGGCAAATGTAAAAGCTGCCTTCAAATATTTTATACCTTGTCAGCTAGAAGAGAGGTGAAATAATTCTGATTTGTTCCCTTAGATCAGGAGTGGGATCAGTGGGTACAGGGTATACCAGGACCAACTGGAACATAATAGAGAGAACAGATTTCTAATGGAGCACAGCAAAGGTATGATGTTACATCCAAGGAAAAAGAGCTTATGGCAGTAGATAAAACCAAACATAGTTTAGGTAATCACTTGGTTGGGATCTCATACAAAGATTCATTTAGATAAATGATTGCTCCCTTCTGATCCCAAGATTTAATAGTTATTTAACTCTGTGAGAGAACAGTATCCTTCCAATATGAAACAAACTTATTTTGGCTATGCAAACACCATTATTTTTTTACTGATCAATCTGCTTTATTATATTAAGTCGTATCATAATCCCAATAAATTAGAACAAGTAAAAAAGTTGTAGCAAGGAAATACTTTTACAGCTATTCTGGGATCAAGCCCTTAAAAAAATGAAACACAGAACTTTAGGGACACTTATTTGCAAAATACACCCTTTTCTTGCATGGCCATCTGCCCTTCATACCCGCTGGAAAAAGGCAGGCAATATAGCACTCTGAATGAAAGTTAATTTCCTACTTTGTCCTTGTGCTTTAACACTTAGGCAATAAAGCTCATGCCATTTCCAATAAAAAGCAGAGAAGGAGAAGTGCTCCTTCGTCACGGAAGAGCTCAAGCCAGCATCACCCAGGTATTCTCCCATTTGATAAAGCCCAGTCTTTGCTAAGTAGGCCAGACCTACGATTTAAAACTCACTTCCCAGGCAGCCCCGATGGTGCAGTGGTTTAGCGCTGCCTGTGGCCTGGGGTGTGATCCTGGAGACCCAGGATCGAGTCCCATGTTGGGCTCCCTGCCTGGAGCCTGCTTCTCCCTCTGCCTGTATCTCTGCCTCTCTCTCTCTCTCTCTCTCTCTCTCAATAAATAAAAAAGATAAATAAATAAAATAAAATCTAAAAAAATAAAAAATAAAAAACTCACTTCCCTCGGCATGAAGGACCTGAGGGTACTTGGTTCTGCAAAACTGAGAGCTAATTTCAAGCTGGCTTGAATGCCTAAATTCCAAGGCAGGGTCAGTTCACCAAAAATTCCCAATAGACACATGTAATTGGTGAGAAACACCCTGAAGGCCTTTTAGGTCTACTAATAAGCAAGATAGAAACTGAGCAAAGGGGAAGAAAAATGATGCTGTAGTATGACTGGGAATCATAGACACATAAATATGGAAGAAGGCTGGGAAGTGGGGGAATAATCAGTGTGTTTACTGGAAGGTACAGTAGAAGAGAGATGAAAAACAAAGAGATATTTTTTCCCAAGAAGACATACAAATGGCTAACGGGTACATGGAAAGGTACTCGACAGCACTCATCATCAGGAAATGCAAGTCAAAACCACAGTGAGCTCTCACCACCACACAAGTGTTAGAAGGGCCATTACCAAAAAGACAAGAGATCACAAGAGCTAGAGAGGATTTCCATAGTGCCACCACTATAGAAAACAGTATGGAGATTCCTCAAAAGATTAAAAATAGAAATACCATTAAAAATCCCGCTTCTGAGTATCTACCTAGAGGAAAGAAAATCACTGTCTTGAAGAGATAACTGTACCCCCATCTTCACTGCGGCATTACCCACAACAGCCAAGACATGGAAACAGTGTAAGCATTTCTCAATGGATATATGGATGGAGAAAATGTGACATACATTGGCATATTTTTCAGTCATCAAAAAGAAGGAAATCTTGCCATTTTCAACAACATGGATGACCCCAAAGGGTACCAGGTGGAAAGAAGTCAGTTTGAGAAGGTTCCACTACAGCATTAGTATTTTAGAGCAAGTGCGCAGAAATCAAAGCAGCAAATATCTACTGAGCACCTACTATGTGCTAAGTTCCAAAGTAGGTATTTTATGTGCATGTTGCATGATCCACATGACTGCAAGAAGCTGTGGCCTATCATTATCCCCATAGGACAGGTGTAGAAACAGGTTCTGAGCATTTAAGTGGTCTATCCAAGTTCGATCTAACTAAAAATTGGTGAATGTAGGTTTAATACCCATAAGTGAATCCAACAAATGGATGCAGAATGGCCTCCAGATATCTGGACTGTGATATATTAGAATTTTCATATCTCTGAAATCTTCAGCCTTCCGTGGATACACAGGTCCAACACTTAACACTGACCTTCAGCTAGTTCTGAGCTTCCCATAGGAAGCTTCAGTAGTGGGTATTTGCATTTTGTTGCATGCCTGGAGGAAAACCAATTTTGTGTGTATCTGACTTCAAAGTGGTTTGGCCAACAGACTTCGAGTTATGTGGCCTTTGGGGGAATCATTTTGTGGAAGGGTTTTTTGTTTTTTATTGTTTGAGTTGTTATCTGAAAGGAGAACATTTTTACCTTCTCATCTATTTATGTCTGCTGGGAGAAAGTTGAGGCACCTCTATACGTGCAGAAAAAAACAGCCCAAGTGTGATGATTTGGTCAAAGGTGCGTCCTGCTCTCTGGTAGTATTTTGTCACATGTGATAAATAATGTCAGACATAACTGTCAGATGAGATTTAGAAGGTGTGCAGGGAGGGAACCATCAATTTCCAAGTTGGGGAATTTAATAGATTTTAATCAGCTACTCTTCGTTGATTACCGGACAGCTTTTGATTTAGAGCTTCCCTAGCACGTGTGCTTAGCGGTGGCTGACAGGCATTTTCACTCTCCTAATTTGATTCCTGTAAAGCAATCAAGCATCATTGGCTGTCTCAGCTGCAGTCAGGAGAAGCTCATTTTGCAGACCTGCGGAGCACATGGCCGGAGCACAGTCTCTTGTGATCTGTTTGTTATGCAGATTTTGTGGCTCGGAACAATCATCACATGCTAGCTCACGAAAGGACTGATCACGCTGCCAGCACGGAGCCCTAAGAGATGCCCAGCAGGTCACAGCCATGCTTGCCCTTTGAAGCCCTCACGCCATCCCCAAACCAGGTGGTAGGCCCTTTGAGAGCTGACACTTGTGGTCTCATAGCACCCAGCACAGGCAGGTGCCCGATGCATTTTTGAAAAAATTATCCTGTACTACTTACCAGATGCATTTCCTGAAAGTTGAGTTCTGCCTTGAGTGTTTCCTGTTTCTGATGTTTGCACCAAAAAAAAAAAAAAAAAAAAAAAAAAAGGATAAACTAGTAGATACGGGTCTGTGAGCCAGAACCCAGCAAACTTACTGTGTGGTTTGAACAGAAATGTGTTTTTTCCTTGTTCGAGATGTAGGCTTTTGAAACCAAAGATGCATTTATAAACTAAAGCCCTCATTAAGAAATTTGGACTTGGCAGATTTTTAGAATTTATGATGATTTGATACGAGTATGACCTAAGTCTTCCTCTTCATTATTGAAGAAGAGCTGCCGGAGCAAACAAATCGGATAAATAAAATTACAGAGCTATATTTAAGTAACTCAAGAAGAAATAAAAGTGTTAGGGACTTTGGCAGTTTAATTGAGGGTGTAAAAGGATGCTAATTATCAATGTGTCTCAGAGCTTCCATTTAAAAGTACTTTTTAAAAGTAGCAGTTAAGTCCAATTACCTAGATACATAAAAATATGGTGAAATACTGTGATAAAAAAAATCACCACTTCTTGAAAATGCCTATGTAATGAGGTATCTCTAATTCAGGCTGACCTTGCCTGTGTAGTCTGAATGGATACAGTTCAACCAAATATGCAGTAAACACGCTGATCATCTTTATGGATTGGATCAGCCTTGCCGTAAGGACACAACAATTAGTGCTGTTTTCTCGGCTCCTGGGCAGGAATGAATGGCCGGCCAGCTCTCCCGGGCAGGGGGGCACCTGCTCCACTGATTTCTTAGGGTGTTTTCTTCTGCTACTATTGTAACTGATCATTCCATCCCAAAAGGCTCTCAGACCGGATTTGGTGGACAACAGTGACACATGATACCTTGTGACCTGGATGAGTTGGCAAGAGTAAGTGGGCAGAGACCAGCAAGTTCTGAGGAATAAGCCATCAGCAGAGACAGCTATGAGTTGGAAAATGTGGGAGCAGATGTTCTTTCCCGAGCCCTGCTGTCAGTTGGAAAGAAGTTTCCCAGCACCGGGGTGGTGGGGAGAGAAGCAGGTCACAACTTGGTCCTGGCTCTACTCGTGGCTCTGCAGCCCCTGCCTGGATGGGGGCACTTCTGCTTAGATTAGCAATTAGCTTGGAAGCCAGCACAGGGTCTGTTTGGGCAGCAGTTCCAGGAGCAGGGACCAAGGCCCTGAAATCCGTTGTTCTCTGTTCCCATTAACCTTCTTTCTGTCTGGGGAAGAAAGGGCCTGCCCTCCAGCCAGGAGCCCACAGTGGGGCTTCACATCAACTGGGCCTTCCACTGAATCCAATCAGTCTCTGGCTCAATTTCCTCTCATCAGAAAGAAGGCTGCTGTGCATATATAGATGTGCATTTCTGGGCAGACCCATGGGAAACAAGCAGACCCAGAGAGAGCACCACAGCAGAGGCACATGCTTAGTAGGGAATCTGAGCTATGTTTTTGGATTTGTATGCCACCCATCTGACATTGGTTCCTCTGGTCCATGGCATCTGAGTCATTAAAAAGAATGAAGTCTAAACACTAACTTGAAGAGACATCTGCACCCCTATGTTCATTTCACTGTTATTTACAATAGCCAAGACATGCAAGCAACCTAAATGTCCACTGATGGATGAGGGGATAAGGAAAATGTGGTATGTGTGAAATCTTGCCATTTGCAACAACATGGATGAACCTGGAAGGCATTACACTAAGTGAATTAGAGAAAGACAAATACTACATGATCTCACTTAAATGTGGATCTAAAAAACAAACAAAACTCCAAACTTGTAGATACAGAAAACAGATTGATGGTTGTCAGAGGTGGGGATGTGAGGGGGACCGGGGGTCAAAAGGTCAAACCTGGGGCACCTGGGTGGCTCAGTTGGTTGAGTGTCTGCCTTCAGCTCAGGTCATGATCCCAAGGTCCTAGAATTGAGTCCCTCATCAGGCTCTCTGCTTAGTGAGGAGCCTGCTTCTCCCTCTCCTGCTCCTCCTGCTTGTACTCTCTCTCTGGCAAATAATATTTTTTTTAAAGGCACAGGGGCACCTTGGTAGCTCAGCGGTTAAGCATCCGCCTTTGGCTCAGGGTGTGATCCCAGGGACCTGGGATCGAGTTCTGTATTAGGCTCCCCACCGGGAGCCTGCTTCTCCCACTGCCTGTGTCTCTGCCTCTCTCTGTGTCTCTCGTGAATAAATAAATAATTTTTTTTAAAAAGGTGCAGACTTCCAGTTGTAAGACAAACAAGTCATGGGGATGTAATGTGCAGTGTGGTGACTATAGTTAATGATACTGTATTGTGTACTCGAAAGTTGCTAAGAGAATAGATCTTCAAAGTTCTCATCACAAGAAAATAAAATTGTAACTATATGTGGTGATGGATGTTAACCAGACTTACTGTGGTGATCATTTTGCAATATAGACATATATTGAATCATTATACACCTGAAACTCATAAAATATCATGTTAGTTGTATCTCAATTTTAAAAATACAAAATAAGAATGAATTTTAAGTCCAATGTCAGAACCAATATTTATATTTTCTCTCCCATCCATCATCCTTTGTTAATTTTTCTGACATGATCAATACCCCATGTCTACCATGTGCTTCATGAGAAACACTGTGTTCTTGAAGGCTCTGTGCCTCTGGGTCCCTCCTCTATGTCTCTTGCTCCTTCATCTTCTCTTTATGATATCAATTCCAGTATGAAACACAGTACTATCAGTTACATTAAGGTGCCTATATTTGAAATCTTGAGAATATTCCAATTATACCAGACTTAGTCGCTCCATGAGAGACAATTTCCAACTGTGCACAACTGATTTAGAGGATTCTCAACCTAAACCTTTTGCAGGGGCGGGGGGGGGGGCAGTATTTGGGCCTAGGTCAACCAATGATTTTGGATAATGATTTCAGTCAAGAACAACAACAAATACAGCATAGGATAAAGTACTGTGAAATGTATAAGAGTAAAGAATAAGGCTGCTCATCTGGTCATGGTGAGGACTAAAAGGTCATGGAGAACACAGTGTCTCTGAGCAGGGTTGACAAGGAAGCAGAGCCAAAGGCAAATTTGGCAGCTGGACAGGCCATCCCAGGAAGCCCTTACATTAGAGAGGAAAGGAAAGGGGATAGTCTGGGACTGCATTCTCCCAGTACTGAGCTCTGCTCTTTCTCCCAGAGCTGCCCCCTCCCCAAATGCAGAAATATCAGAAGATTTTGTCTATGAACAGTGGTTGCATCTGCAGATTCCTAGGTTCACATCAGCTGGGGAAGGAGAGCCAGCCAGGGGAAGGGCTGAGGTGTTCCCAGAAATGGGAGGTGAAGTACGTCCTGCATTTTACACTTATCGTATTTGAAAATATGTGCATTTGATGAGGACTTACAACCAGGTAAACCTGTTTCCTCCCACCAGATTTTACAGTCAGAGGGGCTGATATATGACACTCAGCCTGGCAGGCCTGTCACAAGGGTGATGGACACTTGCAGGGGCTGACCTGATAGATGCATGTACCACAGTGCTTACAAAACGCAATGCAAAGAGAACAAAATTGTCTGTCTTCATGCCTATCCACTCATGAACCACAGCAAAGCCAACTAATACATATATTAGCTACTACTAAGGATGTGTGTGAAAGCAAAGTATAGGCTCAGAATCTGAATTTCCTTCTTGTGTCTGGAAACTTCCCCAGCGTAAGTGTCTCAGTGGGAATCTGAACCCACTTCTATGTCCAACCAGATGTATTCACCCAGGATCCTGAATCTGAGCCAGTGTTGCAAAAACCCAGGGATTCTAGAGAGTTCTTTATAGGGTTGGCAGAGGAGCAACCATGGCCCAAATACTGAGAGTTGGAGGGAACACCAGCTATGCTTCCAGAGATGAGCAGCAGAGGTTGTGGGGTCCTGTGAGACCCCTTCTTGACAGGCCTTTGCCAACTAGCTTATCCTCCCAATGCACATAAATGGAGACCAAACTGCACTGAATGTGAGAGCCTGCTTGCTTTAGGTATAGTGACAGAGGTAGCAGGGGGTTCCTGTCCTGCTGGGAACAGAAAACGAACCTGCCCCCTTCCCCCATGAAATGGGAAGCCTGGGTGGGGCTCCCTGCTGAGACGGGACCCTGCCACTGTCTTACTTATGGGGATCATAGAGACACTGAATAATTCTGAACTTTGTAAAAAACAAAATGTTAAAACATTTATTTTTAAATGTAAAATAATAGAAATTTGGAGCTTCCAAATCAGGAAAGAAAAAGGGTGTGTAGGTGGGTGACAGCATGGAGGATTATCTGTTCAACAGGTAAGACAATGCAATCTGTCCAATAGTACACAAAAACAGGCAACACAAAACAAGGATAGAACAAATGATTCTAAAGGTGTCTCTAATCTCCTCCCTGACCCCTACACATAAAGTGTATTAAATTTATCTATTTAGGGGATCCCTGGGTGGCGCAGCGGTTTGGCGCCTGCCTTTGGCCCAGGGCGCGATCCTGGAGACCCGGGATCGAATCCCACGTCGGGCTCCCAGCATGGAGCCTGCTTCTCCCTCTGCCTGTGTCTCTGCCTCTCTCTCTTTCTCTCTCTGTGACTATCATAAATAAATAAAATTAAAAAAAATTTATCTATTTAAAGACAGACTACTGGTTGAATTTTTTAAAAAATCTAGCTATCTGCTGCTTATAAAGACAGGCCCAAGAAAAAAAATAATACAGAAATGTTGAAAAGAAATAGAATGGAACTATGTCAAAGAGCAGACATGAGTCAATTATGATCTAAAAGGTAGATAATAAACCAAACCAACAAATATTAGTTTGAAAAGACTAATGAAATAGATGGATCTCTAATCTCAAAAATTTTGTATAGATTATTAGGTATAAACAGTGAATCAAAGGAATAATCTCTTACAAGGAGGTCAAGATAAATGACCTGGTTACCTAGTCAGCAAAGTTAGCAGATTCAGGGAGAAGAGACTAGGTCAGTCAGGCCTTGCAGAAAGAGTTGGATCCTACTGGAGGGCGCAGAAGAGAGCAAGAGAAAGCAGGCAGAAGTGTGGCCATATAATGAGGAGGCCAAGAAAACAGTAGGGATCCTACCAAGTAGAAGTAAATGCTTGATCAAGGCTGCAAGGTGTGTAATCCCTCAGGGTTGCCCTAACCCTGCGACCCCCTCACCCAATGAAGTGGTAATCTGAAGAGAGATTTAGTGAGCTCCCCTCAAGAGTCACCTAACCAAAACAGCAAGAATGATGTTATGAAGGGGAATAAGCTGAGTTACGTGTAACAGGGTTCACTTGGCCCTGAAAGCCCAGAAGACAATCTGAATAATGCTAATGGGTCTCAGCATCTAGTGATACTGGCAGAGCCAGTCTAAAAAACAAACCATGGAACTGCAAATCCTGCAGTTACACAGCCACACTACATTTTACTCATTTCATCTAGATACTTCTACCGCGGAAAGATAGAAGCTCTCTCTCCTGGAATTGTGGTGATTTGGCTTGAGTTTGCAGCAATATAGGCTTAAATTATTTTCTCTACCTTTGCTATTACCCAGAGCACTGAGTCACCCAGAGGTAGGAGTAGAACAGTGAGTCAACAGATCAAGAGAAGAAGATGCACCATCAAACTGAAAATTTGGCAAAGAATATGAACAGGCAAATCACGAGAGAGAAACCAAATGGCCGATACACATGGGGGAAATGGTCACCCTCTCCAGTATTAAAGGCAGAACAAGATAAAATGACCACAAAACACAATTTCACATTCTGCATGTCAGCAAAGATTTAGTTCTCAAGGATACAGTAAGCAGGAGCTCACATAAAGTACAGGTGGGGTTATAAATTGAAGCCAGCTCTTTGGGAAACATTTGGCAGTTCTTAAGGAACTGAGGATGTGCCTCCCCACACCAGGGCAGTTCCAATTCCATGTATCTGCTCTGGAGATACTCATGCACAGGGACTTGAGAAGATTGCAATAGCAGTACTACTTACAATACTGAAAACTTACAGACAACCTTAAATGACCAATAACATGACATTGAAGCTATCAATGATAGTACAATGGACTGCTCTTCAGGACTTAAAATAATCTAAATCTATACACAGCAACATGGATAAATAAAAAAAGTCTCTTGAGTAAAAATAAACATCCATTCTAGTTGCAGTATTACTCCATTTAGAGGAAATTTTAAGACAAGATCTTGTAGACCCACAGTGTGTGCGAATCTGGTTGTGTAGAAATGAAAGTCTTGATTTTAAGGCTACATCAGTTTAAGGGGGCTCCAGGTGTCACCTCCTGTTAATACCTTTTTTTAAGGTTTTTTGTTGTTTTAGAAATCCCAATACCCAATGTGAGGCTGGAACTCAACAGACCCTGAGATGAAGAGTCCCACGTTCCATCTACTGAGCCAGTCAGGTATCATCTCCTGTTGATACCTTTTATGTAAAGCTGTAAAACAAATTACTGTTTACAGAACATACACACACAGCAAATGTACAAAAATATGAGAAGATAAAAGGCAACTTTAGCATAATAAGAGAAGCCAAGTCCCTAATATTTAATTTCCTAAATTCTGAAGCAAATATTGTTACTATTTGTTCAATATGGATGACTTGTTATATAACACCCTGGTATATTTGCTCTGTACTTTCCTGTATGAGTAAAATATTTAGTTCTTAAGAGTCTCTTTTCATGGACAAAAAAAAAAAAGTCACAGGACCACCAGAGTTTTCATCTAGGAGCAGAGTGACATGGCTATAACTGGATACATTTTAAAGGGGCAAAGGGACAAAAATAAAGTTGTGCTTTGTTGATGTCCCAAGTGCTGCTTATTGGGCATCCTCTTACTATAAGAAACTGCTGGTTTCAGGCAGGTGGCCTGTGTGCTGTTAGGTAAGCTGACACAGGACACTTTAAGGACAGGAGCAGGGCGCCAGTGGCAGGGCAGAGGGTGTGTTTCCTTAGTAAGGACCAACTGATACAGAGGCTGCGCCACAGGGTGGCGGACACAAGGGTTCCCTGGGTCCAGGGAGGGGGGCGGGAAGGGAGGGGTTGTCCTGGCAAAGCTGTGTGCCAGTTGGAAGGTGTGAAGGTGCGGGGAAGTATGATGTGGTCAGGACCATGTGTAATTGTAGAGGCTTGCTTGGTAGGCTTGTGAGGAGGATGGCTGGGGATGCTGAAGAGGAAAGCAGGGCAGATGGTACAGTGTTCTGGAATTTGTGCTCTGTCCCGAGGGAGAAGTGGAGTCTTTGAAGGATTTTGAACAGAATCACGGCCTTGAAGGATCATCCAGTTCAGTTTATTGCCTTTGGGCAGATAAATGTCTAAATCTCCTTGGATGGTGGGCTTGTCTCCCATTCAATGTCTCCAAGGATAGGGCCTCTTAAGTCTCCATCCTCTCATCTGCCACAGTGCTAGGTGAATATACCTGGGCATAGAGAAGGTGACTGCCATAGGGAGGGAAAGTTGGGAGGGGAATCAGAACCAACCCCTGGGGTCCAACAGTCACAGGAGTGTAGGCGGTGGGGCAGGGGAGGGGTGGCAGTGGAAGGCTGCATTGCAGAACATGGTGTGCCCAGATGTGGGAGTCTGCAGCATGAGAGTCTAATGATGATGGTGAAAGCTGCCATCATCATCACCATCATGATCAGCATCACCATCGTCATGACCATCATCATTACCATTAGCACTACCACAAGCAAACACGGATACCATACTTACCATGTGCCAGGAACCATTCTAAAGGGTTTACACAGTTCAATTAACCCAATGAGGCAGATAAATCATTATCCCCATTTTGAAGATGAGGAAAAGGAATCAGAGGGAAGGAGAGAGAGTTGGACTATGGTTCCATAGGTTATAAGGAGCAGATCTAGGGATTAGACAGCCTGGGATCCCAACTTTATAGTCTGCTTCTCAAAAAGGAACATTGGGAGTGTCCTGCCAGGCACAGAAGGGGTGGTGGGGGACTACTGAGCATCTCAAGACCACAGTCTATATGGAAAGCATCTCTAAATATGAAGTATGCCCTGGCTGCAAGAATGGGGTCCAGGCACAGATAGAATCTGGGTCACCAGAGAAGAGTTGGTTAACCAGAAGTTCAACTGGATGCTTGCTATTTCTCTGCAGAGCATTGGGAACAGAAGGGAGGGGACTGAACACACAGTGAGTATGACAGTGTGTCATGCACCTCAGATGTAGTATCCATCCTACTTTATCTTCTCAGAGACCTTGTCACTTGGCTATTCATATTAGCTGAGGGAGTCGATGCTCTGAGGGGTATAGTGATGGGCTTACAGTCACACAGCATGCAGGAGGCAGAGCTGGGAGTCAGACTACTTACTAGGAAGCCCTGTGCTTTTCCCTATTACTGAACATTGCCTCTCGGGGGGTTTTGCAAGTACCCACCAACTGGATTTGAGTGCTGGCCCAGAGTCAGACTAGATTTCCTTTCTAATTTCCCCAAAGAATACATGCAGAAATAAATAAAAAGGAAGGATAGTCAGTACCAACTGTGAAACGAAGATAAGAGAAGAACACAGGCCAAAATCTGGGAGAAATTTCCACTGAAGGGCCATGCTCCTGGAATAGATGTAGAAAGAAATCACCAGCCATACCCTTTGAGCCAGAGGAGGAAGAACACACTCCCAGAGAAGTTGGAAAGCCACACTAAACTACCTCCATGCTCTGACAAATCTCAGGACACTGGGGTAATGTCGATTAGGAAAAAAAAAAGTTAGCATAGTACTTTCAAAAAGACAATGAAGAACAAGGGAAATAAACAATACCCTGATGAAGAAGGAAAAAAATCACTGTTCACAAAATAATGATGATGCTTTAAAATATCTTAGAGTCTTCGAAACATCCAAGAGGATTTGGTCACAGTGGAACAGAAGGAGGAAGCCACAGGGACTCCTGGGTGGCTCAGCGGTTGAGCATCTGCCTTTGGCTCAGGTCATGATCCCGGGGTCCTGGGATCAAGTTCTGCATCAGGCTCCCTGCAGGGAGCCTGCCTCTCCCTCTGCCTCATCTCTGCCTCTCTCTGTGTGCCTTTCAGGAATAAATAAGTAAAATATTTTTTTTTAAAAAAAGAGCAAGCCACAGGAGGAGAAAAACGTTGAAATAAGGAAACAGAAAAGGAATTCAATAAGAGAAAAGAGAATGTTAAGGAACTCAAAAGCCAGGAGCAAAATTAAATTTACATTGAAGGTCATATCCAGCAGGACATACACTCTACAAATCAGCAGACTAGGGTTAGTTCTCAGACCTTGGATGGGAAAGGAATGAAACAGAAAAAGAGAAGTTGACAAATAGCAAGGAAGAAGAAAGAAAGAAAGAAAAAAAAGAAGAAAGAAAGAAAGAAAGAAAGAAAGAAAGAAGAAAGAAACAAAAAAGAAAGAAAGAAGAAAGAAAGAAAGAAAGAAAGAAAGAAAGAAAGAAAGAAAGAAAGAAAGAAAAGTCCAACTTAAGGATTTTGTCTGTTGTTCAGGAGAGAAACAAAACAAGAGCAAAAGCAATAATTAAATAGAGAATGCTAGAAAGTTGTATCCAGTGGAAAGAAGGACTAAGTCGACATAACAGAAAAGCTTCCTGAGATCCAGGCCACGTAATAAAAGACCCATTCTGCCCAATATATGATTTTAAATAAATAAATAAAAATTACAAGTGTCAAATAGAACAAAACAGGTTCTCTACAAGGAACATAAAACAAATTGTCCTCCAACTTCTCTACAAAGCACAAAAATTGGTGAACACACATCAGAAAGAATTTCTGATGGTGTATCATGTCTGCCACTTTCCTTAGAGGAAGATTGTGGCAGGCACCACTTGTGGCATACCCAGCAACCACTCCTCCCCCATCTTCCTTTCTTAGAGAAACTTGATTTGATTTGGGAGACCAATGAGTCAAGCCTCAAGGGTGGATCAGAACAGACCTAAGGTGGGCAAGCCATCATATCCCCCCTTGCCAGGTATCCATCTTCTTAAGTCCCGCTGTGGCTGGGAGCAAGCAAGCATGTGATTCTGCTTGGACCAATGACATGTAAAGGGAACACCTGCCAGGAGCCTTCTGAGAAAGGTTTCCTTTATAAACTAAGAGAACAATCAGCACAAAGAAGGCCTCTTGCTGCCACGTCACCCCACTGCGAACACGGTTCTGATGCCCAAAGTTGTAGCAAACTTCCTTCTGCCAGAAGGCAACATGGATGAAGGTGAGCCTCCAGAAGGCTGAGGATGGGGTACAAAAGACCAAGCTTCAGGATGACATCACTGAGGCTCTGCTCCTGTCCCAATGGTCCACTCCATACATCCCTCTATTTAACTCATGGTTAGTTGTTTGCTTGTTTGTTTGTTTGTTACTTCTGAGAGTATTGAGGATATAAATATTAATAGGCAAAGCACAGAAAGAAAGTGCAACATCATCATAGCATCATTTGAGAAACAATAGGCCAAACAAAATTGGACAAGTTTGTCAAATGAAGGCTGTATCAGAGTTTTCATGAAGCTGATATATTTTCTGGAACTTCAAGAGATGAACTGCCTGAAGTATGAAACATTTCTACAATTTATTTGATCATGGAATTTTAGTTTTTCCTCCAGGGAGCATCTAGAAGAGTAAGGTACTACATAAAATTCTATGAGAAATGATTGCAGGATACTGCAGTGAACATTTCATGTCCCAAGAACTGCATATTCAACCATATTTTTATTTTGTGAACAAAGTTACAGAAGGATCTCTTCAAATCTGCAAAGAGCTTGAAAACAGGTCTTTTGGGTAATCCCTTGATCTCCACTATGAAAAATTACAAAAAAGTTCTCCAGCCAACTGAGAGAACTATAATTCACAATTCGAATATAAGAAATTTCGAGTATAGGGGCACCTGGGTGGCTCAGTTGTTTAAGTGACTGACCTTGGCTTCTACTCAGGTCATGGTCCCTATGGGTCAGGGGATCAAGCCTTGTGTTAGCCTCTCATTCAGCATGGAGTGTGCTTGAGGTTCCCTGTCTCTGTCCCTCCCCCTGCTCATGTGTGCTCTCTCTCTCCCATATGTAAATAAACAAAACCTTTACACAAAAATAAATTTAGAGTACAAATAAATGATAATGTAAACAAAAACATTTTAGAAGTAAAACGAGCTGTTGTAAATACGGATGCAAAACGAAACACAAACACTAAAAATATTCTGGAAAAAGAATACCTGATGATTAAAAAGAGCTATTTAATAATAGTGGACTTGTAGCTGGGACAACATGGGATACACCCCTTTCACCCCACTTGCCTGCCAATACCACTATAACCCATGGAAAAGAAAGAACTCTCCAAGGTGCTAAGAGGAAGATGAACCACCCGTTTGGGAGCCAGCATTGGAGAACAGCACGGTGACAGAACATTTACATTCTCCCACCCAGTGGGAGAAGACAATCCAGATCCGATGTGTCCTGTCCCTCAAACCTAGCA
Source organism: Nyctereutes procyonoides (assembly GCF_905146905.1). Lineage (NCBI taxonomy): Eukaryota > Metazoa > Chordata > Mammalia > Carnivora > Canidae > Nyctereutes > Nyctereutes procyonoides. The sequence continues at coordinate 76,398,562 of NW_026575126.1, forward strand.
ATGGAAGGCAGCATGGGTAGGCTCATTCCTCCCCCATATTGAATGAGAACTCCTCAGACAAAACTAGGCAAACCCACAATGGGCAATGGGGATCTACTGGGAGCCCCACTAATGATAAACAGCTCAGGAAAATACGCTCCTTCCCTGGAAGGACTGAAATTCCCACAGTAATATAATAGGGTGGCCCCAGCAAGAAGGCCCTCCATCTAAACAAATGGCCAAGCCGAAGAAGCCCCTGTCCCTGTGGGCCTGAGACTCTCCACCTCTGCCCAAACACTGAGGTCAGCGGTAAAATGGATCTCACTGTAGATCCATTGGATTAAGTGGATTTCGATAAGCACCTGACCTGGGAAGCATTTTTTGTCTCCCACAGTTAGGGGAGAATCCCATCACAAGAGGCACCTGACTTAGGAAGCCTCTTGCCTAAGGATCTCCACCCCCCAAAAAGAGAAACCCATAATCCTGGCCCAAGAAAACCCTTTTCATCCCTCAAGCAGCATGAGGACAGATGAGTGGGAGACCCTGCAGCACCAGATAAACCAAGCAGACTAAACCATCACCATAAAGGGTGTAAAATGAAACTGTCACTTAGAACCATGGCCCACGAAAGTAAACCAGGACCTGCATGCTAATCCTAAACAGGGTGGCTGCCCCTAAAAATAATAGATGTAAATAGAACCCAGCGTCCACTAGTATATTAGGCAAATTATCCAGGATACAATAGGAAATCACCTATCAACTGAAGAACTAAGAAAATCACAACTTGAATGAGAAAAGACACTTAATGGACACCAATATGTATATGAACCAGACACTGGAATTATCTGATAAGGATTTTAAAGAAGGCATCATAAAAATCCTTCAATAATCGATCACATGTTCTCTTGAAACAAGTGAAAACAATGAAAAAAATTTAAGGAGGAAATAGAAGTTACTGAAAAGAATCAAATGAAAATTACAGAAGTGAAAAATACAATTGCAGAAATTAAAAAGTTGCTGGGATACTGGAGATGACAGAGAAAAAGTGAACTTGAAGACAGAGCATGAGTTCACTCAATGTGAACAACAGAAAGAAAAGGCACATATATGTAATACATGACATATGTCTTAGATAGAAGTCTGTATGTATATAAAGATTTATTCAATAGAAAATCAGACTTAATATGCAAAATTTTAAGCTATATAACTTTTTAGGAAAAAAAAAAAAACACAGAAAATCTTTGTGATCCAGGCCTAGGCCAAGAGATCTTAGACTTGATACCGAAAGCAAAGAGGATAGAAAGATGAGTTGAAAGAAAGATATGCTGGGAGAACATACTTACAAGCAACCTATGTCACAAAGGAGTAGCACCTAGAATACATAAAGAATTCTCAAATCTCAACAGTAAAACCGAACAAAACCAAAACAACTACCTAATGAGAATATGAGCTAAAGACACAAATAGACATGAACAGAAGGGGACATATAGATGGTAAATAAGCACTGGAAAAGATTAGCCACCACGGGAATGTAAATGATACAGTGGGGTATCGCTACACACCTAGGAGCAGGGCTAACAATCCTAAAGTTGGTAGGGATATGAAGAAACTGGATCACTTGCACATCGCTGGTAAAAATGTGAAATACAGCTGTCATGCTGGGAAACCATTTAGCAGTGTTCTATAAAACAAACACACAATTACTTTATGCTCCAGCAACTGTACTTGAGGGCATTTATTCTAGAGAAATGAGAACTTATGCTCACACAAAAACCTTCACACAGATGTTAACAGCAGCTTTCTTCATAAGAGCCAAGAACAAGAACCTGAAACAGCCAGATGTCCCTCACATGTAAATGGTTAAATAAACTGTGGTACATCCATACCGTGATACAGTATTCCAAGCAGAAAGGAGCAAACTGCTGATACGTACAACTTGAATGAATCTCAAGGATATTATGCTGAGTGAAAAAAGGTCAGTCCCAAAAGGTCACGTACTGCGGATTCCATTTACAAAAAGTATTTGACTGATAAAATGTGAGAAGTGAAAAATAGATTAGAGGTTGGCAGCAGTTAGGGAGAGTGCTGGGGGTGTGGGCTGAGATGGAACTGTTCACTCTCTTGATTGTGGAGGCAGATACACAAACCTACACATACGACAAAACTGTATTGCAGTAAACATGTACACACACAAGCATGGGTACCAGTAAAACTGGGGAAAGCCAAAGAATATTGGTGAGTTTTATCAGTATCAAAATCCTCACTTACGATACTGTATTATGACTTTGCAAAATATTACCGCTTATGGGAAACTTGTAAGCGGTGATATTACCGCTTAACAAGAGTAAGTGTTACTTGCGATATTTCTAAATTATTTCTGAAAACTGCATGTGAATCTATAACTAGTTCAACAACAATTTAAAAAAGACAGGATATATATGTGAAGAGAGAAATCAGAGAGTAAATATAAGCCGAATTTTGTGTCAAGGAAAAGTCAGAAGCTATTTATTCTTTTGGCTGATATTCAGACAAATATTATTTTAACTGCAATATTTCATAAAAGTAAAAAGGATTATAACATCATTTAAAAGATAAGGCATATAAAACAATCAGTATAGCAAAAGGCAGAAAACAAAGGACATTGCTTAAAATCAAAATGATAATATAGGACCACTGAACTGTGAACAAACACCAGTCTTAAAGGATTGCCAAGGGATCAAAGCTACATTCTATCAAATCTGTCTATTAAAAGACAAATTCTCTCCAACTGGCTTAAAAAAGCCAATCTGACACTATGATTCTTTTGAAGAGAAGGGTACTTAAAGAGTGGAATTTCTTAAAGGAAAAGGATGGATATGGATATGCCCGGTAGCAACAATAAAATGAAAATGAGATGAAGTCAATATCAATATCAGAAAAGGAGCATTTAAGACAAAAATGGGGGATGGGCCAAGAGGCCATCTGTAGGTAGAAACGGTAATGATGGCTACTAATGAAAATGCCACAGTTGGATCCAGTGACTAGCTCCACCTCCAAAACAAGTCTCGGGCCGCCCCTTCTCCCCGGCTGGCTCGGCTGCTCCCACCCCGCTGCCAGCCGTCGGCGCGTCTCCCCAGGTCGGAGAGAACTTGCCCCCCGCCCTCCTACACAGCAGCAGGCACGCTGTTGGCGTGGAGATGTGGAGATCCCACCACGCCACTACGCGGCTGCGATCCCTCCAACGAGTACTATTTCTACATAAAACTAGGTCCAGACTCCTTGTCTGCTGGGACCTGAGACAAAGAGTCCTGCCCGAAGTGTCAATCCACGCTTGGCGAACAGCAGCGGAGCCCTCAATTTCACAATCTGGGAACGCGGCGGTCCAGAGGAAAGACTACATTTCCCGACACCCCTTGCCGCCGGGTGCGGCAACGCGACCGACGCCTGGCCGTCCACGTGACGAACCTCCGGCCAATGGGGCAGGAGTAGGCGTGATCTGCGCTACTTGGGCCGAGCTTGGTGCCGGGGGCCGCCCCTGAGCGCGTGCGCCGCCGCCCGGGACGGCGCGCCTGGCTGGAGAGCAGAGAACACCCCCCCCCCCGGGGCCCGCGGGGTGGGGCGGGGCGGGGCGCCGGGGCGAGCTCCGCGCGGGGCAGGGGCTGGCGACCGAGCCACGGGAGTGTTCGCATCACCCCTGGGGCGTCTCGCCCACTCTCAGGTGAACCCGCGCCCCAACACGAGCCCGCGAGGGCCCCCAGAGGCTGGTCTCCGCGGGCCTCTTGGGCTCATCCCCTCCCACGCTTCCCTGCCCGCCAGGTTTTACCCAAGCTGGTCTCACCTGGGGCCCAAGAGCTGCCCCCGGAGCTCGTACACGAGCTCTCTCGTGCTCCGGGGGGGGGGGAGGGGGGGAGTGCCGCTCCGTCCTCACCTCCGCACACTCCCTGACAGTCGTGGAGCACCCGCCCTGACTGCCCCTGCTGTAGTGGCCCGATTTGTGTAGGTCCAAGAACCGAGTGTTACCTGGGAGGGAGGAGTCTGCTTATTTGGTGTCTCTCTGCCCTCTACGCCGTGCACTATGCACTAGACCGTAGACTGCATGAGAGCAAGACACGTGTCCGCGGCTCGCAGCCGAGACCACACGGGCCCACCAAGAGCCTCGGGAAGCCCGTGCTGAAGGGGCCGCTTAAGCAACCACAGGATGATGCCAGTATCAGAGACGCACGCACAGAAAACGAAAGAAACAGAACGAGGCCCTCCGCACTATCAATCCAAGGCAGCCCGAGTAGGCACAGAATATGCCAGCGCATTCACGATTTTAATTGGGACTGTTGGTGGAAGGAGAGCATGTAGTTCCATTTCCTACAAACCGTGAAGCTGGTCTGCCCAACCACCAAGCCACATTTGCAGAAAGTGAGCCCATACTGAGACCCACTGAGTGGGCACAATTGTACGAAGAAATTACGTGAGTGGCATCCTATGACTGCCATGGAATCATAAAATGAGAAGTTAATGACAAATGATTCGACAAAGCATCCAGTAATATTCCCTAAGGTCACTACTGAGTGAAGAAAGATGTTAACTGCAGTGATAGACCGCATAGTAGATGGTAACACTACAGAGCAAAATCTCAGCGTGGTCATAAAGCTATACTAATAGGAAAGTCGTATCTAAATTCCTTCATTCATAAAAAAAAAAAAAGAACTAAATTATCCTTTTTTTTAAAAAAGATTTTATTTATTTATGTGAGACAGAGTAAGAGAGAGAGAGCACAAGCGGGAAGGAGGGTCGGAGGCAGAGGGAGAAGCAGACTCCTCCGTCAGCAGGGAGAATAATGTGGTGCTCGATCCCAGGACCCTGAGATCATGACCTGAGCCAAAGGCAGATGCTTAACCACCTGAGACTCCCAGGCCCCCCCTAAAATAATCCTTTAACACAGAAATTTATAAATAATAACAGTAAAGAAAGCAGAAAGGAAATGAAGATAGGTAACAGGAAACAGGGAAAAAAACAAAGAAAAAATTTTTTTCAAAAAATCAGTAAAATAAATGACTTTATGGCATACATTAATTCAAAATAAGAAAAACAAAAATTACTATTAAGAGAAGCTATAGGGCAGCCGGGGGGGGGGGGCGGGAGGGGGGCTCAGCGGTTTAGCCCCGCCTTCAGCCCAGGGCCTGATCCTGGAGACCCGGGATTGAGTCCCACGTCGGGCTCCCTGCATGGAGCCTGCTTCTCCCTCTGCCTGTGTCTCTGCCTCCCTCTCTCTCTCTCTCTCTCTCTCTCTCTCTCTCTCTCTCTCTCTCTCTCATGAATGAATGAATAAATAAATAAATAAATAAATAAATAAATAAATAAATAAATAAGAGAGAAACTGTAACACTCCATTTGTGGTGAGAACAGCATAATATCTATAGATGTGGACTCACTCTCTTGTACATCTGAAACTACTGTAACATTTGAGTGTCAAATATACTCAGATAAAGAATTTTTTTTTCTTTTAAGAAGTACAAATTTCCAGTTACAAGATAAATAAGTACTAGGGATATAAAGTACAACCTAATAACCATAGTTAACTCTGCTGTGTGGTGTAATTGGAAGTTGTTGAGAGAGGAGATTCTGAGCATTCTCATCAGAGGGAAAAAATATTTTTCTTTTTTTGCATCTAAATGGGATGACCAATGTCAAACTTACTTTGGTAATCAATTCACAATATATGTAAGTCAAATCACTGTGAAGTATGCCTTATCTTGACAAAGTGCTGTATGTCAATTATTTCTCAATAAAGCTGGAAAATAAGGGGGGAAAAGCTGTAGTAATGGTAAAAAGATACTGGCAAATAAATTTTTAAACGATTTTGTGTACATGTTCGTAAATTAAGTAATTTTGAAGAATTGGAAACTTCCTGAAGATAATATAAATTTTCAAAACAGACTAAAGAACAATTAAAAGTTACCATCAAAGAAATACCTCAAAAAAAGATCCCCAAAACCAAAAGAAAAACTGTACCACTAGATCTAGGCAGTTTTATGAACTAGGCCACTCAAATTTAAGGTCATAAATAAATGTATACAGTATATAATTTATTGTAGGTGACAAAATATGAAACTTGACAAATGAATTTTATCATGGTAGAACAATATATTTCAAAACCTAACAATGACACTTACAGTTTTGTATAAACTAGGGGCCACTTTTATTTATAAATATGGATGAAGAAATCAAAATTGGTGTCAAATCAAATTTTAAAATTGCATTACAAATTCAAATTACACTAAGAAAACAACCTATCATGACAACTAACATTAATCTTAGGAATGTAAAAATTGTTTAATATTATGAAGCTTATTAATCATTATATCAGTAAGTTAAATATGAATAATCATGTGATCTTATGAGATATTCAGAGGACATTTGCGAAAAGTTATCATATATCCATATTAAATAAACTGTTGCTAAGTAAGAAGTTAATTTCCTAATATCAACATCAAATCTCACCCTTCTATTTATAACTAATAAGCAGGTTTTGTTAATATACATGGAACTGAAATAGTGTCAGATGGAAGGAAACAAAATCACTGCAATCTGTAGACAAAGTCACCTACAGAACCAAAAAAAAAAAAAAAATCAACTGAAAAGTACATGACCTCTAAAGAGAGAATTCAGTAAGGAAGTCAGATAAAAGCCAAAATTCCCAAACCCTGATAATGGCAGAAAGTGGTTAGAAACTTACAATGACAAAATTAAAATTGTATTTATAATGGTAAAAAGATAAAGATCTACACGGTGGCATCTCAACAAACGTGTGGGAGTGCAACCAGAGTCGGGCAGAGAGAGGATCGGGAGCTTGGTGAGAAGGACCCACGCGCCATGGAAGGCGGCTTGGGTTCCTTCCTCTCACCTCCCCGGCTGAGCCTGTGAACCTCAGAAACTCTGTCCTGTGGCAACAAGATCCCTGGAGCTGTGGTCAGAAGGTGTCTCCAGCAAACAACTGCGCCATCTCACATGAGACATCCGAGTCAAACCCACAGAAGCAGAGTAGAATGCGGGTGCCAAGGGCTGGGAGCAGGGGAGCCGGGTGGATCATGGTCACAGGGGACACAGTCTCAGCTGCGCACGATCAACGAGGTCTGGACAGCTACCATCCAGCATTAGTGCCTATAGCTAACAATGTGGTGTACTTAAAATTTGCTAAGACGGTAGATCTTCTGTGTTCTTCTCACACACACAAAGGAGGAGCAGCAGCAACAAGGAGTGGGGAGGAAACACTGGAAGAGGCCAGATTTGCGTATCTACCTTGATGGTGGTGATGGTTTCGTGAATGTACACTTCCCTCCAGACTCTGAGTTGTGCATATTAAATATGGACAGCTTTACACGTGAATCATATTTCGATAAAGTGTTTTATTTTTAGAAAGTGTCTCCAGGACACTGCAGCACAGGGTCCCCTGTCCCCTGCCGAAGCCTGCCTTTGGGTGCTGCTTGTTGCGGGGTTTTTGAGGATCTGTCTGCCTGGCCACGGGAGGTCCCCATCAGCTTTCACACCTGCCTAGCTCCTTTCTCTGCTCCCTGTGTGCTTTCATGAAAGATTCTACCCTTGAGAAAATCAGCCCACCATCTTTCCTTTTCTCCTGTCCTCTGCATTTAGGTAACTGTAGATGAGAATTCTACGCTGTCCCGAGTCTACAGGGCTCATAGTACACACAGGCCCTGTGTGTTAGACCTCTGAGGGTAAGTAGATTGAATAAAAGAAAAGAACTTCATATAAAATTTGGGAAGATTCAGGGTGTCTTGGGTGGCTCAGTCAGTTGAATGTAGGACTCTAGATCTCACTCAGGTTTTGATCTCAAGGTTGTGAGTTCAAGCCTCACATCAAGCTCCGTGCTGGGCATGGAGCCTACTTAACTAACTTGGGGAGATTCTATTTAGATATAAGAATGAAGCCACTGGTGCCAGCACTTTCCTGATAATGTGACCAGTGATGTTCTCCTCTTACTGGCTGAGGTCACTTGTCAGCGCATCCCAGGCACGGACTCAAGAACCAGTTATGAGTTTATTTAGGAAAGGTTTTAAAAATTATTTTCAGGTTTTTTTTTTTTTTCTGATTCCAAGTTCAATTTAGACATTCTCCTAAAGTGTGAGTTTTCAACATACTAATTGATGGAAGGTGACTGCCATGCTGGGAGGAGGGAGTGCTGACAGCTGGCCTTGGGCTTTCTGTGCCTTCCACAGCAGAGGGCCACACAGAGATTTGGGTGGGTGGCCCCCAATCAGATGCCTCCATGCGTTTTCCCTTCTGGTGGTTGATGGCTGCAATTTTGATTATATGCTTTTATACTCTTATACCAACTTTGCACTTTGTTTACCAAGACAATGGGCATGTCTATTAGGAACTCCACTATTTTACCACTGAAAATAGTTGTTTCATAATATGATTCTGTTAACTTGAGGTTTTGTTAATTTCACTAATAACAGAATAGATCAGATAGCTTAATGTAGAAATTTCAGGAAATAGAAATAAAGATAAAGAAAAAAATGCCATTAGCCTTTATCACAATCCGTAACAATTAACATCGTCAGAATTACTGCATTGACCAATTGTATGGTTTTGTTTTTTAAATATTTTATTTATTTATTCATGAGACACAGGAGGCGGGGAGGCAGAGATACAGGCAGAGGGAGAAGCAGGCTCCATGCAGGGAGCCTGATGTGGGACTCGATCCCGGGTCTCTAGGATCACGCCCTGGGCTGAAGGCAGGCGCCAAACCGCTGAGCCACCAGGGGATTCCCTGTATGTTATTCCTTATTCTATTTGTCTATTAAGACGTTTTCAGATTGCTTTAGCAATGTTCTTCACATATGCTTTATTTTGTCCATTGCCATATTTTTCCTGTTCCATTTTGAAATTTTTTTTTTTTAAAAAAGAGTTTACTTATTATTCAAGACATAGAGGGAGCGAAAGGCAGAGACATAGGCAGAGGGAGAAGCAGGCTCTGCACAGGAGAGTGGGACCGTGGGATCATGACCTGAGCCAAAGGCAGATGCTCAACTGCTGAGCCACCCAGGCGTCCCTGAAAATTCTTTCAATTAGTTTAAAAAGATGACGATGACTTTTTAAAAACAAAGAGGAAAAAGAAATCACTAATTTTTGTTTTGTTTTCTTGAAAAGGTGGCAACACTGTTTTGTGATTTTATTTGTGCAGGTATGTGTACTATTTTGATAAAGAGCAGTAACAAGTGTTGGGACCTATTTAACTCCCCCTTCCTTTTTTTCTTTTTTTTTCTTTCACCAGGCAGTCTTGAAAGCTATGTGAAATTTTCCCTGCATCTCTGTACAGAGAATGAACCTGCCTCCAGCATCTCCTTTCTCACCCTCTCTTCCCCACCCAGTGGTACTTCTACTAAATTATTGTCTTGTTCTTAATTTTTTAAATAAACTGACAAATGAGCAAAAAAAAAACCCAATTTAATAGTTTAATACTTTTAAAAATATTTTACTTATTTTATTTGACCCCGATGTTTCTAGCAGCCATGTCCACAATAGCCAAACTGTGGAAGGAGCCTCGGTGCCCATCGAAAGATGAATGGATAAAGATGTGGTTTATGTATACAATGGAATATTACTTATTTTATTTGAGAGAGAAAGTGAGTGAGTGGGCAGGGGGTGAGAGACTCTCAAGCGGACTTTGCACTGAGCACAGAGCCTGATGCAGGGCTCGATCTCATGACCCTGAGATCATGCTCTGAGCTGAAATCAAGAGTTGGATGCTTAAGCTACTGAGCCACCCAGGTGCCCCAGTTTAATACTTTTATTTATGATCCTTCCATTGTGTTAACCCTTAGAAAGGCATTTCCTACTTAGGTAACTAGTTACCTATTGACATATGATTTCTCCACCTTTTAAAAACAGTTAAAACCTATAGACTAACACTTATGAATATGGATAAATATGAGAAACACCAACTACAAAGGTCTGGCTCAGACCAGTAAGTGGGACCAGATGCCAGGCTCCCTGAAATTTCAGTGGCTTTCAAACCGGAGTGAGCGTCAGAGTCATCTGCAGGGCTCACTGAAACCCAGGCTGCTGGACCCACCCCCCCTGACTTTCCAATTCAGTGAGTGGTGGGACCCTAACATTTGCGTTTCTAACAGGTTCCAGGTGATGCTGGTGCTGCTGGTTCAGGAACCACACTTCAGGACTTCTGATGATGCTAATGCTTTCCATACTCCATATTTTACAAATGAAATCACTTTGGGAATTCAAGCACTAGCTGTCAATCTAATGGGCCTTGTGATGGGCACCGCTTCTGAAAGCTATTTAGGTTCTGTTCGATGATTAAGATCTAGGGAGCAGCAGTTTTTAGATCCAAAACTCTGATAGAGGGGCACATTGACAAAATACTGGGGGGAGAAAGATCCTGTTGGTGCCAGATCTGATGTGAAGAGAGACTCAGCCTCCTGCAAAGCAATTTATTCTTAATGTTAAGACAGTGAAGATCTCAGTGTTTTCTAGGCCAGTGTTTGTTCCCCTGCAACAAATACCTCACATGATGGACCATGATTTCTTCTGTTTTTTTTTTTTTTTGTTGTTGTTGTTGTTGTTGTTGTTGTTCATTTGTTTGCTTGCTTGCCCTGTAAGTTTTACCAACAGTCAGCCTCATGGGCCAGGTAATCTCCAGTTTTACAGATGAAAAAATTATAGATATATTTTTTAAATATTTTATTTATCTATTCATGAGAGACACAGAGAGAGAGGCAGAGAAAGAGGGAGAAGCAGGCTCGATGCAGGGAGCTCGATGTGGGACTTGATCCCAGGACCCCGGGGTCATGACCTGAGCTGAAGGCAGATGCTCAAACACTCAGCCACCCAGATGCCCCTGAATTATAGATATTTAATAGGGTCTTGACTTGCTAGGAATTTCATTTTCTTTCCTTTAATTTTCTTTCTCTGATGTTAGAATTAACTCATGCCCGCTGTCGAGATTTTGGAAAATACAGAAAGATGGGATCGCTCATCATCCTACCACACATGACAGATCACTGTTAACATTTTGATATATTTCTTTCCCGTACTTTTATGCATAACAGATCCGGATCATAATGTAGCTTTGTGTAGTGCTCCTTTCATACGTCACGAGCATGGAACATCAAGTGCTTTCAATTGCCCATGAGTCAAGAATTTTAAGCACAGTGCCCTGCTCGTCTCAGCTGTATCCCTGGGACCAGCACATACATGGCCTAAGCAAAAACCCTGGGCCCTGGGCCAGTAAGGAGTGGCCTTTGGATCAGAGCACAGGTCAGCAATCAGGAGTCGGACCATAGTAGAAATGGAAAGCCATGGAAGACATGAGACCAGAGCAAGGGTCTGGGATGGAGGGACAGAGGCCAAGCCTGGAGAGATTCCTGGGGAGCAGCTGTAGGGATCTGACTACATCTGCTGTGTATTCTCCCACCAGATGGGGAGGAGTGGACAGCTGGAAATGAAGCCGAGCAGGCCTGCAGTTGGGAGAAGTCAGCATGGCAATCCTTGATGTGTACCAAATCCGGGGGTGGGTGTCCCACACATTTTTATGTGAGGATAATTCAGTGTCTTGGATATTGCACACAGCTGTGAGATAAACGAGCTATGACGGTGACCAGCTTGCACATGCATAGAAAAGCAAGGCTCAGGACATTCAGCCAATACTCTGGAGCATGCACAAAAGCCAGGGAGCCCATGTGAGTTTCCTATTTCTTGACCTCTAGCCTCGGATGCGCTCCCATGCACCCAGTAGCATCCAGTGAACCGATTCGTTTGCTTAGATATTTATGTGTTTTATTCCTTAAGACAGAAAGTCTAAACTCATGAGGTCTTAATGCATCAGGTTTGGTTGTGATACGATAAAAATCGGTAGCAAAGGAGCCTTAGGTGTTTTACCTACACCTTCCAGTAAGACAAACAAATCTCAGCTCTCCCAGCCAATACGGGACTCATGTCTCTTTCTTCAGAGGGAGAAGAGTCTGACAGAAATGTTGGCTGGACCCCCGGGCTGTAAGAGCTGTTCCATCTGCCATGATCCTTGCCATGATCCTCTCTATTGCGTGCTATCTGCAAACTTGCTGCAGAACAGCGCTGCACGGTGCTGGAGGCCCCGGGGAAGACAAGGCAGACAAAGGGTTGCAGTGGTGACTCAGGTGAGCCTGTGATGCAGAAACAGGGCTCTGTCCCCTTCCAGCAGGGCCATCTCCTGTATTAAGGACCCCCCTTCTTGGGTGCAAGTGGAGTCAGGGTGTGGAGCACCAATGAATGGCAGAACAGTAGTGACTCTGAGGACCCCACTTCCCTGCAGGTGCAATCAACCCAAAGCACTGAACATGAAAACCATCCCATCCTGAGCCCTAGCCCCCTTCAGCCCTTCCATTTCCTCCTCTCCATGGTCAACACACACCAAGTCCTAAGGCTGACTTCAAACACCCTTTCGCATTTCCTTCCCAAGAATGTCACTTGCAGTAGTGGCAAACACACAGAAACCTGATGAACAAAGGGCAAGAATATAATAAAAATTTCCAGCAGTTATTACCTGCCACATAAGGGAGAGGCTCTGAACTGGCTGCCAAGAAATCTGGGAACCTCACCCCAGAGGGCTTCGTACCCTGGGAGGGCAGAGACCCTGGGGTATGGCCCTCAGACCCTCCTCCTCAGGAAGGAGGCTGCATTAGTAGCCAATTCCACCCCACCTTCACTGATACCAATTTCCTACAAAGAGCCAGGGGCTCCTGACTTTCGGGATAAGTACCAACGGATGAATAGCTGTTGTTGCAGATCCCAGTTGCTTTTATTTTCCTCTTGGCACTGTGGGCTATAACGCAGGTGAGCAGGGAGCACAGGAGGATGATTTAATTAGCAAGAGGAGGGGCACCTGGGGGCTCAGCAGTGGAGCCTCTGCCTTCGGCTCAGGGTGTGATCCCGGGGTCCTGGGATCGAGTCCCACATTGGGCTCCCCACAGGGAGCCTGCTTCTCCCTCTGCCTGTGTCTCTGCCTCTCCCTGTGTCAATTGTGAATAAATAAATAAAATCTTTACAAATAAAAAAAATAATTAGCAAGAGGAGCCAAGTACCTTCTAGGATCACTTCTGAGAACACAGCAAACAGCCACAGTCAGTTTTCCTCTGAGGTAAGAAGGAACCAAAGGCTGGGGAAAGCCAAGGCAGTGGGGCCAACGTCGGGCCAGAAGCTGAAGCCGATTATAGAGCCTTCCCCCTTTGTGGTAGCCAGTCTCCAAAATGGGCCCTGATGACAGCTGCCTCTGGGTATTCACCAGGAGGTGTTCCTCTCCCCCACCGAATGGGGATGGGCTACGTACCCAAGAGGGTATTCCAGAAATGATGGGGTTTGACTTACAAGGGGAGGCCAGAAATGACACCACAGCTTCTGTCTTGTGCTCTCTTGCATCATTTGTTCAGAGGGAAGCCAGCTGCCACATCATAAAGATACTCAAACAACACTACAGGGGCTGGGGGATCCATGTGGCAAGGACCTGAGGCCTCCTGCCAACAGCCCTCGTCACCTTGCCAGCCACATGGGTGAGCTACCTTGAAGCACTTCCTCTAACCCCAAGTCAAGCCTTCAAATGACCACTGCCCCAGCCAGCATCTTAACTGCAACCTCATGACGCCGAGCAAGGACCACTCACCTGGCTGCTTTCTGATTCCTGACCCACAGGAACCATGATATCATACATCTTTATTGTTGTTCTACATCACAAGCTACAGCGAATATATTTTGCAGCAAATAGGTCACTCACGTGCCCTGCTAAGTATAACATCCTATCTGTATCTACAAGAAACTGAATTTGTCCCTGGTGAGCAGCCTCATCAGAGTGTCTAAGTAAACCATCTCCTCCCGCTGGAGTATCAGTACCTCCCGATATCAATATGCCCCTGTCTGTTCAGAGGCAGAAAGACCTCATTCCGCGACTTTTCTTCTATAAATCTTCAACCACTGTAGCAAAGGAAACACACACACATACGCATGCATATACGAACATTCACGCACACACGCAGAGCCTTCTTTTAAACCTGAAAAAATCACTCAAGCACTGGGAATGTGAACTTTTTTTCCAGGAAGAACCGGATGCTCTGGACGTTTTAAGTACAATTTATTCATGCTGTCTCGGAATAGACCCGGGGGGGGGGGGGATGCAGTGTGGGAGGGTACAGCTGACTACTGAGAATTGATAGATGTCTCTGTTCTCCTTTGCTAGTCATAAAATTCTGAGCTGCATGAGGACCAGCAGGACAAACCACTGCCATGGAGGCCTTGTGTCCCTGCATTCATTTAAATATTTCAGAATGGCATTTCCCCCCTTTATTTGCTTTTCCCCATCCTGTTTGTCTCCCCAGGTGAGGAAGAGGGTCTCTAATAAGGCAAAAACAGAGACTTTGTGGACATAATAGCATGTCCGAATTATGGTAGAGGCAGTCAAGATATAGGGAGAAAGATCTCCTTGCTGTGTAGATGTTCTACTATGAAGCATCTGGAAGATACACGAGGCTTCTACTTAAGGTGGAGGTTAAGTACCTAAAGCTCCTTGGCCTCCAGGGCCAGGAAGAATCCTCAGAGCCCAGAAGGCAGGTAGCATTATTCCAGACTACAGGGGGCCATGAAGGCAGAGGCAAAGGGTAGAAAGAGCACTGAGAGTGGGGAATAAAGCACAAGCGAGACGAAATAAATCAGGCAGGGAAAGAGCTCCCAAATGTTTATCCAGAGTGGATCTGTTTGGGCTGGAACACAGCTTGGTGAGAAACCTTGTTTCCCCATCTTCTTAACTGTGGGTTCATTTTTCCTTTCTGCCAAAGGCCCCTACCTGTATGTCCTTCCAAGTATTGAGTCACACCTGAAGGGTTACATAAGCAGTGAAATATTCTCGTCACATGGCAAGTAGAACCACAGAAGTCCTTCTCTGGGGAAGGGCAGGGCCGATCATAACCACAGTTTGGGGAGGCAGTTTCAGGACACATTCTTGTGTGTCACTCTCCCCTGCCCCTGGATGTCCTCCAGAGCCAGGTCCTGCCTCTCTGTTCATCTTCATTTATGCAGCTTTTCTTGGTGAGCTCATCCTTGCCTATGATTTCATGCACCAGCTCTGATGGATAAGAAATCTGGATTTCCAGTCCTGGGCTCTCATCTGTGGTCCATCCCTGCATGCATCTAGCCATGGACTTGCCTCCCTCTCTTAGTTTTTGGACCCTCATCTTACAGTCAACATGGCCAACTTAGAATTCAAATCCACACAAAGACTTCTTTTTTCCATGACCCTACCCCTGCCATTCAGGGACCTTGGGGTCATCTCAAGTCTTCTCTTTGCTCATGTCCTAAAACCTTTCTGCCAGCAAAGCCTGGCAGACTAAACCTTCATCATGGTCAATGATTACCCTGTGCTTATGGCCTCCACTCTATTCAAACCCATCGTGACAAGCCTGGAACTCCTTTTTTATTTCTTCGTCACTCCCTGCCATATCTCAAGGTTTGAAGCAAGTGTTCCCATTTCCTGAAGTCTTATCTGACCCCTCAAGACCACATTTGTCTCCCTTCTGGAACTGCTATTCATTCTATTCAAAAAATAGTTATTGAGAGTCTAGTGTATATAATGTGCGAGGTGCTGAGGATGCTAACCATGAAGTCCCAGGCTTCGAGAGATTAGTCTGGTAACCATCACACCAAGAATCTCTTCTGTTTTTTCTCTCTTAAAAGTGTTTCCCCAGCCAAACTCTTAAATAGCCAAGATTATGTTTTCAATGTCTTTTGTGAAACACCCAGTGACAGACTATAAGGCATGTAATGTGTTCTTACCAAGTGCTTGTTGGTTACATGCAAGATAGGTAGCAGAATAAGACTAGAGATACATGTCAACTGTAATGTTTACCTAGGTTAGAGAATTATCTTTGGTTAAGAAAAAAAAAACACATCAAAAAATTAAAGAAGCTGCACTGTACTGGAGTGATGCTTTACATGTATAACCAACAATTCAATTTAACTTGACAAATTATTTCACTCAAATTTTAAAAATAATGGTTCACAACCCATTGCCCAAATTCCATAATCATGAACTGATAGTCACCTGTTAAGACTAAAGAACGAATATCAAAATGATTTGTAGCACCTTAATTTGAATGTAAATATTTGAAATGTCTTAAGAGATCTTACGAGATAGAAATAGGAACAAATTGAGAAGCATCTAACACAAACTCTTAGATAAAACTATTCTGCCTATTAAGAAAAAGGATATTGATAGGATCTAAACACATGAGGCAACCTGGCCTTCCTCTCAACAAGGATATCTTGGAACCAGGGATAGAACAGGGCTCAGGCAGTCCCAACAGTGTACTTTCTAAGTGCCCCCAGGAAAAAAACTTCTGTGTATCAGAAGTGGAGTATATTTCCTCCCAAATGGATAACTGTTTCTGGTTATATAGGGAGATAGCTCAGCCTAACTTTAAATGAGTATAGTTTTGACACTTTGTTCAGAGGATCTAGTATGGACCTCTACTTCCACATCCAGTTCTAGGAACATATGTCACTCTAGCTCAGAAGAGATCTTCACACGCTGAACAGAAGCTCAACAATTCAGAGTCAAAAGTTAGTCTCAGGCACATGTTTACTGTCAAATTTGATTTTTTTTAAAAATTCATACTCACCTGCCAGAATATGCTATCTATTGTATTTCCAAGAAAACCATCGCGACCTTCTGAAGACACCAGTTTGGGCCCAAGAATTGTCATGAATTCATCAAAGTCCACCTGGCCATCCCCTGGAAGGAGAAAATATAAATGTGAGTTGAAATGTTGTTGAAATTGACCTACTGCGCCCAATGAAATAAACATCATCACGCTTTTCCCCTTGGCGTGACCTCAACCAATGAAGAGCTGGCAGCTTTACTGAAAATTGTCCAATATTCTTAAAATACCAAGGGGGAGAACAAAAAACTGGCAATATTGGTACATTCAGTAACACATATGCCTAACTATTTGCCAGTAGGTCTATACCTCCGTGCCCGACCAGCACCGCTCACTCAAGTGGCCACCCTCACACCTGCTGTATCATCCGGCCTCAATTTGCCCAGCTGTAAATTTCATAGAAATTGCAGCTTCATCCACACCTCCTCATCCTTGTCACCCACACATAAACTGAAACATCACGTCTTTCACCTCTTCCAAGCCTGCGCTTGCTCTTTCTTCCTTGTTAATTCAATCACCATCATGGTGGGAAATGTCTGCAAGAATCAATGCACCGAATTAAAATTACAGCCTCACCAGTGGAGTGGCTATCTGCTCTCACACTCTCACCTCCACTCTGTCTCCCATACAGTAGTTTATTCCCCCCAAAGCATAACTGATCGTGCTTTATAAACATCAATGGCATCTTTTTTTTTTTATTTTTTATTTATTTATGATAGGCACACAGTGAGGGAGAGAGAGAGAGGCAGAGACACAGGCAGAGGGAGAAGCAGGCTCCATGCACCGGGAGCCCGACGTGGGATTCGATCCCGAGTCTCCAGGATCGCGCCCTGGGCCAAAGGCAGGCGCCAAACCGCTGCGCCACCCAGGGATCCCTCAATGGCATCTTTGATCAAAATAAGGAAATCGCTTCAGGATGGTGTTCAAACCCCTTTTGCTGCCTTTTACTCCCCACCTCTGCACAAAATGCCATGCTTTTTCAGAACTTCATGCCTCTGGTACATGCTGTTCTTTCCATCCAGGATGCCTTCCCCGACTTGTCTGCCTAATGAACGTCATCTCATTCTCTAAGATGGAACTTAAATATAATGTTCTCTTTTTATTTTTCTTTCTGACCCTCATCTCACTAGACAGAGTTGTTCTCCATCTACCTTCATGTGCATCTGTCCTAGAACTTATCAGCCTGTATCTCAGTCACTGATCTGTGTACCTATTTCCCACCTGCTTTGTAAGTTCTGCAAGGTCAGGGACCCAGTTTGAAACTTCTTTGTATATTCCACATGATGGCAAGCACTTTGTATGTACTCATGCAATGAATGAATGATATCTCTGGCTTGTTTTTCCTTTGCCCAGTTCCACATCTTTCATGATATTGACCAGTAAGGTGAACTTGAGCCAACTTAGATAAAAACAGACCTTCAAGGTCCTGCCTGAGCCTCGGTGACTCATCAGTGTGGCATTCTGCACCCTTAGAACTGCTCAAGAGGGCGTCTCCCCCAAGAGCTCACCACATGTTAGCCCAACTGGTGCAGATGGCCCAGGTGTCTACACATGAGTTTGCCAAAGTGTGCACATATCAATCCACTCCCAGAGTGCAACTACCTTCAAAGAGCTCTCATTCAAAACCTGTTTCAAAAAGCTGAGCAGATGTCATCATCAAGATGCCAATAATTCAGAAAAAGAAGTCCAGAAACACACTGCAGTGTAGATTTAAAAAAAAAAAAATCCAAAGGAGTAGGAGAGGAGTGTGACGAGTCAGTAGGAAAGGAAAATTTAGCAGCAAATGGATGGGGCAGTCACTGGGCTACTGGAGGACACTGGTTTTCCTCTCACTATTCAACGGGATAGAGGCATCTAAAATTCCACCCTCGAAATTAACTAATTCAATTCCACCTTTGAGATATTAATTAATTAGTAATTAATTAATTCCACCCTCTCTGGCCATCATGAGAAGCTAATCAAGCATCACTGAGGTGCCATTTTGCCTCTCAAATTAGCCAATACTTCTAGAAAGAATACTGCCCAGTGTTGGTGGAGATACAGAGAGGAGATAGGCTCTCTTATGCCTTCTTGGTCCACTCCTCCTGGATACTGATTGACAGTAATTTAAGATGCTGTAACATTCTGATGCCTTTTGACCTATAACTACTTTTTTTTTTACCAAAAATACAAGGCAAGGAAACTCTCTTAAATGCAGACTGATACATTTGCCCCAAAATAGTCATCCACTATTTGTGAAAGCAGGAAATTAGAAGCTGTAGGAAAAGAAAAGCCCACCGTTCCTGGCATTCACACTGAGCTAGCTCTATGGAGCTCCAAATTTCAGATAGAGCACGCTTGTTAAACACTTGTATTGACCCTCTGCTCACCCCAAATCACCCCCGCTCATTCAGGGCTAGATGGCCCCAAGGTCTCAGACTAGAATATGCATTCTCTAGAGAAATAGTTATCACCCTTGATGAGGTGAAAATGGATTCCTAGGAGACAAACAATCTTGATATTACAATGGTTTGTGGCCCTCCTTGGGCCACAGTACATAAACAGATATACAACATATCTGCACTATTAAAATTTCACGGGATAAGGCAACTAGGGAAACAAATGCTCCTGGTGGTGGGGTGGCTCTGCAAAAGAAGGAGAGGGACTTGGAGGAGAAGAGGAAGAAGAGAGAGGTCCAGAAACACTGGACAAGAAGATGGCCCAAGGACTATAGATCTCCTTCCCCAGCCCTCCCTCTGGAATGGTGTTCTGTAAGCAGTGAGCATCGTTCCAAATGTCTGTCACCCATGGCAACATCTAACAGTTCACAAAGGCTGGGAAGCTCAAGGGCATGGATCACTTTTTAGGAAGCCCTAATGAGACCTTAACTAAAGTATATCCACCAAGCTGTGTCACTCAAGCTCTTGGCCCTGGTGCAGTGAGTACTGCTGTCTCTCACCTGGAGTCTAATAGGGATGGTCCATAGAAGGTAGCAGAGCACCTGATTCTCAGAGCCAGGAGAACAGGGCTACTGTATTTGGACAGTCCACCTTCCGGATAGGAGGAGGGAGATCACTCCCCTCTCTGAAAGCTCCCCCTAAAGTGATGGGAGTGCAGCGGTGTAGAACTGGTGTATTTCAAGAGTCTAAGTGCAGCTGCTGTCAAAGTCACCAGGGAGTGTTCACAGATGGTGCCCTTGGCTGAGAACACCACGCCCAAAGCTGACAAACAGAAATGATGGACCCATGAGGGGAGCAGCCCATTCACTACTCCAACCCTTGGCCAGAGAGAAAATTCTGGGGAAGGAGAGTTCAGGGTCCCATGGGCAATGCCAATTGCAGTGCAGGAGGACAGGTGGTTTGGCACAGACTTTCTGTGACTTAGAGGAGGTCCAGTTTGTGGGAGAATTTGCTTTGTGCTACTTAATAAAGGACATGTGGACAGGTTTTTGGGGATCAAAATATGAGCCCCCTGCCTTTTTTTTTTTACTGTTATGGAGCAAAGGGAGATAGATTTCCGCAGGCCCACAGTTGCAGAAATAGTCTAGGTGGGACCCCACACCTCTCTTAGGATGTGCTCAGCTCCAGCTCCTGAGTGTGTGTGTACAGAGAACATTCTCTGCAGACCTGATGTAAATGAAGACTCCTCACCCCAATGCACAGCTCAACCCCAGTCCAACCAGTAGCACAAGGTTCTATTCAGATTTAGACTAGAAAAATAAAAAGCTCTCTTCAACAGATCCTAGTTTAATGGCCAAACAGAACTGGGAACATCTCATGAGCTATCCACACTGCTCCCAGAAGGGTGTCTTCATGTCCCCACCCCCTGACTCCATCCATCCCAGAAGAAGTGAGACAGACAGAACCTCAAAGGGAGGTTTTTACATTAAGTCCCTTACACGAAAACCATTCCAGGTAGAAGCAGGTCTGGAAAGTCTGATGATGATCAAACTATCTACCTTTTACTGAGCACTAACGCTGTGGTGGGCATTGCTTACAGAGACACCCACACGCCAGTTCATGGAAGCCTTCCAGTGGCCCACTTTACAGGTGGGAAAAATGTGGCACAGAGAGGTTCAGTAGCCTGCAGAAACTCACATGGGGAACAGAACTGGGATTCCAGTGTGTCTACACTTGGACAAACTGTGGGCAGACACCTGGGCCTCTGGTGAAGCAGGGTCACAGATGGGTTCTGTCTGGAACACTCTTTCTCTGGACCCCAGCACTACCTGGCAGGGGAGTGCAATGGCTGCCTGGTACATACAGGCAAATTGAAATATAAATTGCTCCCTCTGGTCTAGCTGTTGGGCCTCAGGTCAACCACTAGAGGCCTTTCTTAATCATTTAGAAGAATCTTAATAAGTAATCGGAAGGATTTATTTAACACATGCTAAATGCCAGACCCTGAGCTCAGAGCTTTGCATTTATCATCTTATCTGATTCTACCCCAGCAATAGGAACAGATTCTCCTCTAGCACACTGTATCCGAGAGACAACGGAGGTGGGAAGGGGTTAAAAGTAACGAGATCATGGCTACACAGCTCGTGTGTGCCAGCAAGGGGACTCAGCTCCGGACCTCTGATGCCGGCCTCCCCGGTGTACCAGCTCTCCTGTGCATAAGATGCTGGCGTTAGTCCCAGCACAGGCTTGTATGTGTCTGCAAACTTTGAGAGTTTAATATGTCTTCCTATCTTGCCACTTAGGAAAGAATTTAGTGGGAAATTGGGTGAGATGGCCTTCAGGGGCTTTAATATAAACGACCATTGCCTAAAGGCTGTTTTTCCCCCAAATTGCCATTCTGCCTGCAGGCAGGGTCTTTGGTGATTCTCCTTGGACAGTCAATTCCCAGGGGACCCAAGCCTCTCACATACAACTCTACAGGCATCTGAAACCTCTTCCACTAAAAAGAATTGCTCTAATAAGTGAGGTCTGCCCAGGCCTAACATGGTACCTGACTGCCATTCTGGATTCTCATGCCCCAGAGACAAAGGTGGGCAGCTTCCCAGACCCACCCCATTTCATGGAATGTGACAGACCCTGAATGCAAAACTCCATGTGGTTGTTTACAAATCTCAAGCAAGCAAGCGATTGTAGCAGGAGAGAGTGGCATTCACTCCTACCAGGCCTCATCCTTCCCTCCTTAAGCTGCCAAATACCATGATCCACTTAGGAAGGAGTGCAGGAAGCTAACCTGCTAAGGACCGTCCTGTTACTCCCACTGCCATGTAAATCACACTAAAGCACTTGAACTAGGGCAGGAAGCTGTGGGAGGACCAGGACTACACAGCATTCATTAGGACCAACCAGCTGAAACATTCACAATGACGTGAAACAATAATAAAAAATCACTGTCAAGGGATCCCTGGGTGGCGCAGTGGTTTGGCGCCTGCCTTTGGCCCAGGGCGCGATCCTGGCGACCCGGGATTGAATCCCACGTCGGGCTCCCGGTGCATGGAGCCTGTTTCTCCCTCTGCCTGTGTCTCTGCCTCTCTCTCTCTCTCTCTCTCTCTCTCTCTCTGTGTGTGTGACTATCATAAATAAATTTAAAAAATGTTTAAAAAAATAAAAAAATAAATAAAAATAAATAAAAATAAAAAAAAATCACTGTCAAGAAGAAGGAAAGGAATCTACAGGAAAAGGAGACAGGTTAGGAGAAGGACAAAAACTTCTGAGACTCAAATCCAATCAATCAACTACATTCCAAAAGCACACCTGTAAAGGACCAGGTGAGTGGGCCGTGTCTTATGGGGCAACAGACAGACCAATAAGGCACAAGCTTACCTTCCAGGAGCTTGCAGTCTGTTACCCCAGGACAAAATCAAGTGACTGACTTTGACTGATTTCAAAGTGATGTACCAAGACAGGACCAGCGCAGGAGCAAAGGCTCGAGTTAAGAAATTCTCAAGGGCTTGGCAGTGAGCCTAAAGTGAACCTTAAAAGGGGGAAAAGGATTCTAAGAAGCTGAAAGGGGCAATCAGCGGTAATGGAGCTGGCTGGAAGGGGCAGCGGTGGCTTAGGAAGGGGCATTCCATAAGACGGTAGAAGGCTGGGCCAGGGTAGAAAGGGGGGTGTGGAGAACACTTTATCCAGGGGAAGGACATTTCTGGTGCAACCAACAAGACTTGGAAGGACAGGCAGGGAAGAGGCAACAGTGACCTTGAAGTTTGAGTCCGGGATAATGGGCAGACTGGGGGGCTAATTAGGAAAAATGAAAAAATCAGGGAGAGCAGGTCTTTGGGAAATGCTGATTTTGAGGTGCTGGCAGGTTGGAAGATGAGTGCCTAAAAGCTACAAACATAGATCTAAAAGTGTTCAGGATCTGGGGCATCTGAGTGATGCAGTCGGTTGGGCATCTGACTCTTGCTTTGGGCTCAGGTCGTGATCTCAGGGACATGAGATCAAGCCCGGCATCAGGCTCCACACTCAGGACAGGGTTGGCTTGAAGTTCTCTCTCCCTCTCCCTCTGCTGTTTCCACAGGTGCTTGCTCTCATCTTTCTCTAAAGTAAATAAATAGATCTTTAAATTTTTTTTTTAAATAGAAGTCTTCAAGATCTATGGAAAGATTGCTAAGATCTTCAAGATAGATTCTCAAGTGAAAAAAAGCAAGGTGCAGAACCATTACAGTATGGATGCTACGATCTGAATTAAAAAGGTGATCAAGGAGAGTATATTTTCCTATTTGGATAAATATTTTCATAAAAATACCTGAAATGTCCCACCTCCCAAACTAATAACAGTTACTGGTCTCTGCACAGGTAAGACTGGGTAGGCAAGGCACAAGAACAGAACATTTCACTGTACATTTTCCTATGCTTTTTGATTTTTGAACCTACTCAAAAAAATAAACAATGAGACAAGAAATTCCACCTCTAGTATTGGTCTGTATGAATTTATCAAGAGCAGAGGGAGAAGGAGAGAAGGGAAGACCACGAAGGGCCTCGGAAGCGCCCATGAAGCTGGTGTCTTGGATGTTCTGGACTCCACAGGATACAAGCAGAAATCACTTTCCTTTCTCATAATTCCCTGTTCACGGCTTCCTGTCTTACAGCTGCCTCCTGGCTTTGGGGCAAGCACTGGGCTGGTCCTGTAGATTTGACATTGGCTCTAAGGAATCAGAGGTCCAGTCCAGGCTACCAATCCAGAACTCCAGACCTCCCGTAGTAGAAAACATCTTCCTCCCTCCTTGGACTGGGGCCTGACCCAGGCTAGGTTGTGCGACAGGGAAGAGGAATAGGTTTGTTTCTTCAGTCTTTCCTAGGTCCACCTCCTTCCCCAGTGTCCAGCTGTGGTTTCTGGCCTCACCTGGGTTGGAAATAGCCAAGATGGAGGAGTAAGGGAAAGAGGCACATCAAGCTACAATTCCTCCAAGTGGTTTAGCTCTCCCTCCCCTTTGGCTGGTTATAAGACCCCTCACCTTCTGGTGGTCTCTCCTTCCACTGGAATGCTATTGGCCCTGTAGATGGTCCTCAAGGCAACCCAAAACTGACTGCTTCTTTGCAGTTAGGCACTATTCCCAGTGCAGCCTGGCTGTCTCTGCTTGGCTACCCAAATCAGACGGCAGCTCCAGCTCCAGCCCAGGCCTGTAGGTGTTTCATATGTGGTGCAAACACCAGCCCCTACATTCTTTAAAATCCAGTAGGGATCCCTGGGTGGCGCAGCGGTTTGGCACCTGCCTTTGGCCCAGCGCGCGATCCTGGAGACCCGGGATCGAATCCCACGTCGGGCTCCCGGTGCGTGGAGCCTGCTTCTCCCTCTGCCTGTGTCTCTGCCTCTCCCTCTCCCTCTCCCTCTCTCTCTCTCTCTCTCTCTCTCTCTGTGACTATCAAAAAATAAATAAAAATAAAAAAAATAAATAAATAAAATAAAATCCAGTAAACACAGGTCAAGCTCTATAAATGGCTCTTTGGAAACATCTTTAGATCAAACTTTCTTCCCACTCTAAGAAGGTTACAGAAAGCCCAGAGCCCACCATCAACTCTCTCCAATGAAATAATGAAATTCTTTTGCCTAACACTTCAAACTCAACCTCTTATAAAGTTTTAGGGACTGAACTGTATCCCCCCAAAACTCATACATTGCAACCCTAACCCCCAATAGGACTGTATTTGGAGATAGGGCCTTTAAGGAAGTAACTAAGGTTAAATGAGGCATAAAGGTGGGCTCTAATCCAATGGGACTAATATCCTTACAAGAAGAGGAAGAGGAGGGCACCTGGGTGGTTCAGTGGTTGTATGTCTGCCTTTGGCCCAGGATCATGGGGTCCTGGTCCCTGCAGGGAGCCCTCTTCTCCTTCTGCCTGTGTCTCTGCCTCTCTCTGTGTCTCTGCCTCTCTCTGTGTCTCTCATGAATAAATAAAAAATCTTTTTTAATTTATTTTTTTAAGATTTTTAAATTGTTATTTATTTATTTATTTATTTATTTATTTATTTATTTATTTATTTATTTATTTATTTATGATAGGCACACAGTGAGAGAGAGAGGCAGAGACACAGGCAGAGGGAGAAGCAGGCTCCATACACCGGGAGCCCGACGTGGGACTCGATCCCGGGTCTCCAGGATCGCGCCCTGGGCCAAAGGCAGGCGCCAAACTGCTGCGCCACCCAGGGATCCCAAATAAATAAAAAATCTTTAAAAAGAGAGAGAGAGAGAGAGAGAGGAGGAAGAGGTGCCAGGAGAACATGCACAGGGGAAGGGCCATGTGAAGACCCAACAGGAAGGCAGCCATCTACAAGGCAAGGACAGGGTTCCTGCCAGAAACCCATCCTGCCAGGCACCTTGATCTCTATCATCTGAGAAGAAAGAGAAATAAGCTTCTGTTCTTTAAGCCCCCCGTCTGTGATATTTTGTTCTAGGAGCCCGGGCTAATACACGAAGAACAGTGGGCTCCTGGGAAACTTGGCACTTAGTGTACTGCTTCTGTGTTTGGGGACTTAAAACAGAAACAGAAGAGTACCTTTTTTGTATCTATACATAAGAGGGAGGAGGATAAGGGAACTGGGAAGGAAGAGCCAGAAAGTAGAACCAAGAAAGAGAGAGGGAGGATCTGGAAATCAAGGGGTGTGTTCAATAATGGGCAGGTAGTTAGTCTCCAGTGACGTGAAATGCCACAGAGGGCCGTCTAGGGTGACTACTGAGAAAGGGACATTGTGTGGCTGATTACTGGACCTGGGGGTGGTGGTGGAAAAACCTGTGCCCTGACCCCAACAACAGCATCTGAATTCTTACATAGAAGGGGCTCAGGAGCAGCAACCTGCTGGGAAGAGGAGATTACTGGAGATCTCAAGACCCACCCCCAAGTTCAATGGCTTGCTAAGAGGACTCTGAGGACAACATATAGTTCTACTGTTGACTATGATTTATTACTGCCAACAGAATATAAAGCACAATCATCAGGAAGGAAAGATGCATGGGGTGAGGTCTGAAGGAAACCAGGAACAAGCTTCCAGAATCCTCTCCCAGTGAAGTCAACAGGACATCCTTATTAACTCCCCCAGCATTCAGTAGTGGCAACATGTGTGAAATCCTGTCTAATGGGAAAGCTCCTTAGAGTCCCAGGTTCAGGGTTTTTACCAGGGGCTGGTCATGTAGGTTCTGTGCCTGGCATGTACTAAAATTCAAGATTCGCAGAAGGAAAGCAGATGTTTGGCATCAACTCTATTGTATATACAAAGAGTTTGGGCACAGTGAGCCACTCTTGATCCATTCTAGGTATGAAGGAAAATCCCCAAATCCAATTTCCCAGATGCTACCCAAGGGTTAACCTTGCAAGCATGACTTTTTAAGGATAGCCCACTGTGTTAGCCCCATTCTTTTTTTTTTTATTTAAAATCATATTATTTTTAAAATATTTTATTTAAATTCAATTTGACAACATATCATATTAACACCCAGTGCTCATCCTCTCAAGGGCCTTCCTTAGTGCCTGTCACCCACTTACCCCATCCCCCCCAACCTCCCCTTCTGCAACCCTTTGTTTCCCAGAGTCAGAAGCCTCTCATGGTTTGTCTCCCTCTCTAATTTTCCCCACTCAATTCCCCTCCTTTCCCCTATAATCTCTTTCACTATGTCTTATATTCCCCGTATGAATGAGACCATATAATGTTTGTCCTTCTCCGATTGACTTACTTCACTCAGCATAATACCCTCCAGTCCCATCCACGTTGAAGCAAATGGTGGGTATTTGTCGTTTCTAATGGCTGAGTAATATTCCATTGTATACATAAACCACATCTTCTTTATCCATTCATCTTTCGATGGACACCGAGGCTCCTTCCACAGTATGGCTGTTGTGGACATTGCTGCTATGAACATTGGGGTGCAGGTGTCCTGCTGTTTCACTGCATCTGTATCTTTGGGGTAAATTCCCAGTAGAGCAATTGCTGGGTCATAGGGTAGCTCTATTTTTAACGCTTTGAGGAACCTCCACACAGTTTTCCAGAGTGGCTGCATCAGTTCACATTCCCACCAACAGTGCAAGAGGGTTCCCCTTTCTCCACATCCTCTCCGACATTTGTTGCTTCCTGTCTTGTTATTTTCCCCATTCTCACTGGTGTGAGGTGGTATCTCATTGTGGTTTTGATTTGTATTTCCCTGATGGCAAGTGATGTGGAGCTGTTAGCCCCTTTCTGCACTCATCTCCACCTTCATTCTAAGTTCTTGAGTCAGTGAGCCAAAGCCACAGAAATTTATCAAACTCAACGTTCCACCTTGAGTAGGAAAAGATGCTGGCTTCTTATGGTTCAGAGTTCCTAACATAGATATTACATCTGCTGGTGACACAGGTAGGGCCTTCCTCAATCTGATATGCTTTAACTCTGTGCAGCACCATGGCTCAGCCATTATTTTGACAGGACTAGCACTGTCTCTTGATTCACTACTTCTATCCATGGAATTTCATATCCATCAAGCTCTCCTAGTTCCTTTTTTTTAAAAGATTTTTTTATTTATTTGAGAGAGAGAGAAAGAGAATGAGGAGGGGGAGGAGCAAACGGAGAGGGAGAAGTGGACTCCCCACTGAGTGGGGAGCCTGATGCCAGGCTCAGTCCCAGGACCCTGAGATCATGACCTAAGCTGAAGGTGGATGCTTAACCCACTGAGCCACCCAGGCTCCTAGTTCCTGAACCATCCCATCATCACTTCATTGGTAAAAGCAGAACTGAGGCCCAGACAACCCAGAGCAGTGCGCCTGCCTCCAGCAACCCAGCATCTCAGCATCTGGAAAGCCCATTTCCCATGGGAGCTGAACACTAAGCAAAAAGTTTTTACATATACTATATAATACAGGAACATGAAAATAGAAAAAGATGCTTTTATTTACACTTTACATTTGAATGGGAACTATCAATTGACCATAGCAGAGTAAGAAAGTCAAGTGTTTGAACTTGGAAGACAACACCATCTAGAAATTTGTTCAGCTGGGAAGAGAGACAAGGAACCACTAATGTGCATCTGGTATGAAAAAGGAAATTTTGCAGAAATAAAAAGAAGAGAAATTTGATATGATCTAGGACAATGGCCTCCAATGTGAGAGGAAAGCAAAGGATGTTCAAGAACATCTGTGGGGTCAGAAAAAATATTACATGCTTCATCCATATATATTTGTATTCTTTCTTTTTAACTTCTGGTTTTGGGGGTATGTGTTATAAAGTCTAAAATATATTAGTGGACAAATAAAATAAAATAAAATATATTAGTGGAGTAGTGCCTACATACAGTATGATAAATAAGAAAGAGCAGGGTGCATAAACTGGAAAGGGCAGAAAAGAAAGGTCACTGTGTACTGAGAAAGCCAAAACCTGCATAGTATGAACTTTTTACTTAATACACTTCCACTTAGTACACTCCTCTGTGTGTTATTTAAAAGTAACATATTAGTATATTCATTTTATGTAGGCAAACATTATATTTGGAAAATATATTTTGGGGGGTGCGATTGCAGAGACAACTGTATGAATAATCTAACAGCCCTAACTTACTCTAAATAAAGAGAAAAATAAGAGAGAAATAAAATGATGAAAGAGAAAATGATAAAAATGAAAGAAATTGGAGACTTGAATTTCATAAGAAAGAAAAGCATGAGAATATTCAATAGTATCATAACAAGACATTTTCCTGAGCTAAGAGAGATAAGACTATCTGATATTCCATCAGTTAAGAAATAGATCAAGTAGACAAAACTTAATAATAGTTGCCATTAATTGTTACCAACTGCAGGCGAGGCACATTGCTAAGGGGCCTCATTTATTTCTCTCTTAAAACACTGAAAGGTAGAGATAGGTGTCCCCAATCTCAAAGGCATGAAGGAGGTCCAGATAATGTCACCCACACAAGATTGTTCCATTGATTGTCACAAAAACCCAGGCTTGAACCCTGGTTGATCTTGACTCCACAACATTTGCTCTTTGCCTTAGGCCATGTTGGCTTCCAAAATGATAATTTAAGCAATTCAGCTGCAATAACTAAGTCATCATCCATATACTGAATGCTGCAGCAAACACTACACCTCTCAAAATATAAAAAAGAAAAGAGCAAATTCTGTATAAAACCTATAAATTACTGGTATATCAAATATAGAAAAATTCAAATAAAATTACAATCGAGAAAAGATATCTAGCAAAAAATATAGAAGAAATAAAAATTATGAAATTCTTTTTATAAAGTTAATACATTTTTAACAGAAACTTTTTTTTTTTAATTTATGATAGTCACAGAGAGAGAGAGAGAGAGAGAGAGAGAGAGGCAGAGACACAGGCAGAGGGAGAAGCAGGCTCCATGCACCGGGAGCCCGACGTGGGATTCGATCCTGGGTCTCCAGGATCGCGCCCTGGGCCAAAGGCAGGCGCCAAACCGCTGCGCCACCCAAGGATCCCTTAACAGAAACTTTTTGAAACTAGTGCTTTTTAAAGCATTTTGTTGTTTTTATTTGAATTCCAGTTAACATATAGTGTAATATTAGTTTCAGGTGTACAATACAGTGATTCAGCACTTCCATACAACATCCAGTGCTCATCACAACAGGTGCACTCCTTAATCCCTATCACCTATTTCACCCATCTCCCAACCCTCCTCCCCACCAGTAACCACCAGTTTGTGCTCTATACTTAAGAGTTTGTTTCTTGGTTTGTCTTTCTCTCTTTTCCCCTTTGCTCATTTGTTTTGTTTCTTAAATTCCACATGAGTGAAATCACACAATATTTGTCTTTCTCTGAGTGACTAGCTTCTTTTAGCATATACTCTCTAGCTCTAACCATTTCATTGCAAATGGCAAGACTTTATTCTTTTTATGACTGAGTAATATTCCTGTGTGTGTGTGTGTGAGAGAGAGAAAGAGAGAGAGAGAGAGAGAGAGAGAGAGAGAGAGATGTGTGTATCCCACAGCTTCCTTATCCATTCATCAGTTGATGGACACTAGGGCTGTTTCCATAGTTTGGCTATTGTAGATAAGGCTGCCATGAACATAGGGGTGCATGTATCCCTTTCAATTAGTATTTTTGTGTTATTTGGGTAAATATCTAGTACTGCAACTGCTGGCTCATAGGGAAGTTCTATTTTTAAATTTTTGAGGAACCTCTATACTGTTTTCCGAGAGTGGCTACACCAGCTTGCATTCTCACCAATAGTGAAAGAGGGTTCCCCTTTCTCTGCATCCTCACCAATACCTGTTGTTCCTTGTATTCTTGACTTTAGCCATTCTGACAGGTGGGATGTGATCTCTCATTGTAGATTTCCATTTCCCTGAGCATCAGTGATGTTGAACATCTTATCATGTCTCTGTTGGCCATCTGTCTGTCTTCTTTAGAAAATGTCTATTCATGTCTTCTGCCCATTTTTAGTTGCATTATTCATTTTGGGGTATAAGTTCTTTGTATATTTTGGATACTAATGTCATTTACAGATATGTCATTTATAAATATCTTCTCCCATTCTGTAGATTGCCTTCTACTTTTGTTGATTGTTTTCTTCACTGTGCAGAAGCTTTTTATTTTGATGAAGTACCAATAGTTTATTTTTGCTTTTGTTTCCCTTCCTTCAGGAGACTTATCTAGAAAGAAGTTGCTAAGGCTGATGTCAAAGAAGTTATTGTCTGTGTTCTCTTCTAGGATTTTGATGGCTTCCTGCCTCACATTTGGATCTTTATCCATTTTGAATTATTTTTATGTATGGTGTAAGAAAGTGATCCAGTCTCATATGTCTGTGTTGCTGTCCAGTTTTCCTAACAATATCTTTTTTAAGATTTTATTTATTTATTCATGAGAGAGACACAGGCAGAGGGAGAAGCAGGCTCTGTGTGGAGAGCCTGATTTGGGACTCAATCCCCAGACCCCAGGATCATGGCCTGAGCCAAAGGCAAATGCTCAACCACTGAGCCACCCAGGTGTCCCCTAACAACATTTAAAAAAAAAAAGGTTTTATTTATCTGAGAGAGAGAGAGAGAGAGAGAGAGAGGCAGGGGGAGGTAGAGGAAGAGAATCTCCAGGAGACTCTTCTCTGAGCACAGAGTCTGACTTGGGACTTGATCTTACAACACTGAGATCATGACCTGAGCCAAAACCAAAGTCAGAGGCTTAAGCAACTGAGCCACCCAGGCACCTCCCAACACCATTTTTTTTTCCAACACCATTTTTTGAAGATACTGTCTTTTTCCATTGGATAGTCTTTCCTGCTTTGTGGAAGATTAATTGACCATATAGTTTTGGGTTTATTTCTGGGATTTTCATTCTGTTCTATTGATTTATGTGTCTATTCTTGCACCAGTACCACACTGTTTTGATCACTATGGTTTTATAATATAACTTAGAACCTTGAATTGTGGTACCTCCATCTTTGCTTTTCTTTTTCAAAGTCGCTTTGGCTATTCAGAGTCTTGGTGGTTCCATACAGATTTTAGAACTGTATGTTCTAGCTCTGTGAAAAATGCTGTGGGTATTTTGATAGGGATTGCATTAGATGTGTAGACTGCTTTGGACAGTATAGACATCTTAATATTTGCTCTTCTAATCCATGGACATGGGATGTCTTTCCCTTTCTTGTGTCATCTTCGATTTCTTTCATCGGTGCTTTATAGTTTTCAGAGTACACGTTTTTCATATCTTTGGTTTGGTTTATTTCTAGGTCTCTTACCATTTTTTGTGCAAGTATAAGTGAGATTGATTCCTTATATTTCTCTTTCATTATTGGTGTATAGAAATGCAACAGATGTTGGGGCACCTGGGTGGCTCAGTCGGTTTTCTACCTCCAGATCAGGTCATGATCTTAATACCTGGGATGGAGCCCCGTGTCAGTCTCCTTGTTCAGTGAAGAGTCTTCTTGTGTCTCTCGCCCTCTGTCCCTCCCCTCCTCACCCCCACTCATGCATTTTCTCTCTCAAAAAAAAAATTAAAAATATTTTTTAAAAAAGAAATGCAACAGATTTCTGTATGTTGAATTCATATCCTGCAACTTTCCTGAATTCATTTATCAGTTCTAGCAGTTTTTTGGTGGAGTCTTTCGTGTGTGAAGCTAGTGCTTTTATTAAAAAGGGTAATTTGTCAGTACTGCTTTAAGAAAAGATTGAAAAGAAATGGAATAAAATTTATGAAATTATAAAGCAATCCTAATAAAATACCTGAAAAGCTTTTCAAATAGGAATAATTTCATTAGTTTTTACATGTTGTTGAGAAATAATATTGCTCATGTCATATAAACTGTTCCAGGATAAAGCAAAAGAGGAAAAGTCAATGTAACTTTGATGCCAAAATACACAAAAGGAAAACAACTGATAAACTTCACTTATGGACACATGTAAAGATCCTAAAGCCTGAACTAGAAAATCTAATTTAAAATATACTAAAAGCACAGCTTATCATAGCAGGGTACAGATTCAGTTTAATATCAGGGAAATCAATGAATATGATAAATCAAATCAATAGATACAATTTTAAAAGTGCTAATCTCTATGGATCTGAGTAAAATACAATATTCATTCAGGACTTTTTAAACTTGGCAAAGAATAATACTTACTGAAAAAAGTAAGAGTGATCTATCTTAAGACAATAGCAGACATCCTCATACATGTGAAGAATCCCCACTCAGATAACCAAGGGCCCAGGATGCTTGCTATCATTCGTATGCTAATTGTTCCCAATATGCTGGCCAACAATATGATGTGAAATAAAAGTAAAAAATATGACCACGAGAATAGAGAAAACAAGATGATTACCATTGGGAGGACAGTATGATTGTCTAGAAAAAAACAAAATACACAACTGTCATTCTGGAGAATGTAGTAACAGTGGCTAGGTACAGACAAACATTTAGAAAATCAATAGTTTTCTCGTGTGGCAGCAGTAACCATTTAGATCTTTTAACAGAAAAGAAGAGCCAAAGGGCTTCTGGAGAAGGCAGCAGCAGGAGTTCCTAAGTCATTCTCCCGCCAACGTCCTGGCAAGTCCCCTTTGCTGTAGGCACAGGCTTGGGCAGGTGGGGAGTGCAAAGGGAAGGCGGAGGGAAGTTGGAGAAGGTCTGCCTGCCTCACCTGTGAGGCCTCTGGGGCAAGGGCCATGCCTGTTCACTCCAGCAGGTTGGTGGGTGGTTCCTGACTTCATTGACTCCCAAACACTGGGGGGAAAAATCTGGTCTATTGGCTGGGATCTCCCTGCTCCTGGGAGCAGGGGCTTCTACCTAGAGCATCAGTGGAAGAGAGACACCTGTTCTCTGCTCTGCCACAAGATAGAAATCATGGGGCCCTCCCCTGTAACCTGTGCATTTCTCACTGCCCAAGAGGCCTCTGGCAGAGAGGGAGGGCAGAAAACTATAGGCAGACAAAGAAACTGCAGTTCACTTCAGTTCAGGAGGTATGGTGACAAGAGGGAGAGGACCCAACAGCCTTCAGGGCACTTTACCCCTGAACTGCAATGGGAGGGGGAAGATTTAAGAGGAGAAAGAAAACAGAAAGGAAGGAGATATGAGCTCTCAAAGAGTGAAATCAGAGAACACAAAGCCTCTCAGGAAGTAAAAAGCTTGATTTCCAAAGACAAATTCTCAGACACACTGGAATAGTGGGTGGTAAGTGTGGAGAGCTAAGGAGAGCTTAGAGCAGGAGGTACTTCACCTGAGAAGGACAGCGATTCTGAAGAAAGAGTAGAACAAGATGAGTGCTCAGAATTACATGAATTAATTCACTTAACCACCAAGGTACACTTACAAGATGGGTCTTATTATTTCATGGCCTAAATCAGCAAGCAGACACCAGGAGAGGTTATACTGAGGGTGCACCAGCCAGGCCTGAGCTGGCTGGGGTCTGCATGCTATCTAAATCTGAGGCCCAGTGTTAATCACAAAGCCAGCAATGGTTAACTGGCTGTGGTCAAACACATAATAGAGCAAATGGCCATTATCCAAAGAGAAAAATCTCTATAATCACATAGAAAGGACAAAATAACCAGTAGTAAACTTGAAAGTGATATTTAGGACTCATATGAAGAAACCTGTACAACTTTAGCAAGATATTTAAAAAGCCTTTCAGGGCACCTGGTGGGCTCAGTAGGAAGAAATAGCATGATTTTTGATCCCGGTGTTGTCAGTTCGAGTCCTACAGTGGGCATGCAGATTGCTTAAATAAATAAATATAAAAAAACAAATAGGTTTTTTTTAATAAAAAGCTTTTGGGGTGCTTGGGTGGCTCAGTGGTTGAGCATCTGCCTTTGGTTCAGGTCATGATCCTAGGGTCCTCGGATCGAGTCCTGCATCAGGCTCCCTGCAGGAAACCTGCTTCTCCCTCTGCCTGTGTCTTTGCCTCTTTCTTTGTCTCTCATGAATAAATAAATAAAATATTTAAAAATTAACTAATTTTTAAAAGCTTTGAAAGAAAATAGCATATAATACTATCCTTCTTGATGAAGAGATTACATAAAGATGTTAATTCTTCCCAAATTAATTCAGATATTTAATGCAATTTCAATAAAAGTCCCAGGGAATTGTTTTTGGAAGTTTCCCTCTGACTCATAAGGTCATCTAGAAGAATGAGCAGGCCAAGAAAAGCTTTAAAAATAATTAAGAACAGTAATGCCATATCTAATAATAAAATGTATTACAGAACTGTAATAATGAAAAAAAGTACTGATGTAAGAACGGGCAGGAGAAAACAATGTCCAGAATTAAGTCCCAGTAAATACAAATAATAAGTAGAAACAACTGAGTGGAAAAAAGGTTTCCTTCTCATATGGTATTGGGAAGAGAGGCATTTAGAAAGAAAAACCAACCTGTTCCTCACTTCATATTTTACTGTAAAACACTAAAGACATAAATTAGAATACATAGGTAAAATATGAAAAACTTTTCTAAGCTGAAAATCAATAAAAGATAAGCAGAAAACTAAAGATCCATAGAGTTGGCAACATACTCTGTGTGTTAAAGACATAAGAGACTAAATTAAATATTTAGCAATAAACTAGGAAAACCATACGCAATGAATATAGGAACGGGATAATACTCTTCAAATACAAAGGAACTCATTAAAGCATAAATGCTAAAGGATGTGAACAGATAATTCACAAAGGAAAAACACAAATGTTAAACATGTGGGAAATGTTCAACTTCAATAGTATAAAAATAAATGCAAATTAAAGCAAAAATGAGATAGCATTTCCCACATCCCTAAGATGCAAAGATTGTATTTTTAAGTGAGAAGACTGAGTGCACAGTTTGCTGAGACTTCACGTTCACATTGATGGGAACAGGCCTTGGCACAGCCTTCCTGGATACTAATTTGGCAATACCGTTGAGATAAAAAGTTCCTTTTTAATATTATTTTCCTTTGATTCAGTAATTCCTTTTCTGGACTCTGTCCTAAGGACTTCATCAGAAATTTGGAGCAAAAGCCCTGCACCATGTTGTTTGTCATGGCATTATTTATAATGGTGAAAAATGGAAAGGAATCCAGAATGTAAATATGCAATTAAAAATCAACCTACCACCCAGAGATAACATTGCAGTATTTTCCTCTAAGCAAATAAAATATAATTATTGAAGTAATATTTTCCTGTCCTTTCTACTTGATGTTCAATGGTGAACATTTCCCATGTTATTAAAAAATCTTTAAAACATAATTGCCCTCCTAACACTCTGCAGAGAGCTATAGTTTTCTCATCAGTCCCCTATTTTTGGAAGATCTGATTGTTTCTATAACAGCATGTCATATGGTTGTAATAAAACAGTAAGTTATTTCTCTTTTTAATGGGGTAAGTGTCCATACAAAACAGTTCATGAGGGCTAATGGTTCTGCTGGACCGACGGTATAGCTGAATCTTGAGGCTATCCTCTCTGGAACATGTACTACAGCTTTCCAAATCATACAGAAGTAAGAGGTTGCTTGGCACCAACCCATCTCATATAGAATGTTACAAAACCACCACCCATATCATTTCACGCAAAATTAGAATTGTATAGAAAATTGCCCTTCTGAGGCCCTGTCGCTATAACACACGAAAAAAATCACGACACACTGAATATCTATATATGCTACCCATCTCATCTCAATGAGTCCCTGGATGATAATAAGTTCAATGGTTCTACCTCCAGTAATTATTAGCTTGCTTGAGTGCAAAGTAGGAGTAAATACTGTGTGCTGGCTGCCAGGGCTGATGAAGGCTGCAACCCCCTGAAATCTTGAGAGCACACCCAAGGGGGTGTCTGTGACCCCATGTCTACACACTAGGCAGAAGGCCAAGGGGTTAGGGCTTTGAAAGATGACTAAAATCGCTGAAAATCGCCAAGTTCTCTATGGGGAGAAAATGCATTGTCCCATGTAGATCACGGGCACTGGACACACATTGAGAGACACGGCAACATGAGGAAAAGTGATGTGCAAAATCTATGCCACTGCATGAAACAACAGGACCTAAAAACAAACAACCCCCAGAACTGTCTGGCTTTCAAACCTGGCTGTTGACAGAGTGAACTAGAATCAGTTTTACATGTTTCCCTTTCATTGAAGATTCAAGGTTTTAAGTGTGGCGTTAGATCTAAATGTTATGCTTCCTGGATTGTGAATATCCTGTTTTCTAAATATATTTTTAAACGGAGACTTTAGGAGGGTATGAGACAGCAGAAAACTAAATAAATCTAGGATATACAAGACATTCAGAATTTCTTTCTTTTCAATGGTCTCTTAAAAAAAATCTTTATCAAGGAACATGAAGGCTCCACTTAGGAATGTCATCCAATCTATGGTCTGCAGGGCCTTTCTCTGTTCCTTTCTTCCCCAGAACTAGACGTCCCACCTGAGGTCAGGAGGGACTACTTCCTTTTGACACTAACCTTATCTCCTTAGCCGTGCCCCTGCAGGGATGATGTATAAGAGCAACGCTCAAGTGAGAGTATAAGGATGAAGTTTTCTTTAATAATACCTGCCAAGTAAACGTGTAGAGACTGAACCAAAAATCTTGCCCTCGCTAGTACTTAGGGAGTATTCCATCATTGACAGAAGCTTCCTGAGGGGAAAATCCAGGAATATCAGGACTTTCAGCTCAATTTAAAGGAAACAATTTGGAAATCAGTTGACTTTGAAATCTCATTATAAGCACAATATTCTAAGAAAACAAACTGAGTTGTAATAGATTTCAGAGCTTAGCTCTCAGGATTGAGAAGGCTGTTGATTGTGGACCTCATGTTCATAGTGTATCCCTATTTCGGGGGGAAGGGGGTTGTCCTGTGGCATTTGCTCACTGTTTTAGAGACACTCAATCCTCCATAGCTCAGATATAGTGACTTAATTTACAGCACAACATTCAATGAACCACTTAGAATGAAGAAAACTTTTGTGAAAATTTTCTGAGAATTTCTAGTTATGGGTAGATGGAACAACATTCCTCCCTACCTCTTGCACTGAATGTGGCTACAAAAACCCAGACAGAAAGCGTGAAACAGCTTTACTGTTACTTACTTAAAGATTCTGAGAAGTAAACTTTCACGGGGGAATTGGGGAAGAAGATGGGAATTTGAAGGACCACCAAGCCAGCAAAGGGTTTACTATAGTTTTCCTCTGGCGTTCTCAAGCTAGAAGTAATGCCGTGTGCAGCCTGGAAGGGAGCATTGGTGTGGACAGCAGAGCTCCAAGAAACCCTCTAATTCTGACTTCTGGGTGGGAAAGGGGTCTGGCAATGCTCAGAGGGAGTGAAGAAAATATTTAATTTTTTTTTCATTTCTTCAGTCCCCTAGGCCCTAACTGATAGTGTAGACACCAAAAGCCTCTGAGGAAAAAGAATCTTCCCCTCTGATCAGAGGAGCCTTTGTCTCAGGAATGGGGGAAACCCCTAATGATTTGTCTCTTGTCATTTGAACCAAGAAGTTGGCACAGCCATGGAAACTGTGTAGCAGAAGGGGACAAATAAAGTCCCCTATTTCTGGCCATAGGGATAAAAAAGATGAGAACTGGAAAGTATCAGAAAGATTTGGGAGAGTGAAGAGCTTGGAAAAGCTACCCCATAAAATTGTTTGTGAAATCCTTGGTTCACCTACAAGGTGCTCATGCAGCTGACCCTGAAGAGCAGCCCACAGACGTTGAACAGAAAGACAGGACTGACTGCTACTCAGGTCCCAAGATGACCATTGGGTGGGGCACAAGCAGCATAGACCCGAACTACAATGCAAAGGATTTGAAAACTGTACAGACATTGGCACCATGAACAAAAGACAGCTGGTCAGAATTTGTGAATTAAGCCCAACCAAATCAACTGCCTGCTTAAACAGGAATATCAACATTCTCCATGGGATTTTATTTATTTATTTATTTATTTATTTATTTTAAAAGATTTTATTTATTTATTCGTGAGAGACACAGCGAGAGAGGCAGAGACACAGGCAGAGGGAGAAGCAGGTTCCATTTAGGGAACCCAATGTGGGACTCGATCCTGGGACTCCAGGATTACGCCCTGGGCTGAAGACAGACACTCAACTGCCAAGCACCCAGGTGTCCCCCATGGGATTTTTAAAAGGCTGAGAGCCTCACAACATAATATTCAAAATGTTCAGAGTATCATATAAAATCGTTCTGCATATGAAGAACCAGGAAAAAAAAAAAAAGAACCAGGAAAGTCTCAACCTGCATTAGAAAGCACAATCTAGGGGTGCCTGGATGGTCAGTCAGTTAAACATCTGCCTTTGGCTCAGGTCATGATGCTGGGGTCCTGAGATTGAGCCCTGCATCGAGCCTCCTGCTCAATGGGGAGCCTGCTTCTCCCTCTCCCTTTGCCCGTCCCCCCTGCTCAGACTCTCTCAATCTGCTCTCTCTCAAATAAATAAATAAAACCTTTAGAAAATAAAACCCCACAATCTACAAAAGCCATGACACCTGTATTAGAATTGTCTGGGGGGTAGTGCTTTTTAACAAAACCACAGAGGGATACTGCAATGAGCAAGTGCAAATGCTCTTGAAAGCAATGTAAATATAGAATGTTTCAACAAAGAAATAGCTAATATAAACAAGAATCTAAAGGATACTTTTAAAAAAAAGCCAACGAAAACAAGATCTCTAGAGATAAGCTCAATTACAAAATGGGAATGATAGAAGAATTAAACTTGTATGTAGATCAATAAAAATTATGACTCCTTCCCCTCTCCTTTACTATGATTAATGTCCATTCTATCAGAGTCCCAAAAGGAGATAATAAAGGCTACAGAGAGGGCACTGGGGTGGCTCAGTCAGTTAAGTGTCCAACTCTTGGTTTCAGCTCGGGTCATGATCTCAGGGTCGTGAGATTAAAACCTGCAGCAGTTCCGTGTTCAGTGCAGAGACTGCTTGAGATTCTTTGCCCCTCCCTCTGCTCCTCCTCCTTCTTATGCTCTCTCTCTCTTTCAAATAAATAAATAAATAAATAAATAAATAAATAAATAAATAAATAAAACAAACCTCTTTTTTAAAAAAGGCTACAGAGAAGAAAAAATATGTAAGGGAATAATGACTGAAAATCTCCCAACTTTGTTGATAGAAATAAACCAAGTTCAAGAAAACCAGTGAATACCAGGTAGAACAAATCTCAAAACAAAACAAAACATGCCCAGACACACCGCAATCAAATTTATGATGAGTAAAGACAAAGAAAAAAATCCAGAAATCAGCCAAAGAAAAAGAAAGCATCATCAATACTAAAGCAATGACTAAAATGACTACAGATTTCTCATCATGAAACATGGCAGCCAGGCAGAAATGGAACAGACTTAACATGCTAAGAAAAGAACAGTCAACCCAATTCTAGATGCAGAGAACATATCCCTAAGGAATGGAAGTATAATGAAGACATTTTAAGATTAAGAAAAGCAGATAAAGTCATTGTCAGAAGATTTACTCTAACAATTTTTAAAGGAACTTTCTCAGAGAGAAAAGGATCCTGGGGGAAACTCAGAACATCAGGAATGAAGGAATGGTAAGTATCTGGGTGAATAGAATAGTCTATTCTTATTCCATTTTGTTCTTTAAAAATGCTTGGCAGCTGTCAAAGATTATAATGTGTCTGATATGGTTGTCAATGTAGGTAGAGATATATCAACTCTGAACAAGAATGACAAAGGAAATGTACTGGTTCCTCAAACACCACAAAACTCACCAAAGATGAAAGATATAATGATATAAGCTAAATAGTACTATTGAAGAAATTATATTCATAATTTAAAACTTTCTGAAAAAGAAATCTTGAGGTCCAGATGGCTTCATTGGCAAATTCTACCAAACATTTGAAGAAGAAATACCAATTTATACAATCTCTTCCAGAAAATAAAAGTGGAAGGAACACTTTTCAGTTTATTTTATGAGGTTCACATTACCCTGATACCAAAAACAGCCAAAGACATTACAAGGAAAAAAAAAAAGACTAGAGCCCAATATCTGTTATGAATTTATAAACAATGGGAAAGCATGAGTAGATGTTTTGGCATGATTAAGCTGTTCTGTATGTACTAGTAGTTACATGAATCTACATGTGTGTTAAAATTCATAGAACTGTATATTAATTAAAAATCTGTACTGCATGTTAATTAAAAATCAAAATTAAAAAAATAAATCTAGAGCTATAGCTTTTAGACGGCATGAACTGGCAGGCTTGAACATCCGCAAAACCATGCAATAATCTTTCAAAATGGTGTGACATGTGATGCACTGGAAAGGAAGAGTTGGCGATCTTTGGAAAAAGCTGTCCTCTCTCTTATAAAGGGGACACACCTTGCTTTGGATGTTGTGCTGTGAAGATGGGATATGTGGCAGACGTCTTGCATCCAAGAGGAGAAGCCAAGAGAACTGCAGAGTTGTAAAGTAAAATTCTGACATCTTGAGTGGCTGAACTAACCAGCCAGGAACTCATCCTCCCTTCAGACTTAATACGAGAGTCAAGAAAGCTATGTCATTTTATATAGATACAGCTGAAAAAGTCTACCTTGGATAGTATACCTGAATGTACATTTGAATTACTGTGCCCAGCTTTTATAGAACAATTGGATACATGCCTTCTAAATAGCAAATAAGAAAAAAAAATGTTTTACTCCATGAAGATTCTATGAACCATCAAGGTGCAATTGAACCTTTTACTGAGAAAACTATTCAGAGCCAATTAAGGTAATATAAAACTAATCACTTTTGGCATGCACTTTAGTTTGCCAGATGGGCAATTCTAAACAATTCTATTACACTAGCTAACCCAGCCAGTTAGGCGGGGAAGGGTCTTGTGGCCAGCTCATCCTGACAAGGTATAGTGATGTAATCCCATTGAAAACTGCATATTTTGCAAGAACTATATTATTTTAACATAGGGAGGGCTATTTGCAAATCTTGGCATCAAATCTTCTAACATAAGATCATCTGCTTCATGCTCCATAGTGCAGGACTCCTGGCTGTCTAGTGAGTACCTGCTCAGGCATTTAAAATCCAAAACTCATTTTTGGGTTAAAAAAAAAAAAAAGAAATCCTGACCCTGCTTTTATGTGGTTCTGGGACCACTACATTTAGGCACAAATAGACATCAGTCCATTAAACTTTAATGATCTTTGTCATTTATATATTTGGACTTAAAAAAATACAGAACAAAACCATGAACCACCTTTAAATCAACAACACAACATACCCTTAAACCTTGACTATCAAGCTCAGCTCTTACCTACTAGTTCTGAGGCGCCCTCCCACACAGTCCAATCACCTGTGGACTGCTGGAAGTGTTGGCAGTTACAGTACTTCTTACTTCACATCAAACTCTGCCTCCAGTGGCTTCCACCCACTTGCCCTTGTTCTAGCCCTGAGGCCACCCAGGACGTTTGATTCTTCTTCAGCATGACAGCCCTTCAATTATTAAGTGACAACCTAAAATGTTTGATGACAACCATCATGTCTTCACAGAATGTTCTCTATAGAGCAAGGGTTCCCAGTCCCATCTGTGATTCATTAGAGAACATGACCCAGAGTCTGGTTGGGATCCTGGTTCTCTCCACCACGTGTATTCCATGGGATCAAGAACCCAGAACTGAACCCCACACTCCCTCTGTGGTCTAAGCAGCAAGTACAGAGGGAAGAATGATTTCCATTGTCATGATACCATATCTATGACAGCACAGTCTAGAAGCAAACTCTGTTGTTGACAGTCCCATGGTCCTGTGGATCCACGTCAAACCTCGTGCCAAGCACTGGAACCTGTGCTGATGGTCCTCCACCTCTTGTCATGCTTTTCATCTCCTATTCTTGTAGAGTTGGTTGTTTAGAAGCCAGGGCAAGACCTTACAATTGTTTCTGATAAATCTCAGCTTGTTGGATTCAGCCTAATTGTTCCAGCCTGTCACGATCTTTTTGGATCCTAATTCCATCATGCATTTGCTGCAGCACATCACCACTAAAATTGTGAAGCAAGAGAAAGCTGGAGACAAAGCCCTGTGGTATGTTACCGGGAGCCTTCACTGGAGCAGTTATTCACTCAGTTATAAATCTAACTAATTTAGTAGCATCCAGCCTCAACTTTTCCATCTTGTCCTTCAGTGTTTTTACATACTAACGGTAAATTGGTCAAATGCCTTGGTAAAAACCAGATACTCTCCCTCTAGGGTAGCCAGTTTCTCCACTTTTCAGTATATATATATATATATATATATATATATATATATATATATTTTTTTTTTTTTTTCAATAACAGCAAAGGTTTCCAGGGACCAACTATTCTTTTCCACTTACCACTGTATAACCAAATATAACCATACATGAGTTGATCTGTGTCTGGTGACAATCACTCTGTGAATTTTAAGAGGGATTTGAATCTTAGATAGAAACAATACTACAATTATGATGGAATTCTATGATTTGACTTCTGCAAAGGCCAGGGAGTGCCAAAAGCCAGGAAGGATCGGCTTTTGCGAAGATCTTGTCTAGGGCACTAGTTTGTTCTGGGGAGCTGCTGACACCTAGAAACTTTTTAAGGAACCATAAGGGCCATTGTGGATGTCATAGTAATGGAAAGGGGTGGGAGAGCTCAGTATCTGAGGAGCTCAGGTTCAGAGAACTCCAGGAGCCTATTTCAAAAGGGCTCCCACCGGACAAAAAGAGTCAGACCCGTGTCAACATTAGATTCATACTTTTATTGGTCACTTTGATAACACCAGTGATAATATAAGCTTAT
This sequence comes from Nyctereutes procyonoides, assembly GCF_905146905.1. Classification (NCBI taxonomy): domain Eukaryota; kingdom Metazoa; phylum Chordata; class Mammalia; order Carnivora; family Canidae; genus Nyctereutes; species Nyctereutes procyonoides. The sequence continues at coordinate 76,441,829 of NW_026575126.1, forward strand.
ACCTTCTGACCACCCATGGGACAGGCACCTGTTCTAAGATATTTAAATACCCATTTCACTTAATCCTTACCACAACCCTATGAAGTAGGTAATATCTTTATCCTGTCACGTCACAGATAAGAAAATGAGGCAGAGAGAAGTTAAGAGTCCCCAAAGAGGGAAATATTTAAGTACTTACTCCCCCAAGCGAGACTGGTCTGAAATGGAAGGACAGGGGCATGTGGGTGGCTCAAATGGTTAAGCGTCTGCCTTCGGCTCAGGTCATAATCTTGGGGTTCCGGGATTGAGTTCTGCATCGGGCTCTTTGCTCAGCAAGGAGTCTACTTCTCCTTCTCCCTCTGCACCTCCCCCACTTGTGCTCTCTATCTCACTCTCTCTCTCAAATAAATAAATAATCTCAAATGGAAGGACAGGCTACTTCTATGTTTTAGTCTAGTGATAGGGACAGGAAAAGAGAAGCAAAAATTTGAGCTGAGCCTGACATCTACAAAGACAAAATGGGTCCCCTCAATCCCTTTTCCATGGCTCTCGTGAGCCTCCAGAACACTCTGGAGAGCAAAATTTTGTAGAGAAAAATAAAAAGTTGATTCAAGTCTCTCTGCTCCCCCCCCAAAATTATAGGGGAATTGGTTAGTAAATTGCTTTGCTAAGATGGAGTCAGCATGGGTGCCCAATGATATACTGAATGGCCTGCCTCTGCCATGTGTCCATGATAGCATGCTGTCTACATGGGCCCTGGTCCAGCAAGGGTGACCTCAGGCCACCTTCTGCTGCCTCCCCAATCTGCATAAAGTGGCAAATATAAATCAAGGGGTGAGGGCAAGAAAAAGCAGCTAATTCTATTCCATCTCACAAACTGTGGAGTAATCTTAACTTTTCACAATTCAAAATTTCAAAGTTTTTCAAATTTATCTGTCTCTCTCTGCTTCTACATGCACTATACTATATATTAGTCACTTTTTGCATATCTGGTTCCCTTACTAGACAATGAGTTAAACCAGACTAACTGAGTAATCTCTTTATCACCAGCCAAAATGTATATACATGTTCATGCAAAAAATATCATTTTGAGTCAAATCTCAAATCACTGATTTTGGCTAAAAAGGACAATAGTAGGGGAGAATAGCAATCTCTCTTCTTTTTAAAAAGCATACACTTCTATCAGTAAAAGATTCTAAAACATACACAACATTCATTAATTCATTAAGTATTATGCATTTACTACTTAGTTGCCAAATATTAGCAAAGCTTGGCTTTCTTATTTATTTTAAATTTAAAAAGATACTAGTAAGTTATCATATTTTCTTCCTATGCCTCAGTGGATTTTTTCCATAGCCCCTAGACTGTACCACTTTGGATTCCTGTGGTATATACCATGATGCAGTTGAAAGGATATTGAGTTATAATAATGGACTTTAACATTAATTACTTACTGATCTTACAAATCATTCTTCCTCTTTGTGTCTCATTGTCCCTATTTTTCTACTGGACAAATAACACTCACTGAGCTACCTTGCACAGATGGTAATAAAACCTCCCAAAAGGTTAAACCTTATGTTGACACAAAACAGTGCTATTTTTATCATCATGGTAATTGTATTGATAATTGTGGAAAAGCTAGGGACAGACACACCAAAACTCTCAGCAGTAGACTGATGCTAAGTTCTAGTAGGGTTCAGCACCATTTTTGAGTATAGTGAATAACACTTCCCTATCAAGGACAATTCAGCTAGTCAACCAGAGTAGCAGATGTCAAAGCACATGAGGAGGGCAGAAGACTGAGGAGTGACTGAGGACATGTATGTTGAATTACAGACTTTCTAAGAACCATCCTGACCATGAGAACTCTTGGATCATGGAATGGGCTGGCATAGAAAGTACTAGGTACAGGAGGAGATTGCAGGCAGATATCCATCAAGGGCCTCTCCAGAGGAACATTCCCTGGGTAGGTAGCTCTATAAGTGATACTCTGGATTAGCTTCTTGAGGCAGCTATAACAAATTACCATACACTTGGTGGCTTAAGACAATGAAAACTTATTCTCTCACCATTCCGGAGACCAGAGTCTGAAATCAAATCAGTATCACGAGGTCAAAGTCATGAGTACTCCCTCTGGATGCTATAGGGGAAAACTCATTCCTTGCCTCTTTCAGCTTCCAGTGTCTGCTTGAGTTCCTTGGTTGGTGGCAACATCACTCCAATCTCTGCTTCTGCCAGCACATGGACTGCTCTGTGTGTCAAATATCCCTCTACTTCTATGTGATTGCATTTAGGGCCCACCCCGATAATACACAATAATTTCCTCAGCTCAAGATCTCAAACTTAGTCACATCTACAGAGACTCTTTTTTTCCAAATAAGTTAACATTAAGTTCCAAGGGTCAGAACCTGATATCTTTGGGGGGCCACTTTTCAGCCTACCATACTCCTCTCCTGTTTCCTTGTACCCTGAGATCCTATGGATCCAGAGGCCAATGCATATGCAAGCAGCACAAATAAAGTAAGGTATTAGATAATTGGCATGAGTACAAATGCAGTCAGGGATGGAGGGAGAGCCCAACCATGGCCTCCTGGGGATAAACAGAGGCCCCTGGAGCATACTTCCATGCACACAGACCCCGAACCACATGCAGCACAGAAGAGAATCCCAGTGCCTGACAGTCTCCAGGCAACTCCCCTGGCCCTGGCCTGTCCTATTTTCTTCCCTCTTCCACCTGATATTTTCGAATTGCTTTAGGAAAAACTCTTGTCACTACAAAGCAAACAGCCTCTCTGTCAAGACCAGTTTGGTCAGTCAAGCACAACAACACATATGACGGAAGAGGACAGATGAAGGTGAAGAGCTGTCAGGAGTGCAGAACAGTTACTACATTCTCATCATTTCCTTTCTAGAAAGCTAGAAGGAGGCTTGAAGCGTTAGTACGTGGCCTCCTGGAAGTGCCAGGCCAGGACAGGGGAGGTGTGTTCTGGGACAGAGACCGTGTCTGACCGCCTCAGACCCATGAGGTTCTACCTGGCCTGGCATGCTGGGATTCGTGGACACCTCAAGACTCAGCCAGCTTTTCCTCACTGATGGTGCCCTCAGATTCTAAATATATACCACCTGCTCTACCCAGCCCTTTGTGATTCTTGAGTGAGCCTGTACCCCTTCGGGAGCTGTTCATACCCCCTGATTCTATCCTCTTCAAAGTCCTGAGTTCCCAGAGTTTAATATGGGTCCTTCAAGTAGGACTTCTTTTTCTGTAAGCAAAATTTCTCATTTAAAATGTTTAAAAAGGGCAGCCCCATTGGCTCACGGTTTAGCACTGCCTTCGGCCCAGGGAGTAATCCTGGAGACCCAAGATCGAGTCTTGCATCGGGCTTCCTGCATGGAGTCTGCTTCTCCCTCTGCCTATGTCTCTGCCTCTCTCTCTGTATGTGTGTCTCTCATGAATAAATAAATAAAATCTTTAAAAAATTAAAAATTAAAAAGAATACCTCAAAGTATTATTTTCAAAATTTCATGTATAATCCTGGGTTAGCTATCTAAAATTACAATATTATGGATTTTAATCTTGTTCTCCTTAGTGTTTGCATTTTCATTCCGAGGGGACCAAACTTGGTCATATGTTCCTGGGAGGCCTCCTCCAACCCCCATGGGTCAGTGTTTTAAGTCCTTTTTTTAAAATTTTTTATTTTATTTATTTATGATAGCCACACAGAGAGAGAGAGAGAGAGAGAGAGAGAGAGGCAGAGACATAGGCAGAGGGAGAAGCAGGCTCCATGCACTGGGAGCCTGATGTGGGATTTGAGCCCGGGTCTCCAGGATCACGCCCTGGGCCAAAGGCAGGCGCTAAACCACTGCGCCACCCAGGGATCCCCTGTTTTAAGTCCTATTAAGAGTTTGGTTCATCACCAAACCACCTCTGAAAGAAATATTAAGGGGGTCACTGTAAAAGAAAGAGGAAGCCCAAAGAAATAATCCACAAAAACAGGGACTGAATAGGTATTATGATGACACTAAATTCGTATCTTTCAATAGTAACTCTGAACATGAATGGGCTTAATGATCCCATCAAAAGACACAGGGTTTCAGAATGGATAAAAAAGCAAGACCCATCTATTTGCTGTCTACAAGAGACTCATTTGAGACCTAAAAAGACCTAAAAGACTCATTTGAGCCTGAAAATGAAAGGTTGGAGAACCATTTACCACTCAAATGGTCCTCAAAAGAAAGCAAGGTTAGCCATCCTCATATCAGATAAATTAAAGTTTATCCCAAAGACTGTAGTAAGAGATGAAGAGGGACACTATACCATATTTAAAGGATCTCTCCAACAAGAGGACCTAACAATCATGAATATTTATGCCCCTAATGTGGGAGCTGCCAAGTATATCAATCAATTAATAACCAAAGTAAAGACATACTTAGATAATAATACAGTAATACTGGGAGACTTCAACACAGCACTTTCTGCAAATGATATATATTCTAAGCTCAACATCTCCAAAGAAACAAGAGCTTTAATTGATACACTGGACCTGATTGATTTCACAGATATTTACAGAACTTTACATCCAAGTGCAACTGAATACACATTCTTCTCAGGTGCACATGGAACTTTCTCCAGAATAGACCACATACTGGGTCACAAATCAAGTCTTAACTGATACCGAAAGACTGGGATTGTCCCCTGCATATTTTCAGACCATAATGCTTTGAAACTTGAACTCAATCACAAGAAGAAATTTGGGAGAAATTCAAACAGGTAGAGGTTAAAGAGCATCCTGCTAAAATATTTCCATATTCCATATTTCCATATTCCTGGTCAACCAGGAAATTAGAGAAAAAATAAAAAGATTCCTGAAAACTAATGACAATGAAGATACAACTGTTCCAAATCTTTGCGATACAGCAAAAGCAGCCCTAAGACGGAAATACATCGCAATACAAGCATCCCTCAAAAAATTGGAAAAAGCTCAAATACACAAGCTAACCTTGCACCTAAAGGAACTGGAGAAAGAACAGCAAATAAAATCTACACCAAGCAGAAGAAGAGAGTTAATAAAGAACCGAGCAGAACTCAATGAAATAGAGACCAGAAGAACTGTAGAACAGATCAGCAAAACCAGGAGTTGGTTCTTTGAAAGAATTAATAAGATAGATAAACCATTAGCCAGCCTTATTAAAAACAAGAGAGAAAAGACTCTAATTAATAAAATCATGAACAAAAAAGGAGAGATCACCACCAATACCAAGGAAATACAAACGGTTTTAAAAACATATTAGGAGCAGCTATAAGCCAATAAATTAGGCAATCTAGAGGAAATGGGCGCATTTCCAGAAAACCGCAAACTACCAAAACTGGAACAGGAAGAAATAGAAGACCTGAACAGGCCAATTACCAGGGAGGAAATGGAAGCAGTCATCAAAAACCTCCCGAGACACAAAAGCCCAGGGCCAGATGGCTTCCCAGGGGAATTCTGTCAAACGTTTAAAGAGGAAACAATACCCATTCTACTGAAGCTGTTCCAAAACATAGAAAGGAATGGAATACTTCCAAACTCGTTCTATGAGGCCAGCATCACCTTAATTCCAAAGCCAGACAAAGACCCCACCAAAAAGGAGAATTATAGACCAATCTTCCTGATGAACACAGATACAAAAATTCTCAAAAACATACTAGCCAATAGGATCCAACAATACATTAAGATTATTCACCATGACCAAGTGGGATTTGTCCCTGGGATGCAAGGCTGGTTCAAGACTCGTAAAGCAATCAACATGATAGATCATATCAACAAGAGAAAAAACAAGAACCATATGATCCTCTCAACAGATGCAGAGAAAGCATTTGACAAAATACAACATCCATTCCTGATCAAAACTCTTCAGAGTGTAGGGATAGAGGGAACATCCCTCAGCATCTTAAAAGCCATCTACAAGAAGCCCACAGCAAATACCATTCTCAACGGGGAAACACTGGGAGCCTTTCCCCTAAGATAAGGAACACAACAGAGATGTCCACTCTCACCAATGCTATTCAACATAGTACTAGAAGTCCTAGCCTCAGCAATCAGGCAACAAAATGAAATAAAAGGCATTCAAGTTGGCAAAGAAGTCAAACTCTCCCTCTTCATAGATGACATGATACTGTACATAGAAAACCCAAAAGACTCCACCCCAAGATTGCTAGAACTCATACAGCAATTCGGCAGTGTGGCAGGATACAAAACCAATGCCCAGAAATCAGTGGCATTTCTATACATGAACAATGAAACTGAAGAAAGAGAAATTAAGGAGTCAATGCCATTTACAATTGGACCCAAAAGCATCAGATACCTAGGAATAAACCTAATCAAAGAAGTAAAGGATCTATACCCTAAAAACTACAGAACACATCTGAAAGAAATTGAGGAAAACACAAAGGGATGGAAAAATATTCCATGTTCATGGTTTGGAAGAATTAATATTGTGAAAATGTCTATGCCACCCAGGACAATTCACACATTTAATGTAACCCCTATCAAAATACCATGGACTTTCTTCAGAGAGTTGGAACAAATCATCTTAGGATTTGTGTGGAATCAGAAAAGACCTCGATTAGCCAGGGAAATATTGAAAAAGAAAACCAGAGCCAGGGGCATCACAATGCTAGATTTCAGGTTGTACTACAAAGCTGTGATCATCAAGACAGTGTGGTACTGGCACAAAAACAGACACATAGATCAATGGAACAGAATAGAGAACCCAGAAATGGGCCCTCAACTCTATGGTCAACTAATATTCAACAAAGCAGGAAAGACTATCCACTGGAAAAAGGACAGTCTCTTCAATAAATGGTGCTGGGAAAATTGGACACCCATATACAGAAGAATGAAACTAGACCACTCTCTTGCACCAGACACAAAGATAAACTCAAAATGGATGAAAGATCTAAATGTGACACAAGAATCCATCAAAATCCTAGAGGAGAACACAGGCAACACCCTTTTTGAACATGGCCACAGCAACTTCTTGCAAGATACATCTATGAAGGCAAGGGAAACAAAAGCAAAAATGAATTATTGTGACTTAAGATAAAAAGCTTCTGCACAGCAAAAGAACCAGTCAACAAAACTAACAGACAACCTACAGAATGGGAGAAGATATTTGCAAATGCCCTATCAGATAAAGGGCTAGTATCTACGATCTATAAAGAACTTATTAAACTCAACAGCAAAGAAACAAACAATCCAATCATGAAATGGGCAAGAGACATGAAGAGAAATCTCACAGAGGAAGACACAGACACGACCAACAAGCACATGAGGAAATGCTCCCCATGACTTGCCATCCGGGAAATAGAAATCAAACCACAATGAGATACTACCTCACACCAGTGAGAACGGCAAAAATAACAAGACCAGAAACAACAAATGTTGGTGAGGGTTGGAGAAAGGGGAACCCTCTTGCACTGTTGGTGGGAATGTGAACTGGTGCAGCCACTCTGGAAAACTGTGTGGAGGTTCCTCAAAGAGTTAAAAATAGACCTGCCCTATGACCCAGCAATTGCACTGCTGGGGATTTACCCCAAAGATCCTAGATCTCTAGGATCATAAGAGGTAGGATTCAGGTTGCATACAGTCCTTTCCATGAGTATTTGTAGAACATCTACTAGGTGCAAGGAGTCTGCTAAGAACCAAGGGAGTCAAATCTCAATATGGCAGGTCCTTGACCTTAAGAAGCTAGCCATTCTGAATGGATAAACAAAATGTATGTGTATATATGTTCTGTATATATACACACAGAGTGAAATATTATTCAGCCATAAAAAAGAAGGAAATTTTGCCACTTGTGACAACATGGAGGGCATTATGCTGAGTGAAATAAGTCAGAGAAAGACAAATTCTCTATGATCTCACTTCTATGTGGAATCTTATAAATGAAAAATCTTAAAAAAAAAAAAAAAACGACACCCAGAACCCCAGAACAGACTGGAGATTAACAAAGGTGAAGGACATTGGGGAGTGGGGGAATGGGTGAAGGTGGTCAAAAGGTGCAAATTTACAATTACAAGATAAATTAAGTCCTGGGCTGTCATGTACATCACAGTGACTATAGTCAAGAACACTGCTTTGGATATTTGAAAATTGCTAAGAGAGTAGACCTTAAATATTCTCATTATAAGAAAAAAGAAAAAAATTAACTATCATGCTGGATGTTTAATAAACTTAATGTAATTATCATTTCACTATCTATCTATATAATGTTCCATACTTAAAACTAATACAGTGTTATATGTCATTTATATCTCAATTATAGATAGGTAGGTAGGTAGGTAGGTAGGTAGATAGATAGACAGACAGAGATAGAGATAAAGAAACGGACTATCCCACAAGGAGCATAAAACGTGAATACAACTACCAACCACATCAGTAGATGAGAGTCAAAACCAGCCTTTGGTTGGTTAAGAAGATGAAGCAGAGAGGAGATATCAAAAATCATATCACAGGCTCAGAAAAGAAAAAGAGATCGCATCTGGAGGTCAAACCAAAACTGTTTCCAGAGAGAAGATGCAGTCCAGTAGAATGTCAGAAATAGGGCAGTGGCCAAGTCACAGGGGCAGGACCCCTCAGGCCCCACATCATTGCCTGTGTGTGGCCTATTCCCCTATTCGGCACAGCTGCCCATTTTATGGGAAACCTGGCATCAGATTCAGCTCCCTGACAACATGCTTGCCAAGTCCATAGACATTCATCTATTCCATTAATCAACAAATATTTACAAAACATCTACCACCTGTAGGGCATTGTGCTGGAGCCAAGGGAAGCCAAATGTAAATTGGACGAGATCATACCTGGAAGAAGGTTATAGTGTCATGAGATAAAATCTACGAATAAACAGAAGCAGGAGAGCTATCAATTAAATGCCATGAAAATTGAATGTAGAAGACATTATGTCCAGCCAAGCAGAGAAAACTGATGAAGAAGAAAAGGCATCTGATGATCAGACATATATGCAACTAAAAATGTCCTAACCTATTCCCCAGAAGAGGTGAGCCCTTGAATGATGCTTACTCTTCTTGATATCCAGTAAACTTAAATTCTACAAGAGAACAGTAACAATACTTAAATACTATAATATAAAATCAATAAATCTTATGTTACATGATGAGGGAATAAAAAAGTAAAGAAACAATTATATACACACACACACATTATGCACACACGAATATATTCATAACAAAATAAGGAGGAAGTACTCATGACATTTTTGTGACTGGTCACACGGTCCTAGCTGGTAACCTTCTCCTACCCATTCTGTACCCCTTTTGCCTTCAGCAAGCATCTTCATCAGCTGTGATTCTCTACATAGTGTGGTGACCTAAATCTTCATTCCTGAAGGTTTGGGGCCAGTACTACTGCCTGGAGTGTGCTGTTTTGGTTTTCCACTGACTTAATCACAGGGCATAGTAATACCAAGAGAGCCCTCAGGAATCTCCTGTATTCCAAACATACTGTTCCTTACCTCTACTATGGAATAGCAGTCCAGTAACTCTCCCGTGGCAAGTCATGACCAAAAACCCCAGCCAGCACAAAAAATCCCTTCTTTGCCTATAGATGAAGAGACATGAGGAGCCCAAAGTGGCCAGTGGCAGTCAGGCCAGCAGAGCATCAGACCATGGGAACAGGAAGCAAACATTTTGTCGGAGTCACTAGGAGCAATAGTGGATTGTACTACTCCCAAGTTCACCCCCTTGATTCCTGCACCCATCAATCCTGGTAACACAAGAAACAGAGCCACATAATGTACACCTACAGATTCAAGTATCTACTGCCTTCTGGACAACTTTGCCTTAGCCCTGAAAGGTGTTGCCATCTAGCTGGCACTGTGACCGACTCTTCAAAAGGTTCTTCCATTCCATTAAACTAGCTGCTTCAGGATGGCAGGAAACAAGGTAAGACCGGTGAATTCCCTGAGCATGGGTCCATTGCCACACTGCATTCTCTGTGAAGTGAGTTCCTTGGTGAGAAGCAATGCTGTGTGGAATACTGTGCAAGTGGATAAGGCATCCTGTAAGTCCACAGATGGTAGTTTGGGCAGAAGCACTGCATATAAGGGAAGGCAATTATGTATCCAGTATCTACTGAACAGTAAAGACAAAATACTGCTCCTTCCCTGATGGAAGCAGTCCAGTATAATCCACCTGCCACCAGGAAGCTGGCTCATCATCCCGGGAATGCTGACATATCAAGGACTTAGTGCTGGTCTGGGCTACTGGCAGATTGGGAACTCAGTAGTGGCTGTGGCCAAGTCAGCCCTGGTGAGTGGGTTTATGTTGCTGAACCCATATATAACCTCTATCTCTGACACTGTGGCCACTTTTTTCATAAACTCATTGGGTAATGCCAGGGATGGCTGGGGGAAAAGTCTGACTGATACGCAAAGGATGGGGTCATCCTATCCACTTGATCATTAAAATCCTCCTCAGCCAAGGTCACTCTTTGGTGAGGATTCATATGAGACACAAATATTTTCATGTTTTTTGCCCATTCCCAGAGGTCTATACACATATTTCTTTCCCAAATTTCCCTGTCACCAATTTTCCATTCATGTTCCTTCCAAGTCCATCTAGCCGAACCACTGGCTAAGGCCCATGAACTGGTCACATGTCTGGTCATTTCTCTTTCCAAGCAAAGTCAACAACCAAATGGACTGTTTGAGTTCCATCTACTGGGAGGTTTTCCTTTCACCACTATCCTTCAGGAATGACCCAGAGAGGGGCTATGGAGCTGTAGCTGTCCATTTTCAGGTGGTATATGCCTATTGTGCAGAGCCATCTGCAAACCAAGTCTTCTCATCCTCTGTCAACTGATCACAGAGAGTTCCCCATGAGGCCATGGGTGCAGGCAGGGAGAGAGAAGTCAGTGTAGCAGAAGTGGGGACTATGGGCATTTGGGCCACTTCTTCACGTAACTTACTTGTGTCTTCAGGGATTGGTTGGACCCAGGCACACATGCATACCACTTCCATTTGGTGATGGAAAGCTGCTGTGCACTCCCAACTTTATGGCTTGGTGTGTCAGATAACACCCAGTTCGTGATGGGCAACTCACGTTGCATGGTAATATTGTAGCCCAGAGTCAAGGATTCAGTCTTTCCTAAGGCCCAGTATCAGGCCAAGTGCTGTTTCTCAAAGGGAGAGTAGTTATCTGCAGAGGATGGCAGGGCTTTGCTCCAAAATTCTAAGGACTCATGCCATCATTTACCTTTCAGGGTAAGGGGTCCAAATAGAATCTCTCTATCTGTCACAGACACTCCAAGAACCACTGGATCTGCTGGATCATTTGGCCCAAGAGAGCAGCCTGCACAGGAGTCTGGACTTACAATAGAGCCTTTTCTTATTCTGGGCTTTACTCAAAACTAGCAGCTTCTCACATTATTCAGCAAAGAGGCTGGAGTATCACAACCAAATTAGGATTATGTTGCCTCAAAATCCAAAGAGGCCCACTAAATACTGTACCTTTCTTCGTCATTGGAGGGGCTAAATGTAGCAACTTATCCTTCACCTTATAAGAGGTATCCCACACCCCTAGACTGCTAGAAATTTCACTGAGGTAGAAGGCCCCCCAAAATTCTCAGATTTGTTTCCCATATTTCTACTCTGACATGCAAATGCCTAACCAATAAGTCTAGACCAGTAGCTACTTGTTGCTCCTGAGGTCCAAATGGCATTGTGTCATCAATATAATGGACCAATGTGATACCTTATGGAAGTGAAAGACAAGCAAGATTCCTTTTTTTTTTTTTTTTTTTTTTTTTTTAAATTTTTTTATTTATTTATGATAGTCACAGAGAGAGAGAGAGAGAGGCAGAGACACAGGCAGAGAGAGAAGCAGGCTCCATGCACCGGGAGCCCGACGTGGGATTCGATCCCGGGTCTCCAGGATCGCGCCCTGGGCCAAAGGCAGGCGCCAAACCGCTGCGCCACCCAGGGATCCCCGACAAGCAAGATTCCTAACTAAATTATGACACAGAGCTGAAGAGCTGGTATATCTTGAGCTAGGACAGTGAAGGTATACTGATGGCATTCCCAGCCGGGAAGCAAAGTGCTTTTGGTGGTCCTTCCTGACAGGGATAGAGAAAAAGACATTTTCCAGATCACAAGCTGCATACCAGGTACCAAGGGGTGTGTTAAGTTGCTTAAATAATGAAATCATATTTGGTACAGTGGCTGATTGTTGCCACCACCTGGTTAAGCTTACAAAAATCCACTATCATTTTCCAAGACCCATTGGTCTTCTTCATAAGCCAAACAGATGAGTTGAATGGGCATGTGATGGGTGGGAATCATTATCCCTCTATCTTTCAAGACCTTGAAAGGATTGCAGAGATTACTGCAATCCTTCCAGGAATGTGTCATTGCTTTTGGTTCACTCTTTTCCTAGATAGAGGCAGTTCTGGTGGCTTCCATTTGGCTTTTTTTTTTCCCCATAATAACCTTCACTCCATAATCAGGAGAAAAAAGCAAGGTTTGGCCACCAGCTAAGTACATCTATTCCTATAATTCATTCCAAAACTAGGGAAATAACAGCATGATAGGTTCAGCGATCCTCTGAGCCAGTGAGACAGACCTGATCCCCTTAAATCCCTACTCTAACTGGCCGTTTTGGTTCTCCTGGAATCACTATCAATGGTATAAAATTGGTCAGTGTACTGAGGTCTTTCCTCAAGAAGAGCTGGCCTCTCCTTCATTTAGGGGTCTGAGTCTGTAAACTGGCTCACATCTTTGTGATTGCTAAAGGGACCATAACTCTTTTTTTTATGGAGGTTAGACTTTTGTTCACTTGATCTAGAACTTTTCTGCTTATACAGATCAAGTAAGAATTTAGCAGGCTTCCCATCTATTTCACTTTTATGATCAACTAGCTATGAGAGTCAGACTATTCTGATTGTTTCTTTGACTTTATTGTCCATTACAGCAACCGTGTCCTCTTTGCCTTGGCAGTTGAGTGCCACCAGTTGGCCCTGCCATTCTACATTTCCCAATTCACTGACTACCGTTCCCACTGTAAGGTAAGGCCCACACAGAAGAGTGACCACAGAGATCTTCAAGGATTCCAGGGATCTCCCTCATAAATATACTCCTCACAATATGGGTGAAAGGTGTATCTTCTGAACCCTCTCAGTACTGGTGAGTAGGTCTTAAATGAAAAATCCACTGTACCATTCCAATTTCCCTAAGCCACTATGGGTCTGCTTCTACACTAAATCAAGGGAGGTCCAGCATTTCCATCTCACTCACTGTGGGCCACCTTCTGGTCCATATTCCGGCCAACAAAACAAATTGCTAGAGCCCTTTTTAACTCCCCAAACTGCAACATTAAATTGCAGAATCTCTGCTCAGTGAATCTAATCCAATTTTATATTCCTTCCACTATTTTTCCAGACACTTAATTTCCATTCCATTCCATGTTCCCCAGATTTCTGTCTATAAATTAGAAAACTCAAGAAGTTCTTTTGGATTGCAGCGCATTTCCTCATGGGTCACATTTCATACCTTGTCTTTAGGATGGTGTTAGGACTCAAGTCTACTTATAGGTCCAGAAGCAAAGAGGGGGCAAGGGGGTAGTTCCTGAGAAGGCTCGGCATCATCTTGCATGATAAATGCTCAAGGGAAGGCATTAGTTCCCTCAGGATTAATCCCCTAGGGGGAACTACTGCTACCACAGGGGATGGGGAGGGCTCTTCCAGTAACAATAAAGACTCATCAGAATTTAGGGGTTCAGTGTCTCTGGCTTCATTAAAATCTTCCCATATATCCCCATTCGAACTTTGAGGATCCCATGCCTTCCCAATCGATGCCCTTATTTCATAAGTAGGCATTCTAAGAGGCTAGAAACTCAACTTGCATTATAATTCAGCCAGTTGCAGGCTGAGATTCTGCATTATATTTTCAGCCATTGCAGCCCTTTAGCTACAAGAGAGAAGGGTTTCCTTTAGGGCACATGTGGAAGCTTTCAAATCATTTATGTGACACCTGAGTTGAGCATTTGAATCCCAGAGCTCATCCTTTGCTTTCCTCACTTGGTCCAGCAACATTAGGAATAAACGGCCAATCTCATTACATTCATTAGTTTGCCGAAAAGGTTTGAAACTTTCATATATACAATCAGCCAGATCCTTGCTTCTTATAAGTGGTTGATTAGGAGGATGCAACGGTGATATTTTACATATCTCCACTGCCAGATCACACCATGGACGTCAGTGCTCTGTTTATCACTGGAAATTGTCATTAGCATCTTTACATCTAATCAGATTAGAGAGCCAATTCAAACTCCAGAACCAATTCAGAAAGCTTATCCCTAAAATTCTGTTCCTCTAAGACCACCTTTGCTATCTGGAGAGTCCTGACTATGCCTAGCTATAGATATAGATAGAGAGTCAAAGAGATTTATTATAAGGAATTGGCGCATGCCATTATGGAGGCTTGAGAAGTGCCAAGATCAGCAGCTGATCAATTAGAATCCCAAGAGAACTAATGGTATAGCTCCAGCTCAAGTCCAAAGGCCCAAGAACCAAAAAAACCAATGGTATAGTTCCTGACCAAGAGCCAACAGCTCAAGACCCAAAAAGGAGCTAATATTTCAGTTTGAGTCTGAAAGTAGGAACATACTGATGTTCTAGCTCCAGCAGCAAGCTGGAAGACTGCCCCTTCACTGATAAGAGGATCAGCCTCTTTGTTCTCTTCAGGCCTTCAGTTGATTGAGTAAGGCCCACCTACATTAGGAAGAGCAGCTTGCTTTATTCAGTCTACTGATTCAAATGATAATCTTATCTGAAAACACCCTCACAGATGCACCCCAAAGTATCTGGTCATCCTATGGCCCAGACAAGTTGACACATAAAATTAACTGTGATAAGTAGGAATAGAGACAATCAACCTGGAAGGTAAAACCATGTACTGGAAACATCCCACACTTCAGTTCAGCTGAAGCAGTTTCCTTATCTTTAGAAAATCTTGGAGCTTTACTATTTTATTATACCTTTGTGTCTACTTGTGGAACCTGTGCCGTAACCGTCTACAGCGCACCTTGAAGGAGAATAGCTACAGAGAAAGAGCTTAATAAATACTGGGTGGAGGATTAGTGCTCCTCCCCCTGACAGCAGGTCCCTGCTTCTCCCAGGTGACCTTGCCAGAGGCCCATCCCCAGCCCCTGACAGCTCTGTCTGCACAGATTCATTCAGACTCCCTAGGACATGGGCAGAGTGTCACAATGGGGTATACTCCTCCCTCAGACAGTTGGATCCAGTAGTTCTCTTGGGTCTTCCTGCCCTATATCCCTGGCTCCCCTGCCATGGCCCTGAAAGCCCCTGAGCCAGCACTGATGCCTCACTCCATCAGAGATGAGATTTCAGCAGAGAAATCTAAGAGCAGAAGACAGGAAGCTAAGCTCAGCAGAAAGAACAAATGCAAGAATGTGGAAGGCCGAAGAAGCACTCAACGGTCAGAGGGCAGAGGTCTCTCCAGAGCACAGGGCATAAGCACCTATGGACATAGGAGATGAGCATGCCTGGGTGTGGTGTCAGGAGGAGAGGAAAGAAATGCCCGCTGTGGATAAGGCCAATGTATACATTCTATTAACCCTTTCTGAGCACCTATGCACAGAGCCAGGCTCTGCTCAGGCTCAGATATAATCAAGCTCAGTAAAGTCCTCAGGGGTGGAAAGCTTAAGGTGGCTGAGGGCCTCACTTCGAAGCACAAAACCGCAGCAGTCTTGGTGTCCTGCTAAAGCAAAGACATAGGTTCTGAGCTGTGTCTCTCCAGCCATCACTCCCCTTCTCCAAGATGACCAGGAAGCCAGTCTCAGGCAGCTGCACCTCAATGGTTGCTACACCTTGCAAAGTTCTTATTTGCAGAGCCAGAACCATTTCCTGATGGAGTGAAGGAGGCACTAAGGCCACTGGATTTAGGATACACTTCCAAGATTTCCAGGCCTGCCCTCCTCACTTTTTCCCCAACTCCCAGCTCTCTTTTCCCTCCAGAGAAGTCTTCCCTGGAAAATCTGTGGAGATGTGTGTATGTGTGTGTGTGTGTGTGTGTACCAGATGTCACACAGATGGGAACAGCGAAGCCCTGAAGGGCCCGCCCACCGTGTTTGCATTTGGCTATCGTGCACCCCAGGACAGGGAGGCAAGGAACCAAAGACATAGTTCTGCACCCTGATTTCCAGCACGATGCCACCCTTCCTCTGTCCACTTGTAGACTGTTGGTATATATCACTTACAGACCATCAGAAACCTCTAGGCTCTTGTCCTCTAAAATTCTCTCCACCCATCAAGGGCTGGGAGAGTAGTAAGAGGCCTCCAGATGGCTTCCCAAATGAAGTTGTGCTGGGCCCATAGGTCTGTGTCTGGAAGGCATGGTTGCCATGGCAATCCTTGCTAATGAATAGGTATGTAAATGAGGGAAGAATCTATTCATCATTTGCCAGCCCTGCTAAGTGCAAGCCCTTTCTGAGGCTTGGGGGGTGAGGGGTAGGGTGTTAGAATCGTATATGTTCCATAAACTTTTGTTGGGTTAAATGTTTGTTTCCAGAGCTCACCATAAGAAATGATTCCTTTTGGTAGTAGCCTCATAAAATGATTTTTAGCTGCAGCCACCCAGAGAAAGGACCTGAGGTTAAATGAAAACACGTGGAGTAGAGGCCACCTGCACTCGAGCCGCTCAGAAAAAAAAAGGCAGAAAACATCTGTATCAGGAGCAGTGAGCCCAGATTTCAGTCTGCGTGGGAAGTCTGTGTCCTAAGTAAGGCCTCAAAGCCTCCCAAGCTATCCTGGAGCAGACTAGCAGTGTCTACTTCACCCTCCCCTGACTCCTCATTAAAATGCCCTGAAAATCCGTAAACAGACCAAGGTTGGCAACAGTGACTAATGCAGAGGAACAGAGAACACCAGAGCCCCAATCCGTGGAGAAGCAACTGTGCTGCCTGGAGGCAGATCCTCTGGGTAAGAACACTCCAGTGGCCACAACAAGGGGCAAGAAAGAAATCCTGTTCTGGCATTTTGGGAGACTTTGGGCAATTTACTGAATTTCTCCATGCTTCCCTTTTCTCATCTGGAAAATGAGAACAATCAAAGAACGTACTTCAGAAGATGGTTGTGGGGATTAAATGAATTGAGGGAGGTAAAATGAGCATTTTCCCACATGAGCAAGCTCCAGGCAGGCAGGGATTTTGTTTGTTTGTGTCATTCACAAATCTGTGTCCAGTGTTGGGCAGAGGTGCTCAACAGCTATCTGTGGGATGAAGAACTGGCTCTGCACTCTGAATGTGTAGGGTAGAGGGTGTGAAGAGCGTAACAGGGAGCGTCCCTGGGGCATTTGGCACAGGAGGAGAGGTCAGCAGAGGGGTGAGGGAGTGCTGGCTAGGGGTGCCCTGGAGCAGGTTGGCATTGGGCACATCATGGGCTCGACTGGGACAAAAAACACAGCAGGGGTACCTGGACCAGGAAAGATGCCCACTCAAACCAGCACTGGATGAGGTCTGGCTAGTTCTGGGGATGACAGGAGAGCCTTCCTTAGCAGATCTAAGATGTGATTAGTGTGAACTAAGGGCAATCCATGAACCTTCTCATTTGGCATATGATCCCTCATATCTGATTCGAGAACCAACCTATGGCAAGGCTGCTCTTATATGTGTAGGATGTAAAAGATGATTTTTCATTGAAAAAGCAATGTGTAGGGACTACATACTCTGGAAACAAATTTTACACCAGAAACCACAAGAAATGTTTAGAAAGAATCCACTTCATGTTCTCAGAAACTCCTAGAAAGTACCTAGGACTAGAAAGAAATCTGAAACACAAGTGAAATGAAATGAGGAGATTGCCCTTATGGCTGGGATGCAGAAAGGCACAAGACACCATCTTCCTCACCTAATAATGAGAATAGTGGGATAAGTGACAAGCCAACCTTCCTTCCATCCTCTCTCCCTCCCTCCCTTCCTTTCATCCATCAGAGAGCTAAAGGGTCAAAGACACCCAAATGAACTAAATTCCAGAAAGTGGTGAGCCCTTCCTAGGAGAGAAGAAACTCATAGCTACTTTCATTCATGGTAGATGTGGGACGTAGGAGGAATCAGCCTTGTGACGTGTGCATGTGGGCTGTGGTGACAGACTTGCCTCCTGAGGAGCCAGGCTGCAGAGCACTCTGTCCGCACCACAACCCCATCCCATGGACTTTTGCTGATCGAAGGCAGTGAGCAGGGTGAGGACTGGGGTTAAGGTGGGTGGGCGGGCTGAGAGAAAACCACCTGTGGCTGCCAGGCTTCATAGAGTGTCTCCACCAGCTCCAAGGACTAGGAACAAGTGGCAGAATGGAGAGTGAGCTTCCAAAAACTCAGGAAAAAAACTCAGGATGAAAGTGGAGCATAGAGACAACTCCCCAGTGACCAAAAAGCTGGCAGCCTTCAGAAAGCTTGGCAGCCCAGCTAAGAAGCATAAAGAGATCTTGTCAGTGCTCAGATCATAAGCCCTGGTGAAAAGAAAGTCCTGACACCTCCCTCAAAATCTTTGAAGCCGCCATGAACCAAATCTAACTAACACTGTACCGAAGCTCCGGTCCATCCAACTCAACTGTAGGTTAGGTTGTCTAAGACCATGACACTAATGCCCGGCAAGAGAGACCTGCCATTCTCTGAGGGCACATTTTCTTTATTTCAGTCTTGCAGGGTTTTCTTTTATGTACAATATCTGACATTCAATTAAAACTATGAGAAAAAGCAAGAAAGTCTGAATGATAGCCCAGAGAGGAAAATTCAAGACGCATACCTAAGAGATGGCCCAGGTGTTTTCATGATCAGACTTTTATAAAAGCTGTGACAGATATGTGAAGAGATCTAGTGATAAAAGAGAAAATATGTGAACAAATGGGGAATTTCAGCAGAAACATGGGAACTACAAAAAAAAAAAAAAAAGCCAATGAAATGCTTAAAATAGGGACATCCGGGTGGCTCAGTGGGCTAAGCAACCAAATCTTGATTTTGGGTCAGGTTGTCCTCTCAGTGTTGCAGGATCAAGCCCTGTGTTGGGCTCCAAACTAGGCATGGAGTCTGCTTAAGATTCTCCCCATCTCCATTATCATCTCCCCCTCTTCCCCTACTGTGCACACATATGCCCCTTCAAAAAAAAAAAAAAAGCTAAAAATTTAAAAAAGGATACAAGGAAGAACTCATTCAATAGGCTTAAAAGCAAAATGGACACAGCCAATAAAAACACCCATTAATAAAAAGTATCTACTGAAACACACACATAAAAGGGGGAGTGAGAAAAAAATCAGAACACAGCATTGAAGATCCAAGGAACAGTATCAAATGGCCTAACAAGTGTTTCATTGGGAATGCCAGAAGAAAAGATATGGAATGAAAAAGAAGAAATACTCTAAGAGATAATGGCTGTGGATGTACCAGAAGTGATGAAAGAAATCAACCCACAGACTGAAGCAGCTTGACAGACATCAAGCCTACTGAGTGCAAAGGAAACCATATCCACGTGTAGCACAAATAGCCAAAAACTTGCAAAAACTCTTCAAAACAGCCAAAGGAGAAGACACAGTAGGTAACAAAAGGTAGCAACATAAAAAATAATTGTCTTACCAGAAACAATGGAGGCCAGAAGCTAATAAAATGATATGTTCAAACACCCAAAGACACACTAAACTTTTAACCTAGGATGATTCAACTTTTACATGTCATATAAATATGAAGATAAAGACATTTTCTTCAAACAGATACAAATATGCCAATGTTCATTCCAGCATATTCAAAGTAACCGAAAAAGTAGAAATAACCCAAATGTCCATCAACAGATAAATTGATAAACAAAATGTGCTACAGACATACAACAGAATATCGCTCAGCCATCATAAGAAATGAACTTCTTATACCTGCTACAACATAGATGGACTTTGGAAACATGCAGCTAGGTCAAAAGGCTGACCACAAAAGGGCAAATATTGTATGATTCCACATGGATCTACAATAAGCAAATTCATATAGACAGCAATTCGAGATTACCAGAGGTTAGGGTAATGGGAAATTATTGCTTAATAGTTACAGAGTTTCTGTTTAGGATGACAGAAAAGTTTTGAAAAGAGACAATGGTGGTAATTGTACAATGCCATAAATGTACTCAATGCCAGCGCATTATACACTTAAAAGTGCTTAAAATGGTGAATTTTATGTTACATGTGTTTTGGGTTTTTTTTTTTACATGTGTTTTATCACCATAAAAATATCAAAAATGAAAAAAAGACTTTTTGTCAATGAAATGCTGAGAGTATTCTTCTCCAATATAACTGCAGCAAAAGAAATGCTAAAAGAATACTTTTACTTTGAAAGGAAATGAAGGGGGCAGCCTGTGTGCTCAGCAGTTTAAGCACCAGCCTTCGGCCCAGGGCGTGATCCTGGTGTTCCGGGATCAAGTCCCCCACGTCGGGCTCCCTGCATGGAGTCTGCTTCTCCCTCTGCCTGTGTCTCTGCCTCTCTCTCTCTCTCTCTCTCTCATGAATAAATAAATAAAATATTTTTTAAAAAATGAAAGGAAATGAAGCTGAAAGAAAGCTCAAATATACAAGAAGGAAGAAAGAGGACCAGAAAAGGTAAAATGGTCATAAATACAACATAGTATATGGAGAATCAAAACACATGACAACATACATTTATATGTTATAAGGTTCTTATATTGTGAAGAATAAGATTATATTGTGAAGATTAAGATTATATTGTGAAGAATAAGAATAATAATAATATGCTACATGAAGTAGCATAAGATTTCTTGAAGAAAAAATGTGGTAAGTTATTACATGCTATAATCTCTAGAGTGACCACTAAGTATCCTCTGTCTCTAGGCCCCTTTTTTCCGAGACACAACTCAACTATGCAGCCACACACCCATCCATACTAGTCATTACAAAAATGCTGGGAAAACAGATGAGAGGAAAGAGGCAGGAGGACACAAACTTGAAAATACTCTGTAGAAGCAAGTAATTGCTAGCATTGTTGTCATTCACATTATTACAACATTCTAGGATCTGTCTTTTCTGGGTGGCAGCAGAGTGGAGTGGGAAGCCAGAAATGCTAGAGGTGAAATCCTAGCCCCACTATTTACCAGCTCTGTGGCTTCTTGAGCAAGATGTGAACTAATATGCTCTTGATTTTCTCATCTGTAAAATGGGTAGATGCTTCCTTACCTCATGAAGGAAGTCAGCAATAAATGTTAGTCTGTCTCACTTCTTTTGTCTAGTCAAACCAGACCCAATTCTCTGAACATGAAATAATGTTTACTATACTTTTTTTAAAGGAATTTGTAGAATGTGGCTGAAGCTTTAAGGCTTTGAATACTTGTATTAGAAAAAAGAATTAAAATCAATGATCTGAGCTTCCACTCTAACAAGTTAGGAAGAGCAAACTAAATCCAAGTAATTTGAAAAAACTGATTTAAAAAGAAAAGCAGAAATCAATGAAATAAAAATGAACAATAGAATTATCAAAGTTGAAGTTAGTTTTAAAATGTATTAAGAAAACTGAAGGGATGCCTGGGTGGCTCAGTGGTTGAGCATCTGCCTGTGGCTCAGGGTGTGATCCCAGGGTCCTGGGATGGAGTCCCACATTGGGCTCCCTACAGGGAGCCTGCTTCTCCCTCTGCCTGTGTCTCTGCCTCTTTCTGTGTGTCTCTCATGAATAAATAAATAAAATCTTTAAAAAAAAAAACAAAACTGAAAATCCTCTTATAAGGCTGATGAAGAGAAAACAAAGTAAAAGCAATTAACAATATTAGAAATGAAAGATCCTGTGGACACTAAAAGGATAATTCAGAAATGTTAAGAAAAATTTATGTCAATAAATTTGACAACTTAGTAAAATGAACAAATTTCGAAAATAATCTAAATAGCTCTATGATTTCAAAGAAAGTACTTTAGGTATATGATAAAGCAAATTTAGCACTGTAAGATCGGTGTAATCAGGTGTTCACTTATTCAATATTTCTGCATGATTGAAAATTTCTGTGATATAATACTAGAGAAAAAAATCCCTCTAACAAATAAAACTCTGGTCCAGATGGCTTCAAATAAACATTTAAGGAAGAAAAATGCCAATCTTATACAAATTCTTTCAGAATATAGAAGAGGGAAAAAAAACCCAAACACTTCCCAATTCATTTTATGAAGCCAGCACAAACCTATTGCCAAACCTTGACAAGGACATTATAAGAAAATTACAGACCAATATACCCCATGAACGCAGATGCAACAATCCTTAACAAAATAATTAGCAAATCAAATCCAGCAGTGTCTGAAAAGGATAAAACAAAATGACAAAGTATGGTGTGACTCTAGGAATATGAGATTTGTTTAATGTGTGAAAATATATCAATATAATTTACCACATTGACAGAACATAAGAAAAAAATGATCATTTTAACAGATGTAGAAACAGTATTTGAAAGAATTCAATGCCTATTCAAGATGAAAACTTTTGGCAATCTGAGGTAGAGGAAACCTATTCAATCTAATGAAAGAAAGCATCAACAAAAAGCCTACAGCTAACCACAGGCTAAATAGTGAAAGATTTTCCCTAAGATCAAGAAAGAAATAAAAGTGTTTGCACTTATCATTTTAATTAATCCTAGCTGGGCAATAAGGCAAGAAAAGAAATGTAAAAGACATAAAACTCAAAAGGGAAGAATTAAAACTGTCACAGACATCTCTGAGTCTGTAGAAAATCCTGTAGAAGTTATTAAAAACTAGTAGAACTAGCAAGATAAAAGAATATAAAATTAATGGAAAAAGCAACAACTGTTTTTCTACATAATAGTAGCAAACAATCTAAAAGTGATATTAAAAATAATACAATGTAGGAATAAATCTAATGAAAGATGTGCTCAAGGAAACATACAGAACATTGTTGGGAGCTAAAAAAAAAATGAAGAGACATACCCTTTGTGGATTGGCAGTGTTACTGTTGTTATTACATCCATTCTGTTAAAATGTATCCAAAGATTTCACACAATTGCAATACAAACCCCACATAGTTTTGTTGATAAAATTGACAAGCTGATTTTTAAATCTGTGTGGAAATGCAAAGGATCTAAAATAATTATGACATTTTGGAAATATATATCTATATTTCCTGATTTCAAGACAGCATAAAACTATAGGAATCAGCACAGTATGGTTTTGGTGTACAGAACGGAGCACACAGATCAATAAAACAGAAGAGAGGATCCAGAAACTGTCAAATTGATGCTCAAGCAATATCCAATCAAGGTTCCAGGTCAATTCAAAGAGGAAACAAAAGTCTTTTTAATAAACTGTCCTTAGAATAACTGAAAACTTGTGCAAAGCAAATAGAATCTCAACTTGTACCATGCTCCATCCACAAAAACGAATTTTATGTGGATCACACTTAAATGTGAAAGCTAGAACCATAAATCTTCTAGAAGAAAATGCAAATATTTCTATAATGCTGATACAGGCAAATATTTTTATAGCTGGAAATCAAAAAGCACTAAACCAAACAAAGGAAAAAAAAGTGATAAATTGGCCTTAATCAAACTTAAAATGTCTGCTAATCAAAAGACATTGTTAAGAAATGAATATAGAAGCCACAGGAGTGGGAAAAATTATTTGTCAAAAAAATTTTTTGTTTCAATCTTACGCTGGGGTGTGAGTTACACTGATACATATAACTGTCAAAACTCATCAACCTGAACA
This sequence comes from Nyctereutes procyonoides, assembly GCF_905146905.1. Lineage (NCBI taxonomy): Eukaryota > Metazoa > Chordata > Mammalia > Carnivora > Canidae > Nyctereutes > Nyctereutes procyonoides. Next base: position 76,465,562 of record NW_026575126.1, read on the forward strand.
CTCAAGAACTGTGCATTGCAGTGTTTGAATTATGAATCAATTAAAAAATAAAAATCTGTTAGTACAGGCCAAGATGAAAAGAAAGCTGGGGGAAATGAGGAAAAAATATAACAAAACTAAAACCCACCAGCAGAATTAAAATTCTGCCAAAAACTGAATTTTTCTCACTGCTAATCAAGACCAGTTATACAGGAGCACCTGGGGGGCTCAGTCAGTGACAACCAACTCTTGATTTGGACGCAGGTCATGGTCTCAGGGTCATGAGGGCTCTGCGTTCACTCAGAGTCTGCTTAAGATTCTCTCTCTCCCTCTGCCCCTCTCCCCACTGGCACTCATACACACGAGTTCTCTCTTCTCTCTCTCTCTCTCTTAAAAAAATTATTTAAAAGAAAGAGTGACAAAAAAGACAATTCTTGGAGAAAAAATATATTTGCAAGAAGGATCATCTGGAAATCAAATTAAGAAAAAAGATAAGCTAAGTTAGAAATCACAAAGATGATATATTTACAGAATTAAAAGACAGTAAGATATAAAGAACAAGCAGAAATTTATATTAATGCTTCTGAAATCCAAAAGAAATGGATAATTTCTAGAAACAAAACCAAATTGACTAAATAAAAGGATCACTTGAGTAGGTTAGTGAATATGATATAAACCAAATACCACCCCAAACTGTTTTGTGTTTACATGATTTTACAGGAATGTGTTCAAATATTCAAAACTGATCATTTTATATACTGCAAAGAAAGATGGAAAACTCCCAAGAACCTTCCTAAGTTCAGCAAAACTCTGATGCAAAAACCTGCCAAATGTAAAGAGAAGGCAACAGATCAATTATTTTTTATGAATGTACAAGCAAAACTTCAATAAAAAGTAAAACACAGCTAGACGAACACAACAGGATATTGAGAGAGAAATTCATTTTAAGTAAGGAGGACTCATCCCTGAACTGCAGGAGTTTTTTTAATTTAGTAAATCCAATTAAATAATATATATCATTGACAGGCAAAATAATAAAAACTATATGATGACCTCAGTGATGCCAAAGACTTACTTAATAGCCATTGCTGATTTAAAGATAAAAAGGTAAACCAAGAATAGGATATCACCTTGCCTTAGTAAGTAATATCATCTCAAACAGCAATCGAGGCCATTTGCAAATTTAAGTTTAAACTCAAGGGACGTTTCCATTAAAAACAGAAACAAGGAAAAAAATGTCTGCATTTTTTTATCTGATGGCTATACCCACTGAAATAAGGCAGAAATGGGGAAAAAACAAAACAAAACAAAACAAAAACAAGGACCTCCATTTGGTGCAGATCAGGGAATTAATTTCAGGGAGCAGTTTTTATAGGGATACCAAGCATACTGAGATCACGAGAGACACCTACTCGGCTTTCTCTTCAATTTTCCTGGGTTCCTGAATAATAACCTGCTTATAATTACCTCACATGACCCCATTCTCAGCTTGTGCTGGAAGGGGATCCAGCTGCTGTCCTGCACTCATCTCTGCTGGCACCAAGTCAGCCCTGGACAAGCTGGATCCGCCTCTCCTCTGAAAACCAAGAGACCTGTGAGTGAACGTGGTGGTTCAAAAGTCACTAGCAATTGTCTCAAAACTCAGCAACTGCTGCATTGTCGAACAGATTTACCAAAGAATGTTTGGGAAGCATCCGGTTTATTTCCCCAACAACACTGAGAGGATGTCACCTCGTCCAACTTGGAAAAGATTACACAGACATGAGAAAGCATGGTTACAGAGATAAAAATCCAGTGATCACTGGAAAGCCTCGAAGTTGTGAAGAAGAAAAGATATATATGTACATATCTCTTGATATAAATATACCATATATCATATGTATATGTATACACAAACACACATATACAAATGAAATACAGAATATGGAAGAAAAAGATCGAGAAGGGACATCTATAAGGAGGAAATGTGAAGATCACAGCCCAGGATCTAACCTGCACATGAGGCTAGAAAGAAAGACTAACATCTATGGAGCAAAAAACAGAAAACAAAAGGGTCAAGAACAAATGTTTCCTAAGGAAAAAAAACTCCATCTAAACATGGAGTTTAGAATCCATTTTTTTTTATTTAAAGAAAAACAAAAACAAAAACAAAAACATGGAGAGTGTATATCACATCACAAGGAGCCAAATGGGAGAAGATATTTGTAAATCACATATCTGATAAGTGATTAATATCCAAAATATAAAAAGAACTCATGCAACTCAACAGCAAAAACTCAAACAATCCAATTTAAAAATGAGCCAAGGATCTTAATAGACATTTTTTTTTTCAAACAAGACCTACAGATTGCCAACAAGTACAAGAAAAGGTGCTCAACATCTCTAATTGTCAGGGGAATGCAAATCAAAACCACAGTGAGGCAGCACTTCACACCTGCTAGGATGGCTATTACCAACAAAATAACAAGCCTTGGTGAGGATGTGAAGCAAAGGAACCTTGATGCACAGTTAGTGGGGTTCTAAATAGTGCAGCCACTATGGAAAACAGTATGGAGTTTCCTCAAAAAATTTAAAATAGAGTTCCCCTATGATTCAGCAATCTCATGTCTGGGTATTTATCTGAAGAAAATAAAAACACTAACTTGAGGAGATATGCACCCCCCATGTTCACTGAAGCATTATGTACAACAGTCAAGACATGGAAACAACCCAAATGTCCATCCAGATGGATGAATGGGTAAAGAAAACGTGATGTGTGCGTGTGGATGGATGGATGGAGGAATGCACAGATTGACAGGAAGCTAGATAAATAGATAGACAGATAGATAAATTGACTGATCTATTGATCAATCTATCCAGATAACAGACTGGTAGTTGCCAAAAGTGGGGGATGGGGAACTGGGTGAAATAGGTGAAGGATATACACTTTCAGTTATAAAATAATTAAGGCATGAGGATATAATGTACAGCATGATGACTACAGTTAATAATACTGTATTATATAATTCAAAGTCTCTAAGAGAGCAGCTTTTAAAAGTTAAAAGTTCTGATCATAAGAAAATAAAATTGTAACTATGTATGGTAAGGGATGTTAACTAGATCTATTGTGGTGATCATTTCACAACATATACAAATATTAAGTCATTATGTTGACGTACAAAATTCATATAATGTATGTCAGATATATCTCAATTTTAAAAACCCATGTAATTTAAAAAGACAAATGAAATAGTATGCATGGAAATGAGTAAAACACAAAATCACAGAATTAAGACTCAACGTAAAAATTCTGAAACGATAGGTGAAGGTTGTCCATAAAAAGACTCTCGAATAATTTTTTTATGGATTTTATTTTATTTATTCATTAGAGGCACAGAGAGAGAGAGGCAGAGACCCAGGCAGAGGGAGAAGCAGGCTCCCTGCGGGGAGCCCAGTGTGGGACTTGATCCTAGGACCCCGGGATCACGACCCGAGTTGAAGGTGGACACTCAACCACTGAGCCACCCATGTGGCCAGCTCTCAGATTAATTAAAAATTAAAACAGCATGGCATGTGTTGTGTAAAAGTTTCACACAGAAAGGGCAGGCGTGCACCAGACTGTGTTCCTCAAAGAAGTTGTGTAACAGTGAATGTCCTCCAGTGACCGTACTTAACAATACATGTTACACAAACATGAGTGAAAACATTATGTGGCAAAAATCTACAGAAAGCAAAAGTATAATTCAAAAGCATTTAAAGACCTTTTACGTTGATAAAAGATAAAATCTACCATGAGGGTAGACAGAGTATTGAAAATTAAAATACAAATTGTTGGAGGTAGGGACGCCTGGGTGGCTCAGTGGTTGAGCATCAACCTTTGGCTCAGGTCGTGATCCTGGGGTCCTGGGATCGAGTCCCACATGGGGCTCCCTGAGAGGAGGCTGCTTCTCCCTCCGCCTGTGTCTCTGCCTCTCTCTGTGGCTCTCATGAACAAATAAATAAAATCTTTAAGGAAAAAAAAAATTGGGGAGATAAACCAAGGAAGTAAGGTAACAGCAGTGGGAGATTTCAACACATCAAAGTAACTTAGATAAGATAACCAAAAATACAGGTGCAGGAGATACAGGTAATATAAAGATAACATCTCTATGCATATACAAAAGCTTTATACCCTAGAAGCAATACCATCACAAAAGTGCATATTCTCAGTTACAAAGAAAATGCTCCCAAATAGCAGGTCATATTTATTTCCCACAATGCAATAAAGAGAGAACACTTAAATGTAAACTTAAAATTCTAGTGACTTGGGTATTATAAAATATCCAAAAAATCTGCCAAGAAGGAGTAGGAATGAAACTATATGATAAAAGATTGTAAAGCAAATTGTAAAAAAAAAAAAAAAAAAAAAAAGTGAAACGATAAAACTACCAAGACACAGAGATGTTACTAAAGGTCTTCTCAGTGGCAAATTTCCTGTCTTAGTTGCCTTAATTATTAAAGAACAAAAAAGTTAAGATAAAACAAGCAATTTACTGACGTTGCTGGAAATGGCAGCGAGTAAGCAAAAAAGGAAAAAACACACAGAAAAAGAAGACAAAACCCCAAACATCATAGAATTAAAACTAAAGAAAGGGAACAATGAGTCGCCGTAACAGTGAAAGCTCCCCCTCATCATTCTCTGGTCCACCATGCAGGCAGAGTGCTACACTGCAAAGCCCAGAGGGACCAAGCTAGTCCACCCAAAGGGGGCAGGCATGTGTGAGACAATAAGGAATGGTGGAGACTGTGGCATTTGCCCTGCCCAGAGGGGACAGCTATTCAAGTCCACCAAATTCTTGCAGTGAAGGATTTCAGGTCTAGTCTTGTTAAATTCTCCATGATTTTAAGAGGAGAGAGAAGTGCATATTTTTAATATGAGATTTTCTGCTCTATAAAATGATGTGTGAGCCCAATAAAACAGAGCTGTAAGCTGTATTTGGCTGGTAAGGCAGCAAGTATGCAACTTCCGATTTAGACTACTTACTTGGGCTCGAATCCACTTTGGTAATTTATATTTTCCAGAAAAATCTCCATTTCATATAGATGTTCAAATGTAGTTTTACAAAATTATATCAAGTATTCTTTTTAAAATCTCCCATATTTTTTCATTTCCAGTTTATTCCAATGGCAGCTCTATTTAATTCTTCATTAAATATGCTATATTTGTCAATTTATTGCATTTTTTCCCCAAGAGTCAACTCTTGGAATTATTCATTAAGTTGAAAAGTTGTGAGTTTTTAATTTTTAGACTCCAAGTGGGTGGGATACTTATTCAAGCTTTTATTAATTTCTGGTTTATTGCATTATAGCCAAAGGTTGTGCCTGTAATGTTTGTCTTCTGGAATCTAGCTAGGTTGTCCTGTGGTGTAATACATAACTAGGTTTTGTTAATGTTCCAGAACTACTCAAAAAAGGAGGATATTCTTCTATTTGGAGCACAAAATTTGTATTACACAGACACACCTACACATACTCACATACACACACATTGAATTCATTCAAATTGTTACTTAGTTTTATCTACTTGATCAGTCTGAAAGGAATGTGTAAAATCTCCAGGACAATTGTTTCTGCCCCTGTTTTTAGAATTTCTAAAAGTTTTTCCTGAGATAAAAAATTTTGCAATGAATGTAACATTCTAATAAAAAAGAAAAGAAAAAAAGCCCCAAGTCCTTAGATCATCATGAGTGTTGTTCAGCAAGTACTTCCAGTTCATTCCCTCTGGGCATGTAGTTGGATTCTACTTCCCAACACCCCCTGATGTTAGGCACCACTGTAGGAGTTGCTTTAGCCAATGAGAAGGGGAACAGAAGTGACCAGAAACTTCAAGCATCACTATGTGGTCCACTGGGTTTCTTTCCCTTGCTACAGCTACCATGGAAACACAGACAGAAGCCTCTGCCAGGACTCCTGAGTGAAGATGACAAAGAGGAAACACCCAGCCCACACAATGGACATATTCCATTAGTGAGAACTTCTATTTTGTTCTCACATGAAGTCACTGATATTTGGGGAAATTATTTATCATGGCAGCATCGGGGCACCTGAGTGGCTCAGTGGTTAAGCATCTACCTTCGGCTCAGGTCCTGATCCCGGGTCCTGGGATCAAGTCCCACATCAGGCTCCCTGTGGGGAACCTGCTTCTCCCTCTGCCTATGTCTCTGCCTCTCTCTGTGTGTCTCTCATGAATAAATAGCAAAATCTTTAAAAAAAATTATTATGGCAGCATAAATTAGCTTCTCCTTACTGAAACAGATTCTGCCCTCCCTCCCCCCAAAAAACAGGCCATCCACAAAACGAAAAATCCAATCAACATATGGAAAATACATCATCTCCCTTATGAGGTAAAAAAGAGCAAAATGAGCCACCATTTTTCCTCAATCATATTAGCAATGACTTGTTAAATACTACTGGGTAGTGGTCAGGGTGTTCTGAGACAGGCCCTCTCACATATTCCCTTTGGTAAACTTGCCTGAGAGAAATGTTATTCAGGCATGAAGGATTGTACGCAGGTTCTTATGCTCCACATAATACTCTTGTTCTAGGAATCCAGCCTGGTTCCTGTTTTCATGATACAATGTGTGGTACCAGGAGGAAACAACCTTCCTAAGTGATTTGCTTATCTCTATTCTTTAAGTATAGAAGCACTAACCTTCTTGCCAGTGAAAAATGGGATACTGGTATCCTTGGCATGACTGGCATCATAATTAAATATTATCTGTGGTTTCTTTTGGATAAAACAATTATTGAAAGCAAGGTTCCTGAAGACCCATATAACTCCTATGTTTAACCTTTGCAGTAGCAATGATGACTACAAGGGCTGTGGGATGGATAGCTGCTTCTTAGTGCCCTGGAAAGAAAAAACAAGGGGTGCCTGGGTGGCTCAGTCAGTTAAATGTCTGCCCTCAGCTCAGGTAATGATCCTGGGGTCCTGGGATCAAGCCCCATGGTGGGCTCCCTGCTCAGAGGGAGGAGTCTGCTTCTCCCTCTCCCTCTGCATTCCCCCTCTCCACTCTCTTTCTCTATTCCTCATATAAATAAATAAAATCTTTTAAAAACAGAAAGAAAGAAAAAGAAAGAAAGAACGAACAAACAAGCTCAGGACTTGAAACTCTCAGCTCTGGTCACAGTCAGAGAACAAGGGTGCTTCCAGGGTGGTCCCCCCAAATAATCATTCACTTCATACAATGTAAGGAGGGCCCCAAGTTTAACTATGTGGTCTGCAGAGTTATAAGCTGAGGTCACAGACTCCCCAGATCTCTGATGTAAGATTCAGGGCACTGATTGGAAAGGAGTGGGACCTATGACTTGGAATGGGGACCTCTGGATGGATTCAGAAAACAGAATGGCCGAGTCTCCCTCTCGTCCTCTCTAGTATCTCCCTGAGGTCAGCCAAGACCAGCTTGAAGACCTGGAAGAAACAGCTGAGGCAGCTTCCTTGAAAGGGGTTGCCTATTTTCAAGATCTACTCCCACCACATTTTTCTGCCTTTATACCTATGATTATGATCAAATCAGCACACTCCAGGACTTTCAAGTCTGCTATGGGAGCATACAGAGAGGTGAGATGCTGCGGACTTCTATCAGTATAACCCCAGGGGACAGGTGTAGCCATGGACTCCAGGATGTTAAAACAAGGGAGAGAGAATATAATGTCGGCTGAGGAGGCTCTTACTGAAATGGGTACTCACACCAGAAATTGTTTTGATTACATTGGCTTGAGTACCTAGAAGTGATTCCAACAGTTCAGTCTTAGCTGAAACTTGGATTTCAGTGGCCAGCTGTCAGTAAGATTAAGATGGTAGACTTTTCCTGGGTTAACACAGAAGAAGGAATTGCTTACGGAGATAGGAACATTGGAGTCAATTTTTCACAAACATCCACCACCACTATAGATCCCAAGAAGACCTAAAGAGGATTCCCCTCAGAAAGCAACGAGAACCCCAAAGATACCATCTTCAATCACAGACTCTGTTCTAGGGTCAGGCGTGACTCATACAAGTGTAACCTGAGGAGTGGCTAGAGTTTATCACCCAGCCAAAGGTGACAGTTTGGAGCAATAATTGGCAACCAAAATATTCACATAGAGGTTTACAATGCGTAGGTGATGTCATGACTCAAGTTGCTATGTGTTCTGTTCAGTCACTGCTTCAATGCCCTTTTGTCACCCTAAGAGGCCTATACCTACTAAAATCACAAAAAGACTAATGTATCTACAAGACAGGTGATTAAGATCTTGGATTCAGGGCACCTGGGTGGCTCAGCGGTTGAGCATCTGCCCTAAGCTCAGGGTGTGATCCCAGGGTCCTGGGATGGAGTGCTACATTGGGCTCCCCCCAGGGAGCCTGGTTCTTCCTCTGCCTGCATCTCTGCCCTTCTCTGTGCCTCTCATGAATAAATAAATAAAATCTTAAAAAAAAAAAAAAAGAAAAGAAAAAAGATCTTGGATTCATAAGGCTCTTACTAGCAGCGTGTACTAGGCAAATAACTTGAAATCTCTGTAGTTCATTTTTCTCACCTACAAAATGAAAATCATATACTTAGTAGTGATGGCTGATATGAGGACAAAAATAAAGTGCCTAGAACACTGTGAGGCCCATGGTGAGGACACTGCATGTGTTAGGGAGTATTACTGCTCTTCTGCGTTACTGGGGGCCTGGTGAACACTGCATAAGTGTTGGTCATTATTATTACCCCATTAACACTTAGCACAGCCAGATCATAGTAAACTCAACAATAATCCACTAACGGAGTGAAATATACAATAGTTTTATGCTTATTTATCCTTATTCACAAATGCAAATCGTTTGGACATACCCCTGTAGCCGACCTCCAGCGGGCTTGGGCTTGGTGAATTTCAAATCCCTGCAGGCTGAGTTTCTGGGAGGACACGAGTGTGGGGCTGCGCTCCAGGAACACGGCTGGGTTGACTTCCTCTTTCTCAAAGTGTCCCCTAGACGAGCACTCCGCAAAACTTCCTGAGTCTCTGAACCACCTAGGGCATTTACCTCTTACTCAGATCTCCTTGCTCAGACAAATATGCACAGGCTTGAGGATTTCTCTGGAGCTTTAGATTTTTCTTTCAGCCAGAGGTCCCCCGGTTACATCGGTGACCGCACCTCTGCCCATAGCTTGATGAGACTGTTAGGGGCTGCAGGCTGCTGCGCCCGCCCTGCGCTTTCTGATTCTAAGGTCTGTTCCATTTGTTTATTTAAACACGCCCCCCTGGTGTCTTCTGATGTGCGCCAGGTTTGAGACCCTCCGCTTTTCCTAAAAAGCCCCAACTGCTTCCACCTCGCACCAGGAGGTACCACTTCATGCAGCCTGTGGGCAAGCATCTCCCCATACACAGAAAAGGAGGGCGCATTCCTGCTCCCCAAAAAGACCCACGCCAGTCCCGGACGCGGCTGAATGTGAGGTAGGGATGAGCGCACGTCCGAATCAAGCTTGTGCTTTCTGTCTTCTAGGAGCTCAGGAAGGCCAACAGGGAGGTCCCGATCATGACGACTCAGCAAAGGCTATGCCTGTAACAAACACGAGGCCGGGACAGGGAAGACATGGACGTGCAGGCCCACAGCAGGGCCGCGGCTCGCTCTCCCGGGGGACCCGGCCACGATTTTGTGCTCTGCGATCCGGGGGGCCTGTCTCAAAGTGAAGCCAAAAGTGAATCTTGCCAACCATGGAAATCAGCAAATTCACACACAGTGGCCACCAAATAAATCCTTTTAAAATCAAACTAAACGGAGTCAAATTCACTATCCAGAGAAGGGCTTAAAAACAAACCACAAACCTGTTAAGACACAGGATGTCCTTTGGAAATGGCACATTTGCTGGAATTTCACGAGATTCTGCACCTTTGAGGGGCAGAAAGAAATCCAAGGAGGAAGAAGGCAAGGTCTGCCTTTGTTTCAAAGAGGGACTCCTGGTGGGTAAGTGGGAGCCCGAGGGAAGCTTGCAGGGAGGGAGGCTGGCAATAGCACTTGCCAGGGGGGCCCTAGCAAAGGCCACAGGCTGCTGAGAATGTCTCCTGGTTTCACTGTTTCGGGAAACTATTTGCAAAGCTAGCTGGATTCATTCCAGATGGCCCCAGTGGTGTGGTTGGGGAAACTATTAAAAGTTGGAAAAGAGCCAAAAATAGCCATTGGGTCTTGAAGATACCTGGTGAAGGAGGCTGGACGCTCCGAGGGGCGCCCCAGAGCTGCCGTGGGAAACACGTAGGCGAGGGGAGGCCACAGGGAGGCCCCAGGGAGGCCACGGGGGCCACAGTCCTTTGAGAGCAGCCTTTCTCATCCTGCTTCTACAAAAGATGTCAGCTTCACAGACACTTTTTCTGACTATTTTGTTAATTCTTCCCACGATGGGACATAACCAGTACTGAGATGCTCCGGAATAAAGTCCACTCCCCACAAGCCTGATTGACAGGACTGCAGGCTTCCAGATTCTGGGCTGAGGGAGAGATCCAGGCAAACAGCACCCAGGAAAGGTGAATCCTGACTCCCAACTGGTGTTAGGGCAAAATTCACCTGAGCGGCAGAGGCCGGAAAAGGGGAGAAGAACCCCAAGCACCAGCGGGTGTGCAATTGAGTTAAAAGTTACAAGAAAGAACTCTTGCAGTCAAGAGATGATGAGGAAGCAACAGGCATAGGGCACACGTTCTGGTTTTCTGCTTATTTAACTGGAAGCAGATCTGCCCATAGAGTGCACATGCGTGTGTGCACGCACACGCACAGAGTCCCAGCACTCAAGGCAAACTGGCCACAGGCCAAGAGAGCCATCCCAGACCCTCCAGCTGCCTCCCATTGTGTCCTCTGGAAAACCAGCTCTACACACAGACTGTAACTGTCTGGCTCCTGCGGGCTCCATGTCCAGGAAATCCCGCCGAGCTCCCTAATCCAGGGAGGTTACTATTACATGCTCAGCCGGCCAGGCACCCCACTCCCAAGGAACCACCTAATGAAAGCCTCATGTGTCAACTTCAGTTGCACAGACACACTCAGGCTATTCCAGCTGGGCCTCATGCCGAAGATATGACCTCACCGTCGGGCAAACCAATAGGGACCCCAGAAAGAGCAGATCGGTGTGTGGGCCAGACCTGCTCCTAATCACAGCCAGCTGGGATGGATGGAGGCACCACCACCTCTCCCGCTGCCCCTGGACACCAGGGTCTGTGGGCCCGGGGGCACCGTAATCTTACAGCTAAGAATCACAAGCTCCAGCCCAAACACCCCATTTTAGGGGCAGCACTCCCCTAAAATTTCTGCCATTCCACAAGTTTCATGCTGAAGAATAGCTTAATTCAGTAAGGCCAAATCTCTGTGGAGAACTCCCAGCTACAGAAGCTAGAAAGGAAGGATATAATTAGGACTTTTTTTTTTTTTTAACAGAAGCTCAAAAGATCCATTAAGTGAAAGACACTGAGACACAGTCCATCCGTATCTGGGATGCAGTACCCTAAAAATCCCACTTACCAGCAACACTGACTGAACTCTTAAAAGACACACACTTCAGCCCCAGACTGGGCATCTCTCACTTAGCAATTTTTACACTTTGGCAATTAATAAACCAACCGGGTAGGCAATTCCTTCTACCTACATCACAGCTGTCTTCACGCGTTCGGTATTAAACCTTCTGTAGACAAAAAAGCCAAACCTCAAAGAAGCTGCACTTCAAAAGTAAAGAAATGTGTTTTCACCTGATGGTATCACCATCAGGTGAAGCAGCCAATGACCTCAATTTTTTTTTTTTTAAACTGGAGGTTTTTGTTAAAGGAACTATGAGAAGTTGTCTACAAGAAAATTGCCAAGTCCTTTTAAGTTCTGGTAAATTCTGCCTTTGGCATGGGTAGCTGAGTATGATAAGTTGTAAATAAGTTGGTGGAACTTGGAAGCTCTTAAACTGAATCCTATATGGATGAAGCTTTGCCTGAGTCCTGCTGGGTCCCTTGGACACACAAGATCCCCAAGACCCCAGGGATTCAGGGAAGATGTCCAACAACATAAAAACTCCGGTGAGCTGAAGTCCAATGAGTAAATACACAAAGCACTAGGTTTGACCTTAATGAAGACCCTTCGATTTCATAGGAATAACTCACACACAAAGGACTGACTCATTTTCATTGAATTTTGCTAATTCTATTTGCTTGTAGTCCATTTGACTAGATTTTGCCATAGGAGTTGTGGGCAGAGAATCAAAAGCACAGAATCTTTGTCCCATAAACGGAAGTATAGATTAAGATTTCTATTCTTTTAAGGAGGAAACTTTTTCTGGAAATGTGTCTCAGAAATGATGATGGGGGTCAATAGAAAACAGATTTTGCTACACGATATGTGCTTTGCTCCAGCTTTTCAGAAATATCTAAAGCAAGCAGCTAAATATAAAGCAAGGTCAAATCAGGCCTGCAAAGACACCGGTGAGTCACAATCAATCAGTGGTAAAGACAAGGCTGGGGCTGAACACCCCTGATGAAACATCTCTTTCCTGAACCAGAAAATAAATGCCCACAGCTGCACTTGGTGGTTGATGCTGGAGTTCATTCACCATATGGTCGCCCTTGTTATCATCCTTCCAGCAATTCCAGCAAGATAACAGGAGAAAGCTGTGTCTTCCAATCAGCTGCAGGCCAAGCAAACATCTCCCTACCAGGGTCTCTCCTCCAAGGGACTTCCTGACTATGCCCTGCTTCCTGTTTTTCACTTGTATACTTCATGCTCTACCTGAAAGTCCTAATGCCCACCACTCTGGACCCCTTAGGCCTGGGATCAAGCTGCTCTTTGGAGGGAGAGAGGGTGTGTTGAAAAAAACAAAAATAAGGGTTTTTTTCTTGGATCTTCAGCCAGGGCAAAATCTAAACGTCAGGAGGGTCACAGCTGATTTGGAGCAGCCTCAAGGTTTTGGAGCAGGAAAGAATCTGAAAGAGGTAATGTGTCACTTTCTAGAATTTTTTAAAACACAGTGAAACCCTCTTCCCCAGCAAGGTTGTATACAGAAACCCAGTAAGTAAATCACAGAGCGGAGAAGCTGTTATTATACCCATACAATGGCATATGATTTGGCCATAAAAAAAAACAAAGTACAAATACATGCTAGAATAGGGATAAATCTTGCAAACATTATGCTGAGTAAAAGCAGCCAGTCACAAAGGACCACACAGCGTAGGATTCCATTGATATGAAATGTCTAGAGAGACAGATAGTAGATTAGTGGTTGCCTAGGGCTGGGGGGTACAGAGATGAGAGGGGGCAGCTCAAAGGTAGAGTTTCTTTTTGAAGTGGTGACAGTGCTCTAAAATTGATTATGGTGTTGGGTCCCCAAATCTGTGAATACACTAAAAGCCGATGAATCGCACAGTTTAAATGGGTGAGTTTAGGGGATGTGGATTCTACCTCTGTGAAGCTATTTAAAAGGGAGGGAGGGCAGGTGGTAAGATCTGTCCTGGCTGTTCCGCCGGTCAGCCCGCCTTCCTCACCCTCCTCCCTCGGCGGCCCCAGAACCACCCCTGCAGGCCCCTGGGACTGCATGGAGTGTTGTTTGAAAAACCCTGAGCCAGCCCTCATATGTAAACCAACACATGAAACCAAGCTTTTGGGGTCCAAGTGCAAGACCTTTTAAAACCAAGGTGTCGCCGATGAGCCTTGCTCATCTCAGGGGGCACGCCGTGTACCCCGAGCTCACCGTCCATGTCCAGGCGCTGCATGATGATGGCCAGCTCCACCTCGCTCGGCATGTACCCCAAAGAGCGCATGGCCATTCCCAGCTCCTGCTTGGAGATGAAGCCATTCCCGTCTCGGTCCAGAACCCGAAAGGCCTCTCGAATCTCTAGGGGAAAGCAAAGAAAGTCCGGTGGTCACATGGCTTGGTCTTTTGCATTGAATTTATTGGTGATCCTATACTGAACACTCCTCACTGCTTTACAAATACTAATAGGTCAAAACCCTTTAAGCAGATAAAAGAGTGACCACAAGAGGAACAAAAGGAAAGAAAGGGGGAGGAAAGGGAAAAAAGGCAGAGCAAAGAGCAAAGGAAATGAGAAATAAGGAAAGGAAGGGAAAGGAGAAAAGAAAACCACCCCTGAGCATCCTAAAACAGCACGGTCAGCGCACAATTTGACAGTGGTCCCAGCGGAGACCCATGTTCGCCGAGGACACTTCCTGAGCAGGAGCAAGCAGGTTTCAGCTGTGAGGACAGAGCTGCCCCTTGGGCCCTTCGTCCCCCGGAAAGGAGCACACAGTTCCCCTCTGCAGACTCATATCTCAGCTCCCTGCTGCTGTTGGAGCTGCGCAGAAGGCTTTTTTAACCTAGTAGGAAGATGGGAGTTACGTATCCTGCTGTTTTTATTTCATCCTCTAATTTACAGCTGTTTTGCGGCTATAAACAACCTCAGATCGATAAGAGTGTCATAAAAGCTCAAAAGGCATCTTTAATCACATTCCAGGCCGGCAGTGGATTTGACTCTGCTATCAATAAGGCCATTCCCCTCGGCAGGGGATCACCCATCCTCTGACCTCAACCTGGGTCGTTCTGCATTCTCCCTCCAGAGTCCCCGAGGCCCGTCAGTTCTAGGTTGGCCGAGCATTTCCTAACACATCACACAGCCACAAGACGCGGCGTGGGGAATTCGAGATCAGAGTCTGAAGATGACAGGTTCATCAATGCTATCTGAGCACCAGATGTGGCTAGCTTTGACTTTTCATCAATAAACCCGGTGCAAGCTCAGGTTGCCAACACTCATCATGCTACTCAACAAGTATTGACTGTATGTACCTGAGGAGCAAAGAGTAATTCCCTCGGAGAACCAACAACAATCCGTTGGGCCTCACAGTTCTCCTCCAGAGCCCTACATTCCAGTTGGGAAGGAAGGACAGGAACTCTGGAAACTCATACAAGACACTGGCCCTAACCCATTTACCTACTGCTTCTTGAAATATCTATGTCCCAGTAAACACCTTAAACCACTCCCTGACCCAAACAAGCTTTGTCCCTTCCCATTTGATTTCCTGGGGCTGCTGTGACAAATCACTGCAAACGCTGTAACTTAAAACAACAGAAATGTATTCTCTCACAATCTGGAAGCAAAAGTACGAAATCAGGGTCACTGGCCCAAAATCAAGGTGGGGACAGAGCTGTGCTCTCCTAGGGCAAGAATCTGTCCCTTGCCTCTTCCAGCTTTCGTGGCTGCCGGCATTTCGTGGCTTGTGGCCAGGTCATGCCAGTCTCTGCCTTTGTGGCCACATCGCCTTTTCCTCGTTTGTCTGTGATCTTCCTCCCACTTATAAGGACACTTGTGATGGCATTTAGGACCCACCCAGATAATCCTAGATAAGTTCTCCATCTCAGGACCCTCAACATAATACCTGCAAAAGCCTTTTTTTTCCAAGGAAATATTTACAGTTTCCAAGAATGAGGACCTGATATTTCTGGGGCCCAGTTTTCAGACTGCTGCAGTATCCCATCCAGGGCTCCCACCCAAAACACCTTGCTTTCCTTTACCTGCCTGAATCCTGTCATCCTTCAAGGCTGAGAGTTAGGGACTGTGCAGTCCACAAAAAATGTCTTTGCCCACCCTGGCCAATGTTCTCTCCCTTTCTGCTACAGTTTGGTGGGTCATTCATTCCTTTCACAGGACATCAGCCTGTCCCATCTAAAGATAACGATGATTTGGTGCAGAAATCACAGTCTTTCTTCATCGGCTTCGTTCCTGTTTGTACTCCTACCCACACTCTGAAGGATGGGTTTGAGTAAGGATCACATATTAGTAGCAAATTTGCTATCAATACTAATTTTGCACGCTGCATGCTTTCTGAGACTAAGTGTGGGCTCCAGCAGACAGAAGACCAGGCTGTGAGCCGGGACCCTAGGCTCCTGGCCAGGCGCATTAGCTAATTAGGTCCACGGCCAAACCCTGAGGCCTCGGATTGTTCATGTGTAAAATGAGCTGGGTTGGCCACGAGGATCCCTACAGTCCTTCCAGACTTTTTCTGGGGATCTGTGGACATTGTTAAAGTGTTTAAGAGAAGAACAGGAAGCCTGTGTTCTCTTTCATACCCTATTAATCTACTGTTCAAACACCCCTCTTTTTTCCATTGAGGATAAAGAAAAAAATTTCAGTCTGGTCCAAATTCTGAATCAAGGGGTTTGTCTGCACTTTCAGGCTTTTCTCACCAATGAAACATGCCCAACACTCCCTAAGGCGGCCATATGTTTTCCTACCAAGTCCCAGGTGGCCCGGAAAGAACTTAGAGCCACTGCTCTGCTTGAGGTCAGGGCACACAGCACTCAAGGACAGTGGGGTGGAGACCACAGCCTCCATGACCGGAACCCAGATGCCGAGGGCAGGAGGATGCAGATGCAGGGTCCCCTCAGGTGGGAGTCAGCCCACAAGGAAGTCAGTCTGGCCCTGCCCTGAACCGGGACAGGCTTCTCCCTCCGCCTCCATCTCCCCATCTGAAAAATGGGTGGGGTTAGATCTCCTCCTAGCCTCTATAATAGTTTACTTCGGATCCAGCACATACCATGCAACAGGACAAAATGTCAGCTGATGACGGGGCCCAACCTGGAGTCAAAGAGGCCAGGGTCCCAGGTGGGCCATCCGGATGGTCAGCTGCATGCTGAGCTCCGCCCCTTAGTCTCCTTTCCAGAGGCACATTTCAGCTCCCCATCCCTCTGACTCAATCCTGAGCTCCCCAGCTGTTACGATCACTCTGACTGGACGATCCCTTGTCGACATGGTGACAGGCTCATTCCTGTGAACCCCCTGCATGCCCTAGATCCACAAATGAACAAGCCTGTATCCTTACAGTGGATACTCCAGAGACCTGATCAAGGATCTTCGTGAACTTGGACTGTATGGGCATGCCCCCCGGCCCCCACCTCACTACCTGGGCTACTCCGAGGTCACCTCACCCTTGGGCTGCTGGAAGCAGACGGAGAACATCCTGAAACTGCCCTGCCATGAAGGTACGTGCTCCATTAAGGCTTCAAACTCCCATGGTTTGCTGTCTGCAGTGAGTAGTCAGGCCGGCCCTGCTCAAGCCCAAGACAGCACAGCACAGGTACAGATCAACTCAGAGTTCTGTTTTCTGTGGCCCCAGGTAAGTGGGACAAAGCTGTACTTCCCTGTTTGCCCAGAATTTCTGCTCCTGGCTCCCAGGTAGAGTGTGTACGTGTGTGTGCGCATGCACATGCAAACAGAAGCAGACAAAGCCCCCTAATTTCATTTTCTTTCAGAATAACAGATAGAAGGGGTGCCTGGGTGGCTCAGTGGTTGAGCATCCGCCTTTGGCTCGGGGCGTGATTCCGGGGTCCTCGGGGTCAAGTCCCGCATCAGGCTTCTTGCAAGAAGCCTGCTTCTCCCTCTGCCTGTGTCCCTGCCTCTCTGTGTCTCTCATGAATAAATAAATAAAATCTTAAAAAAAAAAAAAGGCAAAATAACAGAAGGGAAAAAAAAGAAAGAAAAAAACACTAGAAATCCATAATAGGAGCCTCTGGGGATTTAATTTTTCCAGGGTAGGGAAGCCCAGGCAAATAAGAAGCTTATTAGAAGGAAATAGGTCTTGCAGCCGGAGACATGTGATGTGTGCCTCATTTTATTTTTATTTTTAATAGCAGAACAGGGTGTGAGAAATATGCCCATAAAACCAGTGGAGAGACGGAAGCAGGCCGGATCCCCCTGCCTATGGCTATAGGCAGCCTGCTGGCAAGACAGAGGGGCCCTGGCCCCTCTCCACGTCCTTGGGAAGTGGCGACCACAGATCAAGTTTTAGGAACAACCCAGTAATGTGGTGTGCTTTTCACTGGAATTTATTCTCTCTCTGGGCTACAGTCCCCAGTGCTTCAGAGTTACATAAGCATGCTGTGCTTTTGGTCTTTAAGTCAATTTCATGCTCAGATCGGGCACCAGCAAGGCGGTTCCATCACCTCCAAGATTCCTCTGCAGGCTGCAGAAGGGGCAACGGCGATGGTGATGAGAGCCTGCCTAGCTGCCATTTTGTGGAGCATGAAAGGAAGCATCGTGAGACACACCTTCCGACAACAGGAGTCCACACACTGCATATGGAATCTCCCAGAACCAAAGTCTGCATTCCCACAGGGGTCTGCACCTCTCCTCCCTGATGTTCTGGAGCCAAGCAAGGCCTGGACTAGAAATCAAAATGCTCTAGGTTCCCAGGAGATCAACTTCTCACTACACCAGCAAGTGTGTTTTCTTAAAACTATCAAAGCCACCACCGGTACCACCTGCATCCCAACACAGCACCTCCTAAGTTCCATGACACTCCCTGGGGATATTGTCAGTTTGGCCGGGAACAGTGCCAGAGGCAGGGCTCTCATATAGAACAGGCTTGTCGGGCAGGCCGCTCAGTAAAGGGCGCATCAGATGAAAACCAGACACCAGACACCAGCCAGAGTCAATATTCTTTGCCTAATGTTCTGGCCTTAAAGAATAGTCTGAAACTCACAGTGCTAATTTGCAAACTCCAATCGGTAATGAGGAACAACAGCCTTTCCTATATCAACCCCATTAGATGCGGAATCTGTTTAGTCTCTAAAGAGATGTGTCTTTAGGAAGAATGTGGGTTCTAAGCACAAGAAGCAATGGCTCTATTAACGAGCAAGATGTGTTCTGTTGATACATGTCTTTGAGAAATGGTGGAACTGGAGACATGCAGTTCAGCAAGGCAATTATTGAATACCAACAGAAGTGCACCAGAAAATACAAGATAAGAACCTCCAGATTTTTATTTAGAAGAATTAAGAGGACAGGGACTGAGTCAATGACCAAAGAGATCTAGAAGGACCTCTGCCTTCTCTGTGAAAGACGAATCTTTCGAGATGAGTCATATGGCCATTCATTCAATGAAGAGTTGCTGTTCACTTCTTGTATGCCATATGCTGTGCTAGAACAGTTAGGTAGCAAAAGAAACTTTCCAAGCTATGAGAAACTTATATTCCAGTCTGACCAACAGAGAGGTGACAGGATATTCATACCAGAGAATGACAAGAGCAATAATACAAATCTACACAAAACCCCAAGGATGTCCTTCCATTATGAGAGAGACAACTCTGTGAAAGTTGACACCACAATCTCCTGACAATAAGAGATGAGAGGGAAAAGTGCACCAGGGCAAGACTGCAAAGGGCCTTGGGAGCCGAGCTTTACTCTGCACACTACTGGTTGGCAAATGATGGCCAGTGGCCAAATCTGGCCCACCACCTGCTTTGAAAATAAAGTTTTTTTGGAATGCATCCATGCTTACTCATCTACGCACTGTCTGTGACTCTTGTCTACTGTCTACTGCTTTGGTACTACATGAATAAAATTGAGAAGTTGTGACAGCGATGGTTTGGCCTACAAGGCCTGAAATAGTCATACTTCAGCCTTTTATAGTTAGTTTGTAAACCCCTGCTGTAGGCCATAGGGAGCCCTCAGTGGTTATAAATTAAGAAAGAAAGAGAAGAAAGAAGAACGGAAGAAAGAAAAGAAAAGAAAGAAAAGAAAAAAAAGAAAAGAAAAGAAAAGAAAAGAAAGAAAAAAGAAACCAGACTGATTTTTTTTTAAAGATTTTATTTATTTATTGAGAGAGAGAGAACACAAGCAGGAGGAGGAGCAGAGGGAGGGGGACAAGCAGACTCTGTACTGGGCATGGAATGTGATGCCGGGCTCAATCCCATAACACTGAGATTATGACCTCAGACGAAATCAGGAGTTAGACGTTTAACCGACTGAGCTACCCAGGTGCCCCTGGATCAGACTGCTTTTTAAACTGAGGGTTCTAGCATCTGGTTGGCTAAGAGGTGAAAAGCAGAGCCCTCACCTGGAGGCCTCACCGGAGAGTCTATGAGAAGATGAGGAGTCTGAGCTCAGCAACATGGAGCTGCTGGCAGGGGCCATGTGACTTTTCTTTTTCTTTCAGAGAGGAAAGGGAAGGGGCATTCTGACCACACAGCGTACAGGGCACTGAGAGACACCAGGCAGCCAGATGTGGTGAGCATTTGGAAATAAGGGACTACCTATTGCTGACAGGAATGCTAAGTATACAATCAAAATGGAAAATGGGAACAGAATGACCATAATTGCATATAAAATGCTGGTTTAATCCCAGTGTGAGCTTTAGTGTGAGCAAGCTCCAATTTAATTCTACTCAATCAGTCTGCAAATACAACTAATTGGTTTCAATAATTAGGGAACGCAGGGGTGAGGGCTCCAAGGGCCAGGGGGACGGGGCCCCAAGGAGGATCTTTGTGTGGGGGGAGGAGGGATCAGAAGCGTCCCTGCATTGAATAACACTGACTGGGGGACGGCCACCTAGATGGGGCAGGGTGGGGCTCAGCACTGCTCTGTGTAATGCACTTTATGGAGCCGGATTTTTCTTGGTACTGTCTTCAGGGGGCTAAAGGAGCCTCAAGGCCAGGTTATTTGCTGTGTGAACCCTGACTGCATCCATCTCAACAAGTGCTCTTTCATTATGCTTCTTCCGTAGACTTAGACAGTAATGAACGCTATAGTGGAACACAGGAGAGCCCCAGGACGAGGGGTCCCAGCCCTAGAGGCATTTCTGTATTTCTCTGTTCATTTATCTGTGTAAGTGGAATCATGGTTCACAAAGGAGGCGTAAAAGATATAAGGTTTACTTGAGAAAAAAAGACGATGCCCAGGAGATAGGAGAGAGAAGTTGAAACAGAAAACACCTAGAAATATACAGGAAGGAGATGTGTTGCCTACTGAATTGTTAGGATTTCAAATCCATGTCTTGCAAGCTTGTTTAGGCATAGTTTGTTGTTTGAATTTGTTTTGAGTAACTTATTTTGATGAAATTGTTTTGAAGTTGGATATAGGGACCTTCTTCCTCCAACTCTTATACCTGAAGTCGAGAGGACTGTTGCATCCTTGACACCATGGTAATGGCAATAGTGTCCATCACGCGGTGGACTTTTCCATTTTAAAAATAAAGAGGTGTGACCAGTACCTTGAGAGGATTTGGTCTGGGTGAGGCTACCCTTTGCTGCATCTAAGCGGCTCTCCAAAGATCTTGAGACACTTGCTCCTGCCATTGCCAAGCTACTCTTGCTTGGTGGTGGTGTTTAAACCATGTAACAGTCTCAGGAAGAGAAGGGACATCTGTTTCTGCCTTGGCAAGTCTTCCCCTCATAGGCAGTGGTACAAGCCATGTAACAGTCCCTGGAATAATAAGCTTCAGAGCAGCCTGCCTTACCTGCCAACACACATACCGTCACCTGCTAGCTACATGCCCCAGCAGTGAACACCCTAAGCTGGCACCTGATATCCAGCTCTTAGTTAGAAGGCTGACTCTACTGAGAACCAACTCATAGAAGGGTACACCTCCAACTAAATTTGAACTTTATTTCTTTCATCTCCCCCTTTGCCTGAACGATAGCATAATCAATCTGTTACTAGCTTGAAGTATGCTATCTCTTCATTGGCTTATTAGGAGACATTACCCTGTGTGCTATTAGCTTATAAAATATTATTATTATTATTATTCCCACAGTGAACCTGGTTAAATCAATTACTGACAAAAGCAATCTCAGTCTTGAGCATAACTTGTCCCGAACAAAGCAAGGTGAGCCTTAGGAGAACCTGGAAGGAGGCTGAGAATTGTAGTCAATGCGACAAAGAGGGTTTTCCAGCAAGGGCACAGCATGGGCAAGGGGGCATAAGGGATGCATTCTTTGGGTCCAGGTTCCTGGTTACAGGCAAGGCCCCCTGTTGGGAGGCACTTGCAAAAGGACAGATATAGCTGGCGGTAGTCACCATCCTCCCAGACAGTATAATTGTCTCTGTGATCTAAGGTTAGCATCCAGAGTGGAGTAGGGCTCCTGTACGTTCCCTGGCGCCAGACCTACCCTGAGTCACTGGTAACCCTGGGAGCAGACAAGGGGCTGTGTTGAAAAACTTTGAAGACTCAACACTGAAAGCTCGTGGGCCAGTGATGGGCTGCTCATACTGGATATCTCAGGCCTTTTTCATTACCTCATGGCCCAAAGGCACCTCGAGTTTAAAACCAAAGCCAACTGCTTCCCTCTCCAGCATTCAGAAAGAAAAGCATCTTAGTAACTAACTTACTAGGTGGTGAGATTAGACAAAGACTTAGGATCCCAGGACAGGAAAAATAATCATTTCTTTCCTAAAATTGGGTAGCACCAGGCAGCCATAAAGTTGGAGGCATTTCTAAGGGTTAAGGGCAAGGACAGAGCCCCCAAATTTTACACCTGGGCAGATAAAGCTGAACTGATGTTAGGATGCCCAGGTGCTTAGTGGATAGGTAATTCCCCAACAGTATAAGAACAAAGCAGATTAGACCAGCTGCTAACAATGAAAGGCCATCCCAGCCAGGGGCACCCCATGTGGGACAGAATGTTCCAGGCAGGGTTGGAAGGAAAATCATTAAATTAGATGTGAGTATGTATGAGAGTGAGAATGGCTGGAGGGTCTTCAGACAAAAAGACAGGCTGATGACTGGAGAGAGAGGGAGGGAAGTGTTCTGTCTCGAGGGGTTCTGCACCTGGCCTCTGGGGTCCAAACACCAGAGCTGGACCCGCCCAGGAAGGCAACATTTTGCAGGTTACACATTAATGTATGCTTATGAAAAATGCCCCCAAAATGTATAAAGAAAAGAAATAATATAATTCTCCGGTCAGCAATCACCATGGTTAACATATTAGGAAAAAAAAAATGTATTAGGGCATTTTATTCCAAACTCTTTAGATACAAATATTCTTAATTAAATTTGGATTCTGCACTCTCTATAGCTTTATATATACTTTTTCCATTTAGCATACAATCATTTTGATCTTCTGTGTTATTAGTCTTTAAAAATCATTTCTGGGGGCACCTGGGTGGCTCAGTGGTTGAGCGTCTGTCTGCCTTTGGCTCAGGGCGTCCTGGAGCCCCGGCATCAAGTCCCACATTGGGCTTCCTACATGGAACCTGCTTCTAACCTCTGCTTATGTCTCTGCCTCTCTCTCTCTGTGTCGCTCATGAATAAATAAAAATAAAATAAAAAATAAAACATCATTTCTGATGGCTACATCATGTTCCATAATATGCCTATAGCCCAACTGAGTTCCCCAAACTCCTAGTCTGGGACTTTTAGATCACTTCCACTTTTAAGCAACACTGCCACAGTAGTCTTTGTAGGGAAATTTGCATGTGTTTTGATGATCCCTCCCTTAAGATAATATCTCAGAATGGAAATCCTAGGTCAAAGGGCAGAAACATTTTTTTTTGGGGGGGGGAATGAAACATTTTAATCTGATGGCAGCCCATAATACTGTACAGGGAGCACTCCCAGTTCCAAGAGGTCCCCTCCAGGTTATAGGGAGGTTCTCAAAAATAACTGAATTTGCAAGAGCCTGGCCCCTTGCTCATGGGAGGGAGAGGGAATGGAATGGGCAAACCACTGAGGTCTGCTTCCTCATCACTTGTCACTCATAAATCCAGTTCTGAGCACAGCTCTTGTAATCCACCAGCTCTTCAGGCTGGAACAAGCCAATCTCCTTCTCCGCACTCTCCACAGAATCGCTGCCATGGATAATCTTTCTGCCAACTTGGATGCAAAAGTCCCCACAGATGGTCCAGGTTTGGAGTCCGCAGGGTTGGTCTCCCCGAGCATCACTCGGCCTGTCTTCACCACATTCAGGCCCTCCCACACTATGGCAACCACAGGCCCTGACTGCATGTACTTCACCAGGCCGGCAAAGAATGGAAGGTCCTTCAGGTCAATATAGTGCTCTTTGAGAAGGTCTTCAGAAGCCTGGATTAATTTCATGGCAATGAGGCAGGATACCTTTTGCTCGAAACGCTTGATGATCTCTCCCACGAGGTTGCGCTGGACTCCATCAGGCTTGATGGCAATGAAGGTGCATTCACTGCTGGTCATGGTCCTTTCCAGCTGCTACCGCTGCAACTCCTTCTGGCGCCGCCCGGGCAGGAACATTTTTAAGGCCCTTCATACATATTGCCAAGTTGCCCACCAGTATCCATTTCTACTCATGATACTTGTGACACCAACTGGCAGGGGGCGGACTGGGTTGGGGACCGGGGTCGGGGGGGTCCCACACCAACTAATTCTCCAACTCCTTGGATACCAAGCCAGTGTCCAGTGATTTCATTCACTTTTGGCACTAGCTACTCACAGTTAGTGCACACCCCATGGGTTAGGTCCCACAAGACTCTCCTCACCTCAGACACCAGCTGCCAGTCCATCCGCCCATTCTCTGCCTGTCTGGCTATAAAGTCTGGGGTTCCTCCAAACCCACCATGGATTTGATAATTTGCTAGCATGCCTCACAGAACTCAGGAAAGCTCTTCCCTTACACTTACTGGTTTATTTTAAGGGATCCAACTCAGGAACAGTCACATGGAAGAGATGCCCAAGACAAGGTACGGAAGGGGTGCAGGGGGTGTGAAGTGTCCATACCCTTTCTGGGCACAACCCTCCCAGCACCCCCATGTGTTCACCAGCCCCAGAGCTCTCTGGACATTGTCCTCTACAGTTTTTATGGCGGTTCCATGACGTGAGCATGGCTGAGTACATCACTGGCCACTGATAACAGAACTCAATCTCTAGCCCTCTTCTCTCCCCAGAAGTTGGGGTGGGGCTAAAAGCTCCACCCTCTAATAATACTTTAGTCTTTTTGGCAACCAGCCCCCACCCTGAAACTATCCAAGGACACCAGCCACCGGTCATCTCATTAGCAGAGAAAAGACACTGACCACTGCAGAGGTTCCCAGGGTTTTAGGAGCTCCCACAACCAGGCAAGAAGATCAAATATAATTTCCTATTTTATCACAGTATCACACTCCCCAAAAGGCAGTTATCACCATCCTCCATTTCACACCATTTTTAGGCAGAGAATCCCAATCTCCTATGAGATATACTTTTCAACCAGCTATCACTTAGAGAGGAATCCACTCAAGTTCAAGATCCAGATGTTCATAAACAAGGGTGGCAAGGGGAGGAAGACAATTCAGGTATCGTCTAGAAAGACAAGCAGAAAAAAAAAAGAAAGAAAGAAAGACATGCAGGGTAATCACGGACTTTGAGTAAACCCCACACTCAGCCTGGCCCAAAGGAGGCGCCCAGGAACATGCATGTGCATGCGTGTACACACACACACACACACACACACACACACACTGCCTATACTCAGAGGGGAAGAGGGCTCCCCTGCCAGGAGAAGGAGGGGGGGCGGTGTGGGGAGAGCTGTGCTCCCCACTCCAGACTGGGATGGCGCCTCGGGCAGGGTGCCGGGCAGTTTGTTGCAGGAGGAGCCAGGACATCTCCAGGGCCCAGCAGACGGAACAGCTTCACGGGGACAAGTCTGGTGCCTCTGCACAGAAGGGGACATTTCTCACACAGCAATAAGCACCTTATCAGTGAAAGAGAGGCAAATAGCCCAAAATAGAAAGAAGGCCCCGGATCATTGGGCACATAAGACAATATTGCAAGCAGCAAATCGAGTGGAATTTATCTGTGTACAACATGCTAATCATTAATACAATTAATTTTTCACTAAGTCATGCTGTTCGTGTGCCATGAACGTTAATATCCTGAGATCAGAGACTAATTAACATCTGAGAAAACAAAATCATTTTGTGGATTTAGCACCAATGTGGAAGCCAGAAGAATAAGATCCAAGTTCCAGAAATAAACCAGAAGCAACCTGAGTGGAGAGAAGGAGACGACCTCTCAGGAGTGCCCCGCACCCCCTCCCCTCCCCAGGGGTCTCAGGAATTCTCTTGAGAAAGGAAATATCTGTTCAGCTCACTTCAATCCAACACATTTTTCTTGGGCACCCTCTGTGTGTCAGGCACTGTCCTAGATGCTGAAGACCGTGTCTTGGGAAACCAAAGTAGAAGAGTGGAGAGGCCACCCAACTGGGAAGAGGAGGCATCCACATGGAGCCAAAGGGAAGGGGAGGGAGGGCACCTTAGTGGCTGGAAGTCGGACTTTCTTGGACTCCTGCAGGCTATCATTCTCGACACCGAGTCCTTCTCCTGACCTCTGTCATCTCTCCTAGGCTGGAAAACAGAACATAACTTTACAACAGGAGGCCAACCAATAAGCCCAAGAAAATGTGAGGGACTCTTACTGCTGTTGTTTTCTAATGAGAAAAGGATTATTTTTAAAGGCAGTACAGCTTTGTTTTCATTGTGTCAGTTCACGGAGGGGGTGAAGACTCTGGACAGCCCGGTACACGGGACTCAAGAAAAGCCAGGAAGGAGGCCAGGGTTGAACAGGATGCACAACTCGGTAAAGAGGAGCTCTCAGGAGCCCAGCATACCTCTCCAGCCTGAAATGACAAGGAAGGGAAGAGCATGCCGTGGGCTCCCCCAGAGCAAAAGCTCTACAAAACTATCACACTTGGTTATGAAAACTGATGCCTCATATCCACTCCCTTGCCAGGGAAAGCCAGCAGAGCGCACAGTCTTTTTATTCCAACCCACAGTATGAAACACACTGCACATCATGACAGATGCATAATGTCGCTGTAGTACTTGCAGAAGGTGTGTGTGTGTGTGTGTGTGTGTGTGCGTGCGTGTGTACCAGGTTGAACCATGTAAAATTGCTTTTGTATAGGTAACAAATGATCAACTCCCAGCAATCTCTTCTGGTTCCAACCACTGTGTCACAGCTAACATTGATCACCTGCTCAGTATGTACCAGGCACTGGTCTAAGCACTCTTGGAATATTAGCTCATTTATTCCTCATGACACCTCACGAGGCAGGTTGTGTCATTACCCTTCACCCGAGGCCACGTGGTTGTGTCAGGGCAGTGATCTGAACCCAGGTCTTCCAGCCCCAGAGTCTGCACCTCAAAGCTTCATTTTCTACCTCTTTGAACGCACACTTCCTGAAATAGCACACACCCTTTCAGTGTGGGACATGCTCTGGACATGCTTTCTATTCTATTTCTTTCTTCTTTCTGACGCACGCCCCAGGTCACTAAATGGATCTCACTATGCACAGATGGTTCAGGACCCATACTCGGAGAAGCCCTGACCTGTCCCATGTCTTGGCTTCCCCAGGACAGCCACTGTCTCATTATTATTCTCTGGCACTAAGCACATCACCACATCAGACTCTCACCTAGCAGCCTCCCGAGCTGGTCC
Organism: Nyctereutes procyonoides; assembly: GCF_905146905.1. Classification (NCBI taxonomy): domain Eukaryota; kingdom Metazoa; phylum Chordata; class Mammalia; order Carnivora; family Canidae; genus Nyctereutes; species Nyctereutes procyonoides. Next base: position 76,492,689 of record NW_026575126.1, read on the forward strand.
TAGGCTCTCCCTGTCGCCCCTGAATTGATGTCCATGTCCAGCACGGCTCCAGTATTGGGATTGTCTTGTTTCCCGCTTCTCCACCGAGCAATCCCTGTGCTTGCTGCTTCAAGAAAGGCAGCCAAGTGGGGTGCCAGGGGGCTCAGCAGTTGAACACCTGCCTTCAGCTCAGGTCATGATCCCAGAGTCCGGGGAGTGAGTCCTCCACTGGCTCCCCACAGGGAGTCTGCTTCTCCCTCTGCCTATGTCTCTGCCTCTCTCTGTGTGTCTCTCATGAATAAATAAATAAAATCTTTACCAAAAAAAAAAAAAGGAAGGAAGGAAGGAAGAGAAAGAAAGAAAGAAAGAAAGAAAGAAAGAAAGAGAGAGAGAGAGAGAGAGAGAGAAAGAGAAAGAGAAAGGAAAAAGAGCAGCAGCCAGGTGAAATGGAGATGACATGAGCCCAAGCTCCCCTAGTGAAGGCAAAGCACAGGTGCAGGAGGTGTGGTCCGACACACAGCCATTCGGGGTAGGGCCATAGGGCAGCTCACTCCCACAGCTCCCCGAGTTCCCACACAGCAGTCTTCCCATCAGCTCCTGGCCACATCACTTCCTACTGCATTCAGCTGTCCTGATCACTGATAAAGAGCCTGGATACGAAAGAAATTGCTCTCCACTGCAGGCTGCATAAATATCCCATTATCGATAGGAAGCAATTTATTTGCTTAAAATTGCCAACTCTCTCATTTTGTTTTAACATGCTGGTTCTCTATCAAAATGAGTCTGCACCTCTGAAAAGACTATTTTCAAAGCCTCACAATGGCTCCAGTGTGAAAAATAACACCAAAATCAGCTGAGGCAAACTGATCTCAGCCAGCCCTCCAGTAAGATAAGGGCAGCTCGGAAGAGGTGGGGGGGGGGGGGTGGAGGGTGGGATTGCTTGAGGAATTCTACTCAGAAACTGAATCCTAAGTGAGTCATAAGAGAGTAAGCCAACTATTCCAGAAACACAAGTGCACGCACATGCACACACACACACACACACCCCCCATTCCTGATCACCCCTGAAGAACCTGCGATCCCGTTGGGAGGAAGCCGAGGTGCCACACATGTCCATGTGGACTTCTGGATCACTGAAGTAAACAGCATGATGAAGGCAACATTTCAACCCATGGAGAAAAAGATGGAAGACTTAATTTACAGGGCTGCAATAATCAGTTGAGAACTTGGAACATATTAAGTTACGACTGTACATTACACATCTATCCAAATCTAGTTCTGAAATTTAAAAATGAAGGGAATTAGGGGATCCCTGGGTGGCGCAGTGGTTTGGCGCCTGCCTTTGGCCCAGGGCGTGATCCTGGAGACCCGGGATCGAATCCCACGTCGGGCTCCCGGTGCATGGAGCCTGCTTCTCCCTCTGCCTGTGTCTCTGCCTCTCTCTCTCTCTCTCTCTCTCTCTCTCTCTGTGTGTGTGTGTGCCTATCATAAATAAATAAAATTTTTTAAAAAAATGAAGGGAATTAAAATTATAAATTGGACAACAAAAGAAGGCCAAGTCACCTGGGTGCGGTAGAGTGAGTGAGGGGGGAAAAGAAGGAGGTGGTGACAGGGGAGAGACAAGGGTGGGAAGGCAGATGGTGTAGGGCTTTGGAGGCCACCGTCAGCACTTTGGGCTTTACTCTGAGATGGGAGCCACAGCAGATTGCTGAGCAAAGGAATGCCATGGTCTCATTTGTGTGTTAAAAGGATGCCTCTGCCCAAGGAAGACATACGGATGGCCAACATGCACATAAAAAGGTGCTTAACATCACCAATCACCAAAAAAATGCAAATCAAAACCACAATGAGGTATCACCTCCCACCTGTCAGAATGGCTATTATCATCACCAACACACAAAATAACAAGTGTTGGCGAGGCTGTGGAGTAAAGGAAGCCCCTGCGCACTGTAGGCGGGAGTGTAAATTGGTGAAGCCACTGTGGAAAACAGCATGGAGGTTCCTCAATAAATTAAAAATAGAACTACCATATGATCCAGCAATCCCATTTCTGGGTATTTATCCAAAGAAAATGAAAACACTGACTCAAAAAGATATATGCCCCTCATGTTCACTGCAGCGTTATGCACACCAGCCAAGACACAGAAGCAAGCTAAGTGTCCCATGTATGAGTGAATGGATAACAAAGATGTGGGGTGTATATATGCAATGGAATATTATGCAGCCATAAAAAAGAACGGAATCTTGCCATGTGCAATGACTTAGATGGAACTTGAGGGCCTTATGCTAAGTGAAGCAAGTCACATAGAGACAAATAACATGTAATTTCAATTTGTTTTGGAATTCAAAAACAAAACTGGAACTCACAGTGACAGAGAACAGATTGGTGGTTGCCAGAGGTGGGAAGAGTGGCAAGGTGAACAAGATAAGTGACAGTGGCCAAAGGTACAAACTTCCAGCGGCACCTGGGTGGCTCAGTCGGGTAAGCGGCGACGCTTGATTTCAGCTCAGGTCATGATCTCAGGGTCCTGAGATCGAGCCCCACGTCAGGCTTTGAGATCAGTGGGGGGGCTGCTTGAGGATTTCTCTCTCCCTCTGACCCTCCCCCTACTCTCCACTCTCTCTCTCTCAAATAAATAAATCTTTTTTAAAAATGTTTAAAAAATGGTGCAAACTTCCATTTATAAAATAAATGGCATAGGGATGCAACATAGAGCATGACCACAGTTAATAACATTGTATTCACGTCTGAAAGTTGCTAGAGTGTAGATCTTTAAAGCAAGAAAATAAATTTTGTGACTATGTGTTGTGATGGATATTAACTAGACTACTGTGATCATCTTGCAATATACACAAATGTATATACACAAGGACCTTGTATATACACAAGGTCCTACATCTGAAGCTAATATAATTTTTAAAGTATTTTTTTAAATATTTTATTTATACATTCATGAGAGAGAGAGAGACAGAGAGACAGAGAGAGAGAGAGAGAGAGGCAGAGGGACAAGCAGGCTCCATGCAGAGAGCCTGATGTGGGACTCGATCCGTGGTCTCCAGGATCATGCCCTGGGCCAAAGGCAGAGCCTCAACCACTGAGTCCCCCAGGCGTCCCTGAAACTAATATAATCTTATATGTCAATTATACCTCAATAAAAAAAAAAAAAGATGCCTCTAGCTGCTGCATGAACACACTCTAGAGAATAATAGGGGAGCACAGATGCAGGTGCCAAGGTCCTGGTGAGAGAAGGACACAAGAGATGAGGGAGGAGTGATCAGGTTATGGATGGTTTTAAAGGTAAAGCCAGCAGAATACCCTGAAAAGTAAGGTATGGGATGTGAGAGAAGGAAGGGAGGCAGGAGAGCTCCAAGGTTTCTGGCTACAGCACCTGGAAGGTCAGCAGGACTTGTTTGATGATGTGCCCAGAGCTGTGGAGGATATAAGGTAAAGAGCAAGTCTCCCATGCGCTGGCAGCCACATAAACTGGCGTAGTCTCTGGGCAGGGCAATCAGGGCAGTAATTACAAAAGTCTTAAAAATCTGGACCTTGTTTGAATCCTGATGAGATTGAACATGATATGGATACTTTTGAGATAATCATACTAGAGAAGTATGCTGATTTAAGTTCGAGAGACACACCGATGTGATTATGGATGAAATGATACGATGTCTGAGCTTTGCTTTAAAATACTCCAGGACAAAAATGCTTGGGGGCAGAGGCGATAGATGAAATAGAATAAGTAAAATGTTAAAAGTCATTGAAGCATGGTGATGGCTACTGAAAGGTCTATAGCATCCTCTCTTTTTCAGTATGTTTGACTATTTCCATAATAAAGATATTTTAAGGCATTTATACCTTTAGGCACAGCAATTCCCTTTGTAGGAAAATATCCTAAAAGAGGTGTGTACAAAGATTCATCCACAAAGAGATGTATACAGCCTTATTTTTAATAATAAAAAATGGGAAACCACAAACAATAGGTAATTACTAAATATAGGACAATAAGCCATTCAGTTGAAAAGAGTAGGAAGATCAGAAATTGGTCTGGATTACTACAGAAATGCAGTGTATGAGACAAGAGTGACATTTCAAATACTGTGAAAAGGTGGATTCAATAAATGATGTCAGGACAACTAAGCAGATACCTGAAAAAAACAGAAGAATAAAAAAACCATACTCCACACTTTACATCAAAACAAATTCCAGGAGAATCAAAAGGTTTACATCAAAAATAAATTCCAGAAGAATCAAAGGTTAAATATATAAAATGAAGTCATAATTGTAATAAAAAACAGGAATTTTTATGTGATCTCAGGACAGATAAAAGGCTGTACTAAGTAGGGAACAAATACCAAAAGCTATAAAATAAAAGATTGACAACTCTACCTGATTTTTAAAAGCTTTTAAGAAATTAAAAGATTCTTCACAACAAAAAACTATAGCAAGTTACGTCAAAGACCAGAAAAAAGGTGAAAATACTTACAACATATATTACAAATAAGGAGCCCATTTCCTGTATGTTGAAAAAGCTCTTATGTCTATCAATAAGACAAAGGCCAACAGACCAAAACAAAAATCTTCAGAGAATACGAGCAGATGGTTTCTGAGAAAGGAATTACAAATGGCTCTTAAAATAATGTTCAACCCAGCTCATGATGAGAGATATGTAAAGTAAATGCAAAGTAAAATGCAAAGCAAAATGGCATCTGTACATTTCCCTGGGAGGCAGGTAAAGCTCAAGCAGTTTGCAAGGACACTGTGTAGATAAAGTTGTGGGAAGCTGGCCCTCTAAACACTGGGGATAGGACTTCAAATTAGCAGAGTCTCTTTGAAGTGCAGAATGGCAATTTCAATTCTATTAAAAACAGACCACACAGAACAGAACAACGGTCCTGCCTCTAGACACTACCCTACTGGTACATATGCACACACATATGAAATGAAGTGTGAGCCATGCCATTGGTTGCATCGTTACTTAGATATTTGTTTAAAGATCAGATTTAATGGTAATAAGGAATTACTGTCAATCACAGTAGGTGTGATATTAATGTTTTTTAAGTCCTTTCTTCTAGAAATCTACACTCAAATAATAACAGATGAAATGATGTAATGTCTGGGATTTGCTTTAAAAACATATAGGGAGGAGGAAGGTTGGCAGGTGGGGTACAGATAAAACAACCTGGTCCAAAGTTAAAGCTGGGTGATGGGTCCCCATGGGTGTACATTACACTTGAATTTTCCGTAATAAAACACCAAAAATTAAAGGGATCTGAATCAATTCAAATACCCATTAACAGAAATTTGGTTAAATCGAGGCTCCTGCATGGAGCCTGCTTCTCCCTCTGCCTGTGTTTCTGCCCCTCTGTCTCTCATGAATAAATAAATAAAATTAAGTGTTTGAAAAGGCAGAAACCAGGAAATGACTTCATCAAAGAGCTCATCTCAACCATCAAACAGAAAGTGACCCATGGTCCGCAGTTGCCTGCTGCTGCTACAGCCCTCTCCCTACAATGTGCAGAGCACCCACGGGTCATCAGGGACCAGGCTAGGTGGGGATCTGATGCAGGGTGAGATCTGGCCCTGCCCTGCAAGCACTCATGAGGGAGCAGGTGGAAAGAGAGACACAAACCCAGACAGACACAAGAGTACTAGATGATCCAAGTTCCAATACCCACAACTTAAGAAAGCTGGGGAGTGGGGTGGGGGGGGATGCATGAAGTGGGGGGATGCGTTGTGGGAAGGGTGCAGGGGGCTCATGGGAGGAAACTAATTTTGCAGTAGGAAAATGCATAAGATCTTTACACGTGGATGGTAATTGGATTCAAGATTATATGGTGATGATTCAGTTTAGTGTCAATGACAAAATGGCTGACCCCATTTGTTAATTGGCGTCCCTTGGTGACTCAACATTGAAACAGTTCCTCATCATTCGCATTGGTCCTCCAGTGCAGAGCTGAGCTAAATTTACTAATCATTCCTCTTCATGCCTTTATACTTCTGCCATATCTCAGAACAACAATCTTGCTCCATTTCCAGACTTCTGTTGCTATTCTAAGTGACCTCCATATCCTTAACCACTGCTTCCCTCCATCTACCCCCACTCTATTCAACCACAGCCACATTCTGATCCTCATCCTTGCCCAACATAGCTCCAGCTCTGAATCTTAAGCTCTAAAATTTCCCTCTTGTACCACAACCTCATATTTTCCAAGTGTCACTCCCATCCAGCTGCTCTTCAGACTTCTAAAACCATCACCCCCAGCACTTCTCCAGACCACCAGCCTTCCCAAGTCTTCTTTTCCCACTCAACCCAACTAGAAGTGGCATCCCAAGGAGCCTGTGCACTTCTATAACCAGACACGATCCTTTCCCCTCGCCTCTATTCAAGTCCTCCCGATTCTCCCCAAACTCCCAATCCCACTTCCCAAATCCACCCCCAAAACCTCAGTGAATAATGTAGTCATCCACGGGCACCTCGGAAAAGAAAGAGCTTATCAGTTCCTCAGCCCTTCTCCCATACAAGCTTACCTACTACAAAATTTATCCTTGTGTTCTCTCATGTTTCCGTCAAAAGAGGTGACCCATTCCATTTGTTTCAGACTCATTTACTAGGACTCCTCCGGTTCCCTCAACCTCATCTGTCTTCCATACGCCTGGCCACTTGCTGTGTTGTAGCCCTTGCCAGCATGGGAACTACAAACAGACTTCCTCAGGGCCAGATGGCCTGAAGGCCTGAGGCCACTGCCAGGGTCTCTCGCTCCCTCACCGTTCCTAACTTGGATGAAGCACCACACTCTGTATGCAATCTTGCCTCCCTAGCGGTGGCCAGTGGATGACACACTCCAGAAGTGGCCGGTGGCAAGATGACACACTCCAGAAGTACATGAACATTAACTTCCTGAAAAGTCAGTTTTGACAAAACAGAGAAGGAGAGAGTTAGAAAATGGATTCCCTCTCCATTCCTCTCTTCAGTGGACTGTCCCCAGACAGTGTTTCTGTATAGCCTATGTGGACACATGCTGCATAGCTAAGGTCTCATAAAATGGTGTGACCTATAGCAATGCATCACTTTTTGTTTACTTCTCATCCTTCCCTCTCTCACTTCTCTTTATCCTCATTCTGTTGCCCTGGGCTTGTTCCTCCCCAGAGACATTAGCACTTAAGCCTTGCCTCAGGCTCTGCTTTCCAAAGTTAACATGCCATACGTGCAATAAATTCCATTACTTCCTTCCTGTCCAGGGAATTAGAAACTTATTTTCTCCTTCTATGGCACGGGTTTTTAAAAATGCAGAAAAGTCTAGAGAACGCTGTAAGGAAACCCCTGTAAACCCACAACTAAACTAAGATCCTAACATTTTGCAATTTTGATATATTTTTTTTAGGAAAACAGAAGTCAGAGATCACACATGCAAATGGTACTACCTCTATCTCTCTCCCTGATCCTATTTCCCTCACTCCACAGATAAAATGACAATCTTGGATTTAGTACTGATCATTCCCATTCATGTTTTAAAAAATCTTTACCTCTTATCATAAAAGATTTCAAACATGGGAACCTAGAGAAGAGAATATTATAGTAAGCATGTGTTTACCTAATTCGGCCCCTTATCAAGTCTATATATGACACTATATTTACTTTAGATGTCTTCATGGCTTCATAGAAGTATAATTTACATACACTATCTTGATGCCCCTCGTAGATCACTTTTCTATTTCTTCTCCTTCCATCCAACTGTAACCGCTATCATGACATCAGTTCTAATTCCTGTCTTGGACTTTTTCATCTGCATTCTGAAGAAACGTACATGTGGGTGTGTATGTGGGGGTTGCCGGGCATGCATACATAATATAATGAATACAAACACACATATACACACATATATATCCACACATGCTGATCCATACAACTTGAGATTGTTTAAACTACTATATAATACTCCCATCTCCAGCTGATGGGTACATAGGTTGCTGGAAATTTTTTATATGAAAGGTATCCCCACAGTGAATGTTTCTGCATCCTGTGTAGACAGTGCCTATCTAAGCAACTGCATAGCCAGTTACAAGCTGGAGGCCGAGCAATAATTGTATCCAAATACAATGGACTTGCCCCTGCTCTGTGCACTATTTCTGATAACACTATGTGTCCCCCATCTAAAGAAATGAGGGTCTTCGCATATGAGAGGAATCTCTCTCAGACCCCTTCACCCACCAGGAGAGCTGAAGCATTACGTACATTTGATGGACACTGTGCACTGATGAAAAATAACACTGTAAAGTCTTTATAACATGGAAAATGCTCATTACTTATTGTCAAGTAGAAAATAAATTTCTAAACATTATGTGTTGTGTGACCATCAATTTTCAAAGATGAGATTATGCTGAAAAGATTCAGGAACCAGCCTGAAGGGTCTGCTGCTAATATGAAAATAAACAATGACAGGAAGAGATAATGATGTATTAAATAAAATGGAAATTGATGAACCAATTTTATATGGATGGATGGATGGATGGATGGATGGATGGATGGATGGATAGGTGGGTGGATGGATGGATGGATGGATCGATCGATTGATCGATAGGTCAATGGATGGATGGATGGATGTAGATAATAAAAGGCTGTTGCTTACAGCATCATGTCAATAAATGCAGAAGGAACACTGGGCTTGGAAAAACAATCATCTGGTAACCACCATTGCAATAACTGATTCAGTCAAGAATACCTAATGTGTACCAAAACTAGAGTAAAAGTTTGATGAGGATCAGATATTTATCAATTTTAAAGTATTGCCCCATTAGGTACTTATTAAGTATAAAGGGAAAAGAATCACTTTACATTGAGAAGGCTGGCACACTCCATCTTAATTCAGTGATCAAAGTTAGTATCACGAGTAATCGGACAGACCATCATTATATGTCACCTGGTCCAATGCTGTGAGGCAGATACATCATCAATACTTCTGTGATATTTCTGCAAAAGCTGCATAACTTAAATCCAATTATGAGAAAACACTGGACATACCCAATGAGGGAGAGAGAATGGTAAAGCACATATGGCCAAATGTCAGCAATCAGAGAATCTGGGTGAGAGATATATGGGAGTTCATTGTACTATTCTTGAATTTTCTATTTGAAATTATTGAAAATAAAATGGTGAAAACCAAAAAACTGTGTGATGTCAAGTCAATTACATCCACATGGTCAAATATAATGCACAATCAAAAATCCCATTTACTAAATGACACGAGAAAATCTTTCTTTAAATATCAGGATAAAAATTATATAGCAATATGATTTGTACTATAAAAAACATGCTTAGGGAAAGAAAGGAAGTAAATACAACAAAATGTAGAGATAAATTATCATAGAATGGTGATATTTCAAGTAACTGAGCAGTTGGTAGTGGTCCTTATACTTTATTTACAAACATATCCATGTGTCTGATTTTATGTGTGTATATATATGTATATATATATATATATTTTAAGATTTTATTTATTTATTCATGAGAGACAGAGAGAGAGAGAGAGGCAGAGACTTAGGCAGAGGGAGAAGCAGACCCCATACAGGGATCCCTATGTGGGACTCAATCCCGGGGCTCCAGGATCACGCCCTGATCTGAAGGCAGGCACTTAACCCCTGAGCCATCCAGGCGTCCTGTGAGTGTATATTTTATAACCAACTATTTTTTTAAATGCAACCAAATATTATTTTTAAAAAGCAAGCCAAAACAGGGCACCTGGGTGGCTCAGTTGGTTGAGTATCTGACTCTTGGTTTCAGCTCAAGTCCTGATCTCTCCGTCATGGGATTGGACCCCACATCCAGCTCCATGTTCATGTGGAGTGTGTTTCAGATCCTCTCTCTCTGCCCCTCTGCCCCTCCTCTCCTCTCTCAAATAAATAAATAAATAAATAAATAAATAAATAAATAAAATCTTTTTTTAAAAAAAACACCCACAACAAAGCAAAGAATGAACTGAAAATTTCACTAGACATGCCCTTCTGGGGTCCATTGTTCTCAGGCCATCTGAACTCTGAGTGGAAATCTACTTTCACAAAACTTGAGGCATCTGTTCTTAATCCTGATTCTTCTGGAAACTGTTTTTTTCCCGACTCCTATTAATCAATACCTCTGTGAGGAGCAAATCAGTCACAGACTCTTCCCTTAGAAGGGCTTATAAGGTATATGTTTTAGCACAGGCTAAGAACTGAGTTAGCTAATCTTCAAAGAAAGTACCTGTCATCCCATTCAACAACATAAAAAGTCATTTGTTTGGGAGGGGAAGCTATTTCAACATGAAAATTGGTTCACAACAATATGCCTCATAAAAATAGCACGTACTGGAGCCGCTGGCAGACCCATCACCTCACTGTGCCCTCCCTCTCACTCATTACCCTTCCTCTCTCATGTCACTCGAATAGAAACCAAGGTTCTCTCAATGGAAAAATTAGTTGGGACTTTTTTTTTTTTAACTCTGGAACAGTGAACAAGGACTGTTCACACATTCTATGAAAAACAAAAGCAAAAACAGGGGCACCTGGAAGGCTCAGTTGGTTAAGCAGCCAACTCTTGATTTCAGGTCTGGTCATGAGATCAAGCCCCATGTCGGGCTGGGTGTGCAACCTGCTTGAGATTCTCTCTCCCTCCCCCTTTGCCCATTCCTTCCCTTTAAAAAGCAAAACAGAACAAAAAATAATACAAAATACTTAGTCATTCTGCAATTTCTACCTAAACACATTCCAGAGGTTTCAATGTCACACTATATACCCCAACCTCAAAAATTCACCCTGGACCCTCCCCTGCTTGGTGACCGGACCCCCACCATCCAGAGCTGTGGATTTAACACAGCAAATCTAAGCATAGTTCACTCCAGCATCAGTATCCTCCCTAGCTTCTACCCTCTCACTAATTCAGCAAGCACTTACGGGGCTGTGCTTTAGGGCCTGACCAGAGCCCACTGTGATGAAGGCAAGGTGAGACCCCCTCTTCGCTGTGCCGGGCTCTTCCTCTGGGCCACACCCACCATCTTCATACCACTCAGCACCCCAGCCCCACTCCAGGCTATACACTAGACACCAGCTCTTTTGCTAAATTAAGAACAGACCTTCTCTGTCAAGACAATGGGCTCTTCTGCTACTCAGAATACCCTCCTCCATCTATCTTCCGCAAATGACAGACACCAATTTACTTTGTTCAGATTTACAACCAAAGTCGGGTTGCATACTAAGCTCTCCTTGAGAAAGAAGAGAATAGGCTCAGTCTCCCTCTGGAACCCTGGAGGAGTAGCCAGGGAAGTGAGCTCACAAGTGCTGGGACCAAAGCCCCGCCTGACCTCTCTGCCTCCTGCCTGAACCACCCTAATGCTTTCGGCACATGTACCAATACTTAGAGGCCCCTCGGAGGAAATCTTGGGGAGGGTATTTCCCCTTTCCCAACTGTCAAAGGAGGGTGGACAAAAGAAGAAGCCCCCTGGGTGGGGGGGCAGGATGTGGGCCGTCTGGGGTCAAGGGCACCTAATGCCAACCACCTGCCAGATGCCACTCCGTGACACATCCCAGTGAAACACTGTCCCTAATAACTGAATGACTGCTCCTGTAACTGGCCCACCACCTGTCCCCAGCACACAGTGGTGCTCAATAAATATCTGCTGAATGGCAACATAAATGAATGAACCCAGGCAGTGCTGGTAAGATCCTGAGATGTATGAGCTGGCCCCGCACACGGATAGCAGAGAGGCCTTAGCCAGGCCCAGAAACCGCACGGAGCGTACCAGGTGGTAGCCTGCTGGAGCTCATCGGCTCACAGGCCAGGCTAGAATGTGGCTCTGCCTCTCCACACACAGTCCAGAGTGCTCCAGAGCTGCATGTGGCTGCCCACCCCAGGCACTGGAGCCTTGCCCTGCAGCCCCACGGCGGCTGGTCTCCAGCTGAGGAGGCAGGTAGCACCCTTCCGAATCTCCCTACAAAGAAGAGTAGGGCCGGGCAGCCCTGGTGGCGCAGCGATTTAGAGCCGCCTGCAGCCCAGGGTGTGATCCTGGAGACCGGGGATCGAGTCCCGCGTCAGGCTCCCTGCATGGAGCCTGCTTCTCCCTCTGCCTCTCTCTCTCTCTCTCTCTCTCTCTCTCTCTCTCTCTCTCTCTCTGTCTCTCATGAATAAATAAATAAAATCTTTAAAAAAAAAAAAAAGAAGAGTAGGGCCTTCCTACCTCATAGGGCACAGCATGGTGGACTTGGATGCCAGCTGCCCCAAGGATGAGGCTGACGTGGCGCTGTGCTGGTTGACTGACCCAAGGCCATGGTCACTGGCCCCGGACCCTCCGCCTCCTAGGAAGGGAGGCAACAAAACATCCAATAACAAAGCCAACTTATTTGCCTCTGCTTTCCACTTACACACCCTTGGCAGGAGAGGGAGTGGGAGGTGGGTGCAGGGGGCCCCAGTGCTAAAGCTTCCCCCAGCTCACAGGCACTGCAGAAGGGATAGAAGACAGAAGCCTCCCTCTGCCCGTGGAAGACCTTCACAGATCTGTTGCAGGTGCTAGCTGGAGCCCAAACTCCAATGTGGTTGAAAAGCCCAAGCTCACACTATTTGAATAATTAAGGGAACCAACCGAGTTATTGAACACTTTCTCTGCCTTAGGAACTGATCCAGTTTCCGAGATAGAGGATAGAAGAAGCCCGCTGAGGTCCTTGTTCTCACAGAACTTTCGCTCCAGTGGGCTAAGACAGATGACTCACGGGTGAGCAAGAAGAAAGTTTCTGACAGTGGCAAGGGCTGTTGAACAAAATAATGATTAAGCATGTGGTGGGCAGAGATTACTGGGAGGGCGAGGGGTTCTCCCTGCAGATGGAACATCGAGGCTGAGACCCAGAGAGAAGAAGGAGCTGGCTAGCGGGGCAGCCGACGTAGAGATCCTGAGGGGGCAAGCGGGACACTGAAGGAGCAGAAAGAATCAACAGGAACTGGAGCACCCAGAGTAGGGCCGGGAGTGGCTGCATTCAGGCTTCTCCACCTATTAGCCGTATGCTCTTGGGCAAGTGACTCCTTTCTCTGTGCCTCAGTTTCCTCATTTACAAAATGAAAATAATACCAACATCGACCTTGTAGGTTGTAAAAGCTCAGGGATGTAAGACGGTAAGTCACAGGGGTGCCTGGCTGGCTTGGTCAGCTTATTCAGGCTGTGACTATTGATCTCAGGGTGATGAGTACAAGCCCCATGTTGGGCATATTGATAACTTCAAAAAAATAAAATAAAAGACATGTAAAGCACATAGGTGAGGCACAGCAGATATTCAAAGATCAAAGCTGAAAGACCAGCTGTGATGCTGCTGCTGAAGATGATGATGTTGTCACAGTTCTGAGACTGGCACCCCCGATGGGAAACACCAGGCACCATCTATTGAACAGACCCCATCATCACCCTGCTTTCCAGTCCTTGGCATCTTCCAGGTGGACTCTCACAAGCTCATTCCTACCTACAAGACCCTGTATCCTTTTGCTGGTGCTGCTGTGACAAAGCACCATGATTAGGGGGTTCAAACAACAGAATTTTATTGTCTGACAGTTCTGGAGGCTAGAAGTCTGAGATCAAGGTATTGAGACGGTTGTTTTACTTTATTTTATTATTTTATTTTATTTTATTATTTATTTTATTATTTTATTTTATTTTAGACAGGGTCAGGGAGAGAGAGGGCAAGGAGAGGCAGCGGGAGATGGTGAGGGAGAACCTTAAGCAGGCTCCACACCCAGTGCAGAGCCCAGTGGAGGACTGGATCTCACAACCCTGAGATCAGGACCTGAGCCGAAGTCAAGAGTCAACACTTAACTAGCTGAGCCACCAGGTACCCCAGGGTTGGTTCTTTCTGAGAGCAGCAAGGAAGCATCTGTTCCCTGCCTCTCCTCTTGCTCCTGGTGGAGTCCTGGTAATCTTTGGTGCTTCTTGGCTTGTAGGCTTTTAGACATCTGCCTTCACCTTCACACAAAATTTCTCCTTTTCAAAAAGGACACCAGTCATATTGGATTTGAAACCACCCTAACTACCTAATTTTAACTTGATTACCTCTGTGAAGACCCTATCTTCAAATAAGGTTGTGTTGTGTAGTACACAGGGGTGAGGACACCAAGATATCTTTCGAGGGGACGCAGTATGGCCCACAGCAGACCCACACCTCTCATATTTGGGATTCTCCCATCAGCACTGCCTCATGCTTGCAGGTCCCCAGTCCCATGCTTGCCCCACTTCCACATTCTGTTCCCGGAGTCGTGTTTCAGACCAGCCAGAGAACATTCTGAGTGGGTCCGGAGGACCAGCCAAGTACCTGGACACACACGTTCCTGCCCCGTACTACACTTTCCTTCTGAACCCAAAGCTGTGATGGGCATTCATCAGTCTCACTGCCTCCTTTATGATGCCCAGGATTTTCTGTGAAGAAAACTGGACATTCTGCTTCTGCTAGGATGACTGTGACTTCGAGGTGGACACCATCACGCCTGCTGCCACTTCTCTAGATGCCTGATTTTCTGTTGGAGCCCCACTGAGGCACTATCTTCATGAAGCTGGACCTTCCACATCTCAAGAGGGTGACCAATGGAAGCCAAGCTTCCAAGGGCACTCCAATCCATCCAATGCCTCGCCAACCTCCAGTGGCTAATGATAGGGTTTGGCACACCCTGTCTCCCCTCTAGGAAACACTCAGGAACCCCAGGACATGGAAGTCCAGGAGCCCTGCTGTAGGGATAACTCTGGGACATCTATGTTTATGTTCCCAGAAGCAGAAGTCTGAAGTGGTGCCAAGGCAAGTACATGTTGCCCTCGGGGAAGCAGGAGGTCCTCAGGAAAATCTCGGTCCTTGGAACTCAACTCCCTGTCACCAGCCAATGGAGACGGACCTGGACAGGTTTGGAGTCTTTGCCAGTTTTTATTAAGGTTACAAAGAGGATGGAAATTCTCCTCAGGCCACGGACAAGTTCTCCTAGGCTGTGCACAAGCTGATTCAGGGTTTTCCAAGCGGGAGGAGGTTATCTGAGGTCACCCCGTGGAAGAGAGGTATAGAAAGAATAAACAACTCCAAAAAAGGCATTGTTTGTCCCCAAATGGTCCCTGGCCACTTGGACAAATAAACTCAAGCGCACAGCTGTTTTCTCGGTGCCTGAAGCTACATCCCTTCCTAGCTAAGGATAAATCAAGACGCCCATCAGAGCAGGATCAAAACTCAGCATTTACACTGGACTTCCAAGGCTAGTGGAATTGAGCCCCCTTCCTCATAAATTGGTCTAAAATGGTGAATGTTAAGACTGACACTCTTTCTTGCAGATCCAAATTTTGTTCCAAGAAGTATATTTCAGGATCTGCCTCTAACACCTCTGAGCAACAGTGGTCCCACCTTCCAGGCTGACTTTACTGTGGCTCTACCACATGGAGCATGGGCTCCTGTGCTGATAGGAGAAGCCCCGCCTGTACTCTGTCCTTCAGGAACTTCCGGGGTGGGAGAGGGGGCAGCTGGATCTTGGTCAGGAATTGTCTGCCTGCTGTCAGTGCTTATTTCCAGAACATTGTCAGCTAACTGGTCCTCTCAGAGGAGGAGGTCTTTGCAGTCCCGTGGCCTGGTGGCTTCCACCACAGGACATCAATTCAGCAGCTTCTGCTGCTTTCGAGCACGCTGCCTGGTGTCAGTCTGGGAGTTGGTCCTCACTAACCCAGGCTTTGTATTCAGAAAGCACATTCAGTTTGGCTCTCCTGGCATGAGGCTTTCATGTTTCCTAGGTAGCCTGAGCCATGAACCACTAACAGTTCCTATCCCAGTACAGTAGTCAACTTTGGCCAGAAGTAACTTTCTCATGAATTAGACACTAGTTTGGGGTCAGTAGGATGAGGGGTCCATGAGGAAGTGTCCCTGGAATGGTGCTGGAAGCATCCTTTGGGGCAGCCCGGGTGGCTTAGCGGTTTAGCGCCGCCTTCAGCCCACGGCCTGATCCTGGAGTCCCAGGATCGAGTCCCACGTTGGGCTCCCTGCGTGGAGCCTGCTTCTCTGCCTCTCTCTCTTTCTCTCTCTCTCGGTCTCTCATGAATAAATAAAAATCTTAAAAAAAAAAAGAAGAAGAAGCATCAAAACAGTACAGCATCAGGCTGGATCAGAAAAGACTGGGCTTAGTAACATACAAAATGGTCTAAACTCCTAGAAAGATGAAATCATGACTAGGAACCAGACAGATTGTTTCCTTTACTAAGGAGGGCAGCAACGGGAAAAAAGAAAAAGAGAGAAAGGCATACTATCAGATCAGCATCATGACGAATGCCAAATGGAATTTCCTTCACCCAAGAACTCTGCACCCTAACTCTTGATGTTCTCAGTATACGTTTCTGGTGACTGACCCAGAGGGGTTCCTCTTGCTATCACTGAGCAACTGACTGCCCAAACAAGTCAGTAAAAAATCCTCAAATACCCTCAGTTTAGTCTGTGAAGCCCTGAATGACAGAAGCACAAGGTAAGTTCCGTGGGGATCAGTTTCAGGACACGGTCACACTAGCACCCAGACCACACACTGTTCTCATTTACAAAGAGCACTGAGCTTCAGGGGTGAAAATGGCCTGAGCAACCTTTGTCCCTTCTGCACGGATGTAACTGCAGAGGCCCTGTGTTGCATCCTCCCCCCAGATTGAAATCCTAACCCCCAATGTGATAGGGTCTGGAGATAGCTGGAAAGAGGTCATTAGGATTAAATGAGGTCACAAGGTGGGGCCCTAATCTGATAGGAATGGTGCCTGATAAGAGGAAGAGACACCAGAGAGGACTCTCCCTTTCTGTGCGCACAGAGGAAAGTCCATGTGAGAACACAGTGAGAAGACAGCCATCTGCAAGTCAGGAAGAGAGCTCTTGCTGGAAACTGACCCTGCTGGTACCTAGGACTTGGGCTTCCAGACTCCAGAACCATGAGAAAATAAGTTTCTGTTGTCTAAGCTCCACCCCATTCTGTGGCTCTTTGTCATGGCAGCCCATGCTGACTAATAGAGCCTCACTTTGAGTTCAAAAATGAATGCTCCCATTTGACCAGCATAAACCTCTTGGGATACCTACAACCAAGGTAGGGGGCAATCTATTAGTTTTCCTACTTCTGCTGTAACAAATTACTATAAACTCAATGGCTTAAAACAACACAAATTTATTCTCTTAAAGTTTCTGGAGACCAGGAGTTTGAAACAGGTTTTATGGGGTATTGGCAAGGATGGCACCATTTGGAGGCTCTAGGGGAGAATCTTGACCTTTCCAGCTTCTAGAGGCTACTCATGGGCCCTTCCTCCACCTTCAGAGCCAGCTGTATTGCATCTTTTCTCTCTGAGAAAATGCCTCCCTCTTATAAGGGCCCTTGTGATTATATTGGGCCCACCCAGGTCATCCAAAAGAATCTCTTAATCATATCTACAAAGTATAATGTAACATATTCACTGTTTCCAGAGTTAGGACATGAATATTTTGGTGGGCCTGGGGGTGGAGGGAATTATGAAACCTACCACAGGCAATAGCTGATCTACCAGTACTTTCTGGGATTCTCCAGAAAAAGCCAAAGTCCAGGGGAGCAGAGACCCCTGTGTTTATGTGCAGGGCACAGCCTCAGTTTACCAGGCAATGGCAGATGACTTCCCAGGAAACCAGAAGCAGGGTAACTGTAGGCAAACTACTTTGGGTAGAACAAGTCTGGCTCCTCAGAGAGGACCCCTGTATGCAAGACACTGGAAAGAGCCCCATATCCTCTGACCATGCTGCAGGAGGCACTCCTCAGCAGCATCATGGGCAGTTGGGCACATGGCACCCAGGCCATGAAGCTTAGCTAATGCCCCACACCAATAGTACTGGAGGCACCAGCTCTTTAACTGGAGGCTAGCCAGATGTAGGAACAGGCCCAACTGGTTCTCTTTTTTTACCACAGTGACAACCTTCTGGAAAAGGGTTTAGTGCAGCTCACACCAGGTATCCCAACATATCAAGACATGCTACCACCATGCAGACACAGGGTTCCTACTCGAGCAGAATGTTCTGTGTCATGACTGTCTCACTTGGAGAGATAGACCACTCATAAAGGGAGTCCTCTGGCAGGGATTCAAAAATCACCAATTCCTCCTAAAATGTCTCAGCTTCCTCGAACTAAACATCACAACCCCACCTGGCATACCAGCCCCATCCCTGACACCCAGAGCCTCTCAGACTCCAAGGCATAGACTTTAAATGACAAGTATTTGATGAAGCCCTAAGTCTGTGTAAAAGGAGTCTGCAGGGTCTCGAGAGGACCCCAAGATTCCCAAGACACAGTCTTTCCAACAGAGAGGGCTGATTACCATGGATGAGATGAATATTTACAGAATGCTGGTCAGAAGCATAAAATCATGTATGAGTTTGTTAATAAACACTGGCAGCATGAACAAACAAATGACCTGAGCCCACCTGTCCCTGTGGAAGAGCCTGACTGATGGTATGGAAATGAGTGGTCTTAGCTGATTCACTCGTTCATTTACCCATTCTGCAAATATTTGTTGAGTGCATTGTGTGCCAAGTACTCATCCAAGATACACAAAGATGAATCAGGCATGTCTCTTGTCCTCAAGAAACTCCTGATCTAGGAAGATAAACAAGAACATAAAAAACATCAATGCAGGACAATAAAAACAGCAGTAAACGCATGTAAAAATGTAGTAGATAGAAAATGGAGTGATTGGCTTTGCAAGTGTCTGCATTTTCAATTATTCAATCAGCTAGTCATTCAACAAGTATTTCCTGAGGCCCAAACACATACCACCATGCTCTCTGCTAAGCACTGGGAATCCAGTGGGAACAGATCAGGATAATCACTGACCACATGAAAGTTAAGTTCTACTCTACAAAAGGTCCAGAATCAGCACATCCATGGCGACCAGAAGTAGAGTAGTAGGTCCATGTATGGAATGGGACTTCTATCTCAATAAAGCTAATTTTTAAAAAAAATCATAGTAGTAGAGAAACACAAATAAGCAGTTACAATATCATGTGACAACTTCTGAGACAAAGAAGTCCAGGGTGTTCTGGAAGGTACTCAGGGCCTTCCAACAATGCCTAGTGAGAGAAACTTCTGGAAGATTTCCCAGAAGAGGTGACATTTAAACTGAAATTTGCTTCTTTGACTTAGTCAAAGTGAGAAGCCAAAACAGTTCTAGACAGTTGGAGGAAAGTATGCAGAGGGAAGAAAACACATGGTGTATTTGAAAAACTGAAGAAAGTTCCAGAAAGCTGGAGAAGAGTGGAGGAGTGGGGGAAAGTGGGGAGACATGGAAATGTAGGCACAGACCTTTTTGTGAAAGACATTACAATTTCCAAAAGACAGCTGAGAGACAGAGGGAAAGCATAGGAGGCTTTAAGAGGGGATTGACACTATCACATTTGCATTCCATTCATTCAGCCAGCCAACAAATACCTAAATATCACATCAATACCTTTGATGTGCGAGGCCACATTCCAGGGTACAAAGCTGTGAACAGAACAGGCAGAGGTTCTCTTCCCTCACATAGGTTACATAATGATGAGCGAAATGGACTATAAACAAGTAAGCAGATGAACTAACCAGATAACTACAGGCTTCGTAAAGACCTCTCTGGCATCAGGAATGTGGGGAAAATGGCTTGAAGGGGAAGACTAGAATGTCCAGGCGGGAGATGACTGCGTCTGCAGCAGGCCCTATGGAATGCCTCCTCGAAATAACACTCCCTCCCTCTCTACTCCATCCCAACCTTCCTCCTAACAGCAGAAATGGCCTCCTACTATACCAGCAGAACATGCCAGAAACTTTCCAGCCTTCTTCAGCTAGGGCATGGACGATGACCTGATCGTGACCATTAAGGGTAAGGCTGTAGAGGAACCTCTTAGCAAGATTTTCCTCATTCATAAAAAGCGACAAAGCAAGACACGTCCTTCTCTGCTTGAGGTGGCTGTGTCTGCAAATGACTCCAAGAACTGTCACAGCCACCTTGCAACATCACATTAAGGGTAGTATGGGAGGTTTGAAAGCACCTAAGTCTCCATGACATTTATAACTCACATTAGCCCTGGCACTGTCCTAGCTCTTACTTCTTACTATGTAAGATTTTAACAGAAACAAAGAGCCTCCTGTGGATTAAGCTGCTTTTTGTTGGGTATTCTATTGACTGCACCCAAAACCAGCTTCAGTGACTCAATGTGCAATGTTAGTCTTCTGGCAGTGGAGATTGAAAGGAGGTAGGCACAACAAATATTTAGGAGGAAGAAGTGACAGGACTTGGTGATTAATTGTCAGGGCAGGTGAGAGAAACAGATGTTCCCGAAGTTTGTGCCTCCAGCAGCTTGACAGGTAGACTGTCATTCACTGTGCCAGGGAACACAGAGAGAGGAGCAGATGTGGCTAATTTGGAGGTTCCTTTGAGATGTCCGAGTGAAGGATAGATAAGAATGAACAGAGAGGCATGGGCTGGTCTGGGCAACCAATCCAAACAAACCCAACTGGCATTCCTGCATCCTTACAGTATGCACTAGAAATTACATAACTACAGATCAAAAAAACATGGTCCTTCCACTGAGGTGTTAGCAAGAGAAGCGGCCACCCTAAAATCAGCAGCTCCCCTATGAGTTCTCATGATGGACGCAGGGAAGAGGCAGCATCATTCAAAATTACTAACATTAAAGAATATTCTATTTTTATGCAATGCTATAGTTAGTTGCTCAATATGGACATATTTTGAACCATCCCCACCCTCATAAGTAATAGAGTAAACTCATGGATCAGAAGCACTGTTATGGTAAGGGGGTACTTCTCACTCCCCTACAGCGTGACGTGGAGAAAGGAAGCCATGTCGCTGCTGGGGCAGCACCAGTACCAGGCTGTCTCCACACCCATTCCCACATCCTCCTCCCATACCCATTCACCACAGAGCCAGAAGAAGCGGCTCGTTCACCTTCCTGGCCTCCTTTCCTAGTAGGGTAACTATGCAGCCCAGTCACAGTCAATGAAACTGAAGCAGAAACGCGCAAGGGCTTCTGGGCTAGGTTTTGCTTTGCTAACAAAAGGACAAATGGCCACCCTGCATCTCCTTCCTCCCCGCTCTCTACAGAGTCAGGTCACTGTGCTGGGAGCTTCAACAGCTCATATTGTGACTGTGAAGAGGGAAAGAAAAGAAAAAAAAAGAAAAAGAAAAAGAAAGAAGGAAGGAAGGAAGGAAGAAGAAAGAGGAAAGAAAGGAAGAAAAGAAAGAAAAAAGAAAAGAAACAAAGAAAAGAGAAAAGAAACAAGAAAAGAAAAGAAAAGAAAGAAAAGAAAAAAGAAAAGAAAAGAAAAGAAAAGAAAAGAAAAGAAAAGAAAAGAAAAGAAAAGAAAAGACCTAAGGGGGTGGTGAAAAAAGATGAAGAGACCTGAAGGATGTCATGGATTCCCAGAACCCACGTCACCAACTTCTGCCTCCAGACTTTTCATGTAAGAAAAAATAGATCCTACTTGTTTAAGGCATGGTTTTGGTCACTTACAGCTAAACATAGCTTCAAGTATCTAGAATTTGAGACTTGAAATGCCAGCTTCAGGTAACAGACCCTAAAGTGCGGAATTGGCAGAATGAAGAGGCAGACTGCTAGGCAGATAAGATGAACTATTCTGGGTTAAAAAGGTGGTGATTCTTGTAATGTGGTGGAGACAAGTCTAGGAGTTGAAATTGTTTTGACGATATATCAGGCAATGCAGATTCAGCTCCAAGATTGGTGTGTATGTGTATACGCATAAGTATAGCATGTGTGTGTCATATGTATGTAACATATTGTATGGTACACAGTAGTACCATCAAGTATTACACGGTATTATAATATATATACACTACTGGGGGAAAAAATGAAAGAATTTTCAACCCAGAATTCTATATCCTCTGAAACCATCTTTCAAAAATTAAGGCAAAATGAAGACATTTTCAGGGACACCTGGGTGGCTCAGTGGTTGAGCATCTGCCTTTGGCTCAAGGCGTGATCCCAGGGTCCTGGGGTCAAGTCCCACATTGGGCTCCCCACAGGGAGCTTGCTACTCTCTCTGCCTGTGTCTCTGCCCCTCAATCTTAAAAAAAAAGGAGACATTTTCAGACACAATAAAGCTATAAGAATTTGTCTCCCGCAGCCCTAAATGGAAGTGACACCTGATGAAAACTCCATCTATAGTAATAAATGAGGAGCACTAGCAATGATAAATAATTGGGTGAATAAAAAAGTTTACTTTTTTCTTCCTTCAATTAAAAAAATGCTATTTAGTGAAAGGTTTATAAAATATAATATTGAGGAATTCATAGCATATGTACATGCAAAGTACATGACAACATCGGCAAACAGGGCAGGGAGCCTATGATACACAGATATACACATTGATGTGTGATATACTGTATATCTGTTATATACTGCTTATATATAATTACAGTACTGTGGATTTCTAATATTTTACATGAAGTGGAACCATATTAAACCTAACTGAACTGTGATAAAGGATATATATTATAATCCCTAAAGTATACACACACACACACACTCAAAGCAGTATAGTTAAATATGTAATGGAGGACTTAAAACTAAATACCAAAACATATATTTAATTAACCTAAAAGAAGGTGGGAAAGGAGAAACAAAGGGAAAAGAGCACATATGGATTAAATAGAAGGCAAATAACAAAAAGGTAGAAAGAAACCCAATTATACAATAATTACATTTTATGTAAGTCAGCTAAACATTCCAATTAAAAAAATAGATTTCCTGACAAGATAAAATGTCAAAGACTCAACCATATGCCATATATAATATATGCACTTTAAAGACATAGATAGGAGGACAGTAAAAGAAAGGAGAAAGCTAGTACAGTTATATCAATATCAGAAAAAGTTGCTTTTTTTTTTACAGACTTTATTTATTTATTCATGAGAGAGGCAGAGACATAGGCTGAGGGAGAAACAGGCTCCCTGCGGGGAACCCCATGCAGGACTTGATCCCAGGACCCCAGGATCACGCCCTGAGCCAAAGGCAGGTGCTCAACCATTGAGCCACCTAAGCATCCTAGAAAAAGTTGCTTTTAAGGCAAAACATATGAATAGAGATAGAATGAGACATTTCATAATGCTAAAACAATCAATTCATCAAGAAGTCACAAGAATCTTAAAATAAATGCATATGCAAATAATAACAGAGTTCCAAAATACATGAAGAAAGAAGAGAATTAAAGAAAGGAAAATATAATCCACAATCACTGTTGGAGATTTTAATATCCCTCTTTCAGGAATTGATAGAGGAGGGAAGGAAGAAAAGAAGAGGGATGGAGGGAGGAGGAATGGGAGAGGAAGAAGGAAAGAGAGGGAAAAAAACGAGAGAGAGATGGTGAGAGAGAGAAAATCCACCCAAGGTCATTAACCATCACAGTAATGTTACACTAAAATTACAATTGGATATTAGTATATACTAAGTCATCAAACATTAAATAACTAGATTGACTAAAAGTAAAGACAGATAACACCAAATGCTGATGAGGATGTAAAACAACTGTGCTCGTAACAGTTGGTGAGCACGTAAAATGGCGTAACATCTTTGCAGAACGGTTTGACAGTGGCTTATAAAATTGACCATATACCTACCCAGCAATTCTACCCCAGAATACTTACCCAGGATAAACCAGAATACACACACACACACACACACACACACACACACACAAATCGTACAAAAATGTTTAAAGCTGCTTTCTTCATTATAGCCCCAAACTGAAAACAACTTGTCCAATATCAGAAGAATGGGGAGTTGAATTGCAGTACTCATGCAATAGAATACTTATCACCAATTAAGGGGGAGGAGGGAGATGAGCAGCTAAATACATGAAGCAAGTGCTAACAGATCTGAAGGGAGTAGCAGACAACAATGCAATAACAGTAGGTAACTTCAGTATCTACTTTCAACAGTGGATAGATCATCCAGATGGAAAATTGATAAGGAAACCTTAGACTTGAACTACGCATGAGACCAAATAAACCTAACAGACACCTACAGATCATTCCATCCAACGGCAGCACTACACACATTCTTCCCAAGCACACACAGGGCATTCTCCAGAACAGATCATATGTTAGGCCAACAAAACAAGTGTTAACAAATTTGAGAAGACTGAAATCATATCAAGCATCTTTTCTGACTACAATGGTCATGACTATGTTGAAATTAAACAACACATTCCTAAAGAAACAATGGGTCAGAAAAGACATTAAGATGGAAAAAACATCTTGAGACAAACAAAAATGAAAATACAATATACCAAAACTTCTATGATGCCAAAAGCAGTAATAAAAGGAAGTTCATAGCAATAAATATCTATTTTTTTTAAAAAAAGAAAGGTCTCAAACAACCTAACTTTTCACATCAAGAAACTAAAAAAAAAAAAAAAAAAAAAAAAAGATACAAAAGATGTAAAAGAACAGCAAAGATCAGAGCAGAAGTAAACAAAGTAGAAATCAGAAAGACAATAGAAAATTCAATGAAACCAGAATTGGTTTTTTGGAAAAAAATAAGCAATATTGACAAACCTTGAGATACACTAAATGAAAGAAAGAAAGAAAGAAAGAAAGAAAGAAAGAAAGAAAGAAGACTCAAATAAAATAAATCAAAGAAGAGACATTAGAACCGATACCACAGAAGTACAAAGGATCATGGGACTATTATGAACAATTTTATACCTGCAGACTAGATAATCTAGAAGAAATGGATAAATTCCAAGAAACATACAACCTACTAAGACTGAATCATGAAGAAATACAATTTATGAACAGATCAATAATGTATATGGAAACTGAAAACTTCTCAGTAAAGAAAAGTCCAGGAACAAATAGATTTATGGTGAATTCTACCAAACATTTAAAGAAAAATTAATATCAATGCTTCTCAAACTCTTCCAAAAAATCGAGAAGGAAGGAATACTCTCAAACTCATTTTACAAGGCTAGGACTACCCTGACACCAAAGCCAGACATGTATGCTATAAAAATAGAAAATTATAGACCAATATCCCCGATGAACATAGATGTAAAAGTCTTCAGCAAAACATAAGCAAACCTAATTCAACAGCACATTAGAAGGATCATATGTCATGATCAAGTGGGATTTATCTCTGAGACATAAAGCTGGTTCAACCTATAGAAATCAATAAATGTGATACACCACATTAACAATTATCAGAAAGGAAGAAATAAAATTGTCTCTGAAAATGACATGATACATGGCCCTAAAGACTCCACCAAAACACTTTTAGAAGTAATAAATAAATTTAGTAAACCAATATACAAAAGTCAGTTGCATTTCTATGCACTAACAGTGAACTATTCATAAAAGAAATAAAAAGAAACTAAAGCCACTTATATTAGCTTCAGAAACCATAAAATGCTTAGGAATAAACTTAATCAAGGAGGTGAAAGATCCATATATACACTTAAAACCATAAAACAAGTGGAATTACATCAAACTAAAATGTGCCAGAAAAGAAAATGATCAACAGGATGAAAAGACAACCTAACAGATGAGAGAAAGTATTTGCAAATCATATATCTGATAAGGGATAAATATCCAAAATATGTAAAGAGCTCAAATAACCCAACAGCAAGAAATCAAACAATCTCATTTAAAAATGGGCAGAGGATTAGAAAAGGCATTTTTTCCAAGGAAGACATACAAATGGCCAACAAGTACATGAAAAGGTGCTCAACATCACTGATCATCAGGGAAATGCAAATTGTTAGAATGATTATTATCAAAAATCCAAAAAAGTGTTGGCAGGGATGTGGAGGAAGGGCATCTATGTGGACTGTTGGTAATAGTATTAATTGGTGCAGTCACTATGGAAAATGCTGTGCAGCTTTCTCAAAAAATTCAAAATAGAACCGTCATCAATTCTACTTCTGGGTATTAATTTGAGAAAAAAAGAAAATATCAATTTGAAAAGATATATACCTCTATGTTCAATGCAGTATTATTTACAATAGCCAAGATATGGAGAGAAAAAAAAACCCAGTGTCCATTGATGGATGACTTGATAAAGATTTGTAGGATATCATACACAATGGAATATTATTCAGCCACAAGAAAGAAGGAAATCCTACTATTTGTGACAATATAGATGGACCATGGGGGCACTAAGTTAAGTGAATTAAGTCAAAAGAGAAAAACAAATACCATATGATCATTTATATGTGGAATATAAAAACAAACAAACAAAAACAAGCTCATAGATACAGAAAACAGACTGGTGGTTGGCAGAGGAGGAGGTGAAATGGGTGTAGGGTCCAGAAGATACAGACTTCTAGCTATAAAATTAAAAATCTCCAGGGATGTAATGTACACCATGGTGACTATAGTCCAAATATAGTATTTTGAACAATAGTCTTGAATATTTCTAGTCTAAGGGACTAGATCTTAAAAGTTATCATCATAAGAAAAAGAATTCTGTAGCTGGGTATGTTGACAGGTATTAACTGTACTTATTAAGTGATCCTTTCTCAACGAATATTGGATCATTATGTTATACACCAGAGATTAATATGTTATACACTGATTTCTAAAAATCCAATGGCATTTTGCAGAGAAACAAAAAAACACTCCTAAAATTCATCTGGAACCACAAAAGACCTCAAAGGGCTAAAGCAATCTTGAATAAGAAAAGCAAAGCTGGAGCATAAACCTTCCTGATTTCACACTATATGGCAAAGGGTCAGGGAGCAAAATAGCATGGCACTGGCATAAAAAACACACACAGATCAATGAAACAGAATAGAGAACCTAGAAAGAAACCCACACATACACAGTCAGTGGATTTTTTACAAAAGCACCGAACACTCACAATGAGAAAAGGACAGTCTTTTCAGTAAATGGTGCTGAGAATACTAGGTATCCATGTGCAAAAGAATGAAATTGGACCCTTATACCATACACAAAAAACAACTCAAATTTCATTCAAGACTTGAATATAAGACCTGAGATCATAAAACTCCTAGAAGAAAACAGGCAAAAAACCCTCCTTGACATTGGTCTTAGCAATGACTTTTTGGATCTGACACCAAAAACACAGTAACAAATGCAAAAATCAACTATATTAAAGAACTATATTAAAAGTGCACAGAGGGCAGCCCCGGTGGCTTAGCAGTTTAGTGCTGTCTTTGGCCTGGGGCGTGATCCTGGAGACCCAGGATCAAGTCCCACGTCAGGCTCCCTGCGTGGAGCCTGCTTCTCCTTCTGCCTCTCTCTCTCTAATAAATAAGTAAAATCTTTTTAAAAAAATTTTTAAAATTTTTTAAGTGCACAGAAAAGCAAACCATCAATAAAATTTAAAGGCAACCTACAAAATGGGAGAAAATATTTGCAAGCCGTAAGAAGCTAGTATCTGGAATATCTAAGGAACTCCTTAAACTCAATAGCAAACACATACATACATACATATGGAAGCAAGCAAATAACTCATTAAAAATGGGCAACATTTTTGAACTGACATTTCTCTGAATAAGATACACATGGCCAAAATTATATAGAAAGATGCTCGACACTATTCATCGGGAAAATGCAAATCTGAACCAGTGAGATATCACCTCACACCTGTTAGGATGTCTATTAACAAAAAGAAAAGATAACAAGTGTTGGTGAGGATGTGGAGAAAAAAAGGGATTCTTGTGCACTGTTGGTGAGAATGTAATTGGGTGCAGCCACGATGGAAAATAGTATGGAGGTGTTTTAAAAAATTAAAAAATTAAAAATAGAGCTATCACATAATCCAGCAATCCCACCTCTGAGTACGTATCTGAAGGAAATGGAATCACTGTCTCAAAGAGATATCTGCGCTCCTACATTCATTGTAGCATTTTTCACAAGAGCCAAAATATGGGAACAACCTAAATATCCGCCAAATGGATAAATGGATAAAGAAGATGTGAGATATACATATATAATATGTATTAATATATTATATATTATTTATAAATTATATAATACATAACTATATATAAATTATATATTTATTTATAAATGTAAATATATACATAAATATATTACATATTATGTTTTTATATATATAATAAAATATTATTCAGCCACAAGAAAGAAGGAAATCCTGACATTTGTGATTATGTGCATGGAACTTCAGGGCATTGTGCTAAGTAAAATACACCAGACAGAGAAATACTAATACTGTGTGGTATCACTTATGTGTGGAATCTAAAAGAAAAGTCAAACGCAGAGAAACAAAGTGGAAAAGTAGTTGTCAGGGGGCTGCTGTCTAGGGCAAATGTTGGTCAAAGAACACAAACTTCCAGCTGGTAAGATGAATAAATTCTAAGGAACCAATGCACAGCATGGTCACTACAGCAAACAATACTGTATTACATACCTGAACTCTGCTGAGAGCAGATCTTAAAAGTTCTCACATGCACACGAAGGTAACTGTGAGGTGATGGATGTGTCAGTTAACCAGATTGTGATGATCCCTTCATAGAGTATATGTATACAAGCCTTCTTGCTGTACACTTTAGATACACTACGATTTTGTCAGTTATACCTCAATAAAGCCGGGAAAAAGAAGAAGACAACTCTGATATACATAACAATATGATTGGGTCTCACAGACATCATGAAGACAGACACAGAAGAGCACCTATTGTGTGATTCCATTTGCATCATGTCCAAAGATAGGCAAAATCCTAATCTGTAGTGACGCAAAGCTGCACAGTGTTTGCCTCTGGGAGGTAAGGACTGAATGGGAAGGAGGAGTGATGGAACTTTCTGGGGTGATGCAAATGTTTTGTTGCAAGTGCCAGCAAAGGAACAGCCCCTGAGCCAAATCTAGCCTCCCATTTTTGTGAATAAAATTTTATCGTAACACAACCACGCGCACTTGTTTGCATACTGTCTGTGGCTGCTTTTGTACTATTAAGATGGAGTTGAGGAGTTGAAATAGAGCACATGGCCCGCATCCTAAAATATTTGCTATCGGGTCCTTTATGGAAAAAAGTTTGTTGACCCTATAACATATTATATGGGTAATATTGTAACATAGGTGGATATATCCACATGGAGTTCTGGGGTGAATTCTGTGCCCCGAAAAGATACCTCAAAGTCCTAACCACTAGTACCTTGGAATGAGACCTTATTTGGAAATATGGCCGCTACAGATATAATTAGTTACGACAAGGGGCTAGGTGTGATTATAAGAAGACAATCATGCACAGGGAAGGACTCACAGGGAGAAGGCCATGTGATGAGGAATGTAGAGACTGGAATTATGCAGCTGTGGGCCAAAGGATTCCAAAGACTGCTAGAAACCACTAGAAGCCAAAAGGAGGCAAGGAAGGATTCTCCCTCATAGGTTTCAGAGGGAGCATGGCCCTGCTGACACATTGATCTCAAACTTCCAGCCTCCAGAAAAGTGAGACAATCAACTTCTGTTGCTTCAACCCCCGCCGCACCCCCGCCCCCAGTCTGTGGTACTTTGTTAGAGCAGCCCTAGGAAATGAATACATGTGGACACGTGGATATATATATGAATGAGATCACAGGAGCATACGCATTTACCAAAACTCATCAAATTGGGCACTGAAGATCAGTGCATTTCACAGTTTCTAAATTGGTGCGTTAAATAAAAGGGAGTGCCTGGGTGGTTTAGTGGTTGGGCACCTCCCTTCTGCCCAGAGCATGATCCTGGGATCCCAGGATGGAGTCTCACATCGGGCTCCCTGCAAAGAGCCTGCTTCTCCCTCTCCTGTGTCTCTGCCTCTCTCTCTCTCTGTCTCTCATGAATAAATAAATAAAATTTTTAAAAAACTTTAAAAAAGTATAAGCAAGTAAGCAAAAGCCTTACCAAGATCTGAGACAGAAGAGCCTGACAGCGAAAAAACAGATTCAGCATGGTTTCAACCCCCCAGCATCTATTGTTTCGGACTTCTTCAAGGTAACTGCCCATAAACTTAGGTCTAAGAAGAATGGCAGAACCCAGAAGGTTACAGAAACAGATAAGAATCATCAGATTTTTTAAAGATTTATTTATTAATTTGTTTGAGTGGGGGAGGGGCAGAGAGAGTCTTTAAAGCAGACTCTGAGCGCAGAGCTGGGAGCCCAAGGTAGAGCTCGATCTCACCACCCTGCAATCACAGCCTGAGCTGAAACCAAGAGTTCCAGGTTTAAATGACTACACCACCCAGGCGCCCCATCAGATTTTTTTTTTAAAGTGATATCTAAACAAGATCTTTAGCTGTAGTACTCACACTTAAAATTGTCTGGAAAAAAGTAGAATTCCAACAATGAGGCTGTCTCATCATAAAAGGTCGATTACATACCAGACAAAATGCAGGGAGGAAGGGCACACATCGTGCCAGGCAGCTACCACTGGAGTCCGTGACAAACCTTTCTACTTGGCCAACCTAGCAGCCATTCATTCCTAACTTCCTTTCTCCCTTTACCATCCTTCACTAAGTGAAAAGCTACATATTCACTTTTCCAGCTTCACTTGCAGTTCGGGCGTCCACGTCTTCTGTTCTGGCCAGTAAGGAAGAGAAAGTTTCTATTCTCAAAAAAGAGAGTCTTGGGAAGTGAAGGTATTGTGCCCTAGCTTTTCCTTGGCGCTTCAGATGTTTGTGGGGTGCTACACCTAGACAGCTATCTTGGGACCATGAAGCACCAAACATGACAACAAAAAGCCAACAGCTATTTGCAATAGGGTAGAAAACTGGAAGAGGCCTAAAGACTTAAGGGCATCAGTGCTATTGTGCACTGATCGCTCCATCTGCTACTTTCAGATTTCTTATTAAATAACAACGATTAACTTTGTGATTTAAGCCACTGGTCATCAACATTTCTGTGACTTGCTGTCAGATGCATTCCTAACTGATAAAAACTTAACAATCTTATCCCTTCTCACTAAGGGTTCCTGCAAACAAGGGGAAAGATGGGCCAGAGGGAGTGGCAAATGAAGTATAAATATACCAAATATTTTTCAAAGGCTATCAGTAGATTTAAGTCTACTTGTTGGTAACTTCTAGCATGAAAATATCAAAATAAAAGTAAAGCAGTTAGTAATAAAAGGAGGAAGAGAAGAAAAATAAGAATTGTTAACATTTATTGATAGCTTACTGGACTCTAAGCAATTTATAGGCATTGCTTTATCAACTCAGATGGGAACTATTGTACCTTAATGATTTCAAGAACAACACCCTTATGTTCATTGCAGCCTTATTTACAACAACTAAGATATGGAAGCAGCCCAAGCAAGTATCTATCAATAGATGAATGGATAAAGTATATGTGTGATATATATACATATATATGGAATATTATATATACAATGGAATATATATATAATGGAATATTACTCAGTTATAAAAAATAATGTGACCTTGCCTATATATATATATATATATATGGAATATTATATATACAATGGAATATATATATAATAGAATATTACTCAGTTATAAAAAAATAAGAATGTAACCTTGCCATTTGAAAAACCATGGATGGACCTAGAGGATATAAAGCTAAGTGAAATAAGTCAGAGAGAGAAGGACAAATGTCATATGATTTTACTTATATGTGGAATCAAAAAAAGAAAAACAAAACAAAACAAATGGAGAAAACAAAACAAATCAGAAACAGCCTCTTAAAAACAGAAAATAATCCAGTGGTGGCTGGAGGGGCGGTGTGTAGGAGGATGGGTGATAGAGATGAAGAGGATTAAAAGGTATAGCCTGCAGTTATAAAATAAACAAGTCACCAGGACGTAATGTACAAGTCTGGAAATATAGTCAATAATAGTGTAACGACTTTGTATGGTGACATAATAACTAGACTTCTTGGGATCACTTCCTAACACATATAAATGTTGAATCTCTATGTTGTACACCTGAAAGTAATATCATATTGTTTGTTAATTAATTTCACCTCAGTGAAAGAAAGAGGGTAGGGAGAGGAAGGATACCAGCAAGCATGTTAGAGTTAACCAAATATCTAGGGCTGCTACCACGATTACCTAATAAAGAAAAGAATACTAGACTAAGTAGATGAGCATTCTAGTTTTTGACACTACTTACTCATGTGCTCTGTGGATTTGGAGAATCACTTAATATCTCTGAAATGGTTTTTTCTTCCCTTCAAGGCAAATGTCGGAGAAAATAATCCACAGGGTCCACTTGAGGTCTAACACTCTGATTTCCAAACTATTTAGTCGACTAGAGTCATTTGACTACATTTTTAAGAGTTCATGAAATATTTATGAAACATCATGGTCATGTCAAGGGACCCATAGCAATTGATTACCCCAAGCTCCAAACACTTGGCACAAATGGTCAGGGCAGGATAAAGAAGATAGGATTGTGCCAAAACAAATAATAAGTTCCTAAGTGCTCTCAACATGCTAATACAGCAACCATGAACTTAAGGGAAGAATTATTGTCCAGGTGAAAGGGGGTCTGTTGTCTATATAATCCATCTTCATGGCCAGAAACCATTTTTATTTGATTTGGGGATAGTATGGTGGGGTTTTATTGGTCAGCAAAATTATTTCTTCCCTGAAGTTAACCTTAAAATTCGTTGACATTTTCTCAACACACCCTTTAAAAAGAGGGGGAGAAAAAGAAAAAAGTACAAAGAATGACTTGGATCATGAACTGAGAAAAGGCCTTGAATGAAATATTCACATTGACAACCCACAAACTCAATAATCTTCAGGGTGGGGAAGCAAAAGTTGATTATTTGTGAAGCAGACTGTGAATACATTGAAAAAAACAAGTTATTCAAGCTGTAGAAAATTACATGGATATGTATTTATGTTTAGCATCAGTAGTAAAATTACATTTTCTAGTGAATCTGCAGCTCAGAGCTTTAAAATACAGACCTTTTAAAAGGCACCAAACAAAATTCCAAGGATTACAAGAAATGTTTTATTTATAATGTTTGCATGAAACTAGACATTGTGCCCATCTGTCTCTTCCAATATATTTTCAAAACCAGATTTATGGATTTTAACTAGAAAAATAAAGGGATGGTGTTCTGACTCCCTGCCAATCTAATGCAGTCTATTATCATATTTTTCTTCATTATAAACTGGCCGATACAATTACCATAGTTCCCTTCACTTGCCGGGTTCATAGTAGTGTATTCTGTGTCCTATTTATGAATTTTTCAAGGATGCAGATGGTAATATCTACATCTTTATCACCCCCTCCTCTACATTTCCATATATTTGATGTAGTGGGAAAGAAATACATAATCATTGAACGATGGGCCATAACTCTCATTACACTCTACCTCCTTCTTTTAAAAAAGACTTCAAGGAGAAACATGCTCCCCAAAAAGTGTCCCATTCACCCTCTATGGCTCCCACTTGCCTATTGTTTATACCTTCTCTCACCCTCTAAGTTCTCTTTTGCTACTATTAAGTTCCACTCTCTTGCCCCTTGATGGCATTAATGACTCTGAACCTAGTTAAGAAAGCGTTTCATGGTCTTCTGGCAGCCATCACTCTGTCTTTAATCACCAGGTCCACTCTAAGCCAACAAGATGAACAACAGCCACAACCACTTGCAAAAGAATCTTTAAAAGGGTGTTAAAAGTTCATGATCATGTTTAAGTAACCCAAAGTCTCAGGAATGCCAGGCTGAGTATGGGCCCCAGTGGCATCGTCCTTGTCTTTCTCCTAGAGATCAGAAAACAAGAGGCATGAGGAAGAGCCCCAGAGCCTCAGCTCCAAGATGGGGCCCTTGGATGATTCTCAGCTGAAATTTAATCATCTGTGACTGCCATGTCTTTATCAAAGATTCAAAACAACTGAGAAACCTGGATATATGCAGTCTTTGATCTACTCAGAGAAAAACCAAAGATATTTATTAAATTTAACCATAAATTTGAGATGAACTGAATAATTGAGCTAAGAATAAACACTGATCATTGGTACCTGTGGGAACTTTTAGGTAGAACAATCAACACTGACAAGGACCTCACATAGTCAAGATTAGGTAGTGGCTGATTTAAACTTGGCATCTCAACTCTCAAAAGAACTTCAGAGCCATTAACTAGAGTCGTAGACCTCCAAATAATTCAAAGGTCATAAAATACATTCCTAAAATGCCTGGTGATGACATAGAGATGATTTGTAATAAATGGCTAAATGAATGAATGGACGGACAAATTAAGAAATAAAAAAAAATATCAAAACCTGTATTATTTAGCCTGGTATGTTCTTAGTACAAATTTGTTGACCTGCAGGGAAAAAAAATGCCCACAACAAGACCTCAAAAGTCAAGCAGGAACAGAATGGAGAGAAAGAATTTTTTGAGGATTTACTACATAGCAGGCACTATCACTACATCTTAGTTCCAAAATAATACTGAGATCATTCTCACTTTTACACATTATTATATTTACATATGAGTAAAGTATGGTTCATAGAGTTTAAACAATAAAGTAGTAATAAAAGTTACCACTTACACACAGACCTTCAGACACACACACTTTATCCTTGATTCTTACAATCTGATCATGAAGGTACCATTATTCTACTTGAAAGACAGAAA
Organism: Nyctereutes procyonoides; assembly: GCF_905146905.1. Taxonomy (NCBI): domain Eukaryota; kingdom Metazoa; phylum Chordata; class Mammalia; order Carnivora; family Canidae; genus Nyctereutes; species Nyctereutes procyonoides. The sequence continues at coordinate 76,527,251 of NW_026575126.1, forward strand.
TTGAGGTCCAGAAAGATCAAGACATTTGTCACAGTTCGCATAACTATAGAGCAGCACAACCAAAGCAGAATGAGAGCAGGAGATGGCTGGGCCATGTTTACTGTCACTGCTTTCCCACCAGTCACAGACTCATCAGCAAAAGGACAATCTACAGGGAGCAGACCCACAGAGCCCAGCCTGACTGTGACTAGATGGAGGACAGGAAGCCTGTGAAAAGGCTAAATCCAAGAGTGTACATTTTCACAGGCCCTGTTCAAAGCCTTGCTGCTCATTGTGTAGCTTTCTAAGACTCTCCTGAGTGAAAGCAGGGTCATCCTTGCCAACAAAGGATGCCATAAGGATATGTGCGATGTCTACCAGGAAAGTGCTTCAGTATCTTTTCAGTTGCATTCAGACCATTTGTTACTTCTCCCAGTAGCCACCATTGATAGAGAACACTCAGGCAGAAGAGGCCCAGCAGCGCCAGACACGCATAGCTCTGGTACTTTGCGTCCAAGCAAGAACTGTGGGGAAGTGGACAACACAATCACAGGAAAAGCAAACTACAGTTAAAAAAAAAAAAAAGCATTGCTCTAAAGCACAAAGATGCAAGAATCTTTAACACAGAGGTGGTACGTGGCTGGCTCAATTGGGTAAGCATTCGACTCTTGATTTCAGCTCATATCATGATCTCAGGGTCCTAAGACTGAGCCCTGAGTCAGGCTTCATACTCAGCAGGGAGTCCATTCGGGCTACTGTAACGAAGATTCTCTCCTTCTGCTCCTTCCCCCACTCACGTGCTCTGTTCTCTCTCTCTCTCTCTCTCTCTCTCTCTCTCTCTCTCTCCCATAAATAAATAAATAAATAAATAAATAAATAAATAAATAAATCTTTTTAAAATAGATAAATAAAATAAAAAATGAGCAGGGAACCTGAAAAAATATATACAATAGAATTATAGATCACTGGAGTAGAGTAAAAACCAAGAAATAGAATTATAGATATATGCAGTCATTTGATATGTTATAAAGGTACTAAGGTAATTCAGTGACAAAAGACTGTTTTTACTGTTCATTTAATAAATGGTCTATAATATTGCACCACTAGGTATTTACTCAAAGTATGCAAAAATACCAATTTGAAGGGATTACATGCACCCCAATGTTTATAGCGGCATTATCAACAATAGCCAAATTATGGAAAGAGCCCAAATGTCCATTGACTGATGAAAGGATACACACACACACACACACATACACAATGAAATATTACTCAGCCATTGAAAAGAATGAAATGTTGCCATTTGGAATAACATGGATAGAGCTAAAGAGTGTTACACTAAGTGAAATAAGTCACAGAAACACAAATACCACATGATTTCACTCATATATGGAATTTAAGAAACAAAGCAGGTGGATATAGGGGGAAAAAAGAGAGAGGGCCAAACCATAAAACAGACCCTTAATTCCAGAAAACAAACTGCTGGTTGCTGGAGGGGTGGGGAGATGGGGCAAATGGGTGATGTGTATTAAGGTGTTCTTGTGATGAGCACCATCAAAAGAACACTTCATGTTCTTGTGATGTATGTAAGTGATGTATCGCCAAATTCCCCACCTGAACCTAATATTACACTGTATGTTAACTAACTGGAATTTAAATAAAAACCTGAGGGCAGCCTGGGTGGCTCAGCAGTTTAGCGCCACCCTTCAGCCCAGGGCTGGATCCTGGAGACCCAGGATCGAGTCCCACATCAGGCTACCTGCATGGAGCCTGCTTCTCCCTCTGCCTGTGTCTCTGCCTCTCTCTCTCTCTATCTGTGTCTCTCATGAATAAATAAATAAAATCTTTAAAAAATTTTTTAAAAACCTGAAAAAGAAAAAAATCAATAAAGGACATTGGTAAAGGTGGAAAAATAAAATAAAATAAATGGTGCTGAAATACCTGGATATCCACATGGCAAAAAAATAAATATCAACCATTATTTCATATCATAAATAGAAATGAATTCAGAATTGACTATAGACCTAAATATAAAACCTAAAAACAATAAAATACTAGAACAAAAAGGAGAAATCTTTATGTCCTGGAGATAGAAAGATTTATCAGACCCAAAAAGCATAAATCATACCAGAAAATAATGATACATTTACTTGATCAAAATAAAGTATTTGGACTTTAAAGGCCATTGCTGAGAAAATGAGAGGGCAAGCCATAGACTGGAAGAAAATATTGCAACATGTACATCAGACAAAGGACTTATATCTAGAGTATATAAAGAACTCTTATTATTTACAGTTAAATAATAAGAAAATAAACCTAGTAAAAAATCTGAACAGAGTTTCACAAATGAATAAATACAAATAGCCAACAGATATATGAAAAGATGCCTGTCATTAGTCATTAGGGAAATGAAAATAAAAACAATTGTATACCACTGCACCCCCAGTAGAATGGCTTAAAATTAAAAAGACTGATAATATCAGTGTCAACAGGGACGTAGAATAACTGGAAATCTCATACACTGACCATGATAATGTAAAATGCCACAACCACTTGGGAAAACAGTTTGGCAATTTCTTTTTCTTTTCTTTTCTTTTTTTAAGTAAACTCTCCACCCAACATGGGACTCAAACTCACAACCTCAAGACCAAGAGTCACACGTTCTACTGCTACTGACGGAGCCAATCAGACACCCTGGTAATTCCTTAAAAGCTTAAATATCCACCTGCCATATAACCACTTGCTTTAGTCCATTTGGGCTACTAGAATGAAAATATAATAGCCTGGGTGACTTAAGCAGCAGAAGTGTATTTTGCACAATTTGGGAGGTTTGAAGTCCAACGCTGCGGTGCTGACAGATTCAGTGTCTGCTGCGACCCCACTTCCTGGTTCATCAATGCCCATCTTCTTGCCGTGTCCCCATATGGCAGAAGAGGCAAGGAAGCTCCCTGTGCTTTTATAAGGGCACTAATCCCATTCAGGAAGACTCCATCCTCACAACACAATCACTTCCCAAAGGCCTCATCTCCAAATACCTTCACCCTGGGATTAGGTTTCCACATATGAATATTGCAGGGATGCAAATATTCAGTCTATATAGGACCACCTACATTTTTAGGTGTTTACTCAAGATAAATGAAAACCTATGTCCGTAAAAGGACTTGTACAAGAACCCTGTATTTGGCATTCTTATAGGGCTAAAAAAAAGTATATCAACTGGTGAATGGATAAGTAAGTTGTGGCATGGCCATACGAGAGAATACTACTCAACAATAAAAAGAAATAAACCATGATACATAATAACATGGATAAATCTCAGAATAACTACTCTAAAAGAGGCCTGACACAAGAATATATACTGTACGATCCCATTAATATAAAATTCCATCAAATGAAAACTAATCTGTGGTGACAGAATGTAGATCACCTGGGGACGGGGAGCATGTCGGAGAGAATGGATTGCAGGGCGTATATGGAAGTTTGGGGTCATGGTGGAAATCTCTGATGTCTTCATTACTGTGGTAGTCTCATTAGTGTGTAATTGATCAGACCTTAAAAAGTCTTTTAAAATCACTTTAAATATGTGCAGTTTCTCATATGGAAACTCTATCTCAATACATTTTAAAAAAAAAAATAAGAATAAACCAGAGCAAACTCAGAATAGGATGAGGAGGCAAGAAAGCATTCCATCTGAGAAATAAGTGAAGACTCTTGAGGAACATAATTTGCCACCTGCCACCAAGTGTCCAGTGCACTATCCCGTTGCAACAGTCAAGAACCAGGACAAACTGGTGGAATCTGAAGACAGCAAACTTCATCAGCAAATAAAAAAACAACTTCCTAACCAAAAAGAATCATAAAAATCCAAGATAAAACTGGCCACCATGCTGAGGAGGGAGTGTCTTGGTCCTGGAGGTATTCAGGAGAGGCAGGGGAGACTAGGACTTCATGGAACCATTTTTGGGGAGGTAGAGGTAACCCTTAAGACCTCCTCCAACTTGAAGATTCTAGAATTCTGCAAGACTACAGGTTTACTATTGTTGGATGTTGGTCCAGAAAAGCCCAAGGTTACACCAACTTGCTTTACACCAGGTGATCTTCCCCCAAAGAAAATTAAAATGTCAGGATAGAATTGACAGGGAACTTTCTATCCTATTTGGTATCTGACTCCTCTCCTTTCTTTTGGCTCAGAAACGCTCTCCCTGAAGAGTGATGGTTTTTGGTTTTGCTCCTTTCCAAAAGCTCATAGCGTTGAGAATAACATGCCTGAAGTCACCATAAACCACAGTGGCTAAGTGGAAACACCTATTGTAATTTGGGGTGGCTGACTGTCAATGTCATCCTCACGTGACATCTAACTCATACCCTCATCTGCTGCTGTGTTGGAGGGATGCACGGGTGTAATCCTTAAGCATTATGACAAAACTACAAAAACTCATTCATTCATTCATTCAATGAACATGTGAGCATTGTTATGTACCAGACACTGTCCTCCTTGATCTGACTGTGTGGGTTCTTCTCACTCTTATTTCTAGTGATTAACCTGACTTAGGGAGGAGCATACTCACAGAAGGAGACACATTTTAGAAAGGTAAACAGAAATAAGACCTCACAGGCTGCCCCGGCAGGCCTGGCCAGAGGGTCAATAATAGACTAATAAATAGGTCAGGGTTTCTGTGGGTAATTTCTTACTTTATTTGATAGGTTCGAGGTTTGTATCCTGTAAGCTAAAGTCTATATTATTATTTTTTAAGTCTATATTAAAATGGGACATTTCTGGGGCACCTGGGTGGCTCAGTTGGTTTAGTGTCTGCCTTCAGCTCAGGTCAAATCCCAGGGTCCTGGGCCGAGCCCTGCATTGGGCTCCTTGCTCAAAGGAGAGCCCACTGCTTCTTCTCCCCTTTGCCTGCCACTCCCCCTGCTTATGTGCTCTCTTGCTCTCTCTCTCTCACTCTCTCTCCATCAAATAAATAAAATCTTTTTAAAAATTAAAAAATATAAATAAATAAATTTAAAAGTAAAATAAGACATTTCCTGGAGATTTGACCCTATTGTAGGAAACAGAGTCATTCCCCAAGGACTCCAGCCTCTAAAGCAGCCAAGCTGTTTGCTTTTTCTTGCTGTAACTCTCTCCTTTGTGGACAGGTCAGTGTTCATTAGCACCTTCACCAGGTGCCAGCAAGAGCAAAAAAAGTAATTCACTACAATCCCACCACCTGTTTTCCAGCCAACTACCTCGCTCAGAGAGGGAAGGCACAGCTCATTTGGTCAGTAGCGCGATCTGTGAATTTTTAATTTCATTGATCTCACTGGCCCCAATTTGAAAACATTAATAGGGAGATGTGTTTGCATTTAGCTCTTCGAAATAACATCCTGATGGTGCAATGGAAAAATCTGTAGGCTAATCAGAGGGACGATAAGGGCCAATGTGTACTGGGTGAGGGAATATTCGTGAATCCTTGAAGAATAAGTAAAGGATCGAAAACAAAGGCAAGGTCAGGCACAAGAAGAAGGATTCTTTTCCAGCAAATCCAGATCAGGACCTGGGCAGCACTGAGGATTATTGAACTCTATATTAAAGGAAAATCCTGATAAAGAAGAGTCAGTGGGAAGTATGAACACAGTAAAATCTGTGCAAGAGATCAAACTGAGTAATGTCCAACATATAATCACTGTGATTACTAATTTGAAAATGGGTTCTTTGACATATTCTCATTTTAATTTTTCACATGGTTAGTGTACATCATAGATGTCTATTTCAACCAGGGTTTGCAAAACTCAATTTGTCAAATTGAGAGTTCATTAAAAATAAACAGTGAACTCTGAAATGCTTTTATCTTGTGCTTTATATCAAATTTGTTTGATACATCTGAAGTCTGAGCTTACCCATGATTTATTTTTTTTTGTCTTGAGGCATCAAGGCTTACTTTAAACAATTGACTTCAACACAAAATATCATCTTCTTTGCAACAAACAGGATGCTAAATGAAAATTGGTAGTTTTTTTAGATTAAAATTAACAAAGTTACAATTTACTTTTTTCTAAAGATTGATATGAGAGAGAGAGCGCACGCACAGTGGGGAGTAGGGGCAGAGAGAGAAGAGAGAAACTCAAGCACTGAGCATGAAGCCACACTCTGAGCTCAATAACATGACCCTGAGATCAGACCTGAGCTGAAACCAAGAATCAGATGCTTATCCAAATGCACCACCCAAGAGGCCTAACAAAGTGAAGATGGAGACACTTTCTCAACTGTAAGTAAGATGATAGTTGAACTCTGGCTTCAGTTGGACCAGTCAGGGGGAAAGTTGATCTGGATTGGAGATCCTTTAAATTCTTCATTATGACTTTCAAGGATGTTCAATAACAAAAGGAAGTAAATAAGAAAAATATTCTATTTCTATGTCTAACCAGAACAGCTCTGAAGACCAAATAAATCTCATGGGTAATTAATATCATTTGCATGAAGACTAATATGTCTGAGATTAAAAGTTCTTTTTCAAAGGACATAGAATTTTCTTGAACGTTCCTACTCTAATTCAGAGGGATGGCTGGCTGCGTGAACACATCTGCCCCAGAAAACCAATAGGGTTCAGATAAATGCTGTTAAACAATTTAAGGCAGACTCCAGTGTCCATCAAATGGAACTGGCAAATGTTCTTAACAGTCTTGTCTCATTGGACCCCTGGGGATAATTGAACTTATCGCCATAGAAATTAAAACTGAAGTGGAAGATAAATATCCTATGCACATATGTATATATGTGTACTTCATCTGCCCTTTCAACCCCTTTTTGCTGAAACACTGTAAAGCCCATGTCACATACCATGTCATTTCATCCCTACATACTTCGGTGCACATCTATAAAAAACAAATTTTTTCTTACACAATTATACTGTCATCACACTACCAAAATAAACAATAATTCCTCAGTATCATCTAATTCCCATCCATAATTCCATCTCCCTGATTGTCTCACAGTGTCATTTTATATGATCACATCGGGATATAAACAAAACATATTACCCATCTTCACCTAGAACCGATCATCCTCTTCCCTGCTCCCCACTGTTTTCAAGGCATTTTTTAAAATTTTTTTAATTTATTTATGATAGTCATACAGAGAGAGAGAGAGAGAGAGAGAGAGAGGCAGAGACATAGGCAGAGGGAGAAGCAGGCTCCATGCACCGGGAGCCTGATGTGGGATTCGATCCCGGGTCTCCAGGATCGTGCCCTGGGCCAAAGGCAGGCGCCAAACAGCTGCACCACCCAGAGATCCCTTCAAGGCATTTTGTTACAGAAACTAGGCCACCTGTCCTGTAGAGAGTCCCACTGTAAAATAATAAGAAATATATATATATCTTGGCCTCTGATCCCAGATTTGGCCTTTGGCCCTCTTCCTGACACAGAGCTCCCAAATCCCATGGAATTTCCTGAGTGACAGAAGTAGCTTTCATTCTAATGAGGTGATTCTGGGTGGGCTTCTGGATGGGGCCTGGTCCCCAGAAAGACCAAGCTACGATTAGACGTTTGGAACATACAGCCCCACTCCCCATTCTCCAGAAAGAAGAGAGGAGCTGGAAATGGATCATGCCTAAAAATCTCCAAACTAAAGGGTTCATGAGGCTTCCACTAGTGAACATATCCACACACTTACTAGGAGGGTGGCACACTGCAGCTCCATGGGAACAGAAGTTTCTGCACCCGAGACCATTCTGGACCTCACTCTATGCATCTTTTCATCTGGCTGTTTGTCTGTATTCTTAGCATATCTTTGATTACTTAACAAACTGGTGATGGTAAGTGTTGCCTGAGTTCTGTGAGCCGTCCTAGCAAATTACTGAACCCAAGTAGTTACAGCCAGTCAGTGAGAAGGACAGGGGACAACCTGGGACTTGCTAGTAGCATCTGAAGTGAGGGCAATCTTGTGGGTCTGAGCCCTTAACATGGCACCTAACACTAACTCCAGAAAGACAGTGTCAAAATGGAATTGAACTGTAGGACATACTGGGTATGTATTAGAGAATCGGTCGATGTGGAAATAAACCCATGTGTCTGGTGTCAGAAGTGTTGTGGTGTGAGTAGTTGTGTAGAGGAGAGCACTGAGCTTTTCCTGGACACCCAAGATGTTGTGATGTTAGTTACCTTGTCCTCTGTCACTCAGAGTTCCTATAAACAGAAGTTGGCTCTAGAGACTTGATTAGATTCATATTCAGTTTTGGGAGGGTTTGGGGAAGACAACTTCATATTTGGTGCTTTGAGCTTCATGTTGCTTCACATCGAGACACCACAGTATCTGGGTCTCCCAATTATGGTGATGATCAGTAGGTTCAGGTGGCAAAGACCTGAAATTTCAACTGGAAAGTTCCCCTTTGACCTTTCATGTAATGTTTCTCATCCATGGATGAGCACTGCTTGATGCAAGTATTTCATATATATACATGTATATATATTTTTATATGTTTATATTAATAAATATATAGTACTATTGGTATAAACATAATGAAAAACATATATACATACTATATATATCAGTACTTACACATATAGAATACATATATATATATATTTTAAGATTTTATTTATTTATTCATGAGAGACAGAGACAGAGAGGCAGAGACATAGGCAGAGGGAGAAGCAGGCTCCATTCAGGGAGCCCGACGTGGGACTCGATCCCAAGTATCCAGGATCAGGGCCTGGGCTGAAGGTGGCACTAAACCGCTGAGCCACCCAGGCTGCCCAGAATACTTATATTTATTTTTCCAATATGTTTCTACCAATTGCATTTATTATTCCTTTTGATGCTTACATTACCCTACTTTGGGCAGTAGAGCCCCTTTTTGTGGCTCCTCCTCCTTACAATGATCCATTAGTCTTTGGACTTAGCATGCCACCTAGCCCAAAGTAAGGATTTCTATAATTTTTATCTGTAATTATATGGACGCTATTCCCACAGAAAAAATGATCAATAAGAACACAAGAGTTTGGCTTACTCAATATACTTATAACATGAGAATTTTTCAGGTCCCTACTCTGTAACAGGCACTGTATAAGGTGGCTGGAATTACAAAGACAAATAAAGCACAGTCCCTGTTCTTAAGAACCTATGGGTTAAAGCTGCTGTTGGTGACAAGGCATTGTAGAACACTAGCACCTCAGATCAGGTGGGAAGTGTGTTGTAAACCATTAACTGCTCACTACAGATAAGTGCAGGGATGTTTGCAAATGACTTGCTTTCAAAAAAAATAATAAAATAAAGAGAACAGGTTCTATGTTAGCCCTACACTACTACCAGTCTCAACGCATCTCAGTATGTGGAGGACCAGCAAGTGGATGGGGCTGGAGCACTGGCACCTGCTCACAGCAGTGCGTCCCATACATATGCATCATTGTTTAAGTGTGTCATGGTCTAATAAGAAATATGCTGGTCTAGTACAAGAATGTATCACCAGATAAATAGAATAGAAAGTGACGTGTTCTAACAATGCTCTAAGAATATAGATGAATGTATGATTGAACAAATCTCGGTGAGAAGGGCTTTGAACAATGGCTAAAAACCAGAGTTGATGAAAAGAAGAAAAGCGCTTCTTTCCAGACAAGGAGATCCAGCTTCTGCAAAGGCATAGTGATGTGACAACTGGTGCCCCAACAAAGGGTAACAGCTCCAGGTTTTGTGTCGCCAGAAGAGAGAATATATTCCCAAAGCAGCAGAAAGGTTGGGTGGGGCCAGATGGTAAAGGCACTGAATGCCACGATAGGGAGTCTAGACATTATTATTAGGCTGTAGGGAACTGTTGAGAGTTGCTAAGCAGGAGTAATATGGTCAGAGTCATGTTTTAAAAAGATAAGTCAGGGAAGCAGAAAGGGGAAGGGAGTAGATGAATAAAAAAAGGGGAGAAAGAAAAAGATGAGTTTGGAGCCTACTATCATCCATACGAAAAATTATAAATCCTAGAGGTATGCCTGAATTTGCCAGTTAGAGAAAAAGAGGCAGAAATTAAATCCAGAAGCATTTCAACAGTGAAACATACAGGATTTGGTGACAGGAAATGTGAGAAGTCAGGAATAAAGGGAACAGAGGAGGACTCTGAGTGTAAACAGGAAGTAGTTGACATGCAATTGCATTTACTAACGAGCCAAATCAGAGTGCAAATTGATTAAGAATTAATATTGAGTATATTTGCAAATAGGCAAGTTGCAACAAACATCTCTGTGAAATACACTCATCGGGATTTCTATTTTGAAAATACATGCAGGGCAACTAACATTTACAGTCTCTCCATTTTTAAATTTTAATGTTCCATCCGTAGTAAATTATGAATGTCCAGTCTGCCAGGATGCCGTCCCTAGAGTCGAAGAAGATTCCCAAATTTGAAGTCTAGGTTGCCTAGCAACCAGAGTCCCCTTGAGCAGAGAAAATCTGACATTTTTTCCCCAGTAAAGTCTTCAACAGATCTAAAACAGGAGCAGAGGGAAATGATCATTAAAAACTGACCTTATGACTTCAGTTCAGTTACAGAAAATTGAATTTGCTCAACCAGCAGGGGGCATCCCACCTTTTCTAAGGAACCTTTCTAAAATCCTCAATGCCCCATTAGTGCCCATTTCCCATCCTTGACTGATCCCAACACGTGATCATCTCTTCTCAATGGTACAACCCCAAGGGCAAAGCAGTCCACTTTTCTGTCATCTTCCTGGAACAGACTGACCTAATCTTGCACCTCACATACTCAACGACATGAGCTATGACCTTAAGCAATTCTATGTCTCAGTTTCCTTATCTATAAAATGAAGAAAGTAATAGTACGTTGCCTCGGAGTGTTGAGAAAATTTAAGGAAATTAATGTACTTAAAGTGCTTGACACAGTTCCATCAGAGTAAGCGCTCAAGTGACCCTGGCTATGATTAGTATTGCTTATTACATGTGTCCTTTGCTATAAATGGAGAGAGAAACATAAAATTAGTTATACAAACACTGGATGATTTTCTGGTTCTCTCCCCAATGTTTCTTCCTACCCCGCTGTTCTACTTTGTAGTAAAATATTCCTTCGGTGCCCCAAAGAAAATGCAGGAATTGTCTGAAAGTTCTGCTGTTTGTAGGAGGATAAAGCAGGTAAGAGGAACCACTCAAGGCATCCATTGAATGGGTGTGAGAAATCGGCAGCCCATGGGCAACGGACCTCATTCAGCAAGCTCACCTGAGTCCAAGCAGGTCTACCAACACATGAAAGGAAGGAGCATTTGCTGGAAATGCTAGATCTGCTTTAAGAAGAAGGAAAAGACAGGAAGATGAGCTGATAAGTAGACAGGTGAGGAAATACCAGAGTTTTCAGGACTGTTCAGGAAGCTTCCCCAGAAAGACCCCCAAGATGAGCAGAGGGGGGCACAGAACTCACCCTCTCAAGACCCATAAGCCTGGTTCTGGTAGACAGAGGGTGGCCCTCCAAGGATGTCCATGTCCTATGAACATGTCACCTTACAGGCCAAGAAGGACTTTGCAGGTGTGCTGAAGGATCTTGGGTTCTCTTGGGCTATCTGGGCAAGTCTGTTGTAATCACAAGGATCCTTCCAAGAGGAAGACAGGACAGAGAGGGATGTGAAACATAGAAGTAGGGTCAGACTGATGCAGGGCAGTGAGCTCAGTACCAGGGCAGCATCTAGAAAAGGTAAGGAATGGATTCTCCACTAGCGTCTCCAGAAGGAGCACAGCCCGGTTGACCCACTTTAGACTTCTGACGCTTAGAACTACAAGACGATAAAAGCGTGTGGTTTGAAACCTACATGTTTGAGATCATTGTTACAGCAGCAATGGGAAAAGAATACCCAGTGGACAAGGGGAGGAGCTTAGCTGCAAAGTCCATACCTACCTCCTGAATATGCAAATATGCAAGAAGACAGCCAGAGCAGAAGCTCACAAACCAAAGAAATTCGAGCACCATCTGCTCAAGAGTGACGGGCATGGGCGAGTAGGGTGTTCAGTAGATGAAAATGGAACCAGCCTGATGGAATTTCGCAAAAGGATGTGATTGTTTCAGCCAATTAGAAATTGCAAGAGGGAACTTACTATTATTGTTGCTATTATTGTTGTTCTGCTTTTTGTGGGGGGATACCGTAAGGCTTTGAAATGAGGATTCCTGGGTATCTTCTCCAACACACTTTTCCAGGTTTTCAGTCTTTCTTTAATTTTGAGCTATTATACAATCTGTAAATTACAGAAAACCAATAATAATGCAAGAGATTCTCATCCACAGAGATGCAGATTGGCAGCATCCTGTGGAATGTGATCCCTGCCCAGTGGATGGATCCATTTTGCATCCATCTGTAAATTCACATCAGCATTCCTCATTTGCCTGCATATGTGTGGTTCTTGGACTTGTCCTTGGAACAAGCTGTATCCTCTTACTGGCTCCCTCAGTGGATGACTTAAATAAAACCTTTGGCACGTGTTTACTTTATATGTGCATGAGATTCCCAATTTTCACGTTTTCAAAAATTGATCCTGTAATATCTTATGAGGGCAGAAGTGTCACATAGCTAATAAGCCCAAAGATGTGCATGCCTGTCTCCATTCCACCTTCCCAGGAGCTGACTTTGTGACACCAAAAAGCAGTGCCACAGAACCAGGCACCACCAGGTTCAAAACTGTTGTACCTGCCAAAGAATGAGGCCGACACTGGGCTCTCCCTGGGCACAGGACTTTATGCAGCAGGGTAAAGGTCTGCTTCCCAGACTGTAACTGGTCAAGGCTGGATATGGGAATCGGGTGTGGGGTTAAGAGATGACCGTGGGCAGCAGGATACACCAATCCACAGGATGCTTCATCTTTGCCCCCCACCACACACAGACTGCTACCCCATCCATTTTTTTGTCTTTGACTGCTCCCCCATCCTGGTCTGGGGGGGCAACTAAACATTCTTTCCACCAAGACTCTCCTTGCCTCCAGGACTACGGGTCCTGAAGTGAGGAAAACTTTTTTTAAAAAGAGAGACCAGGGGCACCTGGGTGGCTCAGTGGTTGAGCATCTACCTTCGGCTCAGGGCGTGACCCCAGGGTCCTGGGATTGAGTCCTGCATTGGGATCCCCACAGGGAGCCTGCTTCTCCCTCTGCCTGTGTTTCTGCCTCTCTCTGTGTCTCTCATGAATAAATAAATATTTTTAAAAATAAAATAAAAAATAAAAGCGATCAAGAAAGGAATCGGAAAGAACAAATAAGTGATATGATCTGGGCTAAAAGTAAGAAAATTTTAACCCCCCAAAACGTTCAGGTTAAGAACATAAATTGGCTTCAGAAATGGTGTGAACATAGTCCTGGGTGAGAAGCCTCACGGATTATTAGGAAACTAGCATGCGCATTAGTGTCCCAAACTTTGGAGTTGATGTCTGGTTGATGCCACATAGTTATCATCTCTGCCATGTGTCCCAAGTTCCAAACATTCATAATGTTATGGGGATAATGGACATTCTCGCTATACTCCTGCTTTTTGGACAATGATTTTGTTTCTCTGTCAGTTAAACATTTGGTTCCTGGCTTCAAAGGAGGTTTTATTATATTATTCCTCAGTTGAGAATAAGTATTGGGCTCAATTAAATCATTTCAGTATGTATTGAGATCCCTATTGTTCTGTTTCTAAAACTATTAATCTGATGTACTATGTCAATGATACTTTATTCTGAGTAATTCTCAGAATTTACTCCTGCATTCCTAAAACAGGCCTCCCCCCACCTTGGGATGCAATATTTTGAATGTATATAGGCACATCTGTCCACTAATAAATTCTTTTGGACTTTCGTGCCTGTATTGGCATTTTCTAAACTGTTCAGCAAGACGCTGTTAAATATGCAATGATTTTTTTTAGAAGGGCCTATTTGCCAGCTTGAGAACGGTGGGTTAAAACAACGTTAGCAGATCTCCACTGCGTGCACATTCAGTGGCAGGAAGAGGCTGGCAGGCACAGTCAATCTCAAGGACAGGGAAGAGTGTGCTGCATTTCCCAAACTTACTTGAGTATGGAACCTTTTTCCAGCACATCTATTTACATTTCCCGGAACAGAGTTCTGCAGATCACTAGTTTTCAAAATGCTGGCCGGTTAAAGAGCAAGATTTGTTTATTTCGTCTGTTTCTGAAATAACGTTTATTGAGAGTTGTTTTCCGGATCATGATTACCCAATAGAATAAATTCAACAAACCTGTCCACATTTCAAAAGGCCTTTTTAAATATAGGAGACTTCAATGCATTGAAAATTTAAAAGAATTCCCTGTGATTTCTATCAGCTGTTTCATGGAAAGAGGAACATCTTGACAAATTGTATAAACTCTTCCTCAGTCCTGAGTTATCCTGCCCTAGTCAAATATCCTACTTTTACACATGGAAATTTCTTTGTGGTGGGCAACCCGGGTGGCATCGCAGTTTAGCGCCACCTTCAGCCCAGGGCCTGATCCTGAGACCCGGGATTGAGTCCCATGTCAGGCTCCCTGCATGGAGCCTGCTTCTCTCTCTGCCTGTGTCTCTGCCTCTCTCTCTCTCTCCGTGTCTCTCATGAATAAATAAAATCTTAAAAAAAAATCTTTTTGGTTAAAAAAAATATTCCTTTACTTTAAGATGAAAACCTGATTAGCATTCGGTTGCATGTTCTCATGTTGAAATATGATTCACGTCTATTGTCATATGCACATTCTCATTTCTTTCTTTGTTTTAAGATTTTACTTATTTATTCATGAGAGACAGAGAAAGGCAGAGACACAGGCAGAAGGAGAAGCAGGCTCTCTGTGGGGAGCCCGATGTGGGATTGGATCCCAGGACCCCAAGATCATGACCCTGTGCCAAAGGCAGATGCTCAACCACTGAGCCCACCCAGATGCCCCTACATATTCTCATTTCTAATTTTGATCTATCTTTTTCATCCCTTCACTGAACAGAGAACTGGAAGTAACTATTGCAGAGGCAGAAGCAGGCATAAAAAATGACTAAATTATCACTTTGAGGAAACTCATGGTCTAGTGTCAGAGACAGAAGCATAAACAAATAATTACAACCCCTCATAATAAGGGAGGTAATAAAGGCATACAAACAGGCAGAGAAGACAATAACAGGATTAACAGCCTGGAGGGACTGGTGCCATTGTCAAAGAGTCCTAAAAAACCAATAGAGAACCACATAGCAATTTAGGTGGAAGCTACAAATCAACACAAGAGAAGAGGCACAAATGGCCTATGGATAAAGAAAGAAATACCGGAGTTAACATAACAAGAGGCAGAGGATGGCAGGAGGTGAGGCTGGTAGGGTAACTCTGAGCCCCAAGTGGGAGCTTGTATCAATTTCCTATTGCTCCTGTAACAAATCAACACAAACTCACTTGCTTAAAACAACACAAACATGTTGCTAGACAGTTCTGGGAGTCAGGACTGAACTGGGTTTGGACTGACATCAAGGTGCCAGAGGGCGGTGCTCCCTCTGGAGGCTCCAGGACAAGATGCTTCTTACCTCCTCCAGCTTCTGGATACTGCCTGCATTCCTTGGCTTGTGGCCTCTTCCTTTATCTTTAAAGCCAGCACAGCATCGTCTTTCCTCTCTGACCTCAGAGCCTCTGCTTTTGTGACCGCCCTCCCCTCTCTCTTGGCATCCCACCCGCCTGCCTCTTAAAAGAAGCCTTGTGATCACAATGCAAGTACCAAGTCCACAGGTCCTGGGGAGTAGCATAAGGGAAATCTTTGGAGCCTTCACGTGACCTGCCGGGAGCCTGGGTTTCCTACAGCAGATGGTGAGGGGCCAGGGAGATTTTTTAAGCAGGAAAGTCAAATGATCAGATCACGTTAAGGAACCCAGGTGGCAGCATGAAAGACAGCCTGGAGTGGGGCACACTGGAGGTCAGAAGCCCCCGAGGAAGGCACTGCAGAGGGGAGAGAGTGAAGTTGGGCAAAATGGGTGAAGGAATGGGAGATGCCAGCTTCCAATTATGGAATAAGTCAGTCATGGGAATAAAAGGCATGGCGGAGAGAATGTAGTCAGTGGTGTTGTAATAGCATGACAGGGTGATGGGGGTGGCTACCCTGGTGGTGAGCACAGCGTCATACACAGACTTGTCAAATCACCGCGCTGTACACCTGAAACTAATGTGACATTGTGTGTCGACCATACTCCAACTAATTAAATAAATAAATACATAAATACATAAGTAAATAAAGTTTAAAAAATAAAATACCAAAAAAAAAAAAAAGACTCAGGCAAAGCAAGGACAGTGGGGATAGTGAGCAATGTCTTATCACTGAAACAAGTAGAACTGGCAGGACTTGGTGACTGATGGGAGGAGGACGGCGAGGTCAGAACTCTCACAAGGGGAGCAGGTTTGGGCAAAGAAGTTCTCCGACTGGCCTCTTGCCTTCTGTGGCTCCCCCCTCAGTCTACTCTTCTTGATTCCCCCTCACCTTTTGGTGGTCCCACATGGCCTGGCTTAAAATCAACCCCCAAGCCCAAGGCCCTCCATGGTCTGGCCTCCACCCATATTTCTTGCCACTCACTCCATTCCAACCTCAACCCCAGCAAGGCAAAGCACTTCACAGTGCCCATCGTGCAGTGTGGTCCATTGTCAGGTGCCCTCATGCATCAGTTCAGACCGCCACCCCCACCTGCACTATCTGTCCCTACTGCGACTGTGCACACAGACTCATCCTTCAGGGCTTTGCTCCTCAGTGCGCCCCTTTATGACCCTTCCAGGTAGGATAACCACTGCCTTCTCCATATCAGTGAACTAGACTTGGGCTTCAATCACTTAGACACAGACACATACTTAGATCCATAATTGTCCCCCTGCTGGAAAATAAGCATTCTGAAACCACGCATAATTTCTTAGTCATCATCCTATTCTTGATGGCTAACATAGCCTCTAACATTTTATGGCCTCTAAGGAAATGTGCGTGGTGAGTGAGTACGCAAATCAATGAAGAAAGACAAACAATAAAATGAAGTCATCGTAAGTTGTAAGCTGTCCTATTTAATCCATCAGCTGATGCATGGATAACAAATATGGGATAGCCGTATAATGAAATACTACTTAGGAAAAAGAATGAAGTACCAACACGAGCAAATCTCGAAACCATTAGGCTGAGTGAAAGATGCCGGTCACAAAGGCCACATATTGAATGATTCCATTCCTATGAAATGTCCATTATAAGCAAATCCACAGAGACGGAAAGTAGATTAGTGATCAGGGCCAGGGGAACCATGAGGAGTGTGTGGGGTGGTGAAGGCTAATGGGTACAGGCTTTCTTTATGGGGTAATAAAAATGTTTTAAAATCAATCATGCCGATGGATGTACAGCTCTGTGAATAGGCTAAAGGCCACTGCGCTGCATACTTCAAATAGGTGAGTAATATGGTACCTGAATTTTATCTCAGTAAAACTGTTACCGAAAGAAAAGATGTCATTTTAGAACCAAGTAAGATTGACTAATGAGAAAGAAAGAGAGAAAGAAAGAAAGAAAGAAAGAAAGAAAGAAAGAAAGAAAGAATCAGAAAGGCATTGGGAGACAGATCCAAATGGCAGTGGATATGCATCGGGCAGGCAGTGAGGACAGGGAAGGAAATGAGGATGAACATCTATTAAACTCCTAACCATGTGACATTCACTGGGCTAGGCACCTTACTTGCCTTTTCTCCTTTAATTCCTGGGGTTAGATTTTTTAATTCCTGTTTGCAGATGGAAAAACTGGGGCAAAGACAATCCCAGTCGCTGGCCCAATGGCTCAGAGTTAGTAGAGAATGAAAGCCAGGATTTGAACTCAAGCCAACTTTCTCCGAAATCTACATCCTTGACCACACGACTTTGTTTATAGACTTGTGGGTACATTGGACTTTTTCCTCCTCATTTTTTGTCAGGGAGGATTAATCTTTCAAAATTCCTTAGTTGAATGAATTGCTTATTTTCTTCAATAATGAAACAACTTAAAGCTATGGATTGCCTGTGTGTAATTTTTAGTGAACTTTGGCCATATGTTCTTTGTAACTGACCTCATTTGTTGTCTAAATAATCTGCTTTTCTCTGATTGCGTCTTGCTGGTTTTTCATTATCGAATGGCCGGCTTGCTTCTTTATACTTCTGTTTCATTATTCCTGAAGAACGTGACCCATGCAGTTTCTGCACTGAGGGATCTAATACGTCTTTCTTTGTGATCTAGTGCAGCATCAAGTTTTGTAAAAACCTCAGAGACTCTAGAAAGGCAGGTTCCTTCCCTCTTTACAGAGCAGATGCCTAATGCTCCCTGGGGACGGGAAATATATTTGATTGTTTAAAGACTTTCGAGAAAGAAAATTCCAATTTCTTCTTAAATTGCTTTAAAAATAGCACTGGCCTTAACAGTAATCCATTCTTAATGCAAGCAACACACGCAGAAGTTAAGAGGAAGAACATGTCTGAGTAATTCAAAAGACCAAGAAGAAGCCAGCCATTTGTAATCAGATATTCCAATATTTTCAAGGCTTTTTTACTTCAGCACGATGAATGGCCATAAAAAGATAGAAACCTTCTTGTAAGAGACTTGGCTTCCTCTGCTTTACATAATCAACTTGACATTTGAATTTTGGCAAAGGATCACAGGTACCTTGCTTTATTTATTACCTGAGATTAGATAAAAACATCACTGTTATCAAACCACACCAGGCTTTTTCCTAAAATAAGGTGCAATTTTTCAAGCAAGGATCACTTTGTCCTGACATCAAAGTCTACAGGACAGGGTTTCCAAGTATTTTATACATAGAAACCATTCTCCTTCCTTCCCTCCCCCCTCTCCCCTCTCTCCCCTGCCTGCTACACACCCCTCCCCTTAAAATAACCCACTCCCACCAATTCTTCCTTCCATCAACTGCTACATTTATAACATGGCATCCTAAAAAAGAACAAGGAAGTACAAAAAAATGTATCAAAGTTGTGCCAGAGAAGAGCAGAAGGGTCCTCAGGCACCAGATTTATCATTCCAGATACTGTACAGTCAATACTGAAAGCAGATAGCTGCTCTATAACCCCATGCTTGCTTTTATGCAGACTGGGCAGATTTTTTGTATCACCAGGGATAATCTAAGAGGTGCTGCAGGCGGGGAAGGGCATCCAGGTCATCAAGTCCTCTCCAGTCCCTAAGGAGACCTTTATGTTTTCAAAGGCACCCCTGTGGAAGGAAGAATCTGTCCAGCACCATCTGAAGAATAAGCAGGAGCGGCTTAAATGCCCACTCTCCTTATAAGCAGTAGAGGCCTCTGATGCCTACTCTCCCAGCTTCCCATGAATGTCCACAAGCCAAAAAGATGGAAGCTCAGCTCACCCTCAAAGGTGAAGCCAATGGTCAAACTACAGCACAGGTCTAGATGCAGCCTCCTCACCCCATCCCAAGCCATAAAGCCAGTGTGACGAAATCTCCCCAGGTCTGGCTTCACAGTATGCCTGGCTCTGCCCATGAAACAAAGACAGTGGGGTGCCTGGGTGGCTCAGTCAGCACAGTCAGCCCTACTCTTGATCTCAGCTCAGATCTTTTTTGTTTTTTAAAAGATTTTATTTATTTATTCATGAGAGACACACAGAGAGAGGCAGGGGCAGTGGCAAAGGGAGAAGCAGGCTCCCCACAGGGAGCCTGATGCAGGACTAGATCCCAGGACCCTGGGATCACGACATGAGCCAAAGGCAGACGCTTAACCACTGAGCCCTGTAGGTGTCCCTCAGCTCAGGTCTTGATCTCAGGGTTTTGAGTTCAAGCCCTGCATTGGGCTCCACACTGGGTGTGGAGTCTACCTAAAAACAAAAAATCAAAGACAGGCATCTGGGAAGGTTGGCAGGATGCTTCAGCTAACCTCTACTAACCACTCTTAGTCTTCACAAAACAGAAAACTGGGCTGCCAAGAAATGGACTTCAATGCACCCCAATTTCCCTGCCCGTCATATCTCATTGTCTTTCTTCCTGCATTCCGATGTTCAGCTACATCAATTCAAAAAGAGCCAAATGAATATGGAATGTGGAGAGTGAGAGGGAGTGACAGGGACACAGTGACACATTTTTGAGGCAATATGCATGGGGACCTACGCTTAAGATTCCAGGTTCCAGAGCTGGACTACCTGGGGCAAATCCTGGCATTACTACTAACTACGTTGCACAAAAACAGGCAAATATCCTAACTCTCAGGCCTCATTCTTGTCTGTGAACCGGAAATATTACAGCCCCTACTTTTTCAAAACATGTGAAGTGCTTGGCAAGCACTCAGATTTCAAGCGCTTTAGAAAGAGTATCCATATTATCTCATTTAATCTTCACCAACATGCTTTGAGTCCCATTGTACAGATGAACAAATGGAGGCTTAGAGAAGCTATGTAACTAGCTGAAGGTGATGGAGCTAGTAGGGTGGAGTTGGGACTTGAATTGAGATCTGACATCAAAACAAAGGCTCTTACTCAACACCATGATACTTCTCCAAGAGATGTGGCTCCATGGGTAAAGGACAACACATGGTGACAAGGAAAACACCACCCTGGGTAGCAATATATGATGATGATGATGGTTGTTTTGCAAGGGCTCTATTGGTTTAAAATAAGGGACACAAGATGTCACCATGTCAAAGCAGTAGTGATATTAGGTGAAAGGTGATTAGAACCTAAGACCTTATTCAGAGCATCACACATCATACCTACTTACGCAGCTTTAGAAAAACAGCTGACCACCCATCACCCAAATGGTCACAAAGTGCAGCCTGGAACAATCCATATGCTCTGAGTGTTGGCAAGAACTACATCTGGATAGATCTTGTTTTGAACAAAGAGTATAAACTGACATAGAGGTCTATAAAACTCCAGAACCATATCCCAGAGTCCCAGAGGAAGAGCATGTCTCAAGAGAATTCAAGGACACATAGGGTTCACAAAACAGGAGCAAAAATCTACAGCAAGAGAACAGCCTGCGAGAAAAAGAAAACAGGAGGAGATGAAGAGGGGATAAGTAACATAAGAACTCAAAATGCATTTAAAAATCCACATGGAGGTCAGGCGAGGCAGATACTGCAGAAAAATAAAATAGGTAATGTTAAGAATACACTTGAAAGGTTCTCCAAGAATGTAGAGGTAAAGGATAAAGAGGTAAAAATAATGAGAATGATAGATATCAAAAATCAATTTAAAACTCCAATATAAAGATAATTGACTTTTGGGAGAATAGAACAGAACAAAAAACAACAAACTTATGAAAAAAATGAATAGAAAACATTTTTTTCTTGACCTTTAGAAAAAATCATATTCTATGAAAAGAGATCCTCACATGGACATATGCTGGTAAAATATTAAAACATTGGAAAAATTAAAACCATTCAAAGATCTGAGGGGAAAAATACTTAGAAAGGAACAAAAATCTGACTGACCCTGGCTTCTCAGAGATAAAATGTTCTAGAAAAGACTGGGACACCATCTACACAGTTGAGAGGAAGGATTAGAGACTAAAAGCATGACCAAAGCTTCTGAAAACACATTTGTGTAGTCTGACATCTGTGAGAATAATATCCTTGGCTATTCCTGCTTTGAAAATATATGCCACTGGTTACCATCCTTAAAAAAAAATTGCTTTAAGTTTATGCCAAAAACTGAGTAGGTCATGCTAAATGGAATTGTGCTTTTCCCCTAATTATTTTGTCCCCAAACTCCAGTATCCAAGTGGGTTAAGGATTGTTGGGATGTTTCTGGGGGAACCTGGGCCAGGTATCCTGTGATACCTTCCTAAGTGGCTTCCCTTCTCTGCTTACTTTCTGGGACCAAGATCACGTTCTGAACCCTACGTTCACACCAGGTTTTATGACGACTTCGAATAATAGCAGGTGCTTCTGTGTTCCATTGTAATCAGCAAAGACTAAATTATTTACACTGCTGCTCACCATACAAGAATTAACACAAAGAGCTTTATTTCTCCTCCCCCAAAACAGGGCTACATACACAATTTAAAAGGCTTTTGCATGTGAAATGTGAAATCTGGGGGTTTTCCTTAGTTAAATTTTTTTTTATAAATGCAGAAGCACTACATGGGCAATGCTGGAAATAGAGAAAAGTAGCAAGGGTGAAATAAGCACTGATAATCCCAATACCAAAAAGAAAACTCTGGTAAATTTCATATTATTCATGCAGCATTTCCCATACATATCCTTCTTATAAAAGTACTAATTTTCTCATTAATGGTATTTAACTATATACAGTTTGTAGTTTCCTTTATTCACCAAAATCATATGATTTTTTTTTAAATTCTCATATCAAAAAATATTATTTGGAATGGCTGTGCAGCATTCCATCCCATGAATAACTGTCTTATGGTTGACTTAATCCTGGATCATTGAACTTCTATTTTGGACATCACAGGCATTATACTAAACATTATACATTATATTATGCTATGGAATCACTAAAAGCTTAGGTTTTGAAGAAAATTTTCTTTCTTTTTTTTTTTTTTTAATTTTCTTGAGATCAAATTCCTATCCCACTCCTTATTAGCTATGCCATTTGGGCAAAATAATTAAACAGTCTGCGCCTGTTTCCTCGTAAGCATAACAGGGATTATTATAACAGTGTATCGATTAAATGAATTAACACATGTAAAGGCTTTAGGACGCTGCCAGCAACAGCATGAACAGTGTATGTTTAGGTTGTTCTTTATCCAATTCTTTGCTACAGCGTGAAATGAGCTTCTACGTGTATTCTTTTAACTCCTACAATTATTTTTTAAGATAAAAATCTTAGAAATGGAATTCCTGGGTCCAGAAGCAATTCCCATTTTTTAAATTTGTGTCCATATTGTCTAATTTCACACCACAAGGTTATACACCTTATCCTACCAACAAAGAATGAAAACAGAATGAAAATGCCTATTTTCCCACAGCCTTGCCAACACGAGATATCTACACTTTTTTCCCCATGGCTTTGGTAAGATAATGAATGAAACTGACATTCTGTTGCCTTATTTTGCATTTCTATTACAATGGAATGCTGTCCATTTTTTCTGAAGGCTTACTGGGGATTTTGACTTTTTTTCTTTTATGCAAAACCTCTTCACGTTCTCTGCCCAGTTTTTGTTAGGTGTATTTTTCTACCAATTGCCAAAAGACCTCATGTATTAGAATAAACATTTCTACTATATGTTGGACATGTTTTACTTCAGTTTGTCATTAACATTACTTATTACAAACAGATTTGTTCATAATTTTTCACATGAAAGGATGCTCAATGTCACTCATCATCAGGGAAATACACATCAAAACTGTACTGAGAGATCACCTCACACCAGTGAGAATGGCTGAAATCAACAAGAAACAACAGGTGTTGGAGAGGATGTGGAGAAGGGGAACCCTCTTGCACTGTTGGTGGGAATGCAGACTGGTGCAGCCACTCTGGAAAACTGTGAAACTGTGTGGAGTTTCCTCAAAAGGTTATAACTAGGGCTATCCTATGACCCAGCAATTGCACTACTGGGTATTTATCCAAAGGATACAAAAATACTCATTTGAATGCACCCTGATGTTTATAGCACCATAATCAACAATAGCCAAATTATGGAAAGAGTCCAAATGTTCATTGACTGATGAGTGGATAAAGAAGAGGTGGTATATTTACGTACAATGGAATATTACTCAGCCATCAAAAATGATGAACTCTTGCCATCTGCAACAACATGGATGGATTTAGAGATTATGCTAAGAGAAATAAGTCAATCAGAGAAAGACAAATACCATATGATTTCACTCACATGAGAAATTTAAAAAACAAACAAATGAACATGGGGGTACAAAAAGAGAGGAAACCAAGAGAACAAGCTGATGGTTACAGACAGAAGAGGAATGGGTGCAACAGATGACAGGAATTAAGGTTTCACTTGTGATGAGCACCAGGTGTTGTATGGAATTGCTGAATCACTAAATGCTACACCTGGAACTAATATTACACTACATGTTAACTAAGTAGTTACACTACATGTTAACTAAGTAAAAAAAATTTTTTTAAGATTTATTTATTTATGATAGACAGAGAGGGAGAGAGAGAGAGAGGCAGAGACACAGGAGGAGGGAGAAGCAGGCTCCATGCCAAGAGCCCGACGCGGGGCTTGATCTCAGGACTCCAGGATTGCGCCCTGGGCCAAAGGCAGGTGCTAAACCACTGAGCCACCCAGGGATCCAATAACTAAGTAAAATTTAAATAAAAACTTGGGAAGAATAAAAACAATAAAAATATATATTTTTAAAGATTTGCTCATTATTTTTTATTTTTTTAAATGCTTTACATTTATAACCTCCAAACCACCAGATTTTTCCTGTACAATTTTGACTTTGGGGTTATAATTAGAAAAGCATTCTCAAACCCAAGTTTATACAAATCTCACCTTACACTGCCATCTCGACAGCTCTTTATGATTTCATATTTTATATTTAACTCTTCAATCCAAATACAATTCTATGCTTCTGTGTAAGTAAAGAAATTAACAATTTTCTTCCCAAACATTAACCCAGTTTCCCAAACATATTTACCAAATCTAGCTTTAAAGTGAATTCTATTGAAAAAGTCAGCCATTAATACAAGGGTTTGTAAAAAGATTTTTTTAATTAAAAGGAAAAGCAAGCACTCCACTCACTGTTTCATTTTTTTATTGTTTTTTTTAAAGGTTTTATTTGTTTATTTGAGAGAGAGAGAGAGAGAGAGCACAACCAAGGAGAGGGGCAGAGGGAGAGGGAGAAGCAGACTCCCCTATGAACAGGGAGTCCGATGTAGGGCTTGATCCCAGGACCTCAGGATCATGACCTGAGTCGAAGGCAGACGTTTAACTGAGCCACCCAGGCGCCCCTCATTTTTGCTTTTCTAATGACTTAATTGGCTCTTCTAGTAATATTATTCAAATGAGCTTTAGAGTAATTCTATCACATTCCCCAAAAAGTCCAGTGGAAATGCTGCTGCTGTTGAAACACGGCAGCTGTTTTATACAATTTTCTTTGAACTCTCCCTCAGAAATATAAAATATCCTTATACTGGGTCTTCATTGTCTGCCCTCTATATTCACAACCTCGTGAGTTAACTTCATACCCTTGTGCTCTACCTTCTAGGGTTTTTCTCAAACCCATCTTCTTTATTACTAAGTAGTTCCCTGTAATATTAATTCTGCTCCTCAGTTCTTCTAAGACTATGCACCAGCTTTGTCTCCAAATACTTGCTCTTCTAATTTTTGCTAAGTTCATTTTCATCTTGGTCTGTTGCCTGATGATATAAACTTATCTTGCTTACATTTTGTCTCTTGCTTTAGGGTCTAAAGCAAGAGGGTCTTAAGTTTCCTTATGACTAAAACAGATGCTGACTAAAATTTGTTTTTGAGCAAAAATCTCTTTTAAACATGCCCTTTCTTTACTTCTTGCAGGATGTTTATCTCCATTCATGCTGATTTCTTTGTATGTCCCATTTTGAAGGTTCTCTTATACCTGCTCATTAGGTCTTCACTGGGAATAGACTTAACCTCAATTTATGTTTCTCAAACCTGGCCACTCAGAAGGCGGGAAGCACAGTGAATCACCAAAGTTTCTATATTTTTATAAGAAATAAAGACTAGACTAATCTACCCAAATGCAGACATCATCTATCATTGAGCCCCTCTTTATATCACCGTCTATTGAAAAGTTGTTGAAGCCATTCTGTATCATCTTAATCTGATGTCTATACATATGATAAAACATCAAATATTAAAGATATGGCAAAAAGGAAGACTCTAAGGAACCACTAAAAATGTTGGTATGACCTACACATTGTACCATGGCTGGCAAGGACCTACACCATCTGATCCCCCTCTTGTTTTGTCTCTGTTCTTGCGTTCTGTGCCACCCTGGCCTAGGGTCCCACAGTCAAGTGCAAACATATTCCCACCGTGAGTTCTGAGTTAAAAGGAGCGCTCTGCCCTTAGATCTCCCCATAGCAGACAACTGCTTGTTTTCAGGGCCCCTTCCAAGTGTCCTTCCCTAGCCATCATCATTACCCCCACTATACCATTCCTATGTCACAGTCTTTGTTTTTCTCAATAGCATTTGCCAGTAGCTAAGCTCATTTATTTATCTTCTGTTCCCCTCCCCACCACCGCCAAAAACATAAACCTGTAAAGGCAGAGACTTTCTCTGTGTTTTCATCACTGTGACTCCAGAATCTAGAAAAGAACAGTTCTGCTATTAAATAGCAGACACACAAGACATGTTGGTTGAGTGAATAATAGAATATGATAGGCAGGATTCTGGGCGATTTTGATTTTTTCTCTTCTCATTTTTATTTTTCATATTTTATAATGAATAGATATTTGCTAGTTTAAAGAGTGTACTTTGAAACAGAAATGTCTATGCAATTATACATAAAGTTGGTTTATACACAAAGTTTTAGCAACAAATCCTTTTCACAGAATCTTTGAGGATTCTTCCAACATATAAGAAATAAAAGCAATATTTGATTATTATCAATGTATTTTGTGGCTCACATAACACCTGCTTCTTATAAAAATCAACTAATATAACAATGAGGCTCTTTAATGAAAACTTAAATATTAAACTGAGGGGTGTGGATGAAAGACAGCCTCAGGTAACATTCACTTATTTTTAATTTAACTGCTTAGTATTAAGAAAAATCCTGATTCATGTAGATAAGTATTTGCAAATGACAAGTTTTTAGTAAAATACCTGTTCTTAGGATATTCTTAAACAGGGATTACAGATTAAGTTATTCTTAAACTTCATACAATCACAAATCAACCAAGCTACACAAAATCTCACATTTGTAATTTCTAATAAATTTGATTTAAAATGCACTCAACTGTGCATTATTTTCATTGTAGCTCTAAATAGATTGGAATATATTTCAAATACTAAATGTGAATAAAACAATCACTGAAGCACAACCATGGAAAATATTGTCAAAACCACAGGGATTTACCTCCCACTGGCAATTTTGTAAAAGTTAATATGCAGAGCAAAAGGAGTTGGGGGGGGGGGGAATGCACCAATATGTTCACAGTAACAGTGGTTCTATCTCAGTGATGGAATACTTGGAGACCTTTACCCTTTCTTTTTACTTTTTGCCTTTCTGGGGACTTCTTTTTTAATGTATGTGTATTAATTCATAATGGGGAAAAACTCTCTCTTTTATATGGGCTTTCTTTTTGAGATAATAGAAATGTTCTCAAGTTGACTGTTACAGTAACCAGAAACACACATATCTGTGAATATACTGAAAACCACTGACATGTAGGAAGAAGGAAGGAGGGGAGGGGAGGACGAGGAGAACAGGACCAATTTTGGAGCTCCCACTGGTTGGTGATGCTGCCTCCCACCCCCAGCCACTAGCCTCACTTCTCACCCTGTGTATTTACTTCTCCTCTTTTCGCATTTTGCATAAAAGGAACCAAAGGGTCTATGTCACGTCTGGCTTCTTTAGCTCAACATTCCATTTGTGAGATTCAGTCGCGTTGGCTTTTTAAAGAATAGGTTTTTTTTCCCCCATTATGAATTAATACATAAAAATCACTCTAAGCGACCACTAATCTGCCTTCCGTCTTTGTAGATTTCCCTATTCTGGATGTTGCGTCTAAGTGGAATCATTTATGTCTGGATTCTCCCCTTTATCATAATGTTTTTAAAGCTCATGTCTTTTTCTCAAAGAAAATGCTGGTCACTCCACTTTGTAAAAGTTATCTGAGCTGTGCATTATGCTTTGCCCCCCTGCATGTATGAGACACTTAACAAGAACAAAAAAATTCCAAATAATAAAATTTAAAAACACAATCCAAAGAAGGTGTTCCAGCAATGTCCCCCTGAGGCTTTCAGTTCTGAAGATGCTTCCCCTCCCCTAGGCTCCCAATCTGCCATGGGGGACCCTTCCCAGCCTGCTCACCATGCTCTTCCCTCTGTCCTACTAAAAAGGACAATCAGAGGCATAGAAGTTTGCTCAAACTCAGTCCCTCTTCCCTCTTCCTCTTTCAATTCCATCATCCAAACCTCCTGGCATGTTGGTAGGAGTTCCCTTAGAAGGCTCTTGGTGCATTTCCATTGTTTTTGCCCCCACCCCCACCCCAGTAAGACTTCTCATGGGAATTCTATCGCCTAGGAGTCTTGCTACATGTGAAGAATAAATTATATTGTGTTAAGATATTTCGAGCTGTCAGAGTAATCGTTCCAAAATGAAAATTTAATTGTTACACCTCTAATTAAATCTTCCCCAAGGCTCTCCATTGCCAACAAAATTAACTCAGGCTCCCAGTAGCCTAACCCTCAAGGCTGTCCCTGACCTGTCCCTCCTCACCCCTCCAGACCTCAAGTCTTTACCCCACTTTTTCCTGTCCTCTCCGTGATCCAGACACAGGAAGCTATGTTCCTCAAGTCCATGCTCCAGACAAGACGAGCCTTGTTCCCCAAATCAGTACAGTATTTTGTATACCCTCCCTTTTGCAAAGCTGTTCCTGCTGCATGAAATTCCCTTCCCTATTTGCCTGGTGAGCAAACATTTACTAATCTTGTGGCTCAGCTGAAACACCTCCGCCTGGCTCTCTACAGCAGTGCTAACCAGCTTGTCACCTGTGCCATGGGAAACTCCATGTCTCCTACCCCACCGCCTAGGAGAGACATGTGGAACAGTAGGTCTCCTGTCTCCTGGCTTTTGGGCACATTGTTTTAATCCCCTGAACCGCAACATGCCCATCAGTAAAATAATGGTATGAATAGGGGCACCTGGGTGGCTCAGTCAGTGATGCATGACTCATGGTTTCGGCTGAGGTCATGATCTCAGGGTCATGAGATCGAGCCCCAAGTCTGGCTCCATGCTCAGTGTGGAGTCATCTTGGGAATCTTTCTCCCTCTCCCTCTGCCCCTCCCTCTTGGGGTCACTCTCTCCCTCTAAAAATAAATAAATAAACCTTTAAAAAAAAAACAATGATATGGACAGAAATGATTCAACAGACCTTCTCAAGAATTAGACTTGATAACACACCCAAAGCTTGAAAAACAGCACCTGGCACATCACAAATGTTCAACAAATGGTAGCTATTATTATAAAATTTAATTGGATGTGCTTGTTCATATTTCTGTCCCATGCTTCTAAAACGTGAGCCCCTTGAACACTGTCTTATTCATCTGAGTTGCGGGCTGATAATTTGACAGCCCACAATGGGGGTCAGGCCTGGGTTTGAATTAACACTCTGCCCCCCATTAGCTGGGCCAGTTTCCACATCTCTAAAATGGAAATACAGGAGTTCTGCGAAGACGAATAAGACAGATAATGATAGCAAGCACTTGGCACATTTTCCGGTCTACATTAAAGGCACAATAAATTGCTTTATAGATAATTTAAGACCTGACTCATAATAGATGTTTGACAAATAACCTTTTTCACAGCTTCCAGACACGTGACTGTTTCATACTACAGAACCATCTGTTTTGTCTTAAATAGCACTGAGGGGCTGAACCTACCCAGTCTGGAAGTGAGGAGGGAAGGCAGGCCTCAGGGCCACTGAGTAAGGAGTGCCCCATCCCCCACCACAATTCCTCCAAGATAGCTTCCGCACCTTGTTCATGCTTTGGGACTAAGATGTGGAAGACCTAACTTGAAATGAACACACTTCTCAACAGGGTAGCATACAAACCTGTAAATAGTTCCAGAACAAAACATCTTAACACAGGATGCCTGGGTGGCTGAGTGGTTGAGCATCTGCCTTTGGCTCAGGTCATGATCCTGGGGTCCTGGGATCGAGTCCCACATCAGGCTCCCTGCATGGAGCCTGCTTCTCCCTCTGCCTGTATCTCTACCTCTCTCTGCGTCTCCCATGAATAAATAAAATCTTTAAAAAACAAAAAACACCTTAACACGAAACCATGTGGGGATCACCCTTGGCACAGAAAATTTTTGAGGGGAATTTCTGCCTGGGGAAACAAAAAATACAAACAAGACTGCCCGGGCCCCTGGAGAAAGCCCCACCCTCAGGGCCCTCCTGGCTGCCCGACCCTCATTTCACCAAGCCTATGATCAGATGAGGAATTTCCAATCCCAAGGAAAATGAGAAAATGTGCCTATTTCAGCAAAAACCTTTGTAGCATGAAGACGTGTTCTATCACGTTTTGTTATGATCATTGTTAATATAGCTCATGTCCCAATTAAAAATAACTAAAATCTGTTAACACACCATCCTTGTTCTGCAGTCGTAGCAAGTTGTCCAGGATGGTCACTCTGGCCTCAGGGTCAGAAGATGCCCAGCGGCCCGTCCTGCAAGGCCAAGGAATTTTCTGGATCATTTCCTTTGTGTCTTAACCTGGGTTCCCTAAACAACAGAGCCAGAGGCAAAAGCTTATGGTCCTGGAAAAAGGAATGGGGGAAGCACAAAGCAGATTAGCAGCTGCCGGGAGCTAGAAGTGGAAGAGGGATAGGGTGCAAATGGCCCGAGGGGTGTTTGGGGGCTATGGAAATAGTCTAAAATTGGATTTTGGTGATGGTTGAGCAGTGTTGTAAATTTTTATGGAATATAAATTATGCCTTAGTAAAGCTGTTAAAAAAAAAAAAAGCTTAAGGCCTAAGACTTCATTGGGGGAACAGAATCCCAGGAAAGGGGAACTTGGCAGGGAAGGGGGCACAGGGCACAGTGACTCAGAGACAGCATGTCCATGTCTGCTCACCTGACACCTTCATGAAGGTGCTCTGCTCCCAAACGATGGGTCCCAGGCAGGGAGGGAAAAGAAAGCACCCACTGGCTCCAGCCCCCTGCACCACGGGGATACACATGAGCCCAGAGAGGCCGCAGCAGCTTCTTGCGCCTTAGGGGGAGAGAAACTGAGGCAAGGGACGAGGGACGCGACACACGACTGGCCCGCTGGGGGCCTGGGAGCAGCTGGCACCGGGAGCTGGTCTGGAGCCGCAGGGAGGCAGAGGTGGCTGGAGGAGCTCAGGCCTGGCCAGGGAGCCTGGCCCCCGACAGCGAGGCCTGGGTGTGTGCATCTGCACGGTGCGTAAGCTGAACCCCATCCCCTCTGCAGGGCCTACGCTGCCAGATGACGTCGTGACTCCCCGAGACTGGCCCAGACAAAAACACAGACTGCCCGGCACCTCTCCCAAATGTGCGAGTCAGGGGAGGAAAGGGAGCGAAGCCCCACTGGAAATCACTGCTGTGCCCTAACGCTCGGAAAGAGCTCGTCCCAAGACACAACCCCACGGCTAGCTACTGCCTGTGCGACAGCCGGGCGGCACCGCCAGGATCGGCCTCCAGGACGGACCCGCGGGGGCGGCAGCGCCGTCAGGACCGCCTCGGCTCGGCGCCCAAGGCCACCCTCCCAGGGCAGCGCCAGCCAGCGGTGCTCAGTCCTCCCTACCGGAGGCTGACACTGCAGAATTACCCATTGGTCTGGCCAAGCCTTCATCAGGTCTTCATCACGGTGTGGGGCTCCCCTGTGCAGTCCTGCTTGAGCCCCTCATGTTTCACAGCCATTATGCCCTCCTCTCCTCCCTGATAAGCCTTGCACACCACCCCAGCATCTGCTTCCAGGGACACCCACCGGACACACCTGGTGCCCTGAACAGTTGCTGCAATGAGCCCTCTCTAGGCACACCCCAACCCACACCTGCAGTCAGTTCTGCTCTCACTTCTGAGGCAAGGGTTTCTTCCCCTGGAGCTCATGAAGGCCAAGGAGGTACGGTCAATGGGGGACACAGTGCAAGGGGCCTGGGGTCTTTTTTTTTAATTTTTTAATTTTTATTTATTTATGATAGTTACACAGAGAGAGAGAGAGAGAGAGAGAGGGAGAGGCAGAGACATAGGCAGAGGGAGAAGCAGGCTCCATGCACCGGGAGCCCGACGTGGGACTCAATCCCGGGTCTCCAGGATCGCGCCCTGGGCCAAAGGCAGGCGCTAAACCACTGCGCCACCCAGGGATCCCCGGGGCCTGGGGTCTTACTGGAAGGCCAGATCTTCTGAGAAGGCCTAGGGGTGTACATCAATTTCCTACAGCTGCTGTAACAAACTGCGACAAGTTTGGTGCCTTAAAACAACAGAAAAACAATTTCGTGTCTTACAGGTCTAGAGGTCTGAAGTGGGTCTCATGGAGCTAAGAGCAAGGTGTTGTCAGAACTGAGTTCCTTCTGGAGACTCTGGGGGAGAGTCTATTTCCTTGACTTCTCCCACTGCCAGAGGCTGCCCACACGTATTCCTCGGCTCCAGGGTTGAGCTTCTACCTTCAAAGCCAGCAACAGCTGGTTGAGTCTTTCTCCTGCATCACTTTGACCCCGATTCTCCTGCTCCCTCTCCCACTTCTAAGGATGCTTTTTGTTGGGCCCACCTGGATAATCCAGGATAATTTCCTTATCTTGAGGTCAACTGACCAACAACCTTCACTCCATCCACAATCTTAATTCCCCTTCTGCTGAATATATTCACGGATTCCGGGGATTAGGACGTGGGTGTACTTGTATGCTGCCTGTCGTAGAGCACATCCCAAGTGAAAGTACCCTGACCCTCAGGAGGTGGAAAAGGATCAGCATGGACGCCTAGGAGGCACAGGGTGATTTGCTCTAATAGCTCTAACCTCCATGTCCCTTTCTTTCCCTCATGTCTTCTTGCTCTTGAGGCCTGACATGAACTGGGCCAGGGATGTCCTCGTTTTGGTGGGCACTGGGCACCAAGTTGGGCCAGGGATGCTTCCCAACCCAGAGTAAAGCAAGAGACAGAGCAGCTGAGTGTTCACTCTTAAGCTCTTTCTCCAAAAGAGGTACCTTTTCCACACTTTTTAAGCAATGTGTGAATGTGACAAAAAGTTAAAGGAAATAGTGAGAACACCAGAAAAGATTCAGAGAGGTGGCAATAAATGCCTTTTGGGGGGTGTCTGCTTCTCCACTGATGAAGCTGTGGGCCTGTCCCACCTCTGGCTCCCCCTAAGGCTCCACTACAGGACATGGCCAAACTGAAAGGGGGCTTCAGGAGATGGAGTGTGGCATAGCCAGTTTCTCAGGGTAGGAGAGCACCCCAGGGAGTGACAGAGCTTAGGAGCATCGGGGCTCCAGGACTGGGCATCCAGCTGCTTATAGCGTGACTACCAGCCCCAAACATTATTACAGAAAACGACTCTATAAACCACGTGTCCAGGCCAATAAAGCTCTCTCCCTGGTCCTGACATCACTGCTTCTATGGCAACCAGTGCACTTCGAAGAACAAAATATGAGAAAGTGAAGGAAAAAAAAATCAACACCGAAGGTGTTAAGTTCTGCCAAATAACTGAATTGGCCAGAAAGGCACAAAAAAGCTCACAAGTCATGGTCAAGGAAGATCTGGGGGAGAAGGCAAGATATAACAGGTATCTTTGGGTCCAAACTAGGGTGTCTGGGAGCAATGGTCACGTGTCCGGCACCCACTCTCTTGCAATTTATTGGTTTCTGTTCCCTGGGAGGTGGATTGGGTGGGAATGTCTAGCCTGGCCATGTAGAAGACAGCACATTCCAGGAAGAAGTTTCTAAAAATGAACATTGCTTTGCTTTAGTACACAAGGTCTAAATAAACATAATTGTCCTTCAAAGACGCAGAAGGAGACATCTGCAAGAACAGGGCCTGCATGGTAACAAGCCCTTCTTAGGGGCATTAGTGGATTTGACCCCACACAACAGTAGCTCTGAGGCACCATCTTAGTCTGCTCAGGCTGCTATAATAAAAGACCACAGACCAGCGGGCTCAAACAACAGTTCCCATAGTTGGGAAGGTTGGAAGTCCAAGACAAGACCAAAGAAGATTCGATCCTGGTGAGAACCCCCATCCTGGTTGGCAGACTGCTGCCTTCTTGCCGTGTCCTCACATGGTGAAGAGAGGAAGCCCTGGTGTCTTTTCCTCTTCTTTTAAGGGGACTAATCCCATCATGAGGAGCCCGCCTTCATGACCTCATCTAGACCTAATCATGTCCCGAAAGTCCTACCTCAAGGGAGACAGAACATAAAGACTCCTAACTCTGGGAAACGAACTAGGGGTGGTGGAAGGGGAGGAGGGCGGGGAATGGGGGTGAATGGTTGACGGGCACTGAGGGGGACACTTGACGGGATGAGCACTGGGTGTTATTCTGTATGTTGGTAAATTGAACACCAATAAAAATTAATTTATAAAAAAAAAAAGAAAAAAAAGAAAGTCCTACCTCCTAATACTAGCAAATGGGGGTGGGGGTGGGGGGCTTTGACATATGAATCTGTGGGGGTGGGGACACAAATATTCAGTCCATAACAGACACTGTGTCCACCACATGGTCTTCCTCTCTTGGGGAGTATGCCTCATTATCCATTCAGTGGTACTTTGGCTAACTTCACCTAATCTGTTCTACTCTGCAGGTGAAAAGTCACAAGGGCTAGGGAGCCGGAGACTTTGCTCGCTGGATGCAGATGCCAGCGGCAGCAACAACTAAGACCAGAAAATGCCCCACCTGGATTTCCCCATCCTGACTGAGTCCAATGACATGCACTTTTATCGAACATGCATGCATTCAATAAGCTCTCAGACATTTTATTTCTTCATTATCTTCAGTCACTAAGATCCGACTGTCAGCACAGAACACAAAAAAAATCCTCTCTAGTGGTAGCCACACAGCCATCCGTGATTGAGTCTAATGCCTCTCACCAAAGACTCAACTGAGCTTTTGAGTCAACATTGAGAACAGAGGTGCAATATGTAATACCCGAACCCAAATTTCCATTAAAACTCATGAAGACACACACGTAAAAGTGTACATGTACATCCACATATACATACGCATGCATGTGTACACACATACACATATATGCACCTGTGCACACATGCACGGATATGTGTACATGCACATGCATGCACACATACTCCCCCACACGTATACGTACACACATGCAGGCAATAGAATGGGAAACTACATATGTACGAGAAAATGTCCTATGTGAATGGGAGAAATCGCCATGGCTAGATGGTCAATAGGGTCAGCTTGAGAAACAAAACTCTAGAACAAGCAGGAACTACCATTCCACCAAAACAGTGCACGTATCAAAGAACACAAAAGAACATTTTGATTGACTCTGCATAGAAAAAAACTCAATCTCACTCATAATCAAAGTAAAGCAAAAAGTACCACATTATTTAAAATGACCAAGTTGGCAATGACCTTAAAACTGAAAACACAATATTGGTGAACATGCAGTAAAATGGGAATTTTCATGCACGATTGGTTGCAGTAGTCATTGAAAACATTCAGGGAAATAATCTGACAAAATGTACTAAGAGCCTTCAATGTACACGCGCGATGACCAATGCTTTTGCTGGCACAAGTCTGGATTTTAAAAAACCATCACAAATACAGGCAAAGATTCCTCCTACAGTAGCTCATCAGAACACTCCTTAGGATCAGAAAAAAAAAACAGAAATACACCAGAATGGCTGACAAGAGAGAGTAGCACCAAATAACTGAAGGCAGAGGCATTTCTTCATGAGCTGTACTTCCCGGGGCAGCCCTCGGAATTCAGACCCATCATTAACCTGTGTCTGCCCCACCAGGATCAGCTCTGTGCATCCTGCCCAGGGTGGCAGTGAGTCTAACCAAGACGAGGAGTTCATTTTCTGATTGTGAGATGAATTATGTAACCTGGAGCAAAATATGTAAGGGGAAAATGAATAGAGGAAAGAACATGAGGGCATAGGGTACTGAACTGGCCAATAAATCTTATTTATTTAGGATTTCAACCCTAACGTTCTTCCCAAAGACTTAATATCCCCGTAAAACTAAACCCACACACACACAAAAGAGAGAACAATTAAAAATAAACATGGAAGTAGGGAAAGGGGATGAAAAGGGGCAGAGAAAGAGTTGCTACCAGACACCAGAGAGTGATTTAATTATTACAGCCAGGGACTGAATTTAGCACTGAGATTCCTGACAGCTTCAGTAGAACAGGAAACACTTTGGGTAATAGAGTTCTCGTTCTATGATTTAAAAAAACAAAAAGGGAAGAAGAGTTCCATTTGAAAGATTCATTATTATCAAGTACTGAAATAAAACAGCGATTTTCATGCTTCTTTTGTATATGGTTTTATATCAGTGAGACAGAACTGCAACGTATGAAGCTCCCTCCAGCCTCCTGGGGCAGGAGCACTCACACCT
Organism: Nyctereutes procyonoides; assembly: GCF_905146905.1. Lineage (NCBI taxonomy): Eukaryota > Metazoa > Chordata > Mammalia > Carnivora > Canidae > Nyctereutes > Nyctereutes procyonoides. Next base: position 76,563,368 of record NW_026575126.1, read on the forward strand.
TTGCACCTTCTCATTCGCCTTGTGTCTCCATCCCACACCGCTGGACGGTGTGGTCTTAGGAGCAGGATGGGTTTTAGTTCACCTCCTCTGCCTATGTCTTCTCATCTGTAAACCATGCCTCTTTTCTAGAAGCACAGTGACGGCAGCGGTGCCAGGCACGTACTGGCCTCAATCAAGGAATGTTGGTTTCAGGTTAAAATGGCATCTGGCTGCCACCTCTGAGACAGCATCTCTACACCTCCCCCTGGATGCCAGTGGAGAACCTAATGAGGACCAAAGTTCTAAGGAGGAAGAATTTCCACGACCTTCAAGTCAGATGGACATATGCTGGAAACACAGCTCATGGCACATTGGTGGCAACCACGACACACACAGCCCCAGCGAAGGCCACCCCCACTAAACTCTCTCTAATGCCCCCACCCAGCCCGTCACAGGACAGAAACATTAGTGCCCACCCACCCAAAAGCCAGCAGGTCTCTCTGGACAAGAACACTTCACCACCAAGCCACAGGATGGATCGATCGTGGAAGGATTTTCTTGACCCCGGGTGGCAAAGGCCTGCAGCCCAGGATGGGCCACGGGTCCCAGGAGAGCAACAGGCAGCAGACTGGTGACAGCAAAACAGAACGGGAACGGCACGGATTTGCCACCCGGTATCCGCTGGGCTGTCATCAGGCGGAGTCGGGGAGAGGCGCTCCCAGCCTCAGGGGACAGCAGAGCTGACCTTGATCTGAAACTGAAGCTGGAGCTGGCATGCCCCAAAACTAGCAGGAGAATGAGAAGCAGACAGGAGCCACCTCCTAAGCCCTGAAGGAGGGGAAACGCAAAGGAAGCATCATCCATCCATACCCCGGAAACGGGAAACAAGCCCACACAAAGAAGCTGCTCCTTTGGCTCACAAGGAGGAGAGAAGGTGAGCGGTTTTTTGATAGACATTACAGGGGGGTAAGAGGAAGCAAGTGGCTTCTCCTGCTGTACAGCACGCCAGCAAGTAAAACCCGGCGAACAGAAGAACCAGTTCTGCTGCTTCAAAAGAGCAAGATGTTCCCAGCGCCCTCCCTGAACTTGTCCTTCACAGACTCTCTGCAGGGGCCACGGGTCCCCCTGAAGGAGGTTCCTTCCCTGGGCACCAGGGTCGCAATCCAGGCCAGCAGGGCAAACCTGGGGCAGAAGCTGTCCTCTCACCACCGCCTCTCCATTCCCTCCAGTTAACTTTCCCCCAAGTGCCCATTGCCAGTCCCTGGGATGGGGGGTGGGAACGGACACCTCAAAAAGGCCATTACGAAGAAGCGAGCAGGGGATCCCGGGCGGATTTATCCATCTTCAAAAGGAACAGAGAGACAATGAAAAAGGGGTTGTTTTTGGTTTTCTGTGCCAAAGACCAGCAGCCCACAAGGAAGGTCATAGAGTGCTCAGTCTCTGAAGACAGATAATTCCGTGTGTATTCTATTTTAAAGCCAAGCCCTCGGTGTTACCTTGATGATTTTGTAGAGTTTACACTGAAAGGGCGTTAAAATGTCACATCATCTTGCGCGTTTCCCACGTCCACATGCCCTTTGCAAGAAAATCAAACTGAGCTGCTCTGAACTCTTTGCCAGCACCCACAACGTCTAAGGCATGCAATTTCAACTGTGCATATTTTCTGTGCGGCAAAAGGGTACAGGGAAAGAAATAGCAGTGGAAAACTGTTCAAGAAGCCGGGACGCTTGTCTAGCCACACTTCCCTCTTCCACAAAATGAGGGTGATGCCCCGTCTCCTGGGGTGACACAGGCATCAGGTACAGAAGCACCCGGATTGGAGCACATTAGCACATTAGCTGGCACCTTAGCTGGCGCTCTCCCTTCCCCTTGGGGCCTGTTTTCTCGCCTAGAGAACCGCCAGGAAAGGTCCAGAAGAGAGACAGCTACACCAGATGACCTGGCATCGACCCTCGGCATAATTGGAGTCCCCCTCAGACATGGTGTGGCAGGTCAGAGCCCACCATCCAAGTATTTCCAAGTTCACGGGGACAGGATGAAAGCTATCACGGCCAACTACATCTTCCAGGGAGAAAAGACAGAGGGCGGGAAGTCTCTGTACTGTCACAAACAGGAGACACACAGGCACTAGAAACCGTCCTGTGTTCCCCCCTGGGTGCTGGAAGGGCGGGCTCTCCATCCCAGGAGCCACACACACCCTCTCGCTGCTCTATGACCCCTGGTCTCATTTCTGCTGAACCCCTCCAACGGCCGATTTCAGGTTCGCGGCAAACCAGCCCAGGGCATAGCAAGCTCTAGAACTACTGAACCCCCACAGCGCGTGCTTACCAACGCGGCTTTGCCTTCCCTTGTCCCAGGAACTTCGGTCAATACAGCAGCCTGATGAGGGTGGGGCGCGTGTCAGTGAACGCCTGTGGTCCCGGTGGCTGTTTATCTCATCCAGTTAGATTGGCCCAAGAGGCAAAGTCAGGTTTCTAGGGACTAGAAAGCTTTCCCTCCTCCTGACATTCCGTGTTCCTCTCATGCACAGAAGTAACTATCTCAGAGCCTAGCACATCATATAATAATTAGTTTAAATATCTGATTTGCCCACTGAACTAAGTAGGAATCTTTTTGGGGAGTGACAGATATTTTCCCAAAACTGGATTGTGGTAGTGTATGCAGATCTCTATATATTTATGAAAATCACTGAGGGGTGGGCAGCCCGGGTGGCTCAGCGGTTTAGTACTGCCTTCAGCCTGGGGTGTGGTCCTGGGGTCTCGGGATCAAGTCCCACATCAGGCTCCCTGTAGGGAGCCTGCTTCTCCCTCTGCCTGTGTCTCTGCCTCTCTCTCTCTCTCTGTGTGTCTCTTGTGAATGAATAAATAATCTTTTAAAAAATCATTGAGGGGCACCTAGGTGGTTCAGTGGGTTAAGCATCTCTCTTCAACTCAGGTCATGATCCCAGGGACCTGAGATCGAGCCCTGCATTGGGTTCTCTACTCAGCAGAGAGCCTGCTTCTCCCTTTCTGGTACACTTGTTCATGCTCATGATCTTTCTCTCACTCAAATAAGTAAAAAAAATCTTTAAAAAAAAGAAAAATCATTGAATTGTACACCTAAAACAGGTGAATTCTATAGTATATAAATTATATCTTGATCAAACTAGTTCTTAAAACCTCCACTAACCATTAGTGTTTGGCCTGAAGTAAATTACCTCTCTGAAGCTGTTTCCTTATCTGTAAACTGAGACAATAACTGGTATTATACAATAGTTGCATGATTTGTTTGTTTTTAAGATTTTTTTTAAAAAAAATTTTTAAGTAATCTCTCCTCTCAACATGGGTCTTGAACTCACAACCCCAAGATCAAGAGTCCCATGCTCCACCGACCAAGCCGGCTGGGTGCCCCAATCACTGTGTGGTTTAAGTTAAAGTATGCATGGGGCAGCCTGGGTGGCTCAGTGGTTTAGCGCCGCCTTCAGCCCAGGGCATGATCCTGGAAACCCAGGATCAAGTCCCACGTCGGGCTCCCTGCGAGGAGCCTGCTTCTCCCTCTCCCTGTCTCTCTCTCTCTCTCTCTGTATTATTCTCATGAATAAATAAATAAAATCTTAAAAAAAAAAGAGGTATGCATGAAAGTTGCCCACAGCAACTTTGGCACAGCACACACACTCCATTAGTATTGGTTGCTATTTTTATGGTCTTATTTTTTGTCCAGCACAAAAGACACAATTGAGGAAAAAGAAATAATAATGTGGAAGAAAGCCTGGGTGATGTGGTTGGTAGAAAGGTATCTCCCCAAAGATGCTCATGTCCTGATCCCCAGAACCTACGAGTATGTTACCTCACAGAGCAGAAGGATCTGCAGGTGGGATTAAATCAAGGAGATGATTGAGATGGGGGATATTATTCTGCATTATCCCAGTGGGCAAAATGTAATCACAGGGGTTCTTAAGAGATAGAAAAAGGAGATAGACCAGTCAGAGGGAGAGGAATCATGGAAGATAACTACACTGCTGACTTTAAGGATGAAGGAGCCATGAGCCTAGGAGAACACACAGCCTTTAGGAGCTGGAAGAGGCAAGGAAACTGATTCTCTCCCCCACATCTCCAGAAAACACACAGCACTATCGACACCTTGACTTTAGCCTGGTAAAATCCATTTTGAACTTCTGACTTCTAGACTATGCCACTAAGTTTGTAGTAATGGATTGCAGCAGTGATAAGAAACCAAATCAATCCAGGCACCATGTTAAAGCCTTGACTGCCAGGGTCAGAATAGATCTAAGGGGGAAAGTGATAAACTCTCCATTTTTTGGATATTGATATTTGGCATGTGTAAGCTTCACTGGAGTAGCAGCAGGGAGGCAGAAGGTGGCCAGGCAGGACGCTATTCCTCTTTTTTTATATATGTAATATAACATATACAATGTTATATTAGTTTTAGATGTAAATACCATGATTCAACAATTCTATACATTTCTCAGTGCTCATCAAGATAAGTGTACTCTATCTCCTTCATCTGTTTCACCCTTCCTCCCACCTATAAGGGTTTAATATCCAAAATATAAAAAGAACTTCTATAACACCAAAAAAACCTCATATAATCTGATTAAAAATGGGCAGAGAACCTCAAGAGATGTTTTTCCAAAGAAGGGCACTATTCCTGTGGAACAGAGAAGTGAACAGATGAGGAGGCAGGCTAGTGGGGAACGGTATGTGGAGAAGTCGCCTAAAGGTTAGGACCGAGATCCCTGGGTGGCGCAGCGGTTTGGTGCCTGCCTTTGGCCCAGGGCGCGATCCTGGAGACCTGGGATTGAATCCCACGTCGGGCTCCCGGTGCATGGAGCCTGCTTCTCCCTCTGCCTGTCTCTGCCTCTCTCTCTCTCTCTCTCTCTCTCTCTCTCTCTCTCTCTGTGACTATCATAAATAAATTAAAAAAAATAAAAAATAAATAAAGGTTAGGACCAAGGAGACGACCCAAAGAGGGCAAATAAGACTGGCACACAGGAGGGGCACCTGGGTGGCTCAGCGGTTGAGCATCTGCCTTCAGCTCAGGGTGTGATCCCGGGGTCCTGGGATCATAGTCCCACATCGGACTCCCCCCAGGGAGCCTGCTTCTCCCTCTGCCTGTGTCTCTGCCTCTCTCTGTATGTCTCTTATGAATAAATAAATAAAATCTTTTTAAAAAAAATTAAAAAGGACTGGCACACAGGAGCACAGTGATGCCATCCATGGGAATTATGAGAGCTGGGAGCAGCAGGAAGGGCAGGAGTGCCAAGAGGAAGTTGGGGACACAAGGAAGCTCAGTGAAAGCATCGAGCAAGGCATGTAAAGCTCGGTTCAAAAGCCTGGGAGTGTAGTTGGCAGTCAGAATCCCATTTTGGGACACCCACGTGCCAAGGTGAAAGCCAAGAGCACCAGCCCAGTAGGGAAGAGTGTGCAGGAGACAGCCTGAGTAACATACACATTTAGGGGCTGGCAAAAGGAGAAGAAGCAAGCCAGAAGACACAGGACAAGCCAAAGGAGGTTTTGAGGAGGCCACTGGTGACTCACCAGGGGCTAATGCAACACTGTGGTAAGAGAGAGCAGATTGCAAAGGGTAAAGGGGAATAGAAAAGTAGAAGGAAACAGACCCGTCTTCAGAAACAAGATGGCAAGGGCAAGGAGAGGGATAAACGGTAGCTTGGTCAGAGAGTGGAGCGGATGGGAGAAAAGCATTTGGTAGAGTCAAGGGCTTCTGAACATACTTGTGTGCTTGGGGGAGAACTGGGGGTAAATGGTATATCAGGATTGGGGGGGAGGGATGGAGAATCAAGAATTGGGGGGAGAAAAAAAAGAATTGGAGGGAGAGGAGGGCACAGTTTTAACAAAGACAAGAGCCGTTTCCTTTCAGGAGACAGAAGTGCAGAGCAAGAGCATGATAATAAAAACGGATATGGGGACGTTCACAGGAAAAAAGGTAAGGTTGACAGGAGCAAACAGAAAGGCCATCAGAGTCTTGCAGAGAGCCAGGAAGAGCTGAGAGAGCTCCGCTTTGGATGTTGAGAAGGGCAGAAAAGAAACTTCCCCAGGAGCCCAGCCAAGATAAGACCCTCCCTGGGTGCCTCCACCCAGCTGTGCATCCCCCCCCCCGCCCCCAAAAAAAGGAATAAACCTGAAGCCAATCTGCCAGGGTGACCTCGTCGCAAATGCTGAACTGTTGTTCCCATTGTCCTCTTGTCTGATCCTCCCCAGTTCTCGAGGGAGGAGACCGTCTCTAATTTAAGTCTGCATGCTCCTGGATCCCAGCACATGCCCAGCCAGAACCCAAGAATGATGGAGAAGAATAGCAGAGAAGTGATACTTCAGCATTTTCCAAACATGTTGGGGAAAACTTGCTTTAAAGAAACACAATAAATAAAAACTTCTAGAACAGACAAATTAGAGTGTGACCATACATCATAGAACTTCTTTAAATACTGGGCTCCCTTAGTGCATTTTTAAAATAATTTGCTCTATAGAAATCCATTTTGGAGGCAACTCCTAAAGAAATATTTCCAGAGTGTAAAAATTAGTTAACACCAGTACAGACAGGCTTGCAAATGAAACCCTTCCCAGGCCCACCAGAAGGAGCCCTGTAAACCATGCTGTGGAGCAGAAAAGGATGCTAAGGCAGCATTCATTAACTAGATTTTAAAAGTGCTCAGGACTCAGAGTGCCTGGGTGGCTCAGTAAGTTAATCATCTGCCTTCAGTTCAGGTCATGATCCCGGGTCCTGGGATGGAGCCCCACACCCAGCTCCCTGCTGGCCAGAGAGCATGCTTTTCCCTCTGCCCCTCCTCCCACTTGTTCTCTCTCTCTCCCCTTCTCTTTCTCAAATAAATAACTAAAGTCTCTTAGAAAAAATGCTCAGGGCCCACTCAGGGGACCTGGCACATTTCTAAATGTGTGGGAAAGCTCTCTAGTCCTCCAGAACCCTGGAGTTAACCAGGATATCTCTCATCTTGTTGTCTTACGTTGTTACGAAATCTGTCAATCAAGGCTCTACCTCAGCTCCCGCGCTTGGCTGTACAATCCTGGAAGGGCAACTCTCCCTATGAGCCTTGCTGACTACCCCATACACACACCTGTTCTTGTACCACCTGCAGAAGAGAAACAGGTACCAAGGGTGGGACAGTGTCCCAATTCAGACCAAGCCCTGGAGTCCAAAAGACTGGCTTTTGCATCCTTGTCTCACCTCTTACTAGCTGCAAAATCACAGAAAAATCATCTAATCTTTAAAAACAGATAGCAGTCATACCAACTTTGAAGGATTGTCATGCACATGATGCCTATCACATAAAGTAAGGGCTCATTAGGTTTCAGTATTATTAAGTGCTTAATGAATATTTGATTGGCTGACAGGGCCAAAAGGGAACATACAAAATGCCCAAAGTCAAAATCCTTAAATAGTGTTCAGATTTACCCATCTAGCTCATCCACCATCCAATTCGAAGAGAAGAAACCAACAAAATGGGATGGTCTCTCCCTAAGGATGTTCTGCAGGGACACACAGATGTTCCAATATTTTTTTAATTTATTTAAATTCAATTTAGTTAACATATAATGTATTATTAGTTTCAGGGGTAGAATTTAGTGATTCATCAGTTGCGTATAACACCCAGTGCTCACAACATCAAGTGCCTTCCTTAATGTCCATCACCCAATTACCGCATAGGCGGAGGTTCCAATATTTTGAATAAATCAGGAAGGCAGTAAGAAAAACCTGCCCATCAAAATAGTAGCAACAATGCAATGAGAAACTGAAGTTTTGTCATTCATCTGCATTCACTGGGAATTCAGAGCTACACATTGTTCCCCTTTTGCATAAAGGTGGATAACGCCAGGTTCCCCAAAGTCAGATTATCCCTGCTAGCAGAACTAAATGTCCCAGAGCGAACTCTGCTGTGGAGGAGAGTGGGGAGGAGAAGCAGAAAGAATGGTGATGTCACTGGTTTTCACCTTCAATGATTCAATGCAGGTACCAGGAAGTACCTGTCACATGGAAAAGCCTCCGTAAATGTTAGTTATTAGTAGCATTTCATATGCAATGTCCAAGGTCTATATTGAAGGAACAGGTTTATGTCCTATGACACCTTCCAGCACCTGGGGGTTCTACACAATTTAGCTGATGTGCAGACAAGATGAAGCTTGGTCAGTTGGGAAATTCTTACTACGCTGGTAAGAGGAAACTGAATGGACTTGAGATCATCGTGAAGCACGCTCCCACAAACATCTGGCAAACATCTGCCAGCCAGGAGCTGCAGTTGGTGGTCCTTATCCTGAATAAGGGAGACAAGGGGCAGAGCACAGGACCAGAGAGGCAGGCTGCACCTGCCACTGAGAAAAGGACTAGAGAGGGCAGCAGACCCAGGGGGACAGAGGCAGGAACTGAGGTCACTGGGAGACCAGGGGGCAGACCAGGGAGATGAGCCACCACAATCGGGCCCAGCATCCCACAGGTAGAGAGGCTAAAGAATCTCCTGTGGGAAGCCGGGCATTTGAGACTGGCTTTTGTGGGTGCTTGGAGGTGATTCGAGGGTCCTCGAGCTGGAACCCCCATTTCCTAGAAGTTCCCCAAAATGCCTAACACCACAACAAAAAAGAGAAGGACCCTTCTCTAGATGCTCCACAAACTGGAGTTCCTTTGGCCACTCACGTGGAACTCTGCAAAAATAGAGAGATTGCAGATACCATGGGAATGGACACCATGTACCAAGGAATGCCCAAGAAATGCCAACATGAAAAATGGAAGAGCCTCCAATGTCATGGCCCTCTCTGCCTGACATGGTTGGCCACAAATGCATAAAAGAAAAGGTTTTTGCCAGGAAAATATATGTACATAATTAAGCATTGCGAAGCACTCCAAGAGCAGAGGCAGCTTCCAGAAGCTTATGAGGGAAATGACCCACAGAAGAAGGATGCCCTATGACAGACAGGAGGGCTCATCAAAGTTCCAGGTGAGGGCTGGTTGTTTGGGGTCTGTGTTTTGGCCTTGGGAAACGTTAAAATTGTCACTCAGGATTAATAATGCTGGTTATAAAGGCATGTTGAAATTGAGCTTCAATATTTCAACTTTTTTTCCTTGCCTTTTTAATTTTAACTAGAGCATGCTCTACGCAGGAAAATGCATTTCTACGAAAATGAGTAGTGAGAAGCCCAAGCTGCCAGCACCTGTTCTCTAAGAATTCATGGTATAAGGGACACAATAGAAAAAACACACTTTAATGAGACAGAACACATCACCGATGCCCTCTTACCAAATCACACAAGTAAATCTGAGGAGCCTCAGACCCCTGACCTACACTGACAATCAACAATCATAACTTACCCCAACGTAGGCCTTCACTGCCTATCTTTCAAGTAAGATGGAGAACACACCATGATTTCTAATGCACTTCCCGGTGCTTCTTGTTCAAATATTCTATGGTGCTCTGCTGTCTCAGCACCTGAGCACACCCCAAGTGCAGGAATAATATTCTTTTATTTCTGTTGTTTCCTGTGAGCAGTAATCATGCCCAGTAGTAAAATCAACATGAAATAAAATTTTAATGTACTAACATATTTTATAGAAGACAGAAAAATCTTCCTAAACTCTCCAAAGTATCACTCTTCTAACATGTTAATTTTCTAAATCCCCAAGCTAAGTGGGCTTAGTCGGTCAGTTGGCTCAACAGGCCAACATGATTCTACAGAAAAACCAAAACCGTGGTTTGTCAAATGATTCAGCATGCCCAGCCCCCACCAGCTAAGAATAAATGCACCCTCATTATCAGCAGTGTTTGGAGCTCGCAGCCTGTACTGCTTAGAACACCACCATTTCCTGTATTAAAACCAACAGAACCACCCTCAAAATGCCTCTCCTACCAAAAGTAGGCTAGCCTTGGAAATCGTACATCAAGACAGGTAGGGAATATGTAAATTCAGGACAAAGGACACCAAAGGACTTGGTGTCTATTCCAAATCTAAGCTCTTACCTGAGTGTCACTCTACTACTGAAATCAAGTTTCAAGTCTAAATATGAGTGACAGTCTCTTATAACCAGCTCATTTTGCTGCATAAATAACTAACCAATGTTGGAGGGCACCTTCCCCTAAAGTTCTAACTGTAATGACAGGAGACTGATGTTAAGAGACTCTCTAGTGAGCATGGGGGTCACTTAAGGAAGACTCACAGGACCTACTACTGACGTCACTGCTCACAACACCTTCTTCTGCATGTCCTTCAAAGCCAGGGTCAAGGAGTGCAAACCAACCTGGCCACTGCATAATGACACAAGAGGTATGGCCAGCTTGGCCAGCCAACTGGTTCACACAATTTGACTAAAACAGCCATTAGCTGATGCCAAAACTATACTTGCCCTCCAAAAAGAGAGTCTGTCACCAGGGAGTATATTCCGGACAATGTTTCCGAGGCCTCAAGACAGTGTCCAAAAACAGAGCTAGTCCTTTCTGGAACAAGGGTAGCTTTCTTAGAGAAAGAATAACTAATTTGCAGGGTCCTTCAATGCCACTGGACTGAACTATATATTTCAGAGTGACCTGTGCCCATCAGCTGCGTCCTGCCTTGGAGTCTTTGCCCTGCTGCTCCCTCTGCCTGGGATACACTTTCCCTTGTCTGCTTACACTGGACAAATACTAGGTCCTTTAAAACCCAGCTCAGTCATGGCACTTTTCCAGGAAACAGTGCTCCCACCAGCCTCCTCAGAAAGAATGAATGCTCCTCCTCTGGCCTTGTACCTAAGTACTCCTGCTGCAGGGACCAGCCCTCATAATCCATTGCCACATGTTGTCATTACTGTCTACCATTGCCCCTCTCTATGCACCAAAATGGGGTGAAGCTGTCATTTAACCCCTTCAACTCAGACCTAGCATCAACTACACTTTCTGGCACCTGGTAGATTTCTCAGTTTAATATTCACTGAACTAGAATATTTCAGTTCAAGTAGGGGAATCACTCACATTGCTTTAGGACCAGCCTGGCACCCACTCAACAGGCATGGACCTGGCACCAGATTATGCCTGGCACGAGCCTATGGGAAATTGGTAGCAATGTTTTGCAGACCTGTCCATTGCAGTTTTTTGGTGTTTTCGTTTTGTTCTGTTTTTAATCATTTTAAAAAGTCAAAAAAGGCAAGCACACCATTCTGCTTTTCCTTCACACACAGAAACAAAGAAGGTTCAAATACATCCAACAAAACACTCTCGTGTCTACAATGACAGAAACTCTAACGCAGCCATACTTTATCTCCAAACAAAGGCAATACTTGCTATCTGAAAAGCACAGGTCACTCTGATAACAGGTTATGGAGTTAAATCTTTTTCTTTCTTCTTTCCTTTTTTCAAGCCATTTTAACTATTTTCTATTTTAATTCCAACATAGTTAACACATACAGTGTTATATTCATTTCGGGTGTAGGGGCGCCTAAGTGGCTCAGTCAGTCAAGCATCTGTCTCTTGGTTTCCAGTCAGGTCATGATCTCGGTGTTGTGAGAGTGACCCTGCATCAGGTTCTGCACTCAGGGTGGAATCTGCTTGTCCCTCTCCCTCTGCTCCTCCCCCTATTTGCTCTCCCTCTACACCCTTCTTCTAATTAATTAATTAATTAATGGCATAAGGAGAAGGACCCATTCCACCTAAGAGAATTTTGTACCTACGGTCCAGAGATGATTTCTATTTAATAGGTTTGAGCGGAAATATTTCTAGACGATCTGACATACTTCTGTTTCTTCTCTCTAGCCCTCATTTACTAGCCAAAGGTCACCGTGAGCCTCTGCTATTCTAGCTTCGTGTACTAGACAATGATCTTGTCAGGAACTAAGTACTGGATAAACACATTAATTAATTAATTAATTAATTAATTAATTAATTAAAAATGTTTCAAGTGTATAATACAGTGCTTTGACAATTCCCAGGACTCACCGTGATACACATATTCTTAATCTCCTTTACCTATTTCACCTATTACCTGGCCCCCTACCTCCCCTCTGGTAATAATCAGTTTGTTCACTAAATTTAAAAACCTGTTTTTTTTTTGTTTTCTCTTTTTTCCTTGTTCATTTGTTTTATCTCTTAAATTCCACATATGAGTGAAATCACATGGTACTTGTCTTTCTCCGCCTGACTTATTTCACTTAGCATTATACTCTCTAGACCCATCCATGTTGCTATAAATGGCAAGATTTCATTCTTTTTTATGGCTGAGTAATATCCCATTACATACATATGTGTGTGTGTATAATCACATCTCCTTTATCCATCCATTTATCCGATGGACACTTGGGTTGCTTCCGTAATTTGGCTACTGTAAATAATGCTGCAATAAGCACAGTGGTGCATATATCTTTGCCAACTAGCATTTTTGTATTCTTTGGGTAAATACCCACTAGTGAAATTACTGAATCATAGGGTACTTCTATCTCTAATTTTTTGAGGACCCTCCATATGGTCTTCCACAGTGGCTGCATCCATTTGCATTTCCACCAACAGCACACAAGTGTTCCTTTTTCTCCACATCCTTCCCAATGCTTATTGTTTCTTGTGTTGTTGATTTTAGCAAATCTGAGAGGTGTGAAGTGCTATCTCATTGTGGTTTTGATTTGCATTTCTCTGATGCCATTTTAACCATTGTTAAATGTACAGTTCAGTGGCATTAAATACATTCTCACTGTTGTGCCACCATCACCACCATCTATCTCAAGAACCTTTTTTATTATCATAAACTGCAATTCTTTACTCATTAAATAAAAACACCCCCTTCCCCCTCCCTTCAACCTCAGGCAAGTCCAGATGCCTTCTTATATAAGTAGTCATACTGTATCTGCGCTTTTGTGATTGACTTATTCCATGTAGTATAATGTCTTCAGGGTTTATCCACATGGTAATTGTGCTAGAATTTCCTTCCTTTTTCAAGCCAAATAACATTCTGTTGCATGTTTTGTTTATCCATTCACCTTCTGATAGATATTGGGTCATGTCTGCATTTTGACTATTGGGAATTATAGTGCCATGAACATGGCTATACAAATATCTGAGTCTCCACTTTCAGCTCTTTTAGGTATATATCCAGAAAGCAGGCTGCATCAGATGATAATTCTGTGTGTGAGTTTAAGATCTTAAATGTATGTTTAACCTTTGAGAACAAGAGGGGCAAATTCATAACTTTTTACACACTGTTGAGAAAATAAAATCCACCATAGAGGAAATGTCAGGTTTCATCTATTTGTAAACAATTCAAAGACATTAAATGATCATACATTCAGAGACTTCTGGAAGTACTGGATAAACACATTTGAAATTTAAAAACCAACTGGCTCTCAATTATTATCAGAAAAATGCTACCAAGGTTAGTAAAGACATTTGAAATCCATAGCCATTCCCCAAACTAAATTTCCCTCAACTGTCTGAACCTTACCAGTAAATCAGATAAAAGGAAGTAAACTTGATTTTTTTCCTATTCCCAACTGACTAATGTCCATTTGTTTTTGAAATTGCTATATGTTCAGCACTCAGCACTAACTGCAGACATCAGCCCAGAAGGTTCAGGAAAGATGCAGGACATGCAGACAGAGGGCCAGCCAAAGTCACAGGAAGAGAGGAGAATATGAATTCCCTCCAACTCACTTCCGGCATTTCACGGTTCTCCTGGCTGGGTAGGATGAGTGACCTTGGACAAGGCCACTGCTCTCTTTGAGCCCACAGGACTCCCAGATGATCTAACAAGAGCTGTAAACAGACAACGCAGGGTGCCACAGAGCTGTGGTTCCTGACTGGCACAAGGAGAAGGACCCATTCCACCTAAGAGAATTTTGTACCTACGGTCCAGAGATGACTTCTATTTAATAGGTTTGAATAGAAATATTTCTAGATGATCTGACATACTTCTGTTTCTTCTCTCTAGCCTTCATTTACTAGCCAAAGGTCACCATGAGCATCTGCTATTCTAGCTCCATGTACTAGACAATGATCTTGTCAGGAAGATCTGAATCTGTATGAAACGCCAGAAGAGAACCCAAAGTTACTTATTTGAATGAATATACCTTGTCATCTTAGTCATGGGGCCTTGGCTTTTTCATCAGTGTATCTCCGGTGCCCAGTGCGCAGTAGATACTCCGTAAATCTTTACCGGATTCTAATACCGGATAGGGTGAAGATCGGTCAAGTCTGATCATTTCAGAATTCTGGGAATTGCTTTCAATTGTTTCAGCTCAAAACAATTCAGTGAGTCCACAAATATTTATTAGGTGCCTACAGTGCACAAGACTCTATTGTAAACACTACGAGGGATTAAAAAACATGTGTCCCTGTCCTCCAGGATATACTCGAGTAGAGGAACTAAAACATACAAAAGAGGGGGAAAGGCTCTATAATTTGTTACTATGATAAAGTAACAGAGGGCAAAGAATGAATTTTGTCTAGCTGGGAGTGGTTTTTAGAGGTTCCACAGAAGAGGTGGCCATCAGAGGGCAGGAGGAGCAGAGGGCAGTCGGAGGGCAGCACTAACGGAGCAGACATGAGCCCGGAAGGTTCAGGAAAGATGAAGGATATGGAGACAGAGGGCCAGCCAAAGTCACAGGAAGGGAGGAGAATATGAAGATAAAGAATGAGCAGAAAGGGCTGCCCAGGCAGAAAACATATTTATAAGCAGCTTGGAGGTGAGAAAATTGGCTCTTCTATACTATCGATTGACAGAGAGACTGATCACTGCTTTTCTCAACTCCACAAGCACCAGTGACATTCATTACCCAGCACTTACTTTGAAGACAGAGAAAATGCAAATTCCAATTAATTAAATTATGCCAAACTACCTCACTCCCTGCCTTGCACTCCAGCTCTCCAGCTACTTGTGCCTCTATTCTAGTCACAGGATAAGAGCCACAGAAAAGACATTTCAACCAGCCTCCCGCTTCTCACATGAGGGAAGTAAACCATGACCCAGACTGGCATCATCCTCACCTTCCTCCACCCCAGAACAGCATCTGGGAAGTGTTCTCTTGGAGGGAGGTGCTCCAAGGAGGTAAGGCAGCCAAGCCAATGCCCTCCAGAGGTGCTATGAGGGCTGTTCCCCTGTGCCTCTAGTCTGTTCACGCCCTGTGTCAGGCAGCCCCATCCAATTGTGGAAGGAACAATCATAGGACACCTGGGGGGCTTGGTGGTTGAGCATCTGCCTTCGGCACAGAGTGTGATCCCGGGGTCCTGGGATCGAGTCCCGCACCAGGCTCCCTGCAGGAAGCCTGCTTCTCCCTCTGCCTGTCTTCTCCCTCTGCCTGTCTTCTCCCTCTGCCTGTCTCTGCCTCTCTCTCTTTATTCTCAAGAATAAATAAATAAAATCTTCAAAAAAAAAAAAAAGGAAGGAAAGAACAATCACGACAGCCACCAATTACTGGGCACCAGCTACGTGCGTGCCACGCTTCGCCCACACTCTGCCTGGTGTATTGGATGTGACCCACTGTAAAGTTCAGTAAACCCAGATCAGAAAGCTGGAGTGCCCTGGCAGGCATCACACAGTCAGCTAGAGGCAAGCCGGGGATCCTCACAGGAGACGCAAATATGTGACTCAAAACCCAGGTCTTTGTTACGCTGGTGCCTCCCAAAACACAAAACCTCACTTTCTGTCTCAAGAGGGAGTGCACAGTAGCTTCTGGAGTCCCTGCCTCTACATTTTTTTTTCTGTCCCACCAGTAACAAACTGCAAAGGAATGCAGCTGCCCACAGAGTCTCCTAGTCCTTGTAGGAATGCTTATATCATTATGCCTCCTCCACAGTTTTTAATTGAGAAAATGTCACTATAAAACATAACTCAGACATAAGATGTTTCTAGACTCCCCTTATGTCTTTCCTCCCCACAGGGCCACTCTGCCTTCCCCAATCCCACAGTTTTCCTGTTACCCGATGAAAGTAATGCCAGATATCTTCTTCTTAAGGTGTGGTCCTCCTGGGTCCACTCCTGCTGGGTCTTGGGATGAAGAATGTGAGTCCTTATGCAATGGGACCTCTGGACCGTGACAGCCCTGCCTCCAAATGCCAGCCTCCCTCTCTCAGATTACGTGAAGCTCCTATCTGTGGCAGAGGACAAAAGCTCCCATTTCAAACCTAGGAGCTGCCTGAAATTGCTGACACATGGCAAGGGCTGAGGTATCTGGGGAGCCTCTCTGGACGGACTCCAGGTGTGAAGGCCTGGGCCCTGGGGTAAGTGATGACCCATGAGGACAACAGACCTGTGCCCACCTACCAGATAGAGGGGCTGCTTCCAGTTCTCTCCATGTCACTCCCCAGGCTAACATTCAGGGAATCTGCAACTCCACGGCCATGGAAGTCATGAATTTATGCAAGGTGGACATTACTACTATTATCCAATTATTCTGAGTATGTTTTGATAAGAGGGTAACGACAAAAGGATATTAAATACCTGAAAATGACCAGAAGAAGAAAAGGCATGAAGTAAGGATGTGGCCCTTTGGCCACCTCGTTGTTCTGCCCAGGACTTATTCTTCCTCCCCACTGTCAGGCCAGCTGGCCTCATTCCTCATTATATAAATTCTATACAGTGGTAGACAGCCCAGGGTGGGCCCAGCGGGCATCCTCCTCCATTTCCCCACCTCAGTGCACATGCTCAGTGTTGAGGCCATACAGTGTTTTATGAACACATGGGTGTGAATTTCTGAGTCCTGGAGCTGGCAGAGGTTTCAACAGAACATTCTCTTATGAAAGATACATGATGGTCATTGTGCCCCTTTTCCAAACGTGGCAACTCCATCCTCCAGGAGACAGATGTCTGTATTAGTTTCCAATTACTGCTGTAACAAATTACCACGAATACAAATTTATTCTTGTGTAGTTCCAGACATCTGAAGTCCTAAAGTCAAGGTATGGGGAAGGCTGCCTTCCTCCTAGAGGCCAGAGGGGAGAACCTATTTCTCTGCCCTTTCCAGCTTCTAAGAGGCTACCTGCATCCTTGTGTGTGTGTCTTACTCTGACCTCCAAGCCAGCAGTATAGAACCTTCCAGTCATTCTCTATTTTCATGTCACATTGCTTTCTGACCTTAACTCTCCTGCCTCCCTTATAAGGACCCTTATGGGTACGCCCGGGTAGCTCAGTGGTTGAGTGTCTGCCTTCGGCATAGGGCATGATCCTGGAGTCCCGGGATGGAGTCCCACATCGGGCTCCCTGCAGGGAGTCTGCTTCTCCCTCTGCCTATGTCTCTGTCTGTGTGTGTGTGTGTCTCTCATGAATAAATAAATAAAATCTTAAAAAAAAAAGGACCCTTATGATTTCATTGTTCTCACTCACATAATCCAAAATAATCTTATTTCAAAATACTCAAGACAACCCATCTGCATTGTAACTTTTGTCATGTAAAGTAACATATTTCCAGGTGCCAGGAATAGGGACCTGGATGTATTTGAGGGGACGTTACTCAGCCAACCACAACTTCTGTCAAATTTTAATCTCAACTTTTTTTTTTCCAAAAACATAATCTCAGTCACAGTTTCAAAATCAGGATAGGGTGCCTGAGTGGCTCAGCAGTTGAGCATCTGCCTTCGGCTCAGGGTGTGATCCAAGGGTCCTGGGATCACATCCTGCATCAGGTTCCCCAGAAGGAGCCTGCTTCTCCCTCTGCCTGTGTCTCTGCCTCTCTCTGTGTGTCTCTAATGAATAAATAAAATCTTAAAAAAAAAAGAAAATCAGGATAATTTGCACTACATTATATTTTTGTTGTTGCGGAAAGCATTTTCAAGAGGATGTTTTAAGTTTTAGGGTGTTTTAAAATAGAAGAGAAAGGTAAAAATAAAGCATTTTTCATCAAGAACATAAAAGGGAAGCTGAGAAAAATAATGAAAAATCACATAAGCAGTGGTAGATGACAGATTCCCTCATCAAAGAAATATTAAAAAACCACATGGCTTGTGCTAAAAAGCAGCTAGAGATCCTATAGTTCCAAAACAACCTGGTTAGTCATGGACACACGGATTAATCATTTTGCCCCATGCCTCTTCTTGAGTGGGGACAGGCTAAGGCCACCACAGTGTGGCTCAGTTTCTCTGCTGCTGGAAATCCAATGGCCTTGCCAGCCCCATGACACCAGCTGTGAGCTACAGAGGCACCATCTTCCTGAGCAAAGCCCCAGACATTTGCCCTTGCTCATCTCATACAACCATCATCCTAACACACTGCCGAGAGGTTACCCATGCACTTCCACCCCCTTTGTCAGGTCAAGAAGTCAAGAGCCTTACCCAAAGTCACATGCTTAATTACTAGTAAAGGTAGAACCAGCCCAGCACTTCCCACCCCATAGCCATCAAATCCATCCATAGGATTTTCAACAATAACTAAGACCTTCAGTGAACCTTGCTGGTCCTGCTAAGTCCTTCCTTTAACTTATATAGACTTGTCTCCACAATTTCCTACAGTCTTCATTCCAAATCTTTCCAATCCCCTTCCCGCTCTATCCCTCTCTCTCAGACACTCCCAGCTCAAATTTAACTTAAAAATTCTCTATGGAAAGACCCCAGATGCCCATTGACAGATGAACAAATAAAGAAGATATGATACATGTAGATGATGGAATGCTACTCAGCCATCAAAAAGAAAGAAATCTTGCCATTTACAATGATGTGGCAATGATGAAACTAGGGGGTATTATGCTAAGCGAAATAAGTCAGTCAGAGAAAGACAGATACCATGTGATTTCACTCATGTGGAACTGAAGAAACAAAACAGATGAGCATAAGGAGAAGGGAAGGAAAAATAAAATAAGATGAAAACAGAGAGGGAGGCAAACCATAAGAGACTCTTAACACTAGGAAATACACTGAGGGTGGCTGGAGGGGAGGTGGGGGTGGGTAACTGGGTGATGGGCATTAAGCAAGACACCTGCTGTGATGAGAACTGGGGGTTATATGCAACTGATGAATCACTAAATTCTACCCCTGAAACTAATAATATGCTATATGTTAACTAAATTGAATTTACATTTAAAAAAATTTAATCCTATCTGAAGACACTCAGTTTTCTTATTCCCCATCCACCAACTTCTCCCCTTAAAAATGAGCCTATTGCCTGAATGAGACGATCACGAGAGGCTGAACTACTGGAGGTTAACTCTGAGGTCTTGGGAGTCAGCCAGCCTGGTATTTGACACAGCTTCTCCTCACTAGCTCTGCAACCTTGAGACACTGACTTAACCTCTCTGTACCTCCGTGTCTTCATCTGGAAATGAGAATCAAAATAGCAAGGGCCTGGCATGCAGTAGCAGGAACCGAATGAGAGGGAGGCAGGGCTCATGGTGGGGCTCCTGAGCCTGAGCTCTTAAGCACCCAACATACCAAATGGAGTCATCCTTGGGGTGTCCCTTTCCTTCACCTTTGACCACAAAGACCTCACTTCCCTTTCATCTTGGTTGTTGGGGAGACTCTGCTCTCCAGCCTCCTGCAAGGTTCCTTCAGCTCCAGCACACTCAGACACAGGGACCAGACCAGCTGCCCTGGAGGCCAGGCTGCTCCTCCTCCAAGCCCAGCTCTTGTGACCGTCAGCTCACTGATGTCCCAGCCACACCTCACCAATCTTCAGGCTCTGCTTCCCGATGTGCCCACCACCACACCCTCCACGCTGAGCAAGCCAGACAGCCCCACAGGCCCAGTGCACATCACGCTTTCACATCCCGGGACTGACCTCTCAATTACACATCCCAATCTTTCCTGGCCTTCAAGGGCCAACTCAAGTGCCTTCCTCTGCTGGAAGCGTTCTCTGACCAATCACACCATCCCTATTAGTGCTCCTTCTCCGAACTCCTTTAGTTTATTTTATGTGATGTTTGGGGGCATTTGTTGGATTGAATTCATATGGATTTACTGTGGTGGTGGAGATTTTCTGCATATTGACTATCAGCGTCAATATCCTGGTTGTGATATCGTAGGATAAGTTTGCAACATGTTACTTCTGAGGGAACCTGGGCAAAGAACAGAGGACCTTTCTGTTTTATTCGTTACAATCACCTATAAATCTATCTCACAAGAAGAAAATCACTAAGTTAAAAATTTATTTAGCACCCACCTTCGCCACACACCACTTATGATATTTTACCTATATAAGCCTCGTTCATTCCTTCCCTGAACTCCGGATATGACTATCCAATGGCCTATTCAAAACCTCCACATGAAGGACTAAGGAGCATCTCAGAATTACATTCAATACTGAGCTCCAGGGATTTTCTCCCTCTAAATGAATCTCTATTCTCTCAGTTGATCAGGCCAAAAATCTTGAGGTCATGCCAGACCCCTCTCTTTTTATTTTTATGTGTTTATTTTTTAAGTATGCTCCATACCCACTGTGGAGCCCAACATAGGGCTTGAACTCATGACCTTGAGCTCAAGACGCAAGCTGAGATAGAGTCAGAGGCTTAACTCACTGAGCCTCCAGCATGCCCCTCCTCTCTTTTATACCCATCAGCAAAATTTGATAAATCCACCCTCAGAACAGAATCCAACCACATCTCCCCACCTCACAGAGACCACCCTGGTCCCTGGTCACCATCATCGCTCATCTAGATTAATACAGTAGCCTCCATCCCACTTCTGACATCTCCTATTGTCTTTTCCTGCTTCTTTCATTTTCTATAATTCATCATCCTCTAATATACAACATCTCCTGCATTGAGTGAGAGCAGAGGTTCCATGAGGATTAGGAATTCTGTTTGGTTCACTGCAGTGACCAGGAATTTAGATCAGTGCCTGGAACGTTATAGGCATTCAATAAATATTCGTTGAATGAATGAATGATGTTATACCTTTGCTATTAAAGGGAAACTGTAAAGTCAACATTTCTGTCTCATTTTTACCCATGGGAACACTGAAGTTCAGAGAAGGTCATGAGCTCTGGCAAGATGAAGGCCAGAGAATGACTTTCCCTGCCCCGTGCTCTGAGAGCCACCCTCCATGGCCCCTGCCTACCCGTCATTAGTCTCCTGGGTGGGCCTGACGGGCAGGGTCCACGTCTGATGGCTCACTTTGATTTTCAGTGTCTGGACACAGTGCCTGGATATTGCAGGGATACCACCAACTCCAAAAGAATTAATTTTAACATGTAATGAAAAACTTCAGTTATTACATGTTACACGCATGTACTGGTTCCGCATAACTGGTACCTTTACTCTCACCACTTGCTTCTGTGAGACAAGGTGTGACTCCAAAGTAACAATCCCCATTTTACTGGCAGACAAACAGGTTTCCCCCTCGTTGAGGCCCTGCCCACTGAGCCGCACCGCCTTACAGAGGACTGAAGCGACCAATGCTCATAGCACCCAGGGAGCTTCTGTGCCATGCTCTTTCCTCCCAGGGCACTGTGTCCTGCAGAATCTCAGTAGGAGCTTTTTATTACTGGGTTTCCTCAGCCCGGCACTGGACAACTTCATAGCTGTCTTCTCTACAAATACCTTGTGTTTGGCAAGGTGGGGTGTTTGTCTTTTGGGGGTGTGTTTGTTTGTTGCTTAGAATTTGCTCAGAATGGATCAAATTTGGGAAGAATGCAAAGAGCACGATTGCAAGAGTGTACTTGATTTGTCTCTGCCTGGTAATCTGTTAAGGCCATGAAGGTCCAACATGATATATAAATCCCCTGCCCTGGTCTATTGTCTCCTGTCCCCACTCATCAGGCTACCAAGCGACTTGTAGCGATCGCACATACACACACACACACACACACACACACACACACACACACACACACACTGAGTCACTTTCTCTATAAAGACAAATGTGTTTTGCCGTGAGTGGGCAATGCTTTAGAACTGAAAAACATATTATAATAAAAAACTATCATCTGAGGCTCAGAGGAAAACACTTTCCTTTCATAGGTTTTTGTTTTTTTGTTTTGTTTTTTGTTTTTTTAAGGGACAGAGCCTTGCTTCTGAGTTCACAGCAATCATAGGTGTCCCAAGTAAACCTGAAGGCATTAGCACCTGCCCGGACGTCTTATCTCCCTTAAATAAATATTCTTCAAAGAGAGACATACACTGAACAGATGGGTAAATTTCAAGATTTAACAACTTGTGGGGACACTATTAGTGTAGCATTAGCAGGCAAGCTTTATCGCCTCTGTACATCAAATAAGACTTCCCAATCTTGAAGAATTCTTATCCTAATCATTGAAACCTGGCCCTGGCCACTCTTACCAGAGAAAATACACCTAGGCCCTTGGAACCTGGATACCACCCCCATTTCCAGGGTCCCCTGTTCATAGAACATCTCTCCTGTGGCAGATCTGAGTGCTTCTGAGGTTCAAAGAAACAGAATGAGATAAGAGTAGGATCAGGAGATAGCAACTCTTTGGAGTAACGATGATGATGATGATGATGATGAATGACAGTGAGATATCCTAGTGTGTATACCTGGCACAAAACAGATACTCAATATATGTTCATCCCTCTCCCCTGATATCTCAGTGGTCCAGCCTGGTAACATCAGTTGATTCAACATCATGTTGAATAAGTTCATACAACCATGTGGCATGTGCTGTGGTCTGAGGAATCCCAGAGTTTCTCTAGAGAAGGTTCAAGGACAAGCCTGGAACCAGGACAAGCTCTCAGCACCCACATCCAGTCCACACACACACTCACTCACCCACGCATATAAACACATAAACATACACACACACAAACATATAAATACACAATCACACAAATGTACAGTCACGTAAATATGCAATCACACATACACACAGTCATATGAATATACACAGACACAACTGCACAAAGATACAAACACACATAATCATAAACTTACACACAGTCCTGCAAACTTACAAACACACATAATTATATAAACATACAGACACAATTATACAAACATACAAACACAATCAATCATAAACTCATAAACACAGAATCACATAAACATACAATCACACAAACCTACAAACACACACAATCATATAAACACACACACAATCACACAAACCTAAACACCTAATCATATTAACATACTCAGACACAACTACACAAACACACACAATCATACAAACACACAATCACACAAACCTACAAATACCTGCAATCATATAAACATACACAGACACAACTACTCAAACACAAATACACACATACACCTGAAAAAGATAGGAAGATGACCAGATGCCAGATTCTCACAGATCTAGTTGTGTTTTTTCTCTTTAAAATATCCTTCTTCCGGGATCCCTGGGTGGCGCAGCGGTTTGGCGCCTGCCTTTGGCCCAGGGCGCGATCCTGGAGACCCGGGATCGAATCCCACGTCGGGCTCCCGGCATGGAGCCTGCTTCTCCCTCTGCCTGTGTCTCTGCCTCTCTCTCTCTCTCTCTCTCTCTCTGTGTGTGTGACTATCATAAATAAAAAAAATTAAAAAATAAAATAAAATATCCTTCTTCCTTTCTAGTGGTGCCATCAACTCCTTTTTAATTGGCCAAGCAGGAGAAAGAGAAAAGAAATTCAGTATTTCCGTCTGCTCTCACTCCTTCCCCGCAGACTGCCAAGCAGTAATACTACCATCAGCCCTCACAGAGCATCGTCCAAGTGCCAGGCATCATGCCACATGCTCTTCTCCGAGGAGGGGTTCTGATATCATCCCATTTTATGGATGGAGACACCAAGAGCCGTAAGTGTTTAAAACTTGCCCAAGGGCACAGAGATGACAAATGACATATCCAGGCCGTGAACCAAGTTCAGTCTAACTCCAGAATCCCTGGAATTTGCCACTTCAGGCAACAAGTCAAGTTCTTTATCCTTGGCCTGGCAGTTGTGGGGCAATCCTAATTATAGGCAGGTGACCTTGGATGTAACACAGTCTCTTTGTAGGTGTATTTGGCAGAAAAAAGCTACAGTGTATTTCTATGATACCCTGAAAAAACAATTTGTGTGGCCAAGAGCCAGAATGAACTTCTTGGAAAATCTACGACAGTTAAGGCAAGTTTCTGACTCAACCTAACAGTTGGAAAGGGGCATTGTCAATCAATAAAGCAAATTTATTGAGCACTAAGAGGAGACATATCTTTTAACCCAATGGGTCCTTTCCTCTGATAGAGAACTCTGGCTTTTGAGAATCTGAAGGATAACTAGGGGAGTAAACATGGCATACAGAGCACAGCTAAGGGATATAAGAGGCTCAGCTGAAGAAGTGGCGCCTCCCAGTCCCCCAGCCACCAGCAACGACCTATAATCAGAGGAATGTCTGGCTGCTACCCCTCTAGGTTCCATCTTTGGCCCACTTTCCTTTATTCACTTCAATATAATAAAGACTCCAAAATCTCTATCTCCCAGCTAAATATTCTAACCCCCACAATTCATTATTCAAGGGCCCACTGGCCATCTCCAGTACAATGATTATCAGTTCTCGTGATCTTCTTCCTACCCCATTCAAACTCCTTTATCATTGGCCGCAGTGACTGGCAGCACCTGTACCTAACTCCCGAGTTAGGTAGCTGGGTACTTAACTCTTCTCCTTCTCGCCTGCCCTACCTCCACACATCAAGATCTGGTACGGTGGAGACTGAATAACATGGTAGTTAATGAAGAGTATGGGTTTGGGGGTCAGAGAAAACTGAGTATGAATCTCAGTCCACTGATTATTAGTTGTATGACCTTGAGCAAACCACATGATCACTTTCACTCTCATTTCCCTCATCTAGTACAGAGACGAGAATGCCTCCCAGAGTTATTATAAGCATTAAACTAGACCACATAAACATGGCCACATGTCTGCACTGTGAAACTCCCAAGCCCACTTCCCTCCAACCTCCTGCACGTTCTGGGTTTAGGTTCCCACTGTTTCCCCCCTAAGAATGAGCACCTCGGGGTCCTCCAGCCTCTAGACTCACTACCCTCAAGTCTATTCTCAAGATCACAACCATGCCATCTTTACGATGACAAACAGAAGCTCTCTAGCATGCACTGATACACCACATCCAGTCTTCCCACAGAAAGCAAGACAAAACAAAATCCTTGATGAAGTGATGGGCATAAGAAAGGTCTAGTTCACAAGGTGGAGATTGGTAATTCTGCTACCCTTTTGTTGACTCCCTTTTTTTTTAAGATTTTATTTATTTATTTATTCATGAGAGACACACACAGAGAGGGAGGCAGAGACACAGGCAGAGGGAGAAGCAGGCTCTATGCAGGGAGCCCGACGTGGGACTCGATCGCAGGTCTCCAGGATCACACCCTGGGCTGCAGGCGGCACTAAACCACTATGACACCAGGGCTGCCCTTGTTGACTCCCTTTAAGAATATGACAAAAGTTGCACATCTTCTCCCCAAGAGGAAAAAAAAAGCACTACTCACAAATGCACAAAATATTTAGAAGCTCCAGAAGATACATAAATCCCAGGTTCAAAGCCCCTGAATTAGAACAAACATTTTTGGGCAGCCTCGGTGGCTCGGTGGTTTTGCGCCACCTTCAGCCCAGGGCATGATCCTAGAGACCCGGGATAGAGTCCCACATTGGGCTTCCTGCATGGAGCTTGCTTCTCACTCTGCCTGTGTCTTTGCCTCTCTGTCTCTGATGAATGAATAAATAAATAAAATCTTTAAAAAAAAAAAAAAAAGAAAAAAGAACATTCTTTGGCCTGGCTGTTAGCAACTTCAGAGCTCTTCATAAGTATATCCTCTAGGCTAACCTCAGTCGTCGAGGATTCAAAATTTGAAACAATACATTTCTTGATTTGCATGTTGTGTCTCCAAAATCTGGCAAGAGAAACAGGCAGTCAGCTCAAGGCACTTTTCCCAGAAATGGATGGCACCTCTGAAGAGTTCTTAAAGAGAGTAGCATAAAATCATGATCGGTCATGAACTTGAAACTCTCAGAAGTTTTCTTGGTCTCAATGGGTACTGGCTAAGAAATTGCACATGGTTGTCTATGGATAGGGCCCCATTGAGGTTTAGGAAATACTGAGTTCTCAGGTCTGTCTGCATGACTCCCCTTCCCCTCCTTTCCTCACCTGAGTGCCAGATGGCAGAAAGACTAAGCTCTCTAAAGTCACCTACAAATTGCTTAGGGGCACCAGACCAAGAACTTTAGGACTTGTCCTCCCTGCAATGTTTCTATGCAGAATCGCTAAATCACCACCCAGATGGCTGAAGTGAGCTACATACCCTGCGGCTCATCTCGTTGGATACCAGCAGAGTAATGACCAGCAAAGCAGAGCCACTAGGCACCAGCCAACTATTTCCACACCTGAGCCTGAAAATGGTGGCACAACCCTTAGACCAGCATTACTTTAGGTCCTAGGCCATTTATTGTAGCAACGTTAAGGGAAAAATAATTATTCTTTTCTCACAATCACCATAAAACTTTAGCATTACAAACAAACCATTAATACTGAAGTTGATGGGATGCCTGGGTGGCTCAGTAGTTGAGTGTCTGCCTTTGGCTCAGGTCATGACCCCAGAGTCCTGGGATCTAGTCCTGCATCAGGCTCCCTGCAGGGAGAAGCTGCTTCTCCCTCTGCCTATGTCTCTGCCTCTCTCTCTGTGAATAAATAAATAGAATCTAAAAAAAAAAAAAAAACTACTGAAGCTGATGTTTTGAATTTGGAAGGTAGATTAAAACAGAAAATGGGGGACGCCTGGGTGGCTCAGTGGTTGAGTGTCTGCCTTTAGCTCAGGGTGTGATCCAGGAGTCTGGGGATCGAGTCCCACGTCGGGCTCCCTGCATGGAGCCTGCTTCTCTCTCTGCCTGTGTCTCTGCCTCTCTCTGTGTGTGTCTTTCATGAATGAATAAATAAAATCTTTGAAAAATAATAATAATAAATAAAACAGAAAATGGCCTTGAACTTTAACCAGATAAGGTTAGGGGAACCCTAAGGGAGTAAGAAGGAGATGGCAAAAGGAACATAGCAGGAAACAGGGATACAACACTCAGCAAAACTGATGGTTGGGTTCTTCCATTCTCAGAAACCATCACTAGTCCTATGCAATTTCCCACTTCAGACAGGAAGGAATGAAAATCTGCTTTCCAGTATGTTGAATTCAAATCGCTGACAATCCCTTCTCCAAAAGGGGAGCGAGTTCTGGTCACTGGGCCATGATTTCAGGCTCTCCATCTCCTATCACTACTTCCGCTCCAACCCACTGAATAAGTATTGTGAGATACATCAGGCTACTTTAAAAGGAAATTTATGTCATGTTTGCTCCTGAAGCATCACAGTGAGAATTTGAAAAGCTTGAACTTTTAGCCATCCACAGATGTTTCTCACACCAAAGCCCAGATCTTACAGGATCCTGGTTCTATCTCTCAGGACCACTCAAAGTTTTGAAGCTAGTCTCATTGGGTACATTTTCCTCTCCTTCCTTTGACAGTTTAGACTCTTACCTCTATGCCAATGAGGACAGGGTCTTTGAAAGATAGAGAGCTGAGGTTGGGGCAGAAGGAATAGGAAGGGTGTCCCTATGGGCTTAGAGCTACAACACAGAAAACCATTATGGGATGTCCAGAGACTTCCACACTGACAGGCCTTTCCAGCTGGGGGCGAATCACAGCCTGAATTGGTAGGACAGTAGGACAGTTGGACAAGATTCTGCCCTAGCGGTTTGCTGGGGGGGAATCACAGCCTGAATTGGTAGGACAGTTGGACAAGATTCTGCCCTAGCGGTTTGCTGGGGGGGAATCACAGCCTGAATTGGTAGGACAGTTGGACAAGATTCTGCCCTAGTGGTTTCCTTTTCCTCTAGAGTCAACCTGCCCCTACCTGACAGTGATAATCCTTTGGGTGAGCTGTCAGTATCATTATCACTACCACCACCACCACCACCATCATCATCACAACAATAGCAACAATTGCTACTATTGTTACTATTTACTGGGCACCTACCACATGTCAAATACACAACAGTAACTAGCTCTGCATGTATTACCCCATATTATCACTGTAACGTACATATTATTATCCACATGGTACAGGTGAGAAAATAAGAACTTGTACAGCACTGAAGTAAGCCATCAGACTCTAAATGTCATGCATCATCAACCATGCTTCACCGCCATATGTATCATTCCAAATCCACTCCTTTTAGAGAATGAATAATCAGGAACCATTAGCTCACTTTGGGACAAACTTCTCTTATCAGAAGATCTGGCACTAATTTATTTGACAAGGATTTCTGAGCAGTCACTACATTTCTAGACTTTCACTGTTTGCTCATAGACATGAACTTGATGTATATGCACACTGCCCTCAACATTGAGGGCAAACTCACCTGAAGTTAATGTCCTGCTAGCCGGCTCTAGGGTCTCTGCCATCTAGCCTGTCCTGCTAGCTCTAACCCCGTTTGCCCTGCTGAACCTCTTCTTTTAGAATTTCAACAGATAAATTTGAAATATAGTCAATATATATATTAGGAAAGGGACAAACCTCCAATGCTCTGAAATTATAAACTCGCAAATCTAATCCTTACCAACAATACTTCCTCCTCAAAAATAGTAAGCAGGAGATTCCTGAAAGTAGTATTATATGTAAGATACTAATTTAAAAATTAGAAAATGTGTTTGGAAACTAGATTACTCATCTGTGGTCATACGGCTGATGATTCTGTGGGTTCAGCTCTGAGTGACAGAAAAACAAGACAGAAGTTGATTTCCACCACCCTCAGGCAGCCAGGCTCTTCCACTCAGCATTCCATCATCCAGGGGGGAAACTCTATGTCTTCATTGTGTCAGATGATGACGTTTCCATTCCAGTAATAAGAAAGGATAAAGAAGAGGTAGCATGCACCAAAGTTGCCCAATGTCACTTCTGCTTACATCTCATTGGCCAGAATTTACTAATATGGCCACATCTAAGCTCTCAAAGAAGACTAAGTAATGTAACCTTTATTCTAAGGAATGTGTCCAGATAACATTTCTGTCAATAGGAAGAAATGATATTGGAGAAGAGCTAACCATCTGTGCTGCAGCTGCTAAGTGGTACAATTTGGATAAGCACCCAGATCTAAGGAACTTCAGAGACCCTACTCCATCAAGAACAGGTAGGCTTTAATTCCTATTTTTATAGCAATGACCATTGGTCCTCTCTTCTTCACTGCCAAAGAAACTGCCAAGCATGATCTTAGAACTTTCTATAACATTTCATTAGCTTTCAACTCAACAGGTAGAAGCCATTTCCAAGCTAATTTATATGGTCTTTGGTGTTTTTTTTTTAAAGATTTATTTAGTTATTTATTTATGATAGACACAGAGAGAAAGAGAGAGAGAGAGAGGCAGAGACACAGGAGGAGGGAGAAGCAGGCTCCATGCCGGGAGCCCGACGTGGGACCTGATCCCGGGACTCCAGGATCGCACCCCGGGCCAAAGGCAGGCGCCAAACCGCTGAGCCACCCAGGGATCCCCTCTTTGGTGGTTTTAAAATACACATGCTAATTCTTTGAAACTCCTCCCTTTAAAAGATGGAGGCTAATTCCACTTACCGTAAGCGTAGACTGTATTTCATGACTTACTTCCAAAGAATATATGTGGCAGAAGTGACAATAATGTGACATCTGAGACAAGGTCATAACATGATCGTTTGTTCTAGCAAAGGCAAATTCCCATGCTTTGAAGTCTCTCAAGCAGTCCTATGGAGAAATCCTCATGGAAGGGAGGGGTCTGGCCAAGAGCCTTGTGAATCAGCTTGAAATTGGATTCCCCAATCCCATTCAAGCCTTCAGATGATTACAGTCCTGACTGCAACCATGTGAAAGCCCCTGGGCCAGACCATACCTGAATTTCTGATCCACAGGGACTTAGAAATAACAATGTTTTTTTCTATGTTTACTTTAAATCTGCTTTTGGAGTAATTTGTTACACAGAAATATAATAATTCAGGCCTCAAAATAAATTTAGTCTTCTTTTGGCTTGAAAATTCGTGAAAGTAGAAATGATCATCTTGGTAGCAAAAACTTTTTCTTAAATGGCTGATCCCAGCTCAGCACCTGATTTTAAATGATTTGGAGCTGTGCTTAGATGAGATGCCCTGGATGCCACTGTGAAAAGGAAAGACCAGGGAGACATCCCTGCTAGAACATATTGCTAATATCACATCCCTGGGTATTCCCAGGAAGCAGCTGAACCTGCTGTTAGCCAATTACCACCAGGAGAAAGAACTTGGTATCAATGAAGCCAACATCAAAATCATGAGTTTTGCAAACTCTCTCCAGCATCCAGATGGATAATGCTGAGCAATTCTACTCCACAGGTTAACTTACTTAGTTATCTGGGGAAGCACTATGGGGCTTAATTATCTCAGTAGATCTGTTAGGATGCATTTCTGTTGAAAGTGGAATATTCCACAGGAACAGTATCAAGGTTATTTTATGATAGATATGGATGGTTGATAAATCCTATTCCTCAAACATCTCATCAAGGTCATGATTTATTTTTTATAAAGATTTTATTTATTTATTCATAGAGAGAGAGAGGGAGAGGCAGAGACACAGGCAGAGGAAGAAGCAGGCATCATACAGAGAGCCCGACGTGGGACTCGATCCAGGGTCTCCAGGATCACACCCTGGGCTGCAGGCAGCGCTAAACTGCTGTGCCACCAGGGCTGCCAAAGGTCTTGAACTTTTAGACCAAGATATCTCAAGCAGGATTCTCAGAAGTAGGAAGCAGAGAAACATGTTCTATAGGGGGTTCTTAGAATCAGCCAGTGGAAGAGTTTTTAAACCACAATTTGTCCCATCTCCCTGCATCTGGACAATCTAAAATTAGCTCCTCATCCTTCATTCAGAATCACCACCATCATAAGGCACTATTACTAGTGGAAATAGGTTAAAAAAATTTTTTAATCCTCAGAAATTAGCCACCAATGTCTCTGAAATAATACAAAATACTTGTATATTGGGTATTTTTATTATGGGCCAAAGGTCTCCTGTTCAAAATGAGATGAGAGAATTTTTCTTCCAATGGGGCACTTTAGGCTATCACTGGAATAAGGTAACTAGTATTGCCTCCCTGTCCCAACCCACTGAAAGCTGGGAGTTAAATTTCATACTCATTCACAGTAACTGCATTAGTTTAAGGGGCTGTCATATTTTTTTTCTCCCTCTTTGTATGTGGATTTTTATTTTCTATTTCTGTTCTGACAGCCTTTGCAGTTTGTTTCTTCACTTATCATATGATGTCTCGATCACATTTGGAAGCAGGCAGCATATAAATTACAAATGAATAAAATGAAAGTGGCAGGGTCGGGACTCGGGTTTCTTTCTTGGACACAGCTATCAAAATGCATTTTCAGAACAAGAGGCAGGAAACTCGAAGACTTAAGCAAATGTCCCTTTAAAGAGTGGGCCCTTGGAAGCAAGCAGCTGCCATCAGAGAAATCCCTCCTTGGCTCTACTGACAGAGCTTCATGGCTCTCCACCAAAGACTTCCCTCTCAAGGCTCAAAGGCAGGTCAAGCCTCCAGGAGGAAGGTACATAGATAGATAAAAGACTCAGTTGTAAGACTAATTCCCAGCTCAGGAGCAGAGCTGTATATCTGGCACTCCCACTCTTGTTGGATGATGTGGTTCTTTGTGTAGGTTTTATCACCTCCTCTGGAGGAGAGAACTCGGAGCCCTCAGCCTTCTCAGATAAGAGTGGTGAGTCTCTCTTTTTATGACAGTAATGTTTCTACCTCCTTAAAACCCCTCTTGAAAAGCCTTAGAGGGAAGTGTCTCCAAAAAGACAAGTTAGGGTATACCTCTTGGATTTTTAAATCAACCAGCAAAACTAGAGGAGCAAAGGGGGGAGGAAAAAAGGAAGGGAAGGACAAGCATCTTCTCTACAAGAAGATGGACCAATGGGTGGAGGTGGGGAGGGGTCCTTCAGAGCTCATGACACAGGAGCCACCCCTTTCTAGCATGAAATCATGCCCATCACCAGCCTTTTCTGGGCTGCAGTGCACCTCTGCTCTCAGTAAGAAACACGCTGGGCTCACATAGAGCTTTAAAAATATCTCTCCACCTACTGAAAGTTTGATTAATCAGGCAAGTTCTCACCCATGTGTCACAGTGGTGGCAGTGATATATATGATAGTGACATGAGGTTACAGGGAAGGCACAAAGGGTCTCATCTGGTAGAGAGGAGGATTCATAGCATAAACGTTAAAAAGCACGGGTTCTGAAGACAGGTGACAATCTGCATCCCAGTTCCAACACACACTAGTTAGCAACTTTGGACAAGGTTATTTTACATCTCAATTTCCCACATTTGCAAAAATGGAGTTGATAACAATACCTCCATTGCAGAATTATTGAAAGGATTAAGTGTGTTAATTCATAGAAAGCATTTTGAACAGTTCTAAGCACAGATTACTCTCAATAAACTTCAATAAACTTCAAGCACTCAATAAACTTCAGCTGTGATGATTATGATGACGGTGACAATGACAATGTTGAAATTTAAAAGATGGGTCCCAGGAGACAGAAGCAACTAGAACAAAGGTAGAGAAGCAGGAGAGATCATGAGGTGGTAAAGAACTATCTGGAAGGAAAGCAGGGAGTCAAAGCAGACAAAAAGAAAGGGTCCAGGGCACATGGGACTTTCTTTGTTACAGAGTTTCACTATGGCTCAAACAGCTATAGGTTATGGAGAGTCATCTAAGAATTATAGGCAAAAATGAAATAGTGGGTCAAGTGCTATCTTAGTTAAAAATTACTTTTAACCGGGATCCCTGGGTGGCGCAGCGGTTTGGCGCCTGCCTTTGGCCCAGGGCGCGATCCTGGAGACCCGGGATCGAATCCCACGTCGGGCTCCCGGTGCATGGAGCCTGCTTCTCCCTCTGCCTATGTCTCTGCCTCTCTCTCTCTCTCTCTCTCTCTCTCTCTCTCTCTCTGTGTGTGACTATCATAAATAAAGAAAAAAGAAAAAGAAAATTATTTTAACCAATGCAGGTAAAAAAAAATAAGATAAAATTATTAATAACAGACATCCTATAACAAAGTAACTGGTATAAAACTAATACTCCCACCATGTACAACCGTACAACTAAACAAAATATATATAAAGCAACTATTTTCAGGCCATAGACAACAGGTGGCCCATGACTGCAGGTGCAGGGAGAAGGACACTGACCCAGTGAGTCCTGTGGACTATTTCCCAACCACAGCTCATGCTTTAGGGTAGCTGAAGGAACTAGAACCTTGTGGGGTAAGACTGCAGAGAGAAAGTCCCAGCAGCCTGCATGTGGGTTTCCTATGAATACTTAGTGGAAGGCTGGACCTCCCATGTATAAATTGAGATTAAACCGGACTTACCAGGAAGCAGTTACTCTGAGATTGAGAAAACAGATACTAGAATTGAAGCAGCCCTAGGAGTCTGAAACACCTCATTAATACCCCAGGCATCCAGCTGAGACACTAGAAGGACCACATCAAGAGTTAAGAATACACTCTAAAGGCCTTCTTTAGATCCACATGATCAAAATCTAAAACTAAGCCCTGAGAAGATCTACAAGGAAGATGAAGTTAGGAGGCTGAGTCCCTGCCCAGTTCGAGTGACTTGGAAGATGCTTTGGGATTTCCACAACTCTACCCTAAACGAAGCATAAAACCAAACTGACACTACTTGAAAGCAGTCAGCTAATAATTAAACTATCTATTGGAGCAAAAATCAGCACTCTTCAGAGAAAGATAACAGAACACAGAGTCTCTATATCAGAGCATTCAAAATGTTCAGTGTACAACCAAATATTAACAAGCATACAAAGAAATAAGAAAGCCTTAACATTATCTAAAAAAAAAGACAATAAAAACCAACCCCAAGATGGCCTAGAGCCTTAGATGTTGAATTCAAATACATAAAGACTTTAAAGAGCTATTATAAATATAGGAAAATATTTCCAAATAATTAAAGAAAAATATTATTTCAATGAGTAAGCAGTTGAGTGTTTCAATAGAAAAATGGAAACTATAAAAAAAGAACCTAATTAAAACTCTAGAACTGAAAAAAATTTAGTGCATGCCTCTGTGTTAATGTGTGTGTGTGTGTGTGTGTGTGTGTGTGTTGGGAAAAAAAGGAGACAAAGAGAAAGCACATGTTTTAATATTAACAATCAGATGAAGGTATACTGTACTTTTCAAACCTCTATGAATTAAAAAAAATTTTTAAAGGTGAAATAAATATTAAAAATATATACTTATATATTTGTGGGCCAAGAAGAAAAAAGTGATAAGCAGTGAGATAACCTAATGGAACTGAACTGATCCATGAGTGATATTGTAGATGAGGCCCAAGGAGATTTAACTCCTAATGACTGCAGCCCGGGGCTGGAGACCTGGCCCAAGACAACAGCAATGTGATCAGAGAGGAAGGAACAGTTTCAAGAGAAGTCAAGATCTGCAACACTTTGCCAATTATATGTGGAGAGTGAGTGGAAAAAAGAGGAAACAAAGATGACTCCCAGATTACTGTTGTAGCTGTCTATACAGGACTATAGGTAGCAGACCTAAAAACTCAGAAGGGAAACAGGGATTGAAGATATATATCTTGAGGCTATGATCAGCACGTAGATGTTCATGGAGACCACAACAAAAAACAACCCCAGGAGACAAGAGTGTGTAAGCAGTGAGCAGAAGAGGAGGGGCAGACAAGGAACCATAGAAATGACACAGAGGCAGAAAAGGGGTAGGAGGATAATCAGCTAGTGACATGGATGCCAGAGCAATGACAAACTTCAAAACCAAGTGTGTGAGCAACACTGCCAGATGCTACAGAAAATCCAGAATAAACACTGAGAGTCCACTGGATTATTCGACCAAGGGTCATTGAGAAAACTAAGCTGTGCTGATACAGTGAAACTGGGATGATCTAATACAAGTAAACCAACTACTGAAACGGGGCTTCGTGATGGAAGGGTGGTGGGCTGATTCATCTGTTCCCAAAGCTCAAATTAAAATACCCGGAAAAATGTATGTATGAGCATATCACCAGATATAGTCATTTTGAGATGCAAACACATGCCAAAGGTTGAGGAGAATTTTCACTATTGGCAATACCAATGGAACTGGAGAGACACAATTTCCCCCCATCCTGGGAACTACAGTGGTGCTTGTGGCAGGAAGACACTAACTCACCACCATCGTTTGCCCCTGCCAGGGACCCAGAGGCTAACTGACCAGGCCATCAGGCAGTCACTCCCTATTTCACAGCAAGTGTTTTCCATAGTGACCTACTCCCCAACCCAATCCCAACCCACCCAGAAGCACCCCTTCTCTAAGCTCACTTAGGGAAAACTACTCTCCAGGAGGAGCAACTGGAGCCATGGTTGCTATGTCCCATTCGGGATCATATCAGAGAAAGAGAAGAACTAGGGCGTACCTGGGAACACTGAATGCTGGATGCTAGTTTGGGAACAGGAAGAAGAGCAAGAGAATGGAAAAAAGCAAAGGAGTTACAGAATTCTGTGGCATAGGAAACAAACCCAACAGTAGGGGCAATCAATATCCCACCTCCACCCAGCAGCCGTGGACTAGATGAGTGTCTTCTAGGAACTGGACTCTCCAGCTGGGGCTGATAAGGGGGACATTATCCCTGGTCCGAGATAAAGCAAAGATAGAACAAAGAAGGCTATAGATTCTCTACAAAACCTGTTTGCTCACAGATTCTGGGCCCACAAAAAATTTTATTGAGTCACAAAGCAGAACAGAAAAAAAGGTACCATATGAAAACATCTTCTAACGCAAAATAAAGGTCTTATCAGCTGGAAGACGTGGGGGGAAAGGCTTTTACATATGTGTATGAGCATATGTGTCTCTATATACATTATGACAAGAAATAGGAGAGATTTCCACAAACTGTGTCCAAGTTGTTCTCAATAAGACAAAGAGTTGAGAGAAACTAAAGAAATATGGCCCCAGGAAAGCAGGAAGACAGAACCATGAGGAAAGCACATCTTAAGCTGCTGCAGTGACAAGGATGGGGGGACAACGAGATTATATCCTAATAGCTACAAACTGTAAACAATTCAAACACTCATTGAGAATAGAACAAATA
Organism: Nyctereutes procyonoides; assembly: GCF_905146905.1. Lineage (NCBI taxonomy): Eukaryota > Metazoa > Chordata > Mammalia > Carnivora > Canidae > Nyctereutes > Nyctereutes procyonoides. The sequence goes on from NW_026575126.1 coordinate 76,599,317, forward strand.
ATTAAAGTATGAAATATTTATATATGATGGAATACTATCTATTAATGAAAATGAATCAATTTCAGGTACCCTCCAAAACATGACTGAGTCTCGCATATATGTTAAGGAAGAGAGACTGGGAACCAAAGAACAGCTATGGCATGACCCCACTGAGCTGAAGGGAAACACAAACTGGGCTGAAGGGAAACAATGAGAATAAGCCAGGGAGGCACTGGGATGGGCCTCAGGGTGCTTCGGGGTGCCGGCAATACTACCATCCTTAACCTGGGTGGTTATTGCATGAGTGTTTGCGTTCAATAATAACTGAACTGTGCATTAATACTTTTCTGTATTCTATTTTGACCAAAAAGGTTTTTTGTTCAAGATGTTATTGATTCATGAGAGACACAGAGAGAAAGGCAGAAACACAGGCAGAGGGAGAAGAAGGCTCCCTGCAGGGAACCTGATGTGGGACTCCATCCCAGGACCTTGGGATCGTGCCCTGAGCCAAAGACAGATGCTCAACCACTAAGCCAGCCAGGTGCCTCCAAAAAAGTTTTTTAAAAAGGAACGTGGACTACTGAAATAAAAGTAGGCTTTAAAGAAACTGAAACTTCATCCATAATGAAAATATGCTCTAAAGGCAGAAAAAAAAAGTTTAAATTCCTTGGAAACAGTTAATAATATTCTTATTTGATTTCCTGCTCCACCCAGAAAGCATTTGGGTAAATATTCCTATAATAAATGAATAAACAGGAATGGACCAATAGATAAATGGAAGAAAAGAAGGAAGGAAGGAAGGAAAGAAGGAAGGAAGGAAGGAAGGAAGGAAGGAAGGAAGGAAGGAAGGAAGGAAGGAGGGAGGAAGGGTCTTGACCAGTTCATCCTTGCTGAGTTTGTTAGGTGATTTTCAACTCTAATCTGGCCAACTTGATGCAGCTCTGCATAATTTCCTCCTGAGCTTTGTTTAAAAAGAAATAGAAACTTGCCAGAGTAAATGTCAGCTGGAGATGGCCTGCACAGCGGGTGGCTCTTTTCATGCCTGTTCTGGGAGGGTAACCACTCTGAACTGCGAGAGTTTGGCCCTTACACCAAAGGGGCATTCATCCCTGGTGAAAAACCCTAGCCAGGTGGAGGAACCTGTCCCCCCATTGGCGATACCTAAGCAGGGGCTGCAGCCACAGAGAGGTAGGGAGGGGGGCAAAGTGAGGAAGATGGTACCCAGCTAACAGATCACAAAGGATGGTTTGATGTCCACCAGTGTCCAACACATCAACTCCCTGCACATACCACGTGTCTCTGAGGATAAACGAGCAGTAGCAGTACTCTAGGCTCAGCTTGTCCTAAACAGCCAGCAGGCAAAGCCTCAGACACGTGCCTTCCACGAAAATCAACCTGCACTTGGTGTTCAGACTCTGCCTGCTTGCTCTAAACTCAGCACACATCTGCACAGCCCTGCCCAGAGCCCCAAGATGCTCATCATAAAGCATGAGCAGTCATAACTCAGGGTTCACCTGTGGCCAAAAGTAAATAAGTAGAAGGAATCTTCCATCAGAAAATAAATGGCCCTTCTCCAAGCTGTGAGCCTGGATTATCCTCCTGAAGGACAAACGCGGTGTCTTCAGCAGCCAGCCTCGGGCCTCAGGCCCTAAAGCCTGGCTGGACTCCACCGGTGACCCTGCAGGGCCCCCACCACTAGGCCTGCCCACCTAGCCTTGCAGGCTGCTAGAATCTCTCCAGCTTGGGCACCTGAGTGGCTCAGTCAGGTAAGCACCTGCCTTTGACTCAGGTCATGATCCCAGGATGCTGGGATCGAGTCCCACATTCGGCTCCCTGCTCAGTGGGGAGTCTACTTCTCCTTCTCCCCCTGCCTGCTGCTCCCCCTGCTTATGATCTCTCTCTGTCAGATAAATAAATAAAATCTTAAAAAAAAAAAAAAAGAATCTCTCCCCACTCTTCTCGCCTGCTGAGAAGGCACCTTTCGGCCCATGCACTGCCTCAGCTGCTTGCCCAAAGACGGGAAGGTGGTTGTGCCAGCCACCCCAGGGGGTCACAAACTCCAGCCCACTGTCCTCTTGAAAGGCTGTGCGCCCTGGCCATGGCCCAGATTTAACAGAGAAAAAAGCCGATGATGCTCTGAGGAGATACCGTCTCTTGATTATTCACGACAAAGCTGAGAGGGAGGAGGAAGGGAAAGGGGAAGGCAGGGTCTGTGAAAGCCACAGGTGATCTCCAGAATTCCTTTATGAGTAACGTCAGCCCCTTTAAGAGTTGCCCCAAATGAGGGACTTACTACCCTGTGTTCCCGGGCCTCCACTCAGTGAGGCCTTCAGTCCCTCCTGCTGAGGACTGAGCCCAGGGACCTACTCACCTGAACACCAGTGCAAACCCACCCCCCATCAAGGCCCCATGCTTCCCTAATCTCTACTGGGAGTGGCCTCGCCAGGTGCCAGGAGGCCCAGCCGCTAAACACCCTGGGCAGGCTTTGGCTTCCTTTCTGGTCACCTCCCTTTGGGGTCCGTCAGGAACTCTAACTGCCTGTTTCTGCGTCCCACTCTGAAGATCCTTGGCCATCTGGAGGCCAGGTGCTCCAAGGGTCCTGCTCTCCTGTCCTGCCACCAGCCTCTGTGCAGACTGCAGTGAGCAGCGGCTGGTCCTAAGGAGCCTGGCTCTGCCACTGCACCCCTGCTTCCTGCAACACCCCACCCCCCACCTCCCCACGGACCCAGCCCAGCCTCAGCTGCTTTACCACCTGCCAGTTCTCTAGCTAAGCAAGCAATCAAACTGCACAAGAGCAGGAAAAGCTATCCAGTGACCCCATCCTCCACTTTCCTCCACTCCTGCCAGCTCAGGAGCAAGTGTGGCTTTGTTGGCCCAGAGCTGAATTTCCCCACCTTGTTCATGTGAGTAACGACCGTGAGGCTTCCATCTGTGCACACAGACAGCACACTGGTCAGACCATTTCACTTAAAAGCAAATATATGGGGCATCTCGGGTAATTGTGACTTCTCTATTTTAGAAAGCAAATTTCGACTTCATGCTTTAAAATGGTGTTACAAGGAACATGGCATCCCAGAACACTAGGGAAAATGGATTCTGGCTCGGCCTCAGCAGGTGCAGCACCCAGACAAACAAACAGCTGGCTGAATCAACCTAATTCTCGGTTCTAGAAGAAATAAACTCCTTCTTCCTTGGTTTAATGTTGTTGTTTAATCAGGGAGCTAGTTGACCAGTGGAGATACAACAGGGCACTGTCCCAGGATGAATACAGTCATGGTGTGCCCAGGCTTGTTCTCCTCCCTGAGCCTGCCCCGGACACCAGGGCTACACTGTGCTACAAAGGAACAGAAGCAATTAAAATAATTGCTGTCTGTTCCCACCTAGACACGGCTTCCAGATGATTCTGATCTGGGCCGGATTCAAAGCACCGTGGCCCCAAGTCAAGAGCAGGGCTTTCCAGCCATCACCTCCTGGACAGCTGGGCCCCACATGAATGCCAATATGGAAATATGGCAAGGCCACTGGTGGGAAAGACTCCATAAACTGGAGAAGATATTTTGGTAGTTACAAGCTATCCCCTCGGTCAGCAGACACAGAAACCAGAACATTCACTGTAGATTTTTTTAGGCCACAAAGTGGGTTCCCTACAAAGAAGCCATTCGTGCAGAAACTACCTCTGAGCTCTTTCCCATCACAGCACGGTTAGACCTGGCCACACGACTGGCGGCCAGAGCCTGGCGCCGCTCACCTCAGATGCACAATAGCCTCCAGTGCCCCCCATGGGCGGCCAAGCTCCCAGACAGGGCGGGCTCCTTACCGTCCAGCTCCTCCACGGAGATGTTAGCAAGCTGCTCGCTGTCGCTGCCAGCAGACAGAGATCGGTTGAGGTAATTCCCCTTGTACAACAGGCCGGCGGTCACATGGTGGAAAGGCATCTTCCCCCTGTTCACAAGAGAAGCAGGAGCGGGGAGAGAAAGGTGTCATTATTCATTCCTTCTTTCTTTCCTGAAAGGGCCACCTTGGTTTTCAGATGGCCAGTGTCATTTTTCAAATAACAGTCATATTTCTAGAGGGAAGGTCAGCAAATGCCAGGGTCCCCATGGGGACCTGATCACTCCCCAAATGATCTCCAGATCTATCACTTCTTCACTTTACACCTTACTTCATTTTACCAATTTAATCACGAATCTTGCAAACTGTGGGCCACCATGGCATCAACAAATCCTGTCCCTACAAACAGGAACGCTCTCCACTCCTTTCCTTGGCTGATAAACTCTTTCTCAGTACTCCTCAGGGCTCATAAGGAACACATGTCCCAGAAGCACTGGGCTCCCCAGGGACTGGGTGTCTTCACTGTGACCGTGTGGAGATCCAAGGGTTTCACTTGTCCGGGGTAAAGCAGATGATCCACTCACACAGCACTTGAACCAGGTGGGAAAGAGCAGGCCCTAAATAAATACACACAACCTTCTGCGCCTTGAAGAAGCAGCCCCCAAGGCTGACTGGGATGCAGACACCTGTTGGCCAAAGCAGCTTCGGAACACAGCCCTCTGAGACGCCACTCACACCACCTGCCCTGGTGTAACATTGAATGGCACCTCAGGTGCCCCCGAACAAAGCAACTCCGGGCAATTGCACAGGGGATTAAAGCATCCCTGGGCCCAGACCAACAGACCCTCTAGTCAAAGCTTCTCTGCCCAGATGCCAACCCTGGAACTTAGGAGTTCCCACCAGTGTGGTGCAGGCTAAGGAGAGAGGGAGGAAAGAGAGCTGGTAAGGAGATGGAAAGTGCAAGCACTGGAGAGCTAAAGTCAAGGCAGATAGGACGGTGGGCTCCTCTGCAGCAGAGAGAACATGACTGTTACACTGAGTGAGCTGCTGGACATGTCAGGAACCATGTTCTGCTTCCCCCATCTGGAAAGGGGGCTACAAGGACTGATAGAACTTTGGGTGGGATTAGGGAATAGGCGGGAAGTACGGGGAATCAATTCTAGGCTGTGAGTAAAGGACATCTGTTTACAGACCTCCAGGAATGTGAACCAGGCAGCAGTAGAAGGGGTAATCTCCCCATCATTGAGGGTATTCAAGCAGAGACGAGGGCCTCCCTGCCAGGGTCCTGTGGGAGAGAAATAACCCCTGAGCTCCCTCCCCAATCCTCATTCCCACGTGTACAGTCCCATTTCTTTACTGAAGTTTGCATCTGTACAATCAGTGGGGGCAGCCCAAGTGGCTCCTCCAGGCACTGCGGAGTCACAAGGTGTAAATTACAGCAGGTCTCTGAGGAGGACCACGCAGGACACCCAAACCTTGGTGTCCCTCAATCCACATTCATGACAACTGTCCTAATCATGGAACATTGGAGCCAGGGGGCGGGGGCTCCTGCCTTCTTTTCCCTGGGACACCTCTGAGCAACAAGCCTGCAGGACATGCCACGTGTCCTCTCTCTAGTCTGGAGCACACAGCAGTGCATCCCTATCGGGGCAGAGAGTCGCTGCCTCATGAACCAAGCAACGAGACTCCTAAAGTTATGGGGCTCAGTCCAGAACACAAGGCCAGTTAGTAGAGCAATCAGTTCTAGAACACAAGCCTCCTGAGTGCTGTTCGACTAAGCAGCCTCAGCTAAGCACCAGACATCTTCACCGGATGTCAAACTCTCATTTCAAACTCAAGATGTCTAAAAATGAATTAATTATCTTCCTGAAAAATAGGCCGCACTTCCTGATTTCTCTGTTTCTATCAAAGGTACTTTTCAGTCATCACAACAACTGGGACATCTCCACAAATGTTCCGGGGCCCCCAAACGGACACATGGCCGAGGCCAGAGCCAGCCATCAGGCTCCAAGCCACCCTCACCCCTGCCCGGCCAGCAAAACAACATCCACGGCCCATCACCCACAGCAGGATGCTAGTTCCAAATTTGTCTGCACTGGCCAATTACAGGGGGGATATCTTTAGCTGATTATAAGCCAGACTTACCCCTCCCACCCAAATCTATCTTGACACATAGAGTAGAATCCAAGAATCTTCCTCTGGACAAACACTTCAATTGCCATCTCCTCTGTTCACCAACTTAATTTTCAGACCAAACATGTTTAAAAGTGAGACTCAGGTGTATGAATCAGGACCACTCTCACTTTTCCTAGGGCCGATCCTGATTTTGGGGGGCCATGTGCTGTACTTACTTCACAACACTGGCTAATAATTCCTGTGTGGCTTCAGCTCCCCTCCCAGCAGTGGCCACAGGACCCTGTCAGCCTCGTCAGCTGTCCTTTTAAAAGTTTAAGTCCTATAAACATGGGAAGACACAGATTTCACTACCTGAAGAGGGCACTCCTCCCCCCGAGGTCAGGACATGTGCAGAGAGCATCCTCTTCCCTTGTCACCGCTCATCACCCTAGTTTCCCCACATTTCATAAACAGCTCCCCATTATCCATCCTTCTCTTGGTTGTCTGAAGCTCCGGAGGTGCCACACAAATTTTTACGGCCACAGTAACAAGGTTACATTCCGTGGAACATCTCCAAGCCACAACCTAGGTCAGCCACAGAATCAATGTCAAGTACTTCACAGAGAAAACTGGCCACAACGGAATCCTCCCCTGATATACTAACATAATTTGCTTCTAGAAAAGGCAGCTGACAAAATTAGGTACACATTCAGTGCATTCGGCTTGCACTCAAAGTGCTCCACATCTAGTGGGAAAGGAAAGGTGCAAGCAAAGCACACGTACAGATAAATGAAGTATGTTCAAGAAAGGGAAGAACAGTATCCCAAGTAAGGTAAAAACAGCCGCCACAATTAAGGGCTAAATTTCACTCCAAGCCACCCGGGAAACCCAAGCTTTAAGATTCTCTCTTTGGCTAAGGAAAGGAAACACACAAGTTCATCAGCAAAGACAAATATGATCCTGACCTGAAAATTCAAGATAGATCCTTCTAGGGAAGACAAAGAACAAAAATATTTTTCTTCAATGGCAATTTCATTCATTGAGAGATATTATTTATGTGACTGCTTAGCATGTGAACATGTTTGTGGGGTTTTTTTTTTCTTTGTGTTTTCTGCAAGGCAGTGCAGTTTCATGGTAAAGAACCAGAACTTTCAGGTCAAAACTGATATTACACTGGAATTCTATCTATTATCCTTATTAGCCACGTAGGTAAGTTCCTTAACCTCTGTCAGCAACACTTTTCTCCTATTCAAAAATTCTGATACACACTGAATAGCATTTTTGTAAATATGAAATAAGGTATAGAAAGCACTTGATTTAACGCTAGGCATTTTCTCAATAATACCATCAGTGATTATTTGCTAAACGTTATATGAAGCAAGAAAGATGCAGGGCAAAGAGACCATGGATTCATTAGGTTGAAGAAAAAACACATTGGGTTACTTTTTTAAGGTTTTATTTATTTCTTTGACAGAGAGAGAGAGCATGAGCTGGGGTACAAGCACAGGGAGAGGAAGAAAGAGTCTGAGCAGAGAACCCAATGCTGGGCTTGATTCCAGGACTCTGAGATCATAACCTGAGCCAAAGGCAGATGTTTAACCAACTGAGCCACCCAGGCATCCCTAAATACCCTGGGTTATTAGGAAGAGGTCAGTAAGGACCTGGCAAAGGGTCAGCTTCAGAGAGAAGCTGGCTGGCATCATGCACCCCGGTGGTGAGTGACCTGGTGTCTGAGCAGTAGAACACCAGGAGGTCCCAGTGCCACGTGCTGTCAACAAGCAGCTGGCTCTATCAGGAGGAAGGAGCTATTTGAATGGAAAGCACCAGAACTTTAGAGGAGTCTGTTTCCTGGTCACCCACGAGAGTGCCTTCATGGTCACCTCAAGGACACGGTATCAGGACACTGAAACAAAAGGGAGGGGTGGATGAAACAAGTGAAGGGGATTAAGAGTACACTTATCTTTTTTTATTTTATTTTTTTTAGAGAGAGAGCATAAGGCAGGTGGGGGTGGTGATGGAAGGGGCAGAGACAGAAGAGAGAGACTCTTAAGCAGACTCCATGCTGAGCACAGAGGTCCACTTGGGGCTCGATCTCAAGACTCTGAGATCATGACCTGAGCCAAAATCAAGAGTCAGACACTCAACCGACTGAGCCACCCAGGCACCCCAAGAGTCCACTTACCCTAATGAGCACTGAGTAATGTGGAGAACTGTTGAATCACTATATTGTACACCAGAAATGAACTTAACACTATATGTTAACTATGTCAGAAATAACACTTAATATAATAGAAAAACCAATAACAAATGAAAGGGTGGTTCCTGTTTTTAGGGTCAGGGAACTGGCATGTTTCCTGGCAGAGTAATAAACAGAAGAGCCCCACTCACATTTACTTGAGATGATGCCCTTCTGAGATGGTTAATTTTATGTGTCAAACCTGAATGGGCCACAGGAGGCTCATGTGATTTGCTTACACATGACTCTGGGTGTGTCTGTGAGAGTCTTTCTGAATGAGATTAACATCTGAGTCAGTAGACGAGGAAAGCAGAGTGCCCCCCTCAAGCTGGGTGGGCCTCATCCAATCTGCTGGAGGCCTGAATAGAATGAAACAAGCAGAGGGACAATTTCTTCCCTCCGCCTAACTGCTAAGCTGAGACACCATCGTCTCCTGCCTTTGGATGCAGACATGGATGGTGCTTACACCACTGGCTCTCCTGGGTGGCTGGCTTGCCAATGGCAGATCCTGGGACCTCTCAGCCTCCATAACAGTGTGAGCCAATTCCTTATACCAAATCTCTATCTATATATCCTATTGCTTATGTTTCTCTGGAGAACCCAGAATAACATACCTTACTTTTTTTTTTCTACAAGATCAACGATTCAGGCATACTGCTGTAGGCTGATATTATTATTCAGGACAAATACTTGTCCCAAAATGTAATTCTGCAGGGCCTTTCAAAGCAGCGCTCCTCGAAGTGTGGTCTGTGGACCACTGCCAGCTGAACACTGCTTATTGTTGGTCTACAGTGAGATAAGGACAGGATTTGAAAGAAAGCATAGAAATTTTTATAGCAGTTTATAGCTTTGTCCCAACATCTAAGCATGTGACCAGTTGACTTCATGTGTAAACTAATCCTTCCCCACAAATTGTTTGAGAGGCACTGCCCTAAAGTACTTTCTGTAGGTCATACACATTTCTGGTAATGGACCACAAAGAGACGGGGGAAAGAAATCTAGAGAAATGCATTTTAACTTGGGTCTGAAACTTTTTCGAATAACTTAGAGTTTTTTAAGTCTTCAATGGACTTTGGAAAGGAGGTACAAGACATCAGTAGAAGAGTGCACTCTCCGCAGGAGCCTGGGGTGTGCATGGAATCTACTGCAGACTTCACAGAGGCCCCTGTCCCCCAATTACCAGACATACAAGGGGCAATGTTGACCTTCCATTCTAAAAGTTAGAGAGCCCAGCCAGCCCTGACAAGGCCTTTGCCAAATTCCTCTAAAAATACCCATGAAGACATGAAAACAATGATACTCCCAATAGCACCAATGCTAGGTTGTGGATAAAGCTTCCACTATGTCAGCATAGTCAGGAGCAGAATGACAATCAGTGGCACACCCACATTTTGAATTGAGAGACTAAATAGCAAAGTCAGATGGTAAATGGATAAGAAAAGATTTTTATCTACCCAAATTCTCTCCTAGTCCAGGGACTCAGCAATGGCCAACCGTAACGTCAGGCTATCACCCTTCAGTCTATGTGGGAAGTTCTTTTTAAAAGGAGCCAGGGTCAGGACTTCTGGACGGCTCAGTGGTTGAGCATCTGCCTTTGGCTCAGGTCATGATCCCAGGGTCCCGGGATCAAGTCCCACATCCGGCTCCCTGCATGGAGCCTGCTTCTCCCTCGGCCTGTATCTCTTGCCTCCCTGTGTCTCTCATGAATAAATAAAATCTTAAAAATAAAAATAAAAGCAGCCAGGATCAAATCCCCACTGTCCTTAGCACCTCTTCCTCCAGGTACTCAGGTCACCCTTCCCAATATGCAAGGGGCTAGAAATGGAAGGGTTTTGGCCTTGCATGTGGAGATGTGAAATCTGCTGCTGGCACGGGTATCAGTAAGAAGGACCCTTGGAGCAAAGACCTACAGGATTACGGCTTTTTGTGTCTTACTTTTGACTAAGGAAGAACTGCAGAATATCTTAAACACCCCAGAAATGTGTGTCTCCTCATCATGGTCCAAGAGTTAAGTGATGGGGAGACAACAGAAGCCCATCCTACTCCAGCAAAGACGCGCTCCATGAATGCCAGCCAGACACCCAGCATTTGACTAAAGCACTTAAAAAACAATCGTGTTCCCTGGTGAAGATCCTGCAGGGGCATGCCAACTGGCAAACAGAGTTTGGATTAGAGCTCAAATCAGACAGGAATGAGTAAGCAGAAAAACACCAACGTGGGGGTCTGCATAAAAAAGTTCTGCATCATTAGAGGAGGAAGCACTTTCACAAAGATGCAGAGCAAAAAACATACTGTCAACAGTGCTATGATACAAGAAAGAAGACAATTTTGCAGTTTCTGGCTATGTCCTTACAAACAGGAAAGCAGGGTGTGTATGAAATAAGAATGCAAATTCATAAGGAAATATCACAGTAAAGGAAGGAGATAACACATGAAAAGTAAAAGACAATATGCTGAGAGGCAACCCTTCCGAAGCCAAGAAGAAACCCCAAAAATAAAAGAATGAAAATCTACATTAATGGCAATAAAGAGTATTTCAAACAAAGAGAAAATTCAGCAAATAATACAATGCATGCATGGACCTACCACTTAGGTTAAACACAGGCTAATATTTTACCTTATTTGGTACAGATTTTTTTTAACAGAAGTATTACATTGATGCCCTGCCCACTTATTCTATTCCTCCACCTCCTTCCCTCCACTGACATGCATCCTTCCCATCCATGTTTTAAATTTTCCTACATTTGGGAGCATCTCTATAGAATATATTATAGTATTGCCGTATATATCTTTAAATTTACATAAATAATATCACACCACGCATATGCTTTTACAATTTGCACATTTCACTCTATACTAAATTTCAGGGATTTATCCAAATCCATACACATAACACCTCATGTATTTTTAACTGCTCCATAGTTTTCCACGGCATAAATATATTGTAATTTATTTACTCTTTATGCAACTGACATTAAAGTATGCTGTAATGGGTGTGTTTGGCTGGCTCAAAGGAGGTGCAACTCTTGATCTCAGCATCAAATTCAAGTCCTACATTGGGTTTAGAGATTACCTTAAGAAATAAAACTTAAAAAGAAAAAACAGTACACAGGGCACCTGGTTGGTGCAGTCAGTTTAGCATGGGACTCTTGGTTTCACTCAGTTCGTGATCTCAGGGTCCTGAGATTGAGCCTGGGTCAGACTCCACACTCAGAGTAGAGTCTGCTTGAGATCCTCTCTTCCTCTCCCTCTACTCATCTCCCCTCTCTAAAATAAATAAATCTTCTTTACTTTTTTTAAGATGTTATTTATTTATTTGAGTGTGAGAGAGAGCACAAGCAGGGGGAATGGCAGAGGGAGAGGGAGAAGCAGGACCCCTGGGATCACGACCTGAACCAAAGGCAGGCACTTAACCAACTGAGTCACCCAGATACCCGTAAATAAATCTTTTTTTAAGAGTGTGCTACAAGGAATATCCTCATATGTGTCTCTTTGTTTATATTTGCAGGCATTTCTTATAGCCTATATACCTAAATAAAATATTACACAATCTTGCCAAGTTGCTCTCCAAAATGGTTGAGTTAGTTTTCCATTGCTGCGAAACAAACTACCCCTAAAATTAGTGGCTTAGAACAACAAATACGTATTACCTCACATGTTCTGTGGGGCAGGAATCAGAAGTTGCTTGGCTGGGAGGTTCTGGCTCAGGAGATCTTGAGTTTGCAGTCAAGATACTGACCAGAGCTACCACCAGCAGAAGGTGTGACTGAGTCTAAAGGATCTACTTCCAAGATGATTTACCCATAGGGCTATTCACGAAAGGCCTCACTTCCTTGTGGTCCCTGCCACAGGGCTGCTCAAGTGTTCTTATGACATCATAGCTGGCCTCCCCCAGACAAGTGATCCAAGAGACATGAGGGAGATTTTAGGACTCAGTCTTGGAAATTACATGCCATCACATTCACCACATTGAATTCATTAGAAGCAAGTGGCTAAGTACAACCCACACTCATGGGGGAGGAAGTAGTCTCCACCTTTTGAAAGACAAAGTATCAAACAATTTATGGATATATTTTAAAACCATCCTCATGGTCGTGGCAATTTAGTGACCAATGGTTTGTCAAGGAGCGCATTTGTTTCCCCCACAGCCTTACTAACATTTTGTATTATCAGACTGTTTTGTTTTTCTTAACTGGATTGCCTTGATTGCCAATGCAGGCATCTTTTTATGACTTTTGAGCATTCTGGGCTTCTCTTCTGTAAACCTGCTTTTCATCTTCATCTCTTGAGTGGCTTATCATCTTTGGATTGCCTTGTTCTTCCATGTTATTATTGTCCAATAGTTCAGGTCAACCTTACTTTCAAGCCCCCAGGTTATTAGTCACTGTTGATGCTGTTATTGTGCCAGCTTCTAGCCAAGGCTTTTCTAGACTGTTCCACAAGTTCACCAATTGCTCTTCTCATTGTTGCTTCTTGCAGGGCACTCTTTCCTCTGAGTTCAATTCCCTTCTTAGTAAAGGGAATTTAGCAATTCTTTCATCGAGGAACTGTACATGGAAAACTTTTAAGTCTTTGTCTAAAATAACTTTATTTCAATCTCATTTTAATTATAATTCAACTCGGTAGAGAATTATAAATTACTTGTTAGCTTAGAACTTTGAAGATCATCTGTTGCTGATGAGATATCTACTTGCTCTTCGCCTGCTAATACTCAATCTGGACAATTCTAAGTTTACATTTCCAGATATAGACTCTCTCCCAATCTCTATATTCTCTTCTGTAAACTTTTATTAGATGTATGTTGGACCTCTTTATTCAAGTTTGGTACTCTTGATCAGCTCATCCAACATCCATTCATATTCTATGTGACTGAAGAAGCTAAAAAGCTAGTAAATGTATTTTCCGTACTCTATTGCTACTAGAGTTCTGGATGAGAATTAGTTCCCATATTCAAAAGTACTTGCAAGTTTGGAATGTAGAAATAAGATGAAAGCAGTGGTACACCTGGTAAAGTTTACCAGCTAGGTCTCAAAAAAAGTCTTTTTTTTTTAAGGTGTTGAGTTATATATAAGTTTTTTATATATTTCAGATACTAACCCTTAATCAGGTATGTCATTTGCAAATATCCTCTCCCGTTTGATAGGTTGTCTTTTAGTTTTATTGACTGTTTGCTGTGCAGAAGTGGGGATGGGTGAACTAGGAGAAGGGGATTAAGGGTACCCTTATCTTGATAAGCACTGAGTAGTACACAGAATTGCTGAATCACTATATTGTACACCTGAAATTAATATAACACCATGTGTTGAATACACTGGAATTAAAGTAAAAATTTAACAGCCTTGATTTGCAGTATTTTTCCTGTTTCCATGGTGTAAATACTCCTACAACTAAAGGCCAACTCCAAGCTGTCAACATGATGTCACTGAACATGGACTTGGGAGGAGATGTGCTATAGTATACCAGCACACCATTATACAGTATCTCCACATATTTCCACATACACCATTTCCACAGATGCCATGGACCACAAAGCTATATAAATAACAAGAAAATATAGTCACAAAATTAGGAAGTGATGAGTTTTTAGTATTTATTACCTTCGTTTCTTAAATATAATTATCTGTAAGTTGATACTTCATTTAAGAATGTAAGTTTATGCTTCATTTATCATTCATTTTAGAATGGCTACATTTAATAGCTGGCTCATAAAATTCCTGAAAATTTAACAAATGCCTTTCACAAGCTATTATGGGCTGGTTCCAGCATGACACTGAATGAAAGCTTTTTCCTGACCACTTCTGGTTGTTTCCACAGGAAACAAAAGGCATGGAAACATGACATGTTCCTGCAGCAATATTCCACTATCCACTCTCCAGCTTCCTGGCTGCAAAGAAGTGGTCGTGGTGATGATGGCAAGAGTAGCAGTGTCTCTTAAATCCTTGGATCACAGCTTCAGGGGTCAATTCTCCAGCTTTCTGGGGGTCAAGAGAAAGTTTTAGGAACAGGAAGGGTTTTCCAGTGGGAGTCTCAGCAGTAGTAACTCTCATAGAAGGTCAATTCTAAATTATTCTGGGGGTCATTCTGGAGACCCACCTAGATTCCAGTTCCTCAGCCATTTGACGAGTGGTAAGCATCAAATTCCCTGTATTAGATTCATTCCTTTTTAAAATACCCAGAGTGGTTATTGGTCCTTGAACTAAATCTTAAGATTACATTATTGCTACATTATTATTATATTGTTGCTACATTATTATATCTTCCAGGTCTCTTGAATTCTTTTTTTAATTTTCATATTTTTATCTCTCTGTGTATTTATAAACAACTTCCTCAACATTAAACTCCCAATTCTTTTTTGACTCATAGCTGAACCTGTCCACTGACTTTTTCACCTAAATGACTGTTTTCTACATCTGGCAGTTTGATTTGGTTCTTTCCTAAATCTTCTCTCATTTTTCATGAAGTATGAATCTGGGATTATAATTTTTATTCTTGGGGATCCCTGGGTGGCGCAGCGGTTTGGCGCCTGCCTTTGGCCCAGGGCGCGATCCTGGAGACCCGGGATCGAATCCCACGTCGGGCCCCCGGTGCATGGAGCCTGCTTCTCCCTCTGCCTGTGTCTCTGCCTCTCTCTCTCTCTCTCTCTCTCTCTCTCTCTCTCTCTCTGTGTGTGTGTGTGTGACTATCATAAATAAAAATAAAAATAATTTTAAAAAATAATAATTTTTATTCTTTTACCTTTTATTCTTCCACTTTTTCACAACTGTCTTTCGAAACGTCACTCTAACATCTCAGTCTCTGGACTCACTAATCCTCTCTGTCTTCGGATGTTTTCCAGCAGTCACCTGTTTCCAGCTGTGGTCTACCAGTTTCTGTCGTTAGGAACTCCAGCAGCATCGTCAGCAGGTGCTACCCTTGCCTTTGAAGGTGCATGTACGCAGAAAGCCATGGCCATGGCACAGGTGCCAGAGGCATCCCACCAGCTGAGGACCAGTTTGCACATTCATTCTTGTCTTGGCATGCCTGCACCAATGCATGGTATAAATTTGGACTGCACTTCTCTGAACTCCAGGTTTGGAGTTCTGATGTATTACTGGCGACTGTACAGCCTTTGTCTGGGCAGAGATAAGCACCTGTGCCACTTTGCTGAGCAGTGGGCAGACTGAGTCTAGTCTCCACTTAAAGGAGGGACAGCCAAGCCATGGTCTCAGTTCCTGTTGCTGCCTGTTGCAGGTCCAAGACCACAGTTTTTATCCCAGAGTGGACATAAAAACTCCCAACCCCAGAGCCTTTTTAGGTTTTCCTACTCTGCAGCAACGTCTTCTCCTTCGCTCCTTTCTGGGCTCTGAGTTTCTTTCTCTTTCTTTCACATGAAATTATTTTACCAGTCAGAGTACAGTCAGGAAAACAGAGCAGTCAGGTAGTTCAGTAAAAGGGTTTCAAACCGTGGGCTAAGTGGGTAGAAGGCTGACAAGCCCAACAGAGCATGGTTAGCAGAGATTCACAACAATAGAAATTTATTGCCACTGCTGGTCTAGAGGGATGTATGGAGAAGGTAGGATTACCAGAACTTCAAAGTTGGGCTGGTAGCTCTGGAAAGGGCAAGAACCATGGTAGAGGCTGCTCAGCAGGAGCTGGAGTCATGGAGGGAGGGGCTCTGCTCTGGGAAGATGATGGAGAGCTACTGCTGGAGACATGTGTCAAAGGGAGCTGGAGGTGGGAAGATATAGCCTGGCCTCTGTCTTTATCTCCACCTTCTCATCTCCTGCTGATGCCTCCCTTTGGCCAGGAAGTCTAGAAAAGCAGTTTGCAGGATTCAGTCCCTACAATGCAGGGCAGAGCAGGGGAAGGGGCAGGGGGAAGTATAAAGCAAGCAGGCACAACTGGCAGTACTACAAATTCAAATTTTTTGTTATATTTCACCCAGCATTCTGTGTTTACAACAGGAAAACAATCCACCATTAGCTTAGCGACCACACTTACAAAACTAGATATCCTCGTGACATTTTGAATTTCAAAGATAAGGAAAAGTCCACATAGAAAACACAGGCTACTCACCAAAAAAAAAAAAAAAAAAAGAAGAAGAAGAAGACTCAGCTTCCTTCAGAACAAGCAGCAGCCACAACAATGACACAATCTCCATCAACTGCTGCCTTTAAAGGTAATTTAAAGTAAGATAAAGAGGGGAATCTAGGTGGCTCAGTCCATTAAGCATCTGCCTTCGGCTCAGTTCAGGTCCCAGGGTTCTGGGAGCCACCCCCACCCCTCCACCTCCACCTCTCCTTCTTCCTCCCCACCCCTACCCTCTGCTCATGCTCACTCTCTTTCTCTCTCAAATAAATAAATAACATATTTTTTAAAAATAAAAGTAGAATAAGTAGAGAAGTTTACAAATCAAACGATGGGAAATGACTTTAAGGTAAATGTAAAAGAAAAGAAAGTTCCAACTTCAAAACAATTTAAAACAAAAAGCACTGCAAGTATAAAAAGTCATTATATGTTTTAAATGGGTAAAATTCAAATTAATATATTAGTCACAAACCTCTATGCATCATACGTTAGAAAGTAAAAATAATTTAAATATAAAGAAAAACTCATTTAAAAACATTGGTGAAGACTTAAGTACATCCTCTAAGCTTTTGACAAATTACCTGGACAAAAATTAAAGAGGATATTAATAATACTGACATTTTCCTATGAAGGCTGATTTAATGTGGTGTGAGCACACGTGTGCATGTCCACTCCCCCAGAGATCATTTTCCAGATTTCTTTTTTTTTTTAAGATTGTATTTATTTATTCATGAGAGAGAGAGAGAGAGGCAGAGACACAGGCAGAGGGAGAAGCAGGCTTCAGGCCGGGAGCCTGACACAAGACTCAATCCCGGGACTCCAGGATCACGCCCTGGGCCAAAGGCAGGCGCTGAACCCCTGAGTCACCCAGGGATCCCCCATTTTCCAGATTTCTATGAACATTTACAAAAATTTGTCAAACATAGGGGCACCTGGGTGGCTCAGTGGTTGAGTGTCTGCCTTCGGCTCAGGGCGTGATCCCAGGGTCCTGGATCGAGTCCCACATGGGGCTCCCTGCATGGAGCCTGCTTCTCTCTCTGCCTCTCTGTGTGTCTCTCATGAATAAATAAATAAAATCTTTTAAAAAAATTTTTAGCAAATATAAGACCACAAAGTAAACTTTAGTAAAAGTATTCAAAAGCAGGTCTGGCACAGTTGAATATAAATAGAAGCAAGAATAAAAGTCAATATTTTAATACTAAAAGCAACATTTTGTCCAGCTTTCTTGAGTTATGCTTGACATCTAACACTGTGTAAGTTTAAGGTATACAATGTAGTCGATTTGATGCATTTATATATCCACAAAACAATTATCGCCCTAGTGTTAGCTCACACCTCCATCGTGTCACATAATTACCATTTCTTTTTTATGGTGAGAACAGTGAAGATCTACTCTCTTCACAAATCTCAAGTACACAGTGCAATATTTTTTTAAAGATTTATTTATTTATTTCAGCAGGGATTAGGGGCAGAGGGGGGTGAGGTAGAGAATTCCCAGGAGACTCTACACTGAGCACAGAGCCCAATGCAGGCTCCATCTCAAAACCCTGAGATCGTGACCTGAGCCGACCCAAGAGTTGAACACTCAACTGACTGTGCCACCCACGTGCCCCACCATGCAATATTATTCACTATTATAATCATCAGGCTGCACATTCAATCCCTAGAACTTATTCATTAAAATTGAATTTGTTAATATTAAATATTAAATACTCTAAAATACTTCCTAGGTCAAAGTTTTTAAATTAAAATTACAGGCTTATCTTCAAAAAAAAAACAAAAATGGAAATAATTCATAGAAAAAAGTATATGAGGTATATAGCAAAATAACATTCAGATAAAATGTGAGGCATTTGCTTTCATTATTCCAAAGAGAAAGGATAAACATGAAATAAGTCTTAAATGCTAACTTCTTAGAAAACTCCCAGCAACAAAATAAATTAAGAACACAGAAATAATGAAAGAGATGAATTAGAAGACAGATAAAAGAGCTGGTTATTGAAACAAAAGCAATAAACTAGACAAATCCCTGACAAGTTTCTTAAAACAAATAGAGAAAGCACAAAGAGGAAACATTCTGAAATATGAGAATTCTATGTGCAACTAACTCTAGACTAATAAATTTAAAACACTGCTTAAATAAATGATTTTTTCTCTCAAAACACAGAAATTAGATTTTTTTTATTGAAAGCAATGTGATTTAATATCATTCATGCTTATTGAAAAACTCAGCATAACACTTTGTTAGGCAGTGATTTAAATATCTGGTTTTAGGTTGGGTGTATTTCCATACTTGATTTTAACATCTGCCATAACCAAAAATACACCTCAAAAAAGAGACACAGATCTAAACTGAAGAAAAATGTCACTGGCAGTATTTACTCAATCACAGTATTCACTGCATTACCATCCTATGAGCATACCAAGATTTTGCCGATATGGGCTGGTAAAGTTTCATCTTCCCTAATGTCAATGGATAATTTTGCAAACTGCAAGCAGTCCCATTTTTACATTTTTAACAAGTGGGTCTAAAAAACACTTGATCTCTTCATTTGGAAGATTCCTAAGTGGTTGACAAAATTCTGTTTCCAGATTTTTTAACTTTGCAGATTTGAGTTTATAGATAGCACACTCACATTTTTTTTTTGCAACAAAATCACATCATGGTTGAAACATTTCCAAAACCATGATTTTCAAAATGCTCTTTCCATAGCATGAGCTTCCTTTGAAAAGAAGTCATTTCCTCAAACCTTTGTTAAAGTGTCATCTTTAAGTGTGTGTAGCAGACATCCTGCCATCTCAGAAAAGATCAGCAAATGTGGATCATTTGCCTGTTTATGATGGAGAGTGTGTGACTCCCCGTGTTTGACAACTCTTTTAAGAACTTTGCCCCAAAATAAGCCCCACACTTCACTGTGGTACAAAAGCCATCTGTAGTCATTTCCCATTTCATTCCAAAGATTTGGGTCAGGTTTCATTATTCATGAGAGTGAGTATAGATCAACATTTTAAATAGTCTTTTGCACGTTTTTCTGTGGTTTTGGCCAACTTTTGTCTGATTTGGCTTGTCAGTGTTTTAATTCATAAAGTGCTGATGAAGGTCTCCTTTGGAGACTGCAGGAAATGCCATCTCAGCCATTGTCTTGAGGTCCACTTGGGCCTGCATGATCAGCATGATCCAAAAGCTAGAGCTTTTGGCACACATCTTGCCCCCTTTTTTTTTTTTGAGCGTTAGTCTAATTAAAACTAATTAAGAGAATCTGTAAATCCCTCTAACCAGGCACTTGTGTCACAAGTCACTGGAAACAAGGGCATGAAGAAGTCACTGAAAACAAGGTAAAACCCCCATGTGTAGGACACCCACCTGCCCTGAACATGTCACCCCCATTGCATTAGACCAGCAGGCAGATGAGCAATTGAGGGTGTCCATGTCTCTCCAGAGTGGATGTTAGTGAAGTGTAACCTCTTCCTTCTCTTTTGTTCCTACATCAAAAGGAACATCATACACATCCTACTTTGGAAATCACTACAGAGATACTGCCATTAAAATGAGGAAAAATACAACATGCCCATCACCTCTGCTATTAAGTAACACTATCCTAGAAATTCTACTCAATGCAGTAAGACATAAACAAAACTAAGAGAATATTTAAAAGGAGAAGACCAAGAAGAAAAAAAATCAAGTGATTAAAACCTAAAATGAAATATATATAAATATGTAACCCATCTCTCATGGTCAAAGGACATTTGAAGTTGGAAGTATAACTACAGAAATCACAAAGGAAAAGATTGAGAGCCTTGCCAATATAAAAATATAAATTTCTGAGCATTATAAACAGCATAAATAAAAGTAAATAAAAATAAAATAAAAGGGAGCACAAAAAGGACATGCACAGACAATTCACAAACCTGGAAAGACAAACTAATAAAATATATGGAAACAATAACTGATCACATAAGTAAGCAAAGAAATACAATTTTTAAGTTATCTGCTCTTACAGTTTGGGAAGGTTTTGTTTGTGTGTCTGTCTTATTTTTAAATATTTTATTTATTTATTTATTTATTTATTTATTTATTTATTTATTTAGAGAGAACATGCACCCATGAACAGGGGGAGGGGCCACGGGAGAGGGAGAATCTCAAGCAGACTCCACACTGAGCACAGAGCCCGACCCCAGGACCCTGAGATCATGACCTGAGCCGAAATCAAGAGCTGAAAGCTTAACTGGCTGAGCAATCCAGCCACCTTTGTTTTTTGGGGGTTTTTTTTGTTTTTGTTTTTGTTTTTTGTTTGAGAATATAATGCGCTAGGTTCTTAGTAGCCACTGGAACAACAGCTTAGAGAAAACAATTTGGCAATTATGTATCAAGAGTCCAAACAATGTTGATGGGACGAGCACTGAGTGTTATACTATATGTTAGCAAATTGAATTTAAATCAAGTATTTTTTTAAAAAAGAGTCCAAACAATGGTTCTTAGTCTTTGATCCAACAACTCTGTTTTTTGAAATCTGTCCTAAGATACGGTCAAAGATTTGTACACCAAAAAATCTCATTGTATTTAAAATGAAAGAAAAATGAAAAGGAAGGAAGAAAACCTCTAAAAACACAGAAATTGATAACAACACAGTGTATTGTTATCAATGATTCTTACTAAAATTTTAATGACATCAGAAGTCTTTATAGTATGCTGTTTTAACTCTAAAAAGCATCTCAAGTAGGAAAATGCCAATACTTCTCTCTCCTAAAATTCTATTCAAACCATGCTATAGGAGGACAAAATGTAATCCATTCATAAAAGCACAGAATATGGAGAAAAGGGACCATTGTCATTAGTCCAAAAAAACTGGCAGGATTATTTTGCCCATCTTGATGACTGAGTTTGAGCAGAGCAAGTCTGGGCTGAAAACGTGATAAGTAGAGAGAGGCATTGTGGAACATCACGAGCACCCCCCAAGTTGGCAGGTACCAAGAGCTAGAATGGACACAGGGTGAAGCCAGGGCCTGAGTAAAGCCCTTTACTTGGAACAATTGAGGGGGTCTCCCACCCCAAAGGAAAGTTCCTCTTAATGGAGTATAAACTTCCTGAGGGGTGGGTGGGTACCCCAGGGTAAGGCCCTCTTCTTTTGAGTAAACCAAAGAAGCTATGCTCCCATCCCAAGGGGGAAACAAGAAATTGAATCATTCTTGGAGTTTCGTCCTAGGCCCCCACATACTGGCCAGCATCTAAGAATCAGGTCCCAAGTTCCAGGGCATTAGCTTCAAACAAACCTCAGCTGCACTGGCATCAAATACCCCTACCTTCGGTGATTTATAGAATATCACCTATTATTCACTTGGCACTTGCCTTTGATCAGACCCTATCCTGGATTCCTAAAGGAATGCATACCCTAGGCCCCTTTCCAATAAAAATCTCCAACCCCAAACAACGGGGAGACTCATCTCTCCTTTTCTGAGTCTCCCAGACAACCCATCTACTATACTCTATCACTTACACTATTCAGTAAACTCTGCTCTCACTTCCTCCTGGCTTGCGTTTGATTTCTATCCTGTGGGAAGCCAGTGATGTTCTTCACTTGGTTCTGTGGGGGAGGCCCCCTTGGGGTCCTTGGACCCCCACCTGCCTGTGTCATTGACAGGAAACCTGACCCACATTGGCACTTCCATTCAGAAATGCCAGCGATGCCAATGACCAAACAAAGACTGCCCAAGACCTGAAGACAATCAGCATCCCCAAGACCAGGACAGCAGAGGTGACCCCAGAAATAACAAGAATGATTCTGGAAAGAGAAGGCACCTTGGAAGAATTTTAACATAACACTTGAGACCCAAGAGGCTCTTTCAAAAAATGAGCAGTCTGAGATCAAGAATGCAGGGAAGTTAAAATTTTGATTGGGAAAAAAAAATCAATAGAAGAACTAGAGAGGAAAGTTATGGACACCACATGGAATACAGGGGGAAAAAAACCAGAAAAATTCATTAATAAACAGAAAGGATTAATGAAGAAGGGCCATCCACCTAATAAGCATTTCAAGATGAGAGGCCAGAAAACTTGAAGGAAAGGAAATAAGAGAAGAACATTTCCGATGATATGAACCTTTGCACTGAAAAGGCCCATCAAGTAGCTCAGAGCTCATAAATAGCCCAAAACCTCATAAAGTTTCAGAGCACCAGGACAGAGAAAGCACTCTAAAGCAAAGAACCTACAGCTTCTTGATGAATGATGACCATACTGGCATCAGACACAGATCAGCATCATCGGATACTAGGTGACAGCAGAGCAAGCAGCTGAAGTCTCATGGGAAAAATTAATTTATACCCAGTCAATATCCAATCAAGATAAGCACTTCGAAAGTGTACGATTCATAGACACTTCCTAACAGAAACACTCAGTGAATTATGTCAGCAAAACATACAAGGAATCCAAGGAGTTAGAGAAGGGGTTCCAGCCCATGGGTGAAATCTAACAAGAAGGGGTGCTCTCAGAAGATCACTGTGGGAGCAGATAGATGCAGAAAGCCCAGGGCAGGGAGAAAGGGAATCTGCACACCCACACGGTGCTATAGCTGGATCAGCCCCAAGAAGCAGTAGCCAAGTGTCGATATCAAATGTCAAACACGAGTAGAGTGGGCTCCCCTCCCCACTCCCCTCTCCCTCCGATTGTGAGGGTTTTTAAATATTTTTTTCTACAAACAGCACAAGATTCATGATACAATATTTGTTTCTGCATGGAATAATATTTATAATAATAATAATAATATTATAAACACTAATTATGTTCTTTTCGAGTCTGCAATCGACAGAGGCATCATGGAAATTTCAATTCCAGATAGAGAAGAGAGCAGAGTTTGACACCACAATAGCCAAGTGATACAACTGGCAGAGAAGGGGGAGAAAGGAATGCGGGGTGTGAAGTCCTTCCTCTCTCCTGGTGGGAGGTCCAAAGGTAATAGTTAAAGTTAATAAGGAAATAAAGATTTAAGTGTATGAGCTAACACAATGAAGCTATTCAATTCAAAGATTTAAAAATAAAAATGTGACCAGCAGAGCCTGGAAGTAAAGGACAGGGAGGATGTAGGGCAGCGGGGGTCCCCTTGCCCTTCATGAGAGAGGATCCCTTCATCTGGAGGCATTTCAACCCATGGAGTGCACTAACAATTACAACTGGCTAAAAGTGGTTGACACTTTGCTTTGGCTGATGGGGATGCTTATTTTTTATTTGTATCCACTTACATTGTTTTTTATTATCCTGTTCCTGTATTACTTTTATAAGGTCAGGACGTAAAATAATATAGACAGCATAATCACAACTATATAAATATAATTACCTCATCACATCTATATTCATATGCATATTCATATATAATCATACGGATGTTCATATGGATATTCATAGAAAAGTTATTGGAAGAAAATAAAGCAAAATGTAAATACTAGCTATTGCCAAGTGATGGATTCACTACAATTGTATTCTTATTTGTTTGAACTTTCCACACCTAGTACCAGGGATTCATTTTATTTTTATAGTTAGGAAGCAACATGATTTTACAAACTGAAGAGCCTGCCCAGCATTTCCTCCACACGGGGGTAGGACCACAGGGGCCTGAAGGCAGGCAAAGGGTGCTTCAGGGCCAGGGTTCAAGTGAGCCACAGCCATCAGGCTGGAGCACACAGTGTGTCTGCAACCACAGGCCTTGGAAGGCGGAGCCTGGGCTGGTGAACATTAAGGGCAAGTGTTACCCAGCAGTGTTGGCCAGACAGATATGCATCTCTCCTACCAATTTTGAATTTGAGTGGAACTGTCTTCCTGCGACTTTCCAAGGATCAAGGATTTACAGTTAATTAGATGAACACACCTGCTAGAAGGAATTCCATACCAGTGTCATAGGAATGCTGAAGCTCACCTGCCAACAGAGATGCTTTTGGCAGAGGATTTTAAGTGGTTCTTTCTGAAAGCAATTAGACAAAAGTTCTGCTGCTTTTTTCAGGCTCCTCCTTCAGGCTATTATAACCTTTTTTAATTAATAAGTTGAATATGAAAGGGTTTAATTTTAATAAGTTTTTATGTGTCTCCCTTTGAGATCCTCATATAAGGTTTTCCTGCTAACTCTTCCAGACATTTCTGGCTGCTCAAGCATCCAGACAACTTTCTGCAAGGTGGGGGCTTTTGTTGGCTGAGTTGGGAACCCTCTTCCAAAGACAGTGGGAAGCAAGGGACTGTAGATCTGGAGCAAGTAACTGCACACAGCACCTAACCGTGACTGCAGAGTCCTCCAGGATGGCACTTTTAATTCCTCACTAGCTGTCTTAGTGTGCCGATCGCCATAGCAAACTATCATAGACTGGGTGGCTGAATCAACAACTGAGAAATTTACTTTCTCAGTTATAGAAACCGGAAGCCCAAGATCGGAGTTGGTTTATAGTGGGTACTCTCCGTGGATTGTAGATGGCTGCTTCCTGTGTCCTCACATGGTGGAAAGAGAGAGAGGGAGAGCAAGCAAGCTCTCTGGAGTCTCTTCTTATAAGGGCACTAATCCATGATCTCTACTAAACCTAATTATCTTCCAAAGGCCCCACCTCCAGAAACCAACACATTGGGGGAATTTAGGGCTTCCACACATGAATTCTGGAAGGAACACAATTCAGTTGAGAGCAAATATGGATGAAGATGGATCAAATCAAGCAGGAGTCTAAGAGTCTGTTGCTTTTTGTTATTTGTTTGAACTAGAATTAGCACTATATGGCCTAGAAGAGACTATGAAGAGATTCATAGAGAAAGGTACTGCACCCCTGGAGATTTAGCCTCATTTGGACCAATTTACATAAAATGAAAAGCATGTAAATTAGATTCATTCAATCCATCATTCAGATGGAAAGTAGTTTGAAATTCACCTATTATTTTGGAGTTGACAGCATAATATTTGGAAATAAAACACTGCACTGAGGACAAGGACTTCATTTTTTTTCTGAGCCTTCTTCTCATTTCTCCATCAATCTAAGGGCACCCAGGGGAAGGCTGAAGCTGATCTAGCCACGGGGGAGGTCAATTCAGCCATTCAGTTGTTTGGGTGGTAGGGACCTAGAGCATCTCTATGCTGGGATCCCCATGATAATAGAACAGAAGTCACTGCACATGTCTTCAAAAAGTCACCAACTACCAGGACAGGAGTCCCAGAGATTAAGTAATATCTGGACCATGCCCCTGAGAATTATGCACGACTCGGGCAAAGTAGATTGACTCCCAGGACCAAGCCACCTTGTTGAGCTTAGTCCAGGTGACATGAGGTGGGTGAAACTGGGCACAGGCTTATCACCTGCAGGCCAGACCCTGGTGCTCTGCAGAATGCCACACCCCAGACAGGGGACAACATTGGGAATGTCACCAACAGGACACAAGGTCCTCCCAACAGCCAGACAGAAGACTGAATGCAACATGGCAGTCACCTTGGGGACATCTGCTGCCAAGAGGAGGGTCCTAGTTGACCGAAGCAAAAGGCAGAGACCAAAAATAAGCAGAAACTACCATGGTGAGTGTACCAGGAAGACATCCCGTGAGGCCTCCCGGTCAGTCTCTAACCTTTACAAAGACACTGTGATGGAGAGAAATCTACTAAAAGAATGAGCAGCTCTTCTATGCTCAAGAGACCCAAACAAACAAACAAAATCAACAACAAAAGTCTACAAAGTACAACCAGACTATGAGCTCCTTGGACATAAAGTTCTCCCAGCATTAAGCCCTTTGTCAGGCAGACAAGGAGGACTCAAAAGTGTTTGTTGAATGCATGACTGCATGGATGAGTGATATGAAAGAGCTTATTCTGAGGTACCTGGGTGGTTCAGTGGGTGAAGTGTCTGCCTTTGGCTCAGGTCATGATCTCAGGGTCCTGCGATCGAGTCCCACTTCGGGCTCCCTGCTCAGTGGGGAGTCTGCTTCTCCCTCTTCCTCTGCTGCTCCCCCTGCTTGTATTCTTATTCTCTCTCTCCCTCTTTCTCTCTCTCTCTCTCAATCTCTCCCTCAGTCAAATAAATAAAGCCTTAAAAAGAAAAAAAAAAAAGATCTTGTTCTCCTACAAACCACCATGACACAGAGGGAATCAGATCCCCTGGAACCATCCTTCCATAGAAAACCTGGAGTAAAACACACCTCCGGTAAAATTCGGAAGCAAGACCTCTCATGGAACCATAATGATGCTACAAGTTTCTCTGGAGACCATGTCCATCCAGCATGAAAATACCAAAGGAAGATTCCTCAGCATAGGTCCTGCATGAAAACAGCGAACATCTTCTGAGGGCTCACTACGTAGCAGGGAATGGGACAAGCAATGTTAAGTAGTTTCTCAGCTGTACCTTGTGAGGTAGGATTATTATTCCCAGTTCACAGACGAGGAACAGGAAACACAGACCAATTAAATAACTGGCCCCACACTGCAGAGTGAGTGAGTGACTGGTGGAGCGGGGAGTCAAACCCAAGTGGCTTGGCTCCAGGGACAGCCTCTCCAGTGGCCGTCCCTGGAATGGACAGACAGCTAATGGCATTCCTTATCCCAGAAATAGGTACTGAGGTACTGATGCCGGCCCTCTGCATCTTCCTGGAGCCCTAACATGAGGCCGGGCCTCTGCTCTTCAAACCATACACACTTGCCTGTCTGTAGAGACACGTCCTGGAGGCCAGAGGGGCTTCAAAAGGGCCCGAGGAACTGAGGAATGGAAGCCTCTCTTCTGACAAAGCAAAAGGTGCAGCGCAAGGTAGGGTGGGAGCGTAAAAGGCACTACAGGAGATGGGGTGGGGGCACCCCCAGAGGGGACAAGGAACACGGGAGTGGCGCCCCAACTGACGTGAAGGAAGCCACCTTGAGGACGCCCCTTGGGAGCGCATGGGGGGCAAGCTGAGGGGTCACAAGGGGCAGGCCGGGAAGGGCATCACCAGGCAAAGCAAGCACAGTGCAAGGTCCCCCACCATTTGCTGTAGTCTTCTGTCCCCCAGCCAGCCAGGAAAAGCAACCCTGGATCGCTTCCCGCACTCCACTCAAAGCCAGAGGGATACAAAAGCCAACCTAACTTAGTCACCTTCCCTCTGCGCTCCCCTGAGATGACGGGGCGCACCGGCCGGGCGCTGGTCGGGTGGCAACGAGCAGCCCCACCGCGCTGCCTGCTTCAGGGCTGGGGGCCAGGTCACCGCCGCCCCGCTCCGTGCCCTGCCGCCCTCCCAGCTGGCGCCCACCCACCCCACACCCCACCCCTTCGTGTCCTCATTCCTGGATGCTAGGGGCGGCCCTTCTTCTGCGCCCAGCTCCCCTGGCCCGGGAGGAGGCCTTTCCCACCGTCTCAACGTAACCAAGACAAGCCACTAGCAGGGGGTGTCCCGCTGAGCGGACCCTGGCCCTGGCCCTGGCCCTGCCACGTTCTAGCCAGAAAGCCCAAGACCATGCCGTCCTTCCGAGTCTCCCCTTTCCCACCCATCAAATGAGGGTCAGAAGGTATGGGATCCACGGAGCAGCCACAAGCATGACCTGGGATTATCTGGAGAATTCTTAGCACAGAGCTTGGCACGTGGTAAGCAGTGCGCCCCACCCCGGCCCTCGGGACAGTCGGGAGACCCACGGCAATGGCCTCAGGATGGCTGCTCGCCAACGTCAGTGGGTGAGGAAGGTCAGGCAGGGCAGGGAGGGCAGGGTACAGTGTGACCCCTGTAACTGTGGCTTCCCCCGGCACCCCCTTAGACGGTCCCTTGGGTAGTCCCAGACCTCAGTCATGACCTGGGATGGCGATGGGGCGCTCTGATGCATCAGGTGACATCGGCACAGAGATGCAATAGCAAGAGCGACAGGTTTTAGAAATGGCCAACAAGGAAAATGGAGATGGTCTCAAAAGGAGTAAAAACAGGGAATGTCTATATATTTTGAGAGGAGTAGGGTGAACTGTAAAGGTCTGGATGCCATAGCAAGGCCCAGACTTTCAAGAGAAATGGGGATGATCCACGGAAATAGGAAAGATCCAAGAGGCGTGCCTAGGAAAATAGAAAACAGGGAAGAAGCGAACCAAAGACGACGAAACAGCCTGCCACCAGGCAGCCATTCCAGCCACATGAGATCCACTCACGCAGGGAGGACTCTGGTTCCAATGAGTCAGTCCCCTTCCTTCTTTTGTTTTTTGCTTTTTGACCCAGACTGGACCCGCAAACTAGGTTCCCCATAACAGACAGCACCATGCCACCTCGAAGATGAGAGGACAGAAAATCAGGTTACAGGTGAGCCAAGAGATCCCCATTCTGGCTTTTTTCTTTTTGGCAATATAACCTTTCTGAAATATAACTTTGGAAAATGTGCCTCTGGCTTAGAAAACTCCAGAAGGACAAATACGTCAAAGAAAAAAAAAATGACAATGGCATCATTAAAAAAAAAAAGTGGCTTTTGACAGGTTGAAAGCTCTGGGACATCTGGATAAGTAGCGACCACAGAGATCATAATTCTCTTCCCATAAAAAATGGTACTGTAAAAATATAAGAAATAAGGGGAAATTTGCCTTTTTGTAGGTTTGTTAAGTTATTAATAATTAAACCAGGGTAGCACTGAAAAAAGAATGAATGCAGGAGTAGAGCCGAACTAACGGATCAGAAGTTCGGCCCCGGTGAGTGTAGTGATCTGGTAAGTAACGAAATTGGCACCTCTAAGTGAGTGAACAGATTATTCAATAAGTAGTGTTAGAAAAACTGAAAATCATTTGGAAAAATAATAATAAAGGTAGATCCCATATCATACCACAGCCAAAATTAATAGTTGATGGACTTAAAAATTTAATGATAAAAATATTTATCATATTAGACTTCCAGTAAAAACTGGCAAATCAATCTCACTCAGGTATCATCTCTGGTTTCCAAAACACTGCTCAGATAAGAAGGAAGGATGGCAGGCACAGAGACCTTCCTCTGCGAGCCACAAGGACAAAGAGGAGGGAAAGGAGGTTTCAGAGGAAGCCACAAAGCGCAGGGATGGTTATTGCCTTAGCAGAGTGAAGGTTAGGACAAATTCTGTGCTCATCCCGGGTCTGTACAAGGCAGAAGCCAGCCAGTTGGTGCCAGAACCCTGAGGGGCACACACTGGCAGCACCTGGTACCCCTGCAGGCCCAGGGCAGGGGCACACTAAGAGCCAGCATACTGCTCCTCTGCCCTGTGTGCCGGGAGCCAGCAGGTCAACCTCAGCAGAAATGAGTGAGAGGGCACAGCAGGCCCACTGCAGGGCAAGGGAAGGGACGTATGGGCCAGTCAATGCACAGAACTGCCCCCGACCCTGACCCCAAGGCAGGCTTCCTGCACCCAAGCTCCTTGGACCTCAGTTCCACAGTACACCCCCAGGACGACAAGGAACTTAGTGTTAGAAGCCACTGAATACCATTCACCTTTTTAAGCTATGCGCAATACACTACATTAATAAAAAGTGGGGGGTTTTAAATTTACAATATAAATTTTAAATTGAGAAGTAAATATTCATGTAATCTTGAGGATGAGGAAGAGTTTTCTAAGCATGACCCCAAACTTAAACATTTAAAAGGGGAGAGGCATCTGGGTGACACAGTCTGTTAAGCATGGGACTCTTGGTTTGGGCCCAGGTCATGATCTCAGGGTCTTGGGATAGAGCCCCATGTCAGGCTCCACGCTTAGAAGAGTCTGCTCAAGATTCTCTCTCTCTCCCTCTGCCCCTCCCAACTTGCCCACATGCTCTCTATATCAAACAAATCTTTTTTTTAAAGGGGGGGGATAAAATATTTAATTATTTTTTTAAAGCAAGAAACTAAAAAATAATTTAAAACAGCAAATGTGGAAAATTTTGCAACATGTAATAAACAAAAGGTACTATTCTTTATACCAGAAGGTGCCTACAAGTCATTTTTTTAAAGAACACCTCAGTAGAAAAACAGACATAAAACATCAATACACAATTCGCCAAAAAAAAAGAATCAAATGTCTAATAAGCATATGAAAAAAATGTGCATGCTTGCTTATGATCCCAGAAATCCAGGATAGAAAAATAAAGTGAAACGATTTTGGATCTCGAATTTCAAAAACCAATTAATGCCACTAACAAATGTTGGTGAGAATGTGTTGGTGTAATGTGTAAAATAAGCCCCTGTGTACATCGTAGCCAGAAATGGGGTGGGAACACCCTTGAGGAAAGGTACTCAAATCCTTAACCTGGTCATGCCACTTCTAAGAATCTATCCCTCGGAAAAATACTTCCGAGGGGCACCTAGGTGGGTCAGTCGGTTGAGTGTCTCTTGGTTTCTGCTCAGGTCACAATCTCAGGGTCCCCATGCCAGGCTCCATGCTGACCATGAAGCCTGCTTAGGATTCTTTCTCCCTCTTCCCCCACCTGCTCACTCTCATTCTCTCTCTCTAAGAAAGAAGAAGAAGAAGAAGAAGGAGGAGGAGGAGGAGGAGGAGGAGGAGGAGGAGGAGAAGAAAAAAAGAAAAAAAAGAAAAGAAAAATACTTCCAAATGTATAATATTTTTCAATAGTAAAATCAAAGTAAAAAAAAAGCACTTGTGTCCACTTATGGAATAGCACACACTCGTAAAAAATGATGAGGGAGGAGCACAGGGAACAGTCTGGACAGAATCACCATTGATGAAGTTAGCAAACAGCTTATACAACAGTACTGACACCACAACCCCTACTAACAAGGGGAGGAACACCTCGTTCAGTACACACAGCACCCACACGAGCGCACACGTGAAACACACTCTGGGAGATTTCAGCCCCAAACTATGATCCGTGTTATCTCTGGTTTCATGGAATAAAGAGTAAATTTCAAGTCCTTCCATTTGCTTACTTTTTAATGTTTGGCCACAAATCTTTTGCTTTTGTTGTTAACATTTACATGCGAGAAAGCAGTGACAGGATGGCAGAGGTTCTCTCCTTGGAAAAGCCCTGTGGGGTTGAAGAATCTT
The DNA here is from genome assembly GCF_905146905.1 of Nyctereutes procyonoides. Classification (NCBI taxonomy): domain Eukaryota; kingdom Metazoa; phylum Chordata; class Mammalia; order Carnivora; family Canidae; genus Nyctereutes; species Nyctereutes procyonoides. The sequence goes on from NW_026575126.1 coordinate 76,630,490, forward strand.
TGTTCCCATCATCCCACAGTGGGATATATTCCCAAACGGTTCTAAATGAAGGCTGAATGGATCTAAACAGGGCAATCTGACGCTACAACCACTACTGGCCACGCTGTTTGCTTTGCCCAGCCAGCTCACCCAGGTACTGACGGCAGCCAGCATCCAACAGGATGGGATGGCCAGGTGGCAGACGCCAGGGACAGTGCTGGGATCACCAGGCAGGCCCCGTGGCACCCAGGAGGGCCTGATCTGGGGAGCCTCTTCCCACAAGATCCAGCGAGAAGTTCTGGGGAAAAGGAAGGGGTGAGCGGTGTGTGGGAGGCATCCCGTCCGGGCCCCCCAGGGTGAAGGGCTTCATGCAGCCACCCCCCAGAGGCACCAGCTGTTTACCAGTCCTGGTAAATGCAGGAATCCAATGGCACCTGGGTGGCTCAACCCTTGAGCAGCATCTGCCATCAGTTCAGGGCCCAAGCCTGGGGTCCCAGGATGGAGATCGGTGCATTTCACAGTTTCTAAATTGGTGGGTTAAAAAAAAAGAGGTGCCTGGGTGGTTTAGTGGTTGGGCGCCTCCCTTCCGCCCAGGGCATGATCCTGGGATCCCAGGATGGAATCCCACATGGGGCTCCCTGCGGAGAGCCTGCTTCTGCCTCTGCCTGTGTCTCTGCCTCTGTGTGTCTCTCATGAATAAATATATAAAATCTTTTTTAAAAATGCAAGAATCCAAAGGGCTTCCTCGAGCAGAGGAAATATGACAATTGGTGCATGTGTTAGGAAGGCAGAAAAAAGAATGGCAACCCACCACACCCTTGCAGAAAAAAACGTTCCTTGCTGTGCAACAGCTCAAACTCTATTTCCCGGTGATTTGCATTATAATACCTGACCTGCTTGCTGTTATTTCTGACTGAGCTTTCCTTTGCTGTTCACCCAGAAGATTTTCTCAGCCTTCACCCCCTTCTGCCAGTTACCTAATGAGCTGGAAACTTTGCTCAAACTTATGAGGGGAGTCCCTATTGAAGAGGACCCTACGGTGAATTATTTGATTTTAACGCAATTACTCCCTTATTCGTCTCTTCAGATGTACTCACAGTCCCTTCATGAAACACCTTTATTTTACATTTACTTTGTTGCCTCTCCTGCTTCTCCAAAGAGTTCAAGGTACTGAAAGATGTGGTTCATTTAACTCCTATTCCTCCCCTACCAGCCACCTCCCCAGAGGGAAAGGTGTGTGAACTATGACCACCATTTGACGCTAGAGCAAACAACCACTCAGCAAGTGATGGAGACAAAGATTAGCGCAGTGAGAATCACCTTGCAAACTGACCCAAGCTTGCTCTTCTTACACTGATGTCCGAGTCCCAAATGCCCAGCTGGATCCTCCAGTTAACCTAAGAAACATCCCTACACTTGTCTTACAGCCAAAGCACGGTGCCAGAAGCTATGGAGGAACTGCACACACATGCACATGCATACCCACCACCAAGCCCCTTAAAAGAGCTTTCTACATAGAAGGGGAAGAAGTAACTGTATGTCAGCTCATGGACAGTCTAGTTCCTCAATGGAAAGGTGCCTCCCTTTCACTTTACCTTCCCAGGATTCTAATTCTCCATATGATACCTCGCACAAGCCAATATGTATAAGAGCAAATGCATAGGTAAGTGTCACACAAACACCAAGGAAGGAGAAATTAAATTCAACCAAGGAGCAGTGCTTCAGAGGAAGGTCCGATCCATCCCACTTGGCCTGTGGGCTGCAGAGGCCGCAAGGGCAAAGACACAGATGTCTGTCACCTGGCCAAACTTGACCACTCTGGCTGATGCTCAAGGAGGGGAGACGAAAGTCACTAGGGAGCCAAAATTTTCATCTCCAGGAGATGCAACTGGGCCGTAGCGGCACTGTTGACCTTGTGTTACCAGTGGACGGACCTGTGGGAACTGGCTTGAGCCAGGTCAGGACAAGGGCAAGGACAACGGGGTCAGAAGGTCAGATCGAGAAACACATCAATCAATCAACCACATGCGAGTGGGGAGCAGGGCCAGAGATGACAAAAGGCTGCTTCTTCCATGTGTCCATGGGACTTAGGGCTTCCAGGTGGGCAGAAGCACACACCGTGTGTTGAGGGGCGAAGAGTGCATTCTGTTTGGCCTGTGGAGTCTGCAGTGCCTGCGGGACAATGTGCATCTGACGTCTGATAAGCCTGGTACTGTAAGAGATGGTGAAAGCATGAGGGAGAGATGGTCATTCAAGATAGAAGCTAGAGCATGAAAAGAAAGGCCAAGGCAGGAACTTTGGGAACACCTACACTTGAGGGTAAGAGGACACATGGAAACAGGAGAGTATTATGGGCTGAAATGTGTTCACCCCAAAATGTATATGATGAAGCCTAAGGATGGGACCACATTGGGTGCTGGGCTTTAAAGAGGTTATTGGGTTCAAATAAGGTCATTCAGGATGGGCCATAATCCAATGTGACTGAGTCTTTATAAGAACAGGACATTGGGACACAGCCACATGCAAAGGAAGATCATGCAGACACAGACAGCCACCCACAAGCCAAGGAAAGAAGCTGGGAACAGTCCCCCCACCCCCCACCCCGCCATGGCCCTTGGAAGGAACCATCCTGCCAACAGCTGGGGCTTGGACTTGCAGCCTCCTGAACTGTGAAAAAATAAACTCCTCTGATTTAATCCACCCAGTCTGTGGGGCTTGGGTACAGGTGCCCCAGCAAACACCTCTGTAAAGGTAAGGCTTGAGGAATAAAGTCAGGAGAGTTCATTCAGGAGGAAGTTCCATGAGGAAAGGGAAAGTCAACAGTGTCAAACATTTCCCAGCATGAGAAACGAGTCCACACAGTTAGACTCTAAAATGAAGACATCAGTGACCTTTTAGAAAAGCAAGTTCACAACATATTAAGTATATATGACTTCCTGTAGCAGGGGACCAATGGTAGGCATGTGCACACCACAGTGGGTCTGCTTCCCGGGGAGGCATAAAGGCACCGGGTCAAGATGTCACACACACACCACAAAATTTTCTTTGCAACAAATAAGGGCATCATGGGGAATGGTTTCCAAAGCCCTGACTCCCTGAGAGAGGGTGAATGTGTTCCTTTTGTTCAGGTTTGGGATGAATGTTTAGATAGAGAAGCCTTACCATCTTGTATAGAGGCTGCCAGAAAGTCGCTCTTGTGCCTTAAGGAAACAGGCCTCTACATACACGGTATGCAATGTAAATGAGGCTGAGCTTCATCCCTGAGTGGAGATTTTAGGATCATAATGGGATAAACGTGACTGTAAGTCATTCCAGAGGTCACTCTATGGCCCATCTACGCAGGTGCGAGTCAAGTTTAATTCAAAGGGTCTGGGTGATCTAGGCCCGCTGGAGATTTCATCAGGGCAGTAGCCATCTCCTGGAGGTTGGTTTCAGGTGCCCTTTGTCTGAGTTAAGGGAGAAAACCAGAAAGAAGAGCTTAGGGGACAATGTAACACAAAGGTCTGTGAATACAAGCAGGTAGGCCATAGCGGCCAGGTCTTGGGGTCTAGCTGGTGACTGGTGACATCGGGTTGGCCAACAGTAAAGGGTGAATGGGTCTGACAAGAATAAGGTGAAAGAAATGAGAGCAACAGGGGCAGACCCTCCTTCTCCGAAGCTTGCCAGTACAGAGGGGGAGAGAATGGGGAGGCAGTGAGATCAAGCAAAGTCTTGGGTTAACTTCTGCTTATGAGCTAAAGGAAGGAAGATTTGCGGTGAGAAGTGGAAACCCATTAGATTAATGGCAAGACCAAGTTTTCCTTACAAAGGAGTCAGGACATCTGTTCCTTTGAAACAGGAAGGAAAATTTGAATAGAGATGGAGAATGCTGACATTGAGGGAAGAGGTGATGGGGTTCATGCCCACGATCCCCCCAAGTAAAAGGCAAGGTCATCCACTGATAATGCAGGTGAGTGAGAAGAATGGGAAATTGAGAGGCATAGGAACACAGATACAGTGAACAGGACAAGAAGTCAGCCTGAGCTCAGTAGAAGGATTAGGAAAAAGAACTTGGGCCCCAGCTGTTGTTGAAAAAACATAAATTTTTAATGGAATCCATTTAGCTGGCTGAGAACTTGAAAAAGTGAAGGACTGGTTTAGTTCAAGGTCGAGGGTTGCAAAGTGAAGACAGTAATAGTTCAGGAAGGTCAAGAAGTACAGGGTTCTTGGGAATTTAGAGTAGAAATAGTGGCCCAGGGCTCTACAGGAGGCCTCTAAAGAGACAGTCATCACAGGTTAAAAGTCAGAAAGAGGCAAGTCCAACAATCATCCTGAAGAAGGAGTCAGCAAACCATAGGCCATGGGCCACCCTTTGTTTTTATAAATACAGTTTTAGGGCAGCCCCGGTGGTGCAGCGGTTTAGCGCCGCCTGCAGCCTGGGGTGTGATCCTGGAGACCCAGGATCAAGTCCCACATTGGGCTTCCTGCATGGAGCCTGCTTCTCCCTCTGCCTGTGTCTCTGCCTCTCTCTTTGCTCTCTCTGAATGAATAAATAAATAAATCTTTAAAAAAATAGTTTTATTACAACACAACGACACTCATTCAATTACATCTTGTCAATGGTTGCCTTCCTGCTACAACAGCAGGGGTGGAGAACAGGGCCCATACAACCTGCAAAGCCTAAAATAGTTACTATCTTCCCCTTTACAGAAAGAGTTTGCCAATCCCTAAAAGGAACATACTGCAGTGTGACAATCAGGTGGCAACACCACGCAAGCAGGAAGAGAGGGAGAGCCAAAACCAGGCCAGGCTGAAGACCAATGCAGTAGGCCAGGGTTTAGGAAAAAGGAGCCATCAGGCTGCCCCAGCCCATATCCAAGAGCAGAGCAATGGTGGCACAATTCAGGCAAGGACTGGATCCTGAAACTCCAGGGCAGAGAGCAGGACTGAAGTGGGAGTTCCATCTGTCCACCAGGGGCAGAACCTCCACTAGAGAAAGGTTCACACTGGAGATAAGTCAATATGAATGATCTAGCAAGAATGAGGCAGAGACCTCACCATGAGTTTAGTGGGTGGCCAACAGGGGAAGGTGGTAAAGTCTGTAAGTCAAAGGCAGTACAGGTTATCTGAGGCTCAGCATACACACACAGTTGCCTCCACTGATATTCCTGTCCTACTAGTTGGCTGTGGGTTCTCTTGTTGATGAACTAGGGGTTGCCCACATGTGGGCCCATCAAAGGACACATCTACAGAGAGCTAGAAAAGCAAAGATGGGGAAGCAGGACAGGCCATCTCTAGCAGGGCAGCTCCAGTGGTACAAGGGCGACGCCATCCATGTGAAGGTAAGAGTGCGTTCCAAGAGGCAAATGTCAGAATCGGAGTATGTATGGAAACGTTCTGTAGAAGTTTTCCACAGCCCCTGCCCCATCCTGGACAATGAGAATTACAGAGGGAGGAGAGCGCAGCGGCTTAACCACATGGCTCCTGTAGTCAGGAGTCAAGCTTCAGGACTCAAGAGCTGTGTGACTTTCAGCAAAGTCCTTAACTTCTCTGTGATTTGTATCCCCATCCACACAAACAGAAAGAGTAATGGTATCTACCTTCCCAAGTTGTCGAGAGGATGAAATGAGTTAACATATGTGAAGTACTCAGGAAGGAGTACTTATATAACCATTAGCTATAATTATACCGCTTCAATCTTTGCGCTAATTTCCATGTGCCCCTCAGTCTTCTACTCTATTTAAAGGCTCAATCTTCCAGGACAAAAGACACACGACCCAGAGAAAGTAATGTCCATTTCGGTCCCAGAGCTTCACATCCATTGTCTTCATCTGAAGTCAGCTGCCAAAGCATAAAGCAATGGGTAGGAAACCATCCTCGTCAACACTGACATGCTGAAACAAGTGCCTTAAGTTGAAAACACAGAAAAAAAGGATCCCACAAAATATAATTTATTAGTCATCTGAACACGTCACGGCTGGGTGATAAATGCCAAGAACATCAATTATGAACTATTTCTTACAACAGGTTTAACATATTCACCACGACATCAAGGAACCTGTATGTCGAGAGTGTTCTTTATTTGTTTCAATGACAGGAGGAAAATATTTGGGGTAAAAATGGTAAATGCAATTATTTTACATGAAGTAGGGCAGCCTGCATCAGCGTCCCACCTGGGAGCGGGCGGCTGAACATCTGTCAAGGTGTCAACCCAACCCGCAGACGCAGAGAACCCCGTCAAGCTTCTGCGTAGCTAACTGAAGTCGGTGGGGTGGTGGAGGGAGGGATGGAAAGTCACAGGTATAATTAATAGACTGTCTCCTGATTCTCAGATGCCTTCAATGTGACTGAACCTGCAGTCTTTCTGGAAGTCTCTGTCCTGTGAATCCCCTGCTCCAGGAGCAGTGCTGGGGGCTGTGGGGGGTAGAGGTCATCTCTCCAAGCCTCACCCTGCTACTTCCCTCCGTCTCAAGTCCACAGCAGCCCTGGCCTGATGATCTGGGACTCCAGACAAATCACTCTGGGTCTCAGCTGTCCTCCCCTCCAAACACTGAGTGGCTTAGACTAGATAATTCCTGAGGTCGCTCCCAGCTCTCCAAGCTTCTGATTCTGAATCTATAAATGCTGGCCAGGGACAGGAGAATGCACTGGATCCTGAAGGACAGGGAAGTGCAAGTCATTTGTAACCATGATACCAACTCTTAGTCTCCAAAACTGGAGCAATAATGCTGAAATGTTCAGGGATGGACCTTTAATGAATCTTTAATTGCTCTATTCTTTATAGGAATGTATAAGGATGGGAGGCAGGGTCCAGGCCCCCTGTTCTCCACCCCTACCTGAGTGAACCAAAGATGCTGTAATATCATGGAAAAGCAATGATTCTGGAAGCTCTCCATGTGAGGCTAAGTAAGTCAGAACTTGTTTCTTCTTACTATGTCTGGCCCACCCAGTGGGGCCCAGAAGCAGAAACAGCACCTGGGGCTTGATGGTGGTGACCAGGCAGGCAGGGAGGAGGGGGATGGGAGAAATAGGTGAGGGGGAGTAAGAGGTCCAAACTTCCAGTTATAGGGACGCCTGGGTGCCTCAGTGGTTGAGTGTCTGCCTTTGTCTCAGGTTGTGATTCTGAGGTCCTGGGATCCTCACGGAGAGCCTGCTTCTCCCTCTGCCTATACCTCTGCCTCTCTCTCAGTGTCTCTCATGAATAAACAAATAAAATCTTTTTTTAAAAAAAAACTTAGTCATAAAATAAATCACAGGTGTAATGTACACATAGGGAATACAGTCAATAATATTGTCACGACTTTGTATAGTGACAGACAATAATGAGACCTATCAAGGTGATCGTTCTGTAATGTATAAACATTGAATCACCTGCAACTAATCACCATTAGTTACATTAGTGTACAACCCGCAACTAATCTAATACTGTATATCAATTACAAATCAATAAAAAGGAAAGAGGAAGGAATAAAGGAAGGAAGGAAGGCCGGCTCTAGGGCTGCTCCAGACCCAGGCATCAGAGTTCACATCTGAACAGGATCCCCCTAGGTGATGGGCGGGCACCTGTTTGAGAAAAGCTGTCCCAGACCGTAGTTCTCAAAGTTGGCTGCACAGTGGAATCACCTTGGGGACTGGGTCCCATCCCCCCGAGATTCCAACATCATGGATCTGGGACATGACAGGGCCCTGGGACTGTCTGAAGGCTCCCTAGATATCCCAATGTGCAAACAACCAAGAAACTATGAACGAAAACCTCCACTGCAGGTCCTAAGACTCAAACCCAGGGCCAGCCAACATCCGTCAGGAAAGCCTCACCTCAAGACCTCAGCAGGGTTGCCCACTCGCTGGAATTCTGATGATGCGTCCCCATCCCCATCCCAAATCAGCACCTGCCTCTTGCATTTGCCTTCGGGTCTAAGATTATTTCCTGTAGCCTCCAAACTCCTACAGGGAGCGGCCACCCCATATAGTGCTACCAGCCAGCACTCTCACTCACTCTCTCTCTCATGCCAACTGCAGGGTTCCAAATCAGAGGACAGAACTTTCTTTTTTGGCAACACCCTTCCTATGGGGACCTCCAAACACATGAGCCTCCTGGGGCCAGTGGCTACAACTGAAAGGGCCCGAAGAGCCCAGCACCTCTGGCCCTGCTGCCTTGAGAGATTCGGAGTCGGCCTGGAGCCTGAGTCATAATCTAGGGCCACCAAAGACCTCTTAGTGTGACCCCTTGACAGTGTCTGCCAGCATTTACCTTCCCCTCATTTTTAAGCATTCAATCCCTCCCTATTGAGGGCTCCATGGATTCTGTGCATCTGGGTTTTTGAAAGCAGCATTTATCTCTGGGTGTAAGCACAGAACTTTGGTATTTGTTAGGACACCGCAGGAGCCAGGGGTGCAAGGTAGCAATACTTGGAGCAGAAGAGGAAGTCAGGTTATGTCTGCGTACCTAACTCGAGCACTGGGTCAGGGAACCACCAGCCCCAGCTGAGGGTAGACAGCCATCCTCAACCTGCTTCCACCAAGTGTCTCATGAAATGGAGGGACGGGGGGATCCCTGGGTGGCTCAGTGGTTTAGCGCCTGCCTTTGGCCCAGGGCGCAGTCCTGGAGTCCCGGGATCGAGTCCCGCATCGGGCTCCCGGCATGGAGCCTGTTTCTCCCTCTTCCTGTATCTCTGCCTCTCTCTCTCTCTATTATGAATAAATAAATAAATCTTTTAAAAAAAAAAAAAGAAATGGAGGGACAGGGGCAAACCGGAAAACAGACCTCAAGACACAATCCTCACCGACTCCTCTTCACAGATCTACATCCATGCATTTGCCCCCCAAAATGATCTAACGAAGGCGACTTCACAAAGCCAGATCCTGACCTTTCCAGCAGAAAGTTTGTCTTTGACAGGCAAGGGAATGGGGAGATTTCAGCTGGTTAGTCCCAGGCCTCCAGAGCAAGACTGCAATGGTGGTGGCTCCTTCCTCCACATCCTGTCCTGGGAACCTAAGCAAGATACTGAACCTGATGCATCTTCATTTGTTCATCTGTAAAATGGGGGAAATGCTAACCATCAGAGAGCTGATGACACCAAGTAAGCACTCCATTGGTACTTGTCACTTCCTGCTGGATTCGGGAATGTGTGTTTCTGTGTCTGTGCATGAAATGAATCATCGACCAGAGACCGGATTCAATAACAGAGCAACTGGTTTTAAGAACAAGCAGTAGGAATGCTGGAGGCTGAAATGCTACATCAACGTGCAGTACAGATGTTTGAAGTTTTCTTACCAGACTATAAAAATGTTTACACAGTAATTAGGCCTGTTATCAGTACACAAACAGATTACATTCTACAGAATGAATGAACAGCTCAGAAACCCTCCCATTTTTCATCAGGTTCAGAGTGCTTTCCTAATTCTTGGGTTTACCAAAATAAATCCATTTTCTGACAACACGGAGCCACCACTGAGTGCAGGGGAGTGGCGCTGGGGTGGGGAAATCCTTTACTCTCCCTGGGCTTCATCCTCCCCATCTGTAAAATGAGATCATCAAGGTCCCTGCTCCCTCTTCAACGCCATGGCTCCCTTACATTACAATCATTCTCTTCTGAGCACACAGTCGCTCTTCTCTTCATCAAGAAAGGACGTGTTTAATTATGGTAATGATGGGGAAGATAGTAATTCTGCTGAATCGCATAATGAGACTCTAATCCCACTCTGTTCAGTTACGTTAACACTGAGTTTGGGGCTGCTCATTCCTGGCACATCAGCCCCCAAATCCAGTCTTCACGGTAAAACCACGCAGACATACAGCTCCTCCCAAATGCATCCTCGATGGCTCCAAGTAACACTTTATTGAATGTTCTTCTTTTCCTGTTTTCAAGGGATAATATTCTGCTATAATAAATACATCACCAAAATAATTAGCTAAGCTCCCTAATTTGCACTTCTAAGTTTTCATATTGGCTAACTTTTGTTAAGGAAAAAAATGCAAGCGGTTTGCAATCATGATACCAACTCTTGGGCTCCAGTATTAGAACAATAATGTTTCAAGGCTCGGAGGTGAACTTTTAATGAATATTTAATTGCTCTATTCTTTATAAGTATAAAGTGTGCTTTCGGTGAACACTCTGAATACCAAAGAAGCAAGATTCAGTTTCTCTTTAGCGGAGTTATGTGCTCAAGTTTTCCTAATGATTTTGTTGAAAGGGGAAAAAAGGTCATCTGGGTTTCAAGCTCAAGAAGAAAGAATTTTGGAGAGTAATTTGGATATGGTAATTTGCTATAACAATATTCCAAAATCCTTCAACAAAATATAGAGGTATCGGAAACACACAGGGGAAGAAAAAAAAAAACCTAACAATATATGTATGGAAATGTTAGTCTGGAGAACAAGAGTGCAGAAAGATGCTTTCATTTTTTTATGTTGTATTTCTGTGTTGCTTTAATTTCTTATTTAAAAAAAATGTTTGCTTTCATCACTAAAAAATGTTTTTTAAGCATAAAGCAAAGAGCCACCAATTGGACAGCTGGTCCAAAATAAACATCCTAATTTCTGTCCCAACCAGGACTGTGGGTTTGGGCATTAATATTTTCAGAAATGAAACGGGAAGGAACAAGTGTATAAGAGTCTCACGACACTCCATTCAAGACACTTACAGTCATCAGCGTCTACATTTTAAAATTATGTTTTCCTGATTGTAAAAGAAATGTATGCTCATTTTCAAGAGTATAAAAATAATTTGTAATGACAAGACCTTTGGATAGTTCATATATTTAATCCACTTCTTTCCATTATTCCATACTATGTTTTTAAACAAAACTGGAATCATACCAGAGATGTGGTTTGGGTTGTACCCACAATTAATTGGTACAGTAGAAACCACTAACTTAAGGTCACCAAGGCATGTTCTCTCCATCTGTTACTCTTAAACACTACATTTTGTTTTACAGTCTGATGGATAAAAACTCACTTTATTGTACCAAGGTAGTCCATACAGAATGCATAGCTGCCAGAGTGATCTTTTGAAAACATAAATTAAATTACGTGACTCCCCCACTTAAAACCCTCCAGGGGCTCCCATCAAATTCATTATAAAACCCGCACTCCACAAAGTAAGTTCTCAGGCCCCCCATGAACTAGCCCCTGATTCTCTGAACTCATCTCCTGCCGCACTACCCTCCTTCCTGTTCTTCTAATGCACCTGGCTTGTTCCTACCTCAGCACCTTTGCACTAGTTGCTCCCACCACCAGAAGTTCTTCTCCAGACCTTTCCCAACTTACCCAGCTTAAATATAGCTCTTCAGTGAGGACTTCGTTGACCACCCAATCTGAAGTGGCCCCTGCATCTGTCTCAGTTATATCTTCAAATTTTATTGCCTATTTTTATTTTTTATTGTGGATTACACTGCTAGAATACCATCTCTAATTCACCATGTTCCTCAGTACCTGAACCAGAGATGCTCAGGAAATATCAGTTGAATGAATGAAAATATTTTCCAAGTATCCAGATTTGTGGGGCAGGAGATAAAGTAACCTACTTAAATAGGCCTTACGCACAGCAGCACCGGCCCTTAATGAGACTTTTTAAAATAGGTCACCACCTTCTCCTGCAGCCTGGTCATGGACAGCTGCCCACAGCGCTGCCGGTGGGAAAACAAGTGAGTTACATGGTCTTGGCCTGACCTTTGTTTTGCTCATCCAGACCATCCCCTAAACCAGAAACCCAGTGGCCACACTCTACCCTTCCCCTTCTCCTACTCCTACATCAATTAATCAGTAAGTCCTGCCAACTCTCCCTCCTGGGGAGGAGATGACCAATGTCTATGCCACTGTCTTCCAGCAGGAGCATTCCAGCTTCCTTTCAGAAAACTCTCCCTCTCCCCATCCCAATGCCCTGCCCAAAGCTCTGCAAATCGGACACTTCCTCTGAGCATTAAGAAGGTAGCAGAATAATGGGATGATGAAGATGATGAAGATGATGGGTAAGTTTAGAGATTATTTACTTCCATAGTATCACCTGACAGGAACGGGAAGGTAACTCCTGCCAACCTAATTCCCATCCATCCCATAACTGATTCTTCAGATGCAAGCTCCCATCACTACTGCTAGTATAAGCTCTTTGTGTGTTTCGGGTTTTAGCCACAGTGGGTTTCTGTTGCCCCCAACCTTGCTGGTGTCCACATCTCTGGTCTTCTCCTTGGCAAACCCATTCTCCACAAAGTCCCCGACCAGACTTACCTAAAACTTGAACCTGACCACACTGCCCGCCCCCAGTAGAGAAATGCTGAGCCCCTGATCCTCCATCATCCTCTCCATCATTCCAGTCTCTCTCTGCCACTCCCTGCCTCCACCTCTAAGCTCCACGAACTGCAAACTCCAAGCTGCTTGCTCATCCTATTTCTTCTCCATTGGGACACCCGTTCAAGGCTGACCACTCCATAATCATCAGTAAGCTGAGCTCAGACACCACTTCCATGCTAGGCTGGGTGCCTCCCGTCTCTGCTCACAAATGTGTATCCCTAACACATGGTCTGCCTTCCCCACTATACTGTGACTGTTTTGATGACAGGCACTGTGTCATATTCATCTCTATATCCGTAACCACGTAAGAGGCACTTAATGCATTTTAACAACAACAACAACAAAAAATCCAACAAGATGTTAAATGATTAAAAACGTAATTCACATTGAAATGCCCATGTTGGATGCAACAATGTGTTTTTGTTTCCCTCCTTTCCAACCATACTCAGGACCACCCTCAAACTGGGCGACCGAGGGATCGGTCCAGGCTCTGGCCTCCTGAAGAATGGTTTCCTTGCTGGTCAGGATGCACGTCCTTTCAGAGGCTATTGCTGGTGACACTACCTGACGGCTTTCCATCATGAGAAGACATTTCAGACACTCTGAGTACATGAGTTTAAGCCTTGAGTAAAGGGCAAAGATTCCACCTACCCCATACCAATGTGGGCACAGACAGGGAACGGGCAAGCAAAGAAGCAGCAGCAGACTATAATCAAATCAACCTAGCCCGGAACCTCACAGAGGTCCAGTGTGGGCGCACATGGAGGGAGCCCCAGCACACACACACACACACACACACACACACACCCGATCTCCCCCGGTGCCTGAGCTTCCTCATCGGTAATGAGCAACCAGATGCTGACCTGGATTCACTCACCAAACATAGGGCACCCACTCAGGGGCTGACGCTAAACCAAGCACAGACGGTCAGAGGTTACTGAAACACTATTTGGCTCATAAGTAGCCGTGTGGCGAGATCCCTGGGCTTAGAATCAAGAACCCCAGCCTCTGAGAATCAAACCCCAAACCCTGCCTCTTACCCACAAGCTGCAACGTCTCAGGGAAGTTATTTGACCTCCCTCGCTTGGCATCAATTTCCAAAGAAGAAAAAAGAAGGATAACGTGAACCCAAATGTGGAAAAGTGGCTGGTACCGAGTCGGGTCTCAGAAGGCTGAATTAACAGGGTCTCCAAAGACCTCAAATCCCCCAAGTCCTACTAGAGCCAGAGAATTCCTCTCAATATGAGAACTGGCGCCCCCTTCTGCCACCCAGTGAGCACTGCATGGGCTGCCAGTGCCGAGGGGCTGCAGCACCAGGCCCAGGGACCAGCTCACAGGTACCTCTCCCCAGCTGCTGCCCCAGGAGCACACCCATCCTCGCAAGGCCACTTGCTACGCAAAATAAATTTCTAGGCTAGAGCCCAACCCTGCCCAATATTTAAGCCCTGATCAGAGGCCTCCCACTGTGTAGATAAATGTTCAACTCAACCATGCAGCTGTCGCACATACAGGCGCCCTCACCTCACACCACCCCATCCCATCCCCAGCACCCCTTAGTGAGAAAAGGGAGTTGTGTGTCTTCATCAAGTCCCACCTATCATTTTCTCCACAGAACCAGCTGAATTAAATTACTCTCCTTCTGAAAAGCCCTTATTTTGCACCCTCACTAAAGGCCTGATTGCTGGCAATACTAACGTTCAGAGTTCAGAGAAAGGTGATCCTGATGAACAATTCTAAGAAGATTTAGCGCTCCTCCAATAAAATATCCTCGGGATTGTGTTACCGGAGTGTTTTGTTTTCATTACTCCACTTGGATACATCCAGCGACCAACTTCAGTGCTGTAGACCAGCTTCTCAGTAAACAGAGCTGCTCTTCAGGCAGCCACTGCCATGAAAAACCCACACGTCTGCAGTGAACTTTGCCAGGGGTGCGACGCTGCTGGGCTTCCACCAGGCAGGCCACTGGGGCACACAGCCCAGGCCATCCACGGGCATTCGTGGGGGCGCCAGGGACAGCCTAAGGGGCTAGCAAAGTTATGCACCTCCAGGAATGAATCCTAAACCGAGTGGCACAACAGACCTCAGGCCCAGCAGAGGTCTGGGTTGCCGCCTCAGACTTGGGTCAGAGCCTCAGATAAGCAAGCAGCAAATACACTTGGGACGCCACCAACACTCCCTTCCACCCTACGGAGTCAAAGTAAAAACCACCGACAAGCCGAGGAGAAGAGCTGGAGTCCGACTCCCACTAAAAAAAAAAAAAAAAAAAAAAAAAGTCCCGCTCTAGCCTCAAGACAATTTCACACCAAATGGCTTTCAAACCCTTTCCAAAGCTCTGATCCCCGAATTGAAAAAGAGTCTATCTTTTTGACCGAAAGCCAGCAGTTAAAGCAGCAGAACCTAGCAATCTGAGGAGTCAGGAGTTTCCCACTTGCACAAATGCTGTGTGTCTGGACATCCAGGGGGCAGAAATCTGCCCATTCTTCCCGGGGAGGGTCACCCCAGCTCGGCCTCCGAGGAGGCGCCCGTCCAGTCGCGAAGCCACGGTCGTCAGCGCTCCTCAGACTTCAGCGGGCACGACCCAGCACGGCCCCACAAGCCAGCCCTGAGCGCTGGTCTCGGGGCCCGGGAAGTCTCCTGGGCTGCGGAGTGCAGGCTCGGGGCCTGGGGATGGCGCCCCAGCCTTGGCGCCCGAGGAGCTGCAGGCACGCTTTGACCTGGCTGAGGCTTCCAGCCGACCGCGCGGAACGCGCCTCCTCACACTCGCCTCCTCAAAGCGTAAAGGAGCAGCGGGAAGTGCCGCCGCGGCGGGGGCGGGGGGCGGGGGGGCGCAGCCCCGGGGGCCCCGCCGCGCCAGCACCCGTCGGGGTGCGGCGTCCTCCTCCGCTCGCCCCGGCCCCGGGGCCCGCCCCAGAACTACCTGCTGCTGCCTGGCGCCCTCGGGCCAAGTCTCGGGAAGTTCGCTCCCCGTCGCGCCAGTCCGGGGAGCCTGGCGCCCCGCGGAAACCCCGGCTGCCCGGGACGACCGGGGCCCGCGCCAGGGAGCTGCTCGGGGCCCGGGGACCCGCCGAGCGGCGGCCTCCGAGGCCCCCCCGGTCGCCCCGCGCTCCCCCGGCGGGCGGCGGCCAGAAGCGTGCGCCCAGGAGGGCGAGCGGCCCGCGCCGGGGCCGGAGGTGGAGGGAATCCTGCGTCCCGCCCTCCGATCGCCATGACTCGGGTTCCCCGAGACCTGGACGCCGCCCTGCTCCCCCACCTGGGCTGCGCTGTGGCGCCCTCCTCCCCGTCCTTCCCGCCACCCGGGCGCCCCAGCCCCGGCCCGCGCGGTCCGGGACGCCCGAGCGGGACCTCCGCGGCCCTTCCCCGCCCCGCGCCGCCCCGAGGGAGGGCCAGGTGTCCGGGCGCCCCCGCCCGCGGGGCCTTGTGCCGCACCAACAGGTATGGGAGGCGGGCCGCCCGCTCGGGGCCGGGGCCGGGCCGGGGCCGGGGCCGGGGCGGGGGCGAGGGGCGAGGACGCAGCGGGGGCGCGGGGGCGCGGGGGCGCGGGCGGCGGCACTCACCTCTGGCTGGGCCGGGGCGGCCGCGCGGGCCCGCTGCCCCGAAGCCCGGGTTCCGAGGCGCCTCCGCGCGGCGCGGGGGGCTTCCTCCGAGGCCCGCAGGGAGGGGGCGGCGCGGCCGCGGGCGCCGGCGGGCAGCGCTCAGCCTGGCGCTCACACCCCCGGCCGGCAGCCGCGTCCCCGAGCCGGCATCCTCGCCGCCGCCGGCTCCCACGGCACCCCGGGCCGCTCCCCAAGCGCGCGCCGGGCCGGCGCGAGCCCCTCGTCGGCTCGGAGCGCGATCCGGGCGCGCTCCTCCCTGTCCTTGTCCTCCGCTCCCGTCTGGGGACGCGTGCCCCGCACCCGCTCCCGCTCCCGCTCCCGCACCCGCACCCCCGCGCGGCGCGCTCCTCTACCCCTCCCGCTCCCGCTCCCGCTCCCGCTCCCGCTGGCCGTGCAGAGCCCCGGCGCGCGGGCTCAGCCCATGTGCGCGGCTGCCTCGCTGCGCCCCGGAGCCCAGTGGCCGAGGCCCCGCCGGAGTTGCGCGCCCTAGAAACTCCATGCAGCCCCGGCCTCCTCCCCGGCTCCTCCCCGCCGGCCCCCCGGGGCCTGGAGGCCGCCCGCAGCGCCGTGCGCGCTCAGCCCTCGCCCGCGGCTCAGGAGCCGGGGTCCAGGGCTCGCCTCGGCCGCCCGCGCCCGGGCCTCTCCGAGGGACGGGGAGCCCCCACCCCCACCCCCACCCCTTCGCCTCTCCAATGGCTCCCTCGGTTTCCAGGCAGCGCAACCTGAGGAACGCCTCGGCGCGCGCGCACTCACACTCGCGCGCGCACACACACACACACACACACACACACACACGCGGGGGGCGAGCTGCAGCTTGGCAGACGGGCCTCCTTTTCCTCCCCAAAGGAGCTGCCCACGTTAACTCCGGCAAACTGCTGTTTCTCCGTATTGGACAACTCGCCAAGCGCCCCCCACCTTAACCGCTTCGTCCCCGGGCCACGGTCACACCTGCGGCCGCGCCCAGGGGGAGGGCGGGAGGCCGAATGGAGGGGCGCGAGCGGCGTTCAGCCGGCCCACGCCTGCTCTAGCCACCCCGCGCCAACCCCGCACCCCGCTCCCTGCAGCCCGACAGCACCTGCTTTGGCCCCCGCTTCGCTTTCCAAGGTCACAGGATGGGTCTGAGGAGCGGGGAGAGGGCGCTTGGGCACAGGTGTGAGCTGGGGCCCTCTGCCACCGCCCGGTGCTGACCTCTCCAAGTCCGTACCCGGACCCTCAGTCTCTCTGCCCCGCGCCTCAAGGGCAACATTCTAGCTCAGAGTCTCCAGTCAACTTTCCAGTCCACAGCAGTCTACCTCTCCTGTGCCCAGCGGCTGACAGAATGCACGTTGCAACAGAGGCTGGTGTTGTCAAGCAAGAGGAAAAAAGTCCACACACCAAGGTGGGTCTCAGACCGCCTAGGAGACAGATGCCTTCCGGTGCCTTTCTGCTCCTCCCCAGGGTGTGCCAAGGGAGAAGGAACAACCCACCTGGCTGCAGCAAGCTAGTGTTTCCTTACAGCACCCTCCTTTCCAGGGTCCCAAGTTTCTTGTCCCCTCTAGGTGGCAGAAAGACTGCTCACCAGCTCAGATGCCTCCAGTTCTCAGAATCAAAGAATAAGGTATATATAAACATTCTTACACCAATCAGGAACAAAGCAGGCGATACTGCCATCAGCCTCTGGTCCAAACAACTCAGCAATCACCCCTCTGCTGGCTGGTGCAGCTGCCAAGGGAATGTGGGCATTGGCACTGCCAGCCAGACACACAAGTTAATCAGGGTCCCCTCCTTGCCAGGCTTGCAGCCTGGGCATGGTTCCTCTGAGTCTTCATAACATTCAACACGGGCACCATTCCTTTGGCATTTAGCACTTGCTACCCTGTGTTATTACTATCTTTTCTTGAACCAGTCCTGCTTCCCAGATTATCTTCTTGAGCCACTGGCGGAGTCTTTTGTCCTTAGTTTGGAGATGCATTGAAATCATTTTCAGAGATTTCCATGAAGGTTTGCAGGCAGAGGAACAGAGTTCGTGGGGTCTTGGTATGATCTTTTCCTGTGATCTCTCCATTTGCATGAAAACTGCATCTTCTAACAGTCTGTTGTGTCTGTAAGCAATTGTTTTGTCACTTTCTGCGTGTCAACAGGGTCACCCAAAACCCCTAGGCAAGTCTATTATAATAAAAAAGGGGAGGGGGACCACAGGCCCAGGCCCAAAATGGTGTCATCTAGACATAATTGCCAAACTCGGGCTTCGTTCCCCAATCTAAGTGCAGTTTCATCCTCCCTCAGAAATTTAATGTTAACAGGTTGGCCAGGAATTTGTTGATCCGTGCCAATGAGTTCACCACCTGGGCCCCCACTAGCCCCCCAAAGGAAGAGGAGGCCCCCTACATGCTAAGACCCTAGCCTTTCTGCCCTGGAAAGCAGATCTGACTGGCACAATCCTTTTCTTTTGCTAATAACAGTCTTGCGCCTCCCCCCCATAAAACCCTTCCATAAAACCCGCATAAAACCCTTACATACAACTCCTCATACAGCCTCTCTACTTGCTAGATGGGGTGCAGCCTGATTCATGAATCATTTAATAAAGCCAATTAGATCTTCCAATGTACTGGGTTGAATTTTCACAGCATGCACATGATGGGGTTTCCTGGTAGAAGGTAGGGGTCACCACTTAACCAGACTAGGATACATCTGGCAGGAGGTCTCTGCCCTCCCTGCCTGTGTGGACTTGGGCCAGTTGTGTGATCTCTCTAAATCTCACTTTCCTCATCTGTAAAATGGGGATAATTACGGTATCTCCTCAATCAGGTTGTTATAAAGATTAAATGTGATCTTGTGAAAAAGCAGTCCCTTAGAGAGGAGTCACACAAATCACTTTTGGGCATCAAAGAGGCTTTCAGCAAAAGTTGGCTGTTTTCATTGTCAGTGAGCAGTTAACACAAACCAAAGTTACCTTGGGGAAAAGATCAAGGTTCTTTCTTCTGGAAATACTACTCTCAGCAGACCTCAAAAACTAAAGAAGCCAGGGGCACAGACTTTGGTGAACATTTGCAATGCAGTTTCCTTGGTCTTACCAACAATGACTATTTTAAGGTTAAGAGAGTTGCAGGTTCAAAGGCCTGCAATACCCTTGCTCCAACTTCTATATGTGTTTATTAAGGGTCAAAATGTGTTCAGTCTATATTAAGGGTCAAAACTGTGTCTGCCCCTTCCTATTAAAATGCCAAAGAAAATTTTGTACCAATTATCAGAAAGGAAGCTAAAAGCAACATAGAAGAAAATAGGTGGGAGGGACTTCCCTTTATCCAGCATTTGTAGCTGGATTTAGCATAAGTATTCTCTCCAACCCAGAATAATACAGCCCTCCAGGAGAAAGTTAGGGATAGAGGGTAACTTCCTTCTACCACCTACCCCTAGCTTTGAGACTCCAAGTGACAAATAAGACACTTGCGCAATAGCAACCTCACCACCTGGTAATCATTTTCTGACATGGCTAAAGTCATTCCTGCCTCTACCTTATCCCTGTTCCCTTACCTTTTCTTCTTTGCCTTTACTTTCAAGAAACACATATACTTTGAGTGCCCAAGACACCCCAGGGTAGAGGGGAAGGAAGGGGTCTGGTGTGTTCCAAACAGAAATGGGCAGGAAAAGAAGAATCATTTGTGTGCGTACATGCTGGAAGGTAAAGCTTTTCATGTATTCCATCAAAATACAGGATTTAGAATGCGTTGGATTTTTTACAACACACATTTTCTACTTTGTGGCTAGAGGTTTTAGAGTGGTTTGTTAGGCAGCAACAGATAAGGAGAACAAACTTTGGTATCTGGAAGCAGGCTGCTGCTGCTGCATAAAAACTGAACACACTGGCTTTCAGATTGAACAATGGGCAAGAGCAGTGCCTTGAAAAACTGTTTTAGCCAAAGCTGCACAGGCCTCAAGGAGACTCTTGGAGAGGACTTGAAGGACACTGAGGGAATTGCTCCTGCAGACTATACGAGAGAGTACCTGAGTCCTGTACTCGTAGGACAGCGAGCAAAACTGTTGCCTCTCATAATGTGACAAACAAGAAGGTACCTAATGAACTCATGGATCTGACAAAGGAGACTTCCAAGACTTCCCTTTCCATAGAAAGGGCCAACTGAATTTTCCTAGATGCTGATGATAAAAGACAAGCAGAGATGCATTAAAGAAAAAACTATTCTTTTGGGGGTTTTTTTCTGTAGAATTTAGAGGAAATAGAAAGAACCAGGACATGCTGGTACATTCTAGTGATCTCCAGGCAAAGGCTAACAAATCCAGGGCAATAAAATGTGGTCTCTGGATAAAGATTAAGTTGAAGATGGGGCAAGAAGATCCTTTGTTAAGATCTCACACATTTTTAAGGGCATGCCTGGAAGAGCTTCTAAGAATCTATAACATGTTCCCTTAGCAGCTTCACCAGGGGTTAATGATAGAGAAGGGCCTATTCTTCAAGAAATATGTAAGATTGGCTTTTGCCCAATGGATAAATTATAATTTGAATCAAAGGAACACTTAGTGATTTAAAGAGAATATATCAGCTTGGGACAAAAAGAGACTGAGACAGTACAAAAGCAAAGGAGACCATCGAGTCTCCAGTCTTCACAAGGTAGTGAACAGGCTGCAAACATGCACACAGGCTGCTGTTTCTTATGGGAGACAAGCTGGATTTCAGTATTGCTATAATCAGTGAGCACTACAGGAAACAGGTCCCGTGTGCCCCTTTATTGGATGTGAGGTCTATTACAGGTGTTACATCTCTGTCTCACCTGTGTATGTTGAGTGTTCAGGGAAGGGCAGAGAAGTTGACAGATCTTCACAGATCTCCAGAGAGCCTCATCCACACCTGAACCTGTTCTAGATAAACAAATCCAGGACCTCAAGCCTGAGCCTGGGGCCACAAGGAGGTGAATTTCTCTGAAGCTTTTAGATGTTTCTGTGTATTTTTCATGTTGGAATAATGTAAATAATTTTTTACTATGATGAATTAATTATGACCACAAACGCTTTAATATTCCTCTTCAAGAGCTGAGATCTACGTCTCCCTGCCCTTGAATCTGAACAGGATCTATTAATTCTTTAATAGAATATGCAAATTATTTTGTGTTGGTTTCCAAGCTTCAGACTTAAGAAACTAGGAGCTTCCATTTCCTGTCCCTTGGAACACTTTCCTAAAGCCCAGAATCACTCTATACAGAGTTCAGGTACCATGTTGTGAGGCAGCCCAAGCTTTCTTGTGTGGAAAGGCTACAAGAAAGGATGGTGGGAGGGGGAGATAGAGGAAGGACGGAAAGAAGGAATGAAGGAAGTCAGGCAGGAAATAAGGAAGGAAGGAAGAGCTGGACAATCTCCAGATATTCAGGCCCCTGCTGTTACATTCTTCTTAGCTGAGGCCCAAGATATTGTAGGGCAGGGACAAGCCATCCTCACTCTACCCTGTCTGAATTCCTGACCCACAGACTAGATGAGGTAATAATAAATTGGTGTTTTAAGCCACTTTTGGGGAGTAATTTGTTATTGGCAACAGATAACCAGAATATTTTGCTACCTCGAAAAGAGTCCAGGCTATATCATAAAGTGAGAAAAGCAAATTGCAATAAAACATATATGATACAATTTTTGAAAAAGAAAACTTTGTATGTGGTATATATATATATATATATATATATATATATATACACACACACACACACACACAATATATCTGCACAGAATATAATTGTAATAACATCTGTTATCTGACTAACTGTAAAGAATCACTATTGGAGGGCCTTCTACTTACTAGTTTATCTAGAAGTAGAGCATATATGAATGCCCTACAACAAATATATTTTTTAATATTGGCTTAATTTTGTTAAATGAGAAAAATATGTCCTACATTTATTTTATTTCAAAGTAATAAATATGTAGAATATACCTACAAAAAGAATAACACATTCTGCTCCTAAAACAACCAAAACAGTACATTTACTCTATTATAGGATTATTAATGAAATGAGATTATGTTGACACATATGCTGATAATTCTTTTAATATCTAGAATAAAGCCAAATTCAAATTATCAACAAAGGAAAAAATCCTCAAGACTAGCTTCAGGAGTAACACTAGACCACAGAACAAAAATGAACCAAGAAACACAGAAGGTAAAATGTTATCATTGGGTTTATTCATTCAGTTAGGTTACATATGAAAGTAAGAGACAAAATATTTTCCCAATGAAACAAATGAGGAAAACAAAAAGCTTTTTACTGTTTCTGAAAAAAATATTTCAAAGACTTGTATCAAGAATTTTTTTTTAAAAAGAATGGAATCAAAACTAAGAACTCAAGAGAGGAATCAAGAACCCAGAAGGAAGGCAGAGGCATTCTTGTGAACCTGACAGTCTCTGCTACCTTTACTTTTGAAACTTCAACTGATTTCCAAGTAGCACTGGGCCAAAAGGCCAAAAAGGAAAGTTACAATGCAAGGATTTTTGAGATTTTTGAGAGTATCCCAGGCATGGAGAGAAAATAATTGGGTTTCAGCACTACCGAGATAGCTGGGACCAGAGGGAGCAAAATGCTCAGGAAATGAAACCTCAGAAAAGTGAAAGCAACCTTCAGCTTCACTTTCTCCCCAAAGAAATATGCCTCCTTTGATGCTGTAGGGGGTGAAAGGTAAAGAAACGAAACCCAGCAGGAGCTAAGTAGCTTCACAGTGAAGGAGGATATGCAGGAGTCTCACAACACCTGCAGAACAAATATCAGAGTTTACAACCTGCTGTGGAGGAAGGGCACTGATAAACACCCAGGGTTTCAGGTGAAGCTCTAGAAAGACTATATGCATGAAGACAAGAGCAAGCCAAAAGCCTTGGGAGAATCAACTCCCTTTTTCAAATTACCTCAATTACTGCTCAGCAAAAGGTGATCTGCATATGTTCTAACTGCCAGTCAAATGAAAATGCAGGGACAGAACAACATATAGAGACACTATAATATTTCATATATAATATCTGGCATTTAATCAAAAATTGCCAAGGGACACCTGGGTGGCTCAGTAGTTAAGCATCTGCTTTGGGCTCAGGTCATGATCCCAGAGTCCTGGGATCAAGTCCTGCATCGGGCTCCCCGCAGGGAGCCTGCTTCTCCCTCTGCCTATGTCTCTGCCTTTCTCTGTGTGTCTCTCATGAATAAATAAATAAATTAAATCTTTTAAAAAATTGCCAAGCATCCTGGCAGATGACAGGATTAAGAAAATTAAGAAAGAAAAAAAAAAGCAGTGAAAAAACAAACAAGGAAAACATAGGCAATCCAGTTATTGGAGATGTATAAAATAAACACTAAAACAATTGAGATAATTTTTTTCAAGAAATTAAATGCTAAGACAAAGTAATTCACCAGGGAAGAACTAGAATGTATTTTAAAAACAGAATTAAATAACAATTCTGGAACCAAACAAAAATATAATAACTTAATAGATGTGCTTAAAGCAGATTCAACAAAAGAGAATAATGAACTGTCAATTAGGTCAGTAGAAAATATCGTACTGAAGAAAAGAATGAAAACAGAGAAAAGAGGGATGCCTGGGTGGTTCAGTGGTTGAGCATCTACTTTTGGCTCAGGTCGTGGTCCCAGGGTCCTAGGATCAAGTCCCGCATTGGGATCTTGCAGGGAGCCTGCTTCTCCCTCTGCCTATATCTTTGCCTCTTTCTGTGGATCTCTCATGAATAAATCAATAAAATCTTTTAAAAAGAAAGTAGATAAAAGAGCTTGAGAAAGACATAGAACGTGGTAAACAGCCAAACATATAAATTGAAATTTGAAAAGGAGAGAAAGAAGGGAATAAATGCAGTATTGGCTGAGAATTTTCCAAAACTGAGAAAGACATTAAAAAAAAAAAAAAAACTGAGAAAGACATTGAGCCACAGATCTAGGAAATCTTAGAAATTCCAAGCAGGATATGTTCAAAGAAAGCCACACATAGACAATCATAATTAGACTTCCAAAAACCAAAGACAAAATATTAAGAGAGGCTAGTCTCTCGCAGTCTGGCTTGCTTAGCATAATGTCTCCTAGGTCCATCCATGTTGTCACAAATGACAGGATACCATCCTTTTTATGGCTGCATAATATTCCTTTCTGTGTATGTATATGTGTGTGTGTGTGTGTGTTGTATGTCACATCTTCCTTATACATTCACCTAATGATGAACACTTGGGTTCCTTCTATACCTTGGCTATTGTTAATAATACTACAATAAACATAGGGTTGCATATATCTTTTGGAATTAGTGTTTTCATTTTCTTTGGATAAATACCCAGTAGTGGAAGGGCACCTGGGTGGCTCAGTCAATTAAGTGTTTGCCTTCGGCTCAGGTCATGATCCCAAGGTCCTGGAATTGAGTTCCACATCAGGATCCCTGATCAACAGAGAGTCTGATTTTTCCTCTACCCCTCTCCCCTACTTGTAGTCTCTTTCATGCTTTCTCTCTCAAATAAACAAAAATTACTTTTAAAAATAATAAATACTCAGTAGTGAAATTATTGAATTATATGCTATTTCTATTTTTAATTTTTTTGAGGAAACTCTACACTGTTTTCCACAGTGACTGTATCTAAATTAAATAAGTTGGACTGAGAAAGACGAATGCCATATGATTTCACTCATGTGGAATCTAGAAAGAAAGAAAGAAGAAAGAAAGAAAGAAAGAAAGAAAGAAAGAAAGAAAGAAAGAAAGAAAGAAAGAAAGAAAGAGAGACTCAGTAGCTCAATCAGTTAAGTGTCTGACTCTTGATTTCAGTTAAGGTCATAATCTCAGGGTCATGAGATCAAGCCCTGCATCAGGGAGTCTGCTTCTCTCCTCCCTCTCCCTCTCTCTCTCTGCCTCTCCCTCTGCTCTCTTTCTTTCTAAAATAAATCTTTTTAAAAATGAATAAATAAACAAAAAGAAGAATCAGACCTATAAGTATGGAGAACAGACTGCTGGTTGCCATAGGGGACAAGGGAAGATAGGACGGGGGAAATGGTTGAAAGAGAGTGAAAGATACAGGTTTACAGTTTTAGAATGAATAAATCATGAGAATAAAAGACACAGCATAAGGAATATAATCAATGATGCTGTAATAGTGTTGTATAGTGACAGATGGTAGCTACACTTGTGGTGGGCATAGCATTATGTATAAACTTGTTGAATCACTATATTATCCACCTGAAATTAATGTAACATTGTGTGCCAACTATATTCAAATTAAAAAAATAAGTCACAGAATAAAAAGTACAGCAAAAGGAATATAGTCAATAATATTGTAATAATGTTGCATGGTGACAGATCATAACTACATTTATGATGAGCAAAATTGTTGAGTCGCTATGCTATACACCTGAAACTAACATGACATTGTATGTTAACTATAATTATAAAAAAAAGTTAATTATACTTTAATTATTTTTTCAAAAGGGGAAAAAAGAAGTCAGTTCCTTTCTCCTGGACACACACATGCACGTGTACTCAACTTTAACAGCCAATGACATTTCATCAGAAATGATAAAAGTTAGTATATCTCACAACTATTGATATAATCTTTGGCATGCTAACAGAAAATAACCGTACACCTAAAATTCTGAGTGCAGTGAAAATACTCAACAAAAAGAGATGAGGAATTTTTGCTTCTGAGCTAGTAGCAGACTTGCTCCCAACTGTTTTTTTTTAAGATTTTATTTATTTTTTCATGAGAGACACAGAGAGAGAGAGGCAGAGACATAGGCAGAGAGAGAAGCAGGATCTCCACAGGAGCCCAATGTGGGACTCGATCCCAGGACGCCAGGATCATGCCCCAAGCCAAAGGCAGATTCTCAACCCATGAGCCACCCAGGCATCCCACTCCTGTTAATTGGAACAGTAGACAAAATATATTAATTCACTGTTTTCAATAATGGAACCACAACCAGTGCAGAACTATGATCCATATGAGAAGAGAAACAAATGAGATGAGCCCTACAATTGTCCAGCTTTCTTCCTGGAGGCATTTTTCTGTACCATTGTAAAAGAAAAAGAAACAAAAGCAGAGCACAGTAGTCTCATTGACTTGGGTAGATAGAGATCAGAATTCATGGAGGCTTAGGCAGCTGGAATTTGTCAAGCAGAGAACTGAAGAGAGAAAACTATGCACATAAAAAGCTGAGAAAATCTCCATAGAGATTATTTTGAGTTCCTGGTTAATAACTAAGATTTGCATATATTGGATAAGATTCCATGTGGTCAGGCATAGGTGGAGAGCCATAAGTTGAATAATTCTTAGAGGTAATAAAGAACTGGAAAGCATTCAAGTTTTGATGATCCCAAGTGAAGAAAACATCTGGGATTACAGTAGAGACACTCTGTGGATTGTACCTTAGTAGTTATAGTAGTTAGGCTAAACTAGTCTAAATAAACTAGTATTAAGGTAGAGGCTATTCTATTGTTCTAACAAACCTTAAAAATGATCAAAAGGATCAAGCTAATTCTCAAGCAACTTATCTGCCTAAAAAACAAACTTCAAAAGTCTTAAAGAACTGCAAAATCCAGAGATTCTACAATGTAACATTCAGTGTCCAAAGAAACAGAAGCAAAAATGCCAAGAATGATGGAATTAGCAGACCAGGGCTTTTGTATAGTTACTGCAAATATGCTCAAGGATTTAAAGAAAAACATGAACACAATAAAGAAAAGAACAGAAACTATTTTTAACAACTTAATGCAATTCTAGAGCTGAAAATATATTTAATAATAACTAGTCACTGATAGGCTTAGATGCTATAGGAAAAAGAAAAATGAACTTAAAAACACAGCAACAGAAGCCAAAGCGCAGGAAAAAAAATGGCTGGGAAAAATAGAGTTCAGTGACTTGTATGACATATCAAGCAGTCTAACATATGTTTGATTTTAATACCTGAAGTGTGTGAGCATGAAAAAGTCAGTAGGGCAGAAAAAATTATCTGAATAAGTAATAGCTAAAATTTTCCATATTTGATAAGAGATACAAATACACAGACCCCAGTGGCTCAAGTACCCTAAGCAAGATAAAAAAGGAAACTACATCATGTACATCATAATCCATTTACTGAAAACAAGTAGCAAAGAGAAAATTTTAAAGTAACCAGAGGAAAGAGACATATCAAGAGAACAAAGATAAGAATCGACTAACTTCTTTTCAGAAATAATGCAAGCCAGAGGACAATGGGAAAAAAAGTACCTTGAATATACTATAAACATCAACAACAACATTCTTCAACTATGAAGGTAAAATAAAGTTGTTTAGGTAAACAAAAAGTAAAATAATTTATAGCTATCAAGCTGAAGTAAAACGATAGCAGATCAAAACTTAGGAGAGAAGAAAGCTAGAAATGGATAAATATGTGAGTAAATACAAGCAATTTTTCCTGTGTTTTTTTTTAAGTTTCTTTAAAAGGTAGCTGTCTGATTAAAGAAAATAATAATACCAATGTATTATGGAACTTATATGTATAAAGTAAAGTATGTATGACCCAAAAAGCACAAAATATGGGAAGGAGGGAATAAAAGTATACTGTTAAAAGGTACTGACATTATCCATGAAATAGTATAATATTATTCTATATATCATAGAAATATTAATCATAAGAAGGCTGAAACAGCTATATTAACGTCAGACAAGAAATACTGCCAGAGATAAATAGGGTTAATTCATAATGGTAAAGGATCAATTCATTAAGGAAATACAACAATCCAAATGTAACTATAACAAACTTTAAAAATACATAATGTACAATATATGAAGAAAACAAATCCACAAACAGTAGAAGATTTTAACACACCACCTTCAGTAATGAATAAAACATGTAAAGATATATACTTGTCAAACACTAGCAAATAGCTTGACCAAATTAAATTTATAGAGCACTGCATTAACCACTGCAGGATACAGTCTTTTCAAGCACACATGGAATGTTCATAAAGGATAGAGTATGTGTTGGGCCACAGAAAAATTCTCAGAAAATTTAAAAGTACTGAGTTAATACAGAAAACATTCTCAGACTACAATGGAAATAAGTTGGAAATCAATAACAATAATACACCTGGAAAATTCTCAAGTATTTTATGAGTAAAATACAGTTTTACATATTGCATAAATCACAAAGTAAGTTTAAAATATTTTGAACCAAATGTAATGAAAACACAATGTGTTAAAATTTGTTCTAGAACTGCAGCTAGAACAGTGCTTAGAGGAAAAATTTTAGCTTAAAATGCATTTTCAGAAAAAGAAAAAGGGTTTAAAACCAACTTGTTTTTAAAGATTTTGTTTATTTATTTGACAGAGAATTAGAGATCACAAGCAGAGGGAGCGGTAGAAGAAGAGGGAGAAGCTTCCTGCAGAGCAGGAAGCCCAACAAGAGGCTTAATCCAGGACCCTTGTACTAGTATCATGACCTGAGCTGAAGGCAGATGCTAAACCAACTAAGCCACTCAAGTGCCCCAAAAACCAACTTTCTAAAATTCTACTTTAAGAAGCTATAAAAAGAACATCAAATTAAATCCAAATAAAATAGAAGGAAATAATAAAGAGCAGAAATTAATGAAATAGAAACTGGACAAACAATAGAGAAAAATAAATGAAAATGTCAGTAAAATTGATGAGTCCCTAAGTTAGACTTAAAAGTATGGAGAAAATACAAATTACCAAATCAGACATGATGAAGGGACTTTACCATAGATCCTAAAGACAGTAAGATTAACAAAGGACTATTATAAATAAGTTTATTCCAAAAAAGTCGACAACTAAATAAAATAGAATTCTTTGAAAAACCACAAATTAACAAAACAGATCCAAGAAGAGATAGAAAATCTGAATAGTACTATATCTTTTAAAGAAATTTAATTCATAATTAATAACCTAATTCCAAAAACAAAACCAAATTCCTTTATGCCCAGAAAACTCTCTGATAAATCCTAACAAACATTTAATGAAGAATGAACATCAATCTTATAAAAATCTTTCATAAAATAAAGGATGATACATCTCAAGTCATTTTATGAAGCCAGGGTTATACTCTTAACAAAATCAGATAAAGATATTACAAGAAAATAAAATGGATATAAATTCAAAACCCTTAGTAGTATATTACCAAACTAAACTCAGCAATGTATAAAAAAACTCATACAGGGGATCCCTGGGTGGCACAGCGGTTTGGCGCTTGCCTTTGGCCCAGGGCGCGATCCTGGAGATCCGGGGATCGAATCCCACGTCAGGCTCCCGGTGCATGGAACCTGCTTCTCCCTCTGCCTATGTCTCTGCCTCTCTCTCTCACTGTGTGACTATCGTAAATAAATAAAAATTAAAAAAAAAAAGACTCATACATCTTGACCAAGTGGAGTTTTTCCCAGGCATATAAAATTGGTTTAAATTTTTAAAAATTAATCAGTGTGATTTATCTCATTCAGAGAAGAAAATTTTATTATCATCCTAATGCATACATAAAAAGTACTTGACAAAACTCAACACCCATTCATGATGAAAACTCTCATATGAGTAGGAATAGAAGGGAACTTCCTCAACTTAATAAAGGACATCCTAAAATAAAATAAAATAAAATAAAATAAAATAAAATAAAATATAAAATAAAATAAAATAATAAAATAAAATAAAATAAAATAAAATAAAATAAAAATAGTATAGCTACCATCCTCCCTAAGGTCAAAGATTGATTGATGTCCCTGTAAAACCAGGAACAAGGTTTCTCTTGAACATTTGTTAGAGGCTCCAGCCAGTGAAATAAGTTAAGTAAAAGAAATAAAATGCACACAGATTGATAAGAAAAGAGCAAAACCTTTTATTCAAAATCAACACGAGCATATATGTAGAAAATCTTAAGCAATCTATTAAAAAAGCTATCAGAACTAGTAAGTGACTTTAGATCACAGAATACAAGATCAAAACCACGAAGAAGCAATTGGAGAATGAAATTTAAAAATAATGCCATTCACAATAGTATCAAAAACATGAAGTATTAGAGATAAGTTTAACAGAATAAGTGGAAGATCTGTATACTAAAAACTACAAAACACTAACAAGAGAAATTAAAAATAAAAAATAAATGGAGCACTCACATGTACCTGAACTGGAGTTTTGATATTTTTAAGATGTTGATTCTATAAGTTGATCTATAAGTTTAACATAATCCAAACAAAAGTGCTAAAAATATTTTTCTGTAAAATTTGATAAGCGATTTCTAAAATTTATATAAAAAATGCAAAGAACAGATAATAGCCAAAACAATATTTAAAAGGAAGAAGGTAGAAGAGGACTACTTGATTTCAAGACTTAGTATAAAGCTAATCAAGAGAGTGTGGTTTTGGCAAAAAAATAGACATACAGATCCAAGGAACATAATAGATCAGGAATAGACCTAGACGTATGTAATCAATTGATTTTTAACAAAAGTGCCAAGTTAATTGCAATAGTGGAAATGACAGTCTTTTCATCAGATCATGCTAGGCAATTGGTTTTTCATGTGGAAATGAATGAACTTTGGTACTTACTTTATCCTATGCACAGAAATTAACTCAAAATAGATCATAGACTTAAATGTAAAAGCTAAAGTCACCAAAATTTCATAAGAAAATATAGGGAAAAAAATCTTTGCAACCTTTGGTAAGTAGAAATTTCTTATATAGGACACAAAAAGCACAAACGATAAAAGGAAAATATTATAATTTTACATCATCAAAATTAAAATCTTGTACTCATTACAAGATACTTTTGAAAAAGATGAAGACATGGGGATCCCTGGGTGGCGCAGCGGTTTGGCACCTGCCTTTGGTCCAGGACACCATCCTGGAGACCCAGGATCGAATCCCACATCGGGTTCCCAGTGCATGGAGCCTGCTTCTCCCTCTGCCTGTGTCTCTGCCTCTCTCTCTCTCTCTCTCTCTGTGACTATCATAAATAAATAAAAATTAAAAAAAAAAGAAAAAGATGAAGACAAGTCACAAACAGGGAAAAATATATATAAAATATATATGAATATAAAAATTATATACATATATAATGCCATATGTATCTAGCCAAGAACTTCTACCAAGAATATATCAAGAAATCTTGCAACTCAATAAAATGAAACATACAACTTAATTTTTTATATGGACAAGTGATTAGAATAACAAGATATATGAACGGTCAATAGCACATGAAAAAATTCTCAACATCATTAGTTATCAGAAATGCACATTAAAATGACAATGGAGGGACACCTGGGTGACTCAGTGGTTGAGCATCTGACCTCAGCTCAGGGCATGATCCTGGGGTCCTGGGATCAAGTTGTGCATTGGCCTCCCTTCATAGAGCCTGTTTCTCCCTCTGCCTATGTCTCTGCCTTTCTCTCTGTGTCTCTCATGAATGAATAAATAAAATCTTTTTTAAAAAATTAAATAAATAAAACCACAATGGAATACTATCACACAACAAGTGAAATGGATGAAATTAAAACACTTGACAATACTAAGTGTTGACAAAAATGTACAGCAATTAGAACTCTCATACAATGCTACTGGGAACGCAAATAGTTCAATAATTTTGAAAAATTACTTAGCATTTTCTTATAAAGTGAAACACACAATGACCTATGATTCAGCAATTTCAGTTCTGGGTATTTCTCTTAGAAAAATTAAGTCCACAACATGACTTTTACATGAATGTTTATAGCATCTTTCTTTACAATGTTAAAAACCAGAAACAATCCAAATATTAATCAATAGGTAACTAGATGAACAAATTATGGAATATTACTTAACAATTAGAGGAACAGACTACATACCCACAACAACATGACTGAATCTCAAAAACAATATTCTGGGTGAAAGAAACCATACACAAAAGAGTATGTACAACATTATTTCATTCTTAGGAAATTCTAGGACAGGTAAAACAAATCTATAGTGACAGAAAATAAGTTGGGCTCCAGTCCTTGCATCATAATGAAATGATAAATATACTAATTTAGGATATGTACCAGTGGGTCAAGGATACACGTTGCAAGCTCTAGAGTAAACACTAAAAGAATAATAAGAGAATGTACGATTATTAAGGGGGAATGGACTAACAAAACACAATGAATTCCACCAAAAGGAAAGGAGTTGAAAGGGAACATAGAACAGATGAGATGAATAGAAAGTAAATAGTAAGATTATAGATTGAAATCCAAGTAAATCAGTAGTCACAATCCATATTACCAGGGTAAATGTATTCTAACCTCAAGACAAAGACTGTTATATACAAATATAAAAATATCCAAGGACATTTTATTTGCAATAAACACACAAGAAATATGAGGACACAGGATTTTTGAACATGAAAGGATGGGGTATGCAAAAAATAACTGAAAGAGACTGGTACAGATATACCAATACCAAACAAAGCAAAGTTTAAGGTAAAGAGGTTTTGCTAAAGATAAAGAATGACATTTAATAATGATAAAAGTGTATCCAAAAAATTGGATACACCTAATAATATATGCTCAAAATATATAAAGCAAAATTGATAGAAACATAGCCTAGCCCAATCTGAATGATACAGTAAATAATCAAAGATCTAAAATTGGAACATAAATCAAAATATAAGAAAAAAGAATCAAAAATATATTATCCAAAATCTATAAAATAAGAAAAAAGTCGGAGCATATTATTTGGTCTGTGTATGTTGAAGCAGATCTGTTCACATATAGTTGCCTCAGGGCAGATGGGAAAACTGGGAGCATGAAATTACTGCTTCAACCTAAATACACCTGAGCTTTTTTTTTTTTTCTTTTTTTTTTTTTAATTCAGGGAAGTAAGGAAGTACTTCCAGGAAATATGGCTGTGTAAGTAGACATTTTTAGAGCCTCCTCCCTGAAACCTACAAAAATCAGGGAAGGAACTAAAATAAAAAATGAAAACTACGCTGAAACTTGGACAACCTTAACCTTTCCCTACAAGTGCTGAAGGATAGTTGCCAGACTTGGTACAACTAGAACCAAAATGAAATAGGTGGACCACATTTCCTGAGCTTGGGAACCAGCACAGTGTTGTAGGACCAAGGAACCTCCCTAATACAACCTGCACTGCAAACTAGAGCAGAGATCTGAAGTGTGCGTGGGGTTGAGGAGGAGTAGCTACAGCCCAGCGGCTGGGGAGAAAGGGCCTCATGTGACCCCCACACTGCCCATTTCAATGTGTCCCAGCCTTTTGATTGGGATAGGGAGGGATTATATTAGAAATAAAGCAAATGAAGATCAAGGTAGAAAATCAGAAGTAAACAAAAACATTTGCTGACACCCCCTTACCACCTCAATAAAATTCCAAGGCTTTCTCAACCTTAGCTTGATAACATGATTATCAGGAATGATATTTATGAATGTTCTTAAAGTAATCTCTACACCCAGTGTGAGGCTCAAACTCACAGCCCCAAGATCAAGAGTTGCTCACTTCACCAACTGAGCCAGCCAGGCACCCTGAGATTTGTAAATGCTTTTAAATGCACAAATGAGAATCATGCCAAACCAACTGAATCCAAATTTACAAAAGTGAGGTCCAGACAAGTGTAGTTAAAAATATTTCCATAATGAGATAACATTTTTAGCCCAACCAATAGGTAAAAATTAAAAATATTTGTGTCACCCAATATTGGCAGAAGTGTAGAGATATAAACATATAGTAAGAGAAAGCCTCTTTTCTTGGATTTCTTGTTTCCTCGTGGAGCCATACCAATTAGTGTAACTAACTTTTGACTTCCTCACACACTTCTCTAGTTAGTCAATTTGGAAAAATGCAAAGGACTGGCAGCTCAGCCTCCTCTCTTGCACTGTTTGGTCTGGAGTTTGCATGTGTCCATCACCTCCTGTGACTGGCCAGGTGGTAAATTATCTAATTCTGGGTGCAGTATAACAAAGTTGATATTTTGATTCTCATCTGCGCAACCTCAGCTTTTTAAAAAATTTTAACTGGAGAGAGAAAAAAAGTGCAATTTGTTGATTTTTCTCAATTTGTCAATAGTAGCAAAGTCAATAAAGACAACATGAAATACTGTTCATTGGTACCCACTCAACAAACCTGCCACCATCACGACACGTACTGTCTTCCTTTTCCCCCCCACTGAAAGGCCCTGGGTCCCTTCCTGCCTCTGGCCAGTCCCTCTGCTGTGCTCTGGATCACATTCCTCTCAATGTCCCAGCAACTCTGCACTAGAGCTGATGAATTCTATTTGTAGCTTTTAGTTCAATAATTGGCATAACCCTCTGTCTTGGAAGCCAGACCACAATGGAGTCATTTTTAGCACCTTCCTCCTCCTCGACCATCCCAATCCATCTCAAAGTCCCCTAACATGGTTCAAAATTCCAAAGTACAAAACAATGTTCAGTAAAATATCTCCCTCCCACCACTGTCTTCCAGATATTCTGCTTTCCTTCCTTCCAGCAAGCACTATTACTACTTTCTTATGTGTCTTCCCAGAGATAATGCACAGATGTATACTACTTCTTCATATAAATAGTACCACACTGTATATATTATTTTGCAAGAGGAATGCCAACTAATAATGCAGAAGGAATAATGGAAATTTAAAAGTCACCATTTTACAACCAACAGTAAGGACTACTATAAGCAAGAATTGTCAATCTACCTGTTTATGTAAGGCTTACCAGCTAAGAATGGTTTTTATGTTTTTAAATGGTTGGGAGGAAAGAAAAAATATGTGACAGAGACCTTATTCTGCCTGCAAAACTTAATATAAATATATATCTGGCCCTTCACAGAAAAAGTTTGCCTATGTCTGCATTAGGTGAAAGATAGTTGAAGAACAGGATATGGAGAAATCTGGCAGGCACCACTCAAACTAATGATCAAACTTTGCACAATGAATAGTGGGGCATACTGGCCCTGTGTGCCTCCTTCTGTGATACACAGGGATGATGACATCACACATGTAGCATTCATGCCAAAAACGCAAAATCTGATTCCAAATACAAGGAAACATCTGACGTAGACTCTGCAAAAATGCCAATGTCATAAAATGTGGAAAAGAGGCTTGAAAATTGTTCTGAGTTGACCCAGCAACTAAATGGAATGTTCAGTTATGACTAGGTCTTGAGTTTAACACAAAGAAACTACTGTAAAGGACATTATGACAATTATGGCAATAATTAAGGAAATCTTTAGGGGGAGTCTGTATTTACTTCAGTATATCAATGCTAAATTTCCTGGTATGATCATTATATTGTGGTCATGTAGAAGAATGTAATTGTTCTTAGGAAATACACGCTAAATATTTAGGAATGAAGTCTGTCATGGTGTCTTCAATTTATTCTCATATAATTTTCAAATGGCTCAGTGGGGAGAGAGAGAGAGAGAAGGAAGAAGGTTTATAGGTGGTTTTTTATACTATTTTTGCAATTTTTCCATAGGTTTGAAATTTTTTTTTAATTTATTTTTTTTAAGATTATTTATTTATTTATTCAGAGAGAGAGAGGCAGGCACAGAGACACAGGCAGAGGGAGAAGCAGGCTCCATGCAAGGAGCCCGATGCGGGACTCGATCCCAGGTCTCCAGGATCACACCCCGGGCTGCAGGCGGCACCAAACCACTGCACCACCAGGACTGCCCTGAAATTTTTTTAATAGAAAATTGAGGAAGAGTAAAAACATGAGACATGTTTCTATAAGCATAGGAAAAAATGGGCTCAAGAAGAACCAAACTGACAACATTGGTTGCCAGTCACCTCTAAGGGGTACAATGAGACAGGATTAGACACAGGATAAATACTGTCACATTCCTCTTATTTCTGCCTTGTTGGTGCTTGCTATAAGAATAGTATTTTTATCTTTTGTGTTTTAAAAAAGCTTACTTTTTATAATTAAAAAAACTCTCCACAGCCTATTCACATAGAAGTCAGAAATAGCCATCAAGTCTCTCCATATACCCCCAATGCCCCTCACCCCATCCTGGAGTCCCTGGATTTCCTTGCTTGACCAAGGTTTCACAGGAAGCTTCTAGAACCCTGATCCCTAGGGCTGGATGCTAAGTCTTTGGAATATCACTTCCCATAAAATCCATTACTATGTAGAATAGGTGTTAAATTAAAATGATTAATGTTAAATTGTATATGTATGGTTTTAAAATTTTTGCCATGATATCATACACTGGAGCAAATGACATCACACTTACATGACAGCATAGTTTACCAAAAGCAGACCAGGTTACCAGGTATCAGACTCAGTTTTCAACTGAGAACAATGAGGAGGATAAGAAAAAGAAGTGGAAAAGCTGAGAGAAAGTAATATTTCTTTATTTTCCGGAGGAAAGATTGAAATCAAAACTGTTCAAGTGGATTAATTGAAAAATATTTTTAAGCATGTAAATTAAATTAGTGGAACTAAATAACCACATAATAAACATTCTAAATCATCGAAGAGAAAATAAGATTTTTAAACTGTGTAACACATTATCTTTCAAAAGACAAATGCACACAAAACTCACCTTTTAAAAGAAGAAAAGTGGTAGACTATGTTTTATATTTAATAGACACAAAAAGTTGAAAGTAAAAGAATTGATAGCAGGCATTCATTGGTGGGAATGAGTTAAATGTGTTTAAAGGGCTCTTGAAAACACATGGTAAAAATTAAAATGCACGCATCTTTTCATCTATATTTTTCCTTTTTATAAGAACTCATCTTACATGTGTTTGAACAAGTGCACAAAGATTTTCACAGAGACCAGAAACATCGTGGTAATTTCCAAAAGAAGGAAAAAGAACCTAGGAATGACCCTAATTCCCACTAAAGAGTTTTTGGTTTGTTTGTGTGTTTGTTTTTAGAAAGTAAGCAATGGTGTATTAAGTCCAACAGTTTAAAATAATGAGGTCAATTTTGGTTTAAACATAATGATATAGAAATAGGCCCAAAATAACTGAAAATAACAAATTGCAAAAGAGTACATTAAATAAAGTGGCATTTGTATAAAAGCAATTTTATTTACATACTGATATGTGCACAGAAAACAACTCTGAAAGAACCCAACGTCAGCAGTGACTATTTCTGGGTTTGGGGATTATGAGTGACTTTTGTTTTCTATATAAACATTTTCTGCATTGTTAAATTATTATGTGTGTGTTGTATAAGTAATTTGTCTCATTTTTGCCCTTGGTTTTCAGCCCAGAGCTTCTAAGAGACAATCCCTCAAGTGATAGACATTTCTTTGCTATTTATGAGCCCCTGGATCACACCCAAGGGTATGCCAAGGAGGAGACTGGTAGGGAGACCCAAGAGAGCTTCAGAATGGGGGCTGGTCACCAGAAAGACCAAGTTTGTGATTAGAGTGAAACTTGGAACCAGCCTGACCTTCAGGGAGAGAAAAAAGCTGGAGATGGTCTCATGTCTCATCAGTCAAGTCTCATATTGCCAGTGGTTTAATCAACTGTACCTCTGGAGAGAAACCCCAGTGAAAATTCTGAGCACTGAGGCTTGGTGGAGCTGCTTCTTGGTAAACACACTGATGTGCCCTGGGCAGATGATGTGCCCTGATTTCCTGGGGAGAGGGCACAGAAGCTCTGCATCCAGAACCCTTCCAGACCTCACCCTCCATGCCTCATCATTTGGCTGTGCCTGAGTTGTATCATTTATAAGTACAGCACTTTCTTGACTTCTTTGAATTATTCTAATTATTGAATCTGAGTATTAGGTACCTCCAAATTTGTAGTTAGTTGGTCAGAAGTGTGTGTGATCTGGGAACCCCTTAAACTTGAGGGTGGTGTCTGAAGTGGAGGCATGCTTATGGAAGATTAAGCCTTTTTATGGGGTTGGCACCAACTCCAAGTGGTCAGTGCCAGAATTGAATTGCAGAACCAGGTAGGATTGGGACAGGATAATCAATGCTTGAATAAAATCCTTATTTCTTTTGTAAAGCAGAAACAACAAAGTTTTAAGTGAAAATGAGGGTAATGTAGGTCAATTCAAATAATAAAGTAAAGCCCAGGGTAGGCAGTTCAATATGGTAGCATAGGGAGATTCTGAACTCACCTCCTCCCAAGGACACAAAAAATCTACAGCTACATAAGCAATATTCCTCTCTGAAAAAGACAAAACTAGCTGAAAAGCTTCTCTAAAACAAAGGCTAACAGGGCCACCTGTTATATCTCCCCACCCTTGGTGCGACAACCACAATCGGAGGGCTCCCACAAATACGAAGCTTCTCCCTGAACAGTGATGAATTTGTGTCACACATCAGGCACCCAACCTCTGGGACTTTCATGGAAGAGATGAGTCCCCAACATTTCTGGCTTTAAAAATCAGTGGAGCTTAGGTCCAGAAGAGCCACAGGGCTATAGGGAATGGAGATGTAGATTCACTTGCCCTCAGACCCAGCACAAAACCAGCACTTTGGAAAACACCTAGACCACAGGAGAAGGAAATTTGTTTGCTAATCTTAAAGCATCTGCCAGAGGGGCAAGAGCCAGTTGGAACTCTCTCTGTGGACGGAGGCACTGGCAGGCACCATTTTTGTGTTTTTCCTCCAATCTGCTGGTGTATCCTGCCTCCACACTGCTCCTCCAGCCCTGCCAAAACCAGATGGGGAGAGTGCCCTGCCCCTGTACCACTCCTTTGGATCTGTCAAACCTGTGCACACAGTCCAGACAGAGGATGCCCAGTGAGCACATAACTCTAGTAAATTGTGTTCAGGGCCCCATGAGTCTGAAACAGTTGGAGAAAAAAGCTCTTGGCAGGCTACCAACCCTGCCCAGACAGCAGAATGAAACACCTTCAGTCTTCTGTGAGAAAGGCCTATTTACTTGTCCCAGAGCGTCAGCCTCAGGGGTAAGCTTCAGGCCTACCACATATCTAAACACTACAGAGCTGTTCTCAGAGAACATAGGCTAGGAATATTATTGTTGTGCTCTCCCATGGTCTCACTACAGCTTGTCAGTAGGTCCCAGAAAGGAGCTCATACACTTATCTGGACCTATGATTTTTGCAACTCTCACTAAGAAAACACCTCCAAATCACCTGGTCTGGAGGACAGCAGGCTTACAATTGTGATCCCACAATATACATTTGCATACCTTAAAAGTTGCCATCTGAGGGTCTAGTTATCAATTGGTCTGAAACTAGATGCTGAGATCCCTCCCTCTGTAACACTCATAGGTCTGGACATATCCTCAACAACTGGATCCTATCAAAAATGTGTTAGCTTGTTTAGAAAAATCACAAAGATCTGAGACAACAAAGAGCTAGAGCAAGGTTAAGTGATAAGGTTCATCTCCCACACAAGGCCACTCCTTTGAGACTGGGAGAGATAGCTATTTTGCCTAATACATAAAAACGAACACAGAGAGTCAAGCAAAATGGTGAAACAGGAATAAATTCCAAATAAAACCCCAGATAAAAACTTTAGTGGAAAATAACCTTGATGAAATGGAGAGTAGTACTTTATCTGCTAACGAGTTCAAAGTAATGGTTGTAGAGATGCTCATCATACTTGGAAGATGAATAGATGAACAAAGTAGAGACTTGAACAAAGAGAAAATGTAGGAAAGTACTAAACAGAAGCCACAGAGCTGAAGAATGCAATAACTGAATTGAAAAATACATTAGAGAGTTTCAGCAGCAGACTAGATGAAGCAGAAGGAAGAATCAGGGATCTGGAAGGCCGGTTAATTAAACTCACCCAAAAGGAGTAACAACAACAACAACAATAAAATAATTTTTTTAAAAGTGAAGACAGCTTGGGCTGCCTGGATGGTTCAGTGGTTGAGCATCTGCCTTTGGCTCAGGTGGTGTCTTGGATCAGTCTCCCCATAGGGAGCCTGCTTCTCCCTCTGCCTGTGTCTCTGCCTCCCTCAGTGTGTGTCTGTCATGAATAAATAAATAAAATCTTAAGAATAAATAAATAAAAGTGAAGATAGCTTAAAGAACTTCTAGAGGACAACATCAAACAGAATAACATTAAGATTATAGAGGTCCTAGAAGGAGAAGAGAAATAAAGAGGCAGAAAACTTATTTGAAAAAATAATGGCTGAAAACTTCCCTAACCTGGAGAAGGAAACAGATATCTAGATCCAGGAATCCCAAAAAAAGTTCCAAAAAAAGGACCTTTACCTGGCAAGGTTATTATTCATAATTGAAGGAGAGAGAGAGAGAGAGAGAGAGAGAGAGAGAGAGAGAGGGATTGCTAGACAAACAAAAGCTAAAGAAGTTCATCACCACTAAACTGGCTTCATAGGAAATGTTAAAGGGAATTATTTAAGCTGAAAAGAAAGGGCACTATTTAGGAACAAGAAAACACATAAAACTACATCTTACTGGTAAAGGTAAACATATGGTAAAGATAATGAATTTATCACTTATAAGGGTAGTATCAAGATTAAGAGCCAAAAGTAGTAAAAATACTATAACTACAATTATTAGTTAAAGGATATACAGAATAAAATGTAAAATATGACATCAAAAATATAAACCATGGTGGGGATGGTAAAAAAAAATGTAGAATTGGAGAATGTATTACATCATGCTTTCAACTTAGAATAGACACATGTATATATCGGCTATTATATATGAGCCTCATGATAACAACAAAGCAAAAACCTATAGTAGATACACAAACATAGTAAGAAAGAAAGAAATATAAACATAACACTATAGAAAGTCATCAAACCATGAGGGAAGAAAGAGAAAAAGAAAAGAACAGAGAATAACTACAAAACAACCAGAAAGCAATGAATAAAATAAGCGCATACCTATCAATAATTGCTTTAAATGTAAATGGACTAAATTCTCTAGTCAAAAAACATAGAGTGGCTATATGGGTAAAAGAAACAAGACCCATCTATATGCTGCCTACAAGATACTCACTTCGGATGTAAGGACACACACAACTGAAAGTGAAGGGATGGAAAAGGATGTTTCGTGGAAATGTAAGCAAAAGGAAACTGGGGTGGCTGTACCTATAAGAAACCAAATAAACTTTGTTTTTTTAAAGATTTATTTTCAAGCAATCTCTACACCAAATGTAGGGCTCAAATTTACAACCCTGGAATCAAGAGCTGCATGCTCTACTGACTAAGCCAGTCAGGCACTCCTGCGGAGGGAAGAGGCAAGATGTCAGAGGAGTAGGGATCCTCAACCTACCTGGTCCCACAAACTTACCTAGATAACTTTCAAAACATCCTGAACACCTACGAATTCGACCTGATATGTAAAAAGAGAGCAGCTGGAATGCTACAGAGAGACAAGTTTTCACTCATGACAACATAGGAAGGTGAAGGAAAAAAGGTGGGGGGGGAAGCCACGATAAGTTGGGTGAGAGCAGAGCCATGACAAGCCCACTCGAAAGCCCAGCCTGGGAAAGCCCGACAAAGGCCCAGCCGGGAAAGCCTCAGGGGCACAAAAACTGAGCCCTGGATAAGCAGGAACTTTAAAAATCCGCACCTGAGTTTTCCCTGAATGAAAAATGCTTGGAAGGGAAATAGGGCAGACTCGCAGGAGGGGCAGTGAAGCCTTCAGATTCCCAATAAAAGTAGGGGCGCCAGGAAGCAAGCTCCCGGCAAACCAGGATCCAATCTCAGTAAAGGGCTGGAGCCCCGCAACCCTCTGGGGCATTTGGGAGCAGCCCGCCGGATACACGGGTCAGCTGCAGAGGTCCCTTTACCCTAGAGTCCGGCAGTAGATGAGAAGGCTGTCCTCGGTTCCCCTTGGGAGGGCGGACCCTGGGAGCACAGGTCCAGCAGAGCAGGCTCCTTGATCCGAGGGCGCCAAAGCAGACAAAGCTGGCTGTCCTCTGTTTCCTTCGGGAGAGGTGGACCTCAGGAGCTCACAGACAGCGAGAACTCTCCTGCCGCTGGGTGCCCTGCAATTTGTGCAGAGCAGTGCACCCGCGCCTAGCCCCCAGAGCATCTAGGCCAGTGTGGACAGACACTGCAGTTCAGTACTGGCAGGCAGCTCTTGGCCCAGGACCTGGAGATCTGGCCACTGCCAATTTTTTTTCTTTTCTCTCTTCTTTTCACCTTTCACCTGGTGTGGGACCATCAAGGAACAAAGGCCTCACAGGATAAACAACTCACACTGAGCCCTACACCCGGCAGGAGGCTGGCGTCTCCGGTGGGGCACAGACACCTGAGAATCAGGGCAATAGACCCCTCCCCCAGAAGAACTGCTGGAAGAACAGGGGAAGAGCAAGTTCTTGATAAAGCAACACTGGAAAGCTCCAGGACTGAGGGAAAATAGTATATAGAACTA
This sequence comes from Nyctereutes procyonoides, assembly GCF_905146905.1. Classification (NCBI taxonomy): domain Eukaryota; kingdom Metazoa; phylum Chordata; class Mammalia; order Carnivora; family Canidae; genus Nyctereutes; species Nyctereutes procyonoides. The sequence goes on from NW_026575126.1 coordinate 76,672,573, forward strand.
AAGGGTTTGGGATGTTTTTTATTACGATTCGTTTTTATTTCAGCTTTGAAATTTCCAATATTTTTCCTCTTTTCCTTCCTTAACTACAATGCTTTACCAACTTTTCGTTTATAACCTTTTTCCTTTTTGACTTTCATAGTTCTACAATTATATCTCTTAGATATCATTTTTGGATTCCCTTCAATGTATTCAATTTAATTTTAGTAGATATACAAGTTATGGGTTTTTGTTTTTTCTGTCTCATTTTGTTTTATAATGGTAGAAATTAGTGCCTTCTAACACATGGATGAAAATGTACCCAGAACCAGATGGAACACGTGTTGGTTCATTCTGTGAGACTATATTCTCTCTTGTTTCCCATTCTGCCCCCCTCTTTTATCTCGTTTATGTTTTGTGGTTGATGTTGGGTCTTTATATGAGTTTTGCTGGTTTATATAAATTTGGAATTGAACATCTAACATACAGAACTAAATACACTCAGAACCAAGAGGATCACCCTCTATGTCCCCTCAGGGAGGCTATATTCTCTCTCTACCACCACTTCCTTACTACTATCCCTTTTTTTCTTCTTCTTCTTTGTTTTTTTTTTATTCTTACTATTTTGTTTTAAAATTAACTTTTCACTTTAGTGGTCCTTTTGTTTTATTTTTCTCTGTTCTTTTTCTTTTATTTCCCGGTCCCTGACCTCTTCAGAATTGTCTAGGGTGTATTTTACTTAGGTCGTGGTTGATATTTTTTACTCTGCATGCTTATACAACCACTCTGCATTAGATAAAATTACTAGAAGGAAGAATTCACCACAAAAGAAAGAACTAGAAGCAGTAGTCTCTGCCACAATATTACTGAATGTAGATGTAAATACAATGTCATAAATTCAACCAGAACTGCAATTATAAAGTTACTGGTGGCTCTGGAAAAAAGCATAAAGGACTCTAGAGACTCTCTTACTGCAGAATTGAGATCTAATCAGGACAAAATTAAAAATACTATGCCTGAGATGCAGTCCAAACTGGATACTCTAAATGCTAGGGTTAATGAAGTGGAAGAGAGAGTGAGTGACATAGAAGACAAGTTGATGGAAAAGAAGGAAGCCAAGGAAAAAGGAGAAAAACAATTAAGAACCCATGAGCAAAGGCTTAGGGAAATAAATGATAGCTTGAGAAGAAAGAATATATGTTTTATTCGGGTTCCAGAAGATGCTGAGAGACAGAGAGGACCACAAACTTTATTTGAACAAATCTTAGCTGAGAACTTCCCTAATCTGGGGAAGGAAATAGGCATTCAGATCCAAGAGATAGAGAGGACCCCAAAAAATCCATTTAAATCATTCAACATTTAATAGTCAAATTTGCAAACTTAAAAGATAAAGAGAAAATTCTTAAACAAGTTCGAGACAAGAGATTCTTAAGTTATATGGGGAAAAATATCAGGTTAACAGCAGACCTCTCCACAGAGACCTGGCAGGCCAGAAAGGGCCGGCATGATGTATACAGGGTCCTAAATGAGAAAAACATGTAGCCAAGAATACTTTACCCAGCAAGGCTGTCATTCAGAATAGGAGAGATAAAGAGCTTCCAAGATAGAAACTGAAAGAATATGTGACCACCAAACTGGCTTTGCAAGAAATATTAAGGGGGATCCTTTAAAAGAAAGAGGAAGCCCAAAGAAACAATGCACAGAAACAGGGACTGAATAGGTAATACAATGACACTAAACTCCTATCTTTCAATAGTTACTCTGAATGTGAATGGGCTAGATCCCATCAAAAAACACAGGGTATCAGACTGTGTAAAAAAGCAAGACCCATCTATATGCTGTCTATAAGAGACTCATTTTAGACCTAAGGACACCTCCAGCCTGAAAATGAGGGGTGGAGAACCATTTACCATTCAAATGGTCCTCAAAAGAAAGCTGGGATAGCAATTCTCATATCAGATAAATTAAAATTTATCCCAAAGACTGTAGTAAGAAATAAAGAGGGACACTATATCATACTTAAAGGATCTATCCAACAAGAAGACCTAACGCTCATGAATATTTATGCCCCTAATGTGGGAGCAGCCAAGTATACCAATCAATTAATAACCAGAGTAAAGATACACTTAGATAATAATACACTAATAGTAGTAGATTTCAACATAGTGCTCTCAGCAAAAGACAGATCTTCTAAGCAGAATGTCACCAAAGAAACAAGAGCCTTGAATGATACATTGGACCAAATCAATTCCACAGAGATATACAGAACATTCCATCCTAATGCAACTGAATACACATTCTTCTCAAGTGCACATGGAACTTTCTCCAGAATAGATCACATACTGGGTCACAAATCAGGTCTCAACTGATACCAAAAGATTGGAATTGTCCCCTGCATATTTTCAAACCAAGATGCTTTCAAACTAGAACTCAATCACAAGAAGAAATTTGGAATGAAACTCAAACACATGGAGGTTAAAGAACATCCCACTAAATGATAAATGGGTCAACCAGGAAATTAGAGAAGAATTAAAAAGAGGAAACTAATGAAAATGAAATACATACTGGGTCACAAATCCAGTCTCAACTGATACCAAAAGATTAGGTTTGTTCCCTGCATATTTTCAGACCATAATGCTTTGAAACTAGAACTCAATCACAAGAAGAAATCTGGAAGAAATTCAAACACATGGAGGTTAAAGACCATCCTGCTAAAAGATGAAAGGATCAACAAGGAAATTAGAGAAAAATTAAAAAGATTCATGGAAACTAATGAGAATGAAGATACAACCATTCAAAATCTTTGGGATACAGCAAAAGCAGTCCTGAGAGGGAAATACATTGCAATACAAACATCCCTCAAAAACCTGGAAAAAACTCAAATACACAAGCTAACCTTGCACCTAAAGGAACTGGAGAAATAACAGCAAATAAAACCTACACCCAGTAGAAGAAGAGAGTTAATAAAGATCCGAGCAGAACTCAATGAAATAGAGACTAGAAGAACTGTGGAACAGATCAACAAAACCAGGAGTTGGTTCTTTGAAATAATTAATAAGATAGATAAACCATTAGCCAACCTTATTAAAAAGAAAGAAGACTCAAATTAATAAACTCATGATCGAAAGAGGAGAGATCACAACCAATACCAAGGAAATACAAACGATTTTAAAAATGTATTATGAGCAAACACATGCCAACAAATTAGGCAATCTAGAAGAAATGGATACATTTCTGGAAAACCACAAATTACCAAAACTGGAACAAGAAGAAACAGAAAACCTGAACAGGCCAATTAACCAGGGAGGAAATGGAAGTAGTCATCAAAAACCTCCCAAGACACAAAAGTCCAGGGCCAGATGGCTTCCCAGGGGAATTCTACCAAACATTTAAAGAATAAATAATACCAATTCTACTAAAGCTGCTTCAAAGATAGAAAGGGAGGGAATACTTCCAAACTTGTTCTATGAGGCCAGCATTGCCTTGATCCCAAGACCAGACAAATACCCCACAAAAAAGGAAAATTATAGACCAATATCCCTGATGAACATGGATGCAAAAATTCTCACAAGATACTAGCCAACAGGATCCAACAACACATTAAGAAAATTATTCACCATGATCAAGTGGGATTTATCCCTGGGATGCAAGGGTGGTTCAACACTCATAAAACAATCAACAGGATAGATCACATCAATAAGAGAAAAAACAAGAACCATAGGATCCTCTTAGTAGATGCAGAGAAAGCATTTGACAAAATACAGCATCCATTCCTGATCAAAACTCTTCAGTTTTTCGCAACGGGTTTGCCGCCAGAACACAGGTGTCATGAAAACCACCGCTAAACCTAAACCAAAATGGGAAAGGAGAAGACTCACATCAACATCGTCGTCATTGGACATGTAGATTCGGGCAAGTCTACCACTACTGGCCATCTGATCTACAAATGTGGTGGGATCGACAAAAGAACTATCGAAAAATTTGAGAAGGAGGCTGCTGAGATGGGAAAAGGCTCCTTCAAGTATGCCTGGGTCTTGGATAAACTGAAAGCTGAATGTGAACGTGGTATCACCATTGATATCTCCCTGTGGAAATTCGAGACCAGCAAGTATTATGTGACCATCATTGATGCCCCAGGACACAGAGACTTTATCAAAAACATGATTACAGGCACATCTCAGGCTGACTGTGCTGTCCTGATTGTTGCTGCTGGTGTTGGTGAATTTGAACCAGGTATCTCCAAGAATGGGCAGACCCGTGAGCATGCCCTTCTGGCTTACACACTGGGTGTAAAACAACTAACTGTTGGTGTTAACAAAATGTATTCCCCTGAACCACCCTACAGCCAGAAGAGATACGAGGAAATCGTTAAGGAAGTCAGCACCTACATTAAGAAAATTGGCTACAACTCCGACACAGTAGCATTTGTGCCAATTTCTGGTTGGAATGGTTGACAACATGCTGGAGCTAAGTGCTAACATGCCTTGGTTCAAGGGATGGAAAGTCACCCATAAAGATGGGAATGCCAGCGGAACCACACTGCTTGAAGCCCTGGATTGCATTCTGCCACAAACTCGTCCAACTGATAAGCCCTTGCGTCTGCCTCTCCAAGACGTCTACAAAATTGGTGGTATTGGTACTGTCCCAGTGGGTCGAGTGGAGACTGGTGTTCTTAAGCCTGGTATGGTGGTCACCTCTGCTCCAGTCAGTGTTACAACTGAAGTAAAGTCTGTTGAAATGCACCATGAAGCTTTGAGTGAGGCTCTTCCTGGGGACAATGTGGGCTTCAATGTCAAGAACGTATCTGTCAAAGATGTTCGTCGTGGCAACGTGGCTGGTGACAGCAAAAATGACCCACCAATGGAAGCAGCTGGCTTCACAGCTCAGGTGATTATCCTGAACCATCCAGGCCAAATCAGTGCTGGATATGCACCTGTGCTGGATTGTCACACAGCTCACATTGCTTGCAAGTTTGCTGAGCTGAAGGAAAAGATAGATCTTCGTTCTGGAAAGAAGCTGGAAGATGGTCCCAAGTTCTTGAAATCCGGGGATGCTGCCATTGTTGATATGGTTCCTGGCAAACCTATGTGTGTTGAGAGCTTCTCTGACTATCCCCCTCTGGGCCGTTTTGCTGTTCGTGACATGAGACAGACGGTTGCTGTGGGTGTCATCAAAGCAGTGGACAAGAAGGCAGCTGAAGCTGGCAAAGTCACCAAGTCTGCCCAGAAAGCTCAGAAGGCTAAATGAATATTATCCCCAATACCTGCCACCCCAGTCTTAATCAGTGGTGGAAGAACGGTCTCAGAACTGTTTGTGTCAATTGGCCATTTAAGTTTAATAGTAAAAGACTGGTTAATGATAACAATGCATGGTAAAACCTTCAGAAGGAAAGGAGAATGTTTTGTGGGCCATTTTTTTTTGTGCGTGTGTGGGAGTTTTATTAGTTTTTAAAATCAGTACTTTTTAATGGAAACAACTTGACCAAAAATCTGTCACAGAATTTTGAGACCCATTAAAACAAAAGTTTAATGAGAAAAAAAAAAAACTCTTCAGAGTGCAGGTATAGAGGGAACATTCCTCAGCATCTTAAAAGCCATCTAGGAAAAGTCCACAGCAAATATCGTTCTCATGGGGGAAAAACTGAGAGCCTTTCCCCTAGGATCAGGAACACGACAGGGATGTCCACTCTCATCACTGCTACTCAACATAGTACTAGAAGCCCTAGCCCCAGCAATCAGACAACAACAACAAAAAGGCATTCAAATTGGCAAAGAAGACGTCAAACTCTCTTTCTTCACAGATGACATGATACTGTACATAGAGAACCCAAAGGACTCCACCCCAAGATTGCTAGAACTCATACAGCAATTCAGCAAGGTGGCAGGATACAAAATCAATGCCCAGGAATCTATGGCATTTCTTTTTTTTTTTTTAAGATTTTATTTTTTTATTAATGAGAGACAAAGAGGGATCCCTGGGTGGCGCAGCGGTTTGGCGCTTGCCTTTGGCCCAGGGCGCGATCCTGGAGACCCGGGATCGAATCCCACGTCAGGCTCCCGGTGCATGGAACCTGTTTCTCCCTCTGCCTATGTCTCTGCCTCTCTCTCTCACTCTCACTGTGTAACTATCATTAAAAAAAAAAAAAAAAAATGAGAGACAAAGAGAGAAAGAGAGAGACAGAGACACAGGCAGAGGGAGAAACAGGCTCCATGCAGAAAGCCTGACGCGGGACTCGATTCCGGTCTCCAGGATCAGGCCCTGGGCTGAAGGCGGCGCTAAACCGCTGAGTCACCCGGGCTGCCCATCTATATGCTACGTGGCATTTCTATAGGCTAACAATGAGACTGAAGAAAGAGAAATTAAGGAGTCAATCCCATTTACAATTGCACCCAAAAGCATAAGATACCTAGGAATAAACCTAACCGAGAGGTAAAGGATCTATACCCTAAAAACTATAGAACACTTCTGAAAGAAACTGAGGAAGACACAAAGAGAAAAATATTCCATCCTCATGGATTGGAAGAATTAATATTGTGAAAATGTCTATGCTTCCCAGGGCAATTTACACATTCATTGCAACCCCTATCAAAATATCATGGACTTTCTTCAGAGAATTGGAACAAATCATCTTAAGATTTGTGTGGAATCAGAAAAGACCCTGAATAGCCAGGGGAATATTAAAAAAGAAAACCAGAGCTGGGGGCCTCACAATGCCAGATTTCAGGTTGTACTACAAAGCTGTGGTCATCAAGACAGTGTGGTACTGGCACAAAAACAGACACATAGATCAATGGAACAGAATAGAGAATCCAGAAACGGGCCCTCAACTCTATGGTGAACTAAAATTCGACAAAGCAGGAAAGACTATCCACTGGAAAAAGGACAGTCTCTTCAATAAATGGTGCTGGGAAAATTGGACATCCACATGCAGAAGAATGAAACCAGACCACTCTCTTACTCCCACACACAAAGATACAATCAAAATGGTTGAAAGATCTAACTGTGAGACAAGAATACATCAAAAAACTAGAGAAGAACACAGGCAACAACCTTTTTGAACTTGTCCACAGCAACTTTTTGCAAGATAAATCTATGAAGGCAAGGGAAACAAAAGCAAAAATGAACTACTGGGACTTCATCAAGATAAAAATCTCCTGCACAGCAAAAGAAACAGTCAACAAAACTAAGACAACCTACAGAATGGGAGAAGATATTTGCAAATAACATATCAGATAAAGGGCTAGTATTCAAGATCTATAAAGAACTTACCAAACTCAACACCCAAGAAACAGACAATCCAATCATGAAATGGACAGAAGGCACAAACAGACATTTCTTCAAAGAAGACATACACATGGCCAACAAGCACATGAGAAAATGCTCCACATCGCTTGCCATCAGGGAAATACAAATCAAAACCTCAATGAGATACCACCTCACACCGGTGAGAATGGTGGAAATTAACAAGACAGGAAACAACAAATGTTGGAGAGGATGCGGAGAAAGGGGAACCCTCTTGCACTGTTGGTGGGAATTCAAACTGATGCAGCCATTCTGGAAAACAGTATGGGGGTTCTTCAAAGAGTTAAAAATAGAGCTACCCTATGACCCAGCAATTGCACTACTGGGCATTTACCCCAAAGATACAGATGTAGTGACACCTGTAGGGCCAGGACACCTGCGCCCCAATGCTTATAGCAGCAATGTCCACAATAGCCAAACTATGGAAGGAGCCACAATGTCCTTCAGCAGAAGAATGGGTTTTAGAAGATGTGGTATATATATACAACAGAATATTACTCAGCCATCAGAAAGGATGAACACCCACCATTTGTTTCCATGTAGATGGAGCTGGAGGGTATTATGCTGAGTGAAGTAAGTCAGTCGGAGAAAGGCAATCATCATATGGTTTAACTCATATGGGGAATATAAGAAATAGTCAAAGAGATTATAAGGTAAAGGAGGGGAACTGAGTGGGAAAAATTAGAGAGTGAGATAAACCTTGAGAGACTTCTAACTCTGGGAAACGAACAATGGGTTGCTGAAAGGGAGGTGGGCAGGGGTTTGGGGTAACTGGGTGATGGGCACTGAGGAGGGCACTTGATGGGATGAGCACTGGGTGTTATACTATATGTATAAAACAAAATAAAAGAAAGACTGTATTAAAAGTAACAAAAAGGGCATTACATAATGATAAAGGAATCTATTCAACAAGAAGATATATCATTTATAATTATTTATGCACCCAACACAGGAGCACCTAAATATACAAAGCAAATATTAACAGGTCTAAAGGGAGAAATTGACAGCAGCACAATAATAGTAGGGAACTTTATACCCCACTCACACCAATGAATAAATCATCTGGACAGAAATTCAATAAGGAAATATCATCCTGAAATAACACATGAGACCATATGGACTTAATAGATATATACAGAGCATTCCATCTAAAACCAGCAGAATAAAAAAATAAGTAAATAAATAAAAATAAAACCAGCAGAATAGGGGGTGCCTGGGCAGCTCAGTTGGTTGAGTGGCTGCCTTTGACTCAGCATGATCTCGGTGTCCTAGGATCAAGCCCCACATCAGGCTCCCTTGCTCAATGGGAGCCTGCTTCTCCCTCTCCCTCTGCCACTCACCCTGCTTGTGCTCTTTTACTCTCCCTCTGTCAAGTAATAAAAATCTTTTTAAAAATAAATAAAATAAAAGCAAAAGAATATATATTCTTCTCAAGTATATGTGAAATATTCTTTAGGATAGATCATACGTTAGTCCACAAAATAAATCTCAATTAATTTAAGAAGATTGAAATCATAAAACAATTTTTTCTGATCACAATGGTATGATACTATAAATCAACACAAGAAGAAAACTGGAAAAATCATACATATATACAGATTAAACAACATGCTACTGAACAACCAATGGATCAATAAAGAAATCAAAGGAGAAATTTTTTAAAACTTGAGAAAAGTGAAAATGGAAATACCATATGCCAAAATTTATGGAATGCAACAAAAGCAGCTCTAAGAGGAAAGTTTATAGAGATACAGGCCTACCTCAAGAAACAAAAGAAATTTTAAAGAAACAATTTAAAGGTATATCTAAGGGAACTAGGAAAAGAAGAATAAACAAAGCCCAAAGTTAGCAGAAAAGAAAAATAATTAGATCAGAAATAAATAAAATAGAGATTAAAATGACAAAAAAAGATAAAAGAAACTGAGTTGGTTCTTTGAAAAAATAAATAAAATTGACAAATATTTAGCTAGATTCACTAAGAAGACAGAGGACTCAAATTCAGAAATGAAGGAGAAGTAATAAGCAGCACAATAGAACTACAAAGGATTATTAAAGACTACTCTGAAAAATTATATGCCAATAAATTGAACTACCTACAAGAAATGGATTAGTTCCTAGAAACATGTAGCCTTCTAAGAATAAATCATGAAGAAATAATAAATCGAATAGACTGATTTCCAGTAAAGAAATCTAATCAGTAATCAAAAAACTCCCAACAAACAAAAGTCCAGGATCAGATGGCTTCACTGGGTGATTTCTACCAAATATCTAAAAATTCCCCCCCAACTCTTCCACAAAACTCAAGAGGAGGGAATTCTTCCAAACTAATTTTACAAGAGCAGCATTACCTTGATACTGAAACCAGGCAGGGGCACCACATACAAAAAATTCAGGCCCATATCCCTGATGGGTATAGATGCAAAAATCCTCAACAAAATATTAGCAAACTGAATTCAACAATAAAGAGATCATTCACCATGATCAAATGGGATTTATTCCAATGATACAAAGATGATTTAACATCTGCAAATCAATCAACATGATACACCACAAAATAACAAAATAAAAAATAAAAACCATATGATCATCTGAATAGATGAAGAAAAAGCATTTGACGAAATTCAATATCCATATATGTTAAAACCCTCAACAATGTGGGTATAGATGAAATGTAACTCAATATAATAAAAGCCTTATATGACAAGCCCACAGTAAACATACTTAACAGCAAAATGCTGAAAACTCTTCAAGATCAGAAACAAGACAAGAATGCTCACTCTCACCATTTTCATCCAACATAATATTGGAAATCCTAACCAGAGTGATTACACAGGAAAAAGAAATAAAAAGTGATCTAAATCAAAACAAAGAAGTAAAATGGTTACTATTTGCAGAAAACTTGATTTTATATATAGGAAATCCCAAAGACTCCACCTAAAAATCTGTAAGAACTAATAAATAAATTCAATAAAGTTGCAGGGTACAAAATCAATATATAAAATTTGTTACATTTCTATACACTAACAACAAACAATCAGAAAGGGAAATTAAGGAAGCAATCCCATTTATAACTGCATCAAAAAGAATAAAATATCTAGGAATAATTTAATTGAGGATGTTGAAGACCTATACACTAAAAACTGTAAGACATTGATGAAAGAAATTGAAAAAACACAAATAAGTGGGAAAAAATTTTATGTTCATGGATTAAAATAATTAATATTGTTAAAAATGTCCATAATTCCCAAAGCAATCTACAGATTCAATGCAATTCCTATCAAAATTCCAATAGCATTTTCCACAGAAATAGAATAAACAATCCAAATGTGTAAGGAACCACAAAAAATGCTAAATAGTCAAATTGATCTTGAGAAAAAAGAAGGAATATGGAGGCATAATACTTTCTTACTCCAAAGTATATACAAAGCCATAGTAATCGAAATATTATTGATATTAGCATAAAAAACAGACACATAAATTAGTGGAACAGAATAGAGAGCCTAGAAATAAACCCATGCATATATGGACATTTAATTTATGACAGTGGAGGCAAGAATATGGAAAAAGGACAGTCTCTTCAGTAAATGATGTCATGAAAACTAGTTAGCTACATGCTAAAGAATGAAACTGGACCACTATCCTGCACCATACACAAAAATTATCTCAAAACGGATCAAAGACTTGAATATAAGACCTGAAACTCTTAGAAGAAAACACTCTTTGACATCAGTATTGGAAGTGGTTTTTTTTTTATCTGACTCCAAAGGTAAGGGTAACAAAAGCAAAAATAAACAAATGGGTTTATATCTAACTAAAAAGCATCTGAACAGTGAAGGAAACCATCAGCACAATCAGAAAGCTATCTCCTAAACAGAAGATATTTGCAAACCATATATCTGATATGGGGTTAGTGTCTTAAATATATAAAGAACTCCTGGGCAGCCCCGGTGACTCAGCGGTTTAGTGCTGCCTTCAGCCCAGGTAGTGATCCTGGAGTCCCAGGATGGAGTCCCATGTCAGGTTCCCTTGCAGGGAGCCTGCTTCTCCCTCTGCCTGTGTCTCTGCCTCTCTCTGTCTCTCTCTGTGTCTCTCATGAGTAAATAAATAAAATCTTTAGAAAGGGAAAGAGGAAAGAGAAAGAAAGAAAGAAAGAGAAAGAAAGAAAGAAAGAAAGAAAGAAAGAAAGAAAGAAAGAAAGAAAGAAAGAAAGAAAGAAAAGAAAGAAAGAAGAAAGAAAGAAGAAAGAAAGAGAAAGAAAGAAAGAAAGAAAGAAAGAAAGAAAGAAAAGAAAGAAAGATCCTACAATTTAGTAATAACAACAGCAAACCCCAAACAATTTGACTGAAAAAAGGTCAGAAAATATGAATAGACATTTTTCCAAAGAAGACATATGGATGACTGACAAGAAAAGATCCTCAATCACTAATCATCAGGGAAATGCAAATCAAAACCATGAGATCTCGCCTCATACCTGTCAGAATGGCTATTATTAAAAAGACAAGAAATAACAAATGTTGGCAAAAATGTGGAGAAAAGGGAACACTTTGCACTGTTGGTGAGAATGTAAACTGGTGAAACTACTGTGGATAACATCAAGGACATTCCTCAAAAAAATAAAAATAGAATTACCATACGATCCAGCAATTCCACTTCTGGTATTTATATGAAGAAAATAAATACACTAATTTGAAAAATATATGCACCCTTATATTCACTGCAAAATTACTTACAATCACTAAGATATGGAAGCAACTTAAGTGTCTACTGATAGATGAATGGATACAGATGTGGTAGATTCTACAATGGAATACTAGTAAGTCACAAAAAAGAATGAAATGTTGCCGTTTGCAACAACATGGATGGTTAAGTGAAATAAGTCAGACAAAGACAGATACTGTATGATTTCACTTATATGTGGAAGAACCCAAAGCAAAACAAATGAACAAACAAAACAAACATACCTTGTAGATACAGAGAACAAATTACTCATTGGCATAGTGGAGTGGGATTTAGGAGTAGTTGATACAGGAATCAAGAGGTACAAACTTCCAGTTATAAAATAAATAAGCCATGGGGTATAATGTACAGCATGGTGACTATAGTCAATAATATTGTATCACATATTTGAAAGTTGTTAAGAGAGTATGTTTGGATGGTGACAGATGGTAACTAGACTTGTGATTATTTCATATGTATACAAACATCAAATCACTATGTTGTACACCTGAAACTCATATAATGTTCTATGTCAATTATACTTTAAATTTAAAAAAAAGAAAGCTCTCAATTTAAATTCAGATAAAATTGAATTCAATATGAAAATGTTTAAATAGGACAAGGAGAGTTACCTAGTAATGACACGGTGTAATCTACAGTGAAAATATTTGTAATGTACCATCATGCAACAAATAACCTAAGACCAAATCAATTGAAAAACTATTAGGGGGGCCCTGAGTGGCTGGGTTGGTTAAGCATTCAACTCTTGATTTTGGCTCGGGTCATGATCTCAGGGTTATGAAATCAAGACCCGCATCAGGCTCTTCACTCAGCATGGAGTCTGCTTCAGATTCTCTTTTCTTCCTCTCCTTTTGCTCCTCCCTTTTTCACACATTCTCTCTCAATAAATAAATAAAATATTTTATTTTTTTAAGTTTTATTTATTTATTAATGAGAGACACAGAGAGAGAGAGAGCAGCAGAGACACAGGCAGAGGGAGAAGCAGGCTCCACGCAGGGAGCCTGACATGGGACTCGATTCCAAGTCTCCAGGATCATGCCCTGGACTGAAGGCGGCGCTAAACCTCTGAGCCATCCGGGCTGCTGTAAAATCTTTTAAAAAGAAGAAAAACTGATGAATCAGTAATTCACTTGAGTGGATGGTTTAAAAATATATACCAGAATCAATAGCTTTCTTATATACAATAATAAGCCACAAAACATGATGAAAGCAAAATATAATTCCACTTCATTCTATATAGTTAAAGAGACTTCAGGTATATCAAAGATGTAAAGGTAAAAAATAAAGCCATAGTACACTATAAGGAAAATAGAGATTTGTATTATAATCTTCAAGTGAGAGAAGCTTTAAAATACAAAACAGGGATCCCTGGATGGCGCAGCGGTTTGGCGTGTTCCTTTGGCCCAGGGCGCGATTCTGGAGACCCCGGATCGAATCCCACGTCGGGCTCCCGGTGTATGGAGCCTGCTTCTCCCTCTGCCTGTGTCTCTGCCTCTCTCTCTCTCTCTCTGTGTGTGTGTGACTATCATAAAATAAATATAAATAAATAAATAAATTTAAAAAATAAAAAAATAAAATACAAAACAAAAGCCAGACACTACAAAGACAAAGACTTATAAAGTTGAAAATAAAGAAAATGGTAAAAATAGTAACAAAACATAAAAAATGTATACAAAAACAACAACTATAACACATAGAACCCAATTAAAAGATACACAAAAACCTAAAATAATTATTTACAACACAGATAAGAGTCAAAGAATTATTTTGTCAGCATACATATAAATCAATGAGAAAAAGAAGAATAATTGGCAAGGCACAAACAATGAGAAATACATTCATAAAAATATGTTTATTCACCCATAAAGAAATACAATTTGGGGTGCCTGGGGGGCTCAGTCAGTCAAGCCTCTGACTCTTGATTTTGGCTCAGATCACGACCTCAGGGTAGTGAGATCGAGCCCTGAGTATGGCTCCACACTGGGATGGAGCCTGCTTACAATTCTCTTTCTCTCTTCCCCTCTTCCCCTCTGCCCCTCAAGCCTCACCCCACTTTGCTCAACATATGCACACGCTCTCTCTCTCTCAAAAAAAGGAATATAATTTAATACAAAGATGTGAGGTTATTCTATCAGACTGACAAGAGTTAAAAATATACATAAAATCCAGTGTAAGTGAAGACATAGAAAAATGTTCCCTCTTAGTTAATGTTGATGAGATTGTAAATTGTACCTCATTTCAAAAAGGCAATGTGTATCAAATTTATATGCACATGGGCATACTCTTGGATGCAGTAATTCCAGTTTTAAGCATTTATCCTAAAATGATAGTCAATTGAACAAAGATATGTTTATAGGGATATGGAGTATTTTGTTGCTCAAACTAATGAAAAATTGGAAGCAAAGCAAATGCCCATCAATAAACAATGAAATGATTAAAGTATGGTACATTCACACAGTTAATACTACTAATTGACATGAAAATATGCCTATGACTTATTGTTCAGTGCTTAAATCAAGTTACAAAATAGTTTGTCTAGTATGATACCATTTATTCAAAGTTAGATACATCTAAACTGCATGTCTATGACCCAGAAATCTCTCTCTTAAGTATATAACCAATAAAACAGTATTCATATACTCACAAAAGACATGCACTAGAATATTTATAGCAGCACTATTCATAATAGCCCCAAACTGGAAACCACTCAAACGCCTATCAACAATAAAATGGAAAAATAAATTATGATATATTCACATAAGAGAGAGATAATATAGCTCAACAATAGTGAATGAACTACAACTCCCTAAAACTATAAGGATGAGCCTCACAAATATAATACTGAGTGAAAGACAGATAAAGCAGAATATATGCTTCATGATTGCATTTAAATAAAATTTAAAATCTGGCAAAAGTAATCTATGTCATTAGAAGTAAAGAGAGTAGAGAGGCACCTGGGTGGCTCAGTCAAGCGTTCAACTCTTGATTTTGGCTCAGGTCATGATCTCAGGGTCATGAGATCAAGCCCCGTGCACCTTGGGATCCTTCTTGCTCCATGTGGGAAGTCTGCTTGAGATTCTCTCTCTTCCTCTCCCTCTGCCTCTCCCCTCTCTCTAAAATAAATAAATCAATCAAAAAAATATGTCAAGACAGTAGCTATCTTTGGGTTGGTAGGGAGTGGGTTGTGACTGGCAGTGGGTATGAAGATGTCTTCTGAGATGTTGGTGATGTTCTGATAACTGAGTGCTGGTTACTTGGGTATGTTTAGCTTGTGGTAATCTGTACACTTAGGAATTGTGTACTTTTCTGCATACACACACGCGAACATACACACAAAGGGTACATATGGACAGAAGATATCAGGAAGGATATTGGCAAAAATGTCAGTAGTGTTCTTACCTGGAGAGAAGGTTCAAGCATAACTTTGGCTTCCTTCTCTTTATTTGTCTGTATCAATAGATACAATTATGTACATAACACTATTTAACTAAAGGAATATAAATAAATTTACTGAACATTCAAATCAAAAAGTTAGAACAATAAACAAAATGCGGAAGTGGGAAAAATGAAGTGATAAGGATAAGGACTAGAAAACAATAAGATGCTTGAGATGGAGGTAGATGAAAAATGAAGTGATAAGGATAAGGACTAGAAAACAATCAGATGCTTGAGATGGAGGTAGATGATAAGTGGTAGATATTCGTCATCCCAAATGACCATTAATGAACTCATGAATTTACACAAATAGACAATATGGGAAATAGCACTTTAACCATAAACCAAAGAACTAGGGGAATTTCTGCTGATTTCACCACCAAAGCGAATGATGTAAAAACCTGTTTTTAAAACAAGCTCATTGGGCAGCCTGGGTGGCTCAACGGCTTAGCACTATGTTTAGCCCAGGAAGCGATCCTGGGACCCAGGATTGAGTCCCACATCAGGCTCCCTGCATGGAGCCTGTGTCTCCCTCTATCTGTGTCTCTGCCTTTCCCTCTCTGTGTCTCTCATGAATAAATAAATAAAATCTTTAAAAAATTAAAAAACAAGCTTATTGAAGTGTAATTGATGTATATTAAACTGCATATAAAGTATACAATTTAATAAGTTTTTAATACATGTATAAACCTGTGAAGCCGTCACAATCTGATGATAGATACATCCATTGCCCTCAAAAGTTTCCTTATACCTCTTCCTACACTTTCTTCTTCCTGTCCCCTCTTCCATAGGAATCATTATAGTTTCTTTTTCTAGAATTTTATAGAAATAGAATTATAGTATATTGCACTTTGGCTGTCTGGCTTCTTTATTTCAGCATAGTATTTTGAAATGCACCCATAATTTTGTATGTAAAAAATTTGCTGAATAGTATTTCATCGTATGAATATACCATAATTTGTTAATCTTCTAACCCATTGATGGACATTTACGTTACTTCCAGGTTTTGACTATTATAAATAAAGTTGCAATGAGCAGTCATGTTTGAATATTTGTATGAACATATGCTTTCATTTATATTGGTTAAATACCTAGAGGTGGAATGGCAAGACCCAAGACCATTCAATGGGAAAAGAAGTCTTTTCAGTAAATGTTGGGACAACTGGATACTCATAATGCAAAGGACAAATCTGAACACCTATCTTACACCATATACAAGAATTAACTCAAAATGTATTAAATATCTAAGTGTAAGAGCTAGAACTATAAAACTCCTAGAGGGAAACATAGGTGTAAATCTTCATGAACTTGATTTAGGTAATAGCTTCTTAAATATGACACAGAGAGCAAAAGCAACAAAATAAATAGATCAATTAGACTTCATCAAAAGTAGAAACTTTTGTGAATTAAAGGATGCTGTCAAGAAAGTGAAAAGGCAACCAACAAAATGGGAGAGAATATTTACAAATCCTGTATCTGATAATGGTCTAATATCTGGAATATAAACAACTCTTTAAACTCAGTAACAAAAGAAACTCACTTTAAAATGGGCAAAGGATTTTAATAGGTATTTTTCCAAAGAAGATATACAAATGATCAATAAGCATATGAAAAGATGGTCAACATCATTAGAGATGATGCAAATCAAAAATCACAATGAGATCAAAATCCAATAGGATGGCAAAGTAATACAAATTTTTTTAAAAAATAATCAAATTAATAAGTGTTGGCAAGGGTGTACATTGCTAGTGGGAATGTAAATGATATAATCACTTTGGAAAAGTTGGAAGTTCCTCAAAAGTTAAACATTGAATTAACACTCAACCTAGCAATTTCACTCCTAAGATATACAAAACGAACTGAAGTATATGTTCGCACAAAAACTTGTACATAAATATATATAGTAGCATTATTCATAATAGCTAAAAATTGGAAATAATCCTAATATCCATAAACTGATGAGTGGATAAGCAAAGTATAGTATACTCATAACATGGAGTATTATTTAGCCAAATAAAGGGATGAAGTACTGATACATCCTACAAGGTGGTTGAACCTGAACACATTATGTTAAGTGAAAGAAATCAGACACAAAAGGCCACTTATGGTGTTATCCAACTTATAAGAAGTGTCCAGAATAGACAAATCCATATGGACAAAATGTAGATTAGTGTTTGCCATGGGATAAGGAAAAGAGAAAAATGGGAAGCATAGGACTTTCTGTTTGGTGTGATCGAAATGTTCTGGAATTAGATAGTTCTGATGGTTGTACAACACTGACTATACTATCAACCACTGAGTTATATACTTTAAATTAGTGAACTTTATGCTATGCAATATTTATGTCAATAAGTCAACTTTTAGTATACAAAATTTAAAAATATGAATTCTAATTAGATTGTAAAAAAATAGGTATGCATATTGTAATTCCTTTTTTTTTAAGATTGTATTTATTTATTCATCAGAGACACACAGAGGGAGAGGCAGAGACACAGGCAGAGGGAGAAGCATGTTCCCTGCAGGGAGCCTGAAGTGGGACTTGATCTCAGGACCCCAGGATCACGACCTGAGCCAAAGGCAGATGGTCAACCACTGAACTACCCAGGTGTCCCATATATTGTAATTCCTAGAGCAAAAATAGAAATATTATACCAAGAGATTCAGTAAAAAATAATAGATAAGGTAGAGTGAAATACTAAAAAAGCATTTGAATAACCCAAAAAAGGGAAGAAAAGATAACAGAGGAATGAAAAGCAGAGGATATAAACACACAAATATAAATGTAAATATATTAATAATTGTACTAAATGTAAAGAGATTAAAAGACAGAGATTGCCAGAATGGATAAGGATTATGATCCAACTATATATTGGCTACAAGAAACTCAATTCATAGATAAGATATAGGTAGGTTACAAATAGACTTCTGAGCAAAAAACTAGCAGGCAGAAAAGTATATTATATATTGATAAATGGGTGAATTCACCAAGAAGTATAATTATCCTAAACGTGTGTGTGTGCATAAGAGCTTCAAAATAAAGAAAGCAAAAACTGGAAGAACTGAAAAAGCAAAGTAGACAAACCCTCAGTTATAATTAGACTTCAACATTTCTTTCTCTGTAATTGAAAGCAGAAAACCAGCAAAAATATAGACTGAAAAACACCATCAACCAATTGGATCTAATTTACACTTACAGTGCTCTAAATCCAAGAACATAATATATATTCTTTTCAGGTATACATGGAACAGTCACCAAATGATAATATATCCTGCATCATAAAGCATACCTTCATGAAGTTAAAATAATCAAAATCATATAGATCATGATCTAGGACTGTAGTAGAATTAGACTTAAAATCAGTAACAAAAGATCATGGGGAATTTCTAAGTGGTTTGGAAATTATATACCACACTTCCAAATAATCCATGAAACAAAAGGAAAGTCTTAAGGTAAATTAGGAAACAGTTTAAGCTAGACAAAATTTAAAATGCATTTGTGAGATGGAACTGTGTTTACAGAAAAAGTCATAATATGAAATGCTTACATTAGAATAGAACAGTCTTAAACCAATAATATGAGCTTTATTTAACATTCTAGAGAAAAAAAAGAATAAATAAAAATCAAGCGAGAATCAGTGAAACTGAAAATAAAAAACAGTTGGAAAAAATCAGTGAAACCAGAAAATTGTTGATTGAAGATAATGAAATTGACAACTAAAAAAAGAAAAACTGAAAAAGAAAAAAAAAAGAGAGGTCACAAGTTACTTGTATTAGGAATGAAAGAAGGAGTGAGGTAAGTCAATCGGAGAAGGACAATCATCATATGGTTTCACTCATGCGGGGAATATAAGAAATAGTGAAAGAGAGTATAAGGGAAAGGAGGGAAAATGAGTGCGAAAAATTAGAGAGGGAGACAAACCATGAGAGACTCCTGACTCTTGGAAACGAACAAAGGGTTGCAGAAGGGGAGGTTGGGGGGTGGGGGGTGGGGTAACTGGGTGACGGGCACGGAGGAGGGCACTTGATGGGATGAGCACTGGGTGTTATAATATATGTTGGCAAATCAAACTTCAATAAAAAAAGAAAAAAGAAAAAAAAGGAATGAAAGAAGGATGTCACTCCAGATCTAGTAAACATTTAAAAAGATAAAAAATAGTATAGGCAACTCTAGGTACATAATGTGAGAACTTAGATTAAAAGGACCAACAAATTCTCAAAAATCACCCAAGATAAAACATGATATAGATATGAACAACACAAGTAGTCCCATGACTAGGATACAGACATAGGTATATAGACACAGATAACATGAATAGTCCTATAACTATAAGAGAACTTGAATTTGTGATCAAATTTGTGAAATCTCCTCTCCAAACCCAGATGGTTCCACTATCCCATTCTACCAAACCTTTAAAGAAACAAATACAACAGTTCCACACAATTTCTGCCAGAAAACACAAGAGAAGAAAAAACTATCCAACTCATTTTTGGAGGCCAGCAGTATCCTGGTAACAAGATTAGACAAAGAAAATACAATGAAAGAAAACTACAGACCAATACCCTTCATGCATGTAGATGCAAAATTCCTTTAAAAAAAAAATCAGCAAATCAAATCCAGCAAAACAGAAAGGACAATGCAACATAACCAAGTGCTGTTTATTTCAGGAAGGCAAGTCTGCCTTTAATATTTGAAAACCAATCAGTGTAATCCACCATATTAATAGCCCAAAGGGGGGAAAAACCCCAAATGATCTCATAAATAAATGCAGGGAAAAAAAGTGACAAAATTCAACCTACACCCATATTAAAAAAAACTCTTAACAAACTAGGAATTTAAGAAACCGTCCTCACCCTGATAAGAGGCATCGACAAAAAAGCTAAGACTAGCATACTTGATGGTGAAAGACTCAAGGCTTTCCCCCTAAAATCAGGAACCAGGCAAGAATATCCACTTCCACTATTCCTCATATACTGCTTTGATTTTCCCCAAATGCGGACTCTGATCTTAAAACTTAAACTTTCTTCATGTCAGAGTGACCTTTAGCTTCCTAGCCAATCATCTACTAAGAAGTAAGCTTAAGTAGTGCTATTGCTCTGAAAAGAAATGTTAGTAACTTCCAAAACAATGTACTTCCTCATCATGTTTTATAAACTGAGCTGCAAGTGCACAGAACAGAGTTTCTTGCCTCTTGGTTTTGAAGTCTCCCTGTCTGCAGTTTGTTTCTTGCTCAGGGCAATGTACACGTTTAATGCAATCCCTATCAAAATACCATGGACTTTCTCCAGAGAGTTGGAACAAATTATTTTAAGGTATGTGTGGAATCAGAAAAGACCCCGAATAGCCAGGGGAATTTTAAAAAAGAAAACCATATCTGGGGGCATCACAATGCCAGATTTCAGGTTGTACTACAAAGCTGTGGTCATCAAGACAGCGTGGTACTGGCACAAAAACAGACACATAGATCAATGGAACAGAATAGAGAACCCAGAAGTGGACCCTGAACTTTAGGGTCAAATAATATTCGACAAAGGAGGAAAGACTATCCACTGGAAGAAAGACAGCCTCTTCGATAAATGGTGCTGGGAAAAATTGGACATCCACATGCAGAAGAATGAAACTAGACCACTCTCTTGCACCACACACAAAGATAAACTCAAAATGGATGAAAGATCTAAATGTGAGACAAGAATCCATCAAAATCCTAGAGGAGAACACAGGCAACACCCTTTTTGAACTTGGCCACAGTAACTTCTCGCAAGATACATCCACTAAGGCAAGAGAAACAAAAGCAAAACTGAACTATTGGGTCTTCATCAAGATAAGAAGCTTTTGCACAGCAAAGGATACAGTCAACAAAACTCAAAGACAACCTACAGAATGGGAGAAGATATTTGCAAATGACGTATCAGATAAAGGGCTAGTTTCCAAGATCTATAAAGAACTTATTAAACTCAACACCAAAGAAACAAACAATCCAATCATGAAATGGGCAAAAGACATGAAGAGAAATCTCACAGAGGAAGACATAGACATGGCCAACATGCACATGAGAAAATGCTCTGCATCACTTGCCATCAGGGAAATACAAATCGAAACCACAATGAGATACCACCTCACACCAGTGAGAATGGGGAGAATTAAAAGGCAGGAAGCCACAAATGTTGGAGAGGATGCGGAGATAGGGGAACCCTCTTCCACTGTTGGTGGGAATGTGAACTGGTGCAGCCACTCTGGACAACTGTGTGGAGGTTCCTCAACAAAATATTCATATTAAGTAAAACTCTAAATTTTCTTTTGACAATGCCATTCGATTTTCTCCATAGGTGAGTGTGGTAGGCGAAATTCTAAGATGACATAGAATTTCCTCTTCCCAGTATCCATGCATTTGTGTAATCATTTCCCCTGAGCAGAGGCAGAACTGTGACTTGCTTCTAAAGAATAGACTATGGCAAAGGTGAAGGGATACATTTAAATTTCAAAGTTGCAAAAGTAATGAAAATATTGAATAAACTGACTTCTAGGTTAACCAAAAGGGAGATTATCCCGGGCCTGAGTTAAGTGGATCCCTATCCCTTTACTCAATAGTAAAGTCTCTCTCTTCCCCTCTCTCTGCCCTCCCACCTCTCTCCCTCTCTTTGTCCTCCCACTGCTCTCTCTCTCCCATTTCCCTCTCTCTCTCTCTGCCATGAATTCTATAGCTTCAAGGAAATTAATTTTGCCAACAACTTAAAGGAGCTTGGAAGCAGATCCTTCCCTAGTCAAGGTTGTATATTAGAATGTAGTCTCTGAACATTTTGATTTTAGCTTTTTAGGACACTGAAAGGAGAACCCTAACTGGAGAATCTAACTGGATTCTTTGACCTACAAAAACTGTGAGACAATAAATAGATAGATATTTTAAGCCACTAAATTTGTAGTAATTTATAATACATCAATACAAATTAATACAATAACCATGTTTTCTGTAAATAAAGTAAGGTTTACTTTTTCCTTTTCAACCTGGGTACCTTTTATTTATTTTTCTAATTACACAGGCTAGAACCTTAGTACAATGTTAGATAGAAGTGGAGAAAATGGGTATAGTTTTCTTGTTCCTGATCTTAGGGGTAAAGCAAGCATTCAGTCTTTTACCATTATGGGGATGGTAGCTATAAGTTTTTTGTAGAGGCTCTTTGTCAGGTTGAGGATGTTCCCTTCTATTCCCAATTTGCTGGAAGTCTTTTTAAAAAAAAATCAGAAATATACGTTGGGTTTTGTCAAATGCTTTCTCTGCATCTATTGATATGATTATATGATTTTTTTCTGTTATAGTGGATTATGTTATTTAATTTTAGAATGTCAAACCAAGTGCTCACTTCAGCAACATATATAGAATGTCAAACCAACCTTATATCTTTGACATAAGCTGCCCCACTTGGTTATGATGTATTATTTTTTACATATAATGTTGGATTTGATTTGCCAACATTTTGTAAAGAATTTTTGCATCTATGGTCATAAAGGATATTGCCTTGTAGTTTTCTTGTAATGTTTTTGCCTGCTTTTTAAAAATCAGGATAATGCTGGCTGAGTTGGGAAATATTGTCTGCCTTGCAGTTTTTTGTAGAAGTTTATGTAGAAGTTTATTTCTTTAGTAAATTTGTTCAGTAGAATTCACCAATGATGTCACTTGGCTCTGGAGTTTTGTTTGTTTTGTGGGAAGATTTTTAACCACAAATATTTTTTTGACTGAGATGGCACTATGCAGGCTTGGTAGTTTGTGTCTTTTGAGTCCATCTCATCTACACTGTCAAATTTACTGGTATGAAGTCATTCAAAATATTGTATTTTTATTCTTTTAATCTGTAAAATCTGTAATGATATTATCTCTCTCATTCTTCATATTGGTAATTTGTGACCTCATCTTTTTTTCTTGATCAATCTAGCTAGAGGTTTATTAACTCTACTGATCTTCTCAAAGAACTACCTTTTGGTTTCATTGGTTTTATCTATTGTTTTTCTATTGTATTGATTTTTTCTTATCTTTATTCTTTCTTACCTTGTTTTGGATTTACTTTCTCTTCTTTTTCTAATTTCTTAAAGTGGAAGGTTAGATTACTGGTTTGAGGCCTTTCTTCTTTTCCAATATGGATTTTAGTGGTATAAGTTTTCCTTCAAATACTACTTTACCTACATCCCATACATTTTCGTATGATGCATTTATATTTTCATTCAGTTCAATATACTTTCCAACTTATCTTTTGAGTTGACTCATAGGTTACATAGGTGGAAGTACATTGTTTATTTCCCAAATATTTGGGGTTTTTTCGAACTATCTGCCTGCCTGATTTCTAATTTAATCTCATTATAATTCATGAACATATCTTGTATGACTTGAATTCTTTTAGGTTACTTATTTATATCTCATAATATGGTCTATTTTTGATAGATGTTCCATAGTCACATAAAAAGAATGTACATTCTGCTGTTATTGGAAGGAATATTCCACAAATTCTAATTATGTCAAGTTGAATGGTAGTGTTATTCATGACATCTATGTGTAAAATCTCCAACTATAATTTTGGATATGTCTATTTTTCCTTGAAGTCCTATCAGTCTTCACTGCTTGCACTTTGAAGCTCTGCTGAATTCCTCCTCCCTGAGTAGAGGCCTAGAAACTCCTCAGGCAGTATGTTGGGGCAATTGTAGGGCTCACTTTGTTTTCGGCTTCTCAGGTTTTCCCATTCATTTTATACTGTACTGCTGTGAAAACCATATTTTGTGTATTTTCCAGTTTCTATTGTTATTATTGTTTCAGGTGGGAGGGTAAATCCAATTCCTGTTATTGTTTCTTGACCAGAAGCAGAAGTCTCTTGAAACCCCATTTTTAAATTAAATATGTTCACCTCTTGTATTTGAACAGCACAAGCAATTTCAGAGAATGTTGGACAGGTTTCGATTCAGATCTACTATCTACTTCTGACTCCAGGACAGCCAGTTCTAGACTGAAGAAAAGCTGAGAAAGCTAATAATTTGGTTCCTCTTCAAAATGATTTTCTTTCAATATTGGTCAATGTTTAGTAGGAATTTGGGGACTTACATTTCTGTTTTAGAAATACCTCTCTTTTTTCAAAATAAGGAATTTCTTATATGTGCTGAATGGGACAAAACATTATAACATTTTTCCTTTTGAATTAGTACTAATTCGTGAGTTTTGCTGTCCCCATATAGTTGGCTAGAATTAATACCTCCCTAACAATATGAATAATTTACATGAAATTGTTTTGAGGTCTTATTGAAAATATATTTAAAAACTAGAATTTTCTACTTTCTGGTATGTAATAGACTCTACTAGGACTCATGATCTATTTCACATTTTCTCTTGCAGCTGAACAGGTGCCAGATGACTAGTTCTAGCCAATGAAGTGTGTGCTAAAATGATATATACCACTTCCAGAAAAAAGCAATTAAAAGCTGGTGTGTCTCCTCTTTTTCTCCTCCCTTGCTATGTGACTCTGGAGGCCCTCTACTCCCCATGGTATAGCTCCCAGATCCGGGAGCATGTTTCCATTTGTATCAGCCTTCATGGGAGTGACACATAACTTTATTTATTAAGCCATAAGATTTTAGATTACTACAACAAAGTCTACCTTAATGAATATAGTTTATTCTTATTTTCTCTGATAATAAGGCAGATTTTAAAGGCTATATTGAGGAGTTTAAACCTTAGATAAGGTACATCCCATTAATGACCATGGTGCTAGCCAATAGTTATGAGATGCATACCATGTGCTAGGCACAGGTCTAAATGCTCTTTATGAATTATCTCATTTAATACAACAGTTACACCAGTGAAATTACCCCACTTTGTAAATAGCACTACTCCATTCATCATGTTGTTTCAGAGTTATGACTGCCAACTCTAGGTAATTATCAGATTTTTTTTCTCTGATCATGGTATTAATAATACAGACCAAGTTTCACCTTGCAACTTGTTCAAACACACTCATTAAAGTATCTAACCGAGGGGAATCCCTGGGTGGCTCAGCGGTTTAGTGCCTGCCTTTGGCCCAGGGCTCGATTCTGGAGTCCCGGGATCGAGTCCCACATCAGGGTCCAAGCATGGAGCCTGCTTCTCCCTCCTCCTGTGTCTCTGCCTCTCTCTCTCTCTATGTCTGTCATAAATAAATAAATAAATCTTTAAAAAAAATTAAAATATAAATAAAGTATCCAACCGAAATAGGACACTACCAACCAAAAGTGTTCCTCATACAATTTGAAGGCACTCTTATTACCAGGATCTCAGGACCAATCAATATTTTATCAGTTATAGAAGGTGTGTGTAGAAATCTAAATTAACTACCATCACATTTCTCATTTATTTCAGTAATGTTTTTAGCACTCCATAGAGAAATGGCTACAGTTAAAGTTTTTATCTATTTATAATTATATATATATATACAATCATTTTCATACATTACATTTCAATAACAAATGTCCTATTTACAATATTTTTCCTTCTATACCATATGCCAAGAGGTATACTTAGTTACTTGCATAGTAAGACTTATAGA
Organism: Nyctereutes procyonoides; assembly: GCF_905146905.1. Taxonomy (NCBI): domain Eukaryota; kingdom Metazoa; phylum Chordata; class Mammalia; order Carnivora; family Canidae; genus Nyctereutes; species Nyctereutes procyonoides. The sequence goes on from NW_026575126.1 coordinate 76,698,577, forward strand.
GAACTGAAGCAGAAAGAAGAGCTGAACAAATGAGGGAGAGCATAACACACTATGCTGGCAACCTCAGAAAATATTTTCATGCACCTGAGAGGTGGTGACCAAGTCCTAGCATCAAAGTAATATTAAGGGAGACACCAGCTGACAGTTCCTCAAAGTTTACATGGATAGATAGGTGATAGATATAAATATATAGATGCATAACTATAATTATATATATCTCTCCATATTTATCTATTTCAATACTTAAAAGTATTTTAAATAGAATATATGTTATTGAAATACAATATATGAAAAGCACTAAAGATGGAGAGTAAGAAGCAATGCACATTTCTGTTAATTTTGTGAATTCTTTAAGAGACAGGAAGTCCAACAATCAGAAAAATAGAACATCCCACGCAAGGCCCCAGAGCCCCAGATCAAATGAGTACTAGTTAAATTCCACAAATTGGTAAGTGCCAAGCTTCAATAAGAATGAACAAGCCAAAAAAAAAAAAATGAACAAGCCAAACGTGGACCTATCAGACAACATTGTAACATGTGGGAAGGGAAATATTACCCAAAAGGCTCAAGAAAAGAGCCTATTCTTGAAAATGACATCTTAGGAAACAGAAGTAAATTTTAGAAATCATGTCCTTGGGGTCATGATAAAGGGTAAGGAAGGTATGAGCCTTGTGGTCTTTGGACAGGGAGAGAACAAACTAAGGCAAAGGCAGAGATATAAACGGGGAAAGGAAGGAAATATCTGGCAGCAGAATAAAAACACTCATTAGAAGCACAGAAGAGTAGATGTTTCACTGAAAAATAAATCAAAGGTTTGACATGGGAGAAAAAGAAAATCCTGAAATGTGGAAGGAAAAGATGAAGGTTAAACATGTTAAAAAAGAAAGTGTAGTAGGTATATAGGGCAAAGAAATAGAGATGCAACCTAAGAATTACATGTGTTGCCTAAGAATGAACCCAAGCTATAGAAAAGAGGGGATAATAAAAATAAAGAAAAATTTTTCTAACTTGTTTAAAGAATAAGTATAAAGATCAAAGTGGATCACATTGTCCTGACAAAATTAATAAAAAGAGATTCACGTGTAAAATATGCGCTGGAAATTTTTTTTGAAATTTCAAGGATGATGGAGAGGGTGGGAATCACTGAAAGGTAAAGGCAAAACATAGCACAAAACAAAACAAAAAACCCAAGCTTTTTGAAAAGACTCTAAAATGAATCACAACCGTATGTGTTGCTGATCAGCCATGGGCCTTGTCCAGCTGTGTGCCAGCACTGGCCACATACACGAGGGTCAGCAATTACTTTCTTGTCAGGCAGCAGAGGTTCAGGGAGGGGAGGTGATACCTTGATGACAAAAGATGACAGATGAAAGGAGAAAAATGACAACTGTGAGTCAAGAGTCAAGAGAACCTGTGCACACAGACATGTAAGAAATGCCTGGAAGACTTTGGAAAGCTTACATTCCTAAAGACTGAGTGGCAGGCAGTCAGAAAAATACTGCTTGGTGACTGTTATAACTGCGTTTGTAACTCAAGTCTATTTTGGGTTAGAATGTGAACCCTGGAGAGCAGGACCGATGTGATACCGTCTTATGTCCCCAGAAGCTGGCATGAAAGGTCCCTGTGTAACTGCAAGCACGTGACTTTATTCTCACCTCCCGGAGGAGGGGCAAGATGGCGGAGGAGCAGGGTCCCCAAATCACCTGTCCCCAACAAATTACCTAGATAACCTTCAAACCATCCTGAAAATCTACGAATTCGGCCTGAGATGTAAAGAGAGACCAGCTGGAATGCTACAGTGAGAAGAGTTCGCGCTTCTATCAAGGTAGGAAGACGGGGAAAAGAAATAAAGAAACAAAAGGCCTCCGAGGGGGAGGGGCCCCGCGAGGAGCCGGGCTGAGGCCGGGGCGAGTGTCCCCAGGACAGGAGAGCCCCGTCCCGGAGGAGCAGGAGCTGCACCAACCTTCCCGGGAGGGCGGAAAGGGGCTCGCAGGGAGGTGGAGCAGGACCCAGGAGAGCGGGGATGCCCTCAGGCTCCCGGGGACACTAACAGACACCTGCGAGCGCAGGAGAGTGCGCCGAGCTCCCTAAGGGCTGCAGCGCGCACGGCGGGACCGACCGGAGCAGCTCGGAGGGGCTCGGGCGGCGGCTCCGCGGAGGGGGCTGCGGGGCGGGAGCGCGAATCCAACAGCGCAGGCCCCGGAGCACAGGGCGCCGGGACACAGCCCAGGATCCGGCCTCCCCCCGGGACAGGCAGAGGCCGGGAGGGCCCAGGACAGCGAGGACGCTCCTGCCCCGAGCTGAGCAGATCAGCGGCCCCGCCCCGGAGCCTCCAGGCCCTGCGGACGGAGAACCGAGAGCCCCGAGACCCGTAGTTCCTGCGGAGACTGAATCCAGGCTTCCAGAGCTGCCATAGCAACTGCGACTGTTCCTCCTGGGGCCCCACGGGGTAAACAACCCCCGCTGAGCCCTGCAGCAGGCAGGGGCAGAGCAGCTCCCCCAAGTGCTAACACCTGAAAATCAGCGCAACAGGCCCCTCCCCCAGAAGACCAGCTGGACGGACCAGTTCCAGGGGAAGTCAAGGGACTTAAACTCTACAGAAATACTCCCCCGTGTTTTTTTTTTCTTTTCTTTTTTCTTTTCTTTTTGATTTCTGATTGCTTCCCCCACCCCCTTTTTTTTTTCACCTTTCTTTCTTTTTCTTTCCCTTTTTCTTCTCTTCTTTCCTTTTTCTTTTCTTTTTCTTTTTTCTTTTTCTCTTTTCTTTTCTTCTCTCTCTTTCTCTCATTCTCCCAATACAACTTGTTTTTGGCCACTCCGCACTGAGCAAAACGACTAGAAGGAAAACCTCACCTCAAAAGAAAGAATCAGAAACAGCCCTCTCTCCCACAGAGCTACAAAATCTGGATTACAATTCAATGTCAGAAAGCCAATTCAGAAGCACTATTATACAGCTACTGGTGGCTCTAGAAAAAAGCATTAAGGACTCACGAGACTTCATGACTGCAGAATTTAGGTCCAATCAGGCAGAAATTAAAAATCAACTGAATGAGATGCAATCCAAACTAGAAGTCCTAACGACGAGGGTTAACGAGGTGGAAGAACGAGTGAGTGACATAGAAGACAAGTTAATGGCAAAGAGGGAAACTGAGGAAAAAAGAGATAAACAATTAAAGAACCATGAAGACAGATTAAGGGAAATAAATGACACTCTAAGGAAGAAAAATCTACGTTTAATTGGGGTTCCCGAGGGCGCCGAAAGGGACAGAGGGCCAGAATATGTATTTGAACAAATCCTAGCTGAAAACTTTCCCAATCTGGGAAGGGAAACAGGCATTCAGATCCAGGAAATAGAGAGATCCCCCCCTAAAATCAATAAAAACCGTTCAACACCTCGACATCTAATAGTGAAGCTTGCAAATTCCAAAGATAAAGAGAAGATCCTTAAAGCAGCAAGAGACAAGAAGTCCCTGACTTTCATGGGGAGGAATATTAGGGTAACAGCAGACCTCTCCACAGAGACCTGGCAGGCCAGAAAGGGCTGGCAGGATATATTCAGGGTCCTAAATGAGAAGAACATGCAACCAAGAATACTTTATCCAGCAAGGCTCTCATTCAAAATGGAAGGAGAGATAAAGAGCTTCCAAGACAGGCAGGAACTGAAAGAATATGTGACCTCCAAACCAGCTCTGCAAGAAATTTTAAGGGGGACTCTTAAAATTCCCCTTTAAGAAGAAGTTCAGTGGAACAATCCACAAAAACAAGGACTAAATAGATATCATGATGACACTAAACTCATATCTGTCAATAGTAACTCTGAACGTGAACGGGCTTAATGACCCCATCAAAAGGCGCAGGGTTTCAGACTGGATAAAAAAGCAGGACCCATCTATTTGCTGTCTGCAAGAGACTCATTTTAGACAGAAGGACACCTACAACCTGAAAATAAAAGGTTGGAGAACCATTTACCATTCAAATGGTTCGCAAAAGAAAGCAGGGGTAGCCATCCTTATATCAGATAAACTAAAATTCACTCCGAAGACAGTAGTGAGAGACGAAGAGGGACACTATATCATACTTAAAGGATCTATCCAACAAGAGGACTTAACAATCCTCAATATATATGCCCCGAATGTGGGAGCTGCCAAATACTTAAACGAATTATTAACCAAAGTAAAGAAATACTTAGATAATAATACACTTATACTTGGTGACTTCAATCTAGCTCTCTCTACCCTTGATAGGTCTTCTAAACACAACATCTCCAAAGAAACGAGAGCTTTAAATGATACACTGGACCAGATAGATTTCACAGATATCTACAGAACTTTACATCCAAACTCAACTGAATACACATTATTCTCACCTCCCAGGGGCTGTTCTGGGAAAAGCTGGGGGTGAGTCTGTACACTGAAGAAGAAAAAAGCCCTTTCCAAAAATTGGCTCCTGCCCAGTCAAGGGGAAAAAGTGATGATTTTACAGCTTATTTCCAATCCACAGTGAAAGTAAGCAGTTGGCTCTGTTGTCATATTATTGTCACAACCATACCCATTTCTTGTACACAACTGCATCCCTGAGTAGGACTTAGCGAAAGAAGGAGGAAAAATGCTTTCTCCTATGATGAGCAAGAAACATTTTGCAGGTTATATTGCCTTTCATAAAATAGTTTTCTTCTTTTATATGGACCTATGCTGAACTATATCTGGGAATTACTGCTTATCATTGGGAGGTAACTGAGTACTTGCAAATGTGTGCATGCATCCATATTCTCTCCAAGACCCACTCTTAAGAGACCAGGAAACCTATGTTGACTTTGACACACGGTGTTGGCATATTTGGACATCTGAATGCAAAAAAAAAAAACTTAACCTACACACAGGTTCATAAAAATTAATTCAAAATAGATTATAGACTTAAGTGTAAGACAGAAAACTACAGAATTTCTAGAATAAAATACAGGAGAAATCTAGGTGACCTTATGTTTGGTAATGAATTTTTAGATAAAACACCAAAAGCATGATCCATGAGAGAAAAAAATGGTAAGTTGGACTTTATTAAGATTAAAATAGGGCAGCCTGGATGGCTCAGTGCCTTAGTGCCGCCTTCAGCCCAGGGCATGATCATGGAGACCCGGAATCGAGTCCCACGTCGGACTCCCTGCATGGAGCCTGCTTCTCCCTCTGCCTGTGTCTCTGCCTCTCTCTGTGTGTCTCCCATGAATAAATAAAATCTTTTAAAAAAGATTAAAATATTATGCTCTGCAAAGGGTATTATCAAGAGAATGAAACTACAAACCCAGATTGAGAGAAAATATTTGAAGAAATACATATCTGCCAAAGTACTTACAGCCAAAATATACAAAGAAATCTTAAAATTCAACAATAAAGAAACAAGTAACTCAATGAAAAAAAAAAAACAAAGAAAAGATTTGGACACTTCACCAAAGAAAATATGCAGATGGCAAACAAGCATATGAAAAGATGCTCCACATCATATGTCATCAGGAAGTGAAATTTACAACAATCATGAGACACCACTACACACCAGAAACAAAAAGAATATCAACTGCTAGCAAAGATGTGAAGCAACAAGGACTTTCTTCCTTGCTGGTGGGAATGCAGGAATGGTACACCCACTTTGGAAGACAGTTTGGGAGTTTCTTACAGCGCTGAACATAGTCCTCTCATGCTCTCTAGCAATTGTGCTCCTTGGTATTTACCCAACCAATCGAATCCCTATGCCCATACAAAAATCTGCAAGTAGATTTATGGCGTTACATTTTTAATAAATCTACATATAGTTATATAGATTTATAGCATTTATAAATCTATAGCAACTTTATTCATAGTCACCAAAAATTGAATGCAACCAAGATGTTCTTCAATGGGAGAATAGATAAGCAAACTGTGGAGCATTTATAATGTGCAATATAATTCATAAAAAGAAATGAGGTATCAAACCACAAAAAGAGACAGATCTTAAATGTATATATGTAAATGAAAGGAGCCAGTCTGAAAAAGTTTGCATACTGTAGAGTTCCAATTAAGTGACATTCTGTGAAAGGTAAAACTATAGAGACATAAAAAGATTGGTGGCCAGGTGTTTGGGGATAAAAGAGGGAGGCTGAATAGGTGAACATGAGATGTTTTTATAGGGCAGCAAAACTATCCCACATGATACTGTAATTGTGGTTATACAACAGTATGCATTTGCCAAAATTCACTGAACTGCAGCCTGAAGAGTGAACCTTAATGTATGTAAATTAAAAAAAATAATTCAGAAGGTCAGCAGAATCTCAGGATGGAATGCAGAATGTGACAAATCAATCTGTATTCAAATATATGAAACAACCTCACTGAAGAGATGGGGGGCATGCTGACATAGGTAACTTTGGAAATGAGTGGAATCTGTACAACTAAAGGAAATGGAATTGCACATAAAAGCATTGTCTTTGATGTTTCCCACAGGTGTACGTGTTAGCACTTCTGATACGACTATGAATGTGTGCTGCAATTAAGCAATTGAGTAAATGGATGGTGGATGGTAGGAGCTGGCTTTCTCACTGCTGAAGTGGGAATTTACAGGTAAGTAAGGACAGGCAGCTAGAATGATGCTTGTGATAATGGATTAGAGTGGAAGACATCAGAGTAACCCCTGTTTAGCTTAATATGGACACAGATGGTTACACAGAGAAATACAGATAGATACATAGGTTAATGCCACACGTATATTCCTTGCCCTGTCCACTGAGAGGGCTTAGAAGCAACAATACCTCACTAGCAAAAAACATATGGAGGGCTCAGATGCTGGTTTCTAATATTATTCTCTAACAGAAGAAACCAGGCCAGCATGCTGGGGCTTGAAATATGCAAGAGGAGCCTGGAGAATATCTCATAGTGCCAGAAAGTAAGGAAGTGCTCCAAACACAGAAACCAAGAGTTCCCAATGGCCAAGGCTGCAACCCATTTGATACAAAACAAAGTTGTATTGGGGATGACTGGGTGCCTCAGTGTTGAGCATCTGCCTTCGACCCAGGGCGTGATCCTGGAGTCCCGGGATTAAGTCCCATATAGGGCTCCTTGTGGGAAGCCTGCTTCTCCCTCTGCCTGTGTCTCTGCCTCTCTCATGAATAAATAAATAAAATCTTAACAACAACAGAGTTGTATTGAATTTTTACCCAAAATGTAAAATAGATATCCATGAGTTGATATGTATGTAAACACTGTTGAACACATACAAAATCTCTTCTACAGAATTCCAGATAACTTATATAGATACCCCACCCTCATAGAGATGGAGCCGAACTCTCATTTCTTATGTGTAGTCTGTTATACACACTTTCTGCTTTCTTCCAAAAAATACATTCTATAATCCAGTAATTCCACTATTGGGTATTTATGCAAAGAAAATGAAAACGTGAATTCAAAAAGACATATGCACTCTTATGTTTATTGCAGCATTATTTACAAAAGCTAAGATATGGAAAAAACCTAAATATCCATCATCAGATGAATGGATAAAAATGTGATACATCCACACACATATTTATATACACAGTGAAATATTGCTCAGCCATAAAAAAGAATGAGATCTTACCATTTGTGACAACATGGGTGGACCTAAAGGGTATCATGCTAAGTGAAATAAGCCATTCAGAGAAAGACAAATACCATGTAATTTCACTTATATGAAGAATCTAAAAATCAAAGCAGAAGAACAATCAAAAACCAGAAACAGACTCATAACCTCAGAGAAGAAAGTGGTGGTTGCCAGAGGGTAGATGGGTGGGGGATGGGCAAGATAAGTGACAAGGATTAAGAAGTACAAACTTCCAGTTGTAAAAGAAATAAGTCATGAGAATGTACAGCATGGAGAATATAGTTAATAATTTTGTGATAATGTTATATGGTGACAGATGGTAACTATAATTAATTTTGGTGAGTGTTGTGTGATGTACAAAATTGTCAAACCACTGTGTCATATACCTGAAACTAATATTAACATTGTATGTCAACTATACTTCAATAATAAAAAAAAGTTTTATGAGTACAGTGTGGAAAGAGGGAAAATTAGCAACTTTACAGTGGAGAATCCTGACAAACACATTAGCCGGGTGGTCAAGGTCAACATGGACTGTGATAAGTCATGTTTATTGTATGTATCTTTTGTATGATGTTATAAAGATGGCACTTTACCTCCATGGGCTTCCTCCTCCAAACCCATAACCCCGGTCCAATCATAGGAAAAGCATTAGGCAAATCCCAGTGGAGGGATATTCAAAATACCTGATCAATACCTCTCAAAATTGTCAAGGTCATCAAAAATAAGAAGAGTCTGAGAAACTGTAGCAAGCAACAGGATCCTAAGGAGACGTGACAACTAAATGTAATGTCACATCCTGGATGAGGTCCTGGAACAGAAAAAGGACATTAGATGAAATCTAAGGAAATCTGAATAACATATGGACCTTGGTTAATAGTGGTGTGTCAATATTGATACAGTAAATGTAACATACCATCCTCATGGTGAAATGACAGTAGAAACAACTGAGTGTTGGATATATGGGGACTCTGTATTATCTTCTCAATTTTTCTGTAAATCTGAAAGTGTTCCAAATAACAAAGTTTATTTTTAAAAATGTTCAGCCTCTCATATTGTCTCCCCAGGTGATGTATCTTGTCACACTGGCATCCTACTGGCCTCCAAAGCTGAAGCTTAGAACTGGCAGCGTGGGGCTCCTTCAAGTTTATGCAGCTCTTTCAGGAGTCCTGGGCTCTGCCCTTACTGTTTGGCTACCTTTCAGTTCTACATGGCTGCACATCCCTGAGTCTATGCTTTACCCTCCAACCAGATGTGACTCAGGGATCTGCACACAACCTCTGTTCTGGGGACACCTTGGCATTCACCTTGGGCAAACTAGTTAGCCTCTCCTTTAGTGTCTCTGCCCCACCACTACTGAGTAAGGCTCGAGAGAGCTACCTTGTTGCCTTCTCCACACATTTAGACCAAAGGCAGCATCTTCGGGCAGGTGCCCTGTCTGGTGGGCTCCCAGAGACCCCATGGAGGGGTAAGTCAGGAGCCTCTGTACCCTGGTGCGTAGAGAGAGAAAGAGAAGCAGAATAGCCTTCCTTAGTTCTCTTACCTTCTTATCATTCATCCTTTTTTTCCCTCCAACTCGTGACCAGAAAAGGGAGAGAAGTTTCCTTTACCTCTCCTGTGTCATATGCTCCTTCTCCCTTGCCTCACTGTTAAGCCTGAAAAGTGGTCAGAGGTATCTTTTTACACCAGGAGAAGAATCAAAAGATCTGAGTCCCTCCTGTAGCCTTTGAATGTACAAATTCTCTGTCCATGAAGCTTGGCTTTGAAGCCTCATGCCTTCTTAGAAAGCCAAATGTCTGTCATCAAGCCCTGGGATGAGGTCTTTTGACCTGGGTTCAGCCTTAATGTTAACATGCACCAGTATAATATTTGCCAAAATATTATTCCTACTAGCTATTGCCTGGGTGCATTGAGTTCTATAGATTGTCCCTGTGGGGGGAGAGGAAATCAGAGGGAGATTCATCCTGTAGTAGAGGTTAGGTTTTGTTTGGTTTTAAGAGGGAGAGAAAGAGAGAGGTGGGGGAGGGGCAGAGAGAGAATCTGAAGCAGGCTCCACATCCAGAGTGGAGCCCAACATGGGATAGATCTCACAACCTTGAGATCATGACTTGAACCAAAATCAAGAGGCAGATGTTTAACCAACTGAGCCACCCAGGTGCCCCGAGGTTGGGATTTCTAAACAGAGATGGAGATCTTCCCTGGGAAGGGCTAAAGAAAGAAGCAGTAGCTCTGAGAAATGAGAGGGTAGGACTGCCCCCCTGAGGCCTGGCAACACGGCTAAGAAACCCACCAGACAGGGAGCCTGGAGGGCTCTCACCCTGGGGGCTCTGATGATAGAATTCAAGGGGTCCACGGATTTGGATGGGAAATAATTTATCTTTAGTTTCATTATCCTCTAAATGGAATCCAGCATTTTCTCCAACTATAAGCACAAGCCATAAGGTGCAGCGGAATTAGCAATACTGTGACTTTGCCACTCATTTTCCTACAAGGTTACAGTTGTGACCATTCCATAATGTTGTTTACACTCACCACTGCGATACTTCAAAATTATGATAGTTATTACTCACACTGCTAGATCTTATTATTTAATGCATCAACAACATGTATTATTATATCACACATTTGTTTTGTTTTAGTATTTTGATAGTGTACTTAAATATAATTGATTTCCTCTGTTGTTGCCTCAATTATTCCACCTCCTGCATTTAAAAACATAACTCACAGGTTCCACCAGGCTGCCAAAGGGATCCATACATAAAAAAAGACCCTTTACAATATTTTTTTATTTTGGGGGGATTCTAAGATTTATTTGTATACTGCAATTTTCCCCCTAAATTGAAATTCTCTGGTTACTCCCAAACCTTCGGTAAAACCTGTGATTGATGTCCATCTGCTGTGTGTTGGTGGAGTTGCGGGAATTTGAGAGAGGGTACGTGAAGGAAACCACCCTCTAGCATCACCACCCCTGGCCCAGAGGCTGGTGGTGGCTCCTCTGGTTGTCCCAAGAGTCCCAGGAGTGAACCGCAAGTGAAGCTGCACAGGGCTGCGATGGCGTCAGCTGGCGGATGGGAGCAAGTAACAAGAATCAGTTGTAGGGTGGCTTGACTCAGGAACAGACCTGAAGGCCACCTGTTTCCCCCAAGTATAATAAGAGAAGATTGCCCTGGAAGGGGAGTAAGGCAGACATTTGACTAACTGCAGCACAGTGGAACCAGTTACAGCTTTCCCTTAAGTGCATTTCATCAAAGGTCTGTGTGAACAGGGACAAATTAATTATATACTTCAAGCATCCCCTAGAGTCGTGGAGGGCAGTTCGGGAGCCCCCACTACTCTCTCCTGGAATGCGCTGGTTTACTACTTTGCCTGAAAACCTGTCTTGGTTACTGTCTCTGCCCATATAGCACAAACCAGGTTGGGATAACTTAAAGAGACAAACACTCTTCTAAAATAATGTTCAGGGGCGCCTGGGTGGCTCAGAGGTTGAGTGTCTGCTTCCGGCCCGGGGTGTGATCCTGGGATTCAGGATAGAGGCCCCCATCGGGCTTCCTGCATGGAGCCTACTTCTCCCTCTGCCTGTGTCTCTGCCTCTCTTTCTGTGTCTCTCATGAATAAATAAATAAAATCTTAAAATAAAACAAAACAATGTTCAGAATTATGCACAGGATTCTCAGATCACTGGGAATGCCCCTTATCTTAACTCACCCCAGCATCCAGTTCTTCTGTGTTCCCTAGAAGCAGAGGTGCATCCCTGGGGGTGGGTGGCAGAAGGATCCAGGATCCACGAAAACTGTGGTAGCTTTACTACATGGTCCATGAATTCTTTGAACCTCCTCCCACTGATATGTGCTGTCTATGCCTCCACTTCCTGAATCTAAGAGGGTTTGGACCATTTTGACCACTAAAATATGCCAGGAGGGATTTTTACATGGCAAAGTAATAAAGGGCCAAGCAGGTCCTCCTAGAAGGCTTGTCACTAGATGCTTGTCTTCAAACCCAGATGCCAGGCTATGAGAACCACAGTAGCATGGAGGAGTCATATGCTCCCAGCTGAACCAATTCTCCTTTAGCCTTCTCAGCCCAGGCAGCAAACATATGAAGAATAACCAAATGATTCCAGGCCCCAGCCATCCAAGTCTTTCCAACTGAAGCATAGACATCACGGAGTAGGGATGAGCCATCCCCACTGAACTCCTGACCCACAGACTCCATGAACGTAAGATATTCTTTGGCTTATGACCCCTCCGAGTTTGGGGGGATTTATTACAAAGCAGTAGTAGCCAGACTAAGGAGAGATAAAAGGTCCAAGGGGAAGAGGCTCCAACAGTGGCTGTGGTGGGCCACAAGTGGAGAGCTGGAGATGGCTCCAATGGGAAAGGCTGGAGGAGAGGCAAGCGATGGGACAGGCCTGAGGGGCTGCTTAGCGTTCAGTTCCCTTTGGACTCTGTGATGGGCAAGGCTGCCTTGATCCGGAGGCAAAGTGCTGTTTTTATACACTCTTCTGCTGGCAGCAAGACTATTAAGACATGCACTCCCCTGTCCCTCCCCTTCTCTGCCCCACTTTCTCAATAGGAGAAAATGCTCAAATAAGAATGTGACACAAACACTAGGAGTAGGGTGGATGAATTTGGTCTAAATATTTCCTTTTTAAAAAAAAGTTATTTATTTACTTATTTATTTGAGAGAGAGAGAGAGAGCACAAGCAGGGTGAGGGTAGAGGGAGAGGTAGAAGCAGACTTCCAGCTGACTAGGGAGCCTGATGCAGAGCTCCATCCCACGACCCTGGGATCATGACCTGAGCCAAAGGCAGGTGCCTCACTCACTGAGGCACCCAAGTGCCCCTAAATCTAAACACCTCCTAAAAGGGCTTCTGATGATAGAGAATTATGGGGTCAGTGTCCAAAACAGCCCCCTGCAAGCAAGAAAGTGTTTTGAATATTTTTGTCTTAAAAACTAGCATTCCATACCCTAACAGATCTACTTTTGTTTTAGTACTAAATTGTCTTAAATTACTGGCCAACAGGAGGAATGGACATTGCATGAACGTGTGCCTTGTTTATCCCATGATGCCGGTATGTGTGGCCCACTGCTGCATCCCCTATGAAAGGCCAGCAGGGCAGTCATACAGACTCCTAATGCCCAAAGTCCTTCCAAAGAAACCAAAATCCTAGGGGCTAATTGGCTTATTGAGTATGGAGTGCCTTTAGAGGATGCTTATTCCTGCTAATGTTAATCATTGATTTTCTGGCCTGTTTTAATAGAAGAATCACACAGAAAGTGAATGGATCCTTGGTGAAATGATAATTTCATAGAGAATCTCCACCTAGGTGAAAGAGTAATCAAAACTTCTTAGCTAAGATCATTTATAATATTTTCTGTGCCATCCAGAACGGCCACTTCGTGGACATTGAATATTTTCTTCATGGAGACTGGGCTCTTGACGTTATGTCTGCTCACTCTCTAAGGGACACTACTCCATTAATTATCACCTTTAAGCCTTTCTCCTCTATGGCTGCCATCCTCTCTACTCCGGTGCCCCCTGTCCCCTGAGGCCCTTCTATTAGGCAAATTGGTACAATAATTCTGGAGAGCATTTGGCAAATCCAGCAAAAGAAAGAGTGTGTATACTTTCTGACCCAGAAATTTCACTTCTAGAAAATTTATATTTAGATATACTTGCACTGGTTCATAAGGATAAATATACAAAGATGCTCATTGCAGCACTGCTGGTGGGAGCAGAAATAGAGCAGCCTAAACAGCCATCAATAGGGCAGTGGTTAAATAAATCACAGAGCAAGAGAAAAGGATGTTGGCGATAAATTGTTTAGTGAAAAAAATACTTGAGGAGCAATGTAACTACTAATAACTGCATATTTGGATGGATATATATTCATTTATTCTATGATATTGTACATCGTATTCTTGTTTTGGAGGTGAATGTCATACCCTGGAGCTGCATCACTACCTGTGTGTGTGTGCATGTGTGTGTGTGTGGCATGTTCCCAGGTACGCCCTTTGCATGAATTTATCTGAACACATAAACTCTATGATGAGTATTAATCCATCTTTTCCATGAGCCTATGAGCTGCATGAGGAAAAAGATTATTCCTCTTATGCCTAGCACACAGCACAGAGCCTGGCGCACCAATTTACGGTGTTTGAATGAATATGGGTGTGAATCTTCACTGGGCATAGGGTATGTGAGAACCAGGCATATCCTAGAGAGAGGAAATAAACATGTAGTATGTGATTTCTAGGCTTTTACACACACACACACACACACACACACACTCACACCTAGTGTTTCAGACTTAAACTGTGTTTAGAAAAGCTGACTTAAACAAAGATAAACCATTCTCTTTGCTGTAGGGCATCTCTAATATTTTACTATGCATGGATATTCTCCAAGAGGTAGATAAACCATGGAGCATCATCTGAATTTTACTCATGATGAGGCACTTTGAGAGGAATATTTATTTACACTGATGTTCAGAGGATCATCTATTTGTTACATGTTGCATTAGAAGAATCATCAGAAGTAAATAAATAGACCCTGGATGAAAAAGGGTCCCAAAATAGAGTCAGACAATCTCCTGGAGAATGAGTGACTGTACATTTCTCGGCTAAGATAATCCAATATCCCAACTGGATGGCTGCATCTGGAGGGAAGAGAGGAGAAAAGATTTGGCCAGCTAAACAAGGGAGAGCAAAGTGTTCTTACTGATGTGGCAACATGGTAGCAGAGACCCTCCCAACAGGGGCCTCTGGGGACCTGGCATGACTGTCAGTGATCATCTCAGAGAAAAGCGAATTGAGGGCAGCAGATTTCTGGGTTCTGTTTGAACAGTTCTTGATTTAGTAGGCAGAGCTCACAAACATAGAGTTCGTAAACTCCCCTGACAAATTTTGATGAGCTAAGTTTTAAACTAGCCCACATCTTGGCATTGCTCCTTCTGCTCTAACACTATCCTTTCTTCTGGCCAGAATATGATCAGGACTGACAGGGAGAGAGGCCAGATCACAGTGAGTGAGGGATGAGAAGGAAAAGAAAGATGGAGAATGAGGACAAGTGTAGGCAATTTTTTCAAGAAGTTTGAGGATAATTATATCTTTTTTAAAAGACAAGAGAACAAATGTTTATGATTAGGGGAAGAAGAAAGACACTGAAGAACAATACAGGAGGTAAAATTGATGGAATAAGGTCCCTGAGAGAGGGTGGAAAGGAATAGATGTCCACCCATATGTGGCAGGTGGTCCTTGGACTGATAGAGGGACCCCTCTTCCACTATGATGGGCAGGGGGAAGAAAAATGAACATGAACACAGAAAAGGTGACAAAAGAGTAGGCAGGAGGTTGAAGAAGCTTCGTCCTGGAAACTATTTGTGAAGCAGGAAGTGGCATTGTTTGTAGAAGAATGGATAGGAGTTGAAACCCTGGTAGAGAATGGTAGAGAATGGTAGAGAATGGGGAGGGGACCTGACCACTAGAAGAACGCGTGAGCCACACAAGGACCCTCTGGGGTTGAAGGTTGTGTGTAAGGTTGCCTTTCCATGCCCAGTATCCATGTAGGATTTTCTCTCAGAGTGCTCCACATCCTGAAGTAAGAACAGTAATAGTAAACAGCTGTAACATAGGTTGTCAAAGAGAAGTGTACTCTGTGTGAGCTCTCAGAGGTAAGGTATTCTAGAAGGTGATAAGATGATAGCTGAGGCCATGGTAGTGAAGGCTGAGAGGGGAGAAAGCCACTGGAGTTGAAGTTGAGGCAACATGAGGTGAAAATGTTGGCTGGTAATCAAGGGTCATCTTAGTTTCCTCATAGGACACTAGCACTCTGGACAGATATAAGACTCAACAAGCTGCTAACAATCTTCTGAGGTATTCAAGAAGCATGATGACAATCAGAAGTAAAGAAGGTGATGGCAATTAGGAGAGATTGGAGGTGAGCTCTATGGGTTTGTGATGTGGAGGACCTCCCCATTCCCCCAACTGTGCACACATACACAACTTGCTCCAATGAGAATGGGTCCTCTTCTCCATTTTAAGTACTGAGATTCCCCATAAGAATTATTTTAGAAAGGTCTTTGTGAGAAAAAAAAAACTGAACCCCACTGATGAGGCCAAACCCCTCCCATCCCAACAATGAGCCCAAAACCATCCAGTCAGTTGATGGAGCTGCCCACGGCTGCATCCTGCTAGGGTATCATACGATGTGCACTCTTCCCTAAGACACCCCTAGAGCTACTGCTCAGTGATGAAGCATCCTTGTTAGGGCTGATGAGTTGAGTGCTCTTGAGGTCTAGCAGAATCTGGAACCCAGGGGGAGGGAAAAGCAGTGTCCACAGAGGGGCCAAAGAATTCTCTGAATACCTGTTATGAAACAGGGCAGAGAGGATGAAGAGGTAAATGAGAATGGGTAGGCTTGGGGACAGGGTGGCTCTGGTTCATTCCAGCTCAGCTAGGGAGGCCAACTTAATAACCAGGCAATAGAAGTTGAGTTCCTTCTGCCTCTCACTGTGCAGGACCTTAAGTCATGGAGGAGTTTATGGGTCCTGTTTATGTAGAGACTCTTATCATAAGCTATTCAAAGCAGGGGTGGGAGGGAGAAAAAAAATCCCTTTGAATTTCCATTGCTTTCAGAGTCAGCAATTTAATGAGTCATGCATTCTGAATCTTTGCTTTGTCTACACGTTTTCATTTCAAAATACTAAAAACACTTTGTTTGGAACATGGGCTATTTTTAGATTATATATCAAGAGTGCACGTCCATTTCTCCCCATATTAGAAAATCTTCCTTCAGACTGGGTTGGGGCAGGATGACAATGGTAGGACTGTTTACTTAGCTGCCCTTAGTTGAAGCCACCTGGGCATCTCTTTACTTCCTAGGGATTCTCTTCCAGTGGGCCTTCTGGACTGCCTGACGATCCATGAGTCAGCTCTAGACCTGGCCCAAAGACCCAGATCCTATAGTCTGGACAAAGGGGGAAGAACATCCCCTCAGACTTCCAGGCTGAGGAGTAAGTACCTTGGCTAGAACCAAGTCAGGTCTTCGTGCTGTGTACACTTGCACGACTCCAAGAAATGAAGTGGCAGTGAAGGAGGTCCCTATCTCTAGGTCATCTCCTTCAGGTATATCAAGAGAAAGCCTACGCACATCTTGGCAAAGACAGGAATAGATAATCTGTGGAATTCTTTAGTAAATCTCAGGAGGAGATTTAAGAGGAAGACTGAGGCATAGAGGGGTTACCCTGCTTTTGCAGTCCCTGCCTTCTGCATAGGGTCTCTCTTCACACTGCACTTAGTGCCCCCAGCCAGCTTTATCTACCTCACTGCTTTTGTTCCATCAGTGATACTTCTCTCCTCTGAAGACCACCTGCTTTTAAGTGCTCCAGATTAGAGCATTAATAGCATGCACCTTAGTAGCACTTAATGGACAGCCAGCCAACTTCAAGAATAGGGTATAAAAACCAATACCTCAAGGAACTAGGTTAACAAGGTACCTACTTCTCTGGTCATTGTCTTG
Source organism: Nyctereutes procyonoides (assembly GCF_905146905.1). Lineage (NCBI taxonomy): Eukaryota > Metazoa > Chordata > Mammalia > Carnivora > Canidae > Nyctereutes > Nyctereutes procyonoides. The sequence continues at coordinate 76,715,696 of NW_026575126.1, forward strand.
CTCCTCCATCCATGTATTTATAGTGGAAGCAGCCATGTTCATACCCTCTGACTCTCCTCCCCTGGACACTGTTGATTTGATCAGGAGTGGACAGCAATGAGCCTATTCCTATGGAATTTGGAATTGAGACAATACTGACTCTCAATCAAGGCTGGCTACCAAATTGGCAGCTATCTGACAAGAATAATTTTCACGTGAGAAACTGGAGAACCGCAGAAAGGCAGAGAGAAGCAGCTTTCTTGGGTTTTCTATATCTCCCTAGGCCCTCATTCCAGCCACCTCTGAGGCCTTGGATTCTATGAGGCAACCTTCCTACCCCCAACCCCTGCCTGAGTCTTCCAAACACATTCCTCTTTTCGTTTAGGATATCTCTGCCTGCTTCTTATTACTTGCAACCAAAATGGTACCAGGAAGTGTGAGAATGACCTGGGACAGGTAGATGGGACACATCAAGGAGATGCCTCCCTACTTTATGATTTTGCCTACTCTGCCCGTATCAACCCTAACCATGTGGGCCACGTGCAGCATGCTTCAGGGTCTGAGGGAGGCCCTTAATACTCTATAGGCTATAGTCCCAATACTCTTTCTGAAAGAGGTTCCTAGCTAAGGAACAAAGGACAGGAAGACAATGTACTCTGCAAGTCATTGCTGCTGGGGACTGATGTGGGAACATGTTCCTGGTGGGCTGTGTTCCCTTCCCCTCCATGCCTGACCCTTGTGCTGAGGCCTTGACAATGGAATCCACTCCCATGGCCCCATCTCATCTTTCTTTTTAGCTGTCTCGCTCTGCCCACTGCACAAGGAAATCTTTGAGAAATGTGGGTGTATCCCCAAGCAAGGAGTAAGCAAATGCATGTTTGTGGTAGGCATGGGTGTGAATGTGTGTTGGGAATAATCCTGGTGCCACAGAACCACTCAGCCTGGGGTCCAAAAAGAATTAATGCCAACCTCAAAGGAGAAGCTGTTGGCATGGAAGAAGCAGGCTCATTCCACGTGGGCTACTGCTGCCCCTTGAGACAGGTGAAACTCAAATGTCTAATGCGTGCCCATCACACTTCTGGCCAAAAAAATTCTATATCCCAAAGCCACAGGAAGATATGAGGAAATATATTTTAATGTGGGAATATGTTGAGCAAAAAGGGTATTTCTGACTCCATCAGACTTCTTTGTTGTTTTCTATATGGCATCTTCATATCTAGTAGGGTAGACAATTGTCTTTCCCTCTCTGTAGCATCAGTCACATTCGCCATTTACTCCACGCAGGACATGCAGAAATGTTTCTCTGCCCAGTCCTGACCTCTTTCCCCCAACATACCCCCCACTTTCTCAGGGCAAGCACCTTCTATCACTTATACCAGTCTGAGCAAAGGCCAATCAGAAAATTCACCCTTGGACTGGTCCATTCCTGCTCTTGGGGCTCCTCTCCCGGAAGGGTGAGCTGGAATGGGGAGGCTGGATGGGGTCGTCATCCCACCCATGGCCAACCCTCCTGAGCAGAGCCTCACTCTAAACCTGCCCTTCGGCATATCATGCCCTTGGCCAGGGGTCTTGTCAGCTCCAAGCTTTGATTTCCCAAACAATGAGCTGTGTTGGAGAAGGTTCTGGATAGCATCTTCTAGCATTCTGCACTAAGCCCTGTAGTCTAGCCCCCAGGCCCCAAGAGAAATTACTGAAAACCAGCTGTAGTCACCAGAAATATTCCCACTTCCTTTTTATCCCCTGTGGCCCAACCATAAACTCCTGGCCCCCACCACAGACACTTTCGGTCACTCCTGGCAGCTGGTGGCAGAGAGGGCTGGAGAGCCCATTCCAAACAGCCTTAGGGAGACCATTTCAGAACATATCCGATTATATGACTCACCACAGACCAACTCATCGACACCAGCATCACATAGATCAAGATTTCTTCCCTCCTTGCAAAACCACCCAGAGATGAAATTCGTCTTGAGTTTTTACATCCCGGAATGTCTCCAAGGAAAAGAAAGAGAGCAGAATTGAACAGCAGGAAGCCTGTGGCTTGGAGCGCATAAAACCCCTCCTCCCCTTGAACTGATGTCCTCACCTGTTAGTGAGGAGAGCCAGGGAGGCCAGTAGTTACAAATATAAGTTTTGGATTCACAGAGACATGGATAGGAGTCCCGGGTTTGTCTATGCCACCTGGAGCAAGATGTTGACTATCTGTCTTATTTTTCTCCTGTAAAAACCGGGTTAATAATACTCCTCCAGAACTACCGTGAGGACTCATTGAGATCATCTCTGCCAAGCTTCTGCTCCCGTGCTGCCACATGGTACCCACCTTGTAAGTGACATCTGTGGCTGCTTTTCCTAACAAGCACCCCTAATCAGTCCCTGATAAGGTCAGTTTTCAAACCCATCCCCTTGCCCTATCCGCCCGTCCTCAGATACAGTCAGTGGAAACCTGTCAGGCTCAAGAGGGACAGTAAAGTCTCTGTACCCGGCTGGCACACCCGTCCTCACAGGACCCCTCCCAGGTGGCCTGTCCCTGGAGCCTCCTCTCCCCCCCACACTCTGACACTCGGCAGCAAAGGCTCCCAGCCCCCGCACCCCCCCCCTACCTGAGGGCTGAAAACAATCAAGTCCTGAGCAAACACTTGAGAAAGCGCTTTCTCCGGGGGGTTTGGGGGGAGATGACTTGCCAAGTGGGGAAGTCGGGGGCCTGGCTCCTCGGCGGCTCCTCTCCCCCTCCGGGGGCTCCTCTGCACCCCCTTGCCTCATTCTCAGGCTTTCCCTCTCCAGGTTGCTCCGGCAGCCGCATCGGAGGTCCAGAGCGATGTTCTCAGAGAGATTTGTGAGCACATCAAGGGAACGTCGGCGGAGACACACACTCTGCAAGGAGTTGACAGAAACTTACTGCCTGCACAGCACTGGTTCGTTATTTACCCAGAGTCAGTTGCCTAAATAATTTACACCCTCCCTTCTGCGTTTGAACAGGACAATGGTAGAAGCACAATCGTGGCACAAGGAAAACAATTACAGTTGTGACAGATGTTTAGTTATTAATCAGGCCTCAGTGGCACCAGAGGGTATTACACAGCAAACCAATAATGTGTCTTTGGAACCAACCTTAATATTTACAGGTACTTTTCCGTTCACCCTCCCGTGGGCTTTGCGGTAGCCTGAGCTGTGTGGAGAGAGCTCTAGAGCAGCCAACATGATTGCAACTTGCAAGAAAGCCCAGCCCCTTGCCAGCATAATTTGTTGCCTTGCTGTTGACATCAGAGCCACAGAAACAAAGTGGGGCCAGAGTTAGTAATAGTCGTCTTAGGGAGAGGACTCTTGCCAAGCCCCCGAAGCCTGGTGACGCTGTGCACAACCCAGCGCAGCGTCATCCTATCTTCCTTGGGCAAAACAAAGAGCAGTCAAGATTAGTATCCCTTTACCAGACTCCATCAGACTTGCTTCCCACATGTACGGAGCCTCTGGGTTCCCTTAACGTCATCATCTCTCTTCTTTCTCCCAACACCTGGTTAACCCCTACTTGTCCTTTACAACTGGGCTCAGGTTAGGGCCGCAGCCCTTATTTGTGCCTGCTTTTGCTGTTGTCCACAACCTCTGCCCCTCTTTCCTGGCACCATTGCATCGAGAACAGCTCTAGGCCAGGAGCAATTCAGATGCACATTGTGTCCCATGCTCCCATGCAAAGACAACCTTAAAATAATTGGTGTGCAATAAACACATATTGAACTGACATTTAATCAATGTTGGTTCTCTTTGGTTCCATATTGAAGTTAAAAGGAAAATAAAGCAAAGAATCTCAAGAGATGGGAAGTACAGGGGCAGCCCCAGTGGCGCAGGAGTTTGGCGCCGCCTGCAGCCTGGGGTGTGATCCTGGAGACCCGGGATCATGTCCCATGTCAGGCTCCCTGCATGGAGCCTGCTTCTCCCTCTGCCTCTGTCTCTGCCTCTCTCTCTCTGTGTCTATGAATAAATAAATAAAATCTTAAAAGAGAGAGAGAGAGAGAGGGAGAGAGAGAGAGAGAGAGAGAGATGGGAAGTACAGATAGTTCAACTGGAAGAATCTTAGTGATGAACCAAACAAGCCCTGGTCCCCCTGCATCGAGTCCTTGCTGAGAGAGCTGGTCTATTGGAATGTCCACACATTGTAGCAGATGGTGACCTCTCCTGACAGCAGACAGATGAGGCTCCATTCCTCACTCTTGGCCCCTGCACATGGTCTCCGGGGGAAAAGCTCGTTGCTCTACAACCAGTCTTCTGATTCTGATGAGAGGTGTCTGGGAATTCCCCTGCAGAAGCCAGCCCATAAGAGATAAGGCTCAGAAAATGCCTTTAGGAAACACAAAGCCTTGAAGAGGTGTGTACAAATGTTATCACTGTTGTAAACTATGGTTGTAAATCTATTGCATGGTAGGCACTGAATGTCAGCCCCATCCCAGCTCAAATGAGACAGGCTCCACCCTATGCATAAGGTATGTCAGTTCCTAGAATGATGAATGACAGACATATAAATTGATTGTGTGCTTGTAACTTCCACCTTGACCAGAAACCCCTATAATCTAGGTCAGGGCTGGGCCAGATAGTCTCAGGATGATCCTGACTATAAGATCTTTGGTTCTCTGAGGGTTGTGGCATGTGACTTGGACCCTCCCCTCAAACTGGAGCTCTATTTCATGTGATTGGGCTGGAAATTCCCAAAGGTTGGGGCCACAAATCACCCTATGAAGAGAAAACTCCCCAAAGCCAGAAGCCTTGTCTCACTGAACAAAATAGATGAGATACATCCATGCAACACCACTTTCTTCAGACATAGTCCTCACAACACCACTTGTCTCCAGGCATACATCTATACACACACACTCACACGCACACACACACACACAGATGCACAAACATACTGTTATACACACGCTCACAGACTGGTCTTCACTCACAGCCTATGTGTGATCTCAGACCCACATTTGGCCCCTATCCTCAAACATTCGCACAAGGAGAACTCATCCCACAGCCACACAGCTGCACACACTGTCCCTGTCAACATGGGCACCCATAGGCATCCTCACACACATACACACACAACTCATGTTCACACACACTAGAGTACCTGCTTACCCACACATGCTGCACACACAAGTCTATACTCTTAGTCATCTCCAGATATTATGTTAAGTTTAAAAGGAAAAACAAGTTTCCTGTGTCGTTACAGCAGAAATGCAAAAGAAAAGTGACAATTTTATTTCCAGATAGGCTTTTAGTTGCCATGAAGGGCCTAACCATAAAAGCTGTGATTAGTAGCAAACACCGATTTTGAAGGAGAGTAATCAGCTCCCCATATACAAGAACTTCTGAATGTGTTGGGTCCCCTCCCTCATCAGTCCCCTCCAGGCAGAGTGGACACCAGGGCAGGGGCACCCTCCAGTGCTAGTCCGGCTGCCAAGACAGCAATAGGATCTGCCAGGAGCTCGCAGAGAAGGATGTCCACGCTGATGGTCACAAGGGCATTAGAACCCAATCCACTTAATTACTTGGAACTTGCTCCTAGCACAGCAGGAGCACTCAGCACTGGAGGTGGCAGCTCCCCATCAGGAAGGGCTGCTCCTGCTGCCCAGCTGGCCTCTGGTGCCCTTCACTGCGGCACTCACGATGTGCCAGGGAAACACAAAGCCAGGCGCTGCTCCCTCAGCCAGAAAGTGACTTGGCTCTTCCAACGAGAAGCCATCTCACCAGAATGCACCCCTACGTCATAGCTGGCCTGACACACAACAGGGGACACCCAGCGACCCTCCACCAACTGGGACTGACAGCCCATGGCCAACTAATGAGGCACTCTAAGTTGGCATCTGCACAGAAGATGGACCTGCATCTTGCCATTTCACGAGGAGCTTCTCAAAGATGGGAGCCATGGTACATGCACCTCCCAAATCCCAGTGGCCTTATGTACCTTGGGACCCACAGTAAATACCTACTGAAAATAACTCTTTGTTCCCAAATTAACTGCTTACCTCATGAGACTCCTAAGGGCAATTAACTTGCAGCATGTCTCCTTCATGCCCATTTGCCACTTGTCTTCGTTATCATCTAGAAAGTCAGCCAGGAGCTGGCTTTTCAGCCCAAGTTTTGAAGTTAGAGTTTTAGGCTAATTCCTGAACCCACATTAGTGTCTTCTTCAGCTTTTCATGCTGACAAATGACCCAACCACTTCCTTTAACCCCTAAAATGTTCCTTGAGCACTGGCCACTCACTGTGAGGCACTGTGGCCACTCAAGAGCTCCATCTGCGCAATCTCTTTTACCAAATCATAATATGCAGAGATTGGGAGTAGTGATGTGCTTAAAGGCATGGCTAATTGGGGGCACCTAGGTGACTCAGTGGTTAAGTGTCTGCCTTTGGCTCAGGTCATGATCCCGGGGTCCTGGGATCGAGTCCGCATGGGGCTCCTTGCAGGGAGCCTGCTTCTCCCTCTGCCTGTGTCTCTGCCTCTCTCTGTGTGTCTCTCATAAATAAATAAATAAATAAATAAATAAATAAATAAATAAATAAAATCTTTAAAAAAAACATGGCTAATTGAATCAGATCATGCAGTTCAAATCCTGGCTTTGCCACTTATGGGCTGTGTTACTGTGGACAAGTTTCTTAACCTCTCTCTGCTTCACTTCCCTCATCTGCAGAATAAACCTCATAATGATAGCACCTACTTTTTAGGATTATTGTAAAATGCTTGGCACAGAGTAAGTACTACATATGCTAGCTGTCATTATTAATTCCTTCCTTTTGCACCTAACAGGCGGTGCCTGAACACCCACTCTGTTCAGATGGGTGTTGGGCTGAACCCACAGTGGGATGGGGGTGGGAGTGGCTCAGAGGTGAATGCACCACAGATACAGGCCAAAGAAGGAGGCTGCCCTTGCTCCTTCCTTCAGTTCAAAGAGTCAGTTTGTCCTAAAACTGGGAGGGGAGGTTTTGATTCTTCCCTTCAGTTCCACCATTTAAGAACATAATGGATCCCTGTGCCTGCCTCTGAGGAAGGGAGAAATAGGGCTGCAGTCTGCATGAACTGGGCAACCTTGTCATTCCAGCATCTATGTGTCTGAGTATCTATTTGGGTACATGAGTGACAGGCAAACTCAGTCTTTCATGGATTTTCATCCCTTTTGGAGTATCTAAAATTACAATAACTGTGGGAGTAAGGTATGGCTGAAAATCTAATGTTTATGATTAGAGTGTACAAGCCTGCACTTTTTAGCATAAATAATTCATAAGTATGAGGTAAATGGTTCTATTTGGTTTCTAAGAACCCCAAATACTTTCCAGGCTGATAATTTAGACTAAGATACACTTCAAATGTTCACCAAGAATGTTCCCACATTCTGACCATGTCGGACATCAACTTAGAGTCTTTTATGTCTTGTAGCCCCTGCTACATTTTACAGGTGTTGACAGACACATTATAAATCATAACTGCATGCTCTGTAATGTTTGACAAGGGTTTTGCATGTGGGTCTTTTCTCTCAAAACCCTCCAAACGTGTGTCATCGAATTGATCCACAAATAAAATGTTCTTTTATTACAACGGAATACAATTCTGGCTTTTTGTTCATCATGCCTTTCACTTACTATTTTTTAGCAGATTTCAGGTATTTAATAATAATGTGTTCTATATAATACATATATAATATGTGTATACATAATAATATATACATGTATAAATAATAATGTATGTATAACAGTAATACATTATTATTAATTATAGTCATCTTGCTGTGCACTAGGTTTCCAGAATGTAGTCATCTTATAACTAAAACATTGTACCCTCTGACCAACCCCAAGCCTCTGATAACCACCATTTTATTATCTGTTACCATGAGCTCAACTTCTTTTTTTTTAGATTCCACATACATATAAGTGAGGTCATGCACTATTTGCCATTCTCTGCCTGGCTTATTTCTTTTTATTTCTTTTTTTAAAAAAAAAGTTTAAAAAAATTTAAGAGTGATTTATGTATGTATGTATTATGTATTTATTTATTTATTTTAGAGATAGAGAAAGAGAGTTCTTGTGTGCACAGGGGCAGGGAGGGGCAAAGGGAAAGGAAGAGAGAAACCCAAGCAGACTCCATGCTGAGTGGGGAGCCCAACTTGGACATCCATCCCACAACCCTAAGGTCATGACCTTAGCCAAAACCAAGAGTTGGATGCTTAACTGACTGAGCCACCAGGTGCCCTGGTTTATTTCACTTAGCATAATATCCTTCAGATTCCTCCATGTTGTAGTAAATGGTAGGATTTCCTTCTTTTATGGCTGATTAATATACCAATGTGTGAATGTATGTGTGTGTGTATGAGAGATAGATTATACATAGAGTTATATGTGATTAATATAGATGTCACATTTTCTTTATTGATTCACCTATTGATGGACACTTAGGTTGTTTCCATATCTTGGCTACTACAAATAATGCTACAATGAACACAAGAGTACAGATAGCTCTTTGATAGTGACTTTATTCCTTTTGAATATATACCCAGAAGTGGAATTACTGGCTCTTATGAAAACTCTATTTTTAATTGTTTGAGGAACATCCATGTTTTCTATAGTCGTTGTAACAGTTTACAATCTCGCTAACAGTACACAAGTGTTACCTTTAATATAATTCTGTTTGAAAGGTACCTTTGGACAAAACATTAAGTGGAGCAGGTCATGCCATGTGGTATTTAGTGAGCTAGAACTTGCTGAGAGCAAGAAGTCAGAGGTATAGTGTGAGATCCAGCCAGCCCCAAAGCTAAGTGTAGCATTTACTGGATCATGTGACCACTGGAGCTCCTTCTATAAGAGAGATGTTGTCAAAGAAGAAAACACTGCTCAAAGTGTTGATGAGCAACAAATTCTGACCATTGTGCTTGTGTTTATGGACTCCGAGACCATCCTCCTGCAGAAGTGATTATTCATCATCAGTTAAAATATTTTAATACCAAGGAGTATTCAAAAGCACAAATAGAAGATAAAAAATAAACTGCTGGTTTGCATGTAGGAAATGCCCAGTGAGTTCCTGAAGAGCACAAAAGCATGTGCTAAATGCTCCCTTATATATACTGTAAAAGTGAAAATTCATTTTCTTCCTATTTCTGTCCAAAATCATTTGGATACATGAAAAGAACATGTATACCTGGGCAAAGAAAGCCAAGATTCTAACCCAAGCCGGATAACTAGCACTAGTTCCTCAAAAGCACCTGAGTATAATTCTGCAAATGCTACTTCCCAAGAGTCCTGATGCCCTTTCATGTCCTGGCTCAGAGTCATATGAGCAAAATATCCTAAACCCTCGTTCCTCGAAATGAAAACCAAGAATTATAAATGACTCTGAGCAATTAAACTGAAAGTTGAAAACCACAGTAAAATAGGAAGCTGGACCTTTCCTTAACATAAGTACATATACATCCACATTGGTTCAAAAGTCAGCATTCAGCCTCTAATTTTTGAGGAAACATCAGAGACTTAATGGCTGAAATCATGATAAAGTCTCTATCACCACCATTATTCATTATATTGTTATTGTCTCTGCTACTCTTAATACTATACTGTAGGCATTAACCAACATGATTGGACAAGCAATTAGAGGCATAAGATTGGAAAGGAAGAAACAAAATAAAACCATCTCTTCTTAGAGGTGATATAATTACATATCTGGAAACCCAAAAAGAACCCATGAAAAACCTATTACCAATAATAAGATAATTTAGAAAACTGGCAGGATGTAATGCTAACATTTAGAACTTATTAGACTTCCTTTATAGAAACAATAATACTGAGTTAGAAGAAATAAATAATAGCCAGAGGCTATTTACAGTGGCAAAAATAAATAAATTAGATGTTTCACATATTTAAAAATTATATCAAAAGGAAAAGTAAAGCAATTCCTAAAAATTAAACTACATGGGGACACAACTGTATTTCAGGTTGATGGCTTAACTTTAAAGAGAAGAGGGGTTTTTCAAATTATTTAAAACAGGGGGATGTGGGTGGCTTAGTCAGCTAGGCATCTGACTCTTGATCTCAGAGTCCTGAGTTCAAGTTCCTAAGTTTAAGCCCCTCAAGGGGCTCCACACCGGGTGTGGAACCTACTTTAAAAAAGAAACAAACGGTTGGCAAACTGAACTCCAATTTTAAAATTAATTAATTAATTAATTAAAATTAATAACATTTAAAAATTTTAAAAACGAACAAAAACAAATCATTGAAAACATAATATTTTGATTGCACATTCCAAGAGACAGAGCCTTAGAATGAAAAGAACCACCAAGAAATCATAAATAAGTTAATGTCATTAGGAACCAGGATTTTCTGTATTGGAAAAAAGAGATAAAAATGTAAAATTTTAAAGTGAAATAGAAATCCTAATTAATTTGCATAAGAATAATAGTATGAATTCAGGATTTACTTTTCTTTCAAGAATATGCATGTCCCAGGGCTGTTGCTGAAAAGGTTTCTTTTTTTTTCTTTTTTTTTTAATAAATTAAATTTTTATTGGTGTTCAATTTACCAACATACAGAATAACACCCAGTGCTCATCCTGTCAAGTGTCCCCCTCAGTGCCCGTCACCCATTCACCCCCACCCCCCCACCCTCCTCCCCTTCCACCACCCCTAGTTCGTTTCCCAGAGTTAGGAGTCTTTATGTTCTGTCTCCCTTTCTGATATTTCTCACACACTTCTTCTCCCTTCCCTTATATTCCCTTTCACTATTATTTATATTCCCCAAATGAAGGAGAACATACACTGTTTGTCCTTCTCCAATTGACTTACTTCACTCAGCATAATACCCTCCAGTTCCATCCTCGTTGAAGCAAATGGTGGGTATTTGTCATTTCTAATGGCTGAGTAATATTCCATTGTATACATAGACCACATCTTCTTTATCCATTCATCTTTCGATGGACACCGAGGCTCCTTCCACAGTTTGGCTATTGTGGACATGGCTGCTAGAAACATCGGGGTGCAGGTGTCCCGGCGTTTCACTGCATCTGAACCTTTGGGGTAAATCCCCAGCAGTGCAATTGCTGGGTCGTAGGGCAGGTCTATTTTTAACTCTTTGAGGAACCTCTTAAAATTCCCCTTTAAGAAGAAGTTCAGTGGAACAATCCACAAAAACAAGGACTGAATAGATATCATGGTGGCACTAAACTCATATCTGTCGATAGTAACTCTGAACGTGAACGGGCTTAATGACCCCATCAAAAGGCGCAGGGTTTCAGACTGGATAAAAAAGCAGGACCCATCTATTTGCTGTCTACAAGAGACTCATTTTAGACAGAAGGACACCTACAACCTGAAAATAAAAGGTTGGAGAACCATTTACCATTCAAATGGTCCTCAAAAGAAAGCAGGGGTAGCCATCCTTATGTCAGATAAACTAAAATTTACCCCGAAGACTGTAGTGAGAGATGAAGAGGGACACTATCTCATACTTAAAGGATCTATCCAACAAGAGGACTTAACAATCCTCAATATATATGCCCCAAATGTGGGAGCTCCCAAATATTTAAACCAATTAATAACCAAAGTGAAGAAATACTTAGATAATAATACACTTATACTTGGTGACTTCAATCTAGCTCTTTCTACCCTCGATAGGTCTTCTAAGCGTAACATCTTCAAAGAAACGAGAGCTTTAAATGATACACTGGACCAGATGGATTTCACAGATATCTACAGAACTTTACATCCAAACTCAACTGAATACACATTCTTCTCAAGTGCACATGGAACTTTCTCCAGAATAGACCACATACTGGGTCACAAATCGGGTCTGAACCGATACCAAAAGATTGGGATCGTCCCCTGCATATTCTCAGACCATAATGCCTTGAAATTAGAACTAAATCACAACAAGAAGTTTGGAAGGACCTCAAACACGTGCAGGTTAAGGACCATCCTGCTAAAAGATGAAAGGGTCAACCAGGAAATTAAGGAAGAATTAAAAAGATTCATGGAAACTAATGAGAATGAAGATACAACCATTCAAAGAAAATCTTTGGGATGCAGCAAAAGCAGTCCTAAGGGGGAAATACATCGCACTACAAGCATCCATTCAAAAACTGGAAAGAACTCAAATACAAAAGCTAACCTTACACATAAAGGAGCTAGAGAAAAAACAGCAGATGGACCCTACACCCAGCAGAAGAAGAGAGTTAATTAAAATTCGAGCAGAACTCAAAGAAATCGAGGCCAGAAGAACTGTGGAACAGATCAACAGAACCAGGAGTTGGTTCTTTGAAAGAATTAATAAGATAGATAAACCATTAGCCAACCTTATTAAAAAGAAGAGAGAGAAGACTCAAAATAATAAAATCATGAATGAGAAAGGAGAGATCACTACCAACACCAAGGAAATACAAACGATTTTAAAAACATATTATGAACAGCTATATGCCAATAAATTAGGCAATCTAGAAGAAATGGACACATTCCTGGAAAGCCACAAACTACCAAAACTGGAACAGGAAGAAATAGAAAACCTGAACAGGCCAATAACCAGGGAGGAAATTGAAGCAGTCATCAAAAACCTCCCAAGACACAAGAGTCCAGGGCCAGATGGCTTCCCAGGGGAATTCTATCAAACACTTAAAGAAGAAACCATACCTATTCTACTAAAGCTGTTTGGAAAGATAGAAAGAGATGGAGTACTTCCAAATTCATTCTATGAGGCCAGCATCACCTTAATTCCAAAACCAGACAAAGACCCCACCAAAAAGGAGAATTACAGACCAATATCCCTGATGAACATGGATGCAAAAATTCTCAACAAGATACTAGCCAATAGGATCCAACAATAATTTTAAGAAAATTATCCACCATGACCAAGTAGGATTTATCCCTGGGACACAAGGCTGGTTCAACACTCGTAAAACAATCAATGTGATTCATCATATCAGCAAGAGAAAAACCAAGAACCATATGATCCTCTCATTAGATGCAGAGAAAGCATTTGACAAAATACAGCATCCATTCCTGATCAAAACTCTTCAGAGTGTAGGGATAGAGGGAACTTTCCTCGACATCTTAAAAGCCATCTACGAAAAGCCCACAGCAAATATCATTCTCAATGGGGAAGCACTGGGAGCCTTTCCCCTAAGATCAGAAACAAGACAGGGATGTCCACTCTCACCACCACTATTCAACATAGTATTGGAAGTCCTAGCCTCAGCAATCAGACAACAAAAAGACATTAAAGGCATTCAAATTGGCAAAGAAGAAGTCAAACTCTCCCTCTTCGTCCATGACATGATACTCTACATAGATAACCCAAAAGCCTCCACCCCAAGATTGCTAGAACTCATACAGCAATTTGGCAGCGTGGCAGGATACAAAATCAATGCCCAGAAATCAATGGCATTTCTAGACACTAACAATGAGACTGAAGAAAGAGAAATTAAGGAGTCAATCCCATTTACAATTGCACCCAAAAGCATAAGATACCTAGGAATAAACCTAACCAAAGAGGTAAAGGATCTATACCCTAAAAACTATAGAACACTTCTGAAAGAAATTGAGGAAGACACAAAGAGATGGAAAAATATTCCATGCTCATGGATTGGCAGAATTAATATTGTGAAAATGTCAATGTTACCCAGGGCAATTTACACGTTTAATGCAATCCCTATCAAAATACCATGGACTTTCTTCAGAGACTTAGAACAAATTATTTTAAGATTTGTGTGGAATCAGAAAAGACCCCGAATAGCCAGGGGAATTTTTAAAAAGAAAACCATATCTGGGGGCATCACAATGCCAGATTTCAGGTTGTACTACAAAGCTGTGGTCATCAAGACAGTGTGGTACTGGCACAAAAACAGACACATAGATCAATGGAACAGAATAGAGAACCCAGAAGTGGACCCTGAACTTTATGGTCAACTAATATTCGATAAAGGAGGAAAGACGATCCACTGGAAGAAAGACAGTCTCTTCGATAAATGGTGCTGGGAAAATTGGACATCCACATGCAGAAGAATGAAACTAGACCACTCTCTTGCACCATACACAAAGATAAACTCAAAATGGATGAAAGATCTAAACGTGAGACAAGAATCCATCAAAATCCTAGAGGAGAACACAGGCAACACCCTTTTTGAACTTGGCCACAGTAACTTCTCGCAAGATACATCCACGAAGGCAAGAGAAACAAAAGCAAAAATGAACTATTGGGACTTCATCAAGATAAGAAGCTTTTGCACAGCAAAGGATACAGTCAACAAAACTAAAAGACAACCTACAGAATGGGAGAAGATTTTTGCAAATGACGTATCAGATAAAGGGCTAGTTTCCAAGATCTATAAAGAACTTCTTAAACTCAACACCAAAGAAACAAACAATCCAATCATGAAATGGGCAAAAGACACGAAGAGAAATCTCACAGAGGAAGACATAGACATGGCCAACATGCACATGAGAAGATGCTCCACATCACTGGCCACCAGGGAAATACAAATCAAAACCACAATGAGATACCACCTCACGCCAGTGAAAATGGGGAAAATTAACAAGGCAGGAAGCCACAAATGTTGGAGAGGATGCAGAGAAAAGGGAACCCTCTTACACTGTTGGTGGGAATATGAACTGGTGCAGCCACTCTGAAAAGGTTTCACAGTAATAAATCTCAGTAGCAATGAGCACCACCAGCACTCTCTGAATACCATGGCCAGCTTTACGGAGTCAGCTCCATGGGAGGAAATGTAAGTCAGCCTGGGACTTCTGGTCGGGCCTGGAAACAGGTAAGCTCCCAATGATGTCATGTGATAGAGGAGACAACTTGAAGACATGTCCAATCGTCAGATAAGGAGAATCCATTATTCTGAAAACTGATATGAATGTTACTGCCAAGGCACCAACTGCTTCTTATTTTAAAAAATGATAAATGAAAGGAAATAATCAAGCAATTTACCCTGTCTTTTCTATATAGACTATTGATGAGGCAAAAATCTTTAGAGAGAAATCACAAGTAATAAATCAAGAAGGAATCATAGACTATCACCATTGCTTTACGTATAATGAAATAATAGATCTAGGTAGTGATCATCAATGACTACTAAAATCATTAGGTGTAATATTGATAGGGAACTTGGTCATGGATGAGTCGAGCTGATAAATCTCAATCTTCACATCAACAAAGTAGGATAACCAGATATTAAGTGCCTTCCGATGTGAGCAATAGGATGCACGCAGGATGCACACAGCATGACCTAAAAGTTTTCTTCATATAAAGAACAGAATATGCATCTAATCAAGCCCTGAGATTTAAATATAGGGTCATAAAAGCATAAAGAAATAATACATGAGGATAGAGCAAGACAAAACCAAAATGTGGCAAGTCCTACAGGACAAATTATATGGCATATAAATGGTACCATACAACAAATCAATGGTATGGAAATCAAAGGAGAGCAACTATTATGGATTAAAAGATGAATTATTGAAAATGACATCTGAAACTAATGATGTACTATATGTTGGCTAATTGAACTTATATTTGAAAAATAAATAAAAATAAAAAATAAAGATCCTTAAAAGAACTATCAATCAATTGTGACATATTGACCTTATTTGAATCTTGATTTGAATAAACTACATAACTGAGGCAACAGGGAAAATAGAACATGGGGATGCTATTGAAGGATTACTGTTAATTCTGTTGACAGTGATAATAGTATTTGAGTTACATTAAATTAAAAGCATCTTTATCTGTTAACGATATATGATGAAGTATTTACATGTGAAATTATACATCGTATAAGGAAGAATAAAAGATTGAAAAATATCAATCATTATCAAAGTTTGTGTTTTAATACATCTAGTTCCATTACTCTAGTCTCCATTTTTGTGTATATTTGAAATTTTCCATAATAAGAAGTTTTTCAAATGGTAGGAAACAAGATGTGATGAGTATGGATCTTGACATCATATCTTGTGTGTAAATTAAAGGGAAAAATATGGTCTGGACACATATGGTCAGTTTTCCATTTAAGAGGGGTTGACACTCACTAGCGTTTGCTGAGATAAGTACATATGGAGATAGGGAAACCAAGTTAGAAGTGAGGGGATAGGACAAAGACCTTCTCTTAGCTTTCCTTGGCTGAGTAAGATGGCCTAAGACAGTTTCAGCCGCCCTTGCTATGTTCATTGATGTGGTAGCTAGGTTTGTCCCTGCAAATATGCTCAGGGCTTGGCATTAGTAGGTACCGCAGTAAATGTTTGTTGAATGAATGTTGGATGCTATTAAGTCAACAGGATGTGCTATGAGGCATTCCAAATAATCTGCCTTTGCTCAGAATGGTCTCTCTCACCTAAGTCATCACAATGGCTAGAATTTCCATAATTACAGACACTCCTTTGGTCCATGACCTTGTTAAAGGAATTGTGCTTAAGTGTAGCGTCTCTATGCAGGGGTATGTCGGGATTTTGTAAAGTAACGACTAAGTTGTTACTAATAATAGTAAGCAAATTTAAGAGACCTGTAACATTAGTCTTACCTCGTAGCACAAGGATATTAGCATAAGCAGGGAGTCCTGCATGGAACATTAGCAAGAAAGGAGGGGATACCTGCTGCTGCCTCAGTTTGGTCTTCAAAAGTCCCAGTGGGTTCACCAGCCCCAGCCTGCAGGACCCAGTTAGCTCTGCTGGGACCTCGACTGCCCCCACCATTAATCTCACCCAGTCCCTGCCATCCTGGACCCACATCCAGCCTCTGACCCAAGAACATGGTATGACGATCCTGTAAGTCAGATGACATCCTATGAGCTGTGTTGGCACAGGTGGCAGGACCTGGCTTCCCTTTGTTCTGATCCCCTCTTCATCAACTCTCCCTCTGCCCCTCCTCTGCCCCTCCTCACTGCACACCAAATAATACCACATTTAATGAGTTCCAAGACTCTATTTTTGTTTTAACATGTCTGAAATCAGGGTGACTTTTACAATCATTGACATCTTAAATCGGATGAAATACCTAGTAGTAGCTGACACAGGTCAAATACTCCGTATGGAGCATATTTTCAGGCACTTTACTTGAATTTACTCATTTGATCCTGATAACAACCCTATGATGCAGGTATTAATATTAATATTATGCCCATTTTGGAGATGAAGAAACTGAGGCACAAGGCACAGGGCTGGTAGGTGACAGAAGTAGGACTGTGCACACTGTGCTCCCCACCACGGCTCCTCTCGTGAGCTCCCCACGAGGGCCCACTAACTTTCTGCAAGGATGCTGCAGGTGTGCCCAGCCAGTGACCCTCCTGCCCAGCCCTTGGGGACCCACCAGAGTCTCCTGACAGGCCCCTCTGACCACTCGCAGCCTCTCTTTACCTAGCATGCCACACAAATGTCACTCACACATGTGCCATGGTCCAAGCATGGTTGGCAAACATGGCTCCCTACTATGTGTCACAAACATGTCAGGAATGCTACCTTCGTTTGGGGGCCAGGATTCAGTTATGAACCCTGGTGTGAGCCTGGTTCACTGCCTCCTCACCAGGCTCTCTTCCTGGGGGAAGCACTGCCCCCAGGACACACAGTCTCCTGGCTGAGACTCTTCCCCAGAAAATGAAAGTTACTCAGACATGAGCCCAGACTGCTGACTGCCACTTGGACCCCACCAGGGCCCACTGGGGCCCCAGCTGTCCTCTGTAGCACAGAGGAGCCTGCGTGCCCTCTGGTTTCCGCCTATCCAGGGACAGCCATTGGAAGAGCCGACCCCAACCCCTGTCCCCACATCCTTCCCCATGGAATGTGTTTTGGGAAAAACATACAACATCGAATCAGCCAGAGAAAGACAAATACCATATGATTTCACACATATTTAGGATTTAAGAAACAAAACAGATGAACATGGGGGAAAAAGAGAGAGAGAAAAAAAAAAAACAAGAAATGGACTCTTAACTACAGAGAACAAACTGATGGTCACCAGAGGGGGGTGGATGGAGGGAGGGGTGAAATAGGTGATGGGGATTAAGAGGACACTTATCAGGAGGGCCTGAGTGGTTCAGTTCATTATTGTCTGACTCTTGATTTCAGCTCAAGTCGTGATCTCAGGGCTGTGAGACTGAGCCCCATGTCAGGCTCCATGCTCAGGGGGGAGTCTGCTTAAGACACTCTCCCTCTCCCTCTGCCCCTCCTCACTGCACACACACACTCTTTCTCCTAAAAAAAAAAAAAAAAGAGTACACTTATGACGAGCACTGAGTAATGTGTAGCATGTAGAATTGTTGAATCACTATATTGTACACCTGAAACTAATATGACACTGTGTGTTAACTAACTGGAAATTCTTTAAGATTTTATTTGTTTATTCATGAGAGACATGGAGAGAAAGGCAGAGACACAGGCAGAGGGAGAAGCAGGCTCCATATGGGGAGCCCGACGTGGGACTCGATCCCAGGACCCCGGGATCACACTCTGTGCCAAAGGCAGACGCTCAACCACTGAGCCACCCAGACAATTCCAGACGTCCCAACTAACTGGAATTTAAAAACAACCTAAAACAAACAAACAAAAGCACCCTCACACTCTGAATCAAGCCCCGGGCCTTGGTCATAGTCCTTTGTCCTCAGCCTCAGAAAACGTTTCCAGAGCCGGTCAGCCACAAGACAGAGAAACCCCGAGTGCTTCCGGTGCTCCCTGGAGGATCCTTCTCCCCACCCCTAAAAAGAAGCTCCCAGATCATGGAGGCCACAGCCCCAGGCCTGGCTTTCCTGTCAGGACCACACTGAACCACCTGCGTCTGGCCGTGGCCAGGGCTGCACCGGCTCCCTGAGCACCCCGAAGGCCGAGAGGCTGGTGCCGCGCCCGCCCCCGGACCAGCGCAGCCTCTCGCAGGCCAGACCCTAGTGCCTGCCTTCCCACTGCTGGCCGCCCTCTGCCCCCCGCACGGGCCTGTGCACACACGCAGGTTCCCTCTCCTTCTGCTTCCATAACGTCCCCACTGCCTCTGAGGCTGTCCCTTGTTAAAAAGAAAATACTCCTGAGGCCGATTAGCCTTAGGCAGCTAATAAAGGAATTCTCAGCTAATGTCCCATCTTCTCCCTCCCCAGATGGGGAGCACTGGGGCAGGAGGCTGATTCCCATGCTGGGGTCAGACTGGAAGGGCTCAGGAGCAGGAAGTTCAGCAGGAGCTCCAGGTGGCCTGTGGTGGGACTGGGACCAGATCACTGGTGCTGTGTGCCCACACAGGGCCGGGTCCTTAATTAGGCCTTAAAGATATGCGCTGAAATCAAAACAACAACCTGCAAAAGAGACTAAACCAGCCCCTTCCCAGTTCACAATGGGGGAGACTGAAACAGAGAGGCTGAGTAACTTCCAAAGGTCACACAGCTTCTTTCGTAGGCCAGACACCCTCCTGATGCAAGACCAGGAGCTCTTGTGAGGGGTGTACAAGGACCTCACAGCACCTCCCCTGACCCCACCGCACCACCACTCTCACCCTCACCCCTGTACAGGAGCAGAGAACTTCCAAGAAATACTGCAGCAGAGCAGGGTTTGGAAATGTCCGGCGTGAACTGCTGATGCGGAGAGGCCAAGCAAATGTTTGTGAGAGGATGGTCTGAATTTTCCTTAAAGTCTCTGTCCCAGGACTGCTGAGAGGCAGGAGCTATGGCCCAGAGACTGCTCGTTCTGTGTCCCCATGTGCCCAGCCTTCACAGTTGCCAAGTCTCTCCCTTTCTCAAGTATTTGTTCCCGTTTTTGTGACATGACTGGACAGCCTGAGACACCATCCTCCCCCAATGCTCATTTCATTGTTCTTCCCGATGGCTGTCCTCTTGCCTCCAGATGTACATCCTGAAATCCAGGTGTGCTGTGGACCGAACTGTGTCCCCTCCAAATTCATAGGCTGCAGCTCTCACTCCCAACATGAGTGTATTTGGAATACTCTTTAAAGAAGCAATTACAGTTAAATGAAGTCGTAAGTGTTGAGCCCTAGTCCTATAGGACAGTAGCTTTATAAGAAGAAAAAACAACCAACCACCCTCTTTCCATTTCCTTCTCTTGCTCTTTTTTCTCTCTCTGTCCTCCATGTGAGGGCACAGTGAGAAGGTGGCTATCTGCACATCAGGGTAAGAGCTCTCACCAGAGCCTAACCATGCTGGGACCCTGACCTCAGACTTCCAGTCTCCAGAACTGTGAGAAAATAAAAGTTTTTTTGTCAACGCCTCCCCAGTCCATGGTATTGCATTACGCAGCCCGAGCTGACAAGGTATGCATCCTTCTCTTGGCTAGTCTAATTCATACTAGTGGGGGATCCACTGCTGATGCATCAGTACGGCTCCTTATAAGATGGCAGGGCATGGGGACTCGGTGCCTCCAGGGACTGGGCAGTTGCAAAAGGAGGCAAAAAAGCCAAATGTCTAGCAAGGAGGTGGCAGGAGGCTATGATGCAATGATTCTCCTTGTCCAAAGGGGATAGCCACAGCTTGTCACCAATTGACTGTTGTCACGAGGGGATATATCCCAGGATGGCCAGATACTGTAGTGTTCAAAGACGCACTGGAAATCCGGGTTGTGAAAATAATAAACCAGCTCATTTTTAAATGCTGGCAACTACATCAGAGTTTTAAAACAACACACACAACAACACAAGGAGAGCAGTGGCAAAACTCTTTGTGGGCTAGCTGTGGCCTGTGAACCACTATTTCACAGTCTTATTTGAGAGAGCCTCTTGGGACAGTTCTGGAAGCCAGGCCAGTGGCTGAGACGATGGGACCCCAGGGAGGAGGCAGAGGCCTGCGCGTGGCTGTGGGGCAGACTTGGTTCACTGTCCTCACTTCAGGAACCTAGGTGGGAGGTGCAGTGAGGCTCTCCCTTGTGGCTTCCTCCCCTCAGTCTCTGACCTACTCCACAGGGTCCAGGACCTCCCATCCAGAGGCAGCATAAAAACAGGCCCTCTGCTCAGTGGACTTTGGCTGCGCAGACGGTTGAAGGCTGTGGCCACCAGCAACCCAAAAGCATCCTGCAACCCCTACTTCATCTCTCCAATCCGAGGAGACAAAGATTAAACAGCAGCCAACACAATCGGCGTACAGAACCTCCAGCAGTTTGTGAGGACAGGCCCACATCAGGGTGGGAGGCAGCAGATTGAGAACCTAACCCAAAGTGACAGGAAATCAATTAGGGGCCCGAGGGGGCTCCGACCCCACCAGGCAGCTGTGATCCCTCTCTGGCGACGGCCAGCGCCCTTGCCGGACCGGCTCCTCATGACCACCCCATCAGGCCGTGTGTATTTGAATGTGTTCATTATATTTTAATATGATTATGTTCAACCCAGCAGACTGAGACAGATTTGTCCAGATGTATAATTAGTTTCTAAGTGCTTATTATTCTTGGTGGCAGTGTTGGCAGAGGCTTGGAGAGTGGAGAGGAGTCCGCTCGCTCTTTGTGTTCACTAGTGATGGTTGTGGGGACTCACCAAGAGGTCTGGGGTAACCCTGGCTGCCCTGGGACGCACGGGCTTCGGGCTCAGTCACGGTGTGCCCTGTGCTCTAAGCCACCCCCACCCCATGTCCTCAAGTTCCCCCGGAGCTCTCATGCCCTTGCTTGTTCCTCCCCATTCCTTATCTTTGGGAGAGCTCCGCTCCCCGCTCCCCCCCTCCAGCTCTGGAGGATGGCAGTCCCCACGTTCACCACAGTGTCCCCGGCCCTGGCCCGGGACCTGTCCTGCACATCCACCACTCCCCGCGCTTCTGCGCAGAGGTGCTCCGCGGCCCCTCTCCCAGCTCCCCTAGGGCTCCCGGAGCTTCGGAGAGGACAGGTTGTCCGAGGGGACAACCCTTGTGGTCAACCCCATCTCGCTGGGCCTCCACTGGTTTGAACTCTTTACATCCTCGATGGTAACTTTGCTTCGTGGTTGGCCAGACCTCAATCCACTGAGAAGAAAGGAAGAAAGGAAGATCCCTAGGAACACCTGCTCTTCCCTCACTGATGCCCAGTGGTACCTGCAGGCAGGGCATCAGCTGGACGTTTTTTTAAAGATTATTTATTCATTCATTCATTCATTCATTCATTCATTCACTCATGAGAGACACAGAGAGAGGCAGAGACACAGGCAGAGGGACAAGCAGGCTCCCTGCCAGAAGTCCCATGTAGAACCCCATCCCAGGACCCCAGGATCATGCCCTGAGCTGAAGGCAGATGCTCAACTGCTGAGCCATCCAGGTGCCCCCTGCTGGCCATTTTTAGGTCAGGGCTCGTGTCTCCGTCTTCTTGGGTAACCCTCAGATGCAGGGTTTGGGTGGTGCTCTGGCTCCTGGCTGCAGGAATACAGGTGTCCCAGGTATTTCCTCCCCACCCTGGCCCTGGAGACATCCCAGCAATCTGCATGCAGGTCAGGTGCTCGCTGTGATCCTAACCCTAAGCCAAGCATTGTATGAAGATATAACCAGAAAGAAGCTTGGGAAAATAAGGCAAGATGCAGCCAGACACACATAAGTTGCAGACGTGACTGAACACTCCCAGTGGGCTTTGCTCCAGGCCAGGATGAAATAAGTACCTGATCTCACCCTACAGCCCCCAGGCTGCACGCCCTCTTTCAACCCCAAACACGTGTCACTTTTCATTTGGTAGATGCTGCCTGAGAGGCTTCATTCACTGCATATGGCCACCTGAATTTTCGGGGCTCCTTTACCCCTGGATGCTATGGGGGAGAGACGCAGAGACAGGGAGAAGCTGGCACCCACCTGAGCACCTGGCCCCTGGGGTAAGAGACTTACCTCTTAACACCCAGCAAAGACCATAGTGCTTCAGAAGGAGACAGGCTGCTCTATTTCCCCCAGATTGCTGGACACAGAAACCCTGGCGGGTCCTTGTTGCCTCACTTCCCTGCAGCCCGCAGCCTTCGCAGAGCAGGTGCTAGTTTGGGGAGCTGTCCTGAAGCCAGACTTGCGAGGGTGAGAGACCACAACCGCCCGGCTGTCTAAGAGCCTGCAGGGAAGGGGTCCAGGCTGCCTTTGGACTCCACCCTTTCAAGAGGGACCCTAGCTGGTTACAGACCCACCTCTCCCTTCCTCTGCCCCCACCAGGTTCCCTCTCTAAAGGGGACTGTCAGCCCCAAGAAGCCTCTGGTGCCAAGCATTGCCTGGCATTGTGCTTTCCACTGACTTCTCGAAACATTCCTTTCTGGTGAGACTCGATTTCAAAACACATTTATCATTTACATTTTTAATGCTTGCTCTTCATGTGAATTTCTACCATCTTCTTCCTCTTTCTTTACCTTTCTGTTTTTTTACCTCTTGCTCCGTTGGCTTGGCTTTCTCTTGGACACTCATCTTACTGATGTCATCTGATTTTTATCACCTCATCTTGATTTTTACCAAATGTTTATTCAGAATTTGTGCGTCTATTTTGTTTCCTTTTCTCTTTATTCTCTCTTAGTTCTCTTTCAACCTCAAACTTCAATTTTCTGAGGAACCACAGGGAAAACCTGGCCCCAGGGCAGAAAGTGCCAGGCCAACCACACATGTCAAGGGAGGAGTCTCCTTCCTTCTCTGTGTCCTTGAAGGCTTGGGTCTCCAGATAACCTCACCCCAGGAGACCCCTGAGACCCTGCCCCTGGGACAGGGTGGCAATTATTACCTCCCTAGAGGGGTCTCTCAATTATTACCTCCCTACAGGCACCCTTTGGAAAGGGCCCACATCATCCCAGGTATTCTAGAAGGCCTCACAGTTTATAATCCAGCTGCTCTGGACAATACATGCATCTAAATATGTGCCTTCCTGCCAGCTGGCAGGAGGGACCAGCTTGTGCCCCTGAGTAGGAGCCCCCAAGTCTGGCCAACTCCCAGGAAATGCAGCAGAGAGAGACCAACACTCATCTCTGCCTCATGTGTTGAATTTCAGACCTAGAAACCTTGTTTTGTGGGATTTTAAGAAGACACTTGTGTCGGGGAGATCCTCTAGGCCCGACCCCACAGAGAGACAGATTGGACTGTGGCCACTGGGCTGAATGTCTCTGCTGAGGAATAGTCTCTTAGGAGCCATTCTGTCAACCTCATCTATGTCTTTATTTTGGGGACAGTGACCAGCTATGGGCAGCACCGACCCCCACTAACAGGCTCATCTGCCTCTACACTGCTGGGGCCCATACCCCAAGGCGGGGTGCTGCCCTGGGCTTCCACTCCTGCTCCAACCTTTGTCCTCCCCTACCTAGGTGACCAAGCAATCTTTTTGCACACGTGCCTGTTCTCTGCAGAGCCAGGGTGATCTTTGGAAAGCAAAAACTAGATACATCATACCTTGCTTCAAATTCTTCAGTGATTTCTCATCACATGTAGAATAAAATGCCATTGCTTTAGTGTGGTCCATGAGGCCCTGTGTGATCCACCTCTCCGACTGCCCACTCACCCCTGCTGCCTCTTCTTATGTCAGCATTTGTATACCTGATGCTCCCTCTGGAGGGCTCACACCTAAATCCACGAGTGCCTGGCTTCCCCTTATCATTCAGGTCTCGGTTCAATGTCACCTCCTAAGAGGCTCTCCCAGTCACTCAGGGGAAGTACCGCTTGAAGTACCGCCTCCACATATACACTCCAGACTCTATTTTTTGCCATCATAGCATGTATAACCATCTGAAATGGCCTTATCTACCTACCTACCTACCTACCTATCTATTTATTTGCTAAGTTTGGGAGTTCTGCTTCTAATAATCACAACGTAGCTTATTTCAAACCATCTCTCTGTCCTAAATACCAGTCATAACAAATCACAGTCATAAAGTCTGGGCAATACATAAAAGACAATGTTCAAAAGGCACTGAGAGTGACTCAAAACAGGAAGAAACTGAAGGGAGTTGATGTTTGAAAGATCGAAAGGCACTGAGCAACTTCCCATTTTTATGGCTTTCACCCAAGGGCAGCCCCCCATCAGTGCCCTGTGAGGCTAGACATGGAAGTCTTACTGCTGAGGAATCAGAAGACAGAGTTCTGGGCATCACTAGAAGGGATGAGAGATGCACCAGAAAGGAGAGAATCACAGAAGTAGAAACCCAAATCTTGTGAGTATCGCTGCCAAACCTCTGGCCAAGCCCAAAAATCTACACAGCCAGGGCACACTCAAGCAGCCCAGCTAAGCCTCCGAGAATTGAATGGACACTTCAGCCACTGTCCAGCTAAAACAAACACACCGACAAACAAGTAAATGCTCTTCAGATGAACATAACAGAATCCAGAGTCTCTACCACATGTCACTTACAAAGTCCAGGGCACAATTCAAAATTACTGGATGTACACACAATCAGGAAAACGTGATCCTTACCCAACAGCGAAAGGCAATTGATGGGCACCAAGTGGATTCAGATTTTGGAATGAGCTCAAAGTCACATAATAGAAAATATTTGCTAAATTTTTACTATCTGTATGTCACCACTAGAATGTGAGCTCTATAAGAGCAGGAACCTACTCGGTTCTGTTCCTTGCTCTGTCCCCAGCTTTTAGAATGACAAATGGTGCATAGAAAACTCCCCAAAACTATGAACATGGTATAAAACAGAATTGTATATTTTCCTCTTTATTTTCTATCTTTATTACTGGGGGCCCCTCCTGGATGAACTGAACACCGACAGAGATCAATCATTATTCTCTTTTGAACAGAGAGCACAGTTTTACGGTCATGGGTTAGTAGTGGCTGTTATAGACAAGAGGCTCTAACCTCTAATTACTGCCAAAAAGGAAGCATGTAGATCAGCTATTCTGAAACCCAATGTCATCATTTTTCAGAAAACATTCTTCATCACTTAACTGCCTTGGAGTTAAGAATACGTATGTAAAGTTAGCTTGCTCCGGGACCTGGGTGCTTAATTTGTGGCTAGTTTATATCAGAGGAAATTATGATGTCCCAGGTTAAATATCATCGATGTTTATTGGGGAGGTTAATTACTGAAGCAGATGTCTACATTTTTTTTTTCTGTATCAAACTTTTTTCTGCCATGGTCAGAAAGGTGTTAGATCCTTGGATTGGACTCTAGAGGAGACCCCAAATTCTCCCTGAAAAGTTCCCCAGCCCTACTCTCAGGCAGGGTGATATTCAAAATTTGTAATTACCCACGAGGTGCAGACACTGACCAATCAAAATAGATGCCAGTCAGATAGCCACCAATGAGAAGAGATGCCAATTCTAAGGAACTGGTCTGGAAGGAGCTGCATCCTGCGTAGCGTTCTGTTCAGGAAGGTGTCCTGGTCACCCCCTCAGTCTTCATAAGAGGATTTCAGTACCACCTCCAGCTCTACCAACTGTTAAAGCATATGGAGTTGTACCCAACCAGCAGTCCAGGGCAGCTGCCCTCCGCGTACTTGTCAAGGAGAATTACCTCAAAATTCACTGCTCAGTGCTCACACTGTTGGGAGAACCACTGCTCGTTAAGTTCATCTATTTTTCTAAACTCTAATTTTTGAGCTATTATGAGCTGTGGGGGGGGGGCTTTCTTCAAGTAAATATGATGAGGAACCCCAAAATGAAAAATGAAAGGAACAAAGCTGACAGTCTGGGGTATACAAACACCGGGCATGCCCATACACACACACACACACACACACACACACACACACACAGCCCTTAAACACTGTAGCAGCCTCTCACATTACAGCATGGAATCAATCATGGAGAAGGGCTTGAAGGAAAGGCAGCCTATCATAGATAATCGAAACTCTGATTGAGTCAGAGCTTCAGAGAGTGTTTGGGGCAGCTCTATCTCCCTAACTATCCACCACCCCTTCCCAGAGGAATATTGCAAAATTCCTGGCCATATGGACTGTCAAGTGGTTCAGGACACTGCTTCTTGCATTACACCATGGCCTGTTTGGGGGGACCTGCGGGAAACATTTCTCTCTCCCTCCAGTAACACGAACAGCTGTGCCTCCCCTGAACAGTCGGTTTTGCTTCTATCGCAGGGATGCTGGGTCTGCTATAAGAGACGGCTTCCCTCTCTGTGTTGGCTGAGAGAAAGCGCAGGGCTGCCCCAGAGTTCCACCTCCAGCAAATGCACAGGGTCTGATGTCATGAATTTTGTGTCCTAACCTCACTCCTGGCTCGAGCCTTACTTTCCCAGTCTTGTTTTTCTTTTGTCTTATTTTCTTTGTCCATTTATTTGTTATTTAATTATGTCTCGCAATTGGATATGCATCTTTGCAAACTGCCTTGCGCCCTTTCCGGAACTAGGTGGAGAACATATAAATGGATCCTAAATGGAGGATTTCTGCAGTGCGCACCATGGCTCTCTTAAATTGAGCACTTTATGATCTACGTTAGCAGGCACCAGCTCTCATATCGGCGATATCACCATCTTTTAAAACTAGGAAATCACTGCCTGGCCAAAGAGATGATGCTGATGAACTAACTAGATTTCACTTCATTACAGATTCTTGTAGTCTTGCTATCTTCTGGGGTATGATGGCACAACTGTGCCAAGGGGAGGTGGGAGAGGAGGAAACCCATCTCTCACCCAAACCCGAATATTTGAACCCAAGCATTTATTACTCTCCCTATCTCTGCCCCACCTTGGACTATCCTACGACTTTGGTGAGGCGGAGGGAAGGAAAGGGAGGACTCAGGGCTTGGGAGAGTCTCATTGGAGCTTAAGTGTCTTCAGTTTCTGCTGGTACAGTTTCATTTTCCTCCAAGTCACTGCCTGGAAGGGAGAAAGCAGTCAGAAGCATCCAGTTGTCTTTAAGATATAGGTGGCGCTGCCCACAACTCCCCACCTGGATGGCAGCCTTGGTGTCCCAGGGTCAGAGAACGGGGTTAGGTAACAGGTGTCTCAACAAAAGCAGGCCATGCCCCAGAAAGCAGCTCAACCCCCCAGCGGACTCCTTAGTCCGCGAGGCGATGCCGAACCGTGAGGCTTGGGTAGCAGCTAGGCCACGTACGCAGGGAGGACACAGAGACAATCCCGAGGAACATCCCTCCTGGAGGGAACGTAAAACCCAAGAGCTCTCCCACCCCAGCCTGGCTCCACACAGATGCCAGGCTGGGAGCCCCCCCCCCACCCCCCGCTCCGAGATCAGGGCGCACCCCTGGCACCCCGGGCGGGTCCCTGAGCCCTCTGGGGGGAGCCCCCTGCCCACCAGTAGATGGATGAGCCCCCGGAGGGCAACACCCAGGATGGTGGCCCAGACGCAAGAAAACCATTCTGGGGCAGAGGGGGTTGCAGCTTCAGGAGAATTTGCGGTCCGGCTGATCCTGGGGCGGCAGGAGGGGCTCGCGGGCAGGGGGCAGGGGCTTGGGGCCCGCGTCCAGGCGGCACCTGGGGCCGGATTCAAAACGCCCCCTGGGAGTCAGCCCCCCCCCCCGCCCCAGCTCAAGCAGGCAGGCAGCCGCCTCCCCCGCAGGGAGCCCCCCCGCCCCCACCGCAGAGGTGAGCGCGGGCACCTGCCGCCGGCCCGGCCCGGGGCTCCTCGGGAACCTGCGAGCTTGCTGCCCCACGGGGCCTCCGCAGAATTCCGGAGCCACCTCGCGGCCTCCCTCTCACAGAGGCACTTTTCATCTCTTTGGCTTCGGGCGCAGGCAAACGCACACAGGCGAAAATCAGTTAATAACTATGCACATTTTATAATAAATTTTAACAATTTAAGAGTCTGGTACAGCTTTATTATAGTTTTTATTTCACCACACTAGTTCAGTGCGTAATAACCTGCCAGAAACACAGAATTCACTTGACATATGCTCGGAGCGCCAAGATCATGGAATATGCGGAGGAAAACCCTTGGGTCACAGCCAGCTGGGCTCCCCGCCCTCCCTGGGGGCCCGGGAGCGGCCAGCAGCCCTGGGAGCCCTGGGAGCGCCGACGTGGAGGCAAGCTGAGGCCCAGGCCGCGGCCCAGGCCCCCTCCCTCCCGCCCAGGGGCAGGGAAGGGCCAGGAAGTACTAGCTCACAGTCTGACGACAGCATAACTCTGCTGCACTCCTTGGATCTCTCTGGTGGCTGGAAGGTGGCCTGCCTCGTCTTCCCCAGCTGGCGCCTGGCCACCCCTGCCTCATTCAAGCCTGACCTGAGGCCAGTGAGACCAGGCCCGAGGAGCAGCTCCCGGGAGCCGGCTCTAGCTTTCCTCCTTCCTTCCTCCTCCTCCTCTCCTTCCTCCCGCTGCCCCTCCAGCCTCCCCTGCCCTCTCTGCCTCCCTGGCCATGGAGCAGCAGCCTCTGCAGCACCTGGGAAGTGGTTAGAGATGCACATCCTTAGCCACACCTCAGTCCCACTGACTCTGAAATTCTGAGGGTGGGCCCAGGGCATCTGTGTCTTAGCAAACCCTCCAGGTGGCGGAAATGTGAGAAACACTCAGGTTTGACAGATGGAGAGGGAGAGCTCTGGAAATGCCTGTTGACCCTCTGATCAAGCAGAAGGAGCGAGATCAGGGCGTAAGCTCTGCCTCTCCTGTCTCTACCTGGCCAGGAAGACAGGAGGCCTCAGGAGCCTCACGTGAGAACTAGGGGCACAGGCTGGACCTGATGGGTGGCTGAAAACAAAGTCCAGCAGAGACCCAAGCAATGGCCTTCTCTTTAGGGAGAGACCAAGTGGACCACATCCTAGAAACCCCCAATCCCTGTGGAGGGGAGGTGGTTCCTAAGGGCCATCTTAGCTTTAACATGGAGAGCAGTGGGGAGGAAAGGAGTCCATGACCAGAAAAAGTTAAAGACAGGGAAAAACCAAGCTGAGTGTGTGTGTGAGTGCATGTGCACAGTATGAGAACTGGTCCAGGTCTCTGCTTCTTTAATTTTCTTTTCTCTCCCCTTTATCTGTCTCCTCTATCCCTTGACTACCATGATTAAGCCTCTCCTGTTCTACTGGGGAACACACCAAATCCTTCCTTAGATGTGGCAGGCCAAGGAGCTCCTTGGCCTGCCACTATCTCTCTCTGTGCCATGAGGATCAATCTTGGAAGAGCTGCCTCCCCTCAAACCATCACTTCGAAGCTCCAATTCCATCTGTGACCTCCATCATTGCAGGAAACTGTGCAGGCTGCCTCCTACTTTCCAAATCTAAGGGTCATTCCCCGACCCCCATGTTGCTTGATCTCTCTGGCATTTAACACCCTGCCCTCTCTAGGTTTTACCTTCTGACTGTCCCTTTTCAGGCTTCAATGACGCTAAATAACTGCCACCAGGGATCCCTGGGTGGCTCAGCAGTTTGGCACCTGCCTTCAGCCCAGGGCGCGATCCTGGAGTCCCCGGATCGAGTCCCACGTCAGGCTCCCAGCATGGAGCCTGCTTCTCCCTCTGCCTGTGTCTCTGCCTCTGTGTGTATGTGTGTGTGTGTGTGTGTGTATGTGTGTGTCTATTATGAATAAATAAATAAATAAATAAATAAATCTTTTAAATGAATAAATAAATAACTGCCACCTTCACCCTTCGGTAGCCTGAGTTTATAATTTGACAGTTCACTACCTATGCACAGTTTTGTAAATGCTACCCAAAATATGTTATGGAAATAGACAAGGTGTAGTCTACCTAGTTTTTTCAGTGTCCCTTGAATGAAACTCCAGACAAAAATATTCTTTTAGAACTAAGGGCCAGAAAGCTCTCACTTTCCTTGAGGACCTAGCATATGACCTCATAAACAATGAAACCAAAAAGTAGTCCTCAAAATGTTTGAAATAGCAAATCAGTATTGTCGGTCCCGGCAGAGCACTGGCTGGATCCGATGACAATGACGGTAGCAGATTTCGAGTGTGAATAATGCCTTATTTTTTTTTAAATTTTTATTTATTTATGATAGTCATCACAGAGAGAGAGAGAGAGAGAGGCAGAGACACAGGCAGAGGGAGAAGCAGGCTCCATGCACTGGGAGCCCGATGCGGGATTCGATCCCGGGTCTTCAGAATTGCGCCCTGGGCCAAAGGCAGGCACCAAACCACTGCGCCACCCAGGGATCCCGAATAATGCCTTATTTCTTGATCTGGTTGCTGGTTAGGTAAGGCATTCAGGGTGTAAAAGTGTATGGAGCCGTATAATTATGGTATGAGAACTTCTTGGATATATATTATATTTTAGTAAAGTTTTTTTTTTTTAATTTTTTTTTTTTATTTATTTATGATAGTCACAGAGAGAGAGAGGCAGGCGCAGAGACATAGGCAGAGGGAGAAGCAGGCTCCATGCACCGGGAGCCCGATGTGGGATTCGATCCTGGGTCTCCAGGATCGCGGCCTGGGCCAAAGGCAGGCGCCAAACCGCTGCGCCACCCAGGGATCCCTTTTAGTAAAGTTTTTAAAGAATTCTAATTTCCCCTTCCTCACCAGGAAACTCTGACCAGATTAGTTGCTCAATTACATTCATATACAACATTTTGACTTTATGTGCGCATTCTATTCTTTTTCCAATCTTGCTCTTCTACTCTAAATCATATTTTCCTTGGTACAAAATTTGTATCCTTAGTTTATGATTATATAGTATAGATTTCACTCCATGTACACATCCACAATGCTTTATGGAAGTAGATGAAGTACAAAGTCTTTCTAGTAGGATAGAGTCTATTTTTTGTCTGCATGCTGAGCATATAGTAGCTATTCAATTAATGTTGAAAGAGAGAAAGAAAAGTTTATCTGTTAAAAGAGAGAGAGAGAAATCAGGTAGAAGCTGGTGGAGGACTTAAGGTTCAAGAAGGGTTCTTTGTAAGAAGAGAGAGAGCTGAGCAGATCTCCAGGGGGGGTGGGAAGAAGCCAGGAGAAAAGGATGTGTTGACAGTGAAGAGGGTGATCTATGAATCTTGCTCCCAGGAGAGGAAAGGAGATAGAACATAGGAAGGGGGTGAATTGTCTTGAATAGAAGTGGAACCTCTTCTTCAGTATCCTTGATTTGTTTCTCCTCCTCTCTCTGTGCAACTTGTAAATAGTTGTAATGCCTCAAAATTCAGTCCTCTCCATCATAATCTGTCTCCTGATGATTTCATCTGAGATAGTTTGAAATACCATCTGTCCTCCGATGGCTCCCAAGGCTGTATCCGGCCCAGATACAGGACTGTGAACTCAGGACTGCCCACTCAACATCTCTGCTGGGATGCTCAACAGACGCCTCAAAGTTAACAGGAGAAACACCGAACCCCTGATCTTCTCCCAAACCTCCTCCACCCACTGTCATCCCCATGGCAGGCCAACGAAGCTTGAGTCATCCTTGACTCATCTTTCTCTAAAACAACTATCCGATCCATCCACAAATCCCATTGCCTCCATCCTCAAAAAGAGAGAGAGAGAGGAAGTCCAGAATCCTAGCACTTTTCACATCTCCACTGTTACAACCTTGTCCAACACCATCCCCAATCATTGGGATTTTGTATTCTCTTTGCTAGTCTTCCTGCTTCTGCCCCAGCCACCTACCACCTCTTCTCAGCAAGGTAATTAGAAGGATCATTTTTAGAGGTCTCCCCTCAACTCAGAGCCCAGTGCTAACTTCTATCTCCCTCAGAGTAAAAGCCAAAGCTCTTATGACGCCTCCAAGTGTCCACCTTGTTCCAGGGCCACCTTCTCCCTCCCTCCTCCTAGGATTGCATCCACCCAGGCCCTATTGCGATCCCTGCATCCTACCCTCCTTCTCTGCTTTCCCTCTCCCCCTAACATGCTATTTGCAATTTACAATTCACCTTTCTGTCCTCACTTTTCGTCTTCCCCATTGGATGAAAATTACAAGAACCAAGTTTCTGTCTGGGTTGTTCACTGCTGCCTAGAAATATAGTTTGGTGTACGACTAGTGTTCATTAACATTCGTTGAATTTAATTTTCCCAAGTGATTCTCTTGCTTAAAACCCCTCGGTGATTCTTATCTCCCTCAGAGTAAAGTCCTCTTGTTTGTGGGCACCTGAGGCCCTTTGGGATCTGGCCCCCTGCCCACCTCTCCTGCCTCCTCTCTCACATTCTCCAGAACACAGCCCAGGGAAATTACCCATCACCCCCTACAGTGTCTCATTCACTGCTGGCCTCCTCTCCCAAGAACACTCTTCCAAAACCACTTCTTTGGGGACTCATGTTGGGAGTCAGTCAAGTTAGGGTAGGCCCCACCCCTAAGCCCCCACCGTGCACTGTGCTCTTGCCTCTCCTAGCCTGTTCCAGTGTACACTGACACCCTTTGTGTACCATTCTGTTCTGTGCTTGAGAGCAGAGGTGCCTGTCACTCTGAGGTTGGTACCCACAGCCCCTAGTCAAAGAGACCCTCTGTTAGGTGGTGGTGGTAGTGGCATAATTATTATCATTACTATTACTGTTACCTTTGATAACTATTTATTCAATCAATGACTCTCCACAATAGTACTAAGTGTCCACATGCAGCTGGACTGACTGACCAATTGATTGCTGTATTGACTGACTTGTTCTACACACCAGAGTGACAGGGTGAGTGCCTCTTTCCACCCAGAGCTGTTTGCCCCTTGAGCCTCATCTTCAAAGTACGAAGAGGGAGTATAGCATATCACGAGGGAGGCAGAAGTCACCTTGACTTCCCTTTAGCAATCAGAATGGCTTCAAGGACACTTCTGGAGTCCACGGGCACCAGATGCGGTCCTCATATACGAGATATTTTTTTTCATTACAACTCAAATATCCCCACAAAAGGATACATTTTAGTCCAAATTTATTACTGTCACGGGGCTCTTTGATCTGTCTGGCTTAGCTGCATCTCTTAAGTAGGCTGAGTGAGAAGGGACTTCACTTGGTCATTAGAAATCACCTATGGTGAAGCTTGTGTCTGCATACCATCATATATTCATTCAAATGAACCTTTAGGTTGTTTCAGTGCCGCTGGGAGAAGAGTCATGACTCGGGAGGGGTGGTCCCTGCCCTCGGAAAAGGCTCGGCCCCACAGTTAGTAAAGGAGACCCTGGAGTTACTTAAGTGGTTTTATCCTTCGTGTCAAGCTTTTCTTAATTAGAGGCAGATGTCTTCATCAAAAGACAAGAGGGAAGATTTATTTTGTCCTGGCTGCGTACACAGACTTCGGTTAGGTGATTCCGTTTAATCCTGCTGACTCTACTATATCACAGATTGAAGAAACTAAGACCCACTGAAATCACACAGCCAGCCAGGGCCATGCATTGGTAAGTGGTGGCGCTGAGATGCCCGAGCTGATCTGCCGTGCCCCCAAGGCCATGACCTTCCGCTCCACCTTCCTGGTGATGTGAACACCCTCTGAGGCCATTCCAAGAACATCCACTGCACAAAGTTGCCATGTCCAAACAAACTCTGCTGGGACTCATTTACAGCTTTTTGAAAGCCAGCAGCCATCCAGTAAATTAAAACACAACACACACACACACACACACACACACACACACACACACACCGAAGTTGAAAAGAAAAATTGACACAAAGGAACAGCCTATTTATTTACTTATTGTTAATGGGCCCCAACCCGTCCAAGGACACAGTGGTGACGTCTATCCCAGGCCTCTCCCTGCCCTGGGGGGATTTTGTGAAGCCTGGGTTCCCTTGGCTTCCTCTAGGAAGTGGCCCAGGAAGAGTGTTGACTGAAGCAACTGTGCCTGGAGAGGCAGAGGGCCTATGGTGTTCAGGCCCTAAGAGGGCAGAGGGAGGAGAGCAAGAAGAGGTACCTACCCATGGCTGCATGAGGACCTCCCATGTTGGACACTCTGTGAGCTCAGGGCAGTAGCCCTGTCTCAGTGGCCACAGCCCTACCTATGTCCCAGCTCCGGGTGACAGCCTGACCCTCAGTGAAGCCATCCATGCCCCAGCCAAAAGCAAAGCCTGCAAGAGGACACCAAGCCTGCAATGCCACCTCCCCTGGGCCTCTTTTCTTCACCGGGCTTCCATCACCCTGCCTCCACAGTGGGTTTTTGTTTGCAAGAAACGTCTCTCCCTGGGCACCTCCCTTCGAATCTTCAAATTATTACACAGATCCACTGCCGGGCACAGCGATTAGGAATTCCATCAAATGCTTCATTTGGAGGCTTTGAATAGCCTCTCCTAACCAGAGCGTTTCTGCCACGGCTCAGAGTTTTATTGTTCCAAGAATAGGAATCACTCTGCACCCACGTTGTCTGGGAGGCAGGTATCCTGACCTACCCGACAGGTACCCCGAGGAAGTTCCCACCCCCTGCTGGAGGGCTGGGACGGGTTTAGCTACACCCACCATAACTACTGTTCATGTGGATGTTTCAGGACTTGTAGGCCATAACTTTTGGGGAAAATCCTCAGTCCCAGGAGCTGTGTTTTGGCGCAGATCCCCCTCAAGACTTGAGAAGTGACACTAATCATCCAGCGTGTTTTAAAGTCCCTGGGAAAAAAATCAATAAAAGTGCTTTTCCCCCTCCTGAGCTACTTTCCCCGTGTGGGGGCAGGTGGAAGCCCCTGGCAGCCCCCCAACACAGGCGGACGGGGCTCCGGGCTCCTCGGGACTCTAACTCAGGACAGTGAAAATGGCTCCCTCTGCTTGGGCCTGGCTTTCAGGGACATCTGTGAAGTGGTGTCAAGCTGATTGAAAGGAAACCTCTCCTTCGGGTATGACTCAAGAACATTTCACCCAGAAGGAAGATGTGGGGGCGAAAACAAATCAATGAAGGATTTGCAGATAGATGTTCTTTGGGCCCGAGTACAATTTACAAAATGCAATGTAAAGAAGATAAATCTCCTCCCCCTCTCTGCCAGCCCCGAGCAGGTTCCTGAATAAAAACAACTCTGCAACAGAACCTTAGGCTCAGCTAGAAGTGAGTTTCCTCAAAAGGCACAGGGCTAGAGATTAGGAATTCCTCAAATCCTACAAGCGGCATTGCATTCCCGTCTAGCCGCCTAGCCTGGGGAGGTAGGGGGGCAGGGGGAGGGCGGGGGGGGGGGGGGCGGGGGGGGGACAGGTGCCAGCGCCGCTCTCCTGCCGGGACGGTTTGTGGAAAGTTGGATGCACCGAGTTCTCCAATAACAACACAGGGCAGCAGCCGCACGGCCCCTCCAGGCCACCCGGGCGGCAGGTCACTGATTTAAGAGGCGAGTGAACCCAGGCTTATGCCCTTTTAATGACACCCTGCGGGAGGGGACCCAGCAAGGAGGAAATGGTGCTGCAAGAGCCCGGGCTCCAAGAATCATGTTCCCCGGCTCCCCCGGCTCCCCCGGCTCCTCCGAACCACGTTGGCAGCCTGGTGAAGCCAGGGCCAAAACAAACACGCTGGGAGCTACCTCCGGACCGCCCCCCTCACCCCCTCCCCGTCCTCCAAACCCTATGAAAACTTGATTTGTCTCAACTAAACACAAGCTGGGAAATTGGAGAGGAGGCAGAGGGGAAGAGGGGAAGACAGGGGGCCAGGCAGTGTCCATGCAGTCAGTGGTATCATTGATCTAGAGCCACACAAGCCCCAGAGTGCCATCGACAAGGATCATACCTCCTGCTGGTCTCGGGGGAAATTCTCCAAGATCCATGGCTGGGAGTTTAGGAGAATCTCTAAGCCACCGGGAAGGAGCAGAGCACTGCAGCTCCTCCGAATGATGGACCAGGGCGAGCTTTAATTAACAGGGTCTGATGCCTCTTCTTTTTTGGTAACTGAGCAGATTTAAAGGGCTAGAGTCCCAATTTGGAGGGTGCCGGTGGTGCTCTTCCCGCTGCGGCTGCTGCCGCTCCAGCCACTGCTCCGGCTGCTGGGAGGCTTCCTGCGGACCTGTCCTTCCAGCGAGGGACCAGCCGAGGGTGGGAAGGCGCGGCTCCTGCCCCGGGGGCTCGGGCTGCGGTTTGAGATCAAAACCGCAGGGCTGTGGACCTGGGCGCAGCCCGCCTGATAGAGCGCCAACATCTCAGGTGCCGCCTCCCGGACCAGGGAGGAGGGTTGGGGTCCCTGGGTGCAGGTGGCACCACGGCCGCCCTCCCCAGACATGGAGCTGGGCGGACAGCACCTGGAGAAACACACACGCGTGCGTCTGCTCATGTACACACATGCCTGCCCATGCACACGCACAGCTGCCCATGCGCACATGCCTGCGCACGTACATGCATACCTGACCGTGCACACACATGGCCCCCCTTCTAGACATCCAGATGCAGAGGCGCAGGGCCTGTGGCCAGCCAGATGTCTTACCCATACACCAAGAGAAATAGTTGTGACTATTTCTCCAGAGCACGACCAGGAGGGGAGACCAGGATAAGGTGGTGGAGGTAGGAGGGCAAGAGCAAACCCATGTGCAGAGTTGCCTGGCTCCCTGGCTGCCTTTCCTAGAGCAGGGCTTGAGTCAGGGACAGTTTCAATTCAAGACGGTCACCCCCAGGGAGCCTCTGTCCCCACAGCCTCTTTCTACTTGCTCCTGCCAGTCCAACTGTGAAGCCTTGGCTTGACTAGGACCTCAGCGTCTCATGCCCATCCTGGTCTGTCATATGTGTGACATTCATACACTTGACTTTCCGGTGATGCCTCTTTAGCCAATACAGTAGTACCTTATGTGCTATTTTATATTTTAGTGCCACTTTCTCC
The DNA here is from genome assembly GCF_905146905.1 of Nyctereutes procyonoides. Lineage (NCBI taxonomy): Eukaryota > Metazoa > Chordata > Mammalia > Carnivora > Canidae > Nyctereutes > Nyctereutes procyonoides. The sequence goes on from NW_026575126.1 coordinate 76,753,078, forward strand.
TAGTAGGCATACAAATAAATCCGGCCAATGAGGCTCACCAGTCTCAGTGTTCTGCCTCAGAGTGTGAGTGCCGACGGGCATCCCAGGGGGCACCGGGCTTTAGAAAGGGGGTGAACCTCAGATCCCTTCCACCTCTGCTCTGAGCACATGGGTGACCCCTTCCCCTCCTGGGCCTGGATTTTCTCATTTGTAAAACGTCAGTGTCGAACTAAGCCAGCAACGCTCTTAACAGAGAGGGGGACACAGGCACTTTTAGAACACATATTCCATTAACCGAACACCGAGCTTGACCACATCTTGGCTGACGGGGACAGCACACTGCAGAGGGCATGTGCTAAAAAATCTTGAGAAACACTGTGCAGAATCATCTCCAAGGGCCTCGGCGTCAGTGAGAGATGGAGCGGGTTGGATCCTCTCTCCCAGATCACAGGCGCTGCTCTGAGGATAGAGCCTGCACGCAGCCTGCTCAGGCTGGCAAAGGTCAGAAAGAGGTGCCACTGTCTATTCCAGCCGAGCCTTGGGCAAAATCACTGAACAGTACAGTCTCTCTCCGCAAAAATCTCTCTGTGCCCACTTTACCCCTACCCTGGCCTTTCCTCTCACCCTGAGGTGCCCAGAGTCCTCAGGCCCACCGGCAATAAAACCCTTGTCAGCAAAGACTCTGCTATCACCCATCCAGACATCTGTCCAATGTGATTTCTGGTCCTCCGTCTTCCTGGGAGACTTGCATACGGCATCTTCTCTTGCCTTTTAAAGACACTGGGCAAGGGGACAGGTCAGATCAGGGCTGGGGGTGGAGGTGGGAGATGTGCGTCTGGCACCAACAGTGTTCCCACAGCCTCACCACCCCAGAGCCCCCTGGCACCTCATGGGTGTCCCCAAGGAGGTGGCCTCTGGGCCGGTGGAGGCTGGCACAGTGGACCACTTGACAAGGAAATGTCTGAAGGTGAATGGGGGATTCCAAGGTCTATTCATTCCAGCCAGAAATTCCTCACATCCTTGGGGTCTCTTTTCTGGTTTTCAGTAATAAAATCAAGCCCCCAGTTTTCAGACTGACAACAAAGAGAATGTTCGCGTAGGGGGAGGGGCTGACGGGCAGGGAGGGGCAGCGGCCTCAACACCCCTTGGCTCGGAGTTGTCTTAGAGTACTCACCCCACATCACCACCATGATGGCCTCACAGGACTCCAGGCCCCAAATGCCACAGTTCAAATCTTCCCTCAGCGCTCTCCACAGCTCCTCAGAACAAAGAGCTGAGAACCTGGAGATTTAACAGAAAGCTAAGTCCCCTGGCAGACATGATGGCTTCCTCAGCTCTGTGGGGAGGCCCCCAGCTGAGGAGGAGAGGACAGGTCATCGGCAGCATCCACCACCAGGAAGTGCCCTCAAGATGATCCTGACCTCTCCAAGTCCAACTGAAGAGACTACGACTCAGAGAGAAGCAGAAGCTCCCTCCTATCTAAGCTCTGCCATTAGCATCCCTCTGGCCCAAATGATGACCTGCCTCTTCTCCAGTGACTGACAGATGGGAATGCCCACACTCGTCATGCCTACTGCAGGAGCTTGACTTTAGCAGACCTCTGCAAGATAAGCTTATCAGAATAGGACCAGGAGGCCCAATCCCTGTATGAGGTAGGAATAACTTTGTGGAGCCTCGAAACTGGCCTGTCTGCAGATCTGCTTCTGTGAATCTGGCTGTTCCCTGCAGCCACTCAGCTTTGGCCACCCATGGACCCTCTGTGATGCTGGTGCTGAGTGCTCCAGACCACTCTAGCCAGGCAACCCCTACTCACTGGCTTTCTTGTTGGCTCAAAGAAGGACTCCAGGAAGATGGGGAGGCCAGGGAAGAGAAAACCACAGAGAGATGATCCCTATCCCCACTTCCCTTCGGAATGGCTAAGACCAGCCTTGCCCACCTCAGAGGGGTGCCAGTAGCCATGTCGCTCAATGGTCAGACCACCAGCTGTGCCACACCACCCCCACCCTGGGTCTCCTCGGCCATGGCAGTCCTGTTGGGTTGATGCCTCCCTCAGGGGTCTGAGCACCAGCCACCTCGGGGCTCTTCTAGTCCAGTGAGACCACCTTTCTCTCTCATTCCCTCAGTCCCAGGGATGGTAGCTATTTTTTTCAATTACTAATTCTTGGGGTGATTTCAGCTTTCCAATTCCTGTGCAACTAGTCCTGTGTATTGAATGCCATCTGTTTGAAACGTCTAGTGTGGTTTTGTTTTCCTTGCTGGACAAGAATTTTCCTTGGAGATCTCCAATTTGAGCATTCTGATAGTCATGAGCAAGTCATAATCTGAACATCCTAGCCCTTATGATGCATTTGAGAATATAAATGTTAACATTCATGAATTGAAAGAAATTACAAGAAAGAGTAAAATATTAAGACCCCTCTGCAGGTTGGAGCCCATTGGCACATCCTTATATTACATATTTGTCACTTATGACACCAAATCTTTGCATATCAGAAAGAAAAAATATTCCTGGTCTAATTTTAGATCTACTGAAGTCAAAGCAAAAGAATCTTAAGGCCAACTTGGGAAGTCAACAGCGAGAAAACGGAATTGAACACCAGCCCAGCAGGGAAGGACTCTGGGTAATTCACACATTCTATTCCACTTATTATTTAGCTGTGTTAGGTGTGTTAGGTAAATGGTAGTATGTTTTGCTAATATTTTGGAACTTGGACAGTGTGGACTTTTAGGGAATTGAAGGATCTTAATTCATCTCTCATTTCATCCTCTTGGGGGTCTGTGAACAGCCCACTGAGAACAAAAGAGCCCTAGGCAGAGCTCGGACAAGGTGTCCTAGTTCGGACCAAGGGAGGATCTGGTGTCTTCTCCTCCACACTGAACACATGATGATGAGGCCTGAGAGCAAATCTTGGTGGCAGAAAGAAGCAGCCCCGAGGGGCTAGCAAGGCCTGCTCTAAGCAACGTCCTATCCAGGCAGGCTGTCTGCAAAAAAGACAAGAAAAGCAACAGAGTGACCATGTGTGGCATGGACTTTCTGAGCACAGGGACCAGAACTGCTCACTAATGCAGTTCCCAGGCTCAGACCAGTGATTACTAAGCCTTCTTCCTTTGGGAAGTCTCTCATAAGAGTAATAAAGGCAAAAAGGCAAAAATCACAGACAGCAAAATTATCCCCTCTTCTACAGGGGACAGGGATAAGAGTGTGAGGCAAGGGAGCAAATGCCTTTGCATTCCCTGACATCATCTCTACCTCTTTCCACTCTTCCAGGATCCACGTCAAGTCCGATCCAGTGTGAACTAGCCTAGAGATCTGGCCATTCACAAACCATCCCCCTCTCTGTCCCACTGCCACTGGCTTCATGGAAGCCATTTGCTCTCTCATCTGGTCTCCTACAAGATGTATCTAAATGAATGCCCCCACCTCCACCTATCCATAAATAGTGTCTAGTGTCCTGCTAGGTTTCAGAGATAAAGCCCAGCCCTCAGGGAGCTTAAGAGGTTGCAGAAAGCCAAATATCAAACAATTGTAAAGGAGAATGAGGGCAAATAAGAAGACATGCACAGTGCTACCACCAGTTGTCATCAAAGGACTAACTTACTCTGGGGAATTGGAGAAGGTTCCCGAGGCTGGTGGTGAAACTAGGACCTGGAAACTAAGTAGGTATTGATGATGTGATGAGGGAGAGATTGTTCCCCTGGGCACCAGGCAAGGCCAGGGAATGGAAGAAAACCAGTTCAGTGTTACTCATGAAGTAAGACTGGTTCATGGTCAGATGGAGAGGTAAGCAGGAGGCACTCATGAGGCTTGGGACTTCATGGTCAGGGAGACAGGAAGCTCCCACAGGGCTAGGCTGGATTGTGACATAGTGAGGGAGGCACCTTTATAAAAGATTCTTCGTCAATATGGGATATCTAAGGAATCTGTTCTCTAACACAAGTGAGCAATGAAGGAAAGTTGAACAAGGGTTTACAATAGGAGCACAATGGAATCAAGCTTACTACGAAACAGTTGTTCCCCATGGTGCTTGGGATAAAATCAAACTCCTTAATCTACCTAAAATGTCCTTAGTAGGGGCACCTGGGTGGCTCAGTCGTGTGAGCATCTGACTCTTTCCGCTTAGGTCATGATCTCAGGGTGATAAGATCGAGCCCCATGTCAGGCTTTGCACTCAGTGGGGAGTCTGCTTGAGATTTTCTCTCTCTCTCCCTCTCACTCTCAACAAATAAATAAATTTAAAAATTAAAAGTCCTTTATAAGCTGCTGGCCTCAATGTACCTTTTGTTGTCTCCTTCCAGATCCCCTTCTAATTCCTGTCAGCTACAGACACATAAAAGCACTTGCAACTCCCATAAGAGGCCATCTTTACACGTCTCTGGGCCTTGGCACATGCTGTTCCTTCAGCTTCGAATGTCCTCCCTTGCTGCTTTAGTGAACAGGTATTCTTTGCCCTCACATCCTTAGTGCCTGGTACAGAGTGCTCCCACAACAAATTCTGGTTCAATGCTATATGTTGGCAAATTGAAATTCTATATGTTGGCAAATTGAACTCCAATAAAAAAAAATTCTGGTTCAAATGAACTGGAGGATATACTTCCACATTAACAAGCTAAGTGAGCTTAACTCCTTGGTGAAAAATGCAAAATGTGTAAAACTCACACCTGCGAAGTTCCAATAAAAATGTCAACGGTTGGGGCATCTGGTAAGCATCTGACCTATTATCAAGGGAAAGTCTGAGCAATAAGTAAATAGTTGTCTTATTTGTTAGAAAAATACACGTTTTTAAATTTTCTTATTTTTCTCACATTAGTCAAATTGTCTAGAGTTGTCTCATTGTGACCCTGCCCACAGAATCAGGCTACATAACCCAAATGCAAGAACAAAAGGTTTCCTGGAGGCAACCACTTCTCTAGTCTTGCCCACAACCTGTTAAATCATAGGAAAGACATAGGTCCCAATTTGAACAAAAGGTATTCATTTCCATGAATATAGAATATATGTGCACAGAGATTTGGAGTTACCGCTTACAAAAGCATCAAAGTCACAGCACAGTTTTACAGATAAAAAAGATGTCTACCCCATTCCGAGGGTGTTAAGGTAGAAATGAAAATCCCCACACCTACTGCCTCATGAGATTTTTGTGAACACATGGGCTCAACTGCATAAGTGTAAGGTGTCGGTAGAGGTCTCCCCCCAAGACCAGATGAAACTTCTTGATCAGCTCTTAGGCCCTGTCCTCTGGCAGCCCCCATAGTAACATTGACCTGGCTGGTGTGGATTCAGTTCAGGTGTTGCTCCACGCCCCTCTCCGCCCTGATGGCAGGGCACAGAGCTTTGCCTCCCTGAATCACCCATGAGTCTGGGTTTTGCTCCATAGCCCTAAAGTTCAAGTCTTCAGAGGGTTCGCAAATAGCAAAAATGGCTAGAACAAACAGGTGCTCCCTGATTCATTCTCTCCAACCATCTCAGATTCCATTCTCCCCAGTTCTTCTTGCCTTTCTCCTCCCTTCTCTCTATTCCACTTCCTAGGCTGAGAGGTTGGCACTCCTGTGCCACGGAATACCTTAGGAGAGAGCCTGACGGATTCAAAGCAAGAACTGGACTAAAGGATAAGTGTCATTAGTGAGATCTGTTCCCAGGGCCCAGGGAGCTCTGGGCCATAGGAGACCCCTCTAAGTCCTGACACAGAGGTGCAGCTGGGATAGACATTGGGTCCTCCAGCTACTCACTGGCTAATGCAGCAGCCTGGGGAAGCAGGGAGCCATCCCTGGGTGAATTTCCTGGAGGTAACAAGCAGCCCACAAACAGCTTGATGGATAGCCTTGCTCCATTCACCTGACCTTGGGTACCAGCACAGCTGGCCGTGCCATCTGAGCCTCTGGGAGTACAGCAGCCCCAGCAGGGTGCTCTGGATAATACATTTTGTGAGCGGCAGTGTCATTTCCTTACTGTCACTTGTCAAGGCCATCTAGTGACACTCAAAGGCCCAACTTCCTCTCCTTATCTAATACCCAAGGGAGATGCCAAACTCAACAATAAAAACCATTGGCTTATATGAAAACAAACCAGTCAGACAGGCCTGTATATACAGGCCTAAGCTGAGGCCAGAAGAAGCAAAGCCGAGTGATGTCCACAGTCCCAGTGTTCTAGTTCCAAACACAGAAAACCTACTGTGGAGAGAAGGCTACAAACAGTGGGGTTTGGACAAAGGGCAGCCTTGTCAGGGGTGTGTGAACAGCCACCAGCCAGCCCTGCAACCAGGGTCCTTTCTGGCCAAGAACTGGGAGTCTTGCAAGGAGGCTTGAGCAGGAAATGAAATGGGAGCTGCCAGGATGCCCAAAGCACCCACTCCCTTCGCCCAACCAAAAGATCCTACATGGTTCACTCCATCCAGGCCAATTATAGTCCACAATGAGGTTGGACTGGATTTATGTTTTCCCTGGCTAGTGTCCTTGTTAATTTCCATGCAACTTCTACACGATTAATACATGCTCATCATTGAAAGAAAGCACAGAGAGGTCGTTTCCCCAAATGGTGTCACCTAGGGGTCACCGCCGTTTTATTTCCATTCATTGCCAAAAAGATCCTGGCAAAAACTTCCCTCCCACCACCTGCATCTTTATACACTAAGGTGACTGGGCTCTGAGCCTCTCCTGGAGGACCCCGCTAGGGCAGAGGCTGGGGTACAGGGGTTCAACTTGGGCAGGTTGTCCTTACAGGCCAAGACCAAACCCCCTCATTTCCTTCTCAGGTTAGAGAACTTGCACGTTTTAAAAGGTAAAGACCATCATGGAGCCAATCACCATCTCTTCCAGGGACTTGGAAAGCTCCAAGAATCCAAGGACAGCTCAGAAAGAGGGGAGGAAGATCACCACAACCCTAAAGGAAAAACATGGAGGCATTTGTGATGGCGGAATTGGAATTGGTTGAGAGTAGGACAGATTTCATCTCTTACTGGGTCCCTCTCTAGCTACTGGTTACAGCTTACTGGTCCCCCAGCTCCCACCATCTCATCATAGCTTGTGCAGATGGAGTAAATGTTCATATGGTCTCCCTTCCACCCTGAAGGGTAGGGAAGGGTGAGACACTGGAAGTGTGAATAACCCAAAGTACAGAAAACCAATGATGTGAAGTTCTGTTGGGTTTTCCTATAGCCAGAGGTAAGTAAGTATCTCTTTATTGGTCCTGTATATAGCTGGATTCAGAAGCACAGCTAAAAGCCAGGGCTAGGTAGGACTAATACTACTTTACAAAAAAAGAAAATCAGTTCCTATTTTGTATATTATCATCCCCCGGCCCACCTGGACCACAGCCTCCTCAGTAATAATAATAACATGAGAAGGAAGAGAGGGCAGAGGGAGAGGAGGAGGTGCGTAGAATTCTTTCCTTGAATTCATATTGCAATGGTGGCCAAGCAGCAATCTTAGGCATATCCACCTGAAGGGCACCGCACTGCTAGCTCACTCATTCATGCTAATCCGCATATTCCTAGCTTTTCCCTCTCACCCTCTGTTTCATGTGGCCAACCTCCGCAGCTAAACTTCTCTTAGCATTTCTAAGCCCATCTGAGATTATTCATTGAACAAACCCATTCAAGACTCTCTCATTGAAACTGCCCCAGGTAACAGTGTAGCCTGAACAATGCCAGCTTTGGGAAGTAAACCACTCAAGTAAATTTAGAGCAATATCTCCAGCTCCCTTTTTCAGCCACAGGAAGAATAGGCACTGCTAGGTTGGCTTATGAATCCCCTTGGATTCCTAAATTTTAGTTCTTGAAATAGATGCCATCACATAGCAAAGGCTAAAGACGGAAACCACCAGTGTCCTACATCCCAAACTGGAACCCATCCTTGAAAATCTTCTGGACAGAAACCAGGAGTGGTACCACATATGTCAACCCCTAAGGCTTTCTGAGAACTCCCAGTGCTTCTTGATGTCTCCATATCTGCCCAGGCACCCAGGAGAATATCCATAGGTACTCTCAGTCCGGCTAGTGCTTCAGAGTCCAAGCTACTAAACTCAAATATCCTGGACCACAGAGAGGATCTCAGATGCCTCTCTCTGGTCTTCCCATAGCTTGAGAAAGAAGAGAGAATTTGAGGAATCAGGGTGCTGATGGACATGCTCCTGGGTAACTTTCATTTGGTCTTTGTGGCTGAAATCAGACATCACCTCACCCAGGAAGTCTTCTGTCATACACAAGGTTAGGCTCCCATCCTCTGTGCCCTCAAAGCAGCATACACTTCCCACCCAGACTTACACTCTAAGTTCCCAGACACCTCTCTGCTCCCCCAAACACACTGGACTATGTGCTTTTGAGCCTGGGGGCTATGTCTTACTGGTCCCTCTGCAAGGCTATTGCAGTGACCTCCTGCATTTGTTAGTGTCCTGAACACCCCTAACCCCAAATTTGAGTTTTAAGACCTGGCTTGTGCCTATTTATACCAAGATTTAACATATTCCACTCACCCTCACCCCTAATTACTGCAGCTAGGGGAAATGAGAAGTGGGAATTGAAAACAGATCTCTCCAAGGCCAAACCAATAGAAGAGGGTTTTGTAGTGTCACAGTCAAGGTCGAGAAAGAGACAGACACTCTTCCAGCATAATAAAGTCCAAAAATTATGCTAGCAGTAAGACATGAATCTTGTATGTAGATCATTGAGGTCTGTGGGCAGGAGATTAACACTTGCAGTATAAGTGATTTGTTGTTTAAAGTAGTTTGGGAAGATCATAGAGGAAAAGAAGAAAAAAAAAAAAAAGCAAGCTTCCTACCCAGAGAAGGGTCCCCTCCCTTCTCTCCTGTGACTTCTAGGCTCCAAGCCTCTCCCTCATTCTGAGCATCCGCAAAATGAATGGAGACTTTAATATAATGAGGAGCTGGGACACCCCAACCAAGGGAATATCCCAGCCTAGGAAAGGAAGAAACCAAAATGAAGCAGAATGAACATAAAAAACAGGTCTGAGTGAGAGATCTGGTCAACCGGGGAGACCTCCATGTGGGGGCCAACACCCTGAAGGTCTGGGCAGGGAGGGCCTGTTCTTGGTATGATGCAGGAGTTTGAGCTAATTAGTTTAAAGCCACAATGCCCACACCCTTCAACCCATTACCATTCTAGTTCTGTATAGTTTAGATTCTATCACAAGGAACTGGATTGAAGAACACACTGAACTTTCCTTGAGGTCATATGTGTGTTGTACATGTGTGTGCAGATGTGAACAGGCACTTGCCTGGCAAAGTAAAAGAAAATATTATCCCTCCTTCCCCAGGTCAACAGCAGGCACCTAGGATACCTCTAGGGTCATTGACAGGAAGGTAAGGGGACATCTGGAGGAGGGCACTCAGCCACAAGGGAGTCCACAGTCTAATATGTGGGGTAACTGAGAGGTCATTAGGCATCTACAATATAGTATAGAAAGTGCTACATAGAAGTGCCAAGATGCTTTGAGGACATAGAGAAAGGGCACCTTAGGGCTTAGGAAGGCTTTCTGGAGAAGGTGGTATCTATGTTGAGCTCTGAAGATCAAGTAGAAGTTAAACAGAAGCATGTCCCTAAAATACCCACCCCACCCCCACACTTGGAGAACAGCTGCAAGCCTTCCTGTGGGTCTAAAATAAGGAGACCAGTGTGGAGTCACACACATCTTGGATGTGTCAGAGGCTGTTTATTCCCCTTTTGTGTCCCTACCCCTCACAGACCTTCTCGCTTACCTATGTCCCTGGAGGCGGTCTCAAATCCTTTCCCTGGAGCTGCCAAAGTGGTCCCAAAGCTGTTAGCTGGGATGAGAAGATGGATTTGCAGTGTCCACACAGCCGGGGAGCCTCACCCCAGAGCCAGCCCAGCCTGGCCCCTTGGAGCCCACTGAAGTCGCGCCAGACACTGGCTAGGCTGCCTCCCCAGACTGCAAGAGGGAGAAGTGTGCTGTGAGCATCCTGGAGCCCAGCCAGGCCTCTCTGGCGAGGCAGGCAGGTGGAGGAGGAGCTGGAGAGAGCCTTGTAAAAACTCCAGAGGATCAAATTAACTCCCAAGGAGCTGTAGAAGCAGCAGGCCGACTGCCACCTCTAGGTCCACTGCAGAGCCACACCAAGGCTGGTAGGGGTACATGCCCCCCTTATAGTCCTCTGGATATGGCCCTATTTAACTTCATCTTGCTGCTTAAATTTGAGCTCTGACCCCTACCCAGCAACATACTCTGGCTGGAATTCTTTGCTATGAAACTGTTGTTTTGCTTTAGGCTTTTTTAAAAATGTAATTTTTATTGAGGTGAAAGTCACAAAACATAAAACTAATCATTTTAAAGTGAACAATTCAATGGCATTTAATACATACAGGTGCAATCATCACCTCTATCTGGTTGCAAAATACTTTCATTGCCATAAAAGAAAACCCTATACCTATTCCATCCCCCCTCTACCCCCAGCACCTGACAACCACAATTTGTGCTTTATATCTATGGATTTATCTATTCTGGATATTTCATTTAAATGTTATCATACAGTATGTGACATTTTGTGTCTGGTCTCTCTCTTACCATAATGTTTTCTAGGTTCATTCACATTGTTGCATGTATTAGACTTCATTCCTTTTTATGATCAAATAATATTCCATTGTATATATACACCACGATTTATTTATCCCCCGTTGATGCACATTTGAGCTGTATCTACCTTTTGGCTCTGGTAAACAGTGCTGCTGTAAATGTTTGTTTTCAATAGTTTAGGATATGGATCTAAGAGTGGAATTGCTGGGTCATGTGGCAATCATATGTTTAACTTAAACACATGTTTATCATGTTTTTCACAGCGGTCGAACCATTTTACATTCCTACTAGCAATTTATAGAGTTCCAATCCTGCCCATTCTCTCCAAAACATCTTTTTTTTTCCTTAATAGCCATTTTTACAGTTGTGAAATGCTATCTCATTGGGCTTTTGACTTGCATTTCTTTAATGACTAATGATGTTGAGCATCTTTTCATGTATGTTGGCCATTTATTTATCTTCTTTGGAGAAATGTCTATTTGGATCTTTTGCCCATTTTTTTTGCCTCTTTTGCCCATTTTTAAATTAGGTTGTCATCTTGTTGAACTGTAAGAATTCTTTATATATTCTAGATATAAAACCCTGATCAGATATATGATTTGCAAAGACTTTCTCCCATTCTGTAGATTGTCTTTTCATTTACTTAATAATGCTCTTTTTTTGAGGATGCAGAGCACATTTTTAAATTAAGTCTTTTATCTATTCCAGGATAGTTAACATACAGTATTATACTAGTTTCAGGGATGCAGTTCTATACATCACCCAGTGCTCATCAAGATCAGAGTACTCTCTAATCCCCATCACCTTTTTCATCCTTTACCTCCATCCTCCTCCCCTCTGGTTACCATCAGTTTTTTCTATATGGTTAAGATTTTATTTCTTGTTTAGGTTCCTCTTTCTCTCTCTTATTTTTTCCCCTTTACTCATTTGTTTCTTCAATTCTACATGTGGAAATCGTATGGTATTTTTCTTTCTCTGACTTATTTCACTTAGCAATATACTCTGTAGCCTCACCTATGTTGCAAGTCGCAAGATTTCATTATTTTTATGGCTTAATAATGCTCTTAATGTAAAAAAGTTTTAAATTTTGATGAAGCACAATTTATCTATGCTTTTCTTTTGTTGCTTGTGCTTTTTATGTCACATCTAAAAATTCATTGCCAAATCTGAGATCATAGATATTTGCCCCTATGTTTTCTTCTTTGAGTCTTGTTGTTTTAATTCTTTTTTTAAAAGATGTATTTATTTATTTGAGAGAGAGAGAGAGAGCACAATGAGGAAGAGGAGAAGGAGAAAGAGTCTTAAGCAGACTCCATGCTGAGTGAGAAGTCCAACATGGGGCTCAGTCTCATGTCTGAGATCATGACCTGAGCTGAAACCAAGAGTCAGACACTTAACTGACTGCACCATCCAAGTGCCCCTGGTTTTAGTTCTTATATTCAAGTCTTTGATCCATTTTGAGTTAGTTTTTCTGTATGGTGTCAGGCAGAGGTCCAGCTTCATTATTTTTCAAGTAAATTTCCAGTTTTCCCAGCACCATTTGTTAAAAAGACTATTTTTCTCCATTGAATGATCTTGACATCTTTTCCAAAATACATTGGCCATAAATGTATGAATTTATTTCTGGATCCTCAATTCTATTCCATTGCTATAGCTCTCTATCCTGTGCCAAAACCACACTGTTTTGATTGCTATAGCTTTATAATAAGCTATAAAAACTTTCTCCTTAATCTTGTCTGAGCTCAGTAAAGAGGAGGTGACATGAATCAGTATCCCTTTTCCTAACTGGATACCTCATAAGCAACACCTTACTCTCAAATATCCTTTGAAGCTGTGGATCATGGCTCTAATTCTGAAGTCAGGGTGAAAGTAGAGAGAGAAAAGAGGGAGAGCCATGAGAAACGGTGTAAAAAACTTTCCCCTTCAGTGGGAGGATGGGAAAAACGGGTGAAGGGGAGTGGGAGGCACAGGCTTTCAAATATGGAATGAATAATTCACAGGCATGAAAGGTACAACATAGGGAATATACTCAATGATATTGTAATAGCGTTACATCATCACAGATGATAGCTACACCTGTGGTAAACATCGTATATCGTATAGACTTGTTAAATCACTGTGCTGTACACTGGAAATTAATGTAATATTGTATGTCAAGTATACTTCAATGAATAAATAGACAAACAAATAAAATCCCCCCTTTAGTTCCTCATAAAAAGGAGGAACATAATGTAGTGAAAAGAATAAGGTCATGAGTGGGTCTCAAGCCCAACTCTGAAGTATTAGTTATGTAGTGTTGGGCAATTTATCCTTTCTGGGCCTTCGTTTTCTCATGTGGAAAATAGGCTGTTATGAGAACTGCATATGTACCATAATGCACATAAAGCATTTGGCCCAGAAATTCTGCTCAGTAAATAGCACAACATGAATTGGGAAATGACTGTGGAAACATGGCATATCCTGACTACTGCAGGATCTGATTTTATATACCTACTCTGGAAGCGTGTGCAATGAGGATAGATTTTTTATTTATTATTATTTTTTTATTATTTATTCATGAGAGACACACAGAGAGAGGCAGAGACACAGGCAGAGGGAGTAGCAGGCTCCCTGCAGAGAGCCTGATGCAGGACTTGATCCCAGGACCCCAGGATCACGCCCTGAGCCAAAGGCAGACACTCAACCACTGAGCTACCCACGTGCCCCAAGACATTAGTTTTTTAAATGTCCTTACTTCCTTTTTGTAAATGAGCCTCTTGATTAATTTGTAAAAAGTGTTATGTGAGATTCCATAATAGTGAGTAAATCTTTCTGTAAGTCCGCAAATAATGTTACCAGAAGCTTAGTGAGCAGAGAAGGCAAATTCATATCCAGAGTGAGGATATTTCATTGATAAACCACTCCCTGTTCTCTCCCTGATGAAAGGGATCCAATATCATTAATCATCCTATATTTTGATTAAAGAAACATGCAAGACAGAGCTTAAAGGGTTAATCCTCCTCAGAATTTCCTTTGTATGAAACATCTCTAGATGTTCAGATAAATCCCTAAGTAGAGATAGATGTGTCTAATTGGACTTTCCTTTGGAGAGGGAGCCCATTAAGAGCCTGGAAACCTTCAGGACTGCAGGGTGACTGGTTTGAGCCAAGTGCTACAGAGGGACCCCAAGCAATCAGCAGGTGCTTATCCCCTAGCCTCCCCAAGGTAAATTGCCCCCTCATCACTGGGCTAGGCCTGTACTTTTTATGAAGGTTGAGTGGCTCTGCATCACCTTTGCCAAAGTGGAGCCCATATGATCCCCTGGCCTCTGTAGGTCACTTGTTTCCAAACTGTAGTTTGTCCAGGGAGTATGTGACTAGCAAAGTCTCAGTCCCCTGCCTGCCTCCAGCTGTGAGCATGTCCAAGGAAACTTGTTCCCAAGCTTTATGTTGGGCAGGCACTGACACATCATGTGGGGAATTCTCCCAACACAAGCTGAGTGGTCAAAATGCTGGGTGTTAACAAGAATGACAGTGTCTACCACTTGGGATGTCAAAATGAGATCCTATTTAGTCTTGGTAAACAGAATACTGTTATTCTCCCAATCCTACCACAGTGAAGGCAAGAGAAATGAGCCAATAGAAAGACAAAACATGACATGACAGTGCTGCCTTCGCTGGCCCTATCAACCATAGTCACAGAAGCCTTCCCACCTGCCACCCGAGCCTGGCATTTACTAGGCTCTCCATCCTTGTTGAATGGATGAATGGATAAATGAGACAATGTAGGCAAATCTCATTCATTTTATTCATCTCAGGTACAATATCTGGAATAATTGGAATTAAGCCCCAGGACCCCACATGCTGCTAAACTGCAGTCTTCCTACTCTTACCTGCCCCCAACACATTGGTCAGATCTGAAAGATGGACTTTTTGCCTTCTTTCCAGTTTTTCATTGGAATATAGGCCCCTGTATCCTGAAAACCCTCAATAACCCTCCCAAAAAGGGGCAGGACCTGCTGCCTATATCCCTGAATGTTGGCCAGCTGTTGGCTCAAGTCCGACCTTCAGCAGATTTACATCTGGCAACATACGGGGAGAGATGCTGCTAATGGTCTGACTTTGGTCTTACTTGCTACAGGGAACTCTCCCATCTGTCCCATCTGCTGGGCCATGGTCCATACTGGCCCCAAGCAAACTCATGCACCTATGTTTAGCTGAATGAGCCCACTGACCAAAGCTGCCAAGCTCCTCAGATACCCACATGACTGGCAATACTCCCTACTAATCTTTAATTTTTCCCACTATTTAAAGGTACTCCTTAGTCTCCTTTCAGCTTAGTATCCCAAGGCTAAAACTGAAAAAATGATTCCAGGCTTTCCAGTTTTATCACTGGAAAAAGATTTTTGGCTCCATCATAGAGATTTTTGGCTGAAACACTGGGGTCAAATGTTAATAACAGTTTTCATGCAAATATAGAACGAACACACGTCAAAGATTTATTCAACTTATTGATGAGAGAATCAGAGGGTTGGGCAAATCTGATTCAAAAAGCATTTGAGGAACTGGGTATTGATAGGTTTTTGAAAAAATCATGTTAGAATAAAGTTGTTAGGTTAGGTACAAAACTGGTTAATGTCCTGATAGTGCAGTAAGACATTCGGAGTTATCTTTTCTGCCAGACAGAAATCAATTGAATCTCTACCAGAATAAAAAATCATCGAGTTAACATATAACTCCTCAATGTCTGGGCTTTTAATCAATGACGAATAGTGAGTCAAACAAAGGTACATTCCCCTATAATTAAATAATGCTTTGGGGCCTGTTCAACAATGCCCCTGTGTGACATTGAAAGAAGATGTTGTTCTTTCTTTGCCTTATTTCCAAGATTTAGATGTTTTTCTTAACTCTGTGTATGGTTGTAAAGATCTCCCCAGGACCTGGGAAAGCTAGGCTCACAAGGAAATAAATGTCTTCAAACACAGACCTGCAGTGTTCCAAATCCCACAATGACACCCATGTAGTCTGCTCCACGCAGACCCCTGAACACACCAGCCTCTTCCATCCTTGACTTTGCCTGAGCTTCATTCCCTCAACCTGAAACCCTCTTCCCCTACTTTTTCATTTGGATTTCTCCTGTGCTTATGTCATGACATACTTCAGAAGGTACTTTCTCCAGGTACCCTTTCTGGACTCTCTCAAACCTGGGGGATCAAATCCTCCCAATACAGCATCTATAGTGGTAATTCTGACATCACCAATTACTGGGTTCTTAACATATGCCAGTATTCATTCTAAATCATTTATTTTGTTGACCTTATCTAATTTAAACCTTTTCATCAAAAGATTGAACAAAGATAGCTTTATACCATTTTCTAAATAAATATCACACAGCTGGAAAGTGGTTGAGTCAACACTCAAACACAGATCTTTTAGATACATAACTATCTTATTCCTCTACTCTAGAATGCTTTGCTTTCCACACTGCTCACAATCTTCATGAATTCCCTGAGGAAATGAGTTTTGTGGCACATACCCCTGCACAGAATGCCCAAGATTATATGAAAACTGAACAAGCCTGGCTCCTACAAAAAAAAAAAATACAAAGGCTATGAAAGAAGAGCATCTACTATGGGTGTGGTGGAGAACTCCTGGGAATTCTGAAGAGACCTTGGCTGGCAAAGCCCGGCCCTTGGACAAAGTGTACTGGTGTGAGGCACCTCTTGAATGAGATCCTTCGGGTCCCTTGAGATAGTAGAACTCTCCTGGACATGCTCACAGCGCATCTCAGCCTGAGCCTGTCAACATCCTGGAGGCTTTTATCACAACCCACCCCCTCAGCCTTCAAAAGCTACCAACCTGTATCATTCAGAGCTGCTTTTCCAGCTTCTCTGCAAACTATACATTCATTCATTCATTGTACCCAAAGTTGCTGAACACTTGCCACGTGCCAAAAGCCATAACTAGGTGCTAGAAGTGGAGAAAGTTAGCAAATAGAAACAGTTGTCTGTCGGAGATTATGTTCCACTGTAGACAGAAAGCAACTAAATAAGTGTGTGCAGAAGTGTAAAATTACCGCTGGAATAAGGGCTACAAAGAAAAAGTGCAGTCCTGATACCATGGAAGAGAAAGGATCCATTGAACTGAGACCTGAAGGACAGAAATGTATCAAAAAAAGCAAAGAACAAGTTGGGGATGGGAGTTAGGGAAGAGACATGTGTAGCAACCAGTTCACAGGAGAGTTAGAAGAGACCTAACTGATACTCTGAGAGATCATTACCTGCTCCTCTTATCACCTTGCCAAGGGTCATCTCCGTGTCTACTGGTTTCTCCCAGGACAATGTGCCCTTCTTCTCCAAAGTCTCCTCTATGCAATCTCCCTATTACAGTTGAATTCACATAATGTTCTTCTTACATTCTTAACCTTATTCATTAATGTCTAAGCTCTGTTAAGGCAGGGATCATGTAGTATTCATCTTTATATCCTCAAGGCCTAGCACATTGCCTGGAAGACAATAGGCAAGTGATAAATGAATGAATGGATGGTTGAATGAATGAGAGCATAACTGGCACAGCTGTAATCAGTACAAGCCATAAATAGCCCAGCCATTTTGAGCAAGCTTTATCTTATTGACAGTAGGAAGCCCAGAGGAAGCCCCTAACACTTCAAAACCTAGTAAGAGTATCTGCCTGCCTGTCTTTAAATACTGCCCCACCACTGACTCCCCCAGATCGGGGTAGTGTCCTGACATCCTGGTATGCGGGGATGAATTATGAGTGTATCAAAAATAATTGGGTAACAAAAATAAAATCAACATTTGCAAATAATCTGGTTAAAATAAATTATGGGGTGTGTATTATAGTTTTAGTTTGCTTTCCTCCAAAGACTAAGATATGATCTCATTCATGAGCTTATTTGCCATCCATATGAGTCTTGTTGAAGTATGTGCTCATGTATTTTACCCATTTTAATGGGCTGTTTGTTTCCTTTTATTGAATTTTGAAAGTTCTTTATATATTCTGAATACAAAACTTGTATAACATATATGCTTTGCAAATATTTTCTCCCACAAATACATTTCTGTGCCTTATCTTTTCATTCTCTTAACAATGTCTTTTTTTTAAGATTTTATTTATTGATGAGAGACACACAGGGGGAGGCAGAGACACAGACGGGGGGAGAAGTAGGCTCCCTGTGGGGATCCTGATGTGGAACTCGATCCCAGAAACCTGGGATCACAAACTGAGCCAAACGCAGAGTCTCAACCACTGAGCCACCAGGTGCCCCCAATATCTTACAGACAAATGAATTTTTAAAATTTTTATGAACTAAAAATAAAATTTTGATGAACTCTATCAATTTGTATTTGTATGGATCATGCTTTTGGTATTTAATACATTTTTGCCTCTATGAAAAATCATTTTCACTTAGCATTGTGTCTTATTTTAGTTAGCATGTCTTCCAGATCCACCCATGTTGTTGCAAACAGTAGAATTTCCTTCTTTTTTAAGACTGAATGATATTCCATTGTATGTGTATATCACAGTTTCTTTATCCAATTTTCTATTGATAGATATTTGATCCCACTTACATGAGGTACCTGAAATAGTCAAACTTATAGAAGCAGAGAATACATTGGTGGCTGCTGGGGGAAAAATGAGGGAGAAATGGGGATTTATGGGTAAAGTAACAGTTATATGAGATGAATAAGTTCTAGAAATCTTCTTTGCAACATAGCACCTACAGTTAAGGCAGTGTTGTGACTTAAAAAAAAAATTCAAGTTAACTGTTCTTACCACACAACCCCCAAAGACAAGCAAAAGGATACAAGGAAATTTTTCGAGGACATGCGTATGTTTCTTTAATGATGGTGATGGTGCCATGGGTGTATACATATATTCAAACTCATCAAGCTGTATATATTAAACATGTGCAGTTTTTGTGCATAAATTATATCTCAATAAGCTATTAAAAAAAGAAACTTTTGCTTAATATAGGTCACAACATTTTCTCATATGTTTTCTTCTAGAAATGTTATAATTTAAGCTCTATATTTAGGTCTTTGATTCATTTTGAATTAATTTTCTGTATAATATAGGGTATGAATTTAAGTCCCTTTTTTGCATATGGATATTCAATTGTTATGGCACAATTTATTGAATGGACTAGACTAGCCTTTCTTCACCGAATTGACTTTGCACATTTGGTGAAAAATAATTATCTATATATGTGCAGGTGTATTTCTGGACTTTCCATTCTATTCATTGATCTTTTGTCTACTATTTTGCCAATAACACAACTGTCTTAATTACTGTTGTTTTATAATTAGTGTAATATTAGTTTTCTAACTTTTTTTCTCCAATATGGATGCCTTTTATTTCATTTCATTACCATATTGTGCTCCAAACCTCCAACATAGAATGTCCTTTTCAGATCAAAGATGCCACCTTCCATTCCCAGTTTTCTGAAGTTATCTTTCAGGAATGGATGTTAAATTTTGTGAAACCTTTTACTGTATCTATTAAGATTGACTTACATTGGTTGATTTTTAATCATTAAACCTAACCTTCATTCTTGAGAAAATTCCATTTGCTTATCCTTTTTGTATATTGTTAGATTTGATTTGACAAAAAATTGTTTAGAATTTTTGCATTTATATTCACGAGAAATACTGGACTGCAGCATGTTGTTGTTTTATTGGTGGTGTTGTTTTTAAACAATATCTTTGTCTTGTTTTATTTTTTTTAATTTTTTTTATTTATTTATGATAGTCAGAGAGAGAGAGAGAGAGGCAGAGACACAGGCAGAGGGAGAAG
This sequence comes from Nyctereutes procyonoides, assembly GCF_905146905.1. Lineage (NCBI taxonomy): Eukaryota > Metazoa > Chordata > Mammalia > Carnivora > Canidae > Nyctereutes > Nyctereutes procyonoides. The sequence continues at coordinate 76,772,391 of NW_026575126.1, forward strand.
CAGGCTCCATGCACCGGGAGCCCGACGTGGGATTTGATCCCGGGTCTCCAGGATCGCGCCCTGGGCCAAAGGCAGGCGCTAAACTGCTGCGCCACCCAGGGATCCCTGTCTTGTTTTAATTATTAGGGTAATGTGTTAGGACATAGTTCCTCCTTTTCAACTGTCCAGAAGAATTTATATGGGATTGGTATTATTTCGTCCTTAAATGTTTAGTAGAGGGGCACCTGGGTGGCTCAGTGGTTGAGCGTCTGCCTTTGGCTCAGATCGTGATCCCAGGGTTCTGAAATCAAGTCCTGCATCAGGCTCCCCACAGGGAGCCTGTTTCTCCCTCTCCATGTCTCTGCCTCTGTGTCTCTCATGAAAAAAATAAACAAAATCTTTTTAAAAATGTTAGTAGAATTCACCAATAAAGCAGTTTAGAACCAGAAAATTATTTATGTGAATGTTTGAATCTGCAAATTCAATTTCTCCACTAGACATAGGGTTTTTCAGATTATTTTCAGCCTCCTCTTCTTAGGAGGCTAAGATAGTTTGTATCTTTCAAGGAATTTGTGTTTCATTTATATTGTCAAATATGTTGGGGAAAATGCTATTAATAATATTTCCTAATTTACTACATTACTAAATTACTACATTTATTACATACATTTACTGTATGCAGAATCTCTAGTTTTGTTAACTCTCTCATTCTCGATATTGACAATGTATGCATTCTTTCTTTTACTCCTGACTGGTTGAGCTAGATGTCTGTCAATTTTATTGATCTTATTAAAGAACTAAATTTTTATTTCATTAATATTCTCTATTGTTTTCTGGTAGTTTTTTTAAAAAAGATTAGATTTTATTTATTTATTTATTTATTTATTTATTTATTTATTTATTTATTTATCAGAGAGAGAACCAGAGAGCACAAGCAGGGGTAACAGCAGAGGGAGAGGGAGATGCAGACTCCCTGCTGAACAGCATGCCCTATGCAGGGCTTAATCTCAGGACTCTGGGATCATGACCTGAGCTGAAGGCAGACATTTAACTGACTTAGCCATCCAGGTGCCTCTATTTTCTGGGCTTTATTTTATTGATTTATGTAATCTGATCTTATCATTTTCTTTTAAGTTGCTTTGGGTTAATTTTGCTCTTTATTTTCTATGGTCTATGGTCTAAAGATAGAAGCTGGGGTTACTGATTTAAGACTTTTCTTCTACTCTAATACAAGTGTTACATGTATTCCTATAAGTACTGCTTGAGTAGCATCCCACAAATTTTAACATGTTGTATTTCATTATCATTCCACTCAAAATGCTCTCTAATTTCATTTTTTTATTTCTTCTTTGACTCATGGCTCATTTAAAACTGTATTATTTGATTCTAAGCAAAATAAGTCTGAGAAAGACAAATGCCATATGATTTCACTTGTAAGTGGAATTTAAGAAACAAAACGAAGAGTAAAAATAAGAGGATTTGGGCAAAGCAAGAAATAGACTCTTAACTATAGAGAACAATCTAATGCTTACTAGAGGGAAGGGGGTGGGAGATTGGGTGAAATAGGTGATGGGGGTTAAGGAGGGCACTTGTGATGAGCACCAGGTGTTGTATAGAAGTATTGAATGTACACTTGAAACTAGTATTATATTGTATGTTAACTAACTGGAATTAAAATAAAAACTTCAGGGTGCCTGGACAGCTCAGTCACTAAATTTAGTGTCAAACTCTTGATTTCCACATTGAATCGTGGGATTGAGCCCCACATCGGGGTGAGGAGTTTGCTTCATCTTCTCCCTCTGCTTCTGTCCCTCCCCTCGTGTCCATTCTCTCTCTCTCTCTCTCAAATAAATATATAAATAAATCTTAAAATATAACAAAATAAAAAACTTACAAGAAATTAAAAAGATTAAAATGTGCTATTTGGTTTCTAGATATTTGGAGATTTTTAAGAGCTCTTTCTGTTATTGATTTAGAATTTAATCTGATTTCTAATTTAGTTCCATTGCAGTCATAGAACATATTTCTATTGAGAAATCATTTGAAATTTATTGACACTTTATATGTTCTATAAATGTCATATATATCAATCTGACTGACAGTGTTGTTTAAATCTTTTCTTTAAATCTTATCTCTACTGACTTTCTGTCTAACTGTTTTTTCAAATATTGATAAATGGGTATTAAAACTTTCCATTATAATTGTGGGTTTGTCTATTTGCAGGTCTATCAGTCTTTGCTCCATATATTTTGAAACTTTGTTATCAGGAGCATAAATACTCAGAACCATTATGTTCTCTTGACAGAGCAATCTGCTTACTATTATGAAATCCACAATTTTTTAATCACTGGTAATATTCTTTGCTCTGATATCCATTTTGCCTGATATCACTATAACCACTCCAGTTTCTCTGCCTTTTTTTTTTTGGAATGTTTAGACCATTTATATTTAGTATGATTACCATTATGGTTAGATTAAGTCTGTCTTCTTGGTATTTGTTTTTTATTTGTTCTATTCGTTCTTTAGTCACTTTCCCCCTTTTTTCCTATCTTCTCGTGTGTTGAGTGAACATTTTTTGTGTAATTCCATTTTATCCCTTTTGTTGGCTTTGTCTTGTTATTTTAGTAGTTGCTTGAAGGTTTATAGAATATATTTTTAACTTATTACAATCTACCTTCAAGTGATACTATGTCACTTCACATAAAATTTAAGAATATTATAGAAGTATTTTTCCATTTCTCTACTCCCAACCTTTGTGCTATTGCTGTCATACGCTTTAATTTCCCACATTATAAATCCAGTACTCCATTATTAACATTTTTGTTTAAACAGTCATTATATTTTAAATAAATTTAAATAACAAAAAATATTACATACATACTTCAGTAATTGCATTTCAAGTGTTCTTCATTTCTTTGTGTAGATTTATATTTCCATCCAGTACCATTTTACATCTGCCTGAAAGAATTCTTAAACATTTCATGCATTGGGAGTTTTCTGGGCATTAATTCTTTCCATTTTCTATATCCAAATAATTCTTTCTATTGCTTTCATTTTTGAAAGATACTTTGCTTCTAGTGTGAAATTATTTTTTTTGCTTGTTTTTTATTCCTTTAGTATTTTAGAGATGTTATTCCATTGTCCTCTCACCTGCTTTGCTCCTAACAAGAAATCCATTGTCATCTTTATCTTGTTCTTTTATATATAACATGTCTTTTTATTCTGGCTGCTTTTAAGATTTTTTCTTTATCACTGGTTTTGAGAAGTTTGATTATGATATATCTTGGTTTTTTTTTTGTTTTTGTTTTTGCTGGATGTCTTGTGCTTCTTGCATCTGGCAGTTCATAGTTTTTATCAAATTGAGAGATTTTCAGCCATTATTTTTGAGATATGTTTCTGCTTTGTGAAGGAATCTGAACTCCTTTGTCATGGATTCAGTTGCTGTTAACATGTTAATAGGCTTCTTAAAGTTGTCCCAACAACTCACTGATGCTCTGCTCTTTATTTTCTCTCTGATTTATTTTGGACAATTTCTACTGCTATGACTTCAAGTCACTAAAAAGTCACTTTTATAGAGTATTGGGGGTTTTTTTTTGTTTGTTTGTTTTTGTTTTTTTTAATGCATCTCCCATGTCTCCACTTAACCTTGTGAACATATGGAATACCATTCACAATAATTGCTTCATTATCCTATCTGCTGATTCTAACATTTTTGTCAACTCTGTGTTGGTTTTGATTTTTTATTTTTCTTCTCATTATGGGCCATATTTTCCAGCTTCTTTGCATGCCTGGTAATTTTTATTAGATACCAGACATTGTGAATTTTACCTTGTTGGGTGATGGCTGTTTTTAAATTGTTATAAATATTCTTGGGATCCCTGGGTGGTGCAGCGGTTTGGCGCCTGCCTTTGGCCCAGGGCCCGATCCTGGAGACCCAGGATCGAATCCCACATCAGGCTCCTGGTGCATGGAGCCTGCTTCTCCCTCTGCCTGTGTCTCTGCCTCTCTCTCTCTCTGTGTGTGACTATCATAAATAAATAAAAATTTAAAAAAAATATTCTTAAGTTTTTTTTCCCTAAGACACAGCTATTTGGTAACAGTTTTACATATTTGGGGCTGTACTTTAAGACTTGTTAGGTGGGTCCAGAGCAGTAATTTGAATTAATTATTTTACTGAAAAAAATCCTTTGTGTACTCTACCCATTGTCACACGAATCATGAGTTTTTCTATTCTGGCCGGTGGGGGTAAGTAAACGCTATTCCCAGCCTGTGTGTCAAACATGGTTACCTCTCATCCTTTCAGATGGTTCTCTTACTAGTCTTGAGTAATTTTGTCACATGCAAGTACTAATCAGTATTCAGTTCAATACTTAGGGGCTGCCCTCTGCAGATTGCAGGCTTCCCCTTGTGTGGCTTCTTTTCCCTGGTACTCAGTCCTTTGACTTCTAGCCTCTTTCATCCCCTGAGACTGTCAACTATCTCTTCTCAACTGAGGAAATCTGTCAGGCTCTGCTTGGCTTTCCTCTTCCTGCAACACTATCTTGGTACTCTCTCAAAGGAGTAAGCTGGGTAATTATAATGCTCACCTCATTTTTTACATCGCTCAGGAATAACTGTCATTTTTTGTCTGATGTCCAGTGTTTTGAAATGTTTTTATGTAGTTTATCTGTTTTTAGTTTGTTTATGTCTGGATAGTAAATCTGATCCCTGTTACTCCACCTTGACCACAAGTGAAAGTCCTATAGTGTCTTGAGTAAGAGAGAAAAGGATGATCTCTTACACTTGACCTGCAAGACAGGCATAGACCTGCGAGACAGCCTCTCTTACCCATGTCACCATTTTTTATGTACATTAATAGTTATGATCATGAATCATCATAGAATTTATTTTGAAATTTTTCACTATTTTAGTTAAAATATTTTTCAAATCTATACATAAATCTCATTTAAAAATAAGGATTTAAAGAAAATTTAAGTGGTGCTATTTACATATACATTGTGCATAAGCTAATTTGATTCCTAGTCATTTTGCTTAATTTAAAATTTAATTGTTAGTGGACCAAATGTAGATATCATAGCAATGCAAATGTAATTCTCAACAAAGATACTATAGTTATAACATGTGTAAATCTGTAAATCATCTGTATTATACCCTTTTTTAAGCTATGATAATATTTATTTATGCTGTTTCTTTATTGTATATAGAGATCCAAAAAAAGTTATTTTTTAAAAATACAATTTAATATTTTTACATTTTTATTACCACCATTTATTTTTCCTTCTTGTCCTTCCTTCATTCATCCATTCATAACAAATATTCATTGATTTCCTACTATGTACTATGCTGGTAGATTTTCTTATAAAACACCAAATTTAGTTATTTTAAACCTACTTTAATTACAAAGTTATAAAATACATCTGGAGCAAAACTTATTTTGCTTCTATAAAAAATATTTAAAGGGCTCAAAATCCAGGGACATTCATGGTAGTGTGGTACACATGTACACATTAAACAATATGTATGTATCACACTTAAGTATAATCATCATAGATGTGGATGTGTTTCTATTTGCTCTTTGATGTGGGTCACGAATGGACAAATACCTGCAGGGGTAGACAAGCTGAAAAGAATAGTATGAAAAAAGAAAAGATGAGTAGGTCCCAAGAGAGGATCAAAATATGAAGTTATAAAGGTTTGACATATATGACAAAGATGGAGAAGAAGCTTCTTCTGGGCTTTGAGACCAGGAAAGAAAATCCTCTGTTGAGGGGTGAGACAGTAGAGATCAGTGTGAAGGGCAGTTGGAGCCTGAATTCAAGGGCAAGTAATTTGGAAATTGTTCGTGGTTATAGGCCTTAAGGATCATTCCCTCTTTTCTCCAACATTCCAGTTAAGAAAATGTACACAAGGGTGGCCAAGTGGATACCAAAGAATTATTCTTATTAATGGTCCAGATAGTACCTAGTGATCTCAAAGAATAGAGCTTTCTTTTTCTTTCTTTTCTTTTTCTTTTTCTTTCTTTCTTTCTTTCTTTCTTTCTTTCTTTCTTTCTTCTTTCTTTCTTTTTTCTTTCTTTCTTTCTTCTTTCTTTCTTCTTTCTTTTCTTTCTTTCTTTCCTTCTTTCTTCTTTCTTTTCTTTTCTTTTTTTTTTTTTTAAATAGAGCTTTCTGCTAAACTCTGTTGTACCCGTGCCTTAGACCAGATTCCTGGTGGGTCTCCTCTTACTTTGCCAAGTTTCATGGAGGGCCACAGGCCTGCCTCACATACCCAGTTACTTCTCAAAACTAGCCACTGTTCTGACCCAGGTGTGTTTACTCATGGGAGCTGGAAGCTGAGGCAGATGGTCTACACAGGTATGATAGAACACTTTTTTGCTTCTGAAGTACAGTGGCTCAGCTCCTGATGATCTGAATCAAGATTGTTGGGTTCTGTAAGTACATCAACCACTACCTGCCCAAGTGAAGAACCAAGTAAATGGTGGAAGTGGGCCTGGAGGTCTCTATCGCAATACTCCTCCTCCAGGATAAAGACCAGAGGGTGGCCACTTTTTGGAAACATTCAGAAAAAAAGAAAAATCATTCTCCCTTTATCAAAAAGAATCATCATAGCTTCTCTCACTTCAACTCAAGACACACTTGCTGAGTACCTATGGTCATAGCTCTCCTGGGGCTCTGATTTCTGACACAATTGGATCTGTAAATATTCTTAGCAGATAGGAAAGTAGAGTTTGGAGCTCTTTATTTTTGTTCACATTTTCTTTATAAGATTTTTCTCACCGCTTAAGCTTGATGTCCTATGAAGTGTGAGGGATCAGGCCAAGGACAGTGAATCTCGAGGAAGAGTCTCTCTCTATTAAAGTGGCTGAAACCCATCAAGCTGGCTCACCTGCAGAACTAAATGTTGCTTCTTGGCTGTTTGCCTCAAGGGAGCCACTTGAATGAGCCTTTATTTGATGTTCCTGAAAACTGGAAAGAACAAAAAGACAGAGGGGAAGGGATGAGGGTTAGAGTGTACTCTAGGAGTCAATGAGGATGGAAAGAAAGGGTTAGTGGGGAGGTACCCTACCCAGGGGAAGATCCATGCTGCAGCCCCAACCTGCAGCCCCTAACTGGGTCCCTCATATATGGTCTGGCTGCATTCCCTGCAGGGTCCCCACACAGACCCTTCCTCAGCACCCCCATTCCAGGGCTGCTGAGATATGCAATCCTATGTCTTTGATATACACCTCAGGTATGAGGGAGCCCACAAACGCCTGGGAACTCACATGCAGCCAGGCCTCCTGGCTCCTAGCCAGGACTCTCTGGACAGCCCAGTGGAGATTATCCCAGATACAGATAATTCTGTTCTGAGTCTTTGCTTTTTTAGGCAAAGGATTGCAAGTAAAGCTTCAGGAGATTAGGGACTGAAGAAAGATTGAAAAAGAGATCATGACTTCTCTCCGCCAAATAACGACCTTCCATATTGGTAGAGTACTGGAGTCCAAGAAATGAGCTTGTCTATAGTGTGAATTTTTGCATAGATCTAATACCCAAAGGGCCTGAGGGCTTGGAAGTCTGGCAGGTAGGGGACCTCTAGAAAACACAGTATGACTGCAATTATGCAAAGATAGAAAACAAACACAAACAATGAAGAAAAAAACTGACAGGAAATAGTACAAAATGTTAAGAGGGAAGATTACATAGTACAATGACTCTGGAGTCAATTAGACTTGGATTTTAATCTCAGCTCTGCCACTTACCGGCTGTGCTGCCTTGGGCATGTTGCCTAACTTCTCTGAAATGGTTTCTTTCTCTGCACTAGGAAGTAATAGCACATATATCAAAGAATGATTGTGAAAATTACATTACATAATGTATGCTGCACAGCAGAATGTTTAGTGCTTAAAATAATGTTCAAAAATTGGAAACTATTGACTAATGTGGCTTTTAAGTGGTAAGGCTATGGGTAACTTTTTCTCTCTATTTTTTGTATCATCCACATTTTGTACAATGAATATATATTACATATGCTGAATCACAGTCTGGCAGCCTGACAACAGTTCTTTCTATCCAGGCTTATTCAGTGTGGCTCCTCACACGGGTCTTCAGGTCTGCTGAGTGTAAACAATGCCTCCTTCTGCCAGGGGAGCCTCTGCTCTCTGCAGACTTGGCTGCAGTGAGGACGGACTGGGATCCTGGGAACTAGAGAAGGAAGGAAGGCCATCAAAGACGGCTGCACTGTTTTCTTCTTGATAAGTGACCAGAGGCCCTGAAGGAACACCAAGTATCATTTTTGTGCAAGTAGAACACATCGAGATATTCTCTCAGGCAGTATGCCATTTAAGATGCTTAGAAGTGGGATCCCTGGGTGGCGCAGCGGCTTGGCGCCTGCCTTTGGCCCAGGGCGGGATCCTGGAGACCCGGGATCGAGTCCCACGTCGGGCTCCCGATGCATGGAGCCTGCTTCTCCCTCTGCCTGTGTCTCTGCCTCTCTGTCTCTGTGACTATCATAAATTAAAAAATAAAAATAAAAATTTAAGATGCTTAGAAGTTACATTTCCTTTCTGCAAATATCACATAATGGGTAGAATTTTCCCCTTAACTAAGATATGGGGCAAATCCTAAAGCCCCCCCAAAATAAGCTCAAGCTGTCAAAGGCAGCTTCTCCAGTGCCTCAACATGCTCCCAGCCTCACCCCTCTTGGCAGGTGCAAATGGTCAGGCATCTAGACTGGGCAGTAGGCATGGTGACCACTGATTTTCACATTATTACTGTTGCAAAAAGCAGAGATATCAGACAGGAGAGAGACAAGTAAAGATTTACCACCTTTTCTGTTAGTGTTTAACAGTTTAACTGCACATGTTCCCAAGAGTGTAAAGCAATAACTAATGGAATTTAGAACCAAGGATGACCTGACAGTTCTAAGCTTTGATTCCCATATGAAGTTCAATTTACTGATATACCCAAGGTCAGAGAGGATTCAGGGAGTGATCTTGGTCAATTCAAGTACAGAGCCAGAACTAGAAGCCAAACCTCCTAATTCTCAGCTGGTAATGCTTCTTCTAATGATGGGTTTTGCTTTTCCCCCAGTTGCTGAGATTACTGCCTCCAGAGAGTACCACCTTCTTGGAAGTGCTTACTATGGGAGCTGCTACACAAATTGGGAGAACACACCTCTTGGATATAAGTTGAGTGAGAACTGGAAGCAAAGCCTTGCCGCCTGCATTGTCCTGGAGTTGCTGTTTCTCATGGCCATAAACTCTTTTAGACTCCTCGTTAAAGCCAGCAGGGCAACGGCACATGCCAGCCCCAGGTCAGCCTCCATGGCTCTAGCAGTGGGACTGGTGACCAGAATAAGAACACTGACTCTCATCTCACCATAGCAATGATCAGAAAACAGACTAGCTGCCAAGCATCAGAAGAGTCATGTTTCTACATGGATCCCTGCTGGCACATGCCATCCAGGATGTATGGGCAATCCTTGGAAAGTCATCTCCATCACAGATGGAGACTAAACCTGGAGCATAACAAGATGATTGTAAAAATTTAGTTGAACATTATTCATTCTCTTTTATAGCTTTGAGATATAATTCATGTGCCATACCATTCACCCATTTAAAGCATGCAATTCAATGGTTTTTAGTATATTCAGAGTTTTGCAATCATCACCTCAACCCAATTTTAGAGTATTTTTATCACCACCACCAAACAGACTCCCTATCCCTTAGATGTAATCCTTCATTGCCCCCATTTCCCCCAGCCCCGGGCAACCACTAATCTATTTTCTGTCTCTATAAATTTGCCTACTTGGATATTACATAGAAATGGAATCTTATAACATGACGTCCTTTGTGATTGGCCTCTTTCACTTAGCAATCATGTTCTCAAGGTACATCCATGATGTAGATTAATTCTTCTTTTATAGTTTTTGCACTATCTTATCTAGATCTTACAGTGCCTGGTGGACTATCCTCAAACATTTTGGTTACTATTGAAACTAGAATGAAAATAAATTCTGCTTATCCAAACTTTTAGTGAGCTAATGTAAGTAGCATTGTATTATTACCAAGATGAGGTAAATCAATTTGTATGTCTCTGTCAACAGCCACTGGATACATCAGCTTCAGAAATGTTAGCCTATGTTTTGTGGTTGTAGTTTTCTAGTCATATATAAATCTAGGGCTTATTGCAAGAAGTAATTACCCCCAAAATAACAGAGCCACAAAACTTGGGAAGCTTCTCTATCTCAACAGATGAATTTTCATGCATCTCAGGGATGCACTACACTGCCCTCTGCTGAGGAGTATGCCAGGAAAATTAAAAATCACAAGAATGTGACGAGACACCAGAGGGCCAGAGAATCCATTTCTGAAATGGATGAGAATCCATTTCTCACCTTTATTTGTTCACTATTCAAAGGACATTTAAAGGTTACCAACACTGTGTCAGCCACTGTTCTGGTAGGAATACAAACACAGGGCAATGATTCCTCTCTTTCAGAACTCCTTGTTAGAGAAGTTCTTTCACTCACATGCTGGGACTCCTGCTCAACACAACCTCCCCAACTTCAGAGTCACTGGACCTAGACAATGTTCAGAGCACTTGTCTCTTATGCCACGTCAAAGGCAATCCAAAGACAAGTGCTAAAATGTAAATATAGCATAGATTGTTCTCTGTATTTAAGAGTCTGTTTTTCTGGTTCTTTTTCTTATTTTTCTTTGTTTTGTTTTTTAAATTCCACATATGAGTGAAATCATGTAGTATTTGTCTTTCTCTGTGTGACTTATTTTACTTATCAAAATACCCTCTAGTTCCATCCATGTCATTGCAAATGGAAAAATCTCCTTTTTTGTGTCTGAGTAATATTCCATTGTGTATATACCACATCTTCTTTATTCACTCATCTGTGGATGCATACTTGGATTTATGCTGTGTCCTAATTATTGTAAATAATGCTGCAATAAACATAGATGTACATATATCTTTTTGAATTAGTGTTTTGGCTTTCTTTGGGTAAATCCTAGTAGTGGAATTACTAGATCATATGGTAATTTTATTTTATTTTTTTTTTTTTTGAGGATACTCCATACTGTTTTCAGTGGCTGTCTTAAATACAGAGACCAAACTCGTGGTTGCCAGAGGAAGTTAGGTGGAGGTATGAGTGAAATAGATAAAGGAGAGGAAGATCACACATACCAAGATGAGCACTGAGTAATATATATAATTGCTGAATTACTGTATTGTACACCTGAAACAAATATAACACTGTATGTTAATTATACAATTATTAAAAATAAATAAATAAATAAATGATAAAAATAAATAAAGAATAAAAATAGCATCAATTATTACAGCAAAGAATGAGATTGCATAGTCCCAAATCTCACAGATTAGGTGTAACAAACCATCCTAAAACCAACTGGCTGAAAATAATGATAGTAACTTCTTATCTCTCATAATTTCCATGAGTCAGGAATTCAGGAGTGGCTCAGTTGAATGTTTCTGGATCAGAGTCTCTTGTGGGGTTGTTGTCAGATGTCTGCTGGGCCTGGCATCATCTGAAGGTTTGACTGGGGCTGGATAATCTGTTCCCCAAGTGACCCACTCAGATAGTTAGCAAGCTCACAGGACTGTTTGAGAGTCCTTAGCACATGAGGGCTGACTTCTCCCAGAGTGAAGAATGCAAGACACCCAGCTGTAAGCTGCAATGCTTTCTATGACTTAGTCTTAGCAGTCATCTACCATGACCTGCACATAATGTATGGGTCACACAACCAGCCCCAGTTGAATGTGGGAGGGACCTACACAAGGACAGGAATACCAGGAGGCAGGAATCATTGACTACCATCCTGGAGGCTGGGTACTACATTACTCTTCAGTTTTTCTTCCATTTACCATCCTGAAGGTCAAAATCCAAATTCCCAGCTGTTGTTTGAATCACCTCTTTAAACCTCTGCCAAGTGTTCATCCAACCTCCGCCTGAATCCTTGTGTGCAAGAGTTCCAGATCCTCCAATTTTGACCACTCTCTCCTCAGATGATACTGACCCTTTGAGAGCTCCTTTGCAAATTGAGTCACGTCCTCCTCCATGCCTGATGCAAATATTTAAAAATAACAACCATGTTCTTCCAGTAAACATTGACTGAGATCTATTCTGCACCAGACCCATTGTGCTAGCTGCTGGGAATACTGCAGTGAACATGATACGATACAGTCTTTGCCTCCAAAGAGCTCATTGTGGTTTAGCTTCCTTGGTCAATTCCGCAGGCACATGCCATATCCCATTAGCAAGGAGTCCCTTGTTTTCTCTATACCCGGTCTCAGAGAAATTTCTTCTCTTTTAGTCAAAGCTCTTCTGGCAGAGATAATAAATATGAGAGAATATAACTCTAGTTACTTCGAGATACCAGATAAATGAGAACAAGAATTAGGATGGTAAATTTGTTCTGAAAATGAGACAAATCTTTATTATTCTTAAAATATAATTTAAGAGACCTAAAACTAATATGTAGAAAGCAACAGGTTTCTGGCATCCTTCCTTAGCTCTTATTATAATTCAAGTTTTTTCTATAGATTTTCAATTTTCATATCACCTTCAAATAATTCAAGTTCTGTTTCTTCCTTTCCAGTTCAAGTACCTTTTGTTTTCTCTTGTTTTGTTACACTTTTTAGGACTTCCAGTATGTAGGATACAAGTAATGATAGTAGACTCACTACTTAATTTCTTAATTCTTTTTTCTTCTAGCTCTAATAATGGCAGAGTATCTTGTATCAGACAAAACCCATCTTCTCATAACAATTATAAATTATGAACAAAATATTCAAACAACTGTAACCAAAAACATGCAGAAGTTAGGAGGGTATAAGCCTATAAGAAGTTAGGAGGATAAGAAGAACAGAAGTAAGCTTTGTGAGATTCACATTTAACAGGCTTTTCTCCTGAATGCCCTGCCCAATTTGCCTGAAAAATAAGAACTGGAATTCAAGCAAAAAGGAGCAGTGTTACTAGGCTGAAGAGTCAAAGATGAGAGTTTGGAACTGGAGAGAAGTTTCCAACTGAGAGGTGGGGGGGTGGGAAGAAGGGAACCATAAAGTATCTATGTAAATACCCCCGCAGATCCTTGCTGACTTTGAAAGTGTATATGCAACAGGGAAAAACTCCATTGAGATCAGAGGAAAAGAATAGCTGGAATGTAGAAAATGCTGAGCAGGAATTTCAGTAGAAAGACAGACGTTAGGGTTCAAATGTCCCCAAATTTGAATTTGAGGAGTGTGGTAAACACTTTAGGCTTCTCAAAAAGACTCTAAAAGAGTCATGCCCTAGGATTAAGAAGCACATCCCAGGACTAAGAGCAAAATTAAAATGAACCCACCCTAACAAAGCCCAAAGCCAAGCCTCCGCAAAATCCAGGTGATCTGCCAGCAGATCTGCTAGACCTCCTAAAACAAAACTCAACATTATTCAGAAAAGGATAACAGAATCTAGATTCTCTACAATGTGTCACTAAACAGGCGTACCTCACAAATATTGTAGGCTTGGTCCCAGACCATTTAAAGCTAATATAATAAAGTGAATCTAATGAATTCTTGACTTCCCAGTGCATATACCAGTTATGTTTACATTATTCTAAAGTCTATTAAGTGTGCAAAAGCATTATGTCTAAAAAAAGTACATAAAATTTAAAAATACTTTATTGTTAAAATGCTAATCATCTGAGCTTTTCAGCTAGTCAAAACTACTGATCACAGACCACCGTAACAAATATAATAATGATGAAAAAGTTTGAAATATTGTGAAAATTACCAAAATGTGATGCAGAGACATGAAGTGAGAAGTGAGAAAATGCGGTTGGAAAAATGGTGTCAACAGACTTGCTTCGTGCAAGGTTGCCACAAACCTTCACTTTATTTTTAAAAATGCAGCATCTGCAAAATGCAATAAAGCAAAGCTCAATAAAACAAAGCATGCCTGTACAATGAAAAAAACTATTATACATGTGAAGAAATAGGAAAATATGATGGCAAGTCAAGAGAAAAAAAAGCAGTCAATAAAAAAGATCCACATTTAGGATTCAGGAGGAAAGACTTTAAAATAACTGATAAATATGTTTAAAGAATTTTACCAGAAAAGTGTATATAGTAAGTGAAGAGATGAAGAATCTCAGAAAAGATATGGAAACTCTAAAAAAGTACCAAGTAGAAACCTTAGGACTGAAAGATACAAATGTAATGTTTAATGTATAAATGTATAAAATTCGTATCATGAGATCAAGAGAGAATTGGAGAGAGGAAAAAGAATAAAGTTATTGATTTAAAGACAAACAAGTAGAAATTACTCAAAAAATGAATCAGAGAGAGTATTTAAAAAGAGAGATAATAAAAAAAGATAAATAGAACCTCAATATCGATAATACCAAATAGTGTGATAATATCAAACAACCTGGGTAGCCTGGGTGGCTCAGTGGTTTAGCACCACCTTCAGTCCGGGGTGTGATCCTGGAGACCCAGGATGGAGTCCCTTGTCAGGCTTCCTGCATGGAGCCTGTTTCTCCCTCTGCCTGTGTCTCTGCCTCTCTCTCTCTCTCCCTCTCTCTGTCATGAATAAATAAATCTTTAAAAAAAAACAAACAACCTGATGTATGTGTAATTGGAGTGTCAGAAGAAGAAAAGAGAGCAGGGAATAAAAAATATTTAAAAGAAATAGTAGCCAAAATTCTTCCAAATTTAAACATCAAACATTATGTATAAGAAGCTTAACAAGCCCCAAAAAGAACCAAACAAACAAAACAACTTACACCAAGCCACGTCATAGATAAAAATTAAGGTTAAATATAAAGCAGCCAGGCAGACAGGACAAATTAAATAGAGGGGAGCAATAATACAAACACCTGTCTTTTCACCCAATAAATGGAGCCCAGGAGACAATGAAATAACATCTTTGATATGTGGAAAGAAAAAACTGTCCACTTAGAAGCCTATACCCAGTAAAACTATTTTTCAAAAATGAAAGCAAATGAAGATACCTTCGGATAAATTAAAGTTGAGATCATTCATTGTCAGTAGACCTGTATTACAAAAAAAGTACTAGAAAAAGTTCTTTAAGCTGAAGAGAAATAACACTACTGGAAATTTGAATCTACAAAAAGGAATGAGGAATACTGAAAATGGTTTATAGGTAGGCAAATACACAAGGATAATTGTTTCTATAAGGACTGTTTTATAACAGTCCACGATTAGTTATAATTTTTGCTATAAGTTCCCAGCTATAACTTTTTGTACTTCTCTTTTGTAGACTTCATGGAGCTGCTCAGAGAACACTTCTTCCCTCCCTCCAACTCTCACCTGCCCTGGTTATATAACTTCTCCAAATCCTATGACCACTGGTCCTTGTTTATCTATGTATTTATTTTTATTTAATTTTATTTATTCAACATGTAACATTTTGTTTCTTAAAATTAAAAAAATGTGGGGATCCTTGGGTGGCTCAGCGGTTTAGCGCCTACCTTTGGCCCAGGGCGCAATCCTGGGGTCTCCCGATCGAGTCCCGCATCAGGCTCCCAGCGTAGAGCCTTCATCTCCCTCTGCCTGTGTCTCTGCCTTTCTCTCTCTCTCTCTCTCTCTCTCTCTCTCTCTCTCTCTCCCTCTCTCTCTCATGAATAAATAAATAAAATCTTAAAAAAAATTTTTTTAAATGTGCCTAAAGCAAACATGAAAACCTATTAGTATCTATTAATTCCGAGTGGTGAGGCACTGGTGTTATTATTTATTCTCTATGCATTTCTATATTTAAAAACTTTCTGTTAAAGATTTCCAGTTATTTCCATTTCAGAGTCACTATGTATGACTTAATTTGTCTTAAACCATTTTTTCCAAAATAAATGTTTACATGAATAATTTATAAGAATGTTCATATGAAAACATTCAAAAGAATAATACCTAAATTACCGTTTCATTTATTTATCATGATGAGAAATTTAGTTTAAAATAATTTTTTACATTTGTGATGAGAACAAAATTCATTAATGAATGAATATTACATTATATTAAATATTTATATTATATTAAAATAAATCAGGACTTCTCTCTTCTTTTTTACCTGCTGAAGACAATTTAGTCTTTCCTCTCTGCCTTCACCTTACAAGAAGAGCTTTGGTGCTATAAAACCAGGAGAATCAGTAGAAGGACACCAGAATTGGAGAGGTAAAATGCTCAGAGATTAGTTGGGGAAAGGAGTGAAGAATTAAGGGTTTCAAGAATGGGTGACTTTCAAGTAGTCAGAGGCATCAAGGAACTGCAGCGGAGAGAAAAGAACATTCTAGGAATTGTGCCATGGGTTATTGATCTATATAATATATATATTACAATATTTTTAAATGATGTTAGTAAACATCGAAATACTTTTTAATTGCTGACTACTGTTGTTTTGTCAGTATTTAGCGCCTCAACATTTATTTGAATTACATGCTCATAAATTACTGAAATGTATTTCCCTGCTGTTTCCTGAAAAAGACCTGGGAAGGGGAGGTCAGAATATTATATTCTCATTGCTGAATTGCTGAGGGTGGGGTGGAATTATATCATATAAATACAGTGATGGTAGAAGTGATGAGCTTTAGAATCTTCACAACATTTTATAATTGAAATCTAAAAATACAAGGTGTCATTTCTCAAACACCCAAGCACTTTGACGTATCTTTCAAACTGTGACATCCTCTCCACCTACTACATATATAATATATATGTCCATGCATACTTATACACATGTATTATATTTAATATGTTATATATAACTATAATGCAGACAGTTTATCATATCTCTGTTAACTATGATTATATACATTCAAAAATATTTTTATGGTAAAAAATTTTATAATTAGTATCTATCCAACTGGACTCAGTTTAAATGATTCCAACTTTGTCAGCAACATCCAAAACATCATAGTAAGGAGCCAGTCCAACATAAACCTTCTTTTCTCCATCCAGCCTGATTAGGGCATTGACCTTGGCCATGTCGATGTCATATGGCTTTTTCATAGTCTGTTACGCTGGTGCTTTTTGGCCTTGACATCTACAAAGAACACAAGTGTGTTGTCTTCTACTTTCTTCATAGTTGACTCAGTAGTTAGAAGGAACTTGATAATGGCACAGAGGTCAAGCTTGTTTCCTCTGGGCGTGCTCTTTTGAGGATATTTGGGCTGCCTTTGGAGATGCAGTATCTTGGACTATAAGAACATAGGTGATGTATGACTCTTCTTTTCTTTATGATTGTGGAAGCCTTTCAGCATGACTTTCTTGGCCTTCAAAGCCTTTGCTTTGGCTTCAGCTTTGGGAGGGACAGGGATTTCCTTCATTACCTTTGGCACCATCTTCATGAAAAGATATACATTCAAAAATTTAAAATAAATCTCCCATCCCTGATTCTTACTCTACACAGTAAATGCTTTTGCCATTTTGTAGTTGTATGTGTACATGTGTTTACATTCACATTATAGAATGGTAAATGTACACTACTATTTCTTGGTTTTTCAGTTTTAGGTATTAACTATAGACTTCCTAATATGGGAGATGAAGATTTCACCTTCTTATATAGTCATAATTTTTGGTTAAATCAATATTCAGTGTTTATATAAATATTATTCATGGCTGAGTGGTGTACTATAAAAACAATTTCTCTCTATACAACATTTTCCTACTAGAGAGTTAATAACGATTGTCTTATTATTTCACTTGCTTATTATCTACCTCTGTCAATCATTGTATATAATTATATAATCATGACTATGAGTTTATCCTAGGTGGCAAATGGAGGGCAGGGACTGAGACACTAGCACCATTCAGTGCATTCATTTGTGCTTAACCCCCTGTTTTCATTGCAGCACCCTGGCCCTCAGTGTCCCTGAGCCCTGATTCAATTTAGATCAACCTCCAAAGAGTAACACTGCAATGTTCTGCAAAGGTGAGCAGTCACCAAAGCTGGAGGGTCTGGGAGGGAATATGGAGATCCAATCTTCTTGTAGACTTTCCACCAATCTTCCTATTTTGAACCCAAGCTGAATTCCACTTCCAGAGACATTCATGACCTTCCAGAGTTCAGACAAGCATCTCTACGTTGCATTTAGCCCTTCCCTTCTGCAAGCTTGAGTTTCATTTCCACCCCCAATTTTCCAAATTCCTTTCCATTCATTCTTCTTTCCAGATTCCTAAATTTTGTTTCTATCATGACTTTTCCTGAAAACTGACTAATCTTGTACCAGTAACCTTCTCTGACTCTGTTTCTCAATCTATTAAATGAAAGAGTCATGCTCTCCTTTACAGCACCCAAATGCAAATCCTGCCACATCTTTCCTTCACACATCACCTCAGCCACCATTTGCCGTGAGAATCTCTGAAGGCTATGGCCAGAGCTGAGGATGTGCTGGAAATGCAAGTACTTGATCTGGGCTGTCAGTCAAGACAGAAACGCGTTGGTTTATTAATGACCCACAGAGAATTTCACAGAAAAAAAAGAAGTGTTTCATCTTTTTTATTACTGCTTCTTTTTCCAAGAGTTCTAGAAACAAATCCAGTCACCCATAGAGGGGATAAAGGAGTATGAAGAAAAGAGACAGGTGAATAAAGGGGAGAAAGGAGAAATGGGGGAGAGAAACACAAGGCAAGCTGTCTATTGTCCTGCTACATCTTTGTCTCCATTAGGGTGTCCTCATCCCTCATACCTGTCCCCATGTCCCAGGTGGGTAGGCCCCACATCAAGATGAACTCCCTGGGTGTTCCTTTCAGGCACAGACTGAAACTCCACAACACAAAGGTAAAACTTGTGACAGCAAACTAATCGATCTCCTTGACGTGGTGGGACATACATCTCATTTATCTTTGATTCTTCTTACTCTCTCTGTGATGAGTCTATTTTCATGATGAAGTATCATTTCGCAAGCTCAGTTGGCTGATGGATTGTGAAACTTAACTTACAAGACTAACCCCAGTGAGTTCTTTGAAGTGGATCAAAACACAGCCTTTGTAAAAATTGATGTCATCTAGGCTCCCTGTTTCAAGGTTAACAGCATAATTTACTTCCATAATACAGGTCTTCACTTGGTAGTTCAGACTGCTTTGTCTCTGTCTGTGAATCAATTTCTTAATCCCTTCTAGAACAGCTCACAGCACTCCCCTGTCCCACTGTCTCTTTCTACACACACATTGAGTGTGCAGGGGCTGGCCTCATGGCTCTCAGGTCTTGAAAGGAAAGTGGGGGGGAGACCTTCACCCTAAGGCTACCTCAATATGGAGATTCAAGTAAAAAGACCTTGGAGAAGAAAATAGGTTATAAAGGGGTAGCAATTGGGAACTGAGAATAGGGAAGAGACCCTATCTTTTGTCCTCTAGGGGATTAAGAAAAATCCGTCTTTTTATCACGAGTTGCCAGTCTCTGCTGATTACTGAGTGGAGGGATTTTAGAGGGTCTGTAGATTGGGATGAAATTCCATTCAAATAGCCATGTTGGAGCTCACTCCCATCCTAGCATTGCCTTCTAGAGGTCTCCCTAGGAGCCAGATATGCTAAGGCAAACCTGGAGAAAAAGAAGCAGAAAGGGGCTGGTATGAAGTTAATCTCACATCTATCAAACTCCTCTAGGATTTGTCCAACATTTTATAGGCTGCCATTATACCCAAAACCTCTGAGATACTCTCCCACTGTCCTCTCGTGACCATACTCAGAATCCTCAGCACTGTCCCAGGCACATCCCAAGATAGTTCATCTTTTCCAGATCCAGGGGACCCAATACCAGAAAAAGATTTTAAAAGAATAGTTTTAAACCATTACTCAGGATCACCATGAATTTTTTCCAGAAAAAATAAAATTATGGGAGAGTGAGAGGAAAGAGAAGCCAAGCATCATACTTACTGATAATCTAAGAAAATTTGCAAGGACAGCAGGTAGCTGCATGAAAAGTATACATAGGTGAGGTTCTACAAAACGCAACATGAACCAATCAAAATCTGTCACTAATGGGACAAAAGACAAAGCCCCAAAGTCATCAGGATTGAAGTATCCCTTGGATAAGTCTCACCTGCTCAGTGGTACTGGATACGTGGACAAAAATAAGTTAGTACATAAAAAAAAACTAACAGTGTAATAAAAAACCATACAGCTTATGGGTATGTGTTGAACTTTAACGCTGATAGTAGAAAATCCATTTTCTCAAGCACACAAGGAATATTCACAAGAATAGGTCATATTGTGTAACAAAGAAAATATCAGCAAATAATAATAAACTTCATATGAAAAAATAAGCATTCGATAATATCCAGGAAACCACCACAAAATAACAACTATGAGAGGTAACTAGCCCTATCAAATATTAAGGTACATGAATAGAAAAACAGGTTAGTGGACTGGAATAGAATATCCAGAAATAGATATAAGCACATGCAGAATGTCAGTGTATAATAAAGGTGAAATCTCAAATCACTGGGCCAAAATGAACTTTTTCTTGAGTCTTTTTATCAGGAGAACCTGTTCAATTTGTTGAAGGTCTTTTCAACATATATGGAGATAATTATATGATACTTTTCATTTACATTTCTTAGCGTGGTGTATCAATGCCATGAATTTTTAAATATTGAACCAACCTTGCACTCCTGAAATAAATCCCGCTTGGCAATGGTATATATCTTTTTCTTAATGTAGTGTTGAATCATTTTTGCTAATATTTTATATAGAGCATTCAAATAAGTATTCATAAGTGATTTAGGCCTATAATTTTTTTAATTTGTATTGTCTTTATCCAGTTTTGGTATCAATGTTATACTTCACACAAATAATTAGGAAAAAATTTAAAGGCAAATTTACTCTAGATTTCTCTTTTATCATCTTTGTAGAATACTTAACATTCTACTGAAATATATTGTACTTTCCTGAATTGCTTCTTTATATCTAAAATATACCTTATATTATTTATTCTTTCATTCCTTGCTGGCTATTCTAGTTTTAAGTTCTTATTCTGTGTAATATCTGGTCTCTCTTATGATATTAATTAGAATTACATGATTTCACTTTTTACCAAATTACCTATTTCTTCTGGGTTTTCTTGTTCCATCTTGATCCTTGTCTTATATTTGGATATCCTTAATAGTCACTCTCATTTATGAAAAAGGGACTGTGTTGCTTGATAAGGAAAGCTATCTTACTTCTTCTGATGTTGGTTGGTTTATATCTCCAGCCTACCTTTCCCCCATGACTCTGGAAATGTGGACAAAGGAATAACCCACACTTCTTACTTTAAGTCCTTGCATGTGGCTCAGACAGGCTTGCTGGGCTCTCTGAGAGGGCTCCATAAGAAGAGTTTCACACCGGGACTGTGACTCCAGGCTAATTTGATCACACAGCCTTATTGTAAAAGTTTTAAAATTTGCACACAACTTCAACATATGCATATTTATTCCATTTTAAATTGCCTGTACAACTGTTTATCAGGGTTAAAGTTCAACACATACCCATAAGGTCTATGGTTTTTTATTACACTGTTAGTTTTTTTTTATGTACTAACTTTTAACTTCTCTCAAATCAATGTATGTCTTCTGTTGAAGACTCACAATCTGTCCTGGCCAGTGGTACAGAGTGCATGGTTGCCCTTCCCAAAACACACCCAGATATTGAAAGTGCCTGTGCCAATACTTCCAAAACAAGTGTCAAAAGCTTATAAGAAAAACCTGACAGCACAAGCCATAGAAAGCAAAGGGCTGAGGAAAATGGGAGTGGATCAGATGAATCAGAGATGCTTAACAACATTCTCAAGCAAGAATAAAAAGTGGGCTGGCTCAACTGGCTTTTTTGCAGAAATTGACAAGGTGATCTTAAAATTCGTATGAAAATTCCAGAAGACCCAGAATAGACAAAACAATCTTTAAAAAGAACAGTTGGAGGAACTATATCTCCTGATTTAAAAACTTAAAATATTTCTTTTTTTTAATTTTTTTTCTTTATTTATGATAGTCACACAGAGAGAGAGAGAGAGAGAGAGAGGCAGAGACATAGGCAGAGGGAGAAGCAGGCTCCATGCACTGGGAGCCCGATGTGGGATTCGATCCCGGGTCTCCAGGATCGCGCCCTGGGCCAAAGGCAGGCGCCAAACCACTGCGCCACCCAGGGATCCCTGACTTAAAAACCTATTACAATGTTAGCATCATAAGTTTTGCCAGTAAGTGTCAGTGGTTTAAGAAGAGACAGATAGATCAATGGAAGGGGATTGAGATACACCCCACCACCATAAAATCTCTACATTTATAGCCAACTGATTTTCAACAAAGATGCCAAGAAAATTCAATGAAAAAAGAATAGTTTTTTTCGATGAATGGCACTAGGAAAATTTTGTATCACATTAAAAAAGATAATTTTGGAACCCTTCCTAAAACTCTATACAAAAATTAAATGAATCAAAAAGATCTGAACATAAGAGCTAAAACTCTAAAATTCTTAGAAGATATAGGAGAAAATCTCCATGATCTTGAGTTAAGCAATGTTTTCTTTGGTATGACACCAAAAGCATAAATAACTAAATAAAAAAATAGATAAATTGGCTTTCATCAAAATCAAAAACTTTTATGCTACAACTGCTACCATCAGTAAAGTAAAGGAACAACCCATGGAATGGCAGAGAATGTTTGCAAATCATATAGTGATTAGGGACTTGTGTCCAGAATATTTATTATTAAGTTTTTAATTTTCATTCTGGTGTAGTTAACATACCGTATTACATTAGGTTCAGTGTACAATATAGTGGTTTAACAATTCTCCACATCACTTGGTGCTCATCATCATTAAGTGTACCCTTTAATCCTCATCACCTATTTGACCCTTCCCCCCACCCACCTCCCCTCTGGTAACCAATCAGAGTGTGTTCTCTACATTTAAGACTCTGCTTCTCGGTTTCTCTCTCTCTCTGTCTCTCTGTCTCTCTCTTTTTCCTTCACTCATTTGTTCCTTAGTTGGAGTGCCTGGGTGGCTCAGTGAGTTAAGTGTCTGCCTTCGGTTCAGGTCATGATCCCAGGGTCCTGGGATGGGCCCTGCATGGGGCTCCCCACTCAGTGGAGAGTCTGCTTCTCCCTCTCCCTCTGCCTCTCGCCCTCCTCCCACTTGCACTCTCTCTCTCAAATAAATAAATTTTTTATTTAATTTTAATAATTGTATTTAATTTTTAATTTAATTCCACATATGAGTGAAACCACATGGTATTTGTCTTTCTATAACTGACTTATTTCACTTAGCATTATACTCTCTAGCTCCATCGTGTCATTGCAAATGGCAAGACCTCATTCTTTTTTATAACTGAGTAACATTCCATTGTGCATATATACAGCATCTTCTTTATCCATTCAGCAATCGATAGACAGTTAGGCTTCTTCCATGTTTTGGCTCTTGTAAGTAGTGCTGCAGTAAACACAGGAGTGCATGTATCCCTTTGAATTAGTGTTTTTGTATTCTGCGGGCAAATACTCAATAGTGTCATTACCGAATCATAAGGTAGTTCGATTTTTAACTCTTTGAGGAACCTCCACACAGTTTTCCAGAGTGGCTGCACCAGTTCACATTCCCACCAACAGTGCAAGAGGGTACCCCATTCTCCACATCCTCACCACTGCATGTTTCTTGTGTTGTTGATTTTAGCCATTCTGACAGGTGTGAGGTGGTATCTCATTGTGGTTTTGACTTGCATTTCCCCGATGCTAAGTGATGCTGAACAGCTTTTCATGTGTCCATCAGTCATCTGTATGTCTTCTTTGGAGAAATGTCTGTTCATGTCTTCTGCCCACTTTTTTTTAAGATTTTATTTATCAATTCATAGAGACAGAGAGAGAGAGAGAGAGAGAGAGAGAGAGAGAGAGGCAGAGGGAGAAGCAGGCTCCACGCAGGGAGCCCGACGCGGGACTGCAGGGTCTCCAGGATCACGCCCTGGGCTGCAGGCGGCGCTAAACCGCTGTGCCACCGGGCCTGCCCTTCTGCCCACTTTTTAATTGCATTATTTGGCTTTTTGGGTGTTGAGTTTTATAAGTTCTTTACATATTTTAGAAACTAACCCTTCATCAGATATATCATTTGTAAATATCTTGTTAAATTATTTCCTTCACTGTTCAACAGCTTTTTATTTTGATACAGTCCCAATATTTTATTTCTGCTCCCTTGCTTCAGGAGCTATATCTAGAAAGAAGTTGTTATGGCCTATGTCAAAGAAGCTTCTGTCTGTGTTCTCTTCTAAGGTTTTTACAGTTTCAGGGCTCACATTTAGGTCTTTAATTCATTTTGAGTTCATTTTTGTGTATAGTGTAAAAAACGTGATCCACTGTCTTTCTTTTCCATGTTGCTGTTCAGTTTTCCCAACATCATCTGTTGAAGAGGCTATCTTTTGGATATTATTTTCCACTTTGTCAAAAATTAATCGACCATATAGTTGTAGGTTTATTTCTGGGTGTTCTATTCTGTTCCATTGATCTATGTGTCTGTTTTTGTGCAAGTACCATACTGTTTTGATTACCACAACTCTGTAATATAACTTGAAGTCCAGAATTGTGGTGCCTCCAGCTTTGGGTTTCTTTTTCAGGGTTGCTCTGGCTCTTCAGGGGCTGTATGGTTTCAGACAAATTTTAGGATTGTTTGCTCTAGCCCTGTGAAAAGGCTGGTGGTATTTTGATAAAGATTTGCATTAAATGTGTAGATTGGTTTGAGTAGTTTAGATATTTTAACAATACTTGTTCTTCCAGTCCATTAGCATGGAAAGTTTTTCTATTTTTTTGTGTCATCTTCAATTTCTTTCATCAGTGTTTTACAGTTTTCAGAGGACAGGTCTTCCTTGGTTAGGTTTATTCCTAGGTATCTTATAATTTTTAGTGCAATTTCAAATGGTATTGTTTTCTTAATTTCTTTTTCTGCTGCTTCATTATTGCTGTATAAAAATGTAACAGATTTCTGTGCATTAATTTTGTATCCTGCGACTTTACTGAATTTGCATATCAGTTTTAGTATTTTCTGGTGGTCTTTCAGGTTTCCCATTTAGAGTACCATGTCATCTGCAAATAGTGAAATTTCTACTTCTTCCTTACTGATTTGGATGACTTTTCTTTCTTTTTGTTGTGAGATTGCTGTGGCTAGGGACTTCCAGTTTTATGTTGAGTGAAAGTGGTAAAAGTCTTTTTCCTGACCTTAGGGAAAAGTCTCTCAGTTTTTCCCCATTAAGGATGATGTTAGCTGTAGGTTTTTTATAGATGGTCTTTATTATGTTGAGGTATGTTCCCTATAAACCTACTTTGTTGAGGGTTCTTATCATGAATGACTGTTATACATCGTAAAATGTTTTTTCTGCATCTATCGAAATGATCATATGGTCCATATCCTTTCTCTTATTGATGTGATGTCGTGTTGATTGATCTGTGAGTACTGCAACACAAGAATAAATCCCACTTGATCATGGTGAATGATTTTTTAATGTATTGTTGGAGTCAGTTTGTAGTATTTTGTTGAGGATTTTTGCATCCATGTTCATCAGGGATATTGGTGTGTAGTTCTCTCTTTTAGTGGAGTCTTTACCTGATTTTTGTATCAGGGTAATGCTGGTATCATAGAATGAATTTGAAAGTTTTTGGTCCCTTTTTTTTATCTTTTGGAGAAGTTTGGGAAGAATAAGTATGAACTCTTCCTTAGATATTAGTATTCTCCTTGGAAGCTATCTGCTCCTGGACTTTATTATGTTGGGAGTTTTCTGATTACTGATTCAATTTCATTGTAGGTAATCAGTCTGTCTAGAATTTCTATTTCTTCCTGTTTCAGCTTTGGTAGTTTGGATTTTGTCCATTTTTTCTAGGTTACCCAACTTGTTGGTATATAATTTTGCATAGTTTTCTCTCCTAATAGTTTTCTGTGGTGCAAGGTGTTACTTCTCCTCTCTAATTTGTTATTTTATTTATTTGAGTCCTTTCTCTTTTTTCTTGATAAATATGGTTGGAGGCTTATCAATTTTATTGATTTTTTTTCAAAGAACAAGTTTCTGTTTTCACTGATCTATTCTATTGTTATTTTAGTTTCTATAATGTATTTCTGCTCTAATATTTATTATTTACTTCCTTCTGCTGATTTTAGGTTTTATTTGTTCTTTACTCCTTTAAGGTGTAAGGTTCGGTTGTTTGAGATTTTTTTCTTGATTCTTAAAGTAGGTCTGTATTGCTATAAACTTCCCTCTTAGAATCACTTATGCTGCATCCCAAAGGTTTTGGATTTTCATTTCCATTTGTTTCCATGTATTTTGTACTTCTCCTTTATTTCCTGATTGATCCATTCATTGTTTATTAGCATGTTATTTAACCTGTGGTCTTCCCAGATTTTTTTCTTGTGGTTCACTTCTAGTTTCATAGCATTGTGGTCAGAAAAAATGCATGGTATGATTTCAATATTCTTGAATCTGGTGAGGCTTGTTTTGTGGGCTAATATGTTATCTATTCCAGAGAATGTTCCATGTGCACTTAAAAAGAATGTGTATTCTGCTGTTTTTTGCATGGAATGTTCTGTATATATCTGTTAAAGCCATCTGTTCCAGTGTGTCATTTGGTTACTCCTATGTTGGGTGCATAAATATTTACAAATGTTAAATCTTCTTGTTGGATTACCCCTTTATTATTAATTATATAGTGATCTTCTTTGTCTCTTGTTAGTCTTTGTGTTAAAGTCTATTTTGTGTGATATAAGTACTGCTACTCTGGATTTCTTTGGACATCTGTATGATACCTGTTTCTCCTTCCTCTCACTTTTTAAAAAAGATTTTATTTATTTATTCATGAGAGACACAGAAAGAGAGCCAGAGACACAGGCAAAGGGAGAAGCAGGCTCCTTGTGGGGAGCCTGATGTGGGACTTGATCCCAGGACCCTGGGATCACGACCTGAGCCAAAGACAGATGCTCAACCACTGAATCATCCAAAGCATCCTTCCATCCCTTCACTTTCAATCTGCAGGTTTGCTGATTTTGTTAGTGATATATGTGGATTTCTTTCTCTGTATTTTTTGCATGTTCATTAGTGGGTTTTGATTTGTGGTTACCATTAAGTTTGATATATAACACCTTCTGCATATAACAGTCTGTATTTTTTAAAGATTTCTTTTATTTACTTATTTGGGAGAGAGAGAGGAGAGAGAGCTGGAGGAGGGACAGAGGGAGAGGATCTCAAGCAGACCCTGCACTGAGCATGGAGCCTGATGTGAGGCTTGATCTCACAATCCTGAGATCATGACCTGAGCCAAAATCAAGAGTTAGACACAACTGACTGAGCCCCCAAGGCGCCCTATAGCAGTCTATATTAAGTTGATGGTTGTTTAAGTTTGAACCCATTCTTTTTTTTTTTTTTAACCCATTCTTTACTCCTCTCCATGTTTTGGTAAATGGTGTCATATTTTATATACCCTTTTACTTTTGTGAGTTCTTTGACTGATTTTTTACAGAAATATACATTTTTACTGCTTTTGTGTTTTCTACCTTTATATTTTCACTTTTGGTTTCTCCTTTCCACTCAAAGAGTCCCCTTTAATATTTCTCGCAGGGCTGGTTTAGTGGTCATGAATTCCTTTAACTTTTGTTTGTCCTGGAAACTCTTTATGTTTCCTTATATTCTGAATGATAGCCTTGCTGGGTAGTGTACTCTTGGCTGTAGATTTTTCCTATTCAGCCCTTTGAATATCTCAGGCCACTCTTTTCTGGGTTGGAAAGTTTCTGCTGAAAAATCTGGTGATATCCTTATGGGATTGCTTTGTATGTAACTGTCTTCCTTTGT
This sequence comes from Nyctereutes procyonoides, assembly GCF_905146905.1. Classification (NCBI taxonomy): domain Eukaryota; kingdom Metazoa; phylum Chordata; class Mammalia; order Carnivora; family Canidae; genus Nyctereutes; species Nyctereutes procyonoides. Next base: position 76,800,153 of record NW_026575126.1, read on the forward strand.
TTTGCTGATTTAATAAAAAATTTAGAGAGAGAAGGGGGAGACAGAGGGAGAGGGAGAGGGAGAGAGAGAGAATCCCAAGCAGACTCTGTACTCAGAATCATAAAGCCTGACATAGGGCTCAATCCCACGACCTCGAGATCATGACTTGAGCTGAAATCAAGAGCCAGACGCTCAGCCAAGTCATGCAGGCACCCTTTGTCTTACTGCTTTTAATGCTTTTTCTTTATCACTATATTTTGCCACTTTAATTATACTGTGTCTTGGTGTGGATATGCTTTTGTTCATTTTGTTGGAGATTCTCTTTGCCTCCTGGATCTCAATATCGGTTTCCTTTCTCAGATTAGGAAAGTTTTCAGCTATTATTTCTTCAAATAAATTATCTGCCCCTATTTTCCTCTTCCTTTTCTTCTGGAACTCCTATAATATGAACATTACTACATTTAATGGAGTCAATGATTTCCCTAAGTGTATTCCCATTTTGCATAATTCTTTTTCTCTCTTTTGTTCAGCTTCATTACTTTCCACTACTCTGGCTTCTAAGTCATTAATCTGTTCCTCTGCTTCTTCCAGCCTGCTATTCATTCCATCCAACATACTTCTCATATCATTTATTGAGGCCTTTGATCTCTGTTATCTTATTCCTTATCTCTGTATTAAGAGATACACTGATGTACTCCACTGTTTCCTCAAGTTCAGTGAGTATCTTTAAGATCACTACTTTAAATTCTCTACCTGGTATATTATTTATATTCATTTCATTTAGGTCTCTTGCTGTGGCTTGGTCCTGCTCAGGACATATTCCTCTGTCTCCTCATTTTGTCAAACATTCTATGTCTGTTTCTGTGTGTTAGGAACATCAGCTATGTCCCCTCCTCTGGAAAGTAATGGCTTTATGAAGAAAAGGTCCTGTAATGCCCTAACATGCAGTGTTCCCTGCTCCCTAGGACCCGGTGGTTCAGGGATTGTCTCCTACCTGTGTTGTGTATGCCCTGCTGTTGAGTTCTGAGCACTATTTCCTTCAGTCCTGTCATCTGCAGAGGATTTCTTTGCCTGTTGCGGGCAGTGTTTGGTCCCCAGTTGAGAGGACACATTTTAACAAGCTGTGCACTGATCTGCTTACAAAGTGAGACCCATCACTGCTGCCATTGGAACTGAGATTCTGCAAAAGGTGCAGGTTAGGAGATGAGGTATTGGTGAGGTTTGTGCTGATCTTCTGGTGGAGGGACCCCGCAGCACCCAGACTGAGGTGAGCATGACCAAAAAGGGTGGATTTCTGAAGCACAGGGAGGCAGAGCTTGGTGTAAGCAAATTAGGTAGTGAGTGCTGGCACCATGTTCATTTCTGCAAGTGCCCATGTATTTATACTGGGGGGCAAGGGAAGGAAATGGTGCCCAGCAGCTACTTTGTTCCTAGAGGAGTCTCTCTGTGATCCCTGCCTCTTCAATATACGCTCTGAGATGAGTAAATAACTCCCCCTTCTGTCTTCTCCTGGTGTTTTTCAAACTGCTGCTTCCATGCTGTATCTCCACTGGCTATTTTTCCTGCTGTCTCTTTAAGGAGGGGGATTCAGCTTCTTCTTGCCCTCCTGCCTCACCCAGAGCCAAACCTGATGATTTTTTAAATTTCAGGCTTTCAATTTAACTTTTAAATGTCCTGCTGGTTATAAGAACTCATGAGATTTGGCCCCTCTTGTTTTCAAAGTCAAATGTTATGGGGATTCACCTTCCCTGTGTGGGGTCCCTGGTGTGATGCTCTATTTTTTGTCCTTCTCCACATACCAGCTCTCTCCCCATCATGGATGGCCATGGCCCATGTTGCTCCTAAAATGTGTCTTTGCCCTTTCTACCTATTTCAATAGGGCCTCTTCTCTACCTTTTGTTGTGGAGCTTGTTCAGATCACTTTCTGGGTTACTTACATTGATGTGAGTGCTATCTAGTTGTGTCTCTGGGATGAGGTGAGGATAGGGCCCTCCTCCTACTCTGCCATCTTCCCAGCCTCTGTGTCCAGAATTTTTTTTAAATAGGTTCCATGCCCAGCATGGAGTCCAGCACAAGACTTGAACTTACAACCCTGAGATCAAGACCTGAGATGAGACTAAAAGTCAGATACTTAACCAACTGAGCCACCCAGGCACTCCTGTTTTCAGAATATTTTGAGAACTTTTACAGCGCAATAATAAAAAGATAAACAATTCAATTCAAAATGGGCAAGGGATCTCTCCTTTCCCCAAAGAAATGGAAAAATGGTCAATAAGCATCCCAAAAGATACTTGATGTCATTAGTTATCAGGGAAATGCAAATCACAACCACAATGAGATATTACTTCATACCCATTGGGATGACTATAATCAAAAGGACTGAAAACAACTATTGACTTGGATGTGGAGAAATCAGAACCCTCATAAACTGCTAGTGAGAATATAAAATGGTACAACAACTTTGCAAACAGTCTGGTGGTCCCTCAAAATGCTAAACATAGAGTTACCATTTAACCCAGTAATTCCACCCCTAAGTGTATGTCAAAGAGAAATGAGAAAGTCTACACAGATTTGTACTTGAATGTTCATAGCAGTATTCTATCATTACACTGTCAAAAAGTGGGAAAAACCCAAATGTCTCTCATCTGGTGAATGGATAAACAAAATATGGCATGTTCCCATAATGAAATACTATTCAGTAATAAAAGGCAACAAAGTACTGATGCATGTTACAATGTGAATGAACCTCAAAAATGTTATACCCAGGGGTGCTTGGGCAGCTCAGTTGGTTAAATGTCTGACTCTTGATTTCAGCCCAAGTCATGACCTCAGGATCATGAGATTGAACCCCAAGTTAGGCTCCATGCTGTTTGTGGAACCTGCTTGAGATTCTCTCTCTCTCTCTCTCTCCCCCTCCTCCACTCAAGCTCTCTCTTGCTAAAAACAAACACAAAAACACATTATGCTCAGTGAAAAAAATCCAAACATATAAAGAATACATATTGTTTAACTCCATTTATACTGAATGTCAGAAAAGACAAATCAATAAAGACAAAATAAATCAGTGGTTGCTTACAACTGTGAGAATGGGGAATAGATGTAAATAAGCATGATATTTCGGGGTGATGGGAATGTTCTAAAATTAGATGTGGCAATGGTTGCATAATTCTGCAAATATACTAAACATCATTTAATTATACACTTGAAATTGATGGGTTTTATATTATGTAAATTACATTTCAATAAAGCTATTTTTTAAGTAGACAGAGTCTATATAATTGCAAAGCCAAAGAGCCCAGCACCAATGACCCTTATTCTTTTATGAATTCTTGTTTAAAATGCTGCATCACCTACACTCTTAATGTTTCCCAAAACTGTGGAAAAATCATTCACAGTAATAACTTCTAGCTAAAAAGTGACTCAGAAGAGGGGACTCTCAATATGATGAAGTATTAGTCATAACTTAATCCAGTGGTTCCCAAAGTGCGGCTCTTGAAACAACAGCATCAGCTTTGCTGGGAATTTTACCTTATAACAATGCAAATTTTTGAGCTCCATTGAATCAAATGTCCCAAGTCAGAAACTCTGAGGGTAGAGCCCAGAAATCTGTATTTTAACAAACCTTCCAACTGATACTTATGCAGGCTCAAGTTTGAGAATCCATATCTTATTGAATTGTCTCATTTATATTTTTCTTTTCATGTATGTGTGTGAGGTAGAATTTAAAAATCGATTTCTGAAACTTCTTTTAAAAATGTTTGTGTAGGTATAAAAATAAGAATTCTAAGTCTTAAGAAAGCATTGCATCATCATTTGGTTAACACTACCTAAACAGATGATGGATCTGACAGTGAGTGAAGTCATGGGCAGATGAAATCTGTAGGCAAGCTATTGCAATTGACATGCAAGAGGAGTGGGTCAGGGGACTGGTCAACTGTGGTGCAGCTACACCACCACAGGAGGAGGCTGTATCTCTCCCCCTTGTTTTGCCATCCTTCACTCTGGGTTTGAGGCTTGAGATCCCAATGAGAAGAAGGATTGAGATCCCAATGAGAAGAAGGACTCCCCGTTTTAGCATCTCTTGAACCAAGGCTCCAGAATCCTCTAGAAGTTTCTCAACATCTCTGGTCAGGTTTCTCTCCACCCCTAAGTCCGCACTCAACTTACATATCTCCCCGTCCTTCAATATGACTGTTTCAAAGGGAATTAGGTGACAGGAAAGGCAAATGTGGGTTTAGCCTGATCTCTTAAACAAGAATACCTTAAACTTGTCAAAGAATAAGTGGTTTTGATGTTATAGCAAAAACAAGGAAAAAAAAACAGAACCTTGATACCAAATCTGGGGTGGGGGTGTCGGGAGGGGGAAGCAGAAAGAAGGAAAATGCTACCCAAAACTCAATAACAAATGCAGAATAAAAATAGTGGCAAACTAAATCTAACAACACAGTAAATCATGGCCACCTAGAGTTTATCCCAAGAATGCAAGACAGTTGACTATTATGAAATGTCACAAAAATCATACATTTTCAAAAGAGGCCTCAAGGGGCACCTGGCTGGTTCAGTTGGAAGAGTGTGTAATTAGATCTCAGGGTTATGCAGTTGAGCCCCATGTTCAGTGTAGAAGATGACTAAAAGAGAAAAATAATAAACATAAAAAAGAAGCCTCAAAAGACCTATGTTATTTAATACTTATTCTTGATAAACACAATAAGCAGAATTAAAAGCATTCTCCGTTAGCATAATAAAGATTTTATATCTTAAACAGCCAATTTACAGCATAGAACATTTTTGACTGGGGCATTTCCATAAAATCAAGAATAATACCAGGATGTGGCAAGCAGGATTACTATTTTATAGTGTTGTGGACATCCTGTCTGATGCAAAGGTATTTACACAGACACAAACGCATAGCAATTGTAAAATTATCACATATTGTCAGTAGGATTAAGTATTAGCACATGTTATCGAACACCTAAAAAAAACAAATAAAAAACAAACTGAAAGTTAAGAGAATTCAGTAAGGGAGGAAGAACTTCTAAAATTAATAATTTTTCATTTAGAAAAAAATAGAGGGTAAAGAGAATCTATTCAAAATGATAACAAGAAAACATCTGAAATAAACCTAACAAAAAACTGGGGGGGAGGTATTTAACAGTGTTGAGGTTGAATGTATTTTGGATGTTGAATTGTATTTAAAGTTTGGTTTTTTACTAAAAAGTGTTATGTATACTCTTAAAAAGTCACATAGTTCTGCAAGGGTCACCCCAACCCCAATCTTCAATTGGTTGACACATGGCTTCTTCTTGGCTTCTCAGCTTCCCATATTTTTATGGACTTTCCACTGCAGAAGACTAGGATTTGCTCTCCATCACGCCCCACCCCATGGCTGCCGCACAGCCCTCCCATCCCCCAAGATCACAATGTGCTTCTGTCAGACTTGAGGGTAACGCCATTCCATTCACACAGATACTCCCTGTCATATGTTATGAATCTTTTTCCTCTTAGAAGCAAATTCTGTTTCCCCTGCAGTTAACGCATTTCTTGATTTTTTTTCATTTTACTTCTTTTTATTAATAGACTTTATTTATTAGAGAAATTTTAAGTTTACAAAAAAAAAAAGAATAGAAACTATAGAGTTCCCACCTCCCCTTACTCCCTACACACAAAATTTCTCATATTATTGACATCTTGCATTACTGTGGTACATTTGTTACAATTGATGAGTTAATACTGGTACATTAGTATTAACTACAGTCCATGGTTTACACTGGACTTCCTGCTCTGTGTTGTATAAGACATTTTCCCTTTTCAAAGGCATTGTTCCATTATCTTCCAATAACCAGTTTTACATGGAGAAATTCATAGCCATTTTTTTCCTCCAAAAACCTCTAGAATCTTATTTTTACCTTCAATGCTCTGAAATTTCATAGCGAGATGTTTTCCCCCAGCCTTGCCATCTATAATTCCAGTCCTCTCCTTGCCGTTTTATAGCTCCGTTTCCTCCCTCTTTCTTTATCTTGTTGGGTTTTGTCTGCTTGATTAGTCTGTGCCTGGTGAGGGCGGGGACTTTGGTCTGTCTCTTCACTGTTGTGTTCCCAAAGCTAGACCAATGCCTGCCATAGAGCAGGTGCTCGGTAAGCAACTGCTGATAGATGAATAAACAAATGACCGTGGAATGGGCCTCTTTGCATTTGTATCTTCAGTTCTGGGAAATTTTCTGGAACTGTTTCTTTCATTATATCCACCCTTCTTTTTCTCTGTTCTCCACCTCTAGAAGTTCCATTATTGGGATGTTGGACTTCTTCAAGTAATCCTTGAATTTTCTTATCTTTTCTCTCTTATTTTCAAACTCCTTTTGCTCTACTTTATGGAAGGTTTCTTAATTTTATCTTCCAAACATTCTATTGAGTTTGTCATGACTTCTATTTTGCTTTTGATTTCCAAACGTTCCTTTTTGTTCTGAGTGTTCTTTTTTGTTTAAATAGCAACCTGTTCTATTCCTGCTTAATGAATGTATTATGCTCTCTTACTTCTCTGAGATTATTAATGATTGTTCTTTTCAAAGTTTTCTTTTTCCTGAATTGTCTTTGTTTCCTCTGAGGTGCTCACTGGATGTTTGTTTGAATTATCATTTTTCATATGAGAACATTTCCTTAGCCATTAAATGGGTCTTGGTGTTCTACTCATGTTTAGAAGTTGGGGGCTAAGAAGCTGACTAGAACCTGGGAACCCCAAGGCTGCAGCCAAGCATGGAAGCCTGACTAGGTCTGTTCATTGGAGATACCCTCCTGCCTGACTGGGTCTGACTGGGCCAATTCAGCACAGGTACCCTGATGTCAGGGTCTTAAGTCTGCTCAGGATCCTTAGCAGAAGGTTGCCTGTAATTTTGGGGCATTATTAGTAATATTAGCAAGAGAAGAAAGCTTGAGATGGGTCTCTGCATTCAGAATATAAATATTCATTTTATTTCAGTACAGTTCACCTGCCTTTGTTGAACTAGTGTCCCCCATCCACCACAACACACTTCTCAGGTAGTAAACCTCTGGTTGTCTGGAGGTCTGGGGTGGGGGTGGGGTGGAAGTTGTGGGCCATAAATCAGATAGGGGTGGGGAGCTGAGGATGCAACTGCATTTTTTTAATGTTGAAATAATTTTAGATTTACGTCAAAATTACTAAAATAGTAGACAGTTCTTGTGGAGGCTTCACTCAGCTTGCCCTGATGTTAACATCTTACATAACCTTAATACAATGATCAAAGCCAGGATACTGGCATTGACACAACAGTATCAACTAAACTATAGGCCTTGTTCGGATTTTAACAGTTTTCTATGCACTAGATGCTTTTTTTTTCCTTTTTCCATGTTTAGTTATATGAATTTTATGATATGTATAGATTTGTGTAATCACCACCACAATCAGGATACAGAACAGTTCTATCACTCCAAACTCTCTCATGCTATTTCTTTAAAATCTAGCCCTCTCCCCCAACCTACTTTCTGGATATTGGGCCAATATCACATGTTCCAAGGAGTCTACCATGAATAACCTTATTAGCACAAACTGAGGAGACCACCATAAATAACAAAGACACTGGGAAATGCCAACAGTTGGTTTTGTTTTGTTTTTTAAGATTTTATTTATTTATCCGTGAGAGACACACAGAGAGAGGTAGAGATACAGGCAGAGGGAGAAGCAGGCTCCCTATAGGGAGCCTGATGCAGGACTTGATCCCAGGACCCTGGGACCACAACCTAAGCTGAAAGCAGATGCTCAGCCACTGAGCCACTCAGGCGCCCTGAAATGCCAAAGGTTTAGAAGTGAGCAAGCAACTATGGCCAGGCATCTTTGAGTGATTCCTTATTATATGTACTATAGAGTAATGTGGGGACAACCAACTTGTTTACTATGTTGCATCTTCCAATTCATGAACATGATATGTCACTTCATTTAAATTTCTCTTCTTTTTTTATTTTCTTCATCACTATTTTGTATTTTTCAGCATCCAGATGTTGCACATGTTTTTTTAAGAACTTATTTGGGGGAGCTATTGTATATGGTATTATTTTAAATTTTGGTTTTCAATTGTTTATTGCTAATATATAGGCATACAACTATTTTTTATATGTTTGCCTTGTATTCTGTAAACTTGCTAAGTTCAATTATAAGTTCTAGCCATTTGTTGTAGATTTCTTGGGATTTTCTGCATTAATAATTTTGTGGACAGTTTTATTTCTTCCTTTCTATATGTTTTCTTTTGTTGTTGTTTTTTATTTTGGGTTTTTTTTTTAACCCTTTTTCTTGCCTGAGCCAGTGTACCACCTAACATTTTCAGTATATTGAATAAGAGTAGTAAGAGTAGATATTCTTGCCTTCTACTCAATTTCAGAGGAAAAGTATTTATTTTTTCAATATGCATTATGATGGGATGCCTGGGTGGCTCAGTCAGTTAAGCATCCAACTCTTGATTGCAGCTCAGGTCATGATCCCAGGGTCCTGGGGTTGAGCTCAGCACTGAGTCTGGTTGTCCCTCTCACTCAGTGCTTCCTCCCCCTCTGCACTTGTGCTCTCTCTCTCAAATAAATGAATAAAATCTTTTAAAAAAAGAAAAAGATTCTCCCTCCTCCTCCCTCTGCCCCTCCCCATGCCCACTCACACTCCCTCTCAAAAAATAATGAAGTATAATATTTACCTGTGGGTTTTTTATAGATGCCCTTTATCAAGCTGAAAAAGATAGTTGCCTTCTATTTCTAGTTTGCTGAGATTTTTCATGAATGGGTGTTGAATTTAGTTAAATGCTTTTTCTATACCAATTGATATAATCATGTGGTTTTTCTTCCATGAACTGTTAAAATAATGGATTAGCTTGATTCATTTTTGTTTTTTTGTTTGTTTTTGTTTTTTTGTTTTGTTTTATTTTGTTTTGTTTTGTTTTTTTTTTGTTTTTTTTTGTTTGTTTTTGTTTTTTTGATTTTTGTTTTTTTGGGTTTTTTTTTTTTATTCATTTTTGAATGCTTAAGTAGGTTTTCATTTCTAGAATAAAGCCCACTTGGTGGTGGTGTACTGTTCTTATATATGGCTGAAGCTGATTTATTAATATTTGGTTTGTATTTTATGTCTATGTTTACGAGGGATATTGCTCTGTGTTTGTTTGTTTGTTTTCTTTGTACTGTCTTATCTGATTTTTGTACTATGATAATCCTGGCCTTATAAAATTAGTTGGGAAGTATTTCTATTTCCTAGGAAAAAGTGTGTGGAATTGGTGTTTTGTCTTTAAATGTTTGGTATAATTCACAACCGAAATCATCTGGACTGGTGCTATGGGCCATGTCCCCTAAAGGTTTAAATGTTGAAGTCCTAACCCCCAGTATCTCATAATGTGATTTTATTTTGAATAGGTTATTTAAAGAGATAATTAAGTTAAAATGAACTCATTAGAGTGGGCCTAAACCAATATGCTTAGTATCCTTACAAAAAGGGATTAAGACACAGACATACACAGAGGGAAGACTGTATTAATACAGAGGGAGGAGACAACTCCCAGCAAGTCAAGGTGATAGGCTTCGGAAGAAACCAAATCTGCTGACATTTTGATCTTAGATCTCTATCATCCAGAATTTTAGGAAAATGAATTTCTGTTGTTTAATCCACCCGGTCTATGATTCTTTTTATGGTGGCCCTAGCAAACTAACATAGCTGAGGATTTATTTTTTGGGAGGTTTTGAACTACAAATTCAATGTTTTTAATAGCTATAGAGCTATTTAATGTATCTATTTCATCTTGAATAAGTTTTAGTAGTTTGTAGTTTTTTAAAGAATTGGTCCATTTATCAATAAAATTTACATATGTAGGGATTTTGGTAGTATTTCCTTTTAATTTTTTAAGTTTATTTAGGGTATGTAATGATGTCCCCACTTTCATTTATTATATTTGGCATTTGTATCTTTTCTCTTTTTAACTTTGTCAGTCTTGCTAGAAGTTTGTTCATTTTATTCATCTTTTCAGAAAACATGTTATTAGTTTCATTGATTTTTTTCCATTTCTTTACAATTTTATTGATTTCTACTCTTATCTTTATTATTTTCTTCCTCCTGCTTGATTTGGGTTTATTTGGATTTTCTTTTTCCAGTATCTTGATGTGGAACTTTATGAAATTGGATTGAGATAGTTCTTCCTTTCTAAGGAAGAAATAACATTTATTATCATAAATGTTATTCTAAGCTCTGCTTAGAATGTGAAATGTTGATGTGTTTTATTTTCATTTTAATTCAGTTCAAATGAAAGTTCAAAATTCAGTTCAAATGTAAGTTCAAAAATCCCAATTTATCTTCTGATTTCTTCTTTGACCCATGGGTTATTCAGAAGCATGATATTTAGTTTCCAAATATTTGGGGTTTTCTAGATATTTTTCTGTAAATCATTTCTAATTTAATTCCATTATAATCAGATACTCTACTTTGTGGGACTTGTATCTTTTTTAATTTATCAAAACTTCTGGTCCAGGATATGGTTTATCCAGAAAATAATGTATATTTTCTTATTGCAAGAGTTCAGAAGACGCCATCTCCAAATATGCCACTCTGAAATATGGATTATTTTGAGGCAAAGTCACTTGAGAAACAGCAGATGACAAGGGCTCTCTGACATTCTCCTTTTTACATAAAAGCAGGTCATAACATTTCCCATGAGAATGGTGCCTCTCTGTACAATGAAGAGAAGAGTATTTTTTTTTCCTTAAGGCTTCATTTCTTTATTCATGAGAGACAGAGTGAGGCAGAGGCAGACAGAAAAGCAGGCTCCCTCAGGTCCTGGGATTACGACCTGAACTGAAGGCAGATGCTGAACCGACTGAGCCACCCAGGCACCCCAGAAGAGTATTCTTATCACCAGAGACCTGTACAAGTAAGTTTACTAAAATAACCCTTAGCTTCTGCCAGTTTTCCATCTATTTCCTGGTCACTTGCCCACAAGTTTTGCCCCTGGCCCAAGCCCCTTGCCAATTTATCACTCTTTGTGTAGAAAGGTATATAAGCTTTGAGGTCTAACAGCTTCTTCATGTCTTTATTTTCCATCAAAGACTCCTATCTACATGAAAAAACAGTAACCAAATCTGTGTACTTTTTTTCCTGTTAATCTTTCTTATGTTGGTTTCTTAGGCCAGCCACAGAATCTAAGAGGGTAGGAGAAAGTTTTTTCTTCTCTACCTGTTGTTGGGTAGAGTATTCTATAAATATGTTAAATCAAGTTGATTGATAGCGTTTTTTAACTCCTTATACATTCTTACTGACTTTCTGTCTACTCATCTATCAGTTATTGAGAGGATTGTTGAAATATCCAACTATAATTGTGGTTATAGCTATTTCTGCCTGCATTGCTATTAGTTTTTGCTTCATAAATTTCAAAGCTTTCTTTTCTAGTACATGGTGTTTGGGATTGTTGTGTCCTTATTCATGGAGCTCTTAATCATTATGAAATGACCTTTTTATCTTTGGTAATATTCTTTGCTCTGAGATCTACTTATTTGATATCAATATAGTTATTCTGTTTTTCTTTTAATTGGAGTTGGCATGGACTGTTTCTTTCCCTCTTTTTACTTTTAACCTATTTGTGTCTTTATATTTAAAGTTGGTCTCTTGAAAACACCATTTAGGTAGGTCATGATTTTCTGTGCAATCTGACCATCCTGCCTTTTAACTAAAAGGGTGTTTGTACATGACTTTTACTTAAATCGGTGTTTATACTGTTTATATTTACTATTATTAATGATATGATAGAATTTAATTCATTTTGCTGCTTGTTTTCTATTTATCTCACATGTCCTTTATTCTGTTTTCCTCATCCCTGAGGCAAAACTCTTCTTATCATTCTATCCAATGCATTTTGGGAACAGAAATCATTCCTGGTCCTGTCTGAACTGAAGTTTGTTCTCGCTAAATTTTCAGAGCATTCTTTCCTAATGTAAGGTGGTTTCTCATATGCACACATTGATCAGAACTCAGATGAAGACTGAGTACCCTCTGCCAATCTCTAGCATTCTCTATCCATTCAGCTCTCTTCTCTCCATTACTCTGCCCTGAAAACTCTGCACATCTTGGTCTCCTTGGACATCCAGCCCTACATCATCAGGTTAGGAAGACTGTTGGGCTCTCTATGGGTTCCCCCTCCATGCACCATGGCCTGGAAAGTCACCATAGACTGCAAGCTGGGGCAAGCATAGCATTTATTTCAGGCAAGCATAGCATTTATTTCATTGTTTCTTGTCCTTCGGGGATCACCACTCTTCATTGCCTTGCATACACTGTCTTGAGAGTTATTATTGCAAATATTTTGTTGATATTTTGCCAAATTTTTGGTTGTTTCAAGTGAGTGGATAAATCCAATTCCTGCTACTTCCTCCTGACCAGTAGCAAAAGTCTAGAAGTCAGATACATACAAATTTTATATATCATAAAGGAACTATTTCAACTCAATGGTAAGGGACAATTATGACATGAATGTTTTTAGAAAAAGCAGTTAAATATATGAGGAAATATCAAATTAGATCTTGATATATTATATAACACTAAAATAAACTACATAGACAAAAGAGTCAAAATTATTTTTTAAAAGATTTATTTATTTATTTATTTATTTATTTATTTATTTATTTATATGAGACAGAGAGAGAGAATGTGTGAGCTGGGAGAGAGCCAAGGGGAAGGAGAGGGAGAGAGAAACTCCAGCAGACTCTGCGCTGAGTGTGGAGACCAACGGGGGCCCAGTCCCTACCCTGCAATCATGATCTGAGACAAAACCAAGAGTTGGATGCTTAACCAACTGAGCCACCCAGGTGCCCCAAGAGTGAAATAAAATTCTAAGTTTCAAACCATGAAAACATTAAAGGAAAATATGGATGAATATATTCATGGTCTCTATGTGAGCAAAAACTTCCTAAGTCTAAAATAGTGAAAAGAAGTAGAAATTTTTTAAAAGTTGAAATATTGAGTTTTTTTGTTTTTAATAAACTTTTATTTTGTAATAATTTTAGATTTGCAGAAAAGTTGCAAAGATAATCCAAAGAGTTCCCCTCACCCATTTTTCCCCAATGTCATCATCATACACTAGACTAGATTTCTAAGGAAACAAAAGGTCAATAGCCTTCAAAATGAATTGGTTCTTAAAGTCAATATGTAAAATATGTAAAATATAATCCACTAATAAAAAATAAGCAAAGAACATGCACAGACAATTCAAAAAAGATGAATGCTATTTATGTATTACATATAATATAAACATAAATATATATAAAGCAGTTATTACAATTAGGTTTTTGAAGAATATTTGATTGCATGCAATTAGTGTTCACAATAAATTTAAGGGAAAACAGATTTATCATTCCAATTCTTTAAGAGTTAAAAAGTATATGTTTGGGGGTACCTGAGTGGCTCAGTTGGTTAACCGTCTGACTCTTGATTTTGGCTCAGGTCATCATCTCAGAGTTGTGAAATCGAACCCCACGTGGAGCTCCACATACAGTATGGAACCTGCTTAGGATCCTCTCTTTCCCTCTCCCTCTGGCCCTTTCCCTGCTTGCATGCACATGCTCTCTCTCTCTCTAAGAAAAAAAGTGTATGTTTTTATAAGCCTAGAAACTCTAAGCACAGTTATAGCTGGGTTATTGAATTCTAAATAATAACATTTGTTGTCATGTTTGTGTTTTTCCATTTTATCTAAATATTCTACAATAAATATGATTTTTTAAAACCTATTTCCTTTTAAAAAGTCCTGATTTCTGCATAACTTCCATGTGGCTTATGGGACTGAAAACATGTTTCTCCTATTCTAATATCATTTTTGGTCTCAGTGTTCTTTTCTGTTGGGAGCCTTCCTGCTGTGCAAATGATTAAGTGCATAGATTTTCTTTTGAACCAAAGGAAATGTTTTCAAAAGTTCTTAGGAGATCAATCCAGAAGAACTGAATTAATTCTCTAAAGAAAAAGATTTAAAGGGCCATCTGTGTTTGATAATTTTTCTCTCTCTCTCTTATATTTCTTCTCTCCCTCTCTCTACCTCGCCTCCCTCTCCCTCTCTCTTGTGTACAGACTTGGAGCAAAAATTCAAGCCAAGCCTAGCCGATGAACCCTGTTTGGTAGGAAAGAGAATATGTAGTGTTAAAGAGACCTAGGGAATGCCAGAAAGAAAGTTCTGAGCCATGAAAAAGAGCAAGACTTCAGAGGGCCATCTGAGGGACAGCTGCTGTCCCAAGAATGGGACTGGGCTGGGCTGGTCGAAATCTTTACAATATCCTGGAAAAACAATTTTGCTACACATCACTTAAAAACACATAAAGAGCCTTTACAGAAAATTTGATCAGAGACTCCAGAATTTATGTTCAAAATTTGGGGAAATCCTCATGTATATATTTTAGCACTCCTTGGTTCTCTGTATCAGCATTTCTCAAAGTAGCCTGTGGATCATCAACATTAGAATATTCTAGGATGCTGGTTCAAAACACTCCAGAACCCCACCCTAGGTCTACCAAAAGTTAATCTCTGGGCAGTGAAACCTGAGAATCTGGGCTTTTAGTATACACCAAGAAGCCTAATACACATTAGACTCTGAGAATCATTTTGTTCATATTATCCTATTATGCATAAATGGAGGAAAATGGGCAATTTTAGTTACATGTGTAGAGAATTTCATTTTTCATGTACTATTCAATATATACTTATACTCCATACTATGTGTCAGGCAATGAGTCTAGTCCTATGAGATCACATCCTAGGAAGAAAAAACATATTTGCCCATAGAGGAGAGAAATTAATTTTCCTTGTGAAGGTTGCATTAATGAAGATGTATTCAGATGCAAGCTATAGCATATCCAGTCAAAAGCAGCTTTAAATTATAGATAGTTAATTATCTATTAAATCAAAAAGTGTAAAGGAAAAGGCTTTTGGATTTGGCGAGTAGGTCAACAGTAGTATTATCAAGGTTCTTGCCCCCTTAGCAGGCTGCCAGAGTGGAGCAAATGTCACCTCCTTTTTCCTAGACATTATATTTCTTTTAACTCAACCTGAGGTCACATTAGCTTTTTTTTTTTTTTGCAGGCATATCAACTATCAACTCTGACTCATATGATGTCAACTAATAGTTTTTTTACATGTACTTACTTCTTAACCACTTCACTCTAATGTGTATTTTGCACAAATTTGGTCTTATTTTGTTGTTTTTTAATTTAAATTTTTAAATTTAATTTAAAAATTAACTTTTCCAAGACTGATCCCCTGCAGGATACCCTTGCAAAGAAGAAGTCACCCTCTGACAAAGCTGCACAGAAACTGACTACAACTCAATGCTTAAGGCAATCAAACCCGTTCAACCATATGGCTTAGACCTCAACCTTCTGATAATGCAGTAAAGAAAGTGCTTCTTACACTGTGAACTCTCACATAGTAAATCCTGCCACTGGCAGCAGCAAAGGCTAATCCCCAGCCTTTTGATCATGTCAGGGCAGGTGCTGATGCCTATTAGGCCCAACACATATCTTGAGCTGGTAGGATGTGATCAAACCCAAGATTCTATCATGTCATATGGTTATTTTATCCTGGCCTCTGATTATGTGAAGTGTGTGTTGCACTTAATGCTTTTCTAATTGTGCAGCTTTAAAGAGACATCAAGTTGAGAGTGTAGTGAGATGAAGACATAGTTTGCAGAACAGAGTACAGGACAGGAGAGGAGAGAGATACACAGGAAGAGAGCCTCAGAGATCCACAGAAGCTTCCCCCAGAGAATTCAGTCAAATATTAATAAGCTCATTAGTGTGAGCAAAACTACCTAAGGCCAAGGAAAAAACCATCCAAAAGGATCAGAGTGAACTGCTGTGTCTGGTGCTTACAAAGGCACAGGAATGATGCCTTTTCCTGCTAGTCAGAATGGAAAAAATCCATCATTTAGAGGGCATTGGGCAGGGAATTCAAGGAGGTCTTGCCTCAATAGTGGGAATTATTACCCTGAACACTGCTCTGGTTCCACTTAACAAATCTTAAAAGCAAGACCCTAAAGAATCAAACCATTTCCAAGTTACTTAACTGCATAGCAGAACAAAAGTAAAAAATACAGAAATATAAAAATATCCAGCACTCAATTAGATAAAATGTATGATGTCTTGCATCCAATCAAAAATTACAAAACAAAGATTACAAAAAGAAGTAGGAAAATGGGACCCACAAGGATGAGAAAAGCTAATCAATTAAAAATGATGCAAACTAATATAACATTTCATGTTGATTATATTTCAATTTAGAAAAAAAAAGAAGCAGATTTTTTTTTTCCAAAAGAAGCAGATTTTTTTAAACGAAAAAGAAAATGACCCAGAACTGACAAAGATGTTAGAATTATCAGACAGGGACATTAAAACTGTCATTATAATTGTATTATAGAAGTTCAAAAAGTCAAGTAGAGATACGAGATATATTTTTTAATCCTAGATATGAAAACTATAATGTCTAAGATGAAAAATGCAGTGTATGCATTATGACAGATTAAATATAGTAGAATAACAGAATATACCTTGAAGACTTAGCAAGAGAAATTATCCAAAATGAAACACACAGAGAAAAAAAATTTTTTTTTAAATGAACAGAGCTTCAGCAAGTTATGGAACAAATTCAAGTGACTAATAATACATGTAATTATAGTGCCCAAAGTGGAGGACAGGACAGAAAAAATGTTAAATATTTGAAGAAATTATAGCTGAAAAATTTACAATGCTGATTTAAAAAAAAAAACTATTAAGAAACGTGAAGAAAATAGGCAGATAATTGGAAAAAACTTATTCCAAGTAAGACATACAGATGGCAAACAGGTGCATGAAGATGCTCAATGCTACTCATCATCAGGGAAATGCAAATCAAAACCATAATGAGATGTCACCTCACATGTGTTAGGATGACTGTCGTTGAAGACAAGTAGTTACTTGTTTCTTTTTTTTTAAAATTTATTTATGATAGTCACAGAGGGAGAGAGAGAGAGAGAGAGAGAGAGGCAGAGACATAGGCAGAGGGAGAAACAGACTCCATGCACCGGGAGCCCGACGTGGGATTCGATCCCGGGTCTCCAGGATCGTGCCCTGGGCCAAAGGCAGGCGCCAAACCGCTGCACTACCCAGGGATCCCCTAGTTACTTGTTACTACTAGTGCTGATAAGATTGTGGAGTAAAGGGAGTATTCTGTGCTGTTGGTGGGACTGTAAATGGTGTGGCCACTATAGAAAATAGTATTGAGGTTTCTAGAAGAAAGAAAGAAAGAAGAAAGAAAGAGAAAGAAAGAAAGAAAGAAAGAAAGAAAGAAAGAAAGAAAGAAAGAAAGAAAGAAAGAAAGAAAAATAGAACACATATGATCCAATGATCCCACTTCTGGGTATATATCTGAAGGAACTGAAATCACAATCTTGAAGAGATATCTGCACCCACATGTTCATTACAGAATTATTCACAATAACTAAGACATAGAAACAATCTAAGTACCTGTAGACTGGTGAATGGATATAAAAAATGGATATAGATTAATGGATAACATATTTATATATGTAATGGATTATTATTCATCCATGAGAAAAAAGAAACTTTCCATTTTTGACAACATAAAATGACCTTGAGGGCCTTATGTTAAGTGAAATAAGTCAGATGAGAAAGAAAAATACCATAAAATCTCGCTTCTATGTGGAAAACTAAAACACATATGCACACACAGTAAAAACACAAACAAAAAACCAAAGCTCATAGATACAGAGAACAGATTGGTTGTTGCCAGAGACAGAGGGTAGGAAGTGGGCAAAATGAGTGAACCGGATCAAAGGATATGAACTTCCAATAATAAAATAAACAAATCATGAAGATATATATAGCACAAGGAGGTGTAGTATGCAAAAATATAGCATGGTGACTGTAATTAATACTGTATTACATATTTGAAAGTTGCTCCAAGAATAGATCTTAAAAGTTCAAATCACACCCAAAAATTTTGTAACTATGTATGGTGGATGGTATTTGCTAAAATTATTGTGGTGATCATTTCCCAACATACACAAATATCAAATCATTATGTTGGACACTTGAAACTAACATAATGTTATGTCAATTATATCTTAAAAATAAGTAAATAAATATGAACTAAGGGAAAATGTGGAAAAAATGTGTGAAAGATCTGTCCACTGAAAACCACAAAGCATTGCTGAAAGAAATTATAGAAGATATGACACATATCTTGTTTATGGGTCAAAAGACTCAATGCCATGAATAGGTCAACTCTTCCCAAACTGATCTACAGATTCATTACAATCCCTATGGGAATTCCAGCAGCCTTTTCTGCAGAAATGGAAAAGCCAATTCTCAAATGCATTGTGGAATTGCAAAGGGCCGTGAATAGCCAAAACAATATTGAAAAAGAAAGTTGGAGGATTAACACATCTCAATTTCAAAACTTATTATTAAGATGCAGTAACCAAAATATTGTGATATTGGAGGAAAGACAGACACAAATAGATCGATGGAACTGAAATGAGTCCAGAAATAGACCTACATATATATGGACGACTAATTTTTTAAAAAGATGAAAACTAATTTAAAGAAAACATAGTTTTTTCAACAAACGGTGCTGGAACTACTGGATATCTACATGTGAAAGGACAGAAAAAGAGACAGAAGAAAGAGAGAGAAAGGGAACAACTTTCATCCATACATTGCCCCATGTGCAAAAAATAATTCAAAATGGATTGGAGACCTGACCACAAAATCTACATCTATGAAACTTCTTGGAGAAAGCAAGAGAAAATTCTTGGTTACCTAACATTAGGCAGAGATTTTGTAAATACATTCCAAAAGCTGAACCATAAGTTACATTATGAAAATAAACCTCTGCTCTTCAGAAGACACTTAACAAAAAAAAAAAAAAAGAAAGAAAGAAAGAAAGAAAGAAAGAAAGAAAGAAAGAAGAAAGAAAAGAAAAGAAAAGAAAAGAAAAAAGAAAAAATATGGGACACCTGGGTGGCTCAGTGTTTGAGCATCGGCTCAGGGCATGATCTCAGGGTCCTGGGGTCCAGTCCCACATCGGGCTCCCCACAGGGAGACTACTTCTCCTTCTGCCTGTGTCTCTGCCTTTCTCTCTGCATCTCTCATGAAACATAAATAAAATCTTAAAAAAAAAAGGAAAGGAAAAATATTCCACAGACTAAAAGAAATTTTTCACAGAGCGTATATTTACAAAGTACTTGCATCCAGAATATATAGAGAACTTCCAAATTCAACAATTTTCTACCTAAAATCCACATGTGTTTTTTGTGCTGTGGCTACCAGACAGGTTAATATTGCATTTACACTGGAAATCCCTCTCCCTCTCCCTCTCTCTCTCTTATTCCCTTTCCCTCTCTCTCTAGCTCTCTCTGTTTCTATCTGTCTCTCTGCCTCGGTCTGTCTGTCTGTCTCTCACACACACACCCCTCCACTTCAAATATCCAATTCACTGAGTACCTCACCTGCAAACAACTCCCGGATGGGGCCATCACCAACTCCCATCGCACTGCCCTCCCGGGGAGTTGGTCAAGCTATTCTGGGAGAGGTGGCCCTGCCGCTCCCTTGGACTCGGGAGCCTGCGGAGCACGTTGGAGGGGTCGCTACCCCGAAGCCAGGCGGAGGTCCAGCAGGGGCTCTGCTCCAGCCGGGACAGAGCCAGGTAAGCCAGCGATCCGATGCCCACGGCGACCCCTGCTCGCATGGAAGGGACACAGGAACATTCGGTCGGCCTCATAGATTGGAACCCACTGCCCATCCCAGGACGGCCAGAGCTCCAGGACTGCTCTGAGCCCGAGAGCTACCTCCCTGCAGCATCTCCCCGCAGGGAAAAGGCCCAAGGAAACGGACAGAAACTGATCATCAACAGGAACAAAAATCTCTTAGTATTCCTTCAGAAATAACTCGATGCTTTTCAGTGAGTTTATGGAATCCATCTATTTGTGAGAGAATAAGAAAGATTCTCTCTTAAGGGGGCACTTGGTTTTGGCGGCCTAAGAGGACAAAGACCAAATCCCCCACCAACGTTCTCCCATTTTGTTCCATGGCAGTGAGGAGATGATCGGAAGGCTGCTGGGAATCAAATTAGAAAAACATCAAATAATTCTAGGGCATTTTATTCTATCTAATTTCCATTTGTACCTGAAAGGAAATGAACGTCCTACCAGCTGGGGAGAGCGCAACCGCCAGGTGGAATTGCCAGGGTCGGGGGCTGCTGGGGAGCTTGCAGGCTCCCTGGTGTGTCTGGAGGCCCGGGAGGGGGCACCCCACACAGCCCA
Organism: Nyctereutes procyonoides; assembly: GCF_905146905.1. Classification (NCBI taxonomy): domain Eukaryota; kingdom Metazoa; phylum Chordata; class Mammalia; order Carnivora; family Canidae; genus Nyctereutes; species Nyctereutes procyonoides. The sequence goes on from NW_026575126.1 coordinate 76,820,452, forward strand.
CAAAGACCTGTGACACCAGGGCGGGCAGCAGGGGAGGCGGACTGGATGGATCCAGCGGAGCTCCTGCCTCCCAGCATTCCGGGGACAGCTGTGGGGGCCCCGGGGCTCACAAGTCACAGGGCGATGTAGTTTTGCACGTAGGTGAGGTCCAGAGCCGACAATCCAGAAAGAATTCTCGAGATGCCTTTGTGCAAAAAGGTGGTTTTATTAAAGCACAGGGAGCACCGTGGGCAGGGAGAGCTGCTGCCCGGGCCTGGGAGGGGTGGCGGATGCTACACCTGGGAGCTGGGGCTACGGGAAGGAGAGGAAGTCTGCCTTGCTTTCTGTGCTGGCAGCACTCCAGGCAGGTCCGGGGGCCCCCGAGACCACACTGTTGGGGGCTGCGCACTGCCGGCTGCAGAGGGCCTCCACAGATGGGATCACAGCCAGGTCCCCCGGCCCCTGGGCTCCTGGCATCCCTCGCAGGGCCACCCCTTGGGGCCAGCCTTGTATCTGCTTCAGGCTTCCCTCCAGGGATGGCTAATTTTACGTGTCAACCTAACTGGTCTCGGGGGATCCAGTTAAGTACTTCGGGGTGCATCTATAAGGGTGTCTCTGGATAAGATGAGCATTTGAATCTGTGGACTGAGTAAAGAAGGGGCCCTCCCCACCCAGTCCTGGACACCCTGAACAGAACGAAGGTGGAGGAGGGAAGAACTCACCCTCCCCCTTTTCTTCTGCCTCGCTGTTGAGCTGGGCTCTCTCATTTATCTTGCGCGCCTGGACTGGGAGTCACACCATCAGCCCCCTTGGTTCTCAGGCCTTCAGACTCAGACTGAATTCCACCACCAGCAATCCCGCGTCCCCGGTTTGCAGACAGCAGATGATGGGATATGTCAGCTCCCATAGTTTCAAGAGCTAGCTCGTCTTCCTCAATAATCTCCTCTTGGCTCCTTTTCCCTTCAGGACCCTGCCTGGACACCTGCCCTGCAGACCTGCGTTGCTGGGCTCTTCCTGGGGCACCTCACAGCCAAGGTCTCTGGAACAGGCCCCAGCACGAGGCATTGCTCCCATGAGCCCTGGTTCTGTTCTGAGTCAGGTGTGAGCATGGACGCTCAGCAGGGCATTTCTTTCCGAAGCCCAGGGTTGAAAGTTCTCCTTTAAAAAATCCAGGTATATCTCTTTGGTGATACAAATCTCCAAGGAAGCCAAGGCTCCTGCGCAAGAAGGAAAGGACGCACTTACCAGATCCCTCCTGATGGAGATATAAGCAGTTTGTCCTGGTTTAGATTCAACAACCTCAAAATACACATGATCCATCAGAGCATCTGAGACTACTGCTTCTGTGACGTGAGCGATCCTAGTAACACGCAGGGCAGAGCCCCCATCAAGTCACATGTCCAACAGAGGGCCATCTAGAACCTGCCACCATGTGTGGATTTGGGGGAGCCCCACATGGGTGCAACCTCCTTGCAATCGAACCTTCTCTGAGTGACTTTTTTTCCCCCTTCGCCTCCAGCAAGCGGCAGGCCTGGCGATGTTTCCTCGTAAATAAGCAGGCCACCTGGTCTCACTCTCTTATGTCTTAGAAATTTTACCCTCATCTTCACCATAGGCAATAGAGCTACAGAAGATAAGGAGAAGTTTTGAGGCCAGAGAAGGAAGTGGAAATTCTTCCCCTGTGCCTTACGAGGTTATTCCAGCTCCTGTCCCAGAATGTGTGTTTCTATGGTAACAGAAGGAAAGGACACCAAAGCTGGGGATAGTGACATGATCCAACAGTAAATGGGATTTTGGAGGTGTCGTGAGTCTTCTTCTAGGTGACCTCTTTTAGAAAGCTAGCAGGTGGTCCATGATCCCCAGGACTAGTAAGGAAACCTCCACAGAGCTTTCAAACACAAGAATCTCCTCCTACTTGGCATGACGCTAGGCACGTGTTTAGTCAGCTTTTGCCACGTTATGCTGCAGGAATGAGCAATCCCCAAACTACAGGAGCCGCAAAGCACATGCCTTTGTGTCTTATTCATGGTATATGTAGACTTGGCTGTGGCTCTGGTCCAAGTGCCTTCATCATTCCAGGGAGACAAGCCAAAGGGGCTGCCCTTGTCTGGGATAGGCCACTCTTTTGGCCAAGCAGGGGAAGGAAAAGAGCCAGTAGAAACACTCATTCCCACAGCGTCTGCTGGGATAGGCTGTATGTCCTGTTGCCTCACACACCGTTGGCCAAAGTCAGCCCAAGAGCCAAAGTGGAAGCCAGTGGACTGGATGGAAGGCTGCTCCTCCCAACAGGGGCTGCCCCGGGGAGTGAGCTGAAAGGATGAGCCTGGGGAGAGGCGGTGAATGTGAGGAGGATACATGACCTAGAGTACTGCAGACCCCAGGGAGCCACACTGCAGAAAATAAGGGGACCCTGGTCTGTCGACACCACATCTGGACAGAAATATCACAGATACTAAAATATTTCGAAGAGAGACACCTGGGTGGCTCAGTGGTTGAGCATCTGCCTTCAGCTCAGGGCGTGATTCCGGGGTCCTGGGATCGAGTCCCACATCAGGCTCCCTGCATGGAGCCTGCTTCTCCCTCTGCCTGTGTCTCTGCCTCTCTCTGTGTGTCTCTTATGAATAAATAAATAAAATCTTTAAAATAAAATATTTCGAAGAAAACTGCAATATAGATATTATGACTCGTTTAGAATGTTCTCATTGCAGATTGGTATAATTTAAAAGGACAAATTGGTCCTGTTCAAACTCAGAAAACCAGTTAGGGCCTTTCAGAATCAAAAGAAGTGCCACGAAGGCATTTTGAAAGAGGGCATTAATAATGGACGTGACGAGTTACCCTTGACTTATTAAAAAAGAGAATGATTTTATAAATGAGTCCATTAAAAAGTATTCATGAGATATTAAGGCTCTGAGAACTGGTTGAATAGGAGGGAAGGTAAGACAATTAGGGCAGTTAGAAATCTGTTCTTTGTGAGCTTGCCAAAAGAAAGAATTCCTATGGTCCTTTGGTCGTTTCTCCGGCAGAGAGTTCTACGGCTTTGCAAGGGGCACTGGTAAGAGGAAGGTGCTTAGGGCACAGTCCCTGCTTGGGGCTCACCTCTGGTTTATTTGTTTTTGTTTTTTTGTTTTGGTTTGTTTTGGTTTGTTTTATTGGAGTTCAATTTGCCTACATATAGCATAACATCCAGTGCTCATCCCACCAAGTGCCCCGCTCGGTTTAAACCAATAACGTTCAAGCCCGCATGCAAGGACAATACTAGAAGTATGCACAAAGGGGCAGGTCCCTCTGGTGGTGGTGCCAGGGCCTCTGAGGGGCCCTATCTCCCGGCCTTGCCCTGAAAGGTGACGAGAAAAAGGGAGAGGTGAGAGAGTGCTCAGGGTGAAAGGAGCAGAGTGCAAAGGCAAGGATAAAACTGCTCTGCGTTTGAGGCAGGGCTGCCACTAGCCATGCAACGCATATGCACAAAATTAGGAAAGCCACTGCTGTTATATAGTTTAAAAAGTCAGGGATTTGATTGTGAGCTCCCCTAAGTACTTGTGAAGGTTTGTATGGGAGGGAAGCTTTGTTGGGAAGGCCTCTGTCCTTCTGTATAAATTAGTATACGTCCCTAAGGTAAATCTCTTTCAAGTTATTCAGTGTGAAACCTGAACACCTGTTCATGCAGGGCCTTGTTGGCAGGAGTCCAAGCAGGTGGTATGGCTAGAACACCAAGTATAATCATGGGGGCTGGGCCCTGTGTGTTAGGGGGTGGTGACGGAGGAAGAAGTCACAGTGGGAGATGTGGTTAAAAAGGTGCCTAGAGCCAGGCTGTGAAGGGCCTTGCACGCCTGCTGATGGTTGGCAGTGGAAGGCCAGAGAAAAAGAAGCTCACCAGGCTGCAGGGAGGGTTAAGAAGCTCAGTGTGGACCCCAAAATATCTATGTCCTAATCCTTGGAGCCTGTGAATGTTCCCTTCCTTGGCCAGAGGGCTTAGCAGGTGTGATTAGGTTTAGGATCTTAAGATGGGGAGATGGTCCTGGGTCGTCTGGGCCCCACGACATCATGAGCCGGACGCAGATAGAGATCCAAAGCCCCTGCACTGCTGGCTTTGAAGATGGAGGAAGGGGCTGTGAGCTCAGGGCTGCAGCTCTAGAAACCGGAATACAAACAAGTTCTTCCTGCCTGCCTCTAGAAGGAGCTTGGCCCTGCTGCCACCCTGTTCTGGCCTCCTGGAGCCACTTGGGATTTCTGACCTTTAGAACTGTGGGAAGATGAGCGTGTGTTACTTTAAGCTACCGGGTTTGGGGTAATTAATTGCAACAGCCCCAGCATATGTCACAGACATAGGTCTTAGGGCAGCCAGAGCCTGGACCAGAGGACTCCAGGTAGGCTGAGAATTCCTACACTTCCCGAGAAAATACTAGAACTTGGATTCTTATCTACTTTGTATTGCATCCTTTTTTTTTTTTAAAGAGATTTTATTTATTTATTCATGAGAGACAAGAGAGAGAGAGAGAGAGAGAGAGAGAGGCAGAGACACAGGCAGAGGGAGAAGCAAGCTCCATGCAGGGAGCCTGATGTGGGACTCGATCTCGGGTCTCCAGGATCACGCCTTGGGCTGAAGGCAGTGCTAAACCGTTGAGCCACCCAAGCTGCCCAGTATTGCATCCTTTAAAACATCCATTTGGGGATACCTGGGTGGTTGAGCATCTGCCCTAGGCCCAGGGCATGATCCTGGAGACCTGCGATCGAGTCCCACGTCGGGCTCCCTGCATGGAGCCTGCTTCTCCCTCTGCCTGTGTCTCTGCCTCTCGCTCTGTGTCTCAAATAAATAATAAATAAATAAATAGTCCGTTTTTGTGAGTGTTGTATAGTTTGCTAACAAATGGTTTGTGCATACAGTGTGTAAGTTCACATACGTGTCCCGGGAGTGCCTGCTACAACTGTTTCTAATAGGGACGCACAATCAACACAAGTGTGGAGACCCTTGGCCCAGAGGCAGGAGGGCAGTGGGGAGACTTGGAGCAGGACAGAACGCGGAGAGCGAAGGGCCTGACCACAGGCAGTGGCAGTAGTTGTGAGGGACACCGCAGCCACCGAGGATGTGACCGGGTCCTGAGTCACGGGCTAGGCGGAGACCCCTCGGGAAGCCTTCAAGAGCAGACTGGCCGCGGGGGAGGAGCCAGTGGGCATCTGAGGAGCTGGAGAAACAGGCCTGTGCTTCAGAGGAGAAAGCAGGATGAGCGAGCCGGGGGGCGGGGGGGCAGGGTGTCCACTGAGGCCACGGCGGGGAGGGGGGAGACGGAGAGAGAAGGCCAAGAGCCTCCGCAGCGGGCCGGAGGAGCAGGTGGACGGGGCCCAGGCCAGGCCAGGGGAGGTCAGAGGGTCAACCTGCAGGAGGGATGCGGGCACGTGGTGTCCCCAGAGAACACGCTGAGCCTGGCAGGGCGCGGCCGCTAGTGAGGCCAGGCTGGAGCAGACTCAGCAGGAGGGTAACTGGAGGTGACACAGTGGGCTTCTTCACCTCGCCTTTGCCACCAGAACGGAAACGACCAAATTCACTTTTAGAGAACAGTGTCCAGCTGGTATTTGAGGAAAACCTGAAACAGGGAGGGGTGGGATCCGGGCTCCCGAAATGGAGCATCTCTTTGACAGCTTTTTTTCAACAGAGGGAGGGTGATGGGGAACACGGCACCCCCGGGAGAGGGGGCTGGCCCGCCCTGGGTGCTCCGAGAAACGGGTCAGGGTCCCATCAGGCCAGGAAGTGGGCCTCCTTGAGATAAGGTCAACAAGCATCATACACATAAACTTGATTTTCTTTTTAGATGTGTTTGTGTGAGGTAATGCCGTTGGGGTCTTTTCTTTTTTTCCAATAAAACGAAATAAACACTCATGATGTTCAGTAAACAGAACACAGCCCGATGAGTGTGCAGGGATGAGGGTTGATGGGATTTCTCTTGCTTTTTAATGAAATATGTTTTAGTTCTTCCCCCACTCTGCCCTGCTGTAGACACCATTACCACTCCCCCCAGCAAGGTCTGTAATCCGATGCGTCACATCAGCATCCCCCCCATCAGCATCCCCTCCTCAGGCCGACACTTTCAGAGGGGATGCTGGGAAGAGTGGCCAAAGAAATACCCAATTTGAGATTCTGAGTCATGAATTGCCATAATTAGAAGGCAGACAGTGCGTTGCCATTGCTCTATTTGCTGCCCATTCCCTGTAAAAGCTTTGGAAATTAAAATAATAGGCTTTTAAAACAAGAGCCCGGTAGGGCTCTCCTTAATGTTTTGCTGTTTTGCACTCGACGCATCAGTTGCAGACAGACCCAGACAGACCTGTGGCCAAGCGGTCCCAGAGAAGCCAGGTTGAAATGTCTCCTCCAGCAGTCCCCTCTGGGCAGAGCAGAGGCCCCTCATCACTCCCTGGGACAGGCCAAGGAAGGAGCTCCAGGCACCAGTGTCCTCACCATAAACAGTGTCCTGTAAAGCACAGGAGCCCATGGCACCCCGACGCGTCTTATGCGCTCCCCAGAGCGGGTGGAGGCTGTCAAGTTACTGTAGTTTCAGTGAAATCCCTTCCAGCTGAGATGTTATTCAAGCTAATCTTCCTTCAAATAATTGATGGGAGAAAAGTACTCCTGGTTAAACTATTTTAGAGTTTGAGGAACGCAAACCATTCGCTGGACACTGGGTCTGATTTTTCATGACGAAAACACTATTTAGGAAACCAGAGAAGAGAGAACAGAGCGCCAGGAGCTGCGGCCTGAGCGCGGGGGCCGCCCCGGGGCAGCTCCGAAGCCCTACAGGCGCCAACCGCTTGGGCAAACAGCCGACTCCTGACCAGGCCCACGTCCTGCAAGGAGGGCCCACCAGAGGAGGTGTGGGGGGTGGGGGGGTGGGGGGGGGTGCAGGAGAGGACACCGGCAGGGGCGCGGGGAGACGCCTGCTCTGGAAACTGGTGGGCTGCTTGGCCCAGCGGCAGCCTTGCAGGTGGGCAACAACCAGCCAGACAACGGGGGGTGGGGGGGTGGGGGGGATGCTCAGGGCCTCCCCGGCCCCTGTGGGGATGTGAGGTGCGCATCAGGCCCTAACGCTGAGCCGCATTGCCACCGCCCACCCCGTGCCCCTGCTCCTCCACCGCACCTTCTAGCGGCGAGGCTCGGCCAGGAGGGAATGGAAGGGGCTCTCCCGTCGCCGCTCCAAGACGCGCTCGGCTGTCCCTTCTCCTCCGTGCATCCAAGCAGGCAGCCAGCAGGGCAGCACGACCCGCCTGCCGGCCCACGCAAGCCTGTTCACAGGGGCTCTAGCCAAGGAGACGTCGGAGGACGAGCATCTGGAGCCTTCCCTGCCGAGCAAAGGCAAGAGCCCAGCAAGGGAGAGCCCTCTGCTGCCCCGGCCTTCCTGCCTCTGACCATGGCTGTCACGCCTGGCGCTGCGGCGACCCTACTGTGAGGACAGGGAAACGGAAGGGTGGCTGGAATCTCTCCGACACTGTTAAGCCACTGAAGCAACTGCAGAGCACCTGGTCCACGCGTCCTGCCACGTGAGATGATTACATATCCTCTGTGCTGGGGTTGCTCCTTGCGGCCAGGGCACACCGCGGACCTTCGCGGCCTCCCCCACCGTGTGAGCCCACCGCGCTCGCACCCAGCCGCAGGCGATGAGGCGCTCCCCGGGGACCCAGCTGACAGCTCCCCCTCTGCCTCTTGGGTCAGCCAGACCTAAGAGCCGGTGGTGGCGGCAGGTGGCAGCATTCGGGACGGAAGGGGGGGGGTAACCCTGCCTCACGGTCACGCCAACTGAGACTGTGGCCAATGGCAGCCCATCTTCTGGCAATTTGGGGTTCCCGGGGAGAAGCTGGTGGGAGGTTGCCGTGGCGGCCCCAAAGACATCTTGCTTCAAGGTCCCAGTTAGTTTCCTGAATCCTCTCAGCAGCAAGAATCCCAATAACGGCTGGCCCAGGAGAGGGGAGCATTAGGGCTTTTCTTTATGAAGCCAGACAGGCGCCCCTTCGGCCAGGGCGCAGGCAGGGGCTTCTGCAGAAGAAACGGCAGCCCAAGGCCTCGGGTCGGCCTCGGCCTCTGAGCGTCCGCCGACCTGCGCCGTCCTTCGAAGGGTAGCAGAAGCCCAGGCGACCCATGTCCCCTCGGATGTCCGAAATGCCAGCACATTTCGAGGGAGGTTTCTTTGGTACTCGAGGCTTAAGAGCGAGAGTGAGGCTCCTCTGTGCCTCTTGTGAACTCCAAGCCCCGTGTACCAGCAGCACAATAAAGGTTCCTTCCTCTGGGAGATGTGGGTGGAACAGAAGTCTCCAGAACGCTGAACGGACAGGACAGAGCAGACTCTGCAAAATTTTTCTGTAATGGTAAATAATTTAGGCACTGAAGGGCCATATGGTCTCTGTCACAACGGTTCATCCCGTGAAAAGCAGCCACAGACAATAATATGCGAGGGGTTAGGTGTTGCGAGGTCCAATAAATCCTTACTTACGGACACAGAAATTTGAATTTCATATCATTTTCACATGTCATGAAATAGTCTTCTGGGGCCTTTTTTCCCCCCAACCATTTAAAAACATAAAAACCATCCTTAGCTTGCAGCTGTACAGAAATAGGTCACAGGCTAGATTTGGCTCATGGGTGGATCCCTGGGGTAGCGCTCAGGAGGGCATTTTGTTCAGGAGAAGAAAATGTGGAGCAGAGCGGTGACTTCCCTGATCACAGGATACTCTTGTGGTGATGTGATTGCTGAGTTTGCCGGCACCTCAGCGGCCTGACCCACGTGCCTGCAAGGTCACAGGCTTGCTTGGGCCATGCACCCGGAGCACGGGGAAGGTGTGAACACTCCCAAGGGAGCAAAAAGGTGGAGGCAGCTTTTGACCCGTGGTGGGCTCCGGCAGCCCCCAGGGGAGCTTCTTTTGTAACTGGGGTTTGCCAGATGACCCATTTATGGTTAATAAGACTTGGAGAGAAGTCTCAGAGGGAGTTTTTTTTCCCTCCTTGATTTATAGAGCAACTTGAAAGAAGAAAGCTCTCTTCCTAGTCCCTTTCCTTCCTGTCTTTGAACATGACTGAGCGTGTGATGCTGGGAGCTATGGCAGCCATCTTGACACCATGGAGCAAACAGCCTGAAGACGAAATCCAACAAGTTCAAAATGATGCAGTGGAAACATTGGAATGTGTCTGCATCTTTTTTTTTAAAAAGGATTTTATTTATTTATTCATTTACTTATTCACTTATTTTTAGAGAAAGAGAGTGACAGCATGGGAGTGGAGTGAGGGGAGGGGCAGAGAAAGGGAGAGAGACTCTCAAGCAGACTCCCTGCTGAGTAGGGAGCTGGACACAGGGCACGATCTCACAACCCTAAGGTCATGACTGGAGCCAAAACCAAGAGTTGGATGCTCAGTAACAGAGCCACCCAGACGGCCCTGAGTCTTCATCTTTGCAAAGCAGGAGAACTGCCCACTTCCAGATTGTTCACATGAGACAATAAGAATATGTATTGTTTAAGACCACTTTTTGGGGATCTCTGGGTGGTGCAGCGGTTTGGCACCTGCCTTTGGCCCAGGGCGTGATCCTGGAGACCCCGGATCGAATCCCACGTCGGGCTCCTTCTCTCTCTGCCTGTGTCTCTGCCTCTCTCTCTCTCTGACTATCATAAATAAATAAAAATTTTAAAAAAAGAACATATTCATTTAAAAACCACTTTTCGTGGGTAATTCTGTTCCTGGTCACAGGGAGCATGCTGATACATGCTTCCACGCCCATGACGGCACTTCTGTGCCCTACAGTCTAAACAAGTGTTTTCCCACCCAGCGCTCGTTTCTAAAAATGAAAAGACAAAACCACCTCAAACTTAAAAATCATAAAAATATCGTCCATGGTTTGTTTCCAACAATGCAGCATTTCAAGTACAGAGTGAATGAAAATGTTGTGCGGCTTGAACATACACCCAGAGGTCAAACTCGAGGGCTGGGCTCCCTGGGAGCACCGTGGCCGTGGCCGAGGCTGTGACCCTGAAGGCGGGGGGGCGGGAGGAAGGCTGCTGTGCCACCGGCTCGGCTCGGCTCGGCTCGGCTCGGCTCGGCTCGGCTCGGCTCGGCTCGGCCCGCGACCTACTCGAGCGCCAAGAATGATGCCGACGTGCTGAGAAGCTGTGCGCTTGGTCGCCAAAGGCGAAAATCATCGAGGCCCGCGGGCACTGCGGCCAGCAAGCGGGGGAGTGACCGGCTGAGGGCAGTCACAGATGACGCCCGAGCTCGGAGCTGAGACGCGGAGCGGGCGCTGGTGGAGGCTGGAGGCCAGCGTGGGAAGCACAGGCAGAAGGAGCCGCCCCGGGACCGGCCCGGGAGCCAGGTGTGCCCAGGGCAGAGCCAGGGCGCGGGCGGGCCTGCGTCCGGCCCGGGGCTTGGGCCTTGCCGGGCCGTGAAGGAGCCGGGAGGTTCGCCGGGAGGTTCGCCGGGAGGTTCGCCGGGAGGTTCGCCGGGAGGGACGCGCATTCTCCGACGCTCGCCCTGGCCGCGCGGAGGCGGGCACGGAGCTGGGGGGGGGGGGGGGGCGGGGCGGCAGCACCGAGCCACGGCGGCGCCCGCGGCCTCCGGGGCAGGGCGCTGGGCCAGGCACCGTCGCTCCCCGTGGGGGGCGCCGCCAGCACCCGCGCCAACGCAGGGCTACACCGCCGCGCCCGGGGGCCTGCCCAGCCTCCGCCTGCAGCCCCAGCTCGGGGACCGCAACCGGCAGCTCCCAGCGGGCGCAGGACGCCCAGCCGGAGCCCCGCGCGGCCCCGGGGCGCCCGGACGGCCTCACCACGGGGCGCAGGCGGCCTGTGCACCGTCCAGAAGCCCTCCCCCACCCCCACCGTGGGCTCGGCCCCCGGCTCGGCAGGCTGGCTCCGGGCGGGCCCCTCCCTGGTGAGGCCGCTGGTGAGGCCGCTGGTGCGGCCGGGGCCCCGCGTCCAGGTCCAGGTCCCCGCCCCCCCGACGCTCCGAGGCTCGGCGACGGCGCAGGCTCCTCCTTGGAGGGGCGGAGGCGGCGGCGGCGGCCCAGCTGTTGAACTTTTCCGCTTCTCCACAGACCAGCTGGGTTTGCCCAGCTTCTCCCTAGCCCGTGATCACAGGTAGACCTCATTAGCTCCGTGCATTAGGAGAAAGGTGCTGGCGTTACCTGGGGCCGGAGAATGATGGCTTGTTCAGATCGCCTTTTCTCACCCAGAGGGGAGTTTCCCTCGCAGCCTTCTATTGAGGTCTGAGGCCACCAGGGGTTTTTCTTTTTCTCTCACTGGAGGCCAGGATTCCTGAAATCCTTGAGGAGACCTAATGCACTAGGGCTCCTTCCAAACGAGAGGATTTTCTTAATCCAGAAACTGCAGTGGATTTACAACACTGTACCAAACCTCTTCAAAACCTAGGCACGAACGTATTGTGCTTTATTACCTTAAATGAAAAGAAATGGCAAAAGACAAAAAGTGCTAAGCAAGCCAATAGCCAGCAAGATTAGTCACTGCCAACTTGTATTTAATCAATAGTGCCCCAGGAAGAGCTCATCAATCTGTATTTCAATAAAATGTGAGAAAAACAACCCAGCACACTGAAAGAGAAAAAAAAAAAGATTAAATAAATAATCTTTCCGCTAACAAAATGTGCTGTTTTGAATATACATTCAATTCCAACTATAAGAGGGTTTCAATTTCAGGATCTTATTTAAGGAAAGACTTTGAGGCCTACTCTACAAAAAGCAGAAAATACATTTTCTCATACATTTTTATTGTATTATTCTCTTGAAACAATACAAATTCAGTCGTGTGCGGCTTCATATGCTTTTTACATAATTAAGATGACCAGGATTTTGTATTCTGTCTTTTAGACTTAGCATTAGATCATAAACTTCTTGTCACTAAAAGTCCTCCAGAGCCTTCCACCTGGGTGGAGTGCTGGCCAGACATGGGTGACCCCCGTCCCAAGATCCTTCTGTCCTGTGTCTTGGGTCACTCTCCACGGGCCTCTCCACAGTTGACCAGTGTCTTCCTGAGTCGCCCTCCTCCTGGGTTTTTGCATCTGCACCTGCTGGTTTGTCCCAACTCCCCAGTGCACTGACCCTTCCTTCTTTGTCCCACCACCACCTGCTGGACTTTCACGAGCATCATTTCATTCTACCTCCTTGGGTGATCTGAGGTCTGTGTGAGAATAATTGAAGATGACGATTGGCACATTTCTCCTCCGCACCAGACCCGTGTGCCTCACCACTGCCTCCACCATCCCCTGGGAAGGGTCTAGAAACAAAATTCAACTGAGTAAATCTGAAGATCTCCTGGGCCTTGTCAAAGGCTCCGTGAATCCGGCGGCACCCCACCTAGCAGACAGACGGAGCTCTGGGGAACTGTGCAGAACGGAAGGTTTTTCTAGAAAGGAGGGTGAGGCAAGAGATGTATAAGCAAATCAAGAGAAAGGATTGTTTCAGGCAAGATCACCTTCTCTTGGGGGGAGGGGGAAGTGCCAGGGGCTTCTTATATGCAGGTTATGTCATCTTCCTTTGGAGGATGGAGAAGGCCCTGGAGACAGCCGCCTTGGTGCTTGCTCACCATAAATTTCCTGATGGAGAGGTGAAGACTTCACATTTCTGGGGGAGGTTGAGACTACAGTTAGGTTGAGGATTCAGCCTGTGGTTTGGTGACTTGGCCTCGCCCAAGTAGTGCCATCTTGGGCCTGTGATTTTTTTTTGAAGAGAAGTCAAGCCTATATGTCCACAAATGACCCTGGCCCTCTGGCAGGGTTAAGCAGCCTGGAGAACGACACCGTCATCCATCCTGTCCTCACGCCAGAAACTCAGGAGTCGTCCTAGACATTTCTTCCCTCCTCCCCACCCCCTCACCCCAAACTAACCAACTAGTGGCTAAATCTGTGTTACCTTCTGAGGTCTTTTTCCAATCTATCCACTGCCCTCCATCCCCACCACCAGGGTCAGCACATAGGGCACCGCACAATTGCCACCACCCAGGGAACACCTACCAACTCATCTCCCTGTAGGTCTCTCCAAGCCATTTTGCAACCCCGCAGCAAGAGTGCTTATTAAAATGCAAATTTAATCATTTGTTCCTTTGCATAATTGCTCTTAGGGCCTGGCCTGGCCTACATCTCCCTGAGTCATCACCCATTATGTTTCCCTGAGTGTCCTAGCCCTTTCCCACTTCTTCCGCAGCACCGTGCAGGCACTGTGGCCATCCTACGGTTACCCAGATGTGCAGTGACCCTCCGCGACCTAGCCTCTGCTGCCGTTCGGTTCCTTACCTGCAGCGTTCTTCCCTGACCCCACTTCTGGAATGGGGACTCGTGGAGGTCCCAGCACACTCTGGGCACCCCTCTCCCTACTAAGAAATCTCTCCATTGACACACGCACATCGAGACCACCTCTCTGTAGCACACTTACCACGTGGGTTTGATGACTAACATTGATTGTGTGAATCTTTGTCTTTGGTGAATGTCAGCATCATAACAGTTAAGAATGATGTCCCCTTTTTCTTTTACTTACTAATGAATCCTCGGCCAGAACACAAGAACACAATCAGTGTTTAATAAACATTTGTAAAAAAGAAAAAAAATTTGTTGGAAAAATGAATTACCTAGACAATATGGCATAATACAACTTCGCTGTTCGTTCAAGAAATACTAAATGCCTAGCATAGCTTACATTTAGGTTTCCTGGGTTTTGCTATTATAAAATGCTACAACAAATATCTTTAAACATAAAACTATTTTTCTCTTTAAATCAGTTTTTCAAAAATAAAGGCTCTTGGGATACTTTGCTGAACTGCTTTCGCAATACCTGTATTGTACCTTAATACGATATAGAAATTTTGCTAAGTTGATAAAAAAATTAGCATTTCTCTGCTGAAAGTGAACAGCTGTTCATTGTAGGTAGCTCTAGTTCCTCATTGATGAAACTTTATGTTCTATAGCCCTTACTTATTTACCTAGTCAAGTCTTCTGTAAATGAAAAGATGAGATTTTAGAATAAGCATTGGTCAATCATATTTCATGCAAACTATTTTCCCCAATTTGTCTTTTTAGTTTATGTGATGTTCCATATTATTAAATATTTGAATATATTCTGTAAAGGTTTTGACTTTCTTTTATGAGTTCTTACATTGCTTTTCTATCTACAAGTTGTTCTGAAAGTGTATGCTCTTACTGTTTGTATAATCACAAATCTGTTAGAAAACACACTGCTCTCCACCATGTACCTACAGCATCAGAAACTGTGTGGCAGGACCCAGAATCTATGTTTTGTTAACAAGCCCTCCAGGTGACTCTCTGCTGAGAAAGTTTGGGAGCCCCTGGTCAAGAAAGGCCTTTTTCACCTAAAGTTTCTTTGGAGCTTTTTGATTAATTAAGTCTTCCTAGTATATGGTATAAAGAGCAGAATTAAATTATTTTTTTCTCCTAAATTCCCATTGATTTATGACGCTTCTCTTATGCTATATATTGGCTTTAATAAAGATTCAGGGTTTGCTGTTTGCTTCTTTTTTCTTTAAACAGCGCTATCGAGATACGTTTCATATATCAAAAAATTCACCCATGTAAAATGTATAGTAAATACTGAGTGTTTACCCAAAGAAAATGAAAACACTAATTTGAAAAGATATATAAACCTCTATGTTTATTGCAGTATTATTACAACAGCCAAGATAATGGAAACAACCCAAGTGTCCATCAATAGAAGAATGGATAAAGATGTGAGATGGAAAAACAGATAGGTAGATAGCTGCAATGGAATAGTGCACAGCCACTAAAAAGGATGGGATCTTGCCATTGCAACAATATGGAAAGACCTAGAGGGTATTATGCTAAATGAAATAAATCAAAGACAAATACCATACAATTTCACTCATATGTGGAAAAAAACAAATGAATAAACAAATAAAAAGCATGCAGACCTATAAATACAGAGAACAAACTGTTGGTTGCCAGAGGGAAGGGAGTGAGAGATACAGGCTTCTGGTTATGGAATGAATGTCACCAGAATAAAAGGTACAGTGCAGGGAATACAGTCAATGGTGTTGTAATAGTGTTGTATGTGGAGGTGGTGGCCATCCTTGCAGTGAGCACAGCATAGCGTATAGCATATAGAGATCTTGAATCGCTATGTTGTACATCTGAAACTAACATTGTATGCCATCCATACTCAAAAAAATGAGTTTGTCCCGACTCCACAGTATATACTAAATAATATATTAAGTATAATAATATTATTTAGTATATTCACGGGCTGTGCATTTATAGCTGATTTTAGTTATTTGCAGTCTTTTGGGGGGTTAGTCTAGCTAAAGGTTAATTGACTTCCATTTTTTAAAGAACTTTTAGTTTTAATTTTTCTTTTGTTTTCCTTTATTTCATTATTTCTGCTCTAACATTTTTTTCTTTTGCTTGCTTTGTGTTTGTTCTTTTTTCTGGTTTCTTAAGATGGAAGGTTATGTTATTGATTTGAGATATATCATCTTCTTTTTTTTAATTATTATTATTTTAGAGAGAGAGTGTGAGCCCAGGTAAGAGGTAGGGATAGAGGGAGTGAGAGAAACTCAAGCAGACTCTCTGCTGAGCACACAGACTGATGCAGGGCTTGATCTCAAGATCCTGAGATCATGACCTGAGCCAAAATCAAGAGTCAGATGCTCAACTGAGCTACCCAGGTGCCCCAAAATATATTTTCTTTTTAATATAGGCATTAAAAATGTATATTTTACATTTTAAAATGTAAATGTATAGTACATTTCCCTCTAAGTGCACTATTAGCAACATTCAGTGGGCTTTGGTAGATCGTTTTTTCAATTATCTCAGTCTTTTCTAATATCCCCTGTGATTTCTTCTTTAGGATTTTGGTTAATTTCTACATATTTGTGAATTTCCAAAATTTTCTTCTGTTGATTTCTAATTTCATTCCACTAGTCACAGAACATAATTTGTGTAATATCAACCCTTTTAGATTTATTGAATCTTGTTTTATGACCTAACAAATGGTCTGTACTGGAAATGTTTCATGTGCCTTCAAGAATGATGTGTTGTTGGGTGGAGTGCTCTCCAGAGGCCCAATAGGTGTAGTTGGTTTACAGTATTGCTCAGATCTCCTGTGTCCTTGTTGATCTTCTGTGCAGTTCTTCCACCCACTATTCAAAGTGGTCATGTAAGTCTTCAGTTATTATTGAATTGTGACTCACTTTAATTCTGTCAGGTTTTGCTTCATGTATTTTGGGGCTCTGTTGTTAGGTACGTATATGTTACAATCATTACATCTTTCTAGTAAGATAAAATTATAACTCAACTATAATTTAGTATTATAAGATGTCCTTTTTCATCCCTAGTAACATTTTTTTTTACCTTAAAGTCTAGTTTTTTGATACTAGTATAGCCACTCCAGCTCTCTTTTGGTTATTGCTTCCATGATAAATCTTTTTCAGTCTTTGACTCTAAAGAGAGTTTCTTACAGAGAATATATAACTGGATATTTATTTATTTATTTATAATTTTTTATTTATGATAGTCACACACACAGAGAGAGAGAGAGGCAGAGACACAGGCAGAGGGAGAAGCAGGCTCCATGCACCGGGAGCCCGACGTGGGATTTGATCCCGGGTCTCCAGCATCGTGCCCTGGGCCAAAGGCAGGCGCCAAACCGCTGCGCCACCCAGGGATCCCTGGATTTTTATTTAAATCCATTTTGCCAGGACGCCTGGGTGGCTCAGCAGTTGGGCGTCTGCCTTCAGCTCAGGTCATGATTCTGGGATCCAGGATGGAATCCCACATCAGGCTCCCTGTGAGGAGCCTGCTTCTCCCTCTGCCTATGTCTCTGCCTCTCTCTCTCTCTCAGTCTGTGTCTCTCATGAATAAATAAGTCTTTAAAAAATAAATAAATAAATCGATTTTGCCAACCCTTTCTTTTGTTTGGGGGTATTTAATCCATTTACATAATATACTCACCCATAGGTAGAATGTATGCCTGACATTTTTGCTATTTGTTTTTGAATGTCTTAGCTCTTTGTTGTTCTATTCCTCTTGCTGTCTTTTTTTGGTGTTAAATAGATACTCTCTAGGGTACCTTTTAAATTCCCTTGCTGTTTGTGATATTGTGATTTATAATAAATATTTACTTGGTCTTTGTCCTTGTTCCTGACACAGAGCTCTAAAATCCTTGGATTTTTTCCTAAATGCTGAGAGCAGAAAAGATCTCTTTTGTTAGGTTAATGAAGTGACTTTTGGAAAAACCTTAACCTAAGGACAGAGGTTCGCAGCCAGGGGAACCAACCTGGTGATTAGAGGGTTGGAACTTTTAGTCTAGCCCCCAGAACCTCTAGGGAGGGGAGAGGGACTAGAGATGGAGTTCATTGCCAATGACCAATGATTAAATCAACCATGCCTACGTAATAAAGCCTCTGTAAAAACTCAAAAGGTCAGGGTTCAGAGAGCTTCAGAGTTGGTAAATGCATGGAGCTAATGGTAAAGCTACTACTGGTAAAGTGGAGTGCTCAGAGAAGGCATGAAATGAAGCTCTGAACCTATTCCCCAGATCTTGCCCTATGCATCTCCTTTTCCATCTGGATGTTCCTGAGTTACATCCTTTTACAATAAACCAGTAATCTAGTAAAACGTTTCTCTGAGTTCTGTGAGCTGCTCCAGCAAATTAATCAAACCCAAGGAGATAGTTGTGAGAACCTCTAATTTATGGCCAAGGGTCAGCCCAGGTGATGACCCAGGTTGGCTACTGGAATCTGAAGGGATAGGGGGCAGCCTTGTGAGACTGAGCCCTTAACCTGTGGTAATCTCACATTATCTCTGGATAGACAGTGTCAGGATTTAATTGAATTGTAGAAGACCCAGCTGGTGTGGGAGATGTGCTTGGTGTGGGGAAAAAGACCACACATAGGAATTGGGGACAGAATGATATTCTTTTACCATAATTAAAAAATTTATTCTCATAGTGGCTACTCTTGGGATTACAATCAGCGTCTTAACTTGAAACAGTCTACTTTGATTTGATACTAACCTAATTTCTCTAGTAGGTAGTCAATAGTTGCTCCAATATGCCTGTGTTCCCTCCATACCCCTTTGACCTATTACTGTCCTATGAATTACAACTTTACATGTGCATCAATGTAGTTCAGTAATTATTGCTTTAGGCCGTTGTCTTTTGTAATAGGAGTTACCAAAATACGTTTATACTGTCCTTTATAAAATCTATGTAGTTGCTTTTACTACTTCCTCACATGGTTTTGAGTTAGTGCTTAGAGTGCTTTTCATCAGAGCCTGAAGCATCCCCTTCAGTAGTCCTTGTAGGGCAGGTTTGCAGGTGAATTCTCTCACTTTTTGTTTTCCTGGAAATGTCTTAATTTCTTCTTTATTTTTGAAAGAGGATTTAGACAAAGAATTGTTGGTTTAAAGTCTTTTCTTTCAGCCCTCTGAAGATAAACCACCCCACTGTACTTTGGCCTCCACGGTTTCTTTCCTTCTCTTTTAAAGATTTTATTTATTCATGAGAGACACAGAGAGACACAGGCAGAGGGAGAAGCAGGCTCCCTGCCGGAAGTCTGATGTGGGACTTGATTCCAGGACTCCAGGATCATGACCCGAGCCAAAGGCAGACACTTAACCACTGAGCCAACCAGTACCCCGCCTTCACAGTTTGTGATGAGAAGTTGACAATTAATTTTATTGATTTATCTCTTAAAGTTGATTTTCAATTCATTGTGAAGATTTGGTTAAGTGTCAAAATTCTAAAATTCACTGATTTTTAGTCACTCTGCCTATATTTTCTTTGTTTTAGAGGGAAAGTGGGTTCACTAAAGTCCTTACTGTGGTTAAAAAAGAGGTTGACAATAGTCCAAAGCCCTGCATGTTCTGCCTCCAGCCTCCCACCCTCGGCATAAGCTCTTGCTTTTTTAACTTCATTCCACTTTAGGGTGTTTTTGCATCTCTGTTCAATGAATACTAACTCATCCAGGTTTCAGTGTGATCTTGCCTCACTGGCTTGCACCACTCCTGTCTCTTGTCTGTCTCCTAAGTCACCAGAACAAGAGACCAAATAGAAGTTTGAAGATGGTTTCTGTGATACTTTGCCACCTTCCCCTCCCATGGCACAACAGAGAAGGGTTCTGACTCTATCACTTAGAAATAAATACAGAGCCTAGTTATCAACTGAGCAAGTAGGCAGGTTATATTATCTAGGAATTTTACTTCAGCAGAAAATAGAGGGTTTATAAAATAGCTGTTACATAAGGAGGAGGTCTATCTGATAGGGCTTCGAACCACAGGACTAGAAACATCTTTAAAACAAAAGAAAAATTTACTCTTTACAAAAGATTTTATTAATTAAATTTTTAGGATATAGGAATTTTAAAAAATAACTATAATATTTTTAAAAACTATTGAGCATTTAATGATGTTTTCAATCAGAAAAAACTTGAACCCTAAAAGAACAGATTGTGTAAAGTAGCTCGGGCTACAGGAAGGAAAAGAAAGTAGGGACCTGCTCTGTGGGTAGGTTAGGAGCTTAAACACTGACTTTTTAAACCAAAAGCAAACTGCACTGAGTTTCAAAGTCTGTCTGACACTAATTACTCTATGGCATCACAGGGCCATTCCTCCTATAGAAGAGTTCTGACATTAATACAGCCCCCACATACCTTCTATGGCAATTTGTATGAGAATGGAATGAGATCTAGTAGTACATTTAGACCAATTCAATTTCACAAAGGGCTGGCACTAAGCAAAAATTTAATGTAATCTATATGGTATTGAAAAATAATCAAGAATTATGACAACTTGAATGACTCCCGGGAAGTGTTATCTTAAGATACAAGGAAGAGATGGAGGTCCTGGAGGGAGCAGATACACTTACCTTGGGGTGGAACAATCCAGAGGCCAATAGCCCAGGAGGGGGAAGAGAAACCCACATTCATTCCTTACAACACCCCCTGGAATAGCATCTTAGCGAGTCTGACAAATTATAACTCAGAACCATCAGCTCCATTCTAATGACTGTATCCCTGAAATGATGGTCCTCTAAGAAGTCCAATCAAGAGAGGGACTGAGCTGTGGAAAGAAATGGTGGGGCTGAGTCCCAACCCTGGGACGTGACTCGTGTCCCCATGTGCAGCCTTACAATCTCCTTTACATGAAATATAATTGTGTAATGTGTCCTTGAGAAAAATCACCGTGGAGGGTGAGAACCTTCTGGGGCCATCAGTTCTTGTCCTTCAGTAACCTGCAGTCAGATAATCTCAACATCCAGAAATATCCTTTGATTTGTTCTTTCTCTGATATCGTGTGTCCTTGGGATCAAAACCTCTTTCACCGGCACCAAATAATGCCCAGTGAGGAGTTTTCGCCATATAATCCTCTGCGCTGAAAGTTGCTGATCCACCACTATCTTCATATCCCTGCACGAGCTCTTGGAAGCGGTTATAATCGATCCATGTCCACCATTCTCTACCAATCTTAAACTGGAAAGAAACAGTTTCATGTCATGTCAGAAGTAAAAACATCCATTAAAAATAAAATAATAAATATTTTAAAAATTCAAAAATAAGCCTGATTTATTTTCTCCCTATCAAGTTAAAGTAAGTTCTTTCATGCTCCAGATATAGTTCCATATGAAAGCAGAATGAACGACAGTCAAAGGGCGGGGGGGAGGGGTTCTTTTCCCCTAGGACTGCTGCCATGCTGGACGTGGAAGACCCAACTGCTGAATAAAGAACTCATCCTGGAATTGCAAGTCAAGTTCATCTTCAGCAGTATCACTGAAGGAAGGTTAATTAAATTTTTTTGGCATTATCACGTGTTAATTGACTAGCTAATTCTAATTCCTGTTGTTGCCACTTTTTATTTGGTATGAATTTTCTTGGTTGTGTTAGCAGCACCTAGTAGAATTCATTTTATTTATTTTTTTAAAGATTTATTTATTTATTTATGAGAGAGAGAGAGAGAGAGAGAGGCAGAGACACAAGAGGAAAGAGAAGCAAGCTCCATGCCAGGAGCCTGACGTGGGACTCGATCCCGGGACTCCAAGATCGCGCCCTGGGCCAAAGGCAGGTGCCAAACCACTGAGCCACCCAGGGATCCCCTAGAATTCATTTTATTATTAAACTTTCCTTGAGTTATTAGTGGAGCTTTAATCAATGACTCCTAATTCTGAAATGCTAACTAAATGGCTCAAACTGGCCTGTTTAACCTAACATGGATACAGTACCTCATTAGTGGAAAGCCTTGTTAAGAATTCAATTGACTAAAGGGGAATAATCCAATTTGTCCTCTTAAGAAAATTGCTTCTCAAAAGTCATTGCATAATAATGACCAGGAATGAAGAAAACAAAATAAGTTGATGAAGCTCTGAAGGTATTACTAATTGAACTGTGAAGGCTTTTTGACTCAAAGCATCTATTTGAAACTCATTTGTGTAAATATATAATACATAGATACCTGATTTATGAACAGACAAATCGTTCGGTTAAGCTGCTGTCTTCTAAAAAGCCCTGATTACAAACCAAGTGAAGTAACAATTTCATGTTCTACCCAAGAGAAATACTGAAAATGTATAGCTTCCTGGATCCAGAATATTAAAATATGCTAAATTCCAGTTACATGTGATTTTTTTACCCAACAGCTAAGAGGTTTCTAGTGGGGGAAAAAAAAAAACAAATAAATGGAAAAGTTTAGTCTATCTATGAATCATGAGAAATTTTCTTCTAATAAGACTATTCTTTGAAATGGTGCCCCAAGGGCTTCTATGAACTCTACAACCCAATGTACAAAATCTCCATCTCCCCATCATTTTCCCTCCCAAGACAGACTGCTCTCAAATATTCTTTACTACCATGAAAATCATCAGTCATCCCTGGATACTGAGCCTCAGAAGTCCAGAATCAAAAGTGCCCTGACCCCTCCCTGGCTCCTCTATCCAAAAAACGTCAGGCCCTGTGGATTCCTCCTTAGTAGTATTTCTATTGTCTTGACACCACCCTAACACAGGTCCTCACTACTGAGACTCTGTGATGGTCCTCCTGCTGATGGAGCCAGTTTTGGCTGTTTCTACCTTCTGTAGACTGAGATTCTGAGCTCACTATGCCTACAACAGAATAGAGCCCCATTATGGAGAACGGACAGTATAAATATCAAACCTCCATCTGGAGGCTCTTCATGAGGTAAAAACTCCCTCTCGTGTGATTCCTATCCTACTCCTTCTGTCTGATTAACACCTACTCATGCCTCAGGTTCCCTCATAAACCCCCTTTGCTCTGGAAAGTCTTCCTGAATCCCTCTAGATGATGACAGTTCACCTGCCACATGACCTCATTATCCTGAACTTGGCCCATGACATATTAGAATTGTTTCTGTAGTTACCTCCTTAGCCCATTCTACCCCATATCAACTGCTGGCTTTGCAAATATATCTGACTTTTAAGTTATGCTGGCACTTAGGACATACAAAGGCCTAGCCTCTTTCTCCTCACCTCTTAAGAAAGCTAGAGGACCACACGATGAAGAACATTTCCACCTGTTCTACTGACATCTTGAGACAGAGAATGGGCTTTTGCTACTATTGGCTTCAATGTGCTGTTTTCACAGTGTATTCACCAGAGGAGGTGCAATACTCACACCTTACTGGAATTGGGGTAACACTCCAGCTAATGCAGGAGTTACATGTCATTACCGTGTATGACAGTAAAATAAGGCCAATAATGATGGCTACCTTTTATTCCTACCTATACCAGTTATGGAGTGCTAACTATGGACTTGGCTTAGTCACAGACACTGAAGAAATAATGATAATATAACCTGGGGTGTGCAGTGAGTGAGGGTAGGCACAAGGCACTTTGGGAGTGCAGAGAAAGATGTGATAAATCACTCCCAAGCCCTCCAGGAGTTTGGTCCCACTAGAAAAATCCTCCCAGGGGTGCTTTGCTTCACTTGCTGGGTGAAGCAAATAACTGAATTCTCCTCTTCCCTATGCCTCTTCCTTTGGGGTTTAGATCTCTAGGTCTTCCTTTTCCCTCAAACTCCAACCATCATCACTTGTCATGGGTATTCTAACAGGGACTAAAGGATTAGCTTAAACTAGACCAACAGACTTAAAATCTTTTTCCACCACAACTTAAAATAAGAAACATATTTTCTTAGTCTAGTACACACAAACATGCACACATCCTCTGGAAACACAACTTTCACAAAACTATAGGCAATGATCTCATTAAAAAA
The DNA here is from genome assembly GCF_905146905.1 of Nyctereutes procyonoides. NCBI lineage: Eukaryota > Metazoa > Chordata > Mammalia > Carnivora > Canidae > Nyctereutes > Nyctereutes procyonoides. Next base: position 76,843,651 of record NW_026575126.1, read on the forward strand.
AAAAAAAAAGTCACCTGCTACAGGCTGCTAGGTTCCCTAATCCCTAATGCAGTTAGATCTGGTCTCCTCTGACTACAGAATCCTAACTCCGGCTTAAAATAGAGGAAGTCAGTTGCACAAATATGACAAGTGTAAGCTAACATCTGACAAGTGACAACTCTGATTGCCAACGTCTAAGAAAATAAACTAGAAGCCCAAGCAGATGTAACACATGACAGGTGTATTAGCTATGTGGGCTACCATAACAAAATACCACAGACTGGATGGCTTAAACAGTGGATGTTAACTTTCCTACAGTTCTGGAGGCTAGAAGTCAAAGAAGAAGCTTCCAGTAGATGGCCACCTTCTCACTCTGGCTTCAAGGTTCCTTTCTCAGTGCGTGTGGAGATATCTCATCTTACAAGGACACCAATCCTATCACATCAGGGCCTCATTTTATGACCTTCACTTAACCTTAATTATTTCCTTAGAGGCCTTGTCTCAAATGCTAGGTCTTCAACATGTGAATTCTGAAGGGACATAAACATTCAGTCTAGACCAGTGGGTTACTCTTAAATTAACACTAAGCCATCAGACTCCTAAGACAAAAATGAACCTAAGCATGCCCCCTCAAGACAATCTGAGAATACTAAATAATAACTCAAAGTCAAACTATTCATGCAAAAAGGCAGAAGTTAAAAGGGCAAAATCTGATATGACTGGCAGAAAAATACTGCTGAAAGACACAGATACATAAACAGAAGAACAAAAGCCCAAATCACAAAATTTGAGGTTACCCTAGTTCAAGAATTCCTCAGATCCAACAGTAAGGAAAGAGGCAAATCTCTGCAGAATTACAAAGAGACTCAAAAGGTCACAGATGATCTCAAAAACATACTACAAGTGCAATAAGGTATAGCCCTAGCTAAATAAAGCCAGGCTGCTAAGGATCTGTGGCCTTGTTGGGTAGATAAGCCAGTGTTCCGGTTGTCCAGAACTACAGCATGAAGGGTCTTATTCTCATCATTTTCTCTTTTTCACAGAGGAAAAATTTCGTTGAAAAGAATAATGACAAATAAATTCTTTATTATTTTGATGTTTAAAAAGATTTTATTAAAGACAGCAGATTAAACACATGCATGTACTTTTGCTTCTGGATATCCCACTAAAGTGACACTAAAGGTATACCTAAAAGATCTATTACCTGTGAAAGCAAAGAGATGAGGAGAAAACACCATCAAAGTTTTAGAAGATGGAAAGATGAAAGATGAGCAATAATGGGCTTAGCAGACCCAAGAGAACTGCATCTTAAGCTAGCAAATAGAAAAATCCAAGATTCAGGGCACCTGGGTAGCTCAGTGGTTGAGCATCTGCCTTCGGCTCAGGTCATGATCCCGGAGTCCTGGGATGGAGTCCCACATCAGGCTCACGGCAGGGAGCCTGCTTCTCCCTCTGCCTAAGTCTCTGCCTCTCTCTCTGTGTCTCTCATGAATAAATAAAATATTTAAAAAAAAAAACAATAGAAAAATTCAAGATTTGACCCAATTTATGCCTGAGAATTCCCCAAAGGCCCAGAAACTGGTGGCCCAGTCACTTCTGGAAGTGGGAGTAGAAGCACCAACTCCCTGCACCACACACACACACACACACACACACACACACACACACACACACAAAAAAAAAAAAAAAACCCAAAGATAGATTTATATTCTATGTATAATGGTTAGAATCCCAAGTTCCCTCCACATCCTGTACATAAACACAGCTGAGCAGCTGCCCAATCTACCCAGCCCCCACCCCAGTAGAAGACAGGAGGTTTATTCCCATAAGACAATAGAGAGAAAAATCCATGGATTATGGGGTAGCAGGTAGAGCTGAGAACAGGGCTATCATACCAAAAATGAGAGTTCAGGACAGCCCTATTCCCTGCCCGTTTCCTGATCGCTGATGGTCATGCAGCCTGGGGAAAAACAGGAGACCTTCTGGCTGATCCAACAGCACTGAATGAAAAGTAGTTTGAGTTTTCCTAAGGAAATGATTCTGCTAGATTTCTTTAAGATAAAATCAAGCCCAGTCCACTCACTTAGGGACCTTCAATATATTTTTTAGTCTCCCATTTAGATATGAGCAGACAACTAGTGACCATCTAAAGAAAACTTCTAGTAAGAGAACTAAAAATAAACCAAAAGAAAAGAGTAACAGAGTAAACAAAGCATAGGCAAGGAGAAAACAGCAAACAAAACAAAACAAAAACCCAAACAACTAAACTAAAACAACTATCAGAAAAATGAGATAATCTGAATCCATAAAAAAAATTTACCCTATAAAAAGAAGACACTCAAGGAATGAAAATAATCTTAGGTTTTAAAACTATAGGAATAAGACGAAAGATTCACAGTTAAGAAAAAAAACTTAAGAGAATTTCCTAGAATGTAGAGTAAAAATGATAGAAAACAGGAGAGAGGGTACTGAAAAAATAAAAATAAAAAACTAAAGGATTAGATCAAGAGACCCAATTTTATTAAAGTAAGACTAGTTTTTGAAAGAAAGGAGAAAAAAATAGAAAGGAGGAAATCCTCAATGCAATAATTTGGGAAAAATTTCATGAAGTGAAATATTAAGCATGTTATTTAGAGATGTAATGACAAATACCAGTTACACAAAGCTGAAAGTGGTTGTTGCTTGAGGAAGAAAAGCAGGTATGTTTGAGGAAAATATAAGGAATTGCTGATTTTTATAATAAACTTTCACTTTTTAAACTATCTAGGTAGAATTCTGATAAAACTAAAAAACAAAATTTAAAATAGTAATGACCAATCTCTCAAAGCAAGGGAAGAGCATATTATTAACAACCCAAGCCAACAAACAGGGTGGAGGAAAGATTTGCATGACAATGGCATTGACCAATATTTATGAAGCATCCTATTATGCACTAGGCACTATGTTTGGTTCTCTGGCTTGGCTAATCCACTTAAACAAAACTCATGTTGTTGGATTCTCATCTTTAAAACAAGGGCAAAAGTCCAAAAAAGCTAAGTAACAAATATGACAAAGGTCCTATCCTCTTGTAAATGGGGGAGCCAAGATTCAAATTTGTGGGTGTTCAAGAGCCTGTGGTCATTACACTATCACACACTGTTAGCTGTCAAACCAGAAAAATGACAGAACTAATAAGAACCATGGTGTGTTTCAAGTATCTTGGAATGCAAAAAGATTTTTTCACCCCTGAATTTATTTAAGTATAATATTTCCAAGGTAATTCCCTTTGTTTAACTGATCTAAAAGTCACCGAAAATAATTTGTATGCTCCAAATTCTTAGTGTCCTTCAACCTTCCTCAGCATAGAGTCTAAACAATGAGCACATGGAGGAGAAGAATGCTGTCTATCAATTATTTCTCTACCACAGCACAACAGAGACTGTTCCAAAGCAAATGCAAGGGGAACAAAAGGTTTATATGCAGACCTCTAAAGTCAGCCTGCTCTGCTTTTGATTGGTTCTGTTTTGCTTATACAGCTTTCATCCTGTCTGGCAAAATTATAATTAAAAAAATAAAACTGCCACAGTGAGAAATATTCCTCCCATATCTTAACAGGTTCCTAATAGTTTAGGCAGTATAGGTGAGCACTCTGCCTTTTTTTTTTTTTTTGTAGATGAATAACTGACTTCCTATTAGTTTCAACAGTATTTTCCATATAGACAAGTCTATATCCACAGCTACTTCAAACTCAAAACGTCACAAAAATTCTTACCATTCAGCCTGTCAATCTCATGCCTCAACTATGCTGTGCTAAAGTTATTCCAGCTTTTTTTTCTTTAAAGATTTTTATTTATTTATTCATGAGACACAGAGAAAGGCAGAGACACAGGCAGATGGAGAAGCAGGCTCCTCGGAGGGAGCCCGATGCAGGACTCGATTCCAGGACCCCGGGGTCACACCATGAGCCAAAGGTAGACGCTCAATTGCTGAGCCACCCAGGCATCCCAAGTTATTCCAGCTTTTAAATTATAAATGTTATGTAGCTACTGAAAAAGTTCTAATCATTCAAAGGCATCGTATTTTTATACACCCAAGAATTAAAAAATGAGGAAATCCTGCATATGAGTTAAAAAGAGCAGATTAAGAGCTATTTATTAAAGTCACCATTGGAGATACTTTGTGGAAATATTCCTCCACGTGATACCGTAGTATTTTCTTTATTGAAAAGTCAAATTATCAGCACCTTTAGTCTTGGAAGACCCTTTATTAAAAGCCTGTTATAGGCAAGGCACTATCCTAGTTGCTTCATATTTGTCACTTTATTTAGCCATCACAATAACCCTGTAAAACAGAGTATCATTATTTTTTTAGATAAGAAAAATGAGAAATGGTGAATCTGGGATTTGAAAACAGATAGGTAACTACAAAGTTGTCCCCCAAGACCACCCTAACTTCTGTCATCAATTGGCAATTGTAAATTTAGGGGTTCCCAAGACCACTTTCAGCTTGACAATTCACTAAAAGGACCCACAGAATTCACTGAGCACTGTTATGCATAGTATGGCTTATTACAGCAGAAGGACACAGATTAAAATCAGCCAAGGGAAGACCCACATGGGACTGACTCTAGGAGAGGTTCCATGCACGAAGTTTCCAGCCGTCCTCTTTCACTGGAGTAGTGGTCAGAGCTAATCTCACCAAGAAGAGGCATGGAGTGCTGCCAATGTAGAAAGCTCACCTGAGCCTTGATGTCCAGGCTTGTTTTTTTTGCTTTTGTTTTTTAAAGGGAAGTGTGAAGGGACAGAGCAGGAGAGAGAGAGAATCTTAAGCAGCCTCCACACCCAGAGTGGAGCCCTACACAGGGTTCGATCTCGTAACCCTGAGACCATGACCTGAGCCAAAATCAAGAATCGGACACTTAACTAAGCCACCCAGGCACCCCAATGTCCAGAGTTGTAATAGGGACTTGGTCACCTAGACATAGTTAATTGTGGAGTGGCTGACTTTACTTTCCAGCTCCTCTGAAGGTCAAGTACCTACCCCAAATCACATGCTTAGTGTAACAATCAAGTGTGACCCAAGGCCCCCAGATAAACAAAGACACTCTTCACAGGCAGGACATTCCAAGAGCTTGGAAATCACCTCCTAGAAGCTGAGGGCAAAGATCAGCCCTTTCTTTGGGTAAAATTACAGCCAGAACTCAAAGTCCACATACAATGGACAACATAGAATAATACAAAAATAAAAAAGAACACTAACCACCCCCCCAAAAAAAAAGGACTCATACATTTCATTTGAATTTTCACACTCTTAACAAGTTATGATCTTGGGATTCCTGGGTGGCGCAGCGGTTTGGCGCAGCAGTTTGGCGCCTGCCTTTGGCCCAGGGTGCGATCCTGGAGACCCGGGATCGAATCCCACATCGGGCTCCCGGTGCATGGAGCGTGCTTCTCCCTCTGCCTGTGTCTCTGCCTCTGTGTGTGTGTGACTATCATAAATAAATAAAAATTAAAAAAATAAAAAGAAGTTATGATCTTAGTGTCAGTTATTTCCTAAGTTTGGTCCACCAAACTACAGTAACACTGACAAACCAACCATCCACTGGTCAGAGGATGGAGGAGGGACTGCCAGCCTTCTCATAATGCAGAAGTACATGTGAACTGGGAAGAAGTAGAGAAAATCCCAGGGCAGTTTGGAACACACACAAAAAAAGAGTGATGTGGTAGTACTTGAGACTCCTAGATTTATGGATTTTGCTCTTAACTACAACTGCATTGTTTGTTCATTGGGTAAGAGGAGGCAAAGATCACACAGACTTCAAAATGCACCTGACTGCCTGCAACAGTGGAGCACTGAGCAGAGCACTGAGCAGAGTTGTTTCCTTCTTCTGAGGAACCACTTTGAGAAGCAAAACTACAACAACGTAACTGAATCTAGATATATCCAAGTGCAATTAAAAAGTTTTTAAATCTGGAAATTCAATTTCTGGAATTTCAATCTTCATCTACAATTTTGTTCGCATAAAGTCCTCTTGGCAATGTCAATTTTCTCTGACATTTTTCTGAAAGTAATTACTGAGAGCAATCAGTCCTCTGATAAGCACAACTTCTACATGTATCACAGAAGGTAAAATATTCTGTCAGTAGTTTTTGTTAGGAGAACACTGCACAAGACCTAAATGGCGTCACACAATTCCCTTTCTACTCCAAGAAAGGAGGGCTCGGGGAAGTGATAGCTCTTCCTTCCCTCCCTTTACAGATTGCAAATTTGTATGTCCAAGAGGGAGGCATCTTTGAGCAACACTGAATTATGTATAAGGCCTCAAAGGTGGCAAAAATTTTCTCAGAGTTGACCCTGAAGGAGATCCATGAGACTGCTTCTTGGTGAGCTGGGTGGGGATCTGCACTGTTCTCAATGGATATCTACCTCTATCTCCCTATCTTGTCTGACTGCTCTGTACCACTTGCGAGACAATATAGTGTCATGGTCATCATGTCATTTGTATTTTGAAACACCTGGGACTGAATCTAATTGTGCTTATGCTCTATTAGCCTATGGAAAAAAAAAATATTTATGACTCACAGGATTTTTTAAGAATCAAATGAATTAATCCATGAACAGCATTATCAAAATGAACTTAACAAATGTTATTGGCTGTTGAGTTTATCAGGAGACACCAAACTAAGGAATAACACCAGACAGCTCATCAATGATGAAAGATTCTAGAAGACTATGCTGGAAGACAACAGAATACTATTTGCAGAATGATAAGAGGAAACACTTTGATGTAGAATTATCTACTCTGATAAATGATTATTCAAGAAAGTGAAATAAAGACATTCAAGGGGGAAAAAGACTAAGTTTACTAGGCTAGTGAGAAGGAAATTGCATCCGGCATACTCAACCGGGATGTAAGAAGCGAAGGGGAACCAAGACAGTGGGATTTATATGAATCCATCAAAACACGCATTAATTGCATAGAAGAGTACTAGGAAGTTCTTGTATTGTGCTGAAGGAGGACAGCAACGGTGGTTAAACTTTATAGAGTTAAACTATAAGTACAAATTTCAAAATAGAGGAGTACAGGATTCGGAGAAGATAGTGGAGTAGGAAGAAGCATCAGGCATCCTTCTTCCCACCTAGGCAGCACCCAGCAGGCTCAGTTGGTAGAGGCTGATCTTGATCTCAGGGTTGTGAGTTTGAGCCCCACATTGGGTGTAGAGATTACTTAAAATCTTTAAACAGAAAAAAAGGAATCCTTCTCCAACCCAGACAAAAGTTATACTGGCAGAATCAGTCTGATGTAACTATTTTGGAACTCTGGAGTCTAGTGAAGGCTTGCAACTTTCAAGGAAAGGTTTGGACCATCAAGTGCAGTTGATTTCAGTCCATTTCATGTTGGATGGCAGTAGCTACCCACCTCCCATGGCCCATCCCCACTGCAGGCAACTGTGAACTGTTCTTGGGACAGCCTGCATGCAGCCTGTGGGAGACAAGGTAGGCAATAGATTATCAAAATATATAAAGCAGATATTGGCTAAGTTGAAGGGAGAAATAGATAGCTCTACAATAAGAATTGGAGAGTTCAGTAGCCCATTCTCAATAATAGATAAAACAGCCAGACAGAAGTACAGGAACAAAGGACTTGAAAAACATAGTAAATCAGCCAGAACTAATGGAACATTCTGTCGAACAACAAAAAATACATATTCTCAAGTTTTCATGGGACATTTTCCAGGACAGATCATATGTTAGGCCACAAATTAAATCTAAATAGAGTTTAAGAGAGACATCATATAAAGCATCTTCTCTAACCATAATGAGATACAGTTAAACATCAGTAACAGAAAGAAAACTAGAAAATGCACAAATCTGTGATGCTTAAACAATACACTCCTAAACAACCAGTGGATCAAAGAAGAAATCATAAGGGAAATTAGCTGATATTTAAGAGACTAAGTGAAAAGGAAAAGATAACATACCAAAACTTACGGGACATAGCAAAAGCAGTACTAAAAGGGAAATTTATAGCTATAAATGTTTACTTTAAAAAAGGAGTAGTATCTCAAATCAACAACCTAACTTTATAATCTAATGAATGAGAAAAAAAAGAACTAAACCAAAAGCTGGCAGAAGGATAGAAATACTGGTTAGTGCAGAAATGAAATAAAGAATAGGAAAAAGGGGGGGTGGGGGGGAAGCACTGAAACCAAAAGCTGGTTCTTCAAAGAGATCAACAAAATTAACAAAACTCTGGCCTAAGAAAGAAAGAGAAAAGACTCAAATTACTAAAATCAGAAATGAAAGTAGGGACATTACTACTGAGTCTATAGAAATAAAAAGGATTAGGAAAGATTATTATGAATGTATACCAACAAACTGGATAATCTATATGAAATGGACAAATTCTTAGAAACATGAAACCTACCAAGACTAAATCACAAAGATACAGAAAACATAAACAGACCAATAATTAATAAGGAGATCTAATCAGTAACCAAAAATCTCCCAATAAAAAAAAGCCCTGGATTTGATGGCTTCACTGTTGCATTCTATTAAACTTTTTTTTTTTTACAGATTTTATTTATTTATTCATAAGAGACACAGAGAAAGAGACAGAGACATAGGCAGAGGGAGAAGCAAGCTCTCTGCGAGGAGGCCAATGCGGGACTCAATCCCAGGACCACAGGATCATGCTCTAAGCTAGACAGATGCTCAACCACTGAGCCAACCAGGCTCCCCTCTATTAAACTTTAAAATAAGAACTAATACCAATCTTTCTCAAACTTCTCCAAAAACTGAAGAGGAGGGAATACTTTCTTACTCAGCCTTAGGAAGCTTACCTACTAAAGCCAAAGATACTACCAAAAGAGAGAGAGAGAGAGAGAGAGAGAGAGAGAGAGAGAGAGAGAGACAGACATGCCAATTGAACGCTGATGCAAAAATCCTCAACAATATATATCAAAGTAAATTCAGAAGCATATTAAAAGGATTATACACCAAACCAAGTGAGACTTACTATTGGAATGCAAAGATAGTTCAACATAGGAAAATCAATGAAGTACATCACATTAACAGAATGAAAGGGTAAAAAAACATGTGGTTATCTCAATTGATGCAGAAAAAGCATTTGACAAATTTTAACATCCTTTGATCATAAAAATACTCAACAAACTAGGAATAGAAAGAAAATATCTTGACATAATAAAAGCCATATCTAAAAACCCACTATAAACATCATACTCAATGGTGAAAGACTGAAAAAGCTTTTCCTCTTAGATCAGTTAACAAGACAAAGATGCTCGCTTAATCACTTCTATTTATCATACTACTGGAAGGTCTAGCCAGAGCAATTAGGCAAGAAAAAGAAGTAAGAGGCATCCAAATAAGGAAGGAAGAAGTAAAATTATGTTTGCAGATGATATGATCTTATATCTAGATGTGTCTTTTCTTGAGAATTTGGCACTTGAGACTGAACCAAGTGGTAGATGTTTGAGTTAAGTTGGTGCTACTGCAGTCATACCAGGTGATATGAAAAATGAAGAAGCAAAAGAAGCCAAGAGAAAAGAAAGGAAGGAAAAAGAAAGGAGCTGGTCAGAAAGGCTGAGAGGTGGATACAAGCAGTGGCTTGACAACATTCTATTTCAGACAGGTTCACTGGTGAATTCTACCAAGTATTTCAGAAAGAACACCAATTCTCACTATCTATTCCAGGAAACAGAATTGAAGAAAACACTTCTTAGTCTATGAGAGCAGCATTGCCCTAATATCAAAACAAGATTAAGACATTATAAAGAAAGGAAAATTCAAAACAGTAACTGTCATGAACATACATGTAAAAATCAATGAAATATTAGTAATTCAAATCCAACAATGTATTAAAAAACTAAACACCATGACCAAGTGGAATTTATTCCAGGTACGGCAAGGCCGGTTCAACATTTGAAAATCAATTAATGTAACACATCATGTCAATAGGCTAAAGAAGAAAAATATGATCATATCAATAATTGCATTAAAAGTATGTAACAAAAATCCAGGGATCTCTGGGTGGCTCGGCGGTTTAGTGCCTGCCTTCGGCCCAGGGTGTGATCCTGGAGTCCCAAGATCGAGTCCCACGTCGGGCTCCCTGCATGGAGCCTGCTTCTCCCTCTGCCTGTGTCTTTGCCTCTCTCTCTCTCTCTCTCTCTGTCTTTCATGAATAAATAAATAAAATCTTTAAAAAAAATCCAAACTGATTTATTATTTAAAACTCTCAGCAAAAATAAATAAATAAATAAATAAATAAATAAATAAAACTCTCATCAAACTAGAAATAGAGGGAAATGTCCTCAACCTGATACACGTCTACCAAAACTCTAAAGTAAACTTCCTACTTAATGGTAATAAACCAAACACTTTCTAACTAAAATCAGAATCAAAGCAATAAGGTCCCCTTTTACCATTTCTTTTTTTAAAATATTTATTTATTCATAAGAGAAAGAGAGAGAGAGAGAGAGAGAGAGAGAGAGAGATGGAGAGAGAGAGAGGCAGAGACACAGGCAGAGGGAGAAGCAGTCTCTATGCAGGGAGCCTGACGTGGGACTCGATCCCGGGTCTCCAGGATCAGGCCCTGGGCTGAAGGTAGCGCTAAGCCACTGAGCCACCCGGGCTGCCCAAGATTGCATAGTACTGACAAAAGAATAGACACATAGATCAGTGAAACAATACAAAGGCCAGATACACCCACACAAATATAGTCTACTGATCTTTGAAAACAAATCACAGGCAATTTCATGGAGGAAGAATAGTCTTTCCAACAAATGTACTTCAAAAGCTTGATATCCACATGCAACAAATAAACGAACAACCCCAAAAAACAAAAACCCAAACCAAAAAAAAAAATCTCGATATAAATCTTACAGCTTTCAAAAAAGATCTTAGACCTAAACATGTACTATAAAACTATAAAACTTCTTGAAGATAACAACGGATGAAACCTAAGTGACCTTGAGTTTGGAAACCTAGCATCACCCATGAAAGAAAAAGTTGATAAGCCAGATTTTATTAAAATTAAAAATGTTTGCTCTGAGAAAGTACAGTTAAGAGAATGGAGAGTCAAATTACAGGCTGGAAGAAAATATTTGCAAAACACATCTGATAAATGGCATGTATCCAAAGTATGTAAAGAATTCCTAAAACTTAACAATAAGAAAATAACAAATCTAATTTAAAAATGAGCAAAAGATCAGGACACCTCGCTGAAGAAAATGTACAGATGGCAAATAAGCATATGAAAAGATGTTCACTCTTTTCATGACATTATGTACTTTTCAAAACCTATACAACTTTATAGTACAAATACTATAAAAGTATGAAAATTTTTTAAAAAATTATTTAAGAGGTCAGGAGATCCCAGGAAGAGGAGCAGACTCTATGTGAGAATCTAACTATATTACAAATGTATGCAATAACTTCACTGAAGGAAAGGAAGAGGAAAAGGTGCTGACCTAAGTAATTCTGGAAATGAGTGTTATCTCTAAGATTAAAAACAAAAGGAACTACATACAAGCACTGTATTCTAGGGTTTAAAGTTCTAATCCTGCTATCCATGTATATTGGAACTGAACAATTAAGTAAATAGATGACTGATATTAGGTGCTAGGTTTCTCACTGTTGGAGAGGAAATTCACAAATAAGCAAAAGGGAAGACTAGAGTGAGTCACGTTGGCAATGGATTAGAGTCTGAGACATTAGTATGTTTAGCTTAATATAGACACAGATACATGTAGAAATATTTACAGCCTATGTGTATATACAAAGGCTAGAATATTCACACAATTTATTTGCTCTGTAACACCTTTTAGAGGGCTTAAAGGAAACAACACCCTGGGGCACCTGGGTGGCTCAGTGGTTGAGCGTCTGCCTTCAGTTCAGGTCGTGATCCTGGGGTCCTGGGATTGAGCCCCGCATCAGGCTCCCCAAAGGGAGCCTGCTTCTCCTCTGCCTCTGTCTCTGCCTCTCTCTGTCTCTCATGAATAAACAAAAATTAAAAAGAAAAGAAAAAGACACAACATCCTAGTAGCAACAAGCACACCTTCACCCAGATCTTGGTTTCTTAACACCATTTAACAAAAAAAGGAACCAGGCTCCTGAAGGAAATGACTGATTCTAAGACCGGAGCAGGAAATATCCAGGAGGAGCCTGGAGCATCTTGTAGAGCCAGAAAGTAAGAAAGTGCTTAAAAACAAAAACAGATAAACCCCTGAACACTGATGGGAGTAAGCTAAAGAAGCCCAAGAGCCAACTAAAAGAGATCCCAGTAGTCAGAGCCAGAATAATTTGAGCAAGAAAAGAAATAAAGTAGAATTGGATTATAACCCAAAGTATAAAATAAATACGAGTCCATACTGTTATAAAAAATGAGGGCGCCTGGGTGGCTTAGTTGGTTAAGTATCTGTCTTCAGCTCAGGTCATTATCTCAGGGTCCTGGGATTGGGAGTCCTGCACGGGGCTCCTTGCTCAACAGGGAGTCTGATTCTACCTCTCTCTCTGCCCCTCCCCCCTGCTGATGTGTGCTCTAATAAAACCTTTTTATTTTATTTTTATTTATTTTTTTTTTATGATAGTCACACACACAGAGAGAGAGAGGCAAAGACACAGGCAGAGGGAGAAGCAGGCTCCACGCACCAAGAGCCCGACGTGGGACTCGATCCCGGGTCTCCAGGATCGCGCCCCAGGCCAAAGGCAGGCGCCAAACCGCTGCGCCACCCAGGGATCCCTAATAAAACCTTTTTAAAAACTAAAAAAATGATTGAATAAAGTAATAAATGTGAAGAGATACACCTATTTATGTAGATATCTCACCCTCAAGGACGCAGAACATAATTCTCACTCTTTACATATGGGCTGCATATAGTGATGTCTTTCCAAAGAGTAAAGGTGCAGAAAGGGCAAGGGAAGAGTAATTCTACAGTGAAGAAACCTGACAAACACTATGTCAGTTTGCTGACCAAGGTCAACATCACTAGTTGTAACTCAGGTTGGCAGTATGCATTCCTGATTCAATATGATGAAAATGACACTTTTTCTCTGTGGTCTTCCTCCTAAAAACCCACAACCCAAGTCTTATGAGAAAAACACTGGACAAATTTCCTATAAAATACCTCATGAGTACTCCTCAAAGCTGTCAAAGTTATCAAAAACAAGGGAAGTCAGAAAATGCCATAGCCAAGAGGAGCCTAAAGAGATGTGAACATTAAATATAATGTGTTCTTCTGGATGGGATCCCAGAAGAGAAAAAGGACATTAGGCAAAACCTAAGGAAATCTAAACTATGGCCTTTAGCTAATAATGCAGCAATATTGGTTCATTAATTGTAACACATGTACTATACCAATGTAAGGTGTCAGTAACAGCAAATCTAGGGCATAGAAGAACTCTCTGTACTAACCTTCTCAATTTTTCCATAAATCACAAACTGTATGTACTAAGACATAAAATATCTTTTTTTTTAAGATAAGGAATTAAGTTTTAAAACACTGCTTTGTGGATTCTGCAAGCCATACCTACAACCTACTACTTGGTTGGCACTGGCAGTGATCCACTCTTAATAGAATTATCACCAATACACAGAGAAAAAGGACTTCACTGTTTCTAAAGTAAAATTATCAAACTATATTGTACTCATCATGGTCTTATTAGTTTGCAGACTGACAGGTCCAAGGTTCCATTTGAGCTGCTAATGGAAAGCACAGCAGCAGAAGGGTGACTGTATTCCGCCCTTCCTTCCACAGCACACAGACAACTCTCCTCGTGTAGACAGTCTCCTGTGGGTAACTGTACTTAACTCTTTGTCCCTCTAGCACAACCTTGGAACTAAAATATGCTGACTTACTTAAGGCTGTTTTATCCTTCCTTTGTTCAAAGTCAAAGAAACTCACCGAACCTTCTATCCACTAAAGAAACTCCTTCTTATCAGGAACAGAAACTCCTTTATCTAGAGTCTACACATCACTTCTAAATAACAAAACTGTTGTGAAAAAGAAAACCATTCATTATAAAAATACCCCAATAACAATTAAGAGTGCTTTGCATGTGATAAAACCTAAATAAATAACCCAATAACAAGATCACTGTACTGCAAATGACCACAGGGTATTCTGGGTATGGAGGGTAATACAGATTATAATGGATTCTCCAGAGGCTGTTTCATGTTGTGAAAAATCTTACAAATTTAAGGCAGAATCTGTAAAGGTCATCTAAATGTAAATATTCAACCAATGCCTGATATTTCTCTAGAATTTTTTTTCTTTTAAAGAATTCACCTTACATTTTGGGCTACATGGTATCCTAGATCAGAGAATTTAAAATTTTTGAAGTCGATAAAGAAATGTCACAATGGAGGGTTTTTCAGTGCTGTACTTTATGGCAATGTGGCAATGTTTGTATTTCTGCTAGCCAACTTCACTAGAATCAGAGAAGCCCAGTACAGTAGATAGGAGAGACTTCTAAAAAGCATGGATCAGCATCAGATTCCTGCTGCAGAAAAAGAGAGAGGAAATAGTGAACAGGAAAACAACTGGATTTAACAATGAGCAGCTCACTAAACAATGAGGTTTTTAAACAGTCAATACCCACTCTTATTTATGAACTGATTTTTTTTTTTAATGGATTCTTCTAGTCTTTAGGTTTTGTTTGGTCTTTTTCTGTTTGTTTGGTTTTTGGCTATATCTCTGTTTTTAGTACCCTTAAAAAGACATCCATCTGTAAACTGCTGGCCTACTTATTAAATTAAATGGGATCCAACAGGCTCTGATTAGGATCAGGCAAGGACGTTTCCATGTAAGTTTCAGGAAAATCTTTCCAGTAACACTGCAGGGACAGTCTGGTAACCATCCTGGGTGACACTTCTAACATAAATAAAATCAGTTTACATGGAAATAATCTACTAAATAATCTACTAATAAACAGTGTGCCAAGTTGGACTGGCATTACTGTTCCCTGCAGAGATACTAAACCAAAAACTATACATGTCAAAACTGTGGTCATAGACTTCTCGGTCCTGGACAAGATGGAGGATATGCACTCCTCCTATTTCTCCTACCATATAGCTAATATCCCTGGATGTTACATATAAAACAAAGAGAAGAAGACTTTAAAGAGTGGGTGTAAGAAGGTAGACTGCTAGGGATCTTGGGACCTGAGGAGCAACAATAATGGTACATTTCCTGGGTTTTATTTTTGGTTTTTATATCCTACACTGGGTCCTGGGCCCAGGAGCTTCATTGAAGCCTGCAATCCAGAAACACCAATAAGCACAAACAAACAACCCACCCCCAAAACAAAAACAAAAACAAAAAAACCCAAAACCAACTAACTAAACAAACAAGAAACCTTAAAGCCCTATGAAAAATCTGATTTTCTTAGCCAAAGGACTAGGAAAAGGGTAGCCTAGCTAGCAAGATGGAAAACTTTAGAAAGGTGGAGTGGAGGATCCTACCATGTCAATCCCCCTCTATGGTCTCAGGAGAGACCCTGCTAGGAGTGTTGATGTCTACCTGGCCATAGCAAGGTGCTCTCCCCACCCACACTCGAGTCGGGACAGAAGAAGCTTAGCAGAGAGCCAAGACTCTCACCACTGCCTAGGGGCAATGAGGCCCCCCACATCCATCCCACACTGTCACTGGGAGAGCAAGAAGGTGGTCCTCCCTTCCCAGTCAGAGTGGTATCAGAGGATGCTGAGGGGAGAGCCTGAATTTCTCCATCTAATTGGGAGTGATGAGGTGACACCACTCCACAACTCACCTAGGATGAAAGAGAGTAGCCTGCATTTAATATCTGACCAAGTCAACTGTGGAAGGAGCCTCGGTGTCCATCGAAAGATGAATGGATAAAGAAGATGTGGTTTATGTATACAATGGAATATTACTCAGCCATTAGAAACGACAAATACCCACCATTTGCTTCAACGTGGATGGAACTGGAGGGTATTATGCTGAGTGAAGTAAGTCAATCGGAGAAGGACAAACAGTGTATGTTCTCACTCATTTGGGGAATATGAATAATAGTGAAAGGGAATAAATATAAGGGAAGGGAGAAGAAATGTGTGGGAAATATCAGAAAGGGAGACAGAACATAAAGACTCCTAACTCTGGGAAACGAACGGGGGGGGGGGGGTGTGACTGGGTGATGGGCACTAAGGGAGGCACTTGATGGGATGAGCACTGGGTGTTATTCTATATGTTGGCAAACTGAACACCAATAAAAAATAAATTTATATAAAAAAAATATCTGACCGAGTCTATCACTCTCCTGTCTCCCTTCATACTCTTTGCTTCAAACCCTCATCACTTTACCCTCAGACTGTTGTACTATTAGACTATTAACTGGCCTCTCTGTCTTACAGCCTTGCAATTCATCCCCTATAATGTTGCTAGAGAAATTTTCCTGAAACTCACATCTGACTGTGTCACTCCCCTACTTAAACTCTCCAGTGCCTGCCCATGCTATACAGAAAAATGCACAATTAGGATGCCATTCCACACCATCAATGCTTTTGCCCCTGACCAATCACTCCCTTTCCTTTCCCTTCAACCCTCCTTCTGACCTCTGGACACACCAAACTACTTGTCATTCTCCCAACAGGCTCGGCCTCTGCACTTCTCCAAGGACTTTTCCTTGTACTGTTTTCTGCTTAAATGTCCTTCCTAACTGGGCTGTCGTTGGACATCCAATCAAACAGCAACTCCTCTATGAAGCCTCTCCTGATAGTACCATATAGGCCCAAGTACACCCCCTCTTTGGGCTCTATTCTATTCTCCCATCATTGCTTTGATAAAACTTTGGGGCATTTATTTGTTTTGATAGTTGTCTTTTTTTCTGTTAGACACTCCTGAAGGCAGGGACTATTTTTACATCAGATAATGAGGGTTAATCTCAGACTCTCTCCTCATGCTGGCTTGTAGCTTGTAGTCATCTCTATTATTGCATTTATCACACTGAATTTCAGTTATTTGGCCCCTTCTGAGAACTCCCTGTGGATATGGGCAGAACCAAAAAAGCAGCCAGAAGGGTGAAAACGTAGATTATCTGAAAAGAAGCAACAAACCAATAGCTGACCTTTTATCAATGGAATTGAAAAGATAAGAGAATAGCTTTATTATGTTGAAAGGCAACAAATGTCAACTTCAAATTTTATCCCCAGCCAAAATACATTTCCAGACAAACAAGAACAGAATTTCCCATCAGCAGACTCCCATTAAAGTAAATTTTAAAAAGTGTTTTCTACCCAAAAGCCTCCACCCCAAGATTGCTAGAACTCATACAGCAATTTGGTAGCGTGGCAGGATACAAAATCAATGCCCAGAAATCAATGGCATTCCTATACACTAACAATGAGACTGAAGAAAGAGAAATTAAGGAGTCAATCCCATTTACAATTGCACCCAAAAGCATAAGATACCTAGGAATAAACCTAACCAAAGAGGTAAAGGATCTATACCCTAAAAACTATAGAACACTTCTGAAAGAAATTGAGGAAGACACAAAGAGATGGAAAAATATTCCATGCTCATGGATTGGCAGAATTAATATTGTGAAAATGTCAATGCTACCCAGGGCAATTTACACGTTCAATGCAATCCCTATCACAATACCATGGACTTTTTTCAGAGACTTAGAACAAATTATTTTAAGATTTGTGTGGAATCAGAAAAGACCCCGAATAGCCAGGGGAATTTTAAAAAAGAAAACCATAGCTGGGGGCATCACAATGCCAGATTTCAGGTTGTACTACAAAGCTGTGGTCATCAAGACAGTGTGGTACTGGCACAAAAACAGACACATAGACCAATGGAACAGAATAGAGAATCCAGAAATGGACCCTGAAGTTTATGGTCAACTAATATTCGACAAAGGAGGAAAGACGATCCACTGGAAGAAAGACAGTCTCTTCAATAAATGGTGCTGGGAAAATTGGTCATCCACATGCAGAAGAATGAAACTAGACCACTCTCTTGCACCATACACAAAGATAAACTCAAAATGGATGAAAGATTTAAATGTGAGACAAGACTCCATCAAAATCCTAGAGGAGAACACAGGCAACACCCTTTTTGAACTTGGCCACAGTAACTTCTTGCAAGATACATCCACGAAAACAAAAGAAACAAAAGCAAAAATGAACTATTGGGACTTCATCAAGATAAGAAGCTTTTGCACAGCAAAGGATACAGTCAACAAAACTCAAAGACAACCTACAGAATGGGAGAAGATATTTGCAAATAACATATCAGATAAAGGGCTAGTTTCCAAAATCTATAAAGAACTTATTAAACTCAACACCAAAGAAACAAACAATCCAATCATGAAATGGGCAAAAGACATGAAGAGAAATCTCACAGAGGAAGACATAGACATGGCCAACATGCACATGAGAAAATGCTCTGCATCACTTGCCATCAGGGAAATACAAATCAAAACCACAATGAGATACCACCTCACACCAGTGAGAATGGGGAAAATTAACAAGGCAGGAAACAACAAATGTTGGAGAGGATGCGGAGAAAAGGGAACCCTCTTACACTGTTGGTGGGAATGTGAACTGGTGCAGCCACTCTGGAAAACTGTGTGGAGGTTCCTCAAAGAATTAAAAATAGACCTGCCCTACGACCCAGCAATTGCACTGTTAGGGATTTACCCCGAAGATTCAGATGCAATGAAACGCCGGGGCACCTGCACCCCGATGTTTCTAGCAGCCATGTCCACAATAGCCAAACTGTGGAAGGAGCCTCGGTGCCCATCGAAAGATGAATGGATAAAGAAGATGTGGTTTATGTATACAATGGAATATTACTCAGCCATTAGAAACAACAAATACCCACCATTTGCTTCAACGTGGATGGAACTGGAGGGTATTATGCTGAGTGAAGTAAGTCAATCGGAGAAGGACAAACAGTGTATGTTCTCACTCATTTGGGGAATATGAATAATAGTGAAGGGGAATATAAGGGAAGGGAGAAGAAATGTGTGGGAGATATCAGAAAGGGACACAGAACATAAAGACTCCTAACTCTGGGAAATGAACTAGGGGTGGTGGAAGGGGAGGAGGGCGGGGGGTGGGGGTGAATGGGTGACGGGCACGGAAGGGGACACTTGACGGGATGAGCACTGGGTGTTATTCTGTATGTTGGTAAATTGAACACCAATAAAAATTAATTTATAAAAAAAATAAAAATAAAAAAAAAATAAATAAAAAGTGTTTTCTGGGCAGAAGGAAAACAATTCCATATGGAGGGTCAAAAATGCAGAAAGGAACAGAGAGCAAAATAGTGTTAAAGATGCACGTAAATCTAAATTAATCCTGACTACCTAAGGCAGTTAGTAACATTCTCCTTACATATTTATAATTAATGTACACAGCATTTATAATTAATGTAACAGCATGTGAGTTGGGAAAGGGAAATGGAGGTGGATAAGGTGTTCTCAGGTCCTTGCATTGCAGTTAGATCATAAAAATATTCTCTAATATGAGACTTTGATTAGTCAAGGATGCATACAGCCATTCTTATCCTAGTGCAACCACTAAATGAAAAGAGTACATAATTCCCAACCTAATTAAAGGAAAAGTAAGACCTATTGTGGCTGAGAAAATAAAGAAAGTGCAGAAAGAGGGAATCCCTGGGTGGCTCAGTGGTTTAGCGCCTGCCTTCGGCCCAGGGCGTGATCCTGGAGTCCCGGGATTGAGTCCCACTCCGGGCTCCCTGCAGGGAGCCTGCTTCTCCCTCTGCCTGTGTCTCTGCCTCTCTCTCTGTGTGTCTTTCATGAATAAATAAATAAAATCTTAAAAAAAAAAAAAAAGAAAGTGCAGAAAGAGAGGAAAGAGCACTTTAAGAAGAAGCTAGAGAGGCAGACAGACTAATCATGTTGGGCCCTGGGGTCACATTAGGATTTTGATTTTTATGTTAAAAGCAATGAGAGATCACTGAAGCATCTGAGCAGCAGAGATCTATATTCCAGAAAGATTTCTTTGGCTATGATGTAAGGAACAGTCTCTGGAGGAAGAGAGAACTTTACTGCCTGGTCGGGATTATTTTCAGAGTACTGCCTCTTTCTTCAATTTTTTTTTAAAGGCACTACCTTACCTCAGGTAACAGTGAATGAGAAACTAGAAAATGAAATTCAAGTTTTTTGGCTTTAATTTTTAAGATTTGCTTTGTAAGTTAATTAGCTTTGTATATATTTAATTAACATTTCAAATACCAGGTGGCCTCTTTCTTTGTTCCTTGGTGTCCCAGAACATATTCTTCTGTCTAAATATTTGAGTCTGGCAGACCATAGGTCAGCTACATACAATCTCCCTGCAACCAAAGCACAAGAGCCTTTTAACCTGGTGTTTGTTGAAACTAAAGGATGTGAAATTTTAATTGAGTGAATCTCGTATTATTAAATGTCGCTAACTTGAGAAGCTGTTCAGGAAGTCATTTAAGGTTTTTGGGGAGGATAAAAGGTTCTTTCATGCTCAAATTAAGCATGACTTCACTTGTGTAAAAAGAAGAGGTACTCGGGATCCCTGGGTGGCGCAGTGGTTTAGCGCCTGCCTTTGGCCCAGGGCACGATCCTGGAGACCCGGGATCGAATCCCACGTCGGGCTCCCGGTGCATGGAGCCTACTTCTCCCTCTGCCTGTGTCTCTGCCTCTCTCTCTCTCTGTGACTATCATAAATAAATAAAAATTAAAAAAAAAAAAAAGAAGAGGTACTCTATTCTTGACCTTTATTAACTTTTTGGTATTAATTTCTCTTTTTTTAAAAAAAGATATTTATGTATGTATGTATGTATGTATGCATTTATTTATTTATTTATTTATTTATTTATTTATTTATTTATTTATTTATGAGAGACACCAAGAAAGAGTAGAGACATAGGCAGAGAGAGAGAGAAGCAGGCTCCATGCAAGGAATCCGATGTGGGACTCTATCCTGGAAATCCAGGATCACGCTCTGAGCCGAAGGCAGACGCTTCACAGCTGAACCACCCAGGTGTCCCTTAATTTATCTTTACTGTGATATAATTCACATGCCATAAAATTCAGCCTTTTAAAGTGTACAATTCAGTGACTTTTGGTATAGTCACAAAGATGGGCAACCAACACCACTCTATAATTCTAGAATATTTCCATCACCCCCAACAGAAATTCTGTACCTGTTAGTCGTCACTTCCCAGCCTGTTCTTCCCATAGTCTCTGGCCACCAATAACCTATTCTGTCTCTACAGATTTATCTGGTTTGGACATTTCATGCAAATAGAATCATACAATATGTGCCCTTTTGTACATTTTTTAAAAGCATTTGTTAATGGAGAACTTGAACAGAAAACCAGGTAGAGCAGTCTAACAAACCTCTGTGCCATCATCTAGTCTCAATGATGGTCATCCTATCTGATGTGAAATGTTGGGGGCCAGGAACCAATGGCAAGAGAGAATTCTTCAGATGTTTTCAGTGCAAAAAGCATGGTTTTATTAAAGCACGGTGATGGGACCTGTGGGCAGAAAGAGCTGCACTGGGAGTTGCGAGGAGTGACTGGTTATACACTTTCAAGCTGGGAGGGGGTTAGGAGAGCGGAAGTCTCTAAGGAACTTGGAAGCAAGGTTTCCAGGATCTTGAGGGGCTAGGTGCTGTTAGGATAAGGTCATTTACTACTGTCTGGTAAAACCCTAGTCATGTGACTCTTCAGATATATACTAGGGGGCCAGCGATATGTTTGGAGGATGACTGCTAACATATCTTTGTGGGGGCTGCAGGAGTGGGCAAAGAAAAAGGAAGATTCCAAAGGGATTTTCGATGTTAAAAAAGACTTACAGGATCCTGGAGGTCAGGCTAATGTCAAGCTAAGGGTACCTTTTGCCTCTAGCAAAGTACTCACAATGAGGCAGCTGAGCTCCTGAAGCCTGTCCCAAAATACTTGTCAATGGGCTCTAAGTTGTAAGGAAGTTTAGGTTTTTTTCTATATTTCTTTTGCCTTTGTTCTCCACATTACTACCCACACACTCATGTAATTTCACCTCACGTTATTTTTTTTAAACATTTTATTTATTTATTCATGAGAGACGCAGAGAAAGAGAGAGAGGCAGAGACATGGGCAGAGGGAGAAGCAGGCGCCAGCCATGCAGAGGGCCTGACGTGGGACTCGATCCTGGGGCTCCAGGATCAGGCCCTGGGCTGAAGGTGGTGCTAAACTGCTGAGCCACCTGGGCTGCCTCTCACCTCACATTATTTGGAATCAAATCCCAGATACCACATTATTTTGTGTAAAGGCCTCAGTAAGGACATATTGTGGTAGCTATGCTAACACACACTGGCCTTCTGATTAGCAGTTTTTCCTTTTTATTTTAATGGCCTACCTCTACCAAGAACTAATTTTTCTTTTGCCAGACATTCTTTACGTAAGAAATTCACTAGATTTAGGTACTTGTTCTGTCTAATAAAAGTGTTAAAAGGGAAAGATAGAAATCAAAACTCCAGAAAAATTTGTCCAAATGCTGAGATACAAAGTGATCTATAATTTGATAAATACCTCAGTGTTTCTTCTGAAAGTCATATGGCGGTTGTTTACTATTTCAGCTCTCTCTTGTCATTCTGAGAAAGTACTAGAGGCTATGACAAAGGTGTTTTTTGCTTTCGTTTTTGAGCATGCACCAGTTATACACCAGATATCACTTCAAGTAGCTAGGTGAAGTCTAAGAACAAAACAACATCACACAGAAAAGAATTTATGAGCCCAATGGACAGAACTGAGGGCTTTCTTTTTTTGTTGTTGTTTTTGTTTTTTTCTTTTAAATAAAGATTGATATATTTATTTGAGAGAGAAGCTCATGCATGCACATGTGTGAGAGCAGGTGGTAGGAATTGAGGGAAAGAGAATCTCAGGCTAACTCCCTACTGAGCCCACAGCCCTATGCGGGGCTGGATCTCAGGATCCTGAGACCATGACCTGAGCAGAAATCAGAGACAGACACTTAACCAACTGAGCCACCCAGATGCCCCTTGAGGGCTTTCTTAAATCTGTTTCAGGAAAGGTAGCAAACAAGCAGATACCAACTATAATAAAGGGAGGGGAAACTAAAAAGAAGGAGAAGAAAGGAGCAGAAAGAAGAACGCATAGTTGAGCTCTTCTTACCCGTTTGTGAGCTATCAGGAGACAGTTGGAATGTTCATGTTCACAAGCAATTTCATAATCGGGGATCAGATCCACCAACTCACGGACAAAATGTATCACCTCCTCATGCCAGGGCACGTTGGCCATGGTGAGACTGCTTGCTGAACTTTCTCCACAGTAGGTGACACCCTGGGGAAGCATTACCAACAGTTAGAGATAATTACAGACCTATTTAAATGTCATGGGGCAAGAGTTTCAGAGCCAGAAAGGCTTCTAGAGATAATTCAGCCGACCCCACCCCACCAAATCCAATCCAATCCAATGCAAAAGTGAGGAAGTAACAGTGAATTAGAGATGATAAAGTCTGTTTAGGAGCTCACACAACAGGTAGGAGCTCAATGCCCTCCCCACCCTGCGACTGCAGGTGCTTGGGTACCCTGCTTCATGCACTCACAATCTATGCTGTCTGGGCAAGCAATGTATCTGAACCAATAATGTATCTTTTAATTCTGATTCTTTTGTGCACTATATAATAGGTTAATTCTCAAGGAATTATAATCTCCTAGACCAATAATGGAGGCCTAACACCCACAAAAATTCAGTGAACAATTTACTCCCTGGGAAAAGAAGATGAGCTTCCATTTTCTAGAACAGTTTAGGTTTGATAAGGTTCAAAAGGATTCATTGTAAAGGGCCAGCTAGGGATCCCTTTGAAATTATTCTTTAAGAAGATCACTTTGTAATACATTTTGTAAATGGATACATATAAACATAGATTTGTGGCAAATAGGAAATACATTTGTGGCTATACATACAACTCTTTCACACACACGTACATGCATGTCTTACCTCTAAAGAAATTCCGGACCTGTGCAAAGGTGGTAAGGTAATTTGGTTTCTAAGGTTTTTGAACTCTACCTGACAGCTCAAGTTTATAAGACCCCAAAGTTTCATAATTAATATCTATTTAGTAAATTATATAATGATAAACGTTCTGTTAATAAGGGATATTTTAACTTTGTAGACTCTCAATACTCCAGGATCGGGCAGCCCGGGTGGCTCAGTGGTTTAGCGCCGCTTCAGCCTGGGGCATGATCCTGGAGTCCCGGGATCGAGTCCTGCGTTGGGCTCCCTGCATGGAGCTTGCTTCTCCCTCTGCCTGTGTCTCTGCCTCTCTCTCTCTGTGTCTCATGAATGAATAAGTAAATAAAATATTTTAAATAAATAAATACATACATACATCCAAGATCAAACTTTCTTGACAAGTATTTTGAATATTCTAGATATGCTGCTACTAAGGAGGGAATAACTGAAATAAAAAAGACATCCACTCACACTCTCTCACATATACATGAGTATGGATGTGCGTGTGTACACACACACACACACACACACACACACACACACACACAGACTGGAGGGGGTAGGATGCCACTTTATGAAAATACCATAGAGGAGCACTGTAGAGTGACCCTGACCCTGCAGATGGTGGAGCCGGGAATTGGCTGAAGACTCACATGAGCTCTGCAAAACACTCTACACCAGATGGCTGTTCAAAAAGATTACTGGTATGCTACACCGAGATGACCTTTGCTGAACATAAACTAGAGGAGACCCAGCTTGGTTATAATAAACAAGAACATCTTCTCTAACAGCCCAATGATTTATAAGATTCATTAAACTGAGATTGAGATTTAGGTGAGTTTAAAAAAGCAAATAATATAACAGTTTTAAAAATCTTTAGGTATGGCTGGAAAGTTTTGCTAAATTTCCCCAAATCACAAAAATGATTTATTGGTAGGTCAAATTAGTCATAAAAAATGAGCTTTATTTCAATTTAAATACTGCTGATAATATGGGAATTATATGAACAAGCATGTACATAGTAGCTAATTCAAAGGAATTTACTTTTCATATTTAAAAAGTTCCCTGAAACAGAGGTTTTAGATGAGATCTTACATGTATGACAAGGGCTTTGGAAAATATTTTATTATTTCCTATTCAGCAACAATAAATCACGAATGTTAGGCATAGACTCAGTTTGGAAAGGCAATGAGAGAATGAATACCATTGTTATATTATTTCGCCTTCACATGACACTTTCCCATACATTTGTATGATACTTCATAGTTAGCCAAATTCCTTCACATGGAAGTTCTCATTTTAGCCAGACAAAATCTTCTGGGGTAGGCAGTGCAAGGACCTTTCAAAGCCAACCACAGAGTCCCAGTGTTCTCTGTGACAGAAATGCTCTGGGCAACAATGGGTCCCAGTGAATTAGTCTGTGGAGTCACCTCTGGGAAGCCTGAGCCCTCCCTCAGTCAGGCTTCTGACAACTCCCCTCCATTGGTACCCTCTTCTCTGCTCTGGCTACTTCACTTCATCCTGTATTCCAGGCTTGTCCGGACTTTATTCCTGGTCACACTTTACCTAAATTGTCTAAAAATGCTTCATTTTCTATGATATCACAGGTGTCTGCCACCTTCTCATCCTACCACCATCCTTCTCCCGCCCCATCTATCTCCAGCACCAACTTTTTCCCCTCATGATTTTGAAAAAAGAATGAACTCAAGAAAGCAGATGGGTACAATGTAGCCAATTAAAAAGCACTCATTTCAGAATCTATAGGTTGAGGAGTGACAAGCAGATCCAAAGAAAATTTCTGAAGAACAGGACGGCTTATGCATCTCCGCATTTGTAGTGAAAAGCATAACCCACACTGTTATACTGGTGCCTTTCATATAGGATCACTCTACTGTAGGATATGGAGGCCATAAGGTCTTTTACTAGCTGCATGGATAAGTTTATCTGGGGATCCAAGGTCTTTGGGAGGAACAGTATTTTGGCAATTGACTATCTGATATTCTTTTTTTTTCTTTAAAATTTATTTATCTATTCATGAGAGACACACAGAGAGAGAAAGAGGCAGGGACACAGGCAGAAGGAGAAGCAGACTCCATGCAGGGAGTCCGATGTGGGACTCAATCCCAGGACTCCAGGATCAGGCCCCGGGCCGAAGGTGGCGCTAAACCACTGAGCCACCAGGGGTGCCCGACTATCTGATACTCTAATTAAACTGTCAAAAGACTCCTGATACTGTTTTTGTCTCCTATAGTCTGATGAAAAATGTTTTCATGACTTTCTGCACAATATGCCCATAACATGTCACTCCTTTATCCTGAAAGTGCTTCAATAGCTCTTCCCACAGAAAAGTAGCCCAAGCTTCTCAGCATTGGCACAAGGCCTTCCTAAAGGACTGCCACGCTCAGCATCCAGCCTTTACCCAGCTGAACTTCTCACCATCTTTGATCTCTATTCAGCAACCCCTACTCCATCTGATCCCAATCTCATCATGATAGAGATGGTAAATTATCTTTTACCAGATAATTGGAATAATTCTGTCTAAATTCTGAGCTTGTAGAGGGAAGGGCTGCACCTTGTTCCCGTCTGTACCCCCAACAAGTCAATGCCGAATGACTTGAAGATCAAATCATATATTCTTTTTTCTATAGGACAGTAAACTCCAGAACCCTCTTCTGATCTAATATAAAATTTCATTCATATTATTCAGGATTTTTCTATTCTTTAACAATTGATATGAAGCAAATGATGAACTACAGTTAGGGACTGCTACGTGAATAACTGGTAATCTTACCATTAATGTTACCTTTGTACAGAGAAAGGGAGGGAGGTCAGTCAGGTTAAGACATTTGTTTTACAAAATGCACTTGCAAAGGGATCCCTGGGTGGTGCAGCGGTTTGGCGCCTGCCTTTGGCCCAGGGCGCGATCCTGGAGACCCGGAATCGAATCCCACATCGGGCTCCCGGTGCATGGAGCCTGCTTCTCCCTCTGCCTATGTCTCTGCCTATGTCTCTGCCTCTCTCTCTCTCTCTCTCTCTCTCTCTGTGTGTGTGTGTGACTATCATAAATAAATAAAAATTTTTAAAAATGCACTTGCAAGGATTGCGCTCTGTAGACAGTTCAGTGCCAACAGTGTAAAAGTGGTTTAAATCATCTCACAACAAATAATTACTGAGCACTTAACTATTCTCAAGATGCAATGCAAGGCAGAGAATATAAAGACAGTATTTCTTTTTTTTTTTTTTTTTTTTTGTTATTTATGATAGTCACACAAAGAGAGAGAGAGGCAGAGACACAGGCAGAGGGAGAAGCAGGCTCCATGCACCGGGAGCCCGACGTGGGATTCGATCCCGGATCTCCAGGATCACACTCTGGGCCAAAGGCAGGCGCCAAATCGCTGCGCCACCCAGGGATCCCTAAAGACAGTATTTCATTTACAAATGGATTGTGCTATGAAAATTTCTCTATAGGGCAGATGTTTATTAACATGAAACACATTTTCACACACAAGCAAGCAAATAATGATCACTAAGATTCTTGGGCTAGCAAATAAAGGCCTATTTAAGTCTAATGAAGCTAAAATATATTTCATTTACAGGGAATAAACAGAAAAATGTTTTATTAGACTAGCAATAAAAGAGGGAATCAATATAATAAAGAAATAGCTTCTATTGATTCAGTTTAAATAAATGTGTTTAAAGAAAAGTGATCTAAACATTTACTGAATCAAGGCATATATTATCTCACTGAATTCTCAAACCTATTACAGTGATACTATTATATTGAGGACATTTACATTCAAAGAGGATCAGTAACCTGTCCCAGGCTAAATTCGTTCTTTTAGAAATATATCAAAGCTGTGTTCCTCCCCATCCCCCACGAAACTCCAGTATGTGCTGACCAGAAGAGACCCCTGTGCGTGCACGCAGGCATGCTCGCACACTCCCAAATGCCAATACAAAAGACATGAACAGTACTGTGTGTGCTTCTGCAGAGAGCCCCAGGCCTGTCACTAGCCCAGGGTCTATTTGTATTATCAAGTTCACATCTTCAGGGCATTTATGTGACCCTGAAGTAGTACTATTAAAATTTTAATGCCAAGTCCTTGTGAGGGTCAGGCCCTGGGAGACTCTTTTTTTTAAATCAAGAGCATGGGTGAAAGACAAACTTCGAAGTACCATCTGTGTCACTGGGTGAATTTAGTCCTAATTTGTGCTTTTGTTGAAAGTGAAAGGGCATAGGATTTTGTGCTTTAAATCCAAGCCCCATCTCTACCACCAGGGTGGTCTCTATTTTTCGAGCCCCAAAGGAACTCCCTTATAGACCTGACAGATGGCTCTGCTCTCAAAAGTTATGTTTATTATAGCACAGTTACTTCTAAGTGTTTGCTTTTGGAGGAATCTGAGGTTACTTAGCCCACCATATTGCTAGCTCTCATCAAATGTTTTTCGGAGAGGGTTTATTACTATTAATTTTACAACACCTCCATTTTAGAAAATTTTTCACTTTAATTAATAAGACAACAATTAAAATGCCTTTTCAGATGTTAAACTGTTGAACTCTATTAAATAGAAAAGCCTGCCTTCTCCTTTACTGATTTCATTTCAATCACTGGGATTACAAAAGTAATCCATGCTCATTGTAAAAATTTGCAGAACATAAAGACGTGAAAAATAAAATCACTAAGTCTTTCTCAGCCTTTCTTCTAAATACAACACTGTGAACGGTATATGTCCTTCCATACTTTTCTTACATAAATATATCCAAATGTATATGGTTAAAAATGTAAACAAATAATAAATATTATCCTAGAACTTGTTGTTTCCTAAGTATACTATATTCTGCAAACATCCCTTTTGCTACTTCAGTTTATAAGAAGATACTTCATTAATCTGATAGACAAATAAGAGCTGAATTTAACAAAGTATGTGATCCAGTCCTCAATGGCACAGGAACACATAATGCAGGCCATTTCTCCCTTAGGCCTTCGGTAAGAAATGATTTGATCTCTACCAAGCTTTCCTCTTGATACAACTATTATCTGTTATATGCAATCATTTACATAACATAGGTTAGATTACATAAATCTCCAAGAATTTTTAAATAAGATCTCTCCAAGTTGCTCATTTTACTTCATAGGCTTGGCCTTGTTCAGTAAGACCATCCATTTCCCAAACAATGTATCTATATAAAATTTTGTATCTCTGGTGCTTTGATGAAGCCTGGTACATGGAGAGAGATGAAAAATATCTGTTGAATGCAGGAGTAAAACAGTAAAGTGGAAATCTCATTTGAAAGAAACTATGTTATTGTAACATCTCAGTTATAGACAAAAGGCTTTATTTCTGGGTTACATTCATAGTTTGTCAAACTAAAAAATACCAATCAGAAAATGACACTACTTATAAAGTAGACATCTTTCTTTTAAAAATAATACTGGTTGATTCTTTTCTGTAAACAACGAAGGAAGGAAAGAGGGGAGGGAGGGAGAAAAAAAGGTGACTGTGTGGTCTGGCCAACTTGCTTTATAATAGAAGTTTTACTGCAGCATCATTGGAGGCAGCATTCTTTAATAGCTAAGTCATAAATTAAAACACCATTAATCTCTGATGCTGGCAAGGTTTTCTTAAGCTGACGCATACACTGCAGATGCAGTTTGCATCTTTGCATCATTAGAGCTCTTGCCAAGAGTAGCCTTTTAAAATTAAGAGCAATTTCAAAATAAAAGAGTGTCTTTGACCTGACTACAGATGTAATGCTGCACACTCAGACAACAACATTTCATCTCTTCCCACCTCCCCGCCCCTTCAGGGTACAGTACCACGGAAGGCGGGACTTACTAAAGGACAGTTGTGAAACTGAAACATCCTCTGAAATGACAGAGTACAACCACTTCATACGCATACACTGACGAACTATTGGAGACTGGATGAATTTTCCAGTCACCTTTTCTCATTTTGTGGATTCTTAGGTGTCCAAAAAACCACATGCCTCCTAACACTCCACGGCTTTAACTACCATGGCATGCTGGTGATTTCCAAATTATTAACAGACAGCCCTGTCTTATCCCCAGATCTCCAGGCTTATATAACCTATGGCCTATTTGAACCTGTCCTCGGATATCGAAATGATCTCTCCAATGATTGAGACCAAAATAGAACTTGTGAAATTACTCCCCAAATTTGTCACCCTCTTCCACTGGTCTTTTCCACCTCAGGAAACTGTTCCACAGCCACACAATTGCTTAAGCCAAAAACCCAGGTGATATTCTTGATTCCGCTTGTTCTTTCACTCCCTGCATCTCATCAAGGTCTATCGGTTCTACTTCAAAAATTTATCCCAAGTGTACCCACTACTTTCCAACTATATTGCCAATGACCTTCCCCAAGCCAACACATCTCTTGCTTTAGAAATAGTCTACCGGGATCCCTGGGTGGCGCAGCGGTTTGGCGCCTGCCTTTGGCCCAGGGCGCGATCCTGGAGACCCGGGATCGAATCCCACGTCGGGCTCCCGGTGCATGGAGCCTGCTTCTCCCTCTGCCTGTGTCTCTGCCTCTCTCTCTCTCACTGTGTGCCTATCATAAATAAAAAAAAAAAAAAAAAAAAAAAAATTAGAAATAGTCTACCTATTCCTATTCTGACCCTCTATAATCCATTCATGGCAGCAGTGGTGTGATCTTTTAAAATCATAAATGAGATCACATTACTCTCCAGCTTAAAACTTGCCCAGTACATCTACTATTCAAAAGGCTTACCATTAAACTTAGTATAAAATCTAGTTCTTTTCTTGCTTGAAAGTTCTAACAAAATTTGGCCCCATCCCACCTCTGTGATTCATCTTGTGTCTCTGCCAACTTCCGCTGCCCCAATGAGATCACATGGGACCTCTGAACACTACCTGAGCCATCTGCCCAGAAGGCTCTAACCCCAAGCCTTTGTGTACTGTGTTGCTTCTTACTATTTAGGAATCAGTTGTAAAAAATAAAAAGTTATCTCCTCAGAAAAGCCTTCCTGCTTATGAAATCTAAAACAGCCAATTACAAAATCTAGCAAAACAGTATCTGCCATTTGACAAACCAGAACCACTCACAGGAATCCATCCCAAAGAAACACTGGCAAAAACAGGCCAGAGACAACCAGACATTACATTACATACCACTATTCAAATAATCTTGAAATGCAAACACGCACACATGCTTGCATGTGCACGGGTGCGCGCGCGCACACACACACACACGATCAGGATTCTCTTGTTCTAACTACCAAACTACAGAAAAATCAGAATATAGATGTAGGGAACCGGAAGTAGCCATCATAACCCATGTTATGATAACATGGTTATCATAACCCATAACCTTCATAACGTGAAGAACCTATGTTCTTCAACAATATTACTGATGTGGGAGGTGAGGCAGAGAGAGAACAAATGGAAAAGGAACTAACAGTTTAAAGGAAATTTACAAGAGCAACAAGCCAATTACAGTCAATGTCCCTTATCTGGATCCAGATTCACAAATACCGTTTAAACAAGACAAAATAATTGGTCAAGTTTAAAGCCTATTTCCGATACTTGAATGACTATTGTTAAAACTGTTCAGTTGTGGGATCCCTGGGTGGCGCAGCGGTTTGGCACCTGCCTTTGGCCCAGGGCGCGATCCTGGAGACCCGGGATCAAATCCCACATCGGGCTCCCAGTGCATGGAGCCTGCTTCTCCCTCTGCCTATGTCTCTGCCTCTCTCTCTCTCTGTGACTATCATAAATAAATTAAAAAAAAAAACTGTTCAGTTGTGAGAGCGGTATTCAGGTTAAGTGTTTAAAGTGACTGTATACCTTTTAGAGACATATCCTAAACAGTTAAGGATGAGTCAAATAATGTGGGGTTTTGCTTCAAAATAACAGGGTAAGGCAGAGAAAATGGGTATGGGTAGAGCTGAAATAAGATTGGTCCTGGGTTGGTAATTTTCAAAGCTGGGCGATGACTGGGCGATGGAGGGTCATTAGACCAGTTTCTCTACTTCTGCTTATGTTTGAAATTCTCCCCAATAAAAGTTTATTTTAAAGCCAACCAATTCCTCACTACAACACTATTTCTTAGCATCCTAATATTACAATGTAGTTTTTAATTACTGATTTTGTATTGACTGTCTACCTCTCCATAAATATGAGCTTTATAAGAGCAAACACTTAGTCTTTACTGTTATGATCCCCAATGCCTAGAACTGCCAGGTTCTTGATTCATATTTCTGAATGCATAAATAAAACATGTAGGACCCCCTGTAGAGTTTTAAAAGATGCTAATTTCACTGTGGCCAACAAAGCACCACCGGAAATGTGATGTCGCGGCCGGCAGGAGCTTACCTTCACTTGGCAGGAGCTTACCTTCACTTCGATGAAGTCAGGATTCCCCAGGGACACCAGCTCAGCATAGGCCTGGAGTTCATCCACATTCCATGCTTTTACTAGAGTCAGTCTGTACACGGTACGCTGTTGCTAAAACAAAGGAAAAGCCAACTCTGTTTTTATCTTGGTAGAAAGTCACACCTAGGAAGGTTTTCAAATTTCCACAGTAAGAATCCAGGTAAGGTGAAATTCAGCATGAACTTTTATAAACTAAAGTTATATTTTGTAGAAAGATGAAAAAATGTATACTAATATAATAAGATTCTCATAAGACTTTTAAAGGTACAAATACTGACACATATCTTTTCTTATAATCTCTAACATAGTTTTAGATACCCAAAAGTTTCTTGACAACTACACACTTGAGTTAGATTTAGTAAGGAACAGTAAATTGACCGAATAGTTTTAGACTGTTGAAAATTAATTCAAATAACCTACAGGCTTTCAGGTACCAACCACTCAAGTGTTTAGGATAAGAATTTCTAATTACTTGTCTTCTTTCCTACTTTCTCACCATTAATGATCACTTGTTGGTAGAAAAGCACATTTATGAATTGTCAGTGTTGTCACCTCTATTTACCATTTACCCAAGGAGCTTCTGCTTTTTTGAAAAGCAATTAGACAATAGACATCAAATCAAAGGCTTTAAAAAGTTTATGCCCTTTGACTTTTTTTTCCCTCAAATGTCATTTATTAGAAAATACAATTCCAGAGAAATTAGCAGATATAAGGAAGTCTGGGAAGTGGGTACAGTACACAGACCTCTTTATATCACACAGAAGGTCAAAATAAAATGAGCTACAGGCAAAAAGCCAGTGATGCAACTATGGTCCATTCATCTGGAGAAGTTCCACCCCTGTTCCCCACTTCCCCCAGCCCTTCCCTCTGACTTTCTTTGTA
Organism: Nyctereutes procyonoides; assembly: GCF_905146905.1. Lineage (NCBI taxonomy): Eukaryota > Metazoa > Chordata > Mammalia > Carnivora > Canidae > Nyctereutes > Nyctereutes procyonoides. Next base: position 76,876,907 of record NW_026575126.1, read on the forward strand.
GCTCCCTTCTAGGACCCAAAGACACATTTTTAAATGTTTGAAGGCTTATTTCAACATCTCAGAACATTACTAACAACATTTTAAAACCACCTAAAGCAAGAGTGGGGGTGGGGGCAGGATCTATGACTACCCTATAACCAATAGTGTATGGCAAAGGTGGTATGAAGTACGTGCTTATGTGTGCATGATTACACATCCATCTGTAGCACGTTCCCAGGCAATATCCATGCTGCTAAAACTCAAAGCATGCTTTAAGTAGCAAGGCTCAAGATACCTGAGAAAAAAAGTGAGGTGAGAAATGAACAAAATGATATCAATCTTTCTACTTTTGTCTAAGTTTGAAGATTTCTGTAATTAGTAAAAAAGAAGAAACATTTGAGATCTTTAATGAAAAAAACTAATGGAGGCAGCCATACCAGAAAACTAGCCATACCATAAATTATTTTAAAATACAGTATATAATGCATGAAAAGACAGAAATCTTCCAGATTCCTCTTACATATCTAGAATTCACCTAACAAAAATGGTAGAAAACTGCAGACCACTCTCATTTGTACTTATATACACAAAATGTCACAGAAATTTTAGCAAATAAGATTTAGCACTACGTTAAAAGTTCTAGGAATGTGGGATGTTTAGTTGGTTGTAGGCTTAGTTGGTTGAATGTCCAACTCTTGATTTTGGCTTAGGTCACGATCTCAGGGTTGTGAGATGGAGCCAAGCCAGGCCCTGTGCTTAGCAAAGAGTCTACTGGAGATTCTCTCTCCCCTTCTCCCTCTGCTCCTTCCCCTGCTCATATTCTCTCTCTAAAATAAACAAAATCTTTAAAAAAAATTCTAGGAATGCAAAATCTTAAAAAAACTCTAAGATTCATCACATGGTTCAACACAAAAAAAAATCCATATGGTCATCTTCAGAGCTACACAACGATATTTGATATAACTTAAAAGCCATCCCTAATTTTAAAACAAAACTGAGTAAACAAATCAAAGGCCATTTTAGTTACCAAACTAAATAATTAAAACACATCTTTAACATACAGAGAATACTCTCCAGTTAATAGTCAATGTCATTCTCAGTCATTTAAAAAATACAGGCATTCTCATTTAGTCATACTAACAGAATGTCCACTCTGTTATTTTTAACAATACTTCCCCTGAAAGTTAAAATCAAAGCAACAAGGCAAGGGAACAACAATTATTGGATACTATACAAAAAATAATTACTTGCAAATGATATAACTGGCTTCTTGGAAACCTTAGAAAGTCAACTAAAAAATGTTAAGGAAGATGGCCAGTTACTAAATAAAAGTACAAAAAGGAACAGCTTTCCTAGCATAGATTAGTGGAGAAAACTGGATGCTGGGGCCAGATTGAATCCCAGACCACATACTTAGCTACCTTTACCCCTCTGTTCTCAGTTTCTTTCTTTTTTTCTTCTTTAAAAGATTTTATTTATTTACTTCAGAGAGAGCAGAGAGAGAGAGAGGGAGAAGCTAATTCCCTGCTTAGCAGACAGCCCGACATAGGACTCGATCCCAGGACCCCAAGATCATGACCTGAGCCAAAGGTAATGACCTTAATGACTGAGCCACCCAGGTGCCACTGTTCGTAGTTTCTACCCTGTGTAAAATGAGGGTCCTACACAGGATAAAAAGCATGAATTCATGTAGAACTTAGAACCAAGACTGACAGCAGGAAGTCCTAAACAGTATTAGTTACTAGATGCCATCAACAACAACTAATTATGAAATGCAAGGCCAGGAAAATTCTACTTAAATTATAAAATACATTTTTAAAATACCTAGTGATTAGTTTGTGAAATAACATGGATAGTGAAGAAAATAAACTTTTCTGAGACCTAAACAAAAACTTACCTACATGGAGAGCCAGGACAGCTTTATAATGTTAACTCCAGTGGGAGTTTAAAATTCCTTGGAACAAAAAAACTGGCAACGATACCAACAGTAACACTAGCAGGAATTAGCAATTACTCAGCACTTACCACATGCCAGCTGTTGTTGTAAGTGCTTAATATCATAGTGAAGACTCCAATATTTGTCTAATCTTTACAACAAACCTTACAAGATAGGTTTGATTATTATCTTCACATTACAGTTACGAAATTGAGGCCTAGAGCTATTGAATAAATTATTCAAAGTTACATAGCTGGAAAGTAGCAAGGCTGGGATATGAACCCAAATAGTATGGCTCTCTCTCACTCTGCTAAACCTTTTTAAATTGTGAAATGAAACATACAAAGAGAAATGTATATAAAACATGTATGTGTAGCTAAAAGGGTTATTAGCATAAAGAAAACACCCATTACTTGGCCACTATCCATTACCTTTGTCCCAAAGACACCTAATATCCTGACTCTCACATTAGTTTTAGATTTATGCCTATGTTTGAAATTTATGTAAATGGAACAATTATCCTTTTGTGTTTTGCTTCTGTCATTCAACATATTTATAAAATTCATCCATGTCACTGGATGTTCACATTTGCTCATTTTCATTGTCATCCAGTATTCCATTATTTGCATATATAACAATTTATTCAACTATTCCCCTACTGATAGACATTTGGATCACTTCCATTTTCAGCTGTTATGAAACAATGCTGTTACACTTTTTTGACACTGGCATTTAATTCTGCCAATTTTAGGAAACTGTTTGAAATGCTATTATGACATATACTCTTTCAGGTCTGGCTTTTTTCACAGAATTTGACATTTGTGAGATTATCCATACTGTTGGACATAGCTGTACAGACAAATTCATTGCCATTTTGTACTTGATCATATGAATATACTACTAGTGAAAGTTGTATCTTTGTTTTTCCCCAGTTTGGGTCTCTTACAAAATAATGTTGCCATCAGTGTTATTTACTTAACTCCTGAGATGCACAAGAGCACGATTTTTCGTGGAGCATCTGAGAGCAGAAATGCTGGGTCACTGGATGTGTAGTCCTGCAATTCTAGCAGGTGCTGCCAACCCGGTTCCAGAATCATTCCACCTTACTTCCACCTGCAGTGTCTCAGTTCCAGTTATTTCTCTTCTTCAACAACACTTGGTGTTGTTAGTGTTTAAAATTTGCCAGCCTTGCATTGTTTTATTTTGTATTAGCCTGATTACTAAATAAGTTGATTATGTTTCTGGTCATTTGGATGTGGGCTTTTATGAAGTACTTGTTCAAGTGTTTTAAATATTTCTCTAATGGGCTGTCTTTTCCCTACTGGTATTTTTTTTTTACATATGGAACACTGCATGAATTTGCATGTCATCCTTGAGCAGGAACCACGCTAATCTTCTCTGTATTGTTTCAACTTTAGTATATGTGCTGCCAAAGCGAGCACTGATATATTTTTCTAAATTTTTATATATTCTGGCTAGATGAGGGCTATTATAAACATCTTGGAAATCTTTTCATACACTTTATGGTTTTCCTTTTTACTTTCTTTGTATCTTTTCATCAGCAAAGTAACTAATTTTCATACCGTTTTATCTATAGCACACTTATAATCAAATTGCTACAGACAAAGAGAAGCATTAGGGGGTTACCGGAAAAGGAATACCATTGGACTTCATTAGTTTATTTCAAATTATCAGCTTCACATCTGGGTTTTAGCTGTGTCTGTGGGGAGCTTACTCAATGGAATCATTTCAGAGACTTTATTTAAAGTCTGTTTAAAATTAGTTAAAGCAGTTCCTAAGGTCTCTAGAAGAACAAAAGGGTGTTAGACTCTAGTTAGATTAGATTAAAACAAAAACTGGGTGCAGATGTTGCTTGAAAGGTGAAAGCTAGAATTTCCTTTACAAAGGAAATACTTAACACTGTTATTTTATCCTTTTTGTTAAAAAAGAAAAGAAAAGAAAGAAAAAAGAAAAGAAAAGAAGAAGAGTGTGAGCTGGATTGTATTCATTTAATTTGAATTAGACTTTTGTTTTTTCAGTTTGGGGACTTAGTACTTTTAATTTGCATAGGCTCTGGAATGGTTATTACTACAGAATTTTCAGAATGTGGTATGTTATCTAGTAGGAACAGATATAGTGTGATACCATGGAATACAAAAATGAGGATGAAGGTATTTAATTGGGGCAAACAGCTTAGCTACCTGTTGTTTGTGGACAGTGTTATTTGTAAAATGTCACAATGTGATTTGTCAAAAATGTCAAAAAGTTGGCATGTTATAATTTCATGTATTTCTGTTAAATCTGAGAATCTAAGATGCCCCTGACCTGCACCGCTGGTGTACAGTGACACAGTAATATCGGGGGGGGGGGGGGGGTATTTGCAAGTACTATCATATCTAATGTGGCTGGTCTCTAGCAAGAGACCTAGATGTTCACCTCTAAAATTTAGACCAGATCTTTGTGACAGATTTTAAATTTGGGTTTTAACTTACGTTGTTTCTTAGGGGAAGCAATACATGACCTGAAAATACATGGACTAAAAACTGAGGTCAAAATAGCAAAGGTAAATGTTCAGTGCTTATCAAAGAGAACTGAGGGAGAAAAGGATTAAGTCAAAAAGGCCTGAGCAGTCAGAAGGATGGGAGAAAGGAGGAAAATGTGTAAGATGAACAAAGAACCACAGAGTGACAATTATGTTCTGGCTCTGGTGCCAGATGTGTGAATCCAGGTGGGCCCTCTGTGCCTCTGCTTAAATAACATCAGTGTTATTTACTGGGGATTTAATTTATTTAATGGGGACAGTAATAGCGTCAGCATCTTGTAGTACTGTTGTAAAAAGAACTAAAACAAAGGGCTTAGAACATGGTCTGGCACAAATACGGGTAGCAATAAATTTTAGCCACTATCTCCAGCACCACCAGTAGCAGCTCCACAGATTCACTGGTTACCCAACCAACAGTCACTGGGTCCCTCTCTACACCAGGCATAAGGCGCTGGAGATACAGCAATGAACAAAGCAAACAAAGTGCTGTCTGTTGTATAATTTACATTCTATTCTGCTAAATAAAACCAGAGTCAGAGAAAATTAGCAACAGTAGTAATACCAAAAGAGGAGAGGAGCCAAGAAACTAGCAGAGGTAAGACTCCACCACTGCTGCTTTTTGCACTATCTCCTCAATTTACAAAAACCAAAGTGAATATTGAACAAATTGCATGCTTGTTAAAAAGTCAATTCTGGGGCAGCCCGGATGGCTCAGCAGTTTAGTACTGCCTTCAGTCCAGGGCGTGATCCTGGGGACCCGGAATCGAGTCCCATGTCAGGCTCCCTGCATGGAGCTTGCTTCTCCCTCTGCCTGTGTCTCTGCCTCTCTCTCTCTCCCTCTCTCTTCTCTCTCTCTCTAAATAAAATCTTTAAAAAAAAAAAAAGTTAATTCTGAATGATTTAAAGCCAAAACAAAAACAAAACAAAAAAAGACCAAAAAATCTCCTCAAAATTAAAACAATTCCTCACCAATGACTATTGTTGCTAAAAAGAAATGAACATTTAATACCTCTACTAGAAACTGGGCAATCTATCAAACTCCTTAGAAACCACACCTATTATTGAAATGGCTTTAAAGAAGTTTTATACTATTTGTGGGAGACAAAAAAAAAAAGTGTCAATCTGATAAATTAAATAAATAAAGAAATAAAGAATGAGAAAATAAATTCGAAGATATAACTCATGATGCAACCAAATGAAACATTCTTTACATTCAAAGATAAGCAGGAAAACTATTGTAGAATTACTCTTAAAAAAATTAAGTAGGAGCACCTGGGTGGCTCAGTTGGTTAAGTGTCTGTCTTCAGCTTAGGTCATGATCCGAGAGTCCTGGGATCAGCCCCACATCAGATTCCCTTCTCAGTAGGGAGTCTGCTTCTCCCTCTCCTTCTGCTCTTCCCTGCCATGTGCTCTCTCTCTCTAATAAATAAATAAAATCCTAAAAAAAATAAATTAAGTAGCCAATCAATTTCAACCTTAATGAACAACTGAAGATGCAGATCAAGGAAAGAGGGTAAAGAAAAAGTTATAAGACTCAGTGAAGAAAATCTGATTCAACAGGAAATCATTAAAGAAAACACATCAAGCCACTAATAATGTTTATTTCCCAAAGAGAAAGAGAAGGGTTGTAGGTTTATTATTTATGTTTCTTCTTAGAGATCTCTAAAACACCACAAAGTGTACTAACATACACATTACAAATCTCAGGGGAAAAAAAAACGGCAAAAAGAATATTTGAAAAAAGGATGGCCAAAAACTTCAAAAATTTAATGAAAAACATAAATCTACATATCTAAGAAGCTCAAAAACTCCAAAAAGGATAAATTCGGAAACCCATACTAAGACACATTATAATGAAACTGTCAAAAGACAAAAAGAATTGAAAGCCACAAGACAGAAGTGTTTTATCAGATATGAGATCCTTGATGAGATTAAGAGCCAATTTCTCATATTTCTCATCAACAACCATAGTAGTTAGGAGGCAGTGGGATGACATTTAAACTGCTGAGGGGGGGAAAAACTGTCAACCAGGAATATTATACCTATCAAAACTATCCTTCAAAGATAAAGGAAAAACTAAGCCACTCCCAGATGAAGAAAAGCTGAGGGAGTTCACTAAGAGCAGACCTGCCCTTGGAGAAACAGAAAAGGGAGTCTTTTAGAACAACAGGAAATGATACCAGACAGTAACTTGAAACCAAAAGAAGAAATAAAGAACTCCAATAAAGGAGTTAATAAATACATTAATAAATATAAAAGCCAATATTACTCATTTTTGAGTTTCCTATTTTTGTTTCCTAGGTGATTTGAAAGACATCTACACAAAACAGTTTTAACTACAGACCTACAGATTTATATTAACAGGCATGCAGTGTATAAAGATGTAATTTGTGAAATTAGCAACATAAAAGGAGAAAGATGGAGTTTTGTAGGATTAGTTTTTGTATGTAACTAAAGTTAACCTCGCAGGAATTCAAACTAGACTGTTCTAAAGCAAAAGTCTTGGGCTGCCTGGGTGGCTCAGCAGTTGAGCATCTGCCTTTGGCCCAGGGCGTGATCCTGGGGTCCTGGGATCGAGTCCCGATTCAGGCTCCCTGTGGGGAGCCTGCTTCTCTCTCTGCCTGTGTTTCTGCCTCTCTCTGTGTCTCTTATGAATAAATAAATAAAACCTTTTTACAATTAATTAATTGTCTTAGTAGTTGAAACCCCATAATAACTATTAAGAAAATAACTAAACAAATATACAAACAAAATGAAGAGAGAATCAAAATGTACACTGGAAAAAAATCAATCAAATAAAAAAGGGCAGCACTGGAGGAAACGAGAAACAAAAAATATGTAAGACATAGAAAAGAAATAAAAATCATACAAGTCTTCAACAATACATCACTTTAAGTTGATTAAATTAACCCATTAAAAGACAGAATGGATTTTTCTTTAAAACTTAACCACTTCTATGCTGTCTGCAAGAGAGATTCACTTTAGATCCAAAGACACAGATAAGTGAAAGGATGGAAAAATTGCATTCCATGCAAATGGTAACCAAAAGAGAGCTGGGGTGGCTCTACTAACATCAGACTAAATAGATTTTAAGTAAAATATTGTTACAAGAGCCAAGAAAGGTCCTTATATATTGATAAAATGGTTAACTCATTAAGCTATAACAATTATAAACATACACACACACACACACACACTAAACAACAGGTACACACAAGGTATCTTCAATAAGATTAACAGCTAATTTCTCATCAGGAGTATTGCCAAACCAGGAAATCCCACATGAGCCCTTGGTGTCCAGAGTTTTTATTTGGAGCTCCATCACATATGGCCCACATGGCTAAACTTGGGTTTCCAGACCCTCCTAGAGGTTCAGGGTCATACTTTTAGTTATTAGTTCCCCTGGAGATTAGAACTAATAATGGAATTAATTAATAATGAAACTAATAAGGTTCCAAAGCCTCCACCATAAATTGTATCTTTAGACCAGTGGCCAAAGTCCCTAGGCAAACAAAGATATTCCTATCAGGGAGGGCATTCTGAAAATCAAGAGATCATCTCCCAGTATCCAAAGGCAAAAGCCATACACATCTTAGGTAAAGTTAATTTTTCACTACACAACATCAATAGGTCAGAGAAAAAACAAAAAGGGAAAATACTTTGCAATAAATAAAAATAAGACCATAACATATCAGAAATTATGGAAAACTGAAAAAGCATTGCTTGGAGAAAAATTAATAGCTGTAAACACCTACATAAAAAAATATCTCAAAACATTAACCTAAGTTCACATCTCAATGTAGAAGAGTAGTTAAGCCAAAAGGGAAAAGTGAGAAAAAAATAATAAAGATGAGAACAGAACAGAAGTAAAAGGGAGAATGGAGAAAACACTGGAGAAGAAAGAATATCCAAGTTGGTTCTATGAAAATATTAACACAACTGACAAACCTGTAACCAGACTAAAAGAGAGAGAAGACACATCTAAAATCAGAAATGAAAGTGGAGACAATACTGCCAACCTTGCAGAAATATAAAGGAGTATAAGAGAATACTGTGAACAACTGTATGCCAACAAATTAGATATAACCTAAATTAAATGGACAAATTCCTAGAAACACACAAATTGCCAAAAATGAGTCACAGAGAAATGGAAAATCTGAACAAACCTATAATGAGTAAAGAGATTGAATCAGTAATTAAAAAAAAAAAAAAAAAAAAAAAAACAACTCCCAACCAAAAAAAGTCCAGAAACAGATGGTTTCACTGGTGAATTCTGTCAAACATTTCAAGAATAATTCTCAAACTCTTCCCATTAACAGAAGAAAAGGGAACACTTTTAAATTCCTTCTCTGAGGCCAGCCATTACCTTTGTACCAAACCAAACAAAGATATCACAAGAAAATATCCAGTATCCCTTATGAATATAAATGCAGAAATCCTCAATGAAATCCTATCAAACCAAATCCAATAGCTATTAAAATATTACGCAGCATAACTAAGTGGGATTTATCCCAGGAATGAAAAAGTAACATACCGCATGAATTCACTTTATGAAATATCCAGAACAGGTGTATCCTTAGAAAGAGAAAGCAGATTTGTGGTTGTCTGGGTAGGGAGGATGGAGAGTATCTACTTCACTATATACAAGACTTTATTTAGGAATGATGAAAATGGTTAGGAACTAGGTAGAGGCAGTAATTAAATAACATCATGAAGGTACTAAATACCAGTGCATTCTCCATTTCAAAATGGTTAACTTTATGTTATTTGAATTTCAGCTCAATAAAAAATAAAAAATCTCTGTCAAAATTCCAGCTGCCCATTTTTCAGAGAGGAGAGGAAAGCTGATTTTCAAGATGCATACAGAAATGCATATGGACCCAGAGAGCCAAAATAACTTTGAAAAAGAACAAATTTGTGGGACTCACACTTTCTGATTTCAAGACTTACACAAAGCTACACTAACCAAGATTGTATGATACTGGCATAAGAACAGATCTATGGATCAATGGAATAGAATTGAGTCCAGAAGTGAACCCACATGTATATAGTCAACTGATATGACAAGCATGTCAAATCCATTCAATGGAGGAAAAATAGTTTCTTCGACAAATAGTCCCAAGACAACTGAATATTCACATGCAAATATATGAAGTGGAACTCCTACTTCATACTATACATGCAAATTAACTCAAAATGGATCAAAGATCTATATGTAAGAGCTAAGACAATGAAACTCTTTGAAAAAAAACATGAGGACAAGTTTTGGATTAGGCCATTAGATATGACACCAAAAGCACAAGCAACAAATGAAAAAAAAATAAGTTGAAATTCATCAAAATGAAAAATTTTTGTGCTTCAGTCTGGTGGTTCCTCAAAAAGTTAAACACTCAACTACCATATGACCTAACATTTCCATTCCTAGGCAGATACACCTGAAAGAATTAGAAACATAGGTTCACACTAAAACTTGAACATGAATATTCACAGCTTGTTATTCTCTCTTTTAAAAAAATACTTTATTTATTTACTCATGAGAGACACAGAGAAAGAGGCAGAGACATAGACAGAGAAGCAGGCTCCATGCAAGGAACCTGATGCAGGACTCCATCCCAGGATTCCCGGATCATGCCCTGAGCCAAAGGCAGACACACTCAACCGCAGAGCCACCCAGGCATCCCACAGCTTGTTATTCTTAAGAGCCAAAAGGCAGAAACAACCCAATGTCCATCAGCTGAAGAATGGATGAACAAAATGTAGTGTGTATCCATACACTGGAGTATTATTCAGCTAGAAAAACAAAGAATGAGGTTCTGATTCAAGCAATTACATGAATGGATCTTGAAAACAATTATGCTAACTGAAAGAAGCCAGACACTATTAAAATGGTCTGGAATGAGATAATGCTAACAGTTGCACAATTTTGTGAATAAGCTAAAAGCCAGTGAATTTATACACTTTAAAAAGGTAAATTTATGCTGTATGAATTATATCTCAATTTTAAAAAATAAGACTGAATATCCTAGGAAGTCAGAATGTGAATGCCAATCTAAATACAGGAAAGAAAAAAAGGAAATACCTATAAAATATGGTGAGCTATCAGAAAAATCAATACTATTAAAATGTCTGTAATACCCAAAGCTACCTATAGATTCAATGCAATCCCTATCAGAATCCCAATGGGATTTTTCACCAAACTAGGAAAAACAATCTGAAAATTTATATGAAATCATAAGAGACCCTCAAGGGCCAGCCAAAGCAATCTTGAGAAAAATGAACAAAGCAGGAGGCACACATATCCTGCTTTCAAAGTTTACTGCAAAGCTATTGTAATCAAACCAGCATGGCACTAACACAAAGACAGACACATAAACCAGTGGAACACAGAGTTGAAAATAAACTTCGGTATATACAGTCAACTAATCCTTGACCAGGGAACCAATAATTGACCATTGAGAATACTCAATGGAGAAGGGATAGTCTCTTCAATAAATGCTGAGAAAACTGCATTATCACATACAGAGCAATGAAAATGGAGCCCTATCTTTCATCATTTGCCCTTTCATCAAAATTAACTTGAAGTGGACTAAAGACTTCTATATGAACTGAAACCATAAAATTTCTAGAAAATAACACAGGGAAAAAGTTCTCTGACACTAATCTTAGCAATGACTTTTTGGATATGACACCAAAAGTACAAGCAACAAAAGCAAAAACAGACAAATAAGACTACATCAAACTAATCTTCAACAAAATGAAAAGTCATCCTACAGAATGAGAGAAAATACTTACAAATGATTTTCTGATTAAGGGCTAAAATATCTAAAGAACTACAACTCAATAAGCAAAAAAAAAAAAGTCCCAAAAAACAAAAAACCCAGAAACTGTCTGATTTTAAAATTGGGCAGAGGTAGGAAACCTGGGTAGCTCAGCAGTTGAGCATCTGCCTTTGGCTCAGGGCATGATCCTAGAGTCCCGGATGGAGTCAAGTCCCACATTGGGCTCCTTGTGGGGAGCCTGCTTCTCCCTCTGCCTGTGTCTCTGCCTCTCTCTGTCTCTCATGAATAAATAAAATCTTTAAAAAAAATTGGGCAGGGGAGGGCAAGATGGCGGAAGAGCAGGGTCCCCAAATCACCTGTCCCCACCAAATTACCTAGATAACCTTCAAACCATCCTGAAAATTTACGAATTCGGCCTGAGATGTAAAGAGAGACCAGCTGGAATGCTACAGTGAGAAGAGTTCGCGCTTCTATCAAGGTAGGAAGACGGGGAAAAAGAAATAAAGAAACAAAAGGCCTCCAAGGGGGAGGGGCCCTGCGAGGAGCCGGGCTGAGGCCGGGGCGAGTGTCCCCAGGACAGGAGAGCCCCGTCCCGGAGGAGCAGGAGCTGCACCAACCTTCCCGGGCGGGCGGAAAGGGGCTCGCAGGGAGTTGGAGCAGGACCCAGGAGGGCGGGGATGCCCTCGGGCTCCCGGGGACACTAACAGACACCTGCGCCCCGGGAGAGTGCGCCGAGCTCCCTAAGGGCTGCAGCGCGCACGGCGGGGACCGACCGGAGCAACTCGGAGGGGCTCGGGAGCGGCTCCAGGGAGGGAGCTGCGGGGCGGGAGCGCGAATCCCACAGCGCAGGCCCCGGAGCACAGGGCGCCGGGACACAGCCCAGGATCCGGCCTCCCCCGGGACAGGCAGAGGCCGGGAGGGCCCAGGACAGCAAGGACGCTCCTGCCCCGAGCTGAGCAGATCAGTGGCCCCGCCCCGGAGCCTCCAGGCCCTGCGAGAGCCGAGAGCCCCGAGCCCCGTAGTTCCTGCGGAGGCTGAATCCAGGCTTCCAGAGTTGCCATAGCAACTGCGACTGTTCCTCCTGGGGCCCCACGGGGTAAACAACCCCCGCTGAGCCCTGCAGCAGGCAGGGGCAGAGCAGCTCCCCCAAGTGCTAACACCTGAAAATCAGCGCAACAGGCCCCTCCCCCAGAAGACCAGCTAGAGGGACCAGTGATACTCCCCCGTGTTCCAATACAACTTGTTTTTGGCCACTCTGCACTGAGCAAAATGACTAGAAGGAAAACCTCACTTCAAAAGAAAGAATCAGAAACAGCCCTCTCTCCCACAGAGTTACAAAATCTGGATTACACTTCAATGTCAGAAAGCCAATTCAGAAGCACTATTCTACAGCTACTGGTGGCTCTAGAAAAAAGCATTAAGGCCTCACGAGACTTCATGACTGCAGAATTTAGATCCAATCAGGCAGAAATTAAAAATCAATTGAATGAGATGCAATCCAAACTAGAAGTCCTAACGACGAGGGTTAACGAGGTGGAAGAACGAGTGAGTGACATAGAAGACAAGTTAATGGCAAAGAGGGAAACTGAGGAAAAAAGAGATAAACAATTAAAGAACCATGAAGACAGATTAAGGCAAATAAATGACACTCTAAGGAAGAAAAACCTACGTTTAATTGGGGTTCCCGAGGGCGCCGAAAGGGACAGAGGGCCAGAATATGTATTTGAACAAATCCTAGCTGAAAACTTTCCCAATCTGGGAAGGGAAACAGGCATTCAGATCCAGGAAATAGAGAGATCCCCCCCTAAAATCAATAAAAACCGTTCAACACCTCGACATCTAATAGTGAAGCTTGCAAATTCCAAAGATAAAGAGAAGATCCTTAAAGCAGCAAGAGACAAGAAGTCCCTGACTTTCATGGGGAGGAATATTAGGGTAACAGCAGACCTCTCCACAGAGACCTGGCAGGCCAGAAAGGGCTGGCAGGATATATTCAGGGTCCTAAATGAGAAGAACATGCAACCAAGAATACTTTATCCAGCAAGGCTCTCATTCAAAATGGAAGGAGAGATAAAGAGCTTCCAAGACAGGCAGGAACTGAAAGAATATGTGACCTCCAAACCAGCTCTGCAAGAAATTTTAAGGGGGACTCTTAAAACTCCCCTTTAAGAAGAAGTTCAAGTAACTCTGAACGTGAATGGGTTTAATGACCCCATCAAAAGGCGCAGAGTTTCAGACTGGATAAAAAAACAGGACCCATCTATTTGCTGTCTACAAGAGACTCATTTTAGACAGAAGGACACCTACAACCTGAAAATAAAAGGTTGGAGAACCATTTACCATTCAAATGGTTCTCAAAATATACCCTAAAAACTACAGAACACTTCTGAAAGAAATTGAGGAAGACACAAAGAGATGGAAAAATATTCCATGCTCATGGATTGGCAGAATTAATATTGTGAAAATGTCAATGTTACCCAGGGCAATTTACACGTATAATGCAATCCCTATCAAAATACCATGGACTTTCTTCAGAGACTTAGAACAAATTATTTTAAGATTTGTGTGGAATCAGAAAAGACCCCAAACAGCCAGGGGAATTTTAAAAAAAGAAAACCATATCTGGGGGCATCACAATGCCAGATTTCAGGTTGTACTACAAAGCTGTGTTCATCAAGACAGTGTGGTACTGGCACAAAAACAGACATATAGATCAATGGAACAGAACAGAGAACCCAGAAGTGGACCCTGAACTTTATGCTCAACTAATATACGATAAAGGAGGAAAGACGATCCACTGGAAGAAAGACAGTCTCTTCAATAAATGGTGCTGGGAAAATTGGACATCCACATGCAGAAGAATGAAACTGGACCACTCTCTTGCACCATACACAAAGATAAACTCAAAATAGATGAAAGATCTAAATGTGAGACAAGATTCCATCAAAATCCCAGAGAAGAACTCAGGCAACACCCTTTTTGAACTTGGCCACAGTAACCGGAGAAGGACAAACAGTGTATGTTCTCATTCATTTGGGGAATATGAATAATAGCGAAAGGGAATATAAGGGAAGGGAGAAGAAATGTGTGAGAAATATCAGAAAGGGAGACAGAACATAAAGACTTCTAACTCTGGGAAATGAACTAGGGGTGGTGGAGGGGGAGGAGGGTGGGGGGTGGGGGTGAATGGGTGACGGGCACTGAGGGGTACACTTGACGGGATGAGCACTGGGTGTTATTCTGTATGTTGGTAAATCAAACACCAATAAAAATTAATTTATAAAAAAAAAAAAAAATTGGGCAGAGGAACTGAATAGACATTTTCCCAAAGAAGACATCCAAATGGCCAACAGGTACATGAAAAGACGCTCAATGTCACTTATCATCAGGGAAATGTAAATCAAAACCACAATGAGATATTTGCTCACACATATTAGACTAGCTATCCTTAAGACAACAAAAGAAAACAAGTGTTAACAAGGATGTAGAAAAAAGGGAACCCATTTTGGGTTTGGGGAACTCTGAGTGGGAATGTAAATTGGTACAGTCACTATGGTGAGCAGTATGAAGGATTCTCAAAAAATAAAAAGTAGAACTAGCATATGATCCAGCAACTCCATTTCTGGGTATATATCCAAAGGAAATGAAAACAAGATATTCAAAATAGCCAATATATGGAAACAACCTAAGTGACTATCAACAGATAAATAGTCAATGAACATATGGTGGAATATTACGTTGGAATATTACTCAGCCAAGAGAAAGAAGAAAATACTCCCATTTGAGACAAAGTGGATAAACATGGGCGTCAAAGGCATTAATTATTATAATAAGTGAGGTAAATCAAAGAAAGAAATACAAATATAGCTGACCCTTGGACAACATGGGTTTGAACTATGTGAGTCTACTTATATAGAGATTTTCAGTAAATATATACATACAGTACTATAAATCTATTTCTCTTTCTTGATGTTTTCAGTAACATTTTCTTTTCTCTAGTTTACCTTATTATAAGAACATAGTATAATACATAGAATATTCAAAATATGTGTCAGGGGAGTCAAAAGTTAATATGCAGATTTTCCACTGCACAGGGGGTTCGTGCCCTGAGCCCCTATGATGTTTAACAGTCAACAGTATGATATCATTTATATGTGGAATTTACAGTAGTTGAAGTCATGGATACAGAGTAGAATGGTGGTTACGAGGTGCCAGGGCGTTGGGGAGTTGGAGAGATATTGGTCAAAGGGTACGAACTTGCAATTATAAGATGAATAAAGTCCTGGAGATCTAATGCACAGCATTGTGATTATAGTTAACAATATTCTATATTTTATACCAAAGTTGCTAAGAGATTAAATGTTCTCACCATAAAAAAAGATAATTATTGGATGTGATGGAAATATTAGATTATATATCATATTGCATTATATAAATGTATCAAATGAACACACCTTAAACTTACAAAATGTCTCATGTCAATGATCAATTTTATCTCAACAAAAAAAGAAATGAGTAACAAGTATGGATATATGATTTATTATAAAAACTGACACTATAGAACAAGGTAGTAAAAGAAGATATTTTAAATAAACAGTGTTGGGTGAAATGGATGTCCATGTAGGGGGTTAAAAGCATCCACAATTAAAAAAAATTTTTTAACGGATTATGGACTTAAATGTGAAAGAAAAACAAAATATTTAGAAAATAAGAATCTCTTCGTGATTTTCTTAAATGCTTTAAAACCACACTCAACAGAAAAGCAAGCATGATTAAGCTGGACTACATTAAAATTAGCAACTTCTCCTTGTCAAAAGATATGAAAAAGAAAAGAGACAAGCTATAGAGTGAGAAAAGACATTTACTCATACCTATATGTAAATAACTTCTACAAACCAATAAGAAAAAAGATAAATGCAGAATGAATATTGACAAAAGCCATGAATGTCCCTGTATGGCTTTGAATAAGAATGCTTTTTCTGATTTAATGACAGAGAACACTAACTTTGAAGAAAGTATCCTTCTCAAAAGAGGGTATCCCAATGACCAATGAAGAGAAATTCAAATTAAATCTACAAGAAAATATTATTTCACAACCCACCACAAAAACTGACAAAAGAAACTGGTGGCAAGGAAGAAAAACAACTGATACACACTGCTGTTAGGAGTGCAAATTCATATATTACTTTAGAAATTATTTGGCATTAACTACTAAATGTGAATGCATGCATATCGAATGATCCAGGAATTCCATTCCTAGATATACAGCCAACATTAAAGAACAAATACATACACCAAAAGACATGTACAAGAATACTACTTGTAGGATGATTTGGGATAGCCAAAAACTTGAACAAATGACTATTGTTCAACAGTAAAATAGATTAACTAGCATATTTATATAATGAAATAGAAAAATGAAAATGAATGGACTAGAGCTATATACAACACGGACAAATCTAATAACATAAAGCAAAATACAGCTGACCCTTGAGCAGCATGCATGTGAACTGCATACATAGACTTACTGAATTTCTTACAGTAAGTACTAGACATGTATTTTCTCCTTCTTATGACTTTAATAGCGTTTGTCTTTCTCTTGCTTACTTTATTGTAAGAATACAGTACATACTACATATATAAAATATGTGTTAGTTTTTTTAAAAAGATTTTATTTATTTAATCATGACAGACAGAGAGAGAGAGAGAGGCAGAGACACAGGCAGAGGGAGAAGCAGGCTCCATGCAGGGAGCCTGATGTGGGTCCCAGGTCTCCAGGATCACACCCCGGGTTGAAGGCGGCGCCAAACCCCTGGGCTATCAGGGCTGCCCAAAATATGTGTTAATTAAATAACTATGTTATGTGTAAGGCTTTTGGTCAACAGCAAGCTATTAGTAGCTCGTTTGGGGGGGGGGCAAAAGTTATATAAAGATTTTCAACTGCACAAGGGGTCAGCACCCCAACCCCAGCATTGTTCAAGGGTCAGTTATACCATATGATTCCATTTCTATAAAGCTCAAAACCAGAGTAAACTGTCTTACAGTATTAGAAGTCAAATGGTGATTAGTTTTAGACAGAAGAGCTTATGACCAGGAGGGAAGACGAATGGTATAAAAAGGTGACTCTGAAGGTGCTCTTAATATTGTATTTTTTAAGCTTGCTGCTGAATACAGAGGTGTGATCATTTTGTAGTAATTCACCAAGCTGTCCACTTGAGCTCTGTGCACTTTTCTGTACATATGATATACTCTAGTAATAAATCCTTTAAGAGATAAAATACATGCAAAGTGCTGGGAAAAGTCATTCATTTTTTTAAAGCCCTTCTATGTTATATACACACGTATTCATGAATAAAGTGATATATTTATTTGACTTGAAATATTCCAATGCCTTCTGCACCCTCAAAACAGAGAAGAGACAGATGAAACAAGAAATGAAGAGTGCCAATAGTTGTCAAAGTGAAGATCATGGTTATAGAGGAATTCATTCTATTATTCTTTTTTCCTGTGTGTTTTAAAAATCTATAATAAGGGATCCCTGGGTGGCGCAGCGGTTTGGCGCCTGCCTTTGGCCCAGGGCGCGATCCGGGAGACCCGGGATCGAATCCCACGTCGGGCTCCCGGTGCATGGAGCCTGCTTCTCCCTCTGCCTGTGTCTCTGCCTCTCTCTCTCTCTGTGACTATCATAACTAAATAAAAAAAAAAAAAAAAAATTAAAAAAAAAATCTATAATAAAAAGTTTAAAAATATATAACTGTGAGTTACACAGAATTCTGTTGTTTCTAATTAGGCAGCTTTCAGTGCTACATATTCTGGATGAGGTTATTATATCCCAGGACTACAGCTCTTAATTTTAACGATTTATCTTGACAGTTGCAATTCAAGACGAACTCGAGTTGAAGCTATGTCAAAACAAGATAAAATGGTCTCCTAAAATATGGTACTGAGTTACTAGTAATCAAAGAAATGCAAATTGAAGCAGTAATGAGGTACCATTTTGGGTTATCAAATTGGCAAAGTTTTTTTTTTTTTTAATAGCAATATTCAAGTGCAGCCTAGAGTTTATCAAGACAGGCGTACTCACTCACTGATGGTAAAGGCAGAATTCAGTAAAAACATTTTGGAAAGTAACATGGCAACATGATTAAAGAACCTGAAAAATACTAAAATCTGTTGACCCAATAATTGCACTTCTAAAAATTTTGCCTTTGGAAATGATAAAAATTGTGGACAAATACTGATGAATAAGAATATTCATTCCGGCTTTATTTATAATAATGAGGTATTATTAATTCTCAAGAGCTTCAATCTCAAGAAAGCACAAGATGATTTATGACATAGCTATTTAACACTAAAGTTGATTATTTCAGAGCAGTGGATATGAATCCTAACATAGCTGAGAAACTCTCCTAACAAAAGGAAAGAGCTTAATGGAAATGTTATTTTCAGAATGGGGTAGGAAATGGGGAGGGGGATGTGTGTTTTGTACTTGTTCCTATTGAGAAGAACTGGTTTTAAGAGAATGTTTAATGATGAGGGTAACTGTTATGTAATAATGCTGAATTTTTAAAAGGCTAAAAACAAAACTGTATATATATGTGGTATTATTAATGACACAAATAAGGCTTGGAAGGAAATATAACAAAGGTTGTGGGATCAGAAAACATGTATACACACACATTTTTTAGTAGTATGAACTCTTGAGATGAGACTGAATCAGCTTAACAGTCTCTTGATATCCCTGATCTCAATTATCCATTATAGCAGATGGCTTAAACTAAATTCTCCTGCCCAGAGACCAGAAATTGAGTAAAGGATATAAAAAAGGATATTTGCCTTAGGTTCAGCAAAGCCTCAGAAGACCATGCATATAAACAAATATGACACAGAGTGTGCCTGGAGTTTGAAGAGTCATGTGCCTCTACAAGTTACTTACACAGCAAAAAATTTCTTTTTTTGAAATTTTTGAATGTCAAGAAGGGCTTGACATTCTCTTGGCAAAATGGTTAATATGCAGGAAATGTTACCTATGTGAAGGAGTAGGAGGAAGGTATGTGATCCATGTATAGATGCAGAATAGACCACACACACACACACATGCAACCACATATTATAATGCATATAACAGACATACGGGCAAAGGGGTTCGTCTCTTGAGGAGCCACAAGAAGAGAAAGAAGTGCAAATGCAAAGGACAAAGAGCTAAGAGCACTGGCAGCTGAATGAGACAAGGACAGATTATAAATAAATACCCAAAAGCAGGGGGAAAAAATTCCCATTAGAGGATTAAACAAAAAAAGGCAGCAATATTTACACTTCAGAAAAGCCTAAGAGAAAAATTAATTAATTAATTAATTAATTAATTAATTAATTAATTAATTAATTTTTAAGAAGCCTAAGAGAAATATGGAGTAGTGTTTCTCCATCCTTTGGAGACTGGAAGAAAGTGGATGAGGTGACTCCAGTGGAATTTTAACAGGAGTTTTCACTGTCTGAAAAAAATGACCTGTGCTCTGAGAACCACTAATACAGAAGTTTACAACATGGGAATACAAGGAAAAGGAATGAGAATAATAATTTTTTTAAAAGATGAATAAGGGAGGGCAGCCCGGGTGGCTCAGCGGTTTAGCGCCACCTTCGGCCCAGGGTGTGGCACTGGAGACCAGGATCGAGTCACGTGTCGGGCTCCCTGCATGGAGCCTGCTTCTGTCTCTGTCTCTGTCTCTCTCCTCTCTGTGTTTCTCAGGAATAAATAAATTTTTTTTTTTAAAAAAAAAAAGATGAATAAGGGAGAGAAATATAAAGAATAAAGACAAAAATAAAAGAATAAATGGTAAGTTTTCTAGAGGAAGAAGGAGATAAGCACAAAATCTCTACTTTCCATGTGAGAGAACATCTATACTGAGAAGTCTAAAGCCACTGCCACAAGGGGAATGAGAGAGGTAGCCTATCTACAGAAGAGTAAATACAAGTCAGATAAACAATGTCATAAAACTCAATAAGAAGATCATGTTACCACCTACACCAGAGTGCATACACAGACTCCAATCACCAAAGCATCAACATCAATTCAGATGTCTGTGGATATTGACAAAAAAGTAAAATCTCTGGCAATGTTCCCACAGGCAAGGTCTATCCATCATCCTGAAGCAGACACAAACAGAAACACCTGAATCCAAGTATACAGAAGATGATATGAGGAGGCTATCTCACTATAGCCACAGCACATCTCACAAAACTACTGAGAGAAAGTAAATCTGAAGGGAACATGGAAAAGCCAGAAAGCATACATCCCTAAATTCAATAAATCCTATAGATCTATTTCTCCAGAAATATCACTTGTAACAATTAATTAAGTCCCAAATGTTATATATTAAAGGCTCTCTTCCTGGGGAATTAACTGTCCAAAGGCAAACATTTTATAAATGTTTAGATTGTTTTAACCCACCAACTACCCTCCCCTTATGCCTAAACTTGGCGGGGGGGGGGGGGGGGAATGACTCATTAGAAGGTGACTAAGTCCATGAAGTAAGCCTATAAAATTTCCTCCCTGGAAAGCTTAACAGTGACAAGATGTGCCTGTGTATACAGTACTCTAGCTCATATCTGACTCATAAGAAAGTGAATCTGGAATAACAGCAAGATGAGCCTGAAAGAAGGGTAGATGGCATTTGCTATACAAATAACTAAAATGCCAAAAATTAAGCCTTTCATCCAAAATCCTTACTTACCTAATTCACATTATTTACCAAATATTATGTATAATGGACATATGGTCAAAAGGATACATCATCTGTTGAGCCACCCCATAAGGCAGTGGCCTTATATATGAAATGAAAAATGAAAAGTAGATAAAGCTAGCTGAAAAAATATAACGAAACAGCCTTGTGACCAGTAATTGGACCTAGCAGCCTATTAGAGCACCCGTGTGAGCAAAAATAACCTCCTACTCAAGAAGAACCTGCAAACAATTTCAAAAGATGTGTGGAAATCTGACATTCTCCAAAGACAGCCAACCAGAGTTTACAATTAGAAAATAAATTCCAGGGATCCCTTGGTGGTGCAGCGGTTTAGTGCCTGCCTTTGGCTCAGGGCGCGATCCTGGAGACCCCAGATCGAATCCCACTTCGGGCTTCCGGTGCATGGAGCCTGCTTCTCCCTCTGCCTATGTCTCTGCCTCTCTCTCTCTCTCTGTGTGTGTGTGACTATCATAAAATAAATAAAAATTAGAAAGAAAGAAAGAAAGAAAGAAAGAAAGAAAGAAAGAAAGAAAGAAAGAAAGAAAGAAAGAAAGAAAGAAAGAGAGAGAGAGAGAGAGAGAGAGAGAGAGAAAGAAAGAAGAAAGAAAGAAAGAAAGAAAGAAAGAAAGAAGAAAGAAAGAAAGAAAGAAAGAAGAAAGAAGAGAGAGAAAATTCCAGGGCAGCCTGGGTGGCTCAGTGGTTTACCGCCACCTTCAGCCCAGGGCATGATCCTGGAGACCTGGGATCAAGTTCCACGTCAGGCTCCCTGCATGGATCCTGCTTCTCCCTCTACCTGTGTCTTTGCCTCTCTCTCTCTCTCTCTGTGTCTCTCATGAATAAATAAAATATTTAAAAAAAGAAAAATTCCAGTAGAAGAATAATAAAGTGATAAAAGAAGCAACTTTAAAATAAGTGATAAACAGAGGAGGATGTAACTTCATAAGGATGGCAACTTTCTCAAATTAAACTACAAATTCAATGCAATTTCAATCAGTAATCCCAAAGTTGTGTGTGTGTGTGTATGTGGTTGTGTGTATGAACACTGGCAAACTGATTCTAAAATAAATATGAAAATGTATTAAGGTGCCAAGAATCAGCAAGACAATTTTGAAGAAAAACAATTTTGAGGAAGGAGGAGGGGTCTTTGGTGCTAAATATCAAGTCTTATAAAGCTATAGTAACCATGTGGCAATGTGACAAGAAAGAAAAATCAATATAACACGTGGAAAGCTTAGAAATATCCATGAATATATGAAAATGTGATTATAACAGGCAGCCATCACAAATCATGGGGCAGAGAATGAATTATTCAAACAACGGATGCTGCTTCAATCCCTTATCGACACACAGGAAAAGAATCCCTGTTTCATACCATACTTAAATAAACAGCTAGATATGCACACACACACACACATGTATGTGTGTACTAGTGAGGAAGAGACATGAAAGAGATCTTTAGGGTATTACACGTGGATCAATTTTATTTAAAGATTCATCAAGCTGTATTCTTAATTAGGACTTGTGTACTTTAGTGATACATGTTACACTTCAACAAAAAGAAAATTAACGTTAAGATCAGAACGCACGTAAAATGAAACAACTTTATTGTTTTATAAAGCTGAGTAATGATGGAATATTAATATCTGAAGTTGGTACAAAAAATGTGTAGAGATGACAAGACCATGTAATACAAACTTACTACAAGGCAAATTTGGCAATATCTATTTAAACCCTTTATAATTATAATTTCTTACCCCAGGAATTTCTCTTCTATAATTTATTCTAAGTAATCAGAAATACGAGCAAAGATGTACATAGGTTTTCACACTGGTATTTAATAGTAGATAGGTTAAAAAAAAAAACTAACGGCAAATCCACTTGATGAACAGGTATGCAGCAATTAAATGCAGTGTAATCGAATATTTATACAAAGGTCATGAATGACATAGTCCTAAGTAAAAAAAAATCAATAACCTAAGCCTTCACTTTAGTAAAGTAGAGAATAATGAGCAATTTAAGCCTAGACCAAGTAGAAGAAAGAATAAAAGTTAGGGCAGAAATCAATGGCAGTGAAAAAGGAAAACCAATAAAGAAAAACCAACAAAACCAAAACACAGTTCTCTGAAGAAAAAAAAAAAATCAATTAAAATTGATAAGCCTTTACTTAGGTTAGCCAAGAAAAAAAGATAGAAAACATAACTTACCAAGATCAAAAATAATAAGTGGGATCATCACTACTGATCCCATGGACAATAAAATAATAATAAAGGAATAAATACCTCTATGCAAACAAATTTGATAACACAGATGAAATGGACAAACTTCTTGAAGACCAAATGCACATAAGAGGAAATCATGATTAGGGTTATATATATTAAAGAAATTGAATGAATAATTAATAACCTTCCAAAACAGAAAGCAGCAAGCCCAGATGGATTCTGCCAAACATTTAAGACAGAAATGATATCAATCCACCATAATCTCTTCTAGAAAACAGAAGCAGAGGTACCACTTTTCTTACAATTCTGAGGCCAGCATTACCCTAATATCAAAACCAGATAAAGGCATTTTAAAAGGAAAATTGAGGTCAATATCTCTCAGGAACATAAATCTAAAAAGAAAACATTACCAAATTGAATCCAACAATGTATAAAATAATTATATACATGCTGACCACTTGAGATTTATTTCAGGTATCCAAGGCTGGTGTAGTATTCAAAACACTCAACATCACACAATAACAGGCTAGGGTAGAAAAATCATGTGATCATATAAATTAATGCAGTGAAGTATTTGACAAAAGCCAACATTTATCATTCTATAATCTTCAGCACACTAGGAATAAAGGGGAATTTCCTCCAAGCAATAAAGAATATCTACAAAGAACCCACAGCTAATACAACACTTAATTGTAAGAAATAGGACACTTTCCCCCTAAGACTGGGAGTAAGCCAAGGATGCCCCTTCTGGCCTCTCTTATTCAACAGGGTAACAGACCCAACTAGTACAATAAGACAAGAAAAAGAAATATAAGGTATATAAATTGGAAAAGAAGAAATAAAACTTTTTATTTGTAGATGACATGACGGTCTATGTAGAATATCTCAAAAAAACTATTGAGAACAGCAAGATCACAGTATACAGGATTAATGTACAACTCAACTGCTTTCCTATATATCAACAGTGAACAACTAGAATTTGAAATTTTAAAAAAAAATTACAATAGCCCCCAAAATATGTGATATATATAAATCTAACAAAACTATATACAAGATCTATGTGTAGAAAACTATAAAAATCTGATTAAAGAAATCAAAGAAAATCTAAATAAAAGGAGAAATATTCTGTGTTCATGAACTAGAGGACTCAATATTGTTAAGATGTCACTTCTTCCCAACTTGATCTACAGATTCAACACAATTTCAACCATAATCTCAGCAAACTATTTCACAGATACTGACAAACTCAATATAGGTTTAAATGGAACAATAAAAGATAACAACCTACACAATTCTAAAGAACAACAAAGCTGGAGAACTCACATGATCCATTTTCAATATTTACTGTAAAGCTATAGTAAATAAGATAGTATAACATTGGTGAAAAAAGACACAGATCCATCAGAATAGCTGAGAAATGAACCCAGACAGAGTTAACTGATCTTTAGCAAAGAAACAAAGGCAATTCAATTGAGAAAATACAGTCTTTTCAACAAAATGGTGCTAGGATATTTGGACATCCACACTGAGTGAGAGAGTGAGTGAATAAGTAAGTAAATAAATAAATAAATAAATAAATAAATAAATAAATAAATAGATTTAGACACAAACTTTATACCTTTCACACAAACCCCCCCCAAAAAAAACAAAACAAAACAAAACAAACAAAACCCTAAATGTAGAATGCAAACCTATAAAACTTCTAGAAGAGGGGCAGCTGGGTGGCTCAGTGGTTTAGTGTCTGCCTTTGGCTCAGGTCGTGATCCCAGGGTCCTGGGATCAAGTCCTGCATTGGGCTCCCCACAGGGAGCCTGCTTATCCCTCTGCCTATGCCTCTGCCTCTCTGTGTATGTGTTTCTCTTGAATAAATAAATAAAATCTTTAAGAAAAAAAGACTAAAGGTCATAAATTACACACATATTGCTTTGGTAGTTATGGGGAAAACCCAAGAAACATAAGATGCTAATCTCAACTATGGTAAGTGTAAATTAGGGAGTCAAAATGACCTCTCTGGTGAAGAGAAATTGCAGAACAGCCATCTTAACAGGAAGAGGAGAGACAAGGAGGAAAGCAGGCGTGAAAACACAGATAAGATGGGTTTTGCCCACCCAGATTCTCAGGAGCTAGGTATGTCTGGGAGGCACATTTAGTTAGGAAACTGAACTCAGAAGCGGGTACGGGTTTGAGAATGGGGTGTGGGGAGCACAGAAGGATGTGCTCCACCAAGATCACAAGAGACAAAGACTGAAGCTTGGGGGCAGCCTGGATGACTCGGTGGTTTAGCACTGCCTTCAGCCTAAGGCATGATCCTGGAGACCCAGGATCAAGTCCCATGTCAGGCTCCCTGCATGGAGCCTGCTTCTCCCTCGGCCTGTGTCTCTGTCTCTCTCTCTCTCTCTGTCGCTCATGAATGAATAAGTAAATATTTTTTTAAAAAGACTGAAGCTTGGGAAATACGTCCAATAACAGGGGGCAAGGAGAAGCCTAAAGGGAGAGAAGGTGGCAAGGAACAATGAAGAAACTGAGAAGACTGAAATGCTCTAAGACACCCAGGGAGGAAAGAGTTTCAGGAAGCAAGTAGTGTCAAGTGAATCCCTATCAGGATTTCAGGAGGACCAAGAACGGCAATTGCAGACATGGCAGCGAGCCACCAAGGCCCCTGCACCTGAATTGTTCTGTGTTAGGCTTTGGGAACTAAATGGTCTCTGTGGCAACTACTCTGCTCTGCCATTCTAACAGGAAAGCAGCCACAGACAGTGTGTAAACAAGCAGCATGGCTGTGTTCCAGTAAAACTTTATTACAAAAGCAGGAGCAAATCAGAGTTGAGCCCCGGGCTGTAGCTTCCCACCCTCACACCAGTCTCTACTATGCTGGCTGGGAAATAACTGCTTTCAGATGCTACCTCTAGACACAGTAATCCTCCTTGATCACCAGTGCTTAGTCTATAAAATTCTACCACCTGTAGATTCATATTTTCCTTAACTGCGAACACCTAAATGAGAATATACAGTAATTTCTTTTTTTTTTAAGATTTTATTTATTTATTTATTCGTGAGAGACACACAGAGAGAGGCAGAGATACAGGCAGAGGGAGAAGCAGGCTCCCTGTGGGTAGCCTGACATGGGACTTGATCCCGGGTCTCCAGGATCAGGCCCTGGGCTGAAGGCGGCACTAAACCGCTGAGCCACCAGGGCTGCCCTGTACAGTATTTTCTGAATCACTACTAAGGGAGATGTTACTAAAAAAAGAGAGACCTAGGTATTAGTAAGAGAAAAAAGGACAGAAAATAAAAAGTAGAGCAGTGGAGGTTTTTGGATGATAGGGACAAAAGAACAAAACAAATTCAGGCTTTAAAATATACTTTAGAACCTATTAGGAGACAGAAATTTCTAATTTCTATAGATTCTGGTGAGGTCTGGGATAAAGTTACCATAGGTGTCACATAGGAAGCTAACTCTGTGTTAAGGAGAACATTTTAAAATGCGACAAACTAAATGGATTAGATAAAATTTATCCCCAGGCTTTTCATTTCAAGTACCCTATTCTCTGGGTTTCTTGAGCCACAGTGAAACCTGAAGTCAACAATTTAGCCATGGGTCAAACAG
This sequence comes from Nyctereutes procyonoides, assembly GCF_905146905.1. Taxonomy (NCBI): domain Eukaryota; kingdom Metazoa; phylum Chordata; class Mammalia; order Carnivora; family Canidae; genus Nyctereutes; species Nyctereutes procyonoides. The sequence goes on from NW_026575126.1 coordinate 76,903,709, forward strand.
GAAGAAAAAAAGCAAAGGCTTTATTTACTATGCATAAACACAGAACAAAACAAATTTGCAATTATCATGTGGTATACTGTAGGGGAGTCTGAAAACAGTAATGCAAGCCAAGAACAGAGAAGTAGAAATTAACTGAACAGTACCCATTACTAATTAAAGATTTATAAAATGTTATTAATATTCCCTATGAACATAGTATTTATAAGGGCTTTCACTGATTCACTATAATTCCCAACTTCAATCTAAATTTTGCTTTAAATGCTAAATTCTTCAAATGTGACTCTTTCTAATGGATTTTTTTTAGGATATAATCTTTACTTTCAGCAAAGAATTGATGTATTCAAAATGCAATTCCTCTAAGTGGAACCGTCTAAAAAGACGGCAGGAGGTGGTTGGTGTACTTCTCTACTCCATCCTTGTCCTCAGCCCCTGCATGCCAATATCCCCAGAAACTCGCAACCTGGAATCTCAAAATGATCACTGCCTTACCCCTGGGAAAAAGAGAGATGCACTTTCATGGTAATGAGTTATAAATACACAAATGCACCCACAACTGAGGGATTCTCCAGGGCCATCAATGTCTACCAGGTATTTTTGAAGTACATAAAGTCAAAAGAGGATAATTTTCCATCCTGAGCCGGGCACAGGAGAACACAGAAATGCTCTTTATGCTAATGCAGAATGAGGTTTCATGCAGTGAAAGTTCTTTTGTCCCTATCATCCAAAAACCTCCACTGCTCTACCTTTTATTTTTATTTTCTGCACCAGGTTGGTATCTCCAGACATCTTGAGATGCAATGCCAGGCTCCCAAGCTGTCTCATCAGTAAGATTCTTAAAACTGGTGGAGATGAAGCTAATAAACTCTAACGGTTGCTCAAATTCTATTTATGTGGTTTGTAACATTTCTAGCTTGTTACAGGCAAAACACCTTTTTTCCCCACCGTGTGGCTGGATGAAGAGAAGGTGCAAATGACTAAATATGTATGGTATTTATTTCAATTCAATATCTCAGACTAGGAAGGAACTAATGGCATCATTTTTGTTACTGCTCTGAAGGTGGCAAATGAACTTCTACCACACATACTGGCTTCTTACGGACCACGTCACAGAAGCAGGTTATCTTCCCAGTGCCGTAAATCAAACCGAACTCAGAGTCTCCACTATCTTCATTTCCCAAATGCACTAATAAAGGTCTTCAAATGTCAGTTTGATAAAGTGCTTCCTTCTTTCTGGTTTCAATAAGCAGAAGAAATTAGCTTCTGACCATTCTTTTAATTTCCCTTTCCTCCTCTTTTCATAAATCAAACACAACTACTCTCATAAGAAGGTTCAACTCTAATCTCTGAAGTGGCAACACCTTAGCTAAAATTTTTCAAATGAGCCTTGAGGTGAATGGCTTTAAATTATTCCATTTGAAAGAAATTAGAAAGGATGAAGTCTACAAAGTGGCACGAAAGAATGCCCACTGGCCTCTTAGTGATGGAGGGCTGATGGCTCCCAGATACCCATTTGTGGCAATGCATCTCAATCATTTCTAACCCCAAATCACTTTTGATTAACAATATTCCCTTAATACACTCTGAAAATCCAAAGTAAATATCAGTAAAAACAAACTGAATGTGATGGTAAGTTTTTCAAATACTTCTTGGGTGCCCTTGCTATGTCCCTCCCCAACCATTTGTCAGGTGAAAAATCCATGATTTATGCACACTAGGACAAATAATTCTACCTCTTAAATAAGCATTGTTAAGTGACCTTAATGCCAATGTGATAACCAGAACTATCACTAATTTTTTTGAAAAAAATCTTACTAAAAACAATGTGCTGATGAGTATGATGAATATTATTTGTCTTAACACATACAATAATGCAAGAATCCTAAGGCACCAATGAAACCATTAATCTAGAAATTTGAAATAAACCCTACCTCTATTTGGGATTATATAAAGATCAAGTATCTCTACATCTTCCCCTCTACCTACATGTTCATCTTCAGGCCTCTTCCACTTCAAGCAAGAAACACACTTCACCCCAAATGAATCCCAAAACTTTGTCTCCCTTCTCCTCCCAAGATACCAATTTTTTCTATCCTTACAAACATTATGCAACCTGCCTTCCATCTCCACCAAACCACTGAGATTACTTTGGTAATGGTCATCAAAAATCTTCCATATGTAAATATCAGGGGCTTTTCAAAACTCCAAATTAATTGACTTCTTTTATCTTGAATATTTTCTTCCTCTCAATAAACTTATTTTGCTGTCATGTGTCTAACATTTATATTTCATACTTAGTCCACAAATGCAGATTGCTAGTCATCTGCTAATACTCTCCCCCTCTTCCTTATCAAGCAGAATGCCTGAACTATTTAGGGACAACAGTACACTCAGCTAAAAGATGATACTTCCCAGCCTCCCTTAGCAGGATGTGCTAAGGGACCAAATTTTCGCCGATAATATGTAAATGGAAGAGTTCTACAAATCATCTTAAAAAGAAGATGTGCTCTTCTTGTATCCGTCCTTATACTGCCTGCTCAAAATGAAGGCTGGAATGCCAATATGATGACTGGTGCTCTAGCAAGCAATTTTGGACCATGAAGTAGTAAACTTCAGCATGGAAGTCCTATGCTGAATGTCAGAGGAGAAAGCCAGGAACCTGGGTCTCTGATGATACTATGAAGCCACTGAGTAAAATTCTATTTCTCCTTTACTATCATACTACCACTACATTCATAACATTCCAACCCCATGTGGGAGAATTTTTCCATACAAAGCTATTATGTGACACCAGCTGGGTGTCCTACAATTTATCTCAATTCTGACCCTATCTACCTGGAGACAAAGCCAGATCCCAAAGGTTAAGGGCTCAGTCCCACAAAACTGTTCCACCTCAGATGTCAATTGCAAGTCCAAGTGCTTCTGACTGATCAGCTATAAAATGGTAATTCCCATAACCTCCTTAGGTTTGATTATTTTGCTACAGCAGCTCACAGAACTCAAGATAACAGTTTACTTACTGTATGCCAGCTTATTATCAAAGGATATGATAAAGGATACAGATGAACATCTAGGTAGAAGAGATGTGCAGCACAAAGTGTGTGAGAAGCGGCAAGGAGCTTCTATATCCTCTCTAGCCATGTACTCTCCCAGCACCTCCATGTGTTGAGTAACCCAGAAGCTCCCTGAACCCTGGAGTTCTTGCAAGCTTCCTCACATAGGCATGAGAGATCACGGACTCCATATTCAGCCCTCCTTCCTTCTGAAGAGAAGGACATATGGGGCTGAAGATTCCAAGCTTGGTCTTTCTGGTGACCAGCCCCCATCCAGAAGCCACTGAAAGGCAACCTCATTAGAAAAAGACACTGATATATATCACCAGGAAATTCCAAGGGATTTTGGAGCTGTGTCAGGCCGTGGGGTCAAAAATCAAATACTAGAACAAAAGATGCTCCAATACTCTTACCACTTAGGAAATTACAAAGGTTCTAGGACCTCTGTGCCAGGACCCAGGAACAGAGACCAACATACATATTTTCTCCTAATTCATAGATACCATATTAGTGTTTGGTTCACCTATTTTGAGGCTTCTGTTGACATTAGAAAAAAAAAAGCATTTCTAACTTGATAACCACTCGCTCTTTGCAGATCTCTCTCTTTTTTTTTTTCTTTGCAGATCTCTTATACGCAGCTACTCTGAATCCCGAGGGATACAATGACCTTTGGTTCAATTCTGGATATTGATACAGTATTCGAATTCACACTATTTTACAAACATTTGTAATTATAGTTCTGATTTCCTTTTACCTAATAAAAATTGAAAGTTACTCTTTTGTATCACCAAATAGTTGGGCTTTGTTTTTTTAAACTTTTCTTGGTCCTGCCACATTGTATTCAGTGGCCTACAAATAGTATATCTTTATTTCATCTCCACCACCAAAGAACAGGGATCTTATATTCTTTATTCACTGATTCTCAGTGGCTAGAAAAATCGTGACTAAATATTAAGCATTTAATAATATCTGTTGAATGAATGAGTGAATGAATGCAGTTTTTGCAGTCTAGATCTTTTAAAAATTGGTTTACGGTCTAGTATGATAAATTTTATGCACACATAAGAGGGGATCATTATAAAAATCAAAATGAAATAAAAATACAAAGGAAAATTGATAAATATTAGAGTAAATAATAGAGCAACATTATATCATAGGACTAAAAAACATTAATATTGCAAAGGCGATAAGAAGTTATACATGCATTATGATTATTATTATTTACCCCAAAACTCAAATTTATGCCTAAGTAAGAACTACAAAGATAATAAAAGGGCATATAAGTAGTGCCTCCTTAAATACCAAGAATTTCAAAAATAAATTCAAATTTTAAATTTAAATTTTTCAATTTAAAATATAGTGGGCAGCAGAAAGATGAAAGACATCTAGAAAAGTGGCTATAGGACAAACCAAGAAACAGATTCTTAACTATACAGAACAAACTGATGGTTGCCAGAGGGGACACGGTGGGGAGAGAGGTGAAATAAGTGATGGGGATTAAGGAGTGCACTCCTCATGATGACCACTGGCTGTTGTACTTAAGAGTGCTGAATCACTAGATTATACACCTGAAATTAATGTAACAACACTGTATCTTAACTGGAATTTAAGTAAAACCTTAAAAAAATAAAAGAGGCCATAGAAAACACACCCAATACACCTCAAGAACCATCATACCATGGAGGTGCCTGGGTGGTTCAGTCAGTTAAGTGTCTGCCTTTAGCTCAGGTCATGATCCTGGCGTTCTGGGATCCAGCCCTACGTCAGGCTCCGTGCTCAGCACAGAGTCCACTTGTCCCTTTCCCTCTGCCTCTCCCCACACTGATGCTACTCTCTCTCCTGCTCACTCTTCCCCTCCCTCTCAAATAAATAAATGAAAAAAAATTTTAATCGTATCATTGGTTAATTAAATATCAGGAAACAATAGTAATACAAGCATCTAGCTAATAGCAGTAATCTGTTCCTGAATCTTATCACAATAAAAATGCAAAATGAAGCATATTTCCCATTATTTTAAGTGAGAAAAATTAAAATGCTACACATCAACTTAAAACCTTCAGACTTCTTAAAATGAAACTAAAACAAGGTAAAATGCCTTGATAACTATTGTATCAGTCTGTTATAATGTTTAAACACTACTTCCTGACTTAAGTAAAAACAAACAAGGTTAACAGCAACTGTGTGCAGTAAAGCAAAGTGGCCTCCCACAATGGTGGCACCCTCCAGAAGCCAATCCCCCTCAGCAACCATTTGGTGAGTTGTTCAAATCACCTACTCCTGACTCTAATGATCTACCTACTGTATCTGGAATGTCATTCAGGACTTTCCTGCATTATCATTTTGTTTTAAAAGCTGCATTATGTTTTGAAAAAAATATAAATTTTGCCCTTGTAAATATCAGTTAAAAAACTGTAGTGAAAGACTCTCATGCTCTATGAAGTCTGGGTATTAAAAACAAAAAGGTGTTGTACTGAGAAACACATACCCTGCAGGGAGACAATCTGTATGGTGTGCCTATATTTGAAAAAGGTATCTCTTGTGCTCACTTCAGCAGCACATATACTAAAATTGGAACAATACAGAGAAGATCGGCATGGCCCCTGTGCAAGGATGACATGCAAATTTGTGAAGCATTCCGTATTTTTTTTTTAAAAATGTCTCTTCCCATATCCTTCGGATAATCTGATGATATGAATTGAAGTTCAAAGGGTAGATAAAATTCTATTAACTTGTGGCTAGCCAGATCTTTAAAACCATTTATTATTTTTTGAGCTGCAGTGTGTCACTACTATTCACCATCTTTCAAGCCACAATCTACTCAGGGCTGACCTTAATATACATCAGGCTTCATGTAAAAAAGACACTTTCTCAGATGGAAAACAGCTTTGGCCCTGAAAGTCCTCTGTCCAAAACAGATACTACTCTGTGTGTTTGGTTATTTAGACCATCAAGTTCTAGAAATTTCTACTGAATAAATTATCCACTGCCACATTAATGACCTATATAAATTATAGCAAACTTCAAAGATAAAATATAAATTGTTCTAATGTTATCATAGATTTCTAAAATATTTTATTTATTTATTCATGAGACAGAGAGAGAGAGAGAGAGAGAGAGAGAGAGAGAGGCAGAGAAACAGGCAGAGGGAGAAGCAGGCTCTATGCAGGGAGCCTGATGTGGGGCTGGATCCCAGAACTCCAGGATCACGCCCTGAGCCGAAGGCAGACACCCAACCACTGAGCCACCCAGGCATCCCATTGTTTTTATTTTTAATGAAAACTAGAAAACTTGTTAAAATATCACCCACAACCCCAGAGTTATACAACTACTATGTTTTTGTTCAACATAATTTTAAGTCAAAAAGGTATCTAATTGGAAGAAACATTTTAAAAATGCTTTTTTCCACCTTCAAATGACTAAATGACTAATTAAGAGTATTTTTAGAACCACAGATTTTAACAAATTTTTTAAAACTGGGTGTGCTAGGCACTATAAATGTGTGGACAGAGAGATCTCTAAGACCATTTTCCATTTTTTGAATTAGTATAGATTTGTTTTTGTGTTGTTGTTGTTTCAGCCACAGTTAAAGAACTTCCTTCCTAACACTAGTTTTATCTCTTGTCATTCCACTCCTCACCTCGCCCACCTCCTTGCTCTGGGATTCCTGCAGAACTGAACCTGCTAACAAGCCACACAGGCTTTATATATCTCCAATCTCTGCTCTTCTTTCCCACTGGGAATGTACGTTAGTAAGCAGTGGGGGCACCCAAGGAGCACTGAAAAGTTGGGAGACCTAGGTTGGAAGGAAGCCTACTTTTAACTCCAGACCATTCTATGGCCTTTACACATTCTGCCTTCAGTAACAACTGATGCTTAAGTCTCAGGCTCACTTCCTGTCTACAGGAAGCATGGATCCCTGTGACTCCTTATGTTCCTGCACTCCTTGTACATCCTCCCAGCACTTGTCACCACCTGCTGAAATTGTCTGTTTGTCCCTAGAAGACTGCAATTCCTCTAGGGCACCGGACCATATCCAATTATATCCCTGGGTCTAGCACAGGACTTAAAAAGTAATAAACTCAAAGTAAGAGTTGGCTGAAATGAGTACAGTAAAAACAGTCTCTAAAATGCTGACAATCATTTGTAACCAAAAATTATTCTAAGAGGCAAATGATCACTATAAAAGTCTGAACTAATTTCATTAAGAAAAGCATTAACATTATGGAGCTCATGTATTAACATTATGGAGCTCATGTGCCAAGCACTGTACTAAGAGTTTCACATGTGTTATGTCACTTAATCCCTAAACGCAGTCCGGCATGTGAGGAACTCCTCTTAACTCCACTTAACTGATGAGGAAGCAAAGGCTTTCCAGAGGTCCAGTCATTTAGACAAAGTCACAAAGCTGGTATGCGCCATGGTGGAATCCAACATCTCCCCTATGCTCACTTTCTGAAGACTGGAAAGATGCCCCCATGGAGTTCCACCAAATACTCTGACTAAATACTAACTGCAGAAACAATCACTGCCTGAAAGCCTTAAAAGGGCAAAAAAACAAAAAAGGCAGTAACAGTAACTGGAGATGGAATTTGAAAGAAAAGCCTTTGTTTCTCAGTAAACTTGTCCCGAATGGTAATCAAATAACCTGTTTAAAATGACCAGTCACGAGTGTAAGTCTTGGCAATTATTTTAAGTGTTGGTTAGAATATTTAGGAAAAACAAATATATGTAATGTTGAAAAAGTGCTTAAGATGACAGTGTTCGTACATGAGACAATTAACATGTCCTACTTTTTGTAACCTGCTATCATCTGGTTTACCACCGTATTTCTGCTCTCTGCTGGGGGTGTTTTGGCTTCTACAACATCTTCTCTACTTTGGTCAAGCTTCAGTAGTGACTGTTAATACTAGAAAGAGGAGGAATACAAAAAGGTATTTATGATTCTTTTTCCTAGAAAAATTATCTTCTCGGGGCAGTTTCTGATGGTTATCCTTTCTACAAGTAAGAAAACTCTGAAAAGGTACAAAGTGGAAAAAGCCAAAGATCTCCCTCCAACTTCAGACATTCAGGTCAAAAAGAAGTCAGACTTCTTGTATACAGAAGGCTGTACCATATTTTACTTAACTGATTCTCTGCTGATGGATACTTAGTTTGCTTTCAATCTTTTGCTATTATAAATAATGTCATAATGAATAGTCTTGAATATATTTTAATCATGTGGATGTAACTATGTCTCAAGGTAAATTACCAGATATGAGCCACTCACTCAAAGGGCACATGCATTTTTTATTTTAATAGACAGTATAAAAGCGTCCTTCAAAGATGAGGTTGTACCAATTTATATTCTCACCAGAGATGTATGAGAGCACTTGTTTCCTCACTGACATTTTTATCTATATTTATGGGCCATTTGTATTTCATTTTCCATTAAGGGTTTGTATCTTTGGCTTATTTCTCTATTGGATTTATTACTCTTTTACTTAATGATTGGTAGTAGCATTTTCATTAAGTTTAAAATAGTTTGGTATTTTATTCACTTTATTTTAAACTTGGATTTAGAAATCTTTTTTTCTTTTTTTTTTTTAATTTTTATTTATTTACGATAGTCACACAGAGAGAGAGAGAGAGAGAGGCAGAGACACAGGCAGAGGGAGAAGCAGGCTCCATGCACCGGGAGCCCGATGTGGGACTCGATCCCGGGTCTCCAGGATTGCGCCCTGGGCCAAAGGCAGGCGCCAAACCACTGCGCTACGCAGGGATCCCCTAGAAACCTTTTTTTCAAAACTATTCCCATACCAAAACACAAATCATATAATGGAAAAATTCAAGGAAAGAAGTAAGAGGTTTAACTAGTCTAAGTTCTAAAGGCAAAAGACAAGGAATCTTTTCCTCTTATGTTAATAGGTTACGAAGGAATGTAATGATTCACAAAGAAAATAACCCTTAGGAGAGAAACAGAACTTTTTCATATGGTGATCATTACAGTTTCTCATGTTTTGAGACTTCAATTTTTTATTGGGAGATACTGCAAAATACATATATACATGTACATATATATATAAATAAACATGGAGATACCACAAAAATATAAGCACATTTATGCATATAAATATATGTATTTGTCTAAATAAACTTGCTTCAAGTGTTACAAATATTTGTTCCATTTTAAAACTCCTGATAAAAAGGATCCACAGATAATACACATGAAGTAAAGCAACAAAGAAGTTTATGTGCTGAAGATGTTTGTATCAAAACTTTTCAGAATCTCCTAAACTGAACTTCTCCTGCCTCTATAGAGTTACAGAGTTGTGGTTTTTTGTGGTTTTTGTTTTTTTTTTTAAAGGTTATTTCTAGTCTAAATATTCAAAACAGAGAGACCATGTACACTTGAAATGCTTTAAAATGTACACATCCAAAATAGATATAAATTTAAGTTGGTGTTTTTACTGAGTAATTTTTATTTAAAAGAATATATATTTTTAAAATTCAGGATATATAAAATCCCCAAAATGAAATATAGATTATAAATTTCCATTAAACCTTTTAGAGAGTTATAAGTATGCTATCAGCTATTAAGACTTACACTAAACAATTTCTATAATAACTCCTCCAATCTCACAATAACCTGATGAGTTGGGTGCCCTATTGTCCCCATGTTACAGATAAAGGAATTGAAGCACAAGGATGCTGCCTAAGATCACAAAGCTTTCAGAGGTGGAGTCAGTATTTAAAAACACAGATAGTGTGGCTCCAGGGCACAAGCTCCATCAAAAGACTGCAAAAGGCCATGCAGGTATTATTCCACTCCATCATCTTGCTAGTCCATGAGTGTTGAGAATCAGGGTTGAATCTTAATAACAAAGCATCACTATAACATTAGCATCCAATTACCCAACTCATAACCTCTCCTGCCCTCCTCCACCCTGAACATGTGATGCAGCACTGGACCACCTGAAGAGCACTACCAGATGCAAGATTGCTGGCATCCCCATTTATGCCCTCTCAGGGCTTTTGAGTCTGGGTAAAGACAACTGTATACTAGCAGCTGACCCTATCCTTGTCAAATTTTCTTTTTTACTTTCAACTGATATTCAGTGGCTAGAGATAAGGACTTTCTTTAGAAAGTCTACCAAAGTGATGCATGTGAATGAATATAGGATGATCCACCAGGAGTACCCACACATTTCCAGAAACCACTGTATGTCCTTGAACTGGCCAGGAGGGTCACCAGTTCAGTACTCCACATTCCCTGTTTGGCACCATATAGATGCCAAACACTACATTTCCTAGGGTTCATACAAGGGAGGGTCTTTGGCAGGTCTTTAGCTAGTCTAAGGCAATGCAAACCAGGAGGCCCGCAGAATAAAAACAGAAGAGTACTGACAAGTAAATGGTGATGTCCTGACCTAGAAGGTCACGTAGGACTTTGTCACCCTTTTGTGTTTAGAAATAACTACACATGTTCTAGAAATCAAGCCCCAAGAAAGCCAAGGCTCCACAGCACAGAGTATCCGTACAGAGGCCATCCCGGCTGAGGTGGAGTTCTCTACTCTTGTTTGTGAAGTGCAGCGTCCGCAAAGCAAGCCCTCAGCCTCAGTAAGCTAGCTGCCCAGAGGCTTTCTCAAAAGCCACTTCAACTATTTAACAAGAACACAAGGCTGATTCCAGATGAACAGCCATCTTCCAGGTTTCCCGGTCCACATGTATCTCAGTGCCCTGAAGAGGGGCATGAGGTGGGAGCATGGGACACTGCTGCTAAGATAAGGTCGTGTTCAACAGTGGTTGTGATGCCTCTCTGGGGAAGCGCTTACTAAAAAACACCACAGTGATGAAGAGACAGGCCCTCCAGGCAGGATGCCTGATGCAAGGGGTGCTTCATGGATTCCTCCTACAGGTCACTTTAGAGATTTCTATTTTTATGCCTGGGTCTCAGTGCCCACCTCCAGACATACAAATCTATCCAACGGGGAAGCTGCACTGCAGTGTTCCACTCTGCAGACCAAGTTAAGGAGTAATGCCTCCCAGGGGCTCTGTGCCAACTGGCAACGTGGTGTTGAAGTATTCTACTCTACCAAGCCAGATTCCTCTTATGTTTCTACCCAGTAGAAACAGCAAAGAGCACTTTACCATTTTCTGTTAGGTAGGGCCATCACACTTAGCAAGGGATGAAGAAAAAGTCTTAGTCTTAGAAACAAATAACAATAAAGAAGGGGTGAATTGCAAGAGAGGAGGAATTGTGAGGACTTCATTCATCTTTAGTTCTAGCACCTTTCTTTCTAAAACTGGTAGACGAAGGAGGTCACTTGAACCAACCAATTCTCAACCAAAAACACCTCAAAGAAAACAGGAAAACTTGCAACTTTTCCACTCACTAAAATATGTTAGTTCCTGCAGAACTAAAACCTAGTAAGCCATCATTTAATAAATGTTAGCTTTTGAAGCTTTATAATTAAACATAAAAACTTGCAGTAATAATGCTCTCTGTAAGATCCAATGTCTGCCTTACATATACCTCAATTCTCAACCTAGCCTCCAGTCTCACCAGTGAGGCTGACTGGGATGAACACCCTGGGAACCGCTGGGTGTGTGCTAGATCGAGCCTGCATGGGTTTGCTGGGCAAACCCCAAGGAGCAGCAGACCTGGAAGGCACCACTCACTCTACAGAGAAATGAGACCAAAGCACAAACCATAATAGCTTTTTAAAAAGATGTCTTAACATTATAAATAAAAAAGAAACTTGGCTGGGGTGATACAAATATACAGAAATGACACAGTAGTGATGAGCTGCACAGCATCATGAACATACTAAAAATCACTGATCACACTCTGGAAGGGAGTATTTCATGGTATGTAAATATATCCCAAGTAAAAAGGAAACATGGATGTAGGACGTGTGTGTCTCCATTCCAATTGGTTCAGAGGAGTTTCTGTCCAGCTGTTGCAGGCAGAGGGGAGATTGGCAAAATTATGAGTGGTTACCTGTATATTTGTGAACTTGAGTTGACAGATTTCTGGCCCAGCAGAAATCTTCTGTGCTTTTCCCCAGACTCTCTGACAAACTAGATGCACTCACCCTGCTGAGGCTCTCACAGCTAGATGAATGGAGTCCTTTTATTATCCTTTAGCATGTATTTTCTACATAGACCAAGGTAGGGGTAATCATTTCTGGGAACCAGAATACCAGCAAACATGTGTTCTTATATTCATTCTATAAATGTCTATTAAACATGTACTACAGGCAAAGTACAACTGGAGTCACTGAGGATACAGCAGTGAACGAGACAACATCCCTGCTCTCACGAGCTTGCGTTCAAATTGCAGAAGAGATAGACAATAACACACAAGTCGGGTAGTGACCTCTGCTATGTGAAAAATCAGCAGGGAAGAGGGACAGGAATGCTCCCAAGGAGGGAAACTCTTTTCCACAGGACAGCCAATGAATAACTCTCTGATGCGGTGATATTTGAATGGAGTCTTGAAGAAAGTGAGAAAACAAATCCTACCAATGTTAGGGAAAGACCATTACTGAAAGAAATAATCCTAAAATTAATTAATTAATTAATTAATTAACTAATCACACACACACACAACCAGTGGAAAAATAAGGTATGTAAAGGTGACTAAGGAAATGGTCCCCAAAATGAGAAGATGCTCACCCCACAAATTAGAGGAATGCAAATAAAACCACAAACAGACACCAAGTCACATCCATCAGCCTGGAAAATTTAAAATTTGACAATATCACCCGCTTGTGAGGACAGAAAATGGAAAGTCTCCTACACTGGCCTCTGAAGCATAGCCACTCTGAGTACTTTGGGGAAAAAAAAAATCTAGTTGAAGATGTGTATATTTTACAATCCAGCTAGCTTTCACTACTAGGTATGGGCCCTAAAGAAACTATTCCTGCACAGGTATACGTGACAGTTTCAATAATGTTCACGGCAGAGTTGAAAACTTCAGAAAACCCTCAATGTCTATCCCCAGGAGAATGACTGATGCACTGTGGGATATTTACAGGATGTACTGCCACATAGCAGTCACAATATCTCAAAAGCAGAAGGCAGCAACACGAGTAAATCTCACAAATATAATATTAAAGCAACAAAATTGCAGGGGAAGGATAGAAGTTACTGTTTAATGGGTGTATAGTTTCAGTTTGGGAAGATAAAAACATTCTGGAGATGGATGGTGGTGGTGGTGGTGGTTACACAACAATGTGCATGTATATAATGTCACTGAACTGTACATGTAAAACGGTAAATTTTATTTTTTAAATGGTCAGAAAAAAAAGGACAAGTTGCACAATGATTTTTATAGGATGATACTACTACATACCGTTTAAAAAAATGGAAAACAGCTGTTTATGGAGTTATAAATATAGAGTGAAGTATAAAAATAGCATGGAATGATAAACACAAAATAGATATTGATTACCTCTGAAACAGAGGAAAGGAAAGAAAATATAATAGGAAAGAAATTCACAGGGACTATAACTGAATTTATATTTTATTTCTTAAACTACATGGTAGTTACATGAGTATTTACCATCATATCTTTTAAAATGATTTTAAAAATCAATCATAAACACAAGATTGGTGATAGAGGGCATTATATTTTAAAGTTTAAACACAAGCACTCCATGATGTCTTTGGATCTCTCTATCAGACCTTATGAGGTAAGGACTGTTATTAACCCCATTTTACAGATGAGAAAACTGAGCCCCATGTCCAATATTGCACAGCCAAGAAGTGGTAAGAGATAGGATTCAAACCTAGTCTTGTTTCAGAATCCCAAGCTCAGAACTATCATGCCAAGACAAATCACTGGGAAACAATTAAATACACATCAAGAGGGGAGTGGATCAATCCATTCTGATTGTGTGGCAATTGTGTGTCACACTGTGATGGGAGCTGGGAATACCGTGGTAGGCAAAAAGACATGATAGACACTGTGCCTTCTCTCAAGCACCTTTCAAGTTCCTAACTGCTGGATTTAGGCAGTGAGGGATATAAACCAGGGAAGAGGAAGAAGGGAGTCAGGGAAGGCGGCCAAAGGCAAAATTAAACTGTTATATCCATAAGATAGGCAAAATTAATCTATGATGACAGAAGTTGATATTTTAAATAAATATTTTAAATAATGGTATTATAAATAAGAAGTACAGTTGTAAAAATATGTATGGTATGATTTCATCTTGTAAGTAAAATACACACACATATACATACACATGTGAACTAAAACTCTGGAAGACACACAGCATTACAGCAGTAATGTTTTTTATTTTTGAATTCTGGTGGCATAGAAGTCATCTTATTTTCTTCATTATAGTAATACTTATTTTCAAATTGGTTTTTAGCAGATGCTTATACAATTAACTGATAAAAAGGAATATCTCTCATTTTTTCATTAAATAATATTGTTGCTTTGGGTTGAAAGGTTAGTATTTATTACATTAGTATCTACTGTTCACTCTATCCATTTCATTCTTCCCATCCAACCCACAGCACAGTGGCTTCCACATAAAACATTGTACTTTACTTCTTTTTGATACAGTTGTTAGAGACCAACTGAGAAAGCAAATTTCTTTTTTCCTCATACCTTAACCTTCCCCTTCTATCTTTCTGGAAACTATTTCTTTGAATTGTACAGAACATACCATACTTGCATGGAATTGAACCTTTATCAAATTATTCCCAGACTCACTCTCTCTATGCTCCTCATTTTTTGTTGTTGTTGTTGTTGTTTTTTTATGGTCCTCATTTTGAAAGCGTCAAAATTTGTGTCCCCTAAGCCTCCTTCTTTGGTCCTCTCCATACCCTTCTTGGGTAATTCTGTCCCCTTCACTACTTCTGACAGCAACCTACCGTGCAGAGATGACTGTCACACCTATCTGTTCATACTGCTGAGTCCCGAAGCCATCTAAGCAATTATCTACCTGACCTGTTTACCTGATGCCTCAAGATGAACCTAAGATGCAACACGTAAATTGTTCCCTAAAACAAGCTTAAGTAGAAGTCTGGGGAAAACCTATTTGCTACAAAACTTCCTGGCCCTGGAGGAAACTGGTCAGCTTGTAGACACTGACTCTGGAGAGCTCAAGCTCAGCGGTCATGGTCTGGTTTCAAAAGTGGCTAAAACCAGGACATCCTTTCAGTCAAGCAGAAGAGGGTAAAGCGGCCTTGAACCCACTGGACAGAATCAACATCCCAGGAGGCCCGTGCCCATGGAGAGGGCTCACAGATTAGATGGAAGGTAAAGAACAAGATAAAGCTCAAAAAAAGATGATAATAAAGAGATCTAGATCGCAGTCAGATGGACTAAGGCTAAGGGTAGACTTTGGCATCAGTGACGGAAGGCAGAAGTAAAGAAAACAGGTCAGAGGTGGTGGGGCAAGATGGCGGAGGAGCAGGGTCCCCAAGTCACCTGTCCTCACCAACCTACCTAGATAACTTTCAAATCATCCTGAACCTACAAATTCAACCTGAGATTTAAAGAAAGAACAGCTGGAACACTACAGAGAGAAGAGCTTGCCCTTCTACCTAGTACAACTCGTTTTTAGCCACTCTGCACTGAGCAAAATGACTAGAAAGAAGAACTCACCACAAAAGAAAGAATCAGAAACAGTACTCTCTGCCACAGAGTTACAGAATTTGGATGACAATTCGATGTCAGAAAGCCAATTCAGAAGCACAATTATAAAGCTACTGGTGGCTCTGGAAAAAAAACCATAAAGTATTCAAGAGACTTCATGACTGCGCAGAATTTAGATCTAATCAGGTCGAAATTAAAAATCAATTAAATGAGATGTAATCCAAACTGGAGGTCCTAATGACAAGGGTTAATGAGGTAGAAGACAGTGTGAATGACATAGAAGACAAGCTGATGGCAAGGAAGGAAGCTGAGGAAAAAAGAGAAAAACAAATAACAGACAATGAGGAAAGGTAAAAAGAAATAAATGACAGCCTTAGAAGGAAAAAATCTACTTTAATTGGGGTTGCAGAGGGTGCCAAAAGGGACAGAGGACCGGAAAGCATATTTGAACAAATCACAGCTGACAACTTCCCTAACTTGGGGAGGGAAACAGGCATTCAGATCCACGAGAGTTCCCCCCACCAAAATCAGTAAAAACTGTTCAACACCTCAACATTTAATAGTGAAACTTGCAAATTCCAAAGATAAAGAGAAAATCCTTAAAGCAACAAGAGACAAGAGATCCCTAACTTACATGGGGAGAAATATTAGATTAACAGCACACCTCTCCACAGAGACCTGGCAGGCCAGAAAGGGCTGGCAGGATATATTCAGGGTCCTAAGTGAGAACATGCAGCCAAGCAAGGCTCTCATTCAGAATAGGAGGAGAGATAAAGAGCTTCCAAGAGAGGCAGAAACTCAAAGAATATGTGACCACCAAACCAGCTCTGCAAGAATTATTAAGGGAGACTCTATAAAAGAGGAAGCCCAAAGAAATAATCCACAAAAACAGGGACTGAATAGGTATTATGATGACACTAAATTCCTATCTTTCAATAGTAACTCTGAACGTGAATGGGCTTAATGACCCCATCAAAAGGCGCAGGGTTTCAGACTGGATAAAAAAGCAGGACCCATCTATTTGCTGTCTACAAGAGACTCATTTTAGACCTAAGGACACCAACAGCCTGAAAATGAAAGGTTGGAGAACCATTTACCATTCAAATGGTCCTCAAAAGAAAGCAGGGGTAGCATTCCTCATATCAGATAAATTAAAGTTTATCCCAAAGACTATAGTAAGAGATGAAGAGGGATACTATATTATACTTAAAGGATCTATCCGACAAGAATACCTAACAATGAATCTTTATGCCCCTAAATATGGGAGCTGCAAGTATATCAATCAATTAATAACCAAAGTAAAGATACACTTAGATAATAACACACTAGTAGTAGCCTTCACCATAGTGCTCTCAGTAAAACAGATCCTCTAAGCAGAACGTCACCAAAGAAACAAGAGCTTTAAATGATACACTGGACCAGATGGATTTCACAGATATTTACAGAACTTTACATCCAAACGCAACTGAATACACATTCTTCTCAAGTGCACATGGAACTCCATCAGTACATTAAGATTATTCACCATGACAAAGTGGGATTTACCCCCGGGATGCAAGGCTGTTTCAACACTCGTAAAGCTATCAACATGATAGATCATATCAACAAGAGAAAAAAACAAGAAGCATTTGATCCTCTCAATAAATGCAGAGAAAGCATTTGACAAAATACAGCATCCATTCCTGATCAAAACTCTTCAGAGTGTAGGGATAGAGGGAAGATTCCTCAGCATCTTAAAAACCCATCTACAAAAAGCCCAGAGTAAAAACAAAAACAAAAACAAAATAAATAAATAAAGCCTACAGCAAATATCATTCTCAAAGGGAAACACTGGGAGCCTTTCCCCTAAGATCAGGAACAAGACAGGGATGTCCACTCTCACCACTGCTATGCAACATAGTACTGAAAAGTCCTAGCCTCAGCAATCAGGGAACAAAAAGACATAAAGGGCATTCAAATTGGCAAAGAAGTCAAACTCTCCCTCTTCCCTGATGACATGATACTCTACATAGAAAACCCAAAAGCGTCCACCCCAAGATTGCTAGAACTCAGACAGCAATTTGGCAGCGTGGCAGGATACAAAATCAATGCCCAGAAATCAGTGGCATTTCTATACACTAACAATGAGACTGAAGAAAGAGAAATTAAGGAGTCAACCTCATTTACAATTACACCCAAAAGCAGAAGATACCTAGAAATAAACCTAACCAAAGAGGTAAAGGATCTATACCCTAAAAACTACAGAACACTTCTGAAAGAAATTGAGGAAGACACAAAGAGATGGAAAAATATTCCATGCTCCTGGATTGGAAAAATTAACTGTGAAAATGTCAATGCTACCCAGGGCAATATACACATTTAATGCAATCCCTATCAAAATACCATGGACTTTCTTCAGAGAGTTGGAACAAATCATCTTAAGATTTGTGTGGAATCAGAAAAGACCCCGATTAGCCAGGGGAATATTAAAAAAGAAAACCAGAGCCGGGGGCATCACAATGCCAGATTTCAGGTTGTACTACAAAGCTGTGGTCATCAAGACAGTGTGGTACTGGCACAAAAACAGACACATAGATCAATGGAACAGAATAGAGAACCCAGAAGTGGACCCTGAACTTTATGGTCAACTAATATTCAACAAAGCAGAAAAGACTATCCACTGGAAAAAGGACAGTCTCTTCAATAAATGGTGCTGGGAAAATTGGACAGCCACATGCAGAAGAATGAAACTAGACCACTCTCTTACACAGACACAAAGATAAACTCTAAATGGATGAAAGATCTAGATGTGAGACAAGAATCCATCAAAATCCTAGAGGAGAACACAGGCAACACCCTTTTTGAACTTGGCCACAGCAACTTCTTGCAAGATACCTATATGAAGGCAAGGGAAACAAAAGCAAAAATGTATTACTGGGACTTAATCAAGATAAAAAGCTTCTGCACAGCAAAAGAAACAGTCAACAAAACTAAAAGACAGCCTACAGAATGGGAGAAGATACTTGCAAATGACACATCAGATAAAGGGCTAGTTTCCAAGATTTATAAAGAACTTATTAAGCTCAACAGCAAAGAAACAAACAATCCAATCCTGAAATGGGCAAAAGACATGAACAGAAATCTCACAGACGAAGACATAGACATGGCCAACAATCACATGAGAAAATGTTCCACATCACTTGCCATCAGGGAAATACAAATCAAAACCACAATGAGATACCATCTCCCACCAGTGAAAATTAACAAGACAGGAAACAACAAATGTTGGAGAGGATGTGGAGAAAAGGGAACCCTCTTGCACTGCTGGTGGGAATGCGAACTGGTGCAGCCACTGGAAAACTGTGTGGAGGTTCCTCAAAGAGTTAAAAATAGAACTGCCCTACGACCCAGCAATGGCACTGCTGGGGATTTACCCCAAAGATACTGATGCAGTGAAAAGCAGAGACACCTGCACCCCAATGTTTATAGCAGCAATGTCCACAACAGCCAAACTGTGGGAGGAGCCTTGGTGTCCATCGAAATATGAATGGATAAAGATGTGGTATATGTATACAATGGAATATTACTCAACCATTAGAAATAACAAATACCCACCATTTGCTTCAACATGGATGGAACTGGAGGATATTATGCTGAGTGAAATAAGTCAACTGGGGAAGGACAAACATTTATGGTCTCATTCATTTGGGGAATATAAAAAATAGTGAAAAGGAATAAAGGGGAAAGGAGAGAAAATGAGTGGGAAGGATCAGTGAGGGAGACAGAACATGAGACACCCCTAACTCTGGAAAAAGAACAAGGGGTGGTGGAAAGGGAGGTGAGAAGGGGGTTGGGGTGACTGGGTGACGGGCACTGAGGTGGGCACTTGACGGGATGAGTACTGGGTGTTATGCTATATGTTGGCAAATCAAACTACAATTTAAATATATATACAAAAAAAGAAAAGTAAAGAAATCAGGTCAGTAAACAGGAGAATGAGTCAGAACAATGGAAGGGAGGCTCACTTATCACAAAAAGGAGGGAAAGAGGAAGATACGCTATTTCATCTAAGATACTCTAGATTGTAAGACACAATCATTTTCTCTTTCTCATTTATGAAATAACAATGCTACCAATTAAACATGATATGCCATCTCTGGCTGCACCTAGCTAGAAATGCTTAAAAATGACAAAATGTGTACATGGCAACTCAAGAGCAGCAGAGGCACCAGGGCTCCCTCTCAAGTGTGATAAAGACAGGAATCTGGGGATACTTGGGGTCTCAATTGGTTAAATGGCAGACTCTTGATTTCAGCTCAGGTCATGATCTGAGATGATTTCCTCAGGTCATGATTTTCTCAGGATCAGGAAATCAAGCCCTGGGCAGGGCTCCAGGGAGTCTGCTTGAGATTCTTTCTCCCTTTCCCTCAGTCCCTTCCCCCTGCTTACATGCTCTCTCTCTCTAAAAAAATGTTTAGAAAAAGCCAGGAACCTGACTTACTATTGGGCCCCCACAATTAAACAAATGTGCCAGAACACAACACATTCTTGCTAGATGGCCCAAAATCAGGAAACTGAGTGACTAGGAAAAAAATGTGTTCTCTCCTGTGTCTCCCTTACTAGGAATTCAGACAGAACACTTCTGGTCACCAAACGTGTGAAGGGCTTTCTCCCACCAAGCAATTCTCTGTGACACTAGAGGGGTGTTTTATAATTTAACTCATTTCTGTCACTGTAGCACACTTTAGATGTCAATGACAAATCTAAATTGTCACCTATGCTTCTGACCATATATATATCAGAGGTCCCTATGACTTTCCTCCCTCAGATTCAGTTAATTTGCTAGAGCAGCTTACAGAACTCAGGGAACCTTACTCACACTTACTAGTTTATTAATGGATACAGAAACACTGACACACAAAGAGACAGGATAAGATCTGGGAGGGCCCCAGCCCAGGAGCCTCTGTCCCCGCGGATGGAGGTATGTTACTCTTGTGGTATGAATATGTTCATCAACCAGGAAGCTCCCCAAACCTTCTGCTGGGATTTTTATGGAGGCTTCCTCACATAGGTATTATCAATTATTTACTCCCACTTCCAGCCCCTCCCTAGGAAGGGGGGGGGGACAAAGGAGTGGGACCAGCTTGGTCTTTCTGATGACCAGCCCCAGTCTAGGAGTCACCTAGGAGTCCACCCAGAGTCACCTCATTAGAACAACGAGGGTCTTCATGGTCTTACTACTCAGGAACCTACAAGGGTTTTAGGAGCCCTCTGTTAAGTATGGGGTCAAAGACAAAATACTAGAACAAGAGATGCTCTTTCTGTTCTTACTGCTTAGAAAATTACAAATGTCCTAGGAGTTCTGTGCCCAGAACTGGGTATGGGAGCCAATACATAAATATTTTCTATTATCTCACACTGAGATGAAAGACTAAGCTGTCCTTAACATGAATAAATATCAGCAGCATGGAAACATACTATGACCTGATTTTAACAACAAAAAGCAACACATAAAATTGAATGCTGTATGTAAAAATGCACCCCCCAAAAAGGATTAAACAGAAATACTTTAAACGTTAGCAGTAGTTGTCTTGAGGCAATTTCTTTCCTTGCCTCTTTATATTTCTCTTTACTTCCCTCAAAGTTCCATAGTGAACACATAATGTTTTTATGATCAGAGATAAGGAAGTCAAATATTAAATGCTTTTTTAATCTGCAAATTGTGGGCCACTGGTTTATCTAAATATTCAGTACAAAGCTATCTCATTAACGTACAATAAGCCCTTCTTAACAATGAAACAACATTAACTCCAATAACATCAGGTAAGAGCATGCTCACATCTGTAGAAAGAGTCTAATGTTTACATGCGATATCCAAGAAAGTGTAACACAGAAAACTATTTTTGTCTTTCTTTTCAAATATGAGGTTTCAAGAATATCAATATTATCGCTTATACTACTGGATCTACAAGCTGGTATTATAACATGCTGGCAGAAACACATCTGGCCACATTGCTGATAAAAGGCTACTGCCAAAGGTAGGCAGTGCTGTCTTGTACAAGATGGATTTCTCTTTTTTCAAAAAAGGACTGTTTGACAAGTAGCTATTGTGGACAGATATTGAAACTAACAAATTTTTGGCTGTGTTATCTTGATGGAATTGCTTCTTAACGCCACATACTCAAGTACTAATATATTTCTCCCTCACATTTTAAACAGAACATTCTGACAAAGGATGAAGATCTGGGAGCGTAAACACTATACTTGCCAAGAGTAAAACAAAAACAAAAACAATATCCTCCTACCTTCTTCTACTTTGGGTTACACTAGCTCATAAATAGTCTGAAAATCTTGGGACAAAAAATTTCTGTTTATAAAGTTCAAGAAATTCTTTCTCTTCTAATGCCTTTCCTCGGTAAGCCTAAAACAAGTAACAAAAAAGTACTTAAAGCACTAAAAGCTGAAACAAGTACAAAAGACAACAGTATAGAAGTAGAGATGTTCTAGTTGAAATATCTGAAAAGTCATTTTTATTTAAAAACTCAACAATACCAGATTACAGAAATAATTTGTTTGACCCTAGCTAGTAAGTATAGTTACATCAGTGTTTTATTTTTGAGTGTTAAACCAAAGCAGACCTTTCTTAAAGTTATCTACTGTATCAATAATATAAGGTATTCAGAAGGAAATAATGCAGCTAGAGTTAATTTAAGAAAACTTCTGGGATCCCTGGGTAGCTCAGCGGTCGGTATACCACCTGCCTTCCACCTAGGGTGTGATCCTAGAGTCCCAGGATCAAGTCCCACATCAGGCTCCCAGCATGGAGCCTGCTTCTCCCTCTCCCTGTGTCTCTGCCTCTCTGTGTGTCTCTCATGAATAAATAAATAAAATTTAAAAAAAAAAAAAGAGAGAGAGAGAGAACTTTTAAGAGTAGCTTCCTGCCACAGATCTTCTTTCTTAAACGTCAACGTAAACAATACAATAAGAAACATGAACTCTAATTACTACAAAATGCTTAGAAAGCAGTTGCCCTAATCTGCCAGCAGATAGTTTAACATTTTTTTAAGATTTTTTTAAAAAGATTTTATTTATTTATTCATGAGACACACAGAGAGAGAGAGAGAGAGAGAGAGAGAGAGAGAGAGAGAGAGAGAGAGAGGCAGAGACACAGGCAGAGGCAGAAGCAGGCTCCATGCAGGGAGCCTGATGTGGGACTCGGTTCCGGGACTCCAGGATCATGCCCTGGGCCAAAGGCAGGTGCTAAACCCCTGAGCCACCCAGGGATCACAAAGATTTTTTTTTTTTTTAATTTATTTGACAGAGAGAGAATGAGAGCACAAAAAAGGAGAGCAGGAGAAGGAGAACCAGATTCCCAGCTTAGCAGGCAGCCCAATGTGGGGCTCGAACGCAGGACCCTGAGATCATCACCTGAGCTGAAGGCAGACATTTAAGTGACTAAGCCACCCAGGGGCCCCTAACATTTTTTTTAAGTAGGCCCCATATCCAGCACAGAGCCTAATGCAGGGCTCATACTCACAACCCATGAGATCAGGACCTGAGCCAAAATCCAGAGTCACGGATGCTTAACCGACTGAGCCATCCAGGTGCCCCATCTGCCAGCAGATAGTTTTAATAGCCCAAGGAAACTTTTCCAACCAGAGTTACGTGGACATGATAATGATGTTATATGTAAAAAGCTCACAGGTTAGAAAATACTGCAGAACTTCAAGTTATAGCATTACTCTCAATGAGTCAACCCAAAGTACTTAATATTGAATCGGACATGTAAAGGCCTGTAACCTTCAGATAAGAATGCATTTTGTGGAAAATTTTGGCCAAAAGAAAAGAAAAGAAGTTATTAAGCCATTTTACTAATGCCCACTTCTCATCTTCCAAACCTGACTGTGTAGACTAGAATATAGCTTAGGTAACAGTCTCAGATATGTCTGGTAATGCCAGCCCCTGCTGCTTGCTTTCTATCTCATGCATTCTGACCTAAAAGCCATGTATCTCCTGTCTCAGCAACAAGTAAAGGTGATATAGCTAAGGGTGAAGTCTAAAGAAAAGGAGATTTTAGGAACCAAAGAAGCACCAAGCTTCCAACTTTATAAATTATCCAAGATAGATCAGAAACCAAATGCCTATTGTGCATTACCTAAATAATCAATGTTAATCGCCAAACAGCCAAAAAAAAGTACTGATTTAACTTCTCAAGCATAAAATAGGGGAAGGTGGAGTTTGAGTTATCTGAACAATCAAGAAAATGTATATGTACATCTTACCACTACAGAGCTCTGTTGAGTTTCCACCCATTCATTCTTTTAAGAAACACTTCCAAATATCATTAAATGTGCTGTGCTAGACTTTGTGTGGAATTCAGACACAAGTAAGCAATCCAGTTGAGGAGACAGAATCTAAGATCAAATAAACAAACAAAAAAACCCCAGAAGATACTATGTATGTTTATAGATATAAGACTGAAGAAGGGAGACAGGGACAGCAGTCTGCCACTGGAAAAGGCTTCAAAATTGAAGTAATAATGAAGCTGAGCCTTGAAGGTCACACCAGAACTTCTCCAAGTTAAAGAAATGGAAAGAAAGGACAACCTAGGCTCTGCGGAGGTAACCAAAGACTTAGAAAA
The DNA here is from genome assembly GCF_905146905.1 of Nyctereutes procyonoides. Classification (NCBI taxonomy): domain Eukaryota; kingdom Metazoa; phylum Chordata; class Mammalia; order Carnivora; family Canidae; genus Nyctereutes; species Nyctereutes procyonoides. The sequence goes on from NW_026575126.1 coordinate 76,927,971, forward strand.
AGTGGTGGGCACATCTGCAGAAATGCTGACAGAAGCAGGGAAGTATTGCCTTCCTGGCGCCAGTCAGTGATGAATTAGGAATGGCAAAGTGTGAGCAAAGGAGAGGGAGGGAGGTTTTCTGGGATGGTGAGTGAGTCCCAGATGTGGCCTGCATGTCAAAAGTCAGTTGGAATGTTTAAAATGCAGATTCTCAAATCCCACTAGGAATAGGAAATTGTAATTTTTGAAGCTCCTGTAGTGATTCTCATTATCTGTCATGTTTGGGTACAGCGTGAAGAACTGCAGGGCAAAAGTAAAGAGAATGGGAAAGGGAAATTGCTACAGAAAAAGAAGGGAGGCAGAACTAACAAAAAATACCAACTACTGAGATACAGGGTTGTTTTTTTTTTTTTGTTTTTTTTTTTGTTTTTTTTTTGAGATACAGGGTTAATGGGAAAGAAGAATCAGAGGTACGTGAGGTCTAGAAGAATAGGAAAATTAGTATGATGTAAGAGAAGACACAAGAAAGAGCAAATGTTGGCAGAAAAAGATGAAATCTAGACATTGTGAAGCTGAGTTCCTCACTGGGTAGGAAATTTGGTCTTAGAGATTCAAGAAAATTCACCTCATATTTAAACATAAACTATTTGCTGGCACTTCTTCTAGAGTTGGTATGAACTGCCACTTTGCCATGTTTTATTAATTAACTTCAGGAGTGTGTATTTCTCTCCCTAAATACACGAAGGGCAAATTATACATATAAGGCAGAGCCCTACAAACTTAACAGGAATTCAATAAATATTTATTGAATAATGAAAGTGGAAATCTAAAAAAAGGTTGAAGGTTTTATTCGGTTTTTTTATTATTATTATTTTAAAAAGAAAAGGAAAAAACCCACCTCTCTCCACTTCTTGTTTTTCTCTCTTTTAAAGATGTCATAATTCTTACCTTTGCTGCCAAGGCTTTTAAGCTGTTGAGGAATCTCTGCCAGAAATCCTTGAAGAGTGGGCGGTCGATTTTCTTCAGGCTATCTTTGGTGCTAGCATCCACACTGACATATAGCTGGGTAACTGGTCTGAGGTTCCTTCAAAATTAAAAAAAAAAAAAATAGGGAAAAAATTATGCCAATGTCAGGCTTTTCATGATGTGAAATTTACAGTCTATAATAGATGTGGTAATTAAACATTTCACAGGGTCTGCAGTCTTCTACCTCTCCCAAAGGGCGGAAGTAATGGCTTTCATAAGGTAACAGAATGGGCTGTCAGTTGATTATTTCTAACCAGGACTGATACCTTCCTTAATAAACTGAAAACATTCAATTACTTAAAACTGGTCCCTCTTCAAACACTAGCTTTTAGTGAAAAGCAAAGAAAATGAGATCTAGCTTCAGGTCAGGCACCATCAGCCCCAAGCAATTAGAAGAGGTCTCTGACTTTAGTTTCCCGTGAACTCTGCCATTCAAGCCTCACAGAGCTGAAATGTCACAAACACGTGGGGTCTGTGCTGACAGGCCATCTCCCATCATCAATTCACTGACAGAAGTTTTCTAAGGAATAAGAAACAACCCAAAGAGCTCAGAGAAGGCACAAAACCACATCAACATTTCACCTATGCCTCAGAGAGCCAGAGTGGGTTTAGAGTACAGCTTTGCATGAGCAAAAAAAAAAAATGACCTAGTCAGGGACCTTTAAACCTTTTAGCTCTGCATAAAAGAGCAACCAAGCCCTTACAAAGGAGCATAACCCCCAAGAAAAATATATGTTGCAGATTATTTTTGCCTTCTTGATCAGTTTCCATGAATACCATTCATTCTCCACTTCTTTCAAATTCACGGACTCTTTTCACTGAAGTCATTCTTATCCAACACACTACTTGCTAGTATACTTGAAGCTCAGATTGTACCCTTTTCAAAACCTCCCTGTTCTCTCTTCAAATGGGTCTCACAATTCATCCTCTTCAATAAATTTACAACTAGAAATGTCCCTTTAATAGTCCTTTGACCAAGTTCTCCCACTACTAACTTTCTGTAACTATTCCAGAATTTGTATTCACCCCTAGAATGTTATGTATGCATTTTTTGCTTCAAAGTCTATGTACTTTTAAAAGTTGAAATATAATTCACATATCATAAAATTCACTATCAAAGTGGCTTATATGCTTTTTGTTATCTATCAATATCAGTCTTTATCAATCTTTGAGTGTAAGACCTTGAAGGGCAGGAACCATATTTTTCTTTTTATCCAGCCATACAGGCAGATACTTAAGCTACTTTTTACTTGATATTGTTGACTTGAGCTAACCCAACTTTTAAGGGAAAGAATGCAGGCCAAACAAATGCTTATAATGATCTGGCTTAGTGACATATGGAAAAATCAGAAGAGTCTAAACCCAAAGTTATTAAAAGTGGAGAAGCTCTGACCAAAGTTAAGAAAGAAGTGATTAAAATACTGGCAGGCTCATTGCTTTAATCCCTCTCCAACGCTGCATACAAAGGGAATCTTTACAAGTTTAATCCTGTGTCACTACTGACCAAAGGACATCAATTAACTGAAAATGAAAAACAGGAGCACACGGTTAATGGCACCATTCTGTCTCATCATCCCTTTTGCTGGGAGCCTCCTTAATAATAGACAAGCTATGCTACCTTAACTGGACTTTGTTTTACAAAAAATAAATTAAAAAAGAGATTGTCTTAATGGATGCTGCTGGCTATCGTTATCTGATACTTACAGGGCCTTGTCATAAAGTTGCCTAATGCAAGATGGGAACTGGTTTGACCTTTTCACTATGCCTTCATAACTATTTAAGATTATGAAGAGTAAATTCCATAGTTATTTCATAAACCTCTATCATTTGCAAAAAAGGAAGACCTGGACACTAATGGTACCAATAAGAAATTTTAGTCAGTACCAAATGTCTGAGACGCTATAATCAAGGAAGTTTATACATCTCTTACCAAGGATGAAGAAAAGGAAAGAAAAGTCACTAGGAATCAGGGAGCTTACTCCTAAGGGACTTAAAACATTACAAGTACCTTGGAGAAATTTTCTGAGCCTCAAGACTTATGTCTGCCTATTATCGGCCTCTATTCCCAGCACAAGCAGTGAGGTTCTCAGCATGGTCATTTATCTGTCTCCATTCCATACAGAGATATCATCATTTCAGTTCCCCAAAAAGCAAGAGAATATTATAACCTTAACATCATGATAGTGATTGGTGTCTGAGAATCTCACATTGCTGCTGAGAACAATTAAAAGGACAATGAAATAAAAAGGAAATACAATCCTCAACTCAATCCTCAGTGAAATGCCCAATGAATCTTGCTCAAATAATAGTGACAATCCTTCATCCTGTTCATTTTAAATCTCTGAGTTAAGAATGATCATATATACAAATGCACTGACAACTGAATGTAAAAATCGCTCTTCCTTTTTGCCTTTCTATAGAGATTAGCATGTGCTCGCTTCAGCAACACATATACTATAGAGATTAGCAGGCCATTGGCTTGGAAGGTAAAATGAGACCTACCAATCTCTAACGAAAGGAAAAAAGGAAGAGAGATTTATGGTTTGCAAGAAATCAGGCAGCTTAGAGAGTAAGCTCTTGATGCTCCTATTGAACAACAAAAAATACCCAAAGAGATACAAACATCCGATACCTTTGGAACCAGAATCTCTAAAATAATCTGGGACTGTTAGGTCTGGCCAAATAATTTAGGAGGAAAAGAGAAGGGGAAGGAGAAAACTAATTACCATTTACTGAGTATTCATCATGTGCTGGGTGTTCTGTGCTACATGTTTTACCCTTCTCATTCAGTTCACTGAATCTTCATAGTAAAACAACGTAAAAGATAAAATAAAATAAAAATAAAAATAAATAAAACAACAAGGTAGTTGCTACTTTTGCCCATTTTAGACATAATGAAACTGAGATTCAAAAGGTTAAGTAGCTTATTCAAGAATCCACAGTGTCAACAATGACATTCAAGCCAAGATGTGACTCCAGAGCCTGCTCTCCCAAGCCCTCCACCACAAGGCCTCCACCAGAATGGTCAGTTCACAGACCGTGCTGGCTGGGTCCCTGGTCACAGAAAGCCAACAGCAATATTACAAGCCTCACAGAGGTATTTCTCCAAGTACAGTCACGACCACGTGTATCAGAAACACCTGCAAACTCAGGTTCTTGGGCCTCTCTCAAAACTGAATCACTTTCTAGGAATGGAGCCTAAGAAAGTGTTTTGTTGTATTAGTTTCAAAAACTTCTCAACACTGATCAAAGAAACTGAAGATACAAATAAATGGGAAGACAGCCCATGTTCATGGATCAGAAGAATTAATATAGTGAAAATGAAAATGTCTGTAATACCCAAAACCACCTATAGATTCAATGCAATCCCTACCAAAATTCCAATGGCACTTTTTACAGAAATAGTAAAAACAATCCTAAATTTCATATGGAACCATAAAAGACTCTGAACAATCAAAGCAATCCTGAGGAGAAAAAAAAAAAAAAAAGTGGGACGCATCACACTTCCTAATTACAAGCTATAATACAAAGATACAGTAATAAAAACAGTACAGTATTAACAATTAACATTAAGACAACATTAAAACATTAACAACATTGAAACAGACAAATGAAACAGAATCAGTAGTCCAGAAATAAATCCATGAATATATGGTCAACCAGTATTTAACAAGGGAGCCAAGATGACTCAATATGGAAAGGATAGTCTCTTCACTAAATGGTGCTGGGAAAACTTGATATTCACATACAAAAAATGAAATTGGACCCTATCATTCATAAAAATTAAGCCAAAATGGATTAAAAACTTAAATATAAGACCCCAAACTGTAAAATCACTGGACCTACATCAAATTAAAAAGGTTCTATACAACAAAAGAAATAATCAACGAAATCAAAAAGGCAACCTACAGAATAGAAGAAAATATTTGCAAATTATGTATCTAATAAGGGTTTCATATCCAAAATATATAAGGAACTCCTATAACTAAAGAGTAAAAAAACCTGATTTTTAAAAATGGACTGGAATAGACATTTTTCCAAAGAAGACTTAGATAATGGCCAACAGGTACTTAAAAAGGTGCACTCATCAGCAAGGTAATGTAAATCAAAATATCATATCACCTCACCCCTATTAGAATGGATATTATCAAGAAGACAAGAGATAACAAGTACTGGCAAGGATGTACAGAGAAAAGGGAACCCTTGTGCAAAGCTGGTGGGAATGTAAATTGATACAATCACTATGGAGGATCTGCAAAAAATTAAAAATAGAACTACCACATGATGCAGCAATTCCACTTATGGGTATTTATCCAAAGGAAATGAAATCAGTACCTTGAAAAGGTATCTGCATCCCCACATTTACTGCAGCATTATTCAAATAGCCAAGACATGGAAACATGTCTATCAACAAATGATGGATAAAGAAAATGCTGTATTATTCAGCCATAAGAAAAAAGGAAATTCTGTCACTTGCAACATGACAGATGAACCTGGAGGACATTATGCTAAATGACATAAGCCAAACACAAACAGACAAATACTACATGAACTGACTTATATGTGGAATCTTTAAAAAAAGAAGACAGTTTCCATTAGCTGTTTTCTTCCCTGTGTAGGGGCCATACTCTTACCTCTTTGTCTATTTCATGATTTTTTTAAATAAGCATTTAACATTTTAAATAATATTATGCACAACTCTGTATATCAGATACCACCCAACCCAGGGTGGTTGTTTTATTTGTTTGTTGCTGTTTTCATTGTTACTAAAGTACTCTGGTAAATTCTGTATTCTTTCTTGTGTTTAGCCTTTTTGGTTAGCTTAGTAGTCTGTTAGTGATTGGCAAGAAATAACCTGAAATATCTTTAACCCTAAGGCTCCTGGTGTTTACTGAAGGTTCTGTATGTATGTTGGGGCATGCCTTCAATGCCTAGGCAGGCAGTAGACCTCTGCCTCAGTTTTCACTGTCTGCTTACTCAAGACATCAACGTGAGGCAGGGATGAAAGCATAAAACCTGTCAAGTCTTCCCTAGCATGCCACAGCCCTGCCCCTTGGGCTAGCTTCTAGCTTCCCAGGAATACACTGGAGCTTTTCAAAGTTCTCTATGAATATCTCATTCCCCAGCTTTTCTGCTTAATTTCTTTAGTCAGCGTCTTGTTTGCCCCAACCATTATTGCAGCCTCAGGCAGCTGTGAGGTTAAATGATTGCTGATAATTGTTTACAAGAAACACCCCAGGAAAAAGCTTTTTCACTGGACAAAATGTGAGTCATCTCAAATAAAGACAACTCCTGTGTGTGAAGGGTTCCAGGGAACTGCCACATAACCCACATGAGGACAATTCTCTGGAAAAGGGACTCTAAAGGAGTTCCAACTCTGTTTTGCCTCCTCCCCTGGCTGCCAGGGTTAGTTTTTACTATGACTGTAAGTTATTAGGTTTAAGGCTACTGCAGAACTGGGGAAGTTGGAATGGAATAGGACATACTAAGACACCATGAAGCTTAGGACATGACATAGACATATTAACATATCACAAAGCTTACTGTTTCTATTGAGATGCAACCATTTTTTTAAGAATAAATGCTCCCCAGATTGTTGTGTACCTTTGGTTAAGAAAAAGTGGATTCTGACAATTTTTGCTAGTATACTCATTGTTTTTATAGAGGAGCAGGTTTTGAAGGTCTGTACTCTGTTATTCCTGCTGACATCCATCACATAAGTTTTGTTTTTATTTCCATCATTATCCATCACAAATTTTCTGCATCCATTGTGATTTCCTCCTTAATCCATAAATGAATTAGAAGTACACTGCTTAAATTTTAACAAACAAACAAAAATTTTAACAAACATATTGGAATATTCTAGTAATCTTTTTTGTGTTGATTTATAGCTTAATTCCAGTATGTTCAGATACCATGCTCTATATGATTTCAATACTTTGTTGAAATTTGCTATAATGCCCAGCATATGGCCATTTGGTAATTATTCTGCGAGTTCAATGTTCTTAAAAAAAAATTATATTCCAAAGTTTCTAGCTCCAATGCTCTATTTCTGTAACATAGGTTAAATCTGATTTAGTCGTTCAAATCTTCACTACTCTTATTGATTTTAATTACTTGTTCTATCAGTTTGAGAGAAGTATGTTAAAAACCTATTTCTCCTCATAGTTCTTTCAATGTTGAGATTATGTTATTGAGTGTTTACAAGTTTTAAATTGTTATGTTGTTTTATGTTCCCAATGGATTTAAAATTGTATTAAGAAATGTCCATCTTATCTCAAGTAATGGTGCTTGTCTTAAAGTATACTTTGACTACTTTGACCATTATTTAGCGTACCTTTCCAAAAGTGAAACTTCTACGCATTTTCATGTATTATCTCATATACTCACAATGCCATTATAAGATAGTCATTATTTTAAATCAGTTCACAGGTAAGGAAACTAGGCACTGAGAAGTTCTCTTCCCAGTGTCACTAAGACAGCAAGAGACTTAGGATTCAAACCAGATCTCTTGTAGACCAGGGCCCAGCTCTTACCACCTCACTGTATTTCCTTTTTTTTTTTTTTTTAGCCTATCTGGACTTGCAGATTTTTTAATTAATTATTTGTGAGAGATAGAGCATGAGCAGGGGGATGGGGCAGAGGGAGAGGGAGAAGCAGGCTCCCCACTGGGCAGGGAACTGGATGGGGGGCTCAATCCCAGGACCCTGAGATCATGACCTGAGCTGACGGAAGATGCTTAACCCACTGAGCCACCCGGATGCCTCTAGACCTGCATATTTCTGAAAAGTATTCCATCACTTCATAGACACAGAAGACGACTATATTTTAAACTTAACACGTTTACAATAAACAAACCAGGCTGGGGTGGGGGAAGCTTCTATTAAAAGGATCAGGTGGGGATCCCTGGGTGGCGCAGCGGTTTGGCGCCTGCCTTTGGCCCAGGGCGCGATCCTGGAGACCCGGGATCGAGTCCCACGTCGGGCTCCCGGTGCATGGAGCCTGCTTCTCCCTCTGCCTGTGTCTCTGCCTCTCTCTCTAGCTCTCTCTCTGTGTGACTATCGTAAATAAATAAAAATTTAAAAAATAAAAAAAAAAAAAATAAAAGGATCAGGTGATATTTATAATCTTCATTTCATTGTAAGCTGTTTCCTGTAACCATTTTGAACTAACAAGTAAACTATTTTTATGAAAACCCATGCATTTGGGCAACCCAGGTGGCTCAGTGGTTTAGCGCCATCAACTTCAGCCCAGGGTGTGATCCTGGGGACCCGGGATCGAGTCCCGCATCGGGCTCCCTGTGTGGACTCTGCCTCTCTCTCTGTGTGTCTCTCATGAATAAATAAATAAAATCTTTAAGTTAAAAAAAAAAAACTCATACATTTCTTCGAACATTTACTAAGCATCTAATATGTGAAGAGCTATCCAATTTATAGAGATTCTCTAATACATATGGTAAATGTCTTAGCAAAAACTAAGGAAAACATAACAGAGCAAACAAAACAAATACTGAGAGAAGAAGCAAAACAAAGAGAATGAAGTTCACACATAGTTTCAGAAGAAGGTGCTCAAAAGTAATGAACAAAGGGACAAATTTGGTGGAGGTGGGGAGGCCTGGGAAGTTAAGTGCGAATCGTGCCACAGTTAAATATGGAACATAGTTCTGTTTTCTTATGATCAGCTGCTGGCACACAGAAAGCTGTGCATCAGCAATAATTTACCAAAAAGAAAAAAAAATAAGATTGAAAATACAAATTTAAAAATAACAAAACAGATAAGAAAATGATAAAAGTAAAGGGGGACTACTCAAGATGAAGATACTAAGAGTGTAACAGTCTACAAAGAGCTACACAAAGTTTCCAAAGAGCCTCTAAACCCTAAAACACTCATAAAGAGGGCGACATGATCAGAGGTTTCAAATGTCCACAAAGTTGGGACAAACCAGTTAGTTCTCCTCGAGTCCTCAGAGAGAAGAAATGATTTAGTATTGCAGAACACCACTCTCAACAACTTCATTACCTTACAACATGATGATTTTCAGAGGTCTGCTTTTAAATAAGGTGTCTTATTGTCGGTCACTGGCCTCACAGCACAGGGTAATTTATAAAAAGGAATAACATGGTGTGCTCTAGCAGAACAATGGTGTGATGGACCTTTCTAATTGCAGGGCTGAATGCAAACACAGACTGTACAGAATTAGAACAAGGATCCTAAACTCACATGTCTATAAGGGCAAAGCCACTTTTTTTTTTAATTATATTTATTCATGAGAGACACAGAGAGAGAGGCAGAGACACAGGCAGAGAGGAGAAGCAGGCTCCATGCAAGGAGCCTGATGCAGGACTTGATCTGGGGAATCCAGGATCACGCCCTGAGTCAAAGGCAAACGCTCAACTGCTGAGCCACCCAGGGGTCCCGGGGCAAAGCCACTTTTAAAGGAAAAAGTTCTCTGGACATCAAAACACAGACTGCATATGAAACACGCAAGAATATTCTTTCCTGGGATCCCTGGGTGATGCAGCGGTTTGGCGCCTGCCTTTGGCCCAGGGCGCGATCCTGGAGACCCGGGATCGAAACCCACGTCGGGCTCCCGGTGCATGGAGCCTGCTTCTCCCTCTGCCTATGTCTCTGCCTCTCTCTCTCTCTCTGTGTGTGTGACTATCATAAATAAATAAAAAAAAATTAAAAAAAAAGAATATTCTTTCCTTATTCAAAGCGATATGCTTCCATTTTCCTTAGACCATGTGGAACCTTTCACTGTTTCACAATTGTTAGAAATGGTGACAGAAAGTTCTCTGCTATGAGAGAATGAACATCGCAACTCCTCTGACCAGTGGCAGGCGACACTCCTAGTGGAGGAGACAACGAAATGGGAAACAGTTTGGCAGGCTGAAAATGACAGGCTTCATTGAAAAGATAACTATTACTTGGTATGCTATTGTATAATAAGATATATTTACTTACGTCTAGTTCTTCACATAAAGTTCCTAAAACCCTTGGCATTTCCTGAGTGACAGAAGTTCCAGAGAAGCATCTTTTGTTATCCTAATAGCCCCCTTCAAACATAAAGATTTACTTTACTACTGAAATGATTCCCAATGGGCCCCTAGATAGCTTTAGGATAGGGGCTGGTTGCCAGAAGAACCAACTTTCAGACCCCACCCCTCAACCTCCAGGGAGGGAAGACAGGCTGGAGATTGAGCTAATCACCAACTGACAAAGATTGAATCAATCCTGCCTATGTAATGGTAATTCCATAAACCCTCTAAATGATGGGAGTTCTGAAGGCTTCCATTCCAGGTTGGTGAACACACGGAGGTACTGGGAGGATAGTGTGCCTAGAGATGGTATGGAAGTGTGGCATCCCTTCCCCCATACCTTGGTCCATACATCTCTTCCACTTGGCTATTCCTAAGTTGTATCCTTTATAATAAACCAATAATAGTAAGTAAATTGTTTTCCCTGACTTTCTGCGAGATATTATAGCATATTACTGAACTTGAGTAGGGCACAGCTGGTTGGTCAGAAGTGCAGGTGCAATCTGGGACTGCCACCGGTATCTGAAGGGGGCCGTCTTGTGAGACTGAGCCCTTACACTGTCTGGTCTGCACTAACTTCAGGTAGTGTCATAACTGAACTGAATCATAGGACACCAGGTGGCTCCCACAGAGAACCGGAGAACTGCTTAGTGTGGAAAAACCCATGCATCTGGTGTCAGAGTATAGTAATAAAACCAGAGAAGACTGAAGTGTTCTGGTATTATAAAGACAGCACTTTATACTTGGCTTTTGACAATTTTTGCCAGATTGTCTTTTCCAAAAGTTCAGATTTTACACAAAATCTCTGGATATTAACCCTTGGCTCAAAAAACAAACAAACAAAAAAGCTTTGAAACATGGCACAGGACAAATAAACCTACTTCTGATCAGCTGCCAATCTGAAACCTTTGGTCTTAATGGCCCTCCAGCCAACCCATAAAATTATAATTGTTTTTTCAACTGAGTTCCTAAAAAAGAGTGAGTCTCAGTGGTTCAAGGTCATCCTCCTTAAAAACTAAAGCCCACTGTGCCCATATAGTGGACTACATACATGGCCATAAATTCCTCCTCTCCCTATATCCACATCTCCTTGCCCTGAAGCTGGAAGTGCCCTCTCAGCTGGGACTCGCTTCGGACAATGGAAGTGAGAAAGTATGACACAAGCAAAGGTTCAAAAGATGCTTTTGCATTGAAGCTTGTCCTCTCTTGCTGCTCTCAGAAGTCGTGCCACCGTGTGATGAAGTTCAGACAAGCTTACTGGAAAAAAGAAGCGACATGAATAGAGGCCCCAGTTGTCCCAGTCATGGCATCTAAACCAACGAGCCCAGCAGATCTGCCAACTGACACATGACACAACACTGAGACCAGCCAAGCCAGACAAGATCAAAAGATCTTCCAGCTGACCGAGAATTATGAGCTCAATAAATAGCTGTTAGTTTGAGTGACTCATTTTAAGATGAATGATTACAAGAAAAGATAACTGATAAGATGCTGCAATATCTCAGTGCGATGTGTGCCACAATGCCACTATAAAATGCCACTGGTTATGATGGAATTCAGAGGGCCTTTCCTCAAGAGAAAAGGCTCTTATGGTCCAATCACTACCAGTCCTATTAGTATTATTAATGCTAAGTGTCTTACATATTCTGGTCGCCTGTATTAGCCCTATGCTGACAAAATCATCAAGCTGCACAGAGTCTGATAGCTTTCTCATTTGCCCAAGGTGTCAGCTTCTATTCTCCTTGATCCTCTAGGATCACTCACTGTAAAAACTCCCCTTAGGGGGAGAACTGTCAGCAAAGAGCCACATACTTGGAGCTAGAGGGGAGACTGAAATTCTCTTAAGGAAAAGTTAAAGTACCTGAAAGGATATACACTTGCTTGTGGGTCAAGGGAAGGCCAAGGGAAGGCCAACTGACAAAGTCCAGGATCTCCTTAGAAGATACCACAGAATGGGTGTACTACAGAAACTTAGGGGGGAAAATTTTTTTAACTAAAAGCAAAGAATTTAGTAAACTCCCAATCACCCAGAGTACATTATTACTTCCTAGTGCACACTCAAAGATAAAACAGTTGCAAGATATTCACCTGATAGCTCAACTGAATGAGTAAACTTGCTGTACAGAATAAACACTATAAAAGTTAGGGGTAACTTTCAAAATTCATGGCCTCTGTGCTATATTCGTAAATCTACTGCTTGTTTTTCTGAAAGAAACTAAGACACCAGAGATAACTGGTATTTGAATTTCTCTAAATTCACAGAAATAAAACAGTATCATCTGTACTCAGACGAAGTAGTTCTCTTTCCATTTTTCTCTTGGGCCACATGAGTTAAAGCGAGAAAACCCTTAGCTCCACTCAAAGAGGCCTCAAGTCAGAAAAGTATTAGTTTAAAAGTAGGGGTACCTCAGGACTATTTTGTTTCGCTACTCTGCAGTCTGGAGTATTTCAAACTCATAGTTTATAACACATCTTAGTATCTGGTATGTCAAATCTCAGTGCTCTTTTTTTTTTAAAAAAAGATTTAATTATTTATTTATTTATGAGAGAGAGAGAGAGAGAGAGAGAGAGAGAGAGAGAGAGAGAGAGAGGCAGAGACACAGGAGGAGGGAGAAGCAGGCTCCATGCTAGGAGCCTGACATGGGACTCGATCCCAGGACTCCAGGATCACGCGGACTGTGCCCTGAGCCAAAGGCAGGCACTAAAGCGCTGAGCTACCCAGGGATCCCCTCTCAGTGCTCTTCTAATTTTTTTCTAAGCTACTGACATCATTCTTTGAGGAAATGTGGGGGTAAGAAAGTCACCTTATATTTAGGAGCCCTAACACTTGGACACATATATTGTTTCCATGCCAGGAGGACTGCTCTGCCTTAAAGAAAGGTACACCTATGCATTATGTACTTCAATCCATCTCTGTTAGGGTATCAATTATCAGAAATTCTTCTCAGATACTAGAAATAAACTGACGACCTTAGCTTCAGGGTTTTTCCTCTGTCTAGATAGGTATTTCAACACATAACCAAGACATGACAACTCTTTGATGTCCAAATCTAAAATGGCAACTTCCCACATATTCTCTCCTTTGCCCAGATGAGGACATAACTAAAGAAGAGATGCACTCCCCTGAACCACAGCACCCTTGATATTGGAGCTTAACGAATGCTTTAGAAATCCAAAAAAGCAACTTCCCTTTTCTGAGCACTTTCTCTTGAGTATTCCTCCTAGGGTGTTCCTTTTCATTTTTTAAACTGTTGTGTTCAACATCAGAGAAATTTGCTAATTTCCTAATCCCTGCCCCTGCCACTCACTTCTTCCTCTTTGCCTCACTCCCAATTTACCAGTGCCTACACTAAAAGACCAGCTTAATCAATGCCTTTGTATCCCATCTGTTCAGTGATGGCAGTCAAGACCAATATGAACTTTGTGTTGTATCATGATCCCCCCTGCTGACAAGAGGAGGCTCACCAGCAAGAGTAGGAAAAGAGACCCAAGAACATTTTCCTGAATGTTCCCTGTGTGCCAGGCATTTGGCTGGACACTTTCAAGTACGTAGCTTGTTTACCACTCTGTAATTTTCTTCAGTCCCTGATGGCATTCACAAGGAATACTGTGCATGAGCAAACAACGAATCATTTTCTCTGGTTATCATTTTGCTGAGAATCACCTATATCCCACTTCTGGCAGATTTAATTCGTTTTACATGTATATGCCCCAAATTTGGGATGGACTCTGTTTTTGTATATGTTGTGTGTATATAAATCCCAATACCTCTCTATCCCAACTTCTCCCTCATGAGCCATCTGAAAACCCAAGGGTTTTAAATGTAACAAAAGCTTTTAAAAAAGAATGGCAATTCTATGCAAAATTTAGACACTGACTTTTTTTTTTTAATTTATGACAGTCACAGAGAGAGAGAGAGAGAGAGAGAGAGAGAGAGAGAGAGGCAGAGACATAGGCAGAGGGAGAAGCAGGCTCCGTGCACCGGGAGCCCGACGTGGGATTCGATCCCGGGTCTCCAGGATCGCACCCTGGGCCAAAGGCAGGCGCCAAACCGCTGCGCCACCCAGGGATCCCGACACTGACATTTTTAAAACCTTTCCCTTTTATCTTTACCCTTTTATACAACTTCAAAAAAGTAATATTTTAGCTAACCTTGTGACAATGTCACTGGTTTTCTAATTATTGCCCAGTAGTAAATAATTTTAACCAACCCACTGATTTCCTATGATGATAAATTTTAAACTGACTTTGCACATGCCTCTGTGTGTATGATCATTCTTTTTTACAAAAATAGTGTCTTTTTTACTGAATAAACTGGACACATAACACTGTGTAAGTTTAAAGTGTACAGTATGTGGCAGCTTGGGTGGCTCAGCAGTTTAGCGCCACCTTCAGCCCAGGGCGTGATCCTGGAGTCCTGGGATCAAGTCCCACGTCAGGCTCCCTACATGGAGCCAGCTTCTCCCTCTGCCTGTGTTCTGCCTCTCTCTGTCTCTCATGAATAAATAAATAAAATCTTAAAAAAAAATAAAGTGTACAGTTACATTTATACAGTGTAATGTGACTGCCAATGTAACATCACATTACATAATTATAGTACAATATTATTATCTATATTCATTATACTTTTTAGGTCTCTACAGCATATTTACTACTCGTTACAAATTTGTACCCTTAAACACCACCACCAATCTTACACCCTACAGCATTCCCTGGTAACCACTGTTTTACTTCAAAACAAAACAAAACAAAACAAAAAAAACAGATTTAACTTTTTTAGATTCTACATATAAGTTAAATCATATAGTACTTGACTTTCTCTGACTTGCATACCATACTTGCTCAAGGTCCATCCAAGCTGTTGCAAATGGCAGGCTATCCTGCTTTCTCATGGATGAATAGTATTTCATTATGTATATGCACCACATTTTTTTTCCCATTCATCTGTTGATAGGCATCTGGGTTGATCCTATATCTTGGCCATTGTGAATAATGCTGTAATAAACATAGAAGTACATACATCTCCTCAAAATCCTATTGTCATTTCCTCTGGGTATATATTCAGAGGTGGAGTTGCTGGATCATATGGTAGATCTATTTTTAATTATTTTAGAAACTTCCATATTATTTTCCATGGTGGCTGAACTGATTTAAATTTCTACCAACAACGTATAAAGGTTCCCTTTTTACTACATCCTCACCACATCTTTTGTCTCTTGTCTTCTCAATGACAGCATTTTAACAGGTGTGAGGTGGTATCTCATTGTGGTTTTGATTTGCATCGCCCTGATGATGAGTGATGTGAGCATCTTTTCGTGTACCTACCTGTTGGCCATTTTGATGTCCTCTTTGCAAAAATGCCTATTTAGTTAATCTGCCCATATTCTAATCAGATTTTTTTTGTTGTTGCTAAATTGACTGAGTTCCTTATTTATTTTGGAATGTTCTGTATGTCTGTTAAGTCCATTTGTTCTAAAATGTGGTTCAATTCTAAAGTTTCCCTATTGATTTCCTATCTATCTATTGCTGCCAGTGGGATATTTAGGTCTTTTACTACTATTCTATTATCTATCGACTTACACCTCATGAGCTCTTAGTATTTGCTTAATAGATTTCAGTGCTTGGGTATTGGAACTGTATATATTCACAAATGTTCTATCTTCTTGATGTATGGATTCATTTATCATTTCATAATGACCTCCTTGTCTCTTGTTATCCTTTTTGACTTGGAGTCTATTTTGTCTGATATAGGTATTGCTCACCTTTGACTCCCACCTGCTTGGAGTACATCTTCCATCCTTTTACTTTGAGTCTGTAGGTGTCCTTAGAGCTGAAATAAGTCTCCTGTATGCAGCATTTGGTTGAGTTTTATGCTTTGTTTTTTATCCATTCAGCCACTCTGTGCCCTGTGATTGGTGGGTTCAATCCATTTAAATTTCAGGTGATTCTTGACATGTAGGATTTCCTACTGTCATTTTATCTTTTGCCTTCCCACTGTTTATTTTTCCTTCTGTTTCTACCTTTGTAAGTTGGTGGTTTTCCATAGTGATTTGCTCAGTTTCCCCTCTTCTTTATGTTTCATGTCTATGCTCTACATATTTGCTTAGTGGTTACCAGGAGGATTACAAAAAACATCTTATAAAGTAGTCATTTTTTTCTGCTGAAAGCAATTTATTGTGATCTTCCCATAAAGATTCCACCCTTTTTATTCTTCAGTATTTTTGATGTCACAATTATCTTTTCATGCTGTGATTCTGCTACCAAGTTGTAGTAGCTATAATTATTTTTAAAGCTTTTCCTTTAACCTTTATACTATAATTAAGAGTTTAATATACTATTCTAAAAGAGAGTTACAGTGTTCTAATTCTGATTGTCCATTTACCACCTTAATTAGAGTTTTGTGTACTTTCATCTTCCCATTTCAGCTTGAAGAGCTCCTTGCAACATATCTTGTAAGGCAGATCTTGTGGTGGTAAAGTACTCTCTGTTTTGGTTTGCCTGGGAAAGCCTTTATCCTTCCGTCATATCGGAAGGATAACTTTGCCAGATATTGAGAGGCAGTTTTCATCTTTTAATATTTTGAAAAAGTCATTCTACTTTTCCCAAGTTGTAAAGTTTCTGCTGAGAAATCTGCTGATAGCCTAATGCAGGTTCCTTTGTAGGTTATTATCTCCCCCCACCCCCAGCTGCTTTTAAAATTCTTTACCATTTACTTTCGACAGTTTAGATATAGTGTGTCTTAAACAAAGTCTTTTTACAATGAGGTTAAGTGTTTTATTACCTTTGTGGACTTGTCTGTCCAGTTCCTTCCCCAAGTTTGGGAAGTTCTCAGTTATCATTTCTTTAATATGATCGACTTCCTTCTCTCTCTTGTCCCTCTGGTAAACCCAATCATCTAACGTTGACTCTCCTAATGGAATCTGATGGTTCTCATAGGGTTTCTCTACTTTCTTAAAATCTTAGTTCTCTCTCCTCTTCCACCTAACCATTTCTAGATTCCTATCTTCCGGCTTGTTAATTCTCTCTTTCATCTGATCTGCTCTATTTTCAATGCTTTGTAAATGCATTCTTCATTTCACGTATTGAGTTCTTCAGCTCCAGAGTTTGGTTCTTCTTTAGAATTCTTTAGAATTTCAATCTCTTTGGTAAAGTACTCCTTCTATTCATTAATTTTATTCCCGAGATCATTATATTGCCTTTGTAAGTTTTCTTGTAGCTTGTTGAATTTCATCATAATAGCTAGTTTGAATTATGTATCAGATTGCAATATTTTGTGTTTGGGGGTACAGCTCAAAACGAGCTGCATTTTCCTTTTGTGATACTATATTACCATGATTTTTCATGGTTGGTTTCATAAAAAGTGCCTCTGCCACAGTATCTGGAGCAGCAAATACCTTTCTTTGTTATGTAAAAGTCTTGTTTACTTTGATTCCAATAGTTTTAACAGGTTGGTAATTGGAAGCCTTCCTTTTCTCTTCCAGAAGGTGGTGCTGCAGCACAAGTTTTTGGTTTTTCTTACCAGAGCGGACTCCCCACTGCTGAAAGCTATGCATTTAAAAGGGGAGAGAAGGGGTGGCACCACAGTGGAAGGTGGTATGTGCTTAGCACCTGGGACTTTGGGTATGGCCCATGACCAGGTGGTAGGATCCTCAAGTGGGGGGTTCCCAGAGCTCTGTGGGCAATCCTTTTACAAATATCCCCTGGGGCAGATAGCAGGAAATACTTTCCTTCAGTTCCATGCCTGCCTTCTTCCTTTCCCTTTCCTTCCCCAGTCACTGTGGTTTCTGAGAGAAAGCAACAGGTTCTCCTCTGGCTCTGTAGCAGGCGCCTTCACCCTCCACCTCCTCTGCCAGAAGGGTGGTGCTGGCTCCCTATCAGACCTGTCCCAGCAGCCTCTGCTGCCATTCCCCTTACTCCTGGGGAGTAGTACTCCCCTGGCCTCCTCCAACATACAATCCACTCTCTTTTGGGTACACACACAAATGAATCTCTTGGATGTCCTGATGTGCTGTACAAAGGTGCTTTTTTTGCTTTGTTTTGTTATGGATGTCTGATTAGTTGTAAACGGAAGGCAAGAGAAAAAATGGAATGAGGCAGGCCACTGTGATTCTGACATGACTCTATTGGTGTCTTTTTATATTTAAGAATTTCTCTTTTTTTCATGTTATATTTTATTGGTTGGTATTTACAAAACAACTTTGAATTTTAAAAGATCATTGTCTTTTATTCCTATGTGCAAATTTCCCCAGTATTTCACTAGCCATTTCCTGAGAACTTACAGGTACTACACTAGTGACATGAAGATAAACAAACATGGGTCACCAGTCTCAAGCAACTCTGTCTAATGGGGAAAGCACAGATAAATAAGTAAAATTTAATGTTTGGTGTTATAATATGTGCATAGTTCAAGTATAATACAAAAACATATCATTTCCGGGCCCCAGAAGATGGTCATCTCCATCTGGAAAGCTCCCCGTCTAAGTCACCCAAACCAACTCATCATACCTGTTAAACCTGTTCCTTCCTTATGTGATCCTCTACAGCTCCAGAGCCCCATAATCCTAGCAATCAACAGGCTGGAAACCTTCTAGTCATTAACTGGTCCTCTTCTATGCTGGACTCTCAAGAGCCATGCAATTTGCCAAGCTGATCTATTATGTCTCAATAATGTCTTTTTTTAGGACTCTTCACTCTCTCTGTCTTACTTTCATCTTTATTATACTCTTACCTAAATGAACCCTCTCCTAGCGAGTTGCCTGCTTTTGGTTCTCCCGTTTTACACCATGCTAGCAGAATTCTCTGCAGGAAGCAAGATCTTTCCAAAGAACAGCACTTGAAATTCTCTACAATCTACCCCCTACCTTTTCAACTTAGGTTTCCAGCTGCCAGTCTCTTTCATACACTCTGTGGTCCAGATGAACTATATTTACATAACAGTATCACAAATACCCTAACTTCCAACCTTTCTCAGGAGGTTCTTATTAAAAACTATAGCTTCCAACCTTTAAGATTCCAATTAAATGGTGACTTTGCTGAGAAGTTTTACCCTGTTTCTCCCCTTCTGGAAAAAAACTGCATTCTCTTTTGAATTCTCCCAGCAATTAATTTGTGCCTCTATTCTTTTTACTAATGTTATCTTCCTAATAGAATGCATTTTTAAAAGTAGGCCATCTCAGGACACCTGGGTGGCTCAGTGGTTGAGCATCTGCTTTGGCTTGGGGGGTGATCCCAGGTTCCAGGATGGAGTCCTGTATTAAGTCCTACAGGGAGCCTGCTTCTCCCTTTGTCTGTGTCTCTCATGCATGAATAAATAAAATCATTTAAAAAAAGAAAAAAAAGAATAGGCCCATCTCTTGCCCCAAAAAGCCAACATGTGTATGTAGTGAGTAACTGATAAGCCCTTTTTGAATACATTAATGCCTGTTTTACTTTTCGGTCAAACAGATTCAAGTAGAGTATCTTAATAAGCTGGATGGCTCACCTGATTTCCACAGGGAATTGTGCATTTGTGACCAGGAAACTAGAGATTTTACACTCATGGAGTAGTTTCAAAAACCTATTGATTTCTGGGTACATGATGGGTTCTCCCACAAGGGACAACGCACAGTGCTTTACCATCATTGCTTCTTCAAAACGTTCTTCTTTGACACCTGGTACTCCTGGAGAACACAGTGAAAAGGAACAAGCTCAGTAAGTCATGGGAAAAACTTTTATTTTTCTTAAAAGTTTTTAATTTTTCTTAATGGTTCTTTAGTCATAGATGGCAAATTCATTTTTTATACCATTCAAATAATACAAAACCACGGCCAGGAAGAGGAAAAAGCTAGAATTAGTAAATCAGAAAAATCAGCAATCTCATCCTTGGTTTTAATACTAATTAAATTACATGAATACAAGCAGGCAAACCAAATTTTGTTAGCTAATTATCTGGAATGCAGAATATATTACTTTCCATAATTTGCTTAGTTCTGTATTCTTTCATGTTGGTTTAAGAAAACGAACTCAAATGTTTACTACAGATAAGTGGATAAACAAAATTTAGTATAAATGGGCAAAGGAATATTATTTAGCTTTGCAAAAGGAATGTGATGCTATCAGGTGACAAATGGATGAATCTATGCTAAGTGAAAAGAGCCCAACACATAGGGACAAATGTATGAATTCCCTTATTTGAGGTACCTAGAATTGGCTAATTCAAACAGAAAGAAAATAGAAAGTTACCAGAGGCTGGGAAGAGGGAGATACAAGACTTGTTTTTTCTTGGGTACAAGATGATGTAGGGATGATGACAAAGTTCTGAAAATGGATAGTGGTGACAGTTGCACAATATTAGGAATGTACCTTAGTACATTCAGTAATGACACTGATCAGTGACACTGATCATACACCTTAAAAATGGCTGCACTGGTAAATATTGTGTTATATATATTTTACCACAATAAAAATATGAGGGGAAGAAGCTGAACTCGGTATAAGGAAAAGCCTCTTCTTATCTCCTTCATTCCACAAAAATTCTGAATTGTGAAACTAAATGGAGTTGGTTCAAAACCATATAAGAAACAAAAAGAAACCTGAATTTATCACCATTGGCTGCACGTTGGAATCATCTGAGTGTCGAAAACTAGGTCCAATGCCAAAGATTCTACTTAAGTGAGTGCAAACCAGGATGATGGGACCTTCTAAAACTCAAGTGACACTAACGTGCAGCCGAGGTGGAACATCACTGCATAAATCACAAGTCCCCAAATCTGTTTGCACATTGGAATCACCTGGGAAATCTTAACTCTTCCAAATTCCAGGCCCCAGCACAGACCAATTAAACCACAATCCTGGGGGAGAAGCACAGGAATCAGTAGTTTCAGAAGCTCCCCAGGTGGTTCCAATGTGCCAACAAGTTTGGGGACCACCGGCACACACCACAGGTTCTTGACCCTCACCAGACCTTGGAACTACCCAAAGCACTTTTAAAAATCCCAATGTCCAAGTGGTATCCCAAACCAATTAAGTCAAAAACCTCTGAGGACGGGACACAGGCATTTTTTTAAAACACTTCCCATTCGTTTTCAGTGTGCAGAGTGGGTTGAGAACTGCTCTCAATTCAAATGTACAAGGCACTCATGACAGTCCCTCAATCTAAGACAGAATTTGGAAGACTTGGAAAGAGTATAAAAAGGGAAATAAAAACATATCTTCTTTATTTCTGATATTTCTATCAACTAACTCTAAGTTCTTTTCAAAGCATATAGTCTCTTCACAGATTCCTTGTGAAGACTGGAGGTGGGAGGAAGGATGTTAATATTCCCTCTCACTTAGCCACCCTGGAAACATAATTTCCTGAACCATGAAAAGTCCCTACCTCAAAGAATTTTTGTTGGCATTAAATAAGATAATGCATGTAAAAGGCTTTAGCAGAATGCCTAGCGCACAAAAAACATTTGTTTAAAATTTATCACTGCTATTATCCTGGTTTCTTAAAATGATTAAATCCCAGTCGGTATCACCTTAACTATATAACAAACCCAGAGAAAATAAAGTCAAGTTTCACTGCTCATTTGTACCTTATTTACCAGAAAGTGATTTTATTTTATACATATGCAGCTGAGCATGCACACACACTTTATGTGGAAACAAGCAGCTGCAACTAAATATCCAAAAGATCAAACCAACACAATACAGACTAAAACCAGAACAATCTAAATGTGACAGATGATACCTCCTATGATTGCTATCTAACTGCAGTTCTGAGAATGTATTTCACATTAGTATTTTTAAATGAGTGATTTTTTTAGGTGACTGAAACCTACGATCTTAAGTGAATCAAGTTTTTTTAAAAAACTTGATCCCTAACTCACTGTACATTGCCAAAACAATTCAGCAGAAAGCATTTCCTTTTTATTTTTAATAATAAATTTATTTTTTATTGGTGTTCAATTTGCCAACATACAGAATAACACCCAAGTGCTCATCCCGTCAAGTGCCCCCCTCAGTGCCTGCCACCCAGGCACCCCCACCCCCCGCCCTCCTCCCCTTCTACCACCCCTAGTTCGTTTCCCATGGAGTCTTCCATGTTCATTTCCTTTTTATAAAAAATGTCATTAAATTTAACCGCACTGCCCCCCCTCGCAATGAGCATATGAGAAGGGCAGATTTAACCTGAACTGCAAAATTAACCTGAAACTCAGAAAGTAGAATAATTGAGCATTGGCTAGGCCCTAAGCACTGGAAGTCATGTGTAGCAGGTCTAAATTCTGGCTATACCACTAAGTTGGTTTGTGTTTCTTGGTCAAGCCACTCAACCTCTCTATGCCCATATTCTCTAATCTACAGATGGGGATTTTACACACACACACACACACACACACACACACACACAGCTTTTTTTTTTTTTTTAAAGAATGTATTTATTGAGGGAAGAGAGTGCAAGCAGGGGAAGGGAAAGGGGAGGGGAGAGAGAAAATCTTAAGCAGATTCCATGCTGAGCAGAGAGCCCAACACGGGGCTCAGTCTCATGAGGCTGAGATCATGACCTGAGCTGAAATCAAGAACATGCTCAACTGACTGAGCCACGCAGGTGCCCCCATACACAGCTTTTATAAAAATTCAATTAAATAAATACCTAGGGCAGTGCCAGGCCTAGCACAAAAGCATTCCAAAAATGTTAGCTGCAAATATTTTTATTTGAATAATATTTATTTTGTGAATTGAAACAAAAATTCAATCTTTTAATTATTTCAAAAATGAAATAATTCCACTCAATTCAGCATATATTTATAGATCACTTTCTATGTGCCAAATAGTGCTCTAGGCAGCTTTTTTTAAAGATTTTATTTATTTGACAGAGAGAGAGAGCCAGAGAGCAGAAGTGGGGGGAATGGCAGAGGGAAAGGAAGAAGCAGGCTCCCCACTGAGCAGGGAACCCAACGGGGAACTCGATCCCAGGACCCTGGGATCATGACCTGAGCCAAAGGCAGATGCTTAGCCAACTAAGCCACTCAGGCATCCTCTAGACAACTTTTCTACAGTGAATAACTTTACAAATAATTTATCTATTTAGAGAAAAACCTCTGCCTTTGTGAAGTTTATATTCTTATGAAACAGAGAACATCAAACATAATAAATCTGTAAATTCTATACCAGTGTAGTCCAGTAAAATGTTCTGAGATGATGCAAACGTTCTCTGTGCAATCTAATACAGTAGCCACCAGCCACGTGTGACTCTTGAACACTTAAAAGTGTGGTTACTTTGATGACAAACCAAATTTTTTTTTTAAATTTTCATTATTCAAAATATAAAGGCCCACACGAGGCTACTGGCTACCACACAGGATATGCATATCTTTAGTATCTTAGAAGGTGATAAGCATATGGAACAGAAAATGTAGAGTAGGGTACAGATTAGGGATCCAAAGAAGAGGAGGAGGCAGGCTGCCTGGAAAAAAGGGCAGTCAAGAGAAGCTCGCTACAAAGCTGTGATCTGACTTGAAGAAGATGCGGGTGGTGACCCAAAGAATCTAGGCAGCAGATGGCAGAGCAAAGGCCCTAAGGCAGGAGCACACTGACATGTCCAAGGAATCTGAGAAACATGGGTAGCCACGGCAAGGTTTTCCACTTCCACTGGAAAGGTGGCATAATCTAAATTTCGTTCTAAATATTTGGATCAGATTGGATGCTAAACTGAGACTATAGGGGCAAAGAGGTTACACTGGCAAGAGGCTATTGTATAATCCAAGCAAGAAATGATGGTGGCTTCCACTGCAGTGGTGACAGTGGAGGTTGCAGGAAGAGATCTATCTTGAAGATAAAATCAATAGGATTTTCTAATGGATTGGATGTAAGATAAGAGAGAGAAAGGTAGTTAATGATGTCTTTAAAGATTTCTTTCAATTTATTTATTCAGAAGAGACAGAGAGAGAGAGGCAGAGACACAGGCAGAGGCAGAAGCAGGCTCCATGATGAGGGAGCCCGATGTGGGACTGGATCCCGGGACCGGGATCATGCCCTGAACCAAAGGCAGACGCTCAACCACTGAGCCACCCAGGCATCCCGGTAATTAATGATTTCTACAAAGCTTTGGCCAGAGAAACAGAGCTGCCACCAACTTAGACAAACAAAACTTTTGAGGGTAACAGGTCTTACAGGGAAGGAATAGCCTGTGCTCAATTTTAGAATGGTAAAGTTTGATATCTCTTATATATGTGTGAATGAGTGTCCAATGTTCAAGTTTGGATTCTGCAAGAATAAAGCGGGAGGAAATAAACATTTTGGCAAATGGATAGTACTTCCATTTTGGGCCTGAGTTGGACTGCCAGGGCAGTGAATGTAGATGGAGAAGTGAACTGGGAGCTAGGGCACTCACGGAGTGAACTGGGAACTAGGGGACTCAAGTCTAGGGAAAGAAAGAGAGGTCACGGGAGGACACCTAAGAAGCAGCCAGGGAAGGAGGAAGATGTAAAAGCAAAGGATCAGCTGTCATTCTCTCTGAGAGCCTGAACTAAAAATCTCAACCTATCTATTTAGACAATGACAAAAACAAAAACCCAGACAAAAAAAGTCCCATGGTAAAACTCCTTAAAGAGTCATAATTCTAGGATTTAAAAATTGTCCTAATTTTCTCAAAAGTAAGGTGTTGACGGGAATATGTAAAATCATGGTTCTGTCCTTCATAACACATTTCTATTTCATGCTCACTGCCAGAGGCTATTATAATAGTGATCTTTCCTGGGGATCCCTGGGTGGCGCAGCGGTTTAGCGCCTGCCTTTGGCCCAGGGCGTGATCCTGGAGACCCGGGATCGAGTCCCACGTCGGGCTCCCGGTGCATGGAGCCTGCTTCTCCCTCTGCCTGTGTCTCTGCCTCTCTCTCTCTCTGTGTGTGTGTGACTATCATAAATAAATAAAAATTTAAAAAAAAAATAGTGATCTTTCCTAAAACAAGGCCTTACTTCACTGTCCTCAAGAAATAGTTCAGGAAATAAGACATCCTCTAAATTTCTAATAGCAGCTCTGGAGCAGGATGATAGTCCACAGAACAGCAAACACTACATTTCAGTAACAAATCTACAGAGATGTTTTCCACATGGGGAGTGTCTGTCTGTCTCTCTCTCACACACACAGAGGCTCTCTCTCTATTCCCATATTTCCCTAAACCTTACCCTCTTCACTTCTGCTTTGTTATTCTGATTTTTTCCCCCTTAAGTAAATTCCTGACATTTCCCTTATCCTGAATAGCTTCCTGATCCTGGACAATCACTACAGTCATCAGATTACTACGAAGCAAACTTTATCTCACTCAAAGATGCCAAAGCAGAAACTTGACACGCCAGAAGTGTCATACTCTGTTATAGCAATAAATCCAAGTACCACAAAAATAAACTTGATATATTGCCCAGCATAAGGGCATTCTTGCCTATTTCTGAAGTGTGGGTCAATCAGACATAAAATGAGACATAAAATATTCTCTTCCTTCTTTTCATAACAATATAGTCCCTCGCTAAAGATCTTGCTAAGAACCCTCCTGGTTGAACATCAAATAGATCTTTGACATGGTCACTTCCACTGGGAAGTTTCTCATAAATAACCTTCAGAAAACAATTAGCAGGTGGGGCTTTCTTCCTCACCGCCCCCATGTTTCTTTTGGACATGTACTTTAGCATGCCTTGTTTGTGAAAACCATCCGTAGGAAACTTATTTTTTTGCATTACTTCACGTCTAACTTAAACTATAGATTAAAAAAAAATCTAGCACAAATAATGTCTTTTCATCTTTGCAACTTCAGCAATGAAGATGTTCCTGACAAACGGAGTTCACTCACTTGATTGCTGAACTGATAGGAATTGACCTAAGGAAGCCTCCACCCCAATCTCTGGAACTATTTCTCCCCGGTGTAGTTATCTAGAAGGGGACAGGCAGCATTTTGAACAGATGCTGAGCTGCACTGAAATTCTGACCCACTTGTAATCAACAGAAAGTTAATTCTGCATGTGTATAAAGGGAAAGCCAATAAAGGTCATGAGGAGAAAGATATTTTAATGATTCAATTAAGTAACTGAAGAACAATAATTGCCCTCAGAATTGAGAACAGAAGCACAAAAGGGAAGCATTAAAAAAACAATCAAAATATCTTCAAAATCTGTTCAAGGCTGGCCATTTAGCTAAACCTTGAAGTTTAGAGGGAAGAAGCAAAAAGCCCCACAGCAAGTCTCCTCCTCCACAAAAATAAAATCATAAAATGACTATACCAGACCCATAAGAGAGAGCAGGTATTCATCATGATGTAGAAAAGCACACTAAAAAACAAAATACTCCAAACCATAATAAGGGAAATTATTAATAAGTTAAGACTGAACCTCTAAAGAGGGGATGAAGTCAGGATATCCAGAATATAACCAACTAAGAAGGAAATAGCTTAGATTCTTTGAAAACCGCCTGTAATGTTCTGAAAGCATTTGTTTAAACCTGAAATTTGTATTTCCACAGATATAATGCTGTTAAAATGAAGATTAAGTTACCATTCAAACCCCTCAAGACCAAATTAATCTGCAATATACTTAAACTACAGTACTAATATATCTATTTCAATATCACTAATTAAATTCATTTTTTTCCCTAAGGAAAATGTAACCCAAATTCTAACTAAGAAAAATGGCAATATCCCATTCCTTTGGTTTTTAATTTTGTTTTGCTTTTCTCAAGCCACTGGGGGCACAGGGTAATAGGGAAACTCTACTACGGCTGTGGGAGAAAGGGGGAATTTCCAGCAGGGTCTCCGTGAGTGAATAACTACATCCCATGATATAAACCACCTCTCCAGACCAGTCTCTGCAGAGGAGTTCAGATCTGGAGAAGAGAGAGAAGAGAGACTCCACCAGTGGCTGAAATAAAATCTAGAGTTATGTATCTGCATCTTTATAGAGTCCACATGTAGGATCCGTTTTAGGACTGCAGCCCGGTGAGGATATGCAGTTCAGAAGAGGTAGCAGGAGTTAGCCCCACCATCTTCACTCTGAGGCTCACCATTCAGAAAGGAAAAAGACTTGTTTTATTTAAACTCTATCCTCTAGGAATGAACAAAAGATAGAACATAGAGATTTCACTGATTGCAGGAGGAATTCTGGTTTATAAAAAAAGAAAACTTTAGGCTGGGCAGCCCCGGTGGCCCAGCGGTTTAGTATCGCCTTCAGTCTGGGGTATGATCCTGAGACCCGGATCCTGGAGACCCAGTTTGGCGCCTGCCTTTGGCCCAGGGCGCGATCCTGGAGTCCTGGGATCGAGTCCCACATCGGGCTCCCTGCATGAAGCCTGCTTCTCCCTCTGCCTGTGTCTCTGCCTCTCTCTCTCTTTCTCTCCCTCTCTGTCATGAATAAATGAATAAAATCTTGAAAGAAAGAAAGAAAGAAAGAAAGAAAGAAAGAAAGAAAGAAAGAAAGAAAGAAAGAAAGAAAGAAAGAAAGAAAGAAAACTTTAGGCTATAACCACTGATAAAGCCTAAGTGAAGTTACAAAATCTCACTGCCTGACGAATGTCTACAATAAAATAAACAGTCATACATTTGAATGGTTTACTTTCTGCTGAGAGTCAAGAAGACAGAAAACATAACCAATATTCTGAAATACTAAAATTCCATAATTTTGCCTGTTATGATATTTTTAAAAAGAAAACAATATGTTTATTGAGGGCTGCAGGCTACCACCAGTTTTCTAGAAGAGCTCTATATTCTTCCAAATTATGTATTTCATCCTTTAATAATTAGGGTTTTTTTTCTCTTTTAATACTACAGTATCATAGCTAGGTTTACTATATAATATAATTATTACAGCAGTAAGACAGATTTTTCAAAAAAGTAATGCCTTATTTAAGCTTGGAATGAAATTTAAAAAAAAAAAAATTAACAAATAGTTACCATGATCCAAAACCTGAAAATAAAGAGTGCTCACTCTTCGTGAAAACATAAAATATGAGAGCTCCTTTATGCCCATATGCCAGCCTGTCAACCCACCACTCCTTCAAATATAAGCCCATTTTCTTTAATTTTTTTTTTTTTTAACAAACCCTTGCGTCGAGGGCTGATTTTTCAATAGATCGCAGCAAGGGAGCTGCTCTGCTACATATGAAACCCCGACCCAGAAGCAGGTCGTCTAGGAATGGTTTAACACCAGGTTCCCCACGAACGTGCGTTGCGGGCCGGGCGAGGGGGCAGCCCCCTTTCCGGCCGCGCCCGGGTTCCCAGGACGACCGGCTCTCCGCACCGGACCCCGGTCCCCACGCGGGGCACGCAGGACGCGCGCAGCAGTCCGCCAGTGGGGACGACAGGGGACCGGCTATCCGAAGCCGAGGCACCGCAGCACTGCCCTATCATTGCCTGGGCGGGATTCTGACTTAGAGGCCTTCAGTCATAATCCCACAGACGGTAGCTTTGCCCCATTGGCTCTTCATAAGCCCATTTTCTACTACTACTTTAAAGAAAAATTGCTCTGGCACCTTGAAAAGTGTCCGTGTACAAATGTTCCAACTAAAAACCAGTTCCGACTTGAAAACCTTTATAGAAAATTTATTGTTGATTAAATGAATCAACAATACATAGTAAACAATGTTTTACTGACATGGTAACACTGTCAAGTAATGAAGATGTGAAAAAAGAACGCTTTGGGGAATTACTAGGTCAAAATCAATAGGCTAGGAAAGCTTTTTTTTTTTTTTTAAGATTTATTTATGATAGACATAGAGAGAGAGGCAGAGACACAGGCAGAGGGAGAAGCAGGCTCCGTGCAGGGAGCCCGACATGGGACTCGATCCCAGGACTCCAGGATCGCACCCTGGGCCAAAGGCAGGCGCCAAACCGCCAAGCCACCCAGGGATCCCCCTAGGAAAGAAAGCTTTTTGAAGAATGAAGTAGACAGTCCTTGCTGAATGGGAGGGTTGGGTGTCATTCCCCCCTGCCCAGGCATTTTAGCCCTTACTCAGGATTCACTTGTACACAAATGTGCTGTTCTTTCTCTCTGTAATCCTTTATCTAGCTTCCCCCTACAACAACACAACAGATATTTTTTAAAACTATTCTCTCTCTGGGATCCCTGGGTGGCGCAGCGGTTTGGCGCCTGCCTTTGGCCCAGGGCGCGATCCTGGAGACCCAGGATCGAATCCCACATCGGGCTCCCGGTGCATGGAGCCTGCTTTTCCCTCTGCCTGTGTCTCTGCCTCTCTCTCCCTCTCTCTCTCTCTCTCTCTCTGTGACTATCATAAAATTAAAAAAGAAAAAAAAAACTATTTTCTCTCTTACCCCATGGGAACCTGAAAACAAGCCATTTGAGATGCCTATACTGATTACAATCACGTGAGCTGGCTCCCCAAATCAATCGCTCTCTCTCAATTTCTTACACACACCATCCTGTTGACTGTTTCTCTGGAGAACTCTGACCAATACGTTATCCAAGAGAAAACAAGACTCTGCTTTGAAATTTTTTAAGAAGGCATATGATTTGTTTGAAGATCAATAATCAATATTAACTAAATCAATAATGAGTGTTGCTAGTCAGATACCAGATCTTGAAACTTAGTTCTTTACCAGTTTCATTGAATTTTCCAAACACCTGATAAGAGACACTGCTTTATCCACACGTGAGAAAGTAATTTGTCGAAAAAAGTGCTTGAGACTAGAAGATACAAATCTACAAATTTAAATATTAGCATCTTTGCAGATATACAAAAATAAGTTAGCACATACACAGATACACATGAATAGGCACAGGTCCACGTCCTTAGAAAATTATAAAGAATAAAATAAAGGTGTAATTATTGACTGATTATCCTTAATAAATTACTATTGATTAATCATTACTTGCATTACTTTTCTCGATTTCTCATAAGAATTAAGAAAAGTAATAAGAAAGACTGAAGTATAATAAGCAATATATTTCATCTTTGGCCCTCGTTCCTGGCACAAAGCTCCTAAAACCCTTGGGATCTCCGGAG
Source organism: Nyctereutes procyonoides (assembly GCF_905146905.1). NCBI lineage: Eukaryota > Metazoa > Chordata > Mammalia > Carnivora > Canidae > Nyctereutes > Nyctereutes procyonoides. The sequence goes on from NW_026575126.1 coordinate 76,957,980, forward strand.
TGAAAGCCGCGTCTTTGGTCATTCATAAGGGACCCCTGTTGAACACACCTGAGCTAATGAGGTGATTAAGGGCCCTAAGCAGCCTCAGGATGGGGCTGGTCACCAGGGAAACCAAGTGATTAGAGGGTTGGAATTTTTCAACCACACCCATGGACCTCCTGGGAGAGGAAGGAGGGAGTACATATTAGGCTTTATAAAAACTCTTGAACAAGAGTTGATGAGCTTCTAGGCTGGTGAGTCCCTCCATGTGCCAGGAGGGTGATGCACTCCAGGGCCACTGGGACAGAAGCTCCTGTGCTTGCAGACTTTGCTCTAAGTTACCTCTTCACCTGGCCATCCACTGAATCCTCTGTAATACCCTTTATAGTAAACTGGTAAATGTAAACAGATGTTTCCCTGAGTTCTGTGAGCCACCCTAATAAATTACTCAAATCCGAACAGGAGGTAGTGAGAACCTCCAATTTATAATCAGTCAGTCAGAAGCACAGGTAACAGCCTAGACTTGAAACTGGGGTCTGATGTGGGGTAGTCTTACAGGACCTGTGGGGTCTGGCACTACCTCCAGATAGTGTTAGAACTCAATTAAATTCATAGGACACCCAGCCAGTGTCTATTGAGAACCAAAGACCTGCTTGGTGTGAATTAAGTTTATTTAGTTCTTCCATCATGTGGAATACAAAAGTTGTCAATAAAAACTAAAAAGACCAAAATGTATACAATATTTCTACAAAGTTTTCACTTCCCTATACGAAAATTTGCCAGTAGGGACAAAATCCTGTCAAAGGGGCAGTTCTTCTGCCAATTTAATTCATGCTAATTAGCATTCCTTTTTAGAGGGTAGATAAATACCTTTAAACTGCTTAATCATGTTCTGATGGTTTTCAATGGCTTCCTTTAAGATCATTTCAGGCTGGTCCATCTTCCACCGCCATTCGGTGCCCACCGGATTGGTGTGGTGTCTGAGAACAAGAGGTAAAAATTCTAGACTCTCTGTAGTAACATCTCTCAGCTAGTTAACTACTATGCAGTAGTAGTAAGATTATAAAATCATAGTAGTAAAACCATAAAGTCATAAAATCAGGGTTGGTTTCCCTAAGAGCTTATTTATAGTAATATTTTCCAGTTTAACTCATGATATCTAGCAGAGAAGGTTATATGGAGAAGTGCTTGGCTAAGCTTGGGGTTTAATTAGAACAATGGAAATATGCAACTCTTTCTTCCAGTCACCCACTACTAGGCTGACAAGCATCCGTTAATGACTAATAGAATATTTCTGGAAGAATTGCAAAATCACAGTAATTGACCCTCCCCGAGAGGCAGCACAGTAGGAATATCTAAAGCCTAGGAAGGATGAGGCATTGAGAAAATAACCCTTGTCAAACCAGCCCCAGCGCTACACTTAAGGTATCCTCTCATGGAATTTTAAGTCAGTGTACACTGAAGTAAAGTAAGTAAAGAAACAACAAATCTGGGATCCCTGGGTGGCGCAGCGGTTTAGCGTCTGCCTTTGGCCCAGGGCACGATCCTGGAGACCGGTGATAGAATCCCACGTCGGGCTCCCGGTGCATGGAGCCTGCTTCTCCTTCTGCCTGTGTCTCTGCCTCTCTCTCTCTCTCTCTTTGTGTGACTATCATAAACAAATAAAAATTTAAAAAAAAGAAACAACAAATCTCACCTCAAGCACAACTCCTAACTCGATTAACCTGAACTCCAAAAAGAAAGGCCAAGCAGAAAGGTGTACTGATTTCCAAACACACACACAAAAAAATAAGTCTGACTTTAAACAACAACAAAAATGAGGCATATAAAAACCAAAACAAAAAACAAAAATTTCCAAAAGACAAAGCAATCACCTGAACCAAACTCTTTTGACACAAGTGTTGAAAGTATTCGACAGAGAATTTTAAAAACAATGATATCTTTAAAAGATTTTATTTTATTTATTTGAGAGAGAGAGAAGCAGACTCCCCACTGAACAGGGAGCCCAACATCTGGCTCCATTCCAGGACCCCAGGATCATGACCTGAGCTGAAGGAAGAGGCTTAACTGAGGCATCCCCTAAGGTGCCCCTAAAAACAGTGATTAATATGTTAAAAGCCCCAACAGAAAAGGTGGGTAATATGCAAGATCAGATGGGTAAACTCAGCAGAGAGACAGAAATTATGATATAAAATCAAAGAGAAATGCTAAATATGAAAAAACAGGCTTTTGACAGGTTCAGCAGTAACTAGTAACAGCTGAGGAGAGAGTAAAAAAACTTGGAGATCAATGCAAAAAAGCCAACTAAAACAAAGAGTTTTATTTTTTAAGTGAAAAAAAAGGACACAGCATCCACGAGCTGTAGGACAATAGGAATAGGCCCAAAATACACATACTTGGAATCTCAGAAGGAAAACAGAAATAACAAAGCAGATGAAATAGTAGAAAAATGATAGCTAACAATTTTTCACAGGTAATGAAAAACCACCACAGATCCAAGAAGCTAACAGAACCACCAGGATATTTTAAAAATGAAAAACAACCTAAAAATATCTTATCCAAATGATGAGAACTAAAGAAAATGAGAAAATCTTTAAGTTAGAGAAAAAAAAGACACATTACATGAGAACAAAGATTAAAAATTACATCTGACAACTCATTAGAAAACAAGCCAGGTGAAACTATAATCACACCTGAGAAGTATGCTTAAAACAAAACTCATTGACAAAAATTCTATACCCAGTGTAAGTATCTGTCAGAAATGGAAAATAAAGGCTTTTGCAGACAAAATCTGAGATTTCCTTCTCAGCAAACTTACATTACAAGATACGTTAAAGGGAATTGCTCATTCTAAAGAAATATAGACAGAAACCTGAATCTATACAAAGAAATAATGAGCACTGGAAAGGGGGTTAACGGGGTAATAATACTTGCTTTTACCTTTAATTTCTTTAAAAATAACTGACAGCATAAGTGAAAAAGCTTAATGATGTACTGTGTGTTTCCAACTTATGTAAAACTTATGCCAACAATACCCAAAAATGGTAAAAGGGAATAAGAAATATACTGTCATAAAATACATATATTACACATGAAGTGATGTATTATTTGAAGGTAGATTCTGGTTGAAAGATGTATACTGTAAACCCTAGGAGAATCTCTAAAATATTTTATTTTATTTTCTAAAATATTTTAAAGATATGTAAAGAATAAGCTGAGACCGAGCATAAAATAAAATCATTTAAAATAATTAACATGAGAGCAAGCAGAAAAATAAAAACAGAGAAAACAGCAAGATGTAGATTTTAATCAAACCATACTAATATAAGTGGCTTTCAATATAAATGGCTTAAACACATAAGCTAAAAGATATTATCAGGTTAACACACAAGACCCCCCCACAAAAAAATGGGATGCCTGAGTGGTTCTGTCAGTTAAGTGTCCTACTCTTGCTTTTGGCTCAGGTCATGACTCAGCATTGTGAGATTAAGTCCTATGTCAGGCTCTGTGCTCTACTTGCTCTCCCTATGCTCCTCCCACCCCACCGCCAATAAATAAATAAATCTTAAAAACACATACACACAAACACACACACACACACACACACACACACACACACACAGGAGGGGGGCGGAAGAGGGTAGTAGGTAGTGTGGCAGAGGGAGAAGGAGAGGCAGAATTTTAAGCAGGCTCCACCTCAGCACAGAGTCCCACCCAGGGCTCAATCTCACCACCCTGAGCCAAGTCAAGAGTCAGACGATTACCTGACTGAGCCATTTAGGCACCCCTAGACTCTGTATTTTAATGTATTGTTTAGGATTTTGCACCCATGCCACTGAGAGACACCCATGCTACTGAGCAAAAGTGCACTACAATTTGTTTTCCATGCTGTACTTCTCTGGGGTTGATATCAAGGTTACACTAGTTTCTTAAAATTAGTTTACAAGTATTCCCTTTTTCTTTGCTTTCTGGAGAATTCCTCTTCCTTGAATGCTTGCTAGAACTTACTTATAAAACCATCTAGGTCTGCTTTTTTTTTTTAAGGTCTTATTTATTTATTCATGAGAGACACACAGAGAGAGGCAGACACAGGCAGAAGGAGAAGCAGGCTCCCTGCAGGAAGCCGGATGTGGGACTCCAGGGTCACGCCCTGAGCCAAAAGGCAGATGCTTAAGCACTGAGCCACCCAGGCATCCCTAGTTTCTAACAATGGTTTGTAACTACCGATTCCATTACTATAGTGATTACAGAACTACTCACAATGACATTCTTCTTGAATTATTTTTGAAAATCTAAATTTAGGGGCACCTGGGTGGCTCAGTGGTTGAGCGTCTGCCTATGGCTCAGGTCATGATCCTGGGGTTCTGGGATGGAGTCCCACATGGGGTTCCCACAGGAGCCTGCTTCTCCCTCTGCCTATGTCTCTGCCTTTCTCTCTTTCATGAATAAATAAAATCTTTTTAAAAAGGAAAAAAATCTAAATTTGCAAGGAATTTAGAAATTGGGAATAAGCTAGTGATTTCCAGGGATTAGGAACAGGGAGGGCAAAGGAGTAGGTGTGACTATCAAGTGCTAACAAGAAGGAACCTTTCGGTGATGGAAAAGGTGTGGTGATAGATCCGCAATTCTAAACAAATGATAAAATGTGCAGACAGAATTACACACATACAGCCAGCCGCCACACAAATGAGTGCATTTAAAACATGAAATCTGAATAAACTCCATATGTTTTTTAAATAAATTTACAAGGATTTTGAGTTTTCCAACTTTTCAAATATTCATTAATTAATAAATTAACAAATCTTCATTAACAAATTAATTAAGAGATTACATCTTGGAGGCATCTGTAATTATTATATTCTTTCATTAGTTAATACTGTTTATTCCCTGTCTCCTTTTTTGATCGTAGACACATAACTTTAATTTTTTTTTTTTTTAATTTATGACAGTCACAGAGAGAGAGAGAGAGAGAGAGAGAGAGAGAGAGGCAGAGACACAGGCAGAGGGAGAAGCACGCTCCATCCACCGGGAGCCCGACATGGGATTCGATCCCGGGTCTCCAGGATCGCGCCCTGGGCCAAAGACCGGCGCCAAACCACTGCGCCACCCAGGGATCCCCCGTAGACACATAACTTTAGATAAAACTTCTACCAATCTCAATTGTATTTGATAGATAATATTGCCACACACTACACTACCCAATCACCATTTAAGATTTTGCTCTTTAAATTTGTTTATTTGCTACTTATCTTCTACCAGAACAAAAAGAATACATCAAAAAATTTAGAGGGATAGTTTAAGTTCATTTGCCTTAGAACAAACTATAAAGCATTCCAGATCAAAAGATTAAAAAATAAAAAAAAAACAAAGTAAAAAGGTAATATGAAATGAGCAAAAATATTTACAAACTATATGTCAGATAAGAGGTTAAAATCTAAAATACATATAGAACCTCATTAACTCAATAGCAAATAATAATAATAATAATAACAACTCAATTTTAAAATGGGCAAAGGACATTTCTCCAAAGGTATATCAAAAGATACTCAGCCTCACTAATCATCAGGGAAATGCAAAGCAGAATCACAGTAAGATGTTACCTTATACCTATGGCCATTATCAGAAAATTAACAAAATAAAATAATATGTTGGCAAGCATATGAAGAAATTAGAACTCTTATGTACTATTAGAAATGCAAAATGGTGTAGCCACTATGCAAAGCAGTCTGGAAGTTTTTAAAAAATAATTAAAAAGAGAATACCATATGATATAGCAATCCCACTTCTGTGTATTTTTCCAAAAGAATTAAAAACAGAATTTCAAAGAGGTATATCCACTCTTATGTTTATTATGGTATTATTAGCCAAGATGTGTGTGTGAATAAGGAAAATGCAGTATATAAATAAAATGGCATATTATTCAGTCTTAAAAAAAGGAAATACTGCCATATAGATTAACCTAAGGGACATTATGCTAAAATGAAATAAGCTAGCCATAGAAGAATAAATACTGCATGATACCACTTATATGGGGTTTATAAAACAGTCAAACACACAAAGGCAGAAAATAGAATGGTAAGTTGCCAGGCGCAAGAGGAGGGAGAAATGGGGAATTGCTATTTAACAAATATAAAGTTTCAGTTATGTAAGTTCTAGAGAAGTTCTAGAGAGCTGCTAGACAACATTATAATGAACACTACCTTTGTACACTTAAAATTTTGTTAAGAGAGATCTCATGTAAGGTGTTCTTACCACAGCAATAATAATAGTAACATATTACTTTGGAGCAAAATTATATTACAATCCTACTATATACAGAGAATGAAGAATTTTTTAATGGAAAATACACATATTAGTAATTACTTTAAAGACAAAGACCCGGGATCCCTGGGTGGCGCAGCGGTTTGGCCCAGGGCCCGATCTTGGAGACCCGGGATCGAATCCCACATCGGGCTTCCGGTGCATGGAGCCTGCTTCTCCCTCTGCCTGTGTCTCTGTCTCTCTCTCTCTCTCTGTGACTATCATAAATAAATAAAAAATTAAAAAAAAAATAAAGACAAAGACCCTTTAAACATATTTCTTCCCTGCTTTCCAAACAATGATTCAATTTAGTGGATTAAAATTTGTTTCTAAATCTATATGCACTCTGATATGAAAAGATCTCTACAAAGTAGGAGCAAAAAAAAGCAAGATGAAGAATACCATAAAGCATCCTGCCACTTGTGTGTGTATATACAAAGACACACAAATCTATTCACACACATGTAGAATATCCCTGAAAACCTAAGTGACTGAAGACAAGAACAAAAAAAGGGCAATTTTCACAGTATAACCTATTATATATTTTGAATTTTCATTATATGCAAGGGAGACCTTTTGAAATACACTTAAAATATATTTTAAATGTCTTTACTACTTAAGCAAAACTTTTTTATCAGCTTTATTGAAATATAATCACATAACATTCCATTTAAAGCTGATAATCCAATAGCTTTTCAGTATATTCACAGAGTTGTGTATCCATTAATATAAATCAAAGTTAGAATATTTTTGTCACTCCCAAAAAGAAATCCTGCTCCTCTTAGCTATCACTCTTCAATCCACACTTCCACCCCGGCCTTAAGCAACCACTGATCTACTTCCTGTCTCTACAGGTTTCTCTATTCAAGACATTTTATAGCAATATGATCATTCTATTCGTTTTTTTGTGACTAGCTTCTTCCACTTAGCATCATATTTTCAAGGTTCATCAATGTTGTACTATGTATCACTATTTCATTCCTTTCATTTCCAAATAATATTCCATTCCATTGGGTGGACACATTTTGTTTATCCACTCAGTAGTTCTTGAATATTTCATTTATTCCCAATTTGGGAATATTATTACCTTTTCATGTATTTATTGGAATTTATATATCTTCTCTGGAGAACTCTGTTCAAATCCTTTGTCCATTTTTGTAATCAGGTTATTTGTTCAAAAGACCTATGATCTTAATTTGAAATTTCAAAGTATAAAATTTTCACTTACATAAACAGAAAACAGGAGACAAACTGGACTATCTATATACTTAGCACTCAATAACTCCTTCTGAAAATTAACAGAATAATAATATTTTATCTATCTATAACCATCTGCTACCCATATTATCCAAATAAAGTTAGATAAACTCATTTGGGAAAACTCACATCTGCACATCATACTGCAGTCTAAAGCACTTTCACATGCACCATCTCGCCCAAGCAATTAAGCCTCAGAGCAACCTTGTAAGGAAGATATTACTGTTTTATTTTACAGTTAGGAAATAAGCTCAAAGGCTATTTTTAAGAATCTGTAAAATAAAATAAAGATAAATAAAGCATTCGCACAAGCATTTAAATCCATTTTTTCTAGGCCATTTCTAACATGTGTATTAAATTATTTAAAATTGAAACAGAGGGATGCCTGAGTGACTCAGCGTTTGAGGATCTGCCTTTGGCTCAGGGCGTGATCCCAGGGTCCTGGGATCGAGTCCCACATCGGGCTCCCTGCGTGGAGCCTGCTTCTCCCTCTGCCTATGTCTCTGCCTCTCTCTCCATGTCTCTCATGAATAAACAAAACCTTTAAAAAAATAAATAAAATAAATAAAATAAGATAAAATAAAATAAAATAAAATAAAATAAAATAAAATAAAATAAAATAAAATAGAAACAGATGGTGAATTCTAATCTTAAAGTTAGTGTATTAGTACGTCTTTATCAGAAGCCACAGCAAGTGAAACCTCTCCATTTACTTTTATCTAAAATCTCATTAATGGGATGCCTGAGTGGTTCAGTGGCTGAGCGTCTGCCTTTGGCTCAGGTCATGATCCCAGGGTCCTGGGATTGAGTCCCACATTGGGCTCCCTACAGGGAGCTTGCTTCTCCCTCTGCCTGTGTCTCTGCCTCCCTTTCTATGTCTCTCATTAGTAAATAAACTCTTTAAAAATAAATAAATAAATCTCATTAATGAATTTATTAAGTATACCGCTTGCTCTTTTAAAAATTGGGTGGCTCAGTCAGTTAAGCGTCTGACTCTTAAGTTTGGCTCAGGTCATGCAGAGTCTGCTTGAGATTCTCTCTCCCTCTCTCTCTACCTCTCCTGCTCATTCTCTCTCTGTCTGAAATAAACAAATAAATCTTCAGAACAAAAATAAAAAAACTGGGTAATTTTATCGCCTCAGAAACTAAAGGATGGTATTATTGTCTATAAACAGGTGATGCAGGTAAATTACCCACTAAATCCTGTTACTTCCCTTTAACCTTGACCTTCCAAAAAAAACAAAAAAACACATACACACTCTACTACTTATATCAAGAATCTTAGTGAAAGAGTAGAAGAGATTGTAAAATATGATGCAATGAGAACTATGGCACAAAACACTTGATTCTTTCTCCTATAAGATGTTGGGGCCAGGCGGGAAGAGAAACTCCTCAAGATGGCGGATACCCCAAATGGCTGAGGTTCCTGTCACCACCTCCACCTGGGACGCCAATGGACCAATGACCTGCTGACAGCTTGACGCAGACCCTTAGACCTCTCCTTTGGACTTACCCAACCGGACCCAATGCCCTTCAAACCCCAGAGGAGGAAGTCACCTTTGACTGACCGAATTGCAATCCTTCCTTTGCATAGTGAGGGTCACTCTGACTGGTTGGATTGCAATCCTTCCTTTGCATATGAGCCAACCAATAGGAAACCATTCTGCCTTACAACGTTATGTAAACCCCCTGCCACCTTGTCTTGGCGCGACTTCCCCGACTCACTCTTCCCCTCCGTGAGTCGTGGAACCTCGCCCGAGGGTGCCTGCAATAAAATCTGTTCTTGGACCCTCGCTTGCCTTGGCGGTCTCATTTCCATTTAGTTACCAAAAAACCTAACATAAGATAAGTATTATATGATCCAAATATTGCAGTCTACATAATCATACAGTTTTGTTTGGTAAATTTTCATCCTATGATATTTTAAGTTTCATAAGCACATACTCTATCACTCAAAAGGAGATGTACTGTATCATTTGATTTCAATGCCATCACATTGCCTCAGTCCATTTGACTGAAAAAGCTCCTATGGACTACCGAACAAATAACTTAGCCTCAGCACAACTGACACTTTGGACTGGATAATTCTTTGTTATACAGGCTTGTCCTGAGCATTACATAGTTTTAAAAGCATTGCTGACCTCTGCCCACTAGGTGCCAGAAACACCTCCCTCAGTTTTAACAATTAAAAATGCTTCCAGACATTGTCAAACGACCAAGGTTTACCCACAGAGTGAAAAATAGCAATTTTGCCTCAGTTGAGAACCACTGATTTAACAAGATGTCCAAAGACTTACTTTTCAGGTTGTTTTTTTTTTTAACTATATCCCTGAATAACCAGAAAAGGGAATATGTGTATTCCCTTTAAGAGGAGATGATGAGAATTCAATATGAGATGATGGTATAATGGCTATATTTTTTTAAAGATCTTATTTTTTATATTATCTGTCAACTGAAGTATGTGTACAGACAGAACACTATCATGGCTGGTTGGATCTGCATAAAAATAGTGAGAACTGGGGTAGATAAATGGAACATGACTGGCTTTGTGTTAATAAAATGTACACAAAGGTTCATTATACTATTTATCTATATTCAAGAAACTCTGTAACCAAAGTTTTTTAAAAAGCAATTCCTCACAGATTGCAACAGATAAATAAACAATCTGCTGCTGACTGTTGCAAAGAATTACAGTTCAAGAAAACAACAGTTAGCTGAATGCCTGTAAAGAAACACTGGGAGACAGAGTTCTGAATGAGTCAAAGCACTGAAAGCACTCACATTACACAGGGAATAAAAAAAAAGCCTGAAGCATGCCCAGGACAGAATAAATGCTAAGAAAACCCTGAGAAGACACTAAACTTTCACCTACAACTGATTTTCAGGCTCAGCACAAATAGGAAGTGAAAGCAAAGGCAGAGTTGTCATTAGCCTGGCCAAGCTTTGAAGGAATGCCTAAACAAAGAGTCAATCTGCAAAGACTAAGGGAGGGCTTTTATTCCTCTTTTTTCCTTTGGCTCCTTGTGCTCAAGGAAATCTCTGTCAACACGTTCCCTGGCCACTAAAACACAGGCTTCACAGATAATGCACAAAACAGAATAGTCTCTACAAAAATGGTCTAGAAAACTCACTGAGCAAACAAACAACTAGAACCCAGAGCAAGCAACAAAACAAACCAAAAAAAAAAAAAAAAAAGGGAAGAATCTGTTTTTCAGAGTTAGCACATCATAATATTCAAAATGTGCAGTTTGCAATAAAACATTCCAAAGCATATGAAGAACCAAGAGAAGCATGGCCCATTCATAGGAGAAATTAATGAAAACTGTCCGTGAAGAAACACAAACATCCCACTTACTAGAAATATACTAAGTAACTGTCTTAAACATTCTTAAAGACCAGAAGGAAACCAGGAAAAATGCGTCAACAAATACAGAATATCAATTATGAGATATAAATAATAAAAAGAAACCAGAAACAAGTTCTAGAACTAAGAAGTATACTAACTGAAATGAAAAGTTCAGCAGAGGGTTGCAACAGCAGATTGAGCAGGCTTTGAGAAGAAACAGTAAACTTGAAGATATGTCAATCATTCAGTCTGAGGAGCAGGAAAAGAAAAAGTGTGAAGAGCACATACCCTTATGGACCTGTGCGACAGTATCAAGAATACCAATATACATTTAATGGAAGTCCCAGAAGGAAAGGGGGAGAGAGGGGCAGAAAGAATACATAAGGAAATAATGGTTAAAAACTTCCCAAACTAGATAAAACATGAATTTATACATCCAACTAGCTCAATACACTCAAGCAGAATAAATTCAAAGAGATCCATACCAACACACATTATAATCAAACCGCTGAAAGACCAGAGATTTGAGAATTTTGAAGGAAGCAAGAGAAGATATTCATCACATACAAGGGATCCTCAGTAAGATTAACAGCCAGCTTCTCAGCAGAAACCAAGAGGCAATGGGACAGCATACAACACTAAAAGGAAAAACAATGTCAACCAAGAATTCCGTATCTGGCAAAACTATTCTTCAAAACTGAAGGTAATATTAAGACATTTCCAGATGAAGCAAAGCTGAAGGAGTTCATCACTAGTAGATCCGCACTACAAGAAATGCTAAAGGAAGTCCTTTAAGCAGAAATGAAGGGACAACTAGGTAGATTCACATCAAAGAAATACAGAACCACATAAAGGTTATTACATAGGCAAATACAAAAAAAGTCTGTATTACTCAACTTTTTGGATTCTAGCACCTTTTTTTTCCTATACAACTTAAAAGACAAATGTACAGAACAATAATCATAAATCTATATTAATGAATGCAACAATGCATAAAGTTGCAATTTGTGACACCACCACAAAGGAGATGGAATGAAGTTTTGTATGAGCAAAGTTTTTGAATACTGTGGAACCAAAGGTGGTATTTGTTCAAAATGAAGTCAATCCTCATTATTTGCTGATTCCATATCTGTAAAATAATCCTACTGCTAAAATTTATCTGTAATCCCAAAATCAATACTTAGCATTACTATCTGTCATTCACATTCAGAGCAGCAAAAAAATTTGAGTCGTCCAATACACACATTCCCAAATGAAGTCAAACAAGACAATGTTCTCTTTGCCTTCTTGTTTAAGCTCTCATACTGAAAATAAGTATTCTTTCAGTAGTCAATTTAATGTCCCGTTTTTTGCATTTTGTGCTTTTTTTGTTAGTGATATTGCTATTTAAAATAGTTCCCAAGCACTGGGCTAAAAGTGCTGTGTAGTGCTCTTAAGCACAAGAAGACTGATGTGCCTTGCAGGGAAAATATGTGTGTCAGATAAGCTTCATTCCAGCATGAATTATAATGCTGTTCCATAAGTTCAATGTTAATGAATCAACAGTATATATAAATTAAGGCACCTTTACACAGGAACACACATAAAAACAAACTTATGTACTAATCAGATGGCAAATACCTTGTAACAAGAGGATTGCAAGGACCTAATCCTTTATTTCCTCCTAAAAGCCACAGTTTAGTATTTGCTAATGCAGCCCTCATGCAACTTCACAGAACTTAATTACCACAAATTAGGAAAATTAAATGTAGGGATGCCTGGGTGGCTCAGTGGTTGAGTGTCTGCCTTTGGCTCAGGGTGTGATCCCAGAGTCCCAGGATCGAGTCCCACATCAGGCTTCCTACGTGGAGCCTGCTTCTCCCTCTGCCTATGTCTCTGTCTCTGTCTCTCTCTGTGTCTCTCATGAATAAATAAATAAATAAATTTTTTTAAAAAAAAAAAGAAAATTAAATATAGGATGTTGTAAATTTAAGAGGTTAATTTTAATCCTCAGAGGAATAACCACTGAGAAAATAACAAAAGATGTACAGAAAGGGAAACAATAACGGAGTCAAATTGTACACAACAAAAAAACAAACACAAAAGAAGGCAGTAATAAAGTGTGCAACATAAAAGATGTAAAGCTTATAGAAACAAAGAACAAAATGTGAAGGGATTAAATTATCTAAATTAAAAGCCAGATTGGCAGAATGGATTTTTTTAAAAATCCAACAATATGCTGCCTACAAGAGATTCACTTTAGATCCAAAGACACAAAAAGAAGAAAGGAAGAAAAATGACATTTAATACAAATAGTAACCAATAGAGAGCTGAGGTAGCTTACTAATATGTAACACAAAATAGACTTTAAGTGAAAAACCGTTAGAAAAGACAAAAACAATATATATTTATAAACAGGTCAATCCATCAAGATGTTAACAATTATAAGCATATACACACTTAGTAACAGTGCCAAAATATATGAAGCATAAAGCTATAAGCTAAGGAGAAAAATATAGTCCTACATTAATAATTATAAAATTCAAAAACCACCTTTTAAATAACAGAACAATTAGGTAGAAGAACAATAAAGAAATAATGCATTTGAACAATATGGTAAACCAATAATACCTATTACATATACAAAACAATACACCCCAAAAACATCAATATACACATTTTTTCCAAGTGTGTATAGAACATTTTCTAGGATGTACCCTATGTTAGGCCAGAAAACAAGTGTCAATAAATTTTAAAAGATTTAAATTACACAAAATATTTTCTTCAACCACAACGGAATAAAAGCAGAAATGAAGAACAGAAAGAAAACTGAAAAACTAACCAATATGTGGAAAATAAACAACACTTTTAAACAAGCAGTAGTAGATCAAAGAAGAAAATACAGAGAAACTACAAAATATTTAGAGATGAATGGAATGTAGCTAAAACAGTGCTCAGGAAGAAATTTATAGCTGTAAACACATTTTTAAAAAAATCAATAACCTAAAAAATATAAAAATAAAAAATAAAAAATAAAAAAATCAATAACCTAACTATACACCATAAAATAGAAGAAAAAGAGAAGCAAACTATGCTTAAGGCAACAAAAAAGACATAATCAGATCAGAATAGAAAGAACTGAAACTTGAGAATAGAAAAACATTAGAGAAAAATCAATGAACCCAAAAGTTGGTTCTTGCAAAAATCAACAACACTGACAAACCTTTATGTAGATTAAGAAAAAAAAAAGAAAACTCAAATTAATAAACTCAGAAATGAAACATAATACATTACTACCAATCTTACAGAAATAAAGGATTACGAAAATACTATCAACTGTATGCTAAGAAATTAGATAAACTAGATGAAATGAACAAATTCCTAGAAACATACAAATTCCCAAAACTGACTCAAGTAGAAATGGAAAGTCTTAACTAACTTATAAGTAATTGAATCCGTAATCAAAAACCTTGCTACAAAGAAAAGCCCAAAAACAGGTTTCCCTGGTGAATTCCTCTAATCATTTAAAGAATCAACACCAATTCTTCCCACACTTTTCCAAAACATTAAAAAAGAGAACACTTCCTAATTAATTCTATGAGATTAGCATTATCCTGATGCCAAAGCCAGATAGTCCATCCTAAGATAAATTTAATTCTAACAAAGGCATCAGTTTGCAACTCTACAGTCCTTTCCAAATACATATAATTAGGGTTGAAGTTACTATGTTGTAGATGATGAGGGCCAGGCTGGGCTTCTTCCTGTACAAGAAAAAGGTTATAAATAAGCACAAAAGGAATACTAGAATGAATTTTATGATGCTGACAGTAATTGAAAATATCAGTAAAAACTCATGGTTTTGTATTTTAATATACAGACAGATATGCATGTATTTTCTACTTCTATCTGCTGAGAGGGCCCGGAAGCACTAACACCCCAGTAGAAACGAGCATTTCAAACATCCAAATTTTGGAACCTAAATATCATTCTTCAATAAGAACAAAAGTTCCTTAGAAAGTGGTTGACTCCAAAGCTAGGCAGAGAAAACACAGATGAACCAGAACCTCTTCTGGAGTCAGATAATTCACAAGTGTTTCAAATGAAAGAAAAGACACAGAAGCCAACCCAACAGAGCTCCAAATGGCCAAAGCTAGAAAAATATGAGCAATAAAGTAAATAATAATTGTATTGGATTAGAACCAAAGGAATAAATATTCTTTTTTTAAGATTTTATTTATTTATTCATGAGAATACACAGAGAGGAGAGAGGGGCAGAGACACAGGCAGAGGGAGAAGCAGGCTCCATGCAGGAAGCCTGATGTGGGACTCAATCCTGGGTCTCCAGGATCACACCCTGGGCTGCAGGCGGCGCTAAACCGCTGAGCCACGGGGCTGCCCAGGAATAAATATTCTTGAGCCCAAATCAATATAATAATAAATTTAAAATGAAGACAAATTATTTTTCCTTACAAAAGAATTCCAATTATTAACTGTAAAAAAAAAATCAGTGGAACAACAAAGTAGTAATTTGATGCAGGCAAAATTCACCAATGAATGAAAAATTTAGTGGGCAAATGCTTAAAGAGAAACAGCATATTTGCATAGACTGGAAGAATCTTCCCAAAATACTGATTAATTACAAAGGGAAAAAAATGTTAAGGTGTAACTTTACACTTGAAAGCCTGGCAGACATTACCTTAATCAAACGGTAAGACAGCAATTGCACTGTTGGGGATTTACCCCAAAGATTCAGAAGCAATGAAACGCCGGGACACCTGCACCCCGATGTTTCTAGCAGCAATGTCCACAATAGCCAAACTGTGGAAGGAGCCTCAGTGTCCATCAAAAGATGAATGGATAAAGAAGATGTGGTTTATGTATACAATGGAATATTACTCAGCCATTAGAAACGACAAATACCCAACATTTGCTTCAACGTGGATGGAACTGGAGGGTATTATGCTGGGTGAAGTAAGTCAGTTGGAGAAGGACAAACAGTGTATGTTCTCATTCATTTGAGGAATATAAATAATAGTGAAAGGGAATATAAGGGAAGGGAGAAGAAATGTGTGGGAAATATAAGAAAGGGAGACAGAATATAAAGTCTCCTAACTCTGGGAAACGAACTAGGGGTGGTGGAAGGGGAGGAGGGCGGGGGGTGGGGGTGAATGGGTGACAGACACTGAGGGGGGCACTTGACAGGATGAGCACTGGGTGTTATTCTGTATGTTGGTAAATTGTACACCAATAAAAAATAAATTTATTTTAAAAAAGGAAATTAAAATTGATTCCTTTATTTGCATACAAAAAAAAATCAAACAGTAAGATTAACACCACCAGCAACTGGATATACTGATGTCATGTATCGCTTAATAGGACCTGCTGGGAAGGTCACCTCACTTCTATGGTAGTCTTCCCAAAATCCGTAACTTTACTCTAACCATGAGAAAGCATTAGACAAAATATTTGATGAGTACTCTTCAAAGATGTCAAGGTCATGAAAAATAAGGACTGAAGAACTATGGCAGACTAGAGAAAACTAAAGAGATGTAACAACTAAATGGGATATGGGAGCCATAACTGCATCCTGAAAGAAAAAGGATATTAGTGGGAAAACTGATGAAACTCAAATAGTTTCCAGTTTAATTAACAGCACTGCATCAATGTTAATTTCTTTTCAATAATTTCTGATAATTGTGTTAATAATTGTTCTTAATAATAAAGTCTTACTTAACATTAGGGAAAGGGATGGGGATCCCTGGGTGGCTCAGCGGTTCAGCACCTGCCTTTGGCCCAGGGTGTGATCCTGGAGTCCCGGGATCAAGTTCCGTGTCAGGTTCCCGGCATGGAGCCTGCTTCTCCCTCTGCCTGTGTCTCTGCGCCTCTCTCTCTCTCTTTCCCCCTGTCTATCATGAATAAGTAAATAAAATCTTTAAAAAAAAAAAAAACAAACATTAGGGAAAGGGACACCTGGGTGGCTCTGTGGTTGAGCGTCTGTCTGCCTTTGGCTCAGGGCGTGATCCCTGTATGGGGATCGAGTCTGCATCGGGCTCCCTGTGGGAAGCCTACTTCTCCCTCTGCCTGTGTCTCTGCCTCTCTCTCTCTCTCTCTCTCTCTCTCTCTCTCTCGATCTGTGACTCTAATAAGTAAGTAAAATCTTCAAAAAAAATATATTAGGGAAAGTTAGGTGAAAAGTATACAGAAACTCTATCATCTTTATAACTCTTTTATATATCCAGAATTATTTCAAAACAAAAATTTTATGCTTATAAGGTTTTAATGATAGAGCAAGATAAAAAAACAGAAAGTAGAGAGTGATTTCAACCATGTTTTTGAAAAAAAAAACTAAGAAGACTAAGGGAAAAAAAAGAAAAGAAAGCATATACCCCAAAGCATTAACAATGCTTTGCCTAGATTCTGGAATTACAGATAGTTGTTTCTCTTTATACGTTTTGATGTTTCTGTTTCTATAACAAGCATGAATTACTTTTATGATCAATGATATAAAACCATTAAAAAAAGAATTCTAGCTCTTGTACCAATATGATGGATAAATTAAGATATAGCATTAAGATATGGCAAGTATTGTCAATCGGAGAAGGACAGTGTATGTTCTCACTCATTTGGGGAATATGAATAATAGTGAAGGGGAATATAAGGGAAGGGAGAAGAAATGTGTGGGAGATATCAGAAAGGGAGACAGAACATAAAGACTTCTAACTCTGGGAAATGAACTAGGGGTGGTGGAAGGGGAGGAGGGCGGGGGGTGGGGGTGAATGGGTGACGGGCATGGAGGGGGACACTTGATGGGATGAGCACTGGGTGTTATTCTGTATGTTGGTAAATTGAACACCAATAAAAATTAATTTATTAAAAAAAAAAGATATGGCAAGTATTAAATCATTTTGGTTGCTGAAGGGTGAAATACTGAGAATCTAAAATGGAATTAGGCATACAAATCGATACAGTGAGTTAGATAAAGAAGAGCTTTTCAGTCTGAGTCACTGGATTGCTAAAAGTGCCATTACCAAATTAGGAAAAAATGGTTCACAGAGAGCATAGTAAATCCCACTGTGGAAAACTGGGCTTAAAGTACCTGTGGATCATCTGAGGGAATATATCCAACAGGCAATTGCAAACAGAGGATAAAAACTCAGAAGGGACACTAGGGCCAGAGATATGAGAATATGAAGGTGTTTGAGGCACCTGGGCAGCTCAGTCGGTTAACCATCCAACTCTTGATTTTGGCTCAAGTCAAGATCTCAGGGTTGTGAGACCAAGCTTTGCATCCAGTCTGCACTAAGTATGGAGCCTGCTTAAGATTCTCTCTCTCCCTCTCCCTCTGCCCCTCCCCGACACCCCATACCTGCTCCCCAACTAATGAGTTCTCTCTCTGAAAAAAACAAAACAAAGAATATAAAGGTGTCAAACTACAGATATTTAATGAAGTCCCAAAGATGCTTTACTTCTCCTGCCATTATAACATAGAGCAATAAAAGAAAACAAAAGACAAAATCAGAGAGAATTCATCAGGCAAAGAATGAGCCAAAGAGCTAAAGGGGAAGTTAAAAAGTAACTGTCGGGATCCCTGGGTGGCGCAGCGGTTTGGCGCCTGCCTTTGGCCCAGGGCGCGATCCTGGAGACCCTGGATCGAATCCCACGTCGGGCTCCCGGTGCATGGAGCCTGCTTCTCCCTCTGCCTGTGTCTCTTTCTCTGTGACTATCATAAATAAATAAAATTAAAAAAAAAAAGTAACTGTCAAAGGACTCAAAGAAAACACTAGAAGACTGGTAGGTCTTATAAGGAGTTAATACTCAAAATATATAAAGACCTCATAACTCAACACTAGAAAGCAAATAATCTGATTTAAAATGGGCAAAGGACTTGAATAGACATTTTTCAAAAGAAGACATAAAGACGACCAATAGACACATGAAAAGAAGTTCAAAACCACCAATCATCAAGGAAATGCAAATGAAAACCACAATGAGATATCACCTAATACCTGTCAGATTAGTTAAAACTAAAGACAAGAAATAACAAGTGTGGTCAAGGATATGGAGAAAAAGAACCACTTGTGCACAGTTAATGGGCATATAAATTGGTACAGCCACTGTGGAAAACAGTACGGAGACTACTCAAAAAATTATAAATAGAATTACCATATGATCCAATAATTCCACTACTGGGTATTTACCCAAAGAAAACAAAAAAATATATGTACCCTTGTTTATTGCAGCATTATTTACAATAACCATGATATGGAAGCATCCCAAGTGTCCACTAATAGGTGAATGGATCAAGAAGATGAGGTACATAAGGACAATGGAATATTACTCAGCCATAAAAGAATGAGACATTGCCATACACAACAACTCAGATGAACCTGGAAGGTGTTATGCTACATGAAATAAGGCAAAGACAGACAAATACATGTGATTTCACTTATATTTGTAATCTAAAAACAAATGAATAAACAAAGAAACAAACAAAAAGAATCAGCACTATAAATACAGAGAATTGATGGTTACCAGAAGGGGAGAGGGATGGGAATGGGCAATATGAGTGAAGGGGAGTGAGAGACCCTGGCTTCCATTTACAGAAAGAATAAGTCATCACAAGAATAAAAGGTTCATAATAGGGAATACAGTAAGTGTATTATAGTAGCATTGTATGGTAATAGATGAAAGCTACACTTGTAGTGAGCACAGCATAAGGAATAAATTTGTTGAATCACTATGTTGCACAGCTGAAACTACCATGTATGTCAACTATATTCAAACAAAAAAAATAATTTTAAAAAAATTAACTAATCAAAATCTATGGAATGTAGCTAAAGAATTACTCAGATGAAAATTTCTGATTAAAGACTTACAGAAGACCAAATAGTAAAGAGTTAACAGTCTAATTTAAGTTGAAGAAAAACAGAGGGAAAAAAATAGTAGTAGATTATTGAACAAAGAAGCAAAGATATAATGCAGAGGATTCATGAAACTAAAATCTATGTCTTCAAAAATCTATGTCAAAAGACAAAAAATTGGCAAACCCCTGATAAAATCAGTGGAGTAAATACAACCAAATACATAAATATATTAGGAATGAAAGGGGGAATTAATTACAGAAATAGCAGAGCTTTAGATAAATTTGAGTGCAAGGCTGAACAGAAATTGATTATAATAGATGGTTACATATTTGGTTACCACAGCCATTCATTTTTACTTACCGCCAACAGAAGACACATTTATTTGCACAAGCCAAGCTTGGGGTAGTTTCCATGCAACGATGGCTTTCGATGCCATAGAACGTATGTTTATAACAACCTCCTCTCCCTCGGAGCATTGACTGTGAAAGTAAAAAAACAAATAATAATCTGAATAAAATCCTCAAGGCAAGAAAACAAAACACCAAGGCATCATTTTTAAGAAAAAATATCTTCATTTCATAATCATAAATACCCCTACTGATATCTCCATGATACAGAAAATTAACATTATAGTGTTTTGATACAGCTTTGGGTTTTGATGGTGCTTTAAGTCTTCTAAAATCCAATGAAATAAACCTATGATTCATTAATTCTGAAAGCTCTATAGAGAAGACCACTGATGCTTTTAGTTTCAAATCCATTTAACTGCCTCAAATAATATCAGTACAATAATATATAATACTATTAGATTAGGGTAGGGAATAGGGATAGATAGGGATAGATAAGACAAGCTCCTAGAATAGGGGAGCAGCCCTCAATCGACAGGGTATGTCTGTTTTGAATAAGAAAGGGTGGGTAAGAGAATGCGTTCTGGAACATATTCTATGTCAACTGAATGGCAGAACTTGAACATACTGAGACTTGCTGATGGGACAAGCAGTCTAAGTGTAAGAAACAGATTTTTCCCAAAAAGGACACTATTTAATATGTGAGTGTTTTACCCATGCTGAGTGTAGTAAGAACAAATAATTTGAAGAAATAGTACAGATCAACTTAGGGTTGGGATGATAAAATAGTACCAAGCTTTTCGAGATCTCATCTGAAAGATTCATCTAGAAACTCTGCAAGATAGGCTTGATTTCAGTAAAAGTGAAATCTGGGGGAGGGGAGGGGAGGCAAATAAGGTTATGGTGACTTGGCTCATATTAGTGGAGGAAAGGGGAAGGCCGCTAAGAAGGAGATACATTCAAAGGCATTCCCCACTGGAGGGGCAAAAACAAAGTCATCCAAGATAACTGACATGTTGACTCATCTCAGCTGCAACTGAAATATGAGGGGATTAACAACAGGAACAAACAAGGAGATACAAGGAGCGTGTGTGTGTGTGTGTGTGTGTGTGTGTGTGTAAAATATATTAGTGTGCTAACATTATGCTATCCATAATAAAGGAAAATTACAAAAAATTTACCAGCTTGATTACTATGTTGGTTGATCACAAAGTCTTATTTTTTGTCCTGATAAAAAGGGTTCCCCTGTCCATCTCACTTGATATTTGCATTAAGAAAAATAAGAAGTAAAGAAAAAATATTGTTCAAGGGAACTACAAATTCTCTCCCAAGTTCCCAATAAGATATCCACAAGGCAAATAAAACATTCAAATCCTGCAAACAGCACTAAAAACAAAAAATAAAAGCTCGCTAAATGCCACTAAATATCATGGCAATAGAAAAACAAAGTTGAACCCGAAAATCTCATTGTTTACTGAGAAGGTAATATACCTCAAGCACACCGTGTGCCAAATGTACAATGATGAATAAGACAGAGCCCCCAACCATGATCTAGTATGAGGAAATTGCAAGTAAACAGGCAAAATGTGCAATACTATTATGATAGGGTGTTTGAATCAATTAAGAAAGATTCTTTTGCAAGCAACAGAAACTGACTCTGACTAAACAGAAAAAGGATTTATTGAAAGGACTCCACAGCTCACAGAATCTTTAGAAAGGCAGGAATGAAGGAAGGCTGGCAGCAGGACCACCCCTCAATCTCTCAGAAGCCATCTACTGTAGATGCCACCACTCTGGATACCATCGCCAGCACCACTCCTGGAAAGGAGATGCTGCCACCATGAGCTCAAGAATGAAGTCTCCATGTCCCAGATCCTTTCATCACTCACTCCATACTCAAAAGTCTTGGGCAAAGACAACAACCATCCTAAATGATACTGTTATACCCATGCTGCCAGCACATGGTTCCAAGAAACAGTATCTCTCTTCCTCAGCTTCTGTAGCAAGCAGTGGGCCCTTGTGCTAAAGGAAGCTAATTTAACAGAGAATTCCCCCAAACACAAAAAGGTTCAGATGCTGGGCAAGTAGAGAAAAGACAAATGTCCACCATGGTGTTATGGGAGCCCATGAGATAGGTGACTGACCCAGCCAGCCTTGCAGGACCAGTGAGAACTTCCCAGAGGTGTGCTGGCCAAACTGAACACTGAAGGGCTAAAATGATGAAGGGAGAGGGATGGGAGAAGAGGGATGACATGTTTCTCTTTTAAAAACTTTTTTCCGGGATCCCTGGGTGGCGCAGCGGTTTGGCGCCTGCCTTTGGCCCAGGGCGCGATCCTGCAGACCCGGGATCGAATCCCACATCGGGCTCCCGGTGCATGGAGCCTGCTTCTCCCTCTGCCTGTGTCTCTGCCTCTCTCTCTCTCTCTCTCTCTCTCTCTCTCTCTCTCTCTGTGACTATCATAAAAAAAAAAAAACAACTTTTTTTCCTGAAAGTTTTATAGTTTTACTTTAGTTCATGATCGATTTTCAGTTAATATTTATGTAAGATGTGAAGTTAAAAAAAAAAATCTTTGTGTTTGTATGTGTGAATGTACTTCCAGTGTGTGCAGTCTGGTGGTGGTGGTGGTGATGGTGGTGGTGATGGTAGTGGGTGGTAGCAGTGATATTCTACCGCTGGATGTCTAATTACCCCAGCACCATTTGTTGGCAAGGTTACCCGTCCTCCAAGGAATTGCTTTTGCACCTTTGTAAAAAAAAAAAAATCAGGTAGGCATGTTTGTGTGCTTATTTCTAGGACCTCTATTCTGTTCTACTGGTCTATGGGTCTGATCCATCTCTCCACGAGTACCACGCTGTCTTGATTACTATAGCATTAGAGTAAGCTACAGTATCAGAGTATATGACTCCTCCCATTTTATTCTCCCTAAACATTATTTAAGCTATTTTAAGGCTAGGGCCATTCCTTATAAATTTCAGAATAAGCTTGTCTATTTCTACAAAAACCTTACTAGTATTTTAGTAGTAACTGCATTAAACCTACAGATCAATTTGGGGAAAACTAACAATTTACCATATTATATCTTTCAATCCATCAACATTTACTTAGATTTACATTTAGACTTTCAACTACATTTACACTCACCTAAATTTTCATTGATTTCTGATTTGTTATCTTTCCTCATTTCTAACATAAGCATTTATTGCTTTAAATTTCCCTCTGAGGGACACCTGAGTGGCTTAGTGATTGAGCGTCTGCCTTTGACTCAGGTGTGATCACAGGGTCCTGTGATCGAGTCCCACATCAGGCTCCCTGCAGGGAGCCTGCCTCTCCTCTCTGTGTTTCCCATGAATAAATAAATAAAATCTTGAAAAAAAATTCTCTCTGAGCACTGAGCTACATCCCATATACAGTTTGTCTTATTTTTATTGTCATTCAGTTGTATGTATTTTTTTCATTTCCTGAGACTTCTTTGACCCAGGGCTTATTTAGAAATGCGTTGTTTAATTTCTATATAGAGATTTTCCCTTTGTTTTCATTATTAGTTTCTAGTTTGATTCCATTATGGTCAGAGAACAACAGTAGGATTTCAATTCCTGTAAATTCACTGAGCTTTATTCTATGGTCTCTAGGATCTTGTCTGTCTTGGTCAATGTTCCATAAGCACTTGAAAACATATATATTCTGCTGTTGCTGGGTGGTAAGTTCTCTATTTGTCAACTAGATCCTATTAGTTAACTGTGTTGCTCAGATTTTCTATAGTCTCATGATTTTCAGTCAAGTAGGTAAAAGAGAGTTTCAAAGTCCCCAACTAAAGGGGTGCCTGGGTGGCCAAGCATCCAACTCTTGGTTTCAGCTTAGGTCATGATCTTAGAGTCATAAGATCTTAGGGCTCTGCTTTCAGCAGAAACTCTGCTTGAGATTCTCTTCTTGGCCTTCTGCCCCTCCCCAGCTCGCATGTACACTTTAAAAAAACAAAAAAGTCAAAAAAAAAAAAAAAAGTCCCCAACTATAATTGTGAGTTTTTATTTTTTTATGATTCCTCCATTTAACTATGTCAGTTTTGAGCCTCCAATGTTTGGTGTATACTCATTTAGTGTGGATTATCCTTTCATCACTATGAAATGTCATTCTCTGTCTCTAAGTACGTTTCTTTGCTCTGAGACCTTCTTAATCTGATATTGACATGGGCAATCCTACCTTTTGGATTATTGTTGGCATGGTATGCATCTTTCTGTCATTTTACTCAACCCACCTATGTCACTGAATTTGAAGTAAGTTTCTTATCAACATCATATTTTGTTTTTTGTTTGTTTTTTTTTTTAAATTTTTATTTATTTATGATAGTCACACACAGACAGAGAGAGAGAGGCAGAGACACAGGCAGAGGGAGAAGCAGGCTCCATGCACCGGGAGCCCGACGTGGGACTCGATCCCGGGTCTCCAGGATCGCGCCCTGGGCCAAAGGCAGGCGCCAAACCGCTGCGCCACCCAGGGATCCCCTCAACATCATATTTTGAAGTCCTATTTTTTTTTTTTACCCATTCTGCCGATTAGCTATCATTTGTTTGGTATTTAGAATATTTATATTTGAAGCAATCACTAATACATTAGTCCTCAGGTCTGCTATTTTATTATTTGTTTTCTGCTTGTTTCCTCCCATTCTCATATCCATTACTTTTTTTTTTATTTCCTGCAGGTTACTTAAAACATTTTTGGTATTCCATCTTATCTTGTTGGGTTTTTTTCCTAGTTATCCCTTTGTAAACATTCACCATAGGTGTTGGTAGCTCTTTGTTTAGTTTTTATAGTGGTTTTTCTGAATCTTCCACATATACAGGACTTATGTATATAATGTGTGTATATATATATGTATGCTTACATATATACATGACTCTCATAGTCTGCTGATATTATTTTATACTTGACGTTAAGTGTGGAAACATCACTTCCATTTAAATCCTCTTTCAAATATCATTGCCCTGAATATTACATGGTATTTTAATTTTTGTTTCAATCGTCAAATATGATTAATAAGAATCAATAGGAAAATGTCTGATCTTTCCATTATTCTGACTTTCCTGTGCTCTAATAATCTTCCTTTTATCATTTCATTAGGTTAGAAGAATTTCCTTTAGCCATTTTTTCAGGGCAGATCAGCCAACAACAAATTCCTTGTTCTCGTTCATGTATGTCTTTATTTAATCTTCATTCTGGAAGGGCAGTCTTGCCATACACAGAATTAATGGTCGTCAGGTATTTTCTTTCAGCGTTTGAAAAATGTGTACCACTTCCCTCTGGCCTCCAAGATTTCAGATGAGAAATCTGATGTCAAATTAATGTTAATACATCATTTATCTCTAGCATCTTTCAAGATTTTTTTTTCTTACTTTTCTGATCATTAATTTTAAGGTGTCTTGGTATGGATTTCTTTGGTTTTATCCTGTTTGGGGTTCAGGGATACCCTGTTTGGGGTATCCTCTCTGTTGTTCAGACCAAGTGAATTTTATTGGGCTATCCTGTTTACAGATCATACTACTGATGTGGTAAGGCCATTGATTCTACCCTCTGTCATCTCTGCTCTACTATTGAGCCCATTTGGTTGAGGTTTTGTTTTGTTTTTTTCTGTTGCTATATTTTTCAATTTTATGATCCCCTCTTGGTTCTTTTTATAACTTCCATTTCTTGAGACTTTTTTATTTTTTCATCTGTTTCGAGAGAATCTGTAACTGATTGCTGAAGCATTTTTACGACAGCTGCTTCAAAATCCTTGTCAGATTATTCCATCATCTGATTCACTGGTGTTATCAGCTCATTATCTTTTCTTGTTCAAGTTGTGATTTTCTTGGTTCTTGGTATGACAGGTGATTTTTATTGCATCCTAGACATTCTGTCTACTATGTTAGGGGACTCTAGATCCTATTTAATTGTCCTATTCTAGCAGGCAGTCACTTTGTTTGGGCTGAGCATGCAGGTCCGGGACCATTTTTGTGTGCTGTGGTTTCAACAGCAATTTAATTTTCAGAACCTTTGCAATGTAATTTTGCTTGGGATCCCACTGGTCTCTGTTGTTACCATATGAGGAAGTAGAAGGGGTTTCTCTCTGAGGGTTTCTCAATGGATGAGGAGAATATCTGGGCTGCTTGTGTGGCAAAGTGCCTCTAGCTAATTGCCCCTGACAGCCCCAGTAATTGAGTGAGACAGGGCAGGCCACAGGGATAAAGAGTCTTCCCCAGTTGGACCACTTCCCCATTGATCCCTCTTGCCAGTGCCACTCAGCCAATATGGTGTCTCTCAGTGGGAAAGGACGACTCAGGCCCAGGAGGGATGGAGAGCATTTCACAAGTCAGGTCACTTACTGTTAAAGTAGATGGTGGGAAGGGATCTTTCTCTTCCCACTTTCACCTGGCCATCCTGATATCTCCTGACAGGAGAGGGGAATTTCAGGTCCAGCAGGGAAGGAGACCACTTGTCCTAGATGCTTACAGTTAGTGGGGCACCTAACTGATCCCCTTGGCAGTGGTACTGGGCTTGCCTAATTCTGTTGGAGGGACTCTCATTCCATACTAGGAAGCAATGAACCCTCTCAGGTGGTTTTCTGTTGCTAGATTAAGGATTAGGAAACATGGGGTCTGAGTTGCCTCCTTCTTTAGATGGGGAGATGTAAAACATCCTGTTGTCCTATTGCTCCTCCACTCCTGGGGCCCCAAACTAGTCAGCCTTCCTCTTACCACTTTTCAAAGTTCTCATTTGGTGCCTCTTATGTTTTCCAGGGTTCAAAGTTGTACACAGCAGGAAGGAACAGGGAGAAAGGAGTTTATGCCCTTGTCCAAAACACAAATCCTCAGACAACACATTTTGAAAGAAAGTGCTCTCACATCTGAAAATTAGTAAATAAGTAGGGTGGAAAAGGAAAAGACCTGAGAGTAATACACACTTAGAATTAAATCCATGAAAAAAAAAAGAATTAAATCCATTTTATAAATCTGGAGGGGGGAATTACAGATACTCTCAGATTAATGAATCCATAAATTCTTGGCCTCAGAGCAAATGGGAGCCTGAGAAAATACAACTGCAGCCCAGCAGAGCCACACTGAATGAATTCAAGACACCATCACCAGGCAGGCTCTGTGCACACCAATTTGGGGATGGGAGTGCAGGGGGAAGAATGGAGGTAGGTTGTTGGGAGAACAATCTCCATGGGTCAGTCTCCCTCTCTTTCTCTCTGAATGTCATACAAGCAGCACTGGCTGCCTTTACTCTAGACTATCTTTTCAAAAAGGTTTGTATAGTAAATAGCCTTAGAAGATATAGTGTCTCTCTCTGGAGCAAATGATATGTATTTACTGTCCAGTATAATAAGGACATGTCACTCTATAGCAAAGGTCAGGTAGGATTAGTGTCAACTATAGAAGCTTGGGGTTCCTCTTCTGTAACATATATACAGACATTACCTGGCCCTTCTCAAGCTACTTCATGGGTGCTGGGGGCTCAGGAACCAGACTAAATAATGATATTCTGGTTACAGCTATTATAATAAACTGTCTGTGACTTCTGCCAACATCCATGATGCTGTGGCCAGCTAACATGCTAACTTGCAAGTAGGTAAAATGTCAGACCCCAATTTTTGACAGAGGATGGAGAATTCAATGCAGAAGTCAATGGGACAAAACCAGTCTGCTGCCTGTTTCTATAAGCAAAGTTTTGCTGGAATACCATCACCCATTTGTTTACTTATCGTCTATGGCTGCTTCTGTGCCCCATTGGGAGAGCTGAGAAGCTGCAACATAGGTCATATGACCCACAAAATGTTAAAAAGTCACTAGCCCTTTAAGAAAAAATCTACTGACCCCTGACCTAGATATTTCTTTCCTACCCTTGAGCAAACTAAATTACAAACTGATTAAACTGTCTGAAAAAATACAAACAGATGAATTCAGAGAAGATGGAGGAGCAGGACGCACCAAGAATCAGTCTCCCCACCTAGACAACAGCTGCACTGCAGATCTGTCTAATGTAAATACTCTGGAACTTGAGTCTCCTGAAGGCTTGCAACTTCCAGGAAAAGGCTTGAAACCCTTCACTTCAGCTCTCAGCCCAGGAGGAGCTACCCACCCCCACCATGTGGCAGACAGCTGTGCACATGTCCCAGGGCAGCTTGCACACAGTCTGTGGCAGTGAAGGGGGGCAAAAAGGACCCTGTCCTGAAAAATCCTGGGGACCTGTCCTCTGATTGCTAATTGCAGCTTCTGGGCACAGAGGTATAAAGAGGGGTAGAGGCAAGATTGTTGCCCCCACCCCCATTTTTGCAAGGCCTTACCCCTCCAGCTGAAGTGACTCCCAGGAGATTGAAAGGGTCACTATCTATTTTTATCCCCTTCACTTTACACTGTCATCCTTTCAGGAACCAGACATTAAAGACTAGGATATTCCATTACAACGGAACATTCAGGGAGAAACAAAGTTACTGTGCATGGCCAGGGAAAGGCTCAGAAAACAAGCAAGACACTAAGTTTACACCTCAGCCTGATCCTTACAGAAAGAGCCTACAAAACTCAGTAAAACAAAACCAACAGAAATCAGCAAACTCTAAGGAAGAGGGAGAATGGGAGTTCCACGACTAGATTCAAATGCCCACAAGGCACATAAAGATATAAGAAAGTATGTACCAATCGAAGGGAAAAAAATAATTCAACAGAACCTGTCCCTGAAAAATACTTTATGGCAGATATGTTAGACAGACCTTAAAAAACACCATCCTAAACATGCTCAAAGAACAAAAGGAAGATGTGGGGAAAATCAACAAAATAATGTGTAAACAACATGGAAATACCCACTAAAGAGCTAAGAAGCCCAAAAAGACACCAAAAAAATTCTGGAGCTGAAAAAGCATAGTAATTAAAATGAAAAATTCACTAGAGGGATTCAAGGGCAGATCTGAGGGGGCAGAAGAATCAGAGATCCTAAGATAAGATGATGGAACTTATGAAGGCTGAGAAGCAGAAAGAAAGAAAAATGAAGAAAAGCAAAGAGCTGGAGGGGTCTGTGTAACAACATGCACATCGTGCATATCCCAAAATAAGCAGAGAGAATATATGAAGAAACAATACCTGAAATTTTCCCAATTTTGATGAAAGACATGAATGTAAACGTCCAAGAAACTAAACAAACTTCAAGCAAGATGAACTCAAAGAGACCCAGACAAAGACACATTAGACTCAAACTTTCAAAAGACAAAGAATAACCCTTGAAAGTGGCAAGAGAAAAGTGAATTATCACATACAAGGGGTCATTCATAAAATTATAGGCAGATTTCTCATCTGAAACTTTGGAGGTCAGAAGGCAGTGGGCCAAGATATTCAAAGTGCTAAAAGAAAAAAAACTGTTGGGGATCCCTGGGTGGCTCAGCGGTTTAGCACCTGCCTTCAGCCCAGGGCGTGATCCTGGAGACCCGGGATCAGGCTCCCTGCATGGAGCCTGCTTCTCCTTCTGCCTTGTGTCTCTGCTTCTCTCTCTCTCTGTCTGTCATGAATAAGTAAGTAAAACCTTAAAAAAAAAAAATTGTTAACCAAGAATCCTACACATCAGGCAAAACTATCCTTCAGAACTGAGGAGAAATCGAGACATCCCAGATAAACAAAAGCTGAGGCAGTGCATGACCACTAGACCTGCCCTGCAAGAGACCTCAAGGGATTCTTGCAGGGTGAAATGAAAGGACACTAGGCAGTACCTCCAAGCCATATGGAAAAGTAAAGATATCAATCAAGGTAAATACAGGGGCAATTAGGAAAGCTAGTGTTACTGTAACAATGGTTTGTAACTTCTGTTTTCTACATGATTTAAGAGACATCTAAAGAAAAAATTATTAGCATAGAGCTAGTACTACTGCAACTTTCGTTTGTAATTCCAAATCTTGTTTCCTACACAATTTAGGAAATAACTGCATTTAGAGAAATTACGAGTTTATGTTTCTGTGTTCCCAATGTATAAAGATGTAATTCTGTGCCATCAATAACTGAAAGGGGTGGGGATAGAACTGTAAAGGTAGAGTTTTTGCATGTTACTGAAGTTAAACTACAGTAACTTTAAATTGAAATGCTACATCTTTAAGATGTTAAATGTAATCCCCATGGTAACCACAAAAAAAAAAGACGTACAATATACAGAAAAGTAAATTAAGAAGGAATTAAGACATTTCACTTAAAAAACCCACTCAAAAAGATGAAAATGGGGGTGCCTGGGTGGCTCAGTGGTTGAGCGTCTGCCTTCAGCCCAGGGCATGATCCCTGGTGTCCTGGGATCGAGTCCCACATCAGGTTCCCTGCATGGAGTCTGTTTCTCCCTCTGCCTGTGTCTCTGCCTCTCTCTCTCTCTCTCAATCTGTATGTCTCTCATGAATAAATAAAATCTTAAAAAAAATACAGGAAATGAGGGACAAAAAAAAGCAATAAAGTGTAGACAAAAAGTGGCACAATGACAAAAGCCCCTCCTTATCAGTAATTACTTTAAATTTAAATGGATAAAATGCTTTAATCAAAAGACAGAGCTTGGCAAAATGGATAAAAAAGACATGATCCAACTCTATGCTGTCTACAAGAGACTCACTTTACATCCAAAGACACATACAGGTTGAAAGTTAAAGGATGGAAAGACATTCCAAGCAAACAGTAATCAAAAGAGAGCAGGAGTGGCTATAATATTAGCAGACAAAACACACTTTAAATAAAAAAAGCTTACAGGGCACAAAGTACATTTTCTATTAATAAAAGGTTCAAAACTGTAAGAATATACAATAATTATAAACATTTACACATCAAATGACAGATCTTAAAAATATATGAAGCAGAAATGGATAGAATTGAAGGAAGAAATAGCTCTAATTAATATCCCATTCACAATAGAGAGAAAAACCAGGGAGAACACAAGGAAGTAAACAGAGGACTTTACAGAGCAGACCAACCAGATCTAAGAGACACATGTAGAACACTCCACCCAACAACAATAGCATACACATTCTTCTCAAATGCACATAAGACATTTCTAGAACAGACCACAAGTTAGGCCAAAAACATGAAGTCTAATGGATTTTAAGAGATAGACATCATCATACAAAGTATCTTCCCTGACCACAATGGGATGAAGTTAGAAACCAGTACATAAAGAAAATTGGAAAGTTCAAAGATTGTGGAAATTAAACCACACACTTTTAAATAGTCAATGTATCAAAAAAGGAATCACAAAGAAAATTAGAAAATACTCAGAAATGAATGAAAGTGAAAAAACACAAACATAACAAGATTTATGGGATACATCAAAAGCAGTGCTGAGGAAATTTATAGATATAAATGCTTATTTAGAAAAAGAAAGAAGTTTTTTTCTTTTAAAGACTTTATTTATTCATGAGAGACACACAGAGAGAGAGAGAGGCAGAGACCCAGGCAGAGGGAGAAGTAGGCTCCATGCAGGGAGCCCGATGTGGGACTTGATCCCGGGTCCCCAGAATCATGCTCTGAGCCTAAGGCAGGCGCCCAACCACTGAGCCACCAAGGCACCCCAAAAGAAAGAATTTAAATCAACAACCTAACTTTACAACTTAAGCAGTTAGAAAAACAATGAACAAATCCAAAGCTAGGGGAAGGAACTGAAATAATGAAGATTAGATTAATAAAACAGACAATAGAAAAACAAGAGAAAAATCAGTAAAACAAAAAGTTTTCTTCAAAAAGATTAACAAAAATTAACAACCTTTAGTTAGATGGGACTAAAAAAAAGAAGACTCAAATTGTTAAAATCAGAAATCAAAGTAGGAACATTACTACCAATTCTACAGAAATAAAAATGATATGAGTATATAAACAAATGTGTGTCAAGAAATTGGATACACTAGTTGAAATGGACAAATTTCTAGAAACACAAAATCTACCAAGAAATCACAAAGAAACAGAAAACATGAATAGACCTATGACTAGCAAGGAGATTGAATCAATAACCACCAATCTCCCAGCAACAACAAAAAAGCCTCGTATCTGATTACTGAGTGATTTCCACCAAACATTTAAAGAACTAATACCAATCAAAAGTGAGCAAAGAACCCAAATAGACATTTCTCCAAATAAAGTACATGAATGTAATAAGCACATAAAAAGATGTCCCCAAAACACTAACAAGCAGGTAAATGCAAATCAGAACCACAATGACATACTCAGACACATTAGGATGGCTACTATCAAAAAAGAAAAATTAAGTGTTGGTGAGGACACAGAAAAACCAGAACCCTGTGTACTGTTGATGGGAATGTAAAATGGTACTGCTCCAGTGCAAAACAGTATGGAGGTTCTTCAAAAAATCAAAAACAGAATTACTATAAAACCCAGCAATTCCACTTTTAGGTCTACACCCAAAAGAACTGAAAACAGGGTCTCAAAGGGCTATTTGTACACCCATGTTCATAGCAGCATTAGTCACAACAGCTAAAACATGGAAGCAACCCAAGTGTCCATCAGAATAAATGGATAAAGAAAAATGTGGTATAAGCAGCCCGGGTGGCTCAGCAGTTTGGCGCCACCTTCGGCCCAGGTTGTGATCCTGGAGTCCCAGGGTCAAGTCCCATGACAGGCTCCCTGCATTGGAGCCTGCTTCTCCCTCTGCCTGTGTCTCTGCCTCTCTCTCTCTCTCTCATGAATAAATAAATAAAATCTTAAAAAAAAATGTGGTATATACATCCAGTGGAATATTATTTAGCCTTAAAACAGAAGGAAATTCTGACACATGCTACCACATGGATGAACCTCAAGGGCATTATATTAAGTGAAAAAGCCAGTCACAAAAAGACCAACACTGTATGATTGCATTTATATGAGACTCAGAGCAGTTGAAATCATGGAGACAGGAAGTAATTGATGATGGTTGCTAGGAGCTGTAGAAAGAGAAGAATGGGAAGTTACTGCTTAATAGGCATAAAGTTTCAGTTTTGCAAGATCAAGAGTTATGGTAGTGATAGCTGCATAAGGTAAAAGTATTTAATACCAATGAACTGTATACTTAAAATGATTAAGATGATAAACTCTGTTTAACAGAATTTTAAAAATAAGTCTTAAAAAGACAGAAGTAGGGGCGGGGCAAGATGGCGCAAGGGTAGCATCCCCAAGTCACCTGTCCCCACCAACTTACCTGGATAACTTTCAAATCATCCTGAAAACCTACAAATTCGGCCTGAGATTTAAAGAGAGAACAACTGGAACACTAGAGAGAAGAGTTTGCGTTTCTAACAAGGTAGGAAGACAAAAAAAGAAGAAAGAAAAGAAAGAAAAAAGAAAGAGAAGAGAAGAGAGAGAAAGGAGAGGAGGAGAAGAGGGGAGGGAAGAGGAGGGGAGGAGAGGAGAGAGAAAGGAGAGAAAGAGAAAAAGAAAGAGAAGAGAAGAGAAGAGAAGAGAAGAGAAGAGAAGGAAGAAGAGAAGAGAAGAGAAGAGAAGAGAAGAGAAGAGAAGAGAAGAGAAGAGAAGAAGAAAGAAGAAGAAGAAAGAAAAGAAAGAAAAGAAAGAAAAGAAAAGAAAAGAAAAGAAAAGAAAAGAAAAGAAAAGAAAAGAAAAAGAAAAAGAAAAGAAAAGAAAAAAGTGAGGGAGGGGGCCCAACCACAAGGAGCCGGGCTAAAGGGGCAGTGAAAGCCTCCAGGACAGGAAAGCCCAGTCCTGGAGAAGCAGGAACTTTAAAATCCGCACCGGATTCTTCCTGGACGGGAAGGCGCTCACAGAGTACTCGGGCAGGATCCCAGGAGGGGAAGTAGAGGCCCCAGGTTCCCGGGATCACTAACAAAGGAAGTGCGCTGTGGGGGAGAGCACACCACATACCCCTGGCCGAGCCATAAAGGGCTGGCGCGTGAGCCCAGCGGGGGGGCCCCCCGGGAGCAGCTCAGGCGGCAGCTCCGGATCAAGGGGGCTGCGCCGCCCGGGAGCGACGCAGACCCTGGATACCAGGGACACAGCCCAGGAACCTGCGCTCCCCTTGGGACAGGCGGAGGCAGGGAGGGCACAGGATAGCGAGGACACTCCCACCACCAGGCGCCACCTGAGCTGTGCAGACCACCGCCTCCCACCGCCAGAGCATCCAGGCCACTGCAGACTGGGAACTTCGATAATTACTGTGGGAGCTAACTCCAGGGCTGGAGAGGTGGCCGCAGCCAGTGGTGCTGCTCTTTGGCAGAGAACACTCGGAAAACAGGGAAACAGGCATTCAGAACCAGGAGACACAGAGTTCCCCCCACCCTAAAATCAATAAAAACCGATCAACACCTCAACATTTAATAGTGAAACTTGAAAATTCCAAAGATAAAGAGAAGATCCTTAAAGCAGCAAGGGACAAGAGATCCCTAACCTTTATAAAGCGGAGAAGTATTAGGTAACAGCTATACCTCTCCACAGAGACCTGGCAGGCCAGAAAGGGCTGGCAGGATATATTCAGGGTCCTAAGTGAGAACATGCAGCCAAGAATACTTTATCCAGCAAGGCTCTCATTCAGAATAGGAGGAGAGATAAAGAGCTTCCAAGAGAGGCAGAAACTCAAAGAATATGTGACCACCAAACCAGCTCTGCAAGAATTATTAAGGGAGACTCTATAAAAGAGGAAGCCCAAAGAAATAATCCACAAAAACAGGGACTGAATAAGTATTATGATGACACTAAATTCCTATCTTTCAATAGTAACTCTGAACGTGAATGGGCTTAATGACCCCATCAAAAGGCGCAGGGTTTCAGACTGGATAAAAAAGCAGGACCCATCTATTTGCTGTCTACAAGAGACTCATTTTAGACCTAAGGACACCAACAGCCTGAAAATGAAAGGTTGGAGAACCATTTACCATTCAAATGGTCCTCAAAAGAAAGCAGGGGTAGCATTCCTCGTATCAGATAAATTAAAGTTTATCCCAAAGACTATAGTAAGAGATGAAGAGGGATACTATATTATACTTAAAGGATCTATCCGACAAGAATACCTAACAATGAATCTTTATGCCCCTAAATATGGGAGCTGCAAGTATATCAATCAATTAATAACCAAAGTAAAGATACACTTAGATAATAACACACTAGTAGTAGCCTTCACCATAGTGCTCTCAGTAAAACAGATCCTCTAAGCAGAACGTCACCAAAGAAACAAGAGCTTTAAATGATACACGGACCAGATGGATTTCACAGATATTTACAGAACTTTACATCCAAACGCAACTGAATACACGTTCTTCTCAAGTGCACATGGAACTTTCTCCAAAATAGACCACATACTGGGTCACAAATCAGGTCTTAACCGATACCAAAAAGATTGGGATTGTCCCCTGCATATTTTCAGACCACAATGCTTTGAAACTAGAACTCAATCTCAAGAAGAAATTTGGAAGAAATTCAAACATGTGGCGGTTAAAGAGCATCCTGCTAAAAGATGAAAGGGTCAACCAGGAAATTAGAGAAGAATTAAAAAGATTCTTCGAAACCAATGAGAATGAAGATACAACCATTCAAAATCTTTGGGATACAGCAAAAGCAGTCCTGAGAGGGAAATACATCGCAATACAAGCATCCCTCAAAAACCTGGAAAAAACTCAAATACACAAGCTAACCTTGCACCTAAAGGAACTGGAGAAAGAACAGCAAATAAAACCTACACCCAGCAGAAGAAGAACGTTAATAAAGATCTGAGCAGAACTCAATGAAATAGAGACCAGAAGAACTGTAGAACAGATCAACAAAACCAGGAGTTGGTTCTCTGAAAGAATGAATAAGATAAACCATTAGCCAGCCTTGTTAAAAACAAATGAGAAAAGACTCTAATTATTTAATAAAATCACAAATGAAAAAAGAGAGATCACAACCAATACCAAGGAAATACAAACGATTTTAAAAACGTATTATAAGCAAACACATGCCAATAAATTAGGCAATCTAGAAGAAATGGACACATTTCTGGAAAACCACAAACTACCAAAATTGGAACAGGAAGAAATAGAAAACCTGAACAGGCTGATAACCAGGGAGGAAATGGAAACAGTCATCAAAACCTCCCAAGACACAAAAGTCCAGGGCCAAGATGGATTCCCAGGGGAATTCTATCAAACGTTTAAAGGAGAAACAACAGCTATTCTATTAAAGCTGTTCCGAAACATAGAAAGGAAAGGAATACTTCCAAACTCGTTCTATGAGGCCTGCATCACCGTAATTCCAAAAACAGACAAAGACTTCATCAAAAAGGAGAATTATAGACCAATATCCCTGAGGAACACAGATGCAAAAATTTTCAACACAACAAGATACTAGCCAACAGGATCCAACAGTACATTAAGAAGATTATTCAGGCAGCCCCGGTGGCCCAGCGGTTTAGTGCCACCTCTGGCCCGGGGTGTGATCCTAGGGATCCAGAATCGAGTCCCATGTCAGGCTCCCTGCAGAGAGGCTGCTTCTCCCTCTGCCTGCCTATCTCTCTCTCTCTCTCTCTCTCTCTCTCTCTCTCCTGTTATGAATAAATAAAATCTTTCTTAAAAAAAAAAAAAAGAGCTATACGCCCTTATTTAAAAAAAAAAGATTATTCACTGTGACCAAGTGGGATTTATGCCCAGGATGCAAGGCTGGTTCAACACTCATAAAGCTATCAATGTGATAGATCACATCAACAAGAGAAAACACAAAAACCATATGATCCTCTCAATAGATGCTGAGAAAGCGTTTGACAAAATACAACATCCATTCCTGATCAAAACTCTTCAGTGTAGGGATAGAGGGAACATTCCTCAGCATCTTAAAAGCCATCTACGAAAAGCCCAAAGCAAATGCCATTCTCAATGGAGAAACACTGGGAGCCTTTCCCCTAAGATCAGGAACACGATAGGGATGTCCACTCTCACACGCTATTCAACATAGTACTAGAAGTCCTAGCCTTGGCAATCAAGCAACAAAAAGAAGTAAAAGGCATTCAAGTTGGGATGAAGAAGTCAAACTCTCCCTTCGCCAATGACATGATGCTCTACATAGGAAATCCAAAAGACTCCACCCCAAGATTGCTAGAACTCAGACAGCAATTTGGCAGTGTGGCAGGATACACAATCAATGTCCAGAAATCAGTGGCATTTCTATACACTAACAATGAGACTGAAGAAAGAGAAATTAAGGAGTCAATGTCAGGGCAGCCCGGGTGGCTCAGCGGTTTAGCACTGCCTCCAGACTAGGATGTGATCCTGGAGACCTGGGATCGGGTCCCGTGTCAGGCTCCATGCAGGGAGCCTCTCTCTCTCTCTCTCTCTCTCTCTCTCTCTCTCTCTCTCTCTCTCTCTATCTGTGTCTATCATAAATAAATAAAAATCTTTAAGAAAAAAAAAAAGGAGTCAACCTCATTTACAACTGCACCCAAAGGCATAAGATACCTAGTAATAAACCTAACCAAAGAGGTAAGGGATCTATACCCTAAAAACTACAGAACACTTCTGAAAGAAATTGAGGAAGACACCAAGAGATGGAAAAATATTCCATGCTCATGGATTGGAAGAATTAATATTGTGAAAATGTCAATGTTACCCAGGGCAATTTACACATTCAATGCAATCCCTTTCAAAATACCATGGACTTTCTTCAGAGAGTTGGAACAAATCATCTTAGGATTTGTGTGGAATCAGAAAAGACCCCGATTAGCCAGGGGAATATGGAAAAAGAAAACCAGAGCCGGGGGCATCACAATGCCAGATTTCAGGTTGTACTACAAAGCTGTGATCATCAAGACAGTGTGGTACTGGCACAAAAACAGACACATAGATCAATGGAACAGAACAAAGAATCCAGAAATGGGCCCTCAACTCTATGGTCAACTAATATTCAACAAAGCAGGAAAGACTATCCCCTGGAAAAAGGACAGTCTCTTCAATAAATGGTGCTGAGAAAATTGGACAGCCACATGCAGAAGAATGAACTAGACCATTCTCTTACACAGACACAAAGATAAACTCTAAATGGATGAAAGATCTAAATGTGAGACAAGAATCCATCAAAATCCTAGAGGAGAACACAGGCAACATCCTTTTTGAACCTGGCCACAGCAACTTTTTGCAAGATACATCTTATGAAGGCAAAAGCAAAAATGAACTATTGGGACTTAATCAAGATAAAAAGCTTCTGCACAGCAAAAGAAACAGTCAACAAAACTAAAAGACAGCCTACAGAATGGGAGAAGATATTTGCAAATGACCTATCAGATAAAGGGCTAGTACCTAAGATCTATAAAGAAGTTATTAAACTCAACAGCAAAGAAACAAACAATCCAAACATGAAATGGGCAAAAGACATGAAAAGAAATCTCACAAAGGAAGACATAGATATGGCCAACAAGCACATGAGAAAATGCTCTGCATCCCTTGCCATCAGGGAAATACAAATCAAAACCACAATGAGATACCACCTCACACCAGTGAGAATGGGGAAAATTAACAAGGCAGGAAACAGCAAATGCTGGAGAGGATGTGGAGAAAAGGGAACCCTCTTGCACTGTTGGTGGGAATGTGAACTGGTACAGCCACTCTGGAAAACTGTGTGGAGGTTCCTCAAAGAGTTAAAAATAAAACTGCCCTACGACCCAGCAATTGCACTGTTGGGGATTTACCCCAAAGATACTGATACAGTGAAAAGCAGAGACACCTGCACCCCAATGTTTATAGCAGCAATGTCCACAAACTGTGGAAGGAGCCTTGGTGTCCTTCAAAAGATGAATGGATAAAGAAATGTGGTCTATATATACAATGGAATATTACTCAGCCATTAGAAACGACAAATACCCACCATTTGCTTCGACGTGGATGGAACTGGAGGGTATTATGCTGAGCAAAGTAAGTCAATCGGAGAAGGACAAATATAATATAGTCTCATTCATTTGGGGAATATAAAAAATAGTGAAAGGGTATAAAGGGGAAAGGAGAGAAAATGAGTGGGAAATATTAGTGAGAGTGACAGAATATG
This sequence comes from Nyctereutes procyonoides, assembly GCF_905146905.1. Lineage (NCBI taxonomy): Eukaryota > Metazoa > Chordata > Mammalia > Carnivora > Canidae > Nyctereutes > Nyctereutes procyonoides. Next base: position 76,997,033 of record NW_026575126.1, read on the forward strand.
AGATACTCCTAACTCTGTGAAATGAACAAGGGGTGGTGGAAAGGGAGGTGGGCAGAGGGTTGGGGTGACTGGGTGACGAGCACTGAGGGGGGCACTTGACGGGATGAGCACTGGGTTTTATACTATATGTTGGCAAATTGAACTCCAATAAAAAAAACAGACAGAAGTGACTATTTTCTAAATCTGTGTGAGAAAGAATTCCATAAGCTTAAAAAAAAAATAGAAAACACACAAAGGCAACATTAAATGGATAAAAATAAATAAAAATGTAAAATTTAGGCATATCAATAATAACAACTGAAGGAGCAAAAAACAGATTAGGAAAAATATTTCCAATAAGTGACAGATCCAGACTTTGTTAACAGTTTTGCAAACAGTTCATAGGAAATTACAAGAAAAGATAGTTAGCAAACCGTTTTTTTTTTTAAGCAAACCTTTTCAATTGGTAATGTCATTTCTAGGACTCTAAGGAAATAATCTAAATGCAAACAAAGCTTCATATAAAAATTTCTTCACATTATTAGTTATATTAGTGGGGAGAAAAACCATATCATCACCAGATAAGTGGCAAATCAAATTATGGCATTTTCATTTATAATTACACAGTAACTATGCTTAGGAAAAAATTTTCAGTAGGAAAATGTTATAATGTTTGATGAGAATAACTGAAACAAAATATCATATACAATGTGATTTCAAATATGTAAAAATATACATAAAAGTGAACAGTAAAAACGGCTAAGAGAAAATACACTTTAAGGTTTCTGTAAGGTGGGGACGCCTCAGTGGCTCAGTAGTTGAGCATCTACCTTCGGCTCAGGGCATGATCCCAGGGTCCTCGGATCGAGTCCCACATCAGGCTCCCTGGAGAGAGCCTGCTTCTCCCTCTGCCTAAGTTTCTGCTATTCTCTCTGTGTCTCTCATGCATAAATAAATAAAATTTAAAAAAAAAAAAAAGATTTCTGTAAGATGGAATGTAGGTTTTATTTTATTTTCTATATTTTCCTGATTTTTTACAAAGAATGTGTTATTTTAATAATAAAAGTAGTTTTGACAAATGATTTGAATGATAAACTTGAAACAGCATCATCCACAAGTTTGAGTCTTTTCACTAAATATAAGATCACAAGTTTAAGCACTGATTATATTTTTTCACCAAGATGCGATAGCTTTTCCAATTGCTAACTGCATAATTCATCACCCTATTTCACACTATTCTCAATGCTGACAATGTGCTTTTTCACCACTTAACTTGTGGCTAGGCACTTCAGTAAGACTTATAGACACTCTCCTCCCACAACTCATTGTGTTCGAGCAGAACTCACTTCAGGGAACAATTACATGAATTACTGAGAATTTCTCATCAGAAACCATGAAGGCCAGAAGACAATGAAGCAATATCTTTGAAGTGCTGAAAGAAAGGCTATCAATCCATAATTCTACATGCAGCAAAAACAAAGAATGAAAGCAAAATACAGATATTCTCAGGCAAAGAGAATTCACTGCCTGCTAACCTGCTCTAAGACAAAATTTAAATAAAGGAAGTTAAAGCAGAAGGATACGGAAAGGATAGCATGCAGCCACAAAACAAAAGAAAGTTGGGATGACTAAATTAACACCGAACAATTGAATTCCTAAACAAGAACCCTTACCACAGGTAATGAGGAACATTACATAATGATAAAAGGGCAGATTAACCAAGAAAAGTAAAGATCTCAACATATATGAGGCAAGAACTGATAGAATTGAAATAAGAAAGGCAAATCCACAATTAGAGTTGGAGTTTTCAACACTCCTCTCTAAGAAATAGAACAATGACACCAAAAATTAGCAAGGATATGAACACCAAGACAACTTCTCATCCAGGCTTGGGTTTATTGGAGTTTTACTTGGGGCTAGGGAGAGGGAAACAGGAAAAGACATACAAAGGAGAGACAGGAGAAGGACCCTTTTCATCAAGCTGAATTACAAAACCAGTGAGGGCAGACTCTCTCACATCCCTATTACCTTCCACTGTCTCTAAGCACAGAGAATATTTGTCGAGTGACTGACCAAGGACAGCAGGGTCACATTTCCATTTCTGCTACTCCCTGTGGCATATAACTTGTGATTTTCCTATAATACCACTGTTACTTTAACAGTAACAAAGCCACATTCACAATGAAAAGTAAAAGTGCTGTATCATACATAATACAGGCTATACTAAATGCTATATATGACATATATGCTATATATATTTACATACACTTATGGTAAATATATATATATATATATATATATATATATATATATATCTTTTCCAGACTGCAGTGGTAAAGGCAGGAAAATCTACTTTCAATTAAAATGACCAACAAACAGCCAAGTCCTCCTCCATCAGTATCCTTACACAATCATCTTTTCCTGGCTGAAAGAATTTCCTACTTTCCAGCACTCCATTCAGATGACAGAAAATGAAGATGACAAAGAAACAAAGCACTTGACAGAATGCTTGTCAGGCCCCTAATCTTTCAAGCAAACACGTCTTGACACAGAACTGAGAAAAGGAAAAAAAAAGAATAAATCACACTTCCTGTGCTTTTCTCAGCATTCGCATCTAAATTCATAGCTACAGGATGCGAGTTCCCATGAAGGTATTTAACACCCAACAAATCAGCAGCAAACCATGACCACTTCCTTATCAGTAGCCAATATCATCTGGTTCAGATACCTCTTGTTGCATAACACAGCACCCCAAAACTCAGTGGCTTAATACAATACGGATCTATCACTTTCTCTATTAATTTCGTGGGTCAGCTGTGTAGTTTTCCCAGTCCCTATGGTGAGCACTGAAGTCACTCATGCGGCTGAACAAGAGAGAGTCTGGCTGGGGCTACACAAATAAGAAGACTCACTCAGATGTCTGACAGTTGATGCTGGCTGGGGAGGCTTGCTCATTCACTCCATTAGCCTTCTTTACAGACCAACAGCTGGATGCTCAAAGGAAACTGTCCAGAAGGACAAGCCTCAATATCTAAGCCTCTGCTTGCACTGTGCCTAATAGTCAATTAGCCCAAGTAGGTCACATGGCCAAGCCCAGAGTCCTGTGAGAGAGGACTACAAGAGTGTGAACCCTAAGAGTCATGGTCCATTGAGGGCTACCCAGTTAATAGACTCCTACATTATTTATACTGATTATGTTCACTCCAAGCTTAAAGGCAAAAATTCCTCACATCATAATTTATTAGTATTCAAAGAGCTTTCACACTCAATAGAACTGCTAATAGCTCTAGATCAATTTTTGGCTTATTATAACAAAATCCTTTTAATATATGGTGATTACTTTAACTCTCTGGGTAGACAAGCAAATATACTGATTTTAGATATTTCTTTTTTCTAAGATTTATTTATTTATTTATGAGAGAGAGAGAGAGGCAGAGACACAGGAGGAGGGAGAAGCAGGCTCCATGCCGGGACCCCGACGTGGGAATCGATCCCGGGACTGACTGCAGGATCATGCCCTGGGCCGAAGGCAGGCGCTAAACCACTGAGCCACCCAGGGATCCCCTGATTTTAGATATTTAATATATGTTTACTTAATATATGATCAGCATATTCTATGCTAAGTGATCTAGAGGAAAAATGAATGATTCTGACTTCATTGTATATATCTTTTTTTCTAAGATTTATTTGAGAAAGAGAGTGCACTTGCACAGTGGGGAGGGGCAGAGGGAAATGGTGAAAGAGAATCTTAAGCAGATGCCCTGCTGAAGGAAGAGCTAGATATGGGGCTCAATCCTATGACCCTGAGATTAGAACCTAAGCCAAAATCAAGGTCAGACACTTAACTGACCGAGCCACCCAGGCACCTCTATATGTAACTTTTTTATATAACCCTTAAGTAAAAAACTTAATAATAAATAAATAAATGCTTATTAACCTATTCCAAAAAAAACCCCAAATTTTAAAAATTCTTCACATTGAAATATTTTAACAAATATCGAATTACTACCATAGTCACACAGATATACAACTTATTGCAAAGAACTTTAGAACACATATTTGGAATGAACACTTAATGAGGTGAATTCTACTGACAGAAGGAGCTATAATGAATCTTTTTCTCCTCTTAAAAACTACAGAGGACCCTAAAGAACTTTCATATTTTCATATATGTACTTTATGTCAATTAATATTTACATAAAAATTTTTTAAAAGATTTAAATTATTTTTATATTACTTCATTTAAGATAATAACAAGCCTATTACATGTTAACATAATAGCACGGTTTTATGAAAAAATAATTTTCAAGACAAAAAAGTATAAAACAGTTGGATACTTACATGTTTCTATATTGCAACTATTGTGATAAGTTGTTTTGGTTACACTATATAAACAAAATCCAGCCTTACACAGATATGCAGCTGGGAAAAAAGGAGTACTTTAACAGCCTTTTCAGAAAAGTGTGAAGTTTCTATTTTGATACTATACCAAAAGTTCAAAAGTTTCATTAAAAATTAACTGCACTGGGGCACCTGGGTGGCTGTTGGTTAAGCTTCTGCCTCCAGTTCAGGTCATGATCCTAGGGCCCTGGGATCAAGCCCCAGGTCAGGTTTCCTGCACTGTGGGGAGCGAGACTGTTTCTCCCTTACCTCCCCCCTTGTGCTCTCTCTCGCTATCTTTGTCTCTGTCTCTGTCTCTCTATCTCTAAAATAAATAAAAGCTTAAAAAAAAAACCTAACTGCATTATGCGGGTGTCTAGGTGGCTCAGTCAGTTACACATCTGTCTTTGGCTGAGATCATGATGACCCCAGAGTCCTGGGATCGAGCCCCACATAAGCCTCCTGGCTCAGTGGGGAGTTTCTTTCTCCCTCTCACTGTTTTTTTATTTATTTATTTCTGTCAGTTACACTTAAGAATTACCTTGATAAAGGAGAAATTATAATTTTTTTTAAATCTCTACCTTTGAATACCTATCTTTTTTAATATTCTGTATGAAGAAATGGAAAGTATGCATAAAGCACTATTGTTGCATACCAAAGTATACAGTTGTCTTTAGGAAAGCATTTTTATAGTTAGGCTGCTGTGTTCATGTAATGCCATTTTAACATATAAAAACAAGGAAGTATGGTTATTCAGACCTAATTGTAAAAATAAAAATAAAAAAAGAGTGAATGTACCTTGACTACCAATACAGTTTGGTTTACTGCCTTAATTCATTCTGAGGGGTCAGCTTTTTTAACCACCGTTGCTTTTGCACCATTAGTTCAAATGTCCACATAACAAAAAAGATAAATAAAATCACAGTATTATGATGAAAACAGTTTTGACCTCTGGGACCCCACAGGGTCTGCAGATCACGTTTTAAGAACCACCACCGTAGGTTGATAGCAATAAGTAATTATGCCAATATCAAAAATCAAGATTTTGTTGAAAGGGAAAAAAAGTGGTACAATTATAAAATCAAAGAAATTAACTGAAAAATAATGTTAAAATTGAAATGAGAGTTCAACCACTTTGGAAAACTATTCATAATATCTACTAAAGCTCAAAACATGTTTAAGAAATTCCAGTCCAGGGTGTATACCCAAGAAAAATGAGTGTTATGTATGAAGACTGCACGAGATTCACAGCACTGACTTCATATGAGCAAAACCAATAGCAGAAAACTAGAAACAATCCATACGTTCATTCACAAGTGAATAAATAGTGACCTATCTATACAATGGAATAGATTCAGCAAGAAATGAAGTATTAATTCACACAAACATGTGAAGAACCTCAATAATTATGCCAAATGAATGAAGCTAGATCAAAAGGAGTCCATAACTACATTAAATTCTAGAAGATATAAATTTATATAGTGACAGGAAGCAAATCAGTGGTTTCCTAGAGATAGGAGTAAAGAGATAGATGGATCACCAAGAAGCACAAGGAAATTTTGGGAGTGTTCATTATCTTGATTCTGATAATGGTTTTTCACCAGTACACACATTTGCCAAAATTCATCAAATTATATACACTACATGCAATTTCTTGTATGTCAATTACACTTAAATAATGTTGCAAATATTTTAACTAAAACAAAAGAGGAAGGAAGGGAGGGAGAGTAGACCCAGGAGTCAGCTAGAAAGTTCCCACCAGGCAAATTGTGAAAATCTAGGATCAATAAGGAAAATGACTGTGATGGGCTGAATTAATGAAAATGCATCACTACAGTATCATATTCCAAAACAGAGAAGAAAATCTGTTACCATTTGAGGCATCTAGTAAAATAACATCAACTTTGAGAACTAGTAACTAAAGTGAATTGAGCATTTATCCTTCCTTGCCAAAAGGAACTATACTTCAGGGTAACCAAATATCCACAGTTAATAATAATAATAATAATAATAATAATAATAATAATAACAACTCTTTACAGAATGATAGCTAATAAACACAAAAGAAGAAGAGAATGGAAAATATTATTTTACAAAATCTAATTATGTATTGTCTCAGACAAGTACTATCAAATGGTGTTTAAAAAAAAAGTAAAAAAAAGGCAACAGTAGCTTAATGAGTTGAGTGGAGGAAATAAAAAATTATAAATTTTTTAATTTATAATTCCACTAAAATTAACAATATTGTGTCATATTTGTTTCAGGTGTACACTACTGTGATTCAACAGTGATTACGTAGTGCTCATCACAATAAGTACTTCTTAATCCCTTTCTCCTATGTCACCCACCTCCCCTCTATCAACCAATTCATTCTCTGTATTTAAGTGCCTGTTTTTTTGCTTCTTTCTTTGTCCATTTTGCTTCTTAAACTCCATATGCATGAAAACATCGAAAAAAAAAAGAAAACATCGCATTTGTCTTTAATTTACTTCACTTAGCATAATATCCTCTAGATCTATCCATGTTGTTGCAAATGGCAAGATTTCATTTTTTTATACCTGAGTAATATATTCCATTGTATATATACACCACACTCTTCTTCATCCATTCATCTGTGGATGGACATTTAGGCTGCTTTCATAAATTTGGCTACTACAAGTAACACTACAATAAACATGGGGTGCATATATTTTTTTTAATTAGTGTTTTTGTATTCTTTTGGTAAATACCCAGTAGAGCAATTACTGACTGGATATGATAATTCTATTTTTAATATTTAGAGGAACCTCCATACTGTCTTCCACAGTGGCTGCACCAGTTTGCATTCCTACCAACAGTGCAGGAAGGTTCCCTTTTTCTACATATCCTTGACAACACCTGTTTGTTTTTTATTTTAACCATTCAGACAGGTGTGAAATGATGTCTCATTGTGGTTTTATTTCCCTGATGATGAGTGATGTTGAGCAACTTTTCATGTGTCTGTTGGCCATCTGTATGTCTTCTTGGCAGAAATGTCTGTTCATGTTTTCTGTCTAATTTTTAATTGGATTATTTGGGGGGGGTTGGTATTTAGTTATTTAAGTTCTTTATATATTTCAGATACTAACCTTTTATCAGATCTGACATTTGCAAATATCCTCTCCCATTTAGTAAGTTGTCTTTTTGTGTTGTTGATTGCCTCCTTTGCTATGCAGAAACTTTTTATTTTGATGTCATCTCAATGGTTTATTTTTCCTTTTGTTTCCCTTGCTCAGGAGACCTATCTGGAAAGATGTTGCTATAGCCAATGTCCAAGAAATTACTGCCTGAGCTCTCCTCTGGGATTTTTATAGTTTTAGGTCTCACATTTAGGTCTTTAATCCATTTTGAGTTTACTTTTGTGTGTGGTATAAGAAAGTAGTCCAGTTTCATTCTTTTGCATGTAGCTGTCCTGTTTTCCCAACACATTTGCTGACGAGACTTTTTCCCATTGCCTATTCTTGCATCCTTTGTTGAAGATTAACTGACCATATAATCATGGGTTTATTTCGGGGCTTTCTATTCTGTTCCATTGATCCATGTGTCTATTTTTGTGCCAATTGCAAACTGTTTTGATAGAGTAGGTCTTGAAATCTGGGATTGTGATACCTCCAGCTCTCTTTTTCTTTTTCAAGATTCCTTTGCCTATTCAGTGTCTTTTGTGGTTTCATACATATTTTAAGATTTGTCCTAGTTCTGTGAAAAATGCTGTTGGTACTCTGATAGGGATTAAATCTGCAGATAAAATCTGTAGATTGCTTTGGGTAGTATGAACATTTTAATAATATTCGTTTTCCCAACATATGAGCAAAAAATATCTTTCCATTTGTGTTATCTTCAATTATTTCATCAGTGTTTTATAGTTTTCAGAATATAGGTCTTTTACCTCCTCAGTAAAGCTTATTCCTGGGTATTTTATTATTTTTGGTACAATTGTAAATAGGACTGTCTTCTTAATTTCTCTGCTACTTCATTATTATATAGAACTGGATGTTTTATTAATGTCAAAGTAAAGTTCTAGCAGCAAGGAGAAAAACATAACAGGACCAAAAAAGAGAACAGACTGTCATTATCCTGTTTCAATGGTCAATATTAGCATTAATGGTGGGTCAATAAGATATCAAGTCTACTGATGTAATACAGCATACATCAATGAATGCAGTCACTTTGAGCTATATTTATAATACGAAAGTGTTAAATATCAATCAAGCCTTCCAATGTAACTTCTTCCTTACAAGAAAATATAGGGAATAAAGAAATATGTCCATCAGACAAACTAACTTAACCAAAGACTGTAATAACAGATGAAGAACACGATATAATAATAAAAGGGTCTACCTAACAAGGTATAAATATTTATTCTCCTAACTTAGGAGCAGCCAAATACATAAACCAATTAATAACAAAATTAAAGAAACTCATTGATAATAATACAATAATAGTAGAGGACTTTAACTGAGCGAGTAGAGGTCACTCACAGCAATGGACAGATCAAGCAAGCTAAAGATCAACAAGGAAACAAGGGCTTTGAATGACACACTGTACCAGGGACTTAACAGACATATTCAGAACTTTTCATCCTAAAGCAGCAGAATACACATTCTTCTCAAGTGCACATGGAACACTCTCCAGAATAGATCACATACTGGATCACAAATCAGTTTTCAACTGGTACAAAAGATTGAGATCATACCACGCGTATTTTTAGACCACAATGCTATAAACCTGAAGTCAACCACAAGAAAAAATTTGGAAGGATCACCAATACATGGAGGTTAAAGAACATCCTACTGAATAATGAATAGGCCAACCAGGAAATTAAAGAAGAATCTAAAGAATACATGGAAACAAATGAAAATGAAACACGACAGTTCAAAATCTTTGGGATGCAGCAAAGGCAATCCTAAGAGGGAAGAATATAGCAATACAAGCCTTTCTCAAGAAACAAGAAAAGTCTTAAATACACAGAAGTCTTTTTTTTTAAATGTTTATTTATTTATGATAGTCACAGAGAGAGAGAGAGAGAGAGAGAGAGAGAGAGAGAGAGAGAGGCAGAGACACAGGCAGAGGGAGAAGCAGGCTCCATGCACCAGGAGCCTGATGTGGGATTCGATCCCGGGTCTCCAGGATCGCGCCCTGGGCCAAAGGCAGGCACCAAACCGCTGCGCCACCCAGGGATCCCAATACACAGAAGTCTTAAATACCTTACACCTAAAAGAGCTGGGAAAAGAGCAGCAAATAAAGCCTAAATCCAGCAGGAGAAGAGAAATAATAAAGATGAGAATAGAAATCAATAATGTAGAAATTAAAAAAAAAAAAACAGTAGAAAAGATCAATGAAACTAGGAACTGGTTCTCTGAAAGAATTAATAAGATAGATAAACCCCTAGAACAAGACTTACCAAAAAAAAAAAAAAGAGAGAGAAGGGACCCAAATAAATAAAATCACGAATGAAAAAGGAAAGATCATAATCAACGTCAAAGAAATACAAACGATTCCAAGAGAATACTGTGAACAATTATGCCAACAAATTAGGCAATCTGGAAGAAATGAATAAATTCAGTCAAGAAATGGCAGAAGAGGGGATCCCTGGGTGGCGCAGCGGTTTGGCGCCTGCCTTTGGCCCAGGGCGCGATCCTGGAGACCCGGGATCGAATCCCACATCGGGCTCCCGATGCATGGAGCCTGCTTCTCCCTCTGCCTGTATCTCTGCCTCTCTCTTTCTCTCTGTGTGTGACTATCATAAATTAAAAAAAAAAAAAAAGAAAGAAAAAGAAATGTCAGAAGAGGGCAGACCGGGTGGTTCAGCAGTTTAACACCGCCTTTGGCCCGGGGTGTGATCCTGGAGAACCTGGATCGAGTCCCACGTCGGGCTCCCTGCATGGAGCCTGCTTCTCCCTCTGCCTGTGTCTCTGCTTCTCTCTGTCTCTAATAAACAAATCTTAAAAAAAAAAAAAAAAAAGAAAAGAAAAGAAAAAGAAATGGCAGAAGAGATGAACAGACATTTCTCCAAAGAAGACAGGCAAGTGGCCAACAGACACATGAAAACATGCTCAATGTCACCTGGCATCAGGGAAATACAAATCAAACTACAAAGAAATACCACCTCATATCAATCAGAATGGCAAAAATTAACTCAGGAAACAACAGATGTTGGTGAAGATGTGAAGAAAGGGGAACCCTCTTACAATATTGGTGGGAGGGCAAACTGGTGCAGCCACACTGGAAAACAGCATGGAGGTTCCTCAGAAAGTTAAAAATAGAGCTATTCTATGACTAGCAATTGTACTACTAGGTATTTATCCAAAGAATACAAAAATTCTGATTCAAAGGGGCACATGCACCCCAATGTTTATAGCAGCTATGTCCACAAGAGCCAATACTATGGAAAGAGCCCAGATGTTCATCAACAGATGAATAAAGATGTATATATACACAATGGAATATTATACAGCCATCAAAAAGAATGAAATTTTACCATTTGCAATGACATGGGTGGAACTAGAGGGTATTAAGCTTACTGAAATGCCAGTCAGAGAAAGACAGATACTACATATGATTTCACTCGTATGTTGAGTTGAAGAAACAAAATAGATGAATATAGGGGAAGGAAGGGAAAAGTAAAATAAGATGAAAACAGAGAGGGAGGTAAACCATAAGAGACTCTTAACTCTAGGAAACAAACTGAGGGTTCCTAGAGGGGAGGTGGGATATTGTGCAAAGCTGGCCTCATTAAACAAATCAGTATCATTTTTTTTTAATTACTAGACTTAACAGACATAACCAGGTGAAATGTGAGATTAATCAGTTTTAATGGTCATTTGTAGGCTAATTCAGGAAATACAAGTATGTTCTGGGTATTAGATGAGATGAAGATTTACTGTAAACTAGAGATTCTTGTCCAGGAAAAAGACAGGTTATAAAACAGTCTGAGGGATCCCTGGGTGGCGCAGCGGTTTAGCGCCTGCCTTTGGCCCAGGGCGTGATCCTGGAGACCGGGGATCGAATCCCACATCGGGCTCCCGGTGCATGGAGCCTGCTTCTCCCTCTGCCTATGTCTCTGCCTCTCTCTCTCCCTCTGTGACTATCATAAATAAATAAAAATTTAAAAAAATAAATAAATAAATAAATAAATAAATAAATAAATAAATAAATAAATAAATAAATAAATAAAACAGTCTGATCTCTCTATATATACAGTATGATCCCATTCAGGTTAAAATGAATATATATACATGGAAAGCTTAAGTATTATGGTGTTAGTGCTGAGGCTATAATGGAAATATGTTTTACTTTCTTTTTATTTCTCCCAATTTTCTCATTTTCTACAATGCATGGATAGTGTTTCTATAATAATAAATGATCACTCTTGAAATGAATCTCAACATGCATTTCATTGGGGCATTAGGGCCTTATGCTTAACATCTGTGTTGATTTAAAAACTGATAAATGCTTTCAGAGAGATGCAAAAAACCATCCAAAACTTTGTTTTGGAACCAAGAATAGTCAAAGTTACTCGTTACAGGAAACAAGAAAAGCTGCTTTTCTTTAGATAGTTATGAAAGATGAACAAAAAGTCTAGAACTGCACTATCCAATAGAGTAACTACTAGCCATGTGTGGCCATTTAAGCTTAAATGAATTAAAATTAAATAAAATCTAAGATTCAATTTTTTAGTCACACCAGCCACATTTCAAGTGTTCAAAAGCCATACGTGACTAGCGGCTGTATTACTTACATGGTCAGGCAGGTATGAGGTTAGATATCAAGAATTAGGTGTTAGGTATGTGGTTAGTATATCACACTGTACAGTGCAGATACAGGACATTGCCATCACTCCACAATGTCCCACTGGAGAGAGCTAAAGAGGTGGATGTAGGTGTGTCTCATCACTACCAGCAGTATACCACTCACGCCATCGCTGCCTTCCATCCCTGGAACACCAACACCAGTTTATAGGTTCCCAAGGGGAAAATGCTTCCAACCAGATTCCAGGGAAGCTGTGTGAATGGACAATTCTCCATGGTGGTTCTGTACCTCTTATTTCAGCTTTGTGGTTCTGTACCTCTTATTTCAGCTTTGGTTCCAGGCTATGTATTCAAGTATGTCTGTAGAGCAAACAGCCTTAGAGTATCTCCCTCCAGGGTAGATGGCAGATTTGTTTCCTGTCCAGCATCACAAAGACAATGTCTAACCACCTCCTCCCACCCCACCCCACCCCACACACCCTCAGCTAAAGGCTGGGCAGGTTTGCAAACAACCCTCTTATAAGGCCAGAGATTTCCTAACTTGAGGTTCCAGCTATAAGGTAAATTCACTGTGCATCCAGCATTCCCTGGGGCCCACTTCCACAGTACTTTCATAGCACTTGGGGGACACAGGAACCAATGTGAATATGACATTCAAGCTGCCTACTGTGCTTTGCCTTTGACCCAGAAGCTCTGTGTCCTCTGCCATCATCTATGAAACTCTGTGAGACTAATTTACTAGTTTATAAGTAAAACAGAGTAGCATACTCCCCACAGTTTTTAAAAGTTAATACCATCACCTGGCTCCTTTGAGCTCCTCATGCCACAGAAACAAGAATTTTGTCAGGAACTAAGGGAATCTCTGGGGCATCTCAGGATTCATGAACACCAGGCAAAAGTTAAGGGCAGAGTGCAGGAGGGCCCCCTACTGACTCAACTCTTCACTGTCAGACTAGATCACCCACCTGGTAAGGAACCATCTTAACAGGCATTCACTGAGCACAAAGGAAATGTGACCTGCCTGGTAAAAGAAAGTTATAAATACCAACTACAACCGGATAACCAGGTGCAAACAAGGGTAGTTCTATATTATCTTTCCTCTCTCTCCTCCAACTACTTACATAGATAAGTAGCCTTCTAATCTCATCCTCAGGTACAGGATTTTTAAAGGAATGGAGTGAATGAATATCGCCACCCCCAACCCCCCCACACCCCGCCGCATGAGTAGTGGCTGTAACAGATTAAGCAGAAGCAAATGTTTTGTTTATATTATTGTTTGTAAAAATAACTATTGGTATAAGGGTGTATACAGATGCTGAATATCCAGAGAGGTAGACTGTGCTGTGAATACTTGGTCTAAGCAGGGGCTAGAAGCCCCGGCATCACACTTCTCAGACTCCCTGTCTGAAGGAACTCCACCAAGGAGAGGCACTTATGCAAGACTTAGAATACAAAAAAGGAGAGACTATGATTCCTCTGTGGCAGCAGCTGACAGACACAAGGGCATATAGCAAACTTCGAGTCTGCAGCAGCTTCCAAGCGGGCTCCTGGGAAACATTCACTTTAATGCTGCAGCAGCTCAGGTCACTAGAAGCAGTGTCTTGTGAGGCCAGCGCTTTTCAATTTCCTTAAAGCCAGAAGCAGTTCTCTCTGACTTTCACTACCGCAGGCCCTTCGATGGCTTTGTAAGCATTTAGTTAATTTACTTTATTAAATCCACTCTTGCTAAAATACCCAGGGTAGTTTCTGTTTTCCTGACACAGATGGGTAAGGATTTGGTCAGGTGAAGATTACAGCGGGGAAGAGAAGCAGTGCACAATGTATGGAGGTAACAAGAGAAAAAAAAGTTGAACAAGTGCATCAAAGCTATACTATGCAGGCTCTTTCTTGGGTCCAGGACTTCATTCTACTAATTCTCCGACCCAACAAATGTTTACCTAGCAATTATTACATGCCAGGCTCTATTCTTATATTCGGAAGAAAAACAAAGAAAACAGCCTAAGCAGGTTGGCGTGGGACTGAGAGGGGAAGGATCAGAAGCAAAGGTCTGATCTAGTAAATGGCAGTAAGTGCTCCTGGGAAATTGCAAGCAGCGCAAGCCACTCTGCCGGAAGCTCTCTGATCAGAGAACTAAGAGAGTAGACAGAGACCACAGAGCTAGGGAGGAGCTTGGGCTCAGGGCATTGAGGGAATAGCAAGAAGGTTGGCATGGCTGGACTGAAGCGCTGAACATCACAAAGGGCTTTGGAGGCAAGAGGAAGGACGTCGGCTTTTATTCTGAGTGAGATGGGAACCCCTGGAAGTTCGAGTAAAAAAGTGACACGATCTCATCTATTGGGCTGCTGTGCAAAGAAAAGCCTAGAGAGGGACCAGGAAAAGCACTTAGATCACTGAAATAATATTAGGAACATATGTCAATGACATGGACCAAGGCATAGCAGCCTAAGTGGTGAAAAGTAGTCATATTCTAGATATATCCAAAAAGAAAATTTGCTTGTGAACAAAATGTGGAGAGGGGAGAAAAAACAGGAGAGTAAGAGGAGACTCCCAGGTTTTTGGCCTGAGCCAATCATAGAGTTGCCATTAACTGACAGTATAGGGTGAAGTTAACAGATTTGGCCAAAAAACTCAGGAATTCAGTTTTTGATGTTAAGTTCAAGATTCTTATTACACATCCAAATTGGTGTGTTGAGTAAGAAGTAATGGAGAGGGATCCCTGGGTGGCACAGCGGTTTAGCGCCTGCCTTTGGCTCAGGGCGCGATCCTGGAGACCCGGGATCGAATCCCATGTCGGGCTCCCGGTGCATGGAGCCTGCTTCTCCCTCTGCCTGTGTCTCTGCCTCTCTCTCTCTCTCTCTCTCTCTCTCTCTCTCTCTCTCTCTCTGTGTGTGTGTGTGTGTGACTATCGTAAATATATAAAAATTAAAAAAAAAAAAGAAGTAATGGAGACCCACTATAAGCTTCTGAGAAGAGAGTAGCTAGAAGAGAAGTATACTTCAAAGACTAAGCTAGTTAATGCCAGATAAATTGGGCAGGGGAGGCAGAGTAGGGGTTCACCGGCAGCTGGCACTAGAGGGGGAGAAAACTAGCGGCAGTGTTCAACCTGAACTTTGGAGGGAGGCAATGAAAACGGAACAGGACAGAGGCTCTCAATAGGCTGAACACCACCCAATGGATGTATGGAAATCTGTGGAAATATTTTTGTAATTGAGATGGTTGGAAGGCACTACTAGCAACACACAGGTGGGGTCAATGGTGTTACATCTCCAGCAATGCTTAGGGTAAATCCCATGCCAAAAAAAAAAAAAAAAAAGTCTCTACTTCCTTTCAAATGACTCACCAGACCTTCATAGTTGTAAAAATCTAATTACAATGATCTGAACCTAGATTCCAACTTCATTTTGCTAATTTTCTGTACAAGTTTAGCACATGCTGAATTTTCCAGGAAAGCAGCTACCATGTAGAGTAAGAGAACACGCTCTTTTATGCATAACTTTCTCCAAGAAAGTGTCATCATTTTGAAAAACAGAAATAATGCTGTTTTCTAGTATTAAGTCACCAGCAAGATATCTGTATGTGTTACATGGTATGACCTACAAATACATTACAGGAGAGATTCAATGTGCTTTTGGTAGACTTAAATATTAAGTTAATAGACATAAAATGAAGAATTCTTATGAGTCAAAGCTGTTTTAAAATTATTTTTTTATTTTTTATTTATTTATGATAGTCAGAGAGAGAGGGAGAGAGAGGTAGAGACACAGGCAGAGGGAGAAGCAGGCTCCATGCACCGGGAGCCCGACGTGGGATTCGATCCCAGGTCTCCAGGATCGCGCCCTGGGCCAAAGGCAGGCGCCAAACCGCTGCGCCACCCAGGGATCCCTGTTTTAAAATTATTAATCATTCTATATATTGTTAATTTTTATAGCATAAGGGGAAAGTATCTAGCAATTAATTTTTTGAAATTGAACTTGTTTTTTGTTTTTGTTTTTTTTTTTTTTTGGAGGGGGTCTGGGTTGCCTGCCATTTTAAAATCTTACTCTGAGATTGTCACCAGAGGTCCAGCACACCTCTCTTGGCCACTCTTAGTACCATTTCTGCTTCTAACCCATCCTCTGTTCCTATTGTTACTTAAAGGGTATAGTCACCAAGGTTTTGAGACAGAACGTGAACCTCAACAAGATGTAGAATTTCAAGGCAGGAATTTTCTAAGACTATTCATCTCTATTCTTCCCAAGCTACAACATGGGAAATTTTTCTTTCTTAACACTTATAAACAAGACAGGACTCATTTGCCAGTACATTTTAACTTCTCATTTTTCTAATTTGATAGTCCGTAATTAGTTAGTATGTTAGCCCCCTACTTCAATTAGGGTTATTTCCCTCTTTCTGTTATTATACCTAAATAAGCCTGGCTTATTATTATTACTTCTTGTACAGAATAGCCCCTAATCTATTCCTCTCTCAACTATAAACTTGTCCATTATAAGCAGGTGTGAGCAGTTCTTATTTCACTACCTTCTAATGCAGCAGTGCCTAAGCACTTTGTACAGAAATACAAACTATCTTAATATAAAAAAAATCCTTTTTTTCTCTCACAGCTAGAGCAGAATACAGGCTTTTTAAATTATATATGTGAAATTATATTTATAAATCTGTGAATTTAATCCAGCAATAGTGAAAGGGATATTATAAAACACTGGCTAGGGGATCCCTGTGTGGCTCAGCGGTTTAGCGCCTGCCTTTGGCCCAGGGCTCGATCCCACATCGGGCTCCCAGCATGGAGCCTGCTTCTCCCTCTGCCTGTGTCTCTGCCTCTCTCTCTATCATAAATAAATATATAAATCTTTAAAAATAAATAAATAAATAAATAAATAAATAAATAAATAAATAAATAAATCTTAAAAAAAAAACACTGGCTATAAGCATATGGCATCAAGTCTGACATTAATGAAAATCACTGGATTTTAAGAGACAGATACTAGATGCTAAAAGGGTTTAAAAAAAAAAAAAAAAGTTGAGCACAAGAGTATGCTGAATGAGAGAAGGTGCTGGAAGTGTCATTAGAATGTTCATGCCCCTGAGGGTGAAGGCAGAAAAACGGCGGTGAAAAAAGGAGGTAGAGATTCTCAAATATTCATAAACAATAGCAACAGGACTATTCTTCAGATGCTATTGAAAGAACACTCAGAGAAATGCTGAGAAGATAGGATATTCTGAAAACAGCAAGGGCTGGAGAAGTGGGCTCCCCGTGAAGGAGGGCCATCAAAGGCACTGAGGCACCAAACCAAGGTAAGCTGTGGATTATGGCATTTAGGGAGAAAGAGGAAGACCAGAGGTTCTTTCCTTGCCAGATATGAGAAGAGGCAGGACACACAGAAATTAAGGGTAGAAAGACTGACATTAGGAAGTAGTAGTGATGGGGGAACAGAGGGCTAGCTGAGGACAAAGCACAAGCATGGGGCAGCACAAGTCCTTGAAACAAGCAGAGGGACATTCCTCTAGGGACTTAACTACCTCACTGTTCATACTTTGCTAGGGGCAAAAGGCAATCTTAGCCTGACCCCCAGGTTCCTGTAAGTCTACTGTAACATATAAAACCCCCTTTAGAAACTTCTTTTATCTCTAAACCCCCCAAGATACGTGTCGGCAATCATCCTCCAAGCACATGGCCCACCAATAAACATCAGAAGGGTCTCATGACTAAGGTTTTATTAAACAGTAATAAATGACCTTTTCTCAACAATAAATAGCTAACCTCCTCAAGGTCCTGGAAACCTAGCTTCCAAAATTCCTTAGATAGTACACTCTCAGGATGCCTTGGTGGCTCAGCAGTTGAGCAGTTGAGCTCAGGTTGAGCGGCTGCCTTCGACTCAGGGCATGATCCTGGTAGGGGATTGAGTCCCACATCGGGCTTCCTGCATGGAGCCTGCTTCCCCCTCTGCCTGTGTCTCTGCCTCTGTCTTGCTCTCTCTGAATAAATAAATAAATCTTTAAAAAAAAAAAAAAAAAGACAGGGAACTTATACTGCAAAACTTTAGACTTATTACAAAGCTACAGTTATCAAGACAATGTGATATTGGCATAAGGATAGACAGACAAATAGAACAGAATAAGGAGTCCTAAAACGGGACTACTCATAGACAGATGACTGATATTTTACAAAGGCCTAAAGTAATTCAAAGGTAAAAGAAAATTCTTTTCAACAAATGGTGCTAAAAGACCTGAATATCCACATGGCGGACAAGGGAAGGAATGAATATTGACCTTTATCTCACACCATTCATAAAAATCAATTCAAGATGAAATCAAAGACCTAAACATAGTAGTTAAAACTATAAATGAAGCTTCCAGAAAAAAAAAAAAAAAAACCACAGAGTATCTTTGTGACCTTCAAGTCGGCAAAGATCTAATATAAATAAATAAATAACACTAAACAGACCAAAAAAAAACTAAAAAGAACAAAATGCACTAACCATAAAAAAAAAAAAAAAAGATAACTGGACTTCACTCAAATTTAAAACTTCAAAAGATACCATCAAGGAAATGAAAAAAGGAAGCCACAGATTAGGAGAAAATATTCACAATGCATATTGGGCAAAAGACTCATTTCAACAAGATCGGAGGAACTCCTACAAATCAACAATATAAAGTCAAACAACCTAATTTGGGCAATATACATTTCACAAATAGAACAGTCAATGTGCACATGAAAAGACGTACCTCATCATCAGGAGTCATCAACAAAATTCAAGTTTAAACCACAATACCAAAAAAAAAATAAAAATAAAAATAAAAATAAAAAATAAAAAAAATAAAATAAAATAAAATAATAAAAATAAAAATATAATAAATAATAAATAAATAAATAAATAAATAAACCACAATACCACATGGCACTCACTAGAACGGCTAAAATTAAAAAGACTTTCAATACCACAGGATGGTGAGACAATGTTCCAACAGGAACTTTCAGAAACTGTCAATCCAAGTATAAAATAGTGCAGCCACACTGATAATAGATAGGGAGTTTCTTACAAGGGCAAAATATATACCTACCTAGCAATTCCCACTTCGGGATGTACCTAAACAAACTGAAGTATATGTTCATAACACAGTGTTGTATAAGAAGGTTCATGGAAGTTTTATTTGTAATAGCCAAAAACTAAAAGCAACCCACTGTCTATCAACAGATTAAAAACTGTGGTACGCTCACACTATTATATAGTACTATGCAATAAAAATAAATAAATTACTGATACATACTACAACATGGACGAATCTCAGAAACATTATGCTGAGTTTAAGAATCCACTTGCAAAAAAATACACATTATGATTCCATTCATATGAAATTCTAGAACAGGCAAAACTAACCTAGTGATGGCAACTAGAACTGTTTCCTGGCTCTGAGGGAGAGGCTACTGGCTAGAAATGGACGCAAATGAACTTACCAGGATGAGGAAAATGGCCGACACATTTCTTAATTTGGGTGGTAGAGAAAAGGTTTTTATTACATCCATCAATATATGCTGAACTTGTTTAACAGATTCACTCAAAATCATTACATTACATGTAAATTGTACCTTTAAATGGTAAAATTCATTGGCTGCATATCATAGCCATACAAAAGTTGCATAAAACAGAAATAACATTTAAATAAAAATAAATACCTTTGTCCATCTGCAAAGCTTCACCCCAGAGTGGCTCCCAATCAACTGATAACCTGAACAGAAAAACAAGGAATACAAAATTGAATTGATTCAAAACCTCATCTATAAGGTGATTTTAAAACTTTAACAAAATCATTTTTCTTTCCTTAAATAATGGCAGGCAACAACCCAGTGGCAGGAAACATTAAAAGTTTAATTCACCAGGATGATAAAACATCCTAAAATGTATATGCATCTAATGACACAGATTGAAAATATATAAAGAAACAATAGGCTAATCCAAAATCACAGAGTAAGATCTTACAGTATCTAACAGATGCCACAAAAACCCAATAGAGCTCTAAAACCTATGCAACACAGGAAACATGATCAAGAACACAGAGTGCTGCATTCAACAACTACAGAATGTACATGCTTTTGGAGGACCCAAGGAAACTTTGTAAAAATAATCCAAATGCTGGGCCATAAAGCAAAAAGGCAAGTAACAATATACTTCAAATGAACAACTGGGGAACTCTTATCAGTAATCTCTGAAAAAAAGACGAAGAATCAGATAGGCAAAGGGATTAAAATAAAGAAATACAAAAAATAAAAAAATAAAAATAAATAAAATAAAGAAATACTGCCCCAAGAAGAGAAAAATAAAATTCTAGGAATCATAACCTCACATGAATTCTCAGCATCATTTCCACAACCTAGTATTCAAATTTGTGAGACAAAGAAGACATGAAAAGCATGGAAAAGCCATGCCAAAGTAATCACATTTCCTTTTTTAATAAACTAGTAGAGCAAACAAGTAGAACATTCTGATTTCAGAAAGCATTTAATAAAGTTTCTCACAAGGCTTCAACTAATAAGCCACAATTATGAGTCTCTTGTACAAAGACTCTTGACTTGCAGACAAATGAGGCAAATGGAGAAATACAGTCTGGATGATAGCGTAAGTGGATCAGTGGCTGGTTAAACATCCATATTCACAGTATGATGATTTATGAAACAATGTCAATTTGGATTACAAGTCTCTAGTGGCAATATTATAGAGCTTTGTCTTTTATCCTCTTCCACATTTATGTAAACATCTTGCATATAAATAAAGTACTGTCTATTTGAAGATGGAACTAGTGTAACTGAATAACTAACCTCAGATGCAGAATAAGCATTTAAAAGAATCCCAAAGAAAATTCTAGTTCTCCTGGATTCCTACATTATATGTTGTTCATACCATTATCATAAAAATCACACTCTGTTTTATTGGTTCCTTATATCCTTCTCTTCCAACATACATAGGGTTTGACAAATTTTGCATTTATGTAGGTATGAAGAAAACTGCAAAGTACAGGATGGATAGACCTGTGGCTGACCACAATGCCAAGATAAGCCAAAATATGCAGGTGCTAAAAATCACAGGACACAATTCTGTTCTAACCAAGATTAAGTAACAGAGGATTTACTCTCCCACCTGAAATGCCAAAAATGGGACAAAATACATGAACCAGTAGTTTCCAAGACATGAAACATCAGGCAACAAGGGACAGTAATCTCAGGGAAATGGGAAACACACAAGGTGAGCCCTACCATTACCAGAGCTTACTGCCTTAAAACTTTCCAGGCCATGCAGCAGGAAGAGGCAATTCAAGCACAGTAGTATTCTGTCTGAGCTGAGGACATGGGAGCAAGAGTCCAAGGGAGCCCACATGGCTAGAGCTTGCAGAGAGTCAAACGCTACACAGAAATTAAATCAAGAATCCGCAGAAGACTCCTAGAAATATCTAGTTGAGTACTGTTTAGTGCATGCATATGTGAGAGAAAAACTCACCAAGAATGGGAAAGAACCGTCTGAAAGGACTAGAGGCACACCTGGTGCTCACAGCCTGCTGGGAACTGTGCCTGTTCATACCAGTCAGAAGCTTAAGATTCACAAGGCACTGAGCAGAGTACACAGAAGTGTTTTGCCCCAACAGTCAGAAATAATTAGCCATATACTGAATCAGCAGCTCTGGTCTCACTTAACAAGTCATAGAAGCCAGATTAAAAGGCTCAAACTGTTTCCAAGTAACTGCTCTTCATCCTAAAACAAAACTTAAGAATGTTTATAGGAATACAAAAATATCTAGCACCCAGTAAGCTAAAATTAGATCTGGCATCCAATCAAAGATTACCAAGCATGCAACATGATCAATGAGGAAATTACCCAGCAACCAAACTGATCCAGACATGATATAGATGTTGAAAGTACATTACAACAGTTGTAAATTTGTAGGCTCAAAAAGTTAAGTAGAGACATGGAGACTATAAAAAGACCCAAACTCATATTCTACAGATGAAAACTATAGATGTCTAAGCTGAAAAACACATTGGGTAGAATTAATGGAAGATCAGACATTAAAGAAGAAAAGACTACTAAATTACACCTGAAAACATAGCAACAGAAGATGTGCAAAAATGAAAAGTAGAACAGAAAAAAAGAATTTTAAACAATGGAAAAGAGCACCAGTGAGCTATAGGTCAGATTCATGTCACTCAAGTCTCCAAGGAAGAGGACAGAGAGGCAGTGACAGAAAAACATTTGAATAAATAATGGCCAAAATTTGTCCAAATTTGATTTGAACTATAAATCCACAAAACCAAGAAGCCAACAAATCTCAAGACAAGCAACATGAAGAAAACTACATTGAAACACATTATAACTAACTTGCTCAAAATCAGTAATTAAGAGAAGATCTGAAAGGCAGCCAGGGGGTAAAAACATTACATTCAAAGGAACAAATGAAAGCTGAGAACACAAGCATCATCAGAAGCAATGGGGTCAAGTAGACAGTGGAACAACTGTAAAGCGCCAAAAGAAAAAAAAGTTGTCAACTGACAATTCCACATCCATCAAACACATCCTTCAAAAATGAAAGCAAAATAAAGCTTTTTTCAGATACACAATAGCTGAAATAATTCACCAAAAACCCCACACTACACGAAATGCTAAACAAAGCCCTTCGGGCAGAAGGAAAAGCTTGCCAGAGAGAACACAGATCTACGCAAAGGAATAAAAAGCACCAAAAGTGCTAAGTCCATACGCAAAATCTTTACTAATTACTTAAATGTTTAAGAGATCATTGACTATTCAAACTAAAATAACAATGTAGTGTAGGTTTATAACATACGTAAAAGTAAAACTATAACCTTTGCTTAGAAGTTAGCAAGGGGAAAACAGATGTACTACTGAAGTTTCTTCTGTATATGAAGTGGTATAAGATCTCAAAGATACACTGTGATATGATTCAGAGATAGAGTGTAAAACCTCAAACCGCGAAATAAGAACACAGTGGTATAACTAATAAGCCAATAAGGATGTAAAATTGAATCATAAAAAAACAATCTAAAGAAGGTAGAAAACAGGAATATAAGAAGTCAAAGTACACAAGACAAGTAGAAAATAAGCAGATAAATTAAAGGTTTAAACCTAGCAAAAAAATCATTCTAAATGGTCTGAACATACTAAAAAGATTACACACACATATATATTATACACACACACATGCATAAATACATATGATCTGAATACTCCTATCTGACTGATGGCTGATGACTCCTTGAAGGAGATGCTGTATCATGTTTCTCTGCATTGCCAGAACTATCACATCAAAAGTTCTCAAGAAATACAGAATGACGGGAGTGACGGCAAGAAGTCAATCTACTGACTCCCAACTGACCAGTCTTTCTTCTACAGGAAATCAATATTATTATTTGTTCTCAAGTTATAGTCTCCTTAGTAAGCTATGCCCACAAAACCCCAGATATACTTCTACATAAAACATTTCTAATTGACCCAGCCTAGTATCAATGTAAGCTTTTCTCTGCTTTTAACAATTTCCCCTTCATGAACAATGATTTGTAAAGAAGCCTATGATGGCATTTTCCACCTGCATACCTGAACCGAACTGATGCTAACATCCCAATAAACCAAGCAGAGGGGAAATGTGCTGGCCAGCAGCCAACACACAAGTGACCGACAGGAATAAGAGGGGCTCCTGCAACAGCAACAGAGTGACACAGCTGCTGGGCTAACCACAGGACTTCCTAAACCTTTCCTCTTTGCAATCCCTATTCTAGGCTTCCTCATTTAGGTATTCCATTAAAAGGCTTAAAGGGTAGTACTGTGATAGCACTTCTTGAGGATTTTCACCTTGTTTAGTGAGGGCTTCTCGGAGAGCAGGGGTTATCATAGTTCTTCTTTCACTGTCTTCATTCTTCACAGTGTTCCGGACCAAACTACTTTTCTCCTCCTGTTCCTCCTTTTCTCTCTGTATTAAAATTAAAAGAACAAAATTCAGAACTGGCAGTGAGCAATGAGCGTAACAGCACACCAACTACAAACACAGGGCATGGATGGGAGGGCTCACCACGCCACCCTGGCCAACAACCCAGTCTCCTCCAAAGTGATTACGTTCCCAATCACACAATGATCGGAAGACCTGCCAGTCTTATTTTTCTTATCTCTTTCCAAAAACATAACTACACAGTCAAACACATGCACTCACAAAACATAAATCAACAATCCACTTATCTAGGTGTCAATTATTTTTAGCAATCTGAGTACAGACAGCTGCCAAAATTCATCAAGTTATTTCTCTGAATTTCAATTTCCTCACCTGAAAAAGGAGGAAAGTAGCATCTGGGAGCAGGAAGATTAAGATTAAAAGAAATAAATCACCAGGTACTATGCCTGATATATAACTGAATTCAATAAAATGTAAGACTGCTGGTTATTATATCTGCAAACACCCAAAGCAAGTCAAAATAGTGCTTGGAGATGCTCAACCATTTGACCAAAGACCAAATTACTCCTCCACCTGCCACCCCAATGGCTCCTTCTAGAAGATCTGGTGGGAAAAACATGTCTTCAGTGAAAAAAAGAAACCTGAAGGATAATATAACACTGACTGTGTTTCCTCTTGACTTTGGCCCTAGAAAATTCAGCAGCACACAGATAACTGTGTAAAGACTCACATCATGCTTGTCTTGAATTCTCAGCAAGTGGCTTCATACTACATGATGACCTTCACCCTTTACACTCATTCCGTCCATTTATTTAAGATTGATTTATTTATTCATGAGAGATACAGAGAGAGAGGCAGAGACATAGGCAGAGACATAGGCAGAGGGAGAAGCAGACTCCCTACAGGAAGCCTGATGTGGGACTTGATCCCAGGACCTCAGGATTGCACCCTGAGCTGAAGGTAGATGTTCAACCACTGAGCCACATTTCTTCCACTTTTTAAATCTTACCATATATACGTTCTTTTTTTAAGTTACCTCAATCTGCAAGGTGGTAGAATGCTAATCAATAATTCCAAGGCAATACACATCTTTAGACATGTACACTTTAGAAGAGACACTAACCAGACCTTACTAAGAGAAATATAATTCAAGAATGCAATATAATTCTTAGAATTCTTACTAAGAATGCAATATAATTCACCTTGGCAGTGGCCCCACCACCAAGCCCATTTCTAATCCCCAGTCCCTAGTCAATCAGTAAGCAGACCTACAGTAAATCCTTTCTACCTAAAAGTGAAAACACCTGACAGATCACAGGATGCCTCAAATCTGCAGCCAACTAATACAGAAGGGAGAATGATCTGTGTTTGAAGCTGGACAAGTGACAGGGATTTACTGTATCATTCTGTCTGCTTTTGGGAACATTCGAAGTTCTCTATACAAAATAAAATTTAAAAAAATAAATTAAAAAAAAAGAAATAGAAAAGTAAACCAATGAAATTTGGAGTTAACTTCTCTACCTTCTCTGTGACTTTAAGGATTTGCTCCAAAATTGGAAGTCACTGAAAAAGTACTTTAGAGACTCAAAGGTATCAAATGAGAAACAATAAACCCACAGTTAGTTCTATCTGTCCTAAAGTCAGCATACTTAATTACTAAATATAATCAAAATGCAAAGCTAATGACCAATTTGGCTTCTGGTAATACAATTCTCAGAACCAAAAATTGTATAAACAAACATCAGTGATTTGTTCTCATCCATTATAAAAGTAATCAGTTTAATGCTGGGTATTTTATTAAAAAACATTAAATTTCAGCTACTCTTTTTTTAAGATTTTATTTATTTATTCATGAGAGACACAGAGAGAGGCAGAGACATTGGGAGAAAAAGGCTTCCGACTCGATCCCAGGCTACAACCTGAGCCAAAGGCAGACGCTCAACCATTGAACCACCCCACCACCCAGCTACCCCTCAGTTACTCTTAAAATACTTAAAAACAGGGGCAACCAGGTGGCTTAGCTGATGAAGCGTCCAACTCTTTGATTTCAGCTCAGGTCATGATCTCAGGGTCATGGGATCAAATCCCACTTGGGCTCAGCGCTATGCATGAAGCCTGCTTGGGATTCTCTCTCCCTGTCCATTTGTCCCTACCCTCTCCACTCTCATGCTCCCTCTTTCTCTCTCAAAAGAAAAAAAAATTAAAATTAAATAATCCTTTGGCTTCTTTTAAATCTATTTCAGACCTAAAACCAAAAAGGAAGTCTGTGATGGAGCAAGATGAATTGACCTTGACCGCATTTGTAGGTCTCTGAGGTAATTCCACAGCAAGTTACTAGAATTCCCCACTAATCACGCAAGAATTGCCAGGAGGTGGCACTATCTGCTCTCAAAAACCTCTGTCACCACAAAACATCTCCAGCTCATCTACTTACCCTAAAGGCTACATAAATCCAAAACTGGACTCAGAGCTCCAGAGACACTCTCTCATGGTTATGAAAACAAATTCTGACCCTAGGAAATGAATACTCCTGAAAAGGATGATCGTGGAACACTGTCCATGTCCCATCACTAGAGAAGTGATCTATGATAAAATATGAGAGTAGCTACTCTACTTCAACCATTCAGATACAAAACTTATATGGGAAAACGATCAGAGGCCATGATGAAAAGTCTTGGGCATTCAGGACAAACATTTATCCTTGTCTCCACAGTGGTTTAGTCACCCACTTTTCATATGCAGCAGTTACTTCATTTCTGAAAAGAAAGGCAGTGGTTCCTAACGCTCCAAGGAAATTTAAAGCACCATTTACATTCTAATTCTAATCTCCTGGGTACAGACACTATTCACTGTTTAACCCAGAATAAAATACTATATAACAAACAGATATATGTACAACTATTACACCACCTAAACATAAATCAATGAAAATTCCACATTTGGTCAACTTTGAATCCCCCCTTCCCCCATACGCCCCGCTGGACAAAGAGCTTTAATTCCCACAGACTGGCTCACTCCATCCACCATGCCCTGGTTTCTCCTAAGGAAAGGACAACTCCAAGAGCCAGACTAACCCATCTCCCTGTCTCCCAACTTGTAATTCCATCCCATCCCAACTCCCAAACCATCACACTGCCCTGAAAGAAAATACACGTCCTCTCCAAGCTGCTACTTCTGAACATGTAAAAAAAAAAAAAAAAAAAAAAAGGGAAATTGATTATAAACTAATGTCCTAGGCACTTAGGAAAATGACTATAAGTAAGTGAAAAGTACTTTATAAACAAATAGGCCTATATTAATCTTACATAATCATGGGAGCAAAAAATGGTACCAATTTCCTTTTTAAAAAGATATCATGCAACATCACCTAATTCATCTTCATACCATCATCCCAGAAACCACAGTACCATTCCAATTATCACCTAGAAAATAAACAAGGCAAAAAAGTCATCCATTAAAGATTGTAAGGTAAAATTCCACCTGGCCAGGTAACTGCCAAACAAGTGTATTGTCACAAATGAGCTCTTCATTACCAAAGCATACAGACATTCCTTCTGGGAAAAAGAATCCTTCTGATTGTTTAAATCTATTTATTTTATTGATCCTTGTTTATCATCCAGTGATTCCATTCCTTATCAAGGCATGCAGAAAACAGTTGCCAGGTTCTCTAGAAAGGTCATCTTTCTATACAGCCAGCTTACCTAAACCTGGAAGCCTTGTTAGCACAAGGCAGGCATTCTGTAAATGTTTGGCCAAATAAATGAATGCCTCAAAACTTCCAGAAGGCTAATCCTGGCTCTAGAAAAGCAGAACTCACTTAATTTGGTAACGGATTCTAGATCTGGCAACTTTCAATATTAAAAACTCTCCTTCAGGTATAAAAACTAAAACTCCTGCTGCTGCAATTTAACACCGCTTCTGCAGATTCCTATTTCTTTAAGAAACGAACCCCCACGTACCACTTGCTTGTCACAGCTCAGTTTTTAAATGACGAGCTTTCAATGGGACTGAAAGTTTTTCTGTTTACTACTAGGCTTTAAGGATGCTTTCTGAACTTACTGAAAAGCAGTTTGACCAGATGTATCAAATGGTTTTCCTCTGACCCAATGGTTCTATTTTGGGTAACCTGACTTAAGAAAATAATTCCAGGGGACGCCCGGGTGGCTTAGCAGTTGAGGGTCTGCCTCTGGCTCAGGGAGTAATCCCGGAGTCCTGGGATTGAGTCCAAATTGGGCCTCTTGCATGGAACCTGCTTCTCCCTCTGCCTAGGTCTCTGCCTCTCTCTCTGTTATCTTTCATGAATAAATATCAAGAAAGGAAAAGGAAAAAAGAGAAAGAAAGAAAGAAGAAAGAAAGAAGAAAGAAAGAAAGAAAGAAAGAAAGAAAGAAAGAAAGAAAGAAAGAAAGAAAGAAAGAAAGAAAGAAGAGAAAGAAAAGAAAAGAAAAGAAAAGAAAAGAAAAGAAAAGAAAAGAAAAGAATTGCAGACAGAACTCACTATAATAATGCTCCTGACTACACAAGCCATGGGTAGGACAGGTTGGTTTAAAGGTTGGTTTAACATTTTTTTTTAATTTTTATTTATTTATGATAGTCACACACAGAGAGAGAAAGAGGCAGAGACACAGGCAGAGGGAGAAGCAGGCTCCATGCACCGGGAGCCCGACGTGGGATTCGATCCCGGGTCTCCAGGATCGCGCCCTGGGCCAAAGGCAGGCGCTAAACCGCTGTGCCACCCAGGGATCCCTTAAAGGTTGGTTTAAAGGCAAGGTTAAAGGTGTCTTGGGGTTGAAGGGATGTGTTACTTGTGTTTCTGGGTGAATTAAACAGCCAAAGCCTTAAAAATAATAATGAAAGAAGAACAGCTTCATGTTATTCCACTGCAGTACTATGCAACTTTATAATCAGAACTGGACACACTGAGATCCCTTTGTAAATTGAAATGCTTCTCTGGTGAGTAATTACCAAGCATTCACCATTTATTTCCGAAACTAATGATACTGATACCACTGTTTGCTTAACCGGAACATGCTGTGGGGAGTATTTAACAACATTTATTTACTGCAGGAAAAAAAGGAACATTCTGCTCTACAATTATAAATCAAAACCATGAGAAAAACAAAAAATACACAACCTAAGAACTGTCAGGCTCTTGCTGACTCCCTGTGCCTATCCAATCTCTTCAGATTCTCTCCTAGAAACCATTTCCCCTGGGGGGAGGGGTAAAACAAAGAGATGGAGCTGAGGCTTGACCCCACCTCTACCAGCTGGCCAGATAACCAACTTTGGACAAATTGTTTGACTTCTCTAAACCTGCTTCCTACCCTGTAAATGGTAAAATGGAGACAATAATAGTATGGATATCAGGATCAATATGAGGATTGAATGAGATAATTCAATCTCAATTCAATAATGTATACTTTGATTTCTCCTAATACCCTGAAGTTATACAGGAATTACCCTCTTTCCCCACATCCTTAATCCATCCATCTTATTCAATCAAACCACATCGCTTCCCAATATAGGTGAAAACTCACATCCCCGCAACAGAGAATAAAAAGGCCTCCAGTATCTTGCCCCTGCCTTCCTTCTCCATTTCACTCCACACTTCCCCACTCCTGCTTGAAGCTCTAGATAGGCCAAACAGTTCAGAGCTCCCCAAAACACCATGCCCCCTAGCATGCCACCCCTCCACTTCCGCATCTGTCTTCCTAGCTTTCCAACGTTTCACATGTTAGCTCTCTCATTCTTGGACATCACTTCCACCCCTCAAAATCTCTTTAATCCTAGAATTACTGCCCTGGATCTTGCTACAGAGGAAGGGAGGCACACCACAGGGGTATACCAGTTGGACCAAACCCATCCCACTTGAAAATAATTTCTCACATGGTAACAGTTCACAGATATCAAGTACATACATGCCAGGGAATAAAATAGTGTGTAGGTGAATGAACTTCATCTTCATAACAACTTTAGAAGCATTACTTTTATTATCTCCCACTTCTAGAGATGAGAAAACAAAAGGACAGAGAGTAAAGCAACTTGCCCACAGACACAGAGGCAGAGACCATTTGACTCCATGAAAATCAGTGAGCATTACTCTAAAAGAAGTCATGTAATAGGAGTACTTTGGCCCAATACTCCTAAGTACTAGCACATCCTCTACAGTAACAACTCAGGCAATTTAGTGCAGCACCTGACAAGAATCAGGCAGAACTAG
Organism: Nyctereutes procyonoides; assembly: GCF_905146905.1. Taxonomy (NCBI): domain Eukaryota; kingdom Metazoa; phylum Chordata; class Mammalia; order Carnivora; family Canidae; genus Nyctereutes; species Nyctereutes procyonoides. The sequence continues at coordinate 77,027,319 of NW_026575126.1, forward strand.
TAACTCAGTAATATGTATGAATGGACCCTAAGGAAAAAGCCAAAAAATACGTGAAAAAGAAAAGCCAGGCAGTAGTAACATCCACTGAGTTTAGTATATTATGTCCAATATAAAATGAAAATATAAGACATATTCCAAAATCCTGCCATAAGTTAAAGAAAAAAACTGATGGCTCATTTTCGTGTCATACTGAAGTTGGAAAAATATTTATTTTTGCTCCAAATATAATGATTTCATGAGAAAATTTTTGTGAGAATATCATAAATCAACTCCTTAAAGTTCATAAAATCCAAAATCATTTCATTTCAAAAAATAACTTACAGAAATGTCCAAAATGTTTGTTCTCTCCAGTGCTGTCTAGTGGACAGAAAATGAAAAGCACAGAAAAAACTAACCCACATTATTCCAAACTCTTACTATATACTTGGAATTTGCTAAAAATTAGATCTTAAGTGTCCTCAACACACACACAAACACACACACAAACACACACACAAGATAACTACATGAGGTGATGAATTTGTTAACTTGATTGTGTTAATCATTTTACAATGTCACATATCATCACATCATATACCTTAAAAATCAGTGTATAATCTAAATACATACAATTTTTGTCAATCATAACTCAATAAAGCTGGAGAAAAAATTATTCCCAACTCTTCACTCACAACAAATAAAGTTTTAAATACGTTCTCTAAATCTTATGGAAAAATCTAGAAATCTATCTAAATCAGGTATCTAATGAACTGAAATCTATCCTGTTTTAAGACAGTTTTGCCCCTGAAAAATTACTCAGATTCTTCATTAAAAGTCATAAAATTACACATATGCTTTGACCCAGTGTATCAATGTGAGGAAAATACAACCTAAGAAATATTCATACATTTTTAAAAATAAAAAAGGTCTCAGACCAGTGCCAATTCTAACAGCAGAAAACCTGCAACAGGGGCAGCCAGGGTGGCTCAGAGATTTAGCGCCGCCTTCAGCCCAGGGCGTGATCCTGGAGACTTGGGATGGAGCCCCACGTCAGGCTCCCTGCATGGAGCTTGCTTCTCCCTCTGTGTCTCTGCCTCTCTCTCTCTCTCATGAATAAATAAATAAAATCTTAAAAAAAAAAAAAAAAAAAGAAAAGAAAAGAAAAAGAAAAGGAAAAAGAAAAAGAAAACCTGAAATAGACTGGCTGGCCAGCTGTAGTAAAGTGTATAAACAAGTTTAAAATGTCTAAGCAAATCTCTCATTTTGACGAGTGTCAGGCTGAGATCATTGACGCATCCTCAAGTACGAGTGCTCATCTGACTCACACCTGTGAAGAAGGCAGAGTGCAGAGCCCTTGTTCTCAGACAAGGGGATTAAAGCTGGGGAGGGTTAATCTGTGCCTCAGATCACTGAGTTACACACTGCTGGGCCAAGCCCTGAACACACATTCCACATACTTGTCATTCTTAATAGCTCCTCTGCCAGGGCTTCTGAAATACAAAGCTACTAAAAATGACAGAAACTATACATGCAAGTATTCGGAAATAAGTAACAAAAATGCTGCAACAGGAAAGACAGCAATTTTAAATCGGGAAAATAATTTTGGATATTCTAAATGCTTAGAGTTTTACACTCAACCAAGAATTTTTTTGGTTATGAGCTTTACAAAAGCAGCCAAACCACCTAATATAAAAATGGATACAGTGCCCTTGCCTGAAGGGAGGTCTGGCCTTTGTCCCCAGTTTTTGGAAAGTAACATCTAAACCCTTGGAATTTCCTGAGTGATAGCAGTGTCTGTTATTCACGGTGGACTCCTTAGACCACACTAGACTGGAAGGTGCTGGAGACCAAGTTCAATCACGCAGATAGATAGATAAAAATCAAATAAATAAATAAATAAATAAATAAATAAATAAATAAATGAATGAATGAATGAATGAATGAATGAATAAAATCACACAGTCAATCAGTCATGGTTACATAATGAAGCCCCGGTATAAACTGGACACCGAACCTCAGGTAAGCCTCCCAGGTTAGCAATATCCATGTCTACCGTCACATATCAATGCTGAGAGGGCGACACATTCTGAGAATGAATGAAGGCCTCCTAGACTCTGTTCTATGCATCTCTTCCTTTGGCCGATTTTCTGTACCCCTTCCCAGCAACAAAAACCAGGAGGATAACAGCTTTCAGGGAGTTCTAGAACTCCCTGAACTCAAAGTTCTGTGAGTCTTTCTAGTAAATTATCAAAGCTGAGGGTGTTTTTCAGAAGCCCTCTCACCCAAAACTTGCAATGGGTGTCAGAAGTGAAAGCAATCATGGAGACTATGCCCTCAGACCTTGTAATTTATCTACTACCAGGTAGACAGAAAGAGATGATTCAAAGGAAAAGAAAACGTGTTCAATCTGACTCAAAATGAAAGAAATACAAATTAAAATCAAGTTATTATTTTTCACTTTTCAGGCTGGCAAGACTTCAAAGACTGATAACACCAGCGGGTCGGCAAAGATAAAGAGAAATCTCATCTCTCAATAGATAACAACAGATAAAAATGACTTCAATTTTTTATATGGCAATTTGTAAATATCTATTAAAACTATAAAATCCCCTTTGATACAGAAATTTCCATTTTATGAACTTAATTCTTGAGATAAATTTATACCAGTGGCAAAAAATATAAGAACAAGGGTATTAAAACACCTAAATATTAATCAACAGAAGCCAACCACATCATAAGACATAGTCCTAGACCACTACATAAACACTAGAATGGAGTGGGTAGATCTGTATGACAGCACTGGAAAGCTGTCATACTAGATGGAAAAAAAGCAGTCTGGAGACTTGGGAATGCAAAAAGATCCATCTGTGTAGCCAGAAAAAAAAAAGTTAGACCAAAGTGCAGGTGTGTTCGTAAAGGTAGTAAAAACACTTGGGAGAATATTTCCAAACTATAAACTGTGGTTTCCTATGAAAAGGAGAATTAGAAGAACAGGGACATGGAGCTATATTCTTTGGAATTTTTTAAACAGATGTAAGCAGGGCATTAAATTAAATGCAAGTCCACAAGGAGGGTCAGATCAAATTATGTATTTTCAAAGGGAGTATTTAAGAACTAGCAACTTCAGATGGAGTAACTGAGTGATGGGCAATAAGGAGGGCACTTGATGTAATGGGCACTGGGTGTTTAGGCAACCAATGAATCACTAAATTCTACCCCTGAAATTAATAATACACTATACATTAACTAAATTGAATTTAAATAAGAAGAAAAAAAAATTTAATGCCTCCCTCACTCACATCAGGGATGTCAAAGGGTAGAACACATGCAGATAAGGACAGAGGATTTTTGAAAATTTCTTTGAAGAATGTTGGTAACGTATTTTGAGATTTCCCTTTGCCTCAAATGGAGAGAGCCTAGAGGGTAGGTGCCTTCCTCTCACCTCAAGCAGCAAGAAAGAGGCACCAACAAAGAAGCTGCTGGGCAGCATCCCGATGCTCAGAGGGCATCAATGCTCAGTGTAGAACTCCTGCCCAGGAAACCCAGACCAGTTTCTTTAGTAAGTGAGCACTTGTTCTGGGCAGGAATCAGCCTGACCTCCCAGAATAAAGAATTTGGAAGTGTTCCTGTGGAAGCACACAGGGGTGCAGGTGGGGGAGATCTTAGATGCAAACCAACTGGGAACTAGAGAGAACAAATGGTAAACCTCAAAGAGAAGAAGGCAAAGTCACAGGGCTCTGAGGAAGGAGTAAGCCTTCCTTCCTCAGCAGCTCACTTTTCAGGGTACACATGCTCAATGCAAGGAATCGAGTCAGGAGACGCCATGGACAATGTCTCCAAAGAAGCGAAGACAGTACTGCCTGGAAGAAGAGTCAACTTGAAACACCTGACAAAGGATGAGAGCACAGAGCCTCTGATGACGGTACCACATAAGAACTTTCTACTTCTCTCTTTCCTGCCTCCCCATCCATTCCCCAGACCCTAAGCAGATCCAAAACAGCAGCTGGCAAATAGTTCAGAAAGTAAACAAGGCAGGAGGAGTTTCACCCTTCAGTTAAATTAGAAACTTTGGGTTTCTTTAGTAATGCTTAGTACATATTATATAGGATTGGGAATTCTACTGCCGAATTACTACTTTGTGTCTTAAGTGCCTGTAACCAAAAATGACCAGATGAGTCACGGAATCTGCCAGTTTTCTCTTCAGTACAGGCTGAAGGGGACAGTAAAATTCAAAATAAAGCAGCCTTTATGATAACTTCCCAAAAGTAATTCTTGTTTGTAACACCTTAGGCTATATCCAATTTACTAGTTTTAAAAGATTTTTCTGGGGAAAAAAAAAAGCTTTTTCTCTAAGTTGGGATTTTGTTGTTGTTGTTTTAAGAGAGGGAGAGAAGAGGGAGGCAGAGGAGGAGGGAAAGACAGAATCTCAAGCAGCTCCATGCCCAGCGAGGAGCCCACTGAGACCCTGTGACCATGACCTGAGCAGAAATCAAGAGTCGGACACTTAACCGAGCCACCCAGGTGCCCCTTTCTTTATGTTTTTAAATGAGGTTGTAAAGACTACCTGAGAATATGGCAAATATTTTTAGGGGCACCTGGGTGGCTCAGTCAGTTAAGCATCTGCCTTCCACTCAGGTCATGATCCCGGGAGCCTACTTCTCCCTCGGCTTCTGCCACTCCCCGTTTGTTCTCTCACTCTCTGGTCTTGGTTGGTCTTGGTATAGGTGAGAATCACCTCATCACTCCATTTGTAAAGGTGTATTTTATCCTTTGTAATTAGCAAAACATGTGAAACGGTATTTTCCCCCACTGATTTACTTATTTTGGGCACGTCTAAGTGGATTAGTTTCTGGGATGGTATTTTGAGACTATGTGAATATGTGTTCCCTAAGGGCATTTCACCCAATCCTTGCTTAAATCAATTAGCACACTGAGGATTGAAAACAAGTGAATTTCTAATCTATCATGCCTTCTATATTTATTACCTGAAAACCTTCACTAAAGACTTTCTCCTGTGCTTCCTCATTGTTGAGTAGCACAAGGCCTGGTGAGTAGCACAACTGATTGATGCAATACAATCCATTATGCTCATTATATAATCATCATGTTCATTTTTGATGCTTAGATTGTCCCAAATTTAGCCTGTGGGAAACTCTTCAAGCTGGTTCTGGTGTCCTTTTGACATGTCCATTAGTCACTAAGGATCTACCTGCCCAACAAGATGTCCCAGGCCCATCTTCCTTCCTCAACCCTGGGACCAGTCATTTCTCCAAGAAGTCCTGTTCCTTTAAGTGAAGAATAATATTTAGAAAACAAGATCTGAGTGCTCACCACCTTTGTCTCTAGGCCTGTGGAATAACAAAGAATACATCTGTTCTTTGTCCCCAGTTCCTGGCAGGGAGCTTCAAAACCCCTTGGCATTTTCTAAGTGCCAGAAGGGTCATTGTTATGCAAATGAGGGGGCTACGTAGGTTCAGGATGGGGGCTGGTCATCATCAGAAAAACCAACCACTCAATCCAACTTTGGGCCAGCTGGATCTCCAGGGAAAGAAACAGGGAGGAAGGTCAGCTGGAGAATGAGTTCAATCACATAGTCAATGGTCTAATCAGTCTGGCCCATGCAATGGAATTCCAATAAAAATTCTGGATGTTAAAGCTCAGTATAGCTCCCTAGTTAGTGAACACATGGACATGGTGGGAAGGGATGATGTGCCTGGATTTCACACAGAGAGGGCACAGAAACTCTTGAGTCTCTTCCCCACCCCTCTATTCTGAGACCTTGCCCTGTGTGTCTTTGCCACTTGGTTATTTCTAATTTGCATCTTTCAAAATTCTCATTGTGAGTACAGTGCTTTCAGTGAGTTCTCGATATTCTAGCAAATTACTGAAACACAGGATCATGAGACCTCCAAATTTATAACCAACTGATCAGAAGTGCAGGTGGCCCCCAACTTAGAGCTGCCATCTGAAGTGGAGGCAGTGTTGTGCAAGACTATAAACCAAGCCTGCACAGTCTGAGGCTAACTCTAGGTAGTTAACTAGTGTCAAAGCTGAACAGCAGGTCACCTGAACTGAACTGGGTGTTAGCTGGTGTCAGAACACGGAAGGTTCTGCTTTTAATGCAGTTGGTTAAGCATCCGACCCTTGGTTTCCACTCAGGTCATGATCTCATCGTCATGAGATCGAGTGAGCCCCATGTCAGGCTCCACGCCCACCTCAGGGTCTGCTTGAGATTCTCTCTCCCTCTCTGCCCCTCTTGCTCTAGCTCTCTCTCTAAAATAAGTAAATAGGGACCCCTGGGTGGCACAGCGGTTTGGCGCCTGCCTTTGGCCCAGGGCGCGATCCTGGAGACCCGGGATCGAATCCCACGTCGGGCTCCCGGTGCATGGAGCCTGCTTCTCCCTCTCCCTCTGCCTGTGTCTCTGCCTCTCTCTCTCTCTCTCTCTCTCTGACTATCATAAATAAATAAAAATTAAAAAAAATAAATAAATAAAATAAATAAGTAAATAAATCTTAAGGAAATAAAAAAATAATAAAAATAAAAATAATAAAAGTTCTTTCTGTAAACACGGCTACAAAATACTATTTATACACACATATACAAATTATAAATTCGCAAATACGCCATGACAATGAACACATGCAAAAAAAATCTTACATTCAGATCAACCCCCAAATCAAATCCAACACCACATGAAAATCACACTAATAGACATAAATCCACCTCATTTCTTTTTAATGTAGGCTCCATGCCCAGTGTGGAGCACTTGAACTCACGATCAAGAGTTGGATGCTAACCGACTAGGCTACCCAGGCACCCTCACCTTATTATTTTTCACAGCTGCATAACAGTATCTATATAGTATGGATATATCCTGCTTTTTTCAACCAATATCTGGCAGTTGTTTGCTATATATGCTTGTAGCAGCATAATCTTATGTGTTTGCCACTTTGTATTTGTAAACATTTATCTTCAAGGCAAATTCACACAACTAGGCCTGCTGGATCATGGGTAAACGTGTATGGATTGTGCAGACTGCCAAAAGCCCCTCTATATAGGATGTATCATTCTGGACTTTCATTAGGAAGGTGTGAGTACCTGTTTTCCCAGAGCCTCATTAGCTACATGTGCTGTCCAATTTTTAAACTTCTGCTATTTTGGAAGGTAAGAAATGGACGTTGGTATAGTTTTAATGTGCATGTCCTTCATTGAGTGAATTTGAGCAAGTTTTCATATGCTTAAAGTCTACTTGTAGAGCTTTTTTAGACTTATCTATTTAGGTGTTTTGGCCAATTTTTTCACTACAAGTCTTTTTTCTTTCAATTTTTAAGAGCACTTTGTACAATAGAAAAATTAACCCTTCTTTATTATATAAGGGGCAAATATTTTCCCCTCTTTTTAGGTCTTTTGATATGCCTATAACCATGCAAATCTTTTTTAAAAACTATTGGTAAATTTAATCTTTTACTGTTTCTAGATTTTAAATCATACACAAAACCTTTTTCCAAGCTATAAAATAATGCATCTAAGTCTATTATTTATATTTTTCTTCAACACCGAGATCTCTGACCCAATTGGAGTTTATTCTGACATATGTAAGAGGCACAGAGCCAATTTTAAGTTTCCACAGAGAGCTATCTGGTTGCCAACATCATCTATCTTAAAAGTATATTGTTCCCCCAGGGAAAAGAAATGCTATCTTTATCGTATGTGAAATTCCCATATATTCTTAGGGCTGTTCCTGAAATTCTATTCTGTTGCATCAATCGGTCTCAACAAGAGCCAAAAGAGTTTTAATTACAGATGCCTTGTAGTAAGTCTTAATATCTGGTAGAGCTAGTCTTTCTCATTACTATACCAAGGCTTTCCTAACTATTCTTACATGTTTGTTTTTCCATATGAATCAACCAGTCTAACTCCAGGAAAAAAAAAAAGTTATTAAAAATTTTAATGCTTTCTAAAATGTTAGGGATCCCTGGGTGGCTCAGCGGTTTACCGCCTGCCTTCGGCCCAGGGCGTAATCCTGGAGTCCCGGGATCAAGTCCTGCATCAGAATCCCTTCATGGAGCTGCTTCTCCCTCTGCCTCCTGTGTCTCTCATGAATAAATAAATAAAATCTTTTAAAAAAAATTTTAATGGGATTTTCATCGCTTTTATTTCTGGATAAAAGAAAATTGACATCTTTAGAACACTGAGTCACCATATCTAAAAAACAGAGGTAAATCTGTTCAAGGCATTTTTATATCTTTCAGGAATGTTTTTAGTTTTCATTACAGAGATTTAGAATATCTCTTTTTAAATTTATTTCACTGAACTTATCTTTTATACACAGCTGTATAGGGGTCTTCTATTATGGCTTCTAACTGGTTGTTTGGAAGGCTACTGGCTTTTTTGCCTTATTATATCCTGCTATTCTTTCATTTGAGTGTGTTAATTTTATCATTGATTTTCTTGTATTTTTCCATAGTTTTACTTCTTTCATTTCTAAAACTTATGCACTTGATACATTTTTAGTAGGATATTGTCATTTCCCAAAACTCACATGTAAATTGAGTCTATTTACTTTTATGCTATTGTGTATATCATACTATTTCAATTTCAGATCATTGGAATCTGTGTTTAAAATCATACTGCACTGTACATTCTCACACCCATCTCGTTAACTGCAACAATGACAACCCAGACTAATGTTTCCTAGGTTCCTAGGGTCTCCACCTACATCAATCTCAACACCTACAAACCAAGGTGCTATCCCTAAGCCCAACTCCACTCAGCCTATAGAACAGGGAAGCACCTATAAGAGAGTTCACTTGGAATCTCCACTCACTCAATCTCTTCATGCCATTCATCCTATCTTTGCAACCATAACACTGAATGAAGCCCCTCCACCTTTTCCTCAATCCCTGCCCTCAAATCTGCCTATCCTACTACAAGCTCACTTTCACAGGGCTTAGAGGGAAGATTTTCACAAAACTCACATAAAAATGGCAAAGAAGTATAACACTCTCAAGAGGAAGGCAAAGAAAGAAGACTGCCTAATGAGCTCAGATGGACCACACACTGATACAGAATGCTAGATGTTAGCTAACTGCAGGAACCAAGTTCACTGTTTCCCAGGATTGTAGTACCTTTTCTTTCTTCACACAATTCATAATCTTGCCAAGGTCCTCAACATCAACGACAGAATTTAAATTCTGATGGTCTTCAGTACCAGATTCTTCCTCACTGGTGCTCTCAGAGGGCTCTTCCTCCTGGAATATCAATGTTTCGGAAATACATTATTCAAAGTAGCAAACCCTTCAAATTATGAGTTCACTGGATAGATCTGAGATATTTTAGGGTAGAGGCCAACAAACTATGGCTCACAAGCCACATGCTGCCAGCCTCAAGCAGGCAACCATCACTTGCACATCACCTATAGCTACTTTCTTGATACAGTGGCAGAACTGATAGTTCCAAGAAAAACCATATGACCCACAAAGAAGGAAATATGTACCAGTAGGCCCTTTACAAAAAAAGTTTCTTCACCTCTGTTTGGGACACAGAACCAACCAGGCTTAGTGAGGAACTAAATGCAGGAATGAAAGAAAGGAAGAAATTAAGCATGTTAATTTTTTATTAATTAAGTTTCTTTTGTATGTACTTGAGATGGTGGTGCTGTTTACGGAGATGAGAAACAGACCGGGAAAGTGGAAATGAAAAGCTCCATTTGGAATTTATAAAGTATGAGATGCCACAGACATCTAAGCCGAGATTTTAAAGAAGATGCACAAAAGAGAGCAAAATTCCGGGTAAACCTCAGAGGTGGAAATATAAACACAGGAATACTAGCATATAGACAGAACTTAAAGCCATGTAACTAAGGTAAGTATTAACAAAGAAAAGAACCTAGCACCAAGCCCTGAATCATTCCACCATGCAGAGGTTAGATAAAGGAAGATGGTCCCAAGTGAAAAAGGAATGAAAATGGTATCACAAAAACCAAGAAATGAGAGTGATTCAAAGAAGGAATCAGTGGTATCGAATACCGTTGAGAGGTCAAGTAAAATGAAGACAGAGGAATATCCATGAGGCGTGAAAACATGATGTCCTGAGACCTAGGCAAGAGCAGCTGCTGTGGGAAAGTCAACGAGAGTGGGTGAGCATGACATGGGACTTCTCCCAGCTGCAGAGTGGAGAGAACACCCCTCCTAATGGAAAATAACACTGAATAACAGAATATTTTAATACCATAATTTTTAAATGTGTCACTAAGCTGGCAAACATGACAAATTCAAAGAGGACAAATATGAACTAAAAACGGAATCCTAGGGGAAAAAAAAGAAAATGGAATCCTAAGAGGTAAGCGAGAGATGGAGCTGAGAGCATCTGCTGAACTCTGGAGAACTTAATTGACAACTGGACAGGAACAGAGAAAAATGGGCAAAGGCAAGGATACAATACCAGGAGAAGAGACCAACAGAAGACCAAAGTCAAGGCCGGGACCCCACGAGGCTGCATTTCTCATATACAGGTAAGCTAGAAATAAATGTTCTGAGAAAGAAGAAAGCAGAAAAGACAGAGAATCTGGGGAAGAAAAGAGAGTAAAGAATAGACAGTTATAGGGATTTTATTAAAAGGATCTAAAGTCTCTGTGAAGGGTAAAGGAGGATTTTATCCTAAAAATTCAGAACGAAATTAAATCGAAGTTACCAAAAGCAATATTCATTCCAGCTAGAAGACAGTGAGTGGATCAATGTCTTTACTGGGGGAAAAAAAAAATTTGCTCCCAGCTAGAATTCTAATCAGCAAAGCATCTATGAAAAAAGGCAAGATAAAAACAGGCAGATATAAAATTCTGAAAACTTACTTCCAAAACAACCCTTCTCAGAGACCTACTGGAGAATATGCTCCAAAAACAAGAGTAAACCAAGAAATAAGAAGATGGAAGATACCAGAATAAGGGAATCTAACCCAGGAAGCCAAAGGAAGGTTGTGTGTCACGGTGGACAGAAGACAGAGGCCTTCACCCACCCCAAGGTTTGGAGAGCAGCCAGGCCAAGGTGGAGGAAAGAGGACTCATGAGAAGCCTCCAGGAAAGCAATAACAACAACAGAATACTGAAAAATAATTTTCAGTTCCATTAGAATTTTTTCTAATGAATTAGTGATGATTATAGAGAAATCAAAGCAGATATAGCCACTACATAACGGAAATAAATGTTTGGGAAGGAACAAGTAACAGGACAGCACACAGGACAGATGGAAACATACATAGTCACAGTAATGACACAACAAGTTACAGTCTAGCCAGAAAGTGTGATACGACTGTATAGGAAAATGAGAGGAAGGGAAGTGATACTGGATATGCATGTCTGTGTGAGTGTATGAGAGAGCAAGAGATCTCGAGATGTTTTAACAAATTAAAAAATAGCAAGAAGGGACTATTATTTACAAATACAGAGGTAAATATCTAATGAAAAAGCTAGAATTAAAAGTGATTGCCCAAGAAAAATAAGAGTTAAAGGTAAGAAAGCATAGTTTTTCATAAAAGCCTAGAAGTACTATTTGAGGGTTTAAATTTAAATTTACAAATGTACAAGTGTTACTTCTGATTAAAAAAAGTTTGTTTACTTAGGTCTGTTCAAATGTTAAGAACCGAGGGTGATATCAGCAAAAATGGCAGAGTAGATAACTCCAAGGGCCCATCTCTGACCAACTCCCAGAGTTCTCACAAAGGTTTACAAGAACCAAGTGAACACAGAATCAAGAAAAAAGAGACTTGGGGCACCTGGATGGCTCAGTCGGTTGAGCATCCAACCCTTGATTTTGGTTCAGGTCATGATCTCAGGGTTCTGGGATCAAGCCCCACATAAGGCTCCATGCTCAGCGGGGAGTCTGCTCCAGATGCTCTCTCTCCCTCTCTCTCTCTGCCTCTCCCTCCACTTGAGTGCATGCATGCTCTCGCTCCCTCTCTCCCTCTCTCTCTCTCTCTCTCTCTCTAAAATAAATCTAAAAAAAAGAAAGAAAAAGGAAACTTAAAAATGACATTATGACATTCAAGGAAACCTGTCACAATACTACCTGGAATACAAGCTAAAGAAACAGACCTCAGAAACCACGCACAATAGACAGCCTTTATAAAGATGGTTTTTAAGTCCCTAAACAATTACAACCCGGCAAACTACAAAAATAAAACTCTGAGGAGGAGAAAGAATTTGATTTCCAGAGTTAACACATTAGAATATTAAAAACTTGCAGTTTTCAACACAACATTACAGAGTGTGCAAACAACTAAAAAGGTCTGGCCTATCCACAGGAGAAATCAACTGGAACCATCCCTGAGGACACACAGGCCATGGACTAGATAGAGGCTTTGAGTCAATGGTCTTAAATACGCTTCAAGAGCTTAAGGAAACCAGAAGAACAATGTCCCAACAAACAGAGAGCACTTACACAGAGACAGAATAAAAAAAAAAAAAAAAACAAATTCTTGATCTGAAAAGTCTAATAACTGAACTAAAAATTTTACTTGGGAGTTTCAGGAGCAGATTTGGGCAGGCAGAAGAACGAGCAAACATGAACACAGATCAGCTAGAAACTGGTCAGGGTGAAAACAAACAAATGCACCAACATATACAAAAGGGGCACTCTGAAGCAGGCAGTGTTTGCACAAGACTCTGAAAGCTCTAAACACTACTAGATTATATCCTTATCTTTATGTACATGAATTTTACCTCAATTTCTTTTAAACAGTGTAAAAAAATATTAGGACCAAGGGTGGGGGGGGAAGATAACCAAAGGTAAGCAAAGAGACTAGCTAGAAAAGAGAACAGAAAAATGAAACAATAGCTGAAACATACAAAACAAAGGAAACCTTTGTTTCTTACTTGCTTTTCTTGTTCCTTTGAACACAGGTGATTCCAAGACATGTTTATAAATTTACAGAGCAATCTAGTAAAGAGGAAGAAACTAACAGTGCAGGAAGAGAGACAGAGAAAACACAGGGACAAAGCCCTTGATTCCAGAGCATGCACAGAGTGGCTATGGCAGGACTGACCCATGGCCATCAACTTGGAGACAATGTGAGGATGGGGTGCGGGGCACTATAGGAGGTCCCTGGCAGCTTCCAACAAGACCTGGAGGAAGGAACAGGAAGAAAAAGTATTCAACAGTCACCCTAGAGAGTGAGAAAGGGAACTTCCACAAGCATGCTGGACACTGCTGGGCAGGTCTGAGTGCACACATGGACCTGTGGTCATGGATCCAGCGTCAAAGAGAAAGCAGTCAGCAAAGGGGAAGAAGCCAGGTGGTAGGTTTCAACCTAGCTTGGGGTTTGGTCATTTGGGTTAGAAAAAGGACTGGAAGGAAGGCAAGGCCATTGAAGGTGTTTATAAAAGAATGAGTATAAAATCTAAACTGGGTAAGGACAGAAGTGAAGAGTTTTCACTATACAATGAAAAAGGCATGGGATCAAAAGCATTTTAAAGTTATTACACCTGAGAGAGGTCATTGTTGAGGTCACAGGAACATGAAATTTCAAAGGTGACCAGGGAAGTGAAATGCCAAGGTCAGCGAAGACAATGGCACCTGAAGACATGGAGGCCAGGTACCTAGTAGGCAGGATGCTGGTTAATACCCACACTGATGGCTTTGCCCCAAAGGGTAATGACAAGAACAAGGTGGAAAGAAAGTGAGTCAGAAAGTAAAGTGGTTCCTGAATGACACCAAGTGAGCAGTTGGCCAAAGGACAACAGCGGCAGTGAAGAGCCTGCTGACATGAGCTTCCAAAGAACAAAGGTCCCTAAACAAGGACCAAAGAGACGTGCTTACAATGTGAGGGACAAAGACAGGAAGCTAGGATGATGGGCAATCTTCTAGAATGAGAGATTTTTTTTTTTTTATGATAGTCACAGAGAGAGAGAGAGAGAGAGAGAGAAAGAGAGGCAGAGACACAGGCAGAGGGAGAAGCAGGCTCCATGCACCGGGAGCCCGACGTGGGATTCGATTCCGGATCTCCAGGATCGCGCCCTGGGCCAAAGGCAGGCGCCAAACCGCTGCGCCACCCAGGGATCCCTAGTCTGAGAGATTAATTGAGTCATTCAGAAAGAAGTCAGGAGAAAGATGTAGTTGGGGATACGAAGGCAGGAGCTCAGCCTGGGACACACCTAACCTCAGGCCTATGTCTCCTACCTGCCAACTATGTAGAAAACAGCCACTCTGGCAATGCAACCATTAAAGCACAGAAACAGGAAAGTGTCTTGAACACACACTGGCTTCACTAGGAAGGCCAACTCAAAAATGCCACCAAGGGAGCTGCTGATCTTCCTTCTAACCAGATGTTAGAAGATGTTTCTCAGGGCAGAGGTAAGGTCCAGCATCCCCATACAAAGGAGGAAAATAGCGAGACACGGACACAGAAGCTCCGTACCATGGATGATTCACACTGGCCTCTCTTGCAGTTGCCATCACAAGGCTTTTTCTCTCCTTTCTGAAGTGTCTGCAGCCGGGCGAGGAACTTGGTCTTCCAAACTCTGAAGTCCGCTTCGATGCTGCCATGTTTGCTTTTAACCACATCACAGTCCCCCTCTCCTCTAGCCACCACACGATGAGCACCAAGCATCCAGAGCCACTTATCAACATTCTTGCCAACCTGCAAGAAGATGGAGGAGCTAAGACACAATCCTCTACATCATAGGCTTGAGGATTGCTCTACAAAAGGCCCAAGTTCTGGGACTTCTGGGTGGCTCAGCGGTTGAGTGTCTGCCTTTGGCTCAGGGCATGATCCAAGCTCCAGGATCAAGTCCCAAATCAGGTTCCCCATGGAGAGCCTCCTTCTCCCTCTGCCTATGTCTCTGCCTCTCTCTCTGTGTCTCTCATGAATAAAAAAATAAAATCTTTGGAAAAAAAAAAAAAAAAAGCCCCAAGTTCCTCTGGGAGCCCATCACTGGCTGTTGGGAAGAGGGAAATGGGCCTAAGCTGGCCCTCCAGCCCCAGCTGCAATCTGCAAGCACTACACTGGTTACATTCTGGTAAGATCCTGCAAAAGACTCTTTTTAAACAAAGGGACAAATTCTTTTATTAAGGTAAGGGTTACTACCTAAAAAAGACTTTGAAAACTACTATTCTAAAAAAAAAAAAAAGAAAAAAAAAAGAAAAGAAAACTACTATTCTAAGTCATGGTCAGAATAAAATAACTAATTAGCAAAATAAATCTGTTCCAAAATATAGCAAAGCCCATTTTAATAGCAAAGGGCAAATGCAGCCCATGCAAGACTCATGACTTTATAAACTCAGAACTTGAATGAACTGCAAACATTAGCAGTTAAGCTGAGGTCCAGGGATTACCAAGCACCGCAGTCAAGCTTTCTGAGTGGCAAGGCGTTAAACAAAACATTTACGTATCTGAATTGTACCAGTTTTGGGGTCTAATTCCCTTGAAAATATGAGCAGAAATACACATCATGATAGTACAACTGAATTAAAACAAGCTTAAAGAAAGGTCTCCACTTTCAACTTTACTCACATTCTACCAAAGACAGGTGAGCCAGGCTGGGCCCATTTTGGGAAGAAGTATGTTTACAAAAGTTCTAGTAACTGTTTAGAACCACAAGAAACAGAGGCTCTGTTTTCATTTAGAAAAAAAATCTAGGAAAACAATGTCTTCTTACATAAAAGACAATGAATGTTTTTCTTCTATTTCCCTTTAAAAATTAACATTAAAAGACAAGGAGTTCAACTGTATTCAGAGTTATAGCTTGAGCCATAAAGATTATTCAACAACAGAACAGGCAGCTGAGAAAGTCTAAAGAAGCAGTGATCTTCTATCCACAAGGTCCTGCTGGGGACAGCAGACTGGACTCAATGGCCATGAATTCAGACCACTGTGACACTAGACAATAGAAGGTATAAGCATTTTATTCCATAAAAATGTACTTGAGAACCTACTATGCACCAAACTTGGATACATGTGTGTAGCAATGCCCCACTACAGAGAGTAACACAAAAAATTTATTACAAAGCACCAAAGTTTGTGGACTATTTCATATACACATGTCTATGAATTTTATTAAAAGAGAATCTCTCCCTATAATTCAACACATACCTACCTTGTTGAAGTGGCTGGCATAGACAGAATTTCCTAGGCCAAATACAGCGTATCTCATACCCTTTAGGTAAGTTTTGCCAAATCGAAAATCACTGGATGCTTCCTCTAACCATTTGCAGAACCACACTGCACTTTCGGTGGGTTGACCGTCTGTATATGTAGCAACCACAAAGGCACAAACGTTTTTACTAGTAACCTAAATAAGAAAGTAATTATTTCAGAAGAATATTCAAGATACAACTTATCAGTAAAGAAAACCCTTTTTAAAATGCTGACATCCACATCAATACTAATCTCTAAGGACAAAGGGTGCTTTCAAGGCATTACTCATTTTCAAAAGTGAAAGAAAACAGAGCAAGGACACCTTGCATGGGGAGAAAATCCAATGTCTGGCTCCTGTCGATATGTCCCCGGGAGCCCTTAACCATACATTCTATCCCAATTTCAGACACTAAGTTTCTGTCTCTCCAATTGTCATATTAGAAACGAAATCCAAACCACTCAGGAAGAAACACAGAGATCTTTAAAAATACCTAAAAAAATAAAGCAACAAAACTTTTTTTTAAAGAGTTTTTTTTTTTAATTTTTATTTATTCATGATAGTCACAGAGAGAGAGAGAAGCAGAGACACAGGCAGAGGGAGAAGCAGGCTCCATGCACCGGGAGCCCAACGTGGGATTCGATCCCGGGTCTCCAGGATCGCGCCCTGGGCCAAAGGCAGGCACCAAACCGCTGCGCCACCCAGGGATCCCCACAAAACTTTTTTTTAAAGATTTTATTTATTTATTCATGAGAGACTGGGAGAGGCAGAGACACAGGCAGAGGGAGAAGCAGGCTCCCTGCGGGGAGTCCGCTGTGGGACTTGATCCCAGGACTCCAGGATCACAACCTGAGCCGAAGGCAGACACTCAACCACTGAGCCACCCAGGTGCCCCACAACAAATTGTTTTAAATGTAAAGTAACTTAACACTTGGCACCATCACCTACGTGGGGGAACAAAATACGCCTTCAGTCCTGTTAGCCATGGTATTCCACCTGCTTGAAGGCACCTTATAAATTCCAGTCATGAGCTAAGTTATAAGCAATCCATTATTAAATAATAAAGTTTCAAAGTTTGCTAATAATCTTTCACAAGTAATTCTGAGAAGATTCAAGCTCATTCATTTGCACTTCACTATTCTCTTAATGGGGGAAAGAAATAGACAGTTACAGCTAGATTATCCACTATAAAGGGACTGGCAAGCGGCGCCTGGGTGACTCAGTTGGTTGAGGCTCAGCCTTCTGCTCAAATAGTGATCCTGGGGCCCTGCTCACAGGGAGACTGCTTCTCCCTCTGCCTCTCTCTGTGTCTATCTCGAATAAATACATAAAATCATAAAAAGAAAAAAGGGGGGGTGGGCGGGACTAGCAAACTATGTCCCACAGGCCTAGTCCAGCTCACTGCCTATATGTTTGTTTGTTTTTTTAAATAAAGTCTTACTGGAACCCAGCCACACAGCCACACGCATTCATTTACATACAGCCTGTGGCTGCACACAGCTGATATTTACTATCTGGCCTTTTAGGAAAGAAACTCACCAACCCCTGCTCTAGTGCTTCCCCAACTTCAGCTGTTCCAGAACCACCTGGAACACCCATAAAAATAGTCCCACATCCAGGGCTAGGCTGCATTGCTAACAAGTTCCCAGGAAATGCTGATATTGCCAGTTGAACCACTACTGTAAGGCCAAACTCCCCTGAATATAACTAGGAGAGGGAGGGGCATTTCTCAGATGAAGAAATTAAACCCACATAGATATTAAGTAATGCATGGAGGTCACACAGGTAGGAAGAGATTTCTCTAACTCCAAAACTCATATTCTTTCTGCTACCCAAATGGCTCAATCTCTCAGTGAGCTCACACATGGCTCGAAGGCTCAGCACACTACCATCAATCACAGCCCTCACTTGATTATGAGCTCCATAGCAGGTAGGAGGAGGGAACTTCAAACCACCCAACCTTTCCCACCCTTACCCCCACCCCAGGAAAGACCACATACCAGAGGACCAGGTCCCACACCACATATCCAGCACCTCTGACTAACACTGAAAACTTAACCAACTCAAACTCCTTAGCATAAAAATTAAATTTATTCTGAAGATTCTATTCATCCCAGAATGAAGGAAGACAATTATATCTAAGAGTTTGGGCTAAAGAAAAAAAATAACATAATTACCAACCTCTTCTACTAGTTGATCATCTGGATCATACTCTTTCAGATTAATAACTGCCACAGGCAGATCTAGGGAGGTGACTGCTTCAGCAAGACTTGTTGCAAATCCCTAATAGGAAAAAAAAAAAAATCACATAGTCTTCAATAAGTTAAATTTTTTTTAATTTTTATTTATTTACAATAGTCACAGAGAGACAGAGAGAGAGAGAGAGGCAGAGACACAGGCAGATGGAGAAGCAGGCTCCATGCACCGGGAGCCCGACGTGGGATTCGATCCCGGGTCTCCAGGATCGCGCCCTGGGCCAAAGGCAGGTGCTAAACCGCTGCGTCACCCAGGGATCCCAGTCTTCAATAAGTTAAATAAGCATAATACCGTCTTCATTTATCCCCATTGCCAAAAGAATAAGGCATTTTATCGTGAAAAACTTTTCCTCTGCCATTTATCATCATAAACACAAATACTATAGTCACTTCTTCCATTTTCTCAAGCATCTCTATAGAGATCAATCATTCAGCTGTGGGATGTGGGATACCTGGGTGGCTCAGTGGTTGACCATCTGCCTTTGGCTCAGGTCATGATCCCAGAGTCCTGGGATCAAGTCCCGCATCTGGCTCCCTGAGGGAGCCTGCTTCTCGCTCTGCCTATGTCTCTGCCTCTCTCTGTCTCTCATGAAAAAATAAATAAATAAAATCTTTAAAAGAAATAAAAATTTTTAAATTACCAAAAAAAAATCATTCAACTGCGCAGTTCTCACTGTGTAAGTATATATGCAGATAAATCTAAATTGGTTTTTTCACATTTCAGCTGCTTTGCCCCACTAGAATAAACAATAAGAGGGAAAAAAAAAGAAAAAAGAATAAAAAAAAAAAAGAGGGAAGAGAATATGATATGTGAGAAATCTGACACATTTCTGGAAGATAGAAAGCAAACAAAAGCAGGCTGACAGGGAAGAGAAAGCCCTAGAGGAAAGCCCATATGCGTAATAACACCAGAGGTTCTGGATTCAGAGTCAGTCACTACAGTGAAGCTGGAAGAGAACCCTGGGGCAGAGAAGAACCAATCAGCAGACAATTCGTATATGGGACAAGTGCACAGAAAGCCTAGGCAGCATCTGCCCTTTATCTCCAGATAAAATTCCCACTAGCTCTTCTCCAAACAAAATGAACCAAGTATCTGGAGAAAGCTGAAACTTCTAGCCACATGGTGGCACTCTGGAAAACACCTTTTTATTTTTCACTTAGTAGTCTAACACTTGGCTTCTCACCTCCCAGGACTAGAGCATGTATTAATTTACTGTGTATCATCCATGCCAGTCTCAGTTCTGGGCAATATTACACAACAGTGAACAAGACACCCATAGTCCCTGCCTTCAGGGAGCTTGTGTTCTAATGGAAAGAGACATAACAAACATGGATACGAGAAAACATACAGTTCATCAGATGAGGGCCAATGCTGTGGAAGAAAATAAATCAGGATAAGGGGAAGGAACACAGGATTACAGGTATGGAACAGTTGTTATTTTGCACAGGGAGGGTCAGGACAGGTGCCTAAGATTAAAAAATATATATATATTCAGGGCAGCCCGGGTGGCTCAGCAGTTTAGCGCCGCCTTTGGCCCAGGGCCTGATCCTGGAGATCCAGGATGGAGTCCCACAGTGTGCTCCCTACATGGAGCCTGCTTCTCTCTCTGTCCCTCTCTGTCTCTCTCTCTCTCTCTGTCTCTCTCTCTCTCTCTGTCTCTCATGAACAAATAAATAAAATCTTAAAAAATAATAATAATAAATATTCAGCCTTTGTCCTGAGTTCCTGGCACAGAGCTCCTAAAGCCCTTGTAACTTACTGACTTTGCTATGCTAATGAAATAACTCATGGGGAGGCAGGCCCCAGGTAACTTCAGGATGGGGGCTAGTCACGACAAAATCAACCATGCAATCAGAGGTTTAGAACATTCAGCACCATCACTCCCAGTGAGTTCGATCATCCATGGTCAATGATTTGAAACCATTAAAACCACTCAATGACAGGATTCAAGGAGTTTCTGGGTTGAACACACTGATGTGCTGAGGAGGTATGGGCAGAGAGAAGGCATGGAAGCTCTGAGCCACACTCCTCCCCCAAACCTTGCCCTATGCATGTCTGCCATTTGTCTGTTTACCTGTATTCTTTACAATAAACCAGTAAACACAGTTAGGCAATTTCCTGAGTTCAGTGAATCTGTCTAGGAAATTATCAAACTTAAAGAGAGGACTATGGGATCGAATTTATAGCTGGTCCAGTCACAAGCACAGGTAGCCCTGGGACTGGTGACTGACTGGCAGCTGACTGGCAGCTGAGATGGAAATAGTCTTGCAGTCTAGGCCCTTAGACCTGTGGAGTCTGACAAAAACTCTGAGTAGTCTGTGTCACAACTGGAGAGCCAATGTGGAAAAACAACAAGTATTTGGTGCAAGAGGCCTCAGAGGTAAAGACTTGAGCCAAACCTGAAAGACATGAGAGAGCAAGCCATGAGGTTACCCCAAGCAGACGAACATTTAAGTGAACAGATCCGAAGGAGGGAGCAGGCTTGGCAAGGTTAGTAAGACTAGAGACGTGGGGACAAAGGACAAGAGGTAAAAGAGATAATGGAGAACCAGACATGAGGGACTCCTGGCCACTGCAAGGGCTTTGATATACTCTAAGTGAATGAGGTCACTGCTGGGTGTGAAGCTGAAGGAAATGTGATTTCACTGAAGTTTTCAAAGTCTGAGCTGAGTGGTTGCCGAGCTGAAAGGACACTCAAGCCAGGGGATGGGCTGTGCAGCACTAAATGAGGGGGACCCATAAGCAGAAACGTGACCACAGACAGAGGCAGAGGGGTGCCGTGAGGCAGGGTGCTGAGAAGTGACTGGCATCTGGACTCATTTTGAAAGTAAAACAACAGGGATCCCTGGGTGGCGCAGCGGTTTGGCGCCTGCCTTTGGCCCAGGGCGCGATCCTGGAATCCCAGGATCGAATCCCACGTCGGGCTCCCGGCGCATGGAGCCTGCTTCTCCCTCTGCCTGTGTCTCTGCCTCTCTCTCTCTCTCTCTCTCTCTGTATGACTATCGTAAATAAATAAATAAATAAATAAATAAATAAATAAATAAATAAATAAATAAAATTTAAAAAAGAAAGTAAAACAACAGCATTTACTATAAACTGCATAGGAATAACAGGGAAAAGAGAGAATTCAAAGGGTTTTGGGGGGTTTTTTTGTTTTGTTTTGGTTTGTTTGTTTTTTAGCAGGAAACCAGAATGATGAACTTGCCATTTACTGAAATGGTAAAGATCCTAAATGGAAAAGTTTGTGTAAAAAATTGAGAGTTCAGTTGGAATGTACTAATTTTGGGATGCCTACTAAACATCACATGAAGATCTAAGATAGGCCACTGGATATGAGAGTCTGGAATTGAGGGGAACAGACTAAATTTAAGGGCATCTGGGTGGCTCAGTGGTTGAGCATCTGCCTTTGGCTCAGGGAGTGATCCCAGAGTCACAGGATCAAGTCCCGCATCGGGATCCCTGCATGGAGCCTGCTTCTCCCTCTGCCTGTGTCTCTGTCTCTCTGTCTCTGTCTCTCTCATGAATAAATAATAAAACATTTTTGTAAATAAAAACATAAGTTTAGAGTCCACCACTGAATACAGGCAGATCAAATACAGCCCTCCATTTGTTTCTACAGGATCCCTCCTGGGATCCAGTCATGCCATTTATTTACATGTTATCTGTGATTGTTTCCACACTACGCCACAGACCTGAGTAGCTACAACAAAAGACTGTATGGCTCACAAAAACCACACACCTAAAAACATATAAAATAAAACATCTTGCCCTTTATAGAAGAAGCCGGTCAAATTGTATCTAATGTAAAGCTCTAGATAACAAGATCCCTTCGTACAATGAGTACGGATAAAGACATGATCTCAAAGACTGTGCCCCAGGACACTTCTATCTTAAAGATCAAGAAGATGAGGGGAAATCTGCAAATGACAGTGAGGGAAACTAGCCTTGGCCAAGTAGGAGGATGACCCAGAGAACACTGTCAAGTAAGATGAAGAGTGAGAATTAATTAGCAACATAGAAGTCAATGGGAACATGTTGGGGCATGTGAGCTCCACAAGAGTGGTCCAAGGAAAACAAGAGTAGGGAAATTGTGGAGATGTGGAGATGGTGGCACAGACACCTTCAAAGGGCTTTACTCTAAAAAACAAAAAACTGAAGTGGTAGCTAGAGGAGGGAGGTGGGCCAATAGGTCACATGACATGCCCTGACCCACCATGCACACAGCATCTGGTAAAAACTTAGAGAACACAAACCTGTTCACTCATTAACAGAGAAAATCCACAACAGCTATCCCGTCATTCTGTCGTAAATATTAACAGAAAATCATGGACCACCAAGATGGACGAGAATAAGCAGGAAAGAGAAATAGCAGCATCAGAAAAACTGAGAAAGCAGATAAATCAGGAAGCAGAAAAACGAATTTATTCAGATATTTTTTTAAGTTATTAATAAGGTAAAATTGAAAAAATGGCATTTTTGCAACTAAAAACTTAATAGCTAAAATAAAACATTCAAAAAAAAATGTTTGAAATTGAAATCCCACAAGCCAGAATAAAAAGTTACAAAAAGTAAGACAGAAAATATTAAAGACAAGCCATCCAGGGACACCTGGGTGGCTCAGTGGTTGAGCATCTGCCTTTGACTCAGGTCATGATCCCGGAGTCCTGGGATCGAGTTCTGCATCAGGCTTCCTGCATGGAGCCTACTTGTCCCTCTGCCTATGTCTCTGCCTCTCTTTCTTTCTCTGTCTCTCATGAATAAATAAATAAAATCTTGAAAAAAAAAAAAAAAAAAGACAAGCCATCCAAAAACCCTAACATCCAACTAAGAGTCCCAGAAAGAAAAAAAAAGAGAAAACGGAAGGGAAAAATAGTTGCCCAAGAAACATTAGAAAAAATGCTCACAAATCTTCAAAAGGGCCCAAGTGTCCAGCACAATAGCTAAAAAAAGAACCAATGCAGACACGATCACAAGAAAGTTCTGAACATCAAGGACAAAGAAAGGATTCTAAAAGCTTCAAAAAATAAGCAATAAAAAAATAATCATGTCATATACAAAGGAATGAAGAGACTAGCCATCTAAAGACAATGAAGTGACACCTTCAAAACTGTAAGGAAAAACTAATCTTCCATACCCAAACAAATATGAAACCATTAAATGTGAAAGCAGAATAAAGAAATTCAAATGGCACAACTTTAAGGAGGGGCATCTAACCCATATCAACAAAGAGGTGGCCAACAATAAAGCCACTGAGAGTTAAGGAATGTCTGTGTTAACTAATATAAGCAGTCGATAACTTTTAAACTAGCTTTGATAATCTAGAAACACAAAACACGCACAGGTTAAAAATATAGCCATCAGAAAAACTAAAAATAAAAAATAGTTAAAAAGAGATTCACTAGAGAATACTTTTCATTATGAACCCTCCATATGCCTGGATTTGTTACAATCTGCAGTGTTGACCTGATCTTTCAAAAAAAAATTATAAACACATGAGAGAGGCTATGAATGAGATCTTTTATAATAACATCAAAGGACTTTGTTTTGGCTGCTCTGACGTCATTTTTACATTTCTTCAGTTTCCGGCCTCTGTTGCTTAGGGTTGAACTTAATATTTTGTGACCTTCAACTCAGAACTTATACTGAAGTTCTGAAAAACTAAGAAATATTCTTCTACAAAACATCCACAAGAGGGCAGTCCAACAATCTTTAGTACTACAGAAAAATAGATGTTGATTCGTTTATGTTCGCCTTAGAATCTTTACCTAGAAAGCAATAAATAGCTGTGGTCTTCACAATGAAGAAACCTGCAGCATATACATCTACAGCATCTATCTACTTTAAACAGTATTCAATGTCTATTATTAACACTCTTAACGCTATTAAGTCAGAATACATCGTATTAAGTAGATATGTGAAATTGTGAAAGTCAGGGCCCAGACGGGCCCCTACTGCTAACAGTCCCTTTTCACTACCTCCTACTTCTACACCAACCATCAATAACAAGCTTAGAACTCTCCATTCTCCTGAGGTAGAAGCAAGCTTCAGACAGTGACCATCAGACACCACCAACCAGCTGGAATTGGGCACAAGAGATAAAAATCCACCCACCACCCCAGAAAGGAAAAATGTTATGTTGGAAAAGGGAAAAAAGAAGATTGAAAAAAAAAAAAATTAGAAGACCAATTCCATTTTTAGAAGCAATCTTATATCAGAAAACCCAAGAAAAAGTATCACGTAAAGTTTTTACCTTTGCTGTTCCAGTCTGGGAACCATAGAAAATCTTCACTCCAGATACAAAGACTTCCTTGTTTTGAAGAGAGATACAACCATTTGTCATCAAATCCCCGGTTGCTTTTGGAACAGAATTCTCCTGTGATTTCTTGCCCTTTAAAATAAACAGCTGCACAAAATTCATCGAGTTTGAATCTTTTTCTAACTCCAATAGGGATGAAAACTAGCACAGATACTAACTGATTTTACTATTCTCTTAATCTTTCTGCTGTACTCTGCAAATATTAACCTCTTGGTATAATCAGGTCCTTTAAAGGCTGGATCCACATTTTTTAAGACTGTAAAGATTCCTAAGACAAATCTATACATACATCCACCCATAATGTGCTTTAGTGGAATAACAGTAGGAATTGATTTACTGATCCTTAATTATGGTAAGAAAAGAGAAGACTACTGCCCTTCGAAGACGCTAAACAGATTTTTTTTACAAAAGTCTTAGTTTTCATTACAAAATCTTCCTGTATCTTAAGACTGAGACTCCAAAGCCCAGCAAAGAAAACATAAATAACTTAGTCTATAATAACTGAGAATAAATTGTTTAGGCATTTAAAAAAAAGGTCTGGAAACCAACAAACAAGAGTGACCTTCGTTCCTCTTAGCTCTCCTGAAAATCTTAGAAAATCTGCGCTGTAAATTACAAATCTAATGCCTTAATACTCTCATATAAAAAATAACCACTTACCTGCTTCCTGAGGACAATCTGGAAACAAATCCAAAGGCTAATGCCAAAGGCAAAGCCCAAATATATGTAAAACCTGTTTATCCATAATGATATTACAGGTGAAGAGAAGTCCCATGTATCCAAAAAAGGATCTAAATTTAAAATGACACATACACGTAATTTTATTTAAAGCTACATATACAAAGCTACTCATCCTTATTTTTTAAGAATAAAAAATAAAATAAAACCAACTTTCGTATTGAACTCGGCTAAGAAACCTATAAAAAATCGACTCTAATAAAAATAGTAAACCACTGCATGTAAAGGATAATGATAAAATTAACATAACGATAATGCTAACTCAGAAAAAGACACAAAATTGTTCCTTCATTTGGACAGAGCGTTAGGAAGCAGGAGAACTCGAAACTCTTCGTGTGTAATTGCGAATCGGCTTTGCTTTGTTTTCTGCGGCCCATAAGAAAATGAGGGGTTCTCAACCGACATCACACCTCCTGTCTTGGAGGGACGTTTGAATGCAACCGGTCTCAAATGCTGAACCCGGAGGCCGTTTCAGAAGGGGGGGGGGGGCCTAAATGTACAGGCGGGAAGGACCGAGAGCCCTCAACACACGTGGGCAAGCAGAGTGAGCAGTTTTCTCGTCGTCTCACTCGAGGCCAGAAGCACCGCTCCCTCTGCGCTCAGCCCCAGCCTCACGAGGCAGAGCCCGGCCGCGCTCAGCGGCTCCGGCCCCGGCGGACGAGCGCCGCCACCGCCTCTGAAGGACGGCCCGGGGGCGCGCTCCGCCCCGACAGGCTCCTACACAGACGGCTTCCTCTCCCCTCCCGCCTCACGAGTTCTGCCCGCCGGGGGCCCTTACCCATTCTCTTCAGAGCCCAAGCCCTGCGGCCCGACACACGAGGCCTGCAGACCTGAGAAACCTGGCGGCCGGCGAGGACATCAGGGGACGACTACAGCTACCTCGAAGCACTAGCGTCGCACCCCAAACCCGCCGCGCCGGGGGCCGCCATGCCACTCGCCAGCCCGACGGGATTGGCTCAGAGGGGAAGGGGCGGGCCCCGAGGGAGGGCGGGCCCCGAGGGAAGCCCCGCCCAGAGCTCCGCGCGTTGGAACCGGAGCCCTCCCGGCCCCGCTCGGATTGGCTAAGGGGGGAAGGGGCGGGCCCCGAGGGGAGCCCCGCCCACGGCCGAGGGAAAGCAGCGCGCGGAGCCGGTCCAAACACTCCGGCTTTGGAGCAGAGGGGCGGGGGGCGGGGGGCGGGCCCCTAAGGGAATGAGGCCATGAAAGGGGGGGACACAGGGGGAAAAACCGGGGAAAGGCCGGGCATTGAGAGGGTGCCGTCAACCGAATGCAATGTTTGGTCCCGTTTGGACCTCAGCTGAGACACACTGTAAAAAAGGCATTATTTCGGGAAATTTGGCTATGGCCGGGCTGTTAGAGGGTCTTAAGAATCTCGGTTGATCTTGTTGGGTGCGTCTGTGAGGATACAATGACGTGTTTAAAGCTGGGAGCTTGTCATGTGCTTTGAACTACTCCCGACAAAAAAATAGGACGAGAATGGCAAAATGTTGATAATTGTTGAAGTGGGATGATGGGCTTAAGGGAGTTGTTCATCGTGCTTTTTTCTCGACTTTTTTTATCTTACAACTTTTCCACAATAAAAGGGGAAGGTGGGTGTGGCCCCGAGCTGCGGAACCACGAGCCGCCGACGCGACGCTCCCACCCGGCCGCTGAAACATCAACTTGGCCAGCAGCTCGGGGCTCTTGAGCTCCTGGGCGGAACTACATTACCTCCCGGAAGAGCGCCTCTCCTGTCGGGCGCGGAGCGATGTCGTAAAAGCCACAGTGCGCAGGCGTTGCTGCTCGCTTTTCCTCTGCCGGGTTCGGCCACACCTGACGCCTGCGCAGTAAGTCCGCCGGCTGTGCTGTGGCGGCCGCCGGGGCAGTTGGCGGTCGGGCCGCGCGCCGCCGGGTCGTCACGGGAGGTGCGGGCGGCCCCGAGGCGGGCGGCGCGGGTGTGTGAGCAGCGGCCATGTCCATCTTCACCCCCACCAACCAGATCCGCCTCACCAACGTGGCGGTGGTGCGCATGAAGCGCGCCGGGAAGCGCTTCGAGATCGCCTGCTACAAAAACAAAGTGGTGGGCTGGCGGAGCGGCGTGTGAGTGAGCCTCCCCCTGCGGGCGGGCGGGCGGGCGGGCGGACGGGCGGGGCCCTCGGGCCGCGGGAGGGCCGCCGCGAGCGCCCACTGCCCCCCCGGCGTAGCGCCTCGTCACGGCCCTCCTCCGCTCGGGCGGCGCGGTTTGGGTCGGGCTGTCGCGGCTGGGGACTTAAGAGCTACGGCCCGGGAGCCCCCACCTGGGGGTCTTCTGCCGCAGTAACGTCGAAGGGCCGCGACCGAGTCTTGAGGCGTCCGTGGGTCTCCGCCCGCTGGTCCCGCGTGCTGCCATCTAGGGGTCGGTGGCCCCGGCGGCGGCGCCGCGCCCTCCTCCGCCCCGCACCCCCTGCGGCCCGCCTCCCGCTCCCAGGCGGTTTTCTCCGGAGGAGAGGTGGGGCCGCAGGCGCGCCGCTCAGTTTCCAGGGCTCCCTCTCCCTGGGGGTCAGTTGGGAGCATTTGTTGTTTCTTGCCCTTTATGTTGTTGCCGTCTTGTATCTGTGAATGAATTTCCGAGTTTCTACTGTGTTCACTTCGAATTTTCTCTTCTGTCCTAAGGGAAAAAGACCTTGATGAAGTTCTGCAGACCCACTCAGTGTTCGTAAACGTTTCTAAAGGTCAGGTTGCAAAGAAGGAAGATCTGATCAGTGCCTTTGGAACAGATGACCAGACAGAAATCTGTAAGCAGGTGAGTTCCAGCAGCTACAGCCTAATCAACCCTAATGTTCTTTATAGCAGAACAACTTAGAGGTATGTTAAGCTTTAAAACATTATTTTGGGGGCGGGGGGAGTGAATTATCCTACAATAACTTGACCTAAATATCATCACTTCTTTTTTTTTTTTTCTTTTAAGAGAAAGAGGTGGGGGAGGGGCAAAGGGAGAGGGAAAGAGAAAATCTCAAGCAGGCTCCATGCCCAGCACGGAACCCAACTCGGAACCCAACTGGAGGCTTGATGTCACATGATGGTGACCTGAGCCCCAATCAAAAGTCAGAGGCTTAATGAGCTGAGCCACCCAGGTGCCTCTGTAGCATCACTTTGTTAATTGAAGTATAATTAAATTAGTGATAAGTCCTGTCACCACCTGTCACTGAAGTGTTATTATAGTCTTACTAAATATAGTACATATGCTGTTCTTTTCATCTGTGACTTATTTTATTTTTTTCAAATTTTATAAATTAATTTTTATCGGTGTTCAGTTTGCCACCATACAGAATAACACCCAGTGCTCATCCCGTCAAGTGTACCCCTCAGTGCCCGTCACCCATTCACCCCCACCCCCCGCCCTCCTCCCCCTCCACCACCCCTAGTTCATTTCCCAGAGTTAGAAGTCTTCATGTTCTGTCTCCCTTTCTGATATTTCTCACACATTTCTTCTCCCTTCTCTTATATTCCCTTTCACTATTATTCATATTCCCCAAATGAATGAGAACATACACTGTTTGTCCTTCTCCGGTTACTGTGGCCAAGTTCAAAAAGGGTGTTGCCTGAGTTCTCCTCTGGGATTTTGATGGAATCTTGTCTCACATTTAGATCTTTCATCTATTTTGAGTTTATCTTTGTGTATGGTGCAAGAGAGTGGTCTAGTTTCATTCTTCTGCATGTGGATGTCCAATTTTCCCAGCACCATCTATTGAAGAGACTGTCTTTCTTCCAGTGGATCGTCTTTCCTCCTTTATCGTATATTAGTTGACCATAAAGTTCAGGGTCCACTTCTGGGTTCTCTGTTCTGTTCCATTGATCTATGTGTCTGTTTTTGTGCCAGTACCACACTGTCTTGATGAACACAGCTTTGTAGTACAACCTGAAATCTGGCATTGTGATGCCCCCAGATATGGTTTTCTTTTTTAAAATTCCCCTGGCTGTTTGGGGTCTTTTCTGATTCCACACAAATCTTAAAATAATTTGTTCTAAGTCTCTGAAGAAAGTCCATGGTATTTTGATAGGGATTGCATTATACGTGTAAATTGCCCTGGGTAACATTGACATTTTCACAATATTAATTCTGCCAATCCATGAGCATGGAATATTTTTCCATCTCTTTGTGTCTTCCTCAATTTCTTTCAGAAGGGTTCTATAGTTTTTAGGGTATATTTTGAGAACCATTTGAATGGTAAATGGTTCTCCAACCTTTTATTTTCAGGTTGTAGGTGTCCTTCTGTCTAAAATGAGTCTCTTGTAGACAGCAAATAGATGGGTCCTGCTTTTTTATCCAGTCTGAAACCCTGCGCCTTTTGATGGGGTCATTAAGCCCATTCACGTTCAGAGTTACTATTGACAGATATGAGTTTAGTGTCATCATGATATCTATTTAGTCCTTGTTTTTGTGGATTGTTCCACTGAACTTCTTCTTAAAGGGGAGTTTTAAGAGTCCCCCTTAAAATTTCTTGCAGAGCTGGTTTGGAGGTCACATATTCTTTCAGTTCCTGCCTGTCTTGGAAGCTCTTTATCTCTCCTTCCATTTTGAATGAGAGCCTTGCTGGATAAAGTATTCTTGGTTACATGTTCTTCTCATTTAGGACCCTGAATACATCCTGCCAGCCCTTTCTGGCCTGCCACGTCTCTGTGGAGAGGTCTGCTGTTACCCTAATATTCCTCCCCATGAAAGTCAGGGACTTCTTGTCTCTTGCTGCTTTAAGGATCTTCTCTTTATCTTTGGAATTTGCAAGCTTCACTATTAAATGTCGAGGTGTTGAACGGTTTTTATTGATTTTAGGGGGGGATCTCTCTATTTCCTGGATCTGAATGCCTGTTTCCCTTCCCAGATTGGGAAAGTTTTCAGCTAGGATTTGTTCAAATACATATTCTGGCCCTCTGTCCCTTTCGGCGCCCTCAGGAACCCCAATTAAACGTAGGTTTTTCTTCCTTAGAGTGTCATTTATTTGCCTTAATCTGTCTTCATGGTCCCTTAATTGATTGTCTCTTTTTTCCTCAGTTTCCCTCTTTGCCATTAACTTGTCTTCTATGTCACTCACTCGTTCTTCCACCTCGTTAACCCTCGTCGTTAGGACTTCTAGTTTGGATTGCATCTCATTCAATTGATTTTTAATTTCTGCCTGATTGGATCTAAATTCTGCAGTCATGAAGTCTCGTGAGTCCTTAATGCTTTTTTCTAGAGCCACCAGTAGCTGTAGAATAGTGCTTCTGAATTGGCTTTCTGACATTGAAGTGTAATCCAGATTTTGTAACTCTGTGGGAGAGAGGGCTGTTTCTGATTCTTTCTTTTGAGGTGAGGTTTTCCTTCTAGTCATTTTGCTCAGTGCAGAGTGGCCAGAAACAAGTTGTATTGGAACACGGGGGAGTATCACTGGTCCGTCTAGCTGGTCTTCTGGGGGAGGGGCCTGCTGTGCTGATTTTCAGGTGTTAGCACTTGGGGGAGCTGCTCTGCCCCTGCCTGCTGCCGGGCTCAGCCGGGGTTGTTTACCCCGTGGGGCCCCAGGAGGAACAGCCCCAGTTGCTATGGCAACTCTGGAAGCCTGGATTTAGCCTCCGCAGGAAGGGGCTCGGGGCTCTTGGTTCTCCGTCTGCAGGGCCTGGAGGCTCCGGGGCGGGGCCGCTGATCTGCTCAGCTCCGGGCAGGAGCGTCCTTGCTGTCCTGGGCCCTCCCGGCCTCTGCCTGTCCCAGGGGGAGGCCGGATCCTGGGCTGTGTCCCGGCGCCCTGTGCTCCAGGGCCTGCGCTGTTGGATTCGCGCTCCCGCCCCGCAGCCCCCTCCGCGGAGCCGCTTCCGAGCCCGAGCCCCTCCAAGCTGCTCCGAGCTGCAGCCCTTAGGGAGCTCGGCGCACTCTCCTGCGCTCGCAGGTGTCTGTTAGTGTCCCCGGGAGCCCGAGGGCATCCCCGCTCTCCTGGGTCCTGCTCCAACTCCCTGCGAGCCCCTTTCCGCCCGCCCGGGAAGGTTGGTGCAGCTCCTGCTTCTCCGGGACGGGGCTCTCCTGTCCTGGGGACACTCGCCCCGGCCTCACCCCGGCTCCTCGCGGGGCCCCTCCCCCTCGGAGGCCTTTTGTTTATTTCTTTCTTCCCCGTCTTCCTACCTTGATAGAAGCGCGAACTCTTCTCACTGCAGCATTCCAGCTGTTCTCTCTTTACATCTCAGGCCGAATTCGTAGATTTTCAGGATGGTTTGAAGGTTATCTAGGTAATTTGGTGGGGACAGGCGATTTGGGGACCCTGCTCTTCCGCCATCTTGCCCCTCCCCCTCGTCTGTGACTTATTTTAAAATGAAAAGCTTGAACCTCTTAATCCCCCTTATTTCACCTATTCCCCACCCACCTCCCCTCTAGCAGCAACTAGTTCTCTGTAGTTAAGAGTCTGTCTTTTTGTCTTTTTGTTTGTTCATCTGCTTTGTCTTAAATTCCACATATGTGTGAGATCATGCAGTGCTAGTCTTTCTTTGACTTCTTCCACTTAGCATTATACCCAGTAGGTCCACCCACATCATTGCAAATGGCAAGACTTACTCTTTTTGATGGCTGAGTACTATTCCATTGTGTATACATCCCCTTCATCCTTTCATCTGTCAGTGGACACTTAGGTTGTCCTAAGTCCAATGTCCAATATCATAGCTGTTACCAGTAAGGCTGCAGTAAACATAAAGGTGCATGTATCTTCAAGTCAGTGTTTCTGTTTTGGGGGGGTAAATACCCAGAGATGTGATTACTGGATCATATGGTAGTTCTACTTCTAATTTTTTGAGGAATCTCCACACTTTCCCACAGTGGCTGCACCAATTTGCTTTCCCACCAGCAGTGCATGAGAGTTCCTTTTTCTCTATGTCGTCACCAACACCATTTCTTGTTTTATGTTCATCCTAGCCATTCTGACAGGTGTGAGATGATAACTCATTATGGTTTTCATTTGCATTCCCTTGATGCAAATCATGTGATGTTG
Source organism: Nyctereutes procyonoides (assembly GCF_905146905.1). NCBI lineage: Eukaryota > Metazoa > Chordata > Mammalia > Carnivora > Canidae > Nyctereutes > Nyctereutes procyonoides. The sequence continues at coordinate 77,059,694 of NW_026575126.1, forward strand.
AGCATCTTTTCATGTGTCTTTTGGCCTTCTGGATGTCTTCTTAGAGAAAATGTCTGTTGAAGTTCTCTGTTTTAATAAGATTATTTGGCTTCTTTGTTGTGCAGTGCTGTTTTTAATAATTCAGGACATGAACAATTTTGCCAAGTCTAAAAATTAAATCTACTAAGTTGCCTTATTTTGTCCATTTATATATTTGTAGTGGAATATTCCTGAAAATAGAATTTCTTTTCAGGGTTTTCACCGTTTACAACTTTTACGAAATTGCCCTTTTCTCCACCTAAATAAGTTAAGATATTCGAGTACAAGATAAATCTAGTATATCCTTTAGGTGAAGGTCAAATTATTTCTTGTATATCAATAGCTGAGAAGGATGGAATTTAATTTTCTCCCCAAGTTCTTAATTCTTGCGGTTAGTTAACAAGTGATGTGCAATAAAGACATTGCTTATTTAAACCTGTTGGGGTTGGGGATCCCTGGGTGGTGCAGCGGTTTGGCGCCTGCCTTTGGCCCAGGGCGCGATCCTGGGGACCTGGGATCGAATCCCACGTCAGGCTGCCGGTACATGGAGCCTGCTTCTCTCTCTGCCTCTCTCTCTCTCTCTCTCTGTGTGTGACTATCATAAATAAAAAATTAAAAAAAATAAAAAATAAACCTGTTGGGGTTTTTTTTAGATTTTAACTAAAGGAGAGGTTCAAGTATCAGATAAAGAACGGCATACGCAGCTGGAGCAGATGTTCAGGGACATTGCAACTATCGTAGCTGACAAGTGTGTGAACCCTGAAACAAAGAGACCGTATACTGTTATCCTTATTGAGAGAGCCATGAAGGACATCCACTATTCAGTCAAAACCAATAAGAGTACAAAACAGCAGGTGAGTGGCTTTTAATGTCAAAAGGTGTCCACGTGAAAATCAATTTTCTCTGAAGAAAACATTAAGATAGTCGGTCTGTAATAATAAAATACTAGTTGGAAGCACTTGGGTCGGAGATTTGGGGGCAGGAGGAGGAAAAGATGGGGCTCGTAGGGAGGAGCAATGGAATTTTTTTTTTAACAAAGTACAGATGTACTACAACTCTCATCTCCTTTCCAAATCAGACCTTTAGAGATAAAACTTGGAGTTTTAAAGAGTTATTCCAACTCTGTATTTTAGATTTTATTTATTTATATGTAATTCACATGCCACACGAGTCATCTTTATAAAGGGAACAGTTCAGTGGTCTATTCACCAAGTTCCTGCAGTCTGCCCTAGTTTGACAATATTTCCATTGCCACCAAAAGAAATTCTTGTCAACATTAGCAGTCACTCCTTGTTTTCTCCCTCTTACAAGTGTTTGGCAAATTTGTTTTTCTGTTTTCTGTGGACTTTTCTATTCCAGACATTTCATGTAAATGGAATCATACAATATGTGTCCTTTAAAGGTTCCCACCTGTTATTGTACATGTCAGTACTTCATTCGTTCTTAGGACTTGATAATAACTTGTGTGGAAATACCATATTTTGTTCATGAATATTGGAGTTGTCTAATCCACCATTTCTATTACAGCCAAACTAGATGTATCATTCTGGTTTTGATTTGGATTTCCCTGGTAACTATGATTTCAGCATATTTTCATGTCATCTTTGGAAAAATCACTACTTGGACAATTTTTCAATCATTTGTGTTTTCATTATCAAGTTCTAAGGGTTCTGTATATATTCTGGATACTGATACCTCATCAAATGTGTGATTTGCTAGTATTTTCTCCTATTTAATGGGTTGTCTTTTCACTTTGTTGTTAGTTTTTTGAACCACAAAAGTTTGTATTCTTTAAGTGCAATTTATTTTTTCCTACTGATGTTTATGTTGTCTGTGTCCTGTTGAAGAACCGCCACCTAATTCAGCCAGGTGGAAACTGCTTTGTTTTGAATCCCTTAAAAAGCAATGCAGCAGAAGGGGCAAAGAAGCGGCCGTTGTTTTCAATTTTGTCTTGCTAGGCTTTGGAGGTGATAAAGCAGTTAAAGGAGAAAATGCAGATCGAACGTGCTCACATGAGACTCCGGTTCCTTCTCCCAGTGAATGAAGGGAAGAAGCTGAAAGAAAAGCTCAAGCCACTGATCAAGGTCATAGAGAGTGAAGACTACGGTCAGCAGTTAGAAATTGTAAGACAAAACACTCTTACTCTTTTGCTTCCTCGTTACCAAAGTAGTCTGTTCTCTAGTCGTAAATGTGTAATGAATATTTAGAAGGTAAGGACAGTAAGACATTTCCAGAAACCTCTTATTAATTAAGTAATAATTAAATAAAAATGTAAAGGTTTAAGTGAAATTAAGTTGTAGTTAAACACTTTGGATTTTTTTTTAGGTGATTCTGTGCTTATTTTGGATGAGAGTATATGTTTTACAGTGAGTCTCTTATTATGAGGAAATTGGAAATAAGACCAGTTGAACAGCCTCATTTACGACAGAACTTTTTTTTTTTTTTAAGATCCATTTATTTATTTGAGAGAAAGAGAATCTCAAGCCGACTCCCTGTTGAGCTCGGGGCCAGATACAGGGCTCAATCCTACAACCCTGAATTCATGATCTGAGCTGAAACCAAGGGTTAGGTGGTCAACCAACTGAACCACCCAGGTGCCCTATCACAGAACATTTTATAGAAGCAGCCAAAGCATTTTGTCTTAAAACCTCACCCTACAGTGTCAGACACAGTATAGATTACATTGTCTGCAAACTCATCCCTTCGGACTTTGCAGCAGCTTCAGTTCAAATGAGCTCTAGACTGGGATTGTTGAGCATTTCATTCTAAACGTGAAACAACACATCTGACATTCTGAAGTTCTCATATCTTTTCAAAACTTTACACGTGATTTCTAAATGGGCCTTCAAGATTTTCTCCTTCAGATGTCAATAAAAAGAGGTACTTTCCTAGAACTATAAATGTTCATGCTAAATTTTAGTACAAAAAGAACTATACTTTTCTAGTCCCATTCACTTTACAGCCAAGAAATCCAGAGAAGTCCTCAGACAGGGAGGTTGATGCCTGTCACAGGGCCTACATGCATAAAGACAGGGGCTGACTCTGGAAGACAGTATGAAGGTTCCTCAGAAAGTTGAAAATTGAAGTACGCTACAATATAGCAATTGCACTACTAGGCATTTACCCAAAGACACTGATTTGAAGGAGTATGTGCACCCTGGTGTCTATAGCAGTATTATCAACAATAGCCAAACTATAGAAAGAGCCCAAGTGTCCATCATCTGATGAATGGATAAAGTTGTGGTGTGTGTATATATATATACACACACACACACACACACACACACAGTGGAATATTATTCAGATAACAAAAAGAATGAAATCTTAGCATTTGCAATTATGTGGATGGATTAGAGGGTATTATTCTAAATGAAATAAGTCAGAGAAAGACAAATATCATATGATTTCACTCATGGGGAATTTAAGAAACCTAGCAGGTGAAAATAAGAGGGGAAAGACAAAAATAGAGATGCAAGCCATAAGAGACTCTTAATGATAGAGGACAAATTGAGGGTTGATGGAGAGAGGAGGTAGGTGGGGGATGGCCATTAAGGAGGGGACTAGTTATGATGAGCACTGGTTGCTATTACGTAAGCTTGAGTCACTAAATTCTACTCTTGAAACCAAAATTTCATTGTTATCTAACTAGAGTTTAAATAAAAATTGAGGGGGGGAGACGCTGGACTAGAACCCCGTCTGCTCCCCTGTGCATTGTCTTCGCTCTTTCATTGTAGAACTGTAGCAGCAGGGACATCCGGAAAGTGTCATGTGTTTGTCTTAGAGGAGTTAAAGCCGTGTTCATACTGTTGCTTTGCTCATCTTCATGTGGTGAGCAGCTGTGTTCCGTGTTTCAGGTGTGTCTAATTGACCCGGGCTGCTTCAGAGAAATTGATGAGCTAATAAAAAAGGAGACAAAAGGCAAAGGTTCTTTGGAAGTACTCAACTTGAAAGATGTGGAAGAAGGAGATGAGAAATTTGAATAACATCCATCAAGCTCTTCAGCTCTAAAACACTAAAGTATTTTCTTTTCCCACAGTCCTCTTTTCTGTGGTCTGCTAAATACTTGCTCAAACTGTTGGACATTTTCCATCTTTGTGGTAACATATATACAAAAAGACTTTCCTAATGAGTATTACACTGTGGGATTCATTTAGTTTTAATGATAAAGTGGGGTTTTAGGCAAAAACGAAAAATCCAAGCTGCAGAGGGCAGAGTAACATGTTGCTACTGTCTCGTGCCTTGTACTTTCCAATGTGCAAGTTATCTGAGGCAACTCTTGTGGGTAAAAAGTTAAACTTTGCGCATTATATGTGATAAGATAAATGCGGGAGGGTATGACAATATGACAAAAAGGGAGTGTTTGCTTAAGAAAACATAATGTCTTATATGTACTTAATGAAACGTGGCCTAATACAAAGTTTGGATGATGACTTCCTGATTATCTGAAAAATAGTTCTGTGATGACTGCAGGACTGAAGGAATATTCGTTAAATGTGCTGCCATAAACTAGATAATTCTCGGTAAAGAATAAAGTCATTTGTTTCTAATCCTTAAAGTTTATAATATATATTAATATAGCTGAATTATATGTAACCAATAAAACCACTCTTTATTTTTATTAAACTGTGTCTTGTGTTTCTAGACAGCTTCTAAGCTCCCTTTTCTCTGCCTTCTGTCTGGTAGGGTTGGAGAGTTCTCAGCAGGATGAAATAAGTCCTTTGAGGAATGGGGAGTGGTTAGAACAGGGCCTGTTCTGATGGACACCTGATAAATCTTAATCGTTTAGGAAGTAATTGAATATAAGTATTTTAGTACTTAAACACTTAAATGGACCACGTGCAAGTTTTTAAAAATCTTATCTTCAAAGGAGATACTCTATAGTGTTTTACTCAAAATTAACATGTGGTTGTGTTTCGTGGACAGAACTTTTTAACTGAGAGTTTTTTAATTGAACAGGTCCAGATGGGTTTTATAAGCACATAGAATTCACTGCTGATACAAGCACTCAGAAATGGCCCATTTGAAATTAGGAAGTTAAAGTTGCTTCTCATAGTGTTAGAAGAAATACTCCTGCTTGATAAGTTGAGAACACTATATGTAATGTTGAATCACTGTTTTGATACCAGTCCTTAAGATGGCCCTCTGACTGATTCCATTTTACTGGTACAGATTATTGTTTCATAAAGATGATCTAAACTCAAAGGCCCAGAAAATAATTTTAGCCAGTGAAGCTTATCTCCAGCTTAGATAATCAGTGTTTCAGGTTGGAAGTCCTCAAGATTGGAAATGTTCAGTAGCTGCATCTTGAGTAGGAAAGTTCACCAGTTAGAACATCTCCTTTAGTTTTCCTCATCCTCATTATTCATCTCCTAAAAAGCCAGACCTTTAAGAAATGTCAAATGTAGATCACCTGTGAGTCACACATTAAGCATTAAAAACTGTTTGCCTTATATAAATCTCATTACTCAAAAGTAGGTAAAAATTTTGGTTCTCAATCATGCTCCCAGGACCGGTGCTATAATGGGTTGTTTTAAAGTTCTAAGGATTGAGCTGTTTCTTTTGCTTCCTCAATACAAGCTGTATTGTGTATGTTTGGTCAAAATGATATTTTAGAATGAGTCCTTTCCTGTTGGCATAGCTTCTTTCTGCGAAGCGTTGCTTATACCCATTCACAATTGCTCCAGCCCATGGACCTCACACCACTTTGAAACCCCTCCTAGGCCTGGATTTCACCCTATGTTGCGTTCTGGAGAGCGGCTTACAAAATTCCCACCTGGCATGCTAGATGGTGAGCTCCTCAAGGGCAGGAGATGAGCCATTGTGCCTTTGGACCCAATAGACGTGGGATAAATGTCTGTGGAGTGATACGTGCTCTCTCAGTGAGGGCTGGCAGAGATGAGGATGGGAGATGACAAATTTGTCCAGTGAATGACTTGGTCAAATCCCTCTTTAAAGCTAGAACGGGTGTCAAGCTTTGAGCTAAAGCTTCCCACCCTTCATACTGATGCATGCTAATATGCCACTTGGTTTCTGGTCTGCACAGATGCACAGATTTCCCCCACCCCCACCACCCCCAGCCCTCAGAGTCTCTGCCTGCAACCAGTCTCTCTTACATTTATTTGCCCCAGGCTGTCATAAACACCTATACTCTGGACTGTGATGGGAAATGGGGTAGAATTCCCTGGGCGGCTCAGCGGTTTAGTGCCCGCCTTTGGCCCAGGGTGTGATCCTGGAGTCCTGGGATCGAGTCCCACATCAGGCTTCCTGCATGGAGCCCGCTTCTCCCTCTGCCTGTGTCTCTGCCTCTTGCTCTCTCTGTGTCTCTCATGAATGAATAAATATAATCTTAAAAAAAATAAAAACTCATAAGCAGTAGCTAACACCATTGATTTTTTTTTCCTGCATGCTACCCTCAAGCCCACATCATGAGGTTCTCTACAACTTTGGTAGTAATGAGTCTCGTTATCTTTGTAAGTTTTTTGCCAGCCTGCTCTCACATTACTGAAATTCAAAGTATTGGTTATTGGAAAACATTTTTCTGCTGCTGTACAATGGTGGATGGTTGCACATATTTTGCCATTAACAGTAATAGCTGAGGGGACAATGGCCATTGATTTTTCATCTCCATGTGTATATACCTATCATGGTACTTGGAAAGTTAATGAGTATAAGTGGAATTTTATGGCAACAATTCTGAGCTAAAAGTATAATCTTGACCTAAATATCATTTGGCTATTGCAGCTCCTACAGAGGAATGATTTCAGAATATACCTAGTTGAGTTGCTGGGGGCCCTTTCCAAATACCCTGAAAGAGTCTTCGGTTTCACCAAATTCCTAGTTGGATAAGATTTCTGGTTAACAGAGAGTGGAGGTAAATGAGTTGTGGAGTTAAGGCAGAGTCATTTTTACTGCAGAGGAAAGTAGACCTGTTTCCTACACTCACATCATATCTCAGGATGTTTTTCCACCTGTTGAGCCACTTGAATGCCCAAAAAATTCATGGTAGAACTCTTCTTGTGGTCACCAAGGATAGTTAACATACTTTTCAAGTGATGAGGTCCACAGGCTTATTTCTTACTGTCACATGGAGAGAAAGAATGAATCAAGACTAGAAATCTTGCATGTAATCAAGGTAAAATAGTTTATGGATTTACAAATAAAACTTTGCAGATTATATGGATACAAGAGTGGTTCAATATTCAATTTCACAACATCAAAAAAGGATAAAAACTATATGATCATTTCAATAGATGTAGAAAAACCATGTGACAACATATAACATCCATTCATGATAAAAACTCAACAAAGTAGGTTTAGAGGGAACACATCTCAATATAATAAAGGCCTTATATGAAGAACCCACCACTATCCTCTTAACTCGATGGCAAGAAAGAGCTTTTTCTGTAAGTTAAGGAACAAGACAGGATGTCCACTCTCACTTTTGTTCAACTTAGTACTGGAAATCCTAGCCACAGCAATCAGACAAGAAAAAGGAATAAAAGGCATCCAGATTTCTTTTTCTTTTTTTTTTTTTTTTTTTTTTTTTTTTTTTTTTTTTTTTTTTTTTTTTTTTGCATCCAGATTTCTAAGGAAGAAATAAAACTCACTATTTGCAGGCGCCTGAGTGGCTCAGTTGATTAAGCATCTGCCTTTAGCTTGGGCTGTGATCTCAGGGTCTGGGATCGAGTCCCTCATCCACCTCCCTGCTCAGTAGGGAGCCTGCTTCTCCCTCTGCCTCTCTCCCCCTTCTTGTGCTCTCTCTCTCTCTCACTCACACTGTCTCTCAAATGAATAATTTTTTTTAAAAAATTCAATATTTGCAAATGACATGATACTAAGGAAACCCCAAATAACCCACCAAAAAACTACTAGAACTGATAAATGAATTTGATAAGATGCAGGATTCAAAATAAGTGTACAGAAATCCATTGCATTTCTATACACTAATAATGAAGCAGCAGGACACCTGGGTGGCTCAGTTAAGCGACCAACTCTTGATTTTGGATCAGGTCGTGATCTCAGAGTCATGAGATTGAGCCCTGTGTCAGGCTCCTTGCTCATCGGGAGTCTGCTTAAGACTCTTTCCTTCTGCTTCTCTCCCTGCCCCCTCCTCTCCGCCACTCAAATCTCTTTCTCTCAAACAAATCTTAGAGAAAAAAAAAAAAGGCAGCAAAAAGAAACTAAGAAAACAATCCCATTTACAATTGCATAAAAAATAATAAAAATACCCGGAATAAACTTAACCAAGGAGGTGAAAGACGCTGTACTCAAACCTATAAAGCACCAATGAAAGAAATTGAAGACGACACAAACAAATGGAAAGACATCCCATGCTCGTGGACTGGAAGAACAAATACTGTTAAGAAGTCCATACTACCCAGAGCAATCTAGAGATTTAATGCAATCTCTACCACAACACTAACAACATTTTTCACAGAACAAGAACAAATAATCTTAAATTTTATATGGAACTACAAAAGACAAAGAATAGCCAAAGCAATCTCAAAAAAAGAAAACTAAAGCTGAAAATATCACAATTTCAGATTTCAAGATGCAATACATCAAAACAGTATGGTACTAGCACAGAAGTAAACACATAGATCAATGGAACAGAACAGAAAGCTCAGAAACTCACAATCATGTAGTCAATTAATCTTCAACGAAGGAGACATGAATAAGCAATAGGAAAAAGTCTAACAAATCGTGTTGGGAAAACTGGACCACTTTCTCATACCATGCACAAAAATAACTCAAAATGGATTAAAAGACCTAGATGTGAGCTGTGAAACCATAAAAATCCTAGAAGAGAATACAAGCAGTAATTTCTTTGACATCAGCGGTAGCAACATCTTTCTAGATATGTCTCCTGATAAAAAGGAAACAAAAGAAAAATAAACTGTTAGGACTTCTGCACACCAAAGGAAACAACAAAGCTAAAAGACAACCTACTGAATGAGAGAGGATATTTGCAAATGACAGATCTGATAAAGGGTTAGTATGCAACATACATAAAGGGCTTACACATGCAATTCAACACCAACCCCCTCCCCAATAATCCAGTTAAAAGGCAGAAGACATGAACAGACATTTCTCCAAGGAAGACATACAGAAGGCCAAAGACACATAAAAAGATGCTCAACATCATTCATTATCAGGGGAATACACTCCTGAATACAAAGAGATATTACCTCACACCTGTCAGAATGGCTAAAATGAACAACATAAGAAAAAACAAATGTTGGGGAGGATGTGGAGAAAAACCCTCATGCACTTTCAATGGGAATGCAGACTGGTGCAGCCACTGTGGAAGACAGTATGGAAGGTCCTCAAAAAATTAAGAATAGAATTATCATATGATCCAGTAATGACACTACTAGGTATTTACCCAAAGGATACAAAAACATTCATTTGAAAGGATATATGCACCCCTTTGTTTATAGCAGCATTACTTCCAATAGCCAAATTATGGAAGCAAGTGTCCATCAACTGATGAGGGATAAAGAATATATTTTATACATACACACACACACACACACACACGAGAGAGAGAGAGAGAGAGAAAATGGAATATTATTCAGCCACAAAAAGAATGAAATCTTGCCATATGCAACATGAATAGGTCTGTAAGGTGTAATACTAAGTGAAATAAGTCAGTCAAAGACAAATACCATATCACTCATATGGACTTTAAAAAACAAAACAAATGAGTAAAGAAAGAGACAAAGTAAAAAAACAGATTCTTAATTATAGAGAACAAACTATGGTTACCAGAGAGGAGTGGGTAGGGGATGGATGAAATAGGTAATGCAGATTAAGCTGCTTGCAAATATAAACCCCCTGATCCAAAGACACAAGGGCAATCAATCACAGGTATTTATAAAAAATAATAATAAAAATAAGAAATCACAGGTATTTATCACAAAGCTGCTTCTCACAGGAGCAACTCTACATAGTGTGTTTTTGTCTCAAAAGGACCAGATTTATGTATAATGGTTCATTCTCCCAAGCAACCCAAGGAAGCCAGCTAGTCCTTAATAAAATGCTGATTGCCAAACATCAAAATCCTTATTCTCAACAATAGTCCCAATGTTTATGAGTTTATGTATAAGAAATTTTTATAAAATGTTTAGCATAAGAATTTTTATAAGATGTTTAAAAATATTTAATTTTTATTAAAAAATAATTGCATGATTGCTTTCCCAACTCCCTGCTAGGGCGACTCCAAACTTACTAACCAAATCACTTTGGATGAGATGAGGAGCCTGGAACAAAGGCTGCCCAATTTTGAAAAAGATCAATCAGGAGAAAGTTGTCTTACCAAATAATAAAACCATCTGCATGGCTGCTATGATCAAGGCAATGTAGATCAAGGCATAGAATAGACAAGTCAACCAATGTAATAGAGCAGAGCCCAGAAATGTGGGGCCCAAACCCAAAACAGATGAAAATTTAATATATGATAAAAGAAGTTCTGGTAGGCAAAATAATGCCTCTGCCCACCTACCCAACCAACCAAAATGCCCATGCCCATGCCCTCATCCCTGGAACTTGTGAATATACTTCTCCACATGGCAAGAGAAATTTTGCAGATGGCATTAAAGTTACTTTAAAATGGGGAGATTATTTTGGATAATCCAGATGGTCCCAGTATAATCATATGTGCCCTTAAAAATGGAAGAGGAAAGCAGACTCACTGGTTCAAAAATGTACAGGGGAAGGGCAGCCCCGGTGGCCCAGTGGTTTAGCGCTGCCTTCAACCCGAGGTGTGATCCTGGAGACCCGGAATCGAGTCCTGCGTTGGGCTCCCTGCATGGAGCCTGCTTCTCCCTCTGCCTGTGTCTCTGCCTCTCTCTCTCTCTCTCTCTCTCTCTCTCTCTCTCTCTCCGTCTCTATGAATAAATAAAATCTTTTAAAAAAATGTACAGGGGAAAAAGAGGCAGGAAAGGTTTGCAGCATGAGAGGTACTTTACCTACCTTTGCTGGCATTGAAGATAAAGGAATGGGACTGTAAGCCAAAGAACTCAAAGGGCCTCCAGACGCTGGGAAGGACCCTCCACTGGAAGCCACCAAGGAAATGGGCAGCTGAAAGGAACTAAATTCTAAAAAAAACCTGGAAGAGTAAGGGAACAATTTTCTCCTAAAGCCCCCAGGATGGAACACAACCCAGCTGACCCTTTGATTTTCCGCAGTGAGACCCATACTGGGCTTCTGACACACAACATTGTATGAGCTTCTGACATACAGAACTTCAAGGTAACCAGTACATTTAAACTGCTAAGATTGCGGTAATGTCTTAAGTAGAAATTTTAGGGCAGCCCTGGGTGGCTCAACAGTTTAGCCCCGCCTTCAGCCCAGGGCATGATCCTGGAGACCTGGGATTGAGTCCCATGTTGGGATTCCCGCATGGAGCCTGCTTCTCCCTCTGCCTGTGTCTCTGCCTCTCTCTCTCTCTCTCTCTCTCTTCTCTCTCTCTCTCTCTCTCTCTCTCTCTCTCTCTCTCTTGCTCCGTGTCTCTCATGAATGAATAAATAAAATCTTAAAAAAAAGAAATTATAGATTACAAATGTTTCATTATGGTGACCAAAAAATGGCTGATTGCTAAATAACATTTGCATAATCTGCTGTGTATCTAAACAGACTCCTACATCTAACATAGAGGAAAAATTAATTTTACATGCACTATAGAACTAAGTGTAGAAATAAAGCCATGAAAAGTGTCAGAAAATATAGGAAAATATCTAACCCAAGAGTAAAATAGTCTTTCTTAAGGAAAACAGAAACCTGGAAACTATAAAGGAAAATAGTAAGAGATTTAACTACATGAAGGTGACATTTCTGAATGACAAAAGACATTTCAAGAAAGTTTAAAGAAAATATGGTTGGAAGAATAAGACAGGTGGAATGCCAACAAGTTAGGACAAACCATTATAAAGCTCCTATACTCATCCCAACACTTGGATGGACAGTGATTTGAAATAAACAGAGAATAAGATAGTCACCTTCTCTCATAGAAATGCAAAGTAATGAGAAATCATTTTCTATCCATCATATTGAAGAAAAAGTAAAAGACTATTTCTGATACTGTCAAGAATGTGGAGAAACAGGCACTTTCATGCATTATCTGATAGAAGTGTAAATTGCAACAACCTTTAAGGAAAACAATCTGGTGATATCTCTTTTTTTTAATTCTAGTATAGTGAACATACCGTGTTATAATAGTTTCAGGTGTATGATATCATGATTCAACAATTCCATGTGACCCAGCGATCATCATGCTGAGTCATCACCTATTTCACCCATTCCTCCACCCATGTTCCTTCCATAGTTAAGAGTCTGTTTCTTGCTCGCTCGCTCTCTCTCCCCCTTACTCGTTTGTTTTGTTTCTTAAATTCTACACATGAGTCAAATCATATGGTATTTGTCTTTCTCTGATGGACTTTTTTCACTTAGAATTATATACTCTCTAGATCCATCCATGTCACTGTCAATGGCAAGAGTTTATTCTTTTTTATGGCCAAATAATATTCCATTACACAGATATACCACGTTTTTCTTTATCCATTCATCAGTCAGTGGACATTGGGGCCCTTTCCATACTTTGGCTATTGTTGATAGTGCTGCTATAAACATTGTGGACCATGTGCCTCTTCTAATCACTGTTTGGATCTTTTGGATAAATACCTAGTATTGCAATTCCTCCATCATACAGTAGTTCTATTTTTAACTTTTTGAGGAAACTCCATAGTGTTTTCCAGAGTGGCTGCACCAGTTTGCATTCTGACCAACATTGTAAGAGGGTTCTTCTTTCTCCACATCCTCACCAACACCTGTTTCCTGAGCTGTTAATTTTAGCCATTCTAACTGGTGTGAAGTGGTATTGCATTGTGGTTTGGATTTGTATTTCCCTGATGATGAGCGATGTTGGGTATTTCTTCATGTGTCTGTTGACCATCTGGATGTCTTCTTTGGAAACAATTGTCTATGTCTTCTGCCCATTTCTTAACTGGAATATTTGGGTTTTGGGTGTTGAGTTTGATAAGCTCTTTATAGAGCTACCAGGCACCCCCTATTTCTCATCTTCTGCTGCTTTTAGGGTTTATTTGCTGTTGTTTTTCCAGCTCCTTTAGGTGTAGGGTTAGATTATGTATTTAATACTTTTCTTGGGGATCCCTGGGTGGCTCAGTGGTTTAGCGCCTGCCTTTGGCCCAGGGCGCAATCCTGGAGTCCCGGGATCAAGTCCTGCATTGGGCTCCCAGCATGGAGCCTGCTTCTCCCTCTGCTTGTGTCTCTGCCTCTCTCTCTATGTCTATCATAAATAAATAAAATCTTAAAAAAAAAGACTTTTCTTGCTTCTTGAGGAAGGCCTGTGTTACTATATACTTCCCACTTATATACTTATATACTTACCTCTTTTGCTGTGTCCCAAAGGTTTAGGATTGTTGTGTTTTCATTTTCATTTGCTTCCATGTATTTTTTTTTAATTTCTTCTTTAATTTCTTGGTTAACCCATTCATTCTTTTTTTTTTTTTAAAGATTTTATTTATTCATGAGACACACAGAGAGGGGCAGAGACACAGGCAGAGGGAGAAGCAGGCTCCCTGCAGGGATCCCGATGCGGGACTCGATCCTGGGATGGCAGGATTACGGCTGGGCCAAAGGCAGGCGCTCAACCACTGAGCCATCCAGGCGTCCCAACCCATTCATTCTTGAGTAGGATGCTCTTTAACCTCCATCTAGGGGATCCCTGGGTGGCGCGGCGGTTTGGCGCCTGCCTTTGGCCCAGGGCGCGATCCTGGAGACCCGGGATCGAATCCCATGTTGGGCTCCCGGTGCATGGATCCTGCTTCTCCCTCTGCCTGTGTCTCTGCCTCTCTCTCTGTGACTATCATAAAAAAAAAAAACAAAAATCTATTTGTGGTCTTTCCAATTTTTTTTTCTTGTGGTTGACTTCAAGTTTCATAGTGTTGTGGTCTGAAAATATGCATGGTATGATCTCAGTCTTTTTGTACTGATTTGTAATGTTGCATGTGTACTCAAAAAGAGGGAATGCTCTGACTGCGTCTATTAAGTCTACCTGGCCCAATGTGTCATTCAAAGCCCTTGTTTCCTTATTATTTTTCTGCTTAGTTGATTTGTCCATTGCTGTGAGTTAATGTTCCCTAGTATTATTGTATTGTTATCAATGAGTTTCTTTAAGTTTTTTATTAACTGCTTTCTATATTTGGCTGCTCCCAAGTTGGGGGCATAAATATTTACAATGATTTGATCTTGCTGTTACAATTACTCGACCCTTTTATCATGATATAGTGTCCTTCTTCATCTCTTATTACAGTCTTTAGTTTATAATCTAGTTTTCCTGATATAAGGATGGCTCCTCCAGCTTTCTTTTGATGTCCACTAGCATGATAACTGGTGTCCACCCCCTCACTTTCAATCTGGAGGTGTCTTGGGTCTAAGATGTGTTTCTTATAAGCAGCATATTGATGAGTCTTGGTTTTTTTATTCATTCTGATACCCTATGTCTTTTGATTGGAACATGAAGTCCATTTATATTCAGAATAAATTATTGAATTCAGTACCATGGTATTCCCTATAAAGTTGCTGTTCATGTAGATTGTCTTTGTTCCTTTCTAGTCTTTGTTGTTTTTGGTCTCTCTTCCCCACTTAAAGGGTCGCCTTTAGTACTCCTTTCAGAGAAAGTTTAGTTTAGTGTTCATGAACTCCTTTAGTTTTTGCTTATCTTGGAAACTTTTTATCTCTCCTTCTATTCTGAATGACGGCCTTGCTGGATAAAGTATTTTTGGCTTCATATTTTTCCCATTTAGCACAATGAATATATCATGCCAATCCTTTTTGGCCTGCCAGGTCTCTGTGGATAGGATACTGACGACCTTATGTTTCTATCCTAATAGGTTAAGGATCTCTTGTCCTGATGTGCTTTTGGGATTTTCTCTTTCTCTCTGAAATTTGCAAGCATCACAATTGTATGTAAAGAAAGTGATGTTTTTGTTGATTTTGAGGGGGGGTTCTCTGTGCCTCTTGGATTTGAATACCTTTTTCCTTCCCCAGACTAGGGAAGTTCTTAGCTATAATTTGCTCGAATAAACATTCTGCCCCCTGTCTCTTTCTTTGTCTTCTGGGACGCCAACAATCCAGATCTTACTTCACTTTATGGTACCACTGATTTCTCAAAGTCTGCCTTCGTGATCCAGTAGTTATTTTTCTTTCTTTTTCCCAGCCTCCTTATTTTCCATCTTTTTGTCTTCTATATCACTAACTCTCTTCTGCCTGGTTTATCCTCATTGTTAGAGCCTTCGTTTTTTACTACATATCGGTAATAGCATTTTTCATTTCAACCTGATTAGATTTTAATTCTTTTATTTCTATAGTAAGGGATTTTTTTAGTGTCTTCTATGCTTTTTTTCAAACCCAGCTAATATCTTTATCAACATTGTTTTGAATTTTAGTTCTGACATCTTACTTGTATCTATTTTTATTAAATCCCTGGCAGTGAGTACTTGCTCCTGTTCTTTCTTTTGGAGTGAGTTTCTCCCTCTCATCATTATGTCCAGAAAAGAAGAGAGGAAAGAGAGAGAAAGGACAAAAATAACAACACCAGAAAAAAAAAAAAAAAAACAGACGAAAACACAAACAAAACAAAATAAGAAAAAAATCAAACAAGAAGTAAAACACAACAAAACAATTAACCAGATCCTGGGTGTGTTTTGGTCTGTTTGTTAAAAGAAATTAGATCCCAAAATCCCAAAATAAGAAAGAAAGAAAAACTTATATATGTGTATATATATATACAAAAATAAAAATAATATACAACAAAAGGAAATCAAAAGTAATATTCATATATATCATGTGTATTAAAATAAAAACTAAAAAAGAATTTAAAAAATAAGAAAATAGCTGAAAAAATAAAACTTAAAGACTGAATAATTTTTTTAAAAACCCATGAGTGCTATATACTGCTTTCTCTAGAAAGTGAAGTTTTTCAGTTCTCTATGATTGGTAAACTTGGTGTTAGTTGGTTGTTCCTGTTAGACTCCTGGGAGAGGGGTCGATTGTGTTGATTCTTAGGTATCCTTGCCTGGTGGAATTGTACCTCCCTTGCCAGGGGGCCAGGCTCACTGTAAACTGTTCAAAATATTCAACTAATAAAATAGAAGTAAATTGAGAAAGGATAGCTCTTCCTGGAATAAAATGGTTCACCACAGAAGATTTTTTCTTAAAAAAAGCTTTTTGATGAATTTAAAGTGACGTTCAACCTTTATTCTCATCAAGATTCATTTTCAAGGAGCTCTTCTGCCCTGCCCTTTGGATATTGTGGGTGAATTCCATGGTTCTGGGAACTGTTCTTCATGTGACTTGGACTTTAGTAGGTGACTCTGGCCCTGCGAAGTAAGTTATGAGAGCAGAAAGCCCAGGAAAGAGCCATAGATGTCTCAAGTTGAGGTCTTGGACCCACTTTGAGGACTAGGAAGCATAAATCAAATTAAATCAAAATAACTACTGAGGACAGTTGTTAGGGAAGCCATGAAAAGGATTTAAAACAAAACAAAATAAAAACAGATACACAGGGAATGGGTAGAAGGTTCCCGATGAAGAGAGAAGACTGGAAGGTTTGCACAGAGTGCTCACTTCTTACTGCAGTTCATCTCCCCTGGGACAGATGTTGTGTATTGGCACCAGATTTTCTTCATGTACCTCTCCTCCCAGGCTGGGGTCCAGGGGCTCGAGGACTTGGTGCCAGTAAAATACTGCCTATTCTCTTGTCCTTGAGTCTCAGGCTCAAGGCTTGGATCTCAGATTTGAGCTCTTTTAATCAGTTTTCAAATGTTTTGCTTTTCTCCAAGCAATCCAGCCTATAGTAGACCACAGAAGGGCACATAGTGGGGCACCCTACCCAAACATTTCTAGAGCAACCCACTGTCACGTCGTTTTCCCTTTTCCATCCTGACCTAGTATATGTGTACATATATTATTCAGCTACAAGTTTTTCCGAGAAAAAATGCCCTTACTACATGTAGTGTACGCTAATGTTTTCTATTTTTACTACTGTTCTTTTTCCTTTTTTTATTGGTTTTCATGCTGGCCATGACCCTAAGCTTGAAAACCACTGCTCTACATGACATCATCCCAGATCACAAGCAGAGGCTTTGGGGAAGGGTTGTGTTCTTTTTTTCCACTGTCCTTTTGCTTCTGAAATGATATTTTAACAGCAGTCTCATCTCTCATCCCCCCCTCATCTGTTGCCTCTCCTCATCTGACGTTGACCCAGAGGGAGACGTGGAATCCTCAGCCATGCACTCGTATACTCACTCCAGCTGTGCACCTACTAGCGCTCAAATCTTGGCATTTTTACACCAAGCCTACCCAACAGGCACACCATATGGTTAGTGCACATGACCCTTCCTGCCCTAAGCCTGAAGGCTTCAGAGGGCAATTTCTAACAGGTCCATCGTATCATGAATGGCTTTTGCAAAGCTCAACATCTCTCTTTTTGGTCTCTAAAGAGAGAGTCTCTTTTTAGATCCCCATCTCTCAAATCCAATTTTCTTTTTCAAATGCAAAGTCTCCAATATCATTTGGAGTTGAAAACTGTTGGGGATTATTGCACAAGGGCTAAAAAAGATCATCAAAGGACGAGGGGAGAAAAAAGAACTTTTGTTCAGCAAACAGTAGAATTTCGCCTATATTCATTCCTACTTCTTTGCTTCTGTGCATTTGGGGGTTTTATAACTTCAGTTGTTCTATAAACTATAGAAGAAAGGGTGTGGACTCCAGAATCAGAAAACCCTGGGTTTTATCCCAGCTTTGCTGGTTAATAGCTGCGTGACCTTGGGCAAATCACTTGATCTCTCTGTGCCTTTATTTCCTCATCAGTAAAATGGAGCTGATAGTGCATGCAAAGTCTAAACCCATCCCAGAGCAGATGCACAATAAATTGCTAATATTACTTCAGAGGAGTTTAGTGATTCATGTCCACAGCCACAGAACAAGCTGTTGGCTGAACAAGAGAACATCATTTTCCCCAGGGGCAGAACAAGGCATGGGGGACCAGGCTCCAACACCGAACTGCTACAGAACTCAGGGCAAGGTTATTTAGTCTCTCTGGCATTTGGTTTCCTCACCCCTAAAATGGAGAAAATACCCTATCCATCTCACATGATGCTTAAGTGACATCATTCCCTAACAGGACATCAAAATCAGACTCATTATGTCCTAAATTACTCTTGAGAACAGTAGGTGACAAGGAGTCCTGAGAGAAGTGTTGGACATCTACACAGGACATGCTAACACTGATGGATAAAAGCCAGAAGGAGTTGAAGAGCTTTGAGGTTTGCATGTCCCTTAGAACTTTAAGGACAAGACTGATTTCCTGCCTCTTGTCTGGAAAAGTCTAAAGGCAAAAAGCTGACAGCAGAGGAGAGAGAACTTCATCAGAGTAAAGGACTTGGGTCAGGGCCAGGGTGGACATTCCCTTCATGAAGGTAGTCGACCCAAACCATCTGCAAAGGACCCTACCTAAGAGGTACCCCAATTGCCACAATCAGGAGCAGAGAAGGACGCTGTACTCTGGCACTTGAGCAGGAACGGTCATAAGGGAACCATGCATTCGGAGCCCCCACAGGGTAGTAGGGCAAAAAAACCCACAAAAGTACCCCACAAGGCCATGAGCCAACATTTGGGCAGCTGCCACAAGCGGAAGATACCAAGGTCATATGACAACTGCCCAGTCAAGTAAAACCTTTTCAGTCCCCTTTACATTTCCTTCCTCCTTTCCTCCCTGTCATCAGAGCAAGTGGGTGAAGAGGCAGCCTGAGGAGAACTTTTCTATGCAGCAGGGTTCTGGGTCCAGATCAGGAGGGGAGCCATGGGAGAGGGGAGGAGCTTTAAATTGCCTTTGTTTCCTTGTTTGCAAAATGAATGGGGTTTCGAATATCCCCAACCTCCCAGAGATGAGGACCAAGTGAGGTAATACACATGATGTGCCCAAAAGCCCAAAGTAAGCCCTGGACCCTGGTCAGAATAACAAGCCCAGAGGCACACAAGTCTGGGTTATAGCCTGGAGCTTCCAGGTGGCTCTTCCTTCAGTTTCTCTGGCATTTTGTAGGTTTTGTCTTGGAAGATCAGCCTCTTTGGACCTATTCAAAGACAACATCCCTGAACTGAGCAGTGACACAGCCCAGCAATTCCTGTCAGATCAGGACTTGTCTGGACTCACTGGCTCCTGTGTCCCCAAAAAGGGCAGCTTCCTCATCCTAGCCTCCAAGCAGTCAGAGTACAGGACAAAGGTACAATATAGACAGCTGCCAAGGCTGCCAGAAATGGTCCCACTTTCTCCCCAACTCCTCTACTGCCATCTTCCCTACTGATGGGACCACACGGACGTGTAAGCCTCCTACCCAGATAACTTGCCACTCCTGTCCTTTGGAGACTGGTGTGATATGCATGGAGATGGTAAACCCACATTAACACTGAAGGATTCCAAAGGTGTGGCCTCCATTTTTTCAGTTCTTCTGGTTGAGGGGGACACCCAAGATCGAGTCACCATCTCTAATAAACTACTCTGATAAGTGTCAAAGAAAAGGGAAATTTCAGGGATGCCTGAGTGGCTCTGTGGTTCAACGTCTGCCTTCAGCTCAGGTCGTGATCCCAGGGTCCTGGAATCGAGACCCGCATAAGGCTCCCCACAGGGAGCCCGCTCCTCCCTCTGCCTGTCTCTCTGTGTCTCTCATGAATAAATAAATAAAATCTTTAAAAAAAAGGAATTTCAGACTCAGGAAACCCCACAAACACCATTGAAAGCAATAATAACAACAGCAACCCACATCCCCAGGCAGTGGGGTGAACCCTGAGCATCCAATTCCAGTCCAGTCCTTTATAGGTGTGTCACGCAGAGTCCAGAAGAGCAAAGGCTCAGGGATTGTTTAGACTAAAGGAGTTGAAGGACACAGGACAGCTGGATGCATGTGTCATCATGCATTGGATCGTAGGGGAATAAAGCTGTTCGTGACATTACTGGGTTTCATCTCACAAAACTTGAATATGGGTAAGAGATTAGATAACAGTACTGGATCGATGTTAAATTTCCTGGTTATATAACTGTGGTTATATAAGACGATGCCCTCATTCTTAGGAAATACAGAAATATTTACGAGCAACAGGGGAGGGATGATGTTGCCAATTACTCAAATGGTCCAGAAAAAAATATGTTCTACAGAGAGAGAAAGAGAGAGAGAGAGAGCAAATGGACCAAAGGTAAACAATGGTAATTCTAGGCCAAAGATAAACGAGAGTTCTTTGTGCTATTCTTGCAATTTTTCTAGAAGTTTGAAAGTATATCAAAATTGAAAGTCACAGGAAAGCAAGCCACAGTGAATGGATAAACGTCCTAAGATCCTCCCTCACAAACATTTCCATTGCTCCCAGATGAGACAGGCTATGGATTATTCCCACTTCAAAATTTTTTTTAAGTTTTATTATTAAGGTACAGTTGACATCCAGTGTTATATATTAGTTTCAGGTGCACAACATAATGATTCCGCACTCCTGAGTGTTCATCACTGTAGGCGCACTCACCACCCCTCACCAGACGACATCATCACAACATCGTTGACAATTTTCCCTATGTTGTACTTTCCATCCCTGTGACTTATTTACTAAATTATTTTTTTTCTTAAAAGAAAACATTTTTTTAAAGATTTTATTTATTTATTCACGAGAGACAGAGAGAGAGAGAGGGGCAGAGACACAGGCAGAGGGAGAAGCAGGCTCCATGCAGGGAGCCCGACGTGGGATTCGATCCCGGGACCCCAGGATCACACCCTGAGCTGAAGGCGGCACTAAACCGCTGAGCAACCCGGGCTGCCCAAAAGAAAACATTTTTAATTGTTTTGTAAATTCAGGGCTGCAGTTTAGTAAAGATATTAGTTACTAATAAAGATATTAGTAAAGATATTAGTTAGGTAAACCTAAAAAATAGAAGTATTACAATGCATAGAGGTTTCAAGGATCTTATATTTAGGATACATAAAGAACTTCCACACATCAGTAAGAATAGGAAAGAGCCAAATAAATGGATATTTAGAAGAAGACTTCAGAAGAGAAGATAGTCAAATAAACACGTGAAAAGGGACTCAATTTCTTTAGTAATCAGGAAAATGCAAATCTTTCTTGTTTTGATTATCATAGAGTTTTTTTGTTATTTCTTATTTTATTTATCTTTATTTCTAAATTTTTAAAAAATCCTGTTTAAATTCAATTAATTAGCCCATAATGTATTATTGGTTTCAGAGGTAGAGGTCAGCGATTCAGTGGTCTTCTATAAAACCCAGTGCTCTAGGACACACTCAGTGATTGAGCATTTGCCTTTGACTCAGGTCGTGATCCCGGGGTCCTGGGATCAAGTCCCGCATCGGGCTCCCCAAATGGACCCTGCCTCTCTCCCTCTGCCTGCGTGTCTACCTCTCTCCCTGTGTCTCTCATGAAAAAATAAATAAAATCTTTAAAAAAAAAAAAAAGGAATTTCAGACTCAAGAAACCCCACAATCATATCACATCAAGTGCCCTCCTTAATGCCCACCACCCAGTTACCCTATCCCCCCTTCCCACCTCTCCTCCAACAACCCTCAGTTTGTTTTCTGTGACTAAGAGTCTCTTACTGTGGGCGCCTGGGTGGCTCGGTCTGTTAAGCATCAGCCTTCGGCTCAGGTCATGATCCCAAGATCCTGGGATTGAGCCCCAGGCCAGGCTCCCTGCTCAGCGGGGAGCCTGCTTCTCCCTCTGCCCTTTCCCCTACTTGTGATGTCTCTCAAATAAATGAAATCTTTTTTTTTTTTAAAAAAAAGTCTCTAATTGTTTGGCTTGCTCATTTATTTTTGTTTTCAGGTTCTACATATGAGCGAGATTATACGGCACTTGTTTTCCCTGACTTCTTTGACTAGCACCACGCCCCGTACTCCTCGGTGCAGTGGCTGGAGTGAAACCGACAACCCCAAGCGAGGGTTGGTGACGATGCGGAGGGGAGGGCGCTCCCGGGCTGTGCGCGTGCGCGCCGTGGGAACCCGCAGCCGCCGCCGAGGCAGGGGGGCGCCCCTCGCGGGGCCTCTGGAGCCTCCGCGTCCTGCAGTTCCCGCCACAGCTGTGACCAGCAGGCAGGGACCGCCAGGCCTCCCCGCGCCTGCTCGCGCAGCCCCACCCCGGGGGGCCGCCCGCAGGAAGCCGACTGCACGAGCCCCAGAGGAGATGAGGGCCTGTCCCCACCCCAGTGGTTCTAGAAATGCACTCCCGAGCAGCAGCACCTGGAAATGCATTCGACGTGCGCATTGTCAGGCCCCAACCCAGACCCCTTGAGTCAGAAAAATCTAGACGTGGGACAAGGAAGCTGTGTTTTAACCCCCAGGGCATTCTTGGAGAGCCACAGCTCTATGAAATGAAAGCTCTGTTAAAGGTATCAGTTGAGGCTTATTTTCTGTCCAGCTCTTTATTTTTTAAGAAGATTTTATTCATTTATTTATTTACTTACTTACTTACTTATTTGAGAGAGAATGAGCACATGTGGGGGGAGGGGCTGAGGGGGGCAGCAGACCCCCCACTGAGCACAAAGCCTGATGCAGGACTCGATTCCAGGACCCTGGGTCGTGACCTGAGCTGAAGGCAGACGCTACACGGACTGAGCCACCCAGGCAGCCCTCTGTCCTGTTTTGTTAAATATTCACAGAAGGAAGACCCAGAAATATTCAAACTTCTCTAGAACATTCCCTAAGAAAAGTGACCAAGGAGAACACGGAGAGGGTTAAATGAACAGGGGATGTGACAAGAGGAGCACTTATCTCCCTCCTCTGCTTCCACAGAGAGCAGGAACATTCCAGCCTTTCTCATCAATCCCTGATGCGATGAGGGAGCACATGGCTGGAGACTCCAGGGAGAGGTTTGGCCCCTTTCTAGGGGGTTGTGCGTGCCCCCCTCGGCCGATGCGGCCCGCGCCTGTCATGCAGGAATCGTTGAACCAGGTAAGCTGGGTCCTCGACTATAACCTCCCTCAGGCACCAGCTGATTTCTGATCTCTTTTTAAAGAGAAAACCTTTTATTGGACACACAAAACCCAACCGGGAGGCAAAGAGGCTGGTGGAGAGCGCTGTTTATGTTACTGGGCCTCTGGTTAACAGTATGCACGTCACTGGTAGTTAAGTGTTTGGAGAGTCAAAAGTCACATGTGGAGTTTTGACTACTTGCTTCCCTTGGTGGGCGGGCAGGGTGAAGGGGGGTCTGCCCTTATAAGTCCTGAGTGGTTAAAGAGTCAACCATACAACTATACTAACAGAAAATACTAAATTAGCAAATATTCAGGGAAGATCCAGCCATGTTCATTATTTTTTTTGAGCAAATTTGGTAAAGAAATAGCTCAGAATTATTTCTCTGAAAAGCTCTGGGTACATTCATAATATTTCTGCAAACATTGGAAATTTATTAATTCTTTTTTTAAAAGATTTAATTTATTTATTCATGAGACACAGAGAGAGAGAGAGGCAGAGACACGGGCAGAGGGAGAAATAGGCTCCCTGTGGGAAGCCCCATGTGGGACTTGATCCCAGGACCCCAGGATCACACCCCGAACCAAAGGCAGATGCTTAACCACTGAGCCACCCAGGGAGCCTGGAAATTTATTAATTCTTACTGCAGAGAGCTGGAATCAGAAAATGCAACCGCTGCAATGAATGTGTAAAACGATAAAGAAATCAAGAGAGATAAGTATGTCATTTGGATTCTTTGGTCCTTTGGAAAGGCAACTATTTTCCTACAAACACATTTAAGAATGTAAGGCACCCAGGAGCCCTTGGGCGGGCTGGGGTGGGGTGCTATGGTGTGAGGTAAGCAGAAGGGCAGATTCCCTGTCCACCCTGCCCGCCCTGCCTGCCAGGGCTTCTGAGAGAAGAGGGTGAAGTAAGCGTGGGTGCTGGAGGTCAGGAGGCAGAAGGCTGGAGGGTAGGTGAGCAGTGGCACACTCTGCAGGTCACAGGTTCTACAGCTGTGTTTTGGAAATCAGAATATATGAGGATGAAAGTGGACTTTTTTTGAGAGGAAGTAAATGAAAACACAGGCCAAGGAAATGGGACTCAGGAAAACCTGAATTAATCCTCATTAGAAATCCTGTGTTTTGCACTACACTTGGTACGCTTAACTAACTGAGCCACCCAGGCACCCCTGAAGGAACTTTCTTAATGTAAAGCAACAAGTGAAAAGGTTAACAAACTTTATTACATGGAAATAAAAAAAAAAAAAAAGTTCTCATGGCATAAAAAGAAAACACCCTCAAAGTCACTCTTAAATGTTGCTGGTAAGGGCCAAACGGTACTTGTCTGAATATATTTTATTTTATAAATGCAAATTTGAAACCACTTACTATTTTACATAACCACAGATCAAAATTAAACTACGTGTGACTGATCCAACAATCCATTCCATTTCTAGGAATCTATCCCAAAGTTATCTAGGCAAAAATGCAAAAAGATATGCACAACAATATTTGTTGCAACACTATTTGTACTCACAAATGAATAGAAGCAAACCAAATACCCAGCAGCAGAGGATTAACTAAGGGAAGGGAACTTTCCCAGGCTGAGAAAAGACATCTATAAAAGCCCACAGCTAACATCATACTTAATAGTAAAAGGCTGAAAGCTTTCCCCTTAAGATCAGGAATAAAATATGGATTGCCTGCTTTCACCTTCTATTCAACTCTATTATTCACTTCTATGTACTGGAGGTTCCAGCAAGGGCAATGAGATAAAAGAAATATATTAAATAAATCAATAAAAGGCATTCAGATTAGAAAGGAAGTGAAACTCTTTGCATGACAAGCTCTTATATAACAGAAAACCCTAATGAATCTACAAAAACCTATTAGAGCTAATAAATGAGCTCAGCAAAATTGTAGGCTTTAAGATAAATATAAAAAATTCTGTTGCATTTCTATATTTCTATTTCACACTAGCAATGAACTATCTTAAAATTAAAAAGCAATCTCATTTATAATAGCATCAAAAATAATACAATTCTTTGGTTAAATTTGTATTTATGTATTTTAAGATTTCTACACTGAAAACTATAAAATATTGTTGAAAATAATTAAAGAAGAAAAAAAATAATTAAGGATCTAAAGAAATGTTTATGGATTGCAGGACTTAATATTGTTAACTTGGCAATATTCCATAAGAGGATTTACAGATTCAATAAAAATCCTGATTAAAATTCTAGATGCATTTTTTACCCCAGGAAGTTCCAATATGGAACTGACAAAGTGACATAGAAAAGTCAACACAGGGCAGCCCGGGTGGCTCAGCGGTTTAGCGCCTCCTTTGGCTCAGGGCGTGATCCTGGAGACCCGGGATCGAGTCCCACGTCGGGCTCCCTGCATGGAGCCTGCTTCTCCCTCTGCCTGTGTCTCTGTCTCTCTCTGTGTCTCTCATAAATAAATAAATAAAATCTTAAAAAAAAAAGTCAACACAATCTTGAAAAAGAAAAGTTGGAGGGGTCACACCTCCCAATTTCAAAACTTACAACATAGCTACAGTAGTGAAAAAAGTCTATAGACAAAATAAATCAAATTAAGAATCTAGAATTAAACAGGATTGCCAAGGCATTCAGTGGGGGAAGGAAGACCTTTTCAACAAATGGTTTTGGGACAGCTGGATATCCATGTACAGAAGAATGAATCTGGACCTCTTCCTCCCACACAAAACTTAATTCAAAATGTGTCATAGACATGTGAAAAGTTTTTAAATATATATATATAAATAAATGTCCACTGTCAGCTTAATGAATAAACTGTGGCATATACATAAAATGGGGTATTTTTCTCCATTAAAAAGAAGGAAATCCTATCACATGCTACAACACGGATGAACCTTGAAGACATTATGCTGTGAATTAAGCCAGTCACAAAAAGACCAATAATGTATGAAGTATATAAAGACATCAAACTCATAGGAACAGAAAGTAGAATGGTGGTTGCCAGGGGCTGGGGGAGACAGAAGCAGGGGTTGTCCGACAGGTACAGAATTTCAGTTGCGCAAGATAAAAATTCTAGGTATCTGTTGCACAATATCCATATAGTTAACAATGCTGCACTATACACCTGGACACTGCTAAGAGGGTAAATTTATGTTATGTGCTTTTTACTATACACACACAAAGAAGAGGGCAGGGCAGTGTCTTAAGCAGATCTGTTTAAAATGTTAGAAGGAGAAAGAAGACAAAAAGTAGGAAAAGAAAAGGAGGAGCAGTTCTTGCCTCTGCCTGCACACGGACATGTGTTTCAAATCAATAAACATGGGTTCTTAACTCCTAGACATCTCTGAAAAGTTACGTGCTGCTGTGCATTGAGACCCTGGGACAGGGAAATTTTATGGAAGCAACCCAAGTGTCCAAGCGAATGGAGAAGCGAAATGTGGCACACACGTACAATGGAATATTAATCACCTGAAAAGGAAGGAAATTCTGTGTTGCCTCAAAATTCATGTTGAAACCGAACCAATCCCCATATGATGGTATTTAGAGGTAGAGCCTTTGTGAAGTGATTCAGTCATGAGGACAGAACCCTCAAGAATGGGATCAGTGACCTTATAAAAAGACTCCAGAGAGTTTCTTTGCCCCTTCTGTCAAGATGACTGTCCATGAACTAGGAAGCAGGCCCTCACCAGACATCAAATCTACTGGAGGCTGGATCTTGGACCCCTCAGTCTTTAGAACTGTGAGAAATAAACTTCTGTTGTTTATAAGCCACTCAGCCTATGGTAATCTGTTACAGCAACTCAAACAGAATGAGACACAATTTGTTTACATCTGAAGTCACTTCCAGTTTGGGGTTATGATGAATAAAGTTCCTGTGGACATTCACGTACAGGTTTTTGCATGAACATATAGTTTTCATTTCTCTGGAAAATGCCCAAAAGTATGATTTCTGGGTTGTATGGTATTTACAGGCTCAGCTTCATAAAAAGTTCCAGTTTCTCAGAGTGGGTGTACAATTTGACATTCCCATTTGCAATGTATGAGTAATTCAGTTTCTCTTTGCTCTTACCAGCATGTGAGGCTGTCACCATTCATTCATTCATTCATTCACAATTCAGATAGGTGTATAATTGTATCTTGTGGTTTTAATTCGCATTTTTCTAAAGGCTAAAGATGTTAGCCATCTTTCTATGTGTTTATTTGAAATCTCTTCAGTGAAATGTCTGTTTATATCTTCTGCTCATTTTCTTTTTTTTTAAGATTTTTATTTATTGATTCATGAGAGACACAGAGGAGGCAGAGACACAGGCAGAGGGAGAAGCAGGCTCCATGCAGGGAGCCCGATGTGGGACTCGATCCCAGGACTCCAGGATCATGCTCTGGGCCAAAGGCAGGCACCAAACCGCTGCGCCACCCAGACGCCCCCGCTGCTCATTTTCTAATTGAATTGCTCTTCAGTTTTTTTTACTGTTGAGTTTTGTAAGTTCTTTACATATTGTAGATCGTAGTTCTTTGCTGGATATGTGGTTTGCAAATATTTTCTGCAAGTCTGTAGCTTGCCTTTACATTCTTTTAACAATGTCTCTCATGCACCAAGCTTTACATTTTGATGAGGTTCAATTTGTCAACTTTTCCTTTTACAGATTATGTTTGTGGGGTCGTGTCTATGGCATTTTTTCCTAGCCCTAGATCCTGATTTTTTCCTACTAAAGTTTTATAGTTTTACATTTTACATTTAGGTCCATGATCTGTTTTGACTTAATTTTGTGTGACACGTGGGATTTTGTGTGCACCAGGGTTTTTTTTTGCTATGAATGTCCAATTGTTCCAGCACTATTTGTTGAAAGGACTATCCTTCCTTCACTGAATTGTTTTCTGCAGTTTTGTTAAAAAAAAAAAAATCTGACTATCCTGTTTCTGTAGCTATCTAGTAAGCCTTAATATTGGGCACAGTGATTCTATTCCTTTTATTCCATTTTAAGATTTTTTAAAAGATTTTTATTTATTTATTCATAGAGATGCAGAGAGAGAGAGAGAGAGAGAGAGAGGCAGAGACACAGGCAGAGGGAGAAGCAGGCTCCATGCCGGGAGCCTTGACGTGGGACTCGATCTCGGGTCTCCAGGATCACGCCCTGGGCTGCAGGCGGCGCTAAACTGCTGCACCACCAGGGCTGCCCTAAGATTTTTTTTAATTGTATTTGTTTATTCACAAGAGATACACAGAGAGGCAGAGACATACGCAGAGGGAGAAGCAGGCTCCCTGTGGGGAGACTGGTGTAGGACTCAATCCCAGGACCCCAGGATCACGACCTGAGACAAAGACAGACGCTCAACCACTGAGCCACCCAGATGTCCCCCATTTCAAGATTCTTTAGGGGCACCTGGATGGTTCAGTTGGTTGAGCACCCGACTCTTGGCTTCAGCTTAGGTCATGACCTCAGGATCTTGAGATAGAGCCCCATCTCCGGCTCTGCACGCAGCGGGAGTCTGCTTGAGATTCCCCCTCTCCCTTTGCCTCTGTCCTTCCTCTCACTCACACATGCACACCCACTTTGTTTCTCTCTAAAATAATTTTTTTAAAAGTCTATGCCTTTTCTTATAAATTTTAGAATAAGTTTATCTATGTCTACCAAACAAACCCTTGCTAGCATTTTGATGGGAATTGCATTAAATCTTTAAATCAATTTGGCAAGCAATGACATCTTAACTATCAGTCTTTCGGTCATGAAAGTCAGCTCTCTATACGCTTTGTTACATTCACACCTAACTATATTCAAGTGGTTGTAAATGCTACTGTATTTTTCATTTTGGTTTCCATGTTTTGCTGAACACCAGACATTTTTAAAGATTTTATTTGAGAGAGAGAGAACGAGCAGGGTGAGGGGGAGAGAGAAAAGCAGTCTCCCTGCTGAGCAGACCCTGGGATCCGACCTGAGCCAAAGGCAGATACTCAACCTGAACCACCCAGGTGCCCCAAACACCAGACATTTGAGATTACACAGCAACAGTGCACTCTGATTTTTCCCCCTGAAGTTTGTTATTGTTCTATTTTTAGTAGGTTGCCTAGACTCGATCTTTGGAGTCCATCTCCCCCATGGCACACAATTCATAATGTCTCTACTCAGTTTTTAAATTCTTATATTTT
Source organism: Nyctereutes procyonoides (assembly GCF_905146905.1). Taxonomy (NCBI): domain Eukaryota; kingdom Metazoa; phylum Chordata; class Mammalia; order Carnivora; family Canidae; genus Nyctereutes; species Nyctereutes procyonoides. The sequence continues at coordinate 77,088,882 of NW_026575126.1, forward strand.
CATTTTTTGTAAAATAAAATCTGTCCCCGAGTCTGTCTAGTAGAGTGCTCAGGTAATGACTGGTTAGATTCGGCTCAGACACCTGAGCCAGTAAGGCTTTCACCCTTTGCCAGTGGACCTGGGGGCAAGAGAGGGAGCCTATTCAAAATATGGTCTGTTTCCAAGTCTCTCCCAGCTTTTACTTTCCACCAGAGCCTGAGCCTTCTTGGTCTCCCCTGGGTATGCACACAACCTCCCATTCAGCCAGGGATATGTGGAAAGCTTCACCCGTCCTCTCTGGTTCTCTGTTTTCTGGGATTTTCCTGGTACATTTCTAGATAGCCTGCTGGTCCGCCACAGGTCCCAAGTGGGTCACCACAACAGGCTACCAAAGCTGTGGGCTTTCAACTTTCATTTCCTACTGAGTTCGCTTCTTTTACTGACAAAGCCACTGAACATGGGTTTTTCTCCCTCCTCAACAAAGCAAATCCAGCAATGAAACTGCTAGTTTTCAAAGACACCTTCCACCTGGTAGCATGGTAAGTGGGGCACAGGGAGGAAATGGAAACAGCTCCAGGCAAGACTCCCACTGCTCTTTCCCAAAGTTCAGTTTTTCCATAAGGAGATGCTTCTCAACTTTTTGTCTACTTACCTTTGGTCAACCTCCAGAGCCCTCAAATGGTTGGTTTTGCCAATTTTGTCCTGTTTTGTCCTGAAGCCTAACACTTCACCAGATACTCAGGACTGAACCTTTCGGCCCTGGACGTATCTTGGGATGGCGCTGGGGTCCAGACTCTACCCTCCCAGCTCCAGCTCTAGCTCCAGCTCCAGTGGGTCTTCTTTATGTGAAGTGCTCCACTCAAACGCAGATCTCCCTCTGCTGAGGACAGAAGGCTCAGGATGTTTCTGGTTTGCCTCCTGAGAGGTCCCAACACAGTCTATGGCAGCACTCTCCAGAGCAGGGTACAAACAACTCAGACAATGGGATGGCACCAGTCAATTCATAAGGCCGTAGAGACTAATATAAAAATTGGATTGAGGCAAGGCACAATAGAGGCCAGATTTGTTTTCTTTGCCAGTTTTCAAAGTAGTGATGTGTTCAATACCATCCTCCAATCATGACCAATGAGCTTTTTGACATAATTATGAACTTAGGAGATTTAATCTAATGCTCACATTATACCATTTAGATTGACTCTTGATTTTTTTTGACATGTTCCTAGAAATTTTTGTTAGCTTCCTTATTTTCTGGATGATGAATTTTACATTTACCTTGTGTGCTTCCTGCCCAGACCTGGGATCAGCCATTCAAACAAGGAGCCCTGGGACTTTTTAATATGGGAAATGGTATTTAGAGACCACAGTACAATACTGTGGGTGCTCAGTGCTAGGATTGATGACTATTTCTAGGGCTTTTCAGCGAGCAGCATGTAATTTCTTAAAGATAAAACATATTGTGAACTCATGCTGATACATGAATTTATGTCATGTGGTCGGGCAGGGCATGGCTGGATGACTCCTCTGTTCCAGGAGGCAAGAGCAGAGGTCCCTCCGTGGTATTCTGCTGGTGAGTGTGTCAGTCTGGAGGGCTCAAGGGGGTTTCATTCTCAAGTCTGGTGACCTGAAGTAGATGCTGGAAGCATGGGCTCAGCTGGGGCTCCTGAGCAAAACATCCTCAGGCTGGCTGGACATCGTACATGGTAGCTCCAGGTTCCTGAGATAGCATGCTCACAGAGGCCTCTTGGGATCCAACCCCAGAAGTCCTAGGATGTCACTTCCATCACATTCTGTGGGCCAGGCAGTTCTCTCAAGTCAGCCTTGGTTTAAGAAGATGAAAAGAGTCCACCTCTTCACAGAAGGAATCTCAAAGACTATGGGGCCATCTTCAGGCTACCATTGAAAGCTTATGGTTTTGTTCTAATGGCTACCTTTTTGTTCACACCTGTATATAATATCTGGAGTCTCCTATTTTTGTCTCTGGTCTGAGGACTCCTTAAAATGAGCAATATTGAAATCAGAGATTAACCTCTTCTTTCTACTATTTCTCCAATTTCCTTCCTATTTCCATCATCGGACTTGAAGTAATAATCAGAAAGCTTAGTCTGCCTTATACACACCTCTTATCATTGCACCACTTGTTAGAGCTGTCCTGCATTTCCCTGTCAGAGTGTAGCACCATTGCACACCAGGCTTTTATCATTATAACCATCTTTTTTTTAATATGTATATTTTTTATTGGAGTTTGGTTTGCCAACATACACTAGTATAACACCCAGTGCTCATCCTGTCAAGTGCCCCCCTCAGTGCCCATCACCCAGTCATCCCATCCCCCCGCTCACCTCCCCTTCCACTACCCCTTGTGCCTGGCCTCCACAAAAGAAACTGCAGGGTAATAGAAGAATTGATGAGAAAAGAATTCCCACTAATAAACAGAAAAAACTGATCTAATGACACCATCTTAAAACTCCTAGTGAATTAATGGATCTAGGCAATAATAATCACAAGAGAAAACCTGACATGAAGTGTATCCCGGTGAAGGACCAACAACATCTATGAAGTTGTCTTGACACTCCCCAAAACCAACTTGAATCTGACTAAACCTCTGCATCTAACCATTAATGGGATAGAAAAAAGAAGGACTAGAGAAACATTTTAGGCAAAATCATGGGGATTCCATCAGACTAGAAAATTACAGGGTAAATGTGTTGGTCTCTTCAATAAAAAAATTACAACAAAATAAGAGAGAGATACACAGACCAATCTCAATGAACTGACTTCGTTGAGTGCCCAGTTTGAATAAACTGTCAGAAAACACACACAATTCACAAGACAATTAGGGAAATGTAAACACTGGCTATTTAGTAATATTTAAAAATTATTGCTTTTAGATGAAATTATATAGCAGCTTTATTAGAATTATTTGTTTTTAAGTCTTTCATCTTTTCCTTATCTGTCGGATACATACTGAAGTATTTAAAGATAAAATTACAGAATTCCTGGAAAAAAAAAAACTAGATTGAAATGAGGCTCCACCCAGATTAAGTATACAAGTTGACATCATCACACTCCCTTGGGCTGTCAATTGGGTGGACATGTGTCACACGTGGGGTGCACACTCCTGCAGATTCCCTTGAGGGAAGGGCCCTTACACTTCATCCATTTTCAGCTTACCAAGAGGTACTGCAGTGCATATGGACACTAGTAAGGGTTGTCACCACTTATGTTAACTGATTTAAAACTTAACACCCACAACATGGACAAATGGGTTGTCCCATTTAAAACTTAACACCCACAACATGGACAAATGGGTTGTCCCATTAAGTCAAAAGACTCCTTCAAATAAATCACTGATTGAAAATAATACCTAAGTACAAGCAAATGACAGGTAATACTGGAGCCAATTCCTCCTCCTCCTACTGGGAGGTCTTCCCAAGTTCTGTTAAGAGCTCAATAAAATGATCTGATAAGGAGGCAACCAGAAAATAATGTCCAATTAATAAGCACAATTTGAAACAGACATTGATAAATTCTGAGTGATGAATCTCACCCTAAACCACTTAAGTGGCTTGAGATATTAGCTAATGGACACCATGATGTCATCACATTGTCAAGGCATTTTAAACTGCTGTATTTCGTGTTTCTATTTTTATGTGTATTAGGCATATGAGTCAAGCACGTACATAATATTCTCAGCAAATTCATATCTAATGTGTGCGGTAAAACTCATCACCACTAGAGGTGAGAGGTAAAGTCCCACTGGTCTCTGGGGTCTTGCACTGGGATCCCATGTTAGTACACGTGCCACGGTACCAGCTGGGGACTCTGCCACAGACCTGGCAAGTCTCAGGCGCTCTTCATGCGAGGCTCCTGTCAGGAGTCATGTGCTTTGGGCTGAACTTGCCAGACCAGAATCAAAACATAAGCAGCAGGGATCCCTGGGTGGCGCAGCGATTTGGCGCCTGCCTTTGGCCCAGGGTGCAATCCTGGAGACCCGGGATCGAATCCCACGTCGGGCTCCCGGTGCATGGAGCCTGCTTGTGTCTCTGCCTCTCTCTCTCTCTCTCTCTCTCTCTCTCTCTCTCTCTCTCTCATGAATAAAAATTAAAACAAAACAAAACCATAAGCGGCAGACTGTGCCCTACAGCCTGATACCACTCCTCTGCCCCAATCCATCAGGAGGGACTCAGGACTACAGATGGGCGACCTCCTGGTCCTCCACATCTCTAATCAGAGAAGTCCTGAGAAATGTCCTCTGTCACACAGTGTGATCTGGACAACGGAGATCTCTATAGAATTAGACTGTTAACCATTAACATGTCCAGGGGCCAAAGCAGTGAGGGTGTGACCAGGAGAGCATTACAGGGCCTGTGGGCTAAGCTCCGGGCCAGGTCTCACCAACCAGGAGAACCATGAGCTCTCCTGCAACCCTGGCAGATTCCCTGCATGGATGGTGTGCAGGGTAAGCAGGCCGACTCCATGTCTCCACCATCACAGCTAACATTTATCATCTGCAGGCTCCACTTACTTCCATTCCTTTAAACTTCTCAAGAACCCTAGGGAATAAATACTGTTATTAGTCATTATGTTTACAAATAAGTAAATGGAGGCAGAGTACACGTGAGATTTGCCCAAGGCTACCAAGAGTCAAGTGGCAGTGCCAGAATTAGAACCCAGAAATCCGAAGCCCAGCCTCCTACCCATTATGTCCTCCTGCCTCCTTCTAGGCTACTGTCATGACCTGGTCACTAGCAATTGTTGGCACTAGAAACGGCTACCAGAGGGAGAAGCAGGATCATCTGCTCTAGATAAAGTATGCGTGTTGCAGGCTTAGTGTTGGGGCTTAACATACACAAAGATGTATTCTGGAGGGTCCTATCTAAAATCTACACCCCCCCCCCCACACACACACACACATTTTGCTTCATCCATTTGTTGCCAACACATTCAAGTCCTGGGCAGGTGATCCTCAAAGATTTTGCTTTGCCTGCCTTGCTTTGATTTTTAACATCTCATTTTCTTGAGTCCAACCCAGGCCCAAATCGTTATCACTAAAAGTTGCATATCCTGCATTCTCCAGGTATTGTGCATTTCTAGCCAAATTCTTGGTATTCCACTGTGTATTTCTGACGTTTTCTGTTCATGCATCTACCCCACAAATCATCCAACCCCCACTCCACAGACCAATATACAGCATGTTTGTTGCACTAGCAACATTAAGGGCAAATTTTTTTTAAGATTTTATTTGAGAGAGAGGAGAGAGAGCGCACACATAAGAGCAAGCAAGCACACAGCAGCGGGGAGGAAGAGAGGCAGACTCTCTGCTGAACAGAGAGCCTGACTTGGGGCTCAATCCCAAGACTCCGAGATCATGACCCAAGCTGAAGGCAGTTGCTTAACCAACTAAGCCACCCAGACGCTATGGGCAGATTTCTTACATGCTGGAACCACAGGCTCATCTTTCTATCTGGGTACGGCAAAAATACACGTACATACATGTGGGTAATGAGCAGTCACTCCCTTTTCTTGCTCTCCTGGTGTTCTGTATGTGGGGGTGCGGGTGCATACAGGAGGAAGGATGGGGCAGGACATTCACCACCTGTTCCCCACTCCCAATGCCTGCCTGAGACAATCCTGGCTTTCATGAGCAGCCAGATGGACATCTTCGAGGCTGGAGGCAAATCACAGGCCTGCCCCTGCCCTCCTGGAGGACGAGGGCCAGGGCAGTGCCTCCCAGCCCACGGCATCATCTTGAAGCGGGCACCACAGTCAGGCAAGCCGGGAAGAGGCAAGGCTCACACGCTGATGGACCTGGACCACACAGGGGCCTGGGGATGGCAGCCGGTCTAAGGGTCCAGGGTTGACTGGAAGCCAAAGGCTGAGGCATCAGGGAGATTTCAGTCCGGGGCAGAATGCACGGGGTCAGTATGCCGGGGATCAGGTCGTCAGCAGCGTGATGGCACCCTTAGGGGACACTTTGTTCCGGGGTGTCTCACTGGTTATCACAGTAATAGGGAGCCTCTCTTTGGATGCAGAGGCCAGCCCCCACACTGCAAAGGCCCGTCTCATTCACAAGCCTTCTAGGGTCTTATTTGTCCTTCCTGTAGGGATGAAAAATGCTTATAACCATTTGAGCCTGGAGCTCAACTCTATTTGACACAAATATTTTTTTAGACATACCCTGTACTTTCCAGGAACACAACTAAACTTGAGGGGAGAGGGTACTTTGTTTTGCTGGTTAACTTAACAAAAATCCCATCTCCAGCAGCCCTGCCACAGGCGTCGGAAACCCAGCCTGTCACTCTCCCTGCAGGCCTCTTGCAGGAACAAGATTGAACCTCCCGGTCATCTCTTCCAGGGTAGTCACGCCCAGACCTTTATGTAAAACACACCTGAGTTCAATACATGTTGCCTTCCTTTTGTTTATATTTCAGTTAGTCTTTTTTTTTTTTTTAATTACATGTTGGTAAATGATACGATCTCTCTTTTCAGGATAGTAAAATCTATAAAAAGAAAAGGTTAGGACTGTTCCAGTTGAGCTCAAGATGCTAGAGAAAGCCGTAGGGTCCCTGCTGCCCTACGTGTGTGGCCCCCGGGCAGCGCGAGAGCAGGAAGGCAGCCGGGCAGCCTGGAAAGGGTGCCCTGGACCGGAGGGACAGGAAGAGGTCCCATTCCAGGTGCAGACGGCTGCAGTGTTGGTCACACGTGGGGACCCCGGTGCCCAGGGAGCCTGTGCATGGAGGAGGCACGTGAAGCAGTCACACGGTCAAGGGTGTGGTCCAGGGTAGGTGCCAGATGCAGCTGAAGGACAGGGACAGAAGAGGGAGAGTCAGGTGTCCTTGGGTAGGAAGTTTTCCAGACTCGGGAGATGAGCTAAGAGCCAGGCAGGGGACTGATGTGGGACAGAGAACCACAGGGCTCGAGGGTTATTTTAACTGGAAGTACCTTCCCCAGCTCCTTCTATGTGCCTTGGTATCTTTTTTTTTAAGGTTTGTTTAGATTATGAGCTACTTCATCTTTAAAATGAAGGTGTGGTCAATGAGATTTGAAGATGTCAGGCTCCCACGTGCGGAGACCCAGAGAGATTGCAGCTTTCTCAAAACAGCAGAACGAACCCTTGGTAGCTACAATTGCAGAGTTCAGGCTGAAATCTCCGCTGTAAGGGCTCTCCTAAATGACCCACAGGCCGGTGGTTCTCAAACTGCAGGCTGCCTTCCATTAGTTAGCCAGGTAATCAATTTAGTGGTCAAGTTCAGGTTTTAAATTAAACAGGAGAGGGATCCCTGGGTGGTGCAGCGGTTTGGCGCCTGCCTTTGGCTCAGGGCGCGATCCTGGAGACCCGGGATCAAATCCCACGTCGGGCTCCCGGTGCATGGAGCCTGCTTCTCCCTCTGCCTGTGTCTTTGCCCACCCCACCCCCCCCCTCTCTCTATCATAAATTAAAAAAAAAATTAAATAGAAGAAACAAATTTAAAAATATCGGTGCCTGTCACAATGTTTATTGCCATTATGTAACTTCCCTTCGGGCGTCAGTTCCCACCCTTGACAGGTGAGAAGCAGCCGTGGTGCAGGCAGCACCCGGACCACGGAAGCCAAACTCCGAGAGGAGTCACTCTGCATCGTCAGTTCTCACCTCCCCGAAGGTACAGGAGGTGACCCGCTGGCCTCGCCCTTGCACACGTCCCCTCTCCACTTTGCTATAGTCAGCATTTACAGAGCACCGCTCTCAGCACCTACTGCTAACTTGCTGCATCCTCACTGCATTCAAGTGAGTGCCATCACCCTTATTTTATAGGTGAGGAAGCTAGGCCACAAGAGGTTAAGCTGCTCAGCCAGTGCCACACAGCATGTGGGAGCTGGGGCTGGGGCTCATCCCTGCCACGCTGGACTTCAGGTCTGAGAACTCTCTTCCTGGACAGACGGTGGTGCAGCGTCTCCCTGCATGGCCCCTGGCCAACCAGCCCTGCGGAGCCATTCTAGCAGCAGCCCGGAGGAGTCCCGTCCTTGGGAGGGGAGCCAGGTCCCTGCAGGCCTCCCAATCCCCATGCAGCAGTGAGCCAGGGCCCCTGGAGCGCAGCCCTGCCCTCTGCACCCAATGGCCCCGTTCCCGAGTATGTTCAAACTGCACCTCTTCCAAAGGGACATCGGCATGTGACACCCCGAAGTATCACAGCCATCATCCTATCCTGGCAAGCCTAGCTCACCACTATCTGCCATTAGATTATAAATATTTGTTTATGAACTGTCACTCCAACCAGAAGGAAGTACCAAAAGGACAAATGTTTTGTCCATGTGCTGCTGTACCTCTAGCTCCTAACAGCCATGACATTTAAGAGAAACCCCAGGAATATATGTTACTGAGTGAACAAGTGTTTGGAGGGAAGAATCTGCATAAAACCAAAACCAAAACTCAATCCCCTTCCTCTCAGATATAGCACGACTCTTGCCATCTGTTCTTTCAATGGGGCAACCACTCTGGTTCACCCATAATCAACAACTAGCATGGTGGGAGGAGTCTGGAGTCTTCAAAGGTTCAGGAGAAGAAAAAAAAGGCTCTCTCAGCTGGAAAGAAAGTTTCTTTGAGCAAGTTCACCAAGACTTTGAGGGGGCTCCACAGCACTCCCCGTCCGGGTGCTCACTCTGCTTTCTGTGCTGCTTGCCCCTGTGGGAATCTCTGGAACCTCAGGCTCGATGTGCCCACTGGGAAATGAAATGCTTTCAAGCACTCTCTTTAGCCTGACTTGAGGACTTGGTACACATCAAATTTTCCAGAGTGGACAGATGGAAGATGTGAGCTCTTTCTGCCCAAGGGCTCTTGTTCATCTGCGCTGTGATGAAGAAGCGGGACACACTGACCTAAGAGCACCGGAGAGCTGTGAGTGGCACGGTGCTGCAAGTACGGGGTGCCACTGTTGGAGGAGGCAGGAGAGGTGAAGGAGGTAGAAACAAATGGGCCCGATGAGGTGTCCTGTTCAACACCACCCTGTCCCAGAATGCCTAGAAACTGACCTCTAGGACCTGGCGCCTGCCGAGAAGGGAGAAAAGATCCACAGAGCCCCTGCCCATTGGAAGTGGCAAGAATTCGTGTTCGTGAACATGCTCTCACCTGACAAAGAATGGAGAGGATGCGCCCCGTTGGCCAAGGAAGCACATGTGGGAACTCTGTAACAGGAGAAGGCAGAGAGGGCTGGAAGGCCGCTTTTGGTAACTCAGGGAAAATGTAACTGAGAAGGGGGTATCTTCAAATGCTCCCTAGTGGGTCTGTATTCCTTACTTTGCCTACTTCTGGGTAGGACTGGGGTCAGCTCTGTGAGGACCCAGTGGTCCACAGCAGTAAAAGAGGTTCTAGACTCTTCTGGAGAGAAGACCCATATGCTTGCTGAGGCCAGCTTAGCAGGAAGGGCGGTCCACCCCACGTCCTGATGACGGGTGACACTTGGAGGGAACAGCTTGCCAAACACCCTCAACTACTCATCACATATGTTCTCCCCTTAGAAAACACCCATCAGATGGCAGGAAACGGGAAACACGGCAAATAAATTCAGAGGTTTTATTCTGTAAAGCACATATGCACATATTTCAAACACAGAAAATTAATCTGGGAGTGAATGCCATAACAGATCAGCTACTGACCATCATGCAGCAAGGTAAGTGAGGTGGGTCCGCTGGCCCTCGTAACCCCACAGTGCCTGCAGGAGGGTTGAAAACCAGGATGCTGAATCCCTACATACTGCCAAAGAAAATGCAACCGAAATGCAGGCGCCTACTAACGAGAAAAACTTACAAATAGAATCAAAACTGATTCAAGTCATACAGTGAAAGGACAAAAGGAAAAAGGAAAGAGATCAATATGATCTGAAACAACCATTTAATAGTAAGTTGCTAACCTTTTATTGGACCTCCAGTCCAAGATGCCTGAGGACGCGCCAGGGGGTCCTGTGCAGGGTCACTCGGAATGGCACATGGGCCCCAGATGGGATGCTTTTCTTATCCCGAGGTCCCCGAGCAGGATGTGGCAGAGGACGGGGCCTTGTCTGCAAGTGCCCGGATGTGAACAGGACTCTGGACTTCCTGAGATTCCACAGGAGTCTCTTCAGTTCCTAGACCTCTTCACTCATGTCCATGGCCACCATCCTTTATACGCCTGCCTGACTCTGGGTTTCCATAAAGATCTTTGAGAATTACCTGCTAGACTGAATGCTGGATCTTAAAGTGTGTATCCTGGCCTCATGACAAGTCATACTGTCCAGGCATTTTTGGCACTTCCTTCCCTCATGCCTAACAGAGTCCTTCCTCCCCTGGCTACAGATTCCAGCTATTCCCTGTAATTAAAACAAGGGTAATTAATATTAGCAACAAGCTGGATTGAACAAACCAGTGAAATTGACTTTTGTCACCTTTCTCCTTCTCTGTTACTCTGCCAGTTATAAATCCATCCCTTTAACTCCACTTCACTGGGACTTTAATTCGGCAGCAGCTTAACCGAAAATCTGTTGGTCTTAATGATACTGATGTTTCTAAAGGCCAAGCTAAATTGCTTTTTCTCCATCTTGTCTCATAAAAGCCTCAAAGTCTCTAAAGAGAAAACTAAATGAACAGGTTAGCCACACATCATGTAAGCAACTCATTAAAAAACTGGAGAGACAAGTATGATTACTGTGCTTGAAATGTACCAAAATGAAAAAAGGGGGGGTTATTAACATATTAAGTTACTACAGTGATTATTTTAACAGTCTTCAGTGAGAGCCCACAACTGTTTTCCATTCACGAATGCCTGGGATCACATGTTCTAGGCCAACTGTCTCAGGCTGCAGGACTGATTCTAATTTGGAGCAGACTCCAGACCTGAAGTTGAAGGAGAGAAGTGCGGACAGTCACGTCCAAGGTTTTAATTGCGCTTCTGCTCTACAACATTGCTTGGGAGAACACAGAAGTCAGTAATGACAATGAATTATTAAGGCAAAGAGCTATTAGGAAAAAATATAGTAACAAGAAAGAACTAGAAAAGATAATGTAGTTTGCTTTTTTTTTTTTACATGGATTAGAAGGAAAAAGGGATAAAGGATCTAGATCATCCAAATGCCACAGGAAAGAAAAATGCTTTTGGTTTTCCTCAAACATGGCAGATCAGAACTGCTTTCCTTCCAATTTCACAGGCACCGTTTCATGTTACTGATCTGCCAGTTGCCCGTGTCCTTCTGGAGATATGTTCATTGCATAAAAATATATGCAAAAAGTAAAAGGAAGAAAGAAAATCCACTCCCTCTTCAAAAAAGACAAGAAACTCTGCACAAGTATTAAACTAAGTCATCTTTCTGTTTCCATTCTGCCGTCTGCATTCCAGAAAACAGAACAGCTAATTTCTACTCTACTCAAGAGCCATTTACTTAATTTTTAAGCTCTTTGGAGTGAGGGTGCTGCTTTAACTTTTATAACAGAGGGAAGGGACAGAGAGAAAAGACAGTGAACATCCTGTCCCAACTCAACTCAGACAAGACCAGGTTCCTCACCATCCATGTGGAAAATGAAACTTAGATCTTTACTGTGTAGGTGATTTTCAATAGTTAACTTTTTACTCAAGATAAAAGCACAAGTCTGTCCTAACTAGAGTAGTATTAAAATGTGACTATTTTACTTTTCTTCTCAAAGAAAAAAACAAAACAAAAAACTAAGAAAGATAGGCATGTTTCCTTGCAAGCAAAACGGAGAAAAAGGGATTATTGTTGTTACCATGATTATTAAAGCCACAGACACATAAAATCCACAAAATGGATTGGTGGCTTTGGAAATGCAATATCACATCAAAGGTGCAGACTGTTTTGAACATTCTGTACATATCGGGCTGAAACAAGAACCAAAGCAAACCTCAACCCCGCCCAGCAATGAAATGCCCCTGTGACCTTAGTGAAGACGGCATGGTCTGCTCCGCAGCAGGGAGATCACAATCCTTGCTGGCGCTGTGCAAGATCATCACACCAAGTCCACAGGTGAGGCTGAAGGGTTCTGGCTGCACCCAGTGCGAAGCACGTGCATCATTGGACCAATTTCTGAATAGATTTTTATAAATATATACAAATCAGTTACAGGCACTTGAAATGTCTTTGGCTGGAATAACCCAACATTGCAAGATAATATATTCACAGAGTGTCCAGGCCCAGGCTGAGTTCAGCAGGCAATGATTATGGTTCTCTCAGTCTCTCTTAGAAAACAGGCAGTTGTGGGATTAGGCATCAGCCAAAGCCACCTAAGAGAGAACAAAATGAGCGATTTCATCACACAGCAAGGCCCAGGTAACTCAGCCCCACCAGCACCCTTACTAGGTTTGGGTCTCCAACCAAACAGCAGGGAGCCATACGGCATGCATCAATCGGGCAGAGGAATTACTAATCCTTGAGGAAACAATCCCGCTTAGCAGGGAATGAACATAAATCTCAAGTCTCCTGCAGGAAGCGGCCAATCTAGTGGAACCACCATGCTGAGACAGAGGTCACAGTTTTGGAACCATGGTCAGTTTTCTATGTGATGATTTCTCAAGCTGATAGAGGGGAAGCAGTCCTCGGGGTCCGCTGCTCTCCAATAGGACTTGGAGAACAATTCGCAGTCAGTACCTCAAACCAGCTAGGGCATGGGTGTGGCTCAAGGTCCAACACCATGATTTAGGCTGAGGGCAGACCCATTTTCTCTGGAGGAAAGGTCCCACCAGCAGTAAACAGAATGAGGACTAAGCAGGACTTGCTGTCTCCAGAGATGTCCAGCAAAAGCTGGGCCAGCCCCCTCCACGGCTCACCTTCTCAGGACAAAAGTCAGGATTGCTCTGACGCAATTTGCTGGGTCTGCCTTTGATAACCGCATAGCAAAACATTGTTATCACCATCACGAAGAGGAAGTAACTGGTGTGCATGAGATGCAAATTTATTAACGAACGGTCATCCTGAATAAAGAGAATAAACCAGACACATCTGCACTGAGTTACTGGAAGATTTTAATGCTAGGTTTCTAGAAACAAGGTTTCTCATAACCTCCAGACTTGCCTCAACATTAACTCTTAAACTGGAATGAGAGAGGTTTCTCTTTTGGTCTTCTCAACTATTAAAGCTGGATTGAAATCAAGAAGGCGTTCCTGGGACCACCCAGTCCTTCCTAACATGGCCCTCTGCCCTGGCTCCTGCATTCCCACTGCCCAAGAATACCCAGCCCCCGGGAAGCCCCAGATACCCCAGAGACCCAGAGGCTTTAACTCCTCCTACCTTTCTCTTCCATCCTTGCCCTCAGGTCACAAGGCTAACAGCCAAGCCTGTGTTCCTTCGCTACTCCTCCACCAAGAAGGCCTCTCCCCATGGGCAGCTTCCTTCCTTTGCCTTTCCCTCCTAGCTGACCTGCCACATGAGGTCAGTCACCAGGCCTGCCAGGCACTGCGTCTGGCATGCTTCCATTCCTTTTCCTTCACACACCTCCAGGCCTTGAAACATCAGCCTTGGGCTCCATCCCATAAACACATCATCAGGTAGGCAGCCCAGTCTTCCTAACACACTGCTTTACCACGACCATACAGCCCAAATGCAGAAAGTCTAAGCACCTCAGTGAGGAACAAATGGACTTCTGGGCCCTGGCATCTGCCCAGCATCCAGCCTGATCATTGTTCACTCCTGCAGGCTCCTAACCTACCAAATGCCACAACTTAATAGATGGAAGAAAAAAGAATCAGGCAAAAAGAAAAGAAATCTACCTAACATACTATCAGGAACAGAAGTAAGGACATTTACAAAAATCTGTGCAGTCTGTTAAAAGTGGGTTCAAGTCTAAGCAGGAAGCTAAATGAGCCCTTCAACTACTGGTCCAGATTATGGTGTCTTCTTCCTTATTAAGTAAAATCCTATCCAGTCCTCAGTATCTTTTTTTTTTTTTTTTAATTCATGAGACACAGAGAGAAGCAGAGACACACGCAGAGGGAGAAGCGGGCTCCCTGCAGGAAGTCCTATGTGGGACTCAATCCCAGATCCCAGGATTACGACCTGGGCCAAAGGGAGGCGCTAAACCATCGAACTACCCAGGCGTCCCTACCAGCCCTCAATATCTAACCAAAGACTCATCCCCTCTGATTTACTTCTACCTTTCTGAATTCCAAACTATTTACTGCTCATATTGGCATTAGCCAAATATTCCCCGAGTGTCTGTCCCAATGAGTAGATGGTGCGAGCATCCCTCGTGACCCTGATGAGTCAGGCACAGGATGGCTGCTTGACAAATATCACTACTGATGGCCAACACAGAAAATGAAGAACACAGGCAGAGTTTACTTAAACTAAAACGGTGGCATATTTTTCTAAGCCTCCACTACTCCACCTAGTCTCCTAGCCCAACTGGAAATCTAGCATGGCATGGGCTAAGCTAACACAAGGAAGTAAAGAGGACCTATACTAACAGTTCTCAGATACAGGAAGACAGACAAACAGACACACACACACACACTATTCTTCTCACTTACGTCTGGAACAATAACTGTAAGCTTGGGATTTAAAGCGTGATAGACTTTTCCAATGGCCCCCTTATAACACCAGAAAGGATTGTAATCTTGAGCGTATTTTGTGTTGGCATCTCTGGCAGTTGTGAAGATCTTGTACCAGAGCGTAGCGTTGCTGTAAGTGTCAGGAACACAGTGTGGTGGCTGTCTGCAGGGGAAGAGAAGAAAAGACTCACGCTCAGTGGCCTGAGACCTTACCTGGGTCTCCTCCACAGCCCTGGCGCAACACTGAGCACAGCCACAGGTGAGGAAAAGAGAAATCAGAGACATACATTTCCTTGAGATGAACACCATTATAGTTTTAGGTCAGATTTTTTTTTTCTTTAATGTAATAAATACGTTAACAGAATAAGAAATAGGCATCCACACCCATGGTTCCCTTGCCTATGATGTAGCCAAAGAGAGAATTCCTTTTAAGCCCATTTTTATAAATTATCTAAATTCTTAGTAACAACTGGAAGTTTTATATACAAACTTCTCCATCAGATATTATAACCTACAGCAAATAATATTTACCTTATTTGATCTTGTCCTACAAGTCTCTTAAGTGTCTAGAACAGATAAATCTCAGACTCTTTGTTTTTTTTTTTGAGAGAGTGACAGGGCAGCCTGGGTGGCTCAGCAGTTTAGCGCTGCCTTCGGCTCAGGGCGTGGTCCTGAGGACCCGGGATCAAGTCCCATGTCGGGCTCCCTGCATGGAGCCTGCTTCTCCCTCTGCCTGTGTCCTGTGTCTCTGCCTCTCTCTGTGTGTCTCTCATGAATAAATAAATAAAATCTAAAAAAAAAAAAAAAAAAAAGAGAGAGAGAGAGAGAGAGACAGAGCCCGCACATGTACATATGGGAAGGGGCAGAGAGAGAGGGAAAATCTCAAGCAGACTCCACGCCCAGTGCGGAGCCCTACGTGGGGCTTCATCTCATGACCCTGAGATCAAGACCTGAGCTGAAATCAAGAGCTGGATGCTCAACGAACTGAGCCACAAAGGTGCCCCCCAGGGTAATTATCATTATAGAATTAGTACCGTCCGGGACTTACATGTGAAGCTCTACCTTTAAGATTCTAAATTCAACTTAAGTAATCCATAGACAGGTCTGGCTATGAGAAATGTACAAAGTACTTTACTGCAAGCCATCCTGAGAACCTGCTGAAGCACCCCAGTCATAGTCATGGTAAATGGAGCTTCTGACATGCACCCGCTAGGCTAAGGAAAACACTTACACAGTGACAGGGAACACCCCAGGGTTGGCTGTGAGGGTCATGCAGGCAGTGAACACCACCTGCTCACAGTGGCCATGAAGCGCACAGTCATCTGAGCTCCAAGCTGTAGGCAGGGTAAAGGTAATGTTTATCTCCTCATGGGCTTCTCTGCCTATGAAAGAAATGTGGGGGAAGGGGTTGGTAAATAAAGGTAAGAACTCATGTATTTATTATACCCAGGATTTCAATGAATCCTGGAATCAAACCCACCCAGGACCCCCTATCAGCCCAAAGTGAGATGTTTGCCTTTGTGGGATTTCAGGAACAGGAGTTCTGAGTGGGACTCTGAGGCCTGCTCACCTGGGAGAGCCATAGTGTGGCAAACGGATGGGGTCCGCTGTTAGCCTGGACCTGAAGACGCAGGGCAACAAGGACCCACAGTGCCCAAGGTGGAAAGCTGGGGGCTGGGTGAGTTATTATCATTGCTATTTTAGCACTTGTACAGCACTCGTGCCTTTTCAAATTGTTTCTTATATGTATCATTTCACATAAAACGTACCACTATCCCACAAACATGACCAAAGAAGCATTACTGTTCCCCTTTCAGATAGGGGCAGACTAGAGGATCAGAGGGTCTAACAAGACTTTTCAGGTCAGGGAACGGGCGAGGGATGAAGAAGCTTCAACAAAAACCAAGATGCTCTAACACCACAGCAGAAGGAAAAGGTCCATCTGCTACCCAGAAGTCACCCTTGCCTCTTTCCTGTGGGAGCAAATCTCACCTGTAAAAGCCAGCAGGACACTGCCAGGCACTCCTAAGTTCCTCTACAAACTTTAAGAGGCTTTTGGTAACAAAGGACCAGAAATTATTCTTCAAGGTCCAAGGCTCCATATGAAGCCTTTCCTAATTACTGCAGCTTCCACTACTTTCTCAGCATTCTCTTGAATCACTGACAGTCTGTCATGGTCAGAGGGCACTACTGGTCAAACGGCAGTATTCAATGTTTAGATATTTATTTTGAACATTACTCAATTAACAAGCACTTAATGTAGAATTTCCTTTGTACCAGGAACTATTGTGTTTGATAAATTAACTCACATTATCCTTTTCTCTTCCATAATCTTAAAATTCTAATTGGACAGATCTTAGGCTTTCTTTATAGTTCTTCGCAGCAGCTAGCACAGTGCTGAGCTAATGTGGGCATTTAAAACTCTGTAGAACAGTAACAATATTTGTAGTATGTATTGAAAACTCCAAGATGAAAACCAGAATAAAAAATTTGTGTTTGTAAATATTAAACCAGAGCTAGGCCTTAAAGTCTCTTTTTAGTTGCTTTTACTGAGAACTTACTATATACAAAGCACTCTACGTGAAGATGTGGTAGACACAGAACGTTCCTTCTTGACTTCATGTAGTTCAAACTCAACAAAAAGGGAGCATGTAAAAGTAAAAATAATCTGATGAGTGAAAACCACATACTACTAATACTCTGCCTTCAAAAGAGTTGCTGCCAAAGAAAATCTGAAAGGAAAATGGCTCTACTCACATACCTGAAAGTCCAATCTGATGCCCTAAAATGGTCGAGTACAGATGAGTGACGTTGCGAGAGTACCCTCCAAAGGGTTTCAGTGGGTCCAAGGTTAGGGTGATCGCAACTGAGATGTTCACTGGGCCTGAGTCCTCGAGGGCCTGCGGGGACTGGGTGGACACTCTGGCCTGCCCGCTGGTCACTGTGCTCTCCGGAGTCGTGGTGTCATTTGTGAGGTGCTTCAATGTTTCGTTCTCTGATACACACAAGTCCAAATCGTTAAACCGCAGCAGAAATGTATTCCAATCCTGCAGCATAATGAAACAGAAGGAAATGAGTGTGAGCAGTCTAAAAGCGCCGCCACCGCACCCTACAGCCATGACCTCTAGGTAGTGTCACAGGGCCACAGAGTTAATCACTGAAAATAACAATGACAATATAGCCATCAGCATCTTCTTGCATTGGTATAATAGTGCTGGTTTTCCAAACCACCCGCATATTCACAATCTAAAATGTGAACTATTCACTAGTATGAGATATTAAATAAAATAGGAGATTAAACCTACTTATTCAAGAAAATGTGTAAAAAAAAAAACAAAATAGCATATTATACTTACAGAAAATGATCTAGCTTAAGAACCAAACTTAAAAACGAAGCTTGACTCAAAGTAATAAAACATTAAAAGCATTAATCCAAACTCAATAAGCAGTTATGATTATTTTTATTTTTTAAAAGATTTTATTTTGAGCACAACGTGGAATGGCACTCAAACTCACAACCCTGAGATCAAGTTGCCCACTTCACCGACTGAACCAGCCAGGTGCCCCATGTTCGTTTTTTTAAATGAGGCTGCGTTGGAGCACCCAGCTGGCTCAGTCGGAAAAGCATGTGACTCTTGATCTCGGTGGGAGTCCTGAGTTTGAGCCCCACGCTGGGTGCCGAGATTAAATAAATAAAACTAAAAACAGATAAATAAATAAGGCTGCCTTAAAATAATTCCTCAAAAGGTCAGTTCTATACATCTTACTTTCTCTCAGTAGAATTTAAAAGTTCAGTCAATACCAATGTTCACATGGTCCATTTTCCCCCTTGTCATGGACTTTGAAACATAACCACCTTAGGAAAAGTTTCAAAAAGGACGAGAAAAGATGTTTTCAGGCATATCTTAATATCTGTCTTGATGGTTTAAATCATAAGCAATTTTAAAAACACATAAGGCTGATAATGTCATGATTAACCTGAAAGCAACATAGTAAAGTACCCACCTAGTTCTATTTTAATTTAATTTTCACAGAAACACAGAGATGAAGTCAGGCTGAAATGGCAACCACAAACTAGCCTAGGCTGTCACATTAACTTCTTTCTCCATGCAACATTAATCTCCAAAAAGTTGCCAAATGTGAAGACAAACCAAGTCACATTCCCAATTACTTTACACCAGCCTTGACTAAAAATGCTACGAGGTATCCCTGGCCTTCCTTCAGGGAGTTGGATCTGAGGCTCAATCTCCCATCCCCTTATCAGGCTACCTCTTGAAAAAACCCTTTCCTTGCTGCATTAAAAAAAAAAAACAAAAAAAAAAAACAAAAAAAACAGCCATCTGAGCAACCCTCAAGTAGTCAAGAGAGTCTACCTTTTTTCTTTTTTTTAAAGATTTATTTATTTTATTCAGAGAGAGAGAGAGACTGAGAGGCAGAGACACAGGCAGAGGGAGAAGCAGGCTCCACGCAGGGAGCCCGACGTGGGACTCGATCCGGGTCTCCAGGATCACACCCCAGGCTGCAGGCGGCGCCAAACCGCTGCGCCACTGGGGCTGCCCAAGAGAGTCTACCTTTAAAGCATTGGTGTGTATGGCATTTAGTAAGACTGCAACTAGATATACCAAATTATGGTTCTCCCCAATCCCACAAACTTAGACTACTCAAAAACATTAGGTTTGGAAATGAACATTCTAGTCTCGGATCCCTTCAGATTCCAGACATGAGAGAACTGAGGCCCAGAGCAACTTTATGGATCCCCTAATTCCACAGTTGAAAGCAGAAGCAGGATTAAGTTTCTTGATTCACAGCCCCAAGCTTTTCCCATATTCCGAAGATCCTCATTTGAAAATAAAATCACTAAGTTAATCATAACTAGAGTTCTGCAGCAGCTTGTTGCTGCTTTCCTGGCGACCTCAAGTCCATTCTGGACAGTCAGCTGAAGCCAATGTCAAGGCCACATTTTGACTATTAAGGACTAATTATCCAAGTTACTTCTTAATCACTTGCCTTGGCCAAGTGTTCAACATGGCCTTGGGCTCTAAGGGAAAGCAATGCCAGGATGCTGCAGAGCCCTGGTTGTGACTAGAATATTCATTTCCAGTACTAATGTGGGTGCAGCAGCCTATTTGCACAGCCTTTAAAGATTCAGGCAGAGTCAGAAAAGAGGGAGAACTGAGCCAGCCAGTATGTTTCTTGGTTAGAAACTCTTTAAAAGGGTTTCATGGCAGAAATAGCTAAAGCTCATTACCTAAACTGTGTGAGAGAGTTCACTCGTGAAGGTGGTCCCTCCTGCCAAGGTATTCTAGGATTCAGAATACCACAGAGAAAGCCCTGATCCCCCTGACACTGAGTAGGACCCTCCCCTCAGGCACAAGGCACACACAGCGCAGGAACAGTGTGATCTCAATCTCCACCCCCATTCCCACTCCCACCGAGGCACACAGCCAAGAAGAAAAAGGATAAGAGAAGGCACTCCAGGAATCTAAGGCAGGAACTCACTTGTCCTAAAAGAAACCGTGCCCACCAGTAACTTTACCATATCATTAATTCAGCATAATTTCTAACATGTAAAATACATTTATTAATAGGTACATTTTTAATGTTATTACCTATTATTAATAGGTACATTATCATTCCCTACATTAGCAATACCCTAATAATTTACTTAAATGACCACAATGTAAAATCTAGAAGGCAAGATTGTAGGTAACTGAAGTTCAGCTTAATAAAAAAAGACAAATATATGTGGAAATAAGACTGAGCTTTCTATTTCTTTAGTATTCCTTCTCAGGCAATGATAAAACTATCATATTGGTATAGCTAATAAAACTCCATGAAGAAAAAAAAAAAAAAACCAAAAAACTCCATGAAGACATATGGCTTCAAGAAAACAAATGTCTACAGTTTTTAAAAATAGCAATTAGCTAACTTAAGACTTTAATAATAAATTTATAATTAATTTAATAATAGCAAATATGTTAGTTCTCTATGTTCTTGACACAATTTACAAATATACTTTCCAAAATACATTATTTCATTACTGAAAGTCTGAAACTGGCAGCATTGCTTGTCTGACCAGATACTAACAAAGAGAGTCACAGGGAGATGGAAGACAAAAGATTCTGAAAAAAATGCTTGCTTCTTCACTAGGTTAGAAAGAAAGGTGTGTGGAGCGCCCAAGGGTATTCTCCGACTGTCAAGGTCTGGCCAGCCTGAGAGGACCAAGAACATACATACCTCTGCCATTTCCGGTGACTTAATCTCCTTGATTTTGAAGAAATAGCCCAAGGTCAGGAAAGCTATTGCCATGGCGCTGACACTGATCATAAAGACCACGAGGGGAGGCCGGCTGCTGATGTACAGCTTCAGGTTCTCCAGGGGGTTGATGCTGAACATTATTCTGATCAACTCCACCTGAAAGGGATTAATCGTTAGACTTACAGATTGACTACCCCAAAGAAACCCTATGATCCCTACTGTTGTTTCCTTTAATGGCGCTGGAGGGTGACGAGGTCACTCACCACTGAACTTGAGAAACGTTTAATCCACTCCAAAGACAAAGGAAAAAACACAAAATGTGAACTGTCACTATGCCAAAGTGGTAAGATCTTAAAAGCTATGCATTTCCCTCTTTCCATTTAAATCTTCTAATTATTCTACAATGAACACTTGCTGTTTCCATAAAGACTATTATAATAGCACTTGCTATTTCCGCTTAAGATAATGCTGAGGTAGGTCCGTCATAGGACACAAATGCATGCTAACACGTACAGAAGGAAAGCGAGGGTGTTCTCATTTCCTACCACTGAAGGGTTCTGTCCTGTTCACTGCTGCCCTCACACCCAGCCCAGCAATTGGCACAGAAAGACACGTGATAAACGCTTAATTGTACCATTCCCCTGCTTAAAGCCCACCGCAGGCTTCCCGTAGTACCTAGGATAAGACTAGGGACAGCTCCATCACGGCCCACAGGGTTTCAGGACCCAGAAGCCCCACCAGCTCAACGACTACATGTCCAGCAACTTCCCGTTCTCCCTCACTGGGCTCTGGCCACACTGGCCTTGCTATTTTCTAGGACCAACTTGTCATGGTCTGCAAGGAAGTCAGCTGGGACTTGCACGGGGACTGTACTGAATCTATAGATCAGTTTGAGGAATACTGCCTTCTTAACAATACTGTCTTCCAGTCTGAGAACCTTCCCATTTTTTTCAGATTTTCTCTAATTTATTCCAAGCAGTTTTGTAGCTTTCAAAACATATGTTTACACTTTTTTTGCCAAATGTATTCCTAAGTATTTTATTCCTTTTAGGATTTTTGGACATGTTCTACATGAAGGCATTGCCCCAAAATTTCCATGTGCTGGCTCTTCTTAAAATGCAGGTTTCCACTCAACAGCCAACTCCTCAGAGAGGCCTTCCCTGACTACCCTCAGCCCCCACCTCTCAGCACTCTGCTTTAATTCTTTCATACTGGTTAGTGCCAGTCAAGAATACAACCAATTTTCTACTTGTTTGCTGTTTCTCATCCCTGGTTTCTGAGCTCTATGACAGCAGTAACTTTTCCAATCTTCTTCACTGCTATAGCTCTAGTCCCCAGCCCCTAGAACAGGAGCTGACACATATGAGCAATTATATATATGAACAGATTATAACACTAAAAAAAAGCAACTAAAAAATATCTAACAATTTTTTTCAAAGGTTTTATTTATTTATTCATGAGAGACACAGAGCGAGAGGCAGAGACGCAGGTAGAGGGAGAAGCAGGCTCCATGCAGGGAGCCTGATGCTGGACTCGATCCCAGGACCCCGGGATCACACCGAGCCAAAGGCAGATGCTCAACCGCTGAGCCCCCCAGGTGTCCCTGTAACAACTTTTAAATTTAAGAGGGAAAAGGTTCATCAACACCCTCTAAGAACTAACAGCAACACTTGCAATAAGCCAGGCTGTGTATTCCTTCATCCTTACAAGTGTCCTGTGAAATGGAAAATAATATCCTTTGTATTCTTCCCAGAGCAACATCCACGCATGTTTTGTGTTTACCACAGACAGCTCTCTCTATATATATCCAGATACAGTTACTGGTATTGCATATGGAAACTTGTAGAAAATGATACATTGAATATATTCTTGTGCTTTCACTCAACATTCTGTTTCTGAGTTTTATCTCTGATCTATGTAGATCAATCTACTGAATTTACCTGCTATATAGTATACAACTGTTTTCCTGGACGGAGGAGCCCAGCAAGGTTCTTCCCAGTTTCCTCACCAAGGCCCTGCAGCAGGCACAAGAGTGGCTCTAGGTCACAGGGTGGGCCCATCAGCAACCTAACCTGGTCATGTAAGGCAGCTCTCCAAGGAAGTCCTACCAGCAATGAAAAGGCTTGCTCCATTTCCCAACATTCATACCAACACTTGATAATCTAAAGCAAATCTTATTGATTTGGACCAACAAGATCGATGTGAAATGTTATATTATTTTAAATTGCATCTCCCTCAAACTGAGTTTCTTTATCAGCCATTTAGGTTCTTCCTAAGTAAACCGCCTGAATCTTTGGCCACTTACTAGTTAAGATGCTTGTCTATGTCTTATTAATGTTCAGGAGTTCTTTTTATATTCAGGATACTAAGGCTTTTCCAGTTTTTTTACATGTAACTACTTCAAGTCGGTGGATTTCCTTTTATATAGTTTATGGTATCTTTCTCCATACAAAAGGTTCTTGATTTTTTAAAACGGCTTTGATATATAATCACATACCACACAATTCATCCATTCAACATGTACAATTCATAGAATTCGGCAACCGTCACTATAATCAATTTTCAAACATTTTATCTCGTAAAGAAACCCCACACTCTCTAGCAATAACCCCCTATTCTCTCTCCAGCACGAAGGCAACTGCTAATATACCTTGTCTCTACAAATTTGCCTATTCCAAACCTGTCAAATGAACGGAATCATAATACAAGGCCTTTGGTGACTGACTTCTTCCACTTAGCATGTTTTCAAGGTTAATTCATGTTGTAGCACATAGTGGTACTTCATTCCTTTTTGTTGCCAAAAATATTCCATTGTATGAAATGTCTTATACATACATTTTTGCTTATCCATTCATCAGTTGATAAACATTTGTTTCCACTTTTCATCTATTATAAATAATGTTGCTACGCACATGCATGTATAACATCTTGTGTGGACATAATTTCCATTTCTCTTGGCTGCATCTGTTATATATATCCTAAGAGTGGCACTGCTGGATCTTACAGTAACCACATGTTTAACCTTTTGAGGACCTGCCAGGCTATTTCCCAAAGCAACTGCCCTCCTTTGCATTCTTGCCAGCTATATAATGAGTGTTTCAATTTTTCCACCACCTCACCCACACTCACCTTTCTCATTAGAGTCATCCTAATGGGTGTGAGGTGGTACCTCACTGTGGTTTGATTTGCATTTCCTCGACAGCTGTAAGTTCTTGATTTTAATGTATTTAAATTTATCACCCTTTTCATTTTAATGATTATGTGCATGTATATATTATTTAAGAATCCCTTTGGTATCTTTAGATGTCAAAAAGGCTTATTTTCATTATTTTCCTCTACAAGTCTTATAGTTTGACTTTTAGTCTCTTATCTATTTGGAATTAATAATTAATTAATCTGGGATTCCAGAATCTAGTAGGTTTCTGGTTTAGTCTTTTTCTAGACAGGCGGCCAATTGTCCAATACCACTGAACATGGTTTTGTATTGAACATGGATTTCCCATGGATTTATAATGCTCTCTCTGATATACACCAAGCTCCCACATAAATGTGGGTTTATTTCTATTTTTTCTTGTGTCCCATCACGATATCTGCATCTCCCCACCTAGTACTATGCTGTCTGAAACCCTGCTAATACAAGAAGTCTACCATTGTACTTTTATCCAAAATTGCTTTAGCTATTCTTGGTCCTTTACCCTGCCAAATGAATTTTAGGTTCTAACTGTAAAGTTCCCAGAAAAAATCCTGTTGAGATTTAAACTGGAATTGCACCAAACAGACTATCAATTGGGGAAGAAATGACATCTTTACAACACTAAGTTCCCTAATCTATGAACAGGGTATCTCTCTCCATTTATTTTGGTCCACTTTTTTAAAACTTCCTCCTATGCCTCTTATTAGATTGACTCAAAGACATACTCAAAGACATGATTTATGCAGCTATCATTAATAGCATCTCCTAAAAATTACATTTACTATTGTTTATGTATACAAAAGCAACAGGCTTACTGCTGAAATCTTTTAAATTCTAATTAGGCTATTTGTAGCTTCTCTTGGATTTTGTGTAGACAGTCACACTGCAAGCTAGGAAGTGTTTCTTCCTTTCCAGCCCCAATTTCATTTCTTTTTCTTATGACTTTGACTAGAATCTTCAGTGAAATGATGAATAAAAGTGGCAATAGCAGATTCCTACCTTTAAAGAAAACGCTTCTAAATCCTTCACTGATTAAATACAGTATACGTTAAAGGTTTCTTTTTTTTTTTTTAAAGATTTTATTTATTCATCAGAGACACACACAGAGAGAGGCAGAGACACAGGCAGAGGGAGAGAGAAGCAGGCTCCCTGCAGGGAACCTGATTTGGGACTCAATCCCAGCACTCTGGAGATCATGACCTGAGCCAAAGGCAGACACCCAACCACTGAGCCACCCAGGTGCCCCCCCCCCTTTTTTTTAATATTAAAGGTTTCTGAAAGAAACCCCTCAGCAGGTTAAGAAAGTACTCTTCCGTTTCAAGTTTGCAGGGAGACTTTGATAATAAACAAGTGTTGCATTTTAATGACTGCTTTATCTACAACTTTTTTTTAAATAAATTAATTTTATTGGTGTTCAATTTACCAACATACAGAATAACACCCAGTGCTCATCCCGTCAAGTGTCCCCCTCAGTGCCCGTCACCCATTCACCCCCACCCCCCGCCCTCCTCCCCTTCCACCACCCCTAGTTCGTTTCCCAGAGTTAGGAGTCTTTATTATCTACAACTTCTTAATCAATTTTTTCTCTTTAATCTGTTGACATGAACTATGCTGATTTTCTCCTGCTGACTCATATTTGCATTCCTCGGATAAACTTAACATGATCATAATTTTTTAAAACTATATTACTGACACAGGTTTGCCAAACTTTATCCGGACTTTTTAACTGGACTTATGAATAGATATTCATAAGTGAGATAAGAAAATGATCAGCCCCAATCATACTCTCCTTGACTAGCAGGATCAAGTCATCCGAGTATCATAAAATTAACTGTCCAGACATGCATTTTCTAGAACATGTATATTAGCTTTTATTTCTTAGAAGCTTGACAGATCTTGACCCAAAAAAACATCTGGGTTCAAGTTTTTCTTTGGTTTTGTATCTGGGTGAGTTATCTTGACTAATTCCTCATGATTTTAATGACGGTTGGTCTATGTTTTCTGTTTCTACTGAGTTGGTTTTGCTAAGATGTGTTACTCTAGGAAATTACCCATTTGATACTGGTTTTTAGTATTTCTAGGCACAGTATCATTTTGTGATTTGTTCAATTTTTAATTTACTTGTAGTTTTGGTTTTTTTGCACTACAAATGTTTTTCTGTGTTTGTCTTCTTTTTTAAAAATTTTATTTATTTATTCATGAGAGACAGAGAGAGAGAGAGAGGCAGAGACACAGGCAGAGGGAGAAGCAGGCTCCATGCTGGGAGCTCGACGTGGGACTCAATCCCAGGTCTCCAGGGTCACGCCCTGGGCTGAAGGCAGGCGCTAAGCCTCTTGAGCCACTCAGGGATCCCTGTCTTCTCTTTTTAACCAATCTTCCCACAGCTGTATTACACTAATATTTTCAAAAGACCAGCATGTGGTTTTGTAAACAGCATCTAAATAATGTGTTTTCGGGATCCCTGGGTGGCGCAGCGGTTTAGCGCCTTCCTTTGGCCCAGGGCACGATCCTGGAGACCGGTATCGAATCCCACGTCAGGCTCCCTGCATGGAGCCTGCTTCTCCCTCTGCCTATGTCTCTGCCTCTCTCTCTCTCTCTCTGTGATGACTACCATAAATAAATAAAATTAAAAAATAAATAAATAATGTGTTTTCTATTTCAGTCATTTATACATGTATTTTTTTTATGTTTCTCCCTCTGCTTTCTCTAGATTTACTCAGTTCAATTTCTCCAACTTCTTCAGTTAGAATCTTATCTCAAAATTTTTATTCTAAAAAAATTTTTTTTATTCTTTTCTAATGTAAGCATTTCAGAATATTAGTTGCCCTCAACATAGTCCTTCCTTATTCAAATTATGTTTGTGCCCTCACCACTACCACCAATCTAATCCATTTGCTAATCTTGATTTTTCTTTCCGAAATATATCTCAGATCCACCCACTTTCCTCCATCTTCATGTGAAGATGTTTCGGCTCTCCATAACCCTAAGACCTCTAATATCCAAGAGCCCAGTGAACACCTCTATACCTACTTTCGACATGACCAAAACTGAACTCATCTGTTTTCCTGCCAATATGACTCTTCCTCCTGTATTCCCCATCTCAATGCAGAACTCAGAAAAACATCCTAGACTACTTGTGCCTTCCCCACCATATCCAAGTAATCACTAAATGCTAAAGATCTTATTTCTGTAATATCTCTTACTTCTTTTTCCTTTCCATATTCCTTGGCTACTACCCTTAGTTTAGGCCTTCATCTTTTTCTTGTAACTATCACTAAGAGTTTCAACTGGATCTGCCTGCTACCAGTCAAATAATCCAACCTCTATATACTGTGAGAGTGATTTTTCCTAATGTAAATCTAGTCATGTTACTAGACTAGTTAAGTCTAGACTAGATGAAGACAAGGGATGAAGTCTGAGCAACTGAGAATGGCAGGCCACCATGAACTAGGTCTTGTCTACTTCTCAATGGTCTAACTGCCTGCAATTCCCAAAACACATCAGACAGTATTATATTATAGCTTCAAGCCTTTCAGTCTGCTGGTCCTCCTGACCTTCACAAACCACATCCCACTACTTCACACCCTGCTCTTCCAAGACTCAAGGGATACCTCCTCTATGGAAGGCCCTCCCTGGCCCTTCCCTACACCCAGTCCCTCAGGGAGAAGTGACAAGCTGCAAGTCCCTCAACAACAGATGCAAACAATGTTTGGTCTCTGCCTAATCAATATCCGGATACAAAATAGGTGATTTTAAAACGTGCAAGTTCATTAAATGAATCAAATAAATCCACACTTAAATCATAAACAAAAAATAATCTAGAAAATGATTGTAACAACATTGCAGGATACAAGGCTAATTAATATACAGTACTCAATTGCATTCCTATATGTACCAGCATGAACAAGTTGAATTTGAAATTATAAACACACCATTTATATTAGCACCCTCCAAAATTAAATAGGTGTAAAACCAGCAAATATATATAAGATCTATGAGGAAAACTACAAAATTCTCATAAATAAAACCAAAGAACCAAATAAATGGAGATATTATTCCATATCTGTGGAATCTAGAAAAACTCAGTATGTCAAGGTAAGGTGTCAGTTCTTCCCAACTTGACTTTATACTTTCAACATAATCCCAATCAAATATCACAGCAAGTTATTTTGTGGATATCAACAAACTTATCTAAAGTTTCTATGGAAAGGTAAAAGAAGGAAAAGGGAAAAGGGAAAAGGGAAAAGGGAAAAGGAAGGAAAGGAAAGGAAAAAGAGCAAAAGAGCCAGAATAAACAATATTGAAAGAAAAGAACAGGGACGACTGGATGGCTCAGCGGTTGAGCTTCTGCCTTTGGCTCAGGGCGTGACCCCAGAGTCCAGGATCGAGTCCCATATCAGGCTCCCTGCAGGGAGCCTGCTTTGCCTTCTGCCTATGTCTCCGCCTTCTTTCTGCCTATGTCTCCGCTTCTCTCTGTGTCTCTCATGAATAAAGATCTTTTTTTAAAAAAAAGAAAAGAACAAAATTGGAGGACTGACTCTACTCGAATTTAAGACTTACTATACAGCTACAGTAATCAAGACAGTGTGGTACTGACCAAAGAACAGACAACTAGATCAAGGGAACAAAATAGAGTCCAGAAACAGATCCACCTAAATGTAGTCAACTGATCTTTGACAAAGGAGAAAAGACAATACAATGAAGCAAAAACATATCTTTTTCAACAGATGGGGTTGGAACAACTGAGTATCCACTTACAAAAAAAAAAAAAAAAAAGAATCTAGACACAAACCTTATACCCTTCACAAAAAATGAACTCAAAATGGATCACAGACCTGAATGTAAAATTCAAAACTATAAAATAACTTCTAGAAGATAACAGAGGCAAACCTAAATGACCTGAGTCTGGTGATGACTTTTTATATACAACACCAAAGGCAGCATCCATGAAGGAAAGAACTGATAAACTGGATTTCATTAATGCTCGACACCACTGAGCATCAGGAAAATACAAATCAAAACCATGATGCGACAACACCATCTCACACCTGTCAGGATGGCTAAAATTAACACCACAAGAAACAGATGTCAGCAAGTATGTGGAGAAAAAGGAACCCTCTTGCACTGGTGGTGGGAATGCAAACTGGTACAGCCACTGTGAAAAACAGTATACAGAGATTCTTCAAAAGTTAACTACCCTATGACCCAGCAACTGCACTACTAGATATTTAACCAGAGAATACAAAAATACTAATTCAAAGGGGGTACACGCACCCTGATGTTTACAGCATTATCTACAATATACAAATTACAGAAACAGCTCAAGTACCATCAACTGATTGAATGCATAAAGATGTGGTGTATATATACAAGGGAGTAGTATTACTCAGCCATCAAAAAGCATGAGATCTTGCCATGTGCAACCATGATGGAAATAGGGAGAGTTATGCTTAGCAGAATGTCAGTCTAAGAAAGATAAATACCATATGATTTTACTCATATGTGGAATTTAAGGGGAAAAAAAAAAACAAGCAAAGGGGGAAAAGAGAGAGAGAGAAACAAATGGAGCTGATAGCTACCAGAGGGGAGGAGAGGAGGGAGTAGGGGATACGTGAAATAAGTGATGGGGATTAAGGAGTGCACTTGTGATGAGCACCAGGTGTTGTACGGAAGTGATGAGTCACTATGCTGTACACCTGAAACTAATATAACACTGTATGTTAACTAATTAGAATTTAAATAAAAACTTCAAACAAACTAGGCCCATTAAAATTAAGAATTTCTGTTCTATGAAAGGCACTGTTACAAGAATGAGAAAACAAGCACAGACTAGGAGAAAATATTGCAAAAGACACATCTGATATATGACTGTTATCCAAAATATACAAAGAACTCTTAAAACAATAAGAAAACAACACAATTTAAAATTGGCCAAAGCACGGGCCCTGCTATCTTCTTTGGGCCCAAAAACTCTTTTCCTTAACCTTAATAGTGGAAAATGTACTCCTCCCCTTAATATCCAAAACCATGCCATGAAATCTAAAATATCTGGTTGAAAATTTGAAATGCATTAGGAATACCATTGTTAATATCTTTGTTATGATATTGTACTACAGCTCTGCAAGATGTTACCTCCGTATTGTTCCCACAACTCTCTATACTGCTCCTTACAAGTGAATGTGATCTATCATCATCTCAGAATAAAACGTTTAATTTTAAAAACCCACAAAAAAAATTGGCCAAAGATCTTAACAGATACCTTAACAAAGAAGATATACAGATGGCAAATAAGGATACAAAAAGATACCCCCACATCATAGGTCCACAGGAAATACAAATTAAAACAACAATGTAGGGGATCTCTGGATGGCTCAGCCGTTTAGCGCCTGCCTTCAGCCCAGGGCGTGGTCCTGGGGACCCAGGATCGAGTCCCACATCAGGCTCCCTGCATGGAGCCTGCTTCTCCCTCTGCCTGTGTCCCTGCCTCTCTCTCTCTCTGTGTCTCTCATGAATAAATAAATAAAATCTTAAAAAAATAATAAAACAACAATGTAATACCACTACATTTGCTAGAATGGCCAAAACCTAGAACACTGACAATACCAAATACCAAGAAAGATGTGGAGCAACAGGAACTCTCATTCACTGCTGGGAGAAATGCAAACTGGTACAGCCCCCCAGAAGACAGTTTGGTGATTTCTTACAAAACTAAAACATACTCCGAACCATAAGATCCAACAACTGCACTGCTCGGTATTTGCCCAAAGGAGTTTAAAACTTATATCCACCCAAGGGCACTGGAGTGGCTCAGTCGGTTAAGCATCCAACTCTTGATTTTGGCTAAGGTCATGATCTCAAGGTCCTGAGTCAAGCCCCAAGTCAGGCTCCCTCCTGGGTATGAAGCCTGCTTGGGATTCTCTCTTCCTCTGCCCCTATCCAGCCCTTTAAAAACTTATGACCAGGGATCCCTGGGTGGCGCAGCGGTTTGGCGCCTGCCTTTGGCCCAGGGCGCGATCCTGGCGACCCGGGATCGAATCCCACATCGGGCTCCCGATGCATGGAGCCTGCTTCTCTCTCTCCTCTCTCTCTCTCTCTCTCTCTGTGACTATCATAAATAAAAATAAAAAAAAAAACTTATGTCCACACAAAAATCTGCACATGGATGTATATAGAAGTATTATTCAAAATTGCCACAATTTGGAAACAACCTAGCTATCTTCCGGTAGATGAATGGATAAATTGTGGTATATCCTAACAGAATATAGTATTTGCCACTAAAAAGAAATGAGCTAGGGGCACCTGGGTGGCTCAGTGGTTGAATGTCTGCCTTTGGCTTAGGGAGTGATCCCGGGTTCCAGGATCAAGTCTCTCATCGGGGTTCCCTGCAGGGACTCTGCTTCTCCCTCTGCAATCAATCAATCAATAAATAAATATCTTTAATAATAATAAAAAAGTAAAAGGAAATGAGCTATCGAGCCATGAAAGGGGAGGGGGGGCTTAAATGCATATTACCACATGAAAGAAGCCAATCTGAAAAGGCCACATACTGTATATGATTTCAAGTATATGACGTTTTAGAAAAGGCAAAACAATGGAGCCAGTAAAAAGAATAGAGGTTGTGGGGCGGGATGGGAGGTAGTGATGAACAGGTGCAGCACAGAAGATTTTTAGGGTAGTGGAAATACTCAGTATGATACTACAATGGTAGATGTCATTATAAAATTGTCCAACCCCTAGAATATACAACACCAAAAATGAGCCTTAATGTGGACTCGGAATGATAGTGATGTGTCAAGGTATGTTTTATTTTTACAACTTTAACAAATATATCACTCCGGCAGGGGATGCTGACAACAGGGAAGACTGTGAAAGTGTGGGGACACAGTGTTTTACAGGAAATCTCTGCACCTTCCTCTCAATTTTGCTGTTACCCTAAAACTGCTTTTAAAAACTTGTTTCTTGGAAACAACAAATGTTGGAGAGGATGTGAAGAAAGGGGAACCCTCTTGCACTGCTGATGGGAACGCGAACTGGTGAAGCCACTCTGGAACACTGTGTGGAGGTTCCTCAAAGAGTTAAAAATAGAACTGCCCTATGGCCCAGCAATTGTACTGCTGGGAATTTCGCCAAAGATACAGATGCACTGAAAGACCGAGACACCTGCATCCCAACGTTTATAGCAGCAATGTCCACAATAGCCAAACTGTGGAAGGAGCCTCGCTTGGTGTCCATCGAAAGATGAATGGATAAAGAAGATGTGGTATATATATACAATGGAATATTACTCAGCCATTAGAAACAACAAATAAAAAAAATAAGAAAGAAAGAAACAACAAACACCCACCATTTGCTTTGACGTGGATGGAACTGGAGGGTATTATGCTGAATGAAGTAAGTCAATCGGAGAAGGATAAACATTATATGGTCTCATTCATTTGGGGAATATAAAAAATAGTGAAAGGGAATAAAGGGGAAAGGAGAGAAAATGAGTGGGAAATATACGAGAGGGAGACAGAACATGAGAGACTCCTAACTCTGGGAATGAACAAGGGGTATTGGAAGGGGAGGTGGACAGGGGGGATGGGGTGACTGGGTGACGGGCACTGAGGGGGGCACTTGACGGGATGAGCACTGGGTGTTATACTATATGTTGGCAAATCGAACTCCAATAAAAAAAAATACAAAAAAAAAAAAACCCCAAAACTTGTGTCTTTCTTAAAAAAATAAAATAAAAACCTAGAAATGATATTACTTAAGAGTCATAAGATTCAGAAGCAAAACATCAAAGGCAGAGTTCCATAAATTTATTTAAAGTTACGAGCCTCCAGTGGTTTAGTGCCTGCCTTCGGCCCAGGGTGTGATCCTGGAGTCCCGAGATCGAGTCCCACATCGGGCTCCTTGCGTGGAGCCTGCTTCTCCCTCTGCCTGTGTCTCTGTCTCTCATGAATAAATAAAATCTTAAAAAAATAATAAAGTTATGAGCCTCTTCTATATGTTTATATAGAGTTTATTAAGAAAACAAAATCTGAATCATATGTAAAAATAAGCATCTGGAACTACAATTATGAAACATCTATAAAAGCAGAAAAATCTAAAATAAGTTCACTTCTAGAGAAAACTAACAGTCATTAAAACCATGTCACACCAGAAGGTAAACATAGGTACCTACAAATTGGCAAATAATGTCAACACAACTCTTTTAATTAGAGAAAGTTCCAAAGGAGGCCAACTGTATTCACTTAAAAGTAAAAGCTTTTTTATTTTGTTATTTATTTTTTATTTTAAGGGAGAACGTGCGTGTACATGCATGAGCAGGGAAGGAACAGAGAGAGAATCCCAAGCAGCCTCCACACCCAGCCCAGAGCCCAACACAGGACTTAATCTCAGGACTGAGATCATAAACTGAGCCAAAATCAAGAGTCAGATGCTTTACCGACTGAGCCGCTGACTGCTAAATCTAAATTTAGCAGATCTTAAATTTAGCAGATTTTAAGATCTGCTAAGCCACTACCTGTGACCTCAAGCTTTTTATTTTTTAATAAAACAATTAAAAATCAAAATATTTCACAAACTTAAAATTCCTACCATTCAAAAGCACTTTCAAATGTGAAATTAACAAAAGCTACACAAATACATTTCCTCTGCAAAGAATTACAAGAAAATTTCTGTAATCTTCGCTATAGTAAATGTTACTTTTAATTAAAGATTAAATTGAGTTCTGTAGGAGAAGAGGAAAAGTAGAGAGAAAGCACACTATCTGGCCCCCTCCACTAAATTTATCCCAACTTCAATTAGAGACTTTCACAAAGATAGAGAGAGAAACCACCAGGGCTGTGACGCTGCCATCTGGAAAAGTCCAGAGATTTAAGAAACCCAGAGCAGAGCCAAGGAACAATTTCACGAGCATATGATTAAAGTCTATTGACAAAGTACCTAGAGCTCTGCGATTAGTTCAATGACAACACTAAACATTAGACGGCAATTTAAGTAGGCAAAAGGCAATACTAAGATTATCAGAAATTTACCTCAAATAAACCACAAGTTAGGAAAAACACCAGTTACTTTAAAAGGGGAGAAAAAGGGCTATTAAAACTTTCTAGAGATGAATTTGGCCACACATATCAAGAAGCATTAGAACCCAGCACCCTTCTACTCTGCTAGTTGACTTCTAAAACTTCACCTGAGAAAAAACTTATTGCTGGAAAACAGAGATTTAACCTAAGATAGTTATCTCAGGACTATTTAAAATAATAAAAAAAAGGAAAAAAAAAAACGAAAAACTGGATATCCAACAATAGCAGGGCAATGGTTACAGTATGACACATCCTCAGAAGAAACACTACTGTCATTAAACACACAGGATCTACAATAACACACACAGAATGAGGCTCTTCAGGGTTCTTTAGAGCATGTGTGTATACGAGCACCCATATAGGAAATAAGGCAAATAACATAACCTCGAAATGTAAACAGTGGTGGTTTTCTCTAGCTGGTGAGATTACATATATCTTCTTTTCCTTTTTAAAAAATTTTCGGGATCCCTGGGTGGCGCAGCGGTTTGGCGCCTGCCTTTGGCCCAGGGCACGATCCTGGAGACCGGGGATCGAATCCCACATCGGGCTCCCGGTGCATGGAGCCTGCTTCTCCCTCTGCCTATGTCTCTGCCTCTCTCTCTCTCTCTGTGACTATCATAAATAAATAAAAAATAAAAAATTTCCATAAGCATACATTCCCTTTGTAATAGTTTCTTACAATAAAATGTATAAATATGAATATCTTTGATAGATCCAGCTGGTCTTGCGGCCAAAATAAAACTTCATTAAATTTTAATTATATTCAATTTCTTCATTAATAAAGGTGATTGGGGTGCCTGGGTGGCACAGTCGGTTGAGCATTCAACTCTTGGTTTTAGCTCACATCACAATCTCAGGATCGTGGGATCTTGAGCCCCTTGTTGGGCTCTGCACTCCATGCAGAATCTGCCTGAGATTCTCTCTCCCCCCCCCACCCCTCCTGCTTGTGCTCTCTTAAATAAATCTTTAAATAATAATAATAATAATAATAATAAAGGTGATAAATAGGAGAAATAATTTTCTTAAACCAAACTAGAAAAAAAAACAAACACAGGAAACAGGATGGTCCTCCAATATACCTGGGTGCTAAAGAAAGACAAAGCTTAACTTGCACTGATTTGTACTCAGAGGGATCTATGAAAAATCATGAATAAAATAACAAAGAATATTTAGGTGAGGTTCCTCCAGACCACCCCATACTGTGTGCTCCCAAGGCAAGTGGTGCACAGAGGTTCTCCTCCATTAGGACAGATGTTGAGAGGCCAGGGGGAGACCACATAGGGGAAGAGGTGACCATGAGCCACAGAGGTGCCCAGGATGGTAAGGTAAGTCTTGCGAGGCAGGAGAGAAAAGCTTCGAGAAAGAGGAGGTATTGAGAAGTGAATCAGGAGCGAGAAAAGATCTCCGAGTCTCTCAGAGTACTTACAAAGTACTCAGGTGAAACTGAGCTTGCATTATCCTCCACCTGGCAAGATCTCTGGTGACCTCTAAAACCACAGTCCAGCAGAGGGAAATCAAATGGAAGAACAGGGATGACAGATAGGCAACAGGTGAACACCACTGCTTCAAATAAAAGGGACCAGAGACAGTGAGGAAATTGACACTGTGATTGCAACCAAAATATGCAACTTTGTAACATGGTTTAGTATTTTTTTAGGAAAAAAAAGGAAGCTAACACTGCTTGTGCAGATAATGAGCCCTTTCGCAGGGTCTCCCTCTCTCCAAGTATACCACAGAGCTACCCGCCCATGTTTAAAACTGTAATCTAGGGATCCCTGGGTGGCGCCGTGGTTTGGCGCCTGCCTTTGGCCCAGGGCGCGATCCTGGAGACCCAGGATCGAATCCCACATTGGGCTCCCAGTGCATGGAGCCTGCTTCTCCCTCTGCCTGTGTCCCTGCCTCTCTCTCTCTCTCTCTCTGTGACTATCATAAATGAATAGAAATTAAAAAAAAAAACAAAACTGCAATCTAGGGCAGCCTGGGTGGCCCAGCGGTTTAGCGCCGCCTTCAGCCCAGGGCGTGATCCTCGAGACCGAGGATCGAGTCCCACACCGGGCTCCCTGCATGGAGCCTGCTTCTCCCTCTGCCCGTGTCTCTGCCTCTCTCTCTCTCTGTGTCTCTCATGAATAAATAAATAAAATCTTAAAAAAAAAAAAAAAAACCTGCAATCTAGAACTAGAATTTAAGATCAGCTAAACCACTAACTGTGACCCAAACCAAAAAGTTCACTTTACATGAACAACAAAACCACCGTTCATCTTAAACCGGATTTTCGGCCTAAGGCTAAGTGGGAAATTTCTTAAAGTTCTCCTATAAAGTCATGTCCTTTTCAAAGTTTGGAAGAGACTGGGAGGGGGGGGGAACAGGGACAATGAAAGGGGAAGTTTGGAGAGCCTGTCCTGTATGCCCACCCCAGGAAATACACTGTTCTTGCGCTAAAAGAATAGCAGGAACTCACCTGGATGTGGGAGAGGGGCTCACTTTGAATGTAAAAATTAAAGTAGCAGTTCTCAAATATCCTGAGCATTAATGGATGTGATACCAGATAATCGAACACTTAGAAGAGATGAGGGCACTTGCTGGGATCAAAAAAACTCTGGGCAATCTCAAGCACTCAGCTACCATCCTTCTTCCTGAGTGTAGACAGAACAGGCCCTCAGAGAGGCAAAAAAAAAAAAAAAAAAAAAAAAAAAAAAGTAGTCATGATGAAGACAAAGGAAAACTTCCAGGTCTCCAGTGAGGTCACAGGTGCTAAAGCCAAAGTCAGAATTGCAGTCCTTAACTCACCTCCCTGCAGTGTTGGACACAGAGGGTCACGTCTTCCACCTCCAGGGCCTCATTCTCCAGGCTTTCCTTTTGCTCACCTGGCCACCCTTTCCTTCTCATTCTTCTTCTAGAGCTGCTGCCCGCCCCCCCAACCTCACCACCACACACACCCCCACCCCCACCCCCGGAACTCATGGCTGGGCCTCTGCTCTAGGCAGACACACTCAGTCACAGCTTCCTGTCAATTTTCTACATTTGTCTCCCACCCCAGATCCAAATATCCACCTACTTAAGCTCTCAACCTAGCCAACCCACAGGTACCTTGGGGCAACAAGGTCAAAACTTATCCAACGTTCAGATCAGCTCCTCCTCATGATAAGACATAGCCATCTACCCCCTGACCACTGGCAGCCATAGCCATCCCCGAGTCTCTCCCACAGGCACCAGTCTTGGTTCCCACCTGGTAAATGCTTCTCACAAGCAGCTGTTGCTCCAGCCACATGGACACTGCCTTCTTCAGCCCAACTGAAAGCCTAATGTATCCTGCTCACGTTGCCTCCCATTTCCATGTCTCTGCGCTCCCCCTACGTCAGGCACTGCCTGACACGGAGCAGGTGCTTATTAACAAGAACATCTAACATTACACTGTCCACTTTTTATGAAAGACGCACAACGTTCTAGGAATTTTGCACATATTGTATACGATCCTTATTTACGACATCTATATTTCAGACGAGAAAATTAATGCCTAAGGAAGTGAGCTAACTTAACCAAGGTCATACAGGAGTAAATGAACCTGAAATCAAATCCACTCAGCCTCCAGAGGCAGCACGTTAACCACTAAGCACACTACTGCCTCCCAATAAATGAGACGGGTTTGGATAAGAGTCAACCCTAGTCAACTCCCCATCAAATGAGATAAAACCAGAGTATCCATACAATTTTGCAATTAAGACATCAGTAGTTGGGACCCCTGGGTGGCTCAGCAGTTGAGCGTTTGCCTTCGGCTCAGGGCCTGATCCCGGATTCCCGGGATTGAGTCCCACATCAGGCTTCCTGCATGGAGCTTGCTTCTCCTTCCTCAGCCTGTGTCTCTGCCTCTCTTTCTGTGTCTCTCATGAATAAATAAATAAAATCTTAAAAAAAAAAAAAGACATCAGTAGTGATAAAAGCAAAAGCCCTTTCACTAAGGTGATGTGATGAAGGCAGAAACCAGACTACAAAGGGCTAAGGAGAGAGTATCATTTTTAACAGCTACTACTTAAAATATGCCCTGTCCCAGGCACCATGCCAAGTGCTTTACAAACATCATACTTTTTAATCCTCCTCACAAGACTGCTAGGTAGATGGGATCCCTGGGTGGCTCAGCGGTTTGGCGCCTGCCTTTGGCCCAGGGCGTGATCCTGGAGACCCGGGATCGAGTCCCACATCGGGCTCCCTGCATGGAGCCTGCTTTTTCCTCTGCCTGTGTCTCTGCCTCTCTCTCTCCTCTGTGTCTTTCATGAATAAATAAATAAAATATTAAAAAAAAAAAGAAAGACAAAAGACTGCTAGGTAGATACTCCTATCCTGATTTTATGGAAGAGGAAACGGAGTCAAAAGAGGTTAAGTAATTTGTGCAAGGTAATAAGTGGCAGAGACAGGCTCTGACTTAATTCATCCGACCCCAAAAGCTGTGTCATCAAGCATAATACCAGGGTTGATAAATACGTTTCAAGTCCAACGCCAAGTTGAAAAGAAACAAACAAAATTTTCATAAGCCATAGATATATAAAGTGTTTTTAGTCATGGCCTTCAATAAAAACACAAGATTTTTTTTGAAGTTTAAGACAGTTAACCTATTTTCCATCTCCTTAAGCAAGGCAATTCATATCTCAACTCTCATCAATTAGAGTGTAAAGCAAAGATGAGTAGAATCTTCTGTCAATGAGTTGTTTCTCAAGCTAATACAATCCAGTGTAGAAAAGACTTTCACAAGAACTCAAGTTTAAATGATAAAAAGAGAAATTACAACAAGAAGCATAGAGTTTTCATTGCTAAAAGTCCATTTGCAACACTAACACTCAAATAAAAACAAAAAAGAAAGAAACATGGGCTGACATAATCACATTTGTAACCAGACTTATTTCCAAAATTCAGACTCAAGCTGTATTTCTACTCACTTATAATTAATGAATGCATGGCTCCATTTCCAAAGTCATAATATAAAATCACGGTAACTTCGAACATGCCCCCCTCCCTTTTTAAAAAAATTAATTCACCACAGTTCGGAAATGGAAAATAATTTATCTTTGTTCTTTAATTTTTTTAAACTGCTGACCATCTTAAAAACCAAATTAAAAGTATCCCGAGGTTAACGTTTAATGACCTGGAAGTTTACTTAACAGATATTAAAAAAAAATAAATCATGAGTGATAACAAGATTAAATCAACACTAAACATTCAATATGAAATTATAACAGCCAAATTCAGTGTAAAGACTGGGAGATGTTGTGAAAATAGCACTTTTAGCCAAACAGCATAAAAGTCCAACGGGCAAATGACCATATTTTGTGTCATCACCAAAGGTTGTTATAGTCCCCAGGACTACACTTAGGTCCGTAATTATACACAAACCTCAGACCTCGTCAAATTTATTCAATTTGTACTGTGGGAAAGATAATTTAAAGATTTCTATATCAAAATAAATCCAAAATGAAAAATTAATTTGCTAAAAACTCTCTTTCCTCCATTTCCTTTTTTATCATAAAAAAACTATGATACTGAGCTCATTTTAACATTTTTATTTTTTTTAAAAAAATTTTTATTTATGATAGTCACACAGAGAGAGAGAGAGCGAGAGAGAGAGGCAGAGACATAGGCAGAGGGAGAAGCAGGCTCCATGCACCGGGAGTCCGACGTGGGATTCGATCCCGGGTCTCCAGGATCGCGCCTTGGGCCAAAGGCAGGCGCTAAACTGCTGTGCCACGCAGGGATCCCTCATTTTAACATTTTTATTTAAATTTTAGTTAACATATAGTAATATTAGTTTTGAGTGTACAATTTAGTGATTCAATACTTAAGATATATCACCCGGTGCTCATCACAAACAGGGCCCTCCTTAATCCCCATCTTCTATTTAACCCATCCCCCCACCCATCGTCCCTCTGGTAACCATCAGTTTGTTCTCTATAATTAAGAGTCTTGCTTGGTTTGTCTCTTTTTTTCCACTATGATCGTTTGTTCCGTTTCTTAAATTCCACATATCCTTTTTCTTTTTTTTTCATTTTAACAGAAATGTCACAGTAAATTGCTTTTTAAAAAGCCCTCTTAAAAACAGAAATAGGGATCCCTGGGTGGCACAGAGGTTTGGTGCGTGCCTTTGGCCCAGGGCGCGATCCTGGAGACCTGGGATCGAATCCCATATCGGGCTCCCGGTGCATGGAGCCTGCTTCTCCCTCTGCCTGTGTCTCTGCCTCTCTCTCTCTCTCTGTGACTATCATAAATAAATAAATAAATAAATAAATAAATAAATAAATAAATAAATAAATAAATAAATAAAGCCACGGCCCCTATTAAAACCACTCTTTTTCAGATGTTTGTCTGTAACGAGGAGACACAGCAATGGGTAGAAACAGAAGAAGAGGGATCCCTGGGTGGCGCAGCGGTTTAGCGCCTGCCTTTGGCCCAGGGCGCAATCCTGGAGACCCGGGATCGAATCCCACGTCGGGCTCCCGGTGCATGGAACCTGCTTCTCCCTCTGCCTATGTCTCTGTCTCTGCCCCCCCCCTCTGTGTGTGACTATCATAAATAAATAAAAATAAAAACTTAAAAAAAAAAAACGGGAGAAGATTCTAAAAGAAGCATTAAAAAGTTAAGCCAGTGAGGTCCTGAGACTAGTCATAATGTTGCAGAGCAATGACATGGCATCCTATTTGAATGGCTTCAAAGGTTCTTGGACAATACTGGGTAGAAGAAATACACGACATGTCTGGGAAGTGAACTAAATGTCAGTAAAAACACTTAGGAACTGGCTAAAGATCTTGCCACCCATCACTTGGCTGCAGCCAGAGTGGCAGAGACCACACGAGCTGTGTTCTCCCAAACTAAACACAAGCACAAAAACAACTTGCAGACACCAAATTTAATTTCCTGATTGTTAATACTAGACAGAAATCACAATCAGCCTTTTTTTTCACTGTCCTTAAAATAAGTTAAGCACTGCTTTTTGTCACTGGCTGCATAACAGAACAAAAGAAACCGATCAAATGAAAACAATTCTTTAGAACCCAGAAATCTACCAGAAGCCAGACTGGGTAGCCTATGCTTTTTCTTAGAAAAGCATTTAACCGCAGCTTGGGTGGCTCAGTGGGTTAAGCCTCCGACTATTTCAGTTCAGATGATCTCAGGGTCCAGGGTCCTGGGACAGAACCCTGAATTGGGCTCTGCACTCAGCAGGGAATCTTGAGGACTCGCTGTCGCTCTCCCTCTTCTCCTGCCCCCCACTCGCTCTCACTCTCTCTCAAATAACTCAATCTAAGAACGAGCAAGAAAGCAAGCAAGCAAACAAGAAAAGTATTTAACCCTTAACTGACTTCCGACAATGATTCTAGGCTCCTATTGTCCAGCTACCTAAGTGCTGTCCCACCAACTGACCCTGGCTTTTTCATTTCCCAGTTAATTCTTAAAGACCCAAATCCTCCAGATGCTGAGCTGAGGTCCACCTCACAGCCAGTTCCTTTATGAAGCCTAATCATAACAAAACCCCTAATAAGGAACGCCTGGGTGGCTCAGCAGTTGAGCGGCTGCCTTCGGCTAAGGTCCTGACCCTGGAGCCAGTCCTGCTTTGGGCTCCCCGCAGGGAGCCTGCTTCTCCCTCTGCCTCTGTCTCTGCTTTTCTCTTTCTGTGTCTTTCACGAATAAATAAGTGAAATCTTTTAAAAAACAAAACACCGGGGGAATCCCTGGGTGGCTCAGCTGTTTAGCGCCTGCCTTCGGCCCAGAGCATGATCCTGGAGCCCTGGGATCGAGTCCCACGTCGGGCTCCCTGCATGGAGCCTGCTTCTCTTTCTGCCTGTGTCTCTGCCTCTCTCTCTCTCTCTCTGTGTCTCTCGTGAATAAATAAATAAAATCTTAAAAAAAAAAAACACCCTAATAATTTTATCTCCATATGGCAATTACACCCTACCACTTTTTATAACCTATTGCTTTTTCTAAGTAAGTTCCCTGCAAGAAAAACTGTATTTGCATTGAGTTCTTGCCTCTCTTCCTGTAGCGGCTGCAGCTACAGCCCAAACAGAGGTGTGTGCTTGATCAGCATTTGGGGATCTCAGTACCCAGGCGTGGGGGGCAGCCCCCCTTCCAGGCGATCTCAATCAGACCAGAGAAATTCTTCCCGCACCTCTACTCGGAAGCCAACACAACCGCCTCCTTATCCAAGAGAGAAAACATGCTTGGAGTCATGAAGTACGTCTCAGCTCACAACAGGTCTATTTCCTTGTCTTAAATGAGGAAGCTGGAAGGTGTTCTCACCCTTTGCGCAATTCCATATACAGGCAGGAGACAGATGCTCAGACCCCAATCTAACCGGGAGCTTTCGGGTCAAAACAGTTTATTAAACATTCGTCATCAAATTAATCAAATTCCAGCGCTGGAATTCGTCCTCCCACTGCCTCCCACAGCGGCCCACCGTCGAGGCAGGAAAGTAGCGGGTCGGGAGGAGCCGCGGTCTCCGGCTTTGAGGCAGTTTGCAGGGCAGCTCCCCATTCATCGCTGAGCGAGGGCTGCAAACCGCTGGTCGGCAACA
The DNA here is from genome assembly GCF_905146905.1 of Nyctereutes procyonoides. NCBI lineage: Eukaryota > Metazoa > Chordata > Mammalia > Carnivora > Canidae > Nyctereutes > Nyctereutes procyonoides. The sequence goes on from NW_026575126.1 coordinate 77,131,439, forward strand.
GACTACAGGCACCGGATTCTGCAACGAAGGCCCCCTCACCGGCTGTTCCCCCGTCGCGATGCTCACGCAATTCAAAACAGCACAACAGGCTTGCTTTTATTCCTAACGGTGCTTATCAAGGGAAACAAAACTACGTGCCTCTGGATGACCCTGAAGCCACTCCTCAGCTTGCTTTGTCAAAATATGAGTGGAGCTCCTAACCCGCCTCCTCCCTGGGTTTCTACCAACTTCGACACACACAAAAACGCTATTTGAAGTCTCCGCACAGACGTCTGTCTCCCACCTTCCCTCTGAGGCGTGTATAGTCTGCAGACGGGGAAGCAACGCGAACACGACCCAAACTCAAAAAGGGCCAACGACCACACTGTTCCCCGGGCCAAGGCCCAGTTGTGCAGGCCTCAGGCCCGTACGTGGAGGCCCGGCCATCTCGGGCCGGCGGGCGAGCAGGCCCAGGCCGGCGGCGCAGGCCAGACCCGGCCAGCGCGGAGCGACCCCCCCCCCCCAGCGGCGGGGGCGGGGGCTGCGGCCCCCGGGGGCGCCGGGGACAGCCCGCCAGAGTCCGCCCCCACCCAGCGCGGCCGGCGGCCGGCTCCCGGCTCCCGCCCCGCCCCGGCTCACCCCGCCCCGGTGGGCAGCGGCGCGCCCCGGGCCCGGCCCGGCCAGCTGCTCGGCGGACGCCCGCGGCCGCTCACAGCTCACTCGCGGCGGCGCGCGGCGGGCCCGGGGCCGCTCGGCACCATCGTCTCCGCGGGGCCCAGGCGAGGCCCACAGGCCAGTCGGGCTCACGCCGTGGCGACAGACTCGTCCCGGGCTCCGGCAGCCGTGGTTTCCGGGTAGAAAAAAACGCCACCGCCAACGCCGCCGCGACCTCCGACACCTGGCGTCCGACGGCGGCGCGGCCGGGACAAGCTTCCGCAGCCGCGAGCGGCCGAGTCCACGCCCCCTGGCCGGGTCACGTGGGGGGCCGGCGTGTGACCGCGAGGGCTGTGCGCGTAGACGTGCGGCGCATGCCGGGCGCGCGCGTGCGTGTGCGAGTGTGAACCCGGTGTGGGGGTGGCGTCGCGTCGAGCGTGCGTGTGTGCACGTCTGCGGACGCGTGTGCGTGCGGGCTGAGCGGAGGGTGTGTGCGCACGCGGCTGTGCACGCTCTGCGCCTGTGCCGCCGCGTCAGTCGCTGCCGTGGAAGCGTCACTGTGGTGACTGTGGAGTCCTGCGGCGTGACCCGGTGAGCTCGAGGATGCGCGGCCTTTCTGGGGAATACGTCGCCCTGGAGAAAACAAGGGCACGTCCGCACGGTGGACACGGAGCGGGCCTAGAGCGCCGCTCCGTGCAGTCCCCAAGACCTGGGAAGGAAGCAAATGCCCGAAGGCCCAGTCCTCTACGATCTATTTCAACAGTGAAGATTGCTGGCAACCGCCGCCAGCGGCGGGGCTCGCCCTGGGGCGTGACCTGCTGGGGCTGGGGGAGCGGCACCGGGACACACCGCAGCGTGATTCCGTGAGTGAAATCCCCCAGGCACGATCACCCAATCCGCACGTTGCTCAGAGGCGCAGGCCTAACTGGCAGTACTCAGAAGACGACGGGAGGAAAAGGTGCGCAAACCTCAGCTCGGCGTCAAGAGGACAGAAAGCAGGAGGCGCACGGGGCACACGGGGCACACGGGCGCTTCAGGGGAACCGACAGCACGTCACAGGCTCTCGGAACCTCACGTTCTTCATTTCTAAGTAGGGACGATAATACCGGCTTATTCAAGTTGGTAAGAACCCTCCAGTCCGTAAACCGTGAAGCACTGCCCAGAGCTAAGTTACATAGGCCGCGAGAGCCACCTGTGGTAGGACCTGAGCTGTTTGTCCGCGTCCCTGCGGGTGCCGACCCCGGTCAAGGCATGACGCACGCTGACCTCACCCATCAGTATTGGTTCAAGCAGCTTCAGGGTAGCTTAGGTCAGCCTCTCAGCGGTATTCACTGACAAAAGCCAAAGTGTTGTGCAGTTGGAACTAGTTACATGGTGGGAATATGCCAATGTGACCAGCGAAATATTGAAAAGAGAAACTAGCAGAGACTCTATTTTGGGCTCCGTGCCCCAAAGTGTTCCAGGCACATGTTGCTGGTTCCTGCGCCAGAGGTGAAAGCGGGTTCTGTGTTGGCTCTTTTTTAAATTTTTATTTACTTATGATAGTCACACAGAGAGAGAGAGAGAGAGGGGCAGAGACACAGGCAGAGGGACAAGCAGGCTCCATGCACCGGGAGCCCGACGTGGGACCCGATCCCGGGTCTCCAGGATCGCGCCCTGGGCCAAAGGCAGGCGCCAAACCGCTGCGCCACCCAGGGGTCCCTGACTCTATTTTTTTTTTTTTTTAATTTGTGTTGGCTCTTACAGAAGAAGCGTAATAGAACCCTGTACCTGGCTCTTCCAGCTATGAGAAAGCTGGAAAGCTCTTGCTATGAGACAGCCTTTGGCTGCAGTGTATATCTTGAATAATAAGTGTATTACTTAAATATTACTGCTATATTGTATTTTTTTCCTGTAATAAACTAAGTTTGTTAGTATTGTCATTTAGGATCCTGTGAATCTTTAGCAACTAAAGCCTGTTAAACCATTTCAGCAGCTGGCATCAGATGTAGGACTTACTGATAAAACCCTGACTCATTCTTACTGGCTAGGGCATTACTAGAGAGAAAAAGGGTGTTTCTGATAAAGAGGATCAAAATGCACAAGTTACTTTTGGTTTGAAGTAACAGAGACTTTGAAATTAGACACCAGTAGTAAAACATTCCAGTGAAATCTGGAGATGAAAGAATCTGAACCTCAGGAGCTAGAAAAATGGACCAGAAGGGAATGCAAACTGATGTCAGGTCAGCTAAAAATTCAGTTCTGTGGTTGCTGCTTTGAGCATCAGCAAAATGAAAGTAAATTCAGAATCTCCTTGGGGTGAGCTCTGCCCTTTCTGGCTGGCACTGTAATATTTGATGAATCCGCTAATTCTGTGAGACTTATGTCAACAAAGGAGATAATTCAAGTGGGGCAAGATGACAAGGGAGGGCAAGAAACCATGGAAAAAAGGGATTATTCAGTGAAGGAGCGGAATCATTTTCTAGATCATTACAAACATCATCCTAATAAACCTGTGTTAAAATGATTCCTGAGAATTTTAGAACGAGGAGCAGTGCCTCTCTTTTTTTTTTTTTAAGATTTATTATTTATTCATAAGAGATACACAGAGAGAGAGAAGCAGAGACATAGAGGGAGAAGCAGGTTCCATGCAGGGAGCCCGATGAGGACTCGATCCTGGATCCTGAGATCATGCCCTGAGCCAAAGGCAGACGCTCAACTGCTGAGCCACCCAGGTGTCCCTTATTTATTTATTCATGAGAGACACAGAGAGAGAGAGAGGCAGGCAGAGGGAGAAACAGGCTCCATGCAGGGAGCCCGATGCGGGACTCGATACCGGTACTCCAGGATCACAACCTGGGCCAAAGGCAGGCACTAAACCTCTGAGCCACCCAGGGATCCCAGGTAGTAGTTCTTTGTTCCTCACTTGCAGATTTTCTTTAAGATTGATATTATTTCAAAATTTAAAAATAATTGACATTCCTTATCTAAAAAAAAATCAAGGCCATAACAGAGGAAGAAGACTGACACAAAGGCTGGATGGAGTCTCTTTTTTTTTTTAATTTTTATTTATTTATGATAGGCACACAGTGAGAGAGAGAGAGAGAGAGAGAGGCAGAGACATAGGCAGAGGGAGAAGCAGGCTCCATGCACTGGGAGCATGATGTGGGACTCGATCCCGGGTCTCCAGGATCACGCCCTGGGCCAAAGGCAGGCACCAAACCGCTGCGCCACCCAGGGATCCCCTGATCCATCAATTCTAATCCTAGGCATACACCACAAAGAATTAAAAGCAGGAACTAAAACAAATACATACCGATGTTCATCACACCATTGTTTGCAACAGTCAGAATGTGGAAACAGCCCAAATGGTCACCAACAGATGAACAGGCGAACAAATAGGCATGTGTGGACAAAGGAATATCATCTTTAGAAGGAATGAAATTCTGATACGTGGTACAACATGGATGAACCTTGAAAACATTACGATAAATGAAATAAGCCAGACACAAGGAACAAACATGGTAATGATTTAACTTGGAGGAAGCAGCTAGAATAGGCAAATTTATTAAGACAGAAAGCAGAATAGAAGTTACCAGGGCCTATAGGGAGCAAGGAACGAGGAGTTTTTAAATGGTACAGAATTTCTATTTGGGATGATGAGCAAGTTCTGGAAATTGATAGGGGTTGCATGGTGAATGCACTTAATACCCCTGCACTGTACACAGAAAAATGATCGACTTAAGTAGTAAATATTTCACCACATTAAAAAAAAAAATAAGCCAGCTGACAATTTCCAACCTGATGACTTTCTGGGCGTCATCTACGTCCTCACAACCAATGAACAGGTGTGAGGTCTATGTGACCACAAGGAACAGCAGTACTGTGACTATGTCTTTGGGTTTGCATGTCACATTTGGTCGTGAAATAATAGAGACAAGACTTCTGATCTATGCTCCTATGGGAACTAAGATACGGTACATGAGAAAAGGTTGATTTAAAAAAAAAGAAAAGGTTGATTTTGTTGGAAGGGACAAAATAATCAAAAATAGATTAAGTATGGTTTGATTAGTCAATGGAAATATGCCATAAAGTACAGATACTCATTTGATCAGGGAAGAAAAGAATTGTCAAGTATGAAACATTTGTGCTTCTATTATTATTGGATGGATCGGCTCTCTGTTTAAATGAGTCCCAACCCTGCAATGACTGCAAACATTTGGGATCTTTGTGCACACCTGGATTGTCTGTATGAACAGAGCACCTGTTCCAAGGCATTCTGTGCAATGCAGGTGGTTCCTGAGCCAAGAGAGGGGTAATAGGAACGTGCACCTGGACTTTCCAGCCCCCGGGGTAGGATGGCCTTCGGCTGTGAAATGTTCCCTTTCAATGCAGTTGCTACCTTTGTGCCCTTTCTGTGAATAAACTGTAGATTTGTAAGCAGGTCATTTTGCATCCCACCATTTTGGGATGCAAAATGTCAAGCCCAGTCAAGCCCATCTGACTACCACTATCAATGTGATTTTGCTGCATTAACAATCACTGGGCTCCTGATGGGGTGCCCTTACCGAGAAGGACACATCACCTCGTTGGCATTCCTGCCAAAATGCTAAAACCTGAATCGAATCCTCAAGAAATGATCAAAAAAATCCAAGATGAGGGACGTTCTGTACAATACCCAGTCCACACTCTTCAAATACGTTGATGTCATGAAAACAGGAAATAATCCTTCCATTATGGATATCAAATCATCAGGATGAACACTTTAAATATCTTACAATTTTATATGTCAATTATGCCTTAATCAGCTGAGGGGGGAAAAAAAGACTTAAGGCTGGGCAATTGTTCTAGAGAAAAGAACAGTAATGACACATGACCACTAAAACCAATGATTAATCCTGCACACAAGAAACTGGATTGGAAAATTTGGATACGGTCTGCTTATATCATCAATATTAAATTCCTGGGGCTACATAAAAGTCTATCCTTATTCTTAGGAGATATATGCTAATGTGTATACACATATATATGTATTTATTTAGATTATACTAAATAGAAGTATTGAGTTATGATGTCCTCATCTAAGAGAAGAGAGGAAGCAAATGTGAGAAAATGTTAAGTGCTAATCAAGGAGAAAGGCATTTAAATGTTCATTATAGTATCTTTGAAATACTTTGTAGATTTGACATTTCCCAAAATAAAAACTTAGAAGAGAAAAAATAACAATCACTGTAATTACATTAGGCCAGAAGTCAGCAAACTTTTCTGCAAAAAATATATTTATTCATGAGACACACACACACACACACACACACACACACACACACAGGCAGAGACACAAGGCAGAGGGAGAAGCAGGCTCCATGCAGGGAGCACACTGCAGGGACTCCATGATCCTGGGTCTCCAGGATTACACCCTGGGCTGAAGGTGGCGCTAAACCGCTGAGCCACCCGGGCTGCCCTACAAAAAATACTTTAAGCTTTACAGAGCCTATGGTCTCTGTTGCAACCATTCATCTCTCCCATGTACTGGGAAAGCCATAGAATGAATGGGAGTGGCTGTATTCTAATAAAATCTTATTTACAAAAGCAGGTGGTGGGCCAGATTTGGCTGCAGACCATATTTTCTGCCCCTCTGCCTTAGGCTGTGGCAAACTCAGGGCAATTCTGTTGTGTTCTAGTTGACTAGAAATTCATGGCTGCTCAGGAATTGACAGATGTGAATCAAATATTATAGCTTGAAATGCCATAATGCTAATCTCCCAATAACTGACTACCTAACAGCCACATCCCACATAAAGCATCCTCTCCTCTTTTTCATCTTGTCCCCAATAAAAACTTTTCAAATCTCATCCTCCCAAAGCCAAAGGTCCAAAGCTTCAATGTCAATCATTTTCTCCTTTCTCAGTTCTCTGAGATCTTGGGAAGTTAGTATAAGATGGTAGTTAGAAACAAGGAGCCCTGTGGGAATGTAAAACGGTGCAGCCACTATGGAAAACAGTATGGCAGTTCCTCAAAATGCTAAAAACAGAACTACATCTGATCAGCACTTCTGGGTATATTATCCGAAAGAATTAGAGGTCAGGAACTTGAAGAGATACCTGCACTCTTGTATTCACTGCAGCACTATTCACAATTGCTAAAACATAGAAATAATCAACAGATGAATGGATAAAGAAAATGTGTAGGAACACCTGGGTGGTGCAGCCAATCTGAGATGGGCTGATCGGCTCAGATCATGATATCGGGGTCGTGAGATCAAGCCCCACATTGGGCTCCATGCTGAGTTTGGAGCCTGCTTGAGATTTTCTCTCTAAATAAATAAATAAAATATCTAAAAAGAATAAAAAAGGGACACGTGGGTGGCTCAGCGGTTGAGCGCCTGCCTTCAGCCCAGGGCTTGATCCTGGATTCCCAGGATCGAGTCCCACATCGGGCTCCTTGCATGGAGCCTGCTTCTCCCTCTGCCTGTGTCTCTGCCTCTCTCTCTCTCTCTGTATCTCTCATGAATAAATAAATAAAATTGTTTTTTAAAAAGTCAAAAAACGTTCAGTTAGGGAAGTTGAACAGGCGAACAGGCTCCAGGTATCTGCATCTGACATTGTACTTGGTCAAAAATCATGCACACTTAAAAAAAAAAAATCATGCACACTTAAGAATTTGTGAAGCGAAAAAATTTTTGTGAAGCGCATAGATTTTATGTTAAGTGCTGTTGCCACAATAAAAGTAAAAGAAATAGAAGGAGTGGAGGCCCTGGAGCTAGTCTGCATGGCTTTGAATCCTGGCTTCCCCCTTCAGCTCTGTGATCTCGGGCACGACTGGGGCACCTCTAAGCACCGGCTTCCTCTCCGCCACAGGATTCTAGGAGTTGTGCCAAGTGAAGCACTTAGCAGCACAGCACCTCACATGTATCAAGCACTAATTAATAATAATAGGAATATTATTATTCCCACCAAACTAGCTTTGTCCCACACATTTAAGAGATAATACATTTTTAATGCTTGCTTAACATGGTACCTGGTATGTGAGGACTAAGTGCATGTAAGGTTTCTTAATTATTCTACTAGGCAGTTAAACATAGTCACTTCCCTTATATCTTTCCCTCAACTAACTATTGAGCTATTTAATTTTGCATGTTTTTACACCTTACCCTTTCTCCTGGATTGTAAATAAGCTGAAGGCAAAATCCAGGTCATGTGCCTCTTTGCAGCCCCTCTGGCACCATCTGGGCTGGAATATATACAGGCCACAAACAGAGCCTAAGGCAGTTTTAGAGGAAGAACCTTTGGCAGACCACCTAGTTCAGCACCGGCTGACTGACTCATCTAAACACCAAAGAGAGCTTCCAGAATGAGTTACTATTGCTAATGAAATGATAAGAGGAATTTTCACTTGAAATAGTGACCATGTCCATCCACCCCTTGCATTTTTCAAATCAAGAGAAAATGACCAGACTCCTCCCCCTCCCACACCTCACCTGTCCACTGCCCCAGAGCAGGTGCCACCAGAAATTCAGGTTAATTCTGAAAATGGATTCAGTGCTTAGGTGAGATGCCTCCATATTTAAGATGCTTACCAATTTTCCAACTGCCACCCCAAATCTAAGAAACTAGATTTCTTTCAGCTTCATTGACTTTTTATTAAGGGCGGGAGGGATTTTCTTCGAGCAGTGAAACCAGTCAGCAGGTGTATATTTCTGCAGAGGGAATTTAAACCAGACACCTACCCCTGCAGACAACTCATTATTCTTTTAAGGAGGAGTAGGCCTTTCAACTTCCAAGAGGGTGATTCTACCCCTGGAGGTGGCATTCTATACTGATAACCACAGTGGGGTTGCCTGGGAAACCTTGTTTAGAGATCACCTGTGTCACTTTGAAAACAAATGTCTCCCTTTAGGAGCTAATATGCACTATTACAATTCTTTTTTTAAGATTTTATTTATTTATTCATGAGAGACAGAGAGAGAGAGAGACAGAGAAGCAAAGGGAGAAGCAGGCTCCACGCAGGGAGCCCGACATGGGACTTGATCCCAGGTCTGGGCTGAAGGCGGGGCTAAACCGCTGAGCCACCCGGGCTGCCCTCCACTATTACAATTCTGTGCGGTGTGGTGGTTTGGATAGCTTTAGTTCTATTCTTAGAATACTTTTTTTTTCTTTTTTTTCTGATTATAAAACAACCATGGTATTGTATAAACTTAGGACAAATTAGAAAATATTAAAAAGGAAATTAAAACCATCTGTAATAACCAACCCAATGGTAACTACTGATAAGATTTTACTGTATTTCTTTCTTTTTTCCTAGCATTGCATGGAATTTTTTTTTAATTTTTTTAAATTTTTTTTTTATTTAGTTATGATAGTCACAGAGAGAGAGAGAGGCAGAGACACAGGCAGAGGGAGAAGCAGGCTCCATGCACCGGGAGCCCGACGTGGGATTCGATCCCGGGTCTCCAGGATCGCGCCCTGGGCCAAAGGCAGGCGCCAAACTGCTGCGCCACCGAGGGATCCCCTGCATGGAATTTTAAAACAAATTTGGAACTATGCTTAACATCATGCCAGGGTAGTTTTCTATATAATTACTATTTAATTTAAACATCCTCCTCTACACATTTAAATACTGAAAAATTTTAACTTCTTTTTTTTTAAGATTTTATTTATTTATTCATAGAGACAGAGAGAGAGAGGCAGAGACACAGGCAGAGGGAGAAGCAGGCTTCATGCACCGGGAGCCCGACGTGGGATTCGATCCCAGGCCTCCAGGATCGCGCCCTGGGCCAAAGGCAGGCGCCAAACCGCTGTGCCACCTAGGGATCCCCCAAATGTGTTATCCCTGGGCACCTGTCATATCAAAAAGAAGCTTATAAACCATTGAAATAATTATATCCAACATGATTAAACTTTTAATTTTCAAATACTCAAAGGAAGTTGGAAAAAATAGTAGAGAGACCTCCTGTACATACCTGCCTCCAATGGTAATACCATACATAAGTATAGTATAGTACCATACCAGAAAATCAATATTGGTATAATCTACAAACCTTATTCCCATTTCACCCTTTTAACATGCATTTATTTGGGTTTGCACACATATGCAGTTCTGTGCAATTTAATAGCATGTATATATTTGTATAACTATCACCAAAAACAAGATACAGCACAAAATCAAGAACTACCTTTACAAAACAACTCCCTCATGCTACCTTCCACCCCGTCCCCAACCTCTAGTAACCACTGATCTTTTCTCCATGTCTATAATTTTATCATTTCAACAGTGTTATGTAAATGAAATCATATGATATGTAACTTTTTTTAAATATTTTTTTCTTTATTTATTTATGATAGTCACACACACAGAGAGAGAGAGGCAGGGCCACAGGTAGAGGGAGAAGCAGGCTCCATGCACCGGGAGCCCAACGTGGAATTCCATCCCAGGTCTCCAGGATCGTGCCCTGGGCCAAAGGCAGGCACCAAACCACTGCACCACCCAGGGATCCCCAATATGTAACTTTTGAAGTTGGATTTTTCACTACAGTTGTTGCATGTATTAAGAGTTCTTCCCTTTTTGTTGCTTAGTAGTGTTCCATTGTATGTATGTACCACAGTCTAACCCATGAAAAAACATATGGAACATTGCTAGTTTGGAGTTATTCAAAATAAAGCTGCTATTAACATTTGTGCACAGTTTTTGCCTGAATAAGAGTTTTCATGCCCAGGAGTACTATTGCTGGGTTGGATGGTAAGTATATGTTTTTAAAGAAATTATCAGGGGGATCCCTGGGTGGCTCAGTGGTTTGGCACCTGCCTTTGGCCCAGGGCATGATCCTAGAGTACCTGGATCAAGTCCTGCATCAGGCTCCCGGTGCATGGAGCCTGCTTCTCCCTCTGCATGTGTCTCTGCTTCTCTCTCTCTCTCTCTCTCTCTCTCTCTCTCTCTCTCTCTCTCTATCAGTGAATAAATAAATAAAATCTTTTAGGAAAAAGAAATTATCAAACTGGGGGATCCCTGGGTGGCTCAGCGGTTTGGTGCCTGCCTTCAGCCCAGGGCGTGATCCGGGAGTCCCAGGATCGAGTCCCACATCAGGTTCCCTGCACGGAGCCTGCTTCTCCCTCTGCCTGTGTCTCTGCCTCTCTCTCGCTCTGTGTGTGTGTGTGTGTGTGTGTGTGTGTCTCATGAATAAATGAATTCAATCTTAAAAAAAAGAAAAAAAAGACATTATCAAACTATTTTCTAGAGTGGCTATAGCATTCTATACTTTTTCTTCTTTTTCCATGTTTTTATTTTTTCCTTGGGTTCATTTTCCCTTTTATCAAGTGAAGTTCCTATTACTTCTCTTTTTTTTATTTACATTTTTTTAAAACATGGTAAAGCACACATAAAATTTACCATTTTAGCTATTTTTAAGTGCACAATTCAGTGGCATTAATTATATTCACAATGTTACACAATTATCACCATTACCCATTTCCTGAACTTTTCCATCCTCCTCAACAGAAACTCTGTACCATTAAACAATAACTCTGTATTCCTCTGCTCACTCCAGCCCTTGGTAACCCTTATTCTATTTTCTGTTTCTATATATTTGCCTATTCTAGTTACCTCATATAAGTGTAATTCTACAATATTTGACATTTGTCTCTGGTTATTTCACTTAGCATAATGTTTTCAAAGTTTATCTACTTCAAAGTATCATGTATCAGAATTTCATTCCTTTTTAAGCCTGAATAATATTTCACTGCATAGATAAAGCAAATTTATTTATTCATTCATCTCTTGATGGCCATTTGAGTTGTATCAACCCTTTAGCTATTGTGAATAATGCTCCTATAAGGATTAATGTGTAAATGTTGAAAACTAAATTGTGTCCCCACATAAATTTCTATGTTGAAGTCTTAACCCCTAGTACTTCAGAATGTGACTACATTTGGAGATAGGATCTTTACAATTCTAATTAAATGTAAATAAGTACATTCAGGTGGACCCTAATCTAGTATAACTGGTGTTTTATAAGAGGAGGGAATTTGGACATAGACATATACAGAAGGCAGATGATGTGAAGACACAGGAAGATGACCATCCACAAACCAAGGAGAGGTCACCTACTGTCACTATAACCTCACATTTTTAACCTCCAGAACTGTGAGAAAATAAATTTCTGTGGTTTAAGCTACTCAGCTTTTGGTATTTGTTGTAATACAAATTAATTATTTTGTATAATACAAGTTATTTATAATTAACGATTAATACTACTAATAAAAATTAATACAGCAAGTATCTATTTGAATCCCTACTTTCAGTTCTTTTGGATACTACCTCTAGAAGTGGAATTCCTGGATCATATAATAATCCTGTGTTTAACTCTTTGAGGAACCACCAAAATGTTTCCCACAATGACAGCATCATTTTATATTCCCAAGAGCAATACACCAGGATTCCAAATTCACATCCTCATCACCACTTGCTTTCTGCCTTTCTGCCAATAGCCACCCTGATTGATGTGAAGTGGTACCTCACTGTGATTTTGATTTGCTTTTTTCTAATGACTACTAATGTTAAGCATCTTTTCATGTGCTTATGGGCATTTGTGTATTTTCTTTGGAGATGGCTATTCATTTGTCGATTTTTGAATTAAGTTGCTGGGGTTTTTTTTTATTATTATTGTTGAGTACTTTATTTATTTTTTATTATTTATTATTATTATTTATTATTTTTATTATTTATTTTTTATTATTATTGTTGAGTATGTAGGAGTACTTTATATATATTTTGGATATCTAACCCCTATCAAGTATTTAATTTGCAACTATAATCTCTTGTAAAACAGTGATTTCTAGGGGCTTGGGAGTAGAAGGAATGGCAAGGTGATGGCCAAATTAAACAAAATTTCAACTACACAACGTAAATAAGTTCTGGAGTTCTACTATTCAACATAGTGCCTATAGCTAACAATACTAGATTATATATTTAAATTTTTCTGAGAGGGTAGAAACCACTCCCCAACACACACAAATACAAATTAACGATCATAATAAAGAGGGCAAGAGGAAACTTTGAGAAGTGATGGATATGTCTATGGCTTGGATATTGGTGATGTTTTCATAGATATATAATTATCCTCAAGCTACATATTAAATATGTACAGCTTAAAAATTTTTTCCCCTCCCATTCCGAGTTGTCTTTTTACTCTCGTTACTGTCCTTTGAAGCACAAAAGTTTTAAATTTGGGGACGCCTGGGTGGCTCAGGGGTTGAGCATCTGCTTTCAGCTCAGGGCCTGATCCCAGAGTCCCAGGATCGAGTCCCGCATCAGGCTTCCTGCATGGAGCCTGCTTCTCCCTCTGCCTCTGTCTCTGCCTCTCTGTGTGTCTCTCATGAATAAACAAAATCTTTTTTAAAAAAAGTTTTAAATTTTGAAGAAGTCCAACTGATCCATTGTTTCTTTTGTCTTCTGTGCTTTTAGTGTCACACCCAAGAAATCACTGTCAATGTCATGAGTATTTCCCTTTGTTTTCTTCTAAGTCTTAAAGTTTTAGCTCTTATGTTAAGTCTTTGATCCACTGAATTAATTGTTTATGGTGTGAGGTAAAGTCCAATTTCATTCTTTCACATGAGGATTTCTAGTTTTCCCAACACCGTTTATGGAAAAGATTGTCATTTGTCCCTCCGAATGGCTTTGTATAGATCTTCTATGTTTTTTTTCCCCCTATGGTTAAGTTTCTGTTCAAATCTTTTATCCATTCAGTCCAAAAACTGATTTTTAAAAAAAGATTTTATTTATTTGACACAGAGAGAGAGCACACAAGCAAGGGGAGAGGGAGAAGCAAGGGGAGCAGGGATGACTTGAGCCGAAGGGAGATGCTTAACAGACTGAGCCACTCAGGCATCCCTAAATTCTTTTTTAACTGTTGAGTTCACAGCATTTTTTAAAAAGATTTTATTTATTCACGAGAGACACAGAGAAAGAGAGAGAGAGAGAGAGAGAGAGAAAGAGAGAGAGGCAGAGACACAGGCAGAGGGAGAAGCAGGCTCCATGCAAGGAGCCCCATGTGGGACTCAATTCTGGGACTCCAGGATCACACCCTGGGCTGAAGGCAGACGGTCAACCGCTGAGCCACCCAGGTGTCCCGATAGCATTCTTTTAATATCACGGATATCACTTGTTGGTTGGACATAATTTGCAAAATTTTTTTGCAGTCCCTGGCTTGTCCTTTCATTCTGTTAATAGGGCCTTTCATAGATGGATCATGCTTCTGGTGTAATGTCCAAGAAATTTTAGTGTAGTCCTAAGATTCCAAATATTTTCTTCTAAAAGCACTATATAAGTTATAATGTATAGTTAAGTGGAAGTCCTTCTTCTCCTCATTCTTCCTCTTCATCTTTTGCACTATGGATGTCCAATTGCTACAGCACCATGTGTTCAAAGTCTATCCTTCCATTGAATTGCTTTTACACCTCTGTAAAAAGTCAGTTGGAAAAAAAATCATTTGGTTATACTTGCATGGGTCCATTTTGTGTTCTTTATTCTCTCTCATTGATCTCTATCCCTCCACTAATACTGCACTGTCTTGATTATTGCAACTATATAGCAAATCTTATAATTGGATAGTGATTTCTTTCACTTTATTCTTTCAAATTCATTTTTAAAGATTTTATTTATTTGTTATGAGAGACACAGAGGCAGAGACACAGGAAGAAGGAAAAACAGGCTCTCTGCAGGGAGCCTGATGTGGGACTTGATCCTGGGACTATGGGATCACTCCCTGAGCCAAAGGCAGATGCTCAACCATTGAGCCATCCAGGAGTCCTTCAAATTTGTTTTAGCTGTTATAATTTCTTCGCCTTTTTTTTTCTTTGCCTTTTCATATGAATTTTAGAATAAGTTCATGTATATCTACAAAAATCTTACTGGGATCTTAATAGGAATTTCATTAAAGATATAGAACAGTTTGGGGAGAATTGATGTCTTTACTCTGTTGAGTATTCCAACACAGTATGCTTCTCCATGTTTAGCTTTTTCTTGATTTCTTCATCAGCATTTTGCAGTTTTCAGCATAGATGTCCAGAACATGGATTACATGCATTATTATACTTATATAACCTTAATAACATATTGGTTTTTGAGCGTTTGTAAATTATATTTTATATTTGGTTTCCACCTGTTCGTTGTTGGCATTTTTTTGTTTCTACATAACTTTATTTTTAATTAAGTGCACCAAATGTTTAGCATACTTCACTGCAAAGTGCCTATTTACTTTCCACTTATATTTGTATTCTTTGCTGATATATTTATCTTTTTTTGGCAAATATTTATTCTTCTTAACATTTTAACAAAATCACCAAGGGAACTTTAAGAAAACAAATAGAAAGCTGCCAAAATTTGTAAAGTGCATCATCTTTAAAGCACATCAACTTTAATAGTATCTTGAAGTAAAGGCAGAAATCTTCAATACCAAAATGCAGCCTGGAGGATTTGCCAGAAAACTTCAAGATGCTAGCAATGAGTTCCACAGCTCCCATTCTGACATTTTAAAGCTTTGGTGAAATATAATTCACCATGAGATCATTTTTTAAATTGTAAAATTCATCATTTTAAATACATTCACAAAGTTGTGAAACCATTACCACTAATTCCAGAACATTTTTTGTCCCCACCAAAAGAAACCCTGTACCCATTAGCAGTCAGTTCCCATTCCACCCCACCCCCCCGGTCCCATGCCCTTGAGAACCACCAATATTTTCTGTCTCTATGGATTTGCCTATTCTGGACATTTCATATAAATGGAATCATATAATATGTGGTATTTTGTGTCTGGCTTCTTTCACTCAGCATTATGTTTTCAAAGTTAATTCATGGTCTAGAGTGTGTCAGTGTTTCACTCAATTTTACGGCCAAATAATATTCCATTGTATGCATACACTATTTTTATCTACTCATCACTTGATGGGCATACGGGTTGTTTCCACATGATTTAATAGATTCAAAAAATCAAATTTATTTTAGGACAATTATCAATTCACATGCAGGAGTATGAAATAATAGAGATCCCATGTACTCTTTAAACGAGGTTTTCCCAAGGTAACATCTTGCATAACTATGGCATAATACTATATGCAGGAAATTTACACTGAAACAATACACTGATTGTATACAAATTTCACCAGTTTTAAATAGCATTTGTGGTTTCGTTCTTTTTTTTTTTTTGTGGTTTCGTTCTATGCAATTTTATCATGTGCAAATGTGTATCATCACCACCACAGTCAAAATACAGAACTATTTTACACCAAACGGATCCATCATGATGCTGCCTTATAACAACATTCAGCTCCCTCTCCACCCCATCCTAAACCCCTGTAATCCAATCTGTTCTCCACCTCTATAATTATCATTTTAAGAATATTTAATTTTGATGTAAATTGTTAAAATTATTATGGAACAAAGATAAATGGAATCATACAGTATGCAATCTTTTCAGATTGAATTTTTCCACTCAATATATATCCCTTGAGACCCATCCAAGCAGCTTTACAAATAGTTCATTCCTTATTTATTGAGTAGTAGTATTCCATTGTATGAATGTACCACAGTTTGTTTAACCATTCACCTGTTGAAAGATATTTGGTTTCCAGTTTGGAGCTATCATGAATAAAGGTGCTATGAGCATTTGTGTACCTGCTTCTGTGAGAACATAAGCTTTCATTTCTCTGGGACAAATGCCCAACAATGCAATTGGTGAGTTGTGTGATAATGACATACTTAGTTTTAGGAAGTTGCCAAAATATTTTCCGGAGTAGCTATGTTAGGTTTCCATCAGGATTGTACAAGTGATCCACTTTCTCCACATCCTTGTCATCATTTCCTTCTGCCCTCTGTGGTTTCTAATGACAAATCCAGTATCATTCAAATCATTGCTCTATCATAGGTAATGTATCCTTGCTAACTACTTTAAAGTTTTTAATTTTGAGAAGTTTGTAAAACACGTTTTTGCATGGATTTCTTTGTGCTTATCCTGTTTGGAGATCACCCAGCTTCTTGAATCTATAGATTCTTCTTGAATCTTTACTATACCTGTGGCCAAATTTGGTAAACTTTCAGCTGCTATTGATTTTAACAAAGTTTTACCCTTTTTTCTTCCCTCCTTCTAGGACTCTAATTACAGGAATGCCAGATCTTTTATTATTGTCCCAGAGGTCCCTGAGGCTATATTCATTTTTAAAATTTCAGCCTTTTTTCAGTCTATTATCAGACTGGATAATTTCTATTGATCCGTCTTCAGTTCAGATTCATTCCTGTCATTTCCATTCTTATATGAAGGCCATCAGTGATATATTTTTTTAAAATTTCAGTTATTGTAGTTTTCAGTTCTAATATTTCTATTTGGTTCTTTCCCATATCTTTATTTTGCTGGGACTTTCTACTTTTTCATTTGTTTCAAGCATGTTCATCTCTGCCCATCAATGCATTCTTATGATGGTGTCTTAAAATTTCTCATTAGACAATTCCAAAATATATGTCATCTTGAATAGAAGTGGTGTAAGCAGGCATCTTTGTCTTGCTCCAGGTCTTACAGGAAAAGCTTTCAGTCTTCCACCATTGATATGTTAGTGAATTTTCATATATGCCTTTTATTATAGTGTAGTTTCCATTATTTTTTTTCAAGAAGGGTACTTAGTTTTGTTAAATGCTTTTTCTGCTTCAGTTGAGATGACTGTATGATGTTTGATCCCTTTATTCTGTTAATGTATTGCATTGGTTAGTTTTGTATGTTGAACCATTTTTTTTTTGCCTTCCAGGAATCAATCACACTTGATTGTCGTGGTGTATAATCCCTTTAACGTGTTGTTGAACTTGGTTTGCTAATATTTTATTGAGAATTTTTGCGTCTGTAGGCATCAGGGAAATTGGTCTGTAGATTTCTTTCCTCATAATGTCCTTATCTCACTTTGGTATCAAGGCAGTGATGGTCTCATAAGAAGTATTCCCTCCTTGATTTTAAGAGAGCTTGACAAAGGTTGAGATTCATTCCTTAAATGGTAGAATTCACCAATGAAGCCATTTGATCCCGGGCCAAAAGACTGATATTAAAATTGTATTTTTTTCCTACAGTTAGTAGCTATAATTTTACTGTGAAGAACGTTTTCCATCAATTGGGTGTCAACTATAGCTCTTCCTCAAAATAGGTTGATATAATGGTAACCTCCAATATACGGAGGTTTTTAAAATTTATTCAATATTATTCACAATTATACTTCATGGTTTTTTATTCAAACTCTCCCCAAATTGGCCACTGAGAACTCTTTCAAGCTGACTCCTATGTCCTACTGAGATATGCCCATTAGCCTTAAAGTACTTTCTTGCTTGCTTTAGGACTCCTTATTTTTTAACTTACGTAGCCCTAGGATTCACCCTTTTCTCCATGGAACATGTTCAATAAAGGATGATCAAAGCTCATCCCCAGCCCCCAAATGGCCAAGATGCAGCTCTCAGCTCGCTAAACATCTGCTGCACCAACATGTCTTGGTCCAATGCCCCAAGCATACACACGCAGCTCTGACCATTCCTGAGTGCCCAGGTCCTGGCTAGAGTGGTCATAGAGTGGAAGTGCTAAGACTAAGATCTCATACTAGAGGATGGGGAGAAGTGAGACTATGCATAAACCAAGGTTCTAAGCCCCATTGTTACCTACTCCATTGTCCCATCAGATTTCACTTAAAAAACACAAATGCAGTGATAAAATTATTAAGAATTTCCAAGATGGCAGGGATCCTGGGTGGCTCAGTTGGTTAAGCATCTGCCTGTGATTGAGACCTGCATCAGGCTTCTTGCTCAGCAAGTGTCTGCTCCCCCCTCTCCCTTTGCCCCTCCCCCTCACTCATGCTCTTTCTCAACTCAACCAATCAATCAATCTTAAAAAAAAAAAAAAGAATTTCCAAGATGACAGAGACAGAACATTAAAGCCCAAGTGTAGGGAAATTTTGAACACAGGCCCTGTATATATGTCTATTTTCTTTTGTTTCTCAGGTTTATATTTTTTCCATATAAATCCTAAAAGCTCTTGCTACTTGATTTATATGTTTCTATAGCAGATAAAATTTCCCATTATATTTGCTAACTGGCTAGTAATGAGATACAGAGAAGTCATTTTTTTTAAGATTTTTTTTTTAATTTTTATTTATTTATGATAGTCACACAGGGAGAGAGAGGCAGAGACACAAGCAGAGGGAGAAGCAGGCTCCATGCACCGGGAGCCCGACGCGGGATTCGATCCTGGGTCTCCAGGATCGCGCCCTGGGCCAAAGGCAGGCGCCAAACCGCTGCGCCACCCAGGGATCCCCAGAGAAGTCATTTTGTATAGTTACTTTTGATGGCTATTCCTAGCATTTCCTATCTCACCATTTTAGTGAGATTTAAGTTTTCAATATCAGTTCTCTTGGTTCTTCTATATAGAAGAATCACCTATACATAACAGCTATCACTTGAGCACATAGCATTGTTAGGTACTACTGCTAGTCATTTAATCCTCATGAGCCCTTGAAGCAGGCACAATTGTTATCCCCAATTCACAGATTAGGGATGTGAAACATGAGAGACTTGCCCAAGGCCAAAGAGCTAATAAATATCTAAGTGGAAGCCAAAACTCAAAACCAATGCCAAGCCTCCCAGCTTGAGTTCATTCCTCAACCATGAATGAGGCTAGAACATCCCTATATTGATTAGATTAAGCCCCTTTGCCTGGGTGGCTCAGTCAGTTTAAGCATCTGTCTTTGGCTCAGGGACTGATTCCAGGGTCCTGGGATCAAGCCACATGTCCCGCTCCCTGCTGAGCAGGAAATCCACTTCTCCCTCTTCCCTCTCACCCTCTTCTCCTCATGCTCTCTCAAATAAATATAGTCTTAAGTAAAAAAAAAAAAAAGATTAAGACCCTTTTAGTTCTGTTTTAAGACTGAGTACTTGCGGTAAAACTTTCAGAACAATGGGAATATTAGTGACAGCAAACATCCTTCTCTTGTTCATAATTTTAACTGGAATGTCACTAATGTTTCCTTTTTTGGAATGGTAATGGTAATAATGATGGTTGTGACTTAAATAGGAAAACTCTATAACATGACAATATTAGTAATGTATATTTTCCTAAGATAAAAAACTAAAAATCTATCTGGAAGAGGGATGGATCATGAAGTCTTATTAATATGGACTTCTGTTCCAAAAGTTTATTTCAGTTACATTTATAGTACATAAAATAGCAATATATTCTTGTTGAGAAGACAGAAACTGGCCACACACAGTATTGAAGCTGACTTAAGAAAAATATAAGCCTCTACCTAAGGCAAGAGTTCATATTTAAAGAATTCAATTAATATGAGATATACAAAGAAATTAATTCAACAACTTAACGATATGTAAGAAATCAAAAGAAGACAGCTTTTATGGGAGGCCGATATGCACGTTTTATTTAACAAATATAGTGTACAATGACTAAAAGAACTGTATATTCCCAGGAGAATTAAGAATGTGTATACCTGGATTAGCACCTAGAAAGTACATAGAAAAGAACAAAGGAACAAGGGGACCGTCTTCTACAGAAATCGCTTGGGCCTGGGTTTTTAAGTGCAGATTCTCACTGGGATTTGATAGTAACTCACTAGACTCCATGTGAGCTCAGTGATCATTGACTTAGTTAACTGCTTCACACCTTCAGTGCTTTATGACAACAGGTGTATTAACCTGATGGATCTTACATGTAAATTTAAGTATAGGATAAAGTTTTATACTCACCCTAGATTTATTCCAAAATACTGCACCAAAAGTTTGTGGTACGCTATTAGGAAGACATTGGGAAAGCAAAGAAACCTTAACTACTTGCGTGATGTGACCTTTTTTCAGAATGGTGCCCTAGAAATTACTCACAAAGTCACAGGTGCACTGGTAATGTGTAGAAATCAGTGACTGGTCGAAGGATCATACATGGCATATTTAAGTTATGAAGGGTTCCTTTAGGATTAGGAAAGGTTCCACACTGCCAGTGGCTGTAAAATCTCAATGAATATCGGTTAACTGTACTGTGCATTTAATGCAATATTCTTTGGTTACATTATATTAACCACCAGGAGGGTAATTTCCTCACTTAAGAAACAGATCAGTGGTTCTTAACTGGAGATGATTTTGCCACCCTCCCACTCCCAGAAACATTTGGCAATGTCTGGAGATATTTTTTCACAACTGTGGGGGGTGCCACCAGTGTCTAGGGGGTAAAGAAGCCAAGAATACTGCTAAGTATCCTACAATGCACAGGGAAGCCCCCATAACGAAAAATCCTCAGCCCCCGAATGTCAGTAGTATTGAGGTTGAGAAACCCTGAAATAGGTTTATATGACATGTGTCTGGGTTGTCCATCAACTCAAAAATATGCTACAGAGGCAGAAAGGCACCTGTGCACGTGAGGGGTCTGAGGGACAACCCCCCCCCCCCAAATGGCTCTCATCAGTGGAGTCCTATTCATTCCTTTCTTCTGATCCAGACCCAGGACCAGCTCCTTTACAAAGAAATCTATATAGATTTCCTGAATGAGTGGAGGAAAAAGGTGCAAGAAGCATGGTTCAAAGTCTTCAAATGACTATCCTGAATAGTAACTTTATGTGACCTTAAAATTATTCTGAACCTCAATGGTGTCAGTCTCTGACTGTACAGAACCTAAATCAAGACTAACATATTGTTAAAGATGGAGGCAACATTTTAAGGGAAGTATGTCTAAACACTTCTAGATTCATTTAAGTGGGGCAAACCAAATAGAATGGAGTTAAAGGCAAACATTCAATATACTTCATTTTAAACTAAACAAATTAACACATGAAATGCCATGCACAGCAGACACCATTCCTTTTTTTGTTTTACATATTTACAATTTTACATATTTACTTATCAATATATCTTCTATCTTTTACAATTATAAAATTATTTCAAAGTGTAGAATAGTGGTACCATTGAATTCCCTTAAACATATATTTTGTAGCATTCATTTATTTTATCCTTTAAAGGCAATTATTTACCCAAATCCAAACCACAGTGAATGCCACAGAGGAAGCACATAGGAAAATCATGGAGAAAAAAATAGATTTAGACAAAACTTTCAATAAATCTGAAATGAATCTATTTCAGTTAACTCAAATAAATAGTATTTTATTATTTACTATGCTTCCCCTGCCAGGAAAAACAAAACAAACAAAACAATCCCCACAAACTGTACCTTTAAAAATGCTCTGACATTTATAAGCAATTAAGTTATAGTCTAGATCCCAATCATGGACTATAATAAGGGCTAGCTACAATTTAGGCTCAAATAAATACTATCCACATAAATTTTTATCATCCTGCATAAACCTGAGGTTGCAATGGTGGAGGAAGTTTATCGTTTTCAACATTTTCAGAGTCAATAGCTGCTAAAGATTGATTTGGGGGCTTAATTTCAAGCGGGTATTTCTCAACAATGTCTTGTACCTCTTTTGCAATTCCATCTGTCCACTCTATTAGGTCTTTTTCAAGTTTTTTTGCTTCACTCATGATCCTTTCTTGCCGTTCATTCAACTGAGACAGAAGATCCAAGTTCTTATACATTTGCTTAACCCCTAAGCAAGCATCAGGAGACCAATTCTCAGATTCTTGCTTCCTGGGAGAAGTCTGGCCAGACATGTATCGATCAAAATCTTCTTGACTTAAATTCAAAGACTGAGCATCTAATTTCTCAATGAAAGCCACAGCACAGCACTACAAAAAAACCAGAATGTTATTTACTATAGTTATATGAGGAAAGCTACAAATATTCAAATATATATATTTAAATCATTTTATTATGGTGAATTTAAAATGGAATCAAAAGTAGACAAAACAGTCTAATGACCCACATTGGACTTCAGCTTCAAAAATTATCAACTCATAGCCAATCATGTTTCCTTTATAATCTCATCTGAAACAATACATTTCTTCCTTAAAAAAAAAAGAAAAGCCAAATTGCCAATTGCCATTGAGTCTGTCTAAAATTCAGTCCTCTCCTTGGGCTATTCAAAGGTCCAGGGGTCTTGTACAGAGTGAAATACTAGAGAAGGCACCTTAGGTGTTTGTTATACATGGGCTACTACAGAGCTTCATGTGGACAAAAAATGAATGATTCCTCAACCCTGGAGGCTCTTTGTGTCCCTGACACATTGCAAGGAAGAGGAATCACTGCTATGGCCAGGAACTCTGGGGAACATGCGCCATACAGCCATTCTTTCTCAAGGTCTAGCCCACCCCACAGGTGCTCACTCAAGGCATGGCAGCTACTGGGCGCATTTTCCAGGACCAGTGTGGCACACAGACTTCTGGTCCTTGGGGGACTTTTGGTCCTTTAACATCAAATAGTTTAAAGAATAAACTCTGAAATCAGGCAACCTGAGTTGTCACCTCTGTCACATGATAGCCTAAGAGTTTGTGAACCTAGGAAAGTTATCTATGCTCTCTGAGGTTTCTGCATCTGTAAAACAGGAAATACCATCCAGATTTCTAGTGAGAATTCAACAACCCAGCACATGCAATGAATAAATGGGAGCAATTATTAGTAAAGAAATCCTGGGGCAAATGCTCAGTTGAACAAACAGACACCTGTTAGCTAGCTATACTTTCTTATACTGATTTAATCTTTCTACAAGGAAGATCAGTTTTCATGTTTTTATTTATTCATTTTTATCTGTATTTTTAAAGTAATCTCCATACCCAACATGGAGCTCAAACCCATAACCCCGAGATCAAGAGTTCACATATTCCATTGACTGAGGCAACCAGCTGCCCCTCACATTAAAAAAAAAAAATTGTGTAAAAAAAAAAAAATTGTGCATTTTCACAAGGCATGCAATATAAACAGAGGAAAACAGGCAGCTCTCAGAATTTCTTCTGAGAAACTCATTCCCAGGATCCTTCATTATTGCTCAAAAAAAGTGAATCACTTTAAGGAATATTTAGCAAATCTACTACACCTGACTGACCCTTCCACACAGGCTTGCACTGTGTCTATGGAGGTGTTGCAGAGGAGGAATCTAAGATGATGATTCTAACATTCCTGGCATGGATATATGCTATTGCCACAAGTGGAAAGAGTATATATCAGAAAAGAGAAAATCATTTGATGGGGAAACAGTTTCAGTTTTGAACAAATTAAAATTTGAGGCATAAATAAATAACTGGAAGTGGAGCTCAGTCTGACGGCAAAACAGGTGACACAAGCCTGTACATCATCACCGTACAGGTGACAGCAGAGCTGCGACCAGAGGAGACAGCCTAGGGAGAGAAATGCAGAGGACAGAACCCTAGGGAATAACACAATTCAAGAGGAAGTAGAGGACATAAAGCCTACAAAGAGACAAGGAAGGAGTAGAATTGTGAAATCCAAAAGACATAAGAAGTTCTAGAACAAAGGAGTTATCAAAAGTGTTAACAGAAGTAAGAAAAGACTGAGAGTTTTCATGGGATTTGACAACTGGCAGATTTTTCACTTTTGCTAGAGCAGTTTCACTGAAGCACAGGAGTAGAAGCCAGACTCTGAATCAGACAAGAAGAAGATGGAGAAATAAGGTGCAAACAAAGTTAAGGCTGCAGGTCAAGGCTCTGGGAAGTGGCAGGAAGCAGTGAACCAGCAGCCTCCATTGCTGACCATGAGGGCTACCCTCAAACACCTCCTGGTCCTGCTCATTTCTTCTACTACCAGTCATGTCTCCATCCCATACTTCTCAGGGATTTTCAGATCATCTAATGTTCCCTAGATTAGGAAGTAAATCCAAAAGGCTCTCCTCTAGCAGTCAAGAACATGTTTCAATTATGTTAAGAAATGAGTACTTCGGGGCACCTGGGGGCTCAGTGGTTGAGCATTGGCCTTTGGCTCAGGTCGTGATCCCAGGATCCTGGTTCGAGTCCTGTATCAGGTTCCCTATAGGGAATCTGCTTCTCCCTCTGCCTATGTCTCTGCCCTCTCTCTCTGTGTCTCTCATGAATAAATAAATAAAATATTAAAAAGAAAAAAAAAAGAAATTAGTACTTCAGGGGTACCTGGGTGGCTCAGTTGGTTAAGAACCTGCCTTCGACTCAGGTCATGATCTCAGGGTCCTGGGATCAAGTCCCGTGTCAGGCTCCCTGCTCAGTAGTGAGTCTGCTTGTCCCTCTCCCTCTGCCTGTTCATGCTCTCTCTCTCTCAAATAAATAATAAATACAATCTTTAAAAAAAAAAGAAATGAGTACTTCAGTCACTTAAACTTTTTTGGGAAGTATAGTTTAAACGACCATGTGTTTGGAAGAATGATAAATACTGCAAATAATGGGGGGATCCCTGGGTGGCTCAGTGGTTTGGCACCTGCCTTTGGCCCGGGGCACAATCCTGGAGTCTCGGGATCGAGTCCCGCATCAGGCTCCCGGCATGGAGCCTGCTTCTCCCTCTGCCTGTGTCTCTGCCTCTCTCTCTCCTCTCTCTCTCTTTGTGTGTGTGTGTGTCTACCATAAACAAACAAAAATAAATAAATAAATCTTAAAAAAAATACCGCAAATAATGGAGAAAGCATTGTTTTGAAAAAGAGCATTCCTGGGATGGGTTAAATGGGTGATGGATATTAAGGAGGGCACTTGCGAGGAGTACCAGGTATTGTATGTAAGTGATGAATCATTAAATTCTACTCCTGGAACTAATATTACACTGTATGTTAACTAACTAGAATTTAAATAAAAACTTGAAAAAAGGAAAAGAGCTCTCCAAAGTTGAGCAGCTGAACCCCAATGGTTGAGGGTGATGAATGACAGGTCCAGGTTTTGAGGGACTGGAAGCTTATATACTTTTGGGAACCCACTTAAAGGAAAACACAATACAAAATTAGGTACAAAGGTGAATACATATTTAGGATGTAAAAACAAATCACAACAAATTTCTGGATGTCTTAGAGATTGAAGTACCATCTATTTAGACGCTTTACTAGAAACGCTTCCTTATGTAACATTAGCTTTCTTTCCCTATTACCCTATACAACTTCCAACATAGGAAAGAAAGCACAGAGGGTGTTTTGAGGCTTAAATTCACTAGTAAATCTAGTCTAAAGCAAACAGACCAAAGTGTAGTCGTCAGTAAAAGAAAGTACTCAGCCTTACTACTTAGACATATATACTGTAATCCTGTCTTGCCTAGGATCAATTAGCACTGTTAACAGTACTTGAAAATCATTTCACATGCTCTAAGCTGACCCTTTTAAAATCTCAGTATTCAGTGCTAAGAGATCAGTTATAGAAATAAAACAAAAAATAATTCTTTTTTTTTAAAAAAGGTGTTTAAGTTTTTTTTTAAATTTTTATTTATTTATGATAGTCAGAGAGAGAGAGAGAGGAGAGAGAGAAGAGAGAGAGAGAGGCAGAGACACAGGCAGAGGGAGAAGCAGGCTCCATGCACCGGGAGTCCGACGTGGGACTCGATCCCAGGTCTCCAGGATAGCACCCTGAGCCAAAGGCAGGCGCCAAACCACTGTGCCACCCAGGGATCCCCAAAAAATAATTCTTAAGTCCTTTAAGAAAAAAATAAAAATCCATTATCTGATTCATTCATGGTTAAACAACCCAACTAGGTGAATGGCCCTTTTACCCAGGACCTGGGAGAGCGATGGCCAACAAGCAGCAGAGATCCTCCACGTGGCTATCACGTTTTCCATACGAGTACCAAAATTTCTGGTCGAGTACTGAGAGGTGAGGAGTTTGTATGGTCACGTGTGCTATGTGACACCAAGCAAGCATTCTCAGCTCAACTCAGAGGCATTAAACAGTCACTAGCCTGTAAGTGATCTGTTACATCCCTAAAATAAGTACTTTCATTGGTTCTTCTCTGTAATTCCAAGAAATCAAATATTTACCAGATTGGTGAAATAGTAGCCATCCTCTCCAGTCATCAATCGGCTTGGGTTGCAGAAGCGGGTGATATACTGGATATTGGACTGAAGACGTGGGGGGTTGCCCTTCAAAACAATGTAGATGAGAGTTGGTAAAAAGTCATCGGCTGAGGCTGGCTCATTCTTGGTGATCTTAATGGCATTGAAGATGTGCTTGCTACACTTGGTGATGCAGGCCAACTTATCTCGAGGTACACGCTTTGAATCCATTTCAATGATATCTATAAAGCAGAAAAGACACTGCTTCCAATGAGAAACAATTCCATAAAAGAAGCATTAGAATAATCCTTTTTTAATCTATCGAGTTACAGCGGTACCCTCGCTAACCCCTTCTATGGCAGATAATTTAATATATAAAAAATCTGATGGGCAGCCCCGGTGGCTCAGTGGTTTAGCGCCGCTTTCAGTCCAGGGCCTGATCCTGGAGACCCAGGATCGAGTCCCATGTCAGGCTCCACGCAGGAAGCCTGCTTCTCCCTCTGCCTGTGTCTCTGCCTCTGCCTCTTTCTCTGTGTGTCTCTCATGAATAAATAAAATCTTAAAAAAAAAAAATCTGACCACAAAAAAACATAAGCACTAGCTCATTCTTTCAGGATGCATGACCATGAACCAAACACTATGTGCATTATTTCTGTGCTCCATGAGCCTATTTCTTTTTCATCTTTTCATCCCTACTACTGGGAAGGGAACTGGGGTTCAGAGAAGTTTGATAATTTGCCTAAAATTATATAGACAGCAAGTGACAGTGGGAGGATTTGAAATCCAATCTGACTCTATTAAAAACCAATGCTTTTAATCACAATGATAAACTCCTCATGAGCTCGTTGAATACAAAGAGTTTTTCCTGATTCTCTTCCTCTAGTACCCTGTTAAAGTCAGTTTAGAAAGCATACTGCTTTTTGGAAAGGTGGGTACAATACAAAGCATCACTGTATTGGATATCAAACTACAGCTGCTGAAATCTATCCACACATAGGTAGGTCAGAGCAGCCAGTCTCCATGGCATATAAATCCTCAACAGCTATAAACATCTACAGCACCTTTATGACATTTATACCTACTAGTTAGCACAGAGGATAGAGCAGGGTATAAAATTTAATCTCATAAATACCATTCATTTCCCTCAGAGAAAAATTACTTCATTGTCTCTAACGACCACCAAGTGGTGGGCTCTTATAAATGCACTCCCTGTGTCACAAAGACTAGGGAGTAATAGGGAATAGTTGTCAGCACCACTAGAACCACACAAGAAGGGGGGAGTGTGCCCTCTGATGTGCGTTTCTGCTTGCAATCTGAAGCAACGTGAAAGAAACAACTGAGGCAGGTTAATTTGACAGCAATTTCTGGCCAATAGCGGGAATAAGAGTTTCCAATTTAGACAGGATGGTGGTGCACACCGGAGTTCTTTCTGCTCCCAACTCCCATCCCTGAAGTCGGTTCCCAGGGGACCACCAGCCATGGAAGAACAGGTGGGGGGTGGGGGGCAGAGACATGGGACAGTGTGGGGGCCAGATTTTAATTTATTAATGCTTTCATTCCCTGTACCCACACGTCTGTCATGTGCTTTTGCTTATTTTATAGCTTAGTTCCTTTAATCTTTTAATTATGGGTTGTAATTATTGTTAATATATCTTAGTCTACTTTTTCTATTTGAGTAGAACATATTACAAAAAAGATTTGGGGGAAGACTTTTTTTTAAAACCTTTTTTTACTACTTTAATTTATCCTATTTAGCTTCCTACCTTTTATTATTGGTTTTTATTCTTTATTTTAAACTTTTAGCCACTTTCTCATTAATGTTTATTCTTTTATCTGGAACCATGTGTTGCTGCCAATGCCAAGAGGGAGAGCCTAGAGTGTAAAAAGGAAGAGAAGGGGGATGCCTGGGGGGCTCAGCGGTTGGGCACCTGCCTTTGGCTCAGGGCGTGATTCCAGGATCTGGGATCGAGTCCCACATCAGGCTCCCTGTGGGGAGCGTGCTTCTCCCTCTGCCTGTGTCTGTCTCTGCGTCTCTCATGAATAAATAAATAAATCTTAAAAAAAAAAAAAAAAAAGGAAGAGAAGGGAAGGAAAAAAGGAGTTAAGCATGGGGGGTGGAGATTCCTCCCACACTCTTTGTTCTACAGTGACCCTTCCCCTTCCTAGCATCCTTTAAGCCTGAAAGAAGTTTTTAGGGGGGAACTCCCCAGCACACCGCTCTAAAGCGTAAACGAGGGGATCTGGGAGAAAATAACAGAACAGGAAACTCATAACTGTATTAATTCTTCTACTATTTCCCACCCTAGTCTGCCTATTATTTGCTTTTCACAGCCCTCAGACACCTGAATTGTGTTTGCATTCAAGGTTTTTATGTGTAATCAGTAGGAAAGACGGACTGAGTGTGTGCACTCCATCTTGGCAGGAGTCTAGTTTTATCTTTAATGAAGTTTTGAAAACAAAGTAGGCTACACCTGTTGGTCATGATTTCTCAATCTTGGCACTAATGATATTTTAGATAGGATCATCCTTTTTGTAGGAGACTGTCCTGTCCTGCAGGATGTTTAATTGCATTCCTGGCCTCCACCTACTAGATGACAGATGTCAAATGAAATGGAAAATGCCTCATTCAGTGTATTTATCAACAAAACCGACAGCGCTGATTAGTAGTAACACATGGGATGATTTAGAGAAATTTAACTGATGTCTCCATTTTTAAGACTACTGTTACAGACTATCCTCTCTGGTTGCTCCTGTACTTAGGCTAACAATTTTAGATTAGGAAGAAAGTAATCATACAGCCTTGTGTAATCATACACAAAATGTATCTGCACTTGGATTGGCAAGATATGGGGGCTAAGACAAGAAAGAGTAGGAAGGTTTTTAAATTTTTGTGGTCAAATTCCCACTATCAAAGAATCTCCTCAAATTCTTTTTTTTTTTAAATTATATTAATAAACTGTTGATAAACTGAAATCCTCTTAATTCTGTTTTTGTTTTTCATTTGAGACACACACAGAGAGAGGACAAGCAGGGGAGCAGCAGAGGGAGAGGAAAAAGCAGGCTCTCTGCTGAGCAGGGAGCTCGAAGCAGGGCTCAATCCCAGGACCCTGGGATCATGACCTGAGCCAAAGGCAGACGCCCCATCTGACTGAACCACCCTGCCACCCTCTCTTAGTTCTATTTTTAAGCAAACAATGGTCTGGCTCTTGTAGTTTCTGGTTTTACAAGGTCTATCCTATGGCATTTCAAAAAAGAGTCTGGGACATAAATTCCTATGAATTACTTAAACATAAACCAGTTGGTCTTGAACTTGGCCAGAATC
This sequence comes from Nyctereutes procyonoides, assembly GCF_905146905.1. Lineage (NCBI taxonomy): Eukaryota > Metazoa > Chordata > Mammalia > Carnivora > Canidae > Nyctereutes > Nyctereutes procyonoides. The sequence goes on from NW_026575126.1 coordinate 77,161,286, forward strand.
TTCAGAAAAAAAAAACACAAGTACAAGGCCCCATATTCAGGCTTCTCATCTTTATTCTCCAATGAAGTTCCCAGAGCAAAAGGCAGGAGTGAGAGTGGGCTTTGACCCAGAGCAGTCAATTCATGAAACCTACAACACAGCCTTGCAGAAAAGCTCTGAACAACAAAGATAACAGTATTTAGCTAGGCCAGTTAGACTCTACCAGTGGAATTACAGAGAATAATTCATTTAATAACAGGAGCTAAAAAAGCAAAGATATACAAAGAGAAGCAGAACCTGAGAGAGTGGAAGAATCATCTTAATAATAGTCCCTAAAGGGGCCTATGAGAGTCCTGATTCCTTTCCTACTTGATAGTATCTTAAGCAAACCCTCATTTCTTCCTCTAGTTCTTATAACCAAAGGAGCCTACCTGATGGCTTGCCCCCAGCCAATACTAACAGCAACTGATCAACTTTCTTTCTCAGCGGAATTTCATTAACAACTCTAAATAGGCAAGTTTTTCCAACTCGTCTTAATAAAAAAGAACCTGACCAAGGTTGGATACCTTCTCTAGTAGGAGGAATTTGTTTTGATTCTTTTTTATTTTTTGTAACTTTCATTGTATACTTCTTCTGCTGGGCTAGTCCTATGAATAAGAAACAGAAACTTTATTAGGTGCCTAGACCTGTCCAGGATGTGGAGCCACATCAGTTCAGGGTACTTCATTTCCATCTTGAGCAAACCAAAAAAATAATCCAAAGCACATCTTTGACTAACAACCAATTAGAGAGATATTATTTTAGTATATACCTGTAGCATGGGGATTACCTTGCCCCATCAATTCTCTTCCTCTCTCCAAAATTATTTTGGATATATAAATGTAACTGAGTTTTAAGAAATTTGCCCTAGCTGGGGTGTCTGGGTGGCTCAGTTGGTTAAGCGTCCAACTCTTGACTTCAGCTCAGGTCATAATCTCAAGCCCTACTGTTGGGTTCTGCACTCGGCATGGAGGCTGCTTGAGATTCTCTCTCTCCCTCTTTCTGCCCCTCCTCTCCCTTCCCCTTGCCCCCATCACTACTCTCTCTTTCAAAAAAGAAAGAAAATAAGGAAAAGAAAGAAAAGAAAAGAAAAGAAAAGAAAAGAAAAAGAAAGAAAGAAAGAAAGAAAGAAAGAAAGAAAAAGAAATCTGCCCTAACTGCATTTAACCTTAGTTTATTAGTTCAATGCCCCAAGAAATAAGAGACCCAGGTCACAGAAAGTAAAGAAATGTAGTTCACCTACTAAAATAAGTGCTTCAAATTCAGAAAACTAGCACACTTACAAATTGCTTTTACTGCATTTCAATATGTCTTTGGCAGTCTGCATTTTAGGTACTTTACTATCTCTATGGTATGGACTTATGTTAACTTCAAGGGAGAAACATCCAGATAAAAAAGCTCTCTGTTCACTGACCTGTGATTGCTTTCACCACCATATCAGATACTTCTGAAATTTCTTCATTAACAGGGACACAAAGCATCTGAGGTGTAACCCAGTGCAGGGCTCTACAAAGAGGGAGAGACAATAAAAAAAAAAAAAATTCCAAGAACGGGCAGTCATTTGTCTGTCATTTCCTTCAGTGAAGGGGAAATACAGGCACCACTGACGAATGAGGCAATCCTAGGCCCCACCACATTGCGCATGACCATCTCAGGAGCTCAGGGGAAGTGACCAGAATTCTAAAATGAGGCTTCTCTTCTGCATTTATCACAAGAAAAGCAGAAGACAATTTTACTGGTTGAAATGAGATTATACTGAGGCTGAAAGATATCTGAGACTGAAGATTTGAGACCTGCTGCTCCTTTCTTCATTGTACAACACCATAATGTCCGTTTAGGTTCTGCCCTCAACTTCTGAGGCACACCAGAGGTGGCAGGAGATCAACGAGCATGTGTCACTGCAGTCTGAATCCCTGAATTTCCTGGTCACACCCTAGCTTCACAGAAGAGATTCTTGCCTGATGAATGCTCTCACCCTGTACATCAATCCAAAGTCCATCTAGTTCCTCCTGGCTCCATCTGCCACCTTCTCAAAACCAACTCTTCGCTTCTGGTGTGACACTATCAAGAAGAGATCTACTAATGAGCAGCCTCACTGTTTGGGAATCCTGTTTGGACTCCTAAGCCCCTCCTCCAGGAGCACCTTACCACAACCAGCCTTGGACCCATGCCCATATTCAGATAGCCTATTTTCTAAAGGTTTCATTGCCACTGGAATACAGAGCCCTGGGGCTCACTCTACCACTCAGGGAAGATGGAGTGCTTTGGGAAGTGTTATCAATCCCGTGTGAGTGGGAAGATATGATCAAAGGAACAGCTAAATAATGAGCACCTCTAGTAGGGAGGAGGAATAATGACACCTACTGCCTTCACATGGATATTTACAGCTTCTTGCCTGACAAGACTGTTAATGAAGTGAGAAAATAATGAAATTTCCTCCTGTTCCTTGGAAATTTTGGAGATTTGAAACAATCTCAAACATCAGATCGGCTTCTTTTCTAAAGCTGCTTAGACTCAGATGGATAAGCAGGAAGGTGATTTCAGCCCTTTTCTTCTATCAATTTACCATAGTCCTTTTTGTTTGGCATCATGAAGAAGATTAGATGCTCAGGGTGGTGGGTACCTTTGCTGGGTTTTTTGCTGTCAAGGTGTGAAATGCAAGGGCCGTGTTTTCCCACAATGTGTTCTCTTGATGGTAGAGAGTAAATACAAAACCAAGCAAAACAACTAACCTGATCCTCTTCTGAATAGCGAGATCTTTCTTCTCATCATCAGTAGTTTCTGGACAGAACACATATTTATAGAGACGAGTCATGATGTACTTTTCAATCTGATCCATTATCTTTTCAACTCTTTCTGGAGGCACTGAAATATCCAAATGGACATAAAAGCTCAAGAGAAGGATGGACAGTTTAAATTAAGAGTATGTTTTCACAGCTTTTCCTACATAGCAAAAAAACTAACTTACTAGTGATACATTAAATATATCAAGAAACAAAAGCTTAAGATGTTACATTAAAAAATACCGTTTAAAAAACTTACAACTTTTGGGACTATTGTTTTACAGAATCACTGCTTCTAACTGTAACTGTTTTGGCAGGACCTAACATTGTACACCCTGCCAAGTGGGAAGATCTCAGCAGGGGTCCCTCCCCACGGCTACATCAGGGGAGCACTTGAAATTCCCAAGACTGAGAATGATGGCAACTCACTCTTTCATTTTCCTGAGGTTTACTAAACAACCTTGGAGCTTTTAGAGATGAACAGGTAGAGCTTATTTCTCAGATATACATATATGCTAAGGATATCCTAACGCCCAACATCAGGGGAAGTCAAATTCAAGAAAAAAATCTCTAAAAACCTACAGCTCTAAGTCAGTGATTGTCAATTTTTTTTCCACTCCCCACCCATCTGAGGAATACATGATGATGAAAAATGACTTACCAAAATGGTGATCCAAGACGGGCATTTCGTTTAGAAACCCCTAAGGGGTTTTAATCGACTCTGCCCCTTACCCCTAATGGAATGATTAAACATTGTGCAATAAATTACCCAACTGCTGTGATTATCTTGGAGTGATACACATGGTGGTATTCAAAGCCCCTCTAAGGGTAAGACCAGTTACCAGAATGTCAATGGAGGTGTTTATAGGACAGAGTTGGCAAACCAGCCAGGCCATCAGATAAACAGAGAAAGTACTAAGAGACAAAGCAGTCAGATTCGGTATAATACTAGCAACCCTTTTATGGCTGGCTAACAAAGCATTACCTTTTCCACGAGTCTGCATTCTTTCAGCCACATTCTGGTAAAAATCCTGAGTACACTCTGACTGTTCCTCAATGCTTAAATCCTGAAACAAAGGGACAAAGAGGCTGAAGAAAGATTATGCATAAATCTGAAGCTGAAGAAAGATTATGCATAAAGCTCTAAATTTTACAAAGTTTCTAAAACCCACTTCTTAACTGGTGCTAATCTCAAAAGAACCTACCAATTATATTAACTCTGCAGAGAAGAAAAACCAATCCTTTAATGTTATTTATAACATCCCATGACCTCTTACGTCTTTTTGCTATATACATACACATATATATTCTTACAAGGATATAATGCATATTTTGATAATTTACACAGTTACGTACATTTTTATTTATCTGACCTATTTAATCATTTCTGGTGGCTTTCTCACATTCCATTATATTAAATGATTTATTTAACCAATCTCTACCACTGTACATTTGTGTTCCTTCTCTTTTTTTTTTTTCACTATTATGCACTACAGCTATAAATAATTATGTGAACTGTTTCTCTTGGGTTATTTCTTTGTGATATATTTTCAAGAGTGACATTAATATGGGCACCTGGTGTCTCAATGGTTGAGCATCTGCCTTTGGCTCAGGTCATGATCCTGGGGTCCTAGGATCAAGTCCCATATTGGGCTCCCCACAGGAATCTTGCTTCTCCCTCTGCCTGTGTCTCTGCCTCTCTCTGTGTCTCTCATGAATAAATCAATAAAATCTTAAAAAAAAAAGTGACATTAACAGTTTAATAAATACGAACAACTTTATAGCTCTCAGTATCTACTGCAAGATACAATCCTCAGAAACTCCAACGTCCAGCCATTAGCTATGTATGTGTGTTTATTTTTCCATGGCCCCTACAACAATGAGCTTTATAATGTTCCTTTGGGTTTACTGATTCATCACTAAGACAAAAATAGTCACATAATTGGATGTCCAAAATGTAAAGTAAACTAACTCTCCAGGTGAAATTCTAACACCAAACCCCAAAATTTCTCCCAAGGATTCTCATAACTGTTAAGTATAGCTGCTCTCCCCAACTCTGATCTTTCTTTCTTTCTTTCTTTCTTTCTTTCTTTCTTTCTTTCTTTCTTTCTTTTTTTTTTTTTTTTTAACTCTGATCTTTCTTGCTTTTCAATCTATCCTGCACACCACAGTCATCTCAGATTCAGATCTGGACACAAAATCAGATTATTGTCAGAGTGTCACACCTCCAATGGTTGTTGTCCATGAGACAGATGATGAAGCCTGCACTCAGCACCACCTTCCATCCTCCTTCTTGCTTACCCTGCCAGGTAACCAATTTCCTGAGGGTCTGTTTTTAATTGCTGCACCTCTCTAACATTATAAAGTTATGCTCTGTATTACTTTTGCTGCCCTCCAGTCTTCCAAACGCTGTCCAAGGAAGGCTCTGTTCACACCTTCACCTCTTCTAAGACGTTATCCTTCACCCCCTTAGTCAAAGTAACTTTGTGGGTTTCACAGGACTTACAGAGCACTTTGAGAACCCTGATAGCAGATCTTTTTGTTTTCTTAACTAGTTTCTTATATAAGAGCCATTTGGTTGCAGCACCTGGGTGGCTCAGTGGTGAGCATCTGCGTGCGGCACCTGGGTGGCTCAGTGGGTGAGCTCAGGCCATGATCCAGGGTCCTGGGATGGAGTCCTACCCTGCGAGGATCCTGCTTCTCCCTCTGCCTATGTCTCTGCTTCTCATGAATAAATAAATAAAATCTTATTTTTTTTTAAAGGGCCATTTCATTGAATTAAAATCAAGCCCTGGGCAGCCCGGGTGGCTCAGCGGTTTTGTGCCGCCTTTGGCCCGGGCCTGATCCTGGGGACCCGGGATCGAGTCCCACATTGGGCTCCCTGCATGGAGCCTGCTTCTCCCTCTGCCTGTGTCTCTGCCTCTCTGTCTCTCTCTTTGTCTCTCATGAATAAATAAAATAAAATCTTTAAAAAAAAATAAAAAATAAGATCAAGCCCTTGTCTAGTAAAACCGCAGTACGAAGCAAATTTTACACATTTTGAAATGTTAAGCTTTTATTTATATTCACCACAATTTCTCAGTGCTGGTTTCCACTTTATCTTTTATTTTTCATTACACAGCTTTAAAAAAAGTTAATACCACTAATCCTTTCCTTGGTCCTTAAGAACAATTCTTCAACAGTTCAATTGCAGCTTAAAAACTGTTTTAAATTTCTCCACAGAAATAAATATCTCTACAGTTGAAATAAATATCCTGACCTACTTTACTAATTTACTTCTAAGTTTTTTCATGTTTAACTATTTGGTGGGAGCGTAAGGTACACAGTATGGAAGACAGACCATAAATAATCTATTACAAACCTCCTTGTCGTTTTCAGTAGCAGGCAGTAAAAAACAACGCTGTTCCACTGTCCTTCTTGTTTCCCCAGTTGTCACATAACTGGCTCCTGAGAAACTGAATTTATTTCTGGAATCCCTGGTTTATTTCACTGTCCTATAGTTGTGATGTCTTTCATTTTAGGATATATTTTAAAGCTGGCCAGATTTAGAAATCTATCCTTCCAAATTCTTGTTCTTTGCTTCACCTCACAAAAAGATTATTATATACTTTATTTGTTTTTTTCTAGAATAAATATAACATTGTAATTTAAATTTTTCTTAGCTAGATCCAAACTTTTAATTCTTTGAATGAATGTCTAGCTTTCCTTATTAGACTGTTTATTACTATTATCTTTAAAAATTACTATTTTTTTAGGGATACCTGGGTGGCTCAGTGGTTGAGCATCTGCCTTCAGCTCAGGGCATGGTCCCAGAGTCCCAGGATCAAGTCTCACATTGGGATCCCTGCAGGGTGCCTGCTTCCCTTTGCCTGTCTCTCTCTGCCTCACTCACTCACTCACTCACTCACTCATAAATAAATAAATAAACTTTAAAAAATAGTAATAAAATATAAAATACTATTTTTAATACTGTGCTAGGTTTTTTAACTTTTTATCACTACCAGGTCATAACTGTAGCCAAATTTTGTGAATTTATCTTGTCATGTTGCTGAATTTACACTTCTATTAGTACACTTGGATTTTCCTGATATCGTTTTTCCTGAATTTTATAGAAATTGCACTTCTACCCACTCTAAAAGCACTTGCTGCATGATTAGAATTGCCAGCCAATGTATCAGACAGGGTATAAAAAAAATTAATAAAAAGCTCTGAGAGCATTCACAACTTGAATGGGAAGACTGAATGCAAGTAATTATAATATTCTATGAAAATTATTAGCCAGAAAAACAAAGTGCCACAGAGCATACGGTAAATCTTTTACTTATCTTTCTTATTCCATCTATTTTCCAACAATCTTCTCTAAATAGGTATGGGTAGTAGCAGTAAGTATTCTTGTTTTATACTAATATGTATGTGAGACAGTAGTGATGTTTCTAGTAATCCTCACAAGAAAGAATGTCTCCTTCATGCTTTGTGGTGTAAGGTCCAGCAGATCCATTGCTATTCTGTGAGAAAAGTCCTGACCCTACCCACCCACTCCTGCTGCTGCTTCTATATGAGGCAGGATGGGATTCCATCTAAGCATGCTCAGTTTGTACAATACATGGCTTCCCTTTCTGTACTCCTACCTCCCAATGAGACTTCAAGGTTTTGTTTCCTACCTAGCCCTCATCTATCAATCAATGAATTTATATTGTAAATCCTCTAAGCTTCATCCTGGCACTCAATTAGATCACCAGACAAATATATCCATGGGCTAAACAATTTTAAGTTCACTGAGAATATTTCTTCAGAGAGCTCATTTTATTATTATCTTTTAAAGATTTTATTTATTTATTCATGAGAGACACAGACAGAGAAAGGCAGGGACATAGGCAGAGGGAGAAGCAGGCTCCATGCAGGGAGCCCAACGTGGGACTCAACTCCAGATCTCCAGGATCACACCCTGGGCTGAAGGTGGTGCTAAACCACTGAGCCACCCTGGCTGCCCCAAAGAGCTTATTTTAATACTATGCCTGGACTTTCATGTGGGTAAATCATAAGCAGCAGCTACATGAAGAATGTGTCCATGAGAACATGTTTATAAATTCCAAATACCATCTAATTATCCTCTTCTCTTATTCTTACTTTAAATCACTTTCTAAATCTTTTCAAATCCTTTCAAGTAAGTGGAATGGGGGAAAAACAAATTAAGGGGAGTGGGTTTAAATAAACAAAAGGACTATCATTATGGAGTTTGTGATATGAGACTGTAACAAATTTTATTTTTATGATATGGGGGATTCACTTAGCATTTTAACATAATATTTCTTTTTCCTTTATGATGCTATAATTTTTCTTGTGATTCTTTCAGTTTATGTACCTTCCACAATAGATTATCTATTCTTTCCATCCACTTAAGTACCTCAGATATGATTACTTTTCATTTGCACCAAATCTCAATAGTTAGAACAAACTACACTGATTCTTAGGATTATTATTAGTACTGACTTCTAACAAAAACACTATGACCTTTTAAAGGCCTAAATAGCCTCTTTTACTAGTGGTAATGAATCACCTATTCCTCCTCTCACTCCACACAATCATCACAATTCTGTTACTATTCAGACAATGTCTTTTTATATTTCTATTTCTATTGCACAGACTTTACACTTCACTACAGTATTCTACAATTTAAAATAACTCCCCTGGGACACCTGGGTGGCTCAGCGGTTGAGTTTCTGCCTTTAGCTCAAGTTGTGATCCCGGGGTTCTGGGATCAAGTCCCACATCAAGCTCCCTCCCCACAGCGAGCCTGCTTCTCTCTCTGCCTAGGTCTCTGCCTTGCTCTCTGTGTCTCTCAAGAATAAATAAAAATAAAATCTTTAAAAAATAAATAAAATAAAATAACTCCCCTGCCAATTTGTCCTCTTACCCTGTTTTAGATTCTTTATAGGACTTATCATTATGTTGTATTACACATCTATTTATTATCTATTTTTTCCACTAAAATGTGAGCTCCATTAGGGCACTGTTGATCACTATATCCCCGGTGCCCAAAACAGGGCCACGCCTACGGTTAGTGCTCAATTAGTTGATTGAAAGAAGAAATAACTGTGACCATTTATCATTACTCCTCCCTTTATAATACTGTAAAAATACTGGGAGACAGTTCTACACAGATTTCTTCTATTTCCACATATCTTGTGTGGAGAGCCACAGCTGCCTTTGTTCTGCAGTATCATTTCAAGGACAGTTGTACAGAACTATCCTTGGAAGACAGAGATAGTGCCTCCTTCAAGTAAAAGGGTAGATTGTCTACTGTCCGGAATAATAAAAAATAATGTTTACATGTGAGGCAGAGGTCAGGGAAGCTTACTGCCCAATATAAAAGATTCTCTTATCTAACTTTACTCACTGCATGCACAGCCATTTCCCGGTTTTTGCATGCCTTGTAGGAACTGACATTCCAGGAATTTGGTACAAATGCTGAAATACTTTGGATACGGCTATCACTGTGAGTAATAATCTGGCTTTCTTTTCTGCCAGCATCCATGAAATGATGGCAGGCTAATTTATTAACTTCCAAGTAGAGAAAAACACAGATCCTTCACAGTTACTGTTAAAGGAGCTAAGTGACAGGAGGTTTGTGTCAGTAAACTTTTAGGTTCTACAAAGTTTCAAAATGTTTTTTTTCAGTTTTCTAAGAAAAATCACAGTCTAGCCATATTAATGAGCCTCTTCCCTCAAGTATTTTTAAACTATTGCCTGGGATTATCTTTTCTATAATGTCTACGTGTAAAGTCATCTTTCTTTTTTCCTAAATTTTTTTCCTTTGTAGTTTGATGGTGGATGAATTTCTTATATGCTTATATACTGACAGGTACTCTGTATACTTTCCTAACTGTCTGGTTGAAATTTTTTTTTCCCCAACCTGTTTTGAGTCTTTGACTCTTTCCTTAATTGTATTTTCTCTGTTGTTCATCTGGAACTCTCATCTTTAGAATTTGAAATTCCATGATTTTTCTGGTTTGGTTTTCTTTTGCACTGTAGTTAACAGTTTGATTTATTTAGGTATGAGGTTTTATGTCCATTATTCTTTTTAAATTGCTAGTTCCTTTTGCCTTCAATTATATATATTTAAGAAAAACAAACACATTAGGGCCTTAATCCACACACTACAGTGAGATGCAGAAGAACCAAAGAACCACAGTGCAGCCAGGCACGGCCTAGTAACCACAAAGAATTCCCAAAGACACTGTATTCACTTAAGGTACTTTGATGTCACCAGAGTTTGAGCCGATATAGCTTATTCATGACACCCTGGAGCTCTAGGAGTGTCCCACTGGCCTCTCCTCTAGATATATGAAACTATTAAACATGGAATCCTAAAAATCAGTGACTCCTGAATTAGAGTTCATTAATCCCATTGTGTGTTTAGTCACTTGGGTTTTCCAACAAGGTTTGGGAAAAGATCAAAGTACTTATAGATAAGAAAAGATGAGCCAGCCTTTCAAGAGTTATAGAAGCTAGTTAGAGGCAGCTAAGCTTCTTTCACCACGCCCACTAGGGCAGGTCTTGGTGTAAGCCCACAAGCTTGTACCTCACCTGTGCCAGCTCTTCCCCTTCAACAAGAATGCAGAACAAAGCCTCACAAACTCAGACTTGGCTCAGTTTGAAGCACTGCTCGCTCAATTCGAGTAAGCTGTGCTTTCTGAACACCTTCTGAATGCAGACTTCAGTCATTATGAGGCTTTTCTACAGGTTTACAGGGTTGTCATCTTTAATTTCTTCTTTTGCACACATTGTGTTGCTTTCTCCAAAGTACCTGCAACATCTAGCAAGTCCTTGCAGATTTCATAAATATCATGTAATTTTGCCTCCTCCACCATTTTCTGCTCCTCTGCAGGAAGTTCTTGGTATCTGTCAAACCTCACTTTTATTTTTCCATAGGCTCTTCTAGTTGCTCTTCTAACTTGACCTTCTCTTCCATAAGTATCTTCTCTGTAGAGGAAGTATCTCTCTTCTGTTCTATTTTGACCCATGTCCTCTCTTCCATTCTAGCCACTGTTCTTTTGTTTTTCAGCTGTACACAACAGGAGAGGGACTGAGAGTCAATGCCAAAGTTGGGAGCCTGTCTTGCCAGCCTTATCCACTGAGCCATCATGGATTAAATTTTCTCTCACATATCACTGTATTCTTCTACGTATGTTCTTATTCTATTCATTCATAACTTTCAATATAGTTATCAACTCTAACTTTTTATCTTTTAGTTCTTATGATGTACAGATTGTACCAGCTCAGATGTTTTCCTATTGTTTTGTCACATCACTTCTCATCCTTTGTGCTTCTAATTTTAAAATTGGGTCCTGGGTTATTCCACCATCCCTATTCCTCAAGTTTTTTACCACGATTAAAGCCTATTTTCTTTCTTTTTTTTAAATTTTATGTATTTATTAATGAGGGGGGGGCAGAGACACAGGCAGAGGAAGAAGCAGGCTCCATGCAGGGAGCCCAACATGGGACTCCATCCTGGGACTCCAGGATTACACCCTGGGCCGAGGGCAGGCGCTAAACCACTGAGCCACCCAGGGATCCCACTAAAGCCTATTTTCTTAATTATCGTTTCGTTGTTTTGGATACATGCTTCTGCTCTCCTAACAGTAATTACATAGCAGAGCAAACTACTCCTTGTGTATACATATGATTTACAATAGTGAAGTCATTTTTTTTTTTTTACTTTTTGTTTTTATTTTTAAAAAGATTTTATTTATTTATTCATGAGACACACACAGAGAGAGAGAGAGAGAGAGAGAGAGAGAGAGAGAGAGAGGCAGAGACACATGCAGAAGGAGAAGCAGGCTCCATGCAGGGAGCCCAATGTGGGATTCGATCCCGGGTCACCAGGATCACGCCTTGGGTTGAAGGCGGCACTAAACTGCTGAGCCACCCAGGCTGCCCAAATTTTTATTTTATTTATTCATGAGAGACACAGAGAGAGAGGAAGAGACACAGGCAGAGGGAGAAGCAGGCTCTCTGCAAGGAGCCCGATGTGGGACTTGATCCCGGATCCCGGGATCATGCCCTGAGCCGAATGCAGACATGCAACTGCTGAGCCACCCAGGCATTCTGTGAAGTCATTTTAAAGCATAGAAGGACATCTATTTTTCTATTTATTCTGAGAAAGAGAAGGTAAATGAAGATATAGCCATGTTTTACTATAATTTTCTTCTCCTTGTTCAGGTTTAGAAAAAGTTTTTCAGGGGAATATAGGAAAAATCTTAAGTTTATATAACGTATTAGAATTTCACAGAATGAATGGCTTAGAAAAGAACAATGATAGTAGCAAAAGGTCTACATTGTGTTTGACTGCTTCTTTAGTAAGGAAAAAAGGATATATGAATGACTGCTAATAAAGGAATCTTTTTTTAAAAATTGCATTGAAGGGGGGGCATCTGGGTAGTGTAGATGGTTAAGCACCTGGCTCTTGGTTTCAGCTCAGCTCGTGATCTCAGGGTTTTGAGATCGAGCCCTGCATCAAGTTCTGCACTCAGCACAGAGTCCACTTGAGTTTCTCTCTTTTCTTGTGCCCCTCCCCCACTCTCTTGCTCTCTAAAACAAATAAATTAAATAAGATTTATTTAGATAAATAAGATTTATTTTAAAAGACTGCATTGAAAAACACAAAATTCACTTACTAAAAAGCTTTAATTTGGGTGCCTGGGTGGCTCAGTCGGTTAAGTGTCTATGTTTGGCTCAGGTCATGATCCCAGGGTCCTGGGTTCAAGTCCTGTATTGGTCTCCTTGCTCAGCGGGGAGTCTGTTTCTCCCTCTACTCCTTCCCCTGCTCATACGCTCTCTCTCAAATAAATAAAAAAAAAAGAAACCTTTAAAAAAATAGAGTAGGGTACACTTTAAGACTAGGGGAGTGTTTCTGAAAGATTTATTTAATAATTAACAAGGGTAGGATTTAAAAAATTTGGGCAGCAAAAGAATCTTTTTGATTTAACTGCAGTCTGTTGTGTGTGTGTGTGTGTGTGTGTGTGTTTAAGATTTTATTTATTTATTCATGAGAGAGACAGAGAGAGAGAGAGAGGCAGAGACTCAGGCAGAGGGAGAAACAGGCTCCATGCAGGGAGCCCGACATGGGACTTGATCCCGGGTCTCCAGGATCACGCCCTGGGCTAAAGGCGGTGCTAAACCGCTGAGCCACCTGGGCTGCCCTTTTGTGTGTGTTTTGAAAACGTTTTCATATAAATAAACTTGTAGGAAAAAAAATATTTTTTGGCAGGGATCTCTTTAAGTTAGAAAATAGGGTTTTCTAGTAATAATGGGAAAGGTTAACATCTAGCTGGGTCTCTATACTAATTTAAAATTACCCTGGACACATAAGGTTTTGTCCAAAATGAGAAAAGAACCTATACATCCTTCATTTCATTGGTGACCATATACATCCTAGAATCCATGGTCACTCTTAGGCCTATTTAAAGCTTGGTTCTTACAGTAAGATTCTTAAATTCCAGTTATTTTTGTGATAAGAAGTTTAAAAAAAACTAAACTTTGTAAGGTTTGCCATCAGCCCCCCATCAGCCATCTTCTGAGTAAAACCTAAATTTTTGCTATGATGACTTCTAAGAAGAGGAAAGTCTGATAACAACATAAATACAAATGATTTTGGGTTAATGATGTAGCTGCTTATCTTGTTTGCAATAAAAATCTCTTATTCTAAAGAACATTAAAAGGAACTATAAGAAATGCATATTTTAATATTAAGTAGCTAGTAAGATTAATCGAAAAGAAAAAATGGCAAAAATAAACCAGATTTAGAAGAGTCTGAGCAAATAACAACATTTGTTGAACAGAAAAGCATCGCGCTGCATTACTGCAGTTTGTATGAATTATGTAGGGGCTGAATGAAATTTCAGCCCAAAGAGATACCTTTCTGGAATGAGCAAATTGAAAAAAAAAAAAAGTCTGAATACAGATTGCTGTTTCATGACAAAGATAAAATGGCTGAAAGGGGAATCCCTAAGTGGCTCAGTGGTTTGGCACCTGCCTTCGGCCCAGGCAGGGCATGATCCTGGAGTTCTGGGATCGAGTGCCACATCGGGCTCCCTGAGTGGAGCCTGCTTCTCCCTCTGCCTGTGTCTCTGCTAACTCTCTGTCTCTGTGTCTCTTATGAATAAATAAATAAAATCTAAAAAAAAAAAAAAAAAGGCTGAAAAAACCCCAACCTTTCTAGTATAGTTCTGTAAATATGTTATTTCCTAGATTTGACTCATATGTGGAAAAGGCTGCTTACCATTGGCTACACTAGGATTGGAGAAAACAGGAATGCAGTAGAAAAAGATATGGACAAGAGTAACTCAGTGTTCTGTATCACAGAAATTTTGGGAAGACTACTACTGTGGGACGCAGTAGAATTACATTTGGAGTGCCTGGGTGGCTCAGTCAGTTAAGTGTCTGCCTTCATTTGGCTCAGGTCATGATCTCGGGGGTCCTGGGATTGAGCTCTGAGTTAGGTTCCCTGCTCAGCAAGGAGTGTGTTTCTCCCCGCCCTCTGCCCCTCTCCCTATTTGTGCTCTGTCTCTCTCTTAAAGAAATACAATCTTAAAAAAAAAAAAAAATTACCAGTTAATGCCAATGTCAACAGGGTGGGCTCAAACATGTAAGTTTTCATATCGTGCAGATCACTAGAATAAGATGACTTAGAAAGTCTACTTAGTGTGAATAACATTAAGTTAAGGTTTTCGAGTCTTAAGCTTAAGTTAAGGTTTTGAGTTTTGGTGAACTGAGTAGAGAGAGTAGAACCTTTCACTATGACATACTTCATTATCTCAGCAACTATCCAGAAGGGCTTCTTCAGGGACATTTCAGTTTAACGAATATCTGTTCATTATCAGGTATGCACCAGGTATTGTGCTAGATGCCAAACACACATGTATAAGACTTGGCCACTCAGCCACAGAACATTTAGGGCTAGAGCAGAAATGGAAAACAGGCTGCATGATGGCTCTTCAAATGCAAGCAATCTGAAGCCCTATCCAGTTTTCCTTTTTTTTGGTTTCCTATCCAGTTTTCTGATATCAATTAGTGATGCCTTTAAAAGTTAGGCATAATGGTATCTGCACCAGTTAACTACCTTTATACTTTAGTGTACTGATTTAAAAGTCAACTAAATTATTACAGAACAAGAGCACATTATAGTTCTGAGCAAAAGAAAAATGAATAAATCGGTTCTGATGAGCTGATAAATGAGCTGACTGGTTTTCTAAAATATAGCATCAGAGTATATGTGCTATATGTACTGTAGTATATATGCCAAAACAGTATAGATATCTGGTAAACATTCTGTATGGGCTAAAGAATAAATAACTACAAAGCCTTAGTTTTTACTTCTGGTTAAAAAGTGAAAGTTGTACACCACATGAGCTCTGATGTTTCCCTACTGAGGAAGTCTATCATTGCTTCTAACTCAAAACATCAATGATCTATGCTTTCTTTAAATGCTACTGTTTACAAATACTTTAGGAAAAAAAAAAAAAACAACAGGGCTGCTTACTTATTCTCAGTGTATCTACACACCAAAAAACAAGAAAGAAAGCTTCTTTTCTCCTTTACTAAAACTGAATTCCATATCTAAAAAGTATTTTGGCAGAAGATGACTGCTTATTAGCCTAGTGTTCGTGACTACAGCTGGAATACAGCCAAGCAGTTCATCACCTCGCTGCTTTATTTATTCCCTCTTTTTTTTTAATTTTTTATTTATTTATGATAGTCAGAGAGAGAGAGAGAGAGAGAGAGAGAGAGAGAGAGAGAGGCAGAGACATAGGCAGAGGGACAAGCAGGCTCCATGCACCGGGAGCCTGACGTGGGATTCGATCCCGGGTCTCCAGGATCGCGCCCTGGGCTAAAGGCAGGCGCTAAACCGCTGCGCCACCCAGGGATCCCTCTCTTTTTTTTTTTTTTTTTTTTTTTAAGACTTTCTCACTTTACAGAAGGGGAGTTTAGAGTTAATTCTGAGTTTAACAGGTGAAGAACATTACAAATAAAATTGATGATTGTTTACAAAAATGAGTCCCTTTACAAGTAGTCTTATGAATTATTGCAACTGAAATTACAGTTTAAAAAATTATGGGTTAAATACACACATGTGGAAGGCACAAGTTCTAGTTTTGACACTGGCAGAATGTGGCTGTGTAACCTTAACAAGTCACTTATCCTCTCTGGCTCTCACCTTCCCCACCTATAAAATAAAGGGACTGAGGGCAGCCCGGGTGGCTCAGCGGTTTAGCACCACCTTCAGCCCAGGGCATGATGCTGGAGATCCGGAATCGAGTTCCACGTCGGGCTCCCTGCATGGAGCCTGCTTCTCCCTCTGCCTGTGTCCCTGCCTCCCCTCTACACCCCGTCCTGTGTTTCTCATGAACAAATAAATAGAATCTTAAAAAATAATAATAATAAGGGAACTGAAACTGGATAGTTAAGGTACCTTTCCAAATATAAATTCTAGCTTTCCCTTCTCTACCTGAGCAAGGAGAGGTATTTTGTATCCAAATACAAAACAAAGCAAAAACAAAAAACCCTAATGTGAATGCTCCTTGATCTAATGACTGTTATTTAGAATTCAAGGTACACTATGTTTTTGGTCTTGGTGGTTTATACTACTTACAAGGTGACAAGTTAGGAAGGCTTATTACTAAAGCATACAATATAAGTGGCGCTGGCGTCAGACTTTCCATGCAAAGATGATCCAAACACCACAGAGTTGCAGTGGAAAAGTACTAGCCTGGGAATTAGGTTTTAACTTGAATCAGTGACATTTCTTAGGTAAGTAACATCTCAGGGTTTTGATTTTCCCAGGTATAAAATGACAAAGTTACACTAGATTATCTCTAAGACCTATCCTAAAATCAAAACTCTATGTTTCTAAGCGGTTACTATCAACCTACCCTTTTGTAATGCATTGCTTCCAAAAACATCTTGGTCTGCTTATAGATTTCTTGGCCTGTCTTGTGGAAGGTCTTGAGAAATTCTATGAACTCTTTAGACACTCTATCCGTTTCAATGCTGGTTTGCCGGTTTATGGAAGGACTGGGAGCTTTTGCTTCCTGAATTTCTGCTGGGAAAATTAAACATAATGAGTTTTATTACATAGAAGATCCATGCATGGAATTACTTTAAGTATGTAACTTAAGATTATTTAAGTTATACTTAACCAAAGTTAAACTTGAATTTAAATTGCTTTATGTTTAAATATTTGGACAACTTTACTTAAAGTGAGCTAAATCTATTTTATAACTAGGACTTACAAGCAGATAAAACTATATATATATTCCCATTTAAATAAAAGTTACTCTACTAATATTTTCTTAGCCAAAATATATCATGCTTTGATCTACATACTTAATTGTAAATACTGAAATAGCACCACTATCTTGAACTTCCTCAAAAACTGCACGAGTTACAAAATTAGTCAATAAGTAAAATAATAATCAGTAGAAGCACAAAAATGTTAGGTTACTTTTAAGATGTTAAATAACTAAAAAATAATAATAATAAATAAAATAATAATAAATAAATAATCTTCCAAATCCATTCTACTTGTCAACAAGGCTACTCTATATGGAGACTAACAATTATTTACCCACTCGTCAGCTTTCAAGCGATACTGCTCAAAGTAAAAGAATATATCAAAAAGTAGCACAGTAATCATGACAGAACATATAGCAAAGAGGAAAGCGAAACAAATAAAACACTGTCTACTCAGTGGCCGCACAACTCTTTCCCCTCTTCAAATTAATACACTGAAAGTAAAATGGGACCTTTATAGAACAAAGATAAGGGTGTTGAGATAAAGTTAAGTGCTCTTGGACAGCACGAACTACCATCTGATCTCTGATCACATTCCAAGCCTCCTCATTTTGAACTGTGCTAATTCAATAACTGTAACAAATTAAATTATCTCATAACATCACAAGTTCTTTCTTATACAAAAAGAAAGATAAGTAAGAAGACAAAGTATCTTTTGAAGGTACTGAAATCAACTTATTACCTGCTTTCTCAGAGTAACTTCTTATAATTCCATTTTTTGAACTTTATAGTACCTGTGATACATTTTAATGATGAAGCTGCACTAAAATTTTAAGGGAAGACTGGATTATTCAAGGAGCACCTAGGTGGCTCCATTGGTTAAAGCGTCTGCCTTCGTCTCAGGTCAGGATCTCAGGGTCCTGGGATCGAGCTCCACACCAGGCTCTCTGCTCAGCAGGGAGCTCATTTCTCCCTCTCCCTCTACCGTTGATGCTCTCACTAATAAATAATAAATATAATCTTTATAAAAGACTGGATTATTCAAGAGACACATGTACATAAACACATTAGACTACCTAAAAGAATATACTATTAACTATGGTAAAGATTCCATCTCTCTCTCATTATTACATAACTGATTATCAAACTATGAGATACCTGTTAGACTTATGTTCAAAGTAAAGCAAAAACACCCTTTCTCCTCCAAGCTATACTATTAAGAAGTTAGCAGAATAAAGTTGCACTTTATAGTTATCTTTCTAAATGAAGTATTTACATATCTTTTAAATTATCAGGTGTATCCTATGATTCAAACTGTACAAGCCCTAAAATCACATTAAAAGAAAAAAAATGTGCTTGCTTCAGCAGCACATATACTAAAAGAAAAACACACACACATACAAAACCACTGTATGTGTAGCTAAAAATACTACTGGTCTAAGTCATACAACAAACTGGAAAAAATACTTATAAGTTATATCACAAAGAGCTACTTTTCTTAATGTAAAAGAAGTCCTATAAAGAAGAAAAAAGTCTGGGGTGTCTGGGTGGCTCAGTTGGTTAAGCAGCTGATTCTTGATTTCAGCTCAGGTCATAACCTCAGGGTCCTGAGACTGAGCCCCACATAGGGCTCCACCCTTAGCAGGGAGTCTGCTTGAGGATTCTCTTTCCCTCTCCCTTTGCCTCTACCGCCACCATTCACAAGCACTCTCTCTCTCTCAAATAAATAAATAAATCTTAAAAAAAAAAAGAAGAGAAAAAAATCTAATTGTTCAACAGGAAAATGGGTAAAGAATTCTAACAGTGCACAGAAAGGAAACATAATTGGATCTTAACCACAGGAAACATGCTCTATCTCCGTCATGATAACAAACACACAACTTAAAACTAAATGACATGCTGTTTTAAAAATTAACAGACAAAAATCTTCATCTGATGTTTTTTTTTTCCTTTTTTTTTTTTCATCTGATGTTAATGAAGATATGCTGAGGAGGAAGCACTCTCAAACTATGGAGGTGGGAGTGTAAAATGATATAAATGCAATGGAGTACAACTTGGCAATAATCATCAAAATTAAAAATACATTTATCCTATGATTCAATTTCTCAAAAATTAACTGCACATGCACAAAATGAAATATGTACAAGGCCACTCATTTTAGTACTACTTATAACAAGAGAAGACTAAAAAGGGACTAAATTGTAGTTTAATCCATAAAATGGGATATTATATAGAGCAGAATATATGTAATAAAATTTTATGTGTTTATAAATGAAAATAAAAGAACATAAGAACACATCAGAAACTAATGATAAAGGCTGTCTGAATATGGGAGAACAATGGTCGTAGTGGCTACAAACTATATGGGTGAGGGACCATACACATTTTGAGCCATCTGAATGTACTACTTATTTTCTAAGCAAATAAATAGAGTACAATTCAACTTATAAATTGGCCACATCCTTCCTGAAACATTTTTTACCAATATGGAAAACCAAAAATTTTTCTTGATGTCCTGTATGATTAGAAAAAATTCTTTAA
Source organism: Nyctereutes procyonoides (assembly GCF_905146905.1). Taxonomy (NCBI): domain Eukaryota; kingdom Metazoa; phylum Chordata; class Mammalia; order Carnivora; family Canidae; genus Nyctereutes; species Nyctereutes procyonoides. The sequence continues at coordinate 77,180,920 of NW_026575126.1, forward strand.
TACTTAAAGAGTTTAATCCTTCACTCAAACTGGTACTTCCACTCCTAATCATGATAATAGGGATTGGATTTACCTTACTACCTTAACAACTAGAAAATCAGACAAAATACATGAAATAATGGTTTGCAGATACTGGAGGTAGATGGGGGAAATGGGAATAATTCATTTCCCAACAGCCAGGAACAAAGAACATCAGCAATGGCAAATATAAAAAACATTTTCTCATTAAAAAAAAAAAAATTTAGACGATAATCGTTTAAAGCTAAATTAATAATAATGGATTCTGGGATTTATATCCTATGTATAAGTAAAATATAGGACAATAATAGCACAAAGAATGGGAGGAAGAAATCTAAGAATTCTATTGGTAAGATTCTAATACATAAACTGGTATAACACTATGAATATAGAATAGTTAAGATATTCTTTAAACCTCAAAACAGCCACTTAAAAAAAAAAAGAGGTACATCTAATAAGCCAATAGTGAAAATAAATATGTAATCATAAAAAATAATCCCAAAAAAAAAATAAATAAAAAGGTAGGAAAAGAGGAGATAGCTAAGTCCAGATGGGATAAACAGAAGACAAGGATCGAGATGCTAAGTTTTAGCACCATATTATCAAAAATTTCAATAAATATAAACACCCTAAACAGTCCAATATAAGTAGCCTAAACAGTCCATGATACCTATATATCTTGTAAGAAATCTGCTTTAGGTGCACCTGGGTGGCTCAGTCAATTAAGCATCTGCTTTCAGCTCAGGTCATGATCCCAGGGTCCTAGGATCGAGCCCCATGGCTCACTGCTCAACGAGGTATCCACTTCTCCCTTTCCCTCTGCATTTCCTCCCTCTCCACCCCACTTGTACTCTCTCCCTCTCAAATAAATAAATAAATAAATAAATATCTTTAAAAAAAAAGAAATCCACTTTATTATTTTTTTAAAGATTTTATTTATTTATTCATGATAGACAGAGAGAGAGAGAGAGAGACAAGCAGAGGGGGAAGCAGGCTCCATGCCGGGAGCCCGACATGGGACTCGATCCCAGGACTCCAGGATCACGCCCTGGGCCAAAGGCAGGCGCTGAACCGCTGAGCTACCCAGGAATCCCCAGAAATCCACTTTAAATATAAAGACACAGATACATTAAAAACTGAAGAAACAGGGGGATCCCTGGGTGGCGCAGCGGTTTGGCACCTGCCTTTGGCCCAGGGCGCGATCCTGGAGACCCGGGATCAAATCCCACGTCGGGCTCCCGGTGCATGGAGCCTGCTTCTCCCTCTGCCTGTGTCTCTGCCTCTCTCTCTCTGTGACTATCATAAATAAATAAAAATTAAAAAAATAAAATAAAATTTGAAAAAAAAAAAAAAACTGAAGAAACAAAAAGGATATGCCATCCAAACAATCAAAAAGAGCTGGAATAGTCATATCAAATATTGGAAAAAGTAAATTTCTGAACATGGAATATTACCAAGGATAAAGAGGAGAATCTGCCAATGAAAAAGGGGTTAATTCTTCAAGAAGACATAGCAATACTAAATGTGTATGCACCTAATAACGCAGCTTCAACATAAAAAGCACAAATTGATAAAAAATAAAGGAAGCACAAATGGAGAGAACTGAAAGGAAAAATTAAAAATCCATAATTTCAACCGGAGGTTTCAATATTCTTTTGGGTAACTGATGTTATAGGTGACAAAAAATATTAGTAAGGATAGAACACCTGAGCGACGCTATCAACCAGCTTGACCTAGATAACATATATAGAACTCTTCACTCAACAAAAAAGAATGCCCATTCAATCTAACAACAACAAAAAGATAATTTACATACAGTGAACGTTTATTATGTGCTAAGTATTTTTACAGTTTTTCTTGTGTAATCCTCACCACTCTACACAGTGGTACATTTATGATGCTTACAAATGAGGAAGATGAGGCCTTATTCAGGCCTATTAAGTAACTTACATAATGTTGCAGTTTCTTAAGTGGTAAAGGCTAGAATTTGAACCCAGGTCTATGTGCCTTGACTCCAAAGCCCAAGCTCTTCACTATGCTGTAATTAACTCTGCATGCCAAAGAGAGGACTGAAGACTCTTCAAAGGAACACCAATCCCTGTGACTTGGAGGTCTGCAGGCCAGTTAAGGGTAGGGAAACATTAGCCATCCCTTTACTGCTTTGCTTCTGCATACTCTTCCCTCCAACAAATACTTTTCTCCAAAGACGGATAATGACTTTAGAAATCCTTTCAAAGTGTAAATGAAGGGGCACCTGTGTAGCTCAGCAGTTGAGCATCTGCCTTTGGCTCAGGTCATGATCCTGGGGTCCTGGGATCAAGTCCCGCATTGGGATCCCCGCAAGGAGTCTGCTTCTCCCTCTGCCTGTGTCTCTGCCTCTCTCTGTGTCTCTCATGAATAAATGAATAAAAATCTTTTAAAAATAAAATATAAGATATCCTGTATGATACCATAATGGTGGGTACATGTCATTATACATTTGTCCAAATCCATAAAATATATAACACCAAGAGTGAATGAACCCTAATGTAAAATATGGACTATGGATGATAATGATGTGTCAATGTAGGTTTACTAATTGTAACACAAAACTTAACATTCTGGTGCAGGATGCTGATAATGGAAAAGGCTGTGCATGTGTGGGGGCAAGGGACATATGGGAAATCTCTGCAACCTCTTTTCAATTTTACTGTGAATCTAAAACTGCTCTTAAAAAATAAAATAAAATCTTAGGGGCACCTGGGTAGCTCTGATGGTTGAGTGTTGGACTTTTGTTTTCTGCTTAGGTCATGATCTCAGGGTCCTGTAATCAAGCTCTGTGACAGGCTCTACACTCAGTGTAGTCTGCTGGTCCCTCTCCTGCTTGTTCTCTACCTCCCCCTCTGCTGTTCCCTGTGTGCATGCTTTCACTCTCTCAAATAAACAGAATCTTAAAAACAATAATAATTAAAATCTTAAATTACAAAAGAAAAAAGTAAATCAAGACTAATACTGGGGACACCTTGGGTGACTCAGTGGTTGGGTGACTGCCTTTGGCTCAGGGTGTGACCGACCCCGAGGGCCGGGATTGAGTCCCATATTGGGCTCCTTGCGGGAAGCCTGCTTCTCCTTCTGCCTGTGTCTCTGCCTGTGTCTCTCTCTCTCTCTGTGTCTCTTGCAAATAAATAAAATCTTAAAAAAAAAAAAGAAAGGCTCTCTAGTTATTAGTTAGTACAAATTATTAAAATTAACACTTGGCTGTTTCTCTCTGACCTTCCTAAAAACCAACCTCCCAATAAAAGATCAGAAGTTTGAAGTCTGGATTACAGAGTGGAAACTGAGAGAGGCAGAGTTCAGGTACAGAAGAAGATGAGGCCATTTTGGATAGCCAGTGGGTGTTCAGAAGGAAAGACAGAAAAGAATAACTTCCCTTATATCATATTTTGGCTAGGATCTAGATGGCGATTGCTTGCTCTTCAACTTTAATACAGAAAATTTTAATGTAGAAAGTACATTACATAATGTACAAATATATGCTATATGTATATATCATATTATATAAGTAATACTAATTTCAAGCATAAACAGTCTGCCATGAATATTGAGTGTTTCATTCCCTATCTACACACTCAGTTTAAAGTTTCTGAGGAGCCTGCGTGGCTCAGTTGGTTAAGGGTGCAACTCGATTTCAGCTCAGGTCATGATCTTGGGGTCACGAGATGGAGCTCTGTGACAGGCTCCACACTCAAGAATGGAGTTTGGCTGAGATTCTCCATTCTCAGAATGGAGCAGGGAGCCTGCTTCTCCCTCTGCCTGTCTCTCTCTCTCTCTCTCTCTGTGTGTGTCTCTCATGAATAAATAAAATCTTTTTTTTTTTTTTAAGATTTTATTTATTCAGGGCAGCCCCGGTGGTGCAGCGGTTTAGTGCCGCCTGCAGCCCGGGGCGTGATCCTGGAGACCCAGGATCGAGTCCCACGTCGGGCTCTCTGCATGGAGCCTACTTCTCCCTCTGCCTGTGTCTCTGCCTCTCTGTCTCTCTCTCTTTCTCTCTCTGTGTCTGAGTAAATAAATAAAATCTTTAAAAAAAAAGATTTATTCATAGAGATGGGAGAGAGAGAGAGGCAGAGACACAGGCAGAGGGAGAAGTAGGCTCCATGCAGAGAGCCCGACGTGGGACTCGATCCTGGGTCTCCAGGATCACGCCCCGGGCTGCAGGCGGCACTAAACCGCTGCACCACCGGGGCTGCCCTGAATAAATAAAATCTTAAAAAAAAAAAAAAAAAAAAAAAAGAAGTTAAAAATAGAACTATACCTTGCAATCCAACAATCACACTACCCAAAGAATACAAAAATGCTAATTCAAAGGAATACATGCATCCTGATATTTACAGTAGCATTATATCTACAACAGCCAAATTATGGAAATAGCCCAAATGTCCACTGACTGATGAGTGGATAAGATGTGGTGTATACACAATGGAATATTACTCAGCCATAAAAAAAAAATGAAATCTTGCCATTTGCAAGACATCAACGGAGCTAGAGAGTATCATATTAAATAAGTCAGTCAGAGAAAGACAAATACCATATAACTTCCCTCATATGAGCAATTTAAGAAACAAAACAGGGATCCCTGGGTGGCGCAGCGGTTTGGCGCCTGCCTTTGGCCCAGGGCGCGATCCCGGAGACCCGGGATCGAGTCCCACATCGGGCTCCCAGTGCATGGAGCCTGCTTCTCCCTCTGCCTGTGTCTCTGCCTCTCTCTCTCTCTCTCTCTCTCTATCATAAATTAAAAAAAAAAAAAAGAAACAAAACAAATGAGCAAAGGGGAAAAAGAGAGAGAAACAGACTCTTAACTATAGAGAACTGATGGTTACCAGAGGGGAGGTGGGTGGGGGGAGGGGTTAAAACATGTGACAGGGATTGAAGAGTGCATTTGCGATGATGAGCACAGGGTATGTACAGAAGTGTTAAATCACTAGATTGTATATCTGAAACTAATATTACACTGTATGTTAACTAACTGGAATTTAAATAAAAACTTAAGGGGCACTAGGGTGGCTCAGTCTGTTAAGCATCTGCCTTAACAGATCTCAGGGTCCTGGGATAGAGTCCTGTATCAGGCTCCCTGCTCAGTAGGGAATCTGCTCCTCCCTCTTCCTCTCCCCCCTACTATTCATGCCTTCTCTGTCAAATAATAAATAAAATCTTAAAAAATAAATAAAAATAGGGCAGCTTGGGTGGCTCAGCGGTTTAGTGCCACCTTCAGTCCAGGCCATGATCCTGGAGACCCAGGATCGAGTCCCATGTCGGGCTTCCTGCATGGAGCCTGTTTCTCCCTCTACCTGTGTCTCTGCCTCTCTCTATCTCTGTGTCTCTCATGAATAAATAAAATCTTAAAAAAATAAAAACTTCAAAAAGTAATAACAAAAAATAAAGCCTTCCAAGCAGAATAATATATGCTTTTGAATTATAATGGTAATATTTACAGGTATCATTAAAGAATTTTCCATAACTACAGACAATTAATGATTTAATCAGTCAGGCTTATGAACTGAAGCTGCCTTAAAAACCCCTAAATTGGGATGCCTGGGTGGCTCAGTGGTTGTCTGCCTTTGGCTCAGGGAGTGGGCCTGGGGTCATGGACGATAGAATTTCACATTGGGCTCCCTGCAGGAGCCTGCTTCTCTCTCTGCCTATGTCTCTCGTAAATAAATAAATAAAATCTTTAACAACAACAACAACAACAAAAACCCTAAATGATTAGGTTTGTGGAGTTCCACATTGGTGTATGGCCCACAGAGGGCATGATAGCTTGGTGGGCCCCCCCCTTGCTCTCTGCATCTCTTCCATTTGCTTATTCCTGTGTTGTAGTCTTTGTAATAAACTATAATTAAAGTATTTTCCTGAGTTCTATAAGTCATTCTAACAAATTGTCAAACCCGAAGAGAGCCTTGTAGGAATTCTTGACTTATAGCTGGTTGGTTAGAAGTATGGGTGCCCCGATTCCTGAGGTGTGTCTGGGGTAGGGGCAGTCTTGTGGGACTGAGCCCTTGACCGTGGGTTTTGGGCTGTGAAGTTCGTGTTCACTCTGGGTAGTGTTAGAAAAAAGACTGAATTCTTGGCCACCCAGTTGGTGTCAAAGAATAAAAGACACCAAATATGCCGTACAGGGAAAAAATTTCTCACAGTCCTTACCAAGGAAAGTCAGAAAATAGTCACAATTATAAAATCAGTTCTAAATTCAACTTGGGGAATCATTACCTCAGTTTCATCTAAATGCCAAAGTGGCCCTCATGATTAAAGTAGCAATTCATTAGTTATCCTTCAGACGATGTAATCAACACTATGCTTCTACTTAATTAACATGTAAAGTTCAGGTCTTGGGACAGCACTGAATGCTGGAGGATTAAGGTTTTAAGTCTTATTTTGAAATAATATCAAATTTACAGAAAAGCTGCCAGACTGACACAAAGAATTTCCTTAGGAACACTTGGGTGGTTCAGAGATAAAGTGTCCGACTTTTGGTTTTGGCTTGGGTCACGATCTCAGAGTCCTTGATTACAAGGAGCTTGTAATCAAGTTCCTTGCTGGGGTTCTGCACTCAGTGGGGAATCTGCTGGAGATTCTCTCCCTCTCTCTCTCTAAAAATAAATACATCTTTAAAAAATAATCTCTTTATACCCTTTACTCAGATTCATGAAATTATAACATTTTGCTAAGTTTTTCTAAATTTTTCAGGTAATGGGCAGCCTGGGTGGCTCAGCAGTTTAGCGCTGCCTTTGGCCCAGGACCTGATCCTGGAGACCAGGGATCGAGTCCCACATCAGCTTCCCTGCTTGGAGCCTGCTTCTCCCTCTGCCTGTGTCTCTGCCTCTCTCTCTCTCTCTCTCTGTGTCTCTCATGAATAAATAAATAAAATCTTTTTTAAATAAATAAACAAACAAACAAACAAACAAATAAATAAATATTTCAGGTAAATTGTATATATCATACTCTTTATCCCTTAATATGAGTGCTTCTTAATAACAAGGATATGCTTTTACATTACTATGGTATAGTTCCTGAAAAAAGTGCTGTGGGTTTTTTCCTCACACAGGATCCAACTGAGGGTCACATCTTCACTTGGTGGTCACATATACTTAGTCTCCTTTAACCTCTAAGGACTCCTAGTCTTCCTTTATTTTCATAATATTGACAATTTTAAAGAATACAGGCAAATCATTTTATTGAATACCCTTCAACTTGGGTTTCTCTGCTGTTTACTCATGACTGGATTTGGGTTATAACTTCTCAGCTTGAATATTACATAATTCATAGTACGTTCTCAAAGTATTATAACTGGAGGTATATAAAGTCCATTTCATAATTATAGTTACCATTTCCCTATTTGTAATTAATACATTTGCTGTCGGAGTTATTTTGAGATGATATCCATAATTTGTTCCTTAAGAAACTCTCCTCTCACCCCAGATTTAACAATGATTGATGAAATTTGCCTGAATCAATTCTTACTGCAATGATTGCAAAATGGTGATTTCCTATCTCTATCACTCCTTCCATATTTATTAGTCAAAAGAGTTTTCTCTGGGCACCTGGGTAGCTCAGTTGGTTAAGGATCTAACTCTTTTTTTTTCTTTTTTTCTTTTTAATTTTTTTTTAATTTTTATTTTATTTATGATAGTCACACACAGAGAGAGAGAGGCAGAGACACAGGCAGAGGGAGAAGCAGGCTCCATGCACCGGGAGCCCGACGTGGGATTCGATCCTGGGTCTCCAGGATTGCGCCCTGGGCCAAAGGCAGGCTCCAAACCGCTGCGCCACCCAGGGATCCCAGGATCTAACTCTTGATTTCAGCTCAGGTCATGATCTCAGGGTCATGAAATGGAGCCCTGCATCTGCATCTTTATCCCCAGCTGGCTCTGTGCTCAGCTGCTCAGCAGGGAGTCTGTTCAAGATTCTCTTTCCATCTCCCTCTGTCCCCCACCCCACACTCTCGAGCACTCTCTCTCTAATAAATAATTTATAAATCTTTAAAAAAAAGAGAGAGAGCTTTCTCTTCTCCTTTAATCATGTATCTATTTTATTAGTTGAAAGGAATAATGGATTATTTTATTCAGTCAGGTATATTCCATTTATTGTCCTTATTTAATACTCAAATTTGGCCAGTGGGAATCCACAGAAGCTGGCTTCTGGGCCTTTGACATGTCCCCAAATTTTGAGCAGCCCTTCTTTCCCTGCTCCAGCCCCTGAATCAGTCTTTTCTCCAAGGAACCCTTGAGGAGTTCACTTTAGTGAAGCTTAGTATTTAAAATCTAAGGTCTGGTTGGAAAAATTGGTATTTTAATTCTAAAAAAAGAAAAGATAGTCTTCCTATGAGCACTGCCTTTAGATTAGTTTGTGAAAGACGCATGTAAGATTCTATTCAGGGCAACAACAGTCTACTTGAGCTCTAAAAGAAAAAGGGCTTTCAAAATGAATCAGCAAATATTTCAACATGGCCAACCAACTATGACTTACTCTATTAAGTTATAATAGCTCTCTCAACCTTACTTTGGAAATTTAAAAACTGTAAGTAAACGGAGTCTTTAATAAAACTATTCCATTAACCTTTTCTGAAGGGCATGCAACTCTTAACAGGATACTACAATTCTTCAAACTCCTTAGAAGGCTATATTTATGTTCTGTTTACTACCAACCTGCCTTGGTTTAAGAGCTTTCTTTCATGCCACGGATAGAAGCAAGAAAAATATCAAGAGCAAAGGCATCACGTATTAATGAAGTAAAACAGAGAATACAGAATAAAGTATTGTTTATATAATATAAACAATATTTATATTGTTATATAAAATTTATATAATAAGAAAGGCTTGTTTTAGTTGAGAATCAATAAATTAAAACCACTTGTAGTACAGGCAACCTTATCCAACAGGCAAAGACCAAATAACCAGTCTGAAATGCAAAGTTCATCTAGCAAAGTTATAGAAGTAGTCTACAAAGATCAAATAGGATCTTATTTTCTAATACACCTAAATTTTTTTCAATACTTTGAGGTCTTTATCTCCCTATGATTTCTATAGACCAAAACAACTAAAGATTAAAATCTAAGGTAACAGTCTACCACTTGAAAAGAAAAGAAGCTAAGAAGTATACCAATACAATTTTTTAAAATAAAAACTTGGAATTGTCTCTTTTAAAGTACAAATCTTCTTTCATAATATAATGCATATTATACAGATATTCTTAGGATGCAATTTTTTAAAAGTACCAAAGATAGGCACTGAATGTAAGAATGTACTGTACTTCAGTAACAGACACCTCATCAAGTATCTATCCACAGATATAGATGCACATACAGATACAGATACACACACACGTATTTACAAGAGGTCAAGGAATATAATGGAAAAAATGGAGCCAGGAGTTAGGGGACTTGAGTTCTAATCTACAACACAATATATGACCTTGAGTAAGTTACCTAATATTTATGGGATTTCATACTGTCATTTATAAAATGAGGCAGTTAGAGCCATTGGTTTTATAACTTCTACACTATTTCATATTTTACCACTTCATTGTATATCTTAATTTCCTAAGGTTAATGAGAACTTCCCCAAAGCAAGAAACGTAATTTAAGCTAAATAGGAATAAATGACCTTAATACCCCTGAGATCCTTACTACTAGAGCTTATACTACCAGGAAAACAACTTGTATTTTTAAATAGCTAACATTTGGGAGCCCTGGGTGGCTCAGTGGTTGAGCATCTGCCTTCGGCCCAGGGCATGATTCTGGAGTCCGGGAATCAAGTCCCACATTGGGCTCCCTGCATGGAGCCTGCTTCTCCCCCTGCCTGTGTCTCTGCCCCCCGCCCCCTCTCTCAGTGTCTCATGAATAAATAAAATCTTTTTAAATAATAAATAAATAAATAAATAAATAATAATAAATAAATAATAATAGCTACCATTTATTGGAGACTTACTATGTTTGTCAGGTGCTGTGCTGAATGCTTTTAATTGCATCAGCTCATTTAATTCTTAAGACATGCCTACAGCAGGTATTACTGCCCCTCAGAACAGAGCTTAAAGAGATTAACTTACTCAAGGTCACAACAGCTATTAAACTACAGAACTGAGACTCAAACAAGGAGACTCCAAAGTTTACGCTCTTAACCACCATGCTACAGTACCTCCTAATAAATAGATCGTGAGCCAGATTCATTCTGAATTTAATTCTAACAGGTACTGATTATTCTCTAATTACAATAGAAAAAACTGCTAGGAGTGACAGCCAACCAAGAAACAATTTCAAATTAATCATGTGAACAAAAAGATTATTTAAAGGTTGCATTATTAAAGAGAAGAAATGTGTTTTGAGAAGTAACTTCTCCTTCTAATAAGACAAAACAGCAGCCATTAAATCTGAAAGACCAGCAAAGATCTTAAGGTGTGATATTATTGTTCATTTCACTATCTTCAGGCAGACAAAAAAAAATTCCTGACAACTACCTGAGGTGATAGGGTTTGTCCAAAACATCTCTTCTGATAGCATCAGCCCCATCTCCATCACCATTTCAAATTTACTGCATAACTCTGACTACCAACATGAAGGTTCAAAGACTAAGTCCTAACAACAGACATTCTTTCTTGCTTCCAGCTAGGCCACTTCAACTAGCCCGTCTGCTGACCGGTTAGAACACATTTAACTTCTATGACAATCCTTCTGCTAGGTATATAGCATTTTAAGAAGCAGACAAAAAGATAATGTACATACAAATCTATGCTCTAGAAAATATCTACTATGGGTTACTTTCACCCTTCCAAAAGCTCAAAGCCAGCCTTTTCCTATGTGTTCTCTATATATTTCTTCAAGATGCAAGCTCTCTCTCAAGCACTCAGAAAACCTCTTTTTTACATAGCCTTAAGCCTAGATATAGTAATTTCTAATAAGTTATGGTTAGTAAGGCTATTATACAAAGGAGAATAAACCAGAATCAAAAAATTAAAGGCACAAAAAGATAAAACATCCAAAAAGATCTATATTTGGATGATAATACATTTTATAAACAAAACTACAGGGATCCCTGGGTGGCGCAGTGGTTTGGCGCCGGTCTTTGGCCCAGGGCGCGATCCTGGAGACCCGGGATCGAATCCCACGTCGGGCTCCCGGTGCATGGAGCCTGCTTCTCCCTCTGCCTGTGTCTCTGCCTCTCTCTCTCTCTCTCTCTCTCTGTGTGACTATCATAAATAAATAAAAATTAAAAAAAAAAAAAAAAAGCTTTCCTTTAAAAAAAAAAAAACTACATTATTTCAATTCTCTTTATTACTCCTACAGAGTAATAAACAAGCTTCTCCAACACACAAGGACCTCTGATCAAAGAAGATTTTCAATTCTATATATTTTCTAACCCTTAAATCCCATTTCAGTTTCAAATCTGGGTTGCTATCCCCTAAATGCTTACAGTTATTAAAAAGCAGAGCCCACAGGCACTATGGATCTATTCTGTATCTCATTTGAGCAGAGAGGAAAAAAAAAATTACCCTTTTTTGATCCAACCCTGGATGAAGCACTAAAGAATTTCTTCACTGTGGTAACCTTGCGGGTCTTCTCATTCGTTTTCTTTTCTTCAAACTTGGAAAATGTGAGGGATTGGGCCCCTTGGCTGCTCTGACTGCTGGCAAAAGCCTCTTCCTCCTCCCGTTGAAGTCTGCAATTCAAGAGAGGATTAAGAATGAGCCACACATCCTCTAAGTTTTCCTTGTATCTGAAATTATTACTCAGTGAATTGCCAGGGGATCTAAAATTTTTAGAACTGGCGCCTAAACACACCAAATAGGTCTGAGGTGTATGATAAGAAACTATCCCTCCATGATGCTAGACTTCAAAAGGGATCTTCTCCATGGATCATATTCATTCATTGTAACTAACTAAATGTAACTAAGGTTACATAAAAGAACTAAACTCTAGTCATTTTCCCTAACAAGCTCAAGGTTGAAAAGGAGAAAGAGATAAGTAAATAATTACCATAAAATGTGATAGCTCCTACAGTAGAGAGTAAAACCTGACTGCCATGAGAACATAGGGAAGAACAACTCAATCTGCTGGAGAAGCCCAAGGCTTTACAATAGTCACATTTAGGCTGGTCTGAAGAGATGAACAGGGTTCCTCTGAGCGAAAGGACATTCCACGGAGAGGGAACTGAAAATGTGAAGGCATGTGGTTTCTTTTGTGGACCAAGTTTAGCATGGTCACTGATGGTGTGACCACGGTAAGAAACCTTGAATGCCAAATCCATTATAATCCTCGATTTCATCATGTGGTGGGGACCAAGAAAGACTGTAAATCCAATAAATTGCCATTATCAGATCTGTGTTTTAGAAAAGTAATGCAGGTAGCTATGTGATAACTTCAGGGGCAATAATTAAGAATACAAAGATTTAAGTGAGAGAAAATAAGGACCTGGAAACTGAGAAAGGGTGAAATTCAAAAGACTTCTCTGAGCTGGAATAAGTTCTACCTATCACTCAGTTACAGACAATGTGGGAGGTAAAGGAGAAATTAAGAATGATTCTAATGGTTTTTAGCCAACTGAATAAAACTATGATGCCATTAATTGACACAGGATGAAGGACAGGTAGGAGGAAACGTTGGGACTGAGGATTAGAGTAAATAAAAACGATAAATTTGGCCTAGGATGAGCTTAATTTGAGGTATTTATAATAAACCTCAAAGGCTGTCCATAGAACAATGGCTCTATATGGTGATCCCAGCAGTATTACCTGTGAACTTGTTAGAAATGCAAATTCTCAAACTTCACTCCCACCCTATTAAAATCAGAGTCTCTGAGGTGAGGTCCAGTGATGCCTCTTTTCATAAGGTTTCCAGGTGATTCTTATGAGAAACAGTGCTATAGAAAATCTCAAGCAAGGTCGCAAATGGAAGCAGTAAGAAACAGCAAGGAAATCACAGCTTAGAAGTGTTAGTCTGAGAATGGAATAGGGACACACCTCTCTCTGAGACAAAACAGAAGTTAACATAAAGATATTAGTACATTTTGCTGTGGGGAGGGGAGAAAGCTAAAATTCATGCCTAGTGACCTCCACTTTCTCATGAAATAGGATCAGCTACTGAGAATAGTGCAGTGGGAAACCGGATAAAATAATGTTCTTTGTCTACATTTTCATTTTGACCATATAGTTACTGAAAACAATGAGCATGCATTATAATTCTGAGTTCACCACAGATGCTAGCAAAGTAGTCACTCAGCAAATATGGCTGATTAGATATAAAAAACTAGCAAATGCTGTCAAAGTTCAGTCTGACTTTCTTTTATTGGAAGTTTTACTGTTTCTAGGATGTTTTGGCAAAAAATTAACATCATACATGGTATTTTATTCATCTCTATGCTCATCAGCCATTTCATCTTTTAGTTTTTATCATAATCATATTTCTGAATAATATAAACTACTTTTGACTAATCTCATTTTTAAGAAAAAGTTAAAATCCCAAAATGCAAGGGCTATGTATACAAATCGACAAGTTTCTCCTATTATGTTTATCACCACATCAGATGCCATGCTGGATATATTATAAGAATGAGGAAAATGATGCTTGATGAAAGCCCTGTGCCGAGCACTATGCTAGGGACATCATAGATATTACTGCATTTAACCTTCACTATGAAGTACATGTATCTTCATTCTTCTACTCTAAGAAGCCTGTTATAGAACTCAGACTAATACACTCTAAACACAAAATAATTAAAAGAAAAAGACAAAAATGAAGAAATCACTGAAAGCTATTCACCAAATGCTAAGAAAGGGGTAAAAAAAAATGCTTTTCTCTTAATATTAAGCTGACTTGCTAATAGCTCACAAGAGGAGAGAAAAATGGATTGTGAAAATGATAGAGCTGGATATTTAACAATATCACTGGTAAAACACCCCTATTTTAAGTCCTTTTACCGCTCTGCCAGTTCCCAATCCTCCTGAATCTGTTTCTGCCTTGCTTTGTGGTATTCTTCCCTCCAGCATTTGGAGCAGAAACCCTGCCAAGCAGGGTTGCCATAGTAACCGCATCCTTTCTTGCATAGGAGCTCCGACTGATCCACATGAATTCCTCGGCGTTCAGACTTAAGGCTCATCTTCTTCCTGCTAATCAAGTAAATAAGAAAATGTTGTTGCAAATGAATTATCATTCTTCCATTAGCACAACAATTAAGCACAACAATTAGCACAACAAAAATATGAGTCCATAATCTTTAAACTATAAGGCAGAGAAGGAGGAAAAATAACTACCAACAAGCTCCTGGGGCACCTAGCTGGGTCAGTTGGTGAAGCACTGGACTCTTGATCTTGGGGTTGTGGGTTTGAGCCCCACACTGGGTATAGAGATTCCTTAAAATAAAAACATCAGGAAGGCAGGCAGGCAGGGAGGCACAGTCATACTAAAGAAACACTTCTTATATCTTTCTCAATAATATAAAGAACACTTTAAGAAAGAAGTAATTTTGGATTAAAGACCTAAATGAAACACATGAAACTATAAAACACCTAAAAGAAAACATAGGGGGAAAACTTTATGGTACTGGATTTGGCAACAATTTCTTGGACATGATACCAAAAGTAGCACAAGCAACAAAAGGAAAAATAAGCAAATGTAACTATATTAAACTTAAGTTCTGCACAGAAAAAGAAACAATCAACAGAGTGAGAAGGCAACCGGTATGCAATAAGAGAAAATATTTGCAAACTATCTGCTAAAGGGTAATATCCAGAATATATAAAGAATTCTTACAACTCAACAACAACAAAAACAATCCAATTAAAAATTAGCAAAGGACCTGTATAACTCTCCAAAGAAGGTATACCAATTAATGTATGAAAAGATGCTCAACATCACTAATCATCAGGGAAGTGAACATAAAATCCACAAGGAGATACCTACCATTTCACATCCAAGAGGATGGCTACGGTTTTAAAAAAAAGTCAGATAATAATAAGTGATAGCAAGGATGTGGAGAAATTAGAACTCTCATACACTGTTGTGGGATGCAGCTGCTTTTAGAAACTGACAGCTCCCCAAACAATTAAATATAGAGTTACCATATGACCCAGCAATTCCACTCAAAGTATACATCCAAGAGAAATGAAAACATATGTCCACAAAGAAACTTGTAACAAATGTTTTCTTTCAAAGACTTTATTTGAAAGGGAGAGAGAGCCATGTGCAAGCATGGGGGGGCAGGGCAGAGAGAAAAGGAGAAGCAGACTCCCCACTAGTCAGGGAGCCTGACTGGTGCTGGATCCCAGGGCCCTAGAATCATGACTTGAGCCGACAGTAGACACTTAAACAACTAAGCCACCCAGGCACCCTGGTTATGAACAAATGTTTATAACATCATCTACAATAGCCAAAAGATGGAAATAACTCGAATGTCCATTAACTATAAACGGATAAACCAACCATAGTATATCCATGCAATGGAGTATTACTCGGTCATAAAAAGGATTTAAGTACTGATATATGCCACAATACCATCAACCTTGAAAACATGCGTGAAAGAAGCCAGTGATAAAAGACCATATATTATATGATCCCCTTTTTGTATGAAACTCCGGAACAGGTAAAGCTATAGAGACAAAAAGCAGATTAGCAGTTACTTCGGACTGAGGGGGTGAGAATGGGAATAAAGGAAATAGCTAGAGCATGAGGTTTCTTTGTGAGATGATGAAAATATTCTAGAATTGGCTGTCATGATAGTTGCCATTGAACTGTTTGATTTTAACTGGCTGAATTTTATGATATGTGAATGATACCTCAAAGTTTTTAACTTTTTTTTTTTTATTATTTACGATAGCCATACAGAGAGAGAGAGAGGCAGAGACACAGGCAGAGGGAGAAGCAGGCTCCATGCACCGGAAGCCTGACGTGGGATTTGATCCCGGGTCTCCAGGATCGCGCCCTGGGCCAAAGGCAGGCGCCAAACCGCTGCGCCACCCAGGGATCCCTAATTTGTTTTTTAAATATATATTTTTTTAATTTTTTATTTATTTATGATAGGCACACAGAGAGAGAGAGAGAGAGAGAGGCAGAGACACAGGCAGAGGGAGAAGCAGGCTCCATGCACCGGGAGCCCGACGTGGGATTCGATCCCGGGTCTCCAGGATCGCGCCCTGGGCCAAAGGCAGGTGCCAAACCGCTGCGCCACCCAGGGATCCCTGTTTTTTAAATATATTTTATTTATTTATCCATGAAACACAGAGAGACAGAGAGGCAGAGACATAGGCAGAAGGAGAAGCAGGCTCCCTGCAGGAAGCCCGTTGTGGGACTCGATCCCAGAACCCTGGGATCATGTCCTGAGCTGAAGGTAGACGCCCAACCACTGAACCACCCAGGAGTCCCAAATTTTAAATTTTTTAAAAAAGATTTTATTTGTTTATTTGAGAAAGAGAGAGAAAAGGACAGAGACAGTGAGAGTGAGCATAAGCAGGGAGGAAAGGGACAAGCAAGCTCCCCACTGAGCAGGGAGCCCAATGTGGGGCTCGATCCCAGGACCAAAGAGAGCCATGCACAAGCATGAGGGGTGGGGCAGAGGGAGAGGGAGAAGCAGACTCTCCACCAAGCAGGAAACCTAACTGGTCCTGGATCCCAGGACCATGACCTGAGCCAAAGGCAGATGCTTAACCAACTGAGCGCCAACAGGTACCTCAATAAAGTTGTTTTTAAAATACAGGTATATTGGGGATCCCTGGGTGGCGCAGTGGTTTGGCGCCTGCCTTTGGCCCAGGGCGCGATCCTGGAGACCTGGGATCGAATCCCACGTCGGGCTCCCGGTGCATGGAGCCTGCCTCTCCCTCTGCCTGTGTCTCTACCTCTCTCTCTCTCTCTCTCTCTCTCTCTCTCTCTCTCTCTCTGTGACTATCATAAATAAATAAAGAAAAAAAATATTTAAAAAAATACAGGTATATCTTGGAGATATTGTAGAGTAGGTCCCACATTACCACAATAAAGTAAATGTCATATAAAGTGAGTCAAATAAATGTTCTGGTTTCCCAGTGCACAAAAAAGTTGAGTTTATACTATATTGTAGTCTATTAGGTGTTTATTAGTCTTATGTCTAAAAGACACAATTACACAACTTAAATTGAAAATACTTTATTGCTAAAAAATACTTTATTAAAAAAACACTTTATTGATAAAAAATGCTAACCACCATCTGAGCATTCAACAAGTTCTAATCACTGATCAGATAGTATAACAATAATGAAAATGTTTGAAATATTCCAAGAATTACCAGATTTTGTGACACAGAAACACGAAGTAATAAGCAAATGCTATTGGAAAAAGTGGCGCTGACAGATTTGCTCAATGTAGGGCTGCCTTACAAACCTTCAATTTAAAAAAATGCAATATTTGTGAAACTCAATAAAGCTAAGTGCAATAAAACAAGGTATGCCTGTAAAAATCAGAAAAGGAGGGCAAAATGGAAAGTCAGAGAAATTCAAAGAACTATCAGCTTTGAAGGTAGAAAGACTATAAGCCAAGGAATATGGGTGGCTTCTAGAAGCTGAGAATGACCCTGGCTGACAGCCAGCAAAGAAATGAAGGCCTCATTGCTATAACCACATGGATTTCAATTCTACCAGCACTAGTATGTCTGGAAGCAGATTTTCCCCATAGCGTCTAGATAGGAGCCCACACTGGCTGACTCCTTAATTTTGACCTCTTGAGATGCTTGAGTACCTAAGTTGAGCACGCCAGTTCTGACTTCTAGAACTTTGGGATAATGAATGGGTGTTGTTTCAAGCTACTAAATTTGTGGCAACATGTTATGGCAACAACAGAAAACTAACATAGGCCTCCTTTCCATTTGTCTTCTGGGGACCTTTGCACTTTTATTCCAATGCCTAGAATGCTGTGCGCCCTGCTGTTCACATAGTGACTACTCTCTCATCGTGTAGGCCGCAGCTTTCATATCATACTTCTAGAAAGGCCTTCCCTGGCCACTCTATTTAAAAGTAGCATACCTCCCCCACCTGCCCGGCCACTCGATCTATACCCCCAAATTCCCAGCTCTTACCTCCACACTGCTCAGCATTATTTCTCTCTATCCTATCCATGTCTAACAAGGAAGGGTAGAGAAAGTGTTAATTAAGCAGGCTGAGTTGCTAAAACATCATGCACACTTTCAGAAAGGCCTGCTCATTATGTGACTGGCTCTTGGTCAGCTTCTGGGAATGGAAGTCTTGAAGTTGTTTTATATAAACACAAGGAGCTTGTGTAGCTTGGAGCTTCAAGCTACACCATACCAGCTTGTTTAGACAGTTCATTTAAATGTGTGATGTGTGGTGAACCCCTGCTTTCTTTCTGGGGGTCCAGAATTGTATTAACTATGATCAATCATGAAGGTATTTGTCCCTGTCTGACCAACCTCCAACAAAAAGCCTGGAATTCAAGCTTAAGTGAGTTTCCCAAACAGAAAACACCTCACACAGGTTGCTACAATCTGTTACTGGGGGGGATTAAATGCACCCCATGTGACTCCACTGAGAGAAGTCTCTTGGAAGCTCATGCCAGGTATCCTCCAAACTCTGTTCAGTGTACCATTTTCCTTTATTGCTCCTGCTTTGTATCCTTTTATTGGCTATAAAACAGCCAGGGGGGACCTGGGTGGCTCAGTGGTTGAGTGTCTGCCTTTGGCTCAGGTCGTGATCCCGGGGCCCTGGGATCAAGTCCTGAATCAGGCTTCTCACAGGGAATCTGCTTCTACCTCTGCCTATGTCTCTGCCTCTCTCTACTTGTTTCTCATGAATAAATAAAATCTTTTTTTTTTAAAGATTTTTATTTATTTATTCATGAGAGACACAGAGAGAGAGTCAAAGACACAGGCAGAGGGAGAAGCAGGCTCCATGCAGGGAGCCCGACGTGAGACTCGATCCCTGTTCTCCAGGATCATGCCCTGGACCAAAGGTGGCACCAACCCAACCCGCTGAGCCACCCGGGCTGCCCAATAAATAAAATCTTAAAACAACAACAATAACAACAAAACCACAGCCAGGAGGGGCACTTGAGTGGCTCAGTTGGTTTAGCCTCTGCTTGCGGCTTGGGTCATGATCTCAGGGTCCTGGGATCAAGTACCGCGTTAGGCTCCCTGCTCAGTGGGGAGTCTGCTTCTGCTCTCCTTCCTGCTCATGCTATCTCTTTCTGTCAAATAAATAAATAAAATCTCTAAAACAAAACAAAACATAGCCAGGAGAACAGGAGTCTTATGAGTCCTTCTATCAAATTACTAAATCTGGGGACAGTCTTGGGGATTACCAACATAGGGTGTGATTATAAAGGGGCAGCATGAGGGAGATCTTAGTGGTAACAGAATAGTTCTGTATCTTGACTATGGTAGTAGTTACAGGAATCTACATATGAGATAAAATGACATTGAGCTGCTACACATGCACACAGTACAGATGTTAAATTTCTTGATTCTGATGTTGTATTATAGTTATGTAAGATGTAGCCATTGGGTCAAACTCCATAGTATATACAGAATCTCTCTGTATTCTCTGCAATTTTCTGTTAATCTGTAGTTTCAAGTTAGAGAGTTATTAAAAATGTCACTTAAAAATTTTAAATAACACTTATGAACCAATATATATCAGACAGTTAAACATATCATTCAGATTATTTCTAAGTATGGAAAACAAAGAGAACAAGTGAATCGCCAAAAGTGCATGCCATGATTTGAAAAACTATGTAGTGATGAAACTGTCTCAATGCGGCAAAGCAGGTATAGTCAACACACCAGATTAGACATCAGAGCTATATAAGGAGCATATCCTCTTCAGTTAAGGGAAATACAAGGGGATCAACTGCCCGAGATTCAATTCTGTCTTTCCTGTGTAAGACCTATCCTGAGTCAGTAAAGCCATAATCCAGAGGCAAGCTACTGCACCCAGGAGGCAGGCCAGAGGGGCACATTCAGTTCCATAAAAATGGGCTTTTATTAAGTAATCTGGGCATACAGAATGCATAATTCAATTGACCCACTTACATTAGGGAAGGCAGTATAAAAATAATCTCTATTGCTGACAGTTGAGATTCCTGTGAATTCTGCTCTAAAGCTAGGATTCAATCTGGGTTGAAGTACGCCAAAGAAATGGCCAGAGGAGGGGCACCTGGGTGGTTCAGTCGTTTAAACGTCAGACTCTTGGTTTTGGCTTAGGTCATAATTTCAGAGTTGTGGGAATAAAGCCCCACACAGCAGGGAGTCTGCTTGAAAGATTCTTTCCCTCTGCTCCTCCCCCTACTTGCTCTCTCTCCCAAGTAAGTACATCTTAAAAAAAAAAGGCCAGATGAGTACAAATCCCAGAGTTAGGTGTGTTCTTCCTTAAGACTATGCATGTAAACCAGATTCATCTCATAAAATAAGTAAAAACAAAAATTTTGTGGATTTGGATAACTCCCCATTATCCTCCTTATGAGAATCCTGCTTCCTATTCTGTATCCTCATAGATCATTCCTCAAGGCTGCAATTTATAGGAAACATCCAATCAACTGCTAAAATGATAAGCTGTCCTTTGGCTTCAGTTAAGTAATAAAACTTATAGGTAAATTTTTTCCTTAAATTTGCTTTTCTCCACTTACAGAAATATAAGATGCTTACTCTAAAAAACATAAGATTATAGACAAGTAGAAAATAAAGTAGAAAAAAAATAAAACATCACCCAGTCACTATATACTTATAGTGCTTTCTCTACTTATCACTCATTTATTTAGCAAATATTTATAAGCTTATGTACAGTATATGACAGGCACTTTACGAAAGCAAAGGTAAAGTTTCAGTTCTCATGGGGCTTGCTGTATAGTATAGAAGATTTAACTATATATCTAGAAGACCTGAAAGAAGAAATTAAAACACTATGAACAATGAAGAAATAATTCATTTAAAAATTACATAAAGGAATTTATGTTTATGTGAAACAAGCTAAGTATGTATACATGAAATCTATGGAACTCTTAAAATAGCCTAACAATAACAAGATAGGAAATATAAAAAAAGGATCTCAATTACAATAGTATCAAAATATAAAACCACCCAGGAAATACTGTAATAGGAAAATTATATGATTGACAATAAATAGAGTTATAAAGAAACTGAAATAGTTGGTAAGGTAATAAGACATACAAATTTTCACTGAGAAAATTAAATACATAAGTGGCAAATATTTCAAAAATTTCAAGGTTAGTACAAATGACAATAAAAGTACAAAAATTTTTATTGAACTTGACAAAAGTTTTCCATATTTTCTCAGCAATAGGCAAGACTTTTAAAATTTTTCTAGATTAAATTACTGAACTTTAATTTTTTAAACACTTATTAAAATACATTGAACTTAGCAACACAACTGGCAAACTGACACAGAATAGGTTGACTCCAAAATGAATGCTAATACAATACACAAAACAAGTTATTAGTAGTAGAAGGAGGAAAAAGAGAGAATCTTCAATAAGCAATGCTGGAATAAACTGGTCAGCAATCTGGTAACTCTCAAAATTAGTTATAGGTATCTTAAAGAGTTGTAGATTTTTAAAGACAAATGGAAAAACAGAACTAAAATTAAGTATTTATGAAACTTTTAAAATACTGGAGGGCTATTTAAGCTGAAAAACTGAAGGAAAAATTTAAAAATAAACATTTAAATACATAAATTGAAACTTCTAGTTTTTAAAAGGCCCACATAGAAAATAGAATGACAAATACTTTAATAGGACAATGAAGTAGTTTATCATATTTAGAAATGCTATAATAAAAAGAAATCATAAATCTCTGATACGCAGGATAAGGATATGAGTAGAGCAATCTGTCCTAGAAACAGAAACAGAATGTCAAAAGATTTTGGCTAGATCATGATCTCAGAGTTGTGAGATGGAGCCCTGTGTTGGGCTCAGTGGGGAGTTTGCTTGAGATTCTCTATCTCCCCCTGTCCCTCCCCTGTCTGCACTCGAGCCTTCTTTCTCTCAAATGAATAAATAAATCTTAAAACAAATAAACACTGAGAATCAGTGGCAGAGTTCCAATGTTAAATATAACAAAACAAAGTATCCAAACACTAGCCTGCCCAAATAATTCCACTTGGTAATCAAATCCATGGAATATAATGCAGAGTTTATGCTCCTGGAATGAGCAGAGCCAGCAGAGCAGCATTCTTACAGAATGAGTTCTTAAAAACAACCTTCCATTGTATTAAGTCGCACCCTCTCCAGATAAATAAAATTATGACTCCAATCTGAGCATGCCATTCCCCAGGCTAAGAACTCAAACTTGCACACAAAATTAACTGGCTGCTATGGTCTACATCCTTTTTTTTTTTAATATTTTTTATTTATTTATTCATAGAGACACACACACACACACACACACACAGAGAGAGAGAGAGAGAGAGAGAGAGAGAGGGGCAGAGACACAGGTAGAGGGAGAAGCAGGCACCATGCAGAGAGCCTGGCGTGGGACTCGATCCAGGGTCTCCAGGAACATGCCCTGGGCTGCAGGCGGCGCTAAACCGCTGGGCCACCGGAGCTGCCCTATGGTCTACTTCCTAACCATGCTCTATCCTCTCTTGCACAGAAGCAGCCAATTTCCCAACTGATCAGTTTATTCAGTAAGTAAATGACCAGATATTCCCTCTCTTACTCCACTTAAACTAGCAACAAACTGTAATACATAATGTGGTTTCAACCATTAACAGCTTTGTTTTTTCTCAAAGTTACAAGAGCAAAAGTGATACACACACCTATTATCTATGAAATATGAAAAATACAAAAAGCAACTGCCTGGATTGAAAATATATTTATTCAGATTTGTTAGCTTAATAAAATACATATTTGTATTATGTTTTATGCCTCTGAAAATTCATCTTATATGTAATAAAAATTTAATCCAATCAAACTGCAGAAACTTTCAACAGTTGCTAAAACCATACCATCTCAACACATCTGCCTTTGGCTCAGGTCATGATTCCCGGGTCATGGGAAATGAGCCTGAGACAGGTTCCCTGCTCAGTGGGGAGTCTGCTTGTCCCTCTCCCTCTATCTCCCCAACTCATGCTCTATCTTGAGATCTCTATCTCTCAAATAAACAGAATCTTTTAAAAATTAAATAAATAAATAAAACGTATCATTTGTTGTGGGTTGAATTGTGGCCCCCAAAAAAGATAGGTTGAGGGCAGCCCCGGTGGCTCAGCGGTTTAGCACTGCCTGCAGCCCAGGGTGTGATCCTGGAGACCCGGGATTGAGTCCCACATCGGGCTCCCTGCGTGGAGCCTGCTTCTCCCT
This sequence comes from Nyctereutes procyonoides, assembly GCF_905146905.1. Classification (NCBI taxonomy): domain Eukaryota; kingdom Metazoa; phylum Chordata; class Mammalia; order Carnivora; family Canidae; genus Nyctereutes; species Nyctereutes procyonoides. The sequence goes on from NW_026575126.1 coordinate 77,204,246, forward strand.
CTGCCTGTGTCTCTGCTTCTCTCTCTCCTCTCTGTGTATTCTCATGAATAAATAAATGAAATCTTAAAAAAAAAAAAAAAGAAGATAGGTTGAACTCAATACTGTGAATGAAACCTGATTTGGAAATAAGTTCTAAGGAGATGTAATTATAGAATTAGGTCATACTGGATTATAGTGGGTCCTAAATCCACTGACTGGTGTCCTTATAAAAAGGCTCTGAGAAGGACACCTGGGTGGTTCAGCAGTTGAGCATCTGCCTTCAGCTCAGGATGTGATCCTGGGATACAGGATTGAATCTCGCATCGGGCTCCCTGCCAGGATCCTGCTTCTCCCTCTGCCTATGTCTCTGCCTCTCTCTCTGCATCTCTCATGAATAAATAAATAAATCTTAAAAAAAAAAAAAAGGCCCTGAGAGAGAGGTGGAAATTAGTGATGGGGCTCCAAGCCAAGGAACTACAAGGACAGCCAGCAATCATCTTCTCTACAAGTCTTCAGAGAGAACATGTCCTGTTGACACTTTGATTTCAGATTTCTAGCCTCCAGAACGATGAAAGAATAAATTTTTATTGCTTCAAGCCATCCAGTTTATGCTAATTTGTTTACAGTAGTCCTAGGAAACTATAAAAATCATCCAGTAAATTATAAACCATAATTAAAAACAAATAATGGAAAGAAATGCTTTCCACAAGTTAACATAGAACTGCGGGTTCACAGCATCACTTGATCTCTATAAACTGGGTAGTCACATATCCCAATTCATGAGAACTGGTTTTTTCCTGTTGTCCTAGTATAAAGGCACCCCTTTGGTTCTCAAAAATGAACTGCTCTGGATAATAAATTACATGGTCACCTTATTTATGAACAAGCCTAGAAAAACCCCGTGTTAATTCACCTTCAAATTCCATTCTGTTCAAATAATATCTGACTCCCCTTCTTCCATTGATAGAATAATTTTATCTCTCTGGTTCTTACAGCATTTTATAAATACAGGTACTGTAATACATTCTATTACAAAAGCTTGCTTACATGTCCACTCCGTACACAGACACATAGCACAGTTTTAGGAATAATCAGTACACACTTCCTAAATTTATTAAATTATTTATTCAGAAGACCAACAAAGCACCTACACAAACCATTTTTTTCATTTTTATCTCACATATACTCTCCAGGGCTCAATGAAGGTAGAAGTAAAATTTTATTTATTTATTTAAAATATTTTATTTATTTATTCATGAGAGAGACACACAGAAAGAGGCAGAGGGAGAAGCAGGCTCCCTTCTGGGAGCCCAATGTGGGACTCTCAACTGCTGAACTACCCAGGAGTCCCAGAAGTAAAAAATTTAAATAGCAAAACGACTAATTTATAAAGCAGTTGTTCACAAATTTTAGCATGCATCAGTATCACACGGAGGACTTGTTAAAGCACAAAGTATTGGGTCTCATCCCAGAGTTTCTGATTCTGGAGGTCAGGGGCAGGGCCTGAGCATCTACATTCCTAACGAGTTCCCAGATGATACAGCTAAGAACTACTCTTTGAGAACTACTGCTATAAAGTCATCACAACAGGACGTGTGGGTAGGGTTGAGGTCTGCCTTTGGCTCAGGGCATGATTTCGGAATCCTGTGATAGAGTCCCACGTCAGGCTTCCGGCATGGAGCCTGCTTCTCCCTCTGCCTGTGTCTCTCATGAATAAATAAATAAAATATTTTTTTAAAAAAGTCATCACAACAATTATTAAAAGACTAATTTCTTCTCATGACTTCATGACTGATGGGAGACTTTCTTTTCTAAGTACAACAGAGTAGCTTGTGGCAGACTAACACTCTGCTGAGGAGAAAAGCTAGATACATTTTTAAAATTGATATTTAAAGGCATCGGAAAATCTGAAGCAATCTAGATGCCTCAGAATTCTGGAAAAAGAGGAACTACATGTAGAGAAACAAAGTGACATTCTGCAACCACTTTTTCCCTAAGTGCATTTGCTGATTCTGGGACAAAAGGCTGAGAATCCAAACTTACTTTAGGCAGAGGAACCACAAGAGCTTTTGGAAGAGATGAAAAGCAAGACTCAAAGAGCCAAAATCCCAATGAGAGTCAAAGAGCAGGGTTTAACATAAGGCAGGTTTTCCCCTGAGGACATTTACCAAATTCTGCAGCTGTACAAGGAGGGCTTCAAAACAAAACTGAAAACCTCTAAAAATCAAGAGTGGAATTTTCAGGGGGCCTGGCTGGCTCAGTCAGTGAAGCATACAACTCCTGATTTCAGGATTTTAAGTTTGACTCCCATGTTGGGTGTAGAGATTACTTAAAAATAAAATCTTAGGGCAGCCCCTGTGGCGCAGTGGTTTAGCACCACCTGCAGCCTGGGGTGTGATCCTGGAGGCCAGGGATCGAGTCCCACGTCGGGCTCTCTGTATGGAGCCTGCTTCTCCCTCTGCCTGAGTCTCTGCCTCTCTCTCTCTCTGTGTCTCTATGAATAAATAAATAAAAATCTTTAAAAAATAAAAAAATAAAATCTTTAAAAAAACAAAACAAAACAAAACAAGGGGCGCCTAGAGGGCTCAGTCAGTTAAACGTCTGCCTTTGTCTCAGGTCATGATCCCAGGGTCCTGGGATCTAGCATCAGTCAGGCTTCCTGCTCGGTGGGGAGTCTGCTTCTCTCTCTTCCTCTGCCCCTCCCCCAATGCTTGTGTGCACACGCTCTAATAAATAAAATCCTTTTTTAAAAAGTGGAATTTTCAGGGATGCCTTGGTGGCTCAGTGGTTGAGCATCTGCCTTCAGCTCAGGGCATGATCCTGCAGTCCTGAGATAGAGTCCCACATGGGGTTCCCCGCAGGAAGCCTGTTTCTCCCTCTGCCAATGTCTCTGCCTCTTTCTCTGTGTCTCTCATGAATAAATAAAATATATTTTTTTTAAAGTAGAATTTTTAGTAATCTCACTATTCTCAAGAAACAAAGATTACAGTATAGAAGCCACCAGGGGAAGAGTCCCCTGTAATAAATTCACTACACTATCAGTTGTAGGCCCTTAATGACTATTTGATAGTAGTAAAGATAAATCAGAGGGAAACTCAGCCTTATCAATCCAGCAACACAACTTCAACCATTAGCTCAGTCCCTAATACGATTAGGTGATGAGGTCCTACTCAAAATGGAGGAAAGATTTCCTCTCTGAAAAGGAGTAACATCTGGAACTTCATTTTAGTCACAACACCCAAAATGTAAATAATTGAAAACCAAAAAGAAAAAACAGACAATAGAAACAGATGCTCAGATGATGCACACAATGTAATTAACAGAAGCACTTTAAAATAATGATAGTTATTTAAATTCCCTATTTAAAAAAATGAGTTAGGGCAGCCTGGGTGGCTCAGCGGTTTAGCACCACCTTCAGCCCAGGGCGGGATCCTGGAGACTTAGGATCAAGTCCCACATGAGGCTCCCTGCATGGAGCCTGCTTCTCCCTCTGCCTATGTCTGCCTCTCTCTCTTTCTCTCTCTCTCTCTCTCATGAATAAACTTTTTTAAAAAATAAAAATTAATTAAAATAGATGAAAAAGGGGGAAAGGACATTTTTAAAATGAAGAATTTTTTTAAAAAATATTTTTATTTACTTATGAGAGACACAGAGAGAGGGAAAGACAAAGGCAGAGGGAGAACCAGGCTCTCTGCAGGGAGCTTGATGCAGAACTCGATCCCAGGATCCCAGGATCATGACCCCACCCAAAGGTAGATGCTTAACCACTGAGCCACCCACGCATCCCCCAAATAAAGAATTTTAACTGAGAATTGTCATCTATAAGAATCGAACTGAAATGCTAGATCTGAAAAGTATGGTAACTAAAATTAAGAATTCAAAGGGTAGATTTAACAGCAGACCAGACTTAGCAGAAGAGAGGATTAGAAACTGGAACCCAAGTCAATAAAATACATCCACACTGAAGCAGAAGGAAAAACTAACAGGAAATACAGGGAAAGAAAAGTATAAAGAGAATCCGGGACATTGTGGAAAAGTCTATGGAATATGTAACTGGAATTCCTCAAAGGAAGAGGGAAGAATTAATAAAAATCAATATTAATTAAATTTTCAAAACTGAAGAGACAACCCACAAATCCAATAAATTCTGTGAACCCCAAAGCAGAAAACACATACACACAGATAAAAGCATACTTAAACTAGTGATAATCAAAAACAAAGAGAAACTTTCAAAAGTAGCCACTGGAAAAGCACATTACTTTCACAGTTACAACAATAAAACTAACAGCTAAATTTTCTAAAGAAATCATGAAAGCCTTAAGACAACAGAATGACCTCTTGAAAGTGCTTAAAAAAAAAAAATGCCCACCTAGAATGTGGTGCTTAGTGACTACCCCCTTTAAAAATAAAGGTAGAATGAAGCACCTGGCTGGCTCAGTCGGTTAAGTATCTGACTCTAGATTTCAGCTCAGGTCATGATCTCAGGATTGTGAGATCGAGCCCAGCATCAGGCTCCACATTAAGCCTGCTTGGGATTCTTTTTTCCTCTGCTCCTCTACACACCCCGCTACTCACACACATTATCTCTCTCTCTAAAAAGAAATAAAAATAATAAAAATAAAAAATTCACTATGGGTCCACTTGCACTAGAAGAAATATCACAGGACATGGAAAGAAAATTCAGTCTATCTCAAAGAGAAACACAGAAATACAGAAGGGTCAAAAAGTAATAGAAGAAAAAAAAGTAATAGAAGTAGTAAATATATATGTAAATACACATGAATATTGATTACAAAAAAACAATTTCTTACGAGTCTTAAGATAAAGGTAGAAATAAATGAGTAAAACAGTAATACCAAAAAGCAGGAAAAAGACAAACTGAATTAGTAAGTAAAGTTCCAGCATTACTGGAGAAGTGATAAAAGTTATAATTTGTATTAGACTACAGTAAGTCAAGGGTGTATGTTATCCTTGCTAGTAATAATCACAAAAAGTATAGTAAAAGAGTATGTAAGCATTACTACAGGGGAAATATTAAATAATAACTGAATAATAGGGGATTCCTGGGTGGCTCAGCGGTTTGGCCCCTGCCTTTGGCCCGGGGTGTGATCCTGGAGTCCCCGGGATGGGGTCCCACGTCGGGCTCCCTGCATGGAGCCTGCTTCTCCCTCTGCCTGTGTCTCTGCCTCTCATGAATAAATAAAATCTTAAAAAAAAAAAAAAACCTGAAAAATAATCCAAGGGAAAGCAAGAAAAAAGGAAAAAGGAACAAAACTGTTGAGTCAAAAAGAAAACTTATCAAAAGATGGTAGATCTAACACCAAATATAGCGACAATCGCATTACATGAAAATGAACTAAATATTCTAATTTAAAAACTAAAATAAAGGGAAAAAAACTAAATTCAACATCTTTCTAGGACAAAAAAAAAACTGAAAATAAAAGGATGGAAAAAGATAAAGCATGCAACATTTACCAAAAGAAAGCTGGTAATGCTACAGTGATACAAAGTAGACTTTAAGTCAAAAAGCATTACTAATGATTAAAGGATAACAGTGCTAATCCACCAAGAAAAATCTAATGTGAGCCAAGTAGGCAGAAATTAGTAATCACTGGGAGCTAAGAATACTTTTTTTTTTTTTTAATTTTATTTATCCATTCATGAGACACACAGACAGGCAGAGACACAGGCAGAGGGAGAAGCAGGCTCCCTATGGGGACCTGGGATCACGCCCTGAGCCAAAGGCAGACACTCAACTGCTGGGGGGGGGGGGGCTGCTAAGAATACTTTTATTTTATTTTTTTTTAATTTTTTTTTAATTTATTTATTTATGATAGTCACAGAGAGAGGGGGGGGGGCAGAGACATAGGCAAAGGGAGAAGCAGGCTCCATGCACCGGGAGCCCGATATGGGATTCGATCCCGGGTCTCCAGGATCACACCCTGAGCCAAAGGCAGGCGCCAAACCGCTGCGCCACCCAGGGATCCCTGCTAAGAATACTTTTACAAATGGCCTTGAAGACCAATGCAAAGCACTGATGGTAACCAATTCTATTCCGAAAATGTATAGCAGCTCAAAGGGTAGAACTATACAATAACATAGAGCATAAATACCAGACATCTTTGCAATACAATAATACAATAAACTCACACAAATATCTTATGTGAATTCTGAAATGCTTACATAAAGTAGTAAATAATTTTTTTAATTACAAAAAAGGTAAGAGTTTTAGACAATAGAAACAAAATTAAGATGAGAAGATATTCGGGAGTAATATTAGTGTTTACTAGACTGGGTAGTTTGATAAAGTTACTAAAATTCATTAACTATAAAAACTAGACTTCCTGAAATTAAACCCTCAGAAAAAAGAAAAAAAAACTTTATTTTTTTATTTTTTAAATATTTTATTTACTATTCATAGAGACACACAGAGAGAAAGAGAGAGAAAGAGAGAGAGAGAGAGGCAGAGACACATGGCAGAGTGAAGCAGGCCCCACGCAGGGAGACCAATGCGGGACTTGGGACTCGACCCTAGGTCCCCAGGATCACGCCCTGGGCTGAAGCCAGTGCTAAACCGCTGAGCCACCTGGGATTGGGGGGGGGCACGGGGGGGGGACAGACAAAACTTTAAAAAGTACTTAGATTCTTCTCTAAATATAGCTCCAGCTTTGACTGAAGAATGAAATTGACATCTTTGCATTACACTTACCCAAATGGCAGACACACCATCATAATCATTAGTGGTTGTATTTGGGGCTGGAACTGGTTTGGCCTAAAATCCAAACTCCCAATCAGTTTTTCTGTCAGAATCTAAGAACTTTAAACTTCAAAAGAATCTCAGCTTTTCTCTCATATTTCAAATATTTGAAATATTTTCAAATAATATTTGAAAGTATTATTTCAAATAAAATAAGTTGAGATTTTATTTTCTAATTTACTTACTCAGTTACTAGATCAAAGTATTAAAAAGGCAAAAGTTTTCTTCCTTCCTTCCTTCCTTCCTTCCTTCCTTCCTTCCTTCCTTCCTTCCTTTCTTCCTTTTTTTTTTTTTTTTTTGATGATCCCTATAAGGATTGAAAAGTTCTTCTTTAAAGAAATAGCCTAGGGACGCCCAGGTTAAGTGTTTGCCTTCAGCCCAGGGCATGATCCTGGGGTCCCGGATCGAGCCCCACATCGGGTTTCCTGCGTGGAGTCTGCTTCTCTCTCTGCCTCTCTCTTTCTGTGTCTCTCATGAATAAATAAATAAAATCTTTTAAAAAATAGCCTATAAACTCTTGTGGGTAACAACAATGACAAAAAAGTGTCTGCATTTTGTCCCCAGGTATGTCCAAGAACAAGAAGTAGGCTCTCAGGAGAAAGTAGTGTTTACATACAATTGATATTCAAAGAATAAATACTGAGCAGTTAGCATATGAGTATGAAAACATTTTGCTATCTGATAATTCCTCATAAATAGATACTTAAGATGTATCTACCTGGGACAACTGGGTGGCTCAGGTTGTGATCCTGGAGTCCTGGGATCAAGTTCCACATTGGGCTCCCTGCAGGGAGCCTGCTTCTCCCTCTGCCTGTGTCTCTGCCTCTCTCTCTGCAGATCTCTCATGGATAAATAAATAAAAATTAAAAAAAAAAAAAAAGAGGTGTCTATATGACTACAACATTTGAAACCCTAGACGAATAAAATCTACATACTTACCACACTACAACTACAATTTGCAGTGGCTAATTAATTTATACAAATAAAGATATAATCCAACTTGGTAAGTAGAAGCCAAGCATGTTACTTCCTCAGATACTAATTACAATAGATTTTACACATTTTATTTCATCAGCCTACAGTTTTGTTTTTTTTTTCATATTTTTTATTTGCATTCTTCTTCTAATATCCTATTCAAAACTGTGGTCACTAGCCCAAGTCATTTTTCAGGAACACGTTTAAAAAACAGTGTCAACAGCTCTATAGAAATGCAACCAAGAAACCACTAAGTTACATAACTACATTTAGGCAACAACAGTTCCACCCACTGTTTAGTGACTAAAGATGGATAAGGATGTTCTCTATTCTGCAGTTTCACAGGCTAGATCACAACTTACAATATATTGTAGGAACAACATTGTAATACTTGAAAAAAAAATTTGGAATGACCTGAAATAGCTGCACATGAAAATGCACAATAAATAATGGTTTACTAATCTGTACAACTTTAATGCAATACAATTCCTAATAAAACAGAATGAAATTTAAGAACACATACACCTAGCAATGGCAGTACAACAAAAGCATAACCTAAATTCATCCCAAATCATAGCAGTGAGATCACTGGCTGAAGTTTTCTCTAAAATATGAATATCAATCTCTTTTTCTAGAATGGTGTACTATCTATGTTATTGTGGCGTTCCTCTAAATTTCCAACACAAAATTAGAGCAAACAGAAAGAAAAAAATATATGTTTTTTTTTTTTTTCTTTTTCCAGGTGGCTCAGCCGGTGAAGCCTCTTCCTTCAGCATAGGTCACAATCCCATGATCTGGGATTGAGCCCCATGTTGGGCTCCTTGGTCAGTGGGGAAGCCTGTTTCTCCCTCTCCCTCAGCCACTTCGCCTGCTTGTGTTCTCACTCTGACAAGTAAATAAATTCCTTAAATATACATACATATGCATTTTAGATATAACACAGAAAATAGTATCTCCACTTTGCCAATCCTGATGGATGCTTAGAAGACTTTTTTTCCTCCAGCTTTACAGACTGTGGCCAAATGCCTTAAAGTTGTAGCTCCCTGACCATTATCTGGATAGGAAGATCCCAAACTGTTCAAGGCCCTTTCACTATGGGGGATTCTGATACTTGCCAATGTGCTTCCCTCTATTAACTGTGTATGTCTGGTCTCACCTTGTGAGCTCACAGTCTAGTCCCCTGCAGGTACTGTAAAGTCATAGTTAGGTGCAGACCACTGATTCGGTCAGACTACCAGAGTTCAAATCTCCATCCCCTCTTGTATGACTTAAGTTACTACTCTGAACCACATTTCTTTACATTTTTAGAAGAGTGAGGGGAGAGGACAACGTTGATATACCGCCGGTCCATGCTAGCACTTGATAAATCTGAACTATTATTATTTAGGCAGCTTTTTAGCTTGAGCAAAATACAAATACACTGATTTTCTAGACACTTCATCTAAGATGAGTGGATCCGTTCTCATCTTAAAAATAAAGTATATGCCTGAAATTTTCCAGCCAACGTTCTCTGTCCTGGAGCTAACAGCCCCCACCTAATTCTGGAAATGATCTTAGGTCTATTGTTTGGTATTCCCTAAAACCCATCTCTATGTGGAGGTGAGGTGACTTTCATTTAAGTATTTGTCCTTGTCAGACTCCTCCATTTTCATACTCCCATGAAAATAAAGCATACCTGCCAAAAATAATGCTCTGTGATTATACAACATAAAATAACAACATAAAAAATAGATGTACTCGAGGAACTTGTCAGGAAGCACAAACTCAAAAAAAAAGGAAGCACAAACTCAAACCCCAATGCTGATAAATCTATAATAGAAAGCTCCACTGAAAACAAAATATTTAAGGAAGGTAACCCGAAGAATGTACAATCCCCATCTACTTATCTGGATAATCTAAAACAGATCCTTAAATTAAATTAGTGTAGAAATCTAAGTACTTAGATCACATTATTTCACCAGCACCAGAACTACTTATACTGAATTACACTAATGTCCTGTCATCAACCTACACAATGAGGCAATGAGGATTTTAACTAATAAACAAAGTAAAACACAACACAGCCATTTACTTAAGGATGTGTTGAATACAAGACTCAATATAAGGAGTCTCAGAATCCAATCGAGAAACTGGTCTTTTATCTTAAGGTCACTGAACTATGCAGCCTTATATTTCTCTCTGAACTGGCTATTAAAAAGCAATCAAATTTTGTGGCCCTCTAATAAATACTTAAGACTTCAGTCTAAGTACTTTGTGTACAGATCTCATTCCATTTTAATGAGGATCTTACAGATCTGTTTTTTTTTTTCTTTTTTAAGATTTTATTTATTTATTCATGAGAGAGAGAGGGGCAGAGACATAGAGAAGAAGCAGGCTTCATGCAGGGAGCCTGATGTGGGACTCTGATCCCGGGACTCCAGGATTACACCCCGGGCCGAAAGGTAGGCGCTAAACCGCTGAGCCACCCAGGGATCCCAACAGATCTGTTTTCTTCTTAATTTTTCTCCCTCAGTGTTAAATTCATCACTCTTGTATTTCTGTACGTTCTCAATAACATGTATCTTTGTAAGCCATTATGAATCCTTTCTGGAACAAGATGTGACATAAGGAAATGACATGCTCCACTTAAAAAACAGATATTTTCTCCCATTAATAAGCATTTTATGAGTTCAATTTCTAAAGACATTAATTTTTTTGTGCTCCAAAAGAAAAAAGAAATATTTTGCACAATATTCTGCAAATATTATAGGAAACTCTAACAACAGGAAGTACAAAAATAAAACTTTCATTATGTATTTTTAACTTTAGAGCATACAGAAAATTATAAATATATCCCATGCAAAAATCCCCCAGAAGTCATTTTTAATTTTAAAACATAGACCAAATCACCATAAATGTAATTACAATTATTTATTCTGAATGGAAACTGAAGAGACTAGTTTCAAAAATGATTCATAAAATTTCTGTACAACTCCTTATGAGCTGGCCTGTGCCCACCACAGAGGATGCTGCCAACCACACTTAAGGTGAGACAACACATGGGCAGCCCAGGTGGCCCAGCGGTTTAGCGCCGCCTTCAGCCCAGGACCTGATCCTGGAGATCCAGGATTGAGTCCCACATCAGGCTCCCTGCATGGAGCCTGCTTCTCCCTCTGCCTGTGTCTCTGCCTTTCTCACTCTGTGTCTCTCATGAATAAACAAATAAAATCTCTTAAAAAAAAAAAAAAGGTAAGACAACACAGAATTTAGAGTCCCAAAGGCTCTTGCCTCATTCTTGCCTCACAGATTTTGCTACATTCCTGCTTCAGGGATTTCAGCAATCTCCTTGATGTCATTTGAGGAAAATAAAAAGCTTACGAATCTTAGTGTGTATAATCTAATCCATTCATGAACTCATACTCTGATCATTAACAGAAACATTAAAAATGTTCTACTATACAATAAAAATTACACTTTCTACCCCACCGGCAGGGACTTCATCAAACACAGGAATCTCACAATCTAACTTGAAAAGCAGCACCATGAAAGTACAGCTTTTTCTCAAAGCATTTTAGGAGCTTTATCCAAATATCAAACAAAATATAAGTTATATAATGTCAAGTGGGGGAAAAAGATAAGTTCACTGTTGTTTCTCCTCTAAGTGTTTATTCAACAATACTCTAAATTACTTCCAGGCACTCTAGTCATATGAAACATACATAATCTTTCTACAATGCCTTATGAAGGAAATGAGCATTTAATAAGACTTTGAGGGCAGCCCAGGTGGCCCAGCAGTTTAGCGCTGCCTTCAGCCTGGGGCATGATCCTGGAGACCCAGGATCGAGTCCCATGTTGGGCTCCCTTGCATGGATCCTGCTTCTGTTTCTGTGTCTCTGCCTCTGTGTGTGTGTGTGTCTTGTGAATAAATAAATAAAATATTAAAAAAAATAATAAGACTTTCAAAATGTTTGACTTCTATTGTGAAACTTTTGTTTCTGGTGTGATAACTTTATTTATGGGTTAAGAAGCCACTTAACAGGGGATCCCTGGGTGGCGCTGCGGTTTGGCGCCTGCCTTTGGCTCAGGGCGCGATCCTGGAGACCCGGGATTGAATCCCACGTCGGGCTCCCGGTGCATGGAGCCTGTTTCTCCCTCTGCCTGTGTCTCTGCCTCTCTCTCTGTGTGACTATCATAAAAAAAATTAAAAAAAAAATTAAAAAAAAAGCCACTTAACAGCATTTTTGTTATTTTTTAAAAGATTTTATTTATTCATGAGACACAGAGAGAGGCAGAGACACTGACAGAGGGAGAAGCAGGTTCCCCGCAGGGAGCCTGATATGCAGGACTTGATCTCAAGACCCTGGGATTACCACCTGATCCAAAGGCAGATGCTAAACCACTGGGCCACCCAGGTGTCCCAGTATTTCTGTTCTGAGTCACAGAATTGACAGGTGTGTTACACAAGTATCTCCCACATTTTAGGAACGGATCATCTCTGCTACAGATATTTACTTTGCAACCAGTAAAAACACATGTGCCAAAAATTAAACTTATAGTCAAGACTGAAATTCTTTATCTCTAGCCAAGGACTGACACAAGTAAATGAAACATGCTCTCAGTTTTCCTATATGTAAATACTGAAATAAGTACTGATGGAATTTTTTTTTTCCCACTGAAAACCAACTTCAAAAATCAATGAATTCTCATCAAGTTAACAAGTACTCATGAACACTTGTGAATGCCCAACTTGGATTGAGAATACAGATAAAAGCAGAATTCCTGTTTATAGAAGCTTACACATTAGCAGGGTCAGACACTTTTTATGCAATGAAACAACTAGTAAACGAGCATACAACTCCATGCAAACACTTAATGACCATATAACCAAGCACTGCGCTGGGCACACACAGTCTTCATCAGCCAAATAGCAGCCTATGTGTAAGATCTACACAAAATTCCATTTTAATTGTGTAGGGAACCTGCTTAAAACTGTTCTCTGGTTTTTGTCATCATCAGACAAAAGCCCAAGCTCCTGCATTTCTGCCCTACACTTTTTTACTTTTCAAAAAACACCTCTCTTAGGACACCTGAGTAGCTCAGCAGTTAAGCATCTGCCTTAGGCTCAGGGCGTGATCCTGGAGTCCTGGGATGGAGTCCCACATCCGGCTTCCTGCTGGGAGCCTGCTTCTCCCTCTGCCTATGTCTCTGCCTCTCTCTTTCTGTGTCTCTCATGAATAAATAAATAAAACCTTAAAAAAAAAAAAGAACTAAAACCAAAAACCATCTCCCAGTACTAGTTACTGGCCTATTCTCCTGCTATTCCCCTACTTGCACCATCCCACCCAGCCCTGCTGGTTTCAAAGTTTCTCATTCTTCAAGACACTTTCATAAAGTGTTCCCTGATTATCTTTCTTCACCCTCCATACCCTGCACTGTCTCTCCTCCTTGCTCTATCTTACCTCTATTTACCACTTTGTGTTGAAAATCTCTTTACTGTCCCTCTCTAAGTTCAAGAGAGAGGAAACATGATTGCCTGGAAGGTCAGTGCAATTTCAAATCCTGAACATGTCTTCTGCATAAGAACCAGTAACTCTTAAAAGTCAACGTTATTTATCATTAAACGGATTAACAATATAATCAAATTTTACCCGGACCGGCAAGCTTTCCTGTTACAACGATTTTGATAACAGACTTTTCATTTTTTTTATTTTTTTTAAAGATTTATTTATTTATGATAGACAGAGAGAGAGAGAGAGAGAGAGAGAGACAGGAGGAGGGAGCAGCAGGCTCCATGCACCGGGAGCCCGACGTGGGATTCGATCCCGGGTCTCCAGGATCGCGCCCCGGGCCAAAGGCAGGCGCTGAACCGCGGAGCCACCCAGGGATCCCCGGATAATAGACTTTTTAAAAAGCAGTTTCGGGTTTACAGAGAGAAAAAAAGTACAACCATTGCTTAAATTCAAAACCAAAATCGCACCCAAGAGTTTTCTCATCTCAAACAGCAGCACTCCCCCGGTGACGCTCACACTCGTGTCCTCCGAAGGCAAACGAGCCCCGCGGAGCCCCCGACGGAGCGCCCCGCCCCCCCACATCCGCCAGTCACGGGCCGGGTCAGGGCACCGAGGCAGCGCCGGATGCCTGGGAGCGCCTCTGGCTGCACTTCCATGACAGGTATCGCCCCTGCTCTCTGCCTCCGAACCCAGGCCCACGACTTCCCCTTCAAGCGCGGAGCCAAAGTCAGGACAAGAGTTCCAACAGCCTTCCTGCCCGGGCCCGCCCCCGAGGCCCCAGGCCCCCGCCCAGGCCGGGCTGCCGCCTGGCTCGGAGCCGTCGACCCGGCGGCCCACAGGTGTCCACGCCCGCCCCCGACTCCGGGAGCGCGCGGGTGAAGACGGAGCCCGCCACGGGGAGGCCATTCCGCGAGGGTGCACGGGCGGCAGGGAGCGCCAGGAAATGACAAGCGTCCGTCCGTCGGGGTTGGGCCGGGCCGGGCCGGGCCGGGCACCACTTGGCGGCGAGCGCCGGCAGCCGGGAGGCTGGGCACGACAGCACCGAGGCGGCCGACGACCGTCTGGGGCCGGCCAGGGCCGCGCCAAGGGGCCCGGAGTCGGGTCCGACGGCGGCTGGGAGCGCCAGAGCGAAACGGCCCGGGCGGGTAGACGGCACGCGCCAATGACCCAGCAGCCCCGCCCGGACGGCGCCGCCGCCCCGCCCCGCCGCCGGGGCCGAGAGCCGCGCCAGCGCCGGCCCGCGCGCGTCCGCCCCGTACCTGCTCCGCGGCTCCACGGGCGTCGGGGCCGCGGCTGTCCGCGGGCAGCTCGAGTGGGTCCCGGCTCCGGAGTCCACAGCCCGCCCTCCTGCCGGCCCTCCCCCCTCACGCTCCGCCCCCGGCGCCGCGAGAGCCCTCACGCACGCGCGCACGCGCGGACGTCACTTCCGGGGCCCTGGGCGCGCGGGAGGAGCGTGTCGTGGCGGGCGGAGCGGGCGGAGCGGGGCGGAGCGGGGCGGAGCGGGGCGGAGCGGGGCGGAGCGGGGCGGAGCGGGGCGGCGGCGGGGGCGGAGGCCCGTGCCCGGTGCGTGCCGCCGGCTGCCTGCGGGGCCGCGAAGGCTGCGGAGGGGGCTCCTTGGGCCCTTGGGGAACGAGACAGCCTTGTCCCTCTCCACGCCAGGACTTTCAGTATTCGAATTAAAGGACCTTAAAAACAGGGGTTGACCCAAAAGCCGTTTGTACAGCGAGGCGTAATGAGACTCACAAAATCAAATAACAGGCAGTGTTGGTGGTCGAGTCAAGAGGAATCCCGTGCTCGTGATTCCCGTTCGGAGAATGCTGGAGGCAGCGGCTGCGTCTGTCCCCGACGCCGTCCGTGGCGTTAACTGGAGCACAACAGAGAGCAAAACGGCCGTTTCTGAAGGTAGAGCTGGGCTGGCGTCCCAGCTTCGCTAGGCGCTGCCTCTGTGATCTTGGACGGGTTGCCTAGTTCCTGTCTTTATTCATTATCTGCAAAATGGAGATTGATTTTTCCTAAACGCTGAGGGAGAGCAGAACATGCCACCCAAAACATGAGAGTACACGCAAGACAAGCTCTGAACACAAACTAGAATATTCCTTTATGAGGGAAATGTACATTCACAAAGGAAATCTCCCTCTAAAGGCGTCTCCCTCTCTACACCTACGAGAGGATGACAATCGCAAGACACTTATCAATGGAGAAGACACTAACTCTGCAGAGCAGACCTTAAGCTTTACTTTTCTTTCCCTGGTCGTCCCGTGACTGGCCGTTCGGTTACCCACCCAACCCCCCACCCCCACCCCCCACCCCCGCACACACACCTTTCTCTTGTCCACCTGAAGATGGTATTTAAGTTAGCAGTCTTTCGCCTGGTCTCTCATGTATGTGGAGGTATCCGTGTTAATGAATTTCTATTTGTCTTCCCTTGTTAATCTGCCTTTTACTTCTCAGGCAAGAACTCAGAAGAGTAGAGGGAAAGTTCTTTCCCTTCCCCTACAACCACACTGTATACTAGGCTGAGGATACTGGAGAGTATAAAACAAAAGTACCTACATACTGAGAAGCTTACATCCCAGAGGAGAGGTGGAGGAGACAACAAACAAGTTATTTACAGTAGTACAAGAGATGGTGATCATTGTTATGAATAAAAGGAATAATGCAAGGAAGAGGAATAGAAAGCACAACGTAAAGTCGGCAGTTTTAGAGTGCAGGGGAAAGCCCTGACTGAGAAACACTTGAACACAGGGCGAGGGAGCTAACCATGCTGGTATGCAAATATTCAGGCAGATGTTCTATGGACAAGGAACAAGTGCGAGGGCCTCTTGACACCTCCAACCTATGAAGGTATAGCAGAGTGAATTAGGGGGAGGTATAAGAGATCAAAAGGTAATGGGCAAAGTAAGTAAGGGGCTAAGCCCTAGGTCAATGTGGGAAGGAACCAGCAAAAGTGAGGACACTGGTAGGTCTGACTCATTGGGGCCTTAAGTGGGACAAACTACCAGACATGCCTTCTCCCTCAGAGAAGGTGGGGTGGGAGGCTATTGGAAAGGGGCACCTAAGGTTATATGGCTTAATCATATAACCTAAGGTTTAACTATGAATCCATGTTTTAGGTCTTGAATTCAGTGGTTCTTGATAGGTATATGGATATTCATTGTATTATTTTTAATTTCAAAATGTGTTATTTTTGTATATGAATTTATTTTTTTAGAGAGGGAGAATCTTTTTTAAGAATTTTTTTCATTTTAGGTCAACCCGGGTGGCTCAGCGGTTTAGCGCCGCCTTCAGCCCAGGGCCTGATCCTGGAGACCCAGGATCTAGTCCCACATCAGGCTCCCTGCGTGGAGCCTGCTTCTCCCTCTGCCTGTGTCTCTGCCTCTCTCTCTGTGTGTGTCTCTCATGAATAAATAAATAAAATTCATGAGAGACACAGAGAGAGAGGCAGACACAGGCAGAAGGAGAAGCAGGCTCCCCACAGGGAGTCTAATGCAGGACTCCATCCCCGGACCCTGGGATCACGACCTGAGCCCAAAGCAGATGCTCAACTGCTGAGCCACTCAGGCGTCCCTGATTTCTAGTTTTGTTCCACTGTAATTAGAAAAGACATTTTCTATGATTTTTCAAAATAAATTAAAACTTGTTTTCTGTGGTGATTATGTGATGTGGTACAGGTTATCTAATGCTACTGGTGGAAATATTTGCAGTATATAAGCATATCAAATCAATGCATTGTACACCTAAAACACAATGTCATATGTCAATTATATCTCAGTAACACTGAAAAATTTTAATTAAAAAGAAAGACTCAGGGATCCCTGGGTGGCTCAGTGGTTTAGCCCCTGCCTTCAGCCCAGGGCGTGATCCTGGGATCCTGGGATCGAGTCCTGCATCAGGCTCCCTTCATGGAGCCTGCTTCTTCCTCTGCCTGTGTCTCTGCCTCTCTCTCTCTTTCTGTGTGTGTGTGTGGGGGGGGGAGCTCATGAATAAATAAAATCTTTAATCAACAAAAATTTTTAAAAAACTCATTTTCTGACCTAAAATATGTTCTACTCTAGACAGTGTTTTATATGCATTTGAGAAAAATGTGTATTCCATTATTGTTAGGTGAAGAGTTCTATATGTCTGTTAGGTATACCTTGATTATAATGTCATTCAAATACTCTTTCCTTCTTTTTTTTTTAAGATTTTTATTTATTTATTCATGAGAGACACAGAGAGAGAGAAAGAGGCAGAGACACAGGCAGAGGGAGAAGCAAGCTCCATGGAGGGAGCCCGACGTGGGACTCAATCCCAGGTTTCCAGGATCAGGCCCTGGGCTGAAGGCTGCGCTAAACCGCTGAGCCACCAGGGCTGCCCTACTCTTTCCTTCTTAATCTTTTTTCTGGTTGTTCTATCCATTATTAAAAATGGGTTACTGAAATCTCCACTATGGTTGTAGAACTATCAATTTCCCTTAATTCTGTTCTTTTTTTTTTTGTTTCATATGCACTTGGTGCTCGTATGTTAGATGCATATATGCTTATAATTGTATTTTTGGATTAAACCTTATTCTGTATATAATGTCATTATTTCTTTTTTATTTTAAAGATTTATTCATGAGAGATACAGAGAGGCAGAGACACAGACAGAGGGAGAAGCAGGCTCCATCCCTGTTCTCCAAGATCAGGCCCTGGGCTGAAGGTGGCGCTAAACCGCTGAGCTACCCGGGTTGCCCCATGTCGTTATTTCTTATAACTGTTTTTCTAATGTAAAATCTATTCTAATAATATAGCCATCCCAAACTCTCCTTTGTTTGCTGCTTGCATGGAATACATTTTTTCATCTGTTTACTTTCAACCTCTTGGTGTCTTTGAGTCTAAAGTGAACCACCTTTTACAGACAACATATAGATGCAGCTTTTAAGAAAACATACTCTGCCCATCTCTGACGTTTAATTGGAGACTTTAATCCATTTACCCTAAAGTAATTACTAATAATGACTTCTGCCATTTTGCTCTTTGTTTACTGTATGTCATATATTTTTTGTTCCTCAATTCTTCCATTACTGCAGTTTTTGTTATGTACTTATTTTTCTATAACCTACCATTTTTTGGGATCCCTGGGTGGCCCAGCGGTTTAGCGCCTGCCTTTGGCCCAGGGCGCAATCCTGGAGACCCGGGATCGAATCCCACGTCGGGCTCCCGGTGCATGGAGCCTGCTTCTCCCTCTGCCTATGTCTCTGCCCCCCCCCCCTCTGTGTGACTATCATAAATAAAAATTTTTAAAAAACTTACCATTTTTTGGTAAAGATTTTATTTATTCATTACAGACAGAGAGAAAGGCAGAGACACAGGCAGAGGGAGAAGCAGGCTCCATGCGGGGAGCCTGAGGTGGGACTCGATCCCGGGACTCCAGTATCACACCCCAGGCCGAAGGTGGCGCTAAACCGCTGGGCCACCGGGGCTGCCCTATAACCTACCATTTTGATTCTCTTCTCTTTTCTGTATATTTTAAATTTTATTTTCTTTTTTTTAAGATTTTATTTATTTATTAATGAGAGACAGAGAGAGAGAGAGAGAGAGAGAGAGAGAGAGGCAGAGACATAGGCAAAGGGAGAAGCAGGCTCCCTGCAGGGAGCCTGATGTGGGACTTGATCCCGGGACCCCAGGATCACAGCCCTGGCCAAAGGCAGGTGCTAAACCGCTGAGCCACCCAGAGATCCCTAAAATTTATTTTCTTAGTGATTAGCTTTAGGATTACAATTAGCATCTTAAACTTATAACAACATAGTTTGAATACCAACTTATTTAAAATTGTATATATTCTGTACCTATAAATCTGTCCCTTTCATTTTATCTTGTTATTGTCACAGATTTCATCTTTATAAATTGTATGCCTATCGACACAGGGTTTTTTTTTTAAGATTTTATTTATTCATCAGAGACACAGAGAAGCAAAGACGAGACACCAGCCGAGGGAGAAGCAGGATCCCTGCGGGGAGCCCGATGTGAGATTCAGTTCTGGAACTCGAGGATCACGTCCTGAACCGAAGGCAGATGTTCAACCGCTGAGCCACCCAGGTGTCCCTTAGCACAGGTTTACTATTAATGTTTTTATGTACAGGTCTTTTAACTCACATAGGGAAAAGCCTTTTTAAAAAGATATATTTTTTAAAAAATATTTTATTTATTTATTCATGAGAGATGCAGAGAGAGAGCCAGAGACACAGGCAGAGGGAGAGGCAGGCTCCCTGTGGGGAGCCTGATGCTCAACCGATGGAGCCACCCAAAGGCCCCAATATTGGCTTTTATATCTGGCTGGGTATTTATCTTTCCCAGTGTTATTTCTCCATGTAGTTTTAACTTACTGTCTAGTGTCATTTGCTTTTCAATCCAAAGGATTGGAATTCCTTTGGGCATTTCTTATAGTACAAGTCTGCTAGTAATGAATTCCCTTAGCTTTTATTTATCTAGAGATGGCTTAATATCTCCTTCATTCTTGAAGAATAATTTTGCCAGATATAGCCCCTTTTTTAAAGATTTATTTATTTATTTGAGAGAGAGAGTATGAGCCGGAGGAGCAGATGGAGGAGTGAGAATCTCAAGTAGATTCCATGCTGAGCATCGAGCCCAATGAGGAACTTGATCTCTCAATCCTGAGATCACAATCTGAGTTGAAACCAAGAGTTAGGGGATCCCTGGGTGGCGCAGTGGTTTGGCGCCTGCCTTTGGCCCAGGGCGTGATCCTGGAGACCCGGGATCGAATCCCACATCAGACTCCTGGTGCATGGAGCCTGCTTCTCCCTCTGCCTGTGTCTCTGCCTCTCTCTCTCTCTCTCTGTGTGACTATCATAAATTAAAAATAAAATAAATAAAAAAAAAAAGAAAAAAAGAAACCAAGAGTTAGATGCTTAAGTGACTGTGTCACCCAGGCACCCCTAGATACAGAATTCTCGGTTGACAATTTTTTTTTTTAATTCATGAGACACAGAAAGAGAAAGGCATAGACATAGGTGGAGAGAGCAGCAGGTTCCCTGCCAGGAACCCAATGCGGGACACAGGACTCGATCCTGGAACCCCAGGATCACACCCCAAGTCGAAGGCAGACGTGCCCAACCGCTGAGCCACACAGGTGTCCTAGCAGTTGACAGGTTTTTCTTTCAACACTTCAAATATTATGTCATCCCACTGCCTCTGACCTCCATAGTTTCTGATGAGAAATCAGTTTATATTCTTATTGAGATCCGTTTTATGTGATGGGTTTGTTCTCTCTTGCTGCTTTCAAGATTCTTTTTCTTTGACTTTCTTACAGTTTGATTATGTTCCTTGGTGTGGACCTCTTTGAATTTATTTCACCTGGAGTTCTTTAAGCTTCTTGAATTTGTGTTTTTAAAAATTTATTCATGAGAAACAGAGAGAGGCAGAGACACAGGCAGAGGGAGAAGCAGCCTCCCTGCAGGAAGCCTGATTTAGGCCTCAAACCCAGGACCCCAGAATTATGCCCTGAGCCAAAGGCAGATGCTCAACCAGGTGCCCCTTTTATATATTTGCCCCATTTGCTTTATCATTTGTTCAAACTTTCTCCCCCCCCCCCACACACACACAGTTTTCCTGAAGAATATAACTAAGTTGCAGACATCATGCTTCTTGATTCCTACATATTTCAGTGTGTATTTCCTAAGAAAGATACCTTCTTAGAAAACCAAAGCAGAGAGACACCTGGGTGGCTCAGTGGTCCCTCTCCCTCTGTCCTACCCCCCCTGCTCATGCCCACCTGTGCTCTGTTCTCTCAAATAAATGAGTAACTAAAATCTCTGGGGAAAAAAAAAGAAAAAAAGAACTTTCCTCTCTACTTCTTTTATGTAACTATTTCTGCCAACATAAATTCATGGATTCTTATTTTATTCAGTGGGTTATAACCCATTACAATTGGCCCTTGAACAATGTGAAGGTTAGAGATACTGACCTACTGTTGAAAATCTGCAAATAACTTTTGGCTTCCCAAAACTGAACTACTAAAAGTTTATTGTTGACTGGAAGCCTTATTGATAACATAAATAGGTGTTAATACATATTTGTATGTTATATATATTATAACATGCTATTCTTACAATATAATGAGTATAGTAATAGTATAGAGTGATGTTAAGCATCTTTTCATGTGTCTGTTGGCCATTTGGATGTCTTTTTTGGAGAAATGTCTGCCTATTTGGGGGGGGTTAGGCGGATTAATTTTGGGTATTGATTTGTATAAGTTCTTTATATATTCTGGATACTAACCTTTTATCAGATATGTCATTTACAAATATCTTCTCCTGTTCTATTGGTTACCTTAGAAGACAACTGTTGTGTCCTTTGCTGTGCAGAAGAAGCTTTAGATTTTGATGTAGTTTACAGATCTTTTTTTTTTTTGAGCATCACACAAAACAGAACTTTATTCATCCGTACCATTCTAGAGAAAAGCAGTCTCACTTTGTCTCAATGTGTTTCCATTTATCCTGCTTCTTTTCCTCCTTAGCTTCTATATCCTTCTTTCCGCTTCTGCCAGAGGTTTCAGGTAGTGATAGCACTTGGCTCCGTAGGCCATACCAAGGAATAGAGAAGAGTAGTGGCTGCACTTGATGAGCAGAGACCTGCACTGGTAGCACCATCTTGTCTGTAGCCTTAACCAGATTTTTTTGATAAATACAGAACAGTACTGTAAATATATTTTCTCTGTTTATTCATGAGAGACACAGAGAGACAGAGACACAAGCAGAGGGAGAAGCAGGCTCCATGCAAGGAGCCTGATGTGGGACTTGATCCTGGGACCCTGAGCCAAAGGCAGCCACTCAACCACTGAACCACCCAGGTGTCCCCGTAATAACATTCTCTTTTCTCTAGTTTACTTTATTGTAAGAATACAGTATATTTTATATATATAACATACAAAATATATTGACTCTTTATGTTGTTGGTAAGGTTTCCAGTCAGCAGTAGGCTACTAGTAGTTAAGTTTTGGAGGAGTCAAAATTACATGTGGATTTTCTTCTGCCAAAGGGGTCAATGACCCTAACCCCTGCATTGTTCAAGGGTCAAATATACCATCAAATTTTAAAGGTGTGGTGGTGGGGAAGCTGGAGCTCTACAGGTAGTGAAATGGACAGATCTCCAAAAGATAGTGTTAAATGAGAATAGTAAGGTGAGGTGGTATGCTACCTTTTTTTTTTTTTTTTGGTATGCTACCTTTTGATTTCAATATAGATATATATTCTCCTAGGATGTATATCTCCTTCTAATATATATATATGTGTGTGTGTGTGTATGATATATATTCATATGTTCTGTTCTACAGTATATATATTCATACACAGAGAAAAAAAGGGAAAGAGAGATACATGTATACATTCTAAAATAGCTATTGTATATATAGGAAGAAAATTATTTTTAAAAATTGGGTCATGTGATTGTGGAGGCTTGGTGAGTCCAAAATCTGACAGGGGAAACTAGCAAGCAGAAGGCTCAGGAAAGAGTTGCATTTCAAGTCCAAAGGCAGTCTTCTAATGAACCAGGAAAAACTAATACTGTAGATGAAATCTTAAGGCCATCTGCTGTCCGAATTCCCTAGTGCTTGGGGGAGGCCAGTCTTTTGTTCTATTCAGACCTTCAACTGACCCATACTATGGAAGGCAATCTGCTTTACCCAAAGTCCACTGATTTGAATGTGAATCTAATTCAAAACACCCTTACAGAAACAATCAGAATAATATTTGACCAAATATCTGGGCAGTGTGCAGTGTGGGCAACAGTGTGGCCCAACAGAGTTGACACATAAAATTAGCCATCACAATTCTGCCCCTTGTCAACTTAACACCCATCTCTTTAAATCATACTTAATCTCCTACTGAAATCTCTTTACATTCATGAAAGGTTTGGGCCATTAGTAGTCCTACCTAGATTGGGTTGTTGTTTTCCATTGACTTTAATCACAGGGTATGGTAATAGTAAAATACCCTTAAAGGTCTCCTGTCCCTACACTGGAAGGTTGTTGACAGACTTTGAGTGAGTACCTCTTTTCCAAGCACTGTTTTAAGCACTGGGATAGTTGTGAATGAGAGGCAAAATCTCTGCCTTCAGGGAGCTTATTGAGCTTATTTAAAAGGAAATAACATAAGATTATTACTATTGGTAATAAATGCTATAAAGGAAATAAATCAGGTAATGTGGTAGGTAGATAGACAATAATGGAAGTATGCTTTACATGGCATGATCAGACAAGGTGTCACTGGACACAAAATAGGAAAGTGAACCAGCCCATGAGAAGGCTAGGGGAAGGGCAATCCAGGGAGAGGGAATGCCAATCACAAAAATCTGAGGCAGGAATGGAAAAAGTCCAGAGTAGAAGATGGGAAACAAGGAACAGAGTGGTATAATGAGGCTGGGAATGCATAGGAACCAGATCAAACATGGTAAGATCTTTCAATTTCATTCTAAAAACAAAATGTTTTAAGTAGGCATTCTGGAGGATCTAATCAACCTTTTCGAGACTATTTTGGAGAATAGATTGGAGGGGATAATCAGGGATCAAATTAAGCCAAGGAGCCTTTGTAGTAATGCAGAGTGAGAGATGATGGTGATTCAGACAGGTGAATTTGTGATGTTTTCAAGATACATCCTGGAGACAGATTCAAGACTTGGCGATGGACTGCAGCAGGTGAGGTAAGGAGAGGAGTTCAAGATGACTCTCAGGTTTTTGTTGACTACGTGAATGGTGGTGCCATTTCCTGAGATAGAGAAGATGGAATAAGGAAGATATTTGGGGTAGGAAGAGGAAATAAAGAATTCCATTTGGATATATTAAGCTTGAGATGGCAAATAGATACCGAAGCAGCAGTATTTAGCAGGTTATTGGGTATATAATTCAAGGCTGAGGAAAGAGGCCTGGATAGAAGTATAAATTTGAGAGTCATCAGCATATAGATATGTTAGTTATTGATTGCCTCTTATCTCCATATTCATCCTTCATTGCCTCTGCAAAAATTGGGTTGGGACCTTTGAATATTTTTTCCTTTACCAGTTAACATGATATTAAGCTTGATAGTAAAGGATACTGGTGAGACATTGCTAAGAGGAAAGGTATTTTCCTATCTGCCCCCCCCCTTTTAAAAGATTTTATTTATTTATTCATGAGAGACACACAGAGAGGCAGAGACACAGGCAGTGGGAGAGGCAGGCTCCCTGCAGGGAGCCCAATGCGGGACTCAATCCTGGGTCTCCAGGATCAGGCACTGGGCTGAAGGCGGTGCTAAGCCGCTGAGCCACCCAGGCTGCCCTTCCTTTCTGCTTCTGTTGTAATTGTTCACAGCCCAGCTTCTCCAGCACCCAGCTCCTGCAGTGCATGGTAATCAGCAGCTTTCCCCAGCACTCACCTTGGGTAGTTTTGTAGTGTACTGACTTTGATAAAACACTTCCCTGAACAGATTTTCCCAGCACCCTAGGGGATGGATTTCCAGTAAGTTCCATTAAGCACAGCACTCCAGTGACTTCTCTGCCTTTCAGTGAACCATGGCTATGTCCCCTCCAAAAAGGTCTGATACCAGCTCTGGGGGAGGGGTTTTTCTTCCTTGGATCGTCTATTTCTAGCTCTATGTGCTACTCCTATATTCTTCATAGTTATCACTACTGTTCATTAGCCAATCCCTCATTATTCCAATCCAATTATAATTAGCAGTTATTTATATTAAAAATATAAATTGGGGCACCTGGGTGGCTCAGTGGTTAAGCATCTACCTCTGGTTCAGGTCATGATCCCTGGGTCCTGGGATCAAGTCCTCCATCAGGCTCCCTGCAGGCTGGTGTTTCTGCCTCTCTCTGGGTCTCTCATGAATTTAAAAAAAAAAAAAGATATAAATTGTTCAGATTACTGCATGTTTTTTTTTTTCTCTTGACTAATACAAATGACTCAATGCAATTCAGGCAAGATCACCGAAGAAGGAGTCAGTACAGACTGATAAGGTCATATAAGGTCCCAAGAAGTCTCCCTGTTACTCTCCATTTTGAATGGGTTAGATGTAAAGGCACGTGGAATAGCAATAGGTGGAACAGAAGCAACAGAGTTCAATTTCCTCTCCTGTCACCCCAGTCAGCCATTATAAAACAACACAGCTCCTTTTTGTGACACGTCAGCAGGGTCTGAATTTTGGTTGGCCTCTGCTGCATGTAGTACCTACCTGCATTGCAGCCTGCAAAGGCTTCTCTGTTAGCTACAACCAGAGTTGGAATTTCCCTACTGGCCTCTTTCTTGGGATCTTGCATTTATTTGGAGTATCTTCTGAAGCCAAAATGTTTGAAAAACATTGGCCTGCCTTCACTGTGTAGAGCAAGCTCCCGGTTTCACCTTGAGTACTCCAGGCAAGGTAGACCGACATCCCTGAGGAGTTCTTTCAAATGCTGCCCCTAGACCTTGAATCTGTTGGTTATACTGCAACTTTCACACCTACAAGGTGTTGGCCTGCCAATATCAGCATCAGAGACACGCAGAAACAAGTGACAGAGGCTGCCCATGCTTGTGCCTCCTTGTGACCCCTGTCAAGGCACTGAAGTATGTCTTGGTTGTGTAGGGCCAAAATAGGAGAAAAGATGTACAGGGTTTTCAGTTATTGGAATTATGGGTCCTTAACAAGGGGTCAGGTGAAACCCCTTCCTAAAAAGACAGGATGATCATGTGGAGAAGTTGAGGATGAATGAATGGCTACTGCCTATAACCCCCAAAGTCATGGGTAGTTGAGTATCTGGAGACCCTTCCACCTAACAAACATCACTTTCTTTTACATTATCATGAGGATACCTGGGTTGGATTATCTGGAAATTCTACCTCTGTATCTTAATCCACAAACCCGGGCTGTCCCAGGGGTGCTGCTGCCATAAAGGAGTCAGGAATGCCATCCCAGCAGGGAACAGCACTGACAGGGTTCAACTCAGGCAATAAACCCCATGTCTGTGGAATCCTCCGGGATAAAGGCCCAGCCAATGTAAGTGGTAGAACATCCCTGCAGGTGACTCTAAGGGTCTTCCTCATGTTCTGCTTCCCCGAACAGATGAGAATTTCCAAAGAGAGCTGCATTTGTTAGCATAAAATTAGGCAATTGGGGGAATGCCTGGATGGCTCAGCGGTTGAGCATCTGCCTTCAGTTCAGGGCATGATCCGGAGATCCGGGATCTAGTCCCACGTTGGGCTCCCCGCAGGGAGCCTGTTTCTCCCTCTGCCTGTGTCTCTCATGAATAAATAAGATCTTTAAAAAAAATTAGGCAATTGGATAGACTATTCCCTGAATATGTCTGGAAGCAGATACATTCTGCCTTGACTTCTGGGACTGCCAAGTGAACAATGCCATCCTCATTTCAGCCAATAGTGATGTGGTCAGCTCACCAGGGAAGTCCCTATTTTTGTTAGGAAGCTCTTGGTGAATGTAATTTCCAGGAAAAGTATTTTGACTGTCCTTTCCAAGTAGAGGAGAGTGAAGCTAACTTATTTGTTCATTAGGGTCTTACAAGTATCCTCTGCTGCCGTGGTGGAAGTAGACACAGAGGTTAGAGAGAAGGGCTGAAAATGCTCTTCAGATCCTAGCAGGCCAGATGAGAAAGCTGAATTGGAAAGTCAGGGACCTCAGTGTAAAGAGCACCTAACTGCCTGAAAATAAGTTGGGAGCAGTGCTGGACAGTGTCACTGCTAGGGCTGGCTACCAAATGCTGGGTGAGGGATTGGTCAGAAATGGAACCACCTTTAAAATGATAAAGACAGGGCAGTCATGAGTGGCAGGGGTGGGTAGTGGTGGAGATGACATGGTGAGAGTAGGGACAGTGGGCAACATAAGCTGAGGCAGAGCTGAAGGTAAGGATGTAATGTTGGAAAACACACTAATAAAGACATTTATAGAAGTTGATACACATTCTGGGGACTTAAACCTACTCATGATACCATCCAATCCCTTTACAAAAATAAAAAGCTATAAATATTTCAACTCAACTCTTAACATACATTTCTTTTAATGGAGGTCAAGCTCCAAGTTTTGTGGTGCTTTGGGGTTCTATTTCTTAATTTTAGTAACAAAAGAGAAGTATATATATATATATATATATATATATATATTCCAAGATCTACTAGGGCTAGGCCATCTGCCAAGATCACATGATATATAGGAAAAAACCCAGAGTCTGTAATATATTAGGAGAATCTTCTAGAAGTCATGGTTTGTGGGTGATTCAGGTTGCTACTGAGATCACAGAAGGGTGGAAAAGATACATCACAACATGATTCGGGCCCCTTTTATGAAGCACTTCTGGAGAGTTTAAGATGATTCAATTCAAAGTCTTTCCTGCAGTTGCCTTGGATTTTTTTCCGGATGTACAACAGTCCTGAACGTTTCTACTTAGTTACAGGTGGTTGGAGGTGTCCAGCACTGCTCCCAACTTATTCATGTCACTGCTCAGGAAGAACAGGTATGTGAACGAAGAAGTCCTTAGCAGTCAGGAATGGGACTACCCTGTTCCTAAGTCTGAACATGTTACTGCATGTATGCGGGTGGATGGGGGATTCTGGAGGAGGAGGTAAAAGCGTGGCCATTGGATCTCGTAGATAACCTGGATCTATGACTTCTGGAATAACACTGTCAGTTTTTCTCTGTATTTAGACTTTAGAAGAAGATATTCATCTTAGGGAGAAATGAGATACCTAATGTTCACAGTTAATAAGATCACTGTAGGGATCCCTGGGTGGCGCAGCGGTTTGGCGCCTGCCTTTGGCCCAGGGCGCGATCCTGGAGACCCGGGATCGAATCCCACGTCAGGCTCCCGGTACATGGAGCCTGCTTCTCCCTCTGCCTGTGTCTCTGCCTCTCTCTCTCTCTCTGTGTGTGACTATCATAAATAAATAAATAAATAAACAAACAAACAAACAAATAAATAAGATCACTGTAGAAATGACTAGAGAAGGAAAGAAAAGCACATAATTACCCTTGCTCAGAACAAGAACTACCTTCATTAGCATCCTATTCATATAGGTGCTTCATTTTAAAGTTATGTTAGAAATAAAGTTTAAAACTGTGTTTAAAAAATAGAGAACACTAAAATACAGGATAGGAAGAACAAAATGGTAAGAAATCAAAAGAAAATTAAAGGTAAATAAAAGCTAAAGGAACATGCTGTAAGTTAAACAAATCAAAATGAGAAGTAAGTAAAGCTAGCTAAGAGGTCATCTTCAAAATGATGACAAAGGAATAAACAGGCAGGGTTGACACCCAGAGTCTAAAGGCCATAAGCCCCAAGCCAGGCACACAAGAGCCCCTGAGCTAAATTAAAAAGCCATATATTCCATTATTCTCTTGATGCCAGGGGTCCCTGAAGGAGGGCCGAGGCCTCAGGCATACTTCCCCCACATGGTTGGGCTGCATAGCACGTCTGCATGGTGAGGCCTGTAGGCTGCAGGAGTCTGATCCCGGACCATCTCACCACACCAGGGTCCAACCAGGCAGCCAGCACTTACCTCTGCTCATCGTCCGTGAGTGGGGCCTGTCTCCAACTAGTGACCGTGTGTCTCTCACTAGAAGGGCAGTACACTGGAGACCCCAGCTAGCCCCTCAATGCTCAAGGGCACGCAAAACCCACACATCAAAGAAAGTCTCTCCTTTCCTTCTAGATTATCTGCTCTTCAAATTTTCACTGGTAGAAGCTAGGTGAAGCCCTAAGCCTGAATGGTGGGACACTGAGCTGCCAAGAAGGGAGGGCTCTACTGAACACCTGTGAGGATTTCAGAAAAGGACCCTGGGTTTGAATCCTGACTTTGTTACTTACTGGCTATGTGCCTTTGAGGAAATTACACCTTCATGTTGTTCAGTTTACAACTTGTTAAGTACCATTAGTGTATCATTACCATGTGATTGTGTGCGCAATAAGTAGGTCAGGGAATAGACCTGGCACAGGTAATGTAGTGCTTCTGTTTAAAAGTCAGTGTAATCAGAGATTTAAGGAGGCAGTTGGAGGGTGGCACAGCTAACCCAGCATTTCAGAACTCACCTTTCTGGGTTAATCCATGAAATGACTCCAAGGAACATCTTGATGAGGACACCTATTAGCCAGGAAGATGTCAACTCTGCTTTCAGAGGAAGGGCAACTTATGTCCATTTTCCTTAAGGAAGGGTCTTAACCACTGAGGCTCACATAAGCTTAGAGCCATTTATGTCTCCCTTGAAAGAAGTGGTGACACAATAGGAGGGCTTTCTGTCAGAACCACCTGACATGGTTGTGAGCCACAAAGTGACTATTGTGGTATTTTCTTCCCCTGGATACCTCTCAATATAAGAGGGCAGAGCTGTATGCTTAGGCTGGGTGGGCACACTCCCACCTGTGGAACAGAGACAAGGCTAGAGTAACTGCAGAACTGCCTTCCATAGGGCCCATCTCCCTTTAACTTCAAGCCAGGGCAGAAGTTCAGCTGTTGGTTTCAGGAAAGAACCTATTTTATTTCGCTGAGCATTCCCAAACATATCATATCTTAAGCACAAATCAAGACATTATTTGCTGGCACAGTGCGGGGCAGAGGAGGGATGAAATAAGTCTCTAAAAAAGAAAGGCACAGCACCCAGGTTCTAATTCTTTAATGCCACGTGAGGGTATTGGGGCTCCATGCACCAAAGCGCTCACAGACAGGTATTAAATAAACATAGGAAGTGTTACACCATTTACACAAACCCAATACCATACAGAAGGAAGACAGTGGACCCAGGTGACCTCCCGTGCTCCAGAAGCAAACTGTTTCTATACCCAATCTTTGTTCCCGCCTCCTCAACCCCTGCCAACCCACCCTTCCCCCAATTAACATATGTATACATATATGTTTCTTCCGGAATTCCAAAAAGTGCCTCTTCCACTCCAGTTCCCCACACTCCGGCTTCTGATGAATAAAGCCTCCTCTTTTAAGGATCACAAGCAGGCACTACCTTCATTAAAGATCCCCAGCAAAAAGGTACCCAAGAAAGCTTAACTCAGAATCAAATATGGCCAGAAGGTATACCAAAGGATATTTAAAATTCTATCTGGGATCAAAATGATCAGCAGGACTAGTTTTTGTTTTGTTGTTGTCATTTGTCTTAACCTCTTCAGGATCCAGCTTAGACCAAGATCACACACTGAGGCTCACCCAACTTTGCGGTTTGCAAATGTCATTCTTCTAGTCCTCCAACAAGCAACCCAGAACAGGAAGATTATGTCACCTGACCAACCTGAGGCACAAGGCTCAGACAG
This sequence comes from Nyctereutes procyonoides, assembly GCF_905146905.1. Lineage (NCBI taxonomy): Eukaryota > Metazoa > Chordata > Mammalia > Carnivora > Canidae > Nyctereutes > Nyctereutes procyonoides. The sequence continues at coordinate 77,234,701 of NW_026575126.1, forward strand.
CTCCTAGAATATCCTAAGCCCCAGGAAGAAAGAATAGAAACTTTCAGAGCACAGTTGACTGCTTTCCACATGATAAACACTGGACAGCCTCGTGAGTTAACCAAAGGTAGAAGAAGGATGGTGATGACTCCTCTATTTCTTCTATTTAGAGCGTTACCCAAAGAACTCCTCCATCTGGGATGCTGTGATGTGTTTCATTGCGGTTTTGTTTCAATCTTTTTTTGTTGGCATTAAGTTTTTCATTTTTATTGAATTTTGTTATGGCTGCTATTGCACCATACAATCCTATCTCCTAAAACTTTTACCTTCCCATCCAGTGAGCATGACACCTGGGAGAAAAGGTGCCCAAAGTCAAACATAATGGAAGCTTCCAAAGGCAGGCACTTGGTTTGACCCATCAATATTACACACAAGAATTCTATGAAAATATATTCCCTTTCCATTGGGAAGAAGCACTCATCCTTTGGAGCCCTCCTTCCTAACCCAACCCTGTTTATGCTCTAGACCTGACCATTTAGAACTGAGAAGGGAAATAACTGGGAGAAGTCACTTCCTCAGATATGACCTTTATTTGGAGACCATTACTACAAAACCACCACATCCAGGAGCACTTTTCATCCTGGCCTTGGCTTCTCATCACAGAATGGCCAAACTAGGCCACTGAACTCTTTTATTTCATTTGGAAAGGGCTCTAAGCTGGCTGCCAGTATCCCTATTCTCCCTGGCCCACTGGCCCAGAGCCTTGTCTCTCCCACAGTGTCATAGAGTATACCACTGTAAGGGCAACACAGGGGCAGAGTGGGTCCCAAGGGGTGTCTCTAGCAAGGGGCATGGGGACAGTGCTCTTATCCCCTGTCCCTGTGTCCCTAAGCTAGTCTTTTTTTTTTTTTTTTAAGACTTTAATTATTTGAGAGAGAGAGCATGCACAACAGAGAGCACGAGTGGGCAGGAGGGGCAGAGGGAATGGGGGAAGTAGGCTCCCTGCTAAGTGGGGAGCCTGAGGTGGCTCAATCCCAGGACCCCAGGATCATGACCCGAGCTGAAGGCAGACACACCCAGCAGACCGAGCTGCCCAGGCGCCCCCCCAAAGTTAGTCTTCAGGGCCTATTTTTGAGCAAACTTGCATTTGATCAAACAAGTCACAATCTTATACGTATGAATTCTAAATAACCAAGTACTGTGATACTCTGTGCCAGGAGTGGGAACAAGAAGGAACCAAGGCCAGTTTACTGAAAGCATTGGGATTAATTGTCTGCTTTCTACTCTCACTGCCTTTCTTCTCAATACCTTGCCTCAGTGTCTGTCCAAAAATGGATTTGTATTAGGCAGTAACATCAACTGGAGTAATTTAAACAAAAGACTTCTGTTAGAACAAGACATGAGCCATGCTACCAGACTAAGCTTCAAGCAGGGACACCAACTCGAGAATTGTGATGATTTCATTTGTGGATGAGAACAATAGCAAAAACATATATCTCAGAACCTGAATGACCGACTGCACTTTCCTCTTAGAGCTCAGTCTATACTTCTGTTCCACCATATGAGATAAAACCTAAGAGTGCAAAACCACACCCTGGAATCCTGTTCCACAGAGGGCTAGAAGTCACTGCCCCATGAAGGAATCCAGCCAGGTCCCAGGGCTCCGCCTTCTCTTCCTCAAAGGTATGCAGATGTCTTCAGTTCCCCCTCGCCCTACCTCACCAATCCAGTCTTGTAGGACTGAAAGTAGTGACGCTGTCCTCACAAAGTTTTTACATATAAAAAAAAATCTCTATACACTCACGATCACAGGGAAAAGCCTTTAATGCAGCAAAGAAATGTTATGTTCCAATTACTGATGCTGCGTAGCTCCTCGTTTAGGAAATGCATGCATATCCTGCTTAACTGCCCCAGCTTGCAGATGGAGCAAGAAGAAAATGCAGTGGGAGCTGAACCTTGTGGATCGTTACCTCTCTGAGATGTGGAGGGTAAAACATGATGAAGCTTTGCTGCTATCATCCTACAGTTCCTGGTATAGCTGTGCCTCCCCCCAATCCTTTCTTTGCTTTCTCAGAACAGAAACTCTCCTAGGAGAATGTGAGCAGCAAGAACAGGGTTTAAAAAAGAGGGTGCTTCTATCTATGGAGGTTCACCACAAATTGGATGCTGACACATGAAATGGCAGCCAAAGAGATTCTGAGCCTCCAGAAAGGATGTTTCGTCTCAAAGAAAACAGAAGATCTACGCAACTTGCCTGCTTGACTCAGGGAATCTTCAAAAGGAACCTCTGAAATCTGCATAACAGCCCTGAGAAGATAACTGTTCAAGCAAGGAAGGTTGGTGGAAAGTAGGAGAAGCCAAGGCCCTGAGGTAGGGCTGTAAACATTGTGCTTTTTCTAAGGCCAACCTGGTACATGGCTTTGGCAACTATGGTTACATCTCCAAAAGGTGGTGAAGAATATGTTTCAGAAGGAAGAGTCTTTCCACATCCTAAAATAAAGTGTGGAACTATCCCTGGGGGAAGAGGGAGAGAAGATGCTTCTTCTTCAGTCAGGGGCTGTGGGGTGGTTACTTGGGTAAATCCCCCATTATATTCTGTGTTTATACCTATACGCTAGGCACAAGGAAAGGATAATTGAACAGGGCTGAGGAAGTGATTATTCCTATATTAGTTTGGTAATGTGGCTCTAAAAAGGGCAGAAACTCTCTTGCAAGGTCAAGAGAGTGACAAAACCTCTCTGGACTTCCTGGTCAAGCCCTAGCTAGCCAGACACCATCAGCCTCAGGCAAAGTCTGCTGTGCCTTGAGGAAAGGTCAGGGGAGTGCAGGTGCCAAGTCCCTGTGGACCACAAGCCCTGAGCCTGACCCCGAGGTACAGCCGGGAGACTGGAGCTGCCGGGAGACCTCCATCCTTTTGGAGCTGTGCCTCAGGACTTGGTCCTCACCTCAGCAGGTCTGGGTCAGTCAGTATCCCTTCCAGGGATCTTATTCCCAGAGCCACTAAAGAGAATGGACACCCTCCCTGACAGGACTCTGTTCCCTACCAGGGCTACTCACCACCATGTGATCTTGAACTCATAGATGGGGCGCTTGCAGTAGTAGTGGTTGATGAGGTGCTTGTCACACACCCCGATGCACTGGTGGTCCACGATGAGGCCCTGGGCTGAGAGGTCTGTGACCAGGCAATGCAGTAGGTCATAAACATCAGCCACAGCCTCCCAGGGCCCAAAAGACACATCCACTTCGCAATGGTGCTCAAAGAGCTGCCCATCACTCTCGCTCCGCTCGAAGCGCAGGGAGTTGAGAAGTGGACACTCATAGGGGGTGATGGGCATCTCTTCCTTGAAGACACAGACCTTGAGCTTGGCAAAGCGGGCCTTCCGCTGTACTGCACGCAGCCGGGCAATCTCCACAATCCGCTCCAAATGGTCTATGGGGGTGAACACAGCAGCCATTACTGGGACAGGGGTCAGGGAGGTGGGGGTGGAGGGTGGGCAAGGCAGTGTCAGGGCGCAAAGAGAGAGCCCCAGTGAAGGCAGGGTCCAGCAGGGGAGGGAGGTCCCAGGGAAGGGACTCTGGAGGCCTTTGAAAGGCACAAACATAAATGGGAATCATAAGTTGCCATGACAAAAGGAAACCAAAAAGATGGGATGAAGACAATCCTTTTGAAATGTGATTTGATGATGTCATAGGCAAGGTGGGCCCTATTTAACCTGAATCTTCCCAGTGGGGAAGGTGGGGGGGGGGCAGAAAGGGGAGCAGGAATCTCTCCAACCTTGAGTAATATAGATGAATCTTGGACTCACTTCTTCTGGGTGCAGACCTAGGCATGGACAGATGCCTTACAACCCTCCTTCCCACACCTCCACCACCCTGGGCAGCTGACCCCTCACCTTTGTAATAGGGCATGAGTCCCAGAAATGCCTGGCGCACTTTCTCCCCCTTCAGAGGCTGCATGTTTTCTAGCTGCTCCAGGAGGGGCCCGATGGCATAGTACTGGGCCTCTTTGTACACAGCCCGCACACGCTCCCGGGGCGGCAGGTCCCCTGAGCGCAAGAAATTCAGCACATCTCTGAGCGGGAAGGAAAGACAGTTTGGTGAGAAGGAGCTAATGGACCTGGGCAGTGTCACACAGAGGTTAGAGCACAGAATCTGGAACCAGACTACCAGCTATGAAACCTTGGGTAACTGAACCTAACCTCTCTATGCCTTGATTTTCTTATCTGTAAAATGGAAGAAAATTAAAAACTACCCCATAATGGTATGAAGGGATTAAAGAAGTTAAGAGATAAAAAGTCCTTGGAAAATACCTGGCACAGGGTAAGTCCTCAATATACATTAATAGCTGTTATTGTCAGTATCATTATTATTATATTTATAATTATTAGGGTTTTTTTGTTTTTATTAGGTACTGTTATTGGGTATACATAAGAATACTGGAAAGATATGATTTCTAGGTTTATATATATTATATGTATATAATATATGTAAAAGTTATATATATATATAAATTGAGATATAATTAATGTGCAAAAAAGGTACAAATCTTAATCATATAGTTTGATTTATAACCACCATCTACACCAAGATACAGGACAAAACATTTCCATCTCCTTAAAGTTTCCCTCTGCTTCTTCCCATTCGATCCCAGAATTATTCTATCAACGAAGATCAATTTTGGCTCATCTTGAAATTCATAGAAATGGAAGCACACAGTACATTCTCTTCTGTGCCTGGCTTCTCTCCTTCAACAGAATGTTTCTGAGATTTATCCCTTATGTTGTATGTAAAAAACTAAATGGCACGGCATGGTATGGATGTACTGTAATTTATTTACCCTTTCTCTTGTTGATGGACAGTTGAGTTGTGTCCAGTTTGGGGATCTCATGAGTAAGCTATGGTGAATATTCCTGTATAAGACTTTCTGTGGATACACATACCAACTTCTCTTGGGTAAATGTTAGGAATAGAATTGTTCAGTCATAAGGTGAAGTGCATGCTTAACAAAAGGGTTGTAGCATTTTACATTTCCACCAGCAATGTAGAAGGGTTCTCCATCTTCTATATATCCTTGCCTTTAGTCTTATTTGGTAGCTATACAGACATCAAATGCCTACTCCTAACGCCTGAACAAACTGGTCCCTGGAATGAATAAGATCACATATTGTATTTTCTTAAAATAAAAATTCAGTTCTTTTAATTCTATCTTCAGATTCTTTAGTGCTAAGAGTAATCAGATCCATCACTGGTAGGTGTGGGAAGGTCTTTTCTGTAAAGATATATGAGTAAAGCCAAAGATCAAGATGTTGCCTAAGTAGTTAGTCTATAACCATGACGTAACACCAGCTAACACTTACTAACTACTAATCTGTGTCAGCCACTATTCATGTGTTGTTCCATTTAATCCCTTTAATACATTGTGGGTTAAGTGCCATTTTAGGTCCATTTTATAAATGAGGAAAAAGAGGGGCTCAGGTTAAGGAATACCCTTACTCAAGGAGCCACAGCTAGCAGAAGCCCAGATGCAAACATAATTGACTCCAAGCCCATACCCACAGTGGTCCAGACTCTAGTGCAAAGTGCTATTCACTGATCACAATGGGAAACCGTCCAGGTGTCAGCCCAATCAGACTTCATCATAGGTGCTGGCAGCATATAAAGTGTACCAGCAGAGAAATGTACCTGACCAAATGCCTTAAACCCCTACTTTATTTTATCTGAGTCTTTAAGCAACTTCATCTGCTGATGATGAATCATAGGCCATAGGAGTCCAGCAGCCTGAGGATAAATGCCATTTATCCTGCTTTCTGCCACACCCTTGCCTGTCTCTGACCCTCTCCAGCTATGGCCACGTGGCATGGGCGCATCAACCTAGAGCCAAACTCTGTTCCCTCTCCCCACAATCCCTTTCCAAATCAGTCCTCTAGGATCTTAAGCAAACCTTGGTCTGCTCTGAAAAACATAACCCCGGGGCAAGGCCCAGCTAAGAGTGCTGTGGGAGCTGCCAGCTGGGGCCAGTACTTTCTTCCCCGAAAGAGCCTGCAAACAAAAATCTTTTTATAGCTCTGCAGAATGATGTGACACTTTGTTTTCTCAGCATTGGAGGCAGCTAACAGCCCAATGGGGACACCCAGATGGTTCAAAGTAAATTGTTTGACCAGAGATTCCTTTCTGTGGATAAAAATGACCTTCTTCCCAGTGTGGGCAATCCTACTTGGAGGAGTGATAGAGGAGTAGTGGTTGGAGATCTCATTTCTGCACCCCCACCCCCCACCCCCCTAGTCAATTTATTGAAGGTCAAGAACCATGTGAGTTCTCTGGTCATCTCCAAAGTTAGGCCGAAGATGCAAAGAGCTTTAGCCACATGCTCTGGAAGGACATGGCCAGGGGTCATACCAAGGCTCCTTATGTAATTGGCATGACAGGCCTGTGAGGCAACTATAATTATTTCTCATTTCACAAATAAGGAAACTAAAACAAAATCTTTACATTGCTTATGTGTAAGGTATCAGAAGTCCTTTCTTGGGAAAGGCTATTTTCTCTATGTTTTAGTGTTAAAATGACAGTCACAATTGAAGGTGCTTTTTTAAAAAGACTTTTCTTGGCAAAATTAAAAAATGGCAATCATATATTGGCCCTTCCCTCACCATTTTTGTTCATGCATTTTAAACTATTGAAGGAAGTCTGAGAACCACTGTCACACTCCACATCCCTCCCTAACGGCAACATGGAGCCCAGAATCTGAATCTGATGATATTCCCCAAGAGGTTGTTTTGGAACTCCCCCACCTCTAGGTGGGATCACACCTATTCCGCACAGATGACAACGTCCTGGTCTTCAATTTCATAGGACAGCAGCAGTTTCATCACATCCAGCCAGTATGTGTCACCTGGGATTGCTTGTCCTCTCTGGGAAAGAAACTATGACTTCTGATCCCACTCAATAAGTACATTTACTAAATTGCATCTGTACATTTGTTATCTCCTCTCCTAGGTTATTATAGAAGACACCAAAGTCCCAAACTGAAGCCCATGACACTTACTCATTAGGACTACAAAACTGATCACAGAGGGAGAAACATACCCAAAGTGGGTGCCATCCCGGTCAATGAAGTACCGGCCCTCGGCGTCGGTGGGGATGTAATGCCGCCCGCTGAACATGGCCGCCAGCATGGTGTCTTCATAGCGCCGCAGGGTAGATAGGCGTGTGGTGAAGTGAGCCCCTCCAATGTTAAGGGGGACAACCTCAGGAAACTGGAAAGGAACCACCAGTGCTTTCAGCCCGGCACTGGGGAATGAGAGCAGGGGCTGCTCTGTCGGCCATCTCCTTGGGTCTCATTAGTGCTGCACCGTCCGGGCACCCACGGCTACAATCTGGGAGTCTCTCTGAATGCTCTTCTCTCTCCTCCCTTTCCCTACACCCTTCAGTTGCCAAGTCCACCCCACTGTCCCTCTGATAGCCATTAAATCAGGCCTCCCCATGCCAGTTCTACTGTCTCTTCTCTAGAATGAACTTAACCATTTTTATGCCCTTGCTTATGCTGTCTTCTCTGTCCAGAACATTCTTCCCACTCTCCCTCTGTCCATCTAGCAAATGCAACTGCCACAGACGTATGTGGTCTGCGTTGCTCACTGCACAGGGCACCCGTCTGTGAGTGGTCTGCTAGCCCAGCTGTGTGCCCCTTCTCTAATGCACACCAAGGCACCATATAGGTCAGTAGCATCCACTCATTCTAAAAATTTCCCTTCAAGTTTCCTGATTCTGTGAACACTTAGGCTCTTTTGTCCCTCACCTGCCCCCAACACAGAGTTAACTAAATAGTCCCTCCATGTGCCCTCACTATGTGCCACGCTCTCCTCTATTATAGTTCCTAGCATGATACACTGGCAGTTATTTACTCCTGTCAGCCCACCCTTCTAGCCCGCCAAGGTTCCTGAGGGCAGGGACACATTTTATTCACTAATCACAAGGTCACCCACAGCAGAGCTCATCGATGTTTGTGGAATCATTCCAGGTATCCACTCCACATTCTCTGTACCTCATCACTTCTCTCCTACTTAATCTGTAGAGTGAGGTCAGGCCCAGCACAGCTAAATTTCTGGAGGCAAAGGCAGGGGGACGAACAGGGAATGATGGTAGAGACTGGCCCAGAGAAGCTCTGGGTTCTCTCAAGTGCTCAGGACCTTTTTTAGGGGTATGGGGGTAAGAGGTGGAATATCTTTCACTGCTTGTGGTTTTAAAAGAAATGAAGCCAGTTCTCTCTAATTTTCCCACAAACCTCCAGATTAACTACAATTTTATACTAGTGCACACTTTTCAATATTACAACATCTCTCAGGCTCTAGTGTATATTTATCTAGATAGTCCTTTCCCCTAGCTTTGCAGTATAGTTGACATACAATGTTACATTAGTTTTGGGTATAGACACAGTGATTTGACAGGCCTACACCTTATGGTATGCTGACCACAAGTGCAGGTGCCACCTGCCACGATACATCACTATTATGGTATCATGGACTGTGCTCCCTGTGCTGTACCTTTTATCCTAGTGACTTTTTCATTCCGTAACTGGAAGCCAATACGTCCTGCTTCCCTTCACTCATTTTGCCCATACCTCCACCTTCCCTCCCCTCTTGTAACCACTGGTTTGGTCTCTGTATTTATGAGTCTATTTGTGCTTTGTTTTTTTTTTTGTCTTTTAGATTCCATATATAAGTAAAGTAATATGAGCTTTCTTTGTGAAATAAAGTAGGATTCTTTGTGAAATAAAGTAGGATATAAATACATCAAATCAAAGCTACCCAGAGCCTAATGCAGTGCCTGGCTCACAGTAAAGACTCAAGTATGCCTTGAATGAATGAGTGAATAAATGAATTAAAAAAAAAGTATGTACAGTTCTTGTGTATGTACACACTGTTATACTCTTCTGCAACCAAAGGACAGCAAATACCTTCTACTTACTCTATAGCTCCTCTAAAACTACTGTCTATGCATACCAAGGACTCAAATATTATTTTGGGATAATAATACTTTCCATTTCTGGGGCTCTTTACACCTTTTCCAAGGACACCTCATATCAATCCAAGAGTTTGCTCCATAGTAGAGCTGAAAAGACCGAGGCACACAGGAAAAAGCAGTCAAAACAGCTTTAGGTCTCACATGGAACAATGTATCTACGGGGGAACAGGCCTATGGTCTCTGGGTCCTGCACTTTCTGTCAAGCCACATTGTCTCTCCAGTGACAGTGCACAAAAAATAAGCACCGCAGCGTTCCTAGGCTTCCCCCACCCCCACCCCCGCCCAGCTGCAAAGAGTACTTCTAGGGTTTTGCTCATTGTCACAAGTGTTTCATGATGTTGAGAGTACAGGCTTCCAGTCCCCCCTCCCCGTGCCCCCTGAGGCTGCCCCTTCTCCTAGGACTGCACACATCACAGGTCCCACGTCCAGCACTACCTTAGCTCCTGCCTCCTACCGCCCAGCCTCCTTCTTCGGGGCCCAGGAGGGCTCCACCTCCCTCCTCATGGCGCTTTCGGCCCTAAATACGATCCCGCCATTACACGTCAAGCCCGGTGGGAGCAGCACAGCACAGCGGCCACAGAGGGAAACCACGGAGCTGTCAGGTGCGGGTGGACACGTGTACCCACCGGCCTGCTCCTCCTCTGCAGAGTCCCTAACCCCCACGGTCGGGGCAGCTGGAGGCTGCATCTCCCGGAAGACACTCCCTCTGGGGGCTCCGAGGTCCCCTCCCACCGCCACCCTCCCTCCTCGTCGTCAGGGACGGAGCGAGCAGCGGGAGTGTGGCAGCCCCGCGGCCGGCGGACCCGGGCGGAGGGGGGTGGCGGGGCCGCTGTGCCCTCGGGCGAGCAGACACGCCGGTGGGCGGGGAGCAGGCCGCCCGCTGACCGCAGCCTCCGCACCGCTCGCAGCCCGGGGTCAGCTCCGCCGGGCGGCAGCTGCTCCCGGGCGCCCCCGACGCCCCCCCGCAGTACCTCCTGGGGCAGCAGCGGCAGCGCGTGGCCCGCCTGCGTGGCCGTCGGGGTGGCCGGCTCCAGGAAGTCGTCCTCAGCGTCGGAGCTGGACATGGCACCGTCCGGACGACGGCTGTCTGGCTCCCGCCCCGTGACTACCACCATCCCTCTGGCTCTGGGCGGTGGGCGCGGCTTCGGGCGGGCGGGCGGGCGGCGGCGGCGGCGGCGGCCCGGGCACTAGCGCCGAGCAGCCCCCAGCGTGACGCGGCGCGGCCGCCGGGCCGGCCGCGGGGCCCAGGGCGCAGCGCGGCGGCGGGAGGGCGGCCGCTCCCTCAGCGCCAGCGGGCTCGCCGACCACCGCGCGCCGCAGGGCCACCGGCCCGACCCGGCCGCCTGCCGCTATTGGCCGAGGCTCCGCGTGCCCCGCCCCGATTGGCAGGCAGCTCGTCCACTCCAAGAGCAGGCAGCGCCTGAGCAGCCACTGGGAGGCGGGCCTGCCCGCTGCCCTGCTCTGATTGGTTGCCGGGCCAGCGGACGCCCTCCTCCCGCCGTCTCTCGCGCGCCGTCGCCTCTACGCGGGCTCCGCCCGTTGGCTCGGAGGGCGCTTCCCGCCGCGGGGTCGACGCCTCCAGAGCTGAGGGGAGGCGGGGCTCGCCGTCGCGTCGTTCGCCCGCCCGCAGGCGGTCGGAGGCCGGGGGAACCTGCGGCGGCGGTGGGGGGCCTGGGTCGCCCGGGCGGCCCGAGAGCAGGGGCAGCGCTGCGCCGGGGCCGCCGGGGCCCCCCCTGGGCGTCCGGCCCTTCCCGACTCAAGCGGGAATCCGGAAACAACAGTCCTAGGAGCGACCGCGGTCCAGTCAGCGTGACAGTGCGTGTCCACTGTCCACCCGCGCGCCGGGCCGCGGTCACCGCCGGCCGCACCTCGGGCGCCGTGTCCCCAGCGGGGGCTCCGCTCGGGCCCAGGATCGAACTCCTTCCAACCGCTTCACCCCGGTTCCTCGTCGGTCCTCGAACCGTGACAGATCGTGAAGGTGGGCACCTCCCCTGCTGGGCCCTCCACACGCCCGGCTGTCGGCGGTCAGTGCCTCCCCCCACTTCCGTGCATCGCAGCCACGGGAGCGGGGCCTTGTCGAATTCGCAGCCCTCCCCCGAGAGTCCGATTCGGTCTGGAGCGCAGCCCTCCCGCGGCAGTCCTCACAGGCGGCTGGTGATCCCGCCGCAGGCCCATGAACCACTCTTCGGGGAGCACGGCCCTAAACAGGGCCCTAGAGGTTCCCCTTATCTATCACTCTCTGCTCCCAGTTGTCAACAATACGTAACAAAATTGCCTCTTTCCATCCTACGACAAGTAGGATGTTTCAGCTGTAGCAGAAACCGCAACCAAAATAATAAGAATTTTATGATTGTGTATGACGTCTGAGCAGATCCTGGGTTGATTGACTAACTCAACTGAACAAGCAGTTACCTGGACCAGCTTCCTTCCGTTTATCCACTGGGGACAGACGGCCTCTCCTCCCTTAGGAATCCATATGAGAAAACCGCAGAACTGAGGGCAATCAGGGACTGGGCTATTCTGACTCCTTAAAGAAAGGCTGAGCAGGGAGCCCCAGAGGCTCAGGAGATGGGGAAATCCATATGCAACCAGTTTTACTTTGCATTCTGAATGTGCCAGAGTTTGCATTTTCCATTCCTGCTGAGGATCTCCTTCACGCATGTGGTTTCCCAGCTATTTGTTTACACAGCGAGGGAAAATCCAAGGTCAGCAGCCTGGAATGAGGACTGGCTGAATGAGTAGGAAGAGGTTGGAACAGGCTTTCTGGGAAAGCAAAGTAGTTTGCTGGCAGCAGCTATCTCCACCCAACAGTGGAATGACTTCCAGGCCTTTTCACATGAGGGTTGCAGGGAAGGGTCTGTGAGCCTTTGAGAGAGCCATGGGATGAGTAGCAGATACTCTCGTGCAGAGGTGGGGGCTGCTCTCAGAACACAGGCAGTTATATCCTGAGTTCACTTCTCCAAAACTAAACCAAACAGGCCTGAGATCAAACCCTGAGATTAGGGATCCCTGGGTGGCGCAGCGGTTTGGCGCCTGTCTTTGGCCCAGGGCGCGATCCTGGAGACCCGGGATCGAATCCCACGTCGGGCTCCCGGTGCATGGAGCCTGCTTCTCCTTCTGCCTGTGTCTCTGCCTCTCTCTCTCTCATTCTGTGTGACTATCATAAATAAATAAAAATTAAAAAAATATATTTAAAAAAAAAAAAAAAACCCTGAGATTAGTAACTGGATTCTATTCTCCATGTATCCTTGAAGAAAAGAACTTCTGAATGCTGGCAAATCTTTAAAGTACTGATTTAACTACTGAATTTTCTCTCTTGTTTCTAGTTTATTGAATAACAACCATAAAGGAAATGAAAACAGAACCAAAAGCATCCACCTTCTATTCCATATTGCCTTCTTAGTTTTAATTTTGATTTAAATATTTTAGGCTTATCAAAAATTATGGACAATAATAATTGAAAACCCATGTACTTAGCTTGGGAGCTAATGAAACACATGTAACACAATATTAGAAACACAACTGTATCTGTACACACCTCCCTAATCTCATTTTCCCCTCCTAAATACAGTATATGTATCATTCCATGCATGTTTTCTCTTTAGTCAGGTTATATAACACAGAAAAGTGCAAGACCATTTATGTACAGCTTGAAGAAAAATTATAAAGGAAATAACCATAATACTACCACTCAGTCAAGAACTAGAACATTGGGACACCTGGGTGGCTCAGTGGTTGAGTGTCAGCCTTCAGCTCAGGGCGTGATCCCGGGGTTCTGGGATCTAGCCCCACAATCAGGCTCCTTGCATGAAGCCTGCTTCTCCCTCTGCCTGTGTCTCTGCCTCTGTCTGTGTGTCTCATGAATAAATAGATAAATAACCTAAAAAAAAAAACAAAAACAGAACATTACAAGCCCCTACATTCTCCAAGGGTCCTCCCTGATGAAGACAGCCTCCATTCTCTCAGAGGTCACCAGCATCCTCACTTTTCTGACAATCATTTACTTGTTTTCCGAGCTTAACCACCCTTTTCTGCATCTCCTAAGCAATGCCGTTTGATTTTAGCTCTTTTTAGATTTTAAGATTTACTTATTTTAAAGAAACAGAGAGCAGAGGGAGGGGCAGAGGGAGAAGGAGAGAGAGAATCTGAAGCAGGCTCCCCTCTGAGCTTGGAGTCTGACCCTGGGCTTGATTCCACAATTTTGAGATCATGACCCGAGCCAAAACCAAGAGTCGGACACTTAGCCAACTAAGTCAGCTAAGTGCCCCTGTTTTTAGACTTTAAGTAAATGCAGTGTTATCCATGCCACTATTGATGAATAGTTATTTTCTAGTGTTGTGTTATGACAATCAATGCTGCTATGAACCTAATTTTAATGTCTCTTGCTGTTCTGAACATTTTATATCAAATCATGTCACTCCTGCATTTCAAGCTCTTCAAGGGTATCCTTGTTTCCAAAACAGGTAAAGAAAAAAGCTTGGTTCTGAGTGAAGGGAGAATGGGAGGAAAATAAAAGAAAACAAAAAAAAAAGTGCAAATACTCTGTGAAGGAGCTTTGCTGGCACCCAGAACTTTTCTACCTCCCAAGTTTTAGCTCCATTGATCACTAGATTCTGTCCTTCTGTTTATTTCCCAAAACCTGCTTTACTTGCTTTGCTACTTCTTTAAGACTGATGATGGTTCCTTACCCACCCAACCTTTTCTCTCAGGTATCTGATAAAATGACTTGATTTTATTTTCTCCCATATCCTACCAAGATCCTAATGTACCCATTTAAGCATCTCCCTAGGGAATGCCTTCGCGTGTTCCTTCCCAGCACCTGACCTTGGGACAACAACCCATCAGATTAACCCATCAGCTTCCATGCTCTGTCTCTGGGTGAGTGAGAATGGTACCAGTGAGTATGAGAATTGGTACCATTAGGGCAACCTGGGTGGCTCAGCGGTTTAGCGCTGCCTTTGGCCCACAGTGTGATCCTGGTGACCTGGGATCCCTGCATGGAGCCTGCTTCTCCCTCTGCCTCTGTCTCTGCTTCTCTCTCTCTCTCTCTCAGAAATAAATAAAATCTTAAAAAAAATAAGAATTGGTACCACTATAAATGCATGATCAACTCACACCGTGCCACTGTGCAATCTGTTCATGTGTTTCTTCTAGTCAGCTTTCTTTTTTTCTCTTTTTAAAATTGAGATATAATTGACATACAACATTCTATTAGTTTCAGGTGTACAAATATAGTGACTCAATATTTGTAGAAATTGCAAAAAGATTACCACAATAAGGCCAGTCAATATTCAAGTCAGCTTCCTTTTCTATTTCCAGTCTTATCCTTCTTCCCAAGACCCTTCTTTTTTTTTTTTTTTTTTTTCCAAGACCCTTCTGCATTCCAGGTTATCACCCCTCCTTCCAGGAAATGGCAGTTTGACCTTTATTGCGTAGAGCAATGAGGCTTCAGGCAGGAGGAACTCCCTCAACTTCCTTCCATCTCACCTGCATGTTAACCCTCTTTAGGTTTAAGGCTGTCTCTCAAGGATGCCCTAACTTTTCCAGGATTGTACTTGCTCCATCAGTTAACCCTTTTCTCTTCTGAATTTTCAGTCTCTTCCTCTATATTGTTCCCTTTGCTGCAGCCTATTTTTTGTGCCAGTTTCTTCCATCATAATAAATAAAAATTCTTCAATCCCGCATCCTTCTCTAGGTAGCACAGCTTCTTTCTCTGTCTCTTCGTGGCCAGTATCCTCACAAGAGTCCACACTGCTTCCTCTATTCCTTACCCCCATTGCAAAGTAGACTTCTCACCCATCACTGAAAGAGCAGCCTCTGAGTTGCCAAGCCCAATGACCTGTCCTTCCTGAATTCATTCATTCATTCATTCATTCATTCATTTATTTATTTATTTATTTATTTATTTATTTATTTATGATAGTCACAGAGAGAGAGAGAGAGAGAGAGAGAGAGGCAGAGGCACAGGCAGAGGGAGAAGCAGGCTCCATACACCGGGAGCCCGACGTGGGATTCGATCCTGGGTCTCCAGGATCGCGCCCTGGGCCAAAGGCAGGCGCCAAACCGCTGTGCCACCCAGGGATCCCTCCTGAATTCTTTGAAGCATGCCACAACTGACAAATTTCTTTCTTTTAAAACCCCTTCCTCCTTTGAATTCCATGAGCCTCTTCTGTCTCTCCTCTCCATCTGTTTCCCATCTCCTTTGCAGGGCTCATTCACCCTCTCACCTCTTTAGGGCTGTTGGATCCTGGAATTAGCTCTTGGCTTTCTTCTTTCCTGTTCTACATACACTCTCCAGGTGATTATCTAATCCCATGGTTTCAACCATCATCTATATATTAAGATCCTCAAATTTAAATTTCTAACTCAGCTGTTTCTCCTGAACTTCATACCCTTATCTTACATAAAACTGACAATTTCACATCTCTAACTGGATGTCCCTAAGGGCAATTTGAACTTAACATGTTCAAAACCTGACTCAGCATCTTCCCACCAGATGTTTTCAATCTCTTTTATTTCCCCCAACTTTCTCTCAACTCCTTCTTATCCATTGGGCACAAAGGGAGGAATAACATGATTGAGAGGATGGAGTTAGAGGATTGGCTTTCCCTTGCTCTTCCAGCCTGGAGGAGGGTTTTCTGACAAGTTTCCCAAGGCACAAAAACTTGGCCAATGGCCAACTTGCTCTGATGCACCCCATTCATTAACCACTGCTATTCCTTAGCCTGGACTTGTCTTCCTATCATCTGCTTGGTAAATGTGACTGATGTTCAGATTGGCTCTCTCACCTCTTTTCTGACCCCTCTTAAGTGTGCCTCACTGAATGCTAGAAACTTAAAATTTAAAAGCTCTTTTTCCCAGAGTACCTTGTATCCTGGATTCCATGCATAACCTAACTTTCACCAAGCAGATCCAATGCCCTTGAGATTTGGAGGGGAGAAATGAAGACTGAGTTGGAGGCTATGATTCTTGCTCTTTCGGGAGGCAAGCCTGAATGGAGAAGTGTTACAACTTTTCCTTTTTGCTGTGGTTGTAGCAGACTTCACAGTATATACCTTCCTGGATGTCAAAAAGCAGGGTGGGGCATTCATTTTGTTGTCTATTCCCTGTAATATCTCCAAGGTCCAGTACAATGCATGGCACATAGTAGGAACTCAATCGATGAACACTCAAAGAAATTTGTGCTAAGATCACGTTCAAATTATTACCTCTCTCCATATATTTTTTCCTCTTGAATTTTATTGGTATTAGTAGTATATAGGGTCATGAATTACTGTTATTAATATCAAAGAGGTAGGGAATTCCAGAGTGCCATCATTCTGAGTTGGTGGGAAGGAGCTCCCATCAAATTGTGAGAAGTCCTGGGAATCTCATTCAGAGCAAACACTAAGGGGATGCTCTTTGGTTTGGGGTGCACACTGGTAACCATGGGCATCTTCACTGTGCGAGATGACATGGGTCCTGAAGTGCTCTCATCCTAAGCTCTTTACATACTTTAGATGAATGTTGTTTTATATTTTCACTTAGTAATTATAATAAAACAAAAATAGCATATAAAACAAATGCAAAAATAACATCTAGAATTCCATGAAAAGGGACGCCTGGGTGGCTCAGTGGTTGAGTGTCTGCCTTGGGCTCAGGTCGTGATCCTGGAGTTCAGGGATCGAGTCCCACATCGGGCTCCCCGTATAGAGCCTGCTTCCCCCTCTGCCTATGTCTCTGCCTCTCTCTCTCTGTGTCTCTCATGAATAAATAAATAAAATCTTAGAATTCCACAAAAACAGTGTTTTATGAATGTGGTATGAGGGTCTATTGTTGTCCTACCTCCTATGGTTGGCTAGAGACATTAAGGTGTAATGAAATATTTAAACATCCTGAGGTAGGATAGGATTAAAATAATCTCTAAGAGCAGGGGTTTGCATACTTTTTCTGTTATAGGACATATAGGAAATATTTTCAGCTTAGTAGGACATATACTCAACCCGCAGCTGTAGAGAGAAAGCAGCTACAGACAAGACATACATGGTAGGTGTGGCCGGATTTGGCTCACTGGCTATAGTTTGCCAGCTCCTGTATAAGAGAGAAAAATCCATCCTAACTGCATTGTGACCTTTTCAAGTGTGCTCCATCTAAATATCCAAATAGCTGATTCCCTGCTTCACTTCTGATTCAAGGCTCAGTTATTCATTTATGAAGAACAATCAATAGCCAAATCTTCAGATTATTAATATTACTAACTTTTCATCAGAAGATTGGATAAATGAGACTTACCAGAAAATAAATGAACTGAAAGTCAATGTTAAGTCTAACTAGATGCATAGTTTTGAGTAAGTTGCAGCACTACTCAAGACCCCAGTTTTTTTAATCTGTAGGATTAGGGGGTTTGATCTTTTGATTTACTTCTTTAAAAAAACAGATCTTGGGGGGGTCTCCTTGCAGTGGTGGCAGCATGAAAGCACAGCAGGAACTGCGGCAGCCTGCTTCTTCCCCTCTCTGAGTTTTAGTTGCAAGGAGTACAGCCAAAACTGCAACCAAAAGGAGGCATTTGCTTCCAGAAAAATCTCAAGGAAAAGTATTGCAGGCAACAGTCATAACTATTGGATCAGGCAGAGATATTCAACCAATTAGCCTGAAAGTTACAGTTCTTCTCCCAGAATATGGAGGCCACTGTTATGAAGTACTGGTAGTTCTGGACAAGGATTATTTCTTATTTACAGATGGTAACACTCTTGGAAAATATGTAGTCTGAGATAAATCACTGCTGAAATGGCACTGAAGTTCTGAAATCTTTCCTGTAGGTAATCTCCATGTCTCTTCTATAGCAAACTGTTATCTAAGAACACATCAATTGTTCTTTACTATTTTACAAAAATAATCCATGTTGATCATAGCACATTTAGAAAACAGTTAAGCACAAAGAGGAGAACCAGAACCCCCGCAATTCCACCACCAACAGAAAAGACTGTTAATTTTGGGACATGTCTTTCAGTTGCCTATCAATTTAGCTGTTCTATTTAGTGTCCTATCTATTCTGTAAATAATAAAAATGGGATCATAATAAACAGCTTTGTGATCTGAGGTTTCCCCTTCCTGTGACATGAACATTTTTCTGTTATTTTTTTGAACATTTTTCTGTTATTAAATCTTTTTCTACAATAGCATATTTATTGGCTGAGTTCTATTGTGTGGATGCACCACAACTCATTTAACCAGTACCCCCTTTTGCTAGACTGCTTCAACTTTTTTTTTTATTTCCATAAACTATACTGCAATGGGCAGTTTTATAGAGAAAGCTTTGCATGCATGTGTATTTCCTTATTTTTTTTTTCCAACTTGTAAACTTTTTCATAGGTTCAGCAGTCGTTCCACGTTTGGCCAACAGAGGGCATTGTAGGCTTTCTCAGGGAAAGACCTTCAAAGCCTTTTCTGTAATACAGAAGTACAAAAGTGGTTTTATTGTGAAAATGATTCAATTTCGGATCTTAGGTAATAATCAGCTCAAAAGTAGAATAAAAGTCATTTATCTTTATCTTTAACAGAACTACTCTCTCTCATACACTTCTATGCACACATACACACGCACACACCCAATACTCAATGAACTGCTTTGTTAGGATCTCAACACAAAATGAATAAAAATTACCCTTTTTGCTCAATTCAGAATAACTAAGGAGGGAGTGCTCTGCTTTACAAAAAGACCCAAAGACTGCAGAAGACTGCAGTGGGTAGTGACAGATAAGGAGGAAAAGGACCTCAGTGCTGAAAATACCGACCTCGTCAGGGAAAAAAGCCCAGATGGCCCCAGGATCTACAGTTCCTTTAGAAATACAAATTTGGGGGTAACACTGAATCGGGTCTTGCCTAGATCACTACTTATCTATCATCTACTAGCCAGATTTTGAGAAGTGATAATAAATACATTTTGTTAGAACCTGAAATAATTGTTTTATGTGCATTTTTCTTGATTTTTACCAAGTCCATAAATTCCTGAGGGTGCTACTCTGCCTATACTTCCTGGCACACCACCCAATCATACCTAGCAAATTACTGAGTACAAGGGAGGTACTTAAAACAGTTGCACCTCAATGCTAATAGCAAGTTTCTATTCTAGTATAAAGATAATTACTGAGATGAAGAGTAGTGGTTAGAGTGTTGATTAGGTTGCCTATCCTGACTCCATCACTAGCTGTATTGGGTACTTTACCCCCCACCCCCATCTCCATCCCCACCCCTGAGCCAATGTTTGTAAAATGTAGGTAGTGATACTACATACCTCAGATGGTAATTACGAGAATTAAATGAGTTTAAACATGCAAAATGGTTGGCATAGGACCTGGACCATGAGAAGTTCTTGATAAGCATTACTAGATGGATTATTTAAGTGATTCTGAGTTTTTTTTTTTCCTCATTTTTAAATTCTATGATTCTTCATGGCCCATGCTCTCTCCAAGTTCCTGTGTCCACCGAGGACATGAGCCTCTCTCTGGCCTTGTGGGTTCACTTGCTGTCTGTGGCCTATGACTTGCTGGCTCCAGGAAGCTGATAGTCATGGCCCACACGTCCATCTAGGCCCTTCCTGTTGCCTCCTTTTAAATTTTATTCCAGCCATCTTTCATTCGTTCAACAGGAGTTCCATTTGATTTCATCAAATCACAACATCTCATAAACAGTCATCTTCATAGACGTGATTGAAGATGGCAACAGGAAACAGAAATGCTTTTCTTCATAGGGCTCAAAAGAAATGTGCTTGGGCCAGAAAGAAAGCAAGCTTTGTGAAGATGGAATGTCAATAGGGATGGAAATAGCACAGCATCTGCTTCTTCAAGCCAGTTGTGTGGTGGTTTCCTCTTTCCCCGAGTCAGCCATTTCGTGCAGTGGTTCTCTGCCCTTCTGACTCCGATCCACGCCCACCTATAAGAGTGGCGTCTCCAGGGGTGGGCAGGTGTGAGACATAAAAATCATGTCTCCTTTGGGGCAAATACTGAAGTCAGGCTGGGTTATAGTCTAAAAATGGATCCTCCTCTCCCATTCTGATAGGCTCTGGATGAGTATGGGACCTCTTCCCTACAAAGTTAATGATAAGACTAACACAGGACATAAGCAAAAAAATAAATAATATGTTAAGAAGTTGACTTTATTACTATTTGGAGGCTGGAGCAGTTGTGTAACAAGAAATGGCACGGAAAACAGCCAAGCCTTTAATGAGGCTGGGATCTCCCAGGTAGAGGCGAGAAGGTTTATAGGCACCTGAAAGGAGCAGAAAGTGAAGGAGTGTAAGGAGACAGGCAGGACACATATGCTTACACACACGAGAAGGTAGTGAGGCCCCACATTGTGGAGGTGGGACAGTTCAGAGGTAATGTGTTAGGCCTTAGAGACTCAAGGGTTTTGTACAAAGTGGTGACTTAAGGCATATTGCTGAATAAAGGATTGATATGGCTGCAGTATTCATTTTCAACTAAAGGGGACAAGCCTGGCGGAGTGGACTGGGAAGAGGGATGTTCAGGTCAGGCTTGGACTAAAGTCCCAGATCACCACTACAAGACTACCCGAGGGGCCTTGTCTAAGGCACTTGACAGGTAAGCCTGTTTTCTCATCTGCAAAATGATATGCCAGAGGTTTATGGGACAATTAATTATTTACTAAGTAATTTCCTGGGGGTCCTAGAATGTTCCAGACACTGGGTGTCAGAGATACAAAAATGAACAAGAAAAAGATAAAGTCTTGGTTTTCCAGGAACTTATACCTAGCATAGGAGACCAAAAAAAAAAAAAAAGTCAACAGATTAAAAACTGCAAAGTTTGCTAAGGTGATACCGTGAAGAAGAAAGGCAGGAAGGCATCTATTTTTAGTTCAAGGGGTCAGGAAAGTCTGAAGAAATGGAATTTATTGAGACAAAAGAACTGAGAATGAGGCAATCAGGCAAAAAGCAAAGGGAAGAACATTCCAGAGAGAAGAAAATTATGTGCAGAGGCAGGAAAAGCATGGTATGTTTCTGGGAGATGCAAAGACCCTTAGAGCACAAGGGGTGAGGTGGGGAGATGGAGGGAGGAAAGTGGCTAGATCATGGCAGGAACCATGATCTATTCTAAAAGAGAGGAAAAGAGGCGTGGGTCAAATCTATATATGCATTATAAAACTCTAAAACTATTACTCTGCTGTGTGCTACACAGAATTTGAGGGGGGCAAGAGTAGGAATGGGGATATTATTTAGGAGGCTGTCTATTGCAACAGTCTAGGTGACAGATGGTGCTGTCTTACATTAGGGTTGGGGCAGTGGAGCTGAAGTGAAGTAGATGGATTCAAGAAATATTTTAAAGGTAGAATCAAAGATCTTATATGTGAGGGAAAACAGGGAAGAAGAGACTCTTGGGTTTCTGGCTTGAGTGACTAGGTAAAAAATATTATTTGCTGATGGGTAAGACCAAAGGATGCAGAATTTTTGGGACAGGCATAAGAAAATACATAGAATACCTTGTTTGGTGCCTTGCACATAGAAGACAATAAATAGGAATTACATTATCTGGTCATTCTGTATTGTAAATAATGGATCCTAGAAAACAGCTGGGAACAGTAACTTTCCTGTCCTCAAATGTAGTATGTAGGGGCACCTGGGTGGCTTAGTGGTTGAGCGTATACCTTCAGCTCAGGGCATGATCCTGGGGTTCTGAGATCGAGTCCCGCATCAGGCTCCTCATAGGAAGTCTGCTTCTCCTTTTGCCTATGTCTCTGCCTCTCTCTCTGTGTGTCTGTATTTATTTTAAGAATAAATAATTCTTTAAAAAAATAAATGTAGTATGTAGGCATGTAATAGAACAGGATTCTGAGACAAATGGATGATAGCAGGTCTTTATGAAATAAATTATAGCAAAATCTTCATTAAGACGTTAATATGTGGGGTGCCTGGGTGGCTCAGTGGTTGAGCGTCTGCCTTTGGCTCAGGGCGTGATCTAAGGGTCCTGGATCGAGCCAAATGTCAGGCTTCCTGCTCAGTGGGGAGTCTGCTTCTCCCTCACCCTCTGCCCCTCACCCTGCTCACTCTCTCTAATAAATGAATAAAATCTTTTTAAAAAGAGAAGATGAATGTCAATAAATCTTCAACTAAGAAGGAAAGAATATGCGATGGGGAAAAGTCTCTTCAACAAATGGTGTTGGGAAAACTGGACACCTACATGCAAAAGAATGAAACTGAGTCACTTTCTCATACTATACACAAAAATAAACTCAAAACATGTTAAAGACCTAAATGTGAGACTTGAAATCATAAAAATTCTAGAAGAGAGCACAAGCAGCAATTTCTCTGACATCAGCCATAAGAACATTTTCCTAGATAAGTCTCCTGAGGCGAGAGAAATAAAAGCAAAAATAAACTATTGGGACTTCACCAAAATAAAAAGCTTCTGCACAACAAAGAAACAATCGATGAAACTAAAAGGCAGAATGGGAGCAGATATTTGCAAATGACGTATCTGACAAAGGGTTAGTATCCAAAATTTATAAAGAATTGATACAATTCAACACCCAAAAAATAAATTATCCAATTAAAAATGGGCAGGAGATATGAACAGACATTTCTCCAAAGACGGCCCACAGACACATAAAAAGATGCTCAAGATCCCTCATCATCAGTTAAATGCAAATTAAAACCACAATGAGATACCTCCTCACACATGTCAGAATGGCTAAAATCAAAAACACAAGAAATGAGGGGGAGCAGCTGGGTGGAGGCTAGATGGCCTGCAGCCCGAGCGCCGGTGCTGCAGGTGGCCCTGGTCTCTCCCCAGCGCCTGCCCTGGGCTGTTGTACTTGGCTCGTGGTTGCTGCCCGGTACTTGTCGGAGGTATGTGGAGGGCGAAGAACTTGGGCGCTCCACCGCGAGGGCTGTGGCAGCCGGTCCAAGTCTCGCGCTCAGGCAATACCTAGACTTGAGGGGGCACAGCTAAGCATCAGCATTCTCCTCCACAGGATGATACATGAAGTGACAACCATTATGTTTCCCTTAATCATCTGGGGATTCAGCAAGTTCTATAATTCTTCCTGGTAAATTCAGGAGTTTTCCTGGAAGGGAAGTATCTGCTTAGAGAAATCAAATTTGAGAAAATTAAGAGAAAAACCACCACATTGATAACCACACCCATAGTCCTGCTGGAAGAATGCTAAACAATTATTCTATGAATGAGAAGGCAAACTAGAGATGTTCTAATTTCAGTGAAGAACAAGAGCACAGAGTGGATGTGGGAAGAGGAGAGCTAAAGATGCAGATGCCTATTATTTTGAGACCTACTCACACTGCTGAATGTACATCTTTTTTGTTTGTTTGTTTTTTGTTGAATGTACATCTGATTTATTCTGAGAGCTGCATGGAACTCCATGAAGATACCTTCCACAGTTTACTAGTTGATTTCTGGACTAGTCTCACCCAGGCTGCCTCCCAAACCTGCCACTTGCCACCATGAATGACACTGTAGTAAACCTATTACCTGCCACGGTGTGGATGGGCCCCCAATCAGCTGAAGGTCTTATTGGAAGAGAAGACCAACCTTTCTGAGCAAAAATAAATTCTGCCAGCAGACAGCTTTCAGACACCATCTAATTGATATCGTGAAGATTAAAAGCATCTCTTTGAAGTTACAAATTTGAAAAAGACATACGATGGGAGGTTTATGTGGAGTGGACTGTGATCGAGATATAAGAGGAAGGGATTCAGCTGGGTTTTTTTCTGAATTAGCTCAGGTCAAAGGAATCGGACAGAGGCAGAGGGAACATAAGTCCTCTTTTATTACCCCAAATCATGGAAGTGCCCAAAAGTATGATTTCTCTCTAGTGCAACTAGAGAAC
Organism: Nyctereutes procyonoides; assembly: GCF_905146905.1. Taxonomy (NCBI): domain Eukaryota; kingdom Metazoa; phylum Chordata; class Mammalia; order Carnivora; family Canidae; genus Nyctereutes; species Nyctereutes procyonoides. The sequence continues at coordinate 77,258,536 of NW_026575126.1, forward strand.
TTTCAGGTTATAGACCTTCCCCAAGTGAGTAATGTGTATGCTGGTCTATATATCAGCTGAGCTTTGTGAACTTGTCATTGAGATTACATCAGAAGATACTGTCATAAAATTATTACAAAAGTTAAAAAAACAAAACAAAACAAAAAAAACCACAAGAAATGACAAGTGTTGGGGAGGATGTGGAGAGAAAGGAATCCTCATATATTGTTGGTGAGAATGCAAACTGGTGCAGCCACTGTGTAAGAGTATGGAAGTTCCTCAAAAAAGTTAAAAATAGAACTACTCCAGTGATTGCACTACTGGGTATTTACCCCCAAAATACAAATACACTAATTCAAAGGGATACATGCACCCTATGTTTATTGAAGCATTATTTACAAAAGCCAAATTATGGAAACAGTCCAGCTGTCTATCAACTGATGAATGGATAAGGAAGATGTGGCACACACACACACACACACACACACACAGAGGAATATTACTCAGCCATAAAAAAGAATGATCTTTTTGCCATTTCCAACAACATGGATGGAGCTAGAGAGTATCATGCTAAGTGAAATAAGTTAGAGAAAGACAAATGATTTCCATGATTTCACTCATAGGTGGAATTTAAGAAACAAACAAATGAGGGGGATAAAAAAAGACAAACTAAGAAACAGACTCTTAACTATAGAGAACAAACTGATGGCTACCAGGGGGGACGTGGTGGGAGGAGGGGTGAACTAGGTGATGGGGATTAAGGTGATGAGAACTGAGCATTGTATGGGAGTTTTGAATCACGATATTGTACACTTGAAACTAATACAACACTGTTATGTTAACTATACTGGAATTAAAATAAAAAACTTAATTAAAAATTATGATGCATAGAAGGGAATATCTACAATACAGCCAACTGAAGAAACTTTGGTTTATCAATCACCATTGGATAAAGTCTTACTGCTTCTCTGAGATCACAGTAATGAAAACATGTACACCGCCAGAACACTTCACACATTTAAAGCTTTTATTTTTAAAAATAAAATACAAAAGTCATTAAGTTGTAAATGTATACGGTAATTCCCCAACTTCTCAAAAACAATACAATGAATTATTTAAATAATTAAGATCTTTATTATCCACATCAATACATTTAAACAGGAAGTGTTCTACAAAACATTAGAACATGTAGACAACCTATTCCAAGATGAAACTGCCCAATTTTGCTTATAGAATCCCATTTTAAAGCCCTCCCCTTGAAACAAAAGTTTGGAATCTGGTAAGAAAAAATGAGGACCAGAGCAGTTTTAACAGAAAGCACACGCTCCCTCTGGGCTTCTTATCCACAGGCCTGTGTGTGTAATTAGTATCAAGAGCACTGTACTCAGGAAGCAGATCACGCAGGGAGGCCCAAATGTATCCTGACATCCCACCTTCTCAATGGCAGGAGAATGGCAAGTGAACAGGTGATGTGGGCCATGGTACATATGCTTGACTGATCTCATCAGGGAACAGCTAGTACTAGAAATTTCCCTTCTGTTGAAAGGCAGCAGTCTTCCCTAGGGCAAACAAATAGAATATGGTTATAGGTGTGGAGTCACTCTATTTTCCCTTGCACCATACTGCCTCCAGCCACACTGCCCTCTAAGAGAGCTTAAGCAGGGAAACCCAAAGACCAAGGAATGTCCCCCCAACTCTCACCTCATGTATGTAAGAGGTTTCTGGCTCTGCTACTCCACTTCCTCAGTCTGTCAAAGGAAGCAAAAGATGTTTTATTCTTATTTTTTATTTTTATTTTTTGCAAATTATGTTTTAAAGCCCTTGAAGTTAGGATGGAGAGTAACTACTACCATTGAAATAATCAGGGGTAGCCTGCAGGCTCTGACCACACATTCTATTTTCTATTCATTTTCTAATGAACTCAATCTGCTAACTACTATATAATAAAGAATCTAACTGGCCTTTGTCTCTAGTTTGTGGTAGGGAGACCCTAAATTCTTGGATTTTCCCAGGTAATGGGAATGCCTTCATTATTCAGGAGCTCCTTGGATTATATTTGAGTTTGTGCTAAGAGATGAGATAACTCAGGATGGGGGCTGGTCACGGAAAGACCAAACCTGTGATTAGAGAATTGGGACTCTGAGCCAGCTCAACTCTGGGTAGAAGATGCTGACTGGGATTGAATTCACTCATATGGCCAATGATTCAATCAGTCATGTCTATGTAATTAGATCCCAATAAAAACTATGGATGCTTAAGTTCAGTGGAGCTTCTTGGTTGGTGAATACACCGATATGCTATGCTGCTGGTTGGAAGAAGTACCCTAATTCCACGGGGAATGGGCATTGCTCTGTTTTTGAGACCCTCTCAGTCCTTGTCCTACATCACTCTTCATTTGGCTCATTCTGATTTGTATCCTTTGTAATAAAACTGTAATTGTAAGTTTTGCTGAGTTCTGTGAGCCACTTTACCTAAATACCAAATGCAAGGGTTCTGTGGGCTTCAATTTTATCATTTATTATAAGTTAAATCAAGGTCTTTTACAGCCCTTTTCTAAGTATATGTGTGTGTGATGCATTAAATAAACCAGAGTTACTTACTAGGCCTGAAATGCCTTCTTAGTGTTTTGTGCATTTTTATAAAATAACTGATTTGTAGGAATCCCCTATATTCTACAAATGAATACTTTGTTTCAAATTATTTTAACCCACTTAAGGTATACTTTTTTACTCTCTTTATGATGCTTTCTAATAAGTAAATATCATCAGGGCGCCTGGGTGGCTCAGTTGTTGAGCCTCTGCCTTTGGCTGAGGTTGTGATCCTGAGGTCCTGGGATTGAGTCCTGCATCAGGCTCCCCCGCAGAGGGAGCCTGCTTCTCCCTCTCCTATGTCTCTACCTCTCTCTGTGTGTCTCTCACGAATAAATAAATCAAATCTTTAAAAACAAAAAAAACTTTAAAAACGTAAATGTTATCAATTTTAATGGTGTCCAAGTTACCCACTTTATTTATTTTTTTAAAAGATTATTTATTTATTCATGAGAGACAGACAGAGAGAGAGGCAGAGACACAGGCAGAGGGAGAAGTAGGCTCCATGCAGGGAGCCCGACGTGGGACTTGATCCCGGGTCTCCAGGATCGCGCCCTGGGCTGAAGGCAGTGCTAAACCACTGAGTCACCCAGGCTGCCCTAAATTACCCATTTAAAAATTAATGATTAGTGTTTTTTATAATCTGTTTAAAAAATCCTTCCTTCTTAAGGTTATGAAATTATTCTCCTTTATTATCTCCTAAAAACTTTATTATTTTACCTTTCACATTTAGGTCTGTAATCTGCCTGGAAATGATTTTTGTGTATGCTTTGAAGCAGAGGTATCCCTTTAAATTAGTCCCAAATTCCCTTTCTTGATTCTTTCAAACTTACTATATAGAATAGTCTTTGGATTTGACATTCCTTCAAGACTTGACTCTCAGATTATTTTGTGGCCACAGCCTACAAGTGACTGATGGGTTATTCATTAATCCATCCTGGTTTCTGGGGCATCACGCCTAGACCAGGCTCAGGGCTCAGTGCCCCCTTGTCTGCCAAAGTTGATCAGTCTTTTGGGGAGATCAGAAGTTCCTTGAGAAGATCTTTTTTTCTCTGACTCTTGAGGACTTATTCCAACTTCTCACCCATAACAGAAATTCAGTAAACATTTGTTGAACGAAATGAATGAATGGGAAGATTAAAATTAAATATAGGCAAATGAGAATATGCCTTGAAAGTAGTTTGAAATTCTCAAATAATACATATCAACTATTAAAGGCTTACGACTGTTATGGGACAAGGATTTGAGAAGACAGAGCCTTGAACCTTGGTGTGAGAAGCAACTTCTCTCAGATAGCCCTGTCCATTTATTCCAGGCTTGCTTCAGGCTACACAACTTCACAGAGTCTATGAGGTCTGTCTCCCTCACCAATCCATATCCGCAATGATTTTAGAAGCCGACGTCCATGCTGGGTCTTCATTTCCTATTTACAAGCCAACTACTGATGGCAGCCTGGGCTAGAAAGGGCAGTCTTCTGCGAGGTTCCAGTAGGAGTTACCAATCTTTCCCCACTACCAGGTAGGCATGGCAGAGGATTCTCAGATGCAGGACACTCTGGGCTAGTTTAGGCACACAGTGTCAGCTGTAACACTGCCTGTTTCTCTTCAACTCAAGAAACAATACTGAAACCCAAGTAAGTATGGGCGTGACATTACAAGGATAACTCTGGATCTGTTTTAACAAATCTTTTAAAATGTAAACGTTATTCATTTTCAAACTCTCACTGTCCTTTCCCAACTTGGGGGCTTTGCAGCTCAGGGCCAATGGCGGTAAATACAATGTATTCACAAGTCTTCTAGGCTCCAAATAAGACAAGTTAGGAGGCCATGGATGTATATATGACAAGAACAAAGGGTGGCTGAAAGTTTTATTTCAAGGGATATTGGAAGGCTGAGCAGATTCACCAAGGCAGGCTCCTTATACATGGAATATTCTATGGCTTATAAGTCACCTCAAGCAACTGGATTTTAGTTATTAATAGAGCAGTTCCCTAATTTTGGAAGACACTGACACTGAGCTCTCTGAAATTAAGACTGTTAAAACCAACAATTACCAGAGACCAATCTTTCTGCCACCAGTACAGCACTCTTTAAAAAGATCATCCAAAAAAAAATAAAAATAAAAATAAAAATAAAAATAAAAATAAATAAAAAGATCATCCTGACACAAGAGCCCATCTATCACATTAAGAAGAGAAAGCAGACACAGTACCTGAGGTTTTTCCTTAAGAAATTCAGGGAGCTGAAATTCTCCTTTATAGACCTGGAAAAACAAAGTCAAGTGTGAGTTTAAGGAAACAGGTACTGTCATCATCATTTCAGGATGCCTGCAATGCCTGATGGTGAATGGATTCATTCTCGGTGAGTTTTAGGGTGGGAGGGTAGCCTATCAGTTCAATAAAAGCTAGTGCTGAAGGACTGAAATTCCCATTCACTCTGGTCCCACCTGTCCTACATTTGCCTGAGTGTTCCTAATGTGGGCTGGCTGGGAGAGGGCCCAGAGTACCTGAAGAAGAAAAAAAAAGCATACTAAAGTTCCAAGCTCCAATCATTTTAGCTGAGAGAGAAAGCGAGCCCTAGGCCATCTATCTCAAGCAACCAACAGAGAATTCACACAATTTAGGAACAGGTACTCCTAATAGCCTTTTGAAATCTCCATCTTCACAAATCTTAGATTTACTCCAAATTTACTTTTCTTAATATCCCCAATATTCCCATAACAATTTGAATTTTAGATGATTCTTAAAATGATACATACTTTTAACCTCACAAAATCTTATAATTAAAAACTTACTTTTCAATATATAAAATTATGTTTCTAATACCAGCAATAGTAAGGAAATAACTTTAAAAAGCAATACCATTTATAACATCTAAAAAACCCCCCACCAGATACCTAAGAATAAATCTAATAAAAGATATGTAAGATCTTTACACAGAAAAATATAAAACATTATTGAGAGAAACTAAAGACCAAATAAATAGAGAGGCATACCACTTCCAGGGATTGAAAGAGTCAATATAGTAAAGATGTTCATTCTACTCAACAAAGGAATTCCAATCAAAACTCTAGCACACTTTATTGGGTGGAGGGAGTGGAGTAAGTTCAAGCTGACTGAAAAAGTTCTATGGAAATGCATAGGGCCAAGAATAATCAAAGTAATCTTAAAAAGAACAAAGTGTGGGAAAAAAAAGTGGGGGACTTACTCTACTAGATATTAAGACATTATTATACAGCTATAATTAAGCCAATTATAGAGCTACATAATATATACACACATACATACAATTATAATTGTTATAATATATACTAATATGTTATATGTTCTTATATATACAAAATAATTAAGATAATAATGAACTTGGAGTGAAGACAGTAAGGCTTTGGTACAAGTATAGACAAATATATGACTGAAACAGAATGAACAATCAGAAACAGATCCTTGTATTCAGATACTTGGTTTATAACAAAGATGGCGTTGAAAGCAATGCAATTAGAAGGAAAAAACAAATATCGTATATAATGATACTGAGTAGCAATTAAGAAAAACGAACTACTGCTATGGCAATAACATAGATGAATCCCAACACATAATGAAGAGAAGGATAAAAGCCGGACCCCTAAAAATGATATAGGTGTCTCCATTTAAAATATTTTAGGGCAGCCCAGGTGGCTCAGCAGTTTAGCGCCACCTTCAGCCCAGGGTGTGATCCTGGAGACCTGGGATTGAGTCCCACGTCGAGCTCCCTGCATGGAGCCTGCTTCTCCCTCTGCCGGTGTCTCTGCCTCTTTCTCTCTGTGTGTGTGTCTCTCATGAATAAATAAATATTTTTAAAAAATAAAATATTTTAACGTTTGTGAAAAGGCAAAACAACTTCATGTTGTTGGAAATCAGGATACTGTTTACTCTAGGGAGGAGAGAGATGAAGGAGGCTTTCAGGGTGCTGGGAATTTTCTGTCTTGATATGGGTAGCAATTATGAAGGTGTGTTCATTTTGTTTCATTTATAGAGCTATGATTTGTGTAATTTTTCTGTATATTTCAAGAACAAAACTGAACAAATTAAGCCAGTAACTTAATGCTAAAAATTTACTGCTAACACACACAAACACACACACTCTTTAAGTACAAAGATGTTTGTTTCCACAGTGCAACAGCAAAAACCTGGGAACTTTTCATTCCAATCAAGAGTAAAGAAGGTCTCCATTAACCAAAGTTTGATAATTGCTAAACTTGAGAAAGTATGGTAAGAAACTACATATGGCTGGCTACTGGGAAGAGAGTCACAGAGTAATCCCTCCAAGCAAAAATGAATCTAAACGGTGAATCCTAAAGCCCACAGACCTAAAGGATTCTTACTTGGTTGTAATATGACTGATCCATTTCTAAAAGTAGCAGCATTCCCTCTGAAACTCAGAGGATGAATGTACTTTTTGCACATCTCTTTCTCTGCAATTTCTAAAACCTGCTCCATTCTTTTTTTTTTTTTTTTTGCTCCATTCTTTATAGTCCTTAAGAAGCCTAAATTAAAGCTGTTTCAAACTCTACTGCCAACTCTTTCACACCTTCAAATAATCCCAGGGCATGGGGGTCTGGCCTAGCTGCTCCCTGGAGAATCTGCGTGTAAGAATCCTCTTTGTTCTACCCTAACACAGTAGGGTAGCCCATAGACGGTTCCAGCTTCCAGCATTGTGCCCTTCCCATCCCTATTTTACTGACATATAGCATTGTATTACTCTTCCAGGTTTCTGATGTAGAAGTATCTAAGCCCCTAGAGCTGTGTATCATGTTAATTCTGACTTCTACTATGCCTGTCTGCAAGCAGACACTATATCTTGCACAGGGGCTCAAGCCAATAGGATATCTTTCTTTCTTTCTTTCTTTCTTTCTTTCTTTCTTTCTTTCTTTCTTTCTTTCTTTCTTTCTTTCTTTTTCTTTCCTTCTTTCTCCTTCCTTCCTTTCTTTCTCTCTCTCTTTCTTTCTTTCCTACCAAATTCTCAAGTGTCTTTCCTTCTTCTCCCTCTATTCATGGAACTATGTCTCAAGCCTTACCTTCAAATCCCCTGGGGGCATACGTTACCCAGGTTTAGTTAGGATCCCGTGCCCTGGCAGCACTACTGAACCAGAACAAGGCTGCTTTGCCCTAGTCCCTTTTCCAGTTAGTGGTTTGGTCCCCAAGCAATTTTTCTTATATTCCTCATATCCTCTGACTCAGAAATTGACTCTCCTCTCTTTCAGCTACCCTCTTCTGCTAGAATTGAAGCAGAAGGTTCAGTGAAAGCCCAGGGGGTTACATAGCTAGTTAGTGGCAGAGTGAGGCCCAGAAGGCCCCACCCAGCACTGTCCTGTATTTTATTACCATTAGCAAATCTTATGGTTAAATATTCCCTCTTCTCAGTTCACTGTAAAAACCAGCAAGGCATGACAGAAAACATGAGTGGAAACAGGAAAACACTGTAAGTGTCTTCCAGGAACCGACAATTCCAGAGAGGTAAGGCTTACGTGAAGGGGCGAAAACATCCCTAATTATATGATGTCGCAAGTTTAATAAAAAACCAAAAAGTGGTCAGGATAAGACATCAGATAAAAGGCTTGATCAAAAAGTAAGTGGGAAGTTGTCTCCTTTCATTATTCTTTAGGGCACAAATGCTTCAAAGGATAGAAACTATGGCACTGACAAAAAGAACACTTTTAGTGACGAAGCAATTCCTATTTAGTGCAAGATGCCAAGCACTACATTGCTTATAAAAATAGCAAAGTTAGGAATGGAATTTCCTTTGGTTAGATGAATAGTTTTTCTGGACATGCTATTCTCTGATACTAACGGATTGAGGATTGTGCTTGACAGCAGTGCGCTAGGCACTCAGAATCCAAACATTCCTACAGAACCCTTTCACCTCAAGCCCTCAAGGCATGATGAGGAGACAAAAGTAGGCTCCTGATTTGGAGGGTGTATTGGGAAATAAAAATAATAAGAACAGTGGGTAAACAGTATCATCTCAGGTTGGTGGTAAGTGCATGCTTCCTCTATTTTATCTCACCGAATCCCACAATCTCTGAAGGGAGCTATTATTTATTCCTATTTTACAGATGAAACAACTAGGGCACAGAGAAATTCAGTATTTTGTCCAATGTCATAAAATAGAGAGCAAAAAGGTACCATGATTGCACCTGCATTTATTTTTAATTTTTATTTACATTTATTCTATGCAGAATTTACTCCCGGGCCATAAGTTTTTGTTTCTTCAGTTTCTTCTGGGATACTTTTTCTTCTGTGCAACCTTCTCTTCTGGTTTATTTATTTATTTTTAAAAAGATTTTATTTATTCATGAAAGACACAGAGAGACAGAGGCAGAGGGAGAAGCAGGCTCCCCACAGGGAGCCCAACATGGACTCGAACCTGGGTCTCCAGGATCAGGCCCTGGGCTGAAGGCGGTGCTAGACCACTGAGCCACCTGGGCTGCCCTTCTTTTTTTTTTTTTTTTTTTTTTAAGATTTTTAGATTTATTTATTCATGAGAGACAGAGAGAGGGAGGGAGAGAGAGAGAGAGGGAGAGAGAGAGAGGTAGAGTCACAGGCAGAGGGAGAAGCAGGCTCCATGCAGGGAGCCTGACATGGGACTTGATCCCAGGTCTCCAGGATCACGCCCTGGGCTGAAGGTGGCACTAAACTGCTGAGCCACCCGGGCTGCCCTCCTCTTCCGGTTTAGGAACAATCTGCTCTTTTTCAGTAAGAATCATCTTGACGTGGCAGGAAGAGCTCATGTACCGGTTAATCCAGCCATGAGCCCTGTAAATTCTCCGTCGCATCTTGGGAGCTTTGTTAACCTGGATGTGCTCAATGACCAGAGAATCTACATCTAAACCCTTAAGTTCAGCATTACTCTCTGCATTTTTAAGCATGTGCAGTAAAAATTCAGCACTCTTCTTGTGCCACTGACTCTATGTCTAGCCCCACTGTTTGGCCTGTGCACCCCTACCAACTCTTCCATTGTAGCGGCAGAATGGCATACACTGCTTCTGCAAAGTGCCATCTTTCAGATATCTGGTGGCTTTTTTGGATATGCATACCCTTGATGGCCTGGGCAGTTTCATGTGTGTTCTTAAAGTGAACACGAAGATCTGAACCTCTCGATTTGCTTGATTTTGTAGGGTTTTCTGGGTCCAGAGAGTAGTGAACCATTTTCGGAAGTCACCTCAGGCTGCTTGGGGGAAGAGGTGCACCTGCATTTTAAAAGGATCATCCGGATTGCTCTGTTTACATTGTAGAGGGCCAAGTTAGAAGTAGGGAGGTTACAGCAGTAATCCAGACGAGAGTGAATAGCAAGGAGGTGGTGAGAAGTGCTAAGTTTGTGGATCTTTATTTTTCCAATTACATCTAATTACACAAACTGGATGTGGGGTGTGAGAGAGCAGAGAAAGGGGAGTCCAGATAATTCCAAGGTTTCTGGCCTAAGCAACTGCCAAGTGGAAATATGGAGTTGCTATTAACTGAGTTGGGAAATGTTCTGGCTACCGCATATTTTCAGGGGGAAGATCAATAGTTCAGTTTTGTATATGTTAAGCTTGCGGTATCTATTAGACAATAAATGACAATGTCAAATCACCAATTGGAAATACAAATCTGGAATTCATAGAAGTCTGCGTTGGGATATACAAATTTGAGAATCATAAACTAACAGATGCTATTTAAAGCTCTGACACCTGATAAGATAACCCAGGGCTCAGGGTAGAGACAGGACAGCAGAGGACTTAAGACTGAGATATTGGGGCATTTTAACATTAAGAGATCAGGGAGTAGAGGAAGAAACAGCAAAGACAGAAAAGAAGCTACCAGTGACACAGAAGGAAAATTGAGAAAGTGGTGTTCCTTAAAACCAAGTGAAAGAAACCTATCAAGGAGGTGGTAACCAATAGTATTAAGAGGCTGGGAGCTAAGATGATAATTGACCACTCAATACAGCAACACGAAGGTCAGAAGGTCACCGTCAATTTGACAATAGCAAATTAAAAAGAATGGTAGCTGTAAAATTCTGAATGAAGTGGATGTAAGATAGAGAATGGAGAGGAATTGGAGACAGAGAGTACAGAAAATTTCAGTGTTGACATAAAGGGAAGCAAGGAAATGAATGGCAGTATCAGGGCAACTGGAATTAAGAAGTATGGATGTGCATGTGTGCATGTTAAGATCAAAGAACTAAGGGTGTTATTTGTATTTGTTTGTTGATGGGAAAGATCTGGCTGGAGAGCAAAATCTGATGATGTAGGATACGGAGGAAGATGGACTTGGGTACCCAAGGGAAGGAAACACCTTCAGACAGGAGTATGGATGTTCATTGCTGTTACACAGACTTTCTATTATGAGAGAGGAGGATATTAGGTCTGCAACACTTCTTCTACGCTCTCAAAAATTACATAATTTCTGCTTAAGTCACATTCTGTAAGTTCCCATTATTATAATAGAAACATTACATATTTACATTATTTTTACACAACTTATTCGTTGTTATTTTAGCTGGAGTTAATAGCCTCATATATTTTTTTAATTAGTAGACTCTAGTTTTTAGAACAGTTTTAGGTTTACAGAAAAACTGAGCAGAAAGCACAATCTCCATATATATCCTCTCCCTCTTCTACCATTCCCCCTATTAAAATCTTGCATTACATTTGTTATAATCAATGAACTAGCAGTGATAGACTGTTATTAATTAAAGTCTTTAGTTTGCACTAGGCTTCACTCTTTATGTTGTACTTTCTATGGGTTTTAATGAATGCACAATGACATGTATTCACTATTACAATAAATACAGAATAGTTCCATTATCATAAAAATCTGGTGTTCCACTTATTTATCCCTCCCTATTTTCCCCCAATCTTTTTACTATCTCTAGTTTTGCCTTTTACACAATGTCATAGAGTTGAAATCATACAGTACTGTGGCCTTTTCAAATTGACCTCTTTCACTTGGTAATATGCATTTAAGGTTCCTCCATGTGCTTTTGTGGCTTGATAACTCATTTATTTTAATCACTGAGTAATGTTCTGTTGTCTGGATATTTGGCAGTTTATCCACTCACCTACTGAAGGCGGTCTTGGTTGCTTACAAGTTTTGCAATTATGAATAAAGTTGCTAGAAACATTGTGCACAGATTTTGTGTGACTATAAGCTTTCAACTTATCTGGATAATACCAAGGAATCTGATTGCTGGATCATATGCTAAGAATAGGTTTAGTTTTATGAGAAACTGCCAAGCTATGTTGCAAGTGGCTGTACCATTTTGCATTCCTGCAAAGCAATGTATGAGAGTTCCTATTGCTCTACATCCTCGTCTGTTCAGATCTTTTGCTTTTTAACTGAATCGCTTCTAAATTTTGAATTTTAGGAATCTGTATATTTTGTATGCCAGTCCTTTATCAGATATGTGTTTTGCAAAGATTGTTTTTCCCAGTCTGTGGCTCGTCTCTTTCTTCCCTTAACAGCGTCTTTTACTTCGTCTGAAAGGTCCTCCAATTTTCTTTTATTAGTTATCATGGTATATCTTTATTCATCCCTTTGCTTTTAAGCTATGTCTTTATATCTAAAATCTCCTGTTAAAAGAATACTATTTTCTCTATGCACAGCCCTTCTGCTATCAAATATGCAGGTTTTCCTTACACCAAGAAATTCTAACACTAACTTCCAAGAGTTAGCACAGATCTCCACAGGTAAAGGGCTCAGTCCCACAAGACTCCCTCCACTTTAGAAGCCATGTGCGTGCGAGTCCAGGCCTCCTGTATAGTGATTCCCACAGTCACCTCCTCAGTTTCAATAATTTGCTCCAATAGTTCACAGAACTCAGAGAAACACTTCATTTATGACTACTGGCTTACTATAAAGGGTACAAACAAACAGTGAGATGAAGAGGTGTGTACGATGAAGTCTGAAAGGGTCTTAAGTACAGGAGCTTCCGTCTCTGTGGAGTATGGGGTATACCACTCTCCCACGCATATGCATGTGTTCACCAACCTGGTAGCTGTCTAAAGTCCTTCATTTCTCTTTAGAATTTTATGGAATTTCCATTATTTAGGCACAATCAATTAAATCATTGGCCAGTGGTTGATCAACTCAGTTGGCAGCCAGCCCCTTTCCTCCCTGGATCTAGAGAGGGTAGGACTGGAAATTCCAAATCTCCAAGCACATGGTTCATTCCTCTGGCAACCAGTTCCCATCCTGAAGCTAGTCAGGGGCTCACAAAATAACTCATTAATATAAACTCAGGTATGCTTGAAAGGGGCTTACTGTGAATAACAAAAGATGTTCCTCACACCCTTATCACTTAGAAATGATAAGGGCTTTAAGAGCTCTGTGCCAGGAACTAGGGACTGAATATATAGTTCTTATATCACAATATCACGTGTGTAGTAACTTGTAGATAGCATACAGTTGGGTTTTGTGTTCTAATGCACTCTGGTAGTGTCTGTCTTCTAGTTGGTGTATTTAGATCACTCGCATTTAATGTGATACCGACACAACTAGCTTAATACCTATGATTTTTTTTTTTTTAATGATAGTCACAGAGAGAGAAAGAGAGGCAGAGACACAGGCAGAGGGGGAAGCAGGCTCCATGCACCGGGAGCCCGATGCGGGATTCGATCCCAGGTCTCCAGGATTGCGCCCTGGGCCACAGGCAGGCGCCAAACCGCTGCGCCACCCAGGGATCCCATACCTATGATATTTGTAACTATTTTCTATTTGTTGCCCTTGTGCTTTGTTTTCTTCTACTCTTTTTTGCTTTCTCTAGTTTTGATTCAGCATTTTATGATTCCATTTTCTCTTCTAAGCATGTCATTATACTTCTTTTTAAAAATGTCTTCAATGGTTGTCCCAGGATTTGCAATATGTACTTACAGCTAACTAAGTCTCCTTTCAAATGGTACTATACTACCTCACAAGTAGTGCAGGGTAATAAGAGTACCTCCAGTTCGTCCCTCCCATCACTTAATTTACTGCTGTCATGCATTTCATTTATCTGTAAGTTATAATCACTGTCTATTTTATTGCTATTATTTTAAGTACAATGTTATCTGCTAGGTCAATTAATGAGAAAATTAAAGATTTTGCTTTACCTTCATTTATTCCTTCTCTTCTTTTATAGAGATCTGAGATTCTGACTTATATTATTTTTCTTCCGTCTGAAGAACTCTTACAAGGTAGGCCATTGGTGATAAAGACTTTCAATTTTATCTGAGAATGTATCACTTCTTTAGTTTTGAAGAATAATTTTGCTGGTTACAGGGCTGAAATTGGTGGATTTTTTTTTCTTTCAACATTTAAAATGCATAGGGGTAGAATTTTTGGCATTTATCCTGCTTGGTGTTTTCTGAGTTTTCTGGATATGTTATTAATTTTGGAAAATTCCCAGCCATTACTACTTTAAATGTTTTTTGTTTGTTTGTTTCTTTCTTTCTTTGCCTTCTGGCATTCTCATTATGTATATATATTACACCTTTTATAACCCCACACCTTTTAATATACTGCACAATTCGTAATTTGTTCTATCTTTTGTTCATTTTTTTCTTCGAATTGCAGTTTTGCAAGCTCACTGATTTTTTTTCTGGGCTGTGTCCAGTCTACTGATGAGCCCATCAGTAGACTTCATTTCATTACAGTGACTTTGACTTTTAGCATTTTTCAAAATAAGGATTTTATTTATTTGACACAGAAAGAGTGTGTCTGTGTGAGTGTGAGCACAAGCAGGGGGAGTGGCAGAGGGAGAGGAGACTCCCTGCTGAGCAGGGAGACTGATGCAGGGCTTAATCCCAGGACCTCAGGATCATGAACTGAGCTGAAGGCAGATGTTTAACCCCCTGAGACGCCCAGGCGCCCCACTATTATTTCTTTTTTTTTTTTTTTTTAAGATTTTTTTGTTTATTCATAGAGACAGAGAGACAGAGAGAGAGAGAGAGAGAGGCAGAGACACAGGCAGAGGGAGAAGCAGGCTCCATACAAGAAGCCTGACATGTTGATCCCGTGTCTCTAGTATCACATCCCAGGCTGCAAGCGGCCTAAACCGCTGTGCCACTGGGACTGCCCTATTACTTCCTTTTGATTCTTAGTTCCATCTCAATGCTTACATTATCCAGGTGTTCTTGCATGTTATCCCACTTTTCCCATCAAAATCCTTAGCATATCCATCATGGTTATTTTAAATTCCCAGTGTGCTAATTCCAAAATTTCTGGCATATATTAATCCAGTTTGAATACTTTCCATTGTCTCTTCCAATTGTTTTTTGTCTTTTAGCACATCTTGTAGCTTTTTTGTTAGAAGGGGACATGATGTACTGAGTAAATGGGACCTTTAGTGTAAGGTTTTATGTTTATCTGGCTAGGAATGAGCCTGTGTTTAGTTTTTGTTGGAGCTGTACACACCAGAGGCTAAAATTTTCAAGTGTCCTTGTTTTTGTACTCCTTGTTGTTCTGGGGTTTCCCTACAGACTTCTTTAAAAAATAAAGAACATTGAACATTGTAGTTCTTTTAGTAGCAATCCACTGTTATTATACAAAAGTCTGATTGGTGTGGTGGTAGGGCATGTGCATTTGGGGGGTGGAGGAGAAAGTGTTCTATAATCCCATAATTATATCTCAGTATTTTACTGAGTCTGTGTCCCTGGGTTGTAACCGTTACAAGATCTTCTCAGCTTCCCCTCTCACTCCTTTAGGTAAGACAGAAGAACTGGACTGGCTACAGTTGGGTAGTCCCCTTCCCCTAAGTCCTTTAGGCTTTGGTAAGAGCCTACTTTGAAGATAAGCTGTTGCTAGAGAGTATCCCAAGCTTATTTCAAAATGGTTACTTTTCCCTTCCCTCTGTCAGAGTACCAGGGGATTTTTCTTGATCTTCACCCAGAGAAGCTTGTGGGCCTCCTGGAGGTAAAATTCATGAGAATTTGGGGGGCTCCCTACGACTATGCGATTTTAACTCAATCTTTTAAACTCTCTCTGAGCCTCTGGAAATTCATCATTTACAGTTTATGCAGTACTTTTTTTTTTCCTTTTAAAGATTTTATATATTTGAGAGAAAGAGAGAGACAGCGAGAGAGCATGAGCGGGGAGGAGAGGGAGAAGCAGGCTCCTCGCTAAGCAGGGAGCCCAACATGGGGCTTGATCCCAAGGAGCCTGGGATCATAACCTGAGCTGAAGGCAGATGCATAACCGACTGAGCCACCCAGGTGTCCCCAGTTTATACATTCCTAACAGTACTGACTTCTGTGGGAGATTTCTGCTCTAGGTAGTCTATGATTCTTGGCATTTACATCCCCCTCTTCCATTTTTCCCCCCTTTCCCAAAACATCCTTCCTGAAATCCTCTGTTTACTTCCATCTGAACTGCTTGTTCTCTGGGTCTCCTGCTCAGGTGCTGTCTTGGGATTTTCCTTTGCTGTCATTCTGCACATTCTCCACACCTGTCTGGTTTTCATTCCCATTTCCTTGCCTAGGTCTTCCATTTACTTGGTTAATCCTTCCTCTTTGGTACATTCTTCAGCAGCTGCTAAGAAAGGGTGTATAAGAAGCAAATCTTTGGGGGTGTTTAGATCTTAGTGTCAGGGTCGTAAGATGGAGTCCTGTCTTGGTCTCTGTGCTCAGTGGGGAGTCTGCTTGAGATTCTCTCTACCTCTGCTCCTCCTCCACTTCTCTCTTTAAAATAAATAAATGTTTAAATAAAAGGCAACCCTTTTGTGATTGTGCATGCCTTTATTTTATCCTAATACTTGACTGAAAGTTTATCTGGTTATATAATTCTAGATAAATAATTCTTCTTTGATATGATGGCAGTGGGCCACTACCTTCTAGTTTTCCATGTTTGGGTTGACAAGGCTTCTATCATTCTAATTCCTGATCCTTCCTATGTGACCTTTGTTTTCACTCTAGAAGCTTTAAGAATTTTCTTTTTATTCCTAGTGTTCTATAATTTTTATGATAATGTGTCTTGATGAGGCTTGTTTTCTTCACTCACTGGCACTGGAGACACACGTCCTTCTGTTCCTGGAAATGTCTTTATATTACAACTTTAATAATGTCTTCATCACTTTCTTGCTCTCCAATTAGGCAAATGCTAGACTACCTGAATAATGCCTTTCATTTCTTTTTTCTCTCCAGGTAATCTATTGATCCTTTTGTTCTACTTTCTAAGAGATTTTCAACTTTATTTTTCTAATTCTTTTATTACTGATTTTAAATTTCAGCTATTTTTAGTTTCCAAATTTTTAAATTCTGTTTCTGTTGTTTAAAAAAAAAATCTTGTTCTTATTCCTTCATCTTATTTCTACAAGAACATTAATTATTGTTCATTTATGTTTTCTTTTGCTCATTACATTGTTTTTATTTCCTCTGAGATCCTCTCTTCTCTTTCTTTTGGTTTCTCTCTTTCGTGTTTGAGAAGTTCTGCAAATATCCTGAGCATCTTGGCTGTGAAGCACAAAAAGATGACTGCAGTTCTGTATATGAAGATTGAGGCTAATTACAGGTGTGCTTCCTCAGCTGGCTGATTTTTGGTCAGTGTTCTTTCTCCATGTATGAAGGTATACCCATAGTATGCACATGCTCTGAAGTCCAGGTAGGTAACCTGTGTCTGGAGGGTGAAAACCACTATTTATGGAATTGCTAAATAGAGGAACATACCTCTACTGGAAAAGATATTCTATGTTATACAGGGAAAAAGATAAAAAAAAAAAAGATAGGAGAGACATTAATTCTCATAATCTTCAGCTTTACTGTTAATTATTTGCAAGAGACTGGAGGTACAAGGAAAGACTAAGAGGTTTTAAATCACTCCGCTCTAAGCTCCAATACTTTGTGAGTTTGAAGGCAGTTTCTCAAAGCCTACGTATCAAACAGGGATTGCCTTCTCACTTCCACCTTCACCCTCTCTAGCAGGCCTTCCAGGTCTGTGTTACTGTACTGCTTTTGATTCACTCAAAGAAAAGCACTTAATAAAGTCTAAAAGAAATACATATGGGGGATCCCTGGGTGGCTCAGCAGTTTAGCGCCTACCTTCCGCCCAGTGCGTGATCCTGGAGTCCCAGGATCCAGTCCCACATTGGGCTCCCTGCATGGAGCCTGCTTCTCCCTCTGCCTGTGTCTCTGCCTCTCTCTCTCTGTCTCTCATGAATAAATAAATAAAATCGTTTAAAAAAAAGAAATACATATAAAAATGTGAGCTCCAGATATTTATTTTTTATTTATTGCTTTTTTGAGCTCCACAAATTTATTTATTTTTATTTTTATTTTTTATTTTTGTATTTATTTATGACAGTCACACACACAGGAGCCTGCTTTGGAGGCAGGGGGATCTTTGTTATGTCATCATAATAGAAAGTTCAGCAACCCTGTCACTTGCAGTTATACACAAAGTAGAAAATGAGGCAAATTAACTGGATGGTCCAGCTAAGGAGATTTCCAAGCAAAGTGTTGAAGGTGGCCAAGTTTTTCTTGATGATTATAATAAAATGCAAGACAAGTGAGAAAATGAGGAAAGGATTGTTTAAAAAAAAAAAAAAGCCAGGAGTTGATAGTTTTGAAATTGGGTGTGAAAATTCTCAGCCTTGGCATCTTCAATGTGAGCAGTTATGGCACTGTCACATTTGTTTCACTGATTATCACCTTCTTTGCTTTGAACTCTCCTGCCCCCATCTTAGGAGGACCCTTGTGATTACACTGAGACCATCATATAATACAGGATACACTTTTAATTCCTTAATTATATCTGCAAAGTCCCCTTTGCTGTGTAAGGTAACATATTCAGATTTCAGATATTAGGACATGGAAATCTTTAGGGGCCATTCATTATTCAGGCTACTACAAGTAAGCAACAGATAACTAAGGCATAATACTTAGAATTTCTACAGTTTATAACTGGGAACACAGAGATGAACAATGTACTATAGAAAAGATAACTGTATTTGTATTGCTCCTTCCACACAACAAAAAGCCCATATATGTGTCTTTAAATTTTAAAACCATGGGTTATGTAGAAGAATGCTCTTATTTCTAGAACAGTATGCTGAAGGAGCACAATATCTGTAACTTTCAAATAATTCAACAGCAGCAGCAGCAAAAAAAAAAATCTATGTGTACATGTATATGGAGAGAGATGAGTAGATGAAGCAACTATGGCAAAATGTTAAGTACTGAATCCATGTTAAAGGTATAAGATGTCCTTCAAATTTTTCTCTAAGCATGAAAAAGTTAGGGAAAATCAGGGCATCAAAACATTTTTCAACATGACAACTATATTAACTTTACAAAGCTCATTGGAGGGATCCCTGGGTGGCGCAGCGGTTTGGCGCCTGCCTTTGGCCCAGGGCGCGATCCTGGAGACGCGGATCGAATCCCACGTCCGGCTCCCAGTGCATGGAGCCTGCTTCTCCCTCTGCCTATGTCTCTGCCTCTCTCTCTCTATCATAAATAAATATTAAAAAAAAAAAACAAAGCTCACTGGATTATAAAAAATACACATTTTGTGTACGGGCTGAAACTGAGGATTACACTCAGGGGTTGGCAAACTACTCTGTAAAAGGTTAGTGGGTACATACTTTAGGGTTTGTGAGCCATACAGTTACTTTCCCAACTACTCAATTTTGTAGCTGTAGTGCAGAAATGGACATAGACAATATATAAATAAATGAACATAGTTAGCTATGACAAAACTTTATTTACAAAGGCAGATGGCAGACCAATCCCTGCTTAAACTCAAAACCTTCTTTCAAAACAAGAGAATTTTAAACAAGTTCCAGAAACACGTACTAATAATGACCATATTATGTGCTAAGCACTATATCAGGCACTGCTGACTTTAGGTGTTGCTTTTGCTTATTATTTTCTTCATAATGTGTGTATGTGTGTGTACACAAAGGTTAAAAGATTAGTCTCACAACACCTGGTTGTGAATTCAAATTTCACTGTAAACTCAAATCTAATTTATTCCTCCTTCTTTCTGTAAACCCACTGTAAACTCTATTATATATTCCACCATTCCTTTTTTTCTTTTTTTCCTTTTCTCTAATTCCAGTCAAATGAACAAAACTAGATTAATCATAATCCTTAGTTGATGGCAAACTTTCATCATTGGTCTATGTTTGGCCTGCTGTTATTTATCCTCTAATGTAATTCATTGTTTTTAATAATGTAATAAGTATCCCTCTTGAGAAATTATGACTTGGTATTTTCACATTCAGAGAAAACACAATTCCAGCCAGATATGATAATACAGGAAGGAATCCAGATTTTGAAATTTACATCCTTATTCCCACTGGGCTCTTGTGGCTTATTAGAAATTTATTATCTCTAAAACACAAATATGAACCAGTTGATAACATGTATGTTTACAGATTCTCATTTGTCTTAAAATATTTTGGCAGCTTTGCAAATCTCAGATTGGGTTCTTGTAGAGCTTCATGGTCTTGTGCTGCCTAGAAACAACTAGATAAATGTTATTAATATATTCTATATCAAGAAAAAATCATCTCAGAAGCATGATCTTCTGGGGCACTTGGGTGGCTCAGTGGCTGAGCTTCTGCCCTTGGCTCAGGTCATGATCCTGGGGTCCTAGGATCAAGTCCCGCATGGGGTTCCCCTCAGGGAGCCTGCTTCTCCCTCTGCCTGTGTCTGCCTCTCTCTGTGTGTCTCTCATGAATAAATAAATAAAATCTTAAAAAAAAAAAATAAGCATGATTTTCTACTCTAACAATGTTTTTAAGAAAAAGACATGTTTCAGTGTATTGATTCTTAAGTGAAGTTTGATAAGGTGGATTGGAATGTGAACTGAATTGGCAAAGTGTAATAACTGAAACAGGAACCTATTTCTATTATATAAAGTAGTATAAATACAGCAAATTTAGCCTTAAGACTTTGATTTCCTGGGAAAAAAGTTAAGCTTGCAGGATGATTAAGAAATCATAACATTTGACCACAGGACACTTATTCAGACAAAAATGTAAAATCATTTCCACTCAAAGGTAATGGTACCAAACTGAATTTTCAGAACACTGAAAGATAGTTAATACACACAAGTACAGTCAATACTGTGCCTTCGTGGCATCCTAAGTCCCTTACTTTATGGCAGTTATCACACTGAATAATAGCTAATTACAGATCTATCTTCACCATATTTCTTGGAGAGTCAATCATCTTTATATCCTAAATATAGGAACAAATAAACAGTTGGATGAAAAAGGAATAAATGAGATCCTTTCACAGTGGTCTCCACTTTTATAGATAAAGGACTGAGAATAGTTTCTGAGGCCAACTTACTGTAAAGATTGAACACAGAGAGAAAGAAAAAATAACTCTAATGGGACTTCCTGATTTGAACCAACTGAACCCTCAGGGCTAAATATGGTATTACTTTATAGAATGTTGTCATTCATTCTATCATTCTATTCAATCCTACTCCTAGAAATAAAAGAACTTAAGAATTTAAGATTATTACTTGATAAAAACATTAGATAGGGGATGCCTGGGTGGCTCAGTGGTTGAGTGTCTGCCTTTGGCTCAAGTCATGATCCTGGGGTCCTGGAATCGAGTCTTGAATCAGGCTCCCAGTAGGGCCTACTTCTCCCTCTGCCTATGTTTCTGCCTCTCTGTGTCTCATGAATCTTAAAAATAAATTAGATAGCTTAACAAAAAAAAGTATTCTCTTTTGCTTAATTGCATTTTGAAATGTTCAAAAAGGAACCAACTGGTGACAGGTGGCAAAGAAAAAAAATGGTAGACTATCTAAGAAATTCTCCCTGGCTCCAATATTAGCAAAACTTAAGTAAGAGAAAGAAGAATACATTTTCCAAGACCTCTAATCACAATATTTTCTTTCTTGTCTGGAAGATCATTCTAGAAAAATCAAATTATAGATATAAGTGCTTTGCTTCATTTTCCTTTTTAAAAATGGTCATGATGAAAAAGGAAAGCTAAGTGAAGACAATGACATTCCCTGTAGAGTAGAAGCCCTACAAAGAAAAAGTGAGATTAAGAGTAAGGTGGTATGTCACATCTTCACTCTGTTAAGATGTTCAGTTAAACTAGATTTAAGAGCTAGGAATCAGTATTGAGGCAGAAGGATAATGTTAAAAGTTGTTTTTCCCCCCCAAATTATTTATTTATCTATCTATTTATTTATTTATTTATTTATGAGAGACACAGAAAGACAGACACACACACATACACACACACACACACAGAGGCAGACACACAGGGAGAGGGAGAAGCAGGCTCCATGCAGAGAGCCTGATGAAGGACTCGATCCCAGCACCCCGGGATCACGCCCTGGCATCTATGCTCTATTTGGCTGCCCAGTATTTGAATCTCTTTTCTACATTTATTAATTGCCTCACCTCATGAGTCTTGGTGGGAGATAAATCTTATCTCTATATAAAAATTGAAACTGGGACGCCTGAGTAGCTCAGCAGTTGAGCATCTGCCTTTGTCCCAGGTCGTGATCCTGGGGTCCTGGGATCGAGTTCTGCATCAGGCTCCCCACAGAGCCTGTGTCTCTGCCTCTCTCTGTGTCTCTCCTTAATAAATAAAATCTTTAAAAAAAAAAACCCCTGAAATTAACAAATACTTGCCCCTGCTTCATTATCCCCTTCAGTATAATTATTAATAATTTTTAAAAGTAGGCTCTGTGACCAACATGGGTCTTAAACTCATGACCCCTGAGGTCAAGTCTCACAGTGCACTAACTAAGCAAGCTAGGTGTGCCATTAGTAATAATTATTAATAGATGATTACTTCATTAATTAAAAAAATTCATGGCTATATGCTGGTCAAATTTTCCTCTGATATGTATTCCTTTTTGATTTATTACTCATTTTTGAAAGAGAGGAGTTGTTTATATGTCAAATATTTACAAGAGGTTCATACTAAGGAAGACCCAGGGTCACATTCTAGCTTGGTAGCAATTCTCTTTAGGTTGTATATGAGAACTGGTTGTTTTGTTTGTTTTTTTAAGATTTATTTAATTATTCATGAGACACAGACTGAGAGAGAGAGAGGTAGAGACACAGGCAGAGGGAGAAGCAGGCTCCTTGCAGGGAGCCCGATGCAGCACTTGATCCTGGATCCCAGGATCTGACCTGAGCCAAAGGCAGGCGCCCAACCATGAGTCACCCGGGTGTCCTGAGAACTGGGTTTTCTACCTTCATTTCTCAACAACTAACCAAGATGATTGCTGACTCTTTCCTTCAACCCACTTCACAACAGACAGCACTGTACAAAAATGGCTTATACACACTGTGTTCAGTCTCTTCCCTCCCTGCTTCACAATATTTCACGTCAAATCCCATCTAGGGAGTACTGGCACTTGGCTATGTACTGTTCTTGTTACAGACAAGAAACTGTTGGTTTTGCCCTTGAGCTTGCCAATTCTGTGGAAACCTGTGTTCTTCCGTAATGTACCCACACTGGAGGTCCTGTCACCTTTACTGGACCTTCACTGCACTTGATCATCCTCAATGTGTCTTCCCATTTCTATTTGCTCTTCATTGCACTTGATGCTCTTCCTCTGTGTCCTCTTGTTTGGGCCTGCAGATTTCTCCAAGTGTCAAACACAGGATCTTTGTCTCCACTGCTTGTTATGGTTATTGTTTTTAGATGATTACAAGATGAAGAGAAAATGGCTATCTTTTCAGCATTTAAAAACTGAACTCCTCTCTTTGAGGAAGATGTGGTGGCAGCTACAGCAGAGCTCTGGGCACCCCACTCCTGCTCCTGAGTCCCCACTGGTCGCTCTCCCAGGAACAAGTTGGTCAGGAAGCTGTGCGCAGTCAGCCATGGCTTTTAAAGACACAGGAAGGCACCCATGGAACCAGAGGTGGCGATTCACAGAATTAGAATTACTCTAATCAGCTGCAACATAAAATCTCTGGAGAAGATATGGGCCGACTAGGTCAGAGGCACAAAGGATACAAATCTCAAAGTGAAAGGACCAGTTCGGATGCCCCCAGGACTCTAAGAATCCATGTAAGAAAAACTTGTGGGGAAGGCTCTAAGATTTGGGATTATTTTTAGATGAGAATCCATGAGTGACTCACTGATTTGCACAGTCCTTCTGAGACTATCAAGCAGATTACTTCCATCAGTATTGAGCCAGGGGTTGAAGTCACCATTGTACATGCCTGCATCAATCTTTTTAAATAAATTATCAGTTGTTAAAAAAAAACAAAAAACCCTGAAATCCAGAGATCTTTTTTCCCCCCAATTTTAAGTAGAATTTAACTAAAGTACAACATATTATGAAGAATGTGCAAATTATGATTGAACAGCTCTTGAAATTTTACAGAACGAACACAGATTAAGAAATAGAAAATGATCCACCATCTTATCTTATGCCTCCCTCTAGTCATAACGTGTCTTCTGACAATAAGAGTAACTTTGAACTTAATGGAAATGGAATCATAGCCTACCCCTGATAATCTGCTTTACTTTCTATTTCTATGAACTTGCCTATCCTATCTAAGCACAAATAGAATCATATAACATTTGTCCTTTTGTATTTGGCTTACTTCCCTTAGCATAATGTTTTTAGTTGAAATCGAAGTTTGAGTAGGTATCAGAATTTCATTCCTTTTTAAAGCTGAAAAATATTCCATTGTATGTATACACCACCTGTTTATCTACTCATCCATCAATGGATGTTTGGGTTGTTTCCACCTTTTGGCTATTGCAAATAATGCTGTTATGAACAAATACAAATACAAATGTACAAATAATCTGTACACCAATCTTACAAATAATTGAAAGTCCTTCCTTTCAATCCTTCTGGACATATACCTAGAAATGGAATTGCTAGGTTATGTGGTAATTCTATGTTTAACTTTTTGATGAACTATCAAAAGTGACTGCATCATTTTATGTTTGCACCATTCATGCATGGAGGTTCTAATTTCTCTTACATCCTCACCAACATCTGTAATTTTCTTTAAAGATTTTTTAAAAAATATTTTATTTATTTATTTGAGAGAGAGAACTGAAGGGGGGCTTGGGAGGAGCAGAGGGAGAGGGACAAATAGACTCCACGTGGAGTCCAATGTGGGGCTCAATTCCATGGCCTTGAGATCATGTCTTGAGCCAAAATCAAGAGTTGGATGCTTAACTGACTAAGCCACCCAGGTGCCCCTCCTTTTCTTTCTCTGAAACATAGCCATCCTAATGAATGTGATAGGGTATCTTCTGGTTTCAGTATGCATTTCATGCAAATGATACTGAACATTTCATTTTAATGGTTTTTAATTCCTGCATATCATATTTTGACACCATAAAAAAAAAAAAAAAAACACCTCCCAGAAAACAATTTCCTGGCTGGAGAGAGACTGCCCCTCCAGGACTCACCAATTCTTACAGACAGCAAAGGACCCAGCTCAAAGCAGGTCTTTGATATACATACTGAGCAACCCAGGGCCTAAACTCCTCTATCTAGTCCCTATACCCCAAAAGACAGTATTCCTCTGACTTAATCATCCTGGGATCAGTCGTCAGGCAAGTGCAACCATCTGGAAGCCCAGATACTACTAAAATAAGTTAAACTAGCCAATCCTAAACTGTTCACTCTGCCCTGTCTTGCCCTTCATTTGGAAACCCCCAATAAATACTCTGGCCTAACCCCTCCCCTTGCTCCTATCTTCTGTCCTTAACCACCTTGGTAGCTTTTCCACATAGCCCTGCATGGGATGCCATGACTTCTATCTGTAGGACCTGTAAATATAATAAACTTTGTTTTCCTAAGCCTCTTCTCAAATTCCTCTTATGGACACATCTGACATCTCATAAAAAAATATAAGCCAAGCATCTTTTCATATGTTTATTGGCCATTTGTGTTAATCTTCTTTGGAGAAATACTAAGGCCTTTGTCCATTTTGTGTTTAACTTTTTTTTTTAATTTTAATTTTTATTTATTTATGATAGTCACAGAGAGAGAGAGAGGCAGAGACACAGGCAGAGGGACAAGCAGGCTCCATGCACCAGGAGCCCGACGTGGGACTCGATCCCGGGTCTCCAGGATTGCGCCCTGGGCCAAAGGCAGGCGCCAAACCACTGCGCCACCCAGGGATCCCTGTGTTTAACTTTTTGAGGAACTGCCAGTCTGTTTTCCAAAGTTATTGTACCATTTTATATTCCCACCAGCATTGTATAAGGATACTAATGTATCCACATACTTGGAAAAACATTACTAAATATTTTTTTGTTTTTATTATGGTAAAATATATAACAAAATTTCCCATTTTAACCATTTAAATTTTTAAAAATTTTAATTCTGGGGTAGTTAACACACAGTATATTAGTTTCAGGTATACAATATAGTGATTCACCAGTTCCATACCATTTTAACCATTTTAAAGTATATAGTTCAATGGCATTAAGTGCATTCACACTGTCGTGCAGCTATCTCCACAATCCATTTCAAGAATTTTTTTATCATCCCTTACTGAAACTCTACCTATTAACTAATAATATCTATTAAATAATAGCTAATCCCTTCATTCATCCAGTTCCTGATAACTACTGTTCTACTTTAGTTTCTATTATTGACTATTCTAAGTGCCCCGTGTAAGTAGAATCATACAATATTTGTCCTTTTGTTATCTGGCTATTTCACTTAGCCCACTTAGCATAATGTCTGCCTTCAAGGTGGCAGCATGTATCAAAATTCAGTCCATTTTAAGGAATTTCATTCCACTGTATGTATATAGTACATTTTATTTATCCATCCATCCATCAATTTTTTCCATTTTATTTATTTGTCCATCTGTTGATGGACAACGG
This sequence comes from Nyctereutes procyonoides, assembly GCF_905146905.1. Taxonomy (NCBI): domain Eukaryota; kingdom Metazoa; phylum Chordata; class Mammalia; order Carnivora; family Canidae; genus Nyctereutes; species Nyctereutes procyonoides. The sequence goes on from NW_026575126.1 coordinate 77,284,890, forward strand.
GTTGTTGTTCAGACCTTTTGGCTATTTTGAATAATGCTGCTCTGAACGCTGGCATACAAACAGGAGTATCTGCTTTCATATATTTTGAAGAACTACCATACTATTTTTCATATATTTTTATTATAGGCATCTTAGTGGATGTGAAGTAGTATCTAATTGTGTTTTTGATTTGCATCTCCCTAATGATTAATGATATTAAGCATCTTTTCATGTGTTTATTAGCTACCTCTGTATCTTTCTTTTTAAGATTTATTTATTTGAGAGAGAGGAAGAGAGAGTGGGGGAGGGACAGAGGGAGAGAATCTTCAAGCAGATTCCCCCCTGAGCATGGAACCCAACTCAGGGCTCAATCTCATGACCTACAAGATCATGTCTTGAGCTGAAACCAAGAGTAGGATGCTTAACTGATCGAGTCACCCAGGTGCCCCTATTTCTTTATCTTCTTTAGAGAAGTGTCCACTCTTTGCCCATTTTTAAATTGGATGATGTGAAATCTCATTATAGAGTCATAGAATTCTTTACATATTCTAGACTCTAGCATCTGGATATTCTATGTGTTGTCTTTTTACTTTCTTGATGGTATTATTTACAGCACAAAGGTTTTTAACTTCAATGCAGTCCAATAACTACAAAACTAATGTCACATATAAAGCTATAAATATTTATTCCTATGTTTCTTCTACAAGTTTTACAGTTTTAGCTCTTACATTTAGGTCTATAATTCATTTTGAGTTAATTTCTGTGTACAATATTACGGGATCCAATTTCAGTCTTTGCGTGTCAACATCCAGTTGTCCCAGCACCATTTGTTGGAAAGACTATTCTTTTCCCATTGAATTGTCTTGGCATGCTTTTTTTTTTTTTAAGATTTTATTTATTTATTCATAAGAGGCACAGAGAGAGGCAGAGACATAGGCAGAGAGAGAAGCAGGCTCCCTGTGGGGGGCCCAATGTGGGACTCAATCCCAGACCTCAGAATCATGACCTGAGCCCAAGGCAGATGCTCAACCACTGAACCACCCAGGCGCCCCATCTTGGCAATCTTTTTGAAAAACGATTAATCATAAATGGTAGGGTTTATTTATGTCATCTTATACCTTTTTTTTTTTTTAAGATTTTATTTATTTATTCATGAGAAACACACAGAGAGAGGCAGAGACACAGGCAGAGGGAGAAGCATGCTCCATGCAGGGAGCCCGACACAGGACTCAATCCCGGGACTCCAGGATCAGGCCCTGGGCTTGAGGCGGTGCTAAATCGCTGAGCCACCCAGGCTGCCCATCTTATACCTTTTTAATACATTATCTTTCTGCTTAAATCAGCCTGAGTTGGTTCCTGTTGCTTGAAACTAAGAACTTCATATTGGGAATGAGAAACTGTAATATAAAGTTAAGAGGTAGAATCGTCAGAGAGTACTCGTAGGGACCCCACAAGACCAAACAGGGAATGTGAAACTTTTTGTAGCAACTTCAGTCCTTGTAGGTTAAACACTATCAAATATTGTACCTTAGGACACTGATCATGTCCCTATGGAGGTTATATGTAACACTGGGCAAAGTTAAAGTCCAGATGTTGGTATTTGTTGATGAATTTTTTTAGTCTTCGGTAAATCCTGCCATCAATAAATATTTGAAAGTAAAAACAGCTCTGTTAAGGCCAAATTGAAACTGAAGGTACAATAATTTGGACATTTTCAGGATTGAAAAAGTCAAATTCTGTATATCAAGTTAAAGTAAGTGTATGTAGAGGGAGTGAAGACTTGAAAAAAAAAAAAAAAAAGCAAAAGCCTAATGTAGGCCTTTCTAAATATTGTTAAGAATTCTCCACCAAACAAAAAGATAAGTCTGGGGGCAAAGACTAAATTTTGAGTTTTGCCTTTTCAATCCGAGGCTATTTTTAAAAAACTTTCGGGATCCCTGGGTGGCACAGTGGTTTAGCGCCTGCCTTTGGCCCAGGGCACGATCCTGGAGACCCAGGATCGAATCCCACGTCGGGCTCCCAGTGCATGGAGCCTGCTTCTCCCTCTGCCTGTGTCTCTGCCTCTCTCTCTCATTCTGTGTGACTATCATAAATAAATAAAAAAAAAATTAAAAAAAAATAAAATAAAAAAATAAAAAAAATAAAAAACTTTCTCAGAGCCAAGGGCATGGGCAGAGATAGAAGACTACTGCTAAGAGACAAGAATTTCTACCATCAAAGAAACTAGATAAGCACAATGGCTGTGGTCCCTGGGATGACTAGAAGCAGAGACTGGAAGTCAACCAATCTATTTTATTTCTGTCTCACTGGCTCAACTCCAATCATATGTGATGCCTCAAACAAACCAGGTGTTCTCCTGCCTCAAAGCCTGTGCACAGACTATTCCCTCTACCTTGTATAGGCTTGTCCCCAAATATCTGGATGGAAATTCCCTTACCACCTTGATGTCTTTGCTCAGATGCATCTTCTTTTAATAAGTACTGCTCAGATTACTCTCTGCATAATTGTAACCTGTTCCCTCACCCATTCAACTATCTCAATCCCCCTAACCTTACATTATTTTTCCCAAAGAAATTATCATCTAATAATTTATAACTTACTTATTTGCTATAATTATTGCTTATTTTCTAGGTAAAAAGCAAGGATTTTTGTCAATTTTGTTTCCTGGTGTCTTAAAAAAATTATGTTAATTCAATCAATGAAATGTGGTATACTAAGCTAAATTTCATATTCTGAGAAGAAAAAAATAGTGGGAGAATGAAATCATATGGTAAATGGTAGCATAGATATAACTGCATGGATATCAACTTCTATTTCTACAAATGAAGGCTTAAAAAAGTTATTTTATATTTTTAGACTATCTCATAAAACCATCCAAATTTACCAAAGATTGAACATAATAAACTCCTAAATGTAAGAAAAACAAATCGTTCCTCATTAGAGATAAATTCAACTTATGCTCTTCTATACCTATAGCCCAATCAGAAAATATTGCTTTGCTGAATTTGGGAAGTTTAATGTCTTCCTCTCACTTGTTTGTGCAACAAGTATTTCTTGGTTAGGAGAGATACTATCCTAGATATTCATCACACTGTGGTAAACAAGGTCCTTGTGCCCAAGGTATTTATATTCATGTTCCTTAAAAACATCACTTCTAAGAAAGTGGTAAATATTTGTGCTGCTCACCAATATATCCAGCCCTCCTTTCCTCTGGCACATGAGAGGCACACTTCCCTATCTCTTGAAGTTAGACAGGACCACTTGATGTCAGTCATAGCTTTTATTAGCAAAACATTGAGGAATCATGTATGACATTTCTAAGAGGAAGCATTTAAGACTTTGTGCACGATTCTCCATTCCTCCTCTCTCTTCCTCTGAAAATGTTGATATAGAGGTGCCAAAGATCAAAGAAGCCTGAATGTTGAGACAACACATGGGACATGCCCGAGAGTAGCCTAGATTCCAGAAAATATTTAAAAAGTGACAAATTTATTTTGGCTAAGTCCCCTGAAGACTGGATGGGAGAATATACAAACTACTTTCCACTGTAATATCTAAGTCAGAAAAAATACTGACATCTGCCAGACATCCTTTTTAATCCAGAATAAACTACATTTTGTGGTTGCCTGAAACTGACCAGAGGTTCTTAAACTAGTTTTGAGACCCTTTCAGGGATTTCATAAAGTGAACACTAATTTTCTCTTCAGTGTAATAGTAGAGCTTTCCAGAGGCTACCTGACATGTGATATTGCAAAAGAATGAATACAAAACAGGTATGAGAGCCCATGTATCAAGTTAGACAATGAAGACATTGCAAAAATGTAAAATACTCTAATGCTTTTTGTTATAGAGAGTAGTTCTTTTTCATAAAACTAGGTTATATTATAATTTGTATATAAGGAGTTATTATTTTTTAAAAAGATTTATTTATTTATTCATTCAGAGAGAGAGAGAGAGAGGCAGAGACACAGGCAGGCAGAGGGAGAAGTGGGCTCCATGCAGGAAGCCCAATGCGGAACTCGATCCTGGGTCTCCAGGATCATGCCCTAGGCTGCAGGCGGCGCTAAACCGCTGCACCACTGGGGCTGCCCGAGTTTATTATTTTTAAGTGTATTTTAAATATTTAGATTTTTTTCAGTTTTAGTTTCTAATAAGATAAACATTGAGATAGATACACAGATATAGCATGTAAACAAAAGCTCTTTTGAGTTTGATCATTTTTAATAATTTTGGTCCTGACTCCCAAAAATTTAAGAATTGCTTGACTTATGCATAGTCTTATGCATAAGCATAGCCTTATGCTTCCATTACTGAAAAGTTACTATTTTTCGTATTTGTCACTCATCCTTTTCCTTCTCCATGAATTAATTACTTTTCAGATAATACCAGAAGCTTCATAATAAATATCAATATATGTCATCAAGTTTCTGATCAAAAGTACTTTAAGTTGTAAGAATTTTGAGTTTGTATCTCTTTGAACCTAATCAGGAAAAATTATTATAGTAGAAAATACTTTTAGGGAACAGTAATCTCAGGATGGTACTGAAGATAAATTCTACAAAGTAATAATTGGTTATGAGGTCATTGGCCACAGAATTTTAGTTAATGGTGACTTGTGTTTCCATGCAGCAGTAACAATATTGCACTTATAATTGTATATTTTATAACTTAAGAACTTTTTTTTTAATTTATAATTTTTTTTTAATTTTTATTTATTTATGATAGTCACACACAGAGAGAGAGAAAGGCAGAGACACAGGCAGAGGGAGAAGCAGGCTCCATGCACCGGGAGCCCGACGTGGGATTCGATCCCGGGTCTCCAGGATCGCGCCCTGGGCCAAAGGCAGGCGCCAAACCACTGCGCCACCCAGGGATCCCTAACTTAAGAACTTAATTTAGATTATCTATAATGGTTTGAATTGTTCAAATAATTTAATCCAAATTAAATCATTCACTCAACAATGAAGACATTTATTTGATGAGCAAAGCCCTATGTTTAGCTTTATAGATATCAACAAAGATGTAAAGCAGTCATCTCTTAAATAAAATTACCAGAAAATCCATTCTAGTCCACACCAAATGCCAGCCAGGACAGAAAATAAACTTGCTGCACTGATGGCTAGTCATTTATTTTCTAGCAATGCAAATTCTCAGAAATTAAGCTCAAGTATTTCTGTGTTTTCAAAAGGGCTCTTTTGCTGCTTCACTTAATTTTTTGATGACTTAAAAAGAAGTATGATACATATTTACATAAAACTTATCAGAATTAGGGAGGTCTGAGTGGGTCAGTGGTTGAGCATCTACCTTCAGCTCTGGGTATGATTTCGGAGGCTTGGGACCGAGTCCCACGTCAGGGTCCCCTCAGAGAGCCTGCTTTTCCTCTGCCTGTGTCTCTGCCCCTCTCTCTTTGTCTCTCATGAATAAAATCTTAAAAAAAAAAAAAAAAAACAAGAATTCAAATTCTGATAGTTACATCATATCATTATATATATATTTTTTTCTCCTACCTACCACCTCTTGCATTCTGGAAATGGTATTGTAACAGATGCTGACACAAGACAGCACTAACTGGGAGACAAGGAGAGAGGATTGAAAGGAAAAGAAAAAAAATGAAAAACTAATGATAACAATTAAGTTATATGCTGTAAATTTTTTCAAAATTCTGTTTTCTGTCTCTCCTCATTCTAATCCATATGGCTATGAGCAAGTGACTGCCTTGCTGTCCATCTGTCATGCCCAGTCTGAAAACCCGAACGTGGTACACAAGGCCATCTGAACTTTTCCTTCAACCTTACCATACAGCTTCCTCTCCTACAACTATCTGTCCAATTGCATCTCCAAACAACAATCTGTCATGTCCAACACAGCTTCATGTTCTCCTACCTTTCTACTAACTGTTCCCTCTGACTGAAATTCCCTTCCAAACTTTGTCTTGGCTGGTGAACCTCTATTTAAGTCTTAAAACTCAGCTAAAATATCAGCACCACTGCAAAGTCCTAAATTGAATTAAACTTTCTAACCTTCTGGGGCACCTGGGTGGTGCATTTGGTTAAATGTCGGACTCTTGGCTTCTGCTCAGGTCATGATCTCAGGGTTGTGAGTTCATGTCCACATTGTCCATGCTGGATGATAATTTCTAATATTCCAGAGCATTGGGTTGCCCTTTTTTGGGGGGTGGGGCAAAGGGAAAGGGAGAGAGAGAGAGAATCCCAAGCAGACTCCATGCCCAGTGTGGAGCCCACATGGGGCTCAATCACACGACCCTGAGATCATGACCTGAGCTGAAATCAAGAGTTGGATGCTCAACTGACTGAGCCATTCAGGCATCCCCTTGGTGACTCTTTTCTATAGCCTCAATCACATTACTTTTGGAATTATTTTTTCCCCTGCTTCTCCCCCAAGTGACATTATCTTAATAGCAAAAGTCTTTGTCATTTATCTTTAAGCACATCTCACATGGTACCTAGCAGGTACTAAATAAACTACTGAATGGAAAATTAGAGAAACAGCACACAATTATCTCAATAGATTCAGAAAAAGCACTCAACAAAATTCAACCCTTCTTCATTATAAACACTCAGCAAAGTGGAAGTAACTTCATTAACATGACAGAGAGCACTTATGAAAACCCAACACCTAACATCATACTTAATGGTGAAAAACTAAGATTCCCGTTAAGATCAGGAATAAGACAAGGATGCCTACTTTTGCACTGATGTTCAATCTTGCACTAGAAGTCTTAGCCAGAGAAATTATACAAGAAAAAGAAAGTAAAGGCATCCAATTTGGAAAAGAAATTATTTCTATTTGCAGATGATGTAATTCTGCATCATCTGCAAATGAGAGAATCCCAAGAATCCACACATACATAAAATAGCTACTATAATTAATAAATTCAGCAATGTTGCAGGGTAAAAACAATGTTGCAGGGTGTGAAAATGAGTGTATTTAGATGAAAAAAAAAAGGAAATTAAGAATCCAAACCCGTTTACAATAACATCTTTACAGAAAAACCACCTAGGAATAAATTTAAAGGGAGTAAAAGATGTCTACAGTAAAAACAACCAAACACTGAAGAAAGATATTAAAGAAGACACAATTACATGAAAAAACATTTAAGGGACGCCTGGGTGGCTCAGTGGTTGAGTGTCTGCCTTTGGCTTGGGTCCTGATCTCGGGTCCTGGGATCAAATCCCACATCGGGCTCCCTGCAGGGAGACTGCTTCTCCCTCTGCCTGTGTCTCTGCCTCTCTCTGTGTCTCTCATGAATAGATGAATAAAATATTTTTTAAAAAATTTAATGTTCATAGATTAGAAGACTTAATATTCTTAAGATGGCACTATTCTCCAAAGTGATCTGCAAATTTAATGTAATCTCTATCAAAATCCCAATGGCTTTGTGTGTGTGCGTGCACGGGAACATGTGTGTAAATGGAAGAGTTAATCATATGGAATTGCAAGGGACCCTGAAAAGCTAAAACAATACTGAAAAAGAATAACAAAGCTCAAGAACTCAAACAGATCTCAAAACTCATTCCAAAGTTACAACAATCCAACATTGGTACTGGCACAAGGACAACCATATAGCCAACAGAATGAAATTGTGGCTCAAGAAATAAACCCAAACATCTATGGACAACTGATTTTTCACAAGAGTACCAAAACCATTCAATGGAGAAAAGAATAAGCTCTCCAACAAATAATGCAAAAACATGCAAAAACATGAAATTGGAACCCTACTTCATTAATGAAAATTAGCTCATAATGGATAAAAGGTCTAAATATAAGAATTAAAATTATAAAACTAGGGCAGCCCCGGGTGGTGGCTCAGTGGTTCAGTGCCACCTTCAGTCCAAGGCATGATCCTGGAGACTCAGGATCGAATCCCACGTTGGGCTCCCTGCATGGAGCCTGCTTCTCCCTCTGCCTGTGTGTGTCTGCCTCTCTGTCTCTGTCTCTCATGAATAAATAAATAAAATATTTTTTTAAAAAATTATAAAACTATCATAATGGGGCACCTAGGTGGCTCAGTTAAGTGTCTGACTTTGGCTCAGGTCATAATCTCGGGGTCATGGGATTGAGCTCTTGTTGGGCTCCGCACTCAGGGGGGAGTCTGCTTCCCCTCTCCTCCTGCCCTTCCCGCCTGCTCATGCACACACATTCTCTCTCTGAAATGAATAAATAAATCTTAAAAAAAAAACTATCATAAGAATACACAGGTAAATCTTCATTACTTCAGATGTGCAATGGATTCTTAGATTTGACCTCCAAAGCATAAGCATCAGATGAAGAAACAAATTGGACACATACAAATTAAAACCTTTGTCCATCAAAAGATGTTATCAGAGAATAAAAAGATAAGCTATGGAGTGGGAAAAATATTTGCAATCATACATCTCATAAAGGCTTGGTACATAGAATATATAAAGAACTCTTAGAACTCAACAAAATAACAACCTAATTAAAAAATGGTGGGCAGTGGATTTGAGTAGACATTTCTCCAAAGATATACAAATGGAAAACAAGTGCATGAAGAAATGTTCAAATTCATTTGAACATTAAAGAAATGCAAATCAAAAAAACCACAATGAGATAATACTTTACATTTGCTAGGATGGCTAGAACTTTTTTGTTTTGAAAGGAAAATAACAAGTACTGGTGAGGAGGTGAAGAAATCAGAACGTCTGCACATCGCTGATGGGAATGTAAAATGGTATAACCACTATGTAAAAGAGTTTGGCAGTTCTCAAAAAGTTAAACATAGAATTGCCATATGAAAATTACCAGGAATTCTGTTTCTAGGTATATCCAAGAGAAATGAAAACATATATTCACACAGAAACCTGTACATTCATGTTCATAATAACCAAAAGATGGAAACAATCCACATGTCCATCACAGGGCAACTGGATAAACAAAGTGTAGTATAACCGAACCAAATATTATTAGGCCTTACAAAAGACACATGGTTAGTAATTAAGTACATATACATTTTAACAAAATGAGACATCACTGTTCAATAAAAAGACACTAAAATTTTAAAAGATTGATTCTAATAAATACTGAAAGTGCACAGCAACTGAAATTGTCACATATCCAATGGTGAGACAGTAAACTGGTATAGTCACTTTGGAAAACTCTTTGGCATTATCTCCTAAATTTTGACATACAAATGCCCTATGACTTATCACTTTTACTCTGTGAAGAAAAAGATGAACTCAGCAGGCCTAGGTTGTTCAAATGCTGTGTGTTCTGACGAAAGGCTTGTTTTCAGGACTGGCTTGTGGTTGGGATCTGAGTTCTGAGTATTTTGTCTATAAGAATGTTTCTGCAGGTCTGAGGCTTTGGGCCAAGTCCTACCAGTATGAGCAGATAGCTTATGTGAATAATTTATTTATGGTGAACACCTGTTTTTTTTCTCTGGGGGGTCTGGAGCCTGAGAAACTGTGAAGTTAGTCATGCAGGCATCATATGCCTGGGTCTGACCTCCAACAAAAACCCTGATACAAAAGCTCAGGTGAGCTCCCTGGCTGGCAACAATTCAGATACATTGACACATATGCCGCTGGGTGAATGAAGCATACCATATGTGACTCTACCACTTGAGGACAGCACCTGGTTTCCTCCAGAGTTACCTCTACATGTCTTTTCCCCTTGCTGATTTTACTTTATATCCTTTTGCTGTAATCAACTGTAACTGTGAATATAAGAATTATGGATTACTTTGAGTAGTAACAGTAGCAACTCCTAACATAACTCTCAGAAATATTCTCAACAAAAATACATACTCATTTTCACTGAAAGACATTGACAAGGATATTGTGTATCAACATTAAAACATCCCTAAAACTACAAACAACCAAACGTCCAAATAGTTGTATAATCAAAGTATAATACAACAAAAATTATATTTTTGTTACTGTGAAATGCAACATGAATCTCACAAATATTAAATGAAAGAAACCAGACAAAAACAAATACTGTCAATGCCCTCTAGTTAAAGACTACCAGGAATATAGCTATAGTTGAACATGTTGAGTTTATAACTCATGTTAAGCAAGGGAAAATCCACATCATAGGGAAATGTGGGGTGTCTCAGTAAAAGAGTAATGGAAAGGATTTATATGATTCGGGTTTTAGTTAGATGATTTGGAGAGAAGCCCAAGGAAGCAGGAGTTTGCTCTGGATTGGGTGCTGCCAACCAAAAGGGATGATTTTATGACTGGGTATCTTATTATATCTTATCTAGAGGAAGGCAGATTAGAAGAAGCAAGACTAAAATGATTACTGGTAAACAACAGTCAATCATACTAGACAAGAGGTGGGTGTTTAGTATTTTGTGGTTTCCAAAATGACCTTAATTTTCTGTGTTTAGACAAAATTATCAAGTAGTCCTGTCTTTTCTCAGTTCATTACAGTTAAAAAATAATACTGTCTGATCTTGATATTCTTTTTTTTTAATTTTTATTTATTTTATGATAGTCAGAGAGAGAGAGAGAGAGAGAGGCAGAGACATAGGCAGAGGGAGAAGCAGGCTCCATGCACCGGGAGCCCGACGTGGGATTCGATCCGGGATCTCCAGAATCGCGCCCTGGGCCAAAGGCAGGCGCCAAACCGCTGCGCCACCCAGGGATCCCTGATCTTGATATTCTATGAGATCATTTATATCCAGTAGGAGACCAAGTCCTAATGGGGAGCATAAACCCAACTTCTAATAAACTAACTATAGCTTAGATATTGTGTAATATCAGCTCCTGGTTGTTACAGACTTTTTTTTCTTCCTCAATACGTATTGTATGATTCCATTTATATGAAGTTAAAAACAAGCTAAATGAAATCCATCATAAATTCAGGACAGAAGTTATCTTTAGAGAGAAGACAGAGATGGAATGATTTGGAAGGGGAGGAAAGAGGCTGTTGGCGAGTATATTTACTGTCTCCTTGAAAAGGAAAAGAAGCATTTCTGGGTTGAAAAATGGTGGGAAAAATAGAAAGGAATTGGCAATAGCCTGCACAACCTTCATTCAATGATGAAATATGATCAACAGATTTTTGCAACAGGATGAAGCCTTTGTATACTCACTTGTCTATCACATCATTATTTAGGAGAATGTGTCATTTGTTGAAATGCAAAATATATTAGGTGAAAAATATATAAAGGTTCACATAAAGCCCACAGATATTTATTCAAGATTTCAAGTCCCTAAAATGAATATTTGACCAAAGCAACACTGAACTTCCATTGAATTCAACTACTTTGATTAAACAGACGGAAAAAAAGAATATAAGAAAATTTGGGGATAGTATCTATGTCTCTAAGGAAGTGAGTGCAAATGGTAAAAAAAAAAAAATCTAGAAACTTGTCTAGTAGTTGAAACACTCAAGACCACTCTGATGTTTTAAAAGTTCTCATAAAATACATATATCCAAAAAATAAGCAAGGAACAAGAGAATATTTTCTTAATATAGCAGGCAGGTTAAAAAGAGCCAAAAAAATAGGGGTTCCTGGGTAACCAGTTGGTTACACCTCAGACTGTTGATTTTGGCTCAGGTCATGATTTCAGGGTCATGAGATTGAGCCCCCTGTTGGTCTTGTACTGGATGTGAAGTCTACTTAAAATTCTCTCCCCCTAAAAAAAATTTTAAAAAAATAAAAATAAAATAAAATGAAATAAAATAAAATTCTCTCCCCCTCTCCCTCTACCCACACCCACTAGGTTGCACTCTCTCTCTCAAAAAATAAAATAAAATTGCCCAAAATATAACTGTTAAAATTAAAGCATATTGGATAAATTAAAGAGATTAGAAGCAGAAGAAGAGAGAATGAGTGAACTAGAAAATGAATCCAAAGAAATTACTCAGGGGACGCCTGGGTGGCTCAGTGGTTAAGCATCTGCCTTTGGCTCAGGGTGTGATCCCCAGGTACCAGATTGAATCCTGCATCAGGCTCCTTGCAGGGAGCCTGCTTCTCCCTCTGCCTGTGTCTCTGCCTCTCTATGTCTCTCATGAATAAATAAATAAAATCTTAAAAAAAAAAAAAGAAATTTCCTATAATGTAGCAGATAGACATGCTAGAAAACATGACAGAGATGTTAAAATATTTGGAGGGCAGAATAAAGTTTATTAATATTCAACTAACTGTGGAGTCTAATGACAAAATGCAGAAAATGGAGGAAACACACTCAAAGAGAAAAGACAGAATTTTACAGAAGCACTGAAATACAGGAATTTGCCTAAAATAGGTGCATAAAGCAAAATAAATAAAAGAAAAAAGCCACAGTTAGGTGTATCACAGTAAAAACTACAGAACAGTTGTGTGTATATGTATGTATCTGTATCTCTCTATATACACATAGGGACACTCACCTGATACAGAGGATCTTAGACACAAATTCTCATAAGCAAGGGAAGTGGTAAATATGCACATAAACATAAGTAAATATTGTCTATAGATAATAAGGATGATTCTGTCTAACGTGGATTTGATTTTTTTTTTAAGATTTTTATTTATTTATTCATGAGAGACACAGCAAGAGAGAGAGGTAGAAACACAGGCAGAGGGAGAAGCAGACTCCCTGCGGGGAGCCCGATGTGGGACTCAATCCCGGATCCCAGGATCATGCCCTGGGCCAAAGGCAGACGCTCAGCTGCTGAGCCACCCTAAATAGTGAATAGTAACAGCAAAAACATTAAAATGGTAGTTATCAGAGGTAAAACATTTATGTGGGGGTATAAAATATTGCACAGCTTTAGATTTTATCAGGTAGAGTTTGGAAAGTAGTATTTAGAGTAGCCTGGGTGGCTCAGTGGCTTAGCGCCACCTTCAGCCCAGGGTGTGATCCTGGAGACGTGGGATCGGGTCCCTCGGCCGGTTCCCAGCATGGAGCCTCCTTCTCCTTCTGCCTGTATCTCTGCCTCTCTCTCTCTCTGTCTCTCATGAATAAAATCTCTTTTTTTTAAGATTTTATTTATTTATTCATAGAGACAGAGAGAGAGAGAGGCAGAGACACAGGCAGAGGGAGAAGCAGGCATCATACAGAGAGCCTGACGTGGAACTCGAACCAGGGTCTCCAGGATCACGCCCTGGGCTGCAGGCGGCGCTAAACCGCTGCGCCACCGGGGCTGCCCTCTCATGAATAAAATCTTTAAAAAAAAAAAAAAAGGGATCCCTGGGTGGCGCAGCGGTTTGGCGCCTGCCTTTGGCCCAGGGCGCGATCCTGGAGACCCGGGATCAAGTCCCACATCGGGCTCCAGGTGCATGGAGCCTGCTTCTCCCTCTGCCTGTGTCTCTGCCTCTCTCTCTCTCTGTGACTATCATAAATAAATAAATTAATTAATTAAAAAAAAAGGAAAGTAATATTTAAAGGCTAACAAAAGAATAAATATGTCTTAAGTTTTTTTTTTTTTTTGGTTTGAAAATTTATTTGAGAGAGAGCAAGTGTGTGCTAGAAGGGGGAGGGACAGAGGGATAGGGAGAAGGAGAAAATCTCAAGCAGACTTTCTACTGAGTGTAAAGCTTGACATGGGGCTCAAATTCATGACCCTGGGATCATGACCTGAGATGAAATCAAGAGTTGGACGCTGAACCAACTGAGCCACCCAGGTGCCCTAGGAATGTCTAACTTTTAAAATGGTAGTAGGGGAAGATGGAATTTTAAAAATCAGGCAAAAAAAAAATCTGAAAATCTAGTTTAAAAATCTAAGGACAGGGACACCTGGGTAGCTCAGCAGTTGGGTGCCTGCCTTTGACTCAGGGTGGGATCCCAGAATCTGCGATCGAGTCCTACATTGGGCTCCCTGAGAGGAGGCTGCTTCTTCCTCTGCCTATGTCTCTGGCTCTTTCTCCCTGTGTCTCTCATGAATAAATAAAGAAATCCTAAAAAAAAAAAAAAAAAAGTCTAAGGACAGTTATGTCAGTAATCCTAATAAATGTAAAAACTTGCTAGAAAACAGACATAGGCCAGATTAGATTAAATACAATTCCAGCTATAGGCTAAGAAACCATTAAAACATAAAGACTTAGAAGTGTTGAAATTTACAAAATAGTAAAAGACATACTATGGAAATTACAACTAAAAGAAGTCAGGGTAGCTACATTAGTACTTAAAAACAAAGTGTTTTTTAAGATAGGGTTGCCAAAATTTAGTGAAAATAAACAAAACCCAGGACTATGTAAGTTAAATTTGTACTTTGGATAAACAATGAATAATTTTGATATATTTAGGATATATGTATACTAAAAATTATTTATCTAAAATACAAATGTAATTGAATATCCTCTATGTTATCTGGCAACCCTACTGTAAAACAAAAAGCATTTTTAGTGATAGTTTTAGATTATGATAAAGAGCTCAATTTGCCAGAAAACAGTAATGATTCTAAACTTCTAAGCTCTCAATCAAGTTGCCTCAAAATAAAGCAAACTCTGACAACCTCTGGGAGAAATGGACAAATCCATCACCCATCACTATAGACAAAACCTCTACCTTTCCTCTGCTGTCAGTGGCTGCTTTCCTCCAGAGCCACAGCACCCATGTGTAGTTCCACCAGGTTTTGCCCAAATTGGCAAGTGGCAAAGTCTCTGCAGGCCTAAGGGTGGTAATGGCTTCTCTTTGTTGCTAGCTACTGGCACTTCATCACTACTTGTTGATTCCTTAGCCATGGCCATATTTCAGTAAATCAAAAAATAAAAAAATAAAATAAAGTAAAATCTTGTCAGCTAAACTCTTTCAACTGTGCCATATGTTTCCTGTTACTACCATAACAAAGACAATTAAATCAGAATTTTGTGGCACTGATTATTCTCCTATAAAATGGAAAGAGTACAGTTGGATAAACCAGCATCTCATGATTATCATAATAAAGACTGCAGTGAGCAAAAATCATCAATGAATGTTAAATCTAAGGTGTAAAGTCTAATGAAAAGCAAGATATTTGCATAATCTTTTAAAAAAGATTTTATTTAATTCATTTATTTATTTATAGAAAGCACATGCAGGTGGGGGAGGAGCAGAAGGAGACAGTGAGAGAGAAAATCTCAAGCAGATTGTGTGCTGAGCTTAGAGCCTGACGCAGGGCTTGATTCCAGGACCCCAAGAATATGACCTGAGTGGAAATCAAGACGCAGACACTTTAACCAAATGAGCCACACAGGCACCCTGATATTTGCATAGTCTTAAAGTGCAAAATTGTTTTAATTGAAAGGAAGAAAATAATAAATGTTAAGACACTGGAAGAACACTGTTACAAACAAAAATTAACATCACCAAGGAGGAACAGATGGAACATTATATGCCTCTAGATGCGATTCCTTAAGAACAAAACAAAACCATATATCTAATATCCTGCTAGGAATGCACCATCTGATTTAACCATGAGGAAACATCAAACAAACTCACAATAAGGAATACTGTATAAAATAACTTGGCTGAATTCTTAAAAATATCAATGCCATGAAAGACAGAGAACACATGAGGAAATGTTACAGATCAAAGGAAATGGAAACAACATGGAACTAAATACAATATATAATCTTAGACTGAAACTTGTACTGGTAGGAGGGAAAACTAGAAAGTACATTATTGGGACACTGAAATACAGATTATAAATTGGATAAAAGCACTGTGTCAATGTGAAGTTTTCCAAATTTGATAAACTATACTGAAGTTATGTAAGAAAATATTCTCATTTTCAAGAAATATTAAAAACAAAGAGGCATGATGTATATACAACCAATTCTCAAATTATAAATGAATACATAACATAAATCAATATAGTGTGTATTATGTGCGTTAGTGTAAAATGAGAGAATGGTAAAAGTGTAAACCTGGCAAATATATTTTAACACATACAGACAGAGGGAAAGAGAGAGAAGGGGGTGAGAGTTGGTGAAGGAGGTAAATTATGGCCAAAAGTTAAAGATTAGAAAGGTTTACAGGAGTCCTCCGTGTTACTCTGGCAACTTTTCTCAGGGTTTTAAATTATTTCAAAAGAAAAAGTGGTACAGATATTGCTCCATTATAATTCTGTTTCACTTGAAATATGATGAAAGATATAGATTCTATTTCCAGGAAATCGACTTGCATTAACACACATAAGTTTGGATATTCTTTCAGGGAGTTCAAAGACACCATGAAGTACATGCAGGTTAAGAAATACAGCTCCATTTTTTTCTCTCACATCCACTATTGCAAAAGGGAATTCTGCCACCAGCATGGTTTTTTTTGGTAGGTAACCATTGTTTTCTGTCCTGTTTTGTGCAGGGGTTCCCCTCCCCAGGATCTCTGAAATTTTTAAAATATCACCAAAATATAGTACAGATGTTTTTTTCAAATGTTTTTTAGAAAATGGTAATAAGCACTTTTTATTCTTCAGGTCATTTTCAGCCTTAGTAACTTTTTCTTCAACAACAAATTTGATTAATGTTTCTGTTCCATTTCTTCTGATTTTTCCCTTAGAGATTTCTGTTATTTATTGGTTAATTTCCAATCTTCTTTCTTTCATATGTATACTTTCCTTTTACCTATCGTTTTCATCTCTGTCCTTTTGCTGTGCATTCTAGAAGAGCACCCCAAGTGTGCTCTATATGTCATTAATGTGATTTTTTTGTAGCATCGATTCTGTCCTTTATCACATGCTGCTTATACTCCACACATGTTGTTGACCTGGAGCTGTCACTTGAGAGTGGATACAGAAAGATAGAGTGACTATAGAAAAAGAGATGACAGGGTTAGGGTTTTTAGCAGAACAACTAACAGCTCTAACTTCTTGATTTTCTAGTCAGGGCAGCCCTTCCAATCTGGAGTTGGAAATGGATAGAAAGGTGAGTCCAAGCCTTATTAAGCCTTCTTTGTGGCCACTGGTAAACTTGGGCTTACAGAAGTGATATGAATGTGGTCCTCAATGTAATTAATAATAAACTTATTGGAAAATTTCCCCATACTTTAGCATAAAGCTTTTTAATCTTTGTTTTACAGTGATGTTTCCCTTTATTAAAGTATCTTTATGGAATTTTTATGTTTTTAAGATTTTATTTTGAGAGAGAAAAAGTATGTGAGTGGGAAGAAGAGGCAGAGGGAGAGAATCTCAAGCAGAGTCCACACTAAGTGCAGAGCCCAATGCAAGACTCGATCCCAAGACCCTGAGATCATTACCTGAGCAGAAATCAAGAATTGGATCCTTAACTGACTGACCCACCCAGGCGCCCCCTTTATGGAATTTTTAAAAGGTACTTGGAAAAAGCTATTTCAGGCATTGGAAATACTATCTGATACCAGGTTAACCTAGAAATATCTTCTGCCTTATTTTCCCTTGAGTAAGAGCATATAGGGTAAAAAATTACTTCTAATTATTCTGGTTTATTATATTCCTATTATAGACATGGATTTTTCTAAGAGATGGGTATTATTGTTTAGTACATCATTTTTGAATATTTAGGATAGGATGTTTAGGATGTCAATTAATAAATTGACATAAAGAGAACTGATTTCTTTCTTTAGAATTCCAAGGGAAACTGTAAATAGCTACCCAACCAAACCTTCAAGTGTTCTCTCTTCCTCAAAAGATGGTCTCACTAATGAAAGCCGAAAGAGAAAGATGAGAGGAACTATGGAACCTGCTTCTTTTAAGAGACTGGTTTTCTCACAGGTTTTCAGATAGGATCACATTGGAGGATACCCGTTGTTAAAGAAGACAATTTAAGTGTATTAAATCAGGAATGATACAAGTAAGGAATAGGTGGCTTGTACATAAAACAAAATGGCTTGTTTGACATTTGATGTAGATCAGTAAAAGACGACTTGCTTTACATAGCAAATACAAATGCATGAAATTCATCACCCCCCCGAGAGGATTTCTGGCAGAAAACATACATTATTGGGATACATTTATGAATGACTATGCCAAAATGATGAGAGAGAAGATGAAACAAAGACCTGACTTTGATGATGAGTCAAAGGACACAATCTTGTGGCTATTCCCTTGCAGTAGTCTGAGATTTTGAGACTGACCCAGTGGACAAATTCCTGGGTTTCTAAAACCAATTCATAGATCAATTTAGAAACCAATTGGTTTCTAAAACCAATTCAGCCATTCAGGCTGCCCTTCGTATGCCTTTAAAACACAGTGGAGGGGATCCCTGGGTGGCTCAGCAGTTAAGCGCCTGCCTTCAGCCCAGTATGTGATTCTGGAGTTCCGGGATCGAGTCCCACCATCAGATTCCCTGCATGGAGCCTGCTTCTCCCTCTGCCTGTGTCTCTGTGTGTGTGTGTGTTTCTCACGAATAAATAAATAAAATCTTTAAAAAAAAAAACACAGTGGAAAATTTTCCGTTATCTTATCATTACCTTATTATCTCTATGTCACGTCTTTTATAATTACCCACATCTTCTTCCTGTATATAAACCCAGTCTTTGGGATCCCTGGGTGGCGCAGCGGTTTGGCGCCTGCCTTTGGCCCAGGGCGCGATCCTGGAGACCCGGGATCGAATCCCACATCGGGCTCCCGGTGCATGGAGCCTGCTTCTCCCTCTGCCTATGTCTCTGCCTCTCTCTCTCTGTGATGTGACTATCATAAATAAATAAATTAAAAATTAAAAAATAATAAAAAATAATAAAAAAATAAAAAAAATAAACCCAGTCTTTGCTTCTTCTGAAGCAACTAGATGTTATGCCTAGAGAAACTGTTTAGTAATTTCCTGTTTAATAATTAAAGTCTTAAAAATGATACATCTAAACACACTGAGGTATTCTGAGAGACGGGAAAATATTCTACTCTGAACTTTCTCAGATATTCTTCATAAAATACCCAAAGGAAAAAATTCTGCCTGTTTTCAAAATCAAGGCAAAAATACTTGGAGGGGAAGAAAAGCTGGAATAAGGAACTGAATTCAATTCACAGTTGTTGCTTTGAAGGTCTAAGAAAATTTTAAGGGAATGTGGTACGTATTTCTTTACTAAAACAGCTAAAATTTGAGTACGAGAAATCAAGGAAATGAATAGCTGGAGATTCATCATCCTTCAAATTCACCAAGAACAGTATTAGTTGGAATATTCGTACCATGACCTAGAAGCCAAATTATTATTATTATTTTATTTATTTATGATAATCACACACAGAGAGAGAGAGGCAGAGACACAGGCAGAGGGAGAAGCAGGCTCCATGCACCGGGAGCCTGACGTGGGATTCGATCCCAGGTCTCCAGGATCGCGCCCTGGGCCAAAGGCAGACGCCAAACCGCTGCGCCACCCAGGGATCCCTAGAAGCCAAATTAAAGTAAAGGAGTCCAAGGGGGGGTTTTCCTGGATGTGAATGACAAAGTCTCACATAACAGTGGCAAGAGCAGAGCTGAAGATGATATTCGCAGACAGCCAGAACCAGGACTTCAAATAGTGCCAGACTCTTTATTGGACACACTCTGCTTGCCTTACTAAGCTGGCTTTATTTCCGCCACACACTCAGGAATAGGATTCCACTAGTAGTTAAGATGTAATTACAGAATAATTGGTTAAAAGTAGTTCAAATACATAAGTCCCCCAAAGGTGAGGTGGATGGTGAGTCCTGATGGTCAGTAGCTCAAAAATCAAAGGTCCCAAGTTCACTCTTTGTCTTCCTTCTCTTCACAGTATCAGTGATATCTTTTCTCACGATCTCAAGGTGGCTGCAGCAGAGCCAAACATAATGTTCTTCCATAGCAATGTTCAAAAGCAGGAAGAGAAGGAGAAGCTTTCTTTATACAATTATTTTCTCAGAAAGTTAAATGCCTCCCAGAAAACCCTAGCAGACATCTTTTTATATAGCACTGCCTAGATAAAAATTGGCCACATGCTTATCCCATCTGTAAGAAAATCTAGAAAAATTAATATCAGGAATTTTTAGTTTATTTTTTAAGAGCTAGTTCCTACTAAGAGGAAAAGATGAAACAAGCAATCAACAATGTCTAACACTTCTACCAATCGCTCCTATGCTTTATATCAGTTCCTTCTTGCTTGCAGCCTGCTGAAGAACCTTCCTGATACATGCTCTTCCATCTGACTACTTGCTCTCTACTAGTAATGTCTATTCAGGTTTTCAACTGCATGTTCCATTCATACCTTGATCTGCTTTACAGCTTTCTCTTCAGGGTTAATAACCAGGTCTTCAAACTGTTTTCTGGCTTGACTCATGTGCCCTGAGGACTCTGCTTTTCCTATCTGTCCAGTGGCTCATAGAGGCTTCCAGTATAGATGAGCTGGCCTATCCCACCCCTACTCTAGGCTCCTGCTCAGCTTAGTGAACAATTCCATTGAGCTTCTGCCTACCAAGGAATTAGTTTGGAAAATAAGTTCTCTTTTGGTCGCTGAGTTTGAAGTCTTTGTGAGCATGTAAGTGGAGATATACAAAAGGCAGCTGGAAATAAGGAGCCTGGGGCTTAGGAGAGAAATCCACTGGGAGATACAGATTAATGGTCATCAGCAAATAAGCTGTAATCAAAGCCTCATGGGTAGATGAACTTGATCAAAGAGACTACAAAACAGAAGTCCTTAATCTGATGGGCTTTAGGAACATCTATGAATTCACTGAAATTGTGGGTAAAATTCTGTGCATCTAGTGTCTATATTTCTAGGTAGGGATCCATACATTTCATAAGATTTCAATTAGCTCTGTAAATCTAAAAAGATTAAAAACCTATGGGAGAGTGGAAGGCTAAGGCTGCACCAAGAGGGCACTGTTTATTTAAATGTGCCACAATTTTGGAATCAGAGACTATGATGGGAAAGGATATGGAATATGTTAGCATTTAATTTCCAATTTACTATCTGAGTCACAATAACCATCAAGCACATGATTTTCTATTCAAAATTGGGCAATGTGTCCCCAAAATATGTTGACTCAGACACCAATACTTCTAGGTTACCCAGAATTATATGAAAACCAGCACTTTTAGGCCTGGAGTTTCAGATTCTATACTCCAAGTCAAAATGTGAATTTCTTTCCACTCCCAGTCATAAATAAAGGGAACAATCTCCCCAGCCACCTTCTTTCTCTGGAGCCATTTTTACCTCACACTTGACAGTCAAAGATCACTTTTTAAACATTACTCTATAAACTTCACAATCATCAGTGCTGGATATATTAGCATCCGAGTTTTTGCAAGCCAACAAGCACTGAAAAAAACATAGAATTTGGGAAGCACCTGGGTGGCTCAGTAGTTGAGCATCTGCCTTTGGCTCAGGTCATGATCCTAGGGTCCTGGGATCAAGTGCTACATCGGGCTCTCCACAGGGAGCCTGTTTCTTCCTCTGCCTGTGTCTCTGCTCTCTCTTTGCTCCTCTCATGAATAAATAAATAAAATCTTAAAGACAAAGCAAAACATAAGATTTGGGTTACAAGTACAGCTACGAAACCCAAGCCCACAAAACAAAAATGTCAGCTTGTATGTATTATTGTGAAGTGCACAAAATGTAATTATAGTTCACACTTCATCTTTTTTTTCCTCAAAATTATTTGTCACTTTAGAAATAGAGATGGGGGGAAGGGTTTTTATTTTTTTTCCAGTGTGCATTCAGAAATCCTTTAAAAAGCCACAAGTGTGTATGAAACAAATTCTCTAGTCACATGGATTCAAATCATAGCATTCTTCCCAACCTACCACTCAAGTAGGCCAAGAAAATCTAGCCAGCCAACTTTCATGTAAGAAAACTACTATTGCCTGGAAATCCTCTAAATATCATTTGTACGTGTTTCTGGTTTATAAAAAAAAAAAAAAAAAACAAAACATGTCAATATTGTGCAAGGAGAAAGCTATGAATTACCAATTACCAAGAAATTATCAAGGACTATGATAATGGATGTTAGACTGATGTGTACTTCATCTTTAGCAGAATGCAATCTTTTTAAAACCTCAGAGATGGTTCATAAAAGAATATATATATATAGGCAACAACTGGGAAATGTTTAATTATATGAATCAGTGAAATCTATTAAAATTAGCAAAATTAACAAAAATAAAATTACCTATTATAAAGATAGTTCAAAAGATTAAAAAGAAATTATCGATATATCAAGCAACTTAAAAAATATCAGATACTTGGACCTGTAATTCTACTTTCAGTAGTCTAATCTTCAAAAAAAGAAACTAAAATGTATTTTGTGCAAAGATGTTCATTGTAGTGTAATTTGTCAAATAGACAATTGTAAGTAACAAAAGGAAAATGATAAAATGAATTATAAAAGATATACTACTAGGGAAATATATTTTATTTGTTCATGCATTTACTGACCTACTAATGCGTTTTAGAAAGGATTTGAGGTGGCTCAGATGGTAACATATTATGTAGCCATGAAAAATTATGTTTAAAAAGCAACATGCTCATGACTATTATAAGGAAAGGGCTACATACAAAATTGTGTGCATGTACAAAAGAAAGATCATAAAACAATGCAATCTTGACTTTGTTTAACAATATGCAAGGAAAGAGCAGAAATCCACTGAAATATTAAGAATAGTATGTGTATGGTTGGTAATGGGTGAATTTTATTCTTTTACCTTTTTGATTTTGTAAGTTATATACATCAAGCTTATATTTTATAATAAAATATCTGTATATAGTGAAATCATAGAGAATAAAGATTATTTTTTAAAAACTGCCTATATACATGATGACTTACAAGAAATTAACTATTCCTATATATAACCACTAATAAGCTGAAAAAGGAAAATTAAAGTAAGTATATATAAAAGAAAAAAATCCGCATAGAAATTACTCTCATGAAGTGTGTGTTTGTCAATTAAGGGTATCAAAATAAAGAAGAAAGAGATGATGTAAGGTTGTAGGGAGAAAAGGACCCCTAATATAAGCAAGAGAATACCCGAGAAAAACAAGGAATTTAAATCTTGAAATCAGCCTAATCAGTAAACTTATGCTCATATATTTGTGTTGCTTAAATGGCAGTTTTAGAAAAGACTGCATGTTGGGGCATCTGGGTGGTTCATCTGCCTTCACCTCAGGTCATGATCCCGGGGTCCTTGGATTGAGTCCCACATCAGGCTCCTTGCTCAGCTGGGGACCTGCTTCTCTCCCTTTGCCCCTCCCCCTGGCCTCCGCTTGTGTTCTCTCTCTCTCTCAAATAAATAAATAATAAAATTTTTATTAAAAAAAAAGAAAAGAAAAAGAAAACAAAAAGAAAAGAATTCATGTAGAGACAGAGGGAAGAATTGTGGTTGCTAGGGGCTGGAAGCAGGGGGAAAGGGTAATGAGTATGTACCTTCAGTTTAGAAAGATGATAAGAATTTGGAGATGGATAGTGGTGGCAGTGTAGGGTGATGTGAATGTACTTAATACAGAAGGAACTATACACTTAAAAATTGTCAAAATGGTAAATTTAATGCCATCTATGTTTTACCCTAATAAAAAAAGAAAATTCTTTTTTTGAAATAAATTATGCAGGAAAGGTATATATTCAGATTAGCTCTTTGAGTTTTCCAGCTTTTCTGAAACAGTATTTTATAAAGATGTGAGTAGAATTTATTTTTTTAAAAAAGCTATAATTATACTTTAACAGCAATTTTCAATCAGAGGGTAACTTATTACACCTGTTTAATAATTCTGATATAATCAGTGTTCAGTTTTCAAGTATCAAAAAATTATGCCACATTTAAACAAAGGTACCTATTTATTTAAATAGGTACTTTACTTTTAAAAGTAAAGTACCTATTAGTTTCAAAGGAAAAAAACCCTATAAGTGAAGTCACTAATAATTTTGGTGTTTCTGACAAATTTGTGGTAATCAGCTATGAGAATAAATCTCCCCAACAATAAGCACCATTCCCAGAAATTGGGCAAAAGAGATTAAAGAATTATCTCCATAATTCCTGGAAAGAGTCAGTTACCCTTAAAATGCAGTGGAAGTATTCTCATGATAAAGGATTCTACAAATAGAATTTTGCAAACTTAAATTTCTGATCATAAAACATAAGAAGCAAAATAACAAAAAAACTTTTCAGGACCCAAATCCCATATCCAGTATTCTTAATTCACTTTAAAAATATCACTTACCCTTCTAGTGTTTTCAAGGATTTTGGGATCAGGTTTTCCATAGTTAGGTGGATTGGCATATGGGTCATATCCAAGTTTGGCAAGCATGGGTGCAATCACTGCCATGTCTTGTAAAACATCTGGGGGTATCTTCCCAACCCATTTTGATAGTGCTCCCACATTGACTGGCTTGATGACTTGGTCTGTAGATCTTTCCACTCTGAAAACAATGTAATATGAATAAGTATTTATTTAGAATACCAAAAAATAATGTTAAAAGACCAATCGAAATTATTTTTGGTAACTTTAAAAACTTTAAGTGTCTGGATTATAAATCTATTGAGTAAGGGGACACTAATCAGGGGTAACACTATTTACCAGACTTCCTTTTAATGTCCTAAATTTGACAGCTATTATTGGCAACTTCGTATTTCTAGAAATAGGAAAAACGGTCAGCTGAAAACATCTGCACAAAATGGGTTAACATTTTAATTACAACATCCACAAAAAAATTAACAAAGCTAAGAATGCTTAGGAGAACAGCCAATTAACTTATTTGAAAGGCATCAAAATTAAACAAATAAATAAATAAGATGGACTGATGAATGGCTAAAGGGACAGATGGACAGATGTGTGATAAAGCAAATAGAGCAGTACATTAATTAAAAGCTAGTAGGTATAATTCTTGTATTCTTTGTGTTTGCAATCTTTCATAGTAAAATATTAGGGAGATAACAGCCAACCATAATCCACTAAGAATGCAAAATATTCATTTGTTCTATTTTTCTGTTGACTTCCTGAAGAATCTTTTCTAAAGAAGAAAAAGAAGTGCTGTTTACAATTTTCAACATTACAGAATAAATGTGTTCTATTTCTTGACCTAGAAATTTACTTTATGCTTATAGTGGTTATACTCACTATGTTTGACTAACTCATAATCTTAGGATAAAATAAATAAATATAGGGATCCCTGGGTGGCGCAGCAGTTTGGCGCCTGCCTTTGGCCCAGGGCGCGATACTGGAGACCCGGGATCGAATCCCATGTCGGGCTCCCGGTGCATGGAGCCTGCTTCTCCCTCTGCCTGTGTCTCTGCCTCTCTCTCTCTCTCTCTCTCTCTCTGTGTGTGACTATCATAAATAAATAAAAATTTTTTAAAAATAAATAAATATAAATTAAATAAACATAAAATGATACCTAGATTTAAATTGTATCAGAATTGGCAGATATTGGCCAAATGACTGCAAAACAACAGTGCTTAAGAGGGCACCTGGATGGCTCAGTCAGTTAAGCATCTGCCTTTGGCTCACGTCATGATTTCAGGGTCCTGGGATCAACCCCTGAGCCAGGCTCCCTGCTCAGTGGGGAGTATACTTCTCCCTCTCTCTTTGTCTCCTTCTCACCCCCTGCTCATATTCTGTCTCCCTCTCTCTAAAATAAATAAATCTTTAAAAAGAGTTTTATATCATAATACATAAGAAGTCATTCAAATTAGTATTCTAATAAAAGGTAAAACCCCTTTTTTAAAAGAATGTGACCGGGCAGCCCGGGTGGCTCAGTGATTTAGCTGAGCCTTCGGCCCAGGGCCTGATCCTGGAGACCCGGATTGAGTCCTACATCAGGCTCCCTGCATGGAGCCTGCTTCTCTTCCTGCCTGTGTCTCTCTGTCTCTGTCTCTGATGAATAAATAAATAAATAAATCTTTAAAAAAATAAAAAATAAAAATATGTGACCTCTCACTGCAGATAAATTATCTGATGACAACTCCCTCAAAGGGACTCCACTCCTAAACAAGAGACAAGAGAAAATAAAATGATTATTCCCCAGGATTCTATGAGACCACTATCTCCAGGTTTCCTTCCTGTCTCAATGGTCACATTTTCCCTCCCTCTTAAAAATTTCCCTAGGACACCCCAATCTACACATTCAATGCAATCCCTTATCAAAATACCATCAACATTTTTCACAGAGCTGGAACAAATACTCCTAAAATGTGTATGGAACCAGAAAAAACCTCAAGCAGCCAAAGGAATGTTTGTTGAAAAAGAAAACCAAAGCTGATGGCATCACGATTCCAGACTTCAAGCTCTATTACAAAGATGTAATCATCAAGACAATATGGTATGGGGCAAAAACAGACACACAGATCAATGGAACAAAGGAGAGAACCCAGAAATGGACCCTCAACTCAATGGTCAACTAATTTTCAACAAAGCAGGAAAGAATATCCAATGGAAAAAAGACAGTCTCTTCAACAAATGGTGTTGGGCTAATTGGACAGCTACATGCAGAAGAATGAGCCTGGATCATTTTCTTATACCATACACAAAAATGGTATGTGGGACAGGAATCCATCAAAATCCTAGAGGAGAACACAGGCAGCAACCTCTTTGATCTTAGCTGCAGAAACTTCTTGCTAGACACATCTCCAAAGGCACTGGAAAAACAAAAAGCAAAAATGAACTACTGGGACTTCATCAAGATAAAAAGCTGCACAGCAAAGGAAACAGTTGACAGGGATCCCTGGGTGGCACAGCGGTTTGGCGCCTGCCTTTGGCCCAGGGCGCGATCCTGGAGACCCGGGATGGAATCCCACGTCGGGCTCCTGGTGCATGGAGCCTGCTTCTCCCTCTGCCTGTATCTCTGCCTCTCTCTCTCTCTGTCTCTCTCTCTCTCTGTGTGTGTGTGTGACTATCATGAATAAATAAATAAAATCTTTAAAAAAAAAAAAAGAAACAGTTGACAAAACCAAAAGATAACCTGTAAAACAGGAGAAGATATCTGCAAATGTCTTATCAGATAAAGGGTTAGTATCTAAAGTCTATAAAGAATTTATCAAATTTAACACCCAAAGAACAAAAAGCCAAGTCAAGAAATGAGCAGAACACATGAACAGACATTTCTCCAAAGAAGACATACAAATGTCCAACAGACACATGAAAAAAATGTTCAACATCACTCGGCATCAGGGAAATACAACTCAAAACCACAATGAGATACCACCTCACACCAGTCAGAATGGCCAAAATTAACAACTCAGGAAACAAGAGATGCTGACAAGGATGTGAAGAAAGGGGACCCTGTTAAACTGGTACATCTACTCTGGAAAACACTATGGAGGTTCAAAAAAGTTAAAAATAGAGCTACCCGATGACCCAGCAATTGCACTACTAGGTATTTATTCAAAGGATACAAACATAGTGATTCAAAGGGGCACCTGCACCCGAATGTTCATAGCAGCAATGTCCACGTTAGCCAAACTATGGAAACAACCCAGATGTCCATCAACAGATGAATAAAGAAGATGTATATACTATATAGTATACGTAGTACACACACACACACACACACACACACACACACACACAACGGATTACTCAGCCATCCAAAAAAAAAAAAAAAAGAAATTTTAGCATTTATAATGACATGGATGAAATTAGATGGTATTACTATGAGTGAAAGAAGTCAGAAAAAGACAATTATCGGGGAATCCCTGGATGGCTCAGCGGTTTAGCGTCTGCCTTTGGCCCAGGGCGTGATCCTGGAGTCCCGGATTCGAGTCCCACACAAGGTTCCCTGGATGGAGCCTGCTTCTCCCTCTGCCTGTGTCTCTGCCTCTCTCTCTCTCTGTGTGTCTTTCATGAATAAATAAATAGATAAAATCTTAAAAAAAAAAGACAATTAGCTTATGATTTCACTCATGTGGAATTTAAGAAACAGAACAGATAAATATAGGGGAAGGGAGGGAAAAATAAAATTAAGATGAAATTAGAGAGGGAAACAAACCATAAGAGACTCTTAACTAAAGGAAACAAACTGAAGGCTGCTGGAGGGGAGGTGTGTGGGAGAGATGCGGTGACTGCGAGAAGGGCATTAAGGAGGGCCATGTGATGTGATGAGCACTGGGTATGACATGCAACTGATGAATCAATAAACTACCTCTAAAACTAATAATATACTACATGTTTAATTAATTGAGTTTAGATTTTTTAAAAAAATTTCTCCAGTACTCCATTTAACTGACTGCTTTATTTTTTTCAAAGATTTTATTTATATGGGACCCAGGAAATTTAACAAAAATCCCCCACCCCTGGACAAGCAGAGCAGGACTAACTCCATTTTATGCTGCACCCGCCACCTCCTGTATGACCCCCACATGACCTTCTTATTGTTTAAGGAGCCGCCCCACCCTAGTCAAGCTGCTGAGCACACCCTTACCGGAAATCGGCTCATAACAACGTAACCCCGCTTTGTGCCCGCCAAAACTGCGTGCCAATTCCGACCAGAGTGATAGGCCAGTTCAAATGGATACTATAGGGTAAAATGTAATTCAGTTGGCCACCTGCGTGTGGACCGACATGACTGTGCAACTTTTCTATGTGTGTTACAATCCCATTGGCCACTGGCCCCTATAAAGCTGCTACACCTCTTACCTTGGGGTCCAAGTCCCTGCTCTGCTGTGTCGGGTATACTTGGACCCAAGCTCAAGCTTGTAAATAAACCCTCGTGTGTTTGTGCTTGCATCGGTGTCAGCTCCTTGGTGGTTTCTCGGATTCGCAATCTTGGGCACAACAATTCATTCATGAGAGACACAGAGAGAGAGAGGCAGAGACATAGACAGAGGGAGAAGCAGGCTCCTCTCAGGAAGCCTGATGTGGGACTCCATCCCAGGACCCTGGGATCATGCCCTGAGCCAAAGGCAGATGCTCAACTGCTGAGCCACCCAGGCATCCCTACCCACTGCTCTTTTCACTCTAAAACTTTTTGCCTGTATGGTTTAATATTTAAAGATCTTTTTTTGACATTCTTGGTTATGGTTTAATATTTAAAGATCTTTTTTTGACATTCTTGGTTTTTCCACGACAGGTCCAGTTTATACCTATTGTCTCAGCCAGCTTCATTACTAAGAGCACATCCTACTTACTTTCATAAATGTTCAAGTTTGTATGATAAATCATATATGGTCACCCTACTTAGACACCCTATACATACCCCTCAAAACTAAGATGATCCAAAACTGGACCTTCTGCTATCTTCTGCTTAGGATCTGATCCTCTTCATGTACATCTTATATTGATACACCTATACACAGAGCAAATCCAGAAATCTCAGAAGGGCAGGGAGAAAGAACGTAAGATCGCTCCCAAGTTACCCAGTTCTATAGTCATTATCTTTGAGTGAGCCATCTCTCTTTCATTCCTACTGCCACTACCTTGGTTCATATCACCATCACTTTCACCCAGCTGATTACAAAAGCCTTCTAATCTCCCTGCATTTAGTTGGCTTCATTGACCACTGAAATATAAGGAGGGTCTATGTTTTGTAAATCTCACTATCACCAGCACCTATGACATTAACATGTGCTCAATTAATATTTATTAAGTGAATGACTAAAAGCTTTTCATGGGGAAAAAAGGCACCCCTATAAATTCAGTTTACACAAACATGCTCAAGATAAATCAAGGATCATCTTTATAAGATCAACTGACACAAGATGAACTAGTCAGAAAACATACAAATGCTAAACTGCATGATATCTTCTGTGGGGACATTAGGAATGTTAGAGAAAGGGAGTCATGTCTACAGAAATAAACGCCTCCAGAAATAAACACCTCCAATATTATAAGCAAGGCTTATAATAAATAAAGAATAACAATTTCTGCTCATTTTATATCACACACTTTGCATGTGAAATCTAATTTTTGGATCCCTAAAACTTTAAGAGA
Source organism: Nyctereutes procyonoides (assembly GCF_905146905.1). Lineage (NCBI taxonomy): Eukaryota > Metazoa > Chordata > Mammalia > Carnivora > Canidae > Nyctereutes > Nyctereutes procyonoides. The sequence continues at coordinate 77,314,607 of NW_026575126.1, forward strand.
AAGATATCAGTCTCCATTTTTCAAATGTGTAAACTGAGACTCAGATAAGGTAACTGATTTATCCAGGATCACACAGTCTGGGTGGAGTGGAGTTAGAATTTGAACCATATCTGTCTAATTCTATGCTTCCCTGGAAACCTCAGCCTGTTGTTCTACACTGCATAGAGTGTGCAAATTGGTTTGCCACAATGGTAAAAATATAGGAATATACTATACATGTTATGAGTATATATAATACTCTGCTGGTAGTTTAACAACCTGATCTCCAGGGCGGGGAAAAGCCATGATTTGTTGCATTTACTGATGTCCGTGGTGTATATACCCCTACCATGGCTGATTTCAAATGACCAACATGGTGTCACCAACTGCAGTGTTGAGAAGAGATGCACAAACTGGGCTCTTGATATCCAGGGCAAGTCAACTCCAGCAGACCACTGGATATATGTGGGGCCATAATCTCCTATCTTAATTATGTAACCCCAAAATCTCTAAAAACTAAACATGTTCCTGCTTTCATTTGGCAGCAAAACATGACCTGAATTGATAGGAATCTACTTATAGTCTTTATTCTATTTGGCATAAACAATCATACTCTGATACAGAAATATTAACGTGTATGATTACACAGTAATAGCACAGAACAAACAGAAGGTATTATATGTGTTATGTACACTATATGACCAGAGATCCAAATACTTCTGAGTTCTGAAACACATCTGTGTTAGACCCTGGAGTCACACAAGATGTACAGAATCTGTACATCATGACTGGGAAGTTGGCTTTATCTTGAAAATGTTGGGAAATGATAGAAGGATTTTCATCACAGAATTGACATGATTAGGTTATCACTGATAATTATGGGTAAGGTAGATTGAGGGATGGGATAACTGGGGTTAGAAAAACTAGTAAAGATGCTAAACTACATATTGGAAATGTGGAGAAATTACTAATTCACCTAGAACAAGTGAGATGGAGATAGAAGAAAAACTCAATAGATTAAAAAAAATACTTGATAAGACTTAATAGCCAATTAGATATGGGGAGAAGGGGAAGGTGTCTAGATGAATTCAGATTTGACATGAAGGGCTCAAGATAGATAGTGTTATCATTCATTATAGTAGGTTGTATGGAAAGAAAGCATATGATGCTGTTGCTTTGTTTTGGAACAGAGAAAAAGAGATAAAATAATAATAGTCACAAAGTTACCAAAAGTCTAAAGAAAAACCGGAGTTGACTAAGAGACTGGAATATAGTATATGCTCAATAAACAACAGCTACTATTATTTTTTCATCCAGATCATATAACTAGTTCAAAAGAAAAATGAAAAGCCATTATTTATCATAAAGATAAAATTAAGTGATCCCTGGGTGGCGCAGCGGTTTGGCGCCTGCCTTTGGCCCAGGGCGCGATCCTGGAGACTCGGGATCGAATCCCACGTCGGGCTCCCAGCGCATGGAGCCTGCTTCTCCCTCTGCCTATGTCTCTGCCTCTCTCTCTCTCTCTCTCTGTATGACTATCATAAATAAATAAAATTAGGGATCCCTGGGTGGCGCAGCGGTTTGGCGCCTGCCTTTGGCCCAGGGCGCGATCCTGGAGACCCGGGATCGAATCCCACGTCGAGCTCCCGGTGCATGGAGCCTGCTTCTCCCTCTGCCTATGTCTCTGCCCCTCTCTCTCTCTCTGTGACTATCATAAATAAATAAATATTAAAAAAAATATTTAAAAAAAAAATAAATAAAATTAAAAAATATTTAAAAAAAAAGATTTAAGATAAAATTAAGAATTTAAAGTTCAATAATCTCTTGTCTGAAAGTGATAGAGAACTCTAAAATGAAAGAATTTGGAAAGGTTTTTTGTTACATAACCACTGAGTCACAAGATCCACTAAAAGCAAACGCAGTTACTATGGACTGCTAAAGGGAAGAATTTGGAAGGCCCACTGCCTAAAAATCTACTTTAAGACAGTAGTAAAGACATTTTATATTTACTGAGCATAAAATTCAAACTAAATGTTTTCTGATACCCACTATGTGCCAGGTCATGTTGGATACTAAGGAGGCAAAAATGACTGACTTGGCCATGGACTGCCTCTCAAGAAGCTCAGAGTCCAATAAGAGAGAAAAATACTCATGATTAATATGCAGCATGATAAGTATAATGACAAAAGCTAGAAACCACAAGGTGGCCCAGTCAGTTAAGTGTCTGACTCTTTATTTTGGCTCAGGTCATGATCTCAGGGTTGAAATACTGAGCCCTGCGTTGTTAGGTCCTGCACTGGGTGTAGAGTCTGCTTATGATTCTCTGTCCTCCTGCCCCTCCTCACTCTCTCTTTAAAAAATAAAAAAAAGCCAGGAACTATATAATGTGACTGCAGATGACAGAAGACATTCTTCTCCTGGAGTGGGACACAAATCAGGGCAAGCTGCCAAGTAGCCAAGGCAAGGGTTAGCAATCTATGGGTTACAAGCTAAATTCAATGCCACTGCCTGTTTTTGTCTGGGCTTCAAGCTATGAATGGCTTTTACATTTTCGAGTGGTTTTTAAGGACTCAAAAGGGTGTGTAGAGTCTGGGTGGGAGAGGAAGTGATGTCCTTCCTTATAGAAGGACCCCATCAACTTTCACATGCTGAGAGACCTGCTGCACTTAGAGAATGGAGAGCTACAACCACTTGTTTCCATAGGGTGTATGGCTGCTTTAGCTCTAGGTCAGCTGAATATTACAACAAAAGTTGTAAGCCCTGTCAAGTCAAAAATACATGGCCCTTTACAGAAAGTTTGTTGATCTCTGTTCATAAAGATACAATCATTAGAAATGAGCTTTGTTCAGAGAGCCTGATTATCTATTCTACACAACAACCTGCAGGCCAAATGAGCTCATCAAATCCCCTTTACTTCTTCAGTCTTTCCAGATAATAACCAACAGTTAGGCCTGAAGTGTGCTAGGGCATAAATTAGTTACCTTTCCAGTACCCACTAGTCTCACTGAGACCTTAAAACACAGTGCTTGCTGCACCCACAGCCCAGGCTCAGCACTGCAAGGCAAGATACCTGTGAATCTGTAGGCTCTTCCCCAGTTGTAAAGTGTCCAGGCTCCCTTCTCCCTGCAGCATTGGTAGTAGAAGGCACTGGTCCTCAAGGAATGGGGACAATGCCAAAATCTTGAATGACTGAGGTGAAAATAATCTACCATTTTAAAGACATGGATCTTACATGAGTATTAGTTAAACACTACAGCCAGGAGAACTGCCAAACCACAGGTCTGAATTATTATACACAGCAATTACAACAGGAAACCAAATTCTCTAGACTAAAGCGAGCATCTGGCCTGGAATGGACATGCAAAAAGGGAATGGGTAAGAGTACATAAACCATATGTTTATACTTATTAAACAAAAGATAAAATGCCATTAAAACTCGTGTTTTCAGAGGCGCTTGGATGGCTCAATTGATTGAGCATCCTACTCTTGATTTCAGGTCAGGTCATGATCTCAGGGTCATGAGGTCAAGCCATGCTTTGAGCTCCATTCTCAGCGGGGAGTCTGCAGCTTCTCTCTCTTTCCCTCTCTTTCCCTCTCCCTCTCCTTCTGCCCCTCCATTCGCTCATGCACTCTCTTTCTCTAAATAAATTAATAATAAATCTTTTTTTTTAAGTCATGTTTTCAAAGACTATCTCACTCTTGGCAACTTCAATTTTGTAACATTATATACACTTATTGAATCATATAAAAATGCTAACAGTGACAGTGATATGATTGTGATTTTTTCCTTATCTAACTTTTCTGTATTTTCCAATTTTCTATAATAAGCAATGTCTTTTTCAGTCCACAAAATAGTGGGATTACAAAGATCCACACAGAAGTCTAATAATTATCTCAAGCTCAACACAGTCCAAACTTAACTCCTGATCTTATCCCTAAATGGATATAAAAGCCCCCCCTCCCCCACGCAAAAGAGGGGGGCCCTCAGACTCGTAGTTGAAAACAACTCCATTCCTTTGGCTGTACATTATAAAATAAAACTGGAGCTGTCTTTTGACTACTCTCTCTCAAACTTCACATCCAATCCATCTGAAAATCTTACCAACTTCTACCTCAAAATATACCCAAATAAGATTACTTCTCATTAAATCCACAGCTACTTCCCCTTGGTCCAAGCCAGCATTATCTTTTCCCTGGATTTCTATAACATTCTAATAGTTTCCTTGCTTCTTCCTTTACATCCCTTGGTTTATTTGCAATATATACAACGAATAGTAAGATTGTGTCACTCCTCTGCTCAAAATCCTGCAACACCTCCCCAGTATTCCAAGTTCAAGTCCTGAAAATGAGAGGGAATCTAAGAAACCACAAGAATAGGTTTTTAATCTTGTGAAATCATCCAAGAAAACAAAGAAACCAGATAGCAAAACCAAAAAGCTACAAACAACATATAAAACAAAACTAGGGATCCCTGGGTGGCGCAGTGGTTTAGCGCCTGCCTTTGGCCCATGGCGCGATCCTGGAGACCCGGGATCGAATCCCACGTCGGGCTCCCGGTGCATGGAGCCTGCTTCTCCCTCTGCCTGTGTCTCTGCCTCTCTCTCTCTCTGTGACTATCATAAATAAACAAATTAAAAAAAATAAAATAAAATAAAACAAAACTAGGTGACAAAATTGTCCTACAAACTCCAAAATACAAGTAGTGGGAAACAACCAACATAACCATAATACCTGTAATGATATGAATGAGTGGGAGGAAGAATAAAAAGGCAACACCTGAAAGATATCTATATGGTTGACGCTTGAACAACATGGTATTTAGGGGTGCTGACACCCATGCACTTGAAAATTCTTGTATAAAAAAAAAAAAAGAAAATTCTTGTATAACGTTTTCTTTTGTTAAGTAATCTCTATACCCAATGTGGGCTTGAACTCATGGCCTGAGGGCAGCCGGGTGGCTCAGAGATTCAGCAACGTCTTCAGCCCAGGGCGTGATCCTGGAGACCCAGGGTCATCGAATCCCATGTCAGGCTCCCTGCATGGAGCCTGCTTCTCCCTCTGCCTGTGCCTCTGCCTCTTCCTCTCTCTCCCTCTCTCTATGTCTCTTGTGAATAAATAAATAAAATCTTAAAAAAAAAAAAAAAGAACTCATGGCCTGAGATCAAGAGTCACGTGCTCTACCGACTGAGCCAGTCAGGCATCCCTCTCTCCGTTTTGTGGTGTAATTTTCAATTTCTTTCATTAATGTTTTATAGTTTTCAGAGTGCAGGCCTTTCACCTCTTTGGTTAGATTTATTCCTAGGTATCTTATTATTTTTGTTGCAATTGTACATGGAATTGGTTTAATTACTCTTTCTGCTGCTTCATTGTTGATGTATAAAAATGCAACAGATTTCTGCACATTGATTTTGTATCCTGTGATATTACTGAATTCATTCATTAGTTCTAACAGTATTTTTTGGCAGTCTTTCCAGTTTCCTATATATAGTATCATGCCCTCTGCAAATAGTGAATGTTTTACTTCTGTACTAATTTGGAGGGCTTATTTTTTTGTTATCTGACTGCTGTGGCTAGGACTACCAGTACTATGTTGAATAAAAGTGCTAAGAGTGGACATTCTCATCTTGTTCCTGGCCTTAGGGGAAAAGATCTCGGTTTTTCCCCACTAAGGGGGGTATTAGCTGTGGGTTTTCATATATGGTCTTTATTATGTTGAGATATGTTCCTTCTAAACCTACTTTTCAAGGGCTTTCATCATGATGAAATGGATCTTATACTTTGTCAAATGCTTTTCCCACATCTATTGAAATGATATGATTCTTATCCTTTCTTTCATTCTTTTTTTCTTTTGATTGATTTGTGAATATTGAATCACTCTTGCAATGCAGGAATAAATACCACTTGATCATGCTGAATGATTTCTTTAATGTATTGTAGGATTCAGTCTGCTAGTATTTTATTGGGAATTTTTGCATCCATGTTCATCAAGGATATTGGCCTGTAGTTATCTTCTTTAGTGGAGTCTTCCTCTGGTTTTGGTATCAGGGTAATGCTGGCCTTATAGAATGAATTTGGAAGTTTTCCTTCCTTTTCTATTTTTTGGAAGTTTAAGAAGAAGAGATATTAATTCTTAAGTATTTGATAGAATTCACCTGTGAAGCCACTGGGTCCTGGACTTTTGATTACCGACCCAATTTCTTTCCTGGTTATCGGTCTGTTCAAGTTTTCTACTTCTTCCTGTTTCAGTTTTGGTAGTTTATATTTTTCTAGGAATTCATCCATTTCTTCCAGGTTGTCCAATTTATTTGGCATATATTTTCCATAATATTGACTTGTGATTGTTTGTATTTCTGTGGTGTTGATTATATTTCTCCTCTCTCATTTGTGATTTGAGTCCATCCTCCTTTTTTCTTATAAGTCTGGCTAGAGGTTTATCAATTTTACTAATTTTTTCAAAGAACTAGCTCCTGGTTTCATTGATGTATTCTCTTGTATTTTTAAGTTTCTATATCACTTATTTCTGCTCTAATCTTTATCATTTCCTTCCTTCTGCTGGTTTTAGGTTTTGTTTATTGTTCTTTTGCTTGCTCCTTTAGGTGCAAGGTTAGGTTATTTGAGATTTTTCTTGCTTCTTGAGATAGGCCTGTATTATTGCAAATTTCCTTCTTAGCACCACTTTTGGCATCCCAGAAGTTTTGAACCATTTTGTTTTCATTTTCATTTGTTTCCCTGTACTATTCTAAGACTGTATTTACTTATTTATTTACTTACTTATTTGAGAGTAGAGAGCACATACACGCATGCAAGTGGGTGGAAAGGCAGAGGGAGAAGGAAAGGGACAAGCAGACTCCCCACTGAGCACGACACCCCACATGGGGCTCAATCTCACAACCCTGAAACCATGACCTGAGCTGAAATCAAGAATCAGCTGCTTAACTAACTGAACCACCCAGGTACCCAAGTTTCCATGTACTTCTTTATTGCTTCTTTATTTTCTAGTGGACCCATTCATTGTTCGGTAGCATGTTATTTAATTTCCACGTATTTGTGGTTTTTCCAGATTTTTTCTTGTGATTGATTTCTACTTTCATAGTGGTATGGTCATCAATTGTGCATGGTATGATTTTGATCTTCTTGAATTTGTTAAGGTTTGTTTTGTGGGCTAACATGTGATCTATTCTGGAGAATGCTCCACATACACCTGAAAAGAAGGTGTATTCTGCTATTTTATATGTTCTGAATATATCTGTTATATCCACCTGCTCCCATCCATCACTCAAAGCCATTGGTTCATTGTTGATTTTCTGTTAAGATGATCTGTCATTGATGAAATGATGTGTTAATATTCCTTACTATTATGGTATTACTATCACTTAGTTCCTTTATGTTTGTTACTATTTTTTATATTTGGGTACTATGTTAGGTGCATAAGTATTTAAAATTGCTATACCATCTTATTGGATTGTCCTCTTTATTATTTATAGCATCCTTGTCTCTTGTTACAGTCTTTGTTTTAAAGTCTACTTTGGGGATCCCCGGGTGGCTGGGATCCCCGGGTGGCTCAGTGGTTTAGTGCCTGCCTTCGGTCCAGGGCGTGATCCTGGCGTCCCAGGATCGAATCCCACATCAGGCTCCCTGCATGGAGCCTGCTTCTCCCTCTGCCTGTGTCTCTGCCTCTCTCTCTATGTCTCTCATGAATAAATAAATAAAATCTTAAAAAAAAAAGTCTACTTTGACACATGTATTGTTACTCCAGCTTTCTTATGACATCCATTTGTATGATAGATGTTTCTTCATCCATTTATTTTCAATCTGCAGGTCTCTGCAGTATAAAATGGGCCTTTTATGGGGCACCTGGGTGGCTCAATTGGTTAAATATCTGCTTTCAGCTCAGGTCATGATCCAGGGTCCTGGGATTGAGTCCAATGTTGGGCTCCCTGCTTAGCAGGGAGTCTGCTTTTCCCTCTACCCCTTTCCCCTACTAATGCATGTGTTCTCTCTCTCTCAAATAAATCTTAAAAAAATAAATTGTGTAATTAATAATTTTTAAGATTAAACCCATAATCTTAAAATCTCCCTCTTCCTGTGTCTCTGCCTCTCTCTCTCTCTCTCTGTGTGTCTCTATGAATAAATAAATAAATAAAATATTTAAAAAAATAAACTTGTTTCATGGTTGATTTTGGAAATTTTCTCTGATCCTTTCATGTCTTTCATTCTTTAATGTTTGCTGATTTTCTTTAGTGATATATTTAGATTTATTTCTCTTCTTTGCATATTTATTGGTGGCTTTTGATACATGGTTACCATTCAGTTTGTATATAATATCTTCTGTATATAGCAGTCTATATCAAGTTGATGGTCAGTTAAGTTTGAATCTATTCTTTTTCCCTTTCCTTCCCATGTTTTAAGTATATGCTGTTTTATACCCCCCCTTTTTTCAGTTCCTTGACTGATATTTTTTACAGAAATATTCATTTTTACTGCCGTGTGTTTCCTTTCTCTATACTGTCACTTTTAGTCTTTCCTTTCCACTCAGAGTCCCTTTTGGTTATTTCCTGCAGAGCTGGTTTAGTGGTCATGAACTCCTTTAGTTTTTGCCTGAGAAAATCTTTATTTCTCTTATTCTGAATGATAACCTTGCTAAATAGAGTAGAACTGGCTGCAGATTTTTCCCATTCAGCACTTTAAATATATCATGCCATTCCCTTCTGGCTTGCAAAATTTCCATTGAAAAATTTCCTGCTAGTCTTTCGGATTTTTCCCTTGTAAGTTAATGAATTCTTTTGTCTTGCTGCTTTTAAGATTTTTCATCACTATATTTTGCAAATTTAATTATCACATGTCTTGGTGTAGGTCTATTTTGTTAACAGAATTTGCCCTTAGCCCAGGGCTGAGGTTAGCAAGCTTCGAGAAATGAGTTTTCACGAGAATGAGTGGGCCTGGGATGATGCTAGCAGTTTACTTAGAAGTATCTATGCAGCTTTGCCTCTCACAGGTGTGGCTCTGTGTTTATGCTGGAGGTCAGCAGAGGAAAATGGCACCTGCAAACTACCTCATTTTCAGCGAAGTCTCTCAACATCCTCCAAAATCAGTATGAACAGACCTGTCTCCTGTTTGTCCCTAGCATTGTGTAAACAGCCATTTTTATGTTGTCTCTCTGTGCAGGCTGCTGTCCCTTTAAGGGCAGCATCCAAGCTACTGCTCAGTCTCCCAGCTCACCAAGTGCTGATGCAGCCAGCAGCCTTTTAAAGTTCCAGGTTCCAAGTACCACCACTGGTTTTTAAAGCCAAATGTTATAGGAATTTGTCTTCCCCATGTAAGCTTCACGGCTCAAGAGCCCATTTTTTGCCCTCTCCATGCACACAGCTTCCCATTCTCCTGCAGGCAGCCTCCCTCTGCCTTTCTGACGTTCCTAACCATTCAGCTCTTGGATAACAAGACTTCAGCTGCAGCTTCTTCTTTATATTAGTTGTGGAGTAGCTCTGCTAGTCTTCAGATTACTCTCCAGTTTTGTTGACTTGGATGTGGATAGGATCTTTTTGGAAACATGGTAAAGGGTGAGCTCAGGGTCCTCCTACACTGCCATCTTCTCAAGCTCCTCCAAAGAAAGCAGTCTTTAAAAATATTTTTTCCAAGTATATACTGAAAGAGTATATGATCTATCTGACAATATCTGCTTTAAATTTACTAACATCAGGATATATTCTAGTGAAATTATGAGACTTCAAAAGAAAAAAATCCACTGAGCACCTTGGCAAAATGAGCACGTGACTTACAGCAGAAAACTAAAGTAACAAATACAGAATAAGAATCAAAATTATATTATCAGGGCAGCCCTGGTGGCGCAGCAGTTTGGCACCGCCTGCAGCTTGGGGTGTGATCCTGGAGACCCGGGATCGAGTCCCACATTGGGCTCCCTGCATGGAGCCTGCTTCTCCCTCTGCCTGTGTCTCTGCCTCTCTCTCTCTGTGTCTATGAATAAATAAATAAAATCTTAAAAAAAATTATATTATCAGACTTTATCACATCAATATTTTTTGCCAGAAGAAAACAGAGCAACCCATTAAACATACACATGGAAGAAAACTGAGCCAAGAATTTTATATCTAGTAAAACTGACTTTCAGGTATAAACAATATAGAATAGCTGTTATCCAAGAGCTAGAATCAAAGTTCCAAAGAACTCAAGAAATATTGTTTCTATGGATACTTTCTGATGAATCTACTAGAATGCAAGTCAACAAACTTTTTCTGTAAAAAAACTGACAATAAATATATATAGTAAATAAATGATTATATATAAATACACACACACACATACACACACAGTAAATATCTGATGCTACCAAGGCACTGTCTCTGTTGCACATCCTCCTTTTTAATTTTTACAACCCTAGTGATGCCTCGGTGACTCAGCAGTTGAGCATCTGCCTTTAGCTCAGGGCATGATCCTAGAGTCCCAAGATGGAGTCGCACATCGGGCTCCCCAAAGGGAGCCTGCCTCTCCCTCTGTCTATGTCTCTACATCTCTCTGTGTCTCTCACGAATAAATAAATAAAATTAAAAAAAAAAAAAACATTCCTAACTTACAAGCTATACAAAAACAGTTTTCCACCCCTGTACTAGAAAATGAGCCTTCAGACAACCAAAATAGTGAGGGGGCATTAACAAAGGAATGGGATAGCCTGACCACAAAGAACTCTTAAAGTATCATTTTCTGCTAAAAGAAATGAAGAGATACTAAAGAAATGACTGATTCCTGATCTGAGCTGAGCCTGTAATACCTTGCCATACTAGATAGCAAGGAAATGAGACATTCCCATGGTCATGGCAAAAGTCCACAGGAACCAATTTGAAGAAGCTTCTAGTGGGCCAGAGATGAGACAATCTGAACTTCAACAAAAATAATAATTGCAATAGATTGAAATCATCAAGTTAGTCTCTTGGAAAGATATGAAAAGAAACCAACTCATATCTTGAAAACTATCAAATAAAGAACAACAATCACGTATTTATCATGCCTTTTTCCTATGTGGCCTATAAACTTGGGTAGTAACCAGATAAGCAGATGCAGGGATGTATCTCTTTATAAAATTTTCCAAGTAATATTGAGAAATTAAATCAGAATTTTTGCAAGATCAAACAAATGAATCTAGACATGGAGGATCAATGGCTGCTAAAATCACACACACACAAAAAAAGAAAGACAACTACACATAACAGATGGCCTTGCCAAATCAGATCCTGAGTCTGATTAAGCCTCTGGATTCAGCTGCCAATTTTGTATTAAATACAGAATTAAGAAGAATACGTTGGACAATCAGCAGTCCGATTGCAAAAATTTTGCAATTAGCAAAATTCAGATGGTAAATAATTTTATTGGCTAAATGACGTAGGCTCTTCAAAAAATAGTGAATGGTAATGACAGGAATTGAGCATTTGGAAACCTATTGACCTAAAGAAACTTCAAATATGTGCCAGATTATTTTTAAAGGGTAAGACTATAGTATATAAGCATGCATGTTTGGATGATAAAACTATAAAGAAACATCTGGAAGAGACTTCTAAAAGTTTCAGAATGGTGTATAGTTTTGGGGGAAAGCACAAGATTTATTTTGAGATTAGGATACATGGAAAGGCTTCTGAACTGACTGGCATAGTTCAATTTCTTGACATGGATGGTAGTTATAAGGGTATCTGCCCTATTAAAGTTCACTAAACTAATTTTTAATTAGTCCTTTCAGCGGTCTACAGGGGCCTATATAACCTAATTTGACTTCCATAACCTCCTACACCCACTCTGTTCCAGCCATACTGACATTTATGCAATTGCTTGCATAGGCCAGGTATGCTCCTCACTAGTGTCTTTATAGTGGCTGTTTCCTCTGTCTGGTACACCCTTTCCCCATATATCCATTTGGCTAACTCCTTCACCTCCAAGATTTCCTCACATCTCAAGTTGATGAAGAATACTCTGATCACTCTATTTAATATTACAAACTGCCCTTCAAAATACCCTCTGTCCATGGGACACCTGGTTGATTCAGTCAGCAGAGCATGCAACTCTTGATCTTGGGGTTGTGAGTTTGAGCCCCATGTTGTGTGTAGAGATTAAATTTTTTTTTCAAATAAAAAAAAAATCAGGACACTTGGGTGGCTCAGTGGCTGAGCATTTGCCTTTGACTTGGCATGATCCCAGGGTCCTAGAATCGAGTCCCGCCATTGGGCTCCCCAAGCAGAGCCTGCATCTCCCTCTGCCTATGTTGCTTCCTCTGTGTGTCTCTCATGAATAAATAAATAAAATCTAAAAAAACATTTTTTAAAAATCCCTTTGGTCCTGGTCCCCTTTATTCTCCTCTAATTTTTCTTTCTTTTTCCATAGCGTTCATAATCTAATATGGTATCTATTTTCCTTAGTACAGTTTTTAGGTTTTTTTAATCTTCTCCCACTCGATAGTAGGCTCCATGAGGGAAACAATTTTTATGTTTTGTTCACTTGCTTTTAGTCTCCCATAGGTCTTTGCTAAAAGTATGATCTTCCCAGTGAGGACTTCCCTACTATTCCTATACCCCAGCTCTTAACAACTACCTATCCTCTACTTCATTTCTTTCTATAGGACTTCTTACCATCTGATGAACTAGACATTTATCTTGCCTATTTTTTAATGGAATGGCTCCCAAGTGCTAATGTAAGTTCAATGAAGAAAGAGATCAATTTTATTTGTTTTGTTAACTGCTATAACCCCAGCCTAATTGAACATACCTGGCACATAATGGGTGCTCAATAAAAACATGTTAAGTGAACAAATATATAGTCTTTATCATATTTTAGTAGTTTTTTTTCCATTCCTTCTTAAAAGTCTTTATTATAACGATTGATTTTACCAAGAGCTTTGGTAAAAGAGCTTTTCAACATTAAATAATATGATCACTTGGTTTTAATATAATGATACAATGAATTATGTTTTTTTAATTTTTTTTAAAGATTTATTTATTTATTCATGATAGAGAGAGAGAGAGAGAGGCAAAGACACAGGCAGAGGGAGAAACAGACTCCATGCAGGGAGCCCAACGCGGGACTCGATCCCGGGATTCCGGTATCGCGCCCTGGGCCAAAGGCAGGCGCCAAACCGTTGAGCCACCCAGGGATCCCCTTAAAAACTTTTCTTTTTTTTTAATTTTTATTTATTTATGATAGTCAGAGAGAGAGAGAGAGGCGCAGAGACATAGGCAGAGGGAGAAGCAGGCTCCATGCACCGGGAGCCCGATGTGGGATTCGATCCTGGGTCTCCAGGATCGCGCCCTGGGCCAAAGGGAGGCGCCAAACCGCTGCGCCACCCAGGGATCCCTACAATGAATTATGCTAATAGATTTTTCTTATATGAACCATTCTTTCATTTTTGAAATAAGTTATTCAGTCATAAAAATTTATCAATCTTTAAAACACTGCTTAATTCTGCTTACAAATATTTTACTTATTATTTTATGATTTATGATTTTGGCATCAATATGGGTAAGAAAATTCTGAGATTTTCTTCTCTGTAATTTCTACTGGGTTCTGTCATTAAATCATGGTTTCATAAAATGAACATGGGAGTTTTCCATCTTTTTCTATGACCTAAACTAGTCCAAACAACATTGGACTCATTTGTTTTTGTTTTTTAAGATTTTATTTATTTGAGAGAGAAAGAGAGAGAACAGCCAGGGGGAGGGGCAAAGGGAGAGGGAGAAGCAGACTCCCTACTGAGCAGGGAAGCCCATTCAGGGCTTAACCCCAGGATCCTGGGATCATGACCTGAGCCGAAGGGAGTCACTTCACCAACTAAGGCACCCAGGCGCCCCTCTTTTAATTTCTTTTATACCTGTATTTCATTCTTTCACTGATACACATTTGCTCTCTTATACCTTCATAGATACTGCAAAGGGTTTACCTTTTCAGCAATCATCTCAAATCATCAATTTTCATTTTATTTATCCTTTCTACTATTTTTCTCTATTTTATTATTTTCAGTTTTATCTTCATTGACTTTAGGATCCAAGACTACTACGGTAGTACCCCCTTACCCACCAAGGATAAGTTCCATCCATCCCTCAGTGGATGCCTCAAAACACAGATAGTACCAAACTATATATACACCATGGTTCTTTACCTATGATAAAGTTCAACTTATGAATTACGCACAGAGATTAACAATAACTAATAATAAAACAGAACCATTATAACTATATATATGTAAAAGTTACATAAACATGGTCTCTCTCAAAATATTGGATTGTACTGTATTTGCCCTTCTTGCCATGACTTTCAGATGATAAACTGCCTATATGATGAGAAAGTGAGGTGAATGACATAGGCATTGTGACATAGCATCAGGCTACTACTGACCTTCTGATGATATGTCAGAACAATTATCGGCTTCCAGACTGTGGTTGACCAAGGATAAGTGAAACCATGGAAAGCAAAATCACAGACAAGGGTGGACACTACTGTACTCTGTGTATGGTATCATACCAGTGTTTAAATTCCCGTATGATTTTGGTCAATTTCTAATTCTGTTATTTACCACTTATCAAGACAGATCAGTCGACTCATTTGCAAGATTTTATTATCTAAGTACTAAGGAGGGTATCGTTAGAAAAGGTAATGGGCCTAAATAGCAGCATTAAACTGGAAGTTGCTGAAGGTGTGGTCAGTTGAAGGCTAAACTATGCTAAATATGGAAAGAAGCTACCTAATACAGAATCACTGCAACATATGTAATGTGTATACAACCCTACCCCACCTCCCACTCTCAATCTATGTTCTGCAAGGGCAGGAATTTGTGTCTTTCGTTTGCTACTCTATCTCAAGTGCTTGGAACATAACAGAAGGTCAATAGATATTTGTTGAATAAATGAATAAACTGGAGAAATCTGTTTCTGATTTTTCAGATGAAGTCAGCATTTCTAGGTTTAGATTAATAGTTCACACAAGATCAAGAAAAAAATAAGCTCTCTCTCCTTCCCTGATCACTCTTCCTCTCCCCCTTGCTTGGTCATGTCTCCAACCTTATTCTTTCTGTCCTTGAACATTTTGGGATGAAAGCAGCTCTATTGTGCTTTTGTCTCTGGTTGTTTTACTTTGTCTATGCAGCAATATCTTGGTGTCTGGCCAGACTTACATTCTTTGCAAGGAACAGATTTTGTTTCTTTTTTATGGCCTGCAAGTAGTTGTGAAAACACTGGCACTTTATTTCTTCAAAGCTCACTTACTTGCTCATTCCTCTTTGGTCCTTCAGCATGAAAAAACAGAACCAAGCTAGTTAATGTTGGTAATAACTGCCCTTAGCCCATTCTGGACTTTAAGATTAACATATGTATGGGGTGCCTGGGTAGCTCAGTTAAGCATCTGCCTTAGGCTCAGGTCATGATCCCAGGACCCTGTAAAGTTTCTTAAAAACAATTATTCTTAATTCTCTGGCAAGTTCTCCATTTCTTTGGGGTCAGTTACTGAAATTACTGTGTTCCTCTGGTTGTTTCATGTTCCCTGTTTTTGTGTTCCTTTTAGCCTTGAATTGCTGTCTTTGTATCTAAAGAAGCAATAACCCCTTCCAGTCTTCATGGACTGGCTTAGTTAGGGAAAGATGTCCTCAAAGAGAAGATATGAGGTTATCAGCTGGGTGAGGTATATAGCAGTTCCACGTTCATATGTGCAAGGTATGCCAGTTCTGGGGCAAACAAGGGCACCAGGTCTCCCAGGTGCATGTCTGCAGCCATGGCAAGTACCTGGTCCCAAGGATGTACTTGAGCAACTATGGTGGACTCATAACCCCTTGGACACATGGATGTGTATTCAGTGGTACCTTCTGTGCACTTAGGCTCACACATAAGGGGGACAATGGAGCTGGTAAGGGAGAGAAGCAGCTCCATCTCATGGGTGGGAGAGGCAGTCCTTGGTGGCTCCAGTTCTGGAGAATATAGCACCTCTGGCAGGAGGAAGCTCCAGCAGATGGGGTCTGTACCAACAAAATACACAGAACTCTTCTGAAGTGGTAACTAGAGCTGCGTAATTTCCTCACTCTCCCTCTTCCTCAATTAGGGGAATTCATGGCCAAGGGAATTCCCTGCTACATTTTGCTGGCCTAAGGGATGGGAAAACGTAGGCAGAATGCTCCCTATGCCATTTATGCAGTTATCTCCAGTCTCTGCACTCCTCTGGTTCACTGCAGGCCCCTAACTGTAGCCCAGCATTTTCCCAGAATTCTCCTCATCTGTGATAGTTGACTTTATCATTATTTTGGGGGGCGGGAGGGATGAGGGCTGGTATCTCCTAGTCTGCCATCTATGGTAGGTCCCTCATACTTTCCCTTAGTTTTTTAGACGTGGTTTGATTTCTTGAGGAACTATTTAAAATTGCTGATTTCTTTGTCTAGAAACTGTAGTATCTAGGATTCCTCCAAGCAGTTTCTACTGATAATTTTTCCATTGTTTATTTGCAAGCCTCTTAATTTTTTGTTGAAAACTGGACATTTTGGGATCCCTGGGTGGCTCAGTGGTTTGGTGCCTGCCTTTGGCCCAGGGCGCAATCCTGGAGTCCCAGGATCGAGTCCCACGTCGGGCTACTGGCATGGAGCCCGCTTCTCCCTCCTCCTGTGCCTCTGACTCTCTCTCTCTATCATAAACAAACAAACAAACAAACAAATAAATATTAAAAAAAAAACTGGACATTTTGAATATTATGTTGTGGCAATTCTGCAAATCAGATTCTCTGTCTTCCACAGTTTCTCATCACTGATGCTTATTATAAAGTAGTTATTTGTTTAGAGACTCTTCACAATCAATTTTGTAAAGTCTATGTTCTTTGTTGTATGTAGCCATTGAGCTCTATTCTGTTAGCTTAGAGGGCAGCTAATGATTGGACAGTTTTAAATCCCTAGAACCAAAAATCTCCCATTGCAAAGGACTCTGTGGGGTTGAGGTATACTTTAAACACTCAGCCAGGCAGTTCATAACTCTGTCTTAGCTTTCACTTCCTACTTCCACAGACCTTCAAGTCAGCCAGGTGAAAGGTTAGGGCCCTCTTAAAATTTCTCAAAGCACGCATGCAGTCCTGCCCAAGTACGCGGTTTCTATATTCCCAGGAATATGTTGGGAGTTTCCCAAGCCCTATGGGCTTCTAACTCCAGGCTTTTTTGTCTATTGTTTGACCCAACTGTTTTCTACTGCCTCAGTAGCAGTAATAAAATTATTCGCTTTTAAATATTTTTGACAAATGGTGCTCTTCCTGCTCCAAGCCGCTTTAGCACTTGGCCAGTTATGAGTCAGAAGAAATAAAGACAAGGGTTTTAAGTCAATGTTCCAGAAAGTCTCCAACCAAGACAAAACAAATAATTACAAGTCTTTGAGAATTAGGTCTGTTTTCTCAAGTACAGAAGACACAGGTTGTTATTTTAGGCTCAGCTGATCTGGAGAAAAGGGAATAGGACTACCAGTAAATTAAAATGCCACAAAGCTCACTATTCTTATTGAAATTCAGCTACTTTTCATGAATAAGTACTTCCCCCAAGTTGTTGCAAACTTTGGTTAATTACCAGAGTTCTAAAAAGTTGATTCTAACAGTTTTTGCCAGTTTTTCTGTAGCTTTTAATGGAAGAACTAAATTTCAGGTTTCCTGACTCTGCCATATTTGCTAATGCCATCTCAAAATAAGATTGTATTTTTTTAAAGATTTATTTATTTATTTATTCATGATAGACACAGAGACAGACAGAGAGAGAGAGACAGAGACAGAGACACAGGAGGGAGAAGTAGGCTCCATGCCGGGAACCCGATGCAGGACTCGATTCTGGGACTCCAGGATCGTGCCCTGGGCCAAAGACAGGCGCCACACCGCTGGGCCACCCAGGGATCCCCTCAAAATAAGAATTTAAAAGCTACTTTAAAATATCACTCTTGGCAGCCCTGGGCGGCTCAGCGTTTTAGCGCCGCCTTCAGCCCAGGGCATGATCCTAGAGACCTGGGATCGAGTCCCGAGTCGTGCTCCCTGCATGGAGCCTGCTTCTCCCTCTGCCTGTGTGTGTCTCTGCCTCTCTCTCTGTATGTGTCTCTCATGAAAAAATAAAATAAAATCTTTAACAAACAAAAACAAAAACAATAAACTACAGCTCTTAGTGTTCTTGGAAGGTTTAATTTAGAAAACAAAACAAAACACATCACTCTCAGTTTCCCAATAACTCAATTTATCAAATATTTGTTGACAGTTTATATTGTTGTGGGACTATAGGGATAACTAAGACAAAGTGTTTCTACTTAACATGAATTCAATAATATTGGATTCCATGTGAAATTATTAATAATTATGACATTGAAACAGAGGCCAGAAAGCTGCAATTTTAATAAGTGTCCCAGGTAGTTCTGGTACTGATAGTTTGACTTGGAGAAAAACTGCCTTAGGTTTTCTTGGTTTCTGTATCCTAAGACAGTATACTGATAAACATAGCATATGTAAGCATAAATGTATTACAAAAACCTAACCATAAACCTGGGCAGTCAAGACAGGAGAGAGTAAGTACTACAGAAAACAGAATACACTAACTGCAAGATAGGGAGAAGAGGGCATGGGGGAGCCTGTCTTTTGCATCTGCTCACAAGCAGTCTTTTTTTTTTTTTTAAGATTTTATTTATTTATTCATGAGAGACACAGAGAGAGGCAGAGACAGGCAGATGCAAGACTCGATCCCAGGACTCCAGGATCACACCCTAAGCCGAAGACAGACATCCAAACGCTGAGCCACCCAGGCGTTCCTTTTCGTGAGCAGTCTTTTTTGTTTTTGTTTTTTTCACGAGCAGTCTTAATGCTAGTTTTGTCAATACTCAAAACAAACCTTGAAAGGGTTCAGATGTTATTGCCTCAGGGAAATCTTCATTGACCTCTATCTAAATTGGCAAACCTACCTCTACCCCAGAATACATATATATATATATATATTTTTAAATTTATTTAATAAGTATAATATTTTTAAATACCTTCCAACCTGTGTTTCCTTGCCAGGAAGGTGTTACTCTTTCCCTGTATCACACTTGCCATTTTTGCCATAAGAAAGGTGGCATAGGAAATGGAAGCCTGCTCTGACAAGGCTCCAAGTGTATTGTTGAAAGGACAAGAGAACAGTGGGAAGGGAACAGCAGTAACACATGTCTATGCTGATCTCTTTCCTCCAGGATAAAGTTCTAAAAAAGAAAAAAATATGCTAAATACGCTGAAGAAAAGGGTTTCTAAAAAGAGAGAGACTTTGATTCATTTCCCAGTTGGGGTTCTGGAGAAGACTGTTATGTAAGATGCCCGTCTTAATAATCTAGGGAGCATTATGTGACTGGTATAAAAGATGAGGAAGTAGAGTATGAATTTACATATCCAGAGTCCACTGGCTCCCACATAGCATAAAAAGCATCCAGAATGATCTGTGTCCCAAATGAAAAAGAATAAGAGAGTTGACAGTTCTTAGCAGAATTTTATTAATGCAAAATTACTATGAGAAAGGAGTTTGCCCTAGGGAAGCAAGGAGTTTCTATAGACGAGGGCTGAGGGTCTTAATGCCCAAGATCAGGGCAGAAAGAATACAATAGCCAGACTTCTTACTGTCAATATGAGTCAAGGTGGGGGCCAATACAGCAGGGAGAACCACTCAGCCGTGGTGGAGAGGAGATCATGACTTAATTTGCCATAGAATGCAACCAGGTGGACAGAGACTACCAATATCCCAGAAAGCAATAAGGACTCAGAGCAGTACAGGGCCCATATAGTCACCTTTTCTTTGTCAATATATGCAGCATAAGAAAGGTTAAGTGCTTCTCCCTGCATGTATACTGGTAGTAATATATGGAGTAGTGGTTGTGGTAAAAACAACAAGAGCTAAGGTACTTTTATAGCACTTATTATGTGCCAAACACTGACCTAAATTTCTACATACATAGTGATATTTCACAACAACGATTTGAAGTAAGCACCAGAAATATCATCATTTTACAGATGAAGAAACTGAGGCACAGAATTCTGACTCAAGGCTTCACAGTAAGTGATAAAGTCAGGTTATGAACTCAATCCAACAATTTATGTATTAAGGGAAATTGGATGTATCAAATATTTTTCATGTATGAAAATGATACAACACCTAATCCAAAATGAGTCCCACAGAGATTTTTCTAGTTTAAAAAAAAAAAAAATCCAGGTGTTATATGCCTCTGGATCCAGGACAACATAAAGAAGTTGAAGAAGGAGATAACGGTGTGAATTTGATCTGGGGTCTAGGAGGTAACAGTCAAGAAAGAATTCTTGAGATGTTTTGCAGTGCAAAAAAGGTATTTTTTAAAAAATATCATTTATTTATTTGAGAGTGAGAGGGAGACTGGGAGAAACAGACTCCTCGCTGAGCAGAGAGCCCAATGTAGGACTTGATCCCAGAACCCTGAGATTATGACCTAAGCTGAAGGCAAATACTTAACCGAATGAGTCACCCAGGAGCCCCAAAAGGTGGTTTTATTAAAGCAAAGGAACAGGACCTGTAGGCAGAAAGAGCTGCACCACCATTGTGGAGGAGGAATTGGTTATAAACTTTTAGGTTGGGAGCGGCAGAGATAAAAAAAGTTTCCAAAAGGATTTTCAACTGTTAGAGAAGATTTACAGCATCCTGGAGGTCTGATTATTATCAAGCAAAGGTTGCTTGCTGCCTTTAGCAAAGCATTAAGACTGTTGGGAGTTCCTGGAGGAATGTCATCCTCTGCCTGTCTCAAGTATTTATTTGTCAATGGGTTGCAAGTTGTAAGGAGATTTAATTTTATCTACATTTCTCTTGTCTTTGTTTTCCACACTAATAACAGATACTTATCAGCTGCCCCAAATTTAAAAGTGGCCACTGATTATCAAACCATTATTATAGGACAAAACTGATATACTGGGAAATAAAGCAAGTTAGCACATGAATTTTATAAATGTCTGGGATGCCTAGGTGGCTCAGTGGTTGAGCGTCTGCCTTTGGCTCAGGTCCTGATCCTAGAGTCCCGGGATCGAGTCCCCCGCATTGGGTTCCTGGCAGGGAGCCGGCTTCTTCCTCTGCCTGTGTCTCTGCCTGTCTCTCATGAATAAATAAATAAAATCTTTAAAAAACAAACAAACAAAAAAAAGAACTTATAAATGTTCCATGAACTCAGAGATACAGAGGTGACCAAAGGCTTGAGATAAAATGAAGAGCCCTTATCTTTTTAAGGATCATACTAAAATATCTATAAATAAAAATGCTTCAAAATAATTCAGTGGGAAACAATATCTGAAACAATTAAAAAAAAAAAGGCAAAACATGATAGAACACTTCAAAACGCTGGAAATCAGGCATTAAAGAACAATGATGCCTGCAAGATGGGGAACAAATACAGTAAGCCTTAGGATTGCCCCAGCTTATTCCCTTGAGAGGTTTACAGGTTGGGAACCAACAAGAGGAACCCAGGTTGAGCTTGGTGGATTCCCCAAGTTAAGGAAATGGAGCTGAAAGTCAGAGAAAACCTGTGTGGTTAGTTTGGAGGACAGACAATCAAAGAGAAGAAAGGTGTACAGAGAGAATGTGGAGATCTGCTAAGGAGAAAGAACCATGTGAAACAACAAGGAACTATGTCCAGGACTCACATAGGGCTGGAAGTAGTACCTGCTCCTACTACATGGAATGCAAACACCCATAATTCAGCAGATATTGATAGTGTACCTAGGAAAGTCTTGGCTCAATACTGGAGAATAATTAGTCCTAGATGAAGTACTTCTTCAGACTTAGCTGACAAATCATTAAACTAAAACACAAAAAGATCAAACTATCCAAATAATTTAATTGCATCACAGAATAAATTAAGAATATTTATAAAAATACAAAAATACCCAGCACCCAGCAAAATAAAATCCACATCTGGCACCCAATCATATATTACCAGACATGCAAAGAGGCAGAAAAACATAACAAGGAAAATAATCAAAACTGGCAAAGATACTAGGGTAATAACATAAACACATTAAAACAATTATTCAATATGCTCATGGAATAGTTACACAAGTATTCAAGACACGTGTCACACTGTGGTTTATGATAAGAAATATATATTTGGCCTTGACCTCTCATTCCTGCCACAGAGCCCCTAAAACCCTTGAAATTTTTTTTTTAAAGATTTTATCTATTTATTCATGAGAGATACAGAGAGGCATAGACATAAGCAGAGGAAGAAGCAGGCTCCCTGCAAGAAGCCCGATTTGGCAACTGGATCCCTTAATCCGGTACCTGGGGATCACACCCTGAGCCAAAGGCAGACGCTCAACGCTGAGCCACCCAGGCGTCCCAAACCCTTGGAATTTCTTAATGAGAGGGATAATGGTGTCTCCTTATGTTAATGAAGTGACTTTAAAAAAGCCAGTAGGTAAACTAAGGATGGGAGCTGGTTGCCAGGGGAACCAACAACCATGTTGATCTGAGGGTTGGAATTTTCAATCCTACTCCAATCTCCTTGAAGGGGAGAAGGGCTAGAGATTGAGCTCAATCACCAATAGCCAATGATTTAATCGCACACCTATGTCATGAAGCCTCCATGAAAGCCCAAAAGGATAGAGTTCAGAGAGCTTCCAAGCTGGTGAATGCGTCCACATACCTACAGGGGCACACCTCAAACTCCACTGGGAGAGAAGCTCTTGTATTCAAGACCCTTCTAGACTTCACCCTATGTGTCTCTTCATCTGAATGTTCATTTGTATCCTTTAATATTCTTTGTAATAAAGAATAAGTAAACTGGTTTCCTGAGTTATGTGAGTGGCTTTAGCAAATTAATGGAATCAACAAGGGAATTACGGGAATGTCCAATTTGTAGCCATTGGTCAGAAGCACAGGTGACAACCTAGACTTGCAACTGGTACCTAAAGTGAAAGCAGTCTTGTGGGTCCAATGGGACTGAGCCCTTAACCTGTGAAATATGACACTTTCCAGGTAGAGTGTCATAACTGAGTTAAATTTGTGAGATATTTTGTCAGTGTCCTTCGAGAATTGGAGAAGTGCTTGGAGATGTGGAAAAAACATACACAGTACAATAAGGAAGATATAAAAGACAAATCAAATTTTGAATGATGAAAATTTGGAGTTGAAAAATATACAAGATATTAATGGCAGGTTAGATACATTTCAAAACATTTCAAAAGATAAGATTAGTAAATATAGGGATCCCTGGGTGGCGCAGCGCGATCCTGGAGACCCGGGATCGAGTCCCATGTCGGGCTCCCGGTGTATGGAGCCTGCTTCTCCCTCTGCCTGTGTCTCTGCCTCTCTCTCTCTGTGTGTGACTATCATAAATAAATAAAAAAATTTAATAAAAAAAAGATTAGTAAATATAAAAGACAAAGCAATAAAACCATCTGCAATGAAACACAGAGTGGAAAAAAATTTAATAAAAAGACGACTTTCAGTTTCTCATTGAGCATGAAGGAGCTTGGAAATCACCCCTCCATCCTCACAAGTAAAGAGCTGAACAAACTGAAAGAACAACTCTTCTTAGATGTGTCAAGCAAGTGAGGTCACAAGCGTTACTCTCCCAAGTGGGAAAGACAGACCGGCAGATGCCAAGAAGTATGACTTCGAGAGCAGAGACTTAGGAGCAGAAACCTCTGGGAAAGTGGTACTGGGACAGGAAAACTTGAGCTATAGGTGACAATTTACTGGAGGCTCAGAGTAGGCAAATCTGCGAGTTAAAGATTCATGGGGCACTATCAGACTTGTAAATGTTATCGTTTGGAATACTATCAGGTTCTCACTGTAAAAATCAGAAAAATCTCCTGCTTCTGACAGGGATAGGAGAAAAGTAACCACTCTGAAATACGCCAGAGCCATTTGATCTTAATAAAGCCTGCCCTCAAAAGAAACTAATTTACCAATGCCTAACCAACCAGAGGGAAGGGAGGGAACGGAGGGAAGGGAGGGAAGGGTGGGAAGGGAAATAATCCGCTCCAGTCCTCTCCACCATCCTGTCCAACCTAAGGGACAGGGCAAAACTAAAAAGGTACTTGTGAGGTTCATGGCCGAAGGGCACCAGCTCATGGAAAGACTGAGACTTACTCCTAAGACAAAAAAATGCCTCGCAGCCTCCCACAGCACAGCACATCACTGAAGAACTATTCACCAGAAATCCTCTCACCCAGTACATCACACATGGCTTTCAACAAAAAATTATAAGGCATACTAAGAGACAAAAAACAGTTTGAATTAACAGGACAAGCATCAAAACTAGATTGATCTATGGCAGCAATGTTGGAATTATCAGATGAGGAATTCAAACAACTATGAATAATATGTTAAGGGTTTGAATGGGAAAAGAAGACAACATGTAAGAACTGGAAGACACTGTAAAGCTCAGAGAAGAAAATTCTAAGAAAGAAAAAATGCTGGGTTATCAAAAACACTGTAACAGAAATGAAGAAGGTCCTTGATGGGCTCCTTAGCAGAGTGAACACTGCTGAGAAAAAAAATCTCTGAGCCTGAGGATATGTCAATAGAAATTTCCAAAACTGAAAAAAAAAAAAAAAAGAGAGAGAAAAAAGACTGAAAAGATAAAACAAAATATCCAAGAAACACAGAACTACAAGTGTAATGCATATAACAGGAATGCAAGGAAAAGACAGACAAAAAGAACAGAAGAAATATTTGAAAGATTAATAACTGAGAATTTGGGTGGCTCAGCAATTGGGTGTCTGCCTTTGGCTCAGGGCATGATCCCGGAGTCCCGGGATTGAGTCCTGCATCCAGCTTCCTGCATGGAGGCTGCTTCTCCCTCTGCCTCTGTCTCTGCCTCTGTGTGTCTCTCATGAATAAATAAGTAAATCTTAAAATAAAATAAAAAAAAACTGAGAATTTGCCCAAATTAATATCAGATTTATGACAGTTAATTTTATGTGTCAATTTGAACCATATGATGCCAAGACATTTAGTGTTACTGTGTATGACTGTAACAGTGTTTCTGAATGAGGTTAACATTTGAATCAATAGAGTAAAGCAAGTTGCCCTTCCTAATGTGAGTGGCCTTCATCCAACTAACTGAAGATCTGAATAGAACAAAAGGGCTCTCAGTAAAAGGGAACTTCTCCTGACCTCAGACTGGAACTTACACCATCAGCTCTTCTGGTTCACAAACTCAGACTGAAAATACAGCAGCTGCTCCCTTAGGCCTCCATCTTGCCAAGCACAGATTAGGGGACTCCTCAGCCTCCATAATTACATGAGTCAATTCCTCAGAATAAATCTCTTTACATATATAAATGTAAATATATATATATCGCCATCCTACAGGTTCTGTTTCTCTGGAAAACCCTGATTAACATACACACCAAACCGCAGATCCAGGAAGCTCAGTGACCATCTGGAAGAGTCAATGCAAAAAGAAAAAGAAAAGGAAGACTATACCTAGGCATATCATATTCAGAATATGGGAAAAAAATCTTTTAAAAAGTCAGAGGAAAAAACATCTTGCCAATAGAGGAGCAAAGATAAGAAGTACCTCCAATGTCTCTTCAGAAACCATGCAAGCAAACAGAGAGTGGAGTGGAATATTTAAAATACTCACAGAAAAACAACAACAACAACACCAACACAAACTTGTGATTCTGTATCTTGTGAAATTATTCCTCAAAAGTGAAGGGGAAATACTTTCACAGACAAACGTTAAGGGAATTTGTTGCCAGTAGACCTATCTTGCAAGAAATTTTAAAAAGTTCTTTAGAACTGGGCAGAAACCAAGGTCTACATAAAGAAAGGAAAAGCATTAGAAAAGTAATAAGTGAAGGTAAACTCAAAACTTTCATTTTTTTCTTATTCTAAACTGATCTAACAGATCTGTCAGAGTTTGGTCAAAATAATAATAGCAACAATGTATGAGTATGTATGCTTATGTATAAGACAAATGAATGAAAGCAATGATACAAAGAACAAAGAGAAAACAGAATTATTTTGTTATAATAAGGTGCTTCCACTACCCATGAAGTGGTATAGTGTTACCTAAAAGTAGATTTGGATTAGCTATAAGTGTGTATTACAGACAAAAAGGCAACCACATAAAAAACTTTTATAGTAAAATTCATGCTAAGAAAGGAGAGAAAACTGAATCATATAAAATGCTCACTCAAGGGAGAGCCTGGGTGCCTCAGTTGGTTAAGCTTCCGACTCTTCATCTCCGTTCAGGCCATGATCTCCCAGCTGAGGAATCAAGCTCCACACTGGGCTTTGTGCGGAGTCGGCTTTAGATTCTCTCTCCCTCTCACCCACTCACTCTCTTTCTCTCTCAAATGAATAAAATCTTTAAAACTTTTTTTAAAAATTAAAAAAAAGATGTTGTCAAATCCACAAATGGCAGAAAGAGTGAAACAAAAATAGCAACAAAGAACAAAAGCAATGAATAAAAACTAGTAATAATTATAGTAGATATTAATCCAACTATGTCAGATATCACTCTTAACATCAATGGTCTAGGGGATCCCTGGGTGGCTCAGCAGTTTGGCGCCTGCCTTTGGCCCAGGGTGTGATCCTGGAGTCCCGGGGTCAAGTCCTGCGTCGGGCTCCTGGCATGGAGCCTGCTTCTCCTTCTGCCTGGGTCTATGCCTCTCTCTCTCTCTCTCTCTCTCTCTCTCTGTCTATCATGAATAAATAAATAAATAAATCTTAAAAAAAAAAAATCAATGGTCTAGGGGGATCCCTGGGTGGGTCAGCAGTTTAGCACCTGCCTTTGGCCCAGGGCACGATCCTGGAGTCCCAGGATCAAGTCCCACGTCGGGCTCCCGGCATGGAGCCTGCTTCTCTCTCCTCCTGTGTCTCTGTCTCTCTCTCTCTCTCTTTCTCTCTCTATCATAAATAAATAAATAAATAAATAAATAAATAAATAAATAAATAAATAAATAAATAAATCTATCTTTAAAAAAAAAATCAATGGCCTAAATCCACCAATTAAAAGCAAATTATTTTGAGAATGGGTCAAAAAATAAGATCAAACTGTATGTTGGCTCCAAGAAACCTAATTTAAATATAAAGATATAGATTAAAAGCAATCAGATGGAGAATGATATAACATGTTAACACCAATCAAAGGTAGAGTAGCTATATTAATGATAAAGGAATCAATTTTGCAAGAAGACCTAACAATCCTTAATGTATGGGCACCTAACAACAAACAGTCAAACGACATGAAGCAACAAAGGATAGAATTTCAAGGAGAAAGAGGTAAATCTATTATTATAGTTGAAGGTTTTAACAAACCTCTATCAAAAATGGGCAGATCCTACAGGCAGAAAATCAGTAACTCAACAAAATCATCAATCAACTGGATATAACTGACATACATAAACTACTATTCTCAACAACAGCAAAATACACATGTACATTAAGCTCACCTGGAACATACAGCAAGATAGATCACATTTAGGCAATAAAAGCAAATTTAAAAGAATAGCAGTTGGGATGCCCAAGTGGCTCAGTGGTTGAGCCTTTGGCTCATATTGTGATCCCAGTATCCTGGGATCAAGTCCTGCATCAGGCTACCTGTAGGGAGCCTGCTTTTCCCTCTGCCTATGTCTCTACCTCTCTCTGTGTCTCTCATGAATAAATAAATAAGTAATCTTTAAATAAAATAAAAGAATAGAAGTTATATAATGTATCCTTATAAACTATAATGGAATTAAACTAGAAATCAATAACAGAAAAATAGCTAGAAAAACTCAAAATACTTACAGATTAACAACACACTTCAAAACAATATGTGGATCAACAAATAATTATAAATTTTTTAAACTAAATGAAAATGGAGATACAACTTATCAAAATACGTGCAATGCAGTGAAAACCGTGCTTACAGTGAATTTCATAGCACTGAATGCATATTTCAAAAAAGAAGCAACAAAAGAAATAACAATTACAGCAGAATTCAATGAAATTAAAAACAAATCAGTAGAGAAAATCAAACTCAAAACCTAGTTCTTTTTTAAAAAAAAAATCAATAAAACTGATGCTATTCAATGCTAAACAAACAAACAAAAAGCTGTCAAACCATAATAAGACATAGAAGAACTCTGAATGCACATTACCAAGTGAAAGCAACCAATCTGAAAAGGCTACATATATTATGACCCCAACTAAACGACTTTCTAGAAAAGGCAAAACTATGGAGACTGTAAAAAGCAGTAAAAAGATCAGTTGTTGCCAAAGGTTGGGGGAAGTGAGGGACAAAAAGGCAAAGCACAGAGGATTTTAAGGGCAGGGGAACTATTCTGTTAATACTGTAATGGTGGATGCACGACAGTATACATTTGTCAAAACCCTACAGAATGAACAGCACCCAAGAGGGAACCCTACTATAAAATACAGAGTTTCCATGATAATGATGTATCAATGTTGGTTCATCAGCTATATCAAATGTACCAGATTTTTGTGTTTTTTTAAGATTTTATTTATTGATTGAGGAGAGACACAGAGAGACAGGCAGAGACACCAGCAGGGGGAGAAGCAGGCCCCATGCAGGAAGCCCGATGTGGGACTTAATCCCAGGATGGCAGGATCACACCCTGAGCTGAAGGCAGACGCCAAACTGCTGAGCCACCCAGGCATGCTACAAACGTACCAGTTTAGTTTGGGATTTTTGATAGTGGAAGAAGCTGTGCATACATGGGAACCAAGAATATATGGAAACTTCCTGTACTTTATGCTCAATTTTACTGTGAACTTAAAACCGCTCTAGAGGCACGTGGGTGGCTCAGTTGGTTAAGCATCTGACTCTTGATTTTTGGCTCACATCATGATGTCATGGGTCATGAGACTGAGCCCCGAGTCAGGCTCAACTCTCAGCAGGGAGTCTACTTGAAGATTCTCTTCCTCTGCCTTTAACCCCCTCAACTCATTATCTCTCTTTCTCAAATAAATAAGTCTTAACACACACACACACACACACACAACACAAAAAACTGCTATAAAAAATAGTCTATTTTTAAATGTAAAAAGAGCATCAGGGAGATCCCTGGGTGGCTCGGCAGTTTAGTGACTGCCTTTGGCCTGGGGTGTGATCCTGGAGTCCCAGGATGGAGTCCCACATCGGGCTTCCTTCATGGAGCCTGCATCTCTCTCTGCCTGTGTCTCTGCCTCTCTCTCTCTCTTATGAATGAATAAATAAAATCTTTTTTTTAAAAAAAAAGAAGAGCATCAGTGAGCTCTGGAACGATTTCAAACATTTTCATTTATTTCTAATTAGAGTCTCCAAAGGAGAGGAGAGAGAGAAGAAAAACAAAAACATATTTGAAGAAGTAATGTACAGGTTTTTTCTCATTTTATAGAAACTATAAAACCCACAGACCCAAAAATCTCAACAAATTCCAAGTAGAAATTACCAATTTCAGAAATGAGCGGCTCTACAGATCACTACAGATTGCAGAGATATGAAAACATTGTAAAGAGAATATTATGAACAATTTTATGCTTATAGATTCAGCAACCTAGAAGAAATGGACTATTCCTTAAAAGATACGCTTACTCAAGAAATAATCTAGACTTTTATCTTTTAAAGAAATTGAAACTGTAGTTAAAAACCTTCCAATTTTTCCAAAAGGAACATTTACTAATAAGCCAGAGAAATCAAAATAAAAAATCCACAACTACTCACAAAATATAGTAAAAACACAGGACAGGAAAGATGAGGAGATCTCAAAGCGGTCAGGAAAATAGTGTACTAAAATAAGGGCTGACAGAGTGACAACAGACTTCTCAAGAGCAACTACTGCAGCAAGAACAGTGGAATAGTGTCTTCAAAGCACTAAGAAAATTACAGGCAACCCAGATTGAACAGAATCTTTTAAAAATTAGACTTTTTGAAAGGAAACTCAGAAACATTAAATCCTTAGAATTAAATTATAATATTTGTCCACACTGTCTATGCACAAATGTGAGCAGCAAAAACTAAGCAAACCCCATCTTTCAGAGAAAAAGAATCGGGAAAAGAGACCACTGGGGACTAGGGTAGTCCCTTATTAGCTTTGACAGTTTTCTCTTACCTCTTTGCCCTAATGGTGGCACCAGTCATGCAGAAATGCATAGTGATGGTGCAGGGAGTTAAAACTCTGAGAGAAACCCATACTTCTGGCCAGAATAACAAGAAAAGTAGCTTGAGGGATCCAGGGACTGTTGGAGAAATCCAGGGAAAAAAAGAGCCAGAGAAAGTTCCCCATAACTTTGCATACGAATCCATACAACTTCTAGCTCACACCTAGGAGAGACCTAAGGAAGCAGAGGCTTTTAGAATTACACCATGGAATTAACTGTCACCAAATCTATAAACTGGTATGTGGTATGTGAATGCAAAAGACGCAGAGTAGCATAGCAAAGTCTTAAAACTAAACTGATACCAGAAACACTGTTCACAGCTGAGGCAAATTTGTGGTTAGAACCTAACCAGCTTGATTGCCCACCAAAAAAAAAGAATCATTCTCCAGAGAATTCTAACAGGTCTCTGAGACATAAAATATAACTCCAAATATTCCTGAAAATCAGAGAACCAAGAAAAATGATTCAATATTGAGGGAAAAGATAATCAAAAGATGCAAAGAATAGGAGGAAACACTCTTCAAGGATATGTAAGGCTAGCATAACTATATAACAAAAGATACAGATTTTAAGAAAAATTAAAATTATAGGTTATTACTCTTGAAATAAATACAAAAATCTTAAACCAATAAAGTTGATAAGAGAGTAAATCTTAACAGTTCTCATCATAAGGAGAAAAACAATTTTTTCCATTTATTCATTTCTTTATTTTCTTTCTATTGTATCTACATGAAAAGATAGATATTAGCTGAACCAATTACAGTAATCATTTCACAATATATGTAAATCAAACCATCATGCTGTACACTTTAAACTTATATGGTAAGGGGACCCCTGGGCGGCTCAGCAGTTTAGTGCCTGCCTTTGGCCTAGGGCGCGATCCTGGAGTCCTGGGATCAAGTCCCACATGTCAGGCTCCTGGCATGGAGCCTGCTTCTCCCTCTGCTTGTGTCTCTGCCTCTCTGCCTCTCTCTCTCTCTCTCTCTCTCTCTCTCTCTCTCTCTCTATGCCTATCATAAATAAATAAATAAATAAATAAATAAATAAATAAATAAATCTATCTTTAAAAAAAATTATATGGTGATGTATGTCAATTATTTCTCAATAAAACTGGAGAAATATCACCATAAAATACACATGGAAACATTTTTTTAAAACCCTGAGCCAGGGGCACCTGGGTGGCTCAGTGGTTGAGCACCTGCCTTTGGCTCAGGTCATGATCCTGGAGTCCAGGGAGTCCAGGGATCGAGTTCCACATCGGGCTCCCTGCAGAAAGAGCCTACTTCTCCCTCTGCCTGTGTCTCTGACTCTCTCTCTCTCTCTCTCTATCATGAATATATAAATTAAAAAATCTTTATAAAGAAAAAACCTCAAGGTTAAATCAACATTAAAAATCTATTAATGTAACTTACTACATTAGCAGCTTAAAGGAAAGAAAAGTTGTATAAGTACTTCAATTAGATAAAATTTAACCTCTGTAATAGGCTGCTTCTAAAATGGCTCCCAACAATTCAGTCAGAAAAAGAGTCCTTTAAAAAAATTAAGGCTGTATCTCATGGGTCCTCTAAATTGAACAATATGGCATCTAAGAAGTATAAGCACACTGTCCCTTAGCCATCTCAGCAGGAGCCCAAAGCACACAAGTGTTTATCTCAAAGAAACTTGTAGATATCACATTATCCAGTGAAATGAACCCAAATGAGATTTACCAGAGAACACATAAAAGTTTTTGAGAAAAGTTTATCATCAGAAATACTGCCAACTTGGACTGAAAGACAAATACTACAACTGGGAAAGAAGCACTGGATTACCAAAATTCTTCTGACAGGAAGTAGACTAATAAACCACATAACTTCAATTTGCTTTGTTAAACAAACATTTCATGAGTTAACACTATCTCTACCCTAAATAAGACTACAGGAGAGGGATCCCTGGGTGGCGCAGCGGTTTAGCGCCTGCCTTTGGCCCCGGGTGCGATCCTGGAGACCCGGGATCAAATCCCACGTCGGGCTCCCGGTGCATAGAGCCTGCTTCTCCCTCTGCCTGTGTCTCTGCCTCTCTCTCTCTCTCTCTCTCTCTCTCTCTCTCTGTGACTATCATAAATAAATAAAAATTAAAAAAAAAGACTACAGGAGAATGTGTGATAACATTAATAAAAGCCTATGAAGCACTCAGTACTGTGCTAGTTGTTTCCCAGATTTTTTTTACATAAATAATATTATTTTTTAAATAACATTATTTATTAAATAATAAGTAACAGGGGATCCCTGGGTGGCGCAGCAGTTTGGTGCCTGCCTTTGGCCCAGGGCATGATCCTGGAGACCCGAGATCGAGTCCCACGTTGGGCTCCCTGTGTGACGCCTGCTTCTCCCTCTGCTTGTGTCTCTGCCTCTCTCTCTCTCTCTCTCTATGTCAATCATGAATAAATAAATAAAATCTTAAAAAAATAATAAAATAAATAACATTATTTAATAATAAGTACCATTTATGCCCGGTGCTTTGCTAGGGGCTTTATAGTAATTTTATCTTAATCATCACAACAATTTATGAGATAAATACTATTATCACCATGCCCAATGGACACTGTTATTACCATGCTAATAATTATGAAAATATTTGATTTTCAAAATATTTTTCACATTTTTGACCACTTACTAATGCCACACACTGGGCTAAGGCTTAATAGTCATTCTAATTTAGTCCTCACAACAACTCTATGAAGCAGGTATTATTATCATCCCTAGTGGATATTAACACCATGCCTAATTTCTAGGATAAGAAAAGTAAGGGGGCAGATGAGGTAACTAACTTGATTGGCAAAATCAAGTAACTCATCCAAGGTCATATAACTAATAAAGGACAGAGCTGGAATTTAAACCTCTGTCTGACTCTAAAGCCTATGTTTAGCCACTTTCACACTCATTATTTTATTTAATATTCAGAAGCCCTGTAAGGTAAATAGAACTGAGGGGTTAAGAGTAGAGTTTCTGAAGACAGAAAGACATGAGCCCATGCCCTAGCTTGCCTGTTTCAACTGAGTGAGGACAAGCTCCTCAACCTCTCTGAGAGATAAAGTCTTTACCTATAAAATGGTTTTTGAAGTACCTACAGGTAAGTGTGAAAGGATAAATACGAAAAGTAAATGAAGTAACAGTACCTGGCACACAACAACTATTCAGTAAATTTTAGAGGATATCATCACCACCTTCTCCATAATATAGTTTAAAAAACAGAGACACAAAGAGGGATGGTAGTTTGTCCAATGTTATAAAGCCAGTCAGTTATCAGTGAAAAGTTTTAAACGCAGGTCTAATCAGCTTCAAAGTCTGAACTCTTTTTCGTTTGCCAAGGCATCTCATGAAGGCACAGGAAGCTTCACTGTGAATAAGGGACAGACAGGGCTAGGCAGGGAAAGATAAGGGGAAAGCCCCAGAGTCAGGGTCCCAAGAACACCAAGACGCAACAAAACCAGAGATAAGGAAGTAGATCCAGCCACTTGGCCCCAAATGTTAAGGACTATCTTCCTTTGACAGCTACAAAATAATCACAGAGACAGACTCACCAGACCCAAAAACAGCCATGTCATTCACTCAAGACAGCACAAGAAATCTCAAGGCCGTCATCTCCCTAGTCAGGTTCTCTATAAAAGACCAGCCAAAAACCTTCAGTGGCAACCCTGTCAGGGTCCCTCTCACATGAGAGCTTTCTCTGTATCATTGCTTTAAAAACTTCTATCGCTTTACTCACTCTCCTTTGTCCACGAGATTCATTCTTCAACTCCATGAGACAAGAACCAAGCTCTCCCACATCAACTGCACAGAGGGAGGTCTTCAAGGAAGGGAAATCTGAACTGAACACTGCAATACAACCTGAGTTGCTCAGATGAAGAAGTGAGTGAAATGTACTATAAGCAGAAGGAGCAATACAAAGAGCTGTATGGAATATTTGAGTAGATACAATTACTTCAGTGCAGTTGGGGCCCAGAGAGGAAGAAGCGAAAAAATTCAGAGTTTGCACATGAAGCCAACATAAGAGGTAGCATGACTCTGAGGCAGGAGTTCTTTTTTTTTTTTTAATATTTTATTTTTATTTATTTATGAGAGAGAGAGAGAGAGAGGCAGAGACACAGGCAGAGGGAGAAGCAGGCTCCATGCTGGGAGGCCGACATGGGACTTGATCCCGAGACTCCAGGATCACGCCCTGGGCCAAAGGCGGGTGCCAAACCATTGAGCCACCCAAGGATCCCCTGAGGCAGGAGTTCTTAAAGTGAAATCTGCAGAACAAGACATTACACATTACCTAAGAATCTGTTACAAATGCAAATTCTTGGATTTGTCACAGATCTGAATCAGAGACTGGTATCTTTGGGGCACGTGGGTGGCTCAAATGTTTAAGCATCTGAGTCTTGATCTCAGGGTCATGAATTCAAGCCCCATGTTGGGCTCCACACTGGGTGTGAAGCCTACTTAAAAACAAACGAACAAACTCTGGGCCTTTTCAAAGTCCTTGAAGTGATTCTAATATATGGTTGACATCTGATGAGATGCTTCAGAGCAATGATGGAACATAATGTTTCAAAAATAATGAAATCATCCTTTACTAGTCAGGTAATTCAGAACAGGGAGAGCACCATGATGTTCTGAATTCAGAATAAGGAGAAGACAATAATATCTGAATAAGCACTAGGTATTACTAACTATGATATACTTGGCTTTTCTTTGACAAAAATTACTCTATAAAATCAATTTTCCCGGGATCCCTGGGTGGCGCAGCGGTTTGGCGCCTGCCTTTGGCCCAGGGCGCAATCCTGGAGACCCGGGATCGAATCCCACATCGGGCTCCCGGTGCATGGAGCCTGCTTCTCCCTCTGCCTGTGTCTCTGCCTCTCTCTCTCTCTGTGACTATCCTAAGTAAATAAAAATTAAAAGAAAAATCAATTTTCCCTATGCTTCATCTTAAAAATACATTCTCAAACATAATTACATTTTAAATCTTTTTTTTTTAATTTATGAGAGAGGGATCTTCTCTGTTTTATACCCTAAAGAGTTGTTAAAAAGAAAACCACTGCCCCAAAATAGTGTCCAACCAAGACTTAATACCTAATCTAATTGCAGTTTCAATCTGCCAGGAATGTAACCTTTAACCAGTCAACATAGAATTTCCTGTCAATGCTAAGATTTTACTGAGAAACCCTTTCCACTCCCCTGAGAAAGGTAACCTTGTCTAAACAATGCTTTCCGTGTAATAAATTCCTTTCTTCTTTTTTTCATGCCCTCTCTCTGCCTTTAAAAACCTTCCTCTCATGTAGTTCAGTGGACTTCCCCTCGACTTGCTAGATGGGATGCTGTCCAATTCACGAATCCTTTAAAAAAGCCAGTAGGACCTTCAAATTTATGCAGTTGAATTTTGTTTTTTAACAACGTTGGTGGCAGCAGTGGGATCTAAAGCAAACTTCTGACAGCATTCAGGAACAATGAAAAACAAGGGCATGGCGCCCTGCAAACCCCTTTGAGTTAATGTCTTTCTTGCCATTTCTTTTTTTTTTTTTAAGATTTTATTTATTTATTCATAAGAATACAGAGAGAGGAGAGAGAGAGAGAGGCAGAGACACAGGCAGAGGGAGAACAGGCTCCATGCAGAGAGCCTGACGTGGGACTCGATCCTCGGTCTCCAGGATCACACCCTGGGCTGAAGGCGGCATTAAAGCACTGAGCCACCCCGGCTGCCCTCTTGCCATTTCTAAAGGCCACTGGTAAGTCCTTTGTGGTCTGAATTCTGCTCTTTTGTATTCAACCTACTGATCTAATTGGCTTTCCAGTCCAGAGTTAACAGGTCAGCCTAGATTGACAAATGGCAACGGAGCACAGTCTTTAGTCGCTGTTCACAGCCCAGTCCACAATTCCACATTGGAATTCCTTCCCCAAAGACCCAGTCTGAAACTCCCATTTAATAGATGCTGCTGATTTAGGGCTGGTGGCCATAGGACCTTCTCTCAGCCAGCCCACAATGACATCTTTCGATTACTGCTGGTATGTTGAGGTGCACATGTTTGTCTGGTTTTGTGTAGCAAAGGCTTAGCTGATGAGGTCCTTGAATTCTAAACAGTCAAATATAACCACCTTCTGGCACGCCTGTTTATTTTATGTCTAAAAACAATGGAGCCGGGTGTATTGAATATATACAGAAATGGCAAAATTTTACCAAAAACCACCTACAATTACAATGGCCGTGATGGGGGGCCATTCCAATTAGACAAGATCATCTAAGAAGTGCCCTGGAAAGCAAGGGTTCC
The DNA here is from genome assembly GCF_905146905.1 of Nyctereutes procyonoides. NCBI lineage: Eukaryota > Metazoa > Chordata > Mammalia > Carnivora > Canidae > Nyctereutes > Nyctereutes procyonoides. Next base: position 77,350,993 of record NW_026575126.1, read on the forward strand.
CAAATTAAACAGGATACCTATTTTAATTGGCAACAGAGGTCTCCAAAAGGTTCCACAATTCTAAAGTAGTTTCACTGCAATCATTGCAAAAGTCTAAAGAAAAATTTAATGTGAGGAACCTAAAACGATACTATAACTCCCACACCTCCCTCTTTCCTCCTGGGTACTCATTCTACTAATCCTCAATCTGAACTGTTTTTTCCACTCTGAAAAGACCACACAACTATAAACAAAAGTCTTCCAAATTAGTGGCCTTACAGATAACCCCATATCTACCTTCAAAAGAGGGTCACCACATAGGCCCCTCCCAGAGGGGATAAAACTGAGGAATTTTCTGGTAAACTGTTACATTATTTCTTTAAACAGAGAGAAACTGGTAGATACCAGAGTCCACAGAGGGGATCACAGAAGAAGGGACAGAGGCCAATAAAGGGTGAAAATTCTTATCAAAATCTGTTCTTCTGAATGTCTGTAGTGCCCAGTTGAAAGAGGAAAATAAAATTTCACTTTATCTCTTCCCTTCCCTTCCAAATCCAAATTCATTGTTTATTGATCCTTTCTCTCTCCTGGATAGCTATTGTCTTCTTGCTTACACAACTGGGCTTGGCTTTCTGCCTCCCTGGGGACATGTAAACTGTTGGCTTTCTTTAGGCTATTTATGGGAGTGATTGGATTTTGGGAAGATAATATCCTTTTCCTTCTTTGGGACCCATCTTATATCCAAGGGGGGTTATTCCAATACTGTCAGAAATATTTAAAATTAAAATTCTGTAACCTAGAGGAAAAGAAACCAATTGAGAATAACGTAGTTGGACCAATGTTGTAGGTTTATCAATATATGTTGTCATTTAAATTACAACCCAATTCTTTGAGAAATTAAAAGCAACTGTCTTAATCTTGCACGTCTTTTGCAAAACAAGTCAGCTCCAGAGGCAATTCAAAATTCACCTATTCCTTCACCAATCCCCAGACCCCTTATTTATCTCAAAAGGCTTGCAAATTATTGGCTTAGGAAAGCAATGTCCATCTTGGAGAACTTAAATTCTTTCAGTCCCTTGGAGTTACAAACACAGCTCAAAGGAAGAAAAAAGGGGAAAAGGTCTTTTTAAAATGCACACTGCTAGAAGGGCTCTTAGAAGCTCTAACAGTCTTCTTAAAATTAATTTCAGGGACAAATATAAATCTTAAGAACCTTCTCCACAAATATTAGTAACTATAACATCTTTGCATTTATCTGTTAGTGTATATGTTATAAATGTGAGGTGCTACCTCTGGACAGTATTGCTAAATTAATTTGTGAAAGGCTCTAATTAGTTGGTTTGAAGACAAGTGCTTATAAGGATTGGGCATTCTAAAACTCTCAAAAAGACAGGAACTAACCCGTATGTTTTTCAAGTTCACATAATCTGAAAAAAACATTCTATATAAAAGCTCATTTAAGGTTGATGGTTAATTAAAACAGATACAGTTAGAGTTATCAATACCAAATATAAAACTTATTCTACCTAAGTTTATTAGCCAAACAAATTCATATTCTCTTACAAGATCTACCAACAAAAATACAATAGCTTGGGATAATGGCTGACTTTTGTCTAATGTTTAATGAAGTTTTGTAAGTAATCTAAACATATTAAAAATAAGTAAATAAATGTAAACAAGAAAAAAGTTTACAAATAAAATTCTCAGCAATATTTATGTCTGCTTTAAATAGTTTTCCCAAATCTTTTTGGTTACTTAAAATCTTAAAGTTTTGCTAAATTAGGTTAAATGATAAGTTAAATTCTTTAAATACCAGGTCATTTCCAAATAAGATAAAATACTACATTAATTACTGAACATAGGTTTAACTACTTTAAGCTTCTTGTTACAGAGAAACTAAAAGATATCTGGAAGTGTTAGTGCTATGCTGGAAAAATGAAAAAGGCAATCCTTCTAAAAATTATAAAATATATTAATAAGTTTGCAAATCTAAAGAATGCTGGTGTAACAGTTCACGATTGCTAATTTACTGGCTTTCATAGAAATTAAGGTTTCCAAGAATTAAGAATTCTAATATAATTTAAGACTACTGGAAATAATAAGGGAAACAACTCTTCATGCAAGTAAAATAGGATGTGTGGTTTTGATTAAGAAAAAGTCTGAAAAATAGAAATAACATTTTTACTGAAAGGAAAGGAAGTAATTTTATCCTAAAATGACACCAGTTATTTATTTAGTTACCTATTTTTGAAACTGGTTATTTAAAAAGGGAAAACTGAACAAAATCTGAATGTAAAAAAGAGTTTGTGGAAAAGAAATCTTTGGAAAGAAGTTTTAATATGTGATCAAGCTGACTGAGCCACGCAGGTGCCCTGTCAATGTATTTCCTTTGAAAACAAAACAGATTCTCAACAGGAGGGGAGAGAGCATTTGGCCATCTCTGGAAGCATTTTGATTGTCACAGGAGTGGGGAGGGTATTTGCTACTGGCATCTATAGAGCCAAGGATGCTGCTAAGCATTCCATAACGTACAGGACAGCCCCCACAACAAAGAATTATCCGGCCCAAAATGTCAATAGTGCCAAGGTGAAAAAACACTGCTCTATTCCTCAGTTTGATATCACATTGTCCGGGAAGGCCTTCCTGAACACCCTAGATTACCTCTTCTTGGTTTCCCATAATACTTAACATTGTATTGTATATAAATCTATGCTTTCCATTAGATCATGTGTACCTTTAGGGCAGAGACTTTACAGTATGTAAAGTATACAGTGTGTACCCAGTGAAGTAGCAGAGACTGCTATCTGCTTATCCCAATATCCAGCCTATATATACCTCTTAGTAAAAGAAACATCAATTCTCAGTTGGACACATGGTCACTTAGAATAAAGATTTCCTTTCCTAGCCTTTTATATATGGACATTAGACTAAGGTATAGCCAGCAGAATGCAGGCTACCTGGAGTATAAGAGAATGAAGAAAATTCATGGGAAATGTCCTAAAAATATATTAAATGTCCAGACTAACCCGACCCTGCTACTTAGGACATAGATGATATGACTGGAGCTCCATCTTAGACCACGGGGCTGATGGGAGCCAGAAACTGGAAGCAGCCTAAATGCTAGATGACTGCAAAGCTTCTAAGCCAGGCTTGGTCGGGTTTCTTTTACACAGCAGCCACCATTTTGTTTAAAACCATGCTTATTTTGGGTCTCTATTTTTTTGCAGATACCTGATCTAAATTAATAAATGATCTAACACCCAGCTTCTGTTTTTTTTTTTTTTGCCATCAGATGCCATCTTCTTTAAGAAAAGTATAAACTGTGCTTTATTAATTTATGTTCTTGTTCTGCTTCTTCTCATTCTTCACTAACACATTCTGAAATATAATTTTTCCTCTCCTCTTTCCTTGTTTATTCAATTACCCTTCTCCAGCTAAGGGTTCTCAGCTACTTATAATTTGTAATAGAAGAACAGTGATTTCCACAACTACAAAAGCATCACTCTTAAGCAATATCTGATTAACAACCAGGTTTATGAAGCGAGAATTACAATGTTCACAAGGATAAGTAACCCAAAACAATTTTTCAAAAACAAAAAAGGCAATATTTATAAAATTCTTCTGGGATATTTTAATCTAAACTAGTCTAGTAGAGCTCAGATAATCCTAATTTGCCTGTTATTAATTTTATACACTGTAGAGATGATAATTTGCATGAATATCACCTTTCTCTTAACTTGCTCATAATATTCTCGCTACCCTTAAATTTCAGAAAATTTTCAAGTGGATATTTTGTTATATCCTTCTGTTAATTCTATAAGATATTATAAAACTTTTAAATTTCCAGACTAAATTCCACTCCCTGAAATATAACCTTTAACCAGTCAACATGGGAATTTCCTAGTCAGCACTAGCAAATTTACTGATAGACTCCATCCATTCCCCTTAGGAGAGCAATCCTGCCTAAAACAAAGGTTTCTTTGTTAATAATTTCCTTTTGTTCCACTAATTCTCTACCCTTAAAAATCTTCCGTTTTCTGTAGTCCTTTGGGGCTCTCCCTCTACTTGCTGGATGGGATACTGCCTAATTCATGAATTAATAAAGCCAATTAGATCTTTAAAATGTACTCAGTTATATTTTTGTTATTTAATACTTTCTTTGTTCTGGATCTGATTTCTAGTTTTCTCTCTGTTTTACTTACTAGAAGCTTCAGAGTGTTAATTTTTGTATTCTTATTTGGTCTCTTGTACTTGCCACTGCTACTATATTTTTCCTTCTAACCTATTCGTGTTTAATAGGTGTATATCTTTTTTCTACCCCAAGGGCAGATAACTTCTCTCTGAACTGTAGTTGTGATTCTTGTACTTGCTTCTGTTTAAGGGTTACCATTAGTGTTATAGTGCTCTTTTCACCTAGTAAACTTGTTTACTGATCCTAGGTTTATAGCTTTATTTAAGTCATCCTTAAGTATACATTGGTATACTTTTTGGCTATTGTTATTGAAGATTTTTACTTGTTCTAAGCAATTTCACAGTACCTTAATGAGTTTAAAAGCAGGAGCAATGCCATATACTCCAGTAACTTCCTGAATGTTCCCAGATGGAAATGACTCAAATTTCACAAAAATTCCACAATTCATGAGACAGTTAATGTAAATAGCCTCAAACTTTATTTTTTCCATTTCGTACTCAAATTATTTGAGAAGCAGACTCAAGTAGTAGATACCATTCTCTAATCAGCAAAATTCTACTGCTTTTTCTTTTTTTTTTTTTAATTTTTATTCACCTATGATAGTCACAGAGAGAGAGAGAGAGAGAGAGAGGCGCAGAGACATAGACAGGGGGAGAAGCAGGCTCCATGCACCGGGAGCCCGACGTGGGATTCGATCCCGGGTCTCCAGGATCGCGCCCTGGGCCAAAGGCAGGCGCCAAACCGCTGCGCCACCCAGGGATCCCTCTACTGCTTTTTCGATCATTTGGAGAATTCTACTAGAATCCACCTATTTGTATGCGATGTTTTCCTTAAAACACACTCCCCCTCATTTCTATGCAAACATTTCTTGAAAGATAAAGGCAAAAAGACATTTAGAAATGCCTCAATTTTTTTCTATGCTATTAGTCTGAAAGAAATAAAGAGCTCAGTGAGTTCTATATCATTTTTTGGAGCCATTGTATTCAAGAGTACAGCTCAATTTAATAAGAAGTTGAACAATATGGGTGAATAATTTATTAAAACAGAACACAGTATTCAAAACATCAATCACTGGAGAAATTAGTTCTACTATTGAACTTGAAATGACTAACTAAAAGCATCAAGAGTACTGTACATAAAACTCTATAGCTGTACCTTAATGCAGAGCTAAACTTAGCCAGCCAAAGCAATCTGTTTTCATCCCTTCCCCACTCATTAAATACTTTGCTTTTATTTTCAGTTTTTAAAAAAAGCCTAGCTTATATATAGTAGTCTAATCAAGGCCACCCGGAATGAAAGAATGCTTTCTTCTACCAAATTCTTTCATAAAGAATTTGCTTACATATGCTAGCAAGTGATTACCTTATGCTCCTACTATAACTGAACTGACTAGGAAGGCAAGAGGCACCTCTTTGACTGAAAATAACTGGAATTTCCTAAGCAAAGCAAAGTTTAATTTTCATAGTTAACAAAATAGGGCAAGGAGAACTGTGACAACTTTCTTTATCACTATCTTCAACAATTTCTGCATATGATCCTGAGCTATCTGGTGATATCTTCAAGCCTTCAAAACTGCCTAAATATTTTCAGTATTTTAGTACTAAATAATGCCACAATTAGTGTTAAAATACTTATTTTAAACAATTTTCCCAAAATAAAAATGTTCATAGGAAGGCACACCACACAGGATGATTGACTCTGGGCCATGAAAACCTTATGTCACGACTCTCAACTAACATGGAAAACTTACAACTTGGTACTTATTGATGGAATAATTCCATGTTTCTCTCTTTATCTCCCAATTAACTCTTTTTGAGAGCAGGGACTCAGTCTTAAAAGAGGCAGTACAGCCTAAATTAGACCTGCCTCAAACAATGTAGCTCTGGGAAGATCTATTTCAAAAAAGAGTTCAAATGTTATTTTGTTTTGTTTTTAGGTTTAAAAACATACTTGCACCCACCCAAAAATTAAAAGGACTCTGAATACCTAATGTTGGCAAAGATGCAAACCAGGTAGAACACATTCCTATATGGTATAGCCATACATTAATGGTACAGACACTGTGGAAAACAAGTATCTGTTAAAGACATATAAAGATACATATCTTATGATCCAGTGATTCTACTCATTAGTATATACCCAAGAGAAGTTAATGCTCTGTCCACTAACAGTAATATACAGGAATGATCTTACCAACTTTATCCAATAGCCCCAAACCAGAAACATCAAATGTCCACCAATGAAACAATGGATAAATAGTGTTTTATTTATATACTGGAATATTACATACTTATGAAAAAGAATCAACTGCTGCTATTTACAACGTTATGGGTAAATCTAATGTTAAATGGAAGAAGCCAGGCAAAAAATAGTAAATAGGCATGCTTACATTTATATGAAGTTCAAAAGCAAGCAAGACTGTTTCTGAACTTCATATATGATGTCATAGCCTCTCTGGTGATAGAGGTCAGGACAGTGGTTACTTTTGGTTTGAGAAAGATGATAAATGAGAAGCAGCATAAAGTAGCTTCCTGGGTGCTGGTAATTTTCTATATTTTTATGTGGATGGTGATTATACTAGTGTATATAGATGTAAACATTCATCAAATTGTACACTGAGTATCTGTGCATTTACTTATAGGTATGCCTTAATTTTAAAAAGCTCATATAATAGCAAGAATCTTGGAATAAGCATTGAAAGTTCTAGTCATGGTTCTGCTACATGTGATTATTGACAAAGCGTGAAACCTCACTAGGTCTCCATTCTAAACCTAAGTATCCTAAAACCTAAGTAATATCTCTTCCCCTTCTAAAATCCATTTATTTGTAATTTCTATGAATTTCCTCAGTCTTCATGTTTGCCTTAAACATAGTAATTATATATGTAAAATGACCTTTTCCTGATTTCCACCAAAATTTACCTAGAACTTTTCTCCTTAATCCCTACTTGGAGAGACTGGGGGTGGGGGTGGGGTTGTGGGGTCTAACTGGCTTATTTTATACTACTAGAAGGAATTAACATCAGAATCTGTGGGCCAACTCTATATTAACACATAGAGTGAAATGCTTACCTAGGATTAGAAATTAGTTATGGTCTATTATCTGGAAAAAAACAATTAACTGTGATGAGAGTAGCTAGGGCTATAATTCTCTTTGAATTAATTAAAATAACCCAGGGCCAGCAGAGTGATAATACATTAATAATTTATAATCAATACCTGTAAGCTAGGTATAGAAATGCAGCTGTCCTTTTCAAATTATCTATATCAGGAATCAATACTCACTGTACAAGTTCTAAACACTGAAAAAAGAAATCAAGAAGACATCCCTTGATAGGAGGAAGCAGGGTACAAACAGTACACTGTACAAACAGTGTCAAGTGCACTGTTTTTTCTTTTCTTTTGTTTTTTGTTGTTGTTGTTGTTGTTGTTTTTACAGGGGATACATATTACTCTTATAAATGGAAAAAGAAAATAAAACTTAGACTAATTTTTCCCCATAAGAAGATACTACCTGAATTTAACAGTAGTTTCTTTCTTTCTCTCTCTCTTTCTTCCTTCCTTTCTTCCTTCCTTCCTTCCTTTCTTTCTTTCTTTCTTTCTTTCTTTCTTTCTTTCTTTCTTTCTTTCTTTCTAAGATTTTATTTATTTATTCATGAGAGACACAGAGAGAGAGGCAGGCAGAGACATAGGCAGAGGGAGAAGCAGGCTCCACACAGGGAGCCTGATGTGGGACTCGATCCCAGGACCGTGGGATCACGCCCTGAGCCGAAAGCAGATGCTCAACCGCTGAGCCACCAAGGCGTCCCAACAGTAGTTTCATGTTTATATCCTTATTCAAGGTCATAAGTCATCAAATCAAAGTGTCAGATCAAGTCAGGGTACCCTAGTCAACACTTCATAAGAAAGGGAAAAAATGCAATAGTATTTGAATCTAAGGAACTTCCTGTGTGTATTACAGATTAAGCTTCCAATTGTGGAGTTCTCTACCCTTTTGTAAAAACCAAGATCCATCAGATGACAAAAGAAGTACCACATGTTATAAAATGCCATGGAAAACAGCACTAGCCCACTGAGACCAAGGCATGGATTCTAATTCTGGCCTTTCCATCTAAATTTGAGTAAATCATTTTTACTTTCTGATTGAGTCTTCCTATCTGTAAAATGAAGGGACTGGGTTAGATAATCTTAGTCTTTATTTTTCTCTATCATTAAAAATTCCTAAATGCTTAGATCACTACTTATTCACCAACATGTTAGATATTTCTCCTCATATTAACTTTAATCCACACAAAAGTCCTTAACTAGAAAAATATCTAGAAATTAGAAATCAGGAGTCACTAAAATTGAATGATAGACCTTAAAACCTGACATCTGTGAAAAAGACCTTTCACTGCTATAAATTGGGTGTGCTTCCATCAAAAAGATAAAAAGGACCACAATTCATAAACATACAAATGAATTAAATAAATGAACTGGCTAGAGAATTTTTTTAAAAACTTACTGATGAAGCCACATCTCTTCCCAAAAAAGACCTGTAGTTTATACACATACATTAATGTGGGGGGGGGGGGGGAATAGTATCTACTCACTTTGACAGAGATACTCCTCCAGCTTTCCCAATCATCTCCTCATGGTGTAACACTGAGTGGTTCCATGGAATATGAAGGAATTTCAAGAGCGTTCTCATCCATCGTTCAGGATGCAAGACAAGTTGTTCATAGTGAACTAACATGCATTTTTTATAACCAACCTCCATACACTGGTTATACATGGTCTCTATGGCACGATTCCACTTGGTCAAACAGTCTCGATAGCTGTTCAGGTCAAACCCAGCTATAGTAACTTTCCGAGAAATCATTGAATGTACTGATGCCCGGCCATCTCGGACCATCAGGAGAAATTTGGCATTGGGGAATAACCTAGCAAGGTAAGTTAAGGATTTCAGGGCAAAGGGATCTTTATTACATAAATAAGGAGCTGGCTCCCCATGCTTCACAATAATTTCTAGTAGGAAGGCTTGCATGGCAGAATCTAGCACTTCATCGGTGACACCAGCCTCATCCAAACGTATTTTCTCTTTACTTGACCGTGACCACATCTGTTTCAGGGCCAGGATTCGGGGAATGACTCTGGTTTCCTCTCCACAGCGAATATCGGGGTGTGCATCTAGCATGGCCCTCATGAGTGTGGTTCCACTCCGAGGCACACCTCCAATAAATATTAAAGGCATATCTTTGTGATAGGCAAAGGTTTTATTGGCTTTGATGTCCAGGCCAGTTCCCACAGTGGTCTTTGTGCTCTCCAATCTGAGGGGCTGGCTTCGTTCTTCTATTCGGTGATGGCATTCCATGGCGTGTTGGCCCAAGTAAAACACAGTCACAGAACTAATCACCAGACATGCCAATAGTAAGTTCTGCTTCAGCTTTCCAACCATCTTGATGTGGTTATCTTGTTATTAAACAGATAGTCTGCTCAAAATAATTTTCAGAAAATATTCAGGCCATGGAGATTCTACTGCAGAAAGAGGATCAACATCTAATGGGAAAAGGAAAAAGTTATTTTATCATCACATCAGGATTGTTTAAAAAAAAAAAGACTGTTTATAAATTAGTCATCAATGATCACCATTACATTTTAGTGAGAAGGAAGCTGAAGCAGTCTTAAATGCTGTGATATTCTTAGAACACAAGTATACTCAAATGCAAGCAAAGATAAATCATTTCTAATCAGAAATGGCTTTTCTTAATGTAACAACTCTGAAGCTACCTCCGAACAAAATGGAAAAATAAAACTATTTCTGTCAGCGAATCATGCAAATACTTAATATGCCTAAGTATGTTTGGAGTTTAACCCAAGGCTCATCTCTGATATTTAGATTTGCTTCACCCCTAAGAAGTCATTATTTCCACAATCTACTCTAAAGAGAAATTACAGAAGAGATACACAACTTCTAAAACTTTATTTTATTGTATTTTTTTTAAGATTTATTCATTCATTCATTCATTCATTCATTCATTCAGAGAGAGCGAGAAAGAGGCAGAGACACAGGCAGAGGGAGAAGCAGGCTCCATGCAGGAAGCCCGATGTGGGACTCGATCCCAGGTCTCCAGGATCATACCCCGGGCTGCAGGCAGCGCTAAACCGCTGCACCACCCGGGCTGCCCACTTCCAAAACTTTAACAATGATTCAGTTTATTTATCCCACAAAGTATTTACTTAGATACTATAGGCCAGATACTTGGGCTTGGCTAAAGATATGCTTTGAAAAAGATAGCAGTGCAGTGACCCCTGCTCTCAGGAAACAAAGTCTCCTGGACAGACAGATATGCAAACAATGACAAAATGCAACCAGTGCCTTAGTAGAAATAAGCCAACAGGACAATGAAAGTATAATGAAAAGAAACACATAAGTCTACCAGAGAAAGCTATAAAAGCCTTACAGAAAAATAAGAGGGAAAGGTACTCTAAGCAGCAGGAACTTGTGTGCAAAAACACAATGACATAATAGAACGCAGCACATTTAGATGACAAGAAGTAATTCAGGAGAGCTGGTAAATAGTGTGAAGACAATTTTGTGTGTGTGTGTGTGTGAGAGAGAGAGAAAGAGAGAGAGAGAGAGAGAGAGAGAGAGAGATCTAGCTTTCAGAAGGACAGATAAGATTTAGACACAGAGTTTTCTAACCTGAAGATACACTATACCCAAAGATGTAGATGTAGAAGGGCATGCATGTAAAACATAAATACACTATGTAAAATATACCTAGTATATGTGTATGTAAAACACACATATTATGAACACACTAGTTTAGCTAGAGCAAGGATACATATTACAAAGCAGACAGCAGTCAGACTACACCTAGACCAAAATTAAAGTATCCTTGGGGGTACGTCTGGGGGTACCAAACGAAGCCAGCGCCTCAGATTGGAGAGCACATGGGGAGGTGGGATGGCTAATTTGATGTGTCAACTTGGCTGGGCTATGGTGCCCAGCGTTTGGTCAAACACCAAACGCTAGTTTGGTCTAGATGTTGCTGTAAAGGCATTTTTTAGATATGATTAATAAACAAACAAGCAGACTCTGATTAAAGCAGATTACTCTCCATAATATGAGTGGGCCTCATTCAACAACTGAAGTCCTTAAGAGAAAAGATAGGTTTCCTGAAGAAAAAGGAATGATTTTCAAGACAGCAACACAGAAACTCTATCTGAATTTCCAGGCTTCTACCCTGCAGAATTTGGACTCAAGGTTAACTTAACATCAACCTGCTAAACTGTTCTATGGATTTTAAAAGTGCCAGCACCTCAATCATATGAGCTAATTCCTTAAAAATTCTCCCTTCTTTATGTCTCCTGACTCATAGTAAGTCTACCTGGGGAAATGATTTGCTATGTTAAAAAACAAATACCTTCTAAGAGGCAGAACACTAAGCTATGGACTAGTGAGAAAGTATGCAATTCTTCTCAAAAACAAAGCAGGATGAAACTGACACATACACACACACAAAAACCCTGTCAGTCCTCTGGAAATCAACCAAAGGAATACAACAATCTAAGTGACATTTATGTTTGAAAAACTTCTAAATGTTGAGTAAGAACAATGAGAGTCTGTGGCATTCTTGCCCAAGACTATTTCTACTCCACCATCCACCCACTCAGCAAGACAGAGGTTCTGCAGAGCAAGGCAAGACAGGGCAAACTATGAAGACTGGTGGCTTTGCTGCCAAGATCAAGGGAGCTCACTCATTTTGGAGTGATGAATAGCACACATTCAGCTGTGCTTTTAGTATAAACGATGTTCCAGGTGGCAGGTGAGCAAGGAGGATGAACAGCTCTAGCAGTCTCAGGCTGTAGTCATGATTGGCAAGCTCACTGCCATCTCAGAGGTACATGGAGGCAAAAAGAAGACATGAAAGAAATGAAAGTAAATGCCAGTGTGGATTTTTAAAATGCCCTGAACTTTGAATGTGCTTCCCTACGCACATGTAGATCCACTGGCAGATGAAAAGTTGTACTGCCTTAGATGTTTGAGCACAACCACTGTCCACTAAGCTATGCTGACAGGAAGGCAACCCCTAGAAAGCCATGCTTAAAAATGGAAACAATTGTGTATGTGTGTGTGTGTATATCTGAGCACCTGCATTAGCATACATTTATATGGAATGTCCATAAAAGGCAAATTTATAGAGATAGAAAGCAGGATATGGAAGCAGGAATTTAATGATAAATAGGCATGCAGTGACTTTCTGCAGTAATGGAAATGTTCTAAAACTGGACTGTTGTGATAGTTACACAACTCTATAAAATATACTTAAAAATCACTGAATTGGACCCATACAATGGGAAATCTTATTGTATATAAGTTATACCTCAACACAACTGGGGTTCTTTGATTTGAGTTTTTTTTAAAGAATGCTTTCCTGGGCAGCCCCGGTGGTGCAGTGGTTTAGCGCCGCCTGCCGCCGAGGTCGTGATCCTGGAGTCCCGGGATCCAGTCCCGCATCAGACTCCCCACATGGAGCCTGCTTCTCCCTCTGCCTGTGTCTCTGCCTCTCTCTCTCTCTCTCTCTCTCTCTATGAATAAATAAAATCTTTAAAAAAACTAAAAAATAAATAAAGAATGCTTTCCTAGAAAAATGTTTTGATCATCTCAGTAGGATATACCAAGATTTGGTTTTTGTTTACTCATGTATTAATTCCTTTAGTTGCATATTTCAACATGTATTACTGTGCCAGCCAATGTACTGTAAAAGCTGCAACAAAGAACCACAAAGTGAGAATAGGTTAAGATTAAAATATCAGCTCAATAAGAAAAAACTGCAAAGAAAAAAGCACTGATTAAGAACATTGTTTGTGGAGTGCCTGGGTAGCTCAGTCGGTTAGGTGTCCGACTCAATTTCAGTTCAGGTCACGATCTTAGGTTTGTGAGATCAAGCCCTGCATTGGCTCCACTTTGGGTATAGAGCTGGCTTAAGATTCTCTCTCCCTCTCCTCTCCCACCACCCCTACATTCTCTCTCAAAAACAAGCAAAAATGAACATTGGTAGCAACATAGCACTGAAATATCAATGCAGAAATCTGTATCCATGATATAAAAGACAGACTTAAGGTGTTATTATACCAGTATTCAATTTAAAAGGGGGCAGGTGAGGGGATCCCTGGGTGGCTCAGCGGTTTTAGAGCCTGCCTTTGGCCCAGGGCGCGATCCTGGAGTCCCAGGATCGAGTCCTGCGTCGGGCTCCTGGCATGGAGCCTGCTTCTCCCTCCTCCTGTCTCTGCCTCTCTCTCTCTCTGTGTATCATAAATAAATAAATAAATAAATAAATAAATAAATAAATAAATAAATAAATAAATAGGGCAGCCCGGGTGGCTTAGCGGTTTAGTGCCTCCTTCAGCCCAGGGTGTGATCCTGGAGACCCGGGATCAAGTCCCACGTCAGGCTCCCTGCATAGAGCCTGCTTCTCCCTCTGCGTGTGTCTCTGCCTCTCTCTCTCTCTCTCTCTCTCTCTCTCTCTGTCTGTCTTTTATGAATGAATAAATAAATAATAAAAATTTAAAAGAATAAATCTTAAAGGTTTATTCATAAAAAAATAAATAAAAAATAAATAAAAGGGGGCAGGTGGTAAGAAAACAGAGTGAAAAGAGTAATATATAGAACCGACTATATAATATATATAAAACTAAGAATTAACCCTAGAATAACAACATTTTGGTTACTCTTTGGTGGAAAAAAGTAAAACTATATTACAAGCACAAAGAAAACATTGCTAAAATGGAAAAAAAATGTATCTATAGATGTGAGGACCTACATTTTCAAGCAAAATAAATGACAATAAACCAATCTAGATACATTCTGGCAATTTCAAATATACTTTAATTTTAAATGTAAAGAAAATACTTCTGTAGGCTTTCAAACAGAAAAAGAAAATAAGAACCAAAGGATCAAATGACAACCTGGTATCAGATGTCCTTACCACACTATAAATGCTTATCCTCTGGTTTCCTTATAGCCATCATTCTTTATTTTTCAAACTTGTTATAATAAACATTTGTTACTTTTCTAAGTGGGAAAAGAAAAACAAATATTTTTTTTAAATAATAGGGTCGGGGATCCCTGGGTGGCGCAGCGGTTTGGCGCCTGCCTTTGGCCCAGGGCGCGATCCTGGAGACCCGGGATCGAGTCCCACGTCGGGCTCCCGGTGCATGGAGCCTGCTTCTCCCTCTGCCTGTGTCTCTGCCTCTCTCTCTCTCTCTGTGTGTGACTATCATAAATAAATAAATAAAATTAAATAATAGGGTCAGCCTATCTTAAAAAATGACATTTAGGGGGCACCTGGGTGGCTCGGTGGTTGAGAATTTATCCTCAGCTCAGGTCATGATCCCGGAGTCCTGGGATCAACTCCCAAATGAGGCTCTCCATATGGAGCCTGCTTCTTCTCTCTCTGCCTGTGTCTCTGCCTCTCTCTGTGTGTCTCTCATATGAATAAACAAATAAAATATTTAGGAAAAAATGACATTTAGGTAGAGATCTGACCAGTGAATAGGAATTATGTAAAGTGAAGAGATGAGCATTCTAAGCAAAAGTAAGTGGATATGCAAAAGTCCTGCAATGGAAAGGCATTTTAAAGCTTTCAAGAAGCAGGGTTAAAGCAATGAACAAGAGGAAAAGTGAGTGAATTATGAAACTGGAAAGATGGGCAGGGGTCAGATGGTAAATCTTGTGGATCAGTTTAGGGATATGAAATTTTAAGACAGATGTGACTGATTTAAAGATTTTAAGCAGGGAGTTACTTAATCCTCTTTAGGTTTATACAACCTCATTCTGGCCAAAACCATCTTGAAAAAGAACAGTGCTAGAATATTTATAATTCTCAATCTCAAAACTTACAAAGCTACAGTAATGCGGGATGCCTAGGTGGCTCAGGGCATGGTCCTGGAGTCCCGGGATCAAGTCCCACATCAGGCTGCCTGCGTGGAACCTGCTTCTCCCTCTGCCTATGTCTCTGCCTCTCTCTGTGTGACTCTCATGAATAAATTTAAAATTTAAAAAATAATAATAATAAACTACAGTAATGAAAACAGTGTAGTACAGGCATAAAAACAAGCATACAAATGAATGGACTAGCATTACAAATCCAGAAACATACCCTTACATTTATGGCCAATTGAGTTTTCTTTTCTTTCCCTTTTTTAAATTAAGTTTTTAACTTTAATTCCAGCATAGTTTACACAGTGTTATGTTAGTTTCAAGGGTACAATACAGGGATTCAATCATTCTACACATTACTCAGTGCTCATCATGGTAAGCATAGTCTTTAATCCTCGTCACCTATTTCACGCTTCCCCACCTGCCCACCCACCCTCTGGTGACCATCAGTTTGTTCTCTGTAGTTGAGTCTGTTTCTTGGTTTCTCTTTTTCCTTTGTTCATTTGTTTTGTTTCTTAAATTACACATACAAGTGAAATCATGTGGCATCTATTTTTCTCTGATTTATTTCACTTAGCATTATACTCTCTAGCTCCATCCATGTTGTTGCAAATGGCAAAATTGCATTCTTTTTATGGTTGAGTAATATTCCATTGTATGGATATATACAAACATATATACACCACTTCTTTATTTGCATCTATCAATGGCCACTGGGCTGCC
Source organism: Nyctereutes procyonoides (assembly GCF_905146905.1). NCBI lineage: Eukaryota > Metazoa > Chordata > Mammalia > Carnivora > Canidae > Nyctereutes > Nyctereutes procyonoides. Next base: position 77,366,813 of record NW_026575126.1, read on the forward strand.
TCCGTATCTTGGCTACTGTGAATATCACTGCTATAAACATAGGAGTGCATATATCCTTTGAATTGAATTGATGTTTTTGTAATTTGGGATTAATCCAGTAATGCGATTACTGGGTCCTAGGGTAGTTCTATTTTTAACTTTTTGAGGAACCTCCACACTGTTTTCCACAGTGGCTGCACCAATTTGCATTCCTACCAACAATCCACAGGGTTCCTTTTTGTCCACATTGTCAACAACACTTGTTGTTTTCTTGTATTTTTTATTTTAACCATTCTGACAGGTGTGACATAATATCTGATATCTCATTCTAGTTTTGATTTGCAACTTGTTAGGTTTTCTTTTAATGATCAGCAGAGAAAAATTAAAGACAACAGAGCCAGGCGGTAGGTTCGAGAGTGCTTTAATGGGGAGCGCTCCCAGGCGAGGTTCCCTGACTCGGAGAGCTTCAGGGAAGTTGCACCCAGGCAAACCGCAGGGCAGGTTTATAAAGAGTTTTTTTTTTGGGGGGGGAAGATTGGGGGCAGGGCGGCATTCCCATTAGGGCAAGGGTTATAGGTCTTTGTAAGCTAAGTTAGGTAGGGCGGCAAGGCAAGGGTGGCGTTGGCGGGTTGGGGCAAGGCAGCATTATTGGGAGGTTGCTGGCCTTGGGTAAGCCATTTTGAGATCCCCAGTCTCGCCAGTCCAACACAATTCCCTGATGATTAGTGATGTGGAGCATCTTTTGATGTGGTCAATTGATTTTTGACAGGGTACTGAGACAACCAAGTGAGGGAAGAGCACCCTTTGTTACAAATGTTACTGGGGCAACTGGATAATCCACACGTAAAAGAATGAAGTTGAATACCTGCTCACAAAACTTTACTCAAAGTGAACTAGAGACCTAATATCAGAGCCAAAACTATAAAACTGAGAGGAAAACAGGGGTGTAAATCTTTGTGGCCATGGTATCTTAGATAAAAGACCAAAAAAATGTATTACAGACGAGTTAAAAACACCACCACCACACCACACATTACTAGAATGGCTGAAATAAAAAACACTGACAATACCAAGTGCTGCTGAGGAGAAGTAACTGGACTCTCTCACACTTCTGGGAATGCACAATGATACATTTGAAAAAGTGTTTGGTAGATTCTAATAAAGTAAACATATACTTACCATAATTGCCTTCCTGAACATTTATCCTAGAGAAGTGAAATCTATGTTCACACAAAACCTGCACATATATATCTATAGCAGCTCTATTCAGAACCACCAAAAAATAAAAATACAATGTCCTTCAAGTGTAAAACTGATATACTGTAGTAAATCCATTGACGGAATACTACTCTGCAATAAAACAACAACTTGGATGAACCCCAAAGACATTATGTATACCGAATGAAAGAAGTCAATCTCAAAATAATTCTATTCATAAAATATTCTCAAAAAGGCAATACTACAGATCACTGGGTGCCAGGAGACTAACTTTAAAGGGATATAACACAATAGTTTTCTGGGATGATGGAACTATTCTGTGTCCTGATTGTGTGTGGTAGTCATTACACAAATCAATATACATATTAAAATTCACAGAACTGGGCACCTGGGTGGCTCAGTCAGTTAAGTATCTGTCTTCAGCTCAGGTTATGATCCTGGAGGCCTGGGATGGAGCCCCACTTCAGAGCCTGCTTCTCCCTCTGCCCCTTTGCCCTGCTCTCTTTCTTCCCTCTCTCTCTCAAATAAATAAATAATGTCTTTTAAAAATAAGAAGAATAAAATTCACAGAACTATGCACCAAAATAATACTATACTATCATATATCATAATATATGATAATCCTTAAAAAAATTAAGTCAAGAGAAATTTGAGAGGAAACATGAAGGATGGCTAAGTCAGATGACTGAAGGCCCAAAACGGCAGAGTTTATAACTCTAAATTTTCCAATTAATGTTTCTGATCAAATAGTATTTAGCAGTGATAAATTCAGTGATAATAGGAATACATTAAATAATGAGTTTTACTAAGAGGAGCAGAGAAATGATCCTAGAAAAATTATCTCATGTTTTCCATTTTATGAACACTGAGATGAAATAAAAATTCATTTAAGTCTGAACAAAGCAAATAAAACTTACTTAGTGAAGCAAATAGAAGGGATGCAATTAACTCTAATAATGGTTGGTTTCATTTTAAATAGTTATACAGAAATGATTCCTCTAGCATATTCCATCTGTTTGCGGGGTAGAGGATGCATAATGCATGTTATATGAGAGAAGAGCAGCAATCACTAAGAAATCACTCTAAAATGGCAAAGCTGTTTGGTAAAATTTAGTACTCTATGTATTTTAAACTACATTTAACTTGCCAACCTCTGATACATGTCAGAATTCAATATGTGATAAATAAACGAGTCTTCTTCCAAAACTTACCTGAGCAACAATTTAAAATTCAATTGTACAAAAACAAGATAACAGATAACCTCTCTGAAATTTTCCCCAAGCACATATCAGATACAAAATATTCACCAATCAAAAGCTAACATGACAAAGCCATTAAGTCACTATAGTAGCAACCAATAAATAGTATCTGATAACTTTGCATTAAAATATATCAAATCCTCAGTAAAATACATAAAAAGACAAAAACTGGAAACATATTGACATATTTCTGTATCCAGAAATATACTTCTAAAATCATCATTTTAATGGCTGCATAATACTTTACTGAAAGTTTTTTTGTTTTTTGTTTTTTTTAGATTCATCTATTTATTTATTTATGATAGAGAGAGAGAGAGAGAGACAAGCAGAGGGAGAAGCAGGCTCCATGCCAGGAGCCCGACGCGGGACTCGATCCCGGGACTTCAGGATCGCGCCCTGGGCCAAAGGCAGGCGCGAAACCGCTGAGCCACCCAGGGATCCCTCTGAAAGTTTTTTTTTTTTAATATTTTATTTATTTATTCATGAGAGACATACAGGTAGAGGGAGAAGTAGGCTCCATGCAGGGAGCCCGATGTAAGACTCCCAGGATCATGCCCTGAGCCAGGATCACGCCCTGAGCGGAAGGCAAACACTCAACTGCTGAGCCACCCAGGTGTTCCTGAAAGGTTGTAAAATCAAACTGTGAGTTTGCTCCTTGCTGAGTTACAGGTAAAGACTACACCAAGTGGAGTTGTCTCACAAAGGAAACTGCAGCAAATAAGGAGATCATGAAGAGTAACTTCCAAACCAGTGAATCCTGGAGCAGGGGTGAGTGGATTCCTTCTCTTTAGGGTTAGGACAAATATTCAGAAAGGGAAGCTCTGTCATTATATAGAAAGGCAGCCACAAGGTTACACACCTGTACTTAGAAAACAGGCCTATCCATACATCCTTTGTTATGTTATTGAAGTTTGTGCTCTTTCTAGGATGGAGACTTTAACATTATAATGAAGCAGAGGTAACTGCTTGACAGGAGGAAGGGTCTGTGGACATGCTCTGAGAGCCTATATAAACTGGATGGGATTTTAGGCTCCTTATCTCAGGAAAGGAATAAAGGGCTTTGCTTGTTTATGAAACAGCACTGGAATTTTTAAGCATTGATTTATTGTCTGTTACAGCTAGGCCATTTTCTGGCCTGAGACTCTTAACTTTTACATTCCCTTTGTTTTCTTAAAATTCTTAACTATTGCGGTGCCTGCGTGGCACAGTTGCTTAAGCATCACACCCTTGGTTTTGGCTCAAGTTGTGAGATCGAGTCCCGAGCTCAGCATGGAGTCAGCTTGAGATTCTCTGTCCTCTCTCTGCCACTTCCACTTCTGCTCTAAAATAAGTAAGTCTTTAAACAAATACCTTAACTACTTAGATTTTTATTTATTTATTTATTTATTTATTTATTTATTTATTTTTTTGCATTTCACTGTAATTCAGACCTCCAAGAAAGTTCTGCAAGAAGTGTGCTTGGGCAAGTGGGGCATAGATCATGGTGGGGGTGGGGAGGAGGGCTTAAAACGGTCTCTTAGCACCACAAGGTCATATCTTTCTTTTTCTGGGGAACACTCTTTCTGCTTACAGGTCTACCAACATTTATTTGGCCAATTCTCTATTATTATTTACTTGTGCTTAAACTTTCATGACTATGAATAACACTATGATAAAGATTCTTATATAAACATCTATTTTTTATGTGATTATTTTCTTAAACTAAATTTTTAAATGAGAAATTGCTAGGTCCCCATATGTGGAATATTAAGAATAGGATATGCTGGACTTTAAAGCATTTAATACATATTTGATTCATCTCCTTCTCATACCCTATACCCAAATCTGATAAAAATTCTATTGGCTCTATCTTCAAACCACTGTCACAACCTGACCACTTCTCAGCATTTCACTAGCACCACCAGCGTCTCTCACCATAAATACAGAAAGGTATCCTTACTTCTACTCCTGCCCCCAGAGATTATTCTCAACTCAACAGCCAGAGGGATCTTTTTAAAATTTAGTCAGAACACATCATGCTCACAGCCTAGAATTGCTTTTTAAAATAATCTTGAAAAGGCTTAAGATATCCAACACTACAACTGGGTTAGATTTTTCTTTTTCTACTGATTTTATCAAGAAATCTCTATAGGCATCAAAACTAGCATTGTCAGAGGTCAGGCCAAAACAGGAGTTTTTTGTTCAGAGTAATTGAGAAGGTACCTCTTAATATTAGAAGTTTCATAAGGACTAAAATGAAGGCAACTCCTTCTTTACTAGCGAAAATGTGAGGGAACAAAGCCTTACCACATATTCAAGCATACTTGATAATTGTGTCAACACAATTTAGATTTTTTTCTAATTTTCATTGTTATTGTATTTTAAATTAAATATTGCCTTCCCCAACACATTAGGGGAAAAAAAAAAAAAAAAAAAACATGTTCTATATCCTCTTCAGGATGTTTGAAATCGTGGCTCAGTGGTTGAGCATCCGCCTTTGGTTCAGGGCATGATCCTGGAGTTCCAGGATCGCGTCCCAAATCCGACTTCCTGCATGGAGTCTGCTTCTCCCTCTGCCTATGTCTCTGCCTCTCTCTGTGTCTCTCATGAATAAATAAAATCTAAAAAAAAAAAAAAATGTTTGAAATCAAGTAAGATGATGGTCAAAGGCCTTGTAAATGATACTAAAAATGAAAAGAAAGGGATTTTGGCTTTCCCAGAAACATTCTCATTCTTTTCACTAAGCTTATGAAGCATACTTTTACCTCTGTGCACATTTCTTTGCACAGAGGGAAAAATAGGAAATGATCTAAAGGCCCTTCGGTGCTAAGAAGGACCTTTAGATCATTTAGCCCAATGCTCTCATTTTTTGATACAAAAACAGCCACCCTAATAGCACATTTTTCTCACCATTTCTCTAAAGCTTATCCATTCCTCAAAAGTTGCTTTTAATTTTATCATGTATATTTTATTTATTCCAAAACATTTTAAAGCTCTGAAATTCAAAGGCCCTGTTTAGGTTCATCCTCTACAACAGCATCTGTAATAGAGCACAAAGTCACAATGTACACTGGGCCTTCAAAAAGCATCAATAAACCAAACAAACTGGGAAATACTTTGCTCTAGAAGAGAGAAACTATGGAAATGAGGTTTCTACTCATACCTCGATGTGAATTCTCTTTCTTTTTAAAAAGTACCCCTATAGGGAACCCTGGGTGGCGCAGCGGTTTAGCACCTGCCTTTGGCCCAGGGCGCGATCCTGGAGACCTGGGATCAAGTCCCGCGTCGGGCTCCCGGTGCATGGAGCCTGCTTCTCCCTCTGCCTGTGTCTCTGCCTCTCTCTCTCTCTGTGTGTGACTATCATAAATAAATAAAAATTAAAAAAAATTGAAAAAAATAAAAAGTACCCCTATAATTTAAGTAAAAAGTACAGCAAAAGCTGGTCTGACCATTACCTTTATATATTCAACCACTGTGCACATGCACGCGTGCGCGCACACACACACACACACACACACACACACACAAAGACCTACAAAAGCATAGGCACATACACCCACACACACAGGGTGTTTGTTCATTACCTAAAACTATTTTGCCATATTTTCAAACAAGCAGTATCAGTATTTTCTCTACTGGGACATTTACAGAGCTGAGGCTGAGCTAGAAGGGAACACTAAAAAGTTCAGTCTCAATTTTATCTCCAGGGGAAAGAAAAAGCATTAAACACTGGAACAAACATATCTGAGAAATAAGATTAATAGGATCACTCTTTCTTAGCAAGCCAAATGAAAGACTCTAGAGAAGAGAGGGTTGACACTAAACTTCCCCACTTAGATCTTTACAAATTTTATAAAGATTTCTAATCAAAAACAGTTATCAGTCAACAGAAGTAGAGGTATAGAGATCGATAGTCAGAAAGGCTAACCCAAACATTGAGTGCACACACAGAGGCCCAAGCATCAGCACTCATGAGCACGAACACTCATGAGCACGAACACTCATGAGCACACATACACATCCTGCTTTTACAATCAGGAAGGTGGCCATTTGCTAGGTCCAAAGAGATAATGAACAAATGTCCTAGGAAAAGATAAATTTAAAAAGTAACGGTCCCCTAAAAACTTTCTTTACAATGTTACTCATTAGTTTTTTTTTTCTTCTTATGCCTATTCATGATATTAATCAACATTAGCAAATAGCAACAGCCAATGCCACTTTGCCTGCTGTCTAAAGTCTGGTCCACAGTGGGTTTCCCTATTTTCTAGGTTTTTTTTTTAGCAAAGGAAACATAATTATGTATTTAAACTTGCCAATTAATGTATGTCCAGGGGTTGATTTAAATTACAATGTTGCCATTCTGCAGAAACTTCCAATAAACAAACCACTGTTGCAAGACCAATTCCTATGTCAGCTCATAGAATACTAAAATGGGAACACCTTTTTCTTGCCATACACTGGGGTCTGCCACTATTGACAACAAATGGCAAACGGCAAAAAGGAAATGATTTGAGGTTGAGCTTGATGCATAGTGTACCATAAGAGAGTAGAAGAAATAAAGCTTGAAGGACAGATTGAGACCAAATCCGGAAGGGGTTTGAATGCCAAGATGCAGTTTTAGGCCTTGTCCTGTATGCAGTGGAGATGGGGAGGGAAAAAAGCAGAGACACTGTGGGAAGTAACAATGCCAACTGTAGGGAGGAAAAGATGGAGAAGGAAGATCAGTTAGAGACTTTTGCCATACAGTTCAGGAAAGAAATAAACTGTTGGCATAATAAGAAATATATATTTGGTCTTTGTCCCTGGTTCTTAGCAAAGAACTCTTAAAACCATTGTAATTTCAGGATGCCTGGATGGCTCAATGGTTGAGCATGTGCCTTCAGCTCAGGGCATGATCGTGGGGTCTGGGGATCGAGTCCTGTATCAGGCTCCCTGTAGTGTGCGTTCCTCTCTCTCTGCCTGTGTGTCTCTGCCTCTCTCTCTGTGTCTCTCATGAATATATAAATCTTAAAAGACAAAAACAAAAACACAGCTGATGATCTTTGGGAAGTCTACTGGAACCCATCTTCTTAAAGGAACAGTATCCTGAAAAAAAAAATTAAAAAAAAAAAAAGGAATAGTATCCTGGGATTTTGTTGTTGTTTTTAAAAGATTTTTAATTTTTATTTATTCATCAGAGACACAGAGAGAGGCAGAGATATAGGCAGAGGGAGAAACAGGCTCCATGTGAGGAGCCCAAAGCAGGCTCCATGTGAGGAGCCCAATCACAGGACCCCAGGATCATGACCTGAGCCAAATGCAGACATTTAACCATTGAGCCACCCAAATGCCCCTGAGGATTTTGTTTTCAACAAACCCCATGGTCGGGCAGCCCCGGTGGCGCAGCGGTTTGGCGCCGCCTGCGGCCCAGGGCCTGATCCTGGAGACCCGGTATCGAGTCCTGCATCGGGCTCCCTGCGTGGAGCCTGTTTCTCCCTCTGCCTCTCTCTCGCTTGCTCTGTGTCTCTCACGAGTAAATAAAATAAAATCTTAAAAAAAAAAAAAAAAAAAACCCATGGTCAAGCAGAAAAAGAGCTGGTCAAATGCTAAGAAATGGACTGAAAGCCTTTGACACAAATAGACACAAGAGCTCAAGTTAAACTCAATATAACATTTACAGGTAAATACAAACATAATAAAATTAGTAAACTGATCACTTATTCAGTATGGAGAATGAACCACAAAAGTAGTAAAATCAATCATATCTACATAATTTAGTCAAAGAAGACATGAAGTAAAAAGATGTAAAATACATCATGAAATATGGAGGGAGTAATAAATGCAGGGCTTTCAGAATGGTTGAACTTAAGCTACGGTCAACTTAATATAGACTATTACACACATAAGATGTTGTAAGTGAAAGTAGTAACCACAGATAAAGATACACACACAAAAAAAAAAAAAAAAAAAAAACAAGAGAAAGAAATCCAAACATAACATCAAAGAGAACCATCAAACCACAAGGGAAGACAGCAACAGAAGACAGAACAGAGAAAACTACAAGACCCATGCCACCTACAAGAGACTCACTTCAGACCTAAAGACACAAACAGATTGAAAGTGAAGAGATGAAAAAGGACGTTCCATGCAAATGGAAGTAAAAAAAAAAGGGGGGGGTCTGGGGTAGAAACACTTATATGAGACAAATTAGACTTTAAAACAAACAATGCAAAAAAAACCAAACAAACAATGCAGCAAGAAACAAGAGTATTACATAATGATGAAGGGACTGATCCAACAAGAGTATATAGCAATTCAAAATATCAATGCATCCAACACTGAAGCATCTAAATAATAAAGCAAATATTAACAGACATAAAGGGAGAAACCTACAGTAATACAAGAACAGTATGGGATTTTAACACTCCACTTTCATCAAGGTGTAGATCATAGAGGCAGAAAATCAATAAGGAAACAGTGGCTTTGAATGATACATCAGACCAGATGGACTTAATAGATATATACAGAACATTCCATCCAAAGACAGCAGAATACACACATTCTTTTTCAAGTGCACCTGGAACATTCTTCAGGATAGATCACATTCAGCCACAAAAAAAGACTCAATAAATTTTAAAAGACTGAAACAATATCAAGCACCTTTTCCAACCACAATAGTATGAAACTAGAAGTCAATCACAGGAAAAGAACTAGAAAAAAACCCACAACCACATGAAGGCTTAAAATGCTACTAAACAACCAATAGGTCAATGAAGAAATCAGAGGATATAAAACAAATACATACATGAAAACAAATAAAAATGGAAACACAACAGTTCAAAACTTTGGAATACAGTAAAAGAAGTTCTAGGAGGGGAATTTACAGCAATTTAAGCCTACCTCAAGAAACAAGAAAAATCTCAAATAAACAATCAAAACTTATACCTAAAGAATTAGGGAGGAAAAAAAAAAACCAAGCAAAACCCAAAGTTGATATAAGGAAGTAAGTAACTCTTCAAGTTAAAAAGGAGAAAGAACTCATTACATAAAATGAGAAATAAGAGAAAAAACAACCAACACCACAGAAATATAAAGGATTACAAGAAATTACTATGTAAAATTATATGCCAACAAAATAAACAATCTAGAAGAAATGGGTAAGTTCCTAGAAACAATCTTCCAAAACTGAATGACAAAGAAAATCTGAACAGACCAATTATAGTAACAAAATTGAATCAGTAATCAAAAACTCCCAACAAACAAAAGTCCAAGACCACAGGGTTTCAAGGTGAAATCCACCAAACCCTTAAAGAAAACCTAATACCTATTCTTCTCAAACTATTCTTAAAATAGAAGAGGAAGGAAAACTCGCTAATACATTTTACAAGGCCAACATTACTCTGACCTAAAGCCAGACAAAGACATTAAGAAAAAGAAAACCACACACACCAGAATCTCCAGTGAACATAAATGCAAAAATCATCAATATATTAGCAAACTAAATTCAACAACACAGTAAAAAAAAAATCATTCACCACAGTCAAGTAGGATGTAAAATGGCTCAGTTCAAAAATTTTTTAATGTGATACATCACATTAATAAGAGAAAGGATAAAAAAAAACCAATATGATCATCTCAATAGATTCAAAAAAAGCATTTGACAAAAATACAACATCCATTAATGATAAAAACTCCCAATGAAGTGGATCTAGAAGGAACATACCATAACATAATAATGGCCATATGTGAAAATCCCACAGCTAACATCATACTCAATAGTGAAAAACTGGGCAGCCCCAGTGGCACAGCGGTTTAGCACTGCCTGCAGCCCAGGGTGTGATCCTGGAGACCGGGGATCAAGTCCCACGTCGGGCTCCCCTGCATGAAGCCTGCTTCTCCCTCTGCCTGTGTCTCTGCCTCTCTCTCTGTGTGTGTCACTCATGAATAAATAAAATCTTTAAAAAAAATAGTGAATTGAACACCAATAAAAATTAATTTATAAAAAAAAAATAGTGAAAAACTGAGTTTTCCCCTAAGATCAGGAATAAAACAAAGATTTCCACTCTCAACACTTTTATCCAACATAGTACGAGAAGTCCTAGCAATGGTCATCAGATAAGAAAAAAAATAAAAGGAATTCAAAATGGTAAGAAAGAAGTAATATTGTCATCATTTGCACATTTCTATTTATAGAAAACCCTAACAGGAATATAAAAAATAGTGAAAGGGAATAAAGGGGAAAGGAGAGAAAATGAGTGGGAAATATCAGAGAGGGTGACAGAACATGAGAGACACCTAACTCTGAGAAACGAACAAGGGGTACTGGAAAGGGAGGTGGGCGGGGGGTTGGGGTGACTGGGTGACAGTCACTGAGGAGGGCACTTGGAGGGATGAGCACTGGGTGTTATGCTATATGTTGGCAAATTGAACTCCGATTAAAAAAAAAAAAGAAAACTCTAACAACTCCTTCAAAAAATATTAGAATCAATAAATAAATTCAGTAAAGTTACAGAATTCAAAATTAATACATCTGTTGCATTTCTATACACTAACAACAATTAGTAGAAAGAAAAAATAGTCTCGTTTACAACTGTACCAAAAATAATAAATTATCTAAAGAGTAAATTTAACCAAGGAAGTGAAAGACTATAAGACTATAAGTAAAAACTATAAGACACTGATGATGGAAAAAAAAAAAAGACATTGATGAAAGAAACTGAAAACAACACAAACATAAATATACAACTATTCTCATATACTGGAAAAATTAATATTATTAAAATGTCCACACTACCTAAAGCAATCCACAGATTTCAGATTTAATGCAATCCTTATCAAAATACTAACAGTATACTTCACTGAACTAGAAATCTTAAAATTCATATGGAACCACAAAAGAACCCAAACAGATAAAGCAGCCTTGAGAAAGAAGAACAAAGCTGGATGTATCACAAATCTCAGATCTCAAGACATACTACAAAGCTATACTAATCAAAACAGTCTAGTCCGAACACAAAAACAGACACAGAGATCAATACAATAAGACAGAGAGCCCAGAAATAAAACTGTGCTTACATGGTCAGTTAATCTATGACAAAGAAGGTAAGAATATGCAATGGGGAAAAGACAGTGTCTTTGAAAAATAGTGTGGGAAAACTGAACAACTACCTGCAAAAGAATGAAATTGAATCATTTACACCATACACAAAAATAAACTGAAAATGGATTGAAGAACTAAACATGAGACCTGAAACCATAAAACATCTGAAAGAAAACATAAGCACTAATCTCATGGATATCAGCCTTAGCAACATATTTATGGATATGTCTCTGCAGGTAAGGGAAACAAAAGCAAAAATAAACTATTGGGAACTACACAAAATAAAAAGCCTTTTCACAGCAAAGGAAACCATCAACAAAACAAAAAGGCAAAGTAGGGAATGGAAGAAGTTATTTGCAAATGATATATCCAATAAAGGGTTAATGCTCAAAATATTATAAAACTTATACAATTCAACACCAAACAGATTAAAAAGTGGGCAGAGGACCTGAATAGACATTTTCCCAAAGTCATACAGATGGCCAACACATAAAAGATGCTCAACATCACTGATCATCATGGAAATGCAAATTAATACCACAGTGGGATGTTACCTCACACTAGTAAGAATGGCTATTACCAAAAAGACAAGAAACAAGTGTCAGTGAAGATGTGAAGAAAAGGAAACTCTCATGCACTATTACTGAGAATGTAAATGGGTGCAACCACTATGGAAAACATTAGAGGGGATCCCTGGGTGGTGCAGCGGTTTAGCGCCTGCCTTTGGCCCAGGGCGCGATCCTGGAGACCCGGGATCGAATCCCACGTCGGGCTCCCGGTGCATGGAGCCTGCTTCTCCCTCTGCCTATGTCTCTGCCTCTGTGTGTGTGTGTGTGTGTGACTATCATAAATAAATAAAAATTAAAAAAAAAGGAAAACATTAGAGAGGATTCCTCAAAAAAATTAAAAATAGAATACCATATAATCCAGTAATTCCACTACTAGGTATTTTCCAAAGAAAATGAAAACACTAATTCACAAAGATACATGCACCCCTGTTTATTGTAGCATTATTTATAATAGATAAAACATGAAAGCTATCTAAGTGTCTTATCAACATATAAATGGAAAAGATGTGGTACATATGTTCATATGTATATGTATGTGTGTGCTAGAATAGCACTCATAAAAAAGAATGAGATCTTGCCATTTGCAACATGGATGAACTTAGAGAGTATTACTTGAAGTGAAATAAATCAGAAGAAAACAAATATTATGTAATTGCACTTACACAAGGAATATAAAAAAAACAAGTGAACAAAAAAACAAACTCATAAATACAAAGAACAAACTTGTGGTTGCCAGAGTGGAGGTGGTTGGAGAGATAGTCACAATAGGTAAAAGGAACTAAGAAGGCAGAAACTTCCATTTATCCCTTCACAGGAATAAAAAGTACAGCATACTATATAGTCAATAATATTGTAATAACATTGTATGGTAATGGATGGTGACTACACTTATCACTGTAAGCACTGAGTAATTCACAGAGTTGTCCAATCACTATGCTGAGGAAAGAGAGAATTATAGCTCTTACTCTTTTTTTTTTCTTTTTCTTTCTCTTAATTATAGAGAACAAACTGATAGTTACCAGAGGGATGATGGGAAGGGGAGGATGGGTTAAATAGATGATGGGGGATTAAGGATAGCCCTTGTCATGAAGAGCACTGGGTGACATGTGGAATTGTTGAATCGCTAGATTATACACCTGGAACTAATATAACACTGTATGTTACCTAGCTGGAATTAAAATAAAAACTTTTAAAAAATCACTATGCTGTACACCTGAAACTAACACAACACTGTATGTCTACTATACTTCAACGATTAAAAATAAAAAGACCACAGGCCTTTGGCATCCTTCCCAGCACACCTCCCATGCAGGCTGCCCCCATTCAGGACCACTCAAGGCACACACAAGGCACCTCCACACCTGCCCCCTACTCATGCTGCTGCCTTCCATGTCATGCCCCTTTCTCTATTTTATACATGCCTCTTCGGTATTCTTTTCCTTGCCTGCTCATCCTCAAAATCAATTGTTCCAACTTCTGTAACCTCAAACACTTGGTAACAACATGTTGGTTTGCACACTCATGCACTGTACTGTGCTTAGTTTACCTCACTAGAGTATAAGCTCCTTTAAAGCACAAATTACAATGCATTCATTATTATGCAGTGAGTGTATGAATATCAGATAAAACATAAAGCAGGAAAATACAGATGAATAATAAACACCTAGTGAAATATTTTCAAATCTCTGTAAAATACCTACAGAGTTATCTGAAACAAAGCAAATGTTTAATAAATGTCAAAAATGAAGCAAGGAATTACAAATAAACAAAAACAAAGTAATCTGGAAGTCCTAAAAAATTTCGCAATTTCAGTCATTATCCCAATAGGATTTCTAAACTGAATTTACAAAATGTATAGCAGGTAGAAAAAATAGTTTTTCCAAGACATAAGGAATAGAGCCACACAAATATTAAAGTATTAAGAAAACTTTTAACTGTGATGATACTAATAGTAATCAGTGGAATAAAATACAAAGCCCTGGAAAAAAACAGCCTCAACTATGTACACAAGTTTAATGTATCTCAAAAGCAAACATCACAAAACAGTGACAATTGTGTAATTTATGGTATTGGGTTCCCTTATCTGCATTCCTACACTCACCATGCTTCATCTATAGCTACCCTCTACTTATATTCTGATGCCTCTCAACTCTACTCGCAAGCAAGGCTTGAATTCCGAATCTCAAACCTCATCTTTCAAAGGCAAAGGCAAACTCAACTCTCTGGATATTCCACGGGCAGGTCAAACTCCAGGAAGAGCAAATAGAACACATCTTTCCCGGTAAATCTCTCTCTTCTATTTCTTCTACTAATAAATGAACCACTTCTTCCCAGATGTCCAGGCTAAAAATCTGGGAGCTTTTATGAAGTTTCTCCCTTAACCTCTCCGTGGTAACTTGTGAAGTCCTGTCAACTCTTCTTGCTTCCTGGCTCTTGAATCTATTCTCCCTTTTCTTCCCCTGCTGGCATGGCTTTCATCTTCACCCTCATACTTTCTCACAAGCATAACTCCATAGCCTAATAACTGGCACTCTCTGACTTTCAATCAGTTCTTTCACTATTCTGTTTCAGAAGTGATCTTTCCAAAATACAAATATATTTATGAAACTGCTTAAAATCTTTTAAGACCTTACTTCTCTCAAAACAAAATCCTCAGTATAACATATAAGGTCCTTCCTGATCTAGCCCTTAGCCTCTTTCATCACTCCCCATCTCCAACACCCCCTGCACACATACTCTCACCCAGTGCTGCCTGCATCTCTTACTCATAACTCTCACCCATCCTTTGACATTTTCTTTCTTTTTTTTTTTTTAAGACTCTATTTATTTTTTCATGAGAGACACACAGAGAGAGAGAGGCAGAGACGCAGGCAGAGGGAGAAGCAGGCTCCATGCAGGGAGCCCGACTGGGACTCGATCCCGGGTCCCCAGGATCAAGGCCTGGGCCGAAGGCAGCGCTAAACCACTGAGCCACCCGGGCTGCCCCATCCTTTGACATTTTCAATGAGAACACTTCTAGGAGGTTTTCCTGACAGCTTTCTGCCTCATATGACAAGTATTCTTCATGGCACCCTGGTACTCACCCACATTTTACTTCTTATATAGTTAATTTGTCTGTTTCTTCAGTGGACTGTGAAGTTCTTAAAAATAGGGACTTACAGTAAGTCAATGGCTTTTTGACTGCCAATAAGTTAAAGTAACTACATTCTGTGAGAGTTAATTAGTTGTAAGTTCTTGGAAGGTACTGATCATATCACCTTTTCAGTTTCCCCCACAGCATGTAACATAAAATGCTATTTGCATATTGAGTACCAATAAATATGCACTGAGTGACTCCACTAAAACTCTCTCATTAAAACCTCAGAGAGGGGGCAGCCTGGTTGGCTCAGAGGTTTAGCACCGCCTTCAGCCCAGGGCCTGATCCTGGAGACCCCGGATCAAGTCCCATGTCAGGCTTCCTGCATGAAGCCTGCTTCTCCCTCTGCCTGTGTCTCTGCCCCTCTCTCTCTCTTTGTGTCTCTCATGAATAAATAAATAAAATAATTTTTAAAAGTAATAAATAAAACCTCAGATACCTAACATTTTCCATTTATTTATTCGTTTGTTTGTTTGTTTGTTTGAGAGACACAGAAGGAGAGAGAGGCAGAGACACAGGCAGAGGGAGAAGCAGGCTCCATGCAGGGGCTCCCCCTAACATTTTCCTATGATTAGAATACTGATCTCTCCTTCCAGTTCCAATGCTAAAATACAGTTTCACTATGTTCAGAAAGACTAATGTTACAAAATTCACTTATTGTTTTTTTTTCCCTTCTGACCCTTGTTCCTCTAATCCATTCTCTTTATTGAACAGCTTATTTCATCTACCTCTATTATTTCACACTCTCATTGATGAATGAATCAAATCTTATTTTTTTATAATCCCTTAGAGTTGCTGCAAAAATCAGAACGTAATGTTTCTGCCTTAGAATCACTGAACACAGGAGGAAACTGAAGCTCAGAAAGAAAAACTTATATAAAGTATCTATCAACACTTGGCAAACTGATGATCAAGTTGGAACTCAGGTCTGACTCTGAAGCTGCAACAGCTATTCCATGGTGCTGCCCAGACATTAGGCTTGGCAGGAACAAAAAGCCATGTATGCAACAAGTATGGTTCAAATTAAGTGAATATAAGGCCATGCAATACTGCTACAAGGCTTTCATTAGCATATAGTTTAAAAAATACACAGCTTCGCAACTATCCTATTATCAACATCTCACATCTAATTAGATGACAGAAAACTCTAAATCCATGTATGTATTGTACTTCATTTGCATAAATGAGCATCACATGCACATTTATACACTTGCTGCTAATCCCTGAAGGCTTCATTTAGATGGGATTAAGAATGGAAAACTAGGGATCCCTGGGTGGCGCAGCGGTTTGGCGCCTGCCTTTGGCCCAGGGCGCGCGATCCTGGAGACCCAGGATCGAATCCCACATCGGGCTCCCAGTGCATGGAGCCTACTTCTCCCTCTGCCTGTGTCTCTGCCTCTCTCTCTCTGTGTGACTATCATAAATAAATAAAAATTTAAAAATTAAAAAAAAAAAAGAATGGAAAACTAAGTCTGGGCCTAAGAGATAACAGACATATATGGAACCTAGAAATTAGCATGGCAATTAGCTCAATCTTT
Source organism: Nyctereutes procyonoides (assembly GCF_905146905.1). Classification (NCBI taxonomy): domain Eukaryota; kingdom Metazoa; phylum Chordata; class Mammalia; order Carnivora; family Canidae; genus Nyctereutes; species Nyctereutes procyonoides. The sequence goes on from NW_026575126.1 coordinate 77,383,570, forward strand.
CCTGTGGTTTTTATCAGTTTAGTTTTAATTTAGCACAGTCACTCTCACATGTAAATAAGTCCCCACTTCTGTCGTAAGAAATTATGCCTCTGACACAGTTACTCAGAGCTGGAATTTTGTGATCTCTATAAAAAAACAGTGCATCAAACCTCTGACTAGAAACTATAACAATCTCTACTGGAAAAATTGAATTTTGCCTTTATCATTTTATGTTCTTATACATCTTCAAGGATTGTATGTGTATGTACAGCCATATAATACTTAAATTATTTAAATTTTCCAGGATAGACCATTTCCCTGGGTTCAATAATGAATGAATAAAATGTGACCCTAGTAATAATAAAACCTAAAATATGGAACATTCTTGCTATGAAACTTCACTCCTACATTCCAATTAAACAAACATTTATCAAACATATAAGTAACTATGATTCCTCATTTGCCTTCAGAGAACTAACTTAGCAGAAGGAGAAAATAAAAAATTATACATATTATATGATATAATTAAGAGGTATATACACAAAAGGTACGAAAAAAAGACATACAGGAATTTAAAGAAAGGATCAGGGCAACCCGGGTGGCTCAGCGGTTTAGCGCCTGCCTTCAGCCCAGGGCATGATCCTGGAGACCTGGGATCAAGTCCTATGTCGGGCTCCCTGCATAGAGCCTGCTTCTTCCTCTGCCTGTGTCTCTGCCTCTCTCTTTCTCTCTCTCTCTCTGTGTCTCTCATGAATAAATAAAATCGGAAAGAAGGAAGGAAGGAAGGAAGGAAGGAAGGAAGGAAGGAAGGAAGGAAGGAAGGGGAAAAGGAAAAGGAAAAGGAAAAGGAAAAGGAAAAGGAAAAGGAAAGGAAAAGGAAAGGAAAGGAAAGGAAAGGAAAGGAAAGGAAAGGAAAGGAAAGGAAAGGAAAGGAAAGGAAAGGAAAAAAAAAGAAAGAATGGATCACATCCACGGGCTCATAAAAGGATAGAGGAAAATGACATCACAGAATAAATCTTAGAAGATAAGTAGGACTCCCATTGTGGGAGTGACGGAGGAAAGAGTGTTTTGAGCAGAGAAAATAAGAAGAAGCCTCAAAGTGGAAGAAGATAGCACATATTCAAAAAGTATTAATCTGCTTCGCCAGAATGTAGGGGAATAATAGCAAATAAAACTGGAAAAACAGAATTGTATAATCTTGGTCTTGTCAGTTACCTAAACAAATCTGCTAAAATGTACCACATAAACCCCTACCACATAAATGCCAAGAAAAGGCTGGAGGAAGCACATCTTGCATGGCAGAATAAGGACCTAAAATAAAAGTCTGATATTCTATAAAAGTAATGAGATACTGGCAACAACAGTCAAAAATCAACGTTTTCAAAAATCTAAAAATCAACCGAAGACTTGTGACAATCCAAGAAACTTTTATTCAGGAAAAATAGCTGACTTTCAGTAAACACAGCTTTACAACATTTTAACTTGCCCTATTTCCCTCTCCCCAGCTCTATGGAAGCCTTGGAAACTAACAACCTAACCTGCAAACATGGTACATGTGAACAACAGCAGTCCAGTAGCCACTTAAGGGGGCAGAAGAGGTTAGGAACTTCCCGCAAAACCACATCTCTGGAAAACTGTCACTATTTAAACTGTCTAGCAGCTCACTGGAAAACCTCCATACTCAGGGCTTATATTCAGAGGACTCCCAGCCCACATGTGAACCATCCTATTCCCAGGGTTTTTGTTAAAAATTATCAGAGACAGCTGTCCTCAGTGACAAACAGTTAAGGCAAACAAAATTTTCCTTAAAAAACTTAAAAGTTAAAAATGAGGGTACAGAGAGAACCTAGAAAAGCTCCTGAGTATCTAGAAGGCATACACATGCCCAGGAAAGACTAGGAAAGGTCCTAATCTATCATCTTTGGCTTGTTATTCTACATACCCCAGAAATGAAGGCTAAGGCACAGTGTAAACTGCTACTGCATGAAAGAAGCCACAACACACATGCCCACACCGATGCCTACACCCACACCCACACCCACATACACACTGAGAAAACCCTTCAGCAAAGGCTGGAAGACTACAGGTTCAATATCTAAGGAAAACTGTCTAATTATTTGCTGACCACTAAGCTAATCAAGTAGATGTCAGTGCTTACACAGAACAAACAATATAGAATGTAAAGAATTTATCCCCAAAAGTAATGAAACAAATAACAACAATAAATGTTAGGAAAGAGATGTTTTATTCCCAGAGTAGCTACATTACATTATTAAAGATATCTATTTTTCAACAAATCATTATGAGATACACACACACACAAAAAGAGAGTATTATTCATACAATGAGACAAAAAAAAATCAGTAAAAACTATCTCTGAGGAAGCTCAGATGTTGGACTTACTAGACAAAGACTTTAAGTCAGATAATGCAAATACGTTCAAGGAACTAAATAGACCACGTCCAAAGAATCAAAGGCAATTATGAGAATAATTTTTCACCAAACAGAGAATATCAACAGGAATAAAAAATTTTTTAAAGAAGAACCAAGGGGCACCTGGATGGCATAGTCAGTTAAGCCTCTGACTCTTGGTTTTGGCTCAGGTCATGATCTCAAAGTGGTAAGACTGAGGTTCGTGTCAGGCTCCATGCTACGCATGGAGTCTGCTTAAGATTTTCTCTCCCTTAAGGCACCTGGGTGGCTCAGTCGGTTAAGTGACAAACTTGATTTTGGCTCATGTCGTGATCTCAGGGTCATTAAGATCAAGCTCTGCATAGGGTTCTGCATTCATTGGAAAGTCTGCTTCTCTCTCTATCCATCTCTCCCTCTCCCCCTCTCCAGCTCATGCTCTCCCTCTAAAATAAATATTCCCAGGGCTTTTGTTATTTGTATAACTTTCTTTTTCTCTCCCTCTGCCCTCCCTCTTGCTCGCACTCTCTCTAAATAAATCTTTTTTTAAAAAAAATTTAAATACAGAACAACCAAATGGAAATCTTAGAATTTGAAACTATAATTGAAATGAAAAACTCACTAAAGAGGCTCAACAGTTAAAAAAAAAAAAAAAAAAAAGAGGCTCAACAGTAGACTTAAGGTAGAAGAATCACCAAACTTAAATACAGACCAATTTTCCAGTCTAAAGAACAGAAATTTTTTTTTAAATGAAGAAAAATGAACTCAGCCTCAGACTTGTGGATTATCATCAAGCATACCAAAATACATATAACAGTAATCCCAGAAGGAAAAATCAAATTTATATAAGTGGCTGAAATCCTAAATTTAATGGAAAACATAGGGAGTCCTTAATGATAAAATGAAGGCATTAGTAACCCATATCCACATGAAAAAATAAACAGCACCAAATAAAGATAGCTATACAAATATAAAAGACAATATAAAAATATTTTGGGGGGCACCTGGGTGGCTTAGTTAGTGGCTTAGTCAGACTCTTTATCTCAGGATTGTGAATTCAAGTCCCACATTGGGCTTCACGCTGGAGGTAGAGCCTACTTTAAAAAAAAAAAAATGTTTGTTAAGAACACTTTTCCTATCTGGATTAAAATACACTTGCATAGGGGAATCCCTGGGTGGCGCAGTGGTTTAGCGCCTGCCTTTGGCCCAGGGCGCGATCCTGGAGACCCAGGATCGAATCCCACGTCGGGCTCCCGGTGCATGGAGCCTGCTTCTCCCTCTGCCTGTGTCTCTGCCTCTCTCTCTCTCTCTGTGTGTGTGTGATTATCATAAATAAATAAATAAAAAATTTTAAAAAAAAACACACTTGCATAAAGCAGTAATTATAAAGCTGCAGTTGATGGGCTTTTTCTAAAGTAAAATGTGAAATTTGCATGAACACAGGGAAGAAGAAATGAATTCTATTAAAGCAATGTTTCCATATTATTATTATTATTATTTTTTTTTTTTTTTTTTTTTTTTTTTTAGAGAGAGCAGGTGGTGAGGGAATGGCAGAGGGAAAGAGATAATACTAAGTAGGATCCATGTTCAGCACAAAGTCCAATGTGGGGTTTGATCTCACAACCCTGAGATCATGTCCTGAGCCAAAATCAAGAGTCAGACGCTTAACTGACTGAACCACCCAGGTGCCCCAGCTTTTGCATACTATTAGCACTAAGTTGGTATCAACCTGAACTACATTAAGATATTAAAATAGTAATCACCAAGAAAATAAAGATTATGGTAAAAGAAATAACAAGTAAAATATATACAGGAAAATAATACAAAAGAAGAGAGTAAAAGAGTAACAGAAAAACTAAAAAGATGTAAGACATGTAGAAAACAAACAGCAAAATGGCAAACATAAAACTTAATATATTACTAATTACATTAAATATAAAGAATTCCACACTCCCAAAAAGAGGATTGGCAAAATGGACCACAACAAACAAAATCATGCAATTTTATACCAAGAAAGGGAAATGGTGGCCTGGGTGACTCAGTTAGTTGACATTATACTCTTGGTTCAGGCTAAGGTCATGATCTCATGGGTAGTGGGGTCAAGCCCTGAGTTGGGATCTGCACTCAACGGGGAGTCTGCTTGAAGATTCTCTCCCTCTGTCCCTTGCCCAACTCTCTCTCTTTCTCAAATACATAAATCTTAATTAAAAAAAAAAAAAAAAACAAGACCCATCTGTATGGTGCCTTACAAGAGGTTCATTTTAGACCTAAAGACACCTGCAGAGCAAAAATGGGTGGAGAAACATCTATCATGCAAATGGATGTCAAAAGAAAGCCAGAGTAGCAACTTATATTGGACAAACTAGACTTTAGAACAACGACTGTGGGAGGACCTGGGTGGCTCAGTTGTTTAAAGCATCTGTCGGGATCCCTGGGTGGCACAGCGGTTTGGCGCCTGCCTTTGGCCCAGGGCACGATCCTGGAGACCCGGGATCGAATCCCACGTCGGGCTCCCGGTGCATGGAGCCTGCTTCTCCCTCCGCCTATGTCTCTGCCTCTCTCTCTCTTTCTCTCTCTCTCTCTGTGACTATCATAAATAAAAATAAATAAATAAAAATTAAAAAAATAAAGCATCTGTCTTCAGCTCAGTTAATGATCCCAGGGCCCTAGGATCAAGCCCTGCATCAGGGTGCCTGCTTCTCCTCCCTCTGCCTGCCACTCTCCCTGCTTGTACTCTTTCTCTCAATAAACAAATAAACAAAATCTTAAAAAGTAAGTAAATAAACTAAAACAGAGACTGTAAAAAAAGATGAAGAAGGGCATTATATAAAGGGGACAATCCAACAAGAAGATATAACATTTGTAAATATTTATGCATCCAACATGGGAGCACCCAAATACATAAAACAATAACACAAGTAAAGGAATTCAATAATAGTAATACAACAATAATAAGGACCTTTAACAACTCACATCAATGGACAGATCATGTAAACAGAAAATAAAGAAAGAAACAATGGGTTTGAATGACACACTGGACCAGATGGACTTAATAGATTAAGTTCAGAACACTTTATCCTAAAACAGCAAAAACATATTCTTTTTTTAGTGCACATGCGAAATTCCCCTGAATAGATCACGTATTAGGCCACAAAACAGGCCTCAACAAATACAAAAAGATTAAAATCATACTATGCACCTTTTCTAACCACAATGCTATGAAACTAGATGTCAACCACAAGAAAAAGACTGAAAAGATCACAAACATACAGGTTAAATATGGATACTTGTAATGTAAACATGCTACTAAATCAATGGGTCAACTGGAATCTGAATAAAAAAATTTGTTTTAATCACCCAAATATAAGTTTCCTACAAGATATACTTTAGTCAATAACCAATGGGCTAAAAGCAAAACAAGGTAAAAAGGTACACCACGTACCCTAATGAAAAAACTGCAGTATCTATACTAACATTGTATACAAGGCACTTAAAGATAAAAATTGTTACTAGAGACAAAGGGCACTTTATAAGAACTGAAATCTATCAAGAAGATATAAAAATTATAAACACATATGCACCTAACAACAGTACTTCCAAACACAAGAGGGAAAAACTGACTTAAAAGGAAGAAATAGATAATTCTACAATATTTGGAGAATTCATTACTCTGTTTTTGATACTGGATAAAACAATCAGACAAAAGATTATCAAGGAAAGAGACTTGAACAAACTATAAGACAAGTAGTCTTAGCAAACATCTATCAAACAGTCCAAGCTTTATATCATTTTCACATGCACATAGAACATTCCCTATGACATGCCATAAACAAATCTCAATAAATGTAAAGGAGTGAAATCATATAAAATATATTCTCCAACCACAAAAGAATAAAATTAGAAAGCATTATCAGTTAAAATATTTGAGAAGTTTGCAAATATGTGAAAATTTACAGAACAGTCTCCTAAATAACCAATGAGCCACAAAAGAAATACCAAGATAAGTTAGGAAATACTTTGAGATAAAAACACAAAACTTGGGGCAGCTCAGCAGTTTAGCGCCGCCTTCAGCCCAGGGCATGATCCTGGAGACCCGGGATTGAGTCCCACATCAGGCTCCCTGCATGGAGCCTGCTTCTCCCTCTGCCTGTGTCTCTGCCTCTCTCTCTCTCTCTCTCTCTCTCTCTCTGTCTCTGTCTCTCATGAATAAATAAAATCTTTAAAAGAAAAAAAAACTTATGGGATGTAGCAAAAGCAGTAAGAGCTCTGTTGTAAGGAAAATTTATAGTGTAAATATCTATAAAAAAAAATCTCAAATCAACATGTACACCTTAAATTAACACAATGTTATATGTCAATTAAATGTAAATTTAAAAAATAAAATCTTAAATAGTTTAAAACTTTAAAAAAGATCTCAAAACAACCAACTAACTGTTCCCTTAAGAAATCAGAAAAAAAAGGGACACTTGGGTGGCTCCGTTGGTTAAGCATCCAACTCTTTTTTTTTTTTTAGATTTTTTTTTTAATTCATTCATGAGAGAGACAGAGATAGAGAGGCAGAGACACAAGCAGAGGGAGAAGTAGGCTCCATGCAGGGAGGCTGACGTGGGACTCAATCCCGGGTCTCCAGGATCAGGCTCTGGACTGAAGGCGGCGCTAAACCATTGAGCCACCCGGGCTGCCTCCAACTCTTGATTATGACTCAGATCATGATCTCAGGGTTCTGAGAAGGAACCCTGCATCTGACTCTACACTCTATGGGAGTCTGCTTAAGATTCTCTCCCTCTTCCTCTGCCTCTCCCCCTGTCTGAATGCTCTAATAAATAAATAAATCTTAAAAAAACAAACAGAAAAAGAATAAACTAACCCAAAGCCAGTAAACAGAAAGAATTAGATTATAGTGACATAAATACAATAGAGAAAAAAAAGAAAGTAAATCAACAAAATAAAAAGTTGGTTCTTTGAAAATATCAACAGAATAAATAATCATTTAGATTAAACAAGAACGAAAAAGACCCAAATTAGTAAATAAGTAATTATTACCTTACATAAATAAAAATTATTATAAAGAATTATAGGGAATACTACAAACAGCTGTAATCAAATAAATTTTATAACTATTTTTTTAAAAGATTTTATTTATTTATTCGTGAGAGACACAGAGAGAAAGAGATACAGGAAGAGGGAGAAGCAGGCTCCATCAGGGAACCTGACGTGGGACTCGATCCCGGGCCGGGTCCCAGGTTCACACCCTGGGCTGAAGGCAGCGCTAAACCGCTGAGCCACCCGGGCTGCCTAAATTTTATAACTAGATGAAGGGGATAAATTTCTAGAAGACACAAAGTTCTAAAATCTATTCACAAAGAAATTCTCAGAATAAAAGCCGTAACAAGTAAAGAAAAGTCTAAGATCAAATGGTTTCACTAGTGGATTCTACCAAAACTTAAGAATGAATTACCAATCCTTAACAAACTCTCCCAAAATACAGAAGAGATGGAAACACGTCTCCATTTATTCTGTGACACCAGTTTTCCCTGATTCCAAAACCAGAGAAAGACACTACAAGAAAACTACAAAAATATATTTACTTATATAAATCCAAAAATCCTGAGAAAATGCCAGCAAACCAAATCCAGAAACATACACAAAGGATGATCATACATAAACCATGACCAAGCATGGATTGTTCCAAGCATGTAAGATTGTTTCAACATATGAAAGTCAACTAATGTCATACATCATATTAATAAATGACAAAAGGCACACAATCATCTAAATAGGCACTGAAGGGATCCCTGGGTGGCGCAGCGGTTTGGCGCTTGCCTTTGGCCCGGGGCGCGATCCTGGAGACCCGGGGTCGAATCCCACGTCGGGCTCCCTGCATGGAGCCTGCTTCTCCCTCTGCCTGTGTCTCTGCCTCTCTGTCTCTCTCTGTGTGACTATCATGAATAAATAAATAAAATCTTTTAAATAAATAAATAAATAAATAAATAGGCACTGAAAAAAAGACAAAATTCAACATTCTTTCATGATAAACACAAGACTAAGTCAGAAATAGAGGAGAACGTCATCAACATGAAAAAGGACATATAAGAAAACCCACAGCTGGGCAGCCCGGGTGGCGCAGCGGTTTAGTGCCGCCTTCAGCCCAGGGTATGATCCTGGAGACCTGGGATCGAGTCCCACGTCGGGCTCCCTGCGTGGAGCCTGCTTCTCCCTCTGCCTGTGTCTCTGCCTCTCTCTCTCTCTCTCTGTGTGTCTCTCATGAATAAATAAAATCTTTTCTTTTTTTTTTTTTTAAAGAAAAAACCCACAGCTGGGACGCCTGGGTGGCTCAGAGGTTAAGCGCCTGCCTTTGGCTCAGGGCATGATTCTGGAGTTCCGGAATCAAGTCCCACATCGGGCTCCCTGTGGGGAGCTTGCTTCTCCCTCTTCCTGTGTCTCTGCCTCTCTCTCTGTGTCTCTCATTTTTTTTTCCTCTGTGTCTCTCATGAATAAATAAAATCTTTAAAAAAAAGAAAACCCACAGCTAACCTCACACTTAATGATTACCTTGTAAGATCAACAACAAGACTGGATTGGATGTCTGCTCTCACCATTTGTATTTAATATTATACAGTAGGTTCTAGCCAAGGCAAGAAAAATTAAAAGGATCCAGATTGGAAGGGAAAAAATGAGACTACTTCTTTCTCATCAGAGATGACACATCACATGTATCTAAAATCCTAACAACTCATTAAAAAACTACCAGAACTGTAAAATTAGTTAGGGATATTTGCAAGATACAGGACTACTATACAGAATTCAACTATGTTCCTATATACTACAAATAACCATCCAAAAATAGAATTAAGTGGGGCACCTGGGTGGCTCAGTGGTTAAGCATCTCCCTTTGGCTCAAGTCGTGATCCTGGGGTCCTTGGGTCCTGGGATCAAGTCCTGCATTGGGCTCCCTGCAGGGAGCCAGCTTTTCCCTCTGCCTATGTCTCTGTCTCTGTGTGTGTGTCTCTCATGAATAAATAAATAAAATCTGGGATGCCTGGGTGGTTCAATGGTTGAGTGTCTGCCTTCAGCCTAGGGTGTGATCCCAAAGTCCTGGGATCGAGTTCCACATCACACTCCCCACAGGGAGCCTGCTTCTTCCTCTGCCTATGTCTCTGCCTCTCTCTGTGTGTCTCTCATGAATAAATAAATAAAATGTTTAAACAAATAAATAAAATCTTTTAAAAAATAGAATTAAGAAAATAATTCCATTTATAATAGCTTCAAAAGAATAAAATATTAAGAAATAAATTTTATCCAAAAAAATGCAATTGTTAAACATGTAAAACTAGAAAACATTATTGAAAGTAATTTAAAATCTAAATAAAAGGGGACACCTTGGTGGTTCAGCCAGTTAAGCACCTGCCTTTATGATCATGATCTCAGGGTCCTGGGATGGAGCCCCACATCCAGCTCCCTGATCAGTGGGGAGTCAGCTTTTCCTTCCCCCTCTGCCCCTCCCCATCCATGTGCTCATGCTCTCTCTTCTCTCAAATAAATAAATAAAATCTTAAAAAATATATCTACATAAATGAAAAGATATTTCATGTTAATGGACTGGAATACTAATACTGTTTAAGATAATAATATTCCTCAAATTGATCTACAGGTTCAATGCAATTCCTGCCAAAATTCCAACTGGAAAAAGGTGCCAAGATAATTCAGTGGAGGAAAGGATAGTTTTTTTCAACACATGGTGCTGAAATAACTGAACATCTATAAGCAAAACCATGAAGTTAGACCTCTATCTCACACTATATACAAATTCACCAAAAAAGACAGAACACCTAAATGTAAGAGAAGAAACTCTAACATTCTTGGAAGAAAATACAGAGTAAGTCTTTATGACCCTGAATCAGGCAATGGTTTCTTAAATATGAACCCTAAACGGGGCATCTAGCTGACTCAGCTGGTGGAAGATGTCACTCTGGATCTTGGGGTCATGAGTTCAAGCCCTATATTGGGCATGGAGCCTACTTAAAACAACAAAAAAATGAAACCTAAATCACAGGCAAAAAAAGAAAAAATAAACTGAAGTTCACCAAAATGAAAAACCTTTGTGCTTGAAAGGGACACCATCAAGAAAGTGAAATGACACTCATTGAATGGGATGTTTGTATTTACAAATCATATAGCTAAGTACCTAGATTATATAAAGACATCTTACAACAATAAAGACAACTTAATTTGAGAATGGGTAAAAGAATACAGACTTCTCTAAATATATACAAATAGCCAAAAAGCACATGAAAATATGCTCAACATCATTATCCATCAAGGAAGTGCAATCAAAACCACAAAATATTACTCCATCCCATTAGAATGGCTAGAATCATAGAGTCGGATAATAACAAGAGTTAGTGAGGATTGGAACCTTCATACATTGCAGGCAGAAATATGAAATGGGGCAACCACTTTTGAAAACAATCTGGCAGTTCCTCAAAATGTTAGAGTTCTAGAATTACCATATGACCCAACAATTCATGTCCACACGAAAACTTGTACTCAGAAGTTCATAGCAGCATTATTCATAATACCCATAGAGGAAACAATCTAAACACCTGTTAACAGATTAATGGATAAATAAAACGGGGTATGTCTATAAAATGGAATATTATTCAGTAATAAACAGAAACAAAATACTGGTATATTCTAGAACATGGAAGAACACTGAAAACATTACGCTAAGTGAAAGAACCAAGTAACAAAAGAGAACAATTTGTATTTTTATATTTACATGAAATATTTAGATAAGGCAAATCTACACTGACAGAAAACAGATCAGTAGTTGCCTAGAGATGGAGGGGATGATAAGTGGGACAGCTGGGGGTGACAGGTAAGGAGTATGCAGTTTCTTTGTGGGGTAATGAAACTGTTCTAAAATTGATTGCAGTAATGAACGTACAACTTGATAAAAAAAAATTGTATACCTAAAATGGGCAAATGTATGGTTTGTGACTTATAATTCAACAAAGCTGTTACCAAAAAGAGTAAGCTGGGACCTACCCACTAAATCTTTTGGGCCGACTGCTGACTGAAACAAAAGATTTAAATAGCATCCATGGTCTCCAAACAAAATACCAAAAATGTCTAGGATATAATCAAAAAAAGTCAATCATCATACTAAGAACCAGGAAAATTACTTGAATTTTAAAAAAGACAATTAACATATATAATATCACACATGAATCAAATGTCAGAATTACCTGACAAGGATTTTAAAGTAGCCATCATGCTTTAATGAGCAGTGATATACTATTAAAACAAACAAAAAACTTTACCAAAGAAATAACAAATACAGAAAAGAACCAAATGGAAATTACAGAACTGAAAAATAACCAAAACAAAAAGCCATTAGATGGGCTCAATCACAGAATGAATACAAGAGATGAAAAAAAGTTGAAAGCGGAAGTAGAACAAAAGGAATTACCCAATCTAAACAACAGAGGGAAAAAATGCCTCATGCACTGTAAGATTATAACAAAAGATCTAAGAGTTGTATTTTCACAGTCACAGAGAGAGAGCGCCCCTGAAAAATCATTCTAAAAATGGCTGAAACATCCAAAATTTGAAACATCCAAAATGGCAAAAGACATAAACTTACAGTTCAAAAAGCTAACAGAGGAGCACCTGGTTGGCTCACTCAGTAGAGCATGCAACTCGTGATCTCAGGGTTGTGAGTTCAAGCCCCACATTGGGCATGGAGTCTACTTTAAAAACTAAAAATAAAAAGCTAACAGAACCCCAAATAGGTTAAGCCCAAACAAATTCCTGCCAAGATATATCATAATTAAACTTCTGAAAACTAAAGACAAAGAAAAAGCCTTTAAAGCAGCCAGGGAGAAAGAATATACGACCTCGGGGATTCCTGGGTGGCTCAGTGGTTTAGCGTCTGCCTTTGGCCCAGGGCACGATCCTGGAGTCCCAGGATGGAGTCCCGCATCAGGCTCCCTGCATGGAGCCTGCTTCTCCCTCCTCCTGTGTCTCTGCCTCTCTCTCTCTCTCTCTATGTCTATCATAAATAAATAAATAAATAAGTAAGTAAGTAAGTAAGTAAGTAAGTAAGTAAGTAAATAATCTTTAAAAAAAAAATACACCAGGGGATCCCTGGGTGGCGCAGTGGTTTAGCGCCGGTCTTTGGCCCAGGGTGCGATCCTGGAGACCCGGGATCGAATCCCACGTCAGGCTCCCGGTGCATGGAGCCTGCTTCTCCCTCTGCCTGTGTCTCTGCCTCTCTCTCTCTCTCTCTCTGTGACTGTCATAAATAAATAAATAAAATTTAAAAAAAAAAAATACACCACCTCGAGGAAAACACAAATTCCAATAATAGAGGATTTCTCATCTGAAATCACGGAGGTCTAAGAGAGGTGGCACAACATTTTCAAATGCTGTAAGAGCCGTCAACCACAAATTCTACAAAGAGAAACAGCCGAAAAGATCTTAAGAAAACTAAAAAACAAAAGTTCCACAGTTTATATCTTAGTACTAACAAATCACAATGTATATGTAAATGAGCAATTACAGGTTTTTCTTATAATAGTAAATATTTGGGAATTACAGATTTCCCCCTCACAAACACCAATGCCAATGAGATACAAATATGTAGATGGCTTAATGCATATTCTCTACTTTCTTAATTCTCTTAAAAAGAAATAGTTCTAAAAAATAAGTTCTGTCACTGTTCAAGATTTTTATCAATTTGATAGTTTTTGTTCTATTTTTTTAATTTTATTTTTTTAAAGATTGTATTTATTTATTCATGAGAGACACAGAGAGGCAGAGACATAGGCAGAGAGAGAAGCAGGCTCCATGCCAGAAACCTGATGCAGGAAGACTCGATCCCAGGACCATGCCCCGAGCCAAAGGCAGATGCTTAACCCCTGAGCCACCCAGGCGTCCCAGTTTTTGTTCTACTTGAAACTTGCAAAACTTATGAGCCTCAAATCAGAGTTATTTGTTTAAAGAAGATGGAAGATACATATGTCTCAACAATCCATAAGATCCATTTTAAATAGTATCTGCTGGGACGCCTGGGTGGCTCAGCGGTTGAGCACCTGCCTTCTGCACAGGGCGAAATCCTGGAGTTCCAGGATTGAGTCCCACATCGAGTTCCTGGCATGGAGCCTACTTCTCCCTCTGTCTCTGCCCCCCTCTCTCTCTCTCATGAATAAATAAATAATCTTTTTAAAATAAATAAATAGTATCTGCTAAAGAGGAAGCCTGAATGAACCTCTATAATCATGTAACAGCTTAACTATGTTAAAAGCCAAGTATGAGAGCAAATATTATTTATCTTAATCCACTTTAATTTATTACTAATATATATATGTTTTTTTAAACAAGAATGACTATGCAAGTATGACTAATGACCTGTTAATCAGCCAAGAAACAAACAGATGGTCATCTTGCAAAACTGTGAATTCAAGATCTGTTTCACATTATTTACCAACTGACTCACTCAACTAATTTTTATATTTTATCAAATATACTAAGTACTGTACAAGGCAGTGATAAAAAGATAAATAACAAATTACAACACTGTGATATAATTATTATAGAATATATATCCAATCTTCATTCCTGGCTCCTGGCACAGAGCTAAAACCTTTAGAATTTTCTTGATGGGGTAAGAAGAGCATCTTTTTTTTTTTTTTATAAATTAATTTTTATTGGTGTTCAATTTACCAACATACAGAATAACACCCAGTGCTCATCCCGTCAAGTGTCCCCCTCAGTGCCCGTCACCCATTCACCCCCACCCCCCGCCCTCCTCCCCCTCCACCAACCCTAGTTCATTTCCCAGAGTTAGGAGTCTTTATGTTCTGTCTCCCTTTCTGATATTTCCCACACATTTAAGAAGAGCATCTTTTCTTACTCATAATAAGCCCCTTTCAACCATATCTTGGAGAATGAGGGGTGGTTGCCAAAGGAACCAACCCCTGACCTCAAGATGGGGAAAAGGGGTGCAGATTGAGTTTATCACAATCAACCAATGATTATGCCTACATAAGGAAGCCTCCATAACACCCTAACTCAAGGGAATCAGAAGCTTCTGGGTTGGTGAACACATGAAGGTGTCGGGAGGATGGTGCCCCCAAAGAAAAGCACAGAAGCTCATGGAAACTCCATGCCCCTTACTACATACCTTGCCCTATGCATCTCTTCCATTTGCTGTTCCTGAATTATACCCTTTATAATAAGCAAGTAATGGTTAAGTAAAGAGCTTTCTGGAGTCCTGTGAGCCATTACAGCAAATTATTGATCGGAAGAGGGGATTGTAGGAAGCCCCAATTTACAGTCAGCTGGTCAAAAGTGCAGGTCACAACATGGGACTTGCAACTAGTGTAGCAGTGGGGGGGTACAGGAGGTGGGAAGGGGCTAAGTTCTCCACTGTGGAGACTGCACAAACTCCAGGTAGGTGGTGTCATAATTAGGTTAATTCGTAGGACACCCAGTAGGGGTCTGGAGAGTTGGAGAACGTAAGGGAAAAGCCCACATATGTGATGTCAGCAGCGTCGTGAGTAGTGTAGAAAAAACAGTAGGCATGATCTTAGATCTCAAGAAACTCCTTGTCATGACAAAAATAGGCGCATGAGAAATCATTTAAATAAAATGGTATGTACTTTAATAGGTACATGTACCAAGTGCAGGAAAGTAAGCAACTAGTGATGCCAACAAAAATGACATTTATCCTAATTTTCACGAGTTAAATACTGTAATTTCTCAGGGTTCTATCATTCCCTCTTCAAGCTCTCAGCCCAGTTCTCAGCCTGAGCTCACATAAAAAGCAATGTTTTAATTTTAAAAATTGTATGTATGTGGGCAGCCCTGGGGGCGCAGCGGTTTGGTACCGCCTACAGCCTGGGGTGTGATCCTGGAGACCCAGGATCGAGTCCCATGTCGGGCTCCCTACATGGAGCCTGCTTCTCCCTCTGCCTGTGTCTCTGCCTCTCTCTCTCTCAAATAAATAAATAAAACATTAAAAAAAATAAAATAAAATAAATAAAAATTGTATGTATGCATGCATTTATTTGAGAGAGAGAATGCACTAACCAGGGAGCCCGACATGGAACTCAATCCTAGGACCCCAAGATTGTGACCTGAATGAAAGGCAGCTGCTGAACCAACTGAGCCACCCAGCTGCCCTGGGAAGCATTTTTTAAATGAGAAGGTTTGGCCCCACACCAAACCAACTCTCTATGGAAGCCTTCACCCTCTCATCCTTATTCTTTAAAAGCTCCCCAGATGGTTTCACAGTAGCGCCTGGGTAAGCGAATGAAGTAGTGCTTGGGATGGAAATGACCATCTCTATTCAGGATAAATGTAACCCAAGCCTCAACCAATCTTCTGGCAATGAGGAGAGAGAGAGAGAAAGAAAGATTTCAAGTAGAAACAATATGAGCAATAAGAGACCAGCTGTGAAAGAAGAGGATTCTAAGGTTTCTAGGGTGAAGGCCTAAAACAGGACAAGGAGTATGTGCTTGAGGGGGCTCAGTGAGTAGAGGGAAGGGGAAAGAAAATATAACCAAGTTTGGAGTACTCAGTATCCAAATTTAGTTATCCAATAGGTGATGAAAATAAAGAACTTGAAACTCAAAAAAATGCGGACTGAATACACATCTTTGAAAACCATAAATCTACTGGTGCTATTTGAAGCTAGGATAGGAAGTGTAATCACACAAGGAAATTAGAGAACAAAGAAAAGAACAGAAATTGAAACTCTAAGGAATACTACATTAATCAGAGAAAATAAAAAAGGGGGAAGCATCAAAGGAAGGTTTTTATCTTTGTTTTGGAAGGTGTAAACCATACCATGTATGCGAGATGAGAAAAATAAGAGAATATAGAGCAAAGATGTTAGCCTTAGAAAGGAGGACCCTTCGTCCCCTGGTAAAAGGAAATGAGATCAGAAATCAAACAGGCATAGGCATACTATTATTTTTAATGACAGATTCTTAATAGTTCAGGGCTGAAGCCCACCAATTTCTTGTGAATTTTCTGCTGATTGCAAAATAAGCAATGATGAAACATCAAGAGCAGGACGAAGGGAGGAGAATGGTAAAAATCTTTTAAGAAGCCATTCAGATTTTAGTACGCAAGAATATTCTAGGAGGTAAGAGTAAAGTTAGAAACCAGAAGTCTAGGGATCCCTGGGTGGTGCAGTGGTTTGGCGCCTGCCTTTGGCCCAGGGTGCGATCCTGGAGACCAGGGATCGAATCCCACGTCGGGCTCCCAGTGCATGGAGCCTGCTTCTCCCTCTGCCTGTGTCTCTGCCTCTCTCTCTGTGACTATCATAAATAAACTAAAAAAAAAAAAAATTTAAAAAAAAAGAAACCAGAAGTCTAGAGCAGCAACCCAGGTCACTTACATGATTTTCTCTAGTCTGCTCTGGAAAAGCAACAGTTTGATCCTGGCTTGTAGACCATTAAAGCAAATGTGGGAAGAATGAGTTGAAGACAGTAATGTAGCTTTTATGATTTTGAAAAGTCAAATTTACTTCACTCTTTCAAAAAAAAAAAAAAAAAAAAAAAAGACCGTAGTTGCTTCCTCTGATTGCCAGAAAGAGGGTTGGGGAAAAGGAGAGATACTCTCCTCTGTCACTCTCACAAAACTTGTGAGAACTTTCACTCCCAAGCATGTTTGATCCCTCCAGCAGCTGATTCCAAGAATTCTACACCTGATTCCCCCAGACTCTTCAAGGATGAAAATTCCCTGCAGGGCTGGACTCCCCAGCTGAGAGATACACAAGTGAACACTTCTGGGACACCTGGGTGGCTCAGCAGATGACCCACTGCCTTCGGCTCAGGGCGTGATCCCGGGGTCCTGGGATCGAGTCCCACAACGGCCTCCCTGCACGAAGCCTGCTTTTCTCCTTCTGCCTGTGTCTCTGCCTCTGTGTGTGTGTGTGTGTGTCGTGAATAAATAAATCTTAAAAAAAAAAAAAAACAAGCAAAAACAAAACCACTTCTTCCACACGATGCTACTTTGGAGAGGAGATAAACGGGGGGGGGGTGGGGTGGGGTAAGGGAATAACCATATTGTGAAGCTCCCTAAGAATCCTTTACAAAGCCAACATATATAAAACAATACTTGACACAAAAATAGCCAACTTGTTTTCTTCCTGCATAAAGGTAGTGAGTAAATAATTGATAATGTAATGTCTCTCGCACTTGGAGCTCACTCATCTGTCCTGCCATCTCCCACATCACTCCTCCAACTGGGTGGAATCCCTCTGGGTCACGGGCCTCTCGTACCACCACCTGGAGAAGGAGAGGCGGACTGTGCACCCGGCCCACTGTGCGCCCGGCGCTGGACAGGCTCGGCGCGCAGCTCCTGAAGGCGGACTGTGATGTTGAACCACGGATCTGGCACCCGGTAGAGGACCGGAGTGCCTGACGGTTCGGGTGCGAGGGATGAAAGTGCGGACAGGAGTCGAGTTCGGAGACGAACGCATCTGGGAGCAAAAGGGCAAAACCCAGGGACATAAGAGGTTGCGCGGGAGACTGAAAGGTACGGAGGACCGGGCAGCAGCACGAGGGACGAGGGTGACTCCGCGGAAACGAACCCCGGTACTAGTGCGGGCAAAGTCTGCGGCGATCCCGGCGGGACGCGGGGGCGGGAGGGGCTCATCCCCGGGAGGCGCCCCGAAGGGCTGCAGAGGCCGGGAAACGGGGCCAGCGCCGCGAATCCCGGGGAGGGGTCGGGGGCGGGGCCTGGGCAGAGAGGCGGGGGGTCGGCGAGGAGCGGGTGCGCGAGCGGGAGCCGCCGGCCAAGCGGGGGCGGGGCCGGACAACTGCCCCCCCCCCGCCACCGGGGGACAGATGCGGAGACGCGAGCGGGGCTGAGCGGCGCAGTGGGATGCCAGGACAGAGTGGCCGGGCCCCAGGCGGGGCACGGCGACGGGAAGGCGGCGGGGCCGGGGCGGCGCTCCCACCGAGCCACAGCGAGCGCGGCGTCTCCCTTACCTGGGATGAGCGAGGAGCCGCCGCGCCGCCTCCCCAGCATCCTGCGCTCAGCCGCTTCTCCCACTGCCCTAGGCGGGGGCCATTCCGCCCGCCCCGGGAGCCCGCCCTCACCGCCAGGCGCCAGCGGCCGCCAGCCCGGCCCGGCCCCGCGGAGCAGCGCCAACGCGACCCGCGCCCGCGGCCGCCTCAGCAGCGACTCCCGCCGTCGCCGCCTCAGCGCCGGCCGCCGGCCTCCCGGGCGGGCCCGGGGTCTCACGGATGCAGCGATTGGCTGCCGCGAGCCCGGCCGGGAGATGTGTCGGACCCTCTGATTGGTGATTTTCGCTAGCTCCCGCCCGCTGGGGGCGAAGCTCGGAACAGCCCGGGTCCAGCGGGCGTTCAGGGACCAAGCGGGAGGGACCTGACGTCGCGGCCGGGCGGGCGTGCCTGCGTCCCTGCGCGTGCGCGCTCCCCGCGACGGCTCCGGGGCAGCCACCTGCCGGGCCTGGTGGTTGCCCTGGCGACGGCGCCCGGCAGGGGGTGTGCGCCACGCGGTCCGGGCCCCACGCGGGCGGCCTTCGTCCGCGGCACGCGGCAAGGAAAGGAGCTTTTCCGAGCAGGCGCCCGCCCGCGTCCGCCGCTTCCATCCAGTACCACCTCTCCGGCCGCTTCCGGACGAGGAGTTCCAGACTCCCTGGGAATAACTCAGGGACCGAGAGGGAATTCACACGATATTGCATCCCACACAAAAGTGCGAGTGATGGGAGAAGCGTCCCAACCACGGGGGAGGCGAACTGATCCTGGAGAGAAAGAAGTGACAACTGGAGAGAAGGCCAAGGAACGAGCGACGTTGGGGAGAGGGATGAAATTTCCAACCGAAAACTAGCAGTTGGCGCCGACGACTCCTCCCGCCGGCACGTCCACACCAGCTCCCGGCAACGCGAGTGTCCCAGTTGTATGAACTGTGAGAGAAGATTCAAAATGCAGTAAGCAGGGCCTCGTCCAGCTCTGGGAACGCCTCAAACTTTTGACTTTCGTCAATCGGACTTTCTACTTTTGTCAATTGCAACTTGTTGGTTTCAGCTCCACCATCTTCTCCACTTACCCTTCTGCTTTGGACTGAAAGAGAAAATGCTAACCTCTGACGGCTAAATAGTTATTGTTAATGAGTCTAAACTCAGCCAGCAGCAACCATAATTATGTTAAAACGACTTATGTAACCTTGTGGCTTTTGCCTTTAGAAGCTGGATCTAATGCATCCTTGAAATTCAGAGCACACTTTGAATTTCAGTGGACTCCATGTCTCCTCCAAATAAATGCTTCGATTGCCTTACCTCCTCTTCTTGATGGACAGAACACAGACTGCAAAAAGGCATGGGCTCAGGGATCTAATCTAATAAAGATATTCAAAATTCCTGTCAACCATATTGGAATGTTATCTAATGTTATCTACAGAATGAAATCTGTAAAATATGTATCTTAGAGAGTTGCTGTAGTGTTCAAGTGAGATACACGCAAAAAAAATTGTACCTGAATGCTCTATAGCAACATTATTCATAATAGCCAATAAACTGAAAACAACTGTGCATCAACTGATTAATAAAATTTGGTATATCCATATGATGAAATATTATTCAGCCATAAAAAGGAATGAAGTTCTGATACATGCTACAATGTGGATTGCAATATTGAAAATATTATGCCAAGTGAAATCGTTACAAAAGATCCCATATTGTAGAAGTCCATTTTATATAAAATGTCCAAAATAGGCAAATCCATAGAGATAGCAAGTAGATTAGTAAATGTCTTGGGCTAAGGAGACTGGGGAGAATGGGAAGTAACTGCTAATAGGTCTAGGGTTTCCTTTGGGGGTGACTGTTGAAAATGTCCTAAAATTGTGTGATGGTCATACAATTTTGTGCATATGTATATGTGTGTGTGTTTTAATATTTTATTTATTTATTCATGAGAGACACAGAGAGAAGCAGAGACACGGGCAGAGGGAGAAGCAGGCCCCCTTCAGGGAGCCTGATGTGGAACTCCATCCCAGGACTCCAGGATCACGCCCTGAGCCAAAGGCAGGCACTCAACCGCTGAGCCGCCCAGGCATCCCAATTTTGTTTATATATTAAATGTGTACTTTAAATAGGGGAATTGTGGGCAGCCTGGGTGGCTCACCGGTTTAGCGCCGCCTTCAGCCCAGGGCGTGATCCTGGAGACCCGGGATCGAGTCCCACATCAGGCTCCCTGCATGGAGCCTGCTTCTCCCTCTGCCTGTGTCTCTGCCTCTCTCTCTCTCTCTCTCTCTCTCTCTGTGTGTGTGTGTGTGTGTCTCTCATGAATAAATAAACAAAATCTTTAAATAATAATAAATAAATAGGGGAATTGTATGGCATGTGGATTATATCTCAAGGAAGCTATTACTTTTTTTTTTTTTTTAAGATTATATTTTATTGGGATCCCTGGGTGGCGCAGCGGTTTGGCGCCTGCCTTTGGCCCGGGGCGCGATCCTGGAGACCCGGGATCGAGTCCCACATCGGGCTCCCGGTGCATGGAGCCTGCTTCTCCCTCTGCCTGTGTCTCTGCCTCTCTCTCTGTGTGTGTGTGACTATCATAAATAAATAACAATTTATTAAAAAAAAAAAAAAAGATTATATTTTATTTTTTTTTGGGTCTCCAGGATCATGCCCTGGGCTGAAGGCAGGCACTTAACCACTGAGCCACCCAGGAATCCCTTTAAGATTTTATTTTTAAGTAATGTCTACTCCCAGCATGGGGCTCAAACTCATGACCCTAAGATCCAGAGTTGCATGCTCTACTGACTGAGCTAGCCAAGTGCTCCGAAGTTGTTACTTTTTCAAAAAATAAAATGAAGTAACAAACCTCTGAAAGCCCCTGGCTCTGGTGCCTCTCTAAGAACAAGGGATCAGTATATCTAACTTTGTTTTTTCATTATTCAGTTAGCAAAATCTTATAAGCAATTTGATCTGAGGAAATTTAAGCAAATACCCCCCATGACATTTTTCTTTGGAACATTTAAATTAAATGAAGAAGATGATCTGATTTGACCCAAGCCACTGTGGGGTAGAAGAAACGGACCACTAGGATTATAAAATTCACCAAAAGAGAGTGAACAAGATCAGCAGGCCTAGAGCAAGAGAAAGGGAAGGAAGACAACAGCTCTACAAAGTGATTATGGAACAACCAGAAGGGTGCCCCCAAAGTCATTTAACCAGTCTTTTAAAGTTAAGGGCCATGTTTCATTCCACTTCCTCCATTCCAGACCCGCTTCAGGAAAAGTGCTCACTACCACCTGAAGCTACTGCCAGCCCCTCTCTGCAAAACGGAATTGCAACTGAGATGCTCTTCTTACCGCCCCAAATACTTCACCCAACTACAAGACCTGAAAAAAAAAAATACCACAACTGAGTAGCCAGGTGAGGGGCTGGTGTGTGTATCTCACCTAGTAAACTATGAGAACAAATTCTAGATGTGGGGGATCCAGTAAAAACAGAGGACACAAATCACTGAGGTGAAATCTGGCAGGGATGTTGGCTCCCTGCCTGTCACATGGCAGGATGTCTCCCAGAGCAGGACAGCTTTAGGTGACCCCAAGAGCCAGAAGCAAGGACCTGCTTGAAGTGAAGCAAAGCTCAGAGTCATTTGGGAAAAAGTTTTTTTCTGCTTTCTAAAGCTACCACCAACCCATAGTACATGTTAAGAAAAAAGACTCCAAAATATACTCATAAGTGAAAAGAAAGTTAAAAACAGTGTATATATGGGCCCATTTGCATTTTTTTTAATATACACACCCTCACACACACATGCTAGTGATTTTAAAAAAAATAATCTCTGGAAGGATAAGCAACTGATAAATTATTGAACGCTACATCTGAAACTATGTAATTGAATTTAAATAATAATTTTTAAAAATCTCTGGAAAGATGCACAGTAAACCAAACCATAGCAGTGGTTATTCCTGGATGGAAAATTGAAGGACTTGGGGACAGGAATAGGAAAGAGACTTATTTTTCACTATTATCTATATACTCAGGCACTTTGTGAAAGCTTGTCATGTATCTTGATTTCTATCTAAAACAAATAAATTGGGGATCTCTGGTGGCTCAGCGGTTTAGCACCTGCCTTTGGCCCAGGGTGTGATCCTGGAGTCCCGGGATAGAGTTCCATGTTGGGTTCCCCACATGGAGCCTGCTTCTCCCTCTGCCTGTGTCTCTGCCTTTCTCTCTCTCTCGTATCTCATGAATAAATAAATAAAATCTTTAAAAATAAAAATAAAACAAAACAAATAAATTTTAAAAATAAATAAAATAAACATAAAATAAAACAAATTCAGAATTTAAAAAAAAAAACCTCTCTTCTGCAAAACTCACCATTCAAAGCTATATGAACCCCTGGTTCACACGATGTGTACATGGCTTTGTGTAACTTAATAAACCACATAATCAGGATACATACTGTGATCATGCTGTATGTATTTTCCCTCCCCAGCCTTACCTCTTTCAGGTGATCTACTCAGACTCAGATAACCTCACCTGAGGGCACAGACAGCTTCACCTCCAATGAAGCAATTCAAAGGACCCAGAGCTTGTTTCTTCCAAACAACCTAGGCAGTCCCCACAGGCCAAAAAAAAAAAGGAGAGGAAGTGGACAAGTGGTCGCTGATACCCCAGGGACAGCCTGGAAGCCACTGCCCAGTTAGGCCAGCCTCACACAGCTCCTGCCTCAGGGACTCATCTCCCAGTGTGAATAAGGACTCCTTACCACAGTATCTCACCTCCTGGAAGGAAAGTCTATTCAACACATCCAGGAATGTTCAGGATTGGAGGAGAACTAAAGAGGCAGCACAGCCCTCCACCAGTTTTACTTTGGGGGTATGTTGCTTTTGATTTGGTATTTGGGGCAGCAGATCTCCCTTCATGGCATTGCCACTCCAGAATCTGTCATGGACAGAAGATGGTTGCAGAGGTAAGAAGTGGAAGTGGGAAGAGGCCCTCAGAAATGGAAAACTGGGGAAGAGAATCATGCCAGTTCCTCCTTTTTTATCCTGTGTCCCAGCCCAAGGCAGCTGGGAATGAGAGTCAGGAGCAAGGGACTTGGAAACAGAAAATGGGAAGACAGGCTATCTTTGCAGTGCAAGTAAAGGAGCACAGACCTTCAGAAAGTATCCACATGGCTGCAGGAGAAGTGTGAGAAGTGGAAAGTGGGGACAAAAGGAAGTCTCAAGGATAAGGGCAGAAATGGTGATGACAGAGGTGGTTGTCTGCCCAGCCCTCTGTCCTGTCCCCAGTACAGGGCCTAGAGTGCCTTAAATGAATGGACGAGTGAATGGACACATATAGAAATGTCAAAAGCTGCAGCTGTCAATAAAGGTCACCAAGGCAAAGCAGAGGGACACAGGGAAGAGAATAGGAAGGTACTCAGGTCCTGCCTGGGAGGGCAGAGAGACAGGGTGAGGGCTCCAGAGGCAAAGATCCTTGTTGGAGAATTGAGGGTTAGGTTAAACTTTCATCCTAAAGTGAGCTCCAAGTCCTGGCTGACTTAGGACAAAATGAAACGCTTACCTGCAAATAGCATCAAAGGGCCAGCGAGCTGCAGGCAACACCTCACAGTTCTCTTGAAGCTTGTGGGATAGAGGGGTTGGAGACAGAAAGAAAATGGTGATACAATTTAAAGAAAAGGGAAAGAAAAGAGCATGCCTCTTCACTTTCCCCTCCCCTAGATCCAGGAAAACAGGCCAGGTCAGGCCCCTCAGCCACATCATCATTTTAAAATGAAAATCCAGCCTAGCCTATGAGCAGGCATTTTCCAAATGGCTACAGAATTCCCGCACCTTCCAAAAATACCTCTTCATGGAACTCCTGCCAGGGAGCAAGGGCCACATGCCCAGGCTGGAACCAACTAATTGGGCTTTCTGAGCCCAGGAGCTACTACCCACATGCTCTGCCGACCCTAGATGCAGGAAATGCCCACTGCTCTGTCTGGTAAACCCAGCCAGACAGCTACTGGTGCTGAGCCCAAGACTGAGAGCAAAGCATCCTCTAGCTCCACTTACAACAAAAAAGATTATGGGAGGCTGGATGGCTCAGCAGTTGAGTATCTGCCTTTGGCCCAGGGTGTGATCCTGGAGTCCCGGGATCGAGTCCCACATTGGGCTCCCTGCATGGAGCCTGCTTCTCCCTCTGCCTGTGTCTCTGCCTCTCTCTCTGTGTGTCTTTCATGAATAAATAAATAAAATCTTTAAAAAAAAAGATTATGTGATTTCCAGGAGTGGTTTTCAAACCTTGCTATGAATATAAACCATCTGTGCAGCTTTGTAAAATAGACACCAAGCCTCTTTTTTTTAAAATTTTTATTTATTTATGATAGTCACACAGAGAGAGAGAGAGAGGCAGAGACATAGGCAGAGGGAGAAGCAGGCTCCATGCACCGGGAGCCCGATGTGGGATTCGATCCCAGGTCTCCAGGATTGGGCCCTGGGCCAAAGGCAGGTGCTAAACCACTGCACCACCCAGGGATCCCAGACACCAAGCCTCTTGTCAATCATATGAAGCAGAAGCTCTGGGAGAAAGGTCACCCCCCCCCAACCATGGAGTGGGGGAAGTAGCACAAGGGCGCTTGAGAAAAACTAGTCGGTGATATTCTGTTCCTGACCATGGAAATTACCCAGCTTGTTCACTTCATGAAAACTCATCCAACTGTAATCGCATGTGCAGTTTTCTGTATGTTTGTTACACTTCTTTTTTCAAAGAGCTCCCCAACAGGTTTGAAGACCACGGAGTCAGAAGTCTAGGGTGAGGGTCTTAGAGAAGCTGAGTACATTGGACAGGGGTCTGCCTCTACTCTTAGGCGGGTCTCTGACTTTCAAAGGGAAGAAGCTCCAGGGATGGGAGGAGCTCCAGGGAACAACCTTCCTTGTGCCCACAGATGCAGACTCCTGACACCAGGAACAGCTGCCAAGTGTAGTGACTTGTCCTGCACCTTGCCTCTTGGACAGGGCTTGCTCGGGCCCCCTGTGAGCCAACTCCAGAGGGCCATTTTCACCTGTGGCCTTGGTTTTCGTTCCCTGGTTAAAGAGGTTGCAGAGGCTACGAGTTGCTTGCCACCCTGATTGCTCCCTTTCCCAAGGCAATTAGCTTCTTGAAAGGATATGCTACCTCCCACAGGATCTGGGGAATTCAGGACATTTACTAGTGTCTTCCACCAGGCACTGTTCTAGGTGCTGAGGACACAGCAATGTCCTTGCTATCCTTTTTTTTTTTTTTTTTTTAAGATTTCATTAATTTATTCATGAGAGACACACAGAGAGAGACAGAGACAGAGACACAGGCAAAGGGAGAAGCAGGCTCCCTGCAGGGATCACACCTTGAACAGAAGGCAGATGCTTAACCACTCAGCCATCCAGGCATCCCAGTCATTGCTGTCCTTACTGGGCTTATATTTTAATATAGAGCATGCCACTCAGTTACGTGTGAAAGAGATCAGAAGATGCCGCCTCAAAGTCTACCACTGTGAGGGATCCCTGGGTGGCTCAGTGGTTTAGCTCCTGCCTTTGGCCCAGGGTGCAATCCTGGAGTCCTGGGATCGAGTCCCATGTCGGGCTCCCCGCATAGAGCCTGCTTTTCTCTCTTTCTCTCTCTGTCTATCATGAATAAATAAATAAATCTTTAAAAAAAAAATCTTCCACTGTGGTTTAAGGATTATTTTGAGTTGAAGGCAATTAAGAAACAGAAAATGGGGGAGAAGAAAAACGAAACAGAAAACACAAATTCTTTGTCCTTTTCTGCAGGAAACAGAGCATACATTTCTCTTTTGTTTTGTTTTGTTTTGTTTTTAAGATTTTATTTATTTATTCATGAGAGACACGGAGAGAGGCAGAGACACAGGCAGATGCCCCAGGGCAGCTCTGTTGAAGTCCCTGCGTGGAGCCTGACAGGCGACTTGATTCCGGGTCTCCAGAATCACGCCCTGGGCTGAAGGCGGCGCTAAACCACTGAGCCACCCAGGAATCCCCCTACATTTCTCTTTTGTAAAGGAAATTTCCATTTGTAAAGATGCTCCTCTATCTTATCAGGAAGAGAACAATTTGGAGAGAACTCTCGACCCTCTTCATCACTAAATCTGCATAACAAACCTTACCAATCACCCTTATCTTCCATTAGTTTCCCATGTATATTTAACTTAACACATTTTGATATCCCTAGAAACTCAAATCCTCCCCCCTTTCCCTATGAAGTTAAGAATATAAGCCTTTCAGCGGTTTAGCACCTGCCCAGGGCATGATCCTGGGGTCCTGGGATGGAGTCCCACATCGGGCTCCCTGCATGGAGCCTGCTTCTCCCTGTGTCTGTGTCTCTGCCTCTCCCTCTCTCATGAATAAATAAATAAAATTTTTTTTTAAATATATATAAGCCCTTCAGGGGTTTCACCCTCATACATTATGCAATGCAATGCAGATTCATGGGGAACCTGGTGTTAAACCATTCGTAGACGACCTACTTCTGGGTCCAGGTTTCCTACGTAGCAGAGCAGCTTCCTCACTGTGATCTATTGAAAGCCCTCATCAGAAGGGCTTGTGAAAAACAAAATAAATACAGCAAAAAAAGAAAAGAATATAAGCCCTTCAACCTATGGAATGGGAGAAGATATTTGCAAATGACATATCTGTTAAAGATTTGGGGTTAATATCCAAAATCTATAAAGAACTTATCCAACTCAACACCCAAAAACCAAATAATCCAGTTTAGAAATGGTCAGAAGACATGAATAGATGTTTTCCCAAAGAAGACATCCAGAAGGCCAACAGACACATGAAAAGATGTTCAATATCATTTAGCATCAGGGAAATACAAGTCAAAACTATAATGAGATACCACCTCACACCAATCAAAAAAGCTAAAGTTAATAACGCAGGAAACAACAGGTGTTGGAAGTGATGTGGCAAACAAATGCAGAAGAGAAATTATTAAATTTCCTAACTACCTACAGCCCATTGACAGGTCCTTGAAACAGGCAGAGGGACATTCCTCTAGGGACCCAACTGCCCCAGTGTTCATAATTTGCTAAGGACAAAAGGCAATCTTTGCCCGACCCCCAGGTTCCTGTAAGCCTACTTTAACATATAAAAATTCCTTTAGAAATTTTCTTTATCTCTAAAAGCTCCATGATACGTGTTGGCAATCCTCCTCTAAGCACATGACCTACCGATATACATCTGAAGGGTCCTATAAGGTTTTATTAAACAGTAATAAATGACCTTGTTCCAAAAATAGCCCCCCAAGGTACTGGAAATCTTGCTTCCAAAATTCATTAGAGAGTACTCTATCCTCAAACCCTTCCCAACTTGAAAGTATATAATGGGTCACACCTCATGACCCCAGGGCAGCTCTTTCTGCTCATGGTCCTGTCGCCATGTTTAATAAAACCAACATTTTGCACCAAAGACATTTTAAGAATTCTTTCTTCAACCCTAACATCTTTCTTACATCACAAGGATATAGAGAAAAGGGAACCCTCTTTCACTGTTGGTGGGAATGCAAACTAGTGCAGCCACTCTGGAAAACAGAAGAGGTTTTCCTCTTGGAGTTTCCTCAGAAGGTTAAAAATAGAGCTACCCTATGACCCAGCAATTGCACTACTAGGTATTTACCCAAAGGAGATCTATATCTATCTATATCTATCTCTATCTCTATCTCTATATCTATATCTATATCTATATCTATATCTATATCTATATCTATATCATCATCTATATCTATCTATATATCTATCTATGCTTTTAACTCTAACCATTTAAGAAGCCATCTACTTCCTTTGTTGGCTCCTGTATACCTGTATATAATAACGTTTTCTCCTGTTAACCTGTTGTTTGCCAGTTTAATCCTCAGGCCCCAGCCTCTGAGCCTAAGAGGGTAGAAGACTGTGCAGTCTCCAAGTGTACTTAACAGAGGCACTCAAGATAATGAAGACTGGCTCACCAGTCTCACAGTCACTCACTGTGCCCAGGTCTCCATGTCCAATCCTTTGCTCATACACATTCTTTCACCTGCATTGACCTCCAGCCAGCTCTGCTGTGAAAATCCAGCCAACCTCCAAATGCACTGCAAATGCAACTCCACTCAGAAGTGTCTCATCTCTGTGACTTTGGTGACTTGTGCCCAGCTTAACACTTCTTAAGAAACTCTTCCCACTCTATTTGCATTCTTGTTCTCTGTGTCTTTGTCTGGTTGTCCTCCCTCATTCTCAGCAGATAGGAAGGGGATGTATTGTACTTTGCTGCGTGTTCTCTGCAGCAGCACCCAAAGCCATTCTGGGCCTATAAAAGGCCTTGGAATGTTTGCTGAGATGGATTAAATTGAATGGTGGGAGAGCGTTTCCCTTAAAAAAAGTTAAAAAAAAAAAAAAGAATCATCAGTTAACTTTGTTCTATGTCTGTAATTCACAGACAAAAGGTCTATTGGCTTTTTTTAAACTTTATTTTAAGAATTTTTAAACATAGAAAAAATTGGTGAGAATAGTACAATTAACTCCAGTGTATATATCATTTACTAAGTGTCCAACTGTTGATGTACCAATTTTCTACATTTGTTTGATGTCTGTCTAGATATAATTGTCATTGTTATTTTTGAACCATTTGATAATAAATTACAGACATTGTGTCTTATGTTCCTTTTTACTTCATAGGTATCTCCTAAAACAAGGACATTCTCTTATTATGATCCAGTGAAGGAAATTTATCAAATTTATGTCACATACAGTCCATATTCAAATTTATGAATAGGATTCATAATCTGAGAGGATTTTGTCGACCCCCATTTTGACCTCACTCTGTACTTTGTAATTGATTAAGTTCTTTCCAGCTTCTCTCTGAACTCAGGCAAAAGAGCCTGTATGCAAAGCCTCCCCTGATGGGAACTGGAACTACGTTGACCCCAACCAGACCAGACCAGCAATGAGGACTGCCCAGAGCCAGCAAGACTGTGCTGGTGATTGGCCCCAAGACAGTGATGATCTGACCTTTCTTGCACACCTGCAGGTACCCTCCAACTGTTGTCCCACTCTTTCCTGGTAGAAATCTAGAAACATTTGTGGCATCTTGGAGACGGTCTTGAGATGTTAGTGGGCTGTCCCCCTGATGTTGGCCTTGCTGAAATAAATCGCTTTCTTGTTCTGTTGCCAGTCGTCTCCCTGCCTCTGATTCTGTCAGCAGGTAGTGGCCAAACCCAGTCTGTGTGGGGCCCCAGAGCCCGGTGTTCCCACACCTTGTGCCGGGGCTGTATTTACAGCTAGTTTTCCCTTATAATCTGTGTGTTGCCTTTGGTTATGTCACTTTTGTCTCTTTCCTCACTCTTCCTCCGTCTTTTGAGGCATACTAGTTATTTATAAAATAGTTTTCCACTTGAGTCTGTCTGCTGTCTGGGGGCAGGAACACCCCCAAAAGGGAGGTGCCATCAGAGCAGGAGGCACCCAAAGTCAGTTTGACTCATGCCCGGGGGCGTGGACTTCTAGTTAAGGTAGGAATCTCCGCTGGAAGTTAGTGTCCCTTACTCCGTAGCTTACAAGGAAGCTGTTGACATGGCTCAGTATTTCAGGGACTGAAGAACTATCCCGTTCCCCGTCCGAGGATTCCTGCCGGGCCCTGCTGTTTTTGCCAGTCATTCAAGGAAAGCGGAGCTGGCCGCCCCCCAGGAGTAGAGATCCCAGGGCCAGGTTGGACTGAGAAGGAAAAGCAACTGGGACAGGAAACTAAGCGGAGAGCCGGGAAGGCAGTGGGCGCGCCGCCACGCGGGGCCGAGCCGCAGCTCCCTGAAGCCCCGTGGCAGGCCCCTCACACCCCTTCGGTGCCCTTCGGAGCCCTGGCGCTGCTGCAGCGGGGCTGGCCCTTCACTGGGAATGTGCTCTGGACCAGTTTGCAGGAAGCAGAAGAACCCTCCTTTCCTTCTCCATTCCCTGCTGGTCCCTGGTAATCCTCAAGAAGAAATGACCCAGAAGCATTATATCCAGAAATTGTCCAGAGGCCAGTGAATCTGAAGGGTTCCAGATGTCTGAGCCCGGCTCGGCCTTTGCAGCCAGGCCCTCATAGATCCACTGCCTGTTTCCTCCACTCCTTGCAGATATTTGCTGTACTGTTGTACACACCCTGGGCTGGCAGTCAAGGCGGAATGTGGGGGTGCACACCCACAGGACACAAGTGCTCTGGACAAATTGCCCACAAGTTTTCATATGCCCAGTGGAAAGTGTATTTGTTTTCTGTGGCTACCATAACAAACTGCCACAAACCGAGTGACTTGACACAGCACAAATTTATTCTCTCACCCTTCTGGAGGTCAGAAGTCTGAAATCAAGGTGTCAGCAAGATGTGCAGGTTCTCTAGGGGGAATCCTGCCTCACCCTTTCGAAGCTTCTGGTGCCTGCAGGCATCCCGTGCCTTCCTTGGCTGTATCTTCCAACTCTGCCACTGTGGTCACATTGCCCCCTCTCCTGTCACAGAAAACTTGTCTTTGGATTTCAGGCAGGATCCTGCAAATACCCAGATAATCCAGGATGATCTTATAGTAGATGCTTAATTTGATTATCTCTGCAAAGATCCTTCTTCCAAATAAGGTCACATTTGCAGGTTCTGGGGGTTAGCACATATCTTTTGAGGGGTCACCATTCAACCCACTAAAGAAGAAGGTATCCTTTCTTCCACTGCGGACAAATGATAATTTTCCAAATGTTTCTCTGAATGAATGCTAAACTCCTAGCTAGAATTCATTAAAATAGTCCTTAGGGGCACCTAGACGGCTTGGTTGGTTGAACAACCTGCTCTTGGTTTCGGCTCAGGGTCCTGGTCTTGGAGTTGTGGGATTGGGCCCACACTGGCCCGGTGCTCACCCTGGAATCTGCTTGTACCTCTCCCTCCTCTCATTCTCTCTCTCTCTCTCTCTCTTTTTCTTTCTTTTAAATAAAAAACAAATAAATAAAATATTTAAAAATAAAATAGTCCCTAATGGCCCTTTTGGGCCTACCCAAATACTTTTCTTTACACACATAAATACATAAGCACATGTACCCCCACACAAAAACTTCTACACACTGAGATGTACACATTGTACACACATGCTTGTACAAAAACATGCATGTATACTGTACTCATACTGCATTATGTATCGAGTGCCTACTGCATGTCAGGCCCTGTGGCTATTGCATGCCAGGCCGTGCGGAGCATAGGAAACACCGCAGTGAATAAGGCAACAAGATCCTGCCTTGTTTACACTCTGGTAAAATATTTACATGCACACAATGTGCAAAATACAAATGCAGAATACACAATTCCCAGTGCTCCCAGAAAGGCTAAATTCAGCAATTCTAGGCCATAGGCAGCAAAGGAATGCGAAGGCCTTGAAGTAAATAAAGTCACCAGAGAATGGTTTCTTTCTTTCTTTCTTTCTTTTTTTTAAGATTTATTTACTTATTTATTCAGAGAGAGAGAGAGGGAGAGAGAGAGGCAGAGACACAGGCAGAGGAAGAAGCAGGCTCCATGTAGGGAGCCTGACGTGGGACTTGATCCCAGGTCTCCAGGATCATGCCCTGGGCTGAAGGTGGTGGTAAACCGCTGTGCCACCGGGGCT
This sequence comes from Nyctereutes procyonoides, assembly GCF_905146905.1. Taxonomy (NCBI): domain Eukaryota; kingdom Metazoa; phylum Chordata; class Mammalia; order Carnivora; family Canidae; genus Nyctereutes; species Nyctereutes procyonoides. The sequence goes on from NW_026575126.1 coordinate 77,415,575, forward strand.
GCCCACAAATGGTTTCTAAAACAGCAAATCATTGATTAAGTGAAACCTTTGTGAGCAGGAGTGGGTCCCACCCAAGAAAGAGCAGATCTTCACCTTGTCATGGAGAGGCTTGGGGTTCAGAAGTATGAGACAGAAGAATGTGAACAAATGAGACCACCTGAGCCTTAAGCAGCTGGAGAAGGCCAGCTTAGACACTGATGCTGGTTTTGAGAAAACAGAAGGCACAAGGCTGGCTGGAGGGAAGGGAGATGGCCCACAGGAGGCACATGCAGGAAGCTGAGGGCCAGAAGTCGGACATGATGTACAGAGTGAGGTAAGATTATGAAGATAATGTCATGGCATTGTCTACCACTACTGGCACTTGCACAGGTGTGATGGGTACGTGCTGTGGCAGCTCAGCTAGCCTTAACTGCAGACCCAGATTCCCTTCCTAATGTGATTCTTTTTTTTTTTTTTCCTTCCTAATGTGATTCTAACCAGCGTGAGCTATGAGCAGTATTCTTGCATGATAGAGGAGGAAAGGAAGGCAGAGGCCATTTGGTGGCTGTGGTACCCACACTTCCTCCTAATTATTCACACAATTGTCTGTTCCCTCTGGATCTTCCTTCCGAGTGCCTGAGAACAAGCTTCCAGCTGCGTCCATGGAACCCCAGCCTGCTTGGGACCTGCCCTTCCTGACTGCCTGCCCTGCTGTGGACTTTGCACTTGCTTTGCCAGCCCCCACAATTGCATAAGCCCATCCCTTATGAAAAAAAATTTTTAAAAAGAGAAAAAAACGTACACGTATGCTGAACTTTAATACACCTAGATTTATAAATGGTTAGGAATTTAAAAATTTTTTTAAAAAATCAAGCTACAACCAAAAAAAATAAAATAAAATAAAAATCAAGCTACATATTGAAATGCATTTCAAATACAAAAGTTTATAAACATCAAAATAGCATGAATTATACATTATATAATTCTACTATAATTTGTTAACAAATTTATTTAATGAAAATTAAGTATTTTAAAATAATCAACTCGGCACAATAGTCAAAATAAAAGTTTAATCATGAAATATTGATCATGAAATAATATTTGATTTTCTAAATCAAAGCAATTTTAAAATATAAAGTGTGTCTGCAAAGAAATGGAAAGACATTCCTTGCTCATAGATATTTTGTTTATTCATGAGAGACACACAGAGAGAGACAGAGACACAGGCAGAGGGAGAAGCAGGCTCCCTACAGCAAGCCTGATGTGGGACTTGATCCAGGACTCGGATCACGCCCTGAGCTGAAGGCGAATGCTTGACTACTGAGCCACCCAGGCGTCCCTGGAAGAACAAATATTGTTAAAATGTCCATACTACCCAAAGCAATCTACAGATTTAATGCAATCCCTACAAAAATACTGACAGCATTTTTCACAGACCTAGAACAAACAATCCTAAAATTTGCATGAAACCACAAAAACCCAGAATAGCCAGAGCAATCTTGAAAAAGCAAAGCAAAGCTGGAGGCATCACAATTCCAGACTTCAACTTATATTACAGAGCTGTAGTCATCAAAGGAGTATGGTACTGGCACAAAAATAGACACAGAGATCAATAGAACAGAACAGAAAATCCAGAAATAAACTCACAATTCTATGGTCAATTAATCTTCCACACACCAGCCAAGAATATGCAATGGAAAAAAGACAGTCTCTTTAATAAATGATGCTAGGAAAACTGGACAGCAACATGAAAATGAATGAAACTGTACCACATTTTTATACCATACACAAAAATAAATTCAAATGGATTAAAGACCTAAATGTAAGACTTGAAACCATAAAAATCCTAGAAAAGAGCACAGGCAGTAATTTCTCTGACATCAGCCATAGCAACATTTTTCTAGATAGGTCTTCTGAGGCAAGGAAAACAAAAGGAAAAATAAACTATTAGGACTGGATCAAAATAGAAAGCTTCTGCCCAGTGAAGGAAATAATCAATAAAACTAAAAAGCCACCTACAGAATGGGAGAAGATATTTGCAAATGACATATCCAGTAAAGGGTTACTATCCAAAATCTGTAAGAACTCATACTACTCAATTCTCCAAAATCAAAAAATCTAATTAAAAAATGGGTAGAATGGGGGCCACCCGGGGGTGGCTCAGTGGTTGAGCATCTGCCTTTGGTTCAGGGTGTGATCTCAGAGTCCCAGGATCAAGTCCCACATCAGATTCCCTGCATGGAACCTGCTTCTCCCTCTGCCTATGTCTCTGCCTCTCTCTCTTTGTGTCTCTCATGAATAAATAAATAAATCTTTAAAAAAATTAAACATTAAAAATGGGTAGAAGACATAGATATTTCTCCAAAGAAGCATACAGATGGCTAACAGACACATGAACAGATATTCATCATCATTGATCATCAGGAAAATGCAAAACAAAACTACAATGAGATATCACTTCACACCTTCCAGAATGGCTAAAATCAACAACACAAAAAACTGCAGATATTGGCAAGGATATGAAAAAAAAGGAAACCTCATGCACCATTGGTGGGAATGCAAACTGGTGCAGCCACTATGGAAAAGAGTATGGAGGTTCCTCAAAAAGTTAAAAATAGAATAACCCTAGGACCCAGCAATTGCACTACTGGGAATTCACCCACAAAAAAAAAAAAAAAAAAAAAAAAAAAAAGAAAAAGAAAAGAAAAAGAAAAAAACCTTAATTCAAAGGGATACATGAACCCCAATGTTTATATCAGCATTATTTACAATAGCTAAATAGGGAAGCAGCCCTGTATCCATGAACTGATGACTAGATAAAGAAGATTTGATATATACATACAATGGAATATTATTCAACCATAAAAAAATGAAATCTTGCCACTTGCAACAACATGAATGGACCTGCCAAAGTATTATGCTAAGCAAAATAAATCAGTCAGAGAAAGACAAATACCATATGATTTCACGTATATGTGGAATTTAAGAAACAACAAATGAGCAAAGGAAAAAGAGAGTCCCTTTTCCCAGTGCTCCCAGAAGGGATGAATTCAGTAATTCTAAGCCATAGGCAGAAGGGATGGATTGGGGAAGTGGGTGGGGTTGGGTGAAATAAGTAATGTAGCTTGAGGAGTGCACTTGAGATGAGCATTGGGTGACTAAAATAAAAACTTAAAAAATAAATAGGTAAATATTGTAAAAAATATAAACCATGTCTGGAGTTATGAGAAAACCATGTCTGGAGTTATGAGATCATTTTTTGTGCAAATATTTCCAGCTTCTGAAAACCTGACTCTTCACTGACTGGGAGAAGGTGAGGAGATAAACCCAAATGTCTTTCTGTTGTTAAGGAAACAAAATTCAACTGAGTAAAGATCTTAGTGGCTTTATATAATGATTCACAAATCAGCCAGCAGACACAAAGTCAAAATGAAAGACTTTTATAGGCAGAAGGGAACAGGAACAAGGCAGTTATATTGTTATACTAGCAAAAAGCAGGTTGGTTGTGGCAAGGTCACTTTCCTTTAGGGGATGGCAGGGGACTATCAAGCAGATTACCTCATTGCTGACCAGGTAATTTCTCACTAACTGATTTAATATTCCATTTTTGGAAGAGCTAAAGCTGTAATTTTTTTTTAAGATTTTATTTATTTATTCATGAGAGACCCAGAGAGAGAGAGAGAGAGGCAGAGACACAGAAGCAAGCTCCATGCAGGGAGCTCCATGAAGGGAGAAGCAGGCTCCATGCAGGGAGCCTGACGTGGGACTCGATCCTGAGTCTCCAGGATCAGGCCCTGGGCTGAAGGTGGCACTAAACTGCTGAGCCACCTGGGCTGCCCTAAAGCTGTAATTAAGTTAAGCCTTGGTTTGGTAATGTGGGGCTTAAAATAAGTGATTCCATTTGGGGCATATTGTTTTGTTTTTAACAATTCCCCCTTTTGATCAGACTCTCAGCCTGAAAGAAGTGATAAAAATTTAAGGCATTAGCACTATTCCCAGCTACCACTCTGAAACTGCTTATTCTCTGTGTAGTATTCATTGGTCAAGCATCTGGTTCACATTCTTTAAATAGCCATCTCTTTGTTCCTTTTCTGATGTTCTAGTCTTAGGGAGATCATTTGTTGGTGGCTACCAGCTGTGAACATGCATTAAAAAAAAAAAAAGAACAAGTATTTAAAGTTTTTGAGAGAATACAGTATGCCCAGGAGACAGTTGTAATTATTATAAACAGAATAATTCCCAATATCTGAAGTGCACTTCAGAGCCATGGTCCCCATGACTCAAGTCAATCAAAATCAAATAAGTCAAAGAAAGAGTTAAAGGAGTCATTTTAATTAGCTAAGTGGATTGTTCAATGATTTTATGTAGCTTTCAACTTCCCTAAAAGTGCTAATCCAGGTGCAGCAACTGGTGTTGGCTATAGCTCAGACATCTTGCTCAGCAAAAGATAATTAAAGTCTATCCAATTATTAAAAACAAGTTTGACCAGAGAATCTAGGGAATTTTGTTGGGCAGCTATTGCTTTATCAGCAGATTCTGCAATATCTTCAAGAGAAAGGCTCTTGATCATGGCATTGCTTGCAGTTACTCCTAAGCAGGGCAATAAGGATCTGCCAAAGGAAGTGACTTTGAATTATGAATGCCTCTTGGTAATTCCTGGGTCAGTGGTCAGGACTAGAAAGGTGACAGCCATGAAGGCCAGTAAAATTTGAGGATCTGTAGACCACACAAGCAGTTTTATTTTGGTTACTTTTGCCTTGTGTCCCTTTCTTTGTAAGAGCCTGCATGTAAGTTTCTCAGGTTTGGAGTTATGAGACAGAGACAGAGAAACTGACCCCCATGGTTAAGGAACCTATTATGACAGAGAGGAAGCTGAGTTTGTTGCAGAGAAACTGAGGCATTGGAAATCAGGGAGAAGTCTATGATGGGCAGAACCACAAAATCATCAGAACCATGGAAAATCCAACAGACATTTGGAAGTTGGATTATCTCCTTGCAATGCCTGAAATATGTAAACAATGGTATTTCCTTTCCAGGCCAGAGCAAGGCAAAAGAATCATAGGACCTTCATAGTGTAAGACTTATAAAAAGGATGGTCAGATAGGGAAGGAGAAATGGAAAGAAATGTTCTTGATCGATATCTTGGAAAGCAGCAGTCTACCTCACTGTCACCTACTTTTCTTCCTAGAAAAAAAAATTGATTTTGAGGTCTCTAGCATTTGCACAGAACCAGATGTCAGGAGAAGAGTTCTTCATTTGTGAAATAGGCACTCAAGGTTCAACACCTTGTAATCCAGCATTAGTGTTGGTGGTAAATAGTTTTTGGGATAGTCCGTTCCATGACTCACTTTTACAAAAGCATTGAAGTAAAACAATAATGTCTATAAATGACAAAAGACTTTAAAATACCCGTTGCTAAAGATCTGATGAAAGTTCACTACTGACCAAAAAAATTGGTTATTTCTGTGACACACAACATTTTAAGATAACTAGAATTATGACTAATAATGTTATATCAGACATAACAGATTTCTGGAAATTTCATATAATTACTGGAACACTTATAATAACAGAGCATTACTTCTAACTTGACAATGTAATTTAATATATCAAATAAGCCTAATTAGATTAATATATCTCTTTTTATGTGGTGAGAGAGCAAATCTTTTGAGATGTTCCTGGGACCCACTGGAATATCCCAAAGTTAGACGGAGGTTGCAAAAAAGACTAGAATTCAATCTGGGGAAGTTATTTAAAAATATCAAAAGCTTTTTGGTAGTTGACTAAAAAGGATCACAGAGCATTCTGGAACAATACTTAATTATTCATTTAACTAAAGTGGCAATAAAAAATTGCAAAGGCAAATACAGAAGGTTACATAGTTCTGAGCAAAACTTTGCCCTTTCAATATTGAGAAGACTCGGTTTACTTAAGTAATCAAAGACATGTTGATAAAGATAACATGAAGCACAGGAAATTATTTTGATAAAACTTAAAATCTTTGCTTTCTAGGCAGATTACTTAAAAGGTAAAAACAAAACAAAAACAAAACTCCCAAAATCCTTGTTTAAATTTCTTATTAAGAACAGACCAGGGGGGATCCCTGGGTGGCGCAGCGGTTTGGCGCTTGCCTTTGGCCCAGGGCGCGATCCTGGAGACCCGGGATCGAATCCCACGTCAGGCTCCCGGTGCATGGAACCTGCTTCTCCCTCTGCCTATGTCTCTGCCTCTCTCTCTCACTGTGTGACTATCATAAATAAATAAAAATTAAAAAAAACTTTTTAAAAAATAAAAAATAAAAAAATAATAAAAAAAAAAAAGAACAGACCAGGACAGCTCCAGTGGCTCAGCGGTTTAGCGCTGCCTTCAGCCCAGGGCGTGGTCTTGGAGACCCGGGATCAAGTCCCATGTTGGGCTCCCTGCACCTGTGTCTGCCTCTCTCTCTCTCTCTCTCTCTCTCTGTTTCTCATGAATAAATAAATTTAAAAATCTTATAAAAAGAACATACCAATAGTTTAAGAAAAACTTTGCCTTTTTTTTTAAGATTTTATTTATTTATTCATGAGAGACATACAGAGAGAGGCAGAGACATAGGCAGAGAGAGAAGCAAGCTCCCTGCAGGAAGCCTGATGCAGGACATGATCCCAGAACTCTGGGATCATGACCTGAGCCAAAGGCAGATACTCAACCACTGAGCCACCTAGGTGCCCCCCAAAACTTTGCCTTCTTAACAGAGAGAAAACCAAATTCTAATTTTGTACCAGTTGTACCTTTGATTTTTAAATTAATTACATTAAAAATTAATTAAATCCATCTCAATCTTACCTTACATGAAAGTCCTTTCCCAAGATCCCTTTTCCACAAACCTTCTATAACTTCCCAAGTCCATTTAGTTTGTCCTTTGTTCTCTTTCCCATTCTGAAACAACTAGTTGGTTTTTTTTTTTTTTTAACATTTTATTTATTTATTCATAGAGACACACACACAACATAGCGTTGCCTTCAGCCCAGGGTGTGATCCTGGAGTCCCGGGATCTAGTCCCATTCAGGCTCCCTGCATGGAGCCTGCTTCTCCCTCTGCCTGTGTCTCTGCCTCTCTCTCTCTCTCTCTCTCTCTCTCTCTCTCACTCTCTCGCAGTATCTCTCTCTCTCTCTGAATAAATAAATAAATAATCTTTAAAAAATAAAAATTTCAGTCAAGAAACGGGTATGGGAATGGTAATACAAAATCGTTAGTTTGTAAAAGAACAGATGAATCCAAATTCTGTTTCTGCAACAGGTATTGGCAAGGATGTGGAGAAAGGGAAACATTCTTGCACTGTTATTGGGAATGCAAACTGGTGCAGCCACTTTAGAGAACAGTATGGAGTTTCCTCAAAAAGATAAAAATAGAACTATCCTACAATTCAGCAATTGCACTACTAGGTATTTACCCAAAGAATACAAAAATACTAACTTAAAGGAATACACGCACCCTGATGTTTTTAGCAGCATTGTCTACCATAGCCAAATTACGGAAACAGCCTGAATGTCCACCAATTGATGAATAGATAAAGAAGATGTGGTGTGTGTGTGTGTGTGTGTGTGTGTGTGTATGTCTATCCTAAAATAGACCTAAATCTGATGACTCTGTTGACGGAGTTTCCTTGCTCTGGCAGCAAACTGAGAGCTGCTATATGGTCAAATTGGCATTTATCAAGTGAAACTATGTATAGCATTGTATGAGTTTTTCTCTCTAACTTAAAAAAAAAATCATATCTTGAATGAATAGGAAGTGGACCATCCAGTACAGACCAGAGCTCCCAGGACAGGTCAGTATCTTGGCTATTCTTGGCTTTTTGCACTTTCATAAAAATTTAGAATCAGCTTGTCAAGATCTATTAAGAAACATGTCAAGGGACACCTGGGTGGCTCAGCAGTTGGGTGCCTGCCTTCTGCACGGGTTATGATCTTGGGATCCGGAATCGAGTCCCGTATCAGATTCGTCTGCTTCTCCTGTTGTGCCCAAGATTGCGAATCCGAGACACCACCAAGGAGCCGACACCGATGCAAACACACGAGGGTTTATTTACAAGCTCGGGCTTGGGTCCAAGTGCACCCGACACAGCGGAGCAGGGACTTGGACCCCGAGACTAAGAGGCGTAGCAGCTTTATAGGGGCCAGTGGCCAATGGGATTGTAACACACATAGAAAAGTTGCACAGTCATGCCGGTCCACACGCAGGTGGCCGATTGAATTACACCTTAGCCTCTAGTATCCACTTGAGCTGGCCTAGTACTGCGGTCAGAATCGGCGCGCAGTTTTGGCGGGCACAAAGCAGGGTTACATGGTTATGAGCCGATTTCAGATTAGGGTGTGCCCAGCGGTTGACTAAGGTGGGGCAGCGCCTTAAGCCATAAGCAGGTCGTGTGGGGGTCATACGGGAGGTGGCGGGTGCAGCACAAAATGGAGTTAGTCCTGCTCTGCTTGTCCAGGGGTGGGGGATTTTTGTTAAATTTCCTGGGTCCCACACTCCCTCTGCCTATGTCTCTGCCTCTCTCTCTCAGTCTGTGTCTGTCATGAATAAATAAATAAATCTTAAAAAAAAAAAAAGAAACATGTTGAGATTTTAATGAGAATTATGTATAATCTATAAATCAACTTGAGAATTAACGTTTATAATATTGAGTTTTCTTTCCTTTTTATTTATTTATTTTTTTAAATTTATTTTTAAGTAGGCTCCACACTGGGAATTCAAATTTGGCCTTTGAAAAGTGTTGAAAAGAGTTGAGATCAACCTTATGTGACCTCTCCCTTGCCCGTAGCTGATTGGTTCAGGGTAAGGCACCTGCCCCAAGCTGATCTAATGAAAGACTTCTCATGGATTTTTGGACCACAGGCTGAAAAAGGGTTGAAATAGGTTTTCTTTTGTGTCTGAAGTTGTAAACACACAACATTTAGGAGCTCTCTGTAACCATGCTTCAGACCACATAGACTGGAGGATTGGAAGCAGAAGCAGATGCATTGTTGAGAAAAAAGGGTGAAGCTTAGACAGGCACAGAGACAAGACAGAGAGGCTGGTGGTATTTGAGTCTCTGACTCCATGTGGTTTTTGAGAAGCAACGGCATTCGTGCTTATGGGATCCGAGAGTCCACTGTTCCTCATAATAAGTCCATCATTAGACTTAAACTAATTTGATTTGGGTTTCTATCACTTGCAACCACGAGTCCAACTAATGGAGTTGAGTAGACGTACAATAGATTTCTCAAATAGACCGAGACTGGGCACCTGGCCTGTCAGGCTCACAGTGTGGATCCCACTGCACACCCTCTGGTGCCCTTAGCCTTCTCGAACAAAGGCGAGCAGCTAGCAATCTCTGTTACTTTGTTTCTCTGCGGGAATTTTACTACCTCTGCTTGGGATAGATAATCAGAAGTGGTCTCTCTTACCCTCTTTTTCATGCAGGGTTTATGTAAAGTAAGAATTTGTCTTATTTTTATGTTTAGATGCCAAACTTTGGTTAGAATTTAATTACAATGTTTATCCTTTAGATCATCCATATGATCATTCTAGGGCTGTTACCGGTCTAACTGGCAAGCACTACATGTTAAGATGTCAAGAGTCTCTGAAAATAAGATAGAAGCACCAGATAAGACTTCAAAACAAATATTAAAAATCTGCACCACTTTTGTCTCTCGTGATAATGACCCTATATACCATGAGGCAAAGGGTAAGGTTTTGAATTTTGAGCACATTGTAGGGAAGAATTTTGGATACTGTGATATAGGGAAAAGGTCTATCCTATATATACAGATGGTTCTCAACTTTGCTTAAGTCAAATCTTGAACAATCTACACTTTCACACATGTAATGCACCGTGCACAGACAGACCCAATACACTTTCAAAGGCCAAATTTGAACTTTATTTTTTTTTAAGATTTTATTTATTTTTTCATGAGGGACACAAAGAGGCAGAGACATAGGCAGAGGGAGAAGCAGGCTCCCTGCAGGGAGCCCAATGCAGGACTTGACCCCAGGACCCTGGGATCATGCCCTGAGCCAAAGGCAGACGCTCAACTGCTGAGCCACCCAGGTGTCCCCCAGTTTGAACTTTAATATCTCAGCCAACTCAGGATGATTTCCGGCTAACTCGTGAAGGTACTATATAGTTTCCCACTTCAGCATCATCAGTTGTCATCAGTACCAGTATAGCAATTGATGTCAGTATTTAAATATTTAGTTGAACTAAATATACAAAGGAAGGTGCTGACTGGTGATAAAAAAAATAGTTCTCATAAACTTAATGCAGTTGAAACAAAAGTGGGAATGATTTGGTAGGATAAAATTGGTGAATCTTTAGCTTCAAGTCAGATGTTCATCACACTGAAACTGGTTAATTGTGTGTTTATTTGTGAAGGGGGAAAAATCAATTTATGTAGGATAATAGAAGACCCTGTAGACTTTGGGAAAGTGTTTGCCAGGGCCTGAAATGTTCTATGGCCTGATTCCATGGCCCAAAGAAGCATAATGAAGCCAGTCAAGTTTCCCAAGATTCTCCAAGGCAACCTGTTCTTGTCATTTCCCATGTTACCCTAACAACTCCAAGAAGGTTCTGGCCACTAAATTTTAATAGGATTGTAAAGTTTTAGTACATTCTTTTTTTTAAGATTTTATTTATTTATTCATGAGAGACACAGAGAGAGGCAGAGACAGGGAAAGCAGGTCCATGCAAGGAGCCCAATATGGGACTCCATCCCAGGATGCTGGGATCACAACCTGAGCCAAAGGCAGATGCTCAACCATTGAGCCACCCAGGCATCCCTTTTTCTTTTTTTTTAAAGATTTTATTTATTTCTTAATGAGAATACGCAGAGGAGAGAGAGAGAGAGAGAGGCAAAGACACAGGCAGAGGGAGAAGCAGGCTCCATGCAGGTAGCCTGATGTTGGACTCCATCCCTGGTCTCCAGGATCACACCCTGGGCTGAAGGCTGTGCTAAACCGCTGAGCCACTCGGGCTGCCCCCCACCCCCCCCTTTTTAAGATTTTATTTATTCATTCATGAAAGACACAGAGAGAGAGAGGCAGAGACATAGGCAGAGGGAGAAGCAGGCTCTCCTCAGGGAGCCCGATGTGGGACTTGATCCCTGAACTCCAGGATCCTACCCTGAGCTGAAAGCAGGTCCCAACTGCTGAGCCATCCAGGCGTCCCAAGTTTTAGTACATTCTTTTTTTTTTTTTTTTTAGTTTTTTTTTTTTTATAGTTTTAGTACATTCTAAACTTTCTAATTTAAGGTTATGTAACTTTGTAATACAACCATCTCTACAACTATCTATATCTAGATGGTTTATATCTATATCCAGATGTAGATAGATAGATAGATGGAATTTTTTTGTTTTTGGATCTATGGAATTTTTATAGAACATTCTAGTCAATGGTGTCTGTGTCTTTTTCTCCAAGAGAAAAAGGATCCAGACCTCAAGAACTGAGGATAGGGACTCTAGATCTGAACCAATGAGTTAAAATAGCTTAGGAATGTGCTGTCTGTTGGGGAATAGCCACATGAGGACACATTTTAATCATTAGTGCTGATGCAGGCCAGATTGCTTTCCAAGAAACCCTGCCCTGTCACTTTTTCCAGCCATTTTTGTCTGAGGACAGAGGAAGTTAAGCAAGCTTGGGTATTCTTGGAAGGAAAGCTATGCCTGAGCTTGGTGGCCAAAGTATCAGCAGGGGTGTGTGCAATGCAGAGTGTGATGACAGAAAGAGCAGCTCCCTGGATCCTCTAGGCAAGAGAGAGGAATTCAGCAACTGAGCATTCCAGAGGCCACACTTCTCCAGGTTTGGAGACCACAGGAAAAAAAATTCACTTCCAGAATCCAAATATGACCCCATTTCCCCTGTGCTTCTGAAATATGGCCAGGGCTTACTTCTTATTCAATTACTTTATCTTAAGAAACTTTGCAGTTTGAATAATTGATTTGGTATGAGGCAGCTAAGTACCCAGTACTGTTAGATTAAAGGATCTTAACTGGAAACACATTACCTGGAGAGACATTTCAAAATTTACAGACCTTGAATGCCCATTCTGAACCCACTGAATCAGAAAATCTGGGGCCTAAACCCATGTAGTTTGGAAAGGTCACATAGATTCTAACTCAAGCACCAAGTTAAGGGCCAGTGCAAAAGAACAAGGTGCCAGTAAGGTTAGGCTATGGCCTTGATATTTTTTCCTTTTTTGATGTTAAAAATGTCTATTTCATCTAAGTCACCAAAATACATTAGAGGCTATGTTCATTCTACTGGGTGCGCTAAACCAGACTTCTGACATAGATGAATATACATATCACATCTTGTTAAAATGCAGATTGTGATTTCTCAGGTCTAGGGGGGGCCTGACAATTTGCCTTTCTAACAAGTTCCCAGATAATGCCTATGCTGCTGGTCCAGACTTTGAGTAGCAAGGTCAGTGATTCTTAACCTGGGGCAATTTTGTCACCACTATCCCTAGGGGACATTTGGCAATAAGAAAGTCTAGTGCTGTTTTCTCTGTTGTCAACAGGGGAAGGGGAAAGTGTTAACCATCTAGCTGGTAGATATACTCCTAAACATCCGACAGTGCATAGGAAAACCCCCACAACGGAGACTATGCAATCCAAAATGTCTGTCTTGGGACACCTGGGTGGCTCAGCTTTTGAGTGTCTGCCTTTGGCTCAGGATGTGATCCTGGGGTCCTGGGATGGAGTCCCACATCGGGCTCCCTGCAGGGAGCCTGCTTCTCCCTCTGCCTGTTTTTTTGCCTTTCTCTCTGTGTGTCTCTCATGAATAAATAAATAAAATCTTTTTTTAAACATTTTTTCTTTTTTAAGATTTTTAAAATAGATTTATTTATTTATTTATGATAGACATAGAGAGAGAGAGACAGAGAGAGAGCCAGAGACACAGGAGGAGGGAGAAGCAGGCTCCATGCCAGGAGCCCGACGTGGGACTCAATCCTGGGACTCCAGGATCGTGCCCTGGGCCAAAGGCAGGCGCCAAACCGCTGAGCCACCCAGGGATCCCCCAAATAAAATCTTTAGAAAACAAAAAGTCTGTGTCTCTAAGGTTGAAAAATGCTGGACTTATTAGACTAAATGCAAAATGTATAAGGTTTGAAAAGTAGTGACTTTGGTCTTAATTCTTTGCCCCCGTGTTGACAATTAGATTTAAAGACTGAATTATTATTATTATTTAAGATTTTTATTTTATTGATTTGAGAAAGAGAGACAGCATGAGCAGGGAGGGTGAGGCAGAGGGAGAGGGAGAAGCAGACTCTCTGTTGAGCAGGGAGCCCATTGTTGGGGCTGGATCCCGGGACCCTGAGATCATGACCTGAGCTGAAGGCAGACATTTAACTGACTAAGTCAATCCAGTGTCCCAAGAATATAATTTTTTTGAAGAGAATTTTATAGAAGATGTGCATTTGCCCTACACCCAGTGACTGAGGAGTTCCTCGAAGAATTCCTCAGTGTATTCAAGTATCAAAGAGCTAGTTTTAAATATTTAACAAATCCTAAACCAACTCACAGCAGTAGCACTCAAAAGGGAATGTTTCTGTTACCCTTTCCTGTCTTCCTTTACTATATCCCAATCCCAAGTGTTCACAAGTTAGCCACACACAACACATTCCCCAATTTCAGGCTTCCCACATGTGTTCCACATCACAGTTCTTCACCCAGTCTGAGAATCCTCTTGTCTTCCTTCCCATTGGGTTTTTAAGGCCTCATTGAGATACTCCTCCCTTGACCATCCTCACCTGGAGTGATCTGGCCCTTTTTTGGTTTTCCTTGATTTGCTGTCACACATTGTATTAATGCCCCTATCAATATAGTTCTTATTTATTTATTTATTTATTTATTTATTTATTTATTTTATTTATTTATTTATTTATGATAGTCACAGAGAGAGAGAGAGAGGCAGAGACACAGGCAGAGGGAGAAGCAGGCTCCATGCACCAGGAGCCCGACGTGGGATTCGATCCCAGGTCTCCAGGATCGCGCCCTGGGCCAAAGGCAGGCGCCAAACCGCTGAGCCACCCAGGGATCCCTAGTTCTTCTTTTTTTAAAAGATATTTATTCTTTCTTTCTTTCTTTCTTTCTTTCTTTCTTTCTTTCTTTCTTTCTTTCTTTCTTTCTTTCTTTCTTTCTTTCTTTCTTTCTTTCTTTCAAGAGACTATGATTGTGCCTGTGAGAGAGCAAATGCAAAATGTATGAGGTTTGAAAAGTAATGACTTTAGTCTTAATTCTTTGCCCCAATGTTGACAGTTAGATTTAAGGACAGAATTACTATTATTATTATTATTATTATTATTATTAATATTGGGCAGGGAGCCCAATGCAGGGCTTAATCCTGGGACCCCAGGATCAGAGCTAGGTCTGAAGGCAGATGCTTAATGACTGAGCCACCCAGGGGCCCCATTATGGCTCTTCTTTTTAAGAACAGCTTTATTGAGATAAAATTCATACAGCATACAATTCACCCATACCCCTCAATGGTTTTTAGTATATTCAGAGAGATGTGCAACTATCACTACAATATTGTGATTTATAAGAAATATATGCTTGGTCATTCCAATGACCAAAATATTTTTCCCATATATATTTGGCCCTTAATTTTCCAAAAAAGACATAGAGATGACTAACAGACACATGAAATGATGCTCGACATTACTCGTCATCAGGGAAATACAAATCAAAACCATGATGAGATAACAACTCACACCTGTGAGGGTGGCTAAAATTAACAGCACAAGAAACAACAGCTGCAGGCAAAGTTGCGGAAAAAGGGGAACCCTCTTGCACTGGCACTGTTGATGGGAATGCAAAGTGGTGCATCCACTCTAGAGAACGGTATGGAGTTTTCTTAGAAAGTTAGACATACAACTACCCTACAATCCAGCAATTGCACTACCAGGTATTACCCAAAGTATACAAAAATACAGATTTAAAGGGATACAGGTGCCCTGAAGTTTTTTATTTTTTTCGCCCTGAAGTTTATAGCAGTAGCCAAACTATAGAGAAAGCCCAAATGTCCATCAACTGATGGATAAAGAAGTGTACACACACACTTCTTATTACTCAGCAATCAAAATATTACTCAGCAATCAAAAACAATGAAATCTTGCCATTTGCAATGATGTGGTTGGAGTTAGAGAGTATTATGCTAAGTGAAATAAGTCAGTCAGAGAAAGCCAAATACCATATGACTTCACTCATATGTGGAATTTTTTTGAAAGACCTTTATTTATTTATTCATTCATGACAGACAGGGAGGGGGGCAGAGACATAGGCAGAAGGAGAAGTATGCTTCCTGCAGAGAGCCCAGTGTGGGACTCGATCTCAGGACCCTGGGATCATGCCCTGAGCTGAAGGCAGATGCTCAACAGCTGAGCCACCCAGGCGTCACCATATGTGGAATTTAAGAAAGAAAACAGATGAACATATGAGAAGGGGGAAAAGAAAAAAAGGACAGAGGGAAACAAGCCATAAGAGACTCTTTTAAGTTTCCTTAAAACCCCAAGAGGACAGTTTTTTGGACCCTTTCTCTTTGGAGAGCTTCCAAGTAGTAGGAACAAGAATGCTTCCACATGCTACTGAGCTGGGCCCAAGTTCCCCAGAAGCTTCTTTATTCAGGACCTCCCCTAGGAGTCTCTTCATCTGTATCCTTTATCATATCCTTAATAAACTGGTAAATATAAGTGTTTCCCTGAGTTGCGTGCATTGCTCTAGCAAATTAATTGAGCCTAAAGAGAAGACTGTTAGAACCTCCAACCTGTAGCTGGTTACTCAGTAGTAACACGTATCAGCCTGGGACTTGCAACTGGCATCTAAAATGGGGAGTGGGAGGAGACTGAGCCCTTAACCTGTTGGAATATGATGGTATCTCTAGGCAGTGTTAGTCACCAGGACACTCTGCTGGTGTGCAAGAATTATTTGGTGTTGTGTGTGGGAAACACCCACATACATTGGAATTCGGTCTGGGAACCCTAAAAGAATGATTGTATCAATTCTAGAACATTTTCATCACCTAGAAAAGAAATGTTGTACCCTTTACTTATCACCCCTCATTTTACATCTCTCCCCTCCCAGTCAGAAACAAACACTAATCTACTCTCTCTATAGATTTCTCTACTATAGATATTTCAAATGAATGGAATATAATATGTGGTCTTCTGTGACAAGTTTCTCTCTCACTTAGGGCAAAGAGTTCAAGGCTCGGCACATTGGAGCATGTATCAGTACTATATTCCGTTTTATGACCAAATAATACTTCATTGTATGAATGTGCTACATTTTTTTAAATCCATTTGTCAGTTGATAGACATTAGGTTGTTTTCACCTTTTGGCTATTGTGAATAATGCTGCTATGAACATTCGTGTATAAGTTCTGGTGGGGATATATGTTTCATCTCTCTTGGGTGGGTAGCTAGGAATGGAATTGCCAGGTCATGTGATAACTCTGTGTTTATTTATTTCAGGACCTGCCAGACTTTTTCTAAGTGATTGTGCCAACTGCAACATCAGGAGATCCTGCTGCCCCTTCTCTTACCCCATTGTACTGCACACCAAAGGAATCTCCCATGGGCACAGTTCTTCTCCAGCCTCAGAATATGGATTGGGATAGACCATCCAAAGTGTTGTGAGACACCAAAGCCCCAACACATGGAGGATTACAGCAGAAGTCTTGTTGTCAAGTGGACTGGATGCTGTTCGCGTGGCCCCCTGCAGATCTGATAATGCAGGAGGGAGTGGGGGGAAGAGAGACACCACTCAGATTTTTTTTGTATATATATTTTTAAAGATTTTATTTATTTATTCATGAGAGACACAGAGAGAAAGAGAGGCAGAGACACAAGCAGAGGGAGAAGTAGGCTCCACGCAGAGAGCTCGACATGGGACTCGATCCTGGGTCTCCAGGATCACACCTCAGGCTGCAGGTGGCGCGAAGTCGCTGCACCACCGGGGCCGCCCTTTTTGTATATATTTTTTTATTGGAGTTCGATTTGCCAACATATAGTATAACACCCAGTGCTCAGACCATCAAGTGCCCCCCTCAGTGCCCGTCACCCAGTCACCCCAACCTCCGCCCACCTCCCCTTCCACCACCCCTTCTTCATTTCCCAGAGTTAGGTGTCTCTCATGCTTTGTCTCCCTCTCTGGTATTTCCCACTCATTTTCTCTCCTTTCCTCTCTAATTCCTTTCACTATTTTGTATATTCCCTGAATGAATGAAACCATATAATGATTGTCCTTCCCCAATTGACTTACTTCACTCAGCATAATACCCTCCAGTTCCATCCACGTAGAAGCAAATGGTGGGTATTCATCCTTTCTGATGGCTGAGTAATACTCCATTGTATACATAAACCACATCTTCTTTATCTATTCATCTTTCGATGGACACCGAGGCTCCTTCCACAGTTTGGCTATTGTGGACATTGCTGCTAGAAACATCGGGGTGCAGGTGTCCCGGCGTTTCATTGCATCTGTATCTTTGGGGTAAATCCCTAACAGTGCAATTGCTGGGTCGTAGGGTAGCTTTATTTTTAACTCTTTGAGGAACCTCCACACAGTTTTCCAGAGTGGCTGCACCAGTTCACATTCCCACCAACAGTGTAAGAGGGTTCCCTTTTCTCCGCATCCTCTCCAACATTTGTTGTTTCCTGCCTTGTTAATTTTCCCCATTCTCACTGGTGTGAGGTGGTATCTCATTGTGGTTTTGATTTGTATTTCCCTGATGGCCAGTGATGTGGAGCATTTTCTCATGTGCTTGTTGGCCATGTCTATGTCTTCCTCTGTGAGATTTCTCTTCGTGTCTTCTGCCCATTTCACGATTGGATTGTTTGTTTCTTTGCTGTTGAGGTTTTTTTTTTTTTTTTTTTTTTTTGCTGTTGAGTTTGATAAGTTTTTTATAGATCTTACATACTAGCCCTTTATCTGATACGTCATTTGCAAGTATCTTCTCCCATTCTGTAGGTTGTCTTTTAGTTTTGTTGACTGTTTCTTTTGCTGTGCAGAAGCTTTTTATCTTGAGTTAGTCCCAGTAGTTCATTGCTTTTGTTTCTCTTGCCTTCATAGATGTATCTTGCAAGAAGTTACTGTGGCTGAGTTCAAAAAAGGTGTTGCCTGTGTTCTCCTCTAGGATTTTGATGGATTCTTGTCTCACATTTAGATCTTTCATCCATTTTGAGTTTATCTTTGTGTATGGACACTACTCAGATTTTATTGCATGTCCCAGCTTACTCTTCTGTAAAATTCAGTTCCTGGAAAGCAACCAGCTTTCCAGCTGTAAGTCAGTTTCAGGAGTTCTTTCCTCCTTCCTTCCCTCAATTCTTCCCTCTACCCTCTTCTTTCCTTCCTTCCTTCCTTCCTTCCTTCCTTCCTTCCTTCCTTCCTTCCTTTTTCTTACTTTCTTCCAACTTAATTTTTTCCAATGACAAAAAAAAATACTATTACAAACACTTTAGAACACACTGCAAAATATTAAAATGGAAAGAAAAATACCTCTCAGAAATGATCATTGTTAACATTTTAATAGTTCCTTTTAGGCTTATTAGTGCACAGTTTTAAAAAATCACAGAAGAGAACATATTTGCGGTAGACCTCCAGCCTCCCTGTATGCAAGCTGTTGTCTAATGTCCATCCCCCTCCACACACACACACACATACCCATGCGACTCTGGGCTTGGTCATCCTGACTTGCTTTGGCCAACAGGACATTAGCAAACATGAGGCAAAACAGAGTGCTCACACCTTGAGGCTTGTTCTCTTGCTCCTCTTTGGGTCCACCTAAACACTATGAGAAGAAGCCCAGGGTAGCCTGTTGGAGGATGAGAGATCACATGGAACAGAGATGAACTAACTGTCCTGGATGAAGCCCTCTTAGACCATCAGCCTGCCAGCCACCAGATATGAGAATAAGGCTGTCCCAGACTATTCAGATCCAGCTGCAAAACACCTAGACACACAAAACAAGGGAAATAATAAATGCTTAAGTGAATTAAGCAACTAAATTTGGAGTTGTTTGTCACATGACAAAACATGACTGGTATACTAATTTACCTAAAATCCTGTGACCTATTTTTTTTTGCACTTGATATTTCTTTTTTTTTTTTAAGATTTTATTTATTTATTCATGAGAGACATAGAGAGAGTCAGAGACATAGGCAGGCTCCCTATAGGGAGCCTGATGTGGGACTCGATCCTGGGACCCTGGTATCATGCCCTGAGCTGAAGGCAGACACTCAACCACTGAGCCACGCAGGTATCCCGCACTGGATATTTCAACACAAGCACTTTGTCATATGATTACAACTCTTCATGAACATCTGTTTTTAATGGTCACATAATAGGCCCTTGAGGGACAGATCTAGTTTACAAAATTGTTGCCTATTGTTTGACATTTAGGTTGCCGTAATTTTGGCAATCGTAATGCTCATGGGATTGATATTCTTATGCATAAAGGTTTTTCCTAAATTAGATTATTAGATTTTCTCAGCATGGACCCTCTGGAATTACAGAATTACAGAGTGAAGGTGAAAGATCTTTTATTTTATTTACCTCCTTACTGTGGAAATTTAAACAAAATACTGAAAAGTATAATGCATTTAATGGGCCAGAATTCAGCTTTAATAATTACTAATATTTGCCATTTTCCTTTCGTGTATCTATTCCTCATCCCCACGTTTTTTTCCTGAGGTATTTTAATCTCTCCTTTAACATAAGCATTTTTAGTATGTATTTCTAACTGATAAGAATTTAAAAAAAAAACAATACATAAGCACAATTTCATCATCACACTTAACAGCATGAACAACAGACATTAAAATCTTCCAACAATAAATCCATGTTAATTTTCCCTCATTTTCTGAAATTATATTGATTTGAAGGATAAGAAGGTCTTGGTTGATATATGTCTTATCACTCTTGTAAATTCTCCATAAACTGGATTTGGTTGATTGCATCCTTATGATGACATTTAACACATTTCTCTAACCTTTATATTTTCTGTTATTCCAGACATTTGATTAGATTAAAATTTTTTTTGCATGAATACTTCATTGGGAATAGTATGCTTGCTACTACATCACATCAGAAGCCTCCAGAACATCCGGTTGGCCCTTTGTGTGATCTTAAGATTGATCAGTGGGGTTCCGAAGCTGTCAGCCTGATCATTTCACCAAATGTTTTCCACAGCCACCGATAGCTTAAATGTATTATCTCATGAGGGATTGTAAATACAGATTTTCTGGGGATCCCTGGGTGGCTCAGGGGTTTAGCTCCTGCCTTCAGCCTGAGGCATGATCCTGGAGACCCAGGGTTGAGTCCCGCGAGGGGCTCCCTGCATGGAGCCTGCTTCTCCCTCTGCCTGTGTGTCTCTGCCTCTCTCTGTGTCTCTCAGGAATAAATAAATAAAATCTTTAAATAAAAAATACAGATTTTCTAATCCTATAATTCCTTTTGCTGTAAAAAGAACTTTCATCAACTATTTGAGTATCCTAAAATAGAGTTGATAAGGAAAGTCAGGATAAATGCTGAATTCTTTTTTTCCTTTACCAACTTGCAGAACGAATTGGTATCCCAGAACTTTAAACGATACTTTTACTTTTGTTTTTTAGTATTAAATATTTATTTGAGAGAGAGAGAAAGAGAGAGAGTGGGGGGGGGGAAAGGGCAGTGGGAGAAGGAAGGAGACCCTTCTCCCTCTGCCTGTGTCTCTGCCTCTCTCTGTGTGTGTCTCTCATGAATAAATAAATAAATAAAATCTTTAAATAAAAAAAGACTGGATATTCTTGTTAAAATAGATGGATAGATAATATATATTGTATATTTATACATAAATATATATTACATATAAATCAATTGTTGTCATGGAGAATGTAAATGGACATCAATATTTTTTTAAATAGTCCTGGGTGATTTTATAGTACAACCAGGGTTGGGAATCACTAAACCAGTGCTTCTCAATCTGTGTTTACAAATTGCCTGCGCATATTGTTAAAAGACAAATCAGATTTGGCAGGACTGGGGTGGAGCTGAGATTATATATTGTGTATATATGTATTATAAATATACTAATATATTTCTACATTATATGTATTAAATGAATATATAAAAATATATATAAATATTTGCTATCAATAGGTTTTTAAAAATTGTATCTGTGCTAATTTGCCTTTATTTTTCATTCCTAGTGAGTCTGAAAGTTTTCTGTATGGGGTGCTGGTAAGGATGACAACAGACCTTCAGTTTTGGGGGCTGGCAATAGGTGTGCAGTTGAGTTCCCGGCACATATGTGGCATTGGTGCTGGTGGCAGTTGTGGGCGTAGTTGGTTTGCATCCCTAGCATGATGGGCTCAGTGCCTGGCAGTGGGAAGACTGGTTCCTTCATTAGGTCAGTTCTGAAACCGTCTTAGGCACTTATTCCTGGGAGCTCAGCTCCAAGCTCCTAATTGGTTCTTGGAGTACCCCAGTGCCTTTTCTGAGCTGAAGCATGTTTTGATATTATAACTGAGAATCTTTATTTTTATTTTTATAACTGAGAATCTTGACTAACAGTAGGCAAAACTAAATTGGGGAAGAAAGGTATTGTATCCGGTATGAATTGTAGGTGTTGTCTACAGTTCAGATGGATCCTTGATATTCTAAAGTGTGTAAAGTCTGGTCCATGTGGACCAGCAGCACCAGTCCCTGAGAATTTGTTGAAATGCTTAAACTCAGTCCACCCCAGTCCTGTTGAATCTTATTTGCCCTTTTTATTTTTTGGAAAGAGACAGAGACAGAGAGCCCGTGCACCTGAGGTTGGTGGGGGGTGGTGCAGGGGCAGAGGGAGAGGGAAAATCGTAAGCTGGCTCCATGGAGCCTGATGGGTTCGATCTCACCACCCTGAAATCAGGACCTGGGCCAAAATCAAGAGTCGGGTGCTTAACCAACTGAGCCACTCAGGCGCCCCTGATTTGCCTTTTAACAATATGCCCACAGGATTTATAAACACAGATTGAGAAGCCCTGGTCTAGTGTTTCCTAATGCTGGCTGTGCTTTAAAATCACTTGGAGACTATTTAAAAAAATATTGATATCCATTTACATTCTCCATGACAACAATTTATTCAGGAAAGAATCATCAATGGATCCTAAAGCCACAGGGCAAAAGGTTGTTGGGGAATTGCTTATTCTCAAAGAATTTCCCCACAGATCACTTATTGGTTACAAAAGGGAAGAATGACCTTTATTTTATTTTATTTTTTTTTAAATGAACTTTACAGCAGAGAAATCTAGCAGAATCCACATAAAAAGGGACAAAACTTAGCAACACAAATAATTGGGCCAAGTAACATCATGAGCTTCCTGATAAGAACACAACATCACCTATGTAGAATATCTGCCAAAAATGAAAATGATTAACCTGAATCTAATACTGAGCAACAAAGAAATACAGATAAATCCAAACTGAAAGACAATCTGCTGAACAGCTGTCCTGGACTCTTCAAAAATGTGTTTCATGAGTGCTGAAAAAGACTGGGAATTGTCCTAGATCGAAAGCAACTGAAAAGACATGAAAACTAAATGCATCTTTAATCACATACTAAACTGAGGGTGGAAAAGCTATGAAAGATATTTTCAGGACAATGTGGGGGAAATTTGATTATTAGTTAATAGTATTGTATTAATGTTAAATACTCTGGGTGTGATAATTATAATGTGATTTATGGAGAAGAGTAAACTTGTTCTCAGGACACACGCTGAAATATTAAGAGACAAAGTGTCATGAGACCTACAGTTTTAATGATTTTTTTTAAGATTTTATTTATTCAAGAGAGACAGACAGAGAGGGAGAGACACAGGCAGAGGGAGAAGCAGGCTCCTGATGTGGGACTTGATCCTGGGTCTCCAGGATCACTCCCTGGGCCGAAGGCAGGTGCTAAACTGCTGAGCCAGCCAGGGATCCCCTGTTTTAAATGATTAAAAAAAATCATAGATAAAAGAGAAATAAAGGAGGTGGGGGCAGGGGGGAAAGAGAAATAAAAACAAAATGGTAATATTTGGTAGACCCAGACCAAGGGTCAGTAATTTTTTTCTGTGAAGAACCAGATAGTACATTAGGCATTAGTTTCTGTCGTCATACTCAACTCCACTGTTTTAGTGTGAAAGCCGTCATAAACAAAATAGGTCTGGCTATGTTTCAATAAAATTTTATTTGTGGAAAATTATGTACTAATTTTAGCTCATTAAAATTAGAAAATAACCATTTCAAAAATTTCCTTCTCAAACTTGGTGAAAGGGAACTCTGTTTTACTTTCTATACGTCCATACTGTTTAAATGTTCAAAAGAGTGCTTTGAGTTTTTTGTTTGTTTTTTTTTTCACTAAATTGCTTCTTAGATTAGTCAGCTTTTGCTGCAGTAACAAACAACCCCAAATCTCAGTGGTTTATAATAAATATTTGTTTCTCATTTTATGTGAGGGCTGAAAATAGGCTGCACTTTGGCCCTGTGTATTTTCTTACTCTGGCACCCAGGCTGAAGAAACAGACCTATCTGGAACATACTGTTCTCATAGCAGAGGGCAGAATTGCTAGAGACCAAGCCAAACTATGCAATTGCATTTAATATTTCTGCTCAGACATGATGTGAGACGAGCCTGCTCCCAGGCCAAAGGCCAAAGGCCCAAGGCAGTTCCCAGTCAAGCCTCTCAATGGAAGTCTCAACCAGGGGAGTACGTATAATTACCTTATAGGGAAGGGAATGGAGAATTGTGAAACAATGATATACTTGACTACATTTCTTTTCTTTCTTTTTTTTTTTTAAGATTTTATTTATTTATTCACGACAGACACAGAGAGAAAGAGAGAGGCAGAGACACAGGCAGAGGGAGAAGCAGGCTCCATGCAGGAGCCTGACGTAGGACTGGATCCCGGGACCCCAGGATCACATCCCAGGCCGAAGGTGGCGCTAAACCGCTGGGCCACCAGGGCTGCCCTTGACTACATTTCTGTTCAGCTAAGTAAATTCCCTTTGAGAAAATATTTTCTATTTTTGTTCTTATATTTTTTTCCCTATTGATCCACTTTTTTCTTCTTAGTTTTTGATTCCCTATGTAAAACGTAGCTTTACAAAAAGCAGTGCTTTTCAAACTGTAGATGGTAACCCATTAGTGAGGCATGAAATTAATTTAGTGGAGGCACAACTAGTCTTTTGTATAAAAAACAGAATACAATAGAAAATTATAAGAGAACATTGCACATAGTAAAGATAAGGATTGTTTCATGAAACTTTTATTGCAGTTACATATATCTGTCCACAAACTAATAAAAGTTATAATTTTTGCTGTGAGTTTCAGTAAAAAAAATTTAAGTGTTGATGGAAAGGACAAGCTAGGCTGGGTGCCTAAGCACTTCCAATTCCCATCTGGATTCAAGGATGCTGGCATCCAGGGTAGAGGGAAGCTGGTTGCAGAATCTGATCACCAAGACACCCCTGAAGGCCAAGGGACTGTCGTGGATACAGCAGAGTGGCAGTCTCCTCCTCTTTCCGGTGTTGCATTCTCCTCAGCTGCAGAGACTAGAAATCCTAAAACTACATTTCCCAGGCACCTATGTGGCAGGGCTCCAGGTGAGTTTTAGCTTCCACTCATCATATGTTGTGGTAGGTCAGAACTGCACACATTCTTTGCTACTCCTCCCATTGAGAGGTAGAATCCCAGGAATCTGACGTTGGAGACTCGTGTGGCCAAAAGAATGCAGCAGAAATGATATTCTTGAACTTCATTCCTAAGTTCCTAAGAAGTCTTACAGCGTCCACCTCTTGGAATATTTTCTCTGGAGGAGCCAGCTTCTGTGTGAGAAGTCTGACTGTCCTCGACACCCATCCTGTGAGAAGCCCAAGCATCTGGAGGATGAGACCAGCACGTAGAGGTGCTCAGTACAGCAGTGAACAGTATTATTTTGGAAATAATAAAATTTGGAAGTAAATCCTCCAGCCCCAACTGCACCAGCATGGATCAGAGATGAACCACCCAACCGAGCCTTCTCCTGACTCACAAATCATGATCAAAATAAAATGGTTATTTAAGCCACCAAGTTTCAAGGTACTGTGTTTTATAACAATAGATGAATGGAAGAGATGCCTTTTCTCAAGACTTGGAATGGAGTTAAGCAGAGAGACAGTGGCATGCAAGGCGCCCAAGGGATCAAAGTTTGCATCTTGTTTGGGCATCTTGAAGATGTGTGGTATGCACCTTTCCTTTTAGGCCTCCACCCTTAGCAGCACCCAAACTCCAGGATAGGACACTTGGGAACCAAGAGACATTGTGCTGAGAGAATCCAGAGGCTAACATAAGGACCAAAGGAAAGCCAAGGAGAATTGGGGGTATAGAGCCAGAAATGAAGCTGGACAGAGTGAGAAACTCAGAGGGGTAACATTTGCTGGACACTTGATGTGTGCCAAGAGTACATCCTCACTCTATGAATGTGATTTTATTTGATCCCCCAACTATCTTTTTTTTTTTTTTAAAGATTTATTTATTCAGAGAGAGTGCAAGAGAGGCAGAGACACAGGCAGAGGGAGAAGCAGGCATCATACAGAGAGCCTGACGTGGGACTCGATCCAGGGTCTCCAGGATCACACCCCGGGCTGCAGGCGGCGCTAAACCGCTGCGCCACCGGGCCTGCCCTCCCCCCAACTATCTTACGTGAAGAAATTAAGGCACAAAGAAGCTAAGTAATTTCAAGGTCCTGCAACCAGTAAATGGCAGAGCATGGATTTATCTGACTGCTTGTGCTCCTAGCAGCCACTTACACTGGAATGGCTTCCAAGACCAAGGGCCAAGTCATTCAAAGGATGTTGAAACCACAGTGAGCATTAAAGGGCATGTGAAGTGTGTGTATGTTCTTGCACAAAAGTACAGGTGGGATTCAGCCACACAGAATGATCCTTGACTCAAGGTAACTCATGAGCGAGGCCCTACCCTCACTCTCTAAGACACTGTTTATAGACACCATTATTGTTTCTACTCTGTGAGTGCTGAAAGTTCCTGTTGGGATTCTAAGGCTCTTCTTTGCTCCTGGTAACCAGAGCCTGGGTTCACCTTAGCATGGCTCAAAGCCCCAGACAGTTCAGACCTCTTATACTGGTTCAGGTGTGATCTGGGTTGGGGCTGGCCAGGAAAGTTGCTGGAAAAAGGGCTGGTGTAACTCCCATGATTGTGTTATACTATATGGTGAAAGGGATGTTACCCAAGTGGACCTAATCTGATCATACAAGCGCGCTAAAAGCAGAGTTTCTTTAGCAGAAGAAGTCGTGACAAAGGTTCCCTTTTTTGACCAAACTCTGGCCATGCTCCTCTGTGCCCTCTTCTCCACAAGGAGAAGTCCATGTTGGACTATAAAGACTTGAACAGGGATACCTGGGTGGCTCAGTGGTTGAGTATCTGCCTTTGGCTCAGGGCCAAAGATTCTGGAGTCCCGGATCAAGTCCCACATCGGGCTCCCTGCATGAAGCCTGCTTCTCCCTCTGCCTATGTCTCAGCCTTCTCTCTGTGTCTCTCATGAATGAATGAATGAATAAATAAAGACTTGAACAAACACTAACCTAGTTTCCAACAACTCAAGGCCACATCCCTCGGATAACCCTAGCCCTCTCAGCCCTGCCTGAGAAAGCTCAGTTGAGTTTTATTCACATTAGACTCTTTCCCCTATTGCAATAGTTGTTACTGATTTTCATCTGTCCCTAACCACTTTGACTAATGTCCAGCTTTGTTTACCTTTGACAGAAGTTGGAGAGATTCCAGGCAAGAATGATTCAACACACTGTTGTTGGTTTGAAGATGGAGGAGCCATGTGGCAAAGAATGAGGGTGGCTTGTGGAAGCCAAACACCCACAGGAAAACAGGGACCTCAGTCCCAGGAACTGAATTCTCCCCCTGAATTTTCTTGGAAATGAATTCTTTCTAGAGCGTACAGATAAGAGTCCAGTCAACATCTTGATTTATGTCTTGTTATATTTTGAGCAGAGAGCCCAGTCAAGCATGCCTGGACTTCTGTCCTACAAAACTGTGAGCTAATGGGTGGGCGTTGTTTTAAGCTGCTAAATTTGTGGTAACTTGTTACACAGCCATAGAAAAGGAATGCACCCTTGGTTTGACCCAGAAATCCCATTTCTAAGAATTTACCCTGAAGATATACTGTCAATAATACAAATACATAGGTTATTCACTGCAATATTATGTTTAATTGCAAAATACTGGAAATTTCCTAAATGTCCAAGCAGAGGAGATTGGGTGAATAAACTCTGGCATAGACAAGAGCTCATGGAGTAAATAGAACAAGGAAGACTTCTGTGAGCTGAGATGCAATGATTTCCAGAAGATAACTGAAGAAATTTAATTGCAGAAAAGCATATTGTGAAGGAAAAACTGTTTTCCTCTACATTACACACAATACTCTGAATACATCTGTACTCCATATATGTGGTAGCTTTTCCCACATCAAGCAATTTTGTGATGCTGCCTAGGTAGCCTATAATTTAACTCAATTTTTACATGATCTGCCTAGAGAGAGCACCAGACCCCACAGGTTAAGGACTTAGTCCCATAAGATCTCCCCACTTCAGACATCAATCATAAATTCAGGTTGTTACATGTGCTTCTGAAAGGCCATAAATTGGAGGTTCCCATAAACTCCTGTTTAGATTTAATTTATTCACTAGAGTGGCTCACAGAACTCAAAGAAATCAGTTTATTATGACATATTATAAAGAATACAGGGATCCCTGGGTGGCGCAGCGGTTTAGCACCTGCCTTTGGCGCCTGGAGACCCGGAATCGAATCCCACGTCGGGCTCCCGGTGCATGGAGGCTGCTTCTCCCTCTGCCTATGTCCTGTCTCTCTCTCTGTGTGACTATCATAAATAAATAAAAATTAAAAAAAAAAAAGAATACAGATGGGGGTGCCTGGGTGGCTCAGTTAGTTAAGCGTCCAACTTTTGGTTTCAGCTCAGGTCATGATCTTAAGGTCATGCGATGGAGCCCCACATTAGGCTCCGTGCTAAGTGCAGAGTCAGCTTAAGATTCTCTCTCCCTCTGCCCTCCTCCTGCTCTCTCTCGCTAAAGTAAAATAAACAAATAAATAAAACCTTTTTTTAAAAAAAGGATACAGATTAGCAGCCAGATGAAGAGGTACATAGGTTGGGGCTCAGCAGGATCCTGAAGACAGGAGCTTCTGGCCCATAGAACTGGGATGTGACACCCTTCAACATGTGAATGTCTTGTTCAAGAGTCAGTGGGAGATGCTGAAAGTTCCAATCCTCTAAATGCTTGGACTTTCCGGGGATGATCCCCAACCTAAGGGTATCTAGGGGCCTCACGCTGTCACTTCATTTGCCTACAGTCAATTGTGCTCAAAAAGGATCTCATTAGGAGTAACTAAAGACACTCCCATCATTCAAGAAATTCCAAGGATTTCAGGAGCTCTGTGCCAGGAGCCAGGGACAAAGACCAGATATATTTCTCTATTTTTTTTTTAAGATTTTATTTATTTATTCATGAGAGACAGAGAGAGGAGAGAGAGAGAGAGAAAGAGGCAGAGACACAGGCAGAGACACAGGCAGGCTCCATGCAGGGATCCCAACGTGGGACTCGATCCCGGGTCTCCAGGATCAGGCCCTGGGCTGAAGGCGGTGCTAAACCGTTGAGCTACCCGGGCTGCCCTCTCTCTTGTTTAAGATTGTATATATTTATTTGAGAGGGAAGGAGGGAGAGAGAGCAAGTGAGAGCACAAGAGCAGGGGGAGGGAGAAGCAGACTCCCGCTGAGCAGGGAGCCCAAGTTGGGGCTTGATTCCAGGACCCCGGGATCATGAACTGAGCCAATGGCAGACACTTAACTGACTGAGCCACCCAGGTGCCCCAAATATGAGATCTATTTCTTTTATTACACACATGCAGTATGCTTATATTTTGCATGAGAAGAGAAAATGAGAAAATGTACATATATCTGCTTATAATTACAAAATAAAACCCAGGAAGGATAAACAAGAAAACAATGCAGTTGGTTGCCTACAAGAGGTGGAGGGGACTAGGTGGAAATGATATTTCTCTGAGCATATCTTTCTGTATGATTTTGACTTTTGAAAGCATGGCCATCCCACATAGTCAACAATAAAATTAAATCAGTAAGAATGGCAAAAAGGTACATTAGAACTGAAGGCAAACTAAAACTAAATCATGTTGTGAGTAAGTCCCATAATCACACTGAACAGGAAAAAAAAAGAATTAATTCGAAGTAATTTAACACAGTATTCGACTAAATTTTCTCCACTGGGGACCGGGGATGTTGTGAGGAGGGGGAAGAATTGCAAATACATCCTCAACTCTTTTTCCTGGGTCTGCTGTTTGAAATGGGGTGGGCAAAGCAATTCAGAAAGGATTCTAGGTGGAACAAACTATTTTAGGTATAATATAAGATTGAGCAAAAGTGTTGAGTTGGGAGCCAGGAATCTCACGTAGGGAGAAGGGACAACCAAATAGGGAATGGGAAAGGTGGGAAATAACCCCGTGAGGGGGTATCAGTATAAATCCATGATTTCCAAGATCTGTATATGCAGATCTGTCTATGCCACACATGTATACATATGCAAACATATGTACATATGTACACGTGTGTATATATGCATGTATGTCCTAGCTCTGTCCATTGAAGGGGCCAAGAAGCAAGGACACTGCAGTAGCGCAAAGGACACCTAATTCTCTGAACTTGAGCTCTAAGAACTTCACTACGAAATGAATCAGGCTCCTCAAAGTAATGGGGGAGATGTAGGCTAAGTCCTAGACATAAGAAATGCTTGGAATCCTATTATGCCAAAAAGTAAGGAAGTGCTTTTTTTAAAAGTGCGTTTAGGTTACATGGGCCTAGAAGACAGCTTGATGGGGTTCTCACTGGCAAATGTAGGACAATTTGAACACCAAAATAAGAATTGAATTATAAATCCCTAAAAAGGGACGCCTCGGTGGCTAAGCAGTTGAGCGTTTGCCTTCAGATCAGGGTGTGATCTCAGAGTCCCAGGATGGAGTCCCACATCAGGCTCCCTGCATCTCCCTCTGCTTCTCCTTCTGCCTGTGTCTCTGCCTCTTTCTCTGTGTCTCTCATGGATAGATAAATAAATAAATAATCTTAAAAAAATAAAAAGAAAAAAATCCTTAAAAAAAAAAAGGAACTCATGAGTCTATAGCATGTGTCCACAAATACACAAATTGAGAGAGGGGAGATCTCTTGTTCATTGGAAAATGCTGACGGCAGAATGGAAATGTGGAGGGAGTGTTGGATTACTGTTTTGGAACTGTCATGGTAAAGAGTGGATGGGCAAGAATCATCGGTGGATGCTAAATCTAGGAGACAATTTTGATAAAGAACATGATTTGTGTGGTACACCTGGGTGGCTCAGTGGGTTAAGAGACCAACTCTTGATTTCTACTCAGGTCATGATCTCAGGGATGTGCTCTAGGCAGGGCTCCATGCTCAGTGTGGAATCTGCTTGAGATCCTCTCTCTCCTTTTCCTTCTACCCCTTCCCCTACCTGTGTGCTCTCTCTCTCTGAAATAAATAAATAAAATCTTAAAAAAAGAATATGATATTTGCATGATGTCCCATACTGCTTATTAGTTGCAAGGGAGAAAAAAAAATCCTAGCAATAATCATACAGTAAAGTATTTAGGGGTTAAAGGGCTGATATATTTAACTCACTTTAAGATAGTTCAGGGGGGAATATGTATTTTTATATTGTGCTGCTTTTATTTTTGCAACTTGGTGAAAGTTTGACATTATTTATGGATGGCTTAAAAAAAATTTTAAAACCTCCTACTTGGAAAGTCTCTGAGAGTAAAGCTCTTGCAGAATGCAGTTTTCATCCAAAGAGAGGGTTGGGGCCTGACTGAGTGATCATAGCAGATAAGTAGCCAGGCTAGGGGACTACAGCTGATAGGATAGAGAGGCTGAGCCCCAGGAAACCAAGGTGGGAATGGGCCTGAGGCCTGTAGAAGAGGTGAACGTCCACCACAAAATCTGATCCAACAGGCTACCCATACTAATGCATGCTTCTGGGCATGTACGTCCTCAGCCTGGGCCAATCTCCCAGCCGTAGGCCACTATCAGCCCTGACGACAAGCTTCCATCCCTGAAGATCTCCAGACATGGGTTCAGGATCTCCTATACCAGCCAGACGTGATCCTGACCTGCTGGAGCTTGTTCTTGGCTCCAATTCTGACTGCATCCCCTCATGCGACCTCGCATGTATCTGGTGAGTTCTCCCTCCTCCCAGCATTCAGACCATGGCTTTCCTCCAGATTTTCTGGCTCAGTGTGTCTTGCCCTGGCCCTGATTCCATGTCTCCCTCTGACTCAGGGCTCTGGCTCCCTGCGCCAAGACCCCACCCTGCCTATGTTCTGGTCCTCCCTGCTAAGGTCCCACAAGAGTCCAAAGAATGGGCGTGTGTAATCCAGAATCTGTCAGATTACTAAGACCCTCCACACCTATCATGTGAAAGGACAACTTGGGGCTCCTGCTCTGCCAACCCAGGTACTGAGCCAGTCATGTCTGCAGGACACTGCAGATACATAGTGACCCATGAAGCTGCAAACTGGGGGTGGAACCAGCTCCTGACTACTGAACACACCCAGCATGTCACAGTCCATGGCCCTCTCTCTAGGTCAGGCAGTGTTTGGGAAGCACAAGGAAGGAGTATCAGAAATAGGCTTGTTCAACAGACCTGATTCTTGGAGTCCCCCATTTTCAGCTAATACTTGCTTCCCCAACTCTAGCATGTGAACTCCAGTTCTAGAGCAGCTGGTCCTAGAGTCTCCTCCCATTTCTGCTGCTTATTAGTTATGCCCCTTGCACTACTGTTTCTCCTCTGCAGCTTTAGTCTCTTCTTTTGTGATGTAAGGACAATGCACATGAAGACCCAGTGCAGCACCTGGAGTGTGGCTGGTGTTCAAAAATAGCAGCCACTGATTCAGGAAAGAATCATCAACAGATGATGATGAAAAGTTTGATGAAGAAGAGGATCTTCATATAATTGTAAAGTATCTCTCCATAAATTACTAATTAATTTAAGAAGGGAGAAAAAAAATCAAAGGACACTATCAAGAAAGTGAAAAGACAACCCACAAATGGGAGTAATTTGCAAATTGTAATTCTGATAAGAAATTAATATCCGAAATCTATAAAGAACTCCTGTCAGAACAACAACAAACACAATTCAAAGGACTTGAGTAGACATTTCTCCAAAAAAGATTTACAAATGCTTAGTAAGCATGTGGAAACTTAAACATCATCGATCGCTAGGGAAATGCAAATCAAAGCCACAATGAAGATACCACTTCAAAACCATTAAAGTCGCTATGATTAGAACAAAAACAAAATGGAGAAAGAGAAATGTGGGCAAGGATGTGGAGGAACTTATGTGCATTGTTGGTGGGAATATATATATATATATATATATATATATATATATATCATATATATCATATATATATGATTCTATTTATTCATGAGAGAGAGAGAGAGAGAGAGAGAGAGAGAGAGAGAGAGAGAGAAGCAGGTTCCATGCAGGAGCCTGATGTGGGACTTGATCCTTGGACCCTGGGATAAGGCACTGAGTCAAAGGCAGATGTTCAATCACTGAGCCACCCAGGTGTCCCTGTTGGTGGGAATATAAAGTGGTACAGCTGCTGTGAAAATGGAAAAGTCATTTCAATTTGTGATAGTTCTTTACAAAGTTGAAAATAGAATTACCATATAATCCAACAATTCCACTCATAGATAAGTATCAAAAAAATTAAAAGTAGGGTCTCAAATGGATACTCATACACCAATCTTCATAGCAGCATTATTCGCAACAGCCAAAAGATGAAAAAAGTATTCATCAACAGATGAATCAACAAAATGTGCTATATATATACATATATATATATCTATCTGTATACATATATATATCTCTATCTATCTATCTATATCTGCCTTTGGCTCAGGTGCATGAGCAGGGGGAGGGGCAAAGGAAGAGGGAGAAGCAGACTCTCCACTGAGCAGGGAGTCCGACCTGGGGCTTGATCCCAGGGCCCTGAGATCATGACCTGAGCTGAAGGCATTAACTGAGTCACCCAGGTGCCCCAAGGCAGCCACTATTTTAAAATCAGCTAAAAATGATTAAGAAAATGATACAAGACACAAAAGAGTTACAGTAAAAGAAATGAGAAAAACTTAGAAATGAGTAAAGAATTAGAAATAAAAGGGGGAGGGACGCCTGGGTGGCTCAGCAGTTAAGCATCTGCCTTTGGCTCAGGTCATGATCCCAGGGTCTGGGATCGAGTTCCTCATTGGGCGTCTTGCAGGGATCCTGCCTCTCCCTCTGCCTATGTCTCTGCCTCTCTCTCTCTGTGTCTCTCATGATTAAATAAATAAGATCTTTTTTTAAAAAAAGAAATAAAATGGGGAAATAAAGAGTAAATTAGAAGAAACACAAAGGCAAATAAACAAGAAAAATCTTAATCTATTTAGAAGGGAGAAAAACATTAAAAACATTTTTTAACATGAAAATTTTTTTTCTAAGATTTTACTTATAAGTAATTTCTGTAGTCAATGTGGGGCTTGAACTCATAACCCTGAGATCAAGAGTCACATGCCCCACTGAATGAGCCAGCTAGGTGTCCCAAGAAAAAAAACATTTTTTCCCAAAGATTTTATTTTATTTATTTATTTGAGAGACAGAGTGCACACACACAAGTGTGGGAAAGCACAGAGGGAGAGGGAAAGGCAGAGAGTGAATCTCAAGCAATCTCCCTGTTGAGCACGGAGCCCAATCTGGGGTTTGATCCCACAACCGTAAGATGATGACTTGAGCTGAAATCAAGAGTTGGATGCTTAACCGACTGAGCCACTCAGGTTCCCTGAGAGAAAAACTATTTTAATTTTAGAGGAGTCTAATAGAAAAGAACAAAATGAATTGACTGAAAATGACAAATATGTAGGATAGACAAAGAAGAGCCAGTACAGAACATCAAAGTCTATCAAGTTGAGAATGAAGCAAGTAAATAGAATAAATATAAAAATCAAGAAAAACATAAAAAAATCAAGATATATAAATCTTAATATAAAATATGTGTAAATCAAGAAAATATGTAAAACAAAAAATTAAGAAAATGCTCCTGAATTGAAGAAAAATAATATTTGAAACTACACACACACACACACACACACACACACACACACCATGTACCTAAGAATACTTGACGCAAACAACACTATTAAGACATATTCTGGAGCACCTGGGTGGCTCAGTCAGTTGGCCGTCTGCCTTCTGCTTAGGTCATGATCCCAGGGTCCTGGGATGGAGTTCCACATTGGGCTCCTTGCTCTGCAGGGAGCCTGCTTTTCTCCCTCTCCCTCTGCCTGCCACTCTCTCACCTTGTGCTCTCTCTCTCTCTAATAAATAAATAAAATCTTTATATTAAAAAAAGACATATTCTCATAAACTCACTAGACTGTCAGAAGAAAAAAATTCCTTTGGGCATCAAGGGAAAAAAAGAAGTGGTTTATATGAGAAACAAATGTGGGTATTGCCAGACTTTTTTTTTTTATGATAGTCACACAGAGAGAGAGAGAGGCAGAGACACAGGCAGAGGGAGAAGCAGGCTCCATGCACCGGGAGCCAGATGTGGGATTCGATCCCGGGTCTCCAGGATCGCGCCCTGGGCCAAAGGCAGGCGCTAAACCGCTGCGCCACCCAGGGATCCCCTGCCAGACTTTTTTTGACAGTAAAAGAAAAGAAAATGTGGCCCAAGGATTTTATACCCAGCAAAACTGACTCCAAATATAAAGACCACTTACTATTATCAACATGCAAGAGCTCAGGGAATACTGTTTCATGAGCTCTAACTGAAAAATCTACTGAAGAACAAGCTTCAGATAATCAAAATGGGACATATGAACATAGCATAACTCAAACGAGAGATGTGAATATAAGATATGGCAAGGAACATAGATACATATAGTAAGTTGTGGAACTCAAATTAAACAGAGGTTAAAAGAGGAAGGAATGGTTATATTTCTGGCCATGTTTGTATAGATTGGTTATTATCAAATGCAGAGTAAAAGGGAAAGCAGATATGAAAAATATATTTTTAAGTATTTTCAGTAATTATATCAGTAGTGTATTACTATTGTTATTCTGAGACTCTCGTATAGGTAAGATGGGTAAAGCAAATAAACAATTATGATACATTCTAATTCTATCCTCTAGAAGAGTTTAAGTAAAAACCCTGAATGTGAAGTGGAAGTATCAGGATGACCTCAGAAGTTACCTTTATCTTTAAAAATGTACATAGACATATATGCATATATTTATATAAAATACAGGTATATTATGTACATATCACCCTAGCATATATATATATTCATATATGTATGTATTTTGTACACTTATATATATTTTAATTTTTAGTTAAAAAATGTATTTATTCATGGGAGACACAGAGAGAGGCAGAGACCATAAGCAGATGGATGTGGGACTTGATACCGAGAGGTCATGACCTCAGCCAAATGTAGACGCTCAACCACTGAGCCACCCAGGCACCCCTTATTTATTTTTATAATATATCTTATATCATATGTATATATAAATTCTTAGCTCTCTTGACTGAGAATGCCTAGAAATGAGGTAGGCACAATGACCAACAGTGGATAATGGTCTCAAAATACTGCTTTGCACTAGAAGAAACCAGGGCTTTTTGAAGAAATGGATGATTCAAAGATAGGAAAGGTACAAGATGAGCCTGGAACTCTTTGCATATGTCAGGGCACAAGGAAGCTCTCAGAGAAACTCAGGAGCCAACTTTGAAGAGGCTTCCATGGGCCAGAGGACAATTTGAGCTGCACTAAGGATAATAATTATATACACTGAAACCCATCAATAATAGTTAAGTCCAAAAGGTTAAGTCCAAACAGTACTTAAAACAAACAAAATTAATTGGTCACTTTTGGAAAATGTTTAGGAGCCAATTCATAATTTTGAAGATAGATAAGTAAAAGGAAAGAATCAAACATGTATCTTGCTTTCCCTACATGAACTTTACTCCTAGGTGGAGGGTAAACAAAAATCTATTAAAAAAATAATAAAATAAATGTTAATATCTTTTGTGCTTAAAAGAGAACATTTCCTCTTGTTCTTTCTTTTCAGCATTTCCTTTAAAAACCTGAAATTATAAATGCTTTCTCTATCTCTCTGAGATATATGTAAATCTTAAACAAGTTAAAAAAGATCTCTTGCCAGTTTTTCATACCAGGAATGCCTTCTTGGAGGCCAGTAAAACTGACCATTCTTGAAATGTGAATTTGTCTCTTTGGGATGTTAAACCTAGGTGCTTGGCTCTTAATGTAACATCCTGATTGTCATAAAGATGGGAGAGGAAAAAAAATGATGGGAGAAGTTTTATTTTTCCTTTAATAAAGACAATTAACATATATGTAATGGATTTTATTTGCCTGGCTATATGTAACAGGATTTATTTTT
This sequence comes from Nyctereutes procyonoides, assembly GCF_905146905.1. NCBI lineage: Eukaryota > Metazoa > Chordata > Mammalia > Carnivora > Canidae > Nyctereutes > Nyctereutes procyonoides. The sequence continues at coordinate 77,452,121 of NW_026575126.1, forward strand.
CTTTGCAGTCTCGTTGATGGATTGCTATTATGTGCACTGCAGTCTGGTTTAATGCTTATTCAATAATGAGACTATATCCTTTCCTATTTTGTAGGAGCAAATTTCTGTGTTGGCAGGAGATCTGATTTATAGTTATATTTCCCCAAAATGGGTAACCAGTAGTAGATGAGGAAAAATATGTCATTATAAAAATATTTCATTTAATAAATAAAGAAAAAGTGATAGAATTGGAATACCACCATTGTGCAACCCCCGGTGAATTAACAGATCCAGGCACTAGTATTAACGCTGCTAGTATCATAAACAGACAATACAGACACTATATGCCTCTTGCTGAAAGAACACAATACCACCTGTATAGAGTCTTGCCAAAGGGATCAAACCTAAATCTGACCAAGCCTCTGGACTCAGTTGCTAAAGTGTTGGAAAAACTTGAGAACATGTTGAATTGCTCTATGAGTATGCCATCAGCAAAATCCAGGCTGCTACAGTAAACTCTATAGGTCAAACAGCCTGGGATCATCATCATGAAATTTTAAGAAGGGCATGGGGAGTGATCTTGAAGATTAAGAGACTTAAAAGGTATGTTTAAAAAAATAACAAAAGTGCGAGAGAAAACTATTGTGGTAGGGGATGCACACTTGGGTAACAAAACTATAAAGAAACCCAGTGAAGGTGAAGTGGCTACCATGAAGTTCAGGACTGTGGACACTTTATGCAAGAGGAAGGCAATTGTATGTGGGACAGGATGAAAGGAGGGTTTCCAGGGTGGCTGGCAAAGTTCTGTTTCTTGACCTGAGTTGGTATTTATACAGGTGAATTCATTAAGCTGTAAATCATAATCGTAAATTCTCTTTATAATCCAACTCCTTATAATTCACATGATTTATGTGGCATTTTTTGGTATCTGTGTTTTATTTTACCATAAAAAATGTTAAGATTATTTAAACCAAGTCCTTTTTTTTTTTTTAAAGATTTTATTTATTTATTCATGAGAGACACACAGAGAGAGAAAGAGACAGAGACACAGGCAGAGGGGGAAGCAGGCTCCCTATGGGGAGCCCAACCTGGACTCAATCCCCGAACTCCGGGATCATGCCCTGAGCTGAAGGCAGACGCTCAAGCACTGAGCCACCCAGGTGTCCCTAAACCAAGTCGTTTAATCATTGTCTCCCCAGAAAATTCTGCATGGAATTAAAATAGAAGAGACTTGCTAATTGAACTGGATTGAGGCTGGAATCAAGAGGGACTTCTATTTGTGTAACAGGGCAGGTGGGCATCACGAAAACACCACAAGGCCATGCATAGCTTAGAACTAATAACCAGCAATTGTTTCATTTATATCAAGGAGAGAATACTTCAGCATAAGATGATCAGGAAGGACTTTCTGAAGAAGGGAGGAAATGAGCCAAATCTTAGAATTTGGATTTTTTTGGAATGCCAGATCAACTCAGGGATCGACACCACCCTGAGATCATGATCTGAGCCGAAATCAAGAGTAGTCGCTTACTGACTAAGCCTAAGCCACCCAGGAGCCCCTAGATGGGGCTTGATCCCAGGACCCCTAGAATTTGGATTCTAACAGAAGGTACAAGAGTGTATTCAGTACAAGCAGATGGCACCCTATACACAAAAGCATATAGATGAGAAAACACAAACATCTCTTGAAGGAATGTTCTTTCCTTCACTGACCAACTTACTCATCCTTTAAGTCCACACATTATTCTCTCCAAGAACCTTCCCTGGTTCTCCCAGACTAGGTTAGATTCTCTATTATATGCTCTCTTGGCTCATTTTAATTTCCAACTCTTAGCACAGTCATAATTAAATGACAAGCTGTGAAATAAGTCATTTAACATCTCTTCTTCTAGAACAGTGACTCTGGATGTCAAGAGTCACATCATATCCCTACTCCCCAGCCCTAAGCCTTGTATGGTAGACACTCAAAAACTTGAGTAAATAATGAGTGAAACCATTCAGCTGAAATGGAGGGTTGTGCAAGAGACTAATAAAATTGGGAAATTTTATTGGGAGACAGATTATGAATGCTCTAGAATGCTAGGGTTAAATGCTTAGATTTTTATCCTTTTTTAAAAAAGTTAAACAACAGAAATTTATTGTTTCATAGTTATGGAGGCTAAAAGTTCCAAATCCATTACATTCAGCAACTTCCAGATGTCAAGAGGGCTGTTTTCTTCAAAGAGCTCTCTCCTTGGCTTGCCCATGGCTGCCTTTGGCATGTGTCTCTTCACATGAACTTCTCTCTATGTGTATCTATCTCTCTGTGTCCAAATTTCCCTCCTTTATTCCCTAAAGTTTTATTTTTTTTTTTGAAAGAGAGAGAAAGAGCACAAGTTGGGGGAGGAGCAGAGGGAGAGGGAGAAGCTCCCCACTGAGCAGGGAGCCCAACATGGGGCTTGATCCCAGGACCCCAAGATCATGACCTTAGCCCAACGCAGACGCTTAACCCACTGATCTGCCTTAGGCACCTTCAAATTTCCCCTTTTTATAAGGACTCCAGTCGTATTGGATTAGAGTCCACTCTAATGACCCCATTTTAACTTAAACTTAAAGAATCCTATTTCCAAAATAAGGTGACATTCTGGGGTTAGTGTTAGAACTAACCATTAGTGGCTTAACCCACTGATCTGCCTTAGGCACCTTCAAATTTCCCCTTTTTATAAGGACTCCAGTCGTATTGGATTAGAGTCCACTCTAATGACCCCATTTTAACTTAAACTTAAAGAATCCTATTTCCAAAATAAGGTGACATTCTGAGGTTAGTGTTAGAACTCCAAAATATTTTTTTATGGGGGACACAATTCAACCCATAAAATATGGCTAACTCCCACTCAACATTTGAGACAGTTTGAAAGTTTTATTTGGGATGCCTGGGTGGCTCAGCGGTTGACCTTCTGCCTTTGGCTCAGGGAGTGATTTCGGTGTCCCAGAATCGAGTCCCACATGGGGCTTCCTGCATGGAGCCTGCTTCTTTCTCTCTCTCTGTCTCTGCCTCTCTCTGTGTGTTTCTCATGAAGAAATAAAATCTTTAAAAACACTTTTTTTTCAAAGATATATATATATATAGTATGTTACCAAATACACAAAGTTTTACTTTTTAATATGATGTAGGCAAACAATATAGCTTATATACTAAAAACAAATTAATCAGAATACTGAGCCTTATATTCCTAAGTAACAAGATTTCAATCTTTTTTTAAATTAAAAAAGATTTTATTTATTTATTTGAGAGAGAGAGCACACACAGAGAGGGAGAAGCATATTCCCTGCTGAGCAGGAGCTTGATGTGGGGCTCGATCCCAAGACCCTGGCATCATGACCGGGGCTACCCAGATGCCCTAAGATTTCAATCTTAATTCAAGGATATAGTCTCTGTAGGTGGTTTTCAGAGCACATGCACAGGAATATGACCCTATTCTGGAGGAAATCTGAAGCTTGATAGGTCTGATTGTATTAGAATGAGTGCCTATAGCCCTACCCTTTTGTCTGATCTTGAGATCCATGAGTTGGCTTCTAAAGTTCTTAGTAATTCAAGGATTGAATAGAATACAGTGTAAGAATCACTGATCTAAAGGACAGAAAGTGAAGACTCTGAATACATATTGTTTTCTATTTCTATCCTCTATTAACCAAAAAATCATAATCTCTGAATTTTGGTCTAAATATTTTTGTATTCAGTATTTAACTTTCTGCTGTCATGATCTAATTATGTATGTCTATAGTTCAGAATTTTAAGGGCCATAATTTATTTATTTTAAAGATTTTATTCATTTATTCACGAGAGACACAGAGAGAGGCAGAGACACAGGAAGAAGTAGGCTCCATGCAGGGAGCCTGACGTGGGACTCGATCCCGGGTCTCCAGGATCAGGCCCTGGGCTGAAGGCAGCACTAAACCGCTGGGCCACCTGGGCTGCCCACGCTGCCATAATTTATACCAATGCAATAGTTTCCATTAAACTATCAAAGCCATTCAACATGTTCTTGGCACTATGAGAATGTATCTTTTCTCTTGGTTCCAGGAGGCTTGGAGACAAAGTGCTCAGCTTTTTTTTTTTTTTTAATTTTTTTTTTTTTTTTATTTATGATAGTCACAGAGAGAGAGAGAGAGGCAGAGACACAGGCAGAGGGAGAAGCAGGCTCCATGCACAGGTAGCCCGACGTGGGATTTGATCCTGGGTCTCCAGGGTCGCGCCCTGGGCCAAAGGCAGGCGCCAAACCGCTGCGCCACCCAGGGATCCCCAGTGCTCAGCTTTTTTTTTTTTTTTTTTTTTTTTTTGAGATCTTATTTATCTATTCATGAGAGACACACAGAGAGAGGCAGAGACACAGGCAGAGGGAGAAGCAGGCTCCATGCAGGGAGCCCAATGTGGGACTCGATCCTGGGACCCCAGAATCACGCCCTGAGCTGAAGGCAGACGCTCAACCACTGAACCACCCAGGTGCCCCCAGAATTTCATTCTTTTTATGGCGGAATAATATTTCTGTATGTGTGTGCATGCACACGTTTTGTTTATTCATCCATCAGCTGATACTTGGATTGTTTCCATATATTGCTTATTGCAAATAACCAAATGCTATGAACATGAATATACAAATCTGTTTAAATTCTTTGAGGTAGGGGATCCCTGGGTGGCGCAGCAGTTTGGCGCCTGCCTTTGGCCCAGGGCGCGATCCTGGAGACCCGGGATCGAGTCCCACATCGGGCTCCTGGTGCATGGAGCCTGCTTCTCCCTCTGCCTATGTCTCTGCCCACCCCCCATGACTATCATAAATAAATAAAAATAAAAAAAAATAACCTATTGAGGAACTACCATCCTATTTTCCACAGTAAAAGCACCATTTTACATTCCCAAAGCAATGCACAAAGATTCAAATTTCTCCACATTTTCATCAACACTTGATCTTATAGTGGTTTTGGTTTATATTTCCCTAATGACTAATGATTTCAGCATCTTTTCACAAGGTTGTGGAACATCTCGATATCTCATTTGGAGAAATGTTTATTCAAAACCTTTGCCCATTTTTGAATAGTTTTTTTTTTTTCTTGTTGTGTGCTAGCAGTTCTTTATATATCCTGGGTATTTTTTTTAAGATTTTAATTTATTCATGACAGACACACAGAGAGAGAGAAAGAGGCAAAGAAAAGACACAGACAGAGGGAGAAGCAGGCTCCATGCAGGGAGCCCGACATGGGACTCAATCCCGGGTCTCCAGGATCACGCCCTTGGGCGGAAAGCAGGCACTAAACCACTGAGCCACGGGGGCTGCCCTATATCCTGGGTATTAGTTGGTTATCAGATGTACAATTTGCAAATGTTTTCTCCATACTGTGTATTGCCTTTTCACTCTCTTAACAGTGCATTTTGACACATGAAAGTTTTAAATTTTGATGATGATCAAGTTATCTTTTATTTTGTTGCCTTTGCATGTCGAAAAAATCATTGTTAAATCCAGTGTCATGCAGCTTTCCTCCTGATATTTTCCAAAAGTTTTACAGGTTTTTAAAAAAAATATTAAAAAAATTATTTACTTTTTAAAAAAGATTATTTATCTATTTATTTATGAGAGAGAGAGAGAGAGAGAGAGAGAGAGAGAGAGAGAGAGAGAGGCAGAGACACAGGCAGAGGGAGAAGCAGGCTCCATGCAGGGAGCCTGACGTGGGACTAGATCCCGGGACTCCAGGATCATGCCCTGGGCTGAAGGTGGCACTAAACTGCTGAGCCACCTGGGCTGCCCAAAAGTGTGAGATCTTCAACTTTTTATTTTTCAGGATTATTTTGGCTATATGGGGGTCCCTCAGGATTCCATAAGAATTTTAGCATGGATTTTCTATTTCCACAGAAACATCAATGGGATTTTGATAGCAACTCATTAAATTTGTAGATCATTTAATGTAGTATTGACATCTTGACATTATTAGGTCTTCCAATCCATGAACCTGAGATGTCTTATTTATTTGTGTCTTTTCTTTTTTTTAATTTTTATTTATTTATTTATTTATTTATTTATTTATTTATTTATTTATTTATTTATGATAGTCACACACAGAGAGAAAGAGAGAGAGAGAGAGGCAGACACAGGCAGAGGGAGAAGCAGGCTCCATGCACCGGGAGCCCGACGTGGGATTCGATCCCAGGTCTCCAGGATCGTGCCCTGGGCTGTGTCTTCTTTCTTTTTAAAATGATTTTATTTATTTATTCATGAGAGACACAGAGAGAGAGAGGCAGAGACACAAGCAGAGGGAGAAGCAGGCTCCATGAGGAGAGCCCAATGTTGGACTCGATCCCAGGAGCCCTGGATGTGACCTGAGCCAAAGGCAGGTGCTCAACCACTAAGCCACCCAGGTGCCCCGCATCTTCTTTTTTTTTTTTAATTTTTATTTATTTATGATAGTCACACACACAGAGAGAGAGAGGCAGAGACACAGGCAGAGGGAGAAGCAGGCTCCATGCACCGGGAGCCCGACGTGGGATTCGATCCCGGGTCTCCAGGATCGGGCCCTGGGCCAAAGGCAGGCGCCAAACCGCTGCGCCACCCAGGGATCCCCTGCATCTTCTTTAATTTCTTTCAGCAACATTCTGTAGTTTTCCATGTACAAGTCTTACATCTCCTTGGTTAAATTTATTCCTAAGGAATTAATTTTCTTCAAAGTTATTGTAAATGGTTTTCTTGATATCTTTTTCAGATTCCTCATTATTAGGATATACAAATGCAACTGATTTTTGTGTGCTGACTTTCTGTTCTGTCACCTTAACTGAAATTGTTTACTAGTACTAACAACGTTTTTGTGGAATCTTTATGGTTTTCTACATGTTATCTGTCAACAAAGATAATTTTACTTCTTCCTCTCCAATTTAGATGCTTTTATTTCTTTTTTCTGCCTAATTGCTCTGAAGAGGACTTCAAGTACTACGTTGAATAGAAATGGCAAAAGTAGGCATACCTTTCTTGTTCCTGATCTTAGAAGAAATGCTTTCAATCTTTCACTATTGAGTATGATGTTAGCTGTGGGTTTTTCCATGTGACCTTTGGTCAATGATGTATAATCCTTTTTTTTTTTGATGTATAATCCTTTTAATCTGCTAATATGTTGTTGAGGTTTTTGCATCAATATTCGTAAGGGATATTGTTCTTTAGTTTTCTTGAAGTGTCTTTGTCTGGCTTTGGTATCAGAGTAATACTGGTGTCATAGAATGTTAGAATGTATTCCCATTCTTCGATTTTTTGGAAGAAATTGATAAATATTGGTGTTACTTCTTTAAATGTTTAGTAGAACTCATCAGAGAAGCCATCTGGTCCTGGGCTTGTTGAGTTTTTTGGTTATTGATTCAATATTTTTAGTTATAGTCTATTCATATTTTTATTTCCTCTTGATAATCTTGGTAGGTTGTGTTTCTAGTAATTTGCCCATTTCATCTGGGTTATCCAATTAGTTGGCATACAATTATTCATAGTACTTTTTTTATAATCTTTCTAATTTCCATAAAATTGGTAATAGTATCCTCACTTTCTTGCTGATTTTAGTAATTTGAGTCTTCTTTTTCTTCTTAGTCAACCCAGCTAAAGTTTGATCAATTTGTTGGTTTTTTGAAGACCCGATTTTTGGTTTCATTGATTTTTCTATTCTCTACCTGCTTGCTATGCATAGAATATTTGTGTCCTCTCAAAATTCATATGTTGAAATACTAACCCCCAACGTGATGGTATTTGGAGGTGGAGTGTTTGGGATGTGTTTAAGTTAGCAGAATGGAGCCCTCATGAATGAGATTAGTATCCTTTTAAAAGAATACCCTCCAGAGCTCCCTCCCCTCTTCTGTCATAAGAAGACAGAAGATGGTTGTCTATGAACAAGAAAGTACATCTAACCAGACACCAAATCTGCTAAGGCCTTGATCTTGGACTTCCCAGCCTCTAGAACTGTAAGAAATACACTTCTATTGTTTATAAGCCACCCGGTCTATGATATTCTGTTATAGCATTCCAAACAGTCTAAGACATTGTTCCAATCTTTATTTCATTCCTTCTACTAGCTTTGAGTTTAGTTTGTTCTTTTCCATTCCCTCAAGGAGTAAAGTTATGTTGATGATTTGAGACCTTTCATCTTTTAAAGTTTTTTTTTAATTTAAGAGCAAGCAGGGGTGGGAGGGACAGAGGGAGAAGGAGAGACCATTTTTAAGCTCACGGGGCTCAATCTCACAACCCTGAGATCATGGCCTGAACCAAAATCAAGAGTCAGATGCTTAACCAGCTGAGCCACTGAGGTGCCCCTTAAATCTTTCATCATTTTGGGATCCCTGGGTGGCGCAGCAGTTTGGCGCCTGCCTTTGGCCCAGGGCGCGATCCTGGAGACCCGGGATCAAATCCCACATCGGGCTTCCGGTGCATGGAGCCTGCTTCTCCCTCTGTGTCTCTGCCTCTCTCTCTCTCTGTGTATGACTATCGTAAATAAATAAATAAATAAAAATTTAAAAAAAATCTTTCATCATTTTTATGTAGGTATTTACAGCTACATATTTCCTCCTTAGCACTGTTTATGCTGAATCACATACATTTTGGAATGTTGTGGTTTTTCTTTCATTTGCCTCAAGATATTTCATAACTTCCTTTGAGATTTCTGACCCACTGGTTTAAAGAATGTGTTATTTAATTTCCACATAATTATGAATTTTTCAGTTCTCCTTCTGCTGATTTCTAATTTTATTTCATTGTGATGGGAAAACATACTTTGTATATTTTCAATAGGTTTGAAATAGATTTACTTGTCTTGTGGCCTAACCTATGATTTTTACTGGAAAATGTTCCATGTGCACTTGAGAAAATTGCTGGGTGGAATGTCTGTATGTCTGCTAAGTTCAACTGGCTTATAATATTGTTCAGATCTTTTATTTCCTATTGATTCTATCTCATGTTCTATCATTATTGAAAGTGGTACTGAAATTACTCTTACTGGAGAGCTATCTATTTCCCTCTTGAATTATGTCAAGTAAGTCCTTTCCTACCAGCCATTACTTTAAATGTAAATGGATTGGGACGTTGTCTGGGTGGCTCAGTGGTTTAGCACCTGCCTTCTGCCCAGGGGGCACATTTCATAGTTAAAAAAAAATATTTAATAAGTCTGATGCCTGTGTTTCCTCAGGGAAGATTCCTGCCACTTCCTTTTCTTTTTTTTTAAATTTTTTAAAATTAATTTATTTATTTATGATAGTCACACAGAGAGAGAGAGAGAGAGAGAGAGAGAGAGAGAGAGGCGCAGAGACACAGGCAGAGGGAGAAGCAAGCTCCATGCACCGGGAGCCCGACGTGGGACACTCCAGGATCGCGCCCTGGGCCAAAGGCAGGCGCCAAACCGCTGCGCCACCCAGGGATCCCCCATGCCACTTCCTTTTCTTTTGAATGGCCCAGGTTATCCTGCTGCTTGTGATTTTTTTGGTTGAAAACTGAGCAGGTGAAAAATAGCCTCTTTTTCCAGTCTTTGAAGACTGGGTCTGTGCCAGTGTATTCTTTTACTGATTAGTAGAATATGTTCTGAGCTTTGGGATCAAACGAGAAAGCTAAGTCTTCGAGGATTTCAGTGTGCATCCCACCTGGATTTGCAAACCTTTATCTATTTCCCCTTATACCTTCTTGCTTTTATGTCTTCCAATTTCACTCCAATTTCTCCTTGGGGCCACAGATGCTCTACTATGTGTCTCCATCCACAATGTCTTGCCCCAGGTGTCTGTGAGCCATAATCTCTCTAGAGATTTTATGAGCAGTTCCTTCCACTTTATGCTGAGTTTCCTCTGCAGAACTCCAATTATGGGAAAAAGAAACCAGTTCTTCAGGCAGCTCCCAGATAAGTTAGTACACTGCAAATAAGGTTTGCTCTGCTCCCTTCAATTTGAGGTGGGGCAGGGTATCGGAAAATGGGCTGTTGCTTCCTCCAGATCAAGACTGCCCATAAGTGAAGGGACAAGGATGAGCCAAACTTTCACTTTTCCTACTATTTTCAATGTAGCTTTTACTTGATTGGACATTCACTTGGTTACTGTAGACTTTAGCCTGTTTTCCTGAGCTACCTCAACCTCACTGTATAATTTTTGTAAAGGTTTTACTTATTTGAGAGAGAGCAAGAAAGCACAGAGGGAGAGGGAGAAGCAGACTCCTCGCTGACTAGGGAACACATGCAAGCAGCCTCCATAGTGTGTGGTAGGTAAGGCAGTCAAAACTGAACACACTCCATAAGACTTCTGTATCATGCTAGTGGGGAGAATCTCAACCAGGATTGGGCACGCCAGCTCTTGAAGCATTTATGGAAAAATCCCAGATGTCCTGCAGAAAAGTAAGGTACAGTGAGGATCTCATGAAGAAGGTTGTTGATGGATAGGGAACCCTCTTCTCCCTACTCTAGAACCATCTAAACAAAGGGTCAACAAATAATAGCCTGTTGCCTGATTTTGTAGTTTTACTGGAACATAGTCACACTTACCTATTTATCAATTATCCATAGCTGCTTTCATGTTGTAACATCAGAATTAAGTAGTTGTGACAGTAATATCATGAACTGCAAAGCCTAAAGTATTATCTGGCCCTTGCTGACTCCTGTTCTAAACAATATAGTGAAGTCTAATGGGGCTAGAGACTGCTGTAAATGACCATATTTAGTACAGGCCAAAGATGACAGATAACTAAGTAGTCCACAGAACCTGACTGATGAAATTTAGTAGTCACTGTCTTTTCATGGACAGAAGGCTTGGAGGAAAACAGGTTTCAACAAATGGTACTAGGACAAATGGATATCCACATGCAAAAAAGTGAAATTGGACCCCTTCTTTGCACTATACACAACAATTAACTCAAAATGGATTGAAGACTTAAATGTATAAACTTTTTAAAAGTTACAGAGGGGTAAATATTTATGATCTTGATTTAGGCAATGGATTCTTAGATATGATACCAAAACCAGAAGGAACCAAAGGAAAAACAGATATGCCGGACTTCATCAAAATTAAAAACTTATGTGCTTCAAAGATACCATCAAGAAAGTAAAAAAACAAAAAAACAAAAAAACAAAAATGAAAGAAAATATGTATCTGCTAAGGGTTTAGTACCCAGAATATATAAAGAAATCTTGCAATTCAACAACAAAGACAAACAATTAGAAATGGGCAAAGGAGAAGAACAAGGGGACCGACACTACATGACTTCAAAACTTAATACAGTAATCAAGACAGTGTGATATTGGTGAAAGTACACAGACAGAACAACGGAACATAAGAGAGCCCAGAAATACCCATACAAAGAGAGTCGACTGATCTTTGACAAGGGATCAAAAGCAACTGGATGGAGAAAGGACAGTCTTTTCAACAAAGGGTGTTGGAGCAACTGGATATTGACATGCAAAAAAAAATTGTAGATACAGATCTTACATTTTTTGCAAAAAATCACTCAAAATGAATCAGATCTAAATGTGAAATATAACGTTATAAAACTCCAAAAGATAACATAAGAGAAAATCTATGTAACTTCACCATGATAATCTAGCCTTCACAATGACTTTTTAGATATAATATTAAAACCATGATCCATGAAATAAAAAATGGACAGGTTGGACTTCATTAAAATTAAAAATTTTTGTTCTGTAAAAAACTGTTAAGAGAATAAAAAGACAAACCATGGACAAGGAGAAAATACTTGCAAAACACTTATTTTTGATTTGGTCTAGTATCCAGAATAAATTTTAAAAACCACTTAAATCTCAACAAAAAGAAAATAACCTAATTAAAAAATAGGCAAGAGGTCTGGACATTAATAAAGATATACAGATGTCAAATAAGCATATAAAAACATGAATATTTTATGTCTTGGAATTGCAATTAACACAATACTGGGACACCTTGGTGGCTCAGCAGTTGACAGTCTGCCTTCAGCTCAGGGAGTGATCCCAGGATCCGGGATAGAGTCCCACATTGGGCTCCCCGCAGCGAGCCTACTTCTCCCTCTGCCTGCATCTCTGCCTCTCTGTGTCTCTTATGAATAAATACATAAATCTTTAAAACAACAACAAAAAACAACACGATACCACTACATACCTATTAGAACGGCCAAAATCTAAAATACTGACACCACCAAATTCTGATGAGGACATAGAACAAAAGGAACTCTGATTCATTGCTGCTAAATGGTATAGTCACTTTAAGACGATCTGGCCGTTTCTTACAAAACTAAATATACTCTTACTCTATGATCCAGGTATTTTGCTCCTTGGTATTTACCAAAATGAGCTGAAAACTTGACCACACAGGCGTGTACACAAATGTTTACAGTGGCCCTTTTTGATAATTACCAAAATCTGGAAGAAATTAAGGTGACCTTCAATAGGCAAATGGATAAACAGGTACATCTAGACAATGGAATATTATTAAATACTAAAAAGAAATGAGCTATCATGCCATTGAATGACATGGAATAATCTTCAATGCGTATTGCTAAGTGAAAAATCCAATTTGTAAAGACCATATGCTCTAAAATCCAACTATATGATATTCTGAAAAAGGCAAAACTGGAGACAGTAAAAATACCAGTGGTTTTAAGGGACTCAGAGGAAGGGAGTGGATGTAATGGATGGAGCACAGGGTGTTCCCAGGGCATGGAAAATATTCTGATGATAGTATAATGGTGGAATACACATATTTGTCAAAACTCATTTTATGTATGCATTACTGCACTTTCTAACGTACAACACAAAGAGCGAACCCTAATGTAAACTATGAATTTTAAGTAGTAAAAGTTTATCAATACTGGTTCATCAATTGTAATGAATACACTACACTAATGTAAGATGTTAATAACAAAAGAAACTCTTGGGGGTGGGAGCAACGGCCCATATAGGAATTCCCTATACTTTCTGCTCAATTCCTCTGTAAACCTAAAACTCCTTGAAAAAAGTCTGTTTTTTAAATGCAAATGATTTTTTTTAAGATTTTATTTATTCATGAGAGAGAGAGAGAGAGAGAGAGAGAGAGGCAGGCAGAGACACAGGCAGGAGAAGCAGGCTCCATGTAGGGAGCCCAACGTGGGACTCAATCCTGGGTCTCCGGGATCAGGCCCTGGGCTGAAGGTGGCCCTAAACCGCTGGGCCACCCGGGCTGCCCAATGCAAAGGATTTCAATAGGCATTTCTTTAAAGAACATACAAAAATGGCCAATAAGGACATGCAAAGATGTTCAACTTTAATAGCCATTAGGGAATTACGAAGCAAAACCACAATGAGATAGCACTTCACAACCACTAAGATGGCTATATTCATAAGAGGGACAAGAGAGAGACTGGATTCCATCATGCACTGCTGGTAGAAACATGATATGGAAAACAGTTTGGCAGCTCATCAAACAGCTAAACAGAATTATCACATGATGTAACAACTCCACTTATACGCAAGAGAAAGGAGAACGTAAGTCACAAAAACTTTGTACATGGATGTTCTCAACAGCATATCTATAAACAGCCAGTTATGAACACACCCCTAACGTCCACCAACTGATGAACAAAAGTGGTATATCTATTCAATGAACTATTATTCAACCATAAAAAGCAAAGGTACAACATGTCTGAACCTTAAAAATATGCTGAAAGTCAGATACAAATGGCCACATATTGTATGGTTCAATTTACACGAAATGACCAGAATAGGCAAATACGTAAAGTAGAAACTAGATTAGTGGCTGCCAAGGGCCTGTGGGGAAATGTTAATGAAGAATGACTGCTAGTGGGTATGGGGATTCTTTTTGGAATGAAAAAAATTCTGGAATTAGAAGTGATGGTTGTATAACCTTGCAATGAAAGGGCAAATTTTATGGTACATAAATTGTATCTTAATTTAAAAACTACACAGAAGGATCTTAAGCAGTTTTACTTCCTCTTATCTCATTCGTCGTTGTGTAATTAAGGTTGATGATTCTTTTCAGAGTATGTGATGTTTTACAGTTTATCAAGAAACGATCTATTTATATGCGTGTTAAATTCAGGGGAGAAAATGATTTAGCAAATATTATTCTGGAGCATTAATGTACTTACTAGGACATAAGCTTTTGAAAGCTGGCACACAATGATTAATTAGTGAAATGGTATCATTTTATGAACAAGTCCTGAAGAAATGGGAAGTCTTCTGAGGTGGCAGTGGGTCATACTGTAAACTTTTAAAAAGATTTTATTTACTTATTTATTTAGAGCAAGCATGTGGAGGGAGGGACAGAGGGAGAGTCACAATTTCAAACAGACTCCCCATTGAACACGGAGCCCAACATAGGGCTTGATCTCCCAACTCTGAGGTCATGATCTGAGCCAAAATCAGGAGTCTGATGCTTAAGCAACTGAACCACCCGGCTCCCTCACACTGTAACACTTAAGCAAAAGGGGGCAAGGGAAAAATATGTGGATAAATCTCTAACTAAGGGTCAATTTTTAAAGAGCTCCGTAGTATCTTCTTGAAAGATAACTAAGAAAATCTTCCTGTGTCAAAAACTAAGGCTTTCCCCTAAAGAAAATTTAAAGCTTGGGGAAAAAAAAAAGGTGAACTGAGAGCTTAGGAAAATCTGGAAGACTGGTTGACCTAAAAATATATCCAGCTATAGTCACTGAGCTAGACACTGGCATTAGTCCTCAAACTCTGCCTTCCTCACATGCCTGCGCCAGGTCCCTGCAGAGCTGCCTTTCCTACAGTGACTACAATGGATGTCAGCCTCTGTGTGGGACATAATTCAACTGTCAAGTACACATTCAGTAGCATTCACAGAGGCCAAGAACAAGCATATGGATGTACTTTTTTTTTCTTTTTAAAGAATACAATAGTCACATGGTCAAGAACTAAAACCACGTAGAAGGATATAAAATGAAAAGTAAGATTTCTAGGCTCCCCAGCTCTTCTTCCCAGATGTGATATGGGTTAAGTTTCCCAATATTATATTCTATTTGTTTCCTATAAAGGTTATTTAGTCTTCCAGAACTGCCATTATCAGAAACTGAAGTTAAATTAAGGTCCCAAATACAGAAGCTTAAAATTTTCTTGCAATTGAAAATAGATGACACTAAATAGATTCAACTTTTTTAAAAAATTATTTATTCATGAGAGACAGAGAGAGAGAGAGAGAGAGAGAGAGAGAGAGCGCGCGCGCAGCGACACAACAAAGGGAGAAGCAGGCTCCATGCAGGGAGCCTGATGTGGGACTCAATCCCGGGTCTCCAGGATCCTGCCCGCCCTGGGCTGAAGGGGGTGCTAACCCACTGAGCCACCGGGGCTGCCCTCAACTTCTTTTTTTAATAAATAATCCACACAGGGATCCCTGGGTGGCTCAGCGGTTTTGCGCCTGCCTTTGGCCCAGGGCGCGATCCTGGAGTCCTGGGATCGAGTCCCGCATCGGGCTCCTGGCATGGAGTCTGTTTCTCCCTCTGCCTGTGTCTCTGCCTCTCTCTCTCGCTCTCTATGTCTATCATAAATAAATAAAAATAAATCTATAAAAAAATAAATAATCCACACATTTTAACTTCTAAGTCAGATTTTTATCTCTTTCTATCCATGGCAAAACAAAGTCCTCAAGGATTTTTTTTTAAAAGATTTATTTATTTATTCAGGAGAGACAGAGAGAGAGAGGCAGGAACACACGCAGAGGGAGAAGCAGGCTCCCTGTGAGGACTCAAACACAGGATCTTGGGATTGTGCCCTGGGCCAAAGGCAGATGCTCGAAAGCTGAGCCACCCAGGCGTCCCACTCTTCAAGGATTTATAAAAATACCAAAAGTTGGTGGTCACTTGGGAACAATTTATTATTAACTAGATTAATCTGTTAAGAAAATGCACAGAATACACTGAAGGTTAAAATAAAACAGTGACACAGGTACCCAGATGACATCCTGACAAATCAGCAGTTCTTGGTAAAACTCCCAATACGGAAGAGAGATTTAAAAACAAATGCCCTGCAAATTCCAGTTTTGCCTGATCCTCAAATGATAAGGTTAAGAATGACCTAACTGCAATTGGCAGGGGTAGTGGGGAGGTTGAAATAATCTGGGAATTGCAAGGGGGTGGGAAATAATCCAATTAATAGCAGCACTGAAAGTATGTAATCTCACAACAAAATGAGTACCGATTTGGAAAGTTAATGTCTGTATTTTCTTCCCCAAATGGGGAGCAGGGCAAATGTGGGAAATTCGCTTTCAGCAATACTCCTAGGACCTAAGGCAACCACATGTCTGGAGCTACTGAACTCTCCAAAACCTCAATATCAACAAACTTTTCACATGATCATTAGCCTAATATTTTACTTATTTATTTTTTTAAAAAGATTTATTTTTATTTATTTATGATAGACACACACACACACACACACACAGAGAGAGAGAGAGAGAGAGAGAGAGAGAGGCAGAGACACAGGCAGAGGGAGAAGCAGGCTCCATGCTGGGAGCCCAACGCGGAACTCGATCCCGGGACTCCAGGATTGCGCCCTGGGCCAAAGGCAGGTGCGAAACCACTGAGCCACCTATCCTAGGGATAGGGATCCCCCCTATCCTAATATTTTAAATTGAAAAACTGATGCAACCTTGCAATAGCCAACAAATTCAAATTCTTATTAGTCAACCTCTAGTTCTTCATATTCTGTCCCTGTCTGTGCCCTTTCAAAAGATGCAATCTGTCCACTGTGCAAGTGAGGCTCACCTGGCCTCAAGAGGCAGTGTGTACCCAGGGCTCCTGTCGGTGGTGAGTAAGGCAGCCAACGCTGTACTTCTTTGTCACTGTCACTCAGTCAGTCTGCAGTGGTTTTTCAAGAGAATGGGCTGGTGCCCTAACACTGAAGAATAAATAGTGAGCTGGGAAACAACACCCCTGCCAGGAGAGGAAAAGAGCCTTCAGACCTGAGGAAGGCTGGACAGGCCAGTCTTCTCTTATCTTTGATGTGCTGGAGGAGAAGATTCCTCTAAGGTGAGCCAAGTTCAGTGGCTCATTCTAACCTAGAGCAACTTTTTGCTGCTCTGGGAGTTTCAGGCCATCTAACTGGATTCTTCTAACTCAGCTCTCACCCCAACAATGCTCAGCGCCCCTGCTTGGGAAGCTCCTAGGGAAGCAGATGAAACTAATTAGGACATAGCCCATCAAAGGCAACACAAGCATTTTACCAGCTGTGCACAGGGCCCTGCCCACAACTATGGCAAAGGCCACAGAAGTATTTTTACCACAGAGGGTTGAACATTGTCCTCTTTGACTCCGTCCTCCTTTCTGCCCTGACAGCCTGTCTTCACCAGGTTTCATCTCCCAGAGACACATGTACTTCTTCTTAGCTTATTTTTGTGATTTATCTGACCAACCATGAAATCAGGCCTATTGGGATAAAGGGTAAAACCAAATGAAAAATCCTCTGGATGTCTGGGAAATGGCTGCTGGGCTTTTCAGCTTCACGAGGCAGCTGGCTGGCTGTGCTCTTCTATGCTGGGTCCTCTTCATCCACTGTCATGTCATTCGTGTTTTTCTTCTGTTCAGCCTCTGGCCCCGCAGGCAGAATGCTCGTGACGGTATGGAGGAGGGCTTCGATTTGCTCCTCTGTGAGCCGTTCTTCACTCTCTTCAACCATCTGCAGAAGAAAACCTCCAAGGGTTACAGATGAGCCAACAGGCGGTGTCCAGGCTGCCCTCCCCACCCATGCTGTTTCTAGTCCACTGGCCTCTGGCACGCTGGCTCTAGAGCCTCCTCAGGTCTCTGTGTTCTCTCCACCCTGGCTCCGAGGGAGGGAGAAGCCAGCTCCAATTCCTTTTTTTTTTTTTTACCCAAATCCTATGCAACTGTTCCAAATGGGTCAGGGCAAAAAGCAAGTTGCAGGTTAGCATTTTTCTTCAAAGAAATAGAAAACCTTAATGGTTCTATACCCAACCACATGCACACTTGAATATGCTTTGTATGCAAAGAAAACTCACTTCTGGGGAGTGAAATAGCATTTTATATACTTTTGTAGTTCACAACAAACACAACTGTAACTTATAAACTATATGAACAACCCATCTGACAATTGCCCACTGTGTGCCAAATTTTTTTTTGTTTTCTCATCCCCACTCCCACTGCCACTAACAGGTCTTTAGGGAGCTCACATGTCCGAGTGCACATAGCACTTCCTATCTGTTATTCTTTTAGCCCTCACAACAATCCCGGCAAAAGAACGAGCACCTCAAGTTGGGCCTGCCCAACACTGACACCTACAATCAAACACACACCATGTGGCCTTGATCACCTCCTGGGAATGTGAAGCAAGAGTGACGGCTGGGAAACAATCCCCTGCTGCCTCACTAAATTAGATCCACTTAAAGCCCAGTTTGATGTGTCCTGGAAATCTACACACTGATAGTCCACAATTATGAGCCAGTTTTCTTAGCTGTACCTCTAGTTCTCGAATATATTAATGAATACAAATATAGTCAACAATGTTTTTAAGAGCAACATACAGGCAGTCAAATTACTTACCCATGTTCACTTAGGGGCACCAGCCACCTATCATAAACAGCTAAAGGTGTCCAGGGTTCTGTTCTGTGGCATTTCCCACAGCAACCTCTGAGATCTGGTGACTAGGACCA
Source organism: Nyctereutes procyonoides (assembly GCF_905146905.1). Lineage (NCBI taxonomy): Eukaryota > Metazoa > Chordata > Mammalia > Carnivora > Canidae > Nyctereutes > Nyctereutes procyonoides. The sequence continues at coordinate 77,470,734 of NW_026575126.1, forward strand.
AGAGGAGTTCCAGAAAGAAATCCCAGCAGATTTAAATAAAACAGGATAACAGGCTAGACTTCGAACCCTGAAGAGGGTTTTGGTCTGACCACCTCCCTTTACAGAAGCTAATCAAGTCAGGTGATGTGTCTAAGATCACATCATGAACTCCTGGCAAAACATCAGTCTCTTCATTCATCTAGGGTACAAAAATGTTTCTACAACCAGAGAATCATCCTGAGTGTTCTAGGGTGGAGAAGACCCTGAGTGAACCAACGGGCTACTTCTCATCATGCTGTGAAATAAAACGACCATTTCCTAAAGATTCAAAAGCTCCATAAAGTATAACCTCTACTGAACAAGAAATAATCCTCAAAAACCCATTTTTAAAACCAGACATGCTGGGACGCCTGGGTGGCTCAGTGGTTGAGCATCTGCCTTTGGCCCAGGGCATGATCCTGGAGTCACGGGATTGAGTCCCACATCGGGCTCCCTGCAAGGAACCTGCTTCTCCCTCTGCCTATGTCTCTGCCTCTCTCTCTCTCTCACTAATAAATAAAATCTTAAAAAAATAAATAAAACCAGACATGCAAAATTACGATGTGTAAAAGGAAGTAATCTAACAGAGACTGTCTCCAAAATATGAAGGAGTTGGAAAGGGGTATATCCAATTTGATTATTTAACCCTAAGAAAAGATGATCTCCATTTGAGAGAGGAATGTCTCCAAATTTATAAATTGCCATGTGCAGTTGATTATGAACTGCTTCCTGACTCAGGGGAAGCAGGAAAGGAGATTTAGACTAGTCTTAGAACACTGACAACTTCCCACCAGTATTTGTGCAGGCGCTTTCCCAGAATCACTGCCACCAGAGCTTCTCAAGCATGTGGAAGTCAGGACAATTTATAGATGAGTAAGTGTATGCTCAGCATTGTAAAGAAAACCTGATCTGGGTCTTACAGCAAGTAGGGAAAGGTCTTTGCCTTTGGATTTCAGCTCTTTCTAGAACACCATGCTTCTATCCTTTCCTCTCTCAGAGAGGCAGACTAGAGTTATATGACTTCTCAGAGGCCTCATTTTTAGAAAAACAAATAGAGAAGACTTGAACAGACCACCTTCTTGCATCCTGATCACTGCATGTGGCAGATGCAATGATGATCAGGCGTCAGCTGATAGGCAATAGGGCCGAAGAACAGAAACTTTCCTTTTCAAACCAAGATTCCCAGTCACAGGAAAAAAAACCTAAACCTCATTAAGCAAAATGAAAACACATTTATTCAAAAAAGAAACTCAGAAACCAAAAACTCACTAATACCTCTTGGGTCTCTAAGATAAAATGATACTAACTGTATTACTCCTCACCTTTTCTTCCCAACACAGAAGAAACTGAGCCCAAAGAGACACAAAGCACCACCTCAATGTTCTCAAACACCCAAGGTTTCAAGTTGTTTGGAACAGAAGGGTGAATGAGATGTAAAAATCCAAAGTATTTGCAGATGAGTCAACGCTTAATTTTTATCACAAACTGTATCAATTCCTAGGAACTGTCACATGGGGCTGCTCTACTCCAAAAATGGTGTCTCTCATTCTGAGCTGCCAAGGCCAACTTCCTACATTACCAAAACAACTTGAACCTAATAACTAGGTTCAGAACAGTTCACTTAACTTCTGTAAATTTCAATTTTCTCTAATGTAAAATGAATGTAACATCTACAGTTAAGGACCAAATAAGAACACATATTACAGTGTTTTGTAAGCCATAAGACGATACAATCTAAGACATTTATAATCACTAACTTCCAACAGGCGTATATAGCAGTACCGTTGAGGACAGTGGCAGGACGGGGACAGAATCACAGAAGTGGGGGGCAGGCTCCTGTGGATCTGAGGCTTACCACAAACCATGGCTGAGGTGTAACCAAAAGTAGCTTTACCCCCCAAAACTGAATACAAATGCTGGATGCTGGAAATACTTTGGACCCAGGGAGAATAATGGCCGTAAGGTTAATGCAAGGATATTCTCAAGTCTTCTGTACTTCACACCCTTTGTGAAAACCTCATTTCTGATCCCTCTCTTATGAGAAGAGATATTGTCACTGGGATTTGCTATCCTTTGTAGCCAAATCTCAGGCTGGGGAAAATCTGACTATAACATGGTCCAACTGCTGAGAAACAACATACTGTATTTATCAAGACCTACTACCTACCCGTGAAAAGGAGAAAGGATCGGACAGTCTGAGGGGACGCCACACACTTCTTTCTTCTTACTATGCAAAAGCACATGGTTTGGAGGAGAAAGTAAGGTGCTGAGTCAGACAGACCCAATTTGCCACTCACTAGCCAAGACTATGGTGAGGGCATTAAAGGTGATGCCTACGAAGCCCATGGCATACAGCAGGCACTCTTAATAGCAGCTAATCATACCAAGTAATGATAGAGCTTTCTACAGGCTCTGGGATGAGATCATGCTAATCTTCATCTCCTCTCTCCATCTGTCATTTAGCCATGAATAACATATGTTGCTGATTAAAGTTGGAGGAGCTAACATGTGATTTTTAACCCAGAGGGACATGGATTAGATTCTTGCTGATTTTTTTTTTCTGTTCTAAGATGAATCTCCTGCACAGTTGAGTGCATCAAAATAAGGATACAAAAAAAAGGAATCTCTATTTACCCTAAAGGCCAGTTTCCCCAGAAAGTCACCCTTTATGGAAGGAATTTTTCTAATTTAATTTTGGGTGCATTTTGAAGGACAGGAAAACATTAGGAGGATAATAAAAGTTTTAGTCAAAAATTAAATGCCCCATGACCCTTTTATTTATTTATTATTTTTTAAGGTTTTTATTTATTTATTCATGAGAGAGAGAGGCAGAGACACAGACAGAGGGAGAGGCAGGCTCCCTGTGGGGAGCTTGATGCGGGACTTGATCCCCGAACTCCGGGATCATGACCTGAGCCGAAGGCAGATGCTCAACCACTGAGCCACCCAGACATCCCTCCATGAACCTTTTACAAAGGTTCTTTTTAAAGAAACTCTAAACATCATAGGTATTTTTGGCTCCTTTCTTCCACACTTTCTGAGAGAAATTTGACAAAGGATAAGTACTTCTAAAACTGACTTTGCAAACTCCTTTTTTCTCATTTTGTTAATTCTCTAATCAGGTTGTTTTTTTTTTTTTTTTTTTTTACTGACAATTAAATGGCCTGCCTGGTATTTAGAGCTTCACGGTGTTCCCAGGACACCAACACAGTAACCACACAGATTTTCTCACTGGGCCTCAGCTTCACATTCTCCTTAGACCATGTATAGCTTTTACTCTGGCTGTCTTGCACAATTCTAAAGCTTTATACTGTGACTGCTGTGTAGACTGTGCAAGTGATGAGGATCCACTGAATGGTCATATGCAGGGAAACAAGATGATCAAGTTTGTGGTCTGAGAAAGTGAACTCTGACAGTGGTGCAGAAGGTGGACTGGAGGGGCCAGCCTGAGGAAGGGTCATGATGAGAGGACAACCACGAGAGCTGCACTGAGAAAAGACAGAAATTAACACAGTGTGACAGGGAGAGGAGAGAGAACAGGGGAAGACACAAGCAACAGAACCTGGGGACTAAGTGCATGTGAGATCAAAGAAGAGAATGACTTCCAGGTTTCTGGCTTGAGAGACTGGGCCAGGAGGCTGACAGAAAGAGCATGTGGGGAAGTACACATGTGCTCCGTGAACCAAGAGCAGAAACAGGAAGAATAGGGTTGAAGGGTGGGAGTCAGGGAGGAGAAATTCTGCCAGAGTCATGGTGAGTCTCTTGTTTTTCTGCAACATCTGGTTGGCAATAACCCCTAGAGGAAAGCAATGACCAGGATAGGGTGGGACATCAGGGGAGACAAAGAGTGCTGCGATGCAGGCCCAAATCCTAAGGAAGGAACAAAATTTCCCCAGTCTACTTTCATTAAGTCCATACTAACTAGGATCCAATTGGTGAGGTCTCCTTTCACTTATAAAATGGGGCAGGCGGGCAGTCTTTTCAGGAAATGGCAGTTCCAGCCTTCATCATCCTTTCTCCCTCTCAGACCCAGAAACCACTCCCCTCATATTCGGGCCTCCTTCACTCACCAGCTGGATCTCAACAGCAGTCATAGGCCTGTGATTCAGCAGCTGAAGCTTCTCAGCTCTGTCAAATGAAAGTACAAAGCATTTAAAACTCTTATTCCCTTCAGAATCTTGAGTCTTGACCAAGCTGTTCAGAGAACACGGTGTCAGATAACAAATGGGAAAACTGCTTGGAAAGTGGCCCTCAGTTTCTTCAACTGTAAAAGGGAGAATGAGAATCGAAGAGCCCACATCAGAGACTCTTGAGAGGGTACAAATGTGTATTAGAATCAAAAAAACAACTGATGTATGGATTAAAAGAAATGTAACAAATAGAAGAGGTGCAGTTTTAATCAATTTTATCTGGAAAATATGAAGAAAATAACATTTTCTTAATCCAAAAGATTAATAAAATAATCTTGGTTGGTTGGTATCACTTAGGAATGGCAGAGAATTCCTTTTTGAGATTAATATTTTTTTTAAAAGATTTATTTATTTATGATAGACATAGAGAAAGAGAGAGAGAGAGAGAGAGAGAGAGAGAGAGAGAGAGAGAGAGGCAGGGACACAGGAGGAGGGAGAAGCAGGCTCCATGCCGGGAGCCAGACGCGGGACTCGATCCCGGGACTCCAGGATCGCGCCCTGGGCCAAAGGCAGGCGCTAAACCACTGAGCCACCCAGGGATCCCCTGAGATTAATATTAAATGTCAGATTTTGACTTGTTATATCAGAAACAAAAACCAGGACTAGAGGGGGGTAGGGGTTAATGCACAGAAGTATAAGGCACAGTCCTCTGCCCACAAAGTTTATAAGCCAGTTGGGGAAAGAAGACAAATACAAGAAATTTTAACAAACATGTAAGTAACGGTTGAGGATAATAATTATCACCTGTCACAAGGTAATATCTAGCTCATTTCTAAAGGAGTGGTTGAAATGTGTGGACTCTTGAAGGTGATATAGGACTTAAAAGAAAAAAGAACAGCTTCAGTTACCACCCCTGTGCAGGTGACAATTTCTAAGTTTCCCTCTCAATCTGACCCAGAAGCTCCAGATTCATCTTTCAGATCAACTCAGTAAATATTTATTGAACTTTAAAGACATTCTGAAATAAACAGATGACTGAGCCACAGGCCCACAGCCACCTTTGGAGAAACAGCGTATTAGCCAGCCTCCCTCTGCCTCGGTCTCGCCATCTGTATAACAGCAATCATAATAGAACTTAATATCTCATCAGGGGGTTAAGGAGGGATGAACATCTTTCTGTTTATAGTGCCAGCAGCTACCATTTATTGCTTCTTCCCATATGGCAAGCACATTGAACCCTCAGACTTAATCGATGCTGAGATGGTAAATAACTTGCCCAAGGGTTACACAGCTAGTAAATGGAGAGTTGGGACTCGGTCATCAAAGCTCATGTTCTTAACCATCTGCTTCTAGTATTCGGTATTCAAAATGATGACTGTCACAGCAATTTCTCCATAAATGGAAGTCATTAGTAAGGCACTTGTAGTGAAGTTCTACTCCTTCCTCATAATCCTGCAAACATTTACTCTAGACTCAAAGATGACTTCACTGAGGAGGAAACCTTTGCACTGGGCCCTGAAGAGTTTTCTAGACAAAACAATGGGAGCAATGGACAGTCAGGGCAGGAACAGCATTAAGTAAACGGCAAGAACAAAAATTATGGAGTTTTAGGAAATGGCTGCATGAAAGGCTGTGAGACATGAAGCTGAGTCCTTAGGACAAGACCACACAGGGCTCCAACTAACAACAGGCTGGATGTGACTCTGTGGACACTGGAAAGTAACCAAGGAACGGAGTGATACGCTGAGGTGAGAAAAAACAAGGCCGTGAACCTGGGTAGCAGCAGGGCTGGCAATGAGAGGCTGGACATGTGAAAGGTCAACCTCAGGTATAGGTAACAGGACCTGACAACAGCCTTGGTTGGGTGGGGACAGGGAGAAGAGAAGAGTCAGGGTTTAGTGTCAGGTTTTTAGTCTGGGAAAAATCTATTATTTGAAATCTGATGAGTTTGTGGTGCTTTTGGAACAATGAAGAGGTCTCTGTTCAGCCATTCGTCTAGTTCTAGTTCTAGTGTGGTCTAGAACTAAAGAAAAAGACCAGAGCTGGATGTACTAGCAAGGAGTGATACAAAACCATGGGAGTGGATATCACAGTCCAGAGACCAACTACAGAGTAAGTGGAGACACAAGACAGGGCACCATAAAACATCTCCAGTTAAGGGTCTGGGAGAGAAGGTGGCAAAGGAGGAGGAAAGAGAGGCAAAGAAAACCTGAGAGAGTGATGTTAGGGAAACTAAGGGAGGAAAAGCTCTGGGAAAAGGGCAGGAGCAACAATATCACATGCTGAAGAGGGGAAAGCAGACTGACAGTATAGAAGTAACCAGATCTGCCAACAAAGAGGGCACTGGTGGCCTGTGCAATAGTTTGGTGGAACAACAGTGATGGTCACAACTGGACTGTGGGGACTGAGGATTAACTGTAGAGAAAATAATCTTTTTTTCCCTTTGGTAATGCAGTGTTACCACTTTTTAAAAATTTTCAAAACAATCTTTATTCTACATTTTGAGAATTAAAAAATTCATCAGCAAAGTGTGTCACCAAAAACATAAAAAAAAAAAGTGTGCCACAGTGCAAAGAGAAACATACAACAGAAAATCTCCATAATAATCAATGGTATAACCAAACATCACATGTACACAACACATTTAGATGAACTGAAATTATAACATAAAATAAAACCCAATTTCTGAAAACAAAAATCAAGGTATTAGGGATCTACAAACATTCTTAACTCTAATGAGATTTCACTGGACTCGGGCAGCCCCGGTGGCGCAGCGGTTTGGCGCCGCCTGCAGCCTGGGGTGTGATCCTGGAGACCTGGGATCGAGACCCACATCAGGCTCCCTGCATGGAGCCTGCTTCTCCCTCTCCCTCTGCCTGTGTCTCTGCCTCTCTCTCTCTGTGTCTATGAATTAAAAAAAAAAAAAAAAAAAATTAAAAAAAAATCCTCTTAAAAAAACAAAAAGATTTCACTGGACTCAAGTCACTTGGAAGTGAGGCATTCACAATACGACTCCATTAACCCAGCTTAGGAATTCTTGGGATCCATGAATGGCTGTGGCAGGCAGGTTGACAACAAATGGCAACCAAATTTTGATCAGAAAATTCCCCTCTGAAATTTGGCTCTAAAGTTATCAGGCTTTTGAAAGACATCCTCCTCACTGCCCCAGATTTTAAACAAACTCGTTTTCAGTATAGTTTGTATTGATATTCTTTGTTTGGATGAACCTCAGTTTTTCTGGCATTAAAGCAAATTTAGGTTTGGTTCATGTCTGATGAAAACAACCTGTGAGAGGAGGGTCTAAGAGGCAGGTGTGAAAGCTGAAGTAATGGGGTCTGTGCTTGGGGCACAGAACGGGTTTCAGAAGATCCTTGTGAAAGACAAGTTAAAAGCACAAGGGAGATGTCCAAGGAGAGGAGGAGGTTATTAGTCTGATTGGTCTCTGGCCTGCAACTCTGTTTCAACAGGGACTGGCAGGAGGGAATGGAAGACAAGGTTTGAGGATGGATATGGGGCAAAGGATAGAAAAGCAAAGTCAGACAACTGAAGTGTTTCATTTATGACATATACTATAAATCAAAGACTTAAAGGAGACTAAAGACCAATCCAGATATTTTGGCAATTTTAATTCTTAGGTAGATGAAAGTTCCCTCAAAGCCTAATTGATATTTCCTTACTAAAAGCAAAGACCAGTATGGTACAATATAATTCCAGAGGAATTTAAGGAAGATCCTTAGGGCTGCTTTGTCTACTTTATTTTATGAATGGCTACCTCCCCTACACCAAAACACTTCAGGGAGATTCTGCTACTGTAATATGGTTTCTATTTTTTTTAAAAGATTTTTATTTGAGAGAGCGAGTGAGTGGGAGAGAGAGCAAGCATGAATGAGGAGCAGAGGGAGAGGGAGCAGATTCCCCTGTGAGCAGGGAGCCCAGTGCAGAACTCAATCCTAAGACCCTGAGATCATGACCAAGCCCGAAGTATATACTTGACCAACTGAGCTACCCAGGTGCCCCTATGATGTAGTTTCTTTTTTTTTTTTTTAATTTTTATTTATTTATGATAGTCACACACACAGAGAGAGAGAGAGAGAGAGAGGCAGAGACACAGGCAGAGGGAGAAGCAGGCTCCATGCACCGGGAGCCCGACGTGGGATTCGATCCCGGGTCTCCAGGATCGCGCCCCGGGCCAAAGGCAGGCGCCAAACCGCTGCACCACCCGGGGATCCCCTGTAGTTTCTTATTAAATCTGAAAAGTGTCCAAAAGTTTCAGCCCCGGAAAGACACCACAACACGTGTCTGAAGTGAAATGAGAGGCTAACAGGACTAAAGCAGCTGAACTGTGATAGTGCCAAAGGTACCTGATGTCCTTCCCAGCACACTGGTGGCCTACTTCCTCACCAGATGCTGGAGTCACCATCTAAGCCACCCACGAAGAGGTTTCCCTATCACTGAGTTCTGAGGACACTGGCTCCCTGTGAGGTTCCAAGCTGAGCAGCACTGAGAAGGAATCCTGGATGTGGAAGAGGAATGCTGCCAGCAGCGGCCCCAGCTCTGAATCTCCTACCTGCAAAATACCCGCCTTCCACCAGCACTGTTGAACCAGGTGGACAGGTGGGACCAAGTGGATCAAAGCCATAGGGATTATGGACTCTAAAGGGCCAAAAGCCACAGTCTGGGCCCTGGGAAGATACAGTGAGAGGTGCCAGGAAAAGCAGCTGACGTGGTAGCGACTGTGGCTGCCCACGGCTGCACAAAGCTCCAATAAGAGCTCTGAGTAGGCAGACGGAGGGAGCATCAGTACAGGAGGAGCCTGAGAAGTCACAAGATCTGAAGGTGGACTGGATTCCCACAAGGCTGCACAGGACAGATCTGTGTTTGATACTGACCTTTGCTGTTCACAGTAGTTATGGGTCTGGTTCCTCTCAGCATCACAGACCAAAATAATCTATTGAAGGAAAAGAGAAGGCAAGGAGCAACTACAGCCTGAGGAGGGGAGGTTCTGGAGGGACCCTGGAGCATGAGGAAAGACTATAATTGAAGGGGAGAAAGGGAAAAAGACCCTCACAAAAACAAAAGTCCAAAGTTTCAGCAAAGGGGCTCATATTCCACAGAGGCCACAGCAATGTGGGGGAGAAAGCATATTTGAGGGGATCTGAAAGGAAAAAGTTCATTTTGGATAATTTTCTCAGTTAAGCAGAAGTGAAGTTACCATCTGAGAGGTTATGATGGGACCAGGAATAAAACCAGCAAGTAGTTTTTGTTTGAGAGAGAAAGAGCACAGGAGCACAAGCAGGGGGCAGGGCAGAAAGGCAGAGGGAGAGGGAGAGGGAGAAGCAGACTCCCCACTGAGTGAGGAGCCCCACAACACTGGGCTCAATCCCAGGACCCTGAGATCATGACCCAAGCGAAAGTCAGATGCTTAACTGACTGAACCACACAGATGCCCCCAAAGTTTTAAAAACCCAACTGAGCTGAAAAATATGAACCGCATTCTAAATAAAATTATTTATTTTGATCGTCATTACCCAACAGAATAAAGAACAGAGAGAGAGCAGGAACAGAGAAAAAGTAGAGCTAAATAAATGAGCATCTCTGCTCAAATCAATCAAAGCAATGGAATCCAGTTCATTGACCAGTCATTATCAAGCTAGGTTCTGAACTGCTGGAAATGTTCCTATAGTTACACAAAAGAATCTTGTAAGTCGACTAGCAACAAAAACACTCACAGCTGCTCCATGAAAAAGCTGACTTGGAGTCAAACCAAACAAGCAAGTTCTCTGCTCCTACATTCAAGGAGCTGAGCACTGCAGGAGCAAAATCACAGACCCACACTGACCGCAGGCTCTGGTTTGAGGGTCCGCAGGTTATACACATTCCCCTCACTTCATAACTAAGCCTGTTTTTATTGTCCCTACTTTCATCCTTTTCATTTTTCAACTCATTACACTTTAGCTCGTGCCCCAATTGATCACTAAAACTGTTCTTGCCAAAGGGCTCTATGCCTCCACACAGACAACTCTAGTGGATGCTTCCCTGTCTTCTTTTACCTGTCTCTGTGATATCTGACATTGTTGATCATTCTCTCCTTAAGACTATCTACCTTTATGGCTTCTACATAGCATTCTTTAATGATTCTCTTATCTGATGAGTCCTTCATCTCTTTATAGTTTTTTTTTTTTATTTCTTTTAAGATGTTATTTATTTATTCATGAGAGACAATAGAGAGAGAGAGAGAGAGGCACAGACACAGGCAGGGTGAGAAGCAGGCTCCATGTAGGAAGCCTGATGGGGACTCAATCTCGGGACTCCAGGGTCACACTCTGGGCCAAAGGCAGGCACTCAACTGCTGAGGTACCAAGGCATCCCAGATTATTTCTTTCAAGATATCCATCCCCTTCTCACCATTTCTATAAGCCACAATTTTTCTTGGTTAGAGGACAATGACCTCTATTCTCAGAGGTACCTGAAATAAAGTACTTTTATTTATTTTTATTTTTTAATTTATTCATGAGACAGAGAGAGAGAGAGAGAGAGAGAGAGAGAGAGAGAGAGGCAAAGACACAGGCAGAGGGAGAAGCAGGCTCCATGCAGGTAGCCTGATGTGGGACTCGATTCCGGGACTCCAGGACCACACCCTGGGCCAAAGGCAGGCACTAAACTGCTGAGCCATCCAGGGATCCCCATAAAGTACTTTTAAAAGATAAAAATCTGGCTGCCTCATTATCCTGCTTGTAATCTTCTACCAGGATTTTGGTATGAACTTGAATTCCTTAGTCTCCAGAACCTAGTCTGATATTTCCAATCCTCTAGGTTCATATGCCTTTGCTTTCCCTAAGCACTCATATCCCGATTAAATGAAACTAAACATCGCATAGAAAAGCATCAGACTACTTCTTGATTCTGTGCCTTTGTACATCATGTTCTTTCTGCTTTGAAGAACTAACTGACCTGCACCTGGCTGACTCTTCCTTTATATTAAAACCCAGTGTCACCTCCTAGAGACAAAATAATATACTCAAATTCCAACACTTTAGTGTCTTCTCTACCATGTCCCTCCTACCATAGCACTTACACTGTATTCATCTTTGTATTTCTCAAACAGACAAAGCTGGAGGATAAGTCAAAGAAAGAGCTAGGGCAGGACTGACTTTCAAGAAAAGTGCAAAGAAGAGACAACTGCAGAACACTGGGGAGACCTGGGGCAGGAGTCCATGCTCCCAGAGCAGAGAGACTACCCATAATCCAGATACTAGTGAAATCTGACAACTCATCCATTTCCTCTGGGCTTTGCTGGCCCTAGAAGTATATATCCCAAATATGATGCCAAACCCCAAGAGTAATCTGTGTACAGAAGAGTCCCTTTAGGACTCAAAGTTATTTACAAACCTAAGCTGGGTCTCAAAGACAAGTCCTTCTATTCTGGCAGACATAGCTGTCTGCACATCTTAGGGAACAGGTATCAGGATAAGACCTGGGGCTGTAAGCCAGACTGCAGTTCTTAAGAACTAAATGCTTCAAGCAAAAATGATTAAAGAACCAAATGCTTTGAGAAAATGAACTATAGAAAAATATAATAGACTATAGAGAATTAACATAGGACTTAGTGTTAAAGTGACTTTGAGTTGAGTTTCAACACTACCATTTTGCTGAAAAAAGCTATGGAGTAAAATAAAACATGGTTTCTATTATACCCTCAAGGATTCTAGCAGTGGAGGTACTTAAGCAAATTATAATAGAGTTCCAGTTTGTACCATGAGAACTAGACCCTTTAAGGGCTATTATCTTGAATCTCCTCTCCCTGAGAGGATGGTAGAGAAAAACTCTCTTGGGGATATGCAGATATAAGGATTAATGAGCACTTCAGCAGTTTCTGATATAAATGTTTATTCATATATATTTATATATATGTTTATTTATATTATATATATTCCTGCCTTATATCACACTGGCTAGCACAAAGATGGTCCAGGTCTGGTATAATGGTAAGCAGCCCCTGGATCATAGGTACTGAGGCCAATGAAGTCAATGAGCTGCAATGGTTCGCTCTGCCTCAGAGGAGGAGCCAGGCCCCATCTACAGAAAAAGCAGCCTGCCAGCCCCCTCTACTGGTTGTCTGTAGAACACGACTGCCTGCAGCTTTTGCTTCTGGCAGTCACTAACCTCCGTAAAAACCCTGGCACAGATCTGTCCTAGAAGTCAACCAGTTAATGAAAAATAGGCACCAACAAGTCACAAAGGAATTTACAAATCCTCAACTTTAGAATCACACATGGAAAAAAGAAACTTCTCCGAATATTACAATCTGGTTTAAATTTACATAGATTATGGCCAATCATGAATAGGCTTGCAAGAAAATTCTCATTTGTGGGTTTCTTTTCTTTTCTTCCTTTCTTTTTAAATTTAAACTCTATGCCCAACATGGGGTCTGCTCCCATGACCCCAAAATCAAGAATCTCATGCTTTACTGACTGAGCCAGCCAGATGCCCCATTTTTGAGTTTCTCGAATGGTAGCCAGGCGTATATGTGTACAAGAAAAGATGTTGGGATGGGAAGCAATACACCAGACCAGACACATAGTGAGAAGAGGCCTTAAAAAACTATCAGGACTTGTGTTGTAGATAAGAAATAGATCGCTAAAGGCCGATCTTTCTGCTTATTATAACAACAAAAAGCCCCCAGGACTAAATACAAAAGGAATAACCTGAGGACTGTGAAAAGTATACAAAGGTAGGTGGACTGGAAATTAAAATAAAACTTGAAGAACTAGTTAGTGTGGGGGATAGATGTCTGCTTTCTCTTTTCTCTCACAGCACTGATTCTCAGGCCACAAGAGAGCTATGGCAGTAGCTCCAACAAGCAGCTAAAACTCCAAGAGAAATCCCATCTTTCCAGCCAGAAGATTGGGGAAAGGGGTCCCTGAGACCCGGAAATCTGGATGAAATTTGCAGCTCAACAGCAGCTCCCTAGGGAGCCCCCATCAGCAAGTGTAGCTACAAAGAGAATCTTGGTCATCCAGAGTGCCAAGTAATATCCTTTTTCCCCTTTGCTCTTTATCTCTCCTTGCTTTGCCCCAAGGGTGGTACCAATAACAACTGTACATGTGGACAACTAAATCTTTGAGAGAGGGATCCCTGGGTGGCGCAGCAGTTTGGCGCCTGCCTTTGGCCCGGGGCGCAATCCTGGAGACCCGGGATTGAATCCCACGTCGGGCTCCCGGTGCATGGAGCTTGCTTCTCCCTCTGCCTGTGTCTCTGCCTCTCTCTCTCTCTGTGACTTTCATAAATAAATAAAAATTAAAAAAAAAAAAAAACAGAAATCAGTGTTGATTAAATAAATAAATAAATAAATAAATAAATAAATAAATAAATAAATAAATCTTTGAGAGAAATCTAGTACTTGTGGCCAAAGAACCAACAGGGGAGGCTCAAGTGGGTCAGTCTGGGGGCCATCTCAGAGAAGTGAGCTAGAGAAGGGGGATTCTCCTACATCTGAGCATAAATCAGCACAAACCCCAGATTCAGCTTGAGCCATTCATGTGCAGAACAGTCCCAAAACAACAAAAATCATGTCAAACCACCACTCCAGTCTCATTTGCAAAAAACATCCAAAGCAGATCAAAAGTTTTAAAAACTACACTGACATTAAAATCCTTGCCCATGGAAGGCAAGAGACTTGAGGTGTGAACCTAACTGGGTTGACTGCTAAAATAAACAACAAAATAAGCAGAGACTTTTAACAGGATCCAGAGTCTAAACACTGTAATATTCAAAAGGTCCAGGACATAATTTAAAACTACCTCAATGGAAAGAAAGAATATACAACTCATTCTCAAAGGAAAAAATACCAAACCTACAATAACCCATATGTTAGAATTATCAAAGATTTTAAAGTAGCTATTATAACAATATTCTTGAAATGGGTGGAATAACTGATGTTCTCAGGAAAGAGGCAGAAATTATAAATAATAAATGGAAATTTTAGAACTAAAAATCATAATGTATGAAATAAATTCACTGGCTGGGCTTATTAACAAAATGAAGATGACAGACAAAAGAGTCTGTGAATTTACAGAGAGATCAATAGAAATTATCGTTTGAACAACAAAGAGGGGGAGGAAAAAGAGAAAAATGAAGAGAGAGGATTCAAGGAAAATGGCAGTGTGGGAAAAACCAGGACTCTGCCTCTCCACCACCTAGACAACTGCCTAGACAACTAGACCTAAATGTAAAATGCAAAACTATAACAATTCCTAGAAGATAATACAGGAGAAAGCCTAGGTGATCTTGAGTTTGGTGATGACTTTTCAACTACACCACCAAAGGTGCAATCCATGAAAGAAACAGCTGATAAAACTGAACTTCATTAAAATTTAAAAAAATCTGCTCTGTGAAACACAACATCAAGAAAATGAGAAAACAAACCACAGACTGGGAGAATATATTTATGAAAGGCACAGGATAAAGGACTTATCCAAAATATACAGTAAATTCTTAAAACAGTAAGAAAACAACTCAATTAAAAATGGCCAAAAGACCTGAATGAACACCTCATCAAAGAAGATACATAGGGGCACTTGGGGGGCTCAGTTGGTTAAGTTTCTGTGTTTGGCTCAGTTCAGGGTCCTGGGATCCAGCCCCACATAAGGCTTTCCACTCACTGGGGAGTCTGCCTATCCCTCTTCCCATCCCCCCAACCATACACACGCTCTCTCTCTCTCTCAAATAAAATCTTAAAATGAAATATATATGGATGGCAAAGAAGCATGTGAAAAGGAGCTCAACATTATATGTTATTAGGAAAATGCAAATTAAAACAAGATACCATTATATATTTATTAGAATGGCCAAAATCCAGAATAGTAACATCACCAAATGCTGGTGAGGACTGAAGCCAACAGACTCATTGATTGATGGGAGGGATGCAAAATGATACAGCCATTTTAGAAGGCTGTCTGATGGTATCTTAGAAAACTAGACATACTCTTACCATGTGATCCAGCTGCTGTACTTATTGGTATTTACCCAAAGGAGCTGAAAACTTACAATGACAAAAAAAAAAAAAAAAAAAAAAAAATCTGAGCACAGATGGTTAAATTAGGTTTTTCTGGTAACTGCCCAAACTTGGAACCACCAAGATATTCTTTCGTGGATAATGGACAAGCTATGGTATGTTCAGACAATGGAATATTCTTTAGTGCTAAAAAGAAATGAGCTATGAAACCATAAAAAGACATGGAGAAGGCTTAAAATGCATATTACTAAGTGAAAGAAGATAATCTGAAAATGACTACATACCCTATGATTCCAACTACAAGACATTCTGAAGAAGGCAATATGGAGAGGTAAAAAGATAAATGGTTGCCAGAGGTTGTATGTGGGAGGGAAGGATGAAGAGGTGGAGCACAGAGGATTGGATTTGCAGGTCAGTGAAAACACTCTTGTGATACTGCAACAAGTGGATATACATGTTATTATACATTCTTCCAAATCCAGAGAATGTATAACGCTAAGAGTGAACCACAATGTAAACTATGGACTTTGGGTGATAATGATATGTCAATGGAGGTTCACTGATTGCAACATATTTACCAATCTGATGGGGGATGTTAATAAAGTGGAGGCTGTGCATCTGATGGAGGGGGATATGGGAAATGTCTGTATCTTCCCCTTAATTTTGCTGTTAACCTAAAAGTGATCTAAAATATAGTCTTAATTTCTTTAAAAAAGAAAAAGAACAGAGATGATTCTGGAAAAGTGGTAAAATAGGAAGCACCAGGAATCTGCCTGTCTATCCAGACGATATCTGCACTGATGGAATCTGTCTGATGTAACTATTCTGGAATTCTGGAGCCTCTTAAAAGCTTGCAACTTCCAGGGTAAGGCTTGGAAGGTAAACTGAAATGAAATTTTGGTCAATTTAGACCATAGCACAGTATATACCATCCTTCAATCCAGTGCTAGGCAGTTGTACACATGTTCCTGGAGCAGCTTGTATACAGCTTCCTGAAGCCAGGGAGGGCAAAAAAGAACCTGTGCTCCAAAAGGTCTGTGCTCTCTTTAATCACTGACTGCAGCTTCTGATCAGAGGTGGCATAAGTGGAAATGCTAAATTGGAGGAAGGCCTTTCACTTTTCTCCCAGGATAAATTCAGTATACCAAACAGCAGAATCATTCAGCAAAGGACTTGTAAAGGCCGCTGAATTTTGCCTATGGCTGTGAGATGAAATCAATTAGTGGAGGTATTATAAAATGGCACTGCCCAAAATGCCAGCCACTGACTACATATGGCTACCAACACTTAAATTTAGTTTAAGTAAAATTAAAAATGTAATTCCTCCTTAGTACAAGTCACATTTCAAATGATCAACAGCTGCATGTGGCTAGAAGCTACAGTATAAGACCAGAGGAATAACATCCAAGCATTATAAAAATCTCAGCAAACTGGGATCCCTGGGTGGCGCAGCGGTTTGGCGCCTGCCTTTGGCCCAGGGCGCAATCCTGGGGACCTGGGATTGAATCCCGCATCGGGCTTCCGGTGCATGGAGCCTGCTTCTCCCTCTGCCTATGTCTCTGCCTCTGTCTGTGACTATCATAAAAAAAAAAAAAAAAAAAATCTCAGCAAACTAAACTTCCTAACCTGTAAGAAGCATCCATGAAAAACTTAAGCTAACATACTTACTGGTAAATTAACTGAAAGCCTTCCCCTAACATCAGGAACAAGGTAATGACATCTGCTCCTACCACTCCAACTAAACATCATATATCAAACATCATTGTCCTAGCCAGAACATGGGACAGGGAAAAGAAATAAAGGCAAAAAGATTCGAAAAAAAATTTAACATCTGTATTCACAAATACCATGACTGTCTTCAAAGAAAAATCATAAGGAACATACTAAAAAAAGTATTTTTTACAATAGCACCAAAATTTATTAAATTTATAGAATTGTGGAGGCTGAGAAAAATTAAGGCCATTCCACCTCAAGTTTAGCATTAGCACAAGTACAGCCATCTGAGGCCCCTGGGAATAAGAGCTGAACTTTACAGGAAAAACTGCAGAATGTCCTAGGCAGGGAATCCCGTATCGGAAAGATAATAAAGCTCAGAATGCCCTCGGCAGAGAATCCCGTATCAGATCTTAAGAAACTCCCCGACCCTTTCCCCCATATTGAAATGGAAAAAATTCCTCCACCTCTTCTGAAGATCCCCTAGACCAGCCCATAAAAAACCCAGCTGTAACCCCCTTGGGGGTCCAAGTCCCTGCTCCGCTGTATCGGGTATACTTGGACCCAAGCTCGAGCTTGTAAATAAACCCTCGTGTGTTTGCATCAGTGTCAGCTCCTTGTGGTTTCTCGGATTCGCAATCTTGGGCACAACAAGAATAAATCAATAAATCATGCAGAAGCTGTAGGCTGATATACAAAAATAGTGATAAAAGAAATTAAAGTCCTAACGAAGTGGAGAGATACACTGTTTTCATGGATCGGAAGACTTGATATTGATAAGGTATCCATTCTCCCCCAAAACTGATCTATAGATGTAGTAAAATCCCAAATGGCAGGATCTATTCTAGATGCTGATTAAAAAATTTATAATAGGGGATCCCTGGGTGGCGCAGCGGTTTAGCGCCTGCCTTTGGCCCAGGACGCGATCCTGGAGACCCGGGATCGAATCCCATGTCAGGCTCCCGGTGCATCGGTGCATGGAGCCTGCTTCTCCCTCCCTCTGCCTGTGTCTCTGCCTCTCTCTCTCTCTCACTGTGTGCCTATCATAAAAAAAAAAAAAAAAAATTTATAATAAAGGGTGCCTGGGTGGCTCAGTCAGTTAAGCATCAGACTCCTGGGACGCCTGGATGGCTCAGTGATCAGGCGTTGCCTTTGGCTCAGGTCCTGATCCCAGGATCCAGGATTGAGTCCCGTGTCGGGCTCCTTGTGGGGAGGCTGCTACTCCCTCTGACTAGGTCTCTGCCTCTCTCACTCGTGTCTCTCATGAAAAAATAAATAAAATCTTAAAAAAAAAAAAAAAAGCATGTGACTCTTTGTTTCGGCTCAGGTCATGATCTCAGGGTTGTGGGACTGAGTCCCATTGTCAGGCTCCTTGCTAAACAGAGTATGCTGGAAAGTCTCTCTCTCCCTCTCCTCTTCCTGTGCCCCTGCTCTCTCCTGCTCTCTAAAATAAATAAATAAATCTTTTTAATAATGTATATAAAAAGGCAAAAGGAACTGGAAAAGTCAAAACAATTTTGAAAAAGAACAAAGTTGAAGAATTTACACAATTTGATTTCACACCTACTGCAAAGCCGCAGTGATCAAGACAATGTAGTACAGGGAGAAAAATAGACACACTGATCAAAGGAACAGAATGTAGAATGAAGTAACAGAATCAACAGATTTCTTATAAAACTGCAAAGGCAATTCAAGAAAGAGGATGGTCTTTTCAACAAATGGTACTGAAACACTTAGAAATCTATACACATGCTGAATCTCAACCCATATCTCACAACATACCTTCAAAATCAACTCTAAATGGATTATTTCTAGAAGAAAATAAAAGAGAAAAATCTTTATTAACTTTGGATATGGCCGAATCTTTACACAAAGTGTCAAAGGCAGGATGCATAAGAGAAAAAAGAAAAGATAAATTTGACTCCATTAAAACCTTCTGCTCTGAGAAAGTGTTAAGAGAATGAAGACAGTGGAAAGCGGGTGGTTTAGTGGGCTGGGCGTCTGCCTTTAGCTCAGGTCTCAGGTCATGATCTTGGGATCCTGGGAAAGAGCCCAGTGCTGGGCTTCCTGCTCAGTGAGGAGTCTATTTCTCCCTCTCCCCCACCCCCTCAAATAAATAAAAATCTTAAAAAAAGAGAATGAAAAAACAAACCACAAACTGGAGAAAAAACATCTACAAATTACATACTAAACCAAGGACTTCTATCCAGAATATACGAAGAATTCTTAAAATTATGCAAAAAAAAAAAAGGCAAAGGCAAATCAAATTTAAAAATGTAAAAAAAAAGAAAAGTTGCAAAAAAATTAATAGGCAAAATATTTAAAGACACTCCATCCAAGAAGATAAAGAAATAAGAACAAAAAAATGCTCATTATTAACCACAATGAGGGGTGCATGGGTGGTTCAGTCAATTAAGCTTTTTTTAAAAAAAAAGATTTTATTTATTTATTTATTCATGAGGGACACAGAGAGAGAAAGAGGAAAGAGAGAGAGAGGAGAGAGAGAGAGAGAGAGAGAGAGAGGCAGAGACACAGGCAGAGGGAGAAGCAGGCTCCATGCAGGGAGCCAGATGTGGGACCTGATCCTGGGACTGCGGGATCACACCCTGAGCCAAAGGCAGACGCCAACCACTGAGCCACCCAGGAGTTCCAAGCATCTGACTCTTAATTTTGGCTCAGGTTGTGATGTCACCAATCAGGTGACTGAGTAGTCAAATCCATACAAACAGAAAATAGAATGGTGGCTGTCAGGGGCTGGGGTGAGGGGGAAATGGGATTGGTTTAATTGCTAGTTTCAGTTTTGCCAGATTAAAAACTTCTGGGTATTAGTTGTACAGCATGTGAATATATTTAACACTAATGAATTGTACACTTAAAAGTGGTTAAGATAAAATTTACCACAAGTAAAAAATATAAAGTGTATATATATACACACACACACACACACACACACACACACATATGTAAACACACATTTGAAAGATGTTTGCCTTCAGAGTTCATCTGGACAAGAGAGGCAAGAGAAGTACACTTAGTTTACTCATAGTGTATCAGTTCTGTGCCTGAAATAACACCAATGTTTCCTTCAAAAGAAAATTATTAATTATCCTGAATGAATGACTGAAGCTTTTGGGATTTATCAGCTCTGGTATTAATTCTATTTTTTTTCTGGTATTAATTCTAAAAGAGAGCCAGTGCTGTTCTTATGTAAACTCTTAATCTAATTCTTTTTTTTTTTTTTTTTAAGATTTTATTTATTTATTTGACAGAGACAGAGAGCACACAAGCAGGGGGAAGGGCAGAGGGAGAAGCAGACTCCCTGTTCAGTGGGGCTCGATGCCAGGACCCTGGGATTATGACCTGAACCAAAGGCAGACACTTAACTGACTGAGCCACCCAGGTGTCCCTCTAATTCTTAATTAGAGTCAGAGAACTAGGACTGAAAAACAAAACAAAAAAAAAACAGAGATTTTGAGATTTAAAAATCCCATTAGGAATGCCTGGGTGGCTCAGCAGTTGAGTGTCTGCTTCAGCAGGGCATGATCCCGGGTCCAGGGATCGTGTCCCACATCGGGCTCTCTGCGAGGAGCCTGCTTCTCTATGTCTCTGCCTCTCTCTCTGTGTGTGTCTCTCATGAATAAATAAAATCTTAAAAAAAGAAAAATCCCATTAAATTCTGTTTCTGGCTCTAGGAGGATCCTCATGTCTGAGTCTCAGTTTTCTCTTGTCCACGATACCATGATTCTACTTTAAAAGAGCACTGTGTGTCAATTATAATTCAAAATTCAACTAAATAGAAACATACCACTGCTGAGGATGGCTTTCATATAGTGTCATTTTCATTATGTGTCACATATTTTTCTGACTAAAAATAATTTTTACTACAGTGATTTAAAGGGGCACATTCACCCTGTTTATAGCAGTCCATGATAGCCAAAATATGGAAAGAGCCCAGATGTCCACTGACAGATGAATGGATAAAGATCTGTGTACACACACACACACCACACACACACACACACACACACACACACAGGAGTATTACTCAGCCATCAAAAGGAATGAAATCTTGCCATGTGCAACGACATGGATGGAACTAGAGGGTATTATGCTAATGCTAAGTGACATAAATCATATGATTTCACTCTTGTGTGGAATTTAAAAAACAAAACAGATGAACATAAGGGCAAGGGAAGGAAAAATAAAGATAAAAACAGAGGGGGAAGCAGATGGTAACAGACTCTTAACTCTAGAAAACAAACGGAGAGTGACTGGAGGGAAGGTGGGTAGGGAGATGGGGTGACTGGGTGATGGGCATTAAGGAGAGCACATGATGTAATGAGCACTGGGTATTATATGCAACTGATGAATCACTGAATTCTGCCCCTGAAACTAATAATACACTGTACATTAACTAAACTGAATTTAAATTAAAAATTAAAAAAATAATTTTTACTTACTTGGTCAACTTGTGGCTTTTCATTGCTGTGAGAAATTCTCTGACAATCTCAGGAGTCTGGTGCCTGCATGGTGTTTTTGATATATATTTTAATGTCTACCCCCAAAAAAAAAGAAAAAACAAGCATAAGATAAACAAAACTTGAATGAGAAAAAGGGAAGACAATGGCTATAACTCATTATTCTAAAATTTTATTTCAAAATCTATAAAGGGGTGTCAGGGTGGCTCAGTCAGTTGAGCATCTGACTCTTGATTTCAGCTCAGGCCATGATCTCAGGGTCATGGAACTGAGCCCCACATCAGGCTCTCTGCATGGAGCCTGTTTCTCCCTCTGCCTATGTCCCTGCCTCTCTCTCTGTGTCTCTCATGAATAATAAATAAAATCTTAAAAAAAAAAAAAGCAAGCTTTTTTGATCTTAAAAAAAAAAAAACACTCAAGCTGACAATTGTGTTATATTTCAGACAATTTTTTAAAAGACAGAGAACCCAAAGAATAGTCACAAGTCCATATGGATATAAGTAAATAAATAAAAGGATGAGAAGGATCAAGTGTTTTCTTACAGAAGAATGTGAAAGGAATGAGGGAAATAAATCAATCTTAGGCAACTGAACCACAGTAATAATTACTGCAGGAAAGACATACTAATGAATACTAAAATTAATGGGCAAAAGCTTTAAGTAGAATATATTATGCATAGCCTCAAAGCATCTTCCCCAAAATATCTATTAATTACTGTGATGGACTGATTGATTTTTGGGTGATGGTTCTAATATATGTCCTCAGGGGTACCCGGGTGGTTCAGTGTGGTTCAATGTCTGCCTTTGGCACAGGTCGTGATCCTGGGGTCTTGGGACTGAGTTCTGCATCAGGCTCCCTGCAGGGAGCTTGCTTCTCCCTCTGCCTTTGTCTCTGCCTCTCTCATGAATAAATAAAATTTTTTTAAAAAGTCCTCAGATTTTTTGATATCCTTCCTTCAGGAGATAAAGCCTAACCCCTTCTCTTTTGAATAGACTGGACTTGACAATTCCTTTCTAACTAATACAAAGTGGAAGTGGAAAACCAGTAACTTTACAGCAGAGAGGCCAGATAACACCTTAAGCAAGTAATCAGAGTGAACAGCATCAGTAAGAAGACACTGATATCATGTACCCTGTACTACACAATGACAAGGACACATCCTTTCTGTAGCATTCCTTCCCAAAAGCCTAACTTCAGTCTGGTCATGAGAAAACATTAAAACAAAACAAAACAACCAAAACTGAGGGACATTCTACAAAATACTTGACTATTACTCTTCAGAAGTGTCAAGGTAATGCATGGAAGATGAGAAAAGCCTAAAGACCTGCTAGAGATAAGAGGATATTAAGGAGCCAGCCATGGTAACTGAATAAAACACAGTACCCTTGAACAGAAAAAGGGCATAGAAACTGAGAAAATCTGAATAAACTCTTTCTGTAATTTTCTTAGTTTTGATAATTGTGCCATGTTTATGGGAGATGGTAACATCAGGGAAAACTAAGAGAAGGGGAAAGTGTTAGAATTCAGGGCAGTCTTTTGACTATTCCTTCTAACTTTAACATTAGCTAACCCTCACCATTGGATAAACTCCCTCCACTTGTATAAACAGAATAAAAACTGGGTTACAGTAAAACCACTCAAATCAAGTAAGAGGTAGTCATGATTTGGTGGCTAGTCATCTGCAGAATAAGCCAACCTCAGTGGTAGTTGGGTAGCCTCTCCAGTAACATAGGCTTACTTCATAGGTGATAGTATTCAAGTTCTGTTGCCCAGAACTGTGTTTGTTCTTTCCACTTTCTTTCCTTTGCTCTTTCAGATCAGTCAGTAACTGGAACACCTAAGGAAGTAATAAATATTTTTATGAATAAATTTGATAAATCTTTTTCAAGATCAATGATTTTGAAGGATAACTAGTATAGTACCTCTTTTCTTTCACAAACCCTCTCCCTTACTCCTGCATTAGAGCAAATATTAGTCTGAGATGCAGCTGACATTTTAAAAATTCTTTTATCTAAGTTGAATAATCCAAATCCATTAGTTTACTGAAAATATTTCAAATGTTTCCTTATCAATATATCTCCCCTGATCTCAAACATACATTGAGGGGTTTTTTTTTTTAAGATTTTATTTATTTATTCATGAGAGACACAGAGACATAGGCAGAGGGAGAAGCAGGCTCCCCATGGGAAGCCCAATGCAGGACTTGATCCCAGGATGCCAAGATCACTCCCTGAGCCAAAGGCAGATGCTCAACCACTGAGCAACCCAGTCATCCCATATATTGATTATTTGAAAGTAAATCTTCCTAAAATATGATCATCTCAATAGAGGCAGACAAAGAATTTTCCAAAATTCAACACCCATTTATGATAAAAACTCTCAACAAACTGGGTTTAGAGGGAACATACCTCAATGTGTAAAGGCCATATATGATAAGTCCTCAGCTAACATCATACTGAACAGTGAAAAGCTGAAAGCTTTTCCATAAGATCAGAAACAAGAGGGACATCTGGTTGGCTCAGGGGTTGAGCATCTACCTTTGGCTCAGGGAGTGATCCCTGTCCCAGGATCAAGTCCCATATCAGGTTCCCTGCGAGGAGCTGGCTTCTCCCTCTGTGTCTCTGCCTCTCTCTCTCTCTCATGAATAAATAAATAAATCTTAAAAATATATATATAAAAAAAAGAAAGAAACAGTTCCAAAACACATGTTTCTATCCCATGAAGGAATATCAAATGAAGATCTAAAATATCTAGGATTTGGGGAAGACTGCCTACTATAAACTAAAGTCTTCCCAGCTTTCCTGAGTTACTATGTATAATTTACCAAGCTTAAAATTCCAAAGTCCACCAGATGGTGTCATCTGTCCTATTTTAAAGTGGAAAATCCAATGAATTCAGTCATTTTAACTAAAATTAATTCAATAATCTTCAGAAGCAAAGGGCAAACTATCAGAGAGGAAAATCCAATAGTTTACTTCAAAGCTATTTACCTCATAGTTACTGAGCAGCGCAGAATTGGCATCCTTCCTGCAAAATAAAGGAAATATTCATCAGTCTGGGCTCCCATTCCTTTGTTGAAATTAAACATCTATAAAATACTTCCCGTATCAAGATTCAGTAAACAAGGGACATCTTGGTGGCTCAGGGGTTAAGTGCCTGCCTTCGGCCCAGGACATGATCCTGGAGTCCCAGAACTGAGTCCCACATCGGGCTCCCTGCATGGAGCCTGCTTCTCCCTCTGCCTAAGTCTCTGCCTCTCTCTGTGTCTCTCATGAATAAGTAAAATCTTAAAAAAAAAAAAAAAAAAAAAAAAAGTTCAGGAATTTAGGGACTACAACCTAAAACTGAGAAATGTCCTAAGTCCTATTTGTTTAGCTGGCAACAGACAATTTCAGAGCAACCTTCCCTCTTCACAGCCCAGCCATAGTATATCACACATTCATTACTAAGTAGGTGAACAAAATACTATATACTCATCCTTAGGCTAGATAGGCAGAAGTCAGGTCAGTCATCTGGGAGAAGTTACTTACAGGAAGAACATGGGGCAAAACCAGAGGGTAAGGAAGGGGTGTCACTAAACAGCAAAGGTGCTAGAATTAACTGGAGAAACAGTGCAGTCTTATCCCACAGCCATGTCCTTGCCCCAGTACTATCTGCCTCCCATCAGTTATTAACATCTTGGGCAGGCAAGTCATCCTGCTAAATCACCAGAAATGGGATCATTAACACCACAACAGGGAATTCCAGCAACATCAGGAATCCTACTAGATATCCACAAAGGTGTTCATCTTCTATATCAATTCAACAGATAAAGTTCACGTGTCAAGCAGTGGTCAAAACGTGGTACCCCTGCAATCAAGGCAAAAATGTCATCTTTCATGTATGAATGAGCATAGCAATGTGACTTGTATTAAAGTATAATCAAGCCCCTCTACAATACTACATAAGTATTTTTTTACATAAGTATTTTTAATAGAGCAGTATAGTGTGATAATTAAGAGTACAGTTATGAAATCAGACAAACCTGGGTTCATATTCTAGCTCTGCCACTTATAAGGTACAGGAGTTCTGGTGAGTTTATTAAGCCCCCCGAAGCTTCTCCATTCAAAACAAAAAATGGGGATAAAACAGCACCTAGACATGTAGCCTGGATTCTCAACCCAGCTCCACCAAACATTAGGGCTCTGTGAATTTAGGCAAGTTACTTAGCCTTTCTGCTCTTAAATTTCCTCATCCATAAAATGACAAAGTAAGATCTAAGATTACTTACAGGATTTTTAAAAAAGATTTTATTTATTTATTCATGAAAGACACACACAGAGAGGCAGAGACATAGGCAGAAGGAGAAGCAGGCTCCACGCAAGGAGCCCAATGTGGAACTCGATCCCGGGGCCCCAGGATCATGCCCTGAACGGAAGGCAGACACTCAACCACTGAGCCACCCAGGCGTCCCATATTTACAGGATTAAACGAAAAGATGTAAAGTACTAGAACACAGTAAGTACTCAATAAACACCATTTATTATTACTATCTGTGTTATTACCATAACTTCTTCCTACCTCATAAAGCTGTTATGAGGATGAAACGAAGACAACAAATTTTAAGTGTAGCATTGTTCTTGGTACTTATTAAGATCTACCTTAATGGAGGAGGCCATTATTCATTAAAGATACCACCTCACTGAATTCTCATTTAAAAAAACCCTGTGGGGGATCCCTGGGTGGCTCAGTGGTTTGGCGCCTGCCTTTGGCCCAGGGCGTGATCCTGGAGTCCCGGGATCGAGTCCCGCATCGGGCTCCCTGCATGGAGTCTACTTCTCCCTCTACCTATGCCTCTGCCTGTCTCTCTCTCTCTGTCATGAATAAGTAAATAAAATCTTAAAAAAAAAACCAACCCTGTGAAGTAGGAACTATTATGATTTCGTCTTTATAGATGATAAAACTGAGGCTCAGAGATTTAAAAATTTGCTTAGAGTCACACAGTAAGAAGCCTCACTGAAGCAGAAGATAACTACAGAACTGCGAAAAATGAGACTAGATGGGACAAATGGAAAGTGGTAATGCAGATTTCCAAAAATTTAGGAAGCACTCTGGACTTGACACAATGTGTAATAAGACTACTGTATGTTCCTAAACCAGGAGCAGGTCTATATGATGAAGATGCTGACACAAAATTTCAAAAACATGGGCCAAATAGATGGGTGACTTTCCTAAGCAATCAATAAAGCAAAAAAAGCAAGTGGTTAACACAAGGATCTGACCTAGGCCTTTGGTCTGCAGCACAGTGATGCCAGCACTCTAATCAAATCAACATGTGAAGCTTACCAAATGCTATTAGACATTCAACAAATAGCTAGGATTTCACAAGTGTTGCTTTGCCCAAATAACCACAATTGCATACAGGTCAGGGAACATCATATTTAAAAGGAAGCTAACACAGGAACGACAATGCATAATTAGTATAATTAGTGTATATGATATGGTTCATTTAAAATTGAAAAGGCCAAATCAAACCACATGTCATCTTTGCCTACTTAATTAGGAAGTCAGTCCACAAGGCTTCTTCCTATCTTTGCTTAAAATTGAGTTAAAACTCCCTGTGTGTCCTAAAATACAATGTAACTAAGAGATCCCTTCCCTGAGCCGACTGGAAAAATAATACAAATGTTATTTTTCCTCAAAGCTAAGGGATCCATCCCAGGTGCCATTGTTACAACTTCATTTCCAGATCATGGCCTCTCCTCTGTCATGGAGAATACTCTATGCCTTGGGAAAATTTGTCCTTGGCTATTCCAACTTATTGCCCCACTGCCCAAGCCAATATTGTTAATGCAAGAATCCAAAGAGCATCATCTATCTTTACTAGAAGCAATATACAAAGGTAAAACACTTTGGGTTTACTGAACCTGTGTTTTGGGTCCAGGAGAACAATGGCTGCTTAAACAAGTATCACATTTTGCAGATTCTGGCTGGCAGAAGCTGGTTTATTCTTTTCTTGGATAGTTGTTTTTTTTTTTTTTTTTTTTTTTTTACTCAGTAAATACTAATGGAATAAGTGCCAAAATATGCCAGACTTTCCTTTATTTAATAAAATGTCAACAGAAATAAGATCTACCTTTTATGAAATGAACTATGCTCATTTCAGTTTCTAAATGAACTGTACATATGGAGAAACGTTTTTTTTTTTTTTTTTTTTTTTTTTTTTTTTTTTAAATTTTTTTTATTTATTTATTTACAATAGTCATACAGAGAGAGAGAGAGAGAGGCAGAGACACAGGCAGAGGGAGAAGCAGGCTCCATGCACCGGGAGCCCGATGTGGGATTCGATCCCGGGTCTCCAGGATCGCGCCCTGGGCCAAAGGCAGGCGCCAAACCGCTGCGCCACCCAGGGATCCCTGGAGAAACGTTTTTAAGACAGCTTTTATCGGGGATCCCTGGGTGGCGCAGCAGTTTGGCGCCTGCCTTTGGCCCAGGGCGCGATCCTGGAGACCCGGGATCGAATCCCACGTCGGGCTCCCAGTGCATGGAGCCTGCTTCTCCCTCTGCCTATGTCTCTGCCTTGTCTCTGCCTCTCTCTCTCTATGACTATCATAAATAAATAATAATAAAAAAAAAAGACAGCTTTTATCCTACTATAACCACCACTAAGTGGCAGGTTGCTGGGAATAGGATATGGTAAGATTGCACAGGCATCAACTTAATCAAGTGATCTCATCTAACAGCACTGATGATGATGTGATGCAGTAAGACACATCCCTTAGAGCAATCCTATTAAAGAATGTCTAATTTGAATCTAGCCAGGAGAATATAACCAGACAAATCAAAGTTTAGATTCTTCAACTATCAATGTCATTTGTAACAATGTCAATGTCAAAAAACAGGCTAGGAATCTGAGTAAAGGAGATAAAGAACTATGACAATAAAAGTTGTAGGACTAAAAATGTATGATTCTTGGCTGGATCCTGAATCAGTGGTTAAAAAAAATCTAGCAAAAATGACATTTCAATTGGAGAAATTTTGTATTTTAATAATATTGGTACCTCATTGCTAAATTCTCTGGGTGTGACAATGGTATTGCAGTTAAATAGAATATATTTTTAAGACTAGGTAAAATGACATGGTATCTACAACTCTGAAATGAAATGACTCAATAGTGTACGGAGAGAGGATGTATACATGTTTAAGATGAGGCAAGCATATCAAAATGTTAACAAATGGTGACTCTAGAGGGTATAAAGGTACTTGTGCTCTTTTTGCAGCTGTTCTAAAGGTTTGTAATTTTTCAAGTTAAA
Source organism: Nyctereutes procyonoides (assembly GCF_905146905.1). NCBI lineage: Eukaryota > Metazoa > Chordata > Mammalia > Carnivora > Canidae > Nyctereutes > Nyctereutes procyonoides. Next base: position 77,499,379 of record NW_026575126.1, read on the forward strand.
AAGTTGATCTCTCTCTGTCTCTATGAGTAAATAAATAAAATCTTTAAAAAAATAAAAATAAAAACAAAAAATAAAAAATAAAAAGTTGAGAAAGGGGATCCCTGGGTGGCTCAGCAGTTACGCCTGCCTTTGGCCCAGGGCGTGATCCTGGAGTCCCGGAATCGAATCCCACGTCGGGTTTCTGGCATGGAGCCTGCTTCTCCCTCTGCCTGTGTCTCTGCCTCTCTCTCTCTCTCTCTCTCTCTCTCTCTCTGTCTATCATAAATGAATAAAAATAAATCTTAAAAAAATTAAAATAAATAAAAATAAAAAGTTGAGAAAAATGGAAATGTAAAACTAAAGAATTCCATAAGGTTAAAATAAGACATCTGAATAACTTATAATTGAGGACATAAAGTACAATTTCCTTCAGTGTTTTTAACTTGAGTATAATCTGTCAATTACATATTTATAAGCTGTTGTTCCTACTGAGCAGGAATTGTCTGCTCTATATATAGTTTGCACTTCAGTATCATGTAACACATTCACAAGCATTTAAACTTCTACAAACTGTCTACCTACACAGATCTTCATATTCATATTCTCCTATAGGACTCAGAATAGTACCGATTTTCATTACAGGTTTTTTTTTTTTTTTAATTTATGATAGTCAGAGAGAGAGAGAGAGAGAGAGAGAGAGAGACACGCAGAGACACAGGCAGAGGGAGAAGCAGGCTCCATGCAGGGAGCCCGATGTGGGATTCGATCCCGGGTCTCCAGGATCGTGCCCTGGGCCAAAGGCAGGCGCTAAACCGCTGCGCCACCCAGGGATCCCCAATTACAGATGTTTAAAGCAAATATTCCAAGTGATGTTTAAAGATGTTTAAATCTTGGGCAGCCCTGGTGGCTCAGCGGTTTAGTGCCACCTTCGGCCCAGGGCATGATCCTGGAGACCTGGGATCGAGTCCCACGTCGGGCTCCCTGCATGGAGCCTGCTTCTCCCTCTGCCTGTGCCTCTGCCTCTCTCTCTCTCATGAATAAATAAAATCTTAAAAAAAAAGATGTTTAAATCTATATTTACACGTAGACAGTCACTTAATTTCATTACTTAAGTAATGAATTGACTGAAGTTGACTCGCTATTTGAAATACAACCTGTAAATTTTGTTTAACTTGCTGAGTCAATTTAATGGATGTAAACAACTACTTTGGAAAACTGAATTCTGAATAAACAGAACAAAATGATCTACTGGCTGATATTCTTTAGAAACACATATACACATGCAAACAGCACCTTTTAATTGCAACACAATTAGCTTACGTGTGCAATGACGAACAGAACTGCTCAAATTCTATGTTCAACCTATATTATTGATTCAAGTCATGTTCTGCAAAACTAAACTCCAGTACAAGAAAACTGGGCAGATTTCAAAGTCAATAAACTTAATCTGTAGCATTCTCCTAGGAGCTAGCAAACAAGTATCCTCTCTCCAGTCCTGTTACCCAACTGTTTATAGGACCTATTAGCTAACTTTAAATCCTAGTATTTCTCGCTGTACAATGAAGGAAATTCTGACAAGATTTCAAGAAGATGATACAGAACATAAATAATCCGTTCTCCCTAATTATGTATCTTAAGTTCAAGAATAAAAGAGTAGGGATGCCTGGGTGGCTCAGTGGTTGAGCATCTGCCTTTGGTTCAGGGTATGATCCCAGGGTACTGGGATTGAGTCCTGCATCAGGCTCCCCGCAGGGAGCCTGCTTCTCCCTCTGCTTATGTCTCTGCCTCTCTCATGAATAAATAAAATCTTAAAAATAAATAAAAAAGTAAAACACAGGGATGCATGGGGGGCCCAGTCGGTTAAGCATCTGACTCCTGGTTTCAGCTCAGGTCATGATCTCAAAGTCCTGGGACTGAACTCCATGCCAGGCTCCGAGTTCAGCATGGAGTATGCTGGAGATTCTCTCCTCTTTCAACCCTTCCCCACTGCTTGCATATGCACATAATCTCTCTAAAATAAATACATAAAAAATTTTAAAAGAAAAGAGTGAATGAAAGCTTTCCAGGTATATAAATAATCCTAAGACATTAGACAAAGTTGGCCAAATAGCAAATATCTTATATGTAAACAAATACCTAATTTTCCTATATCTTGTATCCTTTTGCCTGAGGAAAATTTCCAAATGACAGTCAAAAAGTTTTTTTTTTTAAATTCTATCACTTAATGAAATGAAGTATATATATTCCTCACCTTTAAAAAATTTCTAGTATATTTGTATATGTATTATTCACTCAACAGGTATTTACTCAGTGACTGAAGAAAAAAAGTAGTAAAAACTCAAAAGAAGTTTTCCTTTCATGCTTCCTCCTCCCAGGTCCTAGGAATGCCTGAAAGAGCATTGTTTGTCCTCTCAGAGAAACAGGGTTCTGCTGAAGATCCTAAGGACCACACTGCCAAGGATCACATCTCATTTTGGAGGCCAGTAAGGAACTAGAAGTTAGGCCTCCAGACCTTTCCATTCCAGGGGTCCTTCCACTCTCAAATGACATTCCTAAAGAAAGCTCACTTTCCCATAAATTGCTAGCAGAATTCTTGATTTTTTAAAAAAGATTTTATTTATTTATTCACAAGAGACACAGAGAGAGGCAGAGACATAGGCAGAGGGAGAAACAGGCTCCATGCAGGAAGCCCGATGTGGGACTCGATCCCAGGACCCTGGGATCATGCCCTGAGCCAAAGGCAGATGCTCAACCACTAAGCCACCCAGGCGTCCCTCTTTAATAAGTCACCAACTCCTTGGAAGAATGGACAGGTTGCTACAGAAGAAAAAACTCTTGATTCAAATCACTTTACTTAGGAAAATCAGAAAATCTACATGCCCAGCAATTAGTAAACTAGCCAATTCAATTATATTAATTTTTAATTAATTTGTTAAATTAATGAAGTATTGTTATATTATTTCAACAACCCTCTGCTGAATACCTAATGCGTGCCAAACGCCGTGCTAAATACTAGGTGAAAAGACAGCAGTCCTTGCCTTCATGGAACTTTCCCTTGAGGGACACAAGGCACTAAACAAGTAAATATACACCTGTTATTACAACTTTAATTATTCAAAGGAAAAATAAATTATACTAAGAGATAAGAGGAGGACTCTTTTTGGACTGACTGAAAAGGAAAAGCAACACTCAACCTGAGCTATCAAAAAGATAAAGAGGGAGCAGGACTGAGAAAAGTATACCAGGCAGAGGGAACAGCAATGCAAAGGTCCTGAAGACCTTGGAAGATTACAGAAACTACTTGACTGCCAGTGTTTGGGAAGTGGGAATTGTAACATGAGAGAGGGTTGGTGAGTATATGAGGTTATATAGAATCATGTAGGTCCAAGTAAGTAATGTGGATTTCCTTTTAGTAGAACAGAAAGTCAATGAAGAGTTTTATAAAGGTGGTGAGTTATCAAATTAACATTTTAAGATCATTCCAGCTGTTGACTGGAAACAGAATGGAGGGAGGGCCAGAGTGGAAGCCAAAGGCTACTGCTTAATTTGGACCAGAGATGACAGACTACAAAGTTAGCAATGGAGATAATGAAAAATAGCTGCACACAAAATATATTGAAGGTGGAAATGACAGGACTGGCTGATGGACTGGATTTAGAGATGAGGAAGGAGAGCTAGATTTTTGGACTAAGCAATTGGATGGATGATGAGAGAGAAGGGCTACACTTTTGGGAGTTATCAGCATAACTGATATCTCAGTAAAATGGGTAAAATGACCATGGGAGAGAGTGTGGACAGAAAGGGTCCCAAGACTGAGCCCTAGGACACCTCAACATTTAGAAGCCAAGCAAGGGAGGAGAGGAGGGGCAAACCAGGAAAGGAGACTGAGAAATAGTCCTTGACGTAGATGAAAATGCAGACAGCATGTCACAAAGCCAAAAGACCTTCTAGAGTTTTTTTGTTTTAAGCAGACACCCGAGTTTCTGTATCAACTGTTGCTGAGATCAAGAACATTGAGGCCAGAAAATCAACCTTTGAATGTGACAAGTCAGAGGGCTCAGGTAGTCACAAAAATCCATTTCTGTAGACTAGTGAGGATGAAAGCTTATGGCTTTTCGGCCTTTTGGCTACGAGCAAGTGAGGATGAAAGCCCAACAGAATGATTGAGACTGAGGGGATAAACAACAGTTCCAAGCAGTTTTGTTGTGAGAGGAAGCAGAAATGGAGCAATAAGTGGACATGGGTGTGGGGACAAGGGAGTTTTTAAGATGCATAAATTAAAGCAGAATCATATAATGATAGGAAATGCTTTTGTAAAGATGAAAAATGGGTAATAACAGCTTGGGCTAGAGTAATAAATACATCTAAATGTTTTTAAAGTCGCGGATTAAACCCCATTAATGGACTACAAAATAATTTAGTGGGTCAGCATTGTTTTTTAATAAGAGACAATATGAGTGTACTGCAATACACTATATTTTACAATATAGTAAAAGTGTTGTTTCATGATGTTTTCGTTTCAGTTACATGTATATATATTGTGTGTCTTTAAAATCTGAAAAATAGTAGTATACATGACCATTAAAGAGGTAAGAGAACGCAAAAGAAAATGTGAGTAACCAACGTCGATGAGAACACAATACAGGTACGCCTGCAAGTTAACGTCAGCTACATAAAACCCACACGCGGGGGGATCCCTGGGTGGCGCAGCGGTTTGGCGCCTGCCTTTGGCCCAGGGCGCGATCCTGGAGACCCGGGATCGAGTCCCACGTCGGGCTCCCGGTGCATGGAGCCTGCTTCTCCCTCTGCCTATGTCTCTGCCTCTCTCTCTTTCTCTCTCTGTGACTATCATAAATAAATAAAGATTAAAAAAAAAAAACCCACACGCGGGGGGATCCCTGGGTGGCGCAGCGGTTTGGCGCCTGCCTTTGGCCCAGGGCGCGATCCTGGAGACCCGGGATCGAGTCCCACGTCGGGTTCCCGGTGGATGGAGCCTGCTTCTCCCTCCGCCTGTGTCTCTGCCAGCCTGCCTCTCTCTCTCATAAATAAATAAATAAATCTTAAAAAAAAAAAAAAAACCCACACGTGGAGCAGCTGAAAAACTTCCATCCGCACGTGGTACTAAGCAAACATCACAGACACGGGCTGTTTCTGCTGCTGCGGTCCCCGTCCCGCCTCAAGCACCTCCTTCTTCCCAGAAAACCTGGCCCTGCCCTAGCAGGGCGAACTGCTCAACAAACTCGGACAGCACCTCTTCCCCAAGGTAGGCCAAGCTCTACCCCATCACGTATCCATCTCTTCTGCAAGTACTTCCAGGGCAGACTCGGGGCTTTACACTTTCGAGGTCCCCGCTGGGACGCCGGGTGACGTCCCCACGGCGACCCAGGGCAGGGCACGCTAGGAAATGAGGGTGGGGGGAGCAGGCCGCCAGGTCTCGTCGCACTGGGCCCCGCGCCGCAGGCACTGGGCGGGAGTAGGGACGAAGGTCTCGAGCGAGCAGAGCGAGGGTCCCCTTCTTCCCCGCGTCCCGCCCCAGGCCTTTCCCCCAAGCCTGTGTAAGGTGCCGCCCCGTGCCCGCGTTCCCTCGGCCCAGCCGTCCCCAGCCGTCCCCAGCAGCCGTGTGCGTCTACGCAAAGCCAGGAACGCGCCGCGGACGACTTACACTTCCATGTCGACCCCGCGTCGCCGCCTCCGGCCGCCAGCACTCCCGCAGCCTCGTACCACGCCGCCGCAGCCGCCGCGGCTTCCCGGGCCAGCGGTGCCAAGCGGGCCGCCTAGTCCGCGCGCCGCGGGGCACGCCGGGATCGCCGCGGGGCACGCCGGGATAGCCGCGGGGCACGCCGGGATCGCCGCGCTGCACGCCGGGAGCCGGGGGGCCTCCGCCGGGGTGGGCCGCTCCGTGCGCTGCGCTTTGCCGCGCTTCGGGCCGTTAACGGGGGGCGGGCAGGGCTTGGCTCCGTTTTCGGGTCTAGGTGATCTAAAGCATAAACAGAGACGATGGGGTTAGCAGGCCTGAGTGGCGTGCGAAGCCCAGAAGTCGGGGAGGCGGCCCTGGGCTGCTGGAAGGGCTCGGTTCCGGGGTCTGGGTGTTGGCTGCGCCTGCGTTCGGCCCCGGAAAAGTGGGCGGGGTGTCCACGTCCGCGCCCTTCCTGTGTCGGGGTGAATGACACGTACCAAGGAGCGAGAAAGCCCAGCCGCCTCGGGCGCCCCCCTCCCGGTTCCCGTTCTTGCTGGAGAGTTATTTGGCAAACAGAAGTACAAAAAGTCCTAGGGACAAGCACAGACGCTGATCTTCCGGCCTTTGTAGGAATTTATCCACAGAGAATTATGGGATGCGTGAAGAAGAATGGAGGTGTAGTGATTTTTCCCAGGGAGATCAATGAGGAATCGATAAGGCCTGTTGCAGTCCATGGACGTGTGTGTGCGACCGTGAGCGATGAGGTAGCGCACTCTACCATGGCCTGGGGAAATGCTCAAGATAGGGTTTTTAAAAGATAGAAAATGGGGTTGGTGGGACTCTAGTGATCTAAAGAAAATAATAAGCAGGGAAAGAATACCCAAAGTCATACGAGGTAGAGCCACCTAATCTAAACATGTCTTGAGAGAACAGACGCGGAAGCTTGATGCCCATTATCTTCTAGAATTTTTGCTATGTCGGAAAATAATAATGATATTTGTTGATAATTGTTTAAATAATAATTTAACAAATTAAAGACTGCAAGAAATGGGGTGCCTGGTGGCTCATCGGTTGAGCATCTGCCTTCGGCTCAGGGCGTGATCCCGGGGACCCAGGATCGAGTCCCCCATCGGGCTCCCTGCGAGGAGCCTGCTTCTCCCTCTGCCTGTGTCTCTGCTTCTCTCTGTGTGTCTCTCATGAATAAATGAATATAATCATAAAAGAAAAAAAGACTGGAAGCAAATAGCGAAAATATTAACAGTAGCAAAAGTCTTTAGATGTTAAGTCAATTTCTTTTTTTTTTCTGCTCTTTTATAGTTCTATCAGTTATTACTCGCTAAATTCATTTGCAAGGCCCTTGCTACACGGTTTGTTATTTTATTACGTTAATAGCTAATGGTGCAGGGTTGGCAGTCAGGTGCCTGTGGTTCTGTTCACCTCCATCGCCTACTCAGAGGCTGTTTGACCGTGGGAGATCTCCTAACCGCAATTCCCTAGTAAATCAGGTCTATTTGGTAATCTTTTTTTTTTTTTTTTAAGATTTTTACATTTATTTATGAGAGACACAGAGAGAGGGAGAAGCAGGCTCCATGCAGGGAGCCTGACGTGGGACTCGATCCTGGGTCTCCTGGGTCTCCTGGGTCACGCCCTGGGCTGGAGGTAGTGCTAAACCGCTGAGCCACCGGGGCTGCCCCACTGTTTGATAATCTTTATAAAGTGCCTGGCACATAGTAAGTGCTCAGCAAAGGCTAATTACTGTGACAGTACAACTATGACTATGGGGTAGATTCTGTTGTTATTCAAATTTTACTTTTGAGGAAACAGGCAGGCTTGGTGAGATTATGATTTACCTAAAGGCAGTCATCTAGGAACTTGCTCAGTAGGGGCTCAAACTCAGGCAATTTGAACAAACACAGGGAGTGTATTACATTGTTAATAGTGACTAATGATTGGTTAATAAAACGTGTTGTAGCAATAAAAAGGAATGGAGCCCTGATACCCTGCTACAACACAGATGATCCTCAAATACATGCCAAGTGAAAGAAGCCAGACATGAAAAACCAAATCCTATATGGTTCCATTTCTATGAAATGTCCAAAATAGGCAAGTCTATAAAGACAGGGAGTAGATTAGTGATTGCTTAGGGTTGGGAGAGGGTCAGGGACAGGAATGGCAGCTAATGGATCCTGAATTTCTTTTAGGGGGAGTAAAAATGTCTTAAAACTAGATTTTAATGGTTGCCCATCCCTGGGAATATACCAAAAAACACTGAATTATATACTTTAAGTTAGAAAATTGTATAGTATCTGAATTATGTATCAATGAAGCTGTTAAAAATATTTTTTCCTAGTGTTTGCCTGTGGGCATTAAATAGAGCTGTGGGCAATAGAGCAATAGAAATGAGGGGAATTTTTAGCATTTAACTAACAGTTCAGAATTTTAAAAAGGTTTTTTCAATGTACATGTTATTTTTAATTACAAAAAATACTATTTTAAAAATAATTTGGGGGATGCCTGGGGAACTCAGTGGTTGAGAATCTGCTTTTGGCTCAGGGTGTGGTCCTGGAGTCCTGGGATCAAGTCCCACATCAGGCTCCCCACAGGAAGCCTGCTTCTCCCTCTGCCTGTGTCTCTGCCTCTCTCTCTCTCTCTCTCTCTCTCTCTCTCTCTCTCTGTATCTCTCATTAATAAAGAAATACAATCTTAAAAAAAAATAAAAACTAATTTGGGTGCCTGGATGACTGAGTTGGTTGAGCATCAACTCTTGGTTTGGCTCTGGTCATGATCTCAGGGTCATGAGATCAAGCCCTGCATCAGGCTCTGTGCTCAGCATGGAGTCTGCTTGAGATTCTTCCCCCTTCTCTCATCCTTTCCCTCCCTCTCTGCTCCCTCCCACCTCACGTGTGCATGTGTGCACATGTGTACTCTCTTGCTCTCTCAAATAAATAAAAATTTTTTAAAAACCAACTAGTTTACTTTTTAAAAATCAGCAAATAGGAATGCCTGGGTGGCTCAGCAGTTGAGGGTCTGCCTTTGGCTCAGGGCGTGATCCTGGAGTCCTGGGATCAAGTCCCACATCAGGCTCCCCACAGGAAGCCTGCTTCTCCCTCTGCCTATGTCTCTGCCTCTCTCTCTCTCTCTCTCTCCCTCTCTCTCTCTGTCTTTCATGAATAAATAAGTAAAATCTCTTTTAAAAATCAGCAAATAGGGATCCCTGGGTGGCGCAGCGGTTTGGCGCTTGCCTTTGGCCCAGGGCGCGATCCTGGAGACCCGGGATCAAGTCCCATGTCGGGCTCCCAGTGCATGGAGCCTGCTTCTCCCTCTGCCTATGTCTCTGCCTCTCTCTGTGTGTGTGTGACTATCATAAATAAATAAATAAATAAATAAATAAATAAATAAATAAATAAATAAATAAAATATAAAATATAAAATATAAAATATAAAATATAAAATATAAAATAAAATACAGCAAATAAAATGCTACCCAAGACTCAGCTGGCCTAATTTGTGTAGAGGGTCCTCATACCTCCTTTGAGGACAGGAGGACTCATAAAGAAGCACTGAAGATGCTCAGGGTGTTATTCACTTAGCAGATATGTAGTGGTGGCCCATTTGGTGGTGATGATACATATGTGAATAATATGCACTTCCTGCCCTGGCTAGCTGGCAGCCTAGTTGGGGAACCAGCTCTGGACATCAACAACTACAACACACAGTGTTTAGACGCGATGAAGCAGAGGAAAGAATGACTAATGAAGTGGCGTCCCAAAGCCAGGATGTTTGAACTGGTTGAGGGGAGGAACACCCAAGGCCAAGGCTTCAGGGATGGGCTTCCACAGGAGAGAAGCTAGTGCCTCTGAGGGCCCTGTGATAAAAATAGCTAAGCTGGTTCTCCAAAGGAGGTCACCCTAAAACTTTGGGGCTGTATGCTGTCATCCTGCCTATCCTCTAAGGGTAGCCAAGTATCAGGAGTGAGGCCCTTTCTCCCAAGGGAAGACTGCCCAAAAGGACCCTGTACAATGACATAATCCAGCCAACAAAACTGGGCTAGTCAATGGCTGAAACTCCTACCTGGCCTGCCCCCACTCAGGGCCTCCTTGTAGCTTTCCTAACTTAAGGCTGCATAATGAGTCTTTGTTCTTTGCCACCCAAAGCATACAAACCTAGAAAATGGCTTTTTATTTCTTAACAGCTGTATTTTTAGGCAGAGCTACCTATTATGTACAAAGGCCCAGAGCATGAGCAAACCTTGTGTGTCTTCCATGTGGAAATGTCCTGTTGAACACAGAGCCATTAGGTCTAGAGCTCAAAAGAAAACTGGCAAAAACTTTGGTGTGAGTGTGAAGGTGTGAGTGGAAATTGAAGCTTTTGAAGTTACCCAGAGAGAGTCTACATACAATAGGGAGACTCACTTGGTGCTTACCAGGTGCCAGAGAGTTGATCTCCGCTCTTCACAGGGAATGTGCTCATTTAATCCCCAAAAGATTCCATGAGGATGTGTGCCCACACTGCATTAGCATGGTCTCACTTACTCCTCTAAGGAGTTTGCAGAGTTCAGCAGGATGATCAGCCTATTTCACAGGAAAGTGAAGCTCAGAGAAGAGTTACAAAATATCAGAGCCAGAATGCTCTTTCTTCTCTGGCCAGCTCCCAACATCCACATATACTAGCACTGTCCCAACCTTACCTCTCAGTTTCAGGGCCTACCGGTATCAAGGATACCTCTCCATTCTGCACTAAACCCTTTTAATGCACCAAAGTGGAAAATGTAGGGGAGACAAGCCAGGTGAGGCTTTAACTCTTCTGAAGCAGATAAATCCTAGATAGCACTTAGCCTTCTGCTGAAATGGCTGTTGTCTGAGCAATCCTGAAGCCTCAAACTGGCAATGAGAATGGGCAAGGCCCTGAAGGAAACACCAGTGAAGTCAAGTAAGATTGTGATCTCTTTTTTAGCATCCCAGGAGCAGGAATTGTAAACCCTTGCTGACTGCCAATCATGGGGTTGTGTTCCTGGGCACTCATAGGAATGAGGCAGTTAAGTGTGGCAGTTACAGATATGGGCTCTGTGACCAGACTGACTGGGTCAAATCCAGTACCTACCTTACAGAGTTGGCATGTTTAGAGTAGCACCTGGCGAGTGGCAAGCATGAAAAAAATATATTAACCATTATCTTCCCATATATCCAAAGCAAGGAAACAAGATTCTGGATGAAGAAAATTAAAGTTTTCTTGGAGTATCTCCATAAACTACAGTTTTCCTGGAGTATCTCCATATGGTAGGCAGAATAATGGTTCCCCAAAGATGTCCACACTCCAAACCTCCAGAGCCTGTGGATATGTTACTACATTTGCCCAAAGAGACTTCGCCGATGGGATCAAGGTTAGGGACCTTATGATGGCAAGATTATCCTGAATCATTTGGATGGGTCTGATCTAATCACATGGGTCCTTCTGAGGAGAATCTTCCCTTGCTGAGTTAGAAGGAGATGTAACTATGGAAGAGGAGTCGGCTCCAATCTTCCTCTTTCTGGAGATGGAAGAATGGGCCATGAGTCAAGGAATGTAGGAGGCCTCTAAAAGCCAGAAAAGGCAAGGAAACAGATTCTCCACTGAGCCTCCAGAAAGCACTGCAGTCCTGCCAACACCTTAATTTTAGCCCTATGAGACCCACATAAGGCTTTGAACCTCTAGAATTATGAGGTAATAAATTTGTGGGAGTGTGTGGTAATTCATTGCAGCAGCAATGGGAAATGAATACACTCCCATACAAATCCTTTATTTCATGCAAACTGTCCTCCTGTTTATTCACTGTCAACAGTCACAAAAGCCTGCTTCCCCAGTTCTGTCTGTACCTTTTCTGCATGATACTGAGTACCCCTCCAATGACCCCTAGATGGATCCATGTGTCTCACAGTATTGTGTGTGTGTGTGAGTGTGTGTGTGTGCGCGCGCGCGTGCACACGCCCGCGCACAATGGTGCTCACGTGAGCACACCCAGAGCTCTGGGACCCCTTATGGTGGCTGCCACTGACCTTGTTGCAGTGATAGCAGCAGGGCAAGGTGCTGTTGTTCCCAGGCCCTAAGACATGGCCTCCTGCCTGACACCATTACTGTAGATGCCTTAGACTTCTTTTTTTTTTTTATTTTTATTTATTTATTATAGTCACAGAGAGAGAGAGGCAGAGGCACAGGAAGAGGGAGAAGCAGGCTCCATGCACCGGGAGCCTGACGTGGGATTCGATCCCGGGTCTCCAGGATCGCGCCCTGGGCCAAAGGCAGGCGCCAAACCGCTGCGCCACCCAGGGATCCCGATGCCTTAGACTTCTTTAGTTTATTTTCATTCTCTGACTGCTGGAGCCTGGGGCCAGGTGGGAGGACAGTCAGGACATAAGGCATAGTTCTGTGCCTTTCAACTGAATAGGAGCCTTCACTCTGCACTCTTGTGATGGAGCTTTTTCCTGGAGGCTCCTTCGTCTCAGTCCCAGCCCAGGCAACCTAAGCCTGACTCCTGGGGCCTCTACCATGAGCTTATATAGTTCCCTGAAAAGTGCTTAGAACAGTGCCTGGCATTTAGTAATCACTGCATAAGAAAGCTTATAAACAAATATCGTACATATGTTCTGTCTTCTGTCTAGGGTGATTTGTATAGCATACAGATTAAGAAGAAAGATGTTAGGGTCTGACTGCTAGCCTTGGTTTGGATCCTGTCTGCACCACCTACTAACTTTATAACCTTGGGCAAATCACTTAATCTTTTAAGCATCTAATCCTCTAAATTTCCCTATCTGTAAAATAGTCATAATTGTTTACCTTCTGAGATTAAATGTGATGCTAAACATGCAGTGGTTTTAAAGCACGTCTGCAAATTGTTTGACGCTCTTCCTTCCCAAGGTGGAGACTAATCTCCCCCATATTGAATATGGGATGAACTTGTGACTTACTAGTAATGAGAGCAGTGGAAGTGATACCATGTGACTTCTGAGGCTAGGACAAAAAGGCTGTGTGACTCCCATCTGGCTCTCTGGCTCTCAGGATATGGGTTTTAGAGCCCTAGGTCATCCAGGAAGAAGTGCAGCTACCTTCAAACCTAGGCTGGGGCACCACATGAAGAGATCACACTTAGAGAGACTATTGGAGCCCCCAGCCTTTTGAATCTCCCCAGCCCAGGCATCAGGCCTGGGACTGACAAAGGTTTTGAAATGACATCAGCTCCAGCCAGTGTTGACTGCAGCTGCATGAAAAACCCTTATCCAGAACCTCCTTGCTGAGCCTGTTCAACCTCCGGAATGATCAAAAGTAATAATAATTATTACAGGTGTTGGTTTACAATTTGGGATATTCTGTTACACAGCAATAGATAACTGATATGCACATAAAGCACCGAGAACATGAAAAGCACCGAGTAAATAGTAGTCCTAATTATTATTACTTCAAACTAGCATCATCCTGGCCCACTAGGGCTTCATTTATTAATAATGGCAGCTATTGTTTCTTAAGTACTTAGTATAAATCAGGCATAGTGCATATATAGTTTCTGCACTCAGTGGTCAGTGCATGAGTATCATTATTCCCTTTTTACTGAACTTCCAAGGGGTTGAGTAATTACCTGAGGCAACACCCAAGAAGTAATGTGGCTCCTCTGAGTCTCAGAGCCTGTCATAAAGCATATTTTGGTATAGTGACTGCCACTTGAGTCCCTCTAAAGTGCTGCCAGTGGTGAGCTCTTTGCCTAGGCTGGGCCACCAATATCTCCATGAAGAACTGACAGGACTGGGGCTCTTGCCATTCCCTGTGGCATTCTTCCAGGTTGGCTTCTGCACACTCGACACCAGGTATGTATGGTCAACATAATTCAGCAAGAGAACAGCGACTCATAGGCCTTAAGACTCCTTGTCACACTTTTGTTTTCACTACAAGGACGTGAAAGACAATTGATTGCTGTGTAAGATTTAGTGATGTTTCCATTAGCCAGTTGTTAACTTGATCTCTTGGATAATTAATTTCTGATGACTCAACCTCTTGGCAGCTCCCCAGACCAGTATTATTGCTGCCCTGCACCTATCATGAGCTTTGTGGCCAGAGTAATGGGGTTCAATTCCCAGCTCAGCCGTTTCCTAGCAGGAAATTATTGGGCAAGTCACTTAATCTCTCCCAGACTCAGTATCCTTATCAGTAGAAGGGGAGTAATTATTGAATTGACCACAAGGCATGACTGTGAAAATTTAAGGAGATAATCAGTATGTAAGGTGTTTAGCAAGTGTCTGGCACACAGTTAGAGCTCAAGGAATTATTAGCTCTCATTGTTATTCTGTGTCTGTTGCCACACTTCTATATAGAAAACACCTCAGCCTACCTTTAAATTGTTTCCTTAACTACTTCCCTCAGCCAGGAGCCAGAACTTGAAATTTCCTATGATGATAAACAGGAGGTTTGATGAGATAAGAGCCTCTCCCTTCCTCCTTGTCTCCCCCTTCTCCTTGGAGTTCAGTTGTTGTCAATAATAGCAATGACAACACATGTACTGAGTGCCCATTATGTAGTTGCCAGACCTAGTCTTGAAATTGTATATTTATTATTAACGCAGATCTCACAACGAATCATTCAAGCGAGGTATTTTTACTCATTTATTCACTTTTTTTTCATTTAACAAATACTTATTGTGTTCCTTCAATAATATAGGAGCTTGGGATGCATTAAAGAATAAGAGAGAAATCCCTGTTCACTTTGTGCAGGGACAAATGTGTAAATAAGGAAACAGGTAATAAATGTAGCATGTCAAAGAGTAGTGAGTGCTGTGGAGAAAAATAAAGGTGAGAAGGCAGAGAGAGAAGGAGAAGCAAATTCCTCCTTTAAACAACATTGTTGAGGAAGAAGTAAGACAGGTAGAGAAGCAGAATCTGACTCTAGAGGAAAGCAGACATCAATGTTTCTGACTTGCATGAAACATATTTCATGTACTCAGCCCTTTCAAATGCATGGGCGATCCTGACTTAAAGCAGCCTTAATTTTTTTAAAAGATTTTAATTTATTTATTTTAGAGAGGGATAGAGAACACAAGAGTGGGTAGAGCCAGAGGGAGATGGGGAGAGAGAATCCTGAGCAGAGTCCATGCCAAGTCTGGAGCCCAATGTGGGGCTCAGTCCAGGACCCTGGGATCACCATCTGAGCCCAGATCAAGAGTTGGATGCTTAACCAACTGAGCCACCCAGGCACCCCAAAGCAGCCTTAATTTTGAAGTGCACAAAAACACCCATCTGGCCACCATAGGGCTAGAAGTTGTTTTTCATGTTAAAAAAAAAATCTGTTTCTTAATTGGTTTTATTAAATCTTTACTTTTTTAAAGATTTTATTTATTTATTCATAGAGACAGAGAGAGAGAGAGAGAGAGAGAGAGAGAAGAGAGAGGCAGAGACACAGGCAGAGGTAGAAACAGGTATCATACAGAGAGCCTGACGTGGGACTCGATCCAGGGTCTCCAGGATCACGCCCTGGGCTGCAGGCGGCGCTAAACCGCTGTGCCACCGGGGCTGCCCTAAATCTTTACTTTTAAGTAAAAAAAAATAATAAGGTAGTTGAGGGAAGTCCTCACTTTGTAAGAAGGTGACATGTAGGCAGGGACATGAAGAAGGTGAGGAAGTGAGACATGAAGAGACTTGGGCCAACATTCCAGACAAGGAAGCAGCAAGAAGTATCAAACAGAAAGGAACGTGCCTGGGTGTTCAAAGAACACAGGGAGCCAGTGTGACTGCAGTAGAGAGTGAGTGACAGGAGAGTCCTGGGAGAGGAGGGTAGAGAGGTACTAGGGGAAGAGGGAGCAGGGTAGGTCACTGAGCTCTAGGCTCCTGGTAGGACACTGGCTTCCACTCTGAGTGAGGTGTGGAGCCATGGAAGAGTTTGAGCAGACAAGTGGCATGATCTAGTTTAAATTGTAGAAGAATCTCTCTGGCTCCTGTGTTGAGAAGAGAGTAGAAGGGCAAGAGTAGAAGCAGGGACAACAGCCGTGCCTGATGGCTCAGTGGTAAGTGTCTGCCTTTGGCTCAGGTCATGACCCTGGGGTCCAGAGACTGAGCCCTGTATTGGGCTCCCTGCTCCATGGGGAACCTGCTTCTCCCTCTCCCTCTGCTGCTCCCCCCTGCTTGTGTGCTCTCTCTCTCTCTCTTTGTCAAATAAATAAAATCTCTCTAAAAAAAAAAAAAGCAGGACAGTAGTGAGAAGGCAAAAGATCTTGGTGCATGGTGGCTCAGTCCAGAAAGAAGCAGTGGAGTATAGAGTGAGGAGAGACAGTCAGATTCTGGATATAATTTGAAATATATACAACAGGATTATATGACTGATTTGATTTGGTTATGACAGAAAACAGGGGTCAAAGATGACACTAAGATTTTTGGTCTGAGTAACTAGATGGATGGTGTTGCCATTTATTGTCATGGGAAGGACAGAATTATGATCACATTTTGGGGGGAAGATCAAGGATTCAGTTTTATATGTTGTTTTGGATGCCTTTTATTTTTGGTAAAGATTTTATTTTTTGAGAGAGCAAGAGAGCATGAGCGAGGGTAGAAGGACAGAGGGAAAGGGAGAAGCAGACTCCCCACTGAGCAGGGAACCCCATGTGGGGCTCCATCCCAGGACCCTGGGATCATGACCTGAACTGAAGGCAGACACTTAACTGCCTGAGCCACCTAGGCACCCCTTTAAATGTCTTTTAAACAACAACAAAAAAATCAAATAAACATTTGGATATAGAAGTTCTCCCCGCTGGGCAGCCCCGGTGATGACCCAGCAGTTTAGCACTGTCTTCAGCCCAGGTGGTGATCCTGGAGACCCGGGATCAAGTCCCACGTCGGGTTCCCTGCATGGAGCCTGCTTCTCCCTCTGCCTGTGTCTCTGCCTCCCTCTGTGTGTGTCTCATGAATAAATAAATAAAATCATTTTTAAAAAGTAACTATCATAGTGGATTAATATGCAATCTTAAAGGAAGGAAATCCTGCCACATTATATGACATAGATGAAAGTTGAGGCCATTATGCTAGGTGAAATAAGCCAGTCAGAAAGGTTAAAATAATATGTGATTCCACTTATATGAATTTGACTACTTTGTATATCTCATATATGAAGAAAGTAAAATGGTGGTTACTAGGGGCTAGGGGCGGTGGGCAATGGAGAGTTGTTCAATGGATATAGTTTTAGTTCTGCAAGGTGAAAGGTTCTGGAGACCTGTCTCATAAGAGTGTTGGTATATTCAACAGTACTGAATCATACACTTAAAAATGGCTAAGATGATAAACTTTATGACATTTTTTATCACAACAAAAAGTTAATACACAATAATATTTCTATGATGTCAATAATGAGTTAAAATACCATGAAAATGACCATGAAACTATCACCCCATGCAAAAAAAAAGTTATACAGAGACATGAAAGATATAAAAAAGGCCAAAACCAAACTTTTAGAGTTGAAAACTAAAACATTTGAGCTTTCTTTGACCCCATCTACCATAAGAATGAAGATTATTCTTAGCAATCAGACTGTTGGTGTTGCAGAAAATGTTGACATCACTTTGAAGGGCTATACTGCTATTGTGAAGTCCCCCAGAAGAAATATGAGGAGGGACTCCAACTACAGCAGTGTAGAACTCAATCTCCTTGAAAGGAAAAAGAGGTTCCAAGTTGACAAATGATTGGGCAATAAAAAGGACCTACGTTCACAGTATTTGTAATTGTGTACAGAACATGGCCAAGGGTGTTACACTGGGCTTCCAGTGCAAGATGAAGTCTCTGTGTGCTCACTTCCCCATCAATGTTATAATTCAGAAGAATAGTTCTCTTGTTGCAATCTGAAATTTCTTTTTTTTAATTTTTATTTATTTATGATAGTCACACACACAGAGAGAGGCAGAGACACAGGCAGAGGGAGAAGCAGGCTCCATGCACCGGGAGCCCGACGTGGGATTCGATCCCGGGTCTCCAGGATCGCGCCCTGGGCCAAAGGCAGGCGCCAAACCACTGCGCCACCCAGGGATCCCGAAATCTGAAATTTCTTGGACAAAAAAATACATCTGCTGGGTTCAGATGAGGCCAGCTGTTGCTTGTTCAGTATCTCAAGCCCAGAAAGATGAGTTAATTCTTGAAGGAAATGACACTAAACTTGTATCAAATTAAGCTGCTTTGATTCAGCAAGCCACAAGAATTAAAAATAAAGATATCAGAAAAATTTTGGATGGTATCTGGTTCCGAAAAAGGAAAAATTCAACAGGCCAATGAATAAGATCTAAGTTGTTCAGCTACAGACAGCAAGATGCCAGATGATTTTTCAGACTTTTCGTGATATTTTAATGATGTGCTAACAGCTGTATATTAAAAAAGAAAAGAAAAGAAAACTACATGATTGGAGATATTGGATTGGATGGATAGCAGATTAGACATTATAGAGAAAAACATTGGTGGGTTAAAGGCATAAAAATAGGCACCATCCAAAATGAAACACAAAATGAAAAAGAATCAACAAAAATAAAAGAGCATCAATGAGCTATGGGACACTTCAAGCCTATGTACAAATAATTAGGGTCTCCAAAAAAAGAGGAGCATGAAGGGGATAGAAAGATATTTAAATATTAAAAATTATAAATCCACAGACCTAAGATACTCAACAATCACTAGCACAAGAAAAATGAAGAAAACTGCACCAAGAAAACTGCACCAAGAATGAAGAAAACTGCACCAAGATTAACTGTCACAATTAATTTAGCCAAATCAGTGATAAAGAATCTTAAAAGCAGCTAGATAGGGGGGAAAATACATGTTACATATAGAGGTACAAGTATATTCTGACAGATTTGTCCTCAGAAACAATGCAAGTGAGAAGACAGTGGAGCAACATCTTTAAATACTGGGGAAAAGAGTCAACTTAGAATTCCATGTGTGGAAAAAATGTTTCTCAGAACAACAGGATGACATGAAGACATTTTCAGGTATACAAAAGCTGAAAGGATCATCACTGGTGCTATGGAAAAATAAGAAAATGCTTCAGACAAAAGGACAATGATAGCAGATGGAAATCTGGATCCATACAAAGGAATAAAAAGTAGGATACTATATCATACTTAAAGGATCTATCCAACAAAAAGACCTAACAACCATGAATATTTATGCACCTAATATGGGAACTGCCAAGTATATCAATCAATTAATAACCAAAGTAAAGAGATACTTAAATAATAATACACTAACAGTAGGAGACTTCAACATGGCACTTTTTGCAAATGACAGATATTCTAAGCACAACATCACCAAAGAAACAAGGGCTTTAAATGATACACTGGGCCAGATGGATTTCACAGATATATACCGAACTTTGCATCTGAATGCAACTGAATACACATTCTTCTCAAGTGCACACGGAACTTTCTCCAGAATAGACCACATGTTGGGTCACAAATCAGGTCTCAACCAATACCAAAAGATTGGGATTGTCCCCTGCATATTTTCAGACCACAATGCTTTGAAACTAGAACTCAGTCACAAGAAGAAATTTGGAAGAAACTCAAACGCATGGAGGCTAAAGAGCATCCTGCTAAAAGATGAATGGGTCAACCAGGAAATTAGAGAAGAATTAAAAAGATTCATGGAAACTAATGAAAATGAAGACACAACACATTCAAAACACATTTTGAGGGATCCCTGGGTGGCGCAGCGGTTTGGCGCCTGCCTTTGGCCCAGGGCGCGATCCTGGAGACCGGGATCGAGTCCCACGTCGGGCTCCCGGTGCACGGAGCCTGCTTCTCCCTCTGCCTGTGTCTTTGCCTCTCTCTCTCTCTCTGTGACTGTCATAAATAAATAAATAAAAATTTAAAAAAAAAAAAAACAAAAAAAAAACAAAACACATTTTGAACACATTCAAAATCTTTGGGATACAGTAAAAGTGGCCCTAAGAGGGAAATACATTGCAATACAAGCCTCCCTCAAAAAATTGAGAAAAACTCAAATACACAAGCTAACGTTGCACCTATAGTAATTGGAGAAAGTACATCAAGTAAAACCCACACCAAGCAGAAGAGACATAATAAAGATTCGAGCAGAACTCAATGAATTAGAGACCAGAAGAACTGTGGAACAGATCAACAAAACCAGGAGTTTGTTCTTTGAAAGAATTAATAAGATAGGTAAACCCCTAGCCAGCCTTAGAGAAAGAAAAAAAGACTCAAATTAATAAAATCACGAATGAAAAAGGAGAGATCACAACCAATATCAAGGAAATACAAATGATTTTTAAAATGTATTATGAGCAGCTATATGCCAACAAATTAAGCAATCTGAAAGAAATGGATGCATTTCTGGAAACCCACAAACTACCAAAACTGGAACAGGAAGAAATACAAAACCTGAACAGGCCAATAACAAGTGAGGAAATTGAAGCAGTCATCAAAAAACCTCCCAAGACACTAAAGTCCAGGGCCAGATGGCTTCCCAGGGAAATTCTATCAAACGTTTAAAGAAGAAATAATACCATTCTACTAAAGCTGTTCCAAAGGATAGAAAGGGATGGAATAATTCCAAACTTGTTTTATGAGGCCAGCATCACCTTAATTCCAAAACCAGACAGAGATCCCACCAAAAAGAATTACAGACCAATATCCCCGATGAACACAGATGCAACAATTCTCAACAAGATACTAGCCAATAGGATCCAACAGTATATTAAGAAGATTATTCACCATGACCAAGTGGGCTGTATCCCTGGGATACAAGAGTGGTTCAACACTCATAAAACAATCAATAGGATAGATCACATCAACAAGAGAAAAAACAAGAACCATATGATCTTCTCAATAGATGCTGAGAAAACATTTGACAAAATACAGCATCCATTCCTGATCAAAACTCTTCAGAGTATAGAGATAGAGGGAAAATTCCTCAGCATCTTAAAAGCCATCTACGAAAAGCCCACAGCAACTATCATTCTCAATGGGGAAAAATTGAGAGCCTTTTTAGGGAAAAGGAACAAGACAGGGATGTCCACTCTGACTTCTGCTATTCAACATAGTACCAGAAGTCCTAGCCTCAGCAATCAGGCAACAAAATGAAATAAAAGGCATTCAAATCAACAAAGAAGACATCAAACTCTCCCTCTTCGCAGATGACATGATCCTGTACATAGAAAACCCAAAAGACTCCACCCCAAGAGTGCTAGAACTCATACAGCAATTCAGCAGTGTGACAGGATACAAAATCAATGCCCAGAAATCAGTGGCATATCTATACACTAACAATGAGACTGAAGAAAGAGAAATTAAGGAGTCAATCCCATTTACAATTGCACCCAAAAGCAGAAGATACCTAGGAATAAACCTAACCAAAGAGATAAAGAATCTATACCCTAAAAACTACAGAACACTTCTGAAAGAAATTGAGGAAGATACAGAGATGGGAAAATAGTCCATGCTCATGGATTGGCAGAATTAATATTGTGAAAACGTCCATGCTACCCAGGGCAATTTACACGTTTAATGCAATCCCTATCAAAATACCATGGACTTTCTTCAGAGAGTTAGAACAAATTATTTTAAGATTTGTGTGGAATCAGAAAAGACCCCGAATAGCCAGGGGAATTTTAAAGAAGAAAACCATAGCTGGGGGCATCACAATGCCAGATTTCAGGTTGTACTACAAAGCTGTGGTCATCAAAACAGTGTGGTACTGGCACAAAAACAGACACATAGATCAATGGAACAGAATAGAGAACCCAGAAGTGGACCCTCAACTTTATGGTCAACTAATATTCGATAAAGGAGGAAAGACGATCCACTGGAAGAAAGACAGTCTCTTCAATAGATGGTGCTGGGAAAATTGGACATCCACATGCAGAAGAATGAAACTAGACCACTCTCTTTCACCATACATAAAGATACACTCAAAATGGATGGAAGATCTAAATGTGAGACAAGATTCCATCAAAATCCTAGAGGAGAACACAGGCAACACCTTTTTGAACTTAGCCACAGCAGCTTCTTGCAAGATACATCTAAAAATGTACAAAAATAATACAAAAGCAAAAATGAACTATTGGGACTTTATCAAGATAAAAAGCTTCTGCACAGCAAAAGAAACAATCAACCAAACTCAAAGACAACCTACAGAATGGGAGAAGATATTTGCAAATGACGTATCAGATAAAGGGCTAGTTTCCAAGATCTATAAAGAACTTCTTAAACTCAACAGCAAAGAAACACACAATCCAATCATGAAATGGGCAAAAGACATGAAGAGAAATCTCACAGAGGAAGACATAGACATGGCCAACACGCACATGAGAAAATGCTCCGCATCACTTGCCATCAGGGAAATACAAATCCAAACCACAATGAGGTACCACCTCACACCAGTGAGAATGGGGAAAATTAACAAGACAGGAAACAACAAATGTTGGAGAGGATGTGGAGAAAAGGGAACCCTCTTACTCTGTTGGTGGGAATGTGAACTGGTGCAGCCACTCTGGAAAACCACGTGGAGGTTCCTCAAAGAGTTAAAAATAGAGCTACTCGGGAGATCCCTGGGTGGCGCAGCGGTCTGGCGCCTGCCTTTGGCCTGGGGCACGATCCTGGAGACCCGGGATCGAATCCCACGTCGGGCTCTCTGCATGGAGCCTGCTTCTCCCTCTGTCTGTGTCTCTGCCTCTCTGTCTCTCTCTCTGTGACTATCATGAGAAAAAGAATTAAAAATAGAGCTACTCTACAACCCAGCAATTGCACTGCTGGGGATTTACCCCAAAGATACAGATGTAGTGAAAAACCGAGACACCTGCACCCCAATGTTCATAGCAGCGATGTCCACAACAGCCAAACTGTGGAAGGAGCCTCAGTGTCCATCGATAGATGAATGGATAAAGAAGATGTGGGGATCCCTGGGTGGCGCAGTGGTTTAGCACCTGCCTTTGGCCCAGGGCGCGATCCTGGAGACCCGGGATTGAATCCCACGTTGGGCTCCTGGCATGGAGCCTGCTTCTCCCTCTCCCTGTGTCTCTGTCTCTGTCTCTGTCTCTCTCTCTCTCTCTCTCTCTCTCTCTCTCTCTGTGTGTGACTATCATGAATAAATAAATAAAATCTTTTAAAAAAAAGATGAAGATGTGGTCTATGTATACAATGGAATATTACTCAGCCATTAGAAAGGACAAATACCCACCATTTGCTTCAACGTGGATGGAACTGGAGGGTATTATGCTGAGTGAAGTAAGTCAATTGGGGAAGGACAATCATTATATGGTTTCACTCATATGGGGAATATAAGAAATAGTGGAAGGGATTATAGGTGAAAGGAAAGAAAATGAGTGGGAAAAATAAGAGAGGGAGACAAACCATGAGAGACCCCTAACTCTGGGAAGCAAACAAGAGGTAGTGGAAGGGAAGGTGGGCGGGGGGGTGGGGTGACTGGGTGAGAGGCATTGAGAAGGGCACTTGATGGGATGAGCAATGGGTGTTATATGTTGGCAAATCGAACTTCAATAAAAAGTATATATATATTTTTAAATAAATAAAAATTTTAAAAAGGAATAAAAAGCATAGGAAATTCTAATATGGTAGTAGGCCAAATGTTAATAGGCAAATATGCAAGATTTTTTCCTACTATTTAAATCTCTATAAACATAATTGTTGGTTTAAACAAAAGTAATAATAAAGTGGGAATAGAAAGGGAACTTTCTTAACCTAATAAAGGGCAACTATAAAAATCTGACTATAGTGGGTTGAATTGTGCCACCTCCTCCCCACCCCCAACTCCAGAAAAATACTGTCAAGTCCCAATTCCTAGGATCTGTGAGCATGATCTTATTTGGAAATGGGATCTTGCATTGTACTTAAGCTAAAAGAGTAGGGTGAGGGGCCTCTGGGTGGCTCAGTGGTTGAGCATCTGCCTTCGGCTCAGGTTGTGGTCTGGGGGTCCTGGGATCGAGTCCCACATCGGGCTCCTCACAGAGAGCCTGCATCCCCCTCTGCCTGTGTCTCTACCTCTCTCTGTGTGTCTCTCGTGAATACATGAAAATCTTAAAAAAAAAAAAAAAAGAATAGGGTGGGCCCTAAATCCAATGATTACTGTCTTTCTAAGAGAAAGGAGAGGGAGATTTGGATCCCTCCCTCCAAGGGTCTCCTAGGTCTCCTAGGTCTAGGAGAGAAGGCCATGTAAAGACAACAGAACATCAGAATGATGCAGCTGCATGTCAAAGAATGCCGAGGATTGCTGAGAGTCGCCAGAGCTAGGAAGAGGCAAGGAAGGCTTCTTCCCTAGAGATTTCAGAAGGAGTGTGGCCATGCTGACAAATCTGCCTTCAGAACTGTCAGAGAATAAATTTATAGTACTTTTTTAAATTTTTATTTATTTATGATAGTCACACAAAGAGAGAGAGAGAGAGAGAGAGAGGCAGAGACACAGGCAGAGGGAGAAGCAGGTTCCATGCACCGGGAGCCCGATGTGGGACTCGATTCCGGGTCTTCAGGATCACACCCTGGGCCAAAGGCAGGCGCCAAACCGCTGCGCAACCCAGGGATCCCTATAGTACTTTGTTATGGCCATTCTAGGAAACTAATATACCTACATATAACCCCATACTTAATGGTAAAAGACTGGATGTTTTCCCCTAAAATCAGGAACAAGATAAAGATTTCCGTTCTCACCACTCCTACTCAAAATTGTACTGGAAGTACTAGTCAGAGCAGATAGGCAAGAGAAAAAGGCATTCAGATTAGAAATGAAGAAGCAAAACTATATTAGCAGATGACATGATAGTGTATGTAGAATATCATAAGGAGTCCACTAAAAAAGACCCTGCTGGATAAACAGATTAAACAAGATTGCAAGATAGAAGATCAATATATAGAAGTCAATCACATTTCTATACATTAACAGTGAACAGCTGGGAAATGAAAAATGAAAAAAATAATTCCATTTATAATAGCATCAAAAAGAATAAAATCCTTGGAGGGGCGCCTGGGAGGCTCAGTCAGTGAAGCATCTCCCTTCTGCTCAGGTCATGATCCCAGTTCCTGGGATCCATCCAGCTTCTTTCTCTCCCTTTCCCTCTGCTGCTCCACCAGCTTGTGCTCTGTTGCTTGCTCTCTCTGTCAAATAAATAAAAAAAATCTTTAAAAAATAAGAATAAGAAACTTGGGAATAAATTTATCAAAAGTCATCCAAAACTTATGCCCTGACAATTACAAAGTATTATTAAAGGAAATTAAATAAGACCTTATTAAATTAGAAACATCCCATGTTCATAACCGGAAGACTTAATATTGTTAGAATATCAGTACTCTCCAAATTGATCTCAATACATCCTTATCAAAATTCCAACAACTGCCTTTTTTGCAGAAATTGACAAGTTAATTATAAAATTCATATAAGGATGTAAGGGACCCAGAACAGCCAAAACAAGCGACAAAAGAAAAAATGGATAAACTGAACTTCATCAAGATTAAAAACATTTGTGCTACAAACAAAGTGAAAAGACAATCCACGGAATAGGGAAAAAATCTTTGCAGATCATATATTATATACCTGATAAGGGACTTGTATCATCAAAATTAAAAACTTTTGCTCTGGGCAGCCCCGGTGGCTCAGCGGTTTAGCGCCGCCTTCAGCCTAGGGCCTGATCCTGGAGACCTGGAATCGAGTCCCACATCGGGCTCCCTGCATGGAGCCTGCTTCTCCCTCTGCCTGTGTCTCTGCCTCTCTCTCTCTCTCTCTCTCTCTGTGTGTGTGTGTGTGTGTCTCATGAATAAATAAATAAAATCTTAAAAAAAAAGTTTGCTCTAAAAAAAGTGCTGTTCAGACAAAGGAAAAACAAACCACAGACTGGACAAAAATCTTTGCAAAATGTATATCTGAGTGAATGACTTGTTTCCAAAACATATACAGAACTCTCAAAATACAACAATAAGCAAACAATACAATTTAAAAAGGACAAACAACTTGAAAGTCACCTCACCAAAGAAGATAATACATGATGGCAAACAACCACATGAAAAAATGTTCAGTATTAGTCATTAGGGAAATGCAAATTAAAGCAATAATGAAACATACTATGCACCTATAGGAGTGACTAAACTTAAAAAGACTGACCATTCTAATGTTGACAAGGATGTGCAGAACTGAAGCTCTCACATATTGCTGGTGGGAAAAGTAAATGTATGCAACATTTTGCAACACTATTTGGTAATTTCCTAAAAAATTAAATATACATTTATCATATGGTCCAGCCATTCCATTCATAGGTATTTGTACCTATGCATAGAAAGATTTGTACACCAATGTTTTATTTGTAATAGTCAAAAATTGGAAGCAACCCAAATGTGCATCAACAGACAGATAAACAAATTGGGGCATATCCATACAATGGAATACTACTTATCAAGAAATGAACTACTGGTACATGTAATAACATGGATAAACCTCAAAATAATTATCCTGAGTGAGAAAAGTCAGACAAAATATAGACAGAATAATAGATCTGGAAAATGCAAACTAATAACTACGAAAAGCAAATCAGTATTTTCTTGGGTATGGATGGGGAGAGGTAGGAGGAAGGGATCATAAAAAAGTACAAAGACCCTTTTGGGTATGATGGATACACTCACTACCTTGATTATGGTTAGTTTCATGTGTATAAGTATATGTCAAAACATATCAAATTGTACACTTTAAATATCTGTGTATTGTGTATTAATAGATCTCAATAAAGCTAATATATACATCATATATATAATATATATGGATATTCATACATATGCGCATATCCAAATTCATTAGGGTTTTAACAGTGGGATTGTGAGCCTTTGTTAATACTTGGAGATTTTATTTTATTTTTAAATTTTTATTTATTTATGATAGTCACAGAGAGAGAGAGAGGCAGAGACACAGGCAGAGGGAGAAGCAGGCTCCATGCAGGGAGCCCGATGTGGGATTCGATCCCGGGTCTCCAGGATCGCGCCCTGGGCCAAATGCAGGCACCAAACCGCTGCGCCACCCAGGGATCCCCTACTTGGAGATTTTAAAAATGCCTACTTGAACAATCATTGACATTTTGTAAATCTACCAATCTCACTCCTTTTTGTTGTTGTTGAAACATTTTATAATAAACTCCAGATATATCATTTCACATGAAAATTCTTCAGTATGTATCTCTAGAAGATAAGAACTTCTGAAAAACATAACCTCATGCCATTATCTATTGTAGGTATTTTCTAAAGTGAGCAGAGTAGTTTTGGAATATATATAATTATATATATATATATTTTTTTTTGTAATATATTTTTATTGAAATTTTTCTTGAGGGGCACCTGGGTGGCTCAGTGGTTGAGTATCAGCCTTCGGCTCAGGTTGTGATCCTGGGGTCCTGGGATCAAGTCACACACCGGGATCCCCACAGGGGAGCCTTCTTCTCCCTCTGCCTGTGTCTCTGCCTCTCTCTCTGTGTCTCTCATGAATAAATAAATAAAATCTTAAAAAAAGAGAAATATTTCTTGAGATAATTTTAGATTTACATGCAGTTGTAAGAAATGATTAGAGGGACACAGGGTGGCTCAGTTGATTGGGCGACTGACTTTTGGTTTTGCCTCAGGTCATGATCTTATGGTCCTGGAATGAATTCATGTGGCAGACTCCCCAGTTAGCAGGGAGTCTTCTTCAGCGTTCTCTTTCTTCCTCTGCCCCTACTCTCTCTCTCTCTCCCTCCCTCCCTAAAATAAATAAATAAAATTTTTTATAAAAGAAAGAAATGATCAGAGACATCCCTTTACTCTCTCCTCAGTTTCCACCAGTGGTAACATTTTGTAAAACTACAGTATGTCACAACCAGAATATTGATATTGATACAATCAAATGATCTTATCAGACCACCCTATTTTACTTGTACTCTTTTTTTTTTAAAGATTTTATTTATTTATTCATAGAGACACACACACAGAGAGAGAGAGAGAGAGAGAGAGAGAAAGAGGCAGAGACACAGGCAGAGGGAGAAGCAGGCTCCATGCAACAAGCGTGATGTGGGACTCGATCCCAGGTCTCCAGGATCACCCCCCGGGCTGCAGGCGGCGCTAAACCGCTGCGCCACCGGGGCTGCCCACTTGTACTCTTTTTCTGTGTGTATCTATGTATATGTTAAGTTCTACAGAATGTAGTCACCTGTGTAGTTTCATGTACCCATCATAAAGTCAAGATACTGAACAGTTCCAACAACACAATGATTCCTTCCTTATGTTGCAACTTCTCAGAAACCCTAACCCCTAACCACTACTCTGTTGTCCTTTTCTAAAATTTTGTTGTTTCAAAAATGTTGTATCAGTAGAATAATACAACGTGTAAACTTTTGAGATTGGCTTTATTTTCCTACTGAGCATAATTTCCTGGAGATTCGGCAAAGTCATTGCATATATCAATAGCTCATTCATTTTTATATGCTGAATCCTATTCTATGGTACATATTTACACAGTAATATATATTTTTATGATTTTATTTATTTGAGAGGGAGAGAGCATGAGCCAGAGGCAGGAGTGGGCAGAGGGAGGAGAAGCAGACTCCCCAGTGAGCAGGGAGCCCAACACAGGGCTCAATCCTAGGATCCTGGGATTATGACCTGAGCCAAAGGCAGGCACTTATCCAACTGAGCCACCCAGGTGCTCTTATATTATAATATATTTTTAAGCATCATTTTTACATACAAAAAATTTTTATCATCATTCTTCTGCTTGCAAAAGGCACCAATAATTTGTTTTTGCCATTTGGGGGTGGCATGTTCTATAAATATCAATTAGGTCATGTTGGTTGATAATTTTGTTTAGGTCATTCATATCTTTCCTGACTTTTTGTTTTTCTGGTTCTGTCAATTACAGAGACAGGGATGTTAAAAATCTCCTATTATGATTTTGGAGCTCTTTATTTATGTCTTTAGTTCTATTTATCTTTGCTTCATATAATTTGAAGCTGTGATATTAGAAGCATACTTATTTGGGATAGTTAGCACTTAATGATTAGTTGACCCTCTTATTATATAATGATCCTCTTTATCTCTGGTAATATTTCTTTTTTTCTTTTTTTTAAAGATTTTATTTATTTATTCATAGACACAGAGAGAGAGAGGCAGAGACACAGGCAGAAGGAGAAGCAGGCTCCATGCAGGGAGCCGGATGTGGGACTCTATCCTGGGTCTCCAGGATCACACCCCAGGCTGCAGGCAGCTCCAAACCGCTGCGCCACCGGGCTGCCCTCTGGTAATATTTCTTGCCTTGAAGTTTACTTTGTCTGATATGAAAACAACTATTTCAGATATCTTATGATTATGCTTTCATGGTGTATCTTTTCCATCTCTTACTTTTAACTTGTCTATGTCTTTATGTTTTAAGTGAATTTTCTGTACACAGGATATAGTTGAATCTTACTTTTTTAAATGCATTCTGACAGGGGCACCTAGGTGGCTCAGTTGGCTAAGCATATATCTTCTGTTTGGGTCATGATCCCCAGGATCCTGGGATCGAGTCCCACGTCAGGCTCCCTGCTCAACAGGGAATCTGCTTTTTCCCCTCCCTATGCCCTTCCTCCCTGCTCAGGCTCTCTAGTCGTCAAATAAATAAATAAATAAATAAATAAATAAATAAATAAAATCTTTTAAAAAATGCATTCTGGGCAGCCCCGGTGGCGCAGCGGTTTAGCGCCGCCTGCGGCCAGGGGTGTGATCCTGGTAGACCTGGGATCAAGTCCGCCTCGGGCTCCCTGCATGGAGCCTGCTTCTCCCTCTGCCTGTCTGTCTGTCTCTCTGTCTCTATGAATAAATAAATAAATAAAAATCTTTAAGAAATACATTTGAAAATAAATTTAAAAAATTAAAAAATGGATTCTGACAATTTCTGCCTTTAATCAAAATGTTTGACCCATTTACACTATTTCCTCCATGAAGTGTTGCTAATCAGCTTTAACTCCTGTTGGGATACCAATAATTATAGTAGCGGATGTAAAATATGCTCATGTGTCTACATCCATCCCTACAGTAAATATATGGTGAGCCCATACAATAAAGCCCAGGAACCCAATAGATATCATTGCCCAAACCATTCCTATGTAGCCGAAGGGCTTTTTCCCTGAGTAATATGTAACAATTTGAGAAATTATTCCAAACCCAGGCAAAATTAAAATATAGACTTCAGGGTGCCCAAAAAGTCAAAACAAGTGCTGGTATAGAATGGGGTCTCCCCCTCTAGCAGGATCGAAAAATGTTGTAGTCAGGTTTCAGTCCATTAGAAGTATTGTAATTATGGCAGCCAGTACAGGTAATGACAACAGCAATAGGACTGCTGTGATTAGCACAGATCATACAAACAAAGGGGTTTGATATTGAGGCATAGCTGGGGGTTTTATATTAATAATAGTAGTAATAAAGTTGATTGCCCCTAGAATAGAGGAAACTCCGGCTAGATGTAAGGAAAAAATTGTTAGGCCTACTGATGCTCCTGCATGGGCTAGGTTGCCGGCTAGTGGGGGGTATACAGTTCATCCTGTTCCTGCACCTGCTTCTACCATAGAGGATGCTAGCAATAGGAGAAAAGATGGAGGGAGCAGTCAGAAACTTATGTTATTTATTCGGGGGAATGCCATATCTGGGGGGCCAATTATTAGTGGAACCAGTCAATTTCCGAATCCTCCAATTATAATGGGCATAACCATAAAGAAAATTATTATGAAAGCATGGGCAGTTACGATTACATTATAAATCTGGTCGTCTCCTAATAGGGTACCGGGTTGACCTAGTTCCGCTCGAATTAGGAGGCTTAAGGCAGTGCCTACTGTACCAGCTCATGCTCCAAACAGTAAATATAAAGTACCAATGTCTTTGTGGTTAGTGGAAAATAATCATCGGTTAATGAACATAGGTAAAATGGCTGATAAAAGCATTAGACTGTAAATCTAAAGATAGGGGTTTAAGTCCTCTTTTTGCCAAGTCCTGTGGTGAACTATTCATATTGAATTGCAAATTCAAAGAAGCAGCCTAGACGCTGCCAGGGCTTCTCCCGCCTTTTTTTTTCTACACGGCGGGGAGAAGGTAGATTGAAGCCAGTTGTTAGGGTATTTAGCTGTTAACTAAAATTTCGTGGGGTGGAAGCCCACCGATCTAGTAAGGATTTAGCTTAATTAAAGTGTTTGGTTTGCATTCAATTGATGTAGGATAGATTCTTGCAGTCCTTAGTGTTGTTAATCAGGGGTTAAGTGGATAACACTTGCTTAGAGCTTTGAAGGCTCTTCATTTGATTTAACCTAAACTCTTAGTCCAAGACAGATAGTGTGGGTGTTAGTGGGAGTAATATAGTAGAGATGATAATTAGTGGGGGTACAAAGGTTATCTTATTATAGATAACATATATACAAATACAGATAAAGTCTATTACTTTATTTTTATATCTGTACTTGTGTCCTTAATTCTTGACTTCCTTTGATCGAGAATATTTTAATATTCCACTTTATCTCATCTATTGGGTTTTTAGATGTACCTTTTTTTGGTGATTGCTCTAAGGATTACAATATGAGTCCTTAATTTATACCAGTTTGCTCTGAATTGAAATTAGTATACCTCTTCGTGTATAACACAATCATCTTACAATAGTATAATTCCATTAGTATCCTCTTCCACTTTGCTATAAAACCAACAACACATTGTTATTATTTTTAGTTTAGTCATTAGTCTTTATTTTTTAAAGATTTTATTTTTAAGCAATCTCTATACCCAAAGTGGAGCTCGAACCAACAACCTTGAGATTAAGAATAATATGCTCCTCTCTCTGTGTCTCATGAATAAATAAATAAAATCTTTTAAAAAAAAGAATAACATGCTCTATCAACTGAGCCAGCTAGGTACCCCTAGTCATTTGTCTTTAAGGAAATTAAGAAAAGAGAATAGTCTTCAATATAGAGTTGCCTTTTTCTAGTGCTTTTTATTCCTTCTTGTAGACCCAAGCTTTTATCTTACGTCATTTCTCTCAGCATGAAGAACTTCCTTACCTTTTGATATAGTCTGGGTCTTCTGGCTATGAATTTGTGCACCCAGGCATTTAATAAGGCTTGAGAATTTGCTCCAATCTCAGCTACCATTTCTTTTGCATTACACTATTCACTAGCAATTGTCTCACCCAGTCCCCAAGGCCCAGCATCTACATCTTGGCAGTCTGAAGGGGAACTGGGTCTGATGGTCATCTAAGAAGTCCCTGAGAATGATGCACTTGTAAATGCTTTCCACAGTGGCTCAAGAGCCAGTTCTCCTTCTGGTTATGCTTCCATGACAACCTTAGGACCACCTAAACCTTCTATTTGTGGCAGGAGTGGCTAGACTGTTGTTGAACTGAGTGTTGCCTCCTGAAGGCCTGAGATAGTCACCCTTCAGATCCCTTGTCTGACCTCACTATGGATTACAGGTAGCAAAGGGTGGCCTCTGGTGGTTAGAGAGGACCTGTCCATCCTATCCATCTTCCCTGTGCTGACTGGCCACTGGCAGCCACACTTCTCCAAACGTATCTCAGCCTCCCTGGGGTTTTGCTCAGGGATCTCAGCTTTTCCAGAGAGAACTTTGTTACTGTGCTTCCATGAGCCTTTACTGGCAAAGACATTTCCTTAAGATCAAGGGTCATGTCCGTTTTTAGTGTCTACTGTCAGGGCCTTAACTGCAGACTCTTGATTTGTCTGTTTTGTTTTGGTTTTTTTTCCATAAGCTTTCATGGTGCCTTCCTTGTCTTCCTCCTCCTGAGTTCCCTCCCCCAACGCTTCAGGAGCCTCCACACAGAACACACTTGCTATTTGCTGCAAGCAAATCTGGGGCGACAATCTCTCCTCTGTCCTGCGGTACAGCGTGGTCAGCCAGTGTCTCCTTCTAACTGGTTGCCCATGGGCACGTCCACTAACTTCTAACTCTTTGAAGCCTCAACCTCTCCATCTGTAAACAGGACTGTTGTGACGATGAAATAAGGACAATCACGTAAGAGCTCTAGCACAGTCTGGCACCTGGTGAGCCTCTGCGTTAGGTGTGTTTACATCCCTACCCGTCTTATGCGTCGTGGTTATGGCCCAGCTCTGAGACATCTTCCCTGACTCCCTTTCCAGCCTCAATTCATTTGCCAGAAGGTTGGCCCTGCGTGTTGCTGGATATGCAGGGACGTGGATTCATGTCTGTAGAGTGCTACAGGTTCTCGCACTTGGCCACCCAGGAGGGGAGGTCAGGCTTCAGACCTTAGCAGGTAGAGAGGCTGCCAGGCCTGGCCGGCGCGGTGCGGGGCCTCCAGCGCTGTGGCCCGGCGGTCGCCGCCCCGCCCCCACCCCCGCCCCGCCGCGCCCCAGCCCTGGGGCCGCGCGACCCAAAGCCGCCCCGAGAGGCTCCGCCCGCCGCCCTGTCCCTGCCATTGGTGCGCCCGCGGCCGGGAGGCGGGCATCGGGCCGGGCGCCGCTGACGCCCTCTGGGCCAGAAAAGGCCCGCGGGGCGGCCGCCCCCAGACGCACGGCGCGGCCGGGAGGGTGAGTGCCCGACGGGAGGCCCGGGGGTGGGGGCGCGGGGGCAGGGAGGTGCGGGAGGCGCGGGAGGTGCGGGAGGTGCGGGAGGCGCGGGGTCCGGGAGCTGGGGGGCCGGGGGCGCGGGGGGGGCCGGGGGGCTGGGGCCGGGGGCGCGGGGGGGGGCCGGGGGGGCCGGGGGGCGCGGGAGCCGGGGGGCCGGGGGCGCGGGGGGCGGGGGCCGGGGGCGCGGGAGCCGGGGGGCTGGGGCCGGGGGCGCGGGGGGCGCGGGAGCCGGGGAGCTGGGGCCGGGGGGCGCGGGGGGGGGGCCGGGGGGGGTCGGGGGGCGCGGGAGCCGGGGGGGCGGGGGCGGCGGGGGCGCGGGAGCCGGGGGGCCGGGGGCGCGGGGGGGCCGGGGGCCCGGGGGGCGGGGGGCCGGGGGCGCGGGAGCCGGGGGTCCGGGGGCGCGGGGGGCGGGGGCCGGGGGCGCGGGAGCCGGGGGGCCGGGGGGCCCGGGGGGCGGGGGCCGGGGGCGCGGGAGCCGGGGGCCGGGGGCGCGGGACGCAGACTGTGCAGACCCGAGCGCAGCGCCCGGAGCCGCAGCCGGCAGCGCCCCAGGGACCCCGTCCGGGGGCGCGGAAGCTTGTCAGTCCCGGCTTGTCTTCCAGACCCGGACTGCCGAGGCTCCTGGACGACGAGGAACCGCCCAGCATGGCATCGGAGGTGAGCGGGACCTCGAGTCCCCAGCCGGGGGGAGGGGCGCTCTGGGAGCCGGCCGGGCTGGGACCTGCACGCGGGATCCCCTGGGCCAGGCCTGCCGCGCTCCTGGTGACTGTCGCTAGCTCCAGACGACGGGTACCCCCGGTGCAGTTGCCCGAGCCTGGGAGACGCCTGTGCCTGTGGTCACTTCCCGGTGGCCGCCGCATCACTGGCTGCTCTCCTCCTCCCCTCCCCGGGGGTGTGTGGCACTCACCAGCCCACACGGGGCGTGAGGGTGGCCCTGACCTGACTTGACTTGCCCTGATAGTGCTGCTCCCAGCGATGGGGCAGAAAGGGAGCTGCCCACCCCCTCAGCTCCCTCACCTCTTCATTCCTTTCCTGGTGCCCTTCCTGTTAGTCTCCCCCACTGCACCCCTTCTGCTGTAGCAGCTGTCCCTGTGTAGCAGAGTCCACATGACTCTGGCTTGTGGAAATAACCAGGAGGCAGGGGACCATGCCTGTGGCCCCGTGGCCCCAGTGCCTGGTGGCTTCCCGGCTCACCAGCCTCACTTCCCTTGAGCCGGGGTTCTCTTCCTGACCACTGAGTAGCAGGAGTCTTAGGCACAGGTTCCTTTTCTTGGGCCTCAGTTGAATAATCTGGCAAGTGGGGAAAATAAGAGATTTTCTGAAGTACCCCCTTCTGTAAGGTACTTGATCATGAGGTCATTGCTTTGAACCCTGTTTGCTTGATGCCAGTGAAGAGAACCTGTGGCCGGGGAAGCAGGAGATCTGGGTTCCAGTCCTTTTTGGTCCTCATTAGCTAGCAAGGCACTTCCTCTCTCTGGATCTCAGTTTGTTCATCTGAATAAACTGAATAAGAATGCCTGCCCTGCTAGTTTTGGGATCATGGGGTTGGTGGGCTTGAACTTTGGAGGCAAACAAAGTTGGTTTCTGAAGCAGTCACCAGACTTCCCGAGGTGACAATGCCCAACTCACAGGAGGGTGTAATAGCATACACAGAATGCCTAGCCCAGGGCCAAGCCGTTGTGCTCTGTGGTAGGTGCTCAAAAACAGGTCTAACAGTAACAACGTTATTCCCCTCGTGCATTCTAAATTGGCTATTGCTCATTCAACCCCAACCAAACCAGTGCTCCTGCCCCCTTGCCCCAAAGGAATCATTCTGGTGTGCCCAGGTGTGCCCAGGAGTGCCCTGTGGCCCCAGATTGGACCTCCCCTTCTACTCAGAGCCCAGATGGTGACATCTCATTCTGATATCCTTCTGGGTTTGGGTTTTTTGTTTTGTTTTGTTTTTTAAGATTTTATTTATTTATTTGAGAGAAAGAGAGAGATTGGGAGCTTACATGCGGGTGGTGGGGGGTGGGTCAGGGGGCAAGGAAGGGGAGAGAAGATCTCAAACAGACTCCCTATGCCTCAACACAAAGTAGGCTGCCTTTATGAGATCAGAGCATCTGGTGACTTCTGCTGGCCCCAGGCCGTCCTGTGGGTTGGTGCTAATTGGTTTGGCTAAGGCCCCAACTTGTTAAGTCGTTGTTATTACTAACAACCCAGGCAGGGAGTCCAGGGACCTGCTGGAGGAGGCAGTGCCAGGTTCCTGGCTGAGGGGCGGGCTGGCTCCCTATCCTGACTGGCTGGCCCTGGTCCTCTGGCCCCCAGTAGTCAGGAAAGGGACCCACGTGTTGCTTTGCAGGAGAGCTAGGCTTGGCACACATGTAAAGGGCCAATGGACCTAGCTCAGAAGGTTAAGCGGGGGTGGAAGCTGCTTCTGCAGGGCAGAGTCATCAGGCAGCCAAGGGAGCTGAGCAGCGGGGGGTCAGTTCACAGCCTGGGGCCTGAGCACAGTGGAGCCCCCCCACCCCACCCCGTGCTGTACACAGCCCTGGCGCCTCCCTTGCTAAGAGAACTTAGCGAGTACCGGCACGGTACTATGCATGCACTTAGATTGTGCATAACTGAATGCTCACAGCAGCTATATCGGGTAGGTGCTACTACCGTCCTTACTTTATAGAGAGGTAGCCCTGAAGCTTATAGACATTATATGACATGACTGCAGTCAGGTGGCTAGGAGAGGTCTGGGACATTGCAGGGTGACGGACAAACACATATGTCCCCAGCAGTCATTATAAACTCCCCCTCCACAGGAAAGTTTGCAGCAAAGTAAAGTGCACACCTTCACCCAGGGAACACTCTCCTGATCCTTGGCATTCTGGGAGGGAGGACAGCTCCCCCGTGGGTTCTGTGCCCCTCCCCCAGCTTTCGCCCGCCCTGGCCTATGCACTCTTTCCAAACAGAGGTGTCTCTGTCCCACCCCCTGCCCTTGGCTCCCAGGGGCAGAGGGTCAGCTAGTGACCTTCTAGAAGGCCACTGATAACAAATGTGGCAGAGGCACTCTCTTTTGGAGAGGTGGGGGTTGGGATCTCAGACCCCACCCCAAGCTGTGGGAGAGAAATGCCAGTCACTTGAGCCTGCTGGGTTCTCTCCATTGCTTCCTTGCCTTTCCTGCTGCAAAAGTTCAGTGCAACAGTGCATGCAGAGAGACCCTGTTGGGGCACGGGGTTTGGAGTGTGGCTTCCGCATCAGACAGCTGGGCTGTCACCCTGGCTCTCCCAGCCCCAGCTAGGGCTCTGGGCCTGGGTTTTCCCTCTCTGCAGTGGGGTGGAACTGATATGTCTGTGGGTACAAGCAAGCAATTAAAATCATGCCTGGCACAGAGTAAAAATGCAATACACGGTAGCCAGGATTATTATCATCATGGTTGGAATATCAGCTGGATTCAAAGTCTGGATTCCAGAGTGGCTTCTCCCCTCAGTCAGTGGCAGGAAAGGGCTCAGTAATCCTGCCGAAATCTCAGAGGAGCCTTGTACCCCGCTGTCATGTCCTTAGAGAAGAGTCGTGTGGTGGGAGAGAATTCTACCTTCTGTG
Organism: Nyctereutes procyonoides; assembly: GCF_905146905.1. NCBI lineage: Eukaryota > Metazoa > Chordata > Mammalia > Carnivora > Canidae > Nyctereutes > Nyctereutes procyonoides. The sequence goes on from NW_026575126.1 coordinate 77,536,178, forward strand.
TCCAGCCACATTCCTACACGGACTCCCCAAGTGACTTCAGGCCAGTTCCTGATCCTCTCTGAGCCTCAGTTTCCCTATCTGTGCAGTGGGAATAATCCTGCCTGCTGGTTCCCACCACCATCAGACTTAATAACTGTTCTGTGGGCCCTGTGTGAGGGCGCTGTTCTCGAGGGTGGGAAGGACATTAATTGCTACTGCTCTCCTGGCCAGAGTGGGAAGCTGTGGGGAGGCCGGTTTGTGGGCGCAGTGGACCCCGTCATGGAGAAGTTCAACTCGTCCATCGCCTATGACCGGGCCCTATGGGAGGTGGACGTGCAGGGCAGCAAGGCCTACAGCCGCGGCCTGCAGAAGGCGGGGCTCCTCACCAGGGAGGAGATGGACCAGATACTCCATGCACTGGACAAGGTACTCTCTGCACCCGAAGCCACTGGAGCCCCTGCCCAGTCCCAGGCTCCTACCGAGTCCTGAGTGCAGGTTGCAGGACATCCAAACATGTCATTTTACCTTGTGATTATATGTCTATCGAGGTGTTCTTTATTTATTTAATTTTTTAAAGGATGTATTTATTTATCTCAGAGAGAAAGCAGGGAGGGGAAGGGCAGAGGGCGAGGAAGATAGAGAGAGAATCTCCAGCAGACTCTCCACAGAGCAAAGCTCAATCCCTTGGAGCTCAGTCCCTCGACCCCAAAATCATGGCCTGAGCCAAAATCACAAGTCAGCTGCTTAACCTACTAAGCCACCCAGGTGCCCCTATCAAGGTGCCCTTTAAACCCTGTGCCTTGCTTTGTCTCTCTGCATCTTTAGTGCCTCTGTGGCCCATGGCTCATGGACAAAGGGGAGCTGGGCCTGAAATGCTCCTTTGGGGTGGGGGCTACACCCCCCTGGGGAGCACTCACCCTGCCTGGGGAGCATCCCCAGGACTCCACTCCTTTACAGAGACACTCAGTGATCAGAGTGGGGTGGGACCAGGCTTGGGGCCCTGTGGCTGTGGCTGGCTGACCCCCTATCTCCTGGAGTTGTTGCCATCTGCTACAGGTGGCTGAGGAGTGGGCTCAGGGCACCTTCAAAGTAAACCCCAGTGATGAAGATATTCACACGGCCAACGAGCGGCGCCTGAAGGTATGGCCCCCTCCTGTCTGCCTGGCCTCCCCTCTCTACCTTGACCTTGGCCCCTCAGAGCCTCAGCGCCATCACTCTGTTCCCTTCATCACTGGTAGAGTACAGGCTAGACCTCAGAACAGGTGGCCTCGGCAGAGATGGCAGGGTCCAGGAGGAGGGAGGGAAGGAAGGAGACAGGGCTGGGGGGAACCAGGGCCTGGGTGACCCCATTGGGCTACGAGCAGGTGGACCCTGATCCCACACCTCCCTCCACCCCCAGGAGCTCATCGGCGAAACAGCAGGGAAGCTGCACACGGGCCGGAGTCGGAATGACCAGGTTATGCCAGCTGCTACGCCCCCTACCGCCCCCACCCTGCCCTGTGCATTCTCAACCTTGGGGAGCCCAGGGGGCAAGCGTAGGGCTTGGCCACAGTCCTGGCTCCCTGGTGAAGCAACACCTCTGTCTTCCTGAGTGCCACCCCCTCCTCCCCGCAGGTGGTCACAGACCTCAGGCTTTGGATGCGACAGGACTGCTCTAGACTTTCCGCCCTCCTCTGGGAGCTCATCAGAACCATGGTGGACCGGGCAGAGGCGTGAGTCTCCCGTGGACACTCAGGTGGCAGAGAGGGTGGGAGGGCAGCCGGGGTCTCCTCTCCCCTAGGACGGGTGGCCTGAATGCTAGATCTAGGTGGCAGGGGGAAGAGGGTTGAGGTCCCAGGCCCTGGGGCTCAGAGGCGTCCTGGAACTCCTGGACCAAGTGGGGCAAAGCAGCGGGGAATGCGGGCATTTCCTGCCGTGTTTCCTACTTGCACGCCAGCTGAGCTCAGTAGGCAGGGTGAGCTCACTCTCTAAGGCTTCGTAAAGAGGAGGCTAAGGTGCCAGGCACATGCCCTGCAGCCTGAGGACAGGGCTGGCTGTGTCCGGGGTGGCCGGGGTCACTTTTCAGCCACCCTGTGTCTTGTGTCCCCTGTTCCGCCTCCCACCCCCACCCAGCGAGGCTGGCATAGGACAGCCAAAGCTGCCTCCCAGTAGCCTCATCCAGAGTTTTAGCTTCTGTGACCTCATGTCTTTGGGGTTGGCTTTGCTCCTTGCACACCTGGCCACTTTGCTGCTGAGAAGTCCTTGTCTGGTGACACAGATAGGTTGACCCTTCCTCTTCCTGAGCTTCCTGTGATGTCTTTTTCATGGACCTTACCCTTCTGGGGGAAAACTAGGGCCTAAGAACCATCTGCCGGGGGGGTGCTAGGAGAAGCAGGGACTACAAGGTTTCTTCTTTGGGGGGATGAAAATGTTGAAAATCAATGTGGTGGGATACACACTAAAGTGTACAATTTAAATGGGTGAACTGTGGGTGAATTATATTTTAGTAAAGCTGTTTATCGAAAAAAGCAAGCGAAAACCACCACCCACAGCACCCCTGCCTACTTGGAAGTGCCCCCTGCACTTCCAGAGTCCCTGGGAGCTTCTTAGATGCTCACAAGTATGATCCCCTGCTGGGTGGGACCCACTCTGTGTCTCTCTTTTGCTCACACCACTGCTCGGAGCAGAGGACTTCATCACATTTGGTCCTATAGCCCAAATCCTACTCTGGGGAAACTCCTTGGCACCAGCCCTATCCCTGGATTACACCGGCCCCGTCCCTGATCACACCAGCCCTGATCCTGGAACACACCGGCCCTATCCTGGATCAGACCAGCTCTCTTCCTGGATCACACCAGCCCTGTCCCTGGATCACACTGGCCCAGTCCCTGATCACCCTGGCCCTGACCCTGGAACACACCAGCCCTGTCCCTGGTTCACACCAGCCCTGTCCCTGGCTCACACCAGCACTCTTCCCGGATCACACCGCCTTGACCCTAGATCACACTGGCCCTGACCCTGGATCACAGTGGCCCAGTCTCTGGAACACACCGGCCCAATCCCTGGATCACACCAGTCCAGTCCCTGGATCACACTGGCCCTATTACTGGATCGCACCAGCCCAGTCCCTGGATCACACCAGCCGAGTACCTAGATCACACCAGCCCTATTACCGGATCACACCAGCCCAGTCCCTGGATCACACCACCACTCTTCCCAGATCACACCAGCCCTCTTCCTGTATCACACTGGCCCTGACCCTGGATCACACCGGCCCACTTCTGGTCTTTTCCTTATATGTTTGTCCCTAGGAGCTCACTTGGTTTGTGCTGCACACAGACCCTTGGAAGGTTGGCCCTGCTTTTTCCTGTTGGGACCCAGGCCCACAGCATTCTGGGTGACATAGTCAGACCTACCTGGACTTCCTGAGCCCCTCAGGCCCCTGCCCCTCTTCTTCCCCCACAGGGAACATGACGTCCTCTTTCCAGGGTATACACACCTGCAAAGGGCTCAGCCCATTCGCTGGAGCCACTGGATTCTGAGGTGAGTGGCTGGGCCATAGTGCAGGGGCACCCTGACTCTGTTCATGCCTCAGGAGGCCCTGACCTCTTGCCCCTGGCTCTCAGCCATGCTGTGGCACTGACCAGAGACTCTGAGAGACTGCTAGAGGTACAGAAGCGGATCAATGTCCTACCCCTCGGGAGGTGAGTGAGCACAGTGCCTCTCTGCTCTGAGGGCCTAGTTGGGGGTGGGGGTTGCTGCTGTATGGTGAGCATGGTCCTTGGGGATCAACAGAAGAAGAGGAGGTAGGAAGGACCTGAGGAGGACAAAGGACAGATAGTAGCCTCTGTGTCTGGGGTGCTTCCTATGTGGAAGGGAGGGAAGCCTGCATGGACCCTCGGCTCTCCCAAAATGGGGATAGCCAAGCTAGCAGGTATGTCAGAGAAGGGCCAGAGCTTTCCAGAGAGATTCCAGAGAACCAGCCAGTTGCCCACAGCTTGCCATTTCTGCTCCATGGTGACAAATGTTCCATCAGCACAGCCGACTGGGCAGCAGCCCTGACAGTCTGGGCTTGGCTTTGGGTGTGCGTGTATGTGTGTGTGTGTGCCAGGGCCTGTCGGCCAGGAGCCCTAATCACCTGGAATCCCCTGATCCTGCAGTGGGGCCATTGCAGGCAACCCTTTGGGTGTGGACCGGGAGCTACTCCAAGCAGGTGAGGAGCCCTGCCCCTCGTCCCCACAGAGATTCCCTTTAGCACCTGCCAGGTGCCATAGACTCACCCGCAGAGGGGGCAGGGGTGTGGTTGAAACCCTCGTTTGTTGCCTATGGACACTGAGGCTAGAGAGACAAGAGAAGGTTTGTGGCAGGGGTGCATGGCACTGGGGAGACTTAGGGCTCCCATTTCCTTCTGGGACCTGTACTAGAGACCCTCTGGCCCCCTCCCTACGCTCCTCCATAAGGGGGTCTCCAGGAGAAGGTGGCGAGGCTACCTGTTCTGGGGGAGAGGAAGCCCCTTCTTGCCTTCCAGCCCAGCCCTGCTGCCTTCCCCATTTACCCCTCCAGAACTGAACTTTGGGGCCATCACTCTCAACAGCATGGATGCCACCAGTGAGCGAGACTTTGTGGGTGAGTCCTAGGAACCAGCACGCTTGTCCCCTGCACTATGCTCTAATTTGTCCTCCTGCCCTGGCTCCTCTCAGCCTCCTCCCACCTGGGGCTTCTCCAGACTAAGCGAAGACCAAGAGAAGCCTGGTGACCAGAAGGCCCACTCTTTGTTGTCCCACCAGCTGAGTTCCTGTTCTGGGCTTCGCTGTGCATGACCCACCTCAGCAGGATGGCCGAGGATCTTATCCTCTATGGCACCAAGGAATTCAGCTTTGTGCAGCTCTCAGATGCCTACAGGTAAGGCTGGGCCCTGCCCTACCATAGCTCTGTGCCCACCAGCAAGGCTTCCTTCCTCCCCACACCACCCCTGGGCTGACCTGGACTGCCTGCTGCTAGACTCCATCTGCTCCCAGTCAGCAGACCAGCCAAGGGGCAGGGGAGCTCTTTCAGCCCAGCATCTCTGTCCCCAGCACCGGAAGCAGCTTGATGCCCCAGAAGAAAAACCCAGACAGCCTGGAGCTGATACGGAGCAAGGCAGGGCGAGTGTTTGGACGGGTGAGCAGGGCATGGAGTGGGGGCAAGGCCTCTCGGCTGACCTGGAGGATCCTAAGGGAACTTCGAAAATGGGCTCTGAGGCCCAGCCTCCTTGTTCTCGCTCTTTCTTCAGTGTGCTGGGCTCCTGATGACGCTCAAGGGACTTCCAAGCACTTACAACAAGGACTTGCAGGTGTGAGGCTGGGGCTGCAGGGGCCCCCTGCACATATCCTGCGTTCCATTTCTCGGGGCCCTGGCGCATCCAGGCAGGGGCCCCGCAGAATGGCCCCTTCTCATCCTATCACCCAGCCCTCGGGTTATACGAAAGGCTGGGTGTCCCCAGTGGAGGGCAGTGGGATGCCTTGGTGGGGGACAAGACTGCTGGGGTCTCACCCCCTGCCACATACCCTCCAGGAGGACAAGGAGGCTGTATTTGAAGTGTCAGACACCATGAGCGCCGTCCTCCAAGTGGCCACTGGTGTCATCTCCACACTGCAGGCAAGCCCCCTCCCTGCTCCCCTAGGCCCCTGTACCCTGGGAGGGGTGTGCCCGGAGGTGATCATGGGAGGAGGAGGGTGGGTCCATCCAGAAGATCTGGGGCAGGGGAGGTGGGTATGTGTTTGCTCCTGCCCCTGGGACAAACAGTGTTAGCTATAATAGAATGGACATGGGTGAGCCTGTAGGGGTCCCATCAGCTGGCCTGACCAGATTTCTTTCTTAATCATTTATTACGGGAAATTTCAGTTCACAGAGTTGAGAGAATGCATAACTAATACCCATTTTCCCACAGTAATCAGCTCATGGCCTTTCTTGCTGTGGCGGTCTTTACCCACCACCTGCCACCACCGCCACTCCCAACTCATTATTTTATTTTTTTTAAAGACTTATTTTTTTAATAAGTCTTTTTTTAAAATTTTATTTATTTATGATAGTCACAGAGAGAGAGAGAGAGAGGCAGAGACATAGGCAGAGGGAGAAGCAGGCTCCATGCATCGGGAGCCCGATGTGGGATTCGATCCCGGGTCTCCAGGATTGCGCCCTGGGCCAAAGGCAGGCGCCAAACCACTGCGCCACCCAGGGGTCCCCCAGCTCATTATTTTAAAGCAAATTGCCATCTTGTCATTTCATTCCTAAACAGTTCAGGATGTGTCTCTAAAGCAGTGTTTCTCGAACTGTGGTCTTGGGACCAGCATCATCATCTGAGAACTGGACAGGAATACAATCCTAGGCCCCACTGCGGACCTGGATTCGAGACTCGGGGTGGGGCCCAGCAATTTGAAATAATTCCTCCCAGGTGTTCTGATGCACGCCAAACCTAAAGACTCTGAAAAAAAGTGCTGGCAACCCCAGGAGCGCAGCTAAACATCATCAATAATGATGACAAAATGGCTCAAGCTGAGAGAGCAGATAGGCTGGGGCAGGGTGCATCTGCCCAAGGCCAGGGCCATCCTGGCTAAGGGCTGGGGTGGGGTTGGCCAGCAGCTTTGCCACCCAGGGTCCCTGGCACTCAGCACTCCCCTCACCGGCATCCCCCAGATTCACCGTGAGAACATGGCACGGGCTCTTAGTCCTGACATGCTGGCCACCGACCTAGCCTACTACCTGGTCCGCAAAGGGGTAAGACTGGGGTGGCTGGGCTGGAGGGGGAGGTGATGGGCGTGTGCCCCAAGCCGAGGGTGGGGGCTCTGAGGGTGGGCACGGGCCCAACAGGGATCCGAGGGAGCCCAGTCCATGCAGCACTCACTCGGCTGCCCCAGATGCCATTCCGCCAGGCCCATGAGGCCTCTGGGAGAGCTGTGTTCCTGGCCGAGACCAAGGGGGTGGCCCTCAACCAGCTGTCGCTGAAGGAGCTACAGACCATCAGGTGCGGCTCCTCCCCTCCTTCTGCTGCCTCCTGGGAGGTGAGCCTGCCCCCGTGGCCCCCTGGGCCCTGGCCCACCTCCCCCTCTCTCCTCCAGCCCCCTGTTCTCTGGCGATGTGAGCCGAGTGTGGGATTACGGCCACAGTGTGGAGCAGTACACCGCCCTGGGGGGCACAGGACGCTCCAGCGTCGACTGGCAGATCGGCCAGGTGCGAGAACTGCTGCGGGCCCAGCGGGCCTAGAGCCCTCCCCACCCCGCTCCTCAATAAAGCTGGCTCAAGAGGAGGCTGCTGCGTTTTTCCTGCCTGGCCTGGCTCCCTCAGCAGTGGGCTTTCAGGAACCATCAAGAAGTGGAGAACATGGACAAGGATGGCAGGGGGAGATGGGGAAGGAGGAGAGGGGATTGGGGCCTCTGCCCTGCTCAGGCCCCACACCCTCCCCTGCAGGGCAGTTGGGTAACCTCCTGCCTGGAGCGTCCTGGGAGGACTGGCCTCCTGGGAGCCTTGATGGCACCTGATGGGCTTGGTTAACTGAGGCCTGGGTCATTATCCTTTCTCCCCGTGTCCTCTAGGCTCCCCTGCTCATTCTCCCCTTGCTTAACCCACCCTTCCTCGAACAATCAGGCACCATCACAGCGTGTCCTGTGACGGGGGGACTGGTGTACTTGGTGGTAGAGCCAGTCATCCAGCTAGCATGTGATGCTGGGCACTCGGTGGGCTTCGTACACACGTGAAGAGGCCTCGTTCACCCTAGAGGGCAGTGCACTGCTGCATGGTCCGGCACGGACCAGGAGGTGAGGGCCAGCGGGAGTCTGCCTCACGTTGCAGTCAAGGATTTACATTTGATCTGCAAAGGGTCTGAGGCCAGCTCTGGCACACACTAAATGTTCCATAGCGGTGAGCCCCCAGAGCTGGCAGAGACCTTTTCTATACAGATGTCGCCAAAATCCTGATAAGAAATGTCTGAAGTTCATGTTTTATTAAGAACAAAGGTAAACTCAAGGAAGAATGAATCACCCCTCCCAAGTGTTTCTTGGGAACAGTGGAAACACTTTCTAAACTAAACAGCCGAGGGATCCCTGGGCGGCGCAGCGGTTTGGCGCCTGCCTTTGGCCCGGGGCGCGATCCTGGAGACCCGGGATCGAGTCCCACGTCGGGCTCCCGGTGCATGGAGCCTGCTTCTCCCTCTGCCTGTGTCTCTGCCTCTCTCTCTCTCTGTATGACTATCGTAAATAAATAAATATAAATACATACATACATACATACATACATACATAAATAAACAGCCGAAACTCCAGCAGTGAGGACACCACACCAAATTCCAAAAAGGACCAAAGCCATGGGTCACAGAATGTTCTAGAGTATTGGCTGTCAGCTTGTGGTTCCTCCTTCCCCTCCTCCTCACCATCTGGAGATTTGTTAAAAAATGCAAATTTTCAGGCCTGAGACCTGCGAAATCAGATTCCAGGTGAGGGTCCAGCTGTATGTTTTTTGCAAGGCATTCAGGTGATGTGCATTCAAGTTTGAGAATCACTGATCTCTAGAATCTTGTTACCTACAGTTGCTGCAGACCACCTGACCTGGTCCAGAATCTGCATTTTTACGAACTCCCCAGATACTTGTACACATTAGAGTCAAAGTGCTGATCCAGGGAAGGCCTAAAACCTAGTCTCAGAAGTGAAGGAGGGACTTCTGTCCATCAAACAGCACGTAGGATTAAATAATAATTGTAGTAGTTACTGTAATACATATGACACAGAGCGGCTCCTCCATCGGGAGGGCACACCACAGTCTAAGTGGGAACTCTGTTTTCAGACAATTCTATTAGAAGTTTCTCCTTAATTAGAATCAGCCCCCCAGCATGTCCCCCCAACCATGCGCCTGGCCACACACCCTCCCACCTGACCGGAGAAATGAGCCTCTCCATTTGTGTAGCTTTTCTCCAGACTGTCCATGTTACTCCCGTGTCTGCCTCTTTCTATTCCGCCACCAACTGGCTGTTTACAGGAAAGCTCAGACTGTCCTTGGACTGGTTTCCCATTGCTGCTGTAACAAATTGCCCTAAACAGTGGCATAAAACAACATAGACATCATCTTGTAATTCTTGAGGTCAGAGTCTGAAATGCATTTTACTGAGACAAAATCAAGTGTCAACAAGCATCTGGAAGCATCTGTTTGCCTTTTCCAGTTTCTTGCAGCCATCTGCATTCCTTTGCATGTGGCCCTTTCTTTCATCTTTGAGGCCAGCCATATAACATCTGTCTCTAACTCTGACCCTCTGCTTCCTTTGCACATCTTTAGACTGACCTTTCTGCCTCCCTTTTATAAAGACTTGTGATTATACGGGGGATCACTTCATCTCAAGACTTCAATTTAATCACATCTGCAAAGTTCCTTTCGCCATGTTAGGTAACATTCACAAGTGTGAAGGATTATGACATTGGGAAATCATTGGGCTTGGTTAACGGAGGCCTGGGTCATTATCCTTTCTCCCCCGTGTCCTCTAGGCTCCCCTGCTCATTCTCCTCTTGCTTAACCCGCCCTTCCCCGAACAATCAGGCACCATCACAGCGTGTCCTGTGACGGGGGGACTGGTGTACTTGGTGGTAGAGCCAGTCATCCAGCTAGCATGTGATGCTGGGCACTAGGTGGGCTTCGTACACACGTGTTTAGGGACAGGATAACACGTAGAGGCATGTCAATGTATTTTTTAAAAAGATTTTATTTTTTAAAAGATTTTATTTATTTATTCATGAGAGACAGAGAGAGAGAGAGAGGCAGAGACACAGGCAGGGGGAAGAGCAGGCTCCATGCAGGGAGCCCGACATGGGACTTGATTCTGGGACTCCAGGATGACACCCTGGGCCGAAGGCGGCGCTAAACCGCTGGGCCACCCAGGCTGCCCAAGATTTTATTTATTTTAGAGAAAGTGCGTGGGCAGTGGTGGGGGTTGTCGGGGGCGGGGGCACTAGGAGCAGAGGGAGAGAGATAAGCAGACTGTGCTGAGCACAGAGGCAGATGCAGGGCTCCATCCCATGATCCTGAGATCACGACCAGAGCCGAAATTAAGAGTCAGATACTTGACCCACCAAGCCACCCAGGTGCCCCAAGGCATTTCAATTTAAAAAGAAAGAAATTTTAAGGGAAAAGGGAATCACTGGTTCTGAGCAATTTTTCCTTGTAGAATTCAGCCACTTAAAGTTGGCTTGGTTCTCTGACTCCAGCAAATTTCATCAGGATTTTATCAATTTTTCTCAGCTGAAATCACCAATAAAAATGATGAAGAAAGTAAGGCAGGTGGCTGAAGCCCTATGCCATATAATCTGAGACCTTTTCCAGCTTACCTTTAATTGGCATTTGGGGGTTATGTTTGCTCAACCATTCAGTAATGGTGTCATTCATTCTACATTTTTTCCAAAAATAGGTCATTTTTCAAACGTCTTGCTGAAATCCAGTTTGTTAGAGTATTCCCTCACCCAGTCTTTTTAGGCCTGGATAAAGGATGTTATCAAAAGTTCTGATCAAAAATCACTTTATCAAAAAGGAACATGAGGTTAGTTTTATAGGATTTGTATTTAGGTAAAACTGTATTGGGTTCCTGTGTCAATTCTTTCCTTTTTTTTTTTTTTTTTTTAGAGATTTCATTTGTTTATTTTAGAGAGATGAGAGAATGTACAAGTGTGGGAGGGACAGAGGGAGAGACAATCCCAAGCAGATTGCACTGAGTGTGGAGCCTAACACATGGCTTGATCCCACTACCCTGAGATCATGACCTCAGCAGAAACCACGAGTCAGATGCTTAACCAAATTAGCCACCCAGGTGCCCATCAGTTTTTTTTCTAAGTGCTCATTATCTACTCATTTTACTCATTCCTTACTTTATTTTTTAAAACAATAGCTTTATTGAGATATAATTCACATGCCACAAGACACACACCTTTTTAAAAATTTTTTTTATCTATTTTAGAGAGAAAGAGAACTTAAGTGCACACATAGGGGGCAGGCAGAGAGAATTTTCAAGCAGATTCCATGCTGAGCACAGAGCTCCATGTGGGGTTCCATCTCACAACCCATGGGCTCCTGACCTCAGCTGAAACCAAGAATTGGATGTTTGAGCCACCTAGGAGCCCCAAGACACACCCTTTTAAGGGTTCAATTTATTTATTTTTATTTTGATTTTATTGGAGTTCAATTTGCCAACATATAGCATAACACCCAGTGCTCATCCTGCCAAGTACCCCCCTCAGTGCCCATCACCCAGTCCCCCCAGACCCCTGCCCACTTCCCCTTCCACTACCCCTTGTTCATTTCCCAGAGTTAGGTGTCTCTCATGTTTTGTCACCCTCACTGATATTTTCACTCATTTTTTCTCTTTTTCCCTTTATTCCCTTTCTCTAATTTTTATATTCCCCAAATGAATGAGACCATATAATGCTTGTCCATTTCCAATTCACTTATTTCACTCAGCATAATACCCTCCAGGTCCCTCCACGTTGAAGCAAATGGTGGGTATTTGTTGTTTCTAATGGCTGAGTAATACTCCATCGTATACATAAGCCACATCTTCTTTATCCATTCATCTTTCGTTGGACAAGGGTTCAGTTTAGTGGCTTCTGGTGTGTGTTCACAGAACTGTGTGATCACTACAATCAATTTTAGAACATTTCATTGCCCCAAAAGAGAAGCCCACAAGAAACTTAAGTGCTTCAAAGGAAGTGAATAGACATTCATAAAATGGGAGAAAATATCTGTAAATCATGTACCTGATAAGGGTCTGGTATCCAGAATACAAAACGAACTATTATAACTCAATAATGAATTGGATATTATTTTAAATTTTATTTAATTGAATTGAAAATGGACAAAGTGAATAGATATTTCTCCAAGGAAAATATGAAAATGGCCAATAAGCACACAAAATGATGTTCAACACTATTAATCATTGGGGAAATGCAAATCAAAATCAAAATGAGATATCATTTCATACCTACTAGGATGTGAGTTAATTTTTTAATTTTTTTTATATAGTGTAAGGAAAAGGTCCAACTTCATTCTTTCCCATATGGAAATCTATTTGTCTCAGTACCATTTGTTTAAAAGACTCTTCATACCAAATTAAATTGTCTTGGCACCCTAGGCAAAAAACAGTTGACCAATGTAGGGGGATGAATTGTATGATATGTGAATTACACCACAAAAAAAGCTGATATCCCTCTAAAATAATCAACTAGTATTTTATTTTTCATTTTTAAGTTTTTATTTAAATTCGCATTAGTTAATTTATAGTGCAATATTGGTTTCAGGAGTAGAATTCACTGATTCATCACTTACATACAACACCCAGTGCTCAATTAACTATTATTTTAAACAAATAAGTATTTTCTACTTGGGCCAGATGTTGCACTGAATGCTTTAAGTTCACCTAGATTTTGTGGGATTCATCTTCTTCCCTTTCTTGAAGACTTTCTAGCTCTTCCAGCCTCACCAGTAGGCTGACCAGAATCCTGCTTACCATCAGCCACCACATTACATGCAGAAATTCTACAGACTTTTCCTAATTTCTTGTTCTTAGTAACCCCAATCTCTTACCAACTCCTATGGCCACCTGAATGGGCAAGACTGGGCCTATAACCTTAGGCAAACATTCAGTTTTTCACTTATTCTTTCTCAGCTTTCCCTTACCTCCCCCTGGCAGCTAAACCAAAGCCTCATGTCTTCTTCAACCTCCCAACCCGATCTGAACATCTCCCCCAAACCCCTTGAAACCACTAATACACTTTCTGTCTATGGGCTTATCTATTTGGTATTTCATATACATAGAATTGTATAATATGTGGCCTTTTGTGCCTGGCTTCTTTCACTTAGCATGTTTTCAAAGTTCATCCACATTGTAGCATGTATCAGAGTTTCATTCCTTTTTATGACTGAATAATACTCAATTATATGGATATACCATATTTTGTTTAACCATTAATGGTAGACATTTGGGTCGTTTCCATTTTTTTGGCTATTATGAATAGTGCCACTAAGAACATTCATGTATGAGTTTAACAAAAATCTCTTAACTAAATTCCTGTCAGTCTTACTTGACCTTTTCTGACATTCTAGACAGTGCTAGACATTCCTTCAAAGAAATCCTTTAAAAAAATTAAATATGTTACTGTTTTAAAAGTAATAGTAACATATTTTAAAAACCATTTTAGGGACACCTGGGTGGCTCAGCAGTTGAGCAATGCCTTCGGCTTGGGTTGCAATCCCAGGATCTGGGATCAAGTCCCACATCAGGCTCCCTGTGGGGAGTCTGCTTCTCTCTCTGCCTAAGTCTCTGCCTCTCTCTGTGTGTCTCTAATGAATAAATAAAATCTTTAAAAAAAAAAGCATTTTATTTATTTATATGAGAAAGAGAGAGCACTAGAGGATGAACAAGGGGAGGGGCTGAGTGAGGGGGAGAAGCAAATTCCCTTCTGAGCAGGGAGCCCAGTATTATAGGGCTTGATCCCAGGACCCTGAGATCATGACCTGAGCTGAAGTCAAACACTTAACCAACTGAGCCACCCAGGTGCCCCAGTAATGGTAACACATTAAAAGGATTATACACCATGACCAAGTGAGATTTCCCCCTAGAATGCAAGGATGGTTCAACATTCTAAAATCAATCAATATTATATAATACATTAACTGAATGAAGGGAAGAAACCCCATATAATCATTCAGTAGATGCAGAAAAAGCAATCGACGAAATTCAACACCCATTCATGATAAAAACTCACAACAAACTAGAAATAGAAGGAAACTAACTCAGTATAAGCCATATATGAAAAACCTACAGCAAACATTGTACTCAAGGGTGAAAGATGGAAAGCTTTTCCTCTCAGATCAGGAACATGGTAAGGATGCCCACTTCTTCAACATAGTCCTGAAAGTCCTAATCAGAGCCATCAGGTAGGAAAAAGAAAGAGCACCCAATTTGGAAAAGAAGAAATAAAATTATTTCTGTAGACAGACAATATAACTTTATATGCAAAAAAATCCTAAAGATTTCATCAAAAAACTGTTAGAACTAATAAATGCAACAAAATAGCAAGATACAAGGCAACATAATAATATCAATTGCATTTCTACACACTAACACTGAGCAATTCAAAAAAGAAATTAGGAATATTTATTTACAATACCATCAAAAAGAATAAAATATGTGGGGATCCCTGGGTGGCTCAGTGGTTTGGCACCTGCCTTTGGCCCAGGGTGCGATCCTGGAGTCCTGGGATTGAGTCCCGCGTTGGGCTCCTGGCATGGAGCCGAGCCTGCTTTTCCCTCCTCCTGTGTCTCTGCCTCTCTCTCTCTCTGTGTCTGTCATAAATAATAAATAAATAAATATTTTAAAAAAACAAAAAGAATAAAATATGTATGATCACTTAACCAAAGAGGTGAAAGATTTGTACAATTAAAACTAGAAAATACTGCTGTGTTCATGGATGCTGAGTAATCTACAGGCTTAATGCAATTTTTAAAATCAAAGTCCAAATGATGTTTTTAGAAAAATAGAAAAGCCCATACTAAAATTCACATGGAGTCCCAAGGGACTGCAAATAACCAAGACAATTATGGGAAGAAAACAAAGAAAAAAGAGATCTCAAACTTCCTGACTTCAAAATCTACCACAAAGCTACAGTAATCAAAATAGTGTGATACTGGCCTAAAGACAGACATAAGGACTAATAGAATAGAGTTTAGAAATAAATTCTCATCTACATGGTCCAATAATTTTCAACAAGGGTGCCAAAACCATTCAGTGGGGCAAGATAGTCTTTAATAAATGGTGCTGAGAAAAGTGAATATCCATGTACAAAAGAATGAAGCTGGACCCTTACAGAACACCATGTAAAAACATGAACTGGGAAGCCCCGGTGGCTCAGTGGTTTAGCGCCGCCTTCAGCTCAGGGCATGATCCTGGAGACCCGGGATCAAGTCCCACGTTGGGCTCCCTGCAGAGAGCCTGCTTCTCCCTCTGCCTGTGTCTCTGCCTCTCTCTCTCTCTCACTCTCTCTCTCTCTCTCTCTCTCTCTCTGTCTCTCATGAATAATTTTTTTAAAATCTTAAAAAAAATGAACAAAAATGGATCTATGACCTAAATACAAGACCTAGACTATAAAAAAAAAAAAGAGAGACCTAGACTATAAACCCCATGGAAGAAAATACAAGGAAAAAGCCACAGGACATTGGGTTTGGCAATGATTTCTTGGATATGATCCAAAGATATAAGCAACAAAGGAAAAAAATAGATTAGCTTGATGCAAATTTAAGAATTTTGTGCATGGACAGCCCAGGTGGCTCAGCGGTTTGACACCGCCTTCAGCCCAGGGTGTGATCCTGGGATTTGGGATCAGGTCCCAAATCCAGTTCCCTGTGAGGGGTCTGCTTCTCCCTCTGCCTATGTCTCTGCCTCTCTGTATGTCTTTCATGAATAAATGGATAAATCTTTTTTTTTTTTTTTAAAAAAAAGGATTATAGGGACCCCTGGGTGGCTCAGTGGTTTAGCACCTTCCTTTGACCCAGGGCGTGATCCTGGAGTCCCAGGATCAAGTCCCACTTCGGGCTCCCTGCATAGAGGCTGCTTCTCCCTCTGACTATGTCTCTGCCTCTCTTTGTGTGTCTCTCATGAATAAATAAATAAAATTTTTTAAAAGAAAGGATTATAAGAGAATACTATAAACAGTTGTATGTCAACAAATTAAATAACCTAGAAGACATGGACAAATTCCTTAAAGCATACAAATTATATAAACTGACTCAAGGGGATCCCTGGGTGGCGCAGCAGTTTGGCGCCTGCCTTTGGCCCAGGGCGCGATTCTGGAGACCCCGGATCGAATCCCACGTCGGGCTCCCGGTGCATGGAGCCTACTTCTCCCTCTGCCTATGTCTCTTCCTCTCTCTCTCTCTCTCTCTATGTGACTATCATAAAATAAATAAAAATTAAAAAAAATTTAAACTGACTCAAGAAGAAATAGGGAATCTGAACATATGTATAGCAAGGGACTGAATCAATAATCAAAAATCTCCCAACAAGTCCTAGGCCAAATGGCTGCACAGGTAAATTCTAACAAACATTTAAAGAATTAACACCAATGCTTCTTAAACTCCTCCAAAAACTTGAAGAGGGCATACTTCCTAAGTCACCAAAGCCAGATAAAGACATCACAAGAGGGATCCCTGGGTGGCGCAGCAGTTTGGCGCCTGCCTTTGGCCCAGGGCGCGATCCTGGAGACCCGGGATCGAATCCCACGTTGGGCTCCTGGTGCATGGAGCCTGCTTCTCTCTCCGCCTGTATCTCTGCCTCTCTCTCTCTCTCTCTCTGTGTGACTATCATAAATAAATAAAAATTAAAAAAAAAGACATCACAAGAAAAGAAGATTATAGATCAGGGGCACCTGGGTGGCTCAGTGGTTGAGCATCTGCCTTGGGCTCAGGCATGATCCTGGGGTCCTGGGATCAAGTCCCACATCGGGCTCCTTGCAGGGAGCCTGCTTCTCCCTCTGCCTATGCCTCTGTATCTCTCATGAATAAATAAATAAATAAAATTTTAAAAACAAAAACCAAAAAAACCCACCAGAGTATCTTAATGTGAACAAAAATTTTAAATATTGATTATTTGCTAGATAAAAGGTATTTATGAGGAACCCACAGTTAACATCATATTCATAGACTGAAAGTCTGTCATTTAAGATAAGGAAAAAGACAAGGATTCCTGCTTTTACTGCTGCTATTCAATATAGTACAAAAAGTTCTATACAGCATATATTAGACAAGAGAAAGAAATAAAAGACACCCTAATTGGAAAGATGTAGAACTATGTCTATTCATGCATGGTGGGATTCTATATTTAGAAAACTCCAAAGAATCACCAGAAAGCTGCTAGAGTAATACTTACTTCATTATAGAAACCCTAGAAAACTAATACAGTCACATTCTGAACTCGTGAGTAGACATGAATTTGGGGTTCAGGGGAACCCCAAATTGAATAGTTCAGGGGAACTATTCAACCCACTATGCTGGGCTTTCAGATTCCTGGTTATTGACCCTCCCTAAAGGTGAAGTCATAAGAAGTGGATCAGTTTGACAAGCTGCCTCCTTAGGGTCAGGATCCAAGCAGAGCTTCCATGTGCTTCCTTAGCAGATGCCTGTCCTGTGGCTGACCTTGAAGAATACCTCTGATTCCCCGAAGTACCCTGGGCTCCCCTAGGCATGTTCCTCTCCCTCTGCTGCTCCCCCTGCTTGTGCTCTCTCTCAAATAAATAAGTAAAATCTTAAAAAAGAAAGAAAAAGAAAGAAAGAAAAAGAAAGAAAGAAAGAAAGAAAGAAAGAAAGAAGAAAGAAAGAAAGAAAGAAAGAAAGAAAGAAAGAAAGAAAGAAAGAAAAAGTAAAGAAAAGCAGACCAACTTAAAAAAAAAAGAAAGCAAAGAGCACAGTTTCCTTTCAAGGTCATGAAAATGTTTCAAACTTAATTGCAATGATAGTCACACACTTCTGGGAATATACTAAAATTATTGCATTGTATACTGTAAATGAATGAATTATGTGGTATTTTATCTCAATAAAACTGTTTAAAAAATAATCTTTATGGTGCTCTCTTTGCTGAACCCACTGTGAGAATAAAGACCATTTTCAGTAACCAGACTGTCTACATTCCAGAAAATGTTATCACTCTGAATGGATGGTCACTGTGAAAGGCCCAAAGGAAAGCTGCAGAGGGATGTCGTCAGTGTAGAGATCAACTGGAAAGAAAAGCAAGAGACACAGGCAGAGGGAGAAGCAGGCTCCATGCACCGGGAGCCCGACGTGGCATTTGATCCCGGGTCTCCAGGATCACGCCCTGGGCCAAAGGCAGGCGCCAAACCGCTGCGCCACCCAGGGATCCCCGAGGGCTTTCTATTTAGCTGGGAGTTGGAAGAGGCAAAAAGGGGAGAGGGCCCCAGACCAAGCCCCTGAGATGACGGGAGCTGAAGGACAACATTCCTGGACCACTTAGGAGAGGCACCGTGAGCTTCCCAAGTCCCAACTTATCTTTTGAATCCTTAACTGGAAGAAGGTAAATGAGACAAACCCTTGTGAGTAAGACATGAATCCCTCACTGCTTTGTGAACGCTGCCTTCCAAGGCCAATGGGAAAGGGCCCCCCAGGCTGGTCTTCAGGGAGCAAGAAGGAGGACCCAGGCAGTAGCACCCCACCCACTCCTCACAAAACCAGAAGAGGGAGGAGGGCCAAGGGCCGGCTGCCCTGGACGACCAGCTGTGCCTTAGACCAGCACCAGGGGGCAGGAACCAGCTCTGCCAGCTGCATCCATGGAGCCCACAGGCCCAAGGGGGATCCCCTTCAGGAGCAGGGCCTTGGGAAGGGGGATCCTCAAGGAGATACTCAAGGAATCAGCCCAGGGGCTCTGGCAGCATTATGGGAGCAGCACCCCAGCCCCTTGCTCAGCCCCTCCTCTTTCAAGTCCCCACTCCAGGTAAGAGGTGGGAAGAGAAGACAGAAGGACAGGGAAGGTACAGAGAAAGCAAGAGGGCAGATGGAGGGTGTGGAGGTGGTGTGACTTCCACCAAAGAGTGACTTCCGAATGTGCTGTGAAAATCCTACACCCAAATCTGTGCTTAAGGGACACCGAGGCAGAGCTGAGAGATAGGCTGTGTACAGCTTCGGCCCAGTAGGGTCCTATCAGAGAGACTCCTTCAAGGCTGGAGGCTCAGCAAGTGCCATGCTCCAGCTGCTGCTTGACAGCCAGGTTGGTTTTAAGAACATGCAGAATGTGGAGCATGTCCTGCTGTCCTTGGACAGAGCCATGCGGCTTGTGAAAGACGTCTTCATTTCTGCAGCAGAGAGGGATGTGTACACTGGGGATGTACTCAGAATCTGCATTGTGACTAAGGAGGGCATCAGGGAGGAGACTGTTCCCCGAAGGAAGGACTGATTGGTGTGCTGTTGTCATTAATCACTTCAGAACTGATTAATTTTGTATCTTGGAACTACTGGACTATGTTTCATTAAAAAATAAAAGCTGAATAAAAAAAAATCCTCTTACACTGGATTATAGCAGAGTGTGTAGCCCACATGGCTGTTCTGGGACTGGGGGGACAGCATTTGGGGTAATAATGGCATCCTACTTGAAGTATGGGAGGAAAGTGGATATTGATGTTGGGTGGTAAAAGGGATAGACTTAGCAAACACTTAATATCCTTCGCTGTGAATTTTAACCTCCATAAAAAAAATTGTACCAAATTCACCTTCATTGATTCAGCAAGCTCTAACAGTTAATCACAAGGCTATTGGAAAATTTTTAGGTGTTATCTGCCTCTCAAAAAGGAATTGATTAGTGGATTGATGAAAAAGATCTGAGGTTGTCCAGCTAGAGAAACAAGAAGATGCCACATGAGTCCCAAGGCCTATTTGAGATACTGTTTAAATACAATAAAATTGGGATCCCTGGGTGGTACAGCGGTTTAGCGCCTGCCTTTGGCCCAGGGCACGATCCTGGAGACCCGGGATCGAATCCCACGTCGGGCTCCAGGTACATGGAGCCTGCTTCTCCCTCTATGTCTCTGCCTCTCTCTCTCTCTATCATAAATAAATAAAAAATTAAAAAAAAATACAATAAAATTCATCTATTGAAAAAAAAAAAAAGGAAGTCTCGCCCTTGTGCTCTGACCAGCTGAGTGTCCTGTGACTTGCTGTGAAGCTCCAGGCTGTGACCATACAATCTTTGCAGGGACGTTTCCTGTGCTCTCCCCGCCACAAGGGGAAGCAGACTCCGTTAGTACTTTCTGAACATCAGACAGGCCTTTGGAATGTAGGTGATTTGGGAAAAGGAGTGGAGGTGCCATCAACAACGGTAAATGCAGTTTGGGGTGTACTGGACGAGTCATTTTACCTCTCTGGGCCTTCATCCCCTCAGGATCCCCGGAGAGGACCCCTTCGCAGGATTTCTGCCCTCGGGGGTCGCTGTCACAATCGTGCCCAAGCCATAGCAATGCGGTGGGCCCGCCGCACGCCCCGCTCTCCGCTGCCCGTGATGCTCCGCTGGCTCCCACCTGGGGCGCGGCGCCCAGGTGGGGGCAGGGGAGAGGGTCCTCCCGAGGGGAAACCCAAGAGCTGGCGTCTGAGCTGAGCTTAGGTGGCGACGCGGAGACCGGACGCAGGACGCCGCAGCCCCCGCAGCCCCCGAGGCCAACGTGGGCGGCATCGCGGCCGCGCTGAGCCGGGAGCGGCCCCGGCCGGGAGCAAAGGGCCTTTGGCGGGCGCGTGGTGACGGCGGATGAGATACAGGAAAGGAAAGGGCCCAGCGAGGTCCGGCGAGAGGCCGGTGGGCGAGGCGTCCCTGCGAACCCGGCCCAGGCCCAGGCCCAGGCCCAGGCCCAGGCCCAGGCCCAGGAGGCGACGGGGCCGCGGGCCTGGCTCGGGCCCAGCTCGTGGCCAGGGCTTCCCGGTCCCTCCCTGGTGGCAGGAGGCTGGAGCGCCCCGTGTACGGCCCCCGGGGGCCCGCGATGCCGGGGACGGGGACGGGGACGGCCAGACGCCGGCCTGGCTCCGCCCCGGGATGCCCCGCAGCCTCCGCCGCGAGCACAGCTCAGGAGCCACCTGACAGGCGGGCGCCGGGTGCTGGGGCCCAAGGCGGAGCACGGCAACAGTCCACCTGCCGAACGGGGGCAGGCCCGATGGGGGCGCCGGCCGCGCGGGCCCCGCTCCAGCTGCTGCTCGCGGCTCTGGCTCCTCCACGGCGGGGGGCCGGGCGGGGGCCGGGCGGGGGGCCGGGCGGGCGGCCAGCAGCGTCGGGGAGGGAAGGCTGCGCTCCAGCGAGCTGGGGCCGTGCGTCCCCGCAAGGCCGGACCTGGCCAAAGTGCACCACGAGGCCACGGGTGCCTCGCTGAGGGCGAGAGCGTAGGCTCCTCCCCCGGGGAGGGATGCGGGTGCTCGCGAAGGCCTGTCCAGTCTACCGCGAGTAGTCGGAGAAGGGATGCGAGCGACGTCACTTCGGACTGTGACCCGTGTCTCGGATAAATCAGGGACATGTGACTGGAGAGGGTGCTAATTTATAGCAGGTTCATCAGAGGAGAACGTTACATGCCCCCTTATTCCTCTCGCTTAAAATTAGTTTCTTGTTTTTAAATTGTTATTTATGATTTTTTAAATGTTTATTTATTTATGATAGTCACACACACACACAGAGAGAGAGAGAGAGGCAGAGACACAGGCAGAGGAAGAAGCAGGCTCCATGCACCGGGACCCCGACGTGGGATTCGATCCCGGGTCTCCAGGATCGCGCCCTGGGCCAAAGGCAGGCGCCAAACCGCTGCGCCACCCAGGGACCCCTTAAAATTAGTTTCTGCTTTTCTTCTTCCCATGTAGTCAGTTTTGAGCTCTTTTCTTTTCTTTCTTTCTTTCTTTTTCTTTTCTTTTCTTTTTCTTTTTTTTTTTTTTTTTTTTTTTTTAGCTCTTTTCAGTTAAACCTTTTTCAGTTAGGTGATGGTGGAAAGCTGATATTGGGTCTTAGGAATGCAGCAGGAGGAAAGGAATTTCAGGAAGGGTATGTCTCCTCTTTCTAGCAACTGCAGATGAGTGGACATGGCTCCATGTCATAAAACTGGTTCAAAGAATCTTATCCTAATGATGTGTGGACTTGGAAATACTTATGAAAGCTCTGTCCATAGCTGAAACGTGTTGCTTTATGTTACTGAAAGCTGTGCTTAGAAAGGAGATCCTGATATATATGGCGACATGGGGAAATCTCAAAAACGTTATGCTGAGTGAAAGAAGCTAGACACAAAAATCATCCTGTGTAATTCTATTAGTGTGAAACTCTAGAGAGGCCAGATCTAACCCATAGTGACACAAAGCAGATCGGTGGTTGCTTGGGACCAAGCGTGAGGACAGGATTGCCTAGGAAGGGTCAGAGGGACCTGCTTGGAGTAGTGGCAAAGCTCTACCTTTTGATGGTGGTGTGGGTATTCAGGTGTATACATTTGCCAAGCCTAATCAAACTGTACACTTAGAATGGGTATGCATTTTATTATATGTAAGCTATACCTCAAGAGTTTGTCTTAAATAATCAATAAAACTGTCCTTGAATTATTTCTGCAAGATTGGGGAAGAGCCTTCTAAGACACTGAACTTAAAGACAATTTTTTTGGAACTTCTAAAAATAATCTTTAACTTCTAAAATATGTTATTTTAATTGGTTGTTGCACTTTATAACTGTTGCCTCAGTATTGATATTGAAATACCAAGGGCACTTGGCTGACTCAGTCAGTAGAGCATGGGACTCTTGATCTTGGGGTTGTAAGTGTGAACCCCATCTTGAGTGTAGAGATTACTTAAAAAAAAGATAAAATAGCAATTGAAACATCATGTGATATCTCTGTATTCCTAAAAGATGTAAATACTTGTATTCATATATGTATTCGTCAGCCCTGAGGATAAAAACAGACAGTTCCCTTTTGTCTATATATGTATGAATATACAATAAAACCCATAGCTCTGGGATCCCTGGGTGGCGCAGCGGTTTGGCGCCTGCCTTTGGCCCAGGGCGCGATCCTGGAGAGCCAGGATCGAGTCCCACATTGGGCTCCCGGTGCATGGAGCCTGCTTCTCCCTCTGCCTATGTCTCTGTCTCTGTCTCTCTCTCTCTCTGTGTGTGTGTGTGTAACTATCATAAATAAAAATAAAAAAAATTAATTAAAAAAAAAAAACCCATAGCTCTGTCGATTCCTGTTACAGCATGAGTTTGAAAGTGTTTGAGAGACAGAACTACAGAGTGACTACAAATATAAATCTGGAACCCTCTGACCCTTCCTAGGGAATCCTGTCCTCATGCTTAGCCCAAGCAACCACCGATCTGCTTTGTGTCACTATGGGTTAGATCTGGCCTTTCTAGAGTTTCACACTAATAGAATTACACAGGGTGATTTTTGTGTCTAGCTTCTTTCACTCAGCATAACGTTTTTGAGATTGCCCCATGTTGCCATTATATCAGGATCTCCTTTCTAAGCACAGCTTTCAGTAACATAAAACAGAACATGTTTTTAGCTATGGATAGAACTTTCGTAAGAATGCTTAAGTTCAAATTCCACCTCTGCCTGTTACTAGCTCTGTGGTATTAGAAAAGTTACTTAATTTTACTGTGCCTTAGTCACTGCATTTATAACATAGGATAACAATAGTGTCTATGCAGAACATGAGAGACTCCTAACTGGGAAACGAACTAGGGGTGGTGGAAAGGGAGGTGGGCGGGGGGTGGGGGTGACTGGGTGACGGGCACTGAGGGGGGCATTTGATGGGATGAGCACTGGGTGTTATTCTATATGTTGGCAAATTGAACACCGATAAAACCAACAACAACAACAAAAACAACAACAAAAAAAAGCAAAACACAATAGTGTCTATGTCACAGGGTCACTGTGAGAAGTAAATAAGTTAATACATATAAAGCACCCAGTACTCGGCACATAGTGTATCAGCCAGGTTAGGCTAATTATGCTGTGGTAACAAACAGCTCCAAAGCCTCAGTTGTTTGAAACAATAAAGGTTAATTTCTCACTTCTGCCACACATCCATCACAGGTTGGAAGGGGGGCACTGATCACCCTAACTCACTCAGGAACTCAGGCTGATGGAAGCCTTATTGTGCCTCATGCTTCCATGATCACCAAGTCAGGGAAAAGGGATGTGTCAGGTCAGGCACTGGCCCTTAAATGTCTGCTATTTATATTCCACTTAGCAAAAATAGTTACATTGTCACACCTAACTTCAGAGGGGCAAGACCATGTGTCTAGAAAGGCAGAGAACCGGAAATATTTGGTGAACAGCCCTAATGACCACCATGATTAGTTATTGTAATTGCATTTTGAAGTTGGTGGAGGAGGACTTAATTAGGAGGTGATGTTTTCGCTGAGGCCAGAATGAGAAAGGAGAAACTGTCGGAGAAATCTACATAAAGTCTGTAAGGCAGGAATGGGCTTGGAGTATTTGAGGACCAGAAAAATGGTTCAATGTTTAGAGAATGAATGAATGAATGAATGAATGAGAGTTAGCAGGGTTGAGTCACACAAGGCAAGGCCTTGTAGACCCTGGTAAGGAGTTTGAATTTTATTCTATAGTGTACTGGGAAGCCAGTAGAGGGTTTTAGCCGGGTGACATGGAATAATCTTTATAAAGATCATTCACTGTGGTTGCTCTTGTGGGATGGGCACATACGGAAAAAGGGAGATGATCAGTCCAGGTGAGAGATGCTGGTTGGTCTGGATGAAGGCAGTAGCAATATGGTTGTAAACAGGCACAGGCAAGATTCATTTTGGATTGATGTGGAAGGTGAGGGAAGAGAAGGAATCAATCATAACTCCTAAGTTTCTGGCCTCAGAAGCTGAGTCGTTATGTTACCCAAAACTGGGTTCACTTCTTGGTAGGTACAGAGCCAAAAGACACAACCAAGCCAAAGAATAGGAGAAGGAAGGGTTTTACCTGCCACAAGTAGAAAGCATCAGGGATATTTCCTAAAGCAGTGCCTCCTTGAACAAAACCGGGGGTTAGCCTGCAGCAAGATGGCGGCAGTCTCCATGTCAGCGGCGCTGAGGCGAATGCTGTGGGGGAAAAGGGCCGTGGCTGCAGCCGCCGTTTCCGTTTCCGGGGTTCCTACCAGGTCATTAAGCACTTCCACATGGAGGTTGGCACAGGACCAAGCTCGAGACACGCAACTCATAACACTTGATGAAAAATTGGATATTACTACTTTAACTGGTGTTCCAGAAGAGCATATCAAAACTAGAAAAGTCAGGATCTTTGTTCCTGCTTGCAATAACATGCAGTCTGGAGTAAACAACACAAAGAAATGGAAGATGGAGTTTGATACCAGGGAGCGATGGGAAAATCCTTTGATGGGTTGGGCCATCAACGGCTGACCCTTTGTCCAACATGTTTTAACCTTCAGTACTAAAGAAGATGCATCTGCTTTTGCAGAAAAAAAATGGATGGAGCTATGACATTGAAGAGAGGAAGGTTCCAAAACCCAAGTCCAAGTCTTACGGTGCAAATTTTTCTTGGAACAAAAGAACAAGAGTATCCACAAAATAGGTTGGCACTGACTATATCTCTGTGCTTGACTGTGAATAAAGTCAGCTGTGCAGTATTTATAGTCCAGGTTTAATACATCTCTTAATCTTCTAATAAATTTGACCTTTAACCACAAAAAAAAAGGGGGGGGGGGTTAATGTTTAGGCCAAAGGGACATACATATTCATGAAAGGGCTTGTGCCATAGGGTATTCAGCATGGAATTGGGGCAAAAGTCATCTTACGGTGACAGGGTCTAGGTCGAAGTCACAGGGCCAGCAAGGATGAGCATCATCAATTCTCTGGCTCCTGTTGGTCTGGTATTTAAGTGATCAAAGGGGGTTAGATTGTGGAAAGGTAACTCAAGAATGTGCATCAGGTCACTCTTCACCTCTGAATCAAAGCTGGGAGTTTTACCACAAATTTATTGGGCTTGACCTGACAGTAGTTATTTGTTCTTACATGTTTTGTTCCCTTGGAATCATCTACTGGGATCTATTTTGCAATTTCAACATATCCCAGGAAGTTCTGCAAGAAATGTGTTTTGGGCAAGTAGTGCTTGTTGGGTATAGGTCACAAGATGGCTGAGGGCCTACAAGACTTTTCTTAGTCAAGAAGGCTATGTCCTGTCTTTCTTTATCCAGAGACCTCTAACTCCTTCTGTTTACCATTACTGAGATAGAGATTTTTCCCGAAATAGAAACTGAGTAGTAGTGGGGTTTTCTGAATCATGACTTGGTTTTCCCCTGTTAATTTTGAAATGTTTTTTGATATTTAAGGGTTGATTTCAGATAGTACTTTGATATATGACTTTGGAGCTGTGGAGTGGACAAGGCTGGAGATGAAAACTTAGGCGCTGGATTAGTTATCTACTGATTCATAACGAATTACCCCCAAACCTAGTAGCCTAAAGCAACAAACACTTATTATCTCACAGTTTCCATTGGTCAGGAATTTGGGAGCAGCTTAGCTGGGTTATTCTGGTTCTGGGTCTCTCATAAAGTTGCAGTTAAGGTGTTAGTTCAGGCTGCAGTCACTTGAAAGCTTGAGGGGGCTGGAGGATCCATTTCCAAGATGGCAAAACCACAAAGCTATTGGCAGGAGGCCTGAGTTCCTTACCGGCTATTGGCAAGAGGCACGCATAGCTCCATAGGGGGCTCCAATGTCCTCAGGACTTGCAGCTAGCTTCCCCCAAAGCAAGAGAGCCAAGAGAGAGCAGGAGGCAGAACCCACACTATGACCTAGTCTTAGAAGCACTTGTACCATCTCTTCCTGATCTCATAGACCAACCCTGATGTGATATGGGAGGACATTACACAAGGACATGGATCTCAGGGAATTTTATCATAATATAAATGAGATATAAAACCATGAGAATGGATGAGATAATTCGATAGGGGGAGAATATAGATAAAGAGCCCTGGGACACTCCAACATTTTAGGCTCAGGCAGAAGAGAAGGATCTAGAAGAGGAGGCTGAGAAGTGTTAGTGAGGTGGAAGGCAAACCAAGATCATGTAGTCTCAGGGAGGCCTGGGAGAGTGTTGACTTGAATAACCAGGTCAAAGGTTACAGAGCTTAAGAAGATCCAAAGTAGTTTGGATCTAACAACATGGAAATAATTGGTGATCGTGCCAAGAGCAGTTTCCATGGAGTGTTAAAACTGGCTGAAGTCAGTTGCTAGTAGAGAATGGAAAAATCTGGCAACATTGAGCATAGAAAATTCTTCCGATAAATTTTGCTGTGGAGAGGAACATGGGATTAAGGGAAAACACTTTTCATGAAGAGAGATCTAGAACATGTTTGAATGCTACACAGAAATGGTCCAAAAGCAAGACAAACACTGTCAGTGCCACAGAAGGAGGGGGTCACTGAGAGGAAGTCCTTGAGAAGGCCAGAGGAGATGGGATTTGGAGCCCACACGGAGGGACTGGGCTTTGATGGGAACAGCAGCAATTCATCCAGGCCAATAGGAATGCAGGCAGAGAACGTGGGGGCAACTGCAAGGGGGCAGGTAGATTTGGTGGTGGAAGGAAGGTGAGGGTTTCCTATGTTAAAAGGTTTTATTTTAATTTTTTTCTTCCTTTCCCTTCCCTTTCTTCTTTCTCTTTCACCCTTTCTTTCTTTCTCTCTCTCTTCCTTCCTTCCCTCTCTCCTTTCTTTTTTTCTTCTTCTTTCTTTCTTTCTTTCTTTCTTTCTTTTCTTTCTTTCCTTTCTTCTTTCTTCTCTCTCTCTCTCTCACTTTCTGTCTCTTTCTTTCCTTTGCTTTCTTTCTTGGTTTAAAACAACAGAAATTTATTATCTCAGATCTGGAGACCAGAAAAATCAAAATCCAAGTGCTGGTAGACTTGGCTCCTTCTGGAACCTCTGAGGGAACATCTGCTCCATCCTTCTCTCTTAGCTTCTGGTGGCCGCCAGCAATCTTCGGCAAGCCTTGCCTTATAGACTCATTACTCCAATCCCTGCTTCTCTTGTTTTCTTAATGAAATATAAGATGAAGATTTACAATAAACAGATGGATCATTAGAATTTTAGTTTCCTTTGTGATATAAATAAGAGAGTTCTGACATTTTGAAGCTTCTGCCAATCTTTCTCTATTTCTTTTTTTTTTCCAGCTTGCCGCTTCAGCCTCCTCTAGGATACTTCACTCTCTTCTGTTATGAACTGAATGTTTGAACCCCCTCCCCCCAAAGCTCAAATGTTGGGGCCATAATCCCCACTTGTGTCTAATCTGGAGTAAGGAAATAATAAAGGTTAAATGGGGCCATAAGGGTGGGGTTCTGATCTGATGGGACAAGTGTCCCTGTAAGAGAAGATGCCAGAAAGCTCTCTCTTTCTGTGTGCCCCCACGAGGAAAGGCTGTGGGAGACATGGCGGGAAGTTGGCAGTCTGCATGTAGCCCTCACCAGAAACCAAACCAGCCAAAGCCTTGGTGTTGGAGTTCTAGCTTCCAAAACTGTGAGAAAAAGAAACTTCTGTCGTTTATGTCACCCAGTGTGTGGTATTTTATTATGGTGGCCCAAGCAGACTAAGATATCACACATTGAAAAATGATATGGTCAGTAATTCTGAGAAGGAATACAAAATCAATCTGAAATTAAGGCACACACAAGAGCAATTCAAATGCATTTAATAATAGTTGCTACATTGGACAAAGTCACATACTTATGCAATCAAATTACTCTTTTTCAATATTCATGGATTTGTGGGTAAATATGTGTGAAAGTTCCATCACTAGAACATTTGTTTTTTTAGGCCATTTTGCTATATGGATGGCAGTTTTGTACACTGTTTTGTTTGGAGCCACCAAACCTCCCAAGACAAATGCTAAGGCATGAGCTGATACATCGGGTGTGAGTTCACAAAAAGATATAATCGCCATTTATGGTACTGGTACAGGTTGTACCCTACAAACACAGGAATTGTAATAAATTCTATTTTACATAAATCTTATACAAAAGAAAACAATGTATCTGTATAGATATAAAGGTATATATCAAATTGTCGAGGCT
The DNA here is from genome assembly GCF_905146905.1 of Nyctereutes procyonoides. Taxonomy (NCBI): domain Eukaryota; kingdom Metazoa; phylum Chordata; class Mammalia; order Carnivora; family Canidae; genus Nyctereutes; species Nyctereutes procyonoides. The sequence continues at coordinate 77,564,734 of NW_026575126.1, forward strand.
ATTCTGTTAAGAGTGATCTTACCTTATGCGTAGGTACCAACAAGAATGTCTGCTTACAATTGTACTGACCTAGTGATTGGAAGAATTTTACACACATTAAGTACATTTAAAGCCTAGTTCATGGGACGCCTGGGTGGCTCAGCAGTTGAGCGTCTGCCTTCGGCTCAGGGCGTGATCCCGGGGTCCTGGGATCGAGTCCCACATCAGCCTCCCTGCACGGAGCCTGCTTCTCCCCCCCTCTGCCTGTGTCTTTGCCTCTTTCTCTCTCTCTCTGTCTCTCATGAATAAATAAAATCTTAAAAAAAAAAAAGCCTAGTTCATCCTTCATCACAAACATACACCCAGTGGCAGTAAATCAAATGTTCATCTCTGGCCTTGCACATTGGTATCACGGTATCGGGGAACTAGGTTCTTGCAGTGGGTAGTTGGAGCACTGCGGGAAGCCTCTTCACACTGGACCCACTGTCAATAACTTTGGGCAAGTGGCTCAACCACATAATTATATTTCGTTAAACCCAGACTAAAGCTCAACTTCCCCTTAGCCATATCCCAAAGATGCTGGAGTCCATTCCAACATCATCAAACATGAAGACAAGAGAAAAACCAGAGGAAAGAAAGAGTGGACTTAGCCAAGTGAAGTAAAGATTTTTTACTTTTTGTAAATTTTACAAAAGTGTAAATTTGTGTGTTTTAATTTGGGCTCCCCCAAAATACAGCTTGTGATAAGGGCTTGGATGCTAATACTTTATTTGAGAGATGATTCTAGGAAGCAGGGAGAATAAAATAGAAAAAGGAACAGCCTAGATAGGGGTGAAGACAATACTATCGGAAATGGGCAGTTGATTCCTCTGGGGACTTGGAGAAGTAGACATAACGTCTTTTAGAATGTGCGGCCTAAAGGGAAGAAGGTGGGAGCATTTATCCACTGGCTCCTATCCCCCTCTGAGGGGAGCTGCCCTTGCACTATTTCACTGCCCCTCACTTCTATCTGTGAATTGGATAGAGATAAAATGGGGACCACTACTCTGGCACACTGTGGTAGATGGTGGCTCCATCCTGCAGTAACACTGGAGTGAAATATTGCTCCTGTTTACTATCTTGGCAGATGGGATGGGGTAGAGGGGAATTGCCAGGACTTCCTCAGTACCCCCCCAAGGCAGTAGGAACATCCTTACCTCATTTATGGTAGCCACTGTTGTGTTCAAGAGGTGAACAACCTTGCCACAAGTATAATAAGGTTGACTTGATATAGCCCTTCCAGGACTTTAAATCCCAACTCTTGGAAAAGTTGTCTTATACTATGTCTGTAAACTCCCCCTATCCAGCTTTACGTCCCACACCCTGCTCTGATATATTCAAGTCTACTTCTCAATTTCCCCTTTTTCTGTCAGTACATATTAGCCAAGTCTTAGAATTCTTTCACAGAGTAAACTATTTCCTCGGAGTGGGCCTGTATTTTCCTGTTCATGTTGTGCTGAGACTTTGACCTCAGTTATTTTTTTTTAAAGATTTTATTTACTTATTCATGGTAGTCACACAGAGAAAGACAGAGAGGCAGAGTCACAGGCAGAGGGAGAAGCAGGCTCCATGCACCGGTAGCCCGACGTGGGACTCGATGCCGGGTCTCCAGTATCGCGCCCTGGGCCAAAGGCAGGCGCCAAACCGCTGCGCCACCCAGGGATCCCTGACCTCAGTTATTGATCTGGAGGCAAAGAGAGGCGAAAGGTTGGGATCAGGAGGGGCATCCTCCTCAGGTGGGAGTTCCACCTGAGTTTTCTGTCAAGAGGAGGCTACTTTCTTTTCTTTCTTTTTCTCCTTTCTTTCTTTCTTTCTTTCTTTTCCTTTTTTTTTTAATTTATGAGAGACAGAGAGGCAGGGACATAGGCAGAGGGAGAAGCAGGCTCCCTGTGGGGAGTCTGAGGCGGGACTCAATCCCAGGACCCTGGCATCATGACTTGAGCCAAAGGCAGATGCTCAAGCACTGAATCACCCAGGTGCCCCAAGAGGAGGCTACTTTCAAGGGCATAGGGCTTCTTTAACTGGTTAGAGGATTCAGGTAAATCTGGGGGTTCAAGATTTTCAGATATAACCACCCAAGTGTCCAGATCCCAGATTCCAAAGTCTCACTCCTTCCCTATCAGGGCCCTTAGTCTAGCAGGTCTGGCACCATATGGTTAAATACTTGGCCCAGTTTTCAATAGTCTTCCTATAACACCAGGAGGAGAGTTCTTTAAACAGTGCCAAGGAGGCCAGAAGCTTTCACACTGAGCCCTATATTATTAGTTGGCTGAATGGAGCCCGCCATTCTTTTTCTTCAAGGTTCCCTGGGCACTTAGCAAAAGCAGCTAATTCCAAAATCCTTATAATCACCCTTACTCACATTTCATTCAAGTTATATTGCATGATCTAGCGATTCCCCTCCATCCATTCCTTACTGCAATTCACACTAGATCTTAGTAATTCTAATGCTTCAGCACCCAAGGAGCTATCACTCTCCACCTAAAGGAACAACAGGCCCTTGTTGTTGAATGACCAAAAATGTTGTCCAGTTCCAGAATCCCATCCTGATGGTTGGCTTTCTAGAGCCACTTCCAGTTGTATCCTCTTGAAAGCAGAACCTAAAACAAAGACCTATTAGGTGCAGGCATTTATTTGGGAAGTGACACTAGGAGTAAGGTAGCAGAAAGGTAACAGAAGAAGGAAAAGCCGATATCAAAGTGCATTATCAAGATCACACCTTGACTACACATAATGCCTCCTAGAGTTGTTCTCCAGAGGAGGAAAGGCTGAAACACTCATCCAGTGCTACTTACCTCCCTTCAGATGACAGTGTCTCCAGGTTTGTTTGTTTGTTTGTTTTAAGATTTTAATTAATTTATTTCTCAGAGAGAGAGCCAGAGAGCACAAGCAGGGGGAACAGCAGAGGGAGAGGGAGATAGGCTCCTCACTGAGCAGGGAGCCCGATGTGAGTCTCGATCCCAGGACTCCAGGATCATGACTTGAGCTGAAGGCAGACACTCAACTACTGAGCCACCCAGGCACCCCTCTCTAGGTTATTAATACCCTAATATTAATATTAGGAGTTTCACCCTCACTTCTCAAGTCTCTTGAAGAAGCTGAATTTAGCAATTTAAAGCCTGCTCCAGGTGGGATGCTGTCAGTACGGGGTGAACCTGAGCTTTCAGAAAATTCAACTCTGGCTGAAGTCTGAGGCAGCAGAGGGGATGGGACACCATGTGAACAAGTGCTAGCACCCCTCTTAGAGACTTAGAAGGGGCTTTGGCAAGCGAGGGCCCCTGAAGCTTAAACTTTTAGCTTCAGGGTTCATCTGCCTCTGCAAGGAACTCATGTTTGTCCTGGATGCAACCATTGAGGAAAATTTTACTCAAGGCAGCCTTCCACACATGGTTTGCCCTCCTTTCCTACTTTCCTACTGCTTTGGATTCTCACTCACAGGAACATCCTGGCCACTCCTTTTCCTCCATAATCCCACAGGTAGGGTATAGGGCAGTTGGGAAGTACCAGTCTTGTCATGGCGTTTATTGGGACATTGTTTTAAGAAGAACACATTGAAGTGTCAATTGCCTCACTGAAATATGCTTGAATGAAGATTTAAAAAAAAAAAAAAAAGGCTGGATTTAGCAATTTGCAGACAGGAAGAAATGCATTGGAGGGCTTATTCCAGGACAGGGAGGAATAAGCCCCCTCAAAACCACTTGGGATTCCCAAGCTGTTCACTGGAGGTTGAGGGGCTACATCATCTGGTGACCAATTCAGGCAAGTCCTCTGAAAGATATTTGGAGGAAAGGCTCAGAAATAAGAGCAGAGCTGGAAAACAGTGCCCATGAGAGCTGGAACTCAGAATATGCCCATATTTGTTAGCTGATTCCTTCTCTTTCTGTAGAGTTACTGGCAGATGAGTCCTTAGAATACAAAGTGTTTGTGCACCTGTATTTGGGAACAGCAAAGAGGGAGCTGGTCTCATTCTCAGGTCAGGCTGGGGGGTGGGGTTGCAGAGGGGAAGATTTCCCTGGGGTGAGGTTAATGGTGGCAGCAAGGGAGGAAGACAAAAGGAGAGGTGGGGTGGAGATGCTCCAGAAGAAAAGCTATGGAGTGGTGGGTGGCCCCCGGAAAGGCAGCATTGGTGGAAGAATGGTTTCCAGAAAAATGAGAGGAGGATCACAAGAACCAGAAAAATGCGGAGGGCAGAGGAAGTGGAGCTTCAGGGTGGTAAGGGAGCAAGTTATAGTTAACAGGGATGGGGAATGTCTGCGGAGATTGTGGTCTGGGAGGAATCTTGGAGGTAGAGAGGTTTCAGAAAAGAAAGAATCAAGAATGTGGTCCAGTAAATAATCAACCATGGGAAGAAAAAGGACTAAAGAAGAGGAGGTCACAGAACTGAGGCCTAGGATGGGGAGGCTACTCACAGGGACAAGAAGTGGGATGGGGAAGGGGCCAAGGGGCTTGAAGGATGAAGCCAAGGGCCAAATTCCTCAGTGAATTTGTCTGTAGGGGAAGAGATGTGGAAGCCAAAGGGATGTGAGGAAAAAGCTGTTTGGAGAATTATAGGAGGAGAACGAAGGGCTTCCAGGCAAAAGGAAGGGCATAAGCACAGCACAGAGGCATGCAGGAACATGGGGTGTTCAGGTCCCAGGGCCAGGAATAGGTCAGATCATGACAAACAATGTTAGGGGGGTTGGATCTGCCCTGGAAGAGATGGGGACCTGCCCATTCCTCCTACTCATCTCCTGTATTCATAACTTTGGGGATTCTGTAGACTCATTTTGGATCCCTCCTCTACCTGCCTTCATTCCTTTGGTGACCTCATCCATTCTTAAGGCTGACAACTCCCAGGTTTACAACTCCAGGCTCATGTATTTCTACAAGGCTGAAAACTTGGAGGTGGAGGTGGGAGTGGGTGGAGACCCCCGCCAGGGTCTGGTTTTCAGGTTCAGAAGTATGCAAATTGTTTCATTAGTTTTCTATCCTCCTCTCTCCCCGTTAGACAGTAGAAAATAAATGTATTAAAGCTGAAGGGTGGGATCCCTGGGTGGCACAGTGGTCTGGCGCCTGCCTTTGGCCCAGGGCGCGATCCCGGAGACCCGGGATCGAATCCCACGTCGGGCTCCCGGTGCATGGAGCCTGCTTCTCCCTCTGCCTGTGTCTCTGCCTCTCTCTCTCTCTCTGTGACTATCATAAATAGAAAAAATAAAGCTGAAGGGTAAATGAAAAATAAATTTATTAGTTTATAGGGGCCAAAAGACCTTTACTTTTTTTTTTTGCCTGCTTGTTTTAAAAACACATTTATTGGTTTGAATCTGATTCTAAGAATAATGCATATTTACTACAGAAAACTTCAGAAACTCAGAAAGTATGAAAAACAAAATGCAAATCCTCTATAACACCAGCAACACTTCACATCTGTATTTGTGTGGATATGATCTTAACAATATTGAGATCATCCTGTACCTACTTTTGCATCCTATTCTTGTTTTTATATCGTAAGCATTTGAGCTTCTAGAATATATTTTATTTTTAGTATCCTAGTAACTCTGTTGCCAGTTTTAAAATCCATTATCAGAAGGTTGCTTTCCTCCTGAGTTTAAGATCAGAGAAAAAAAAGAAAGGGTAATAGTCTTAAACATCAGGTAAACATCCGAACAATTTTACGCAGATCAGGTTCCGGGACCCTAAGTCCCCTCCTCGCCTCTTCAGGGCCGCGCCACGCCAAGGGGGAGGAGCGGGGCTCGGGCGGCCGCAGGTGGAGGCCCAGGGTCAAGGCTACGACCGCGAGGCGGAGGCCGGCAGGCTCCGCGGGGGCATCGCCCGGGTCACCGCGTGCCCCCCCATTCCCGGGGCCGGGGCCCCGCCCCCGCCCCCGGCTCCCGCCCCCCCCCGGCGGGCGCGCGGTCCGAGTCTCCCGCGCAGAGCAGCGGGAGCGGCGCGGAGCCAGGGCCTTCGGGCTCCCGGGACCCCGCAGGGGACCCTGCGGCCGCCGGCTTCCTCCGGCCCGCGCTCCCGCCTTCAACCAAGATGGCGCGGGCGGCGTCAGGCGGGGCACGTGACCCTGCGGCCGCCCCCGCCCCGCGCCCGCGCCGCCCCGCCCCGCCCCGCGCCGCCCCGCCCCGCCCCGCGCCGCCCCGCCCCGCCCCGCGCCGCCCCGCGCCGCGCCGCCCCGCCCCGCGCCGCCCCGCCCCGCGCCGCCCCGCGCCGCCCCGCCCCGCCCCGCCCCGCGCCGCCCCGCGCCGCCCCGCGCCGCCCCGCCCCCGCCTCGGTGCCCTGCTGCTGGCGGGGCGGCGGGCCGCGAGTCGGGGCCAGGCGCGGCCGCGAGGGAAGCATGCCTCGGGGGCCGGCGGGGGCCTGGGTAGCGCTCTGCCCGCTGCTTTGGACCTGCGGGCTGGCGCTGGAGGGCGGGATGCTGTACCCCCGGGAGAGCCCGTCGCGGGAGCGCAAGGACCTCGGCGGCCTCTGGAGCTTCCGCGCCGACCTCTCCGACAGCCGGCGCCAGGGCTTCGAGCAGCAGTGGTACCGGGCGCCGCTGCGCGAGGTGCGGGCCCCGCGGGGCGAGGGCGGGCCGCAGGAGCCTCGGACGGCCGGGCCGGCGGGGAGCGAGCGGAACGGGGAGGAGCCAGCGTGCGGGAGCCGGCCCCGACGGTTGTTGGCGGGGGCCGGGGGCACGGGGGGCACACGGGGGGCACGGGGGGCACGGGGGACCCGATCCCAGGGCCCCCGACGGGACGGGGCCTGGCGCCCAGGCAGCCCAGGACGGCTCCCAGGCCCCCCTCTGACTTTGGTGCAGGCCGCTGGTCCGGGCCCCTCGTGGATCCTCTTTTCTCCGTGTCTGCCGCCGGTTCACGGGGGCAGGGAGGATGGAAGGCTGCGTGCTGGCGTGGTGCCCTGCTCAGTGTCCCCTGCAGAGCAGCCCCCACACGTCGCCTTCCTCCCTGGGGCTGTCAGTTAATCATCTTCCTCTTCTGGCTGTCCGCCACCGTTCCCCTTGCCTTGGGCAGGGTTGTGGCCTGGCCCCACAGACTGCCCTGAGAGAGAACTGCACCCCCCCCCCCCAAGCCCTGGACACAGATCATCCTTGCAGTGGATTTCTTGTCATCAAGTCATGCATCCATTCAGCCAACACTTACTGAATCTTTGCAAGTCTCATTTCAGCGTGTCAGGAAGTCTTCCCCTGGCTGTTTGCAGGCTCCCTGAGCTGTCTGTCCTGTTCGTGCCTAGCCCTCTGCCTGAGGTGGTCAGGGTTTCCCTGCCAGGCTCAGGTCGGTGCAGTCCTGCCAGCTTGTCCTAGGTGGTATCCCATATGGCCCCCAAAAGGGCCCCCCTGACCCCTCCACATTCTTCACAGAGCTGATCACCTGACAGCAAAGACCTTGTTCACAGTTTTATTCCTGGGACCTAGAAGAGTGTTGTAGGTGCTCACTGCACACTGTTGATTGAATGAGTGTCCAGTGTCTACTTCGTGGAGTCACGAGGGGGGATGGCCTGGGATCCCAGGGCCTGGGGGAAGTCGTCTTGTCCAGCCTCCTTTGTGCAGGCAGGATGGCGGGGGATCCTGGCCCCTGGGGGACGGCTTGCCTGTGTCTTCGGTGATCCGGCCCTGATCCCAGGCCTTCTTTCCTCAGTCGGGCCCCACCCTGGACATGCCAGTTCCGTCCAGCTTCAATGATGTGGGCCAGGATAGGCAGCTGCGCAGCTTTGTCGGCTGGGTGTGGTACGAGCGGGAGGCCACCCTGCCCCAGCGATGGAGCCAGGACCCGGGCACGAGAGTGGTGCTGAGGATCGGCAGCGCCCACTACTATGCCATCGTGGTCAGTACAGCGAGCATCAGGCAGGGCAGGTGGTCGGGTCTGCCTCGGGGTGTCTGGTTCACAGGGGTCACCTGACAAGCCTGCTCCCACGGCGGATGGGGGCCACGCTCAGGCCCCACACTGGGGTTAGTGGCCTGGTTCGGGAGCCGGTGGCCTGATTTATTCTCCCAGCGCTCACTTCCCCCGTCCCTGAGCCAGGCGGCAGCTGACAGGACTCCCCGCCCCCACGTAGCGTCCATCTGGGTAAGGGTGCCTAAGGTGGCTGGCACTGACTTGCCGTTCCCTCCCCATGTCTCCTTGTGTCTGCAGTGGGTGAATGGGGTCCATGTGGCAGAGCACGAGGGGGGTCACCTCCCCTTCGAAGCTGACATCAGCAAGCTGGTCCAGAGCGGGCCCCTGTCCTCCTGCCGTATTACCCTTGCCATCAACAACACGCTCACCCCCCACACTCTGCCGCCAGGGACCATCGTCTACAAGACGGACACTTCCAAGTGAGCAGCACTCTGCTCCCCTGCCGCCCCCCGCCCACTGGGCTTCCTACTAGGGGCCGGGTAGCCTTAGCAGAAGTGAGGCCCTGGCTCTGGGAGGTCAGGGAGACATGTGAGCTGAGGCTGAAGGACAGAGCAAGGCCCCAGCTGGGCATTGTTCTGCCATCCCAGGTACCCCAAGGGTTACTTCGTCCAGAACACATACTTTGACTTCTTCAACTACGCGGGCCTGCATCGCCCTGTGCTCCTCTACACCACACCTACTACCTACATCGACGACATCACCGTCACCACCGGCGTGGACCAAGACACTGGTGAGGGTGCCTGGCATGAACTTTGCTCAGCCAGGCTCCAGGGAGCTCTGCTCCCTGTTTAGAAAAATCCTTGAGGAGAGAGGCTCTCCCAGCATCTCTTCAGCCTCAGGCTTCCCATCCACCTGAGCAGATCTGGAATCCAGCCTGTCTGCACTGGCATGGGCAGCAGACATCATCCATCTGGTCTGACCTCATTTTGTGAGCAAATGAAGCCCAAGGAAAAGTGGGGCTTGCCTAAAATCATAGCTTTGGGCGAACAGCTCGGGATCCAGGAGAATCCCTGTCTCTTTCCACCGTGTTGCCCTCCCTTAAGCCTCCCGCAGTGCAGACTGAGATCCAGAAATAAACAGTTGTTGGCTGTGTACTCAGTGGTCGCCGCAGGGAGCTCTCCTCTTCATGACCCAGGTTGTGTCTGTCCTTCTCTCTTTTGTCTTGATCTTTCTCGTCTTTTGCAGGGCTGGTGGATTACCAGATTTTTGTCCAGGGCAGTGAACACTTCCAGCTGGAAGTGTATCTTCTGGATGAGGAAGGCAAGGTCGTGGCCCAGGGGATAGGGGGCCGGGGCCGGCTGCAGGTGCCCAATGCCCACCTCTGGTGGCCGTACCTGATGCATGAGCACCCCGCCTACCTGTACTCGTTGGAGGTAATGGTGGTTAGGATGGGGGCTACAGAAGGCCTTTGGCCCCTACCCCACAGCCTTGGCTTCTGGGGGGGCGGTGCAGGACAGAGGGTCAGGCACATGTGGTCCTCTGAGCTTCCTGGTCAATTGGATTGAAGTGTTCCAATCAATCAATTGATTGATTTTCCCCAATCCTTGGTGGGGAGGCCCAGTTTCAAAGAGCAGGCACCAGGGAGCAGGTACCTCCTTACTGGTGGCAGAAGCCGGTGATTTCTGCTTGCGGTCCCAGACGTGGGTCACTGCAGTTTACTAGGGGGCCTGTGTGGACTCAGGCCCGCATGGACACCTCACACCTGGTGCTTTGCCTTCGCAGGTGAGGCTGACTGCGCAGATGGCCACTGGGCCTGTGTCGGACTTCTACACTCTCCCCGTGGGGATTCGCACCGTGGCCGTCACAGAGCGCCAGTTCCTCATCAACGGGAAACCTTTCTATTTCCATGGGGTCAACAAACATGAGGATGCCGATGTGAGTTGTAGCCGCTGGGTCGCTGTGAGGGCTGTTCCTCACCATCGCCTTCTCTGTGGCCCCTGAAGCAATCGGGGGTGACTCAGAGCAGCCCAGCAAAGTGCAGGAAACCACTGCCTGATGGGGCTTGTGCTTGGGCCCGAGAGACGGCTGAGGGGGTGAGCCTTGCATGGCCTCGCTCTAGAAGGAAGTGCACCAGGATGGGGGCCGGGGGCTCACTCTGCCATGCACTCCCCTAGATCCGAGGGAAGGGCTTCGACTGGCCGCTGCTGGTGAAGGACTTCAACCTGTTGCGCTGGCTGGGCGCCAATGCCTTCCGCACCAGCCACTACCCCTACGCGGAGGAGGTGATGCAGCTCTGCGACCGCTATGGGATCGTGGTCATCGATGAGAGCCCTGGTGTGGGCATCATGCTGGTGTGAGTGCCCCCCTCCTGGTGTGCCCAGCCTGCCCCAGGCAGCGGGCCCTGACTTGCTGCTCTTCCTCCCTGTGCTGCAGCCAGAGCTACAGCAATGTGTCCCTGCAGCACCATCTGGAGGTGATGGGGGAGCTGGTGCGTCGGGATAAGAATCACCCATCTGTAGTCATGTGGTCTGTAGCCAATGAGCCCACTTCCTTCCTGAAGCCTGCTGCTTACTACTTCAAGTGAGTCCCCTGAGGGGGCCCTGGGCCAAGGCAGGGATGAGAGGTCAGTCCCGGGGCGAGGCAGGGTGGGGGCAGGTGAGTGCCTTGGGAGGCAGCCTGGCTCCTAGCCTGACTGGGTGTGCCTCTGCACACAGCCCATTCAGGGGATGAGTACCACCTACCACTTTGTGATTTCAACCTGGGCGAGACCCATTGTCCCCTTTTCACACTTGAAATGAAATCTGGACATAACTTGTACACAGACTCAGACATATAACTTCAGGTTACAAAAAGGTAGCCTGTGACACAAGGGACTGTCATTTATTTATCTTGTTTTTTTTTAATTAAAAAATTATATTCGTTTATTCATGAGGGACAGAGAGAGAGAGAGAGAGAGAGAGAGAGAGAGGCAGAGACACAGGCAGAGGGAGAAGCAGGCTCCATGCAGGGAGCCCGACATGGGACTCGATCCCAGGACACTGGGATCGTGACCTGAGCTGAAGGCAGACGCTCAACCGCTGAGCCACCCAGATGCCTAGGACAGATGTTCATTTATAAAATAATATGTGAACATATGGGTCTGACTCCCCAGAAGACCCAGTGAGGGGGCCAGATGCTGGCACCTGGATGTGGAGTCACCGTGAAAGCACAGCTACAGTTGCCGACAGTGGGGGCACCGTGTTGGTGACTGTTAACCGCTGGCCGCGCTGCCTTCACTGCCATGTGTTTCTAAGATGGTGTCTCTGGGTAAAGGTCTAAACAAAACAGTTACACTCTTCTCTCATTTTATGTTGTCTCCATTCCTGGGAAATTTAGTGTATGTTAAAGGTACAAAAAAACCCCACTTTGAGATGCTTTGGAATCATCTGTAAAGAGGAGTTAGGTTTTATAAAACTGGACTTTCTAGGCACATGATTCTTTTTTTTTTTCAATAAATTTGTTTTTTATTGGTGTTCAATTTGCCAACATACAGAATAACACCCAGTGCTCATCCCGTCAAGTGCCCCCCTCAGTGCCTGTCACCCAGTCACCCCTACCCCCGCCCACCACCCTTTCCACCACGCCTTCCACCACCCCCAGTTCATTTCCCAGAGTTAAGAGTCTTTCATGTTCTGTCTCCCTTTCTGATACTTCCCACACATTTCTTCTCCCTTCCCTTATATTCCCTTTCACTATTATTCATATTCCCCAAATGAATGAGACCATACACTGTTTGTCCTTCTCCGATTGACTTACTTCACTCAGCATAATACCCTCCAGTTCCATCCACATTGAAGCAAATGGTGGGTATTTGTCTTTTCTAATGGCTGAGGAATATTCCATTGTATACATAAACCACATCTTCTTTATCCATTCATCTTTCGCTGGACACCGGGGCTCCTTCCACAGTTTGGCTATTGCGGACATTGCTGCTAGAAACATCGGGGTGCAGGTGTCCCGGCGTTTCATTGCATCTGAATCTTTGGGGTAAATCCCCAGCAGTGCAATTGCTGGGTCGTAGGGCAGGTCTATTTTTAACTCTTTGAGGAACCTCCACACAGTTTTCCAGATTGGCTGCACCAGTTCACATTCCCACCAACAGTGTAAGAGGGTTCCTCTTTCTCCACATCCTCTCCAACATTTGTGGTTTCCTGCCTTGTTAATTTTCCCCATTCTCACTGGGGTGAGGTGGTATCTCATTGTGGTTTGGATCTGTATTTCCCTGATGGCAAGTGATGCGGAGCATTTTCTCATGTGCATGTTGGCCATGTCTATGTCTTCCTCTTAGACACACAATTCTTAACAGGGTTCTCAGTGATGTGCATATTCTAACTATTCTAAAGTTCCATCATTGGACAGGATGAGTCTGTCCAAAGTTCATGGTCTCATTCACTAAATACTTCCCCCCCAGGCATGGCAGTGGACAGAACCCCACTTAGGGGCAGCATTGGGAGGGTTTACTACCTCTGGTGGGCCTTGCTTCCTTGGTGTTCTCACAATTATGCAGTGGTCCCAGCCTGCAGAGCGTGATGACTTCACTTGCTGTGGGGCCAGCAGGGGGCATCCCCGGCACGGGGCTCTGTGGGCTGAGCTGTGGGTAGGAGATGTGGGGCTCTGGGCAGTGGGCCCACTTGGGCAAAGGAGAGCTCTGAGCACGCCGCCCAGAGCCTTGGGGTGTGGGCTGTGCTGAGGTGGGGGGGCGCTGGTGTGAGGTGGGGCAGCAAGGAGCGCTGGGCCCAGGGTTCGGGGAGGTGTGGGCGATGGAGGGCACCCTTGCTGGGGCAGCAGGAGGCGGGCAGGGGCCTGAGGAGCCAGCGAGGCTTTGCAGCGTCCCAGTGCCCCAAGGGCTGTTTCTCTTTAGTATGGCTTTGGGACTCGAGGCTAGGCTTGGGGAGAGCGGCGGAGTGAGGAGAGTCAAGAAGAAGGAAGCTGGCTGTGGGGGCGAGGAAGAGGGATGCGGGCTTGACCAGTGAGTGGGGTGACCGGCACCGCGTGCCTCTGATGGGTCCCCAGGTTGAGTCCTGAGCACAGGCTGGGCCCTCTGTCCGAAGCCTCTCCTGGAAGTCCCTCCTTGGTGAGCGCCACTCAGCATAGCTGTCGTTTCTTCAGAGTCTGGGGCTGGCTTGCCAATGTCCTGCCTCTCAGAGCTCTGCTCCCCTTCCTGGTCCTCCCACCACCTGTAATGGGCTTGGAGCCTTTCCCTGTGCAAACTGTGTGAGGCTGCAGAGGTCGAGGTGTCCCCCGTGCACACCTGCCTCCTCGCACGCACCCCCTGCTTGGTAACTTAGTATCCGTCGGGGCCACTAGCTTTCTTGGAGGGTCAGCATGCCGTTTGGGGCAGCACCCAGCCCGGGACCCCAGTGCCGGGGACCTGCATGCCTTGCGAGGGTGGCCCACTCTCTGGGGGGTGGGATTGGGGGAGGGAGAAAGAAAGATGCTGGGCAGTGTGAGCTAAGGTGAGGACGTGTTTGCTCACCTAAAGTCCTCCTCAAGGTGGGGAGGGGAGCAGGGCTTGGGATGGTTGATGGAGGGGGAGGGAGGGAGGGAGGGAGGACGGACGGCTGTGGGAGGACCCTGCCCACACTGACCAGGCCTTGTCTTCTGCCTTCCGCCAACAGGACACTGATTGCTCACACCAAGGCCTTGGACCCCTCCCGGCCTGTGACCTTTGTGACCAATTCCAACTATGAAGCAGACCTGGGGGTGAGCCTGGGGTTCTCCACACCACTTCTCTTCCCCCACTTGTCCCTTCACCTTCCGTGATGCTTGCTAACATGGGCTGCAGGGACGAGCCTGGAGCGACTGGCCCCAGCGCTTTCCTGGACGGTGTTCAGGTGAAGGGTCGCTGGCTGCTTGTTGGACAGGTGGACTGGCTTCCTAACCCAAGGAGGCTGGCACAGCGAGGCTGGCACAGCGAGGTCTCATGGGTGCTCCTCCGTTTAGGAGAGCTTAGCGTTGTCACTGTCCAGCATCCCTTAAACCTGCCTGGTTGTCAGAACCACAAAGGAAGCTCCTGAAGGTACGGATGCCTGGATTCTGAGCTGATGCTGGTTCAGTAAGGCCTCGGTGGCACCCTGCATTTTTACAAGGCTCCGCAGCGATTCCCGCCGTCACCTGGCTGTGGGAACACGGGCTGGGCGGATGGAGGGCAGCTGGCCTGGCTGTGCCGCCCACACCCCCGCCCCAGTGCGGCAGCCCCTTGGACTGTGTGTTGTGTTGTACTGAAGCTGGACAACACGGGAGCCAGGAAACGCTGCTTCAGGAGGGAGCAGCAGGCTGCTCCATAAGAGAACGTGACGCAAGAGGAGCCAACACCACGGGGAGAATGCAGGGGAAAATGCTCTGCGAGTATGAATAGGGAGCCCTTGCCACAGAGTGCCCGGAGGCCTGCAGCCCCTCAGAGAAGCATGAAAACTGTGGCCAAACACTGTTCCTGGAGCACAGGCGACGCCTCCTTGGGTCCTGGCCCCCCAGCCCGGGTGCCCAGGAAGCCGGGCCCGTGCCCCCAAGGCAGGAGGTGCCCTCATCTGGGGCATGTGGCCACCCATAGGCGTTGTGTTGCTGTTGCCGCCCTCTGCCACCGCCCGTCTGATACCAAGGGGCTCACTTGCCCAGGAAAGTCACGGCCTGGCCGGCCCAGGGAGGCCCTGGAGGTTGGCATTTGTGCGGGCGATTAGGCGGGACAGGGCAGCTGGCTGCCTGGTGTTGGCTGCTGTGTCCCCAAGCACCGTCCAAGTAGACACCAGCTCTGCCTCCCGCCAGGAGGGAGTGTGCGGCCCCCTGCGGCCCCCAGCACCAGCTCAGCTAAGATGGTGCTTAGCCAAGATGTTTGCCAGGAGAAAGACCGCACGTGTCCTTTAGTGGGGCACCTTTTCCCAGGCCAGGTGAGGGAGGGCTAGTGTGACAGGCCATAGAGAGAGAAGCCCTCCAGGGTACAGGCGCACCAGGTCCACAGCATCAGCCACAGTCACAGACCTGCCTCTGCCTGCTGCACGGGTAGGGGGGGGTGTGGTGTACACCCCCTGCCACCTGCGCCATAGGAAGAGCCCCCGAGTGTGGGAGCCCTGGTGCTCTCCTCCAGCCTTCTGGCCCATGAACAGGTGTAATGCTCTCCTCCTAGGCGCCGTATGTGGATGTCATCTGTGTCAACAGTTACTACTCTTGGTATCACGACTATGGGCACATGGAGGTGATTCAGCTGCAGCTGGCCACCGAGTTTGAGAACTGGTATAGGACCTACCAGAAACCAATAATCCAGAGCGAGTACGGGGCAGAGACGATTGCAGGCTTCCACCAGGTAAGCAGTGAACAGCGGTGCCACTCATTTTCCCAGGCCAGACAGGGCTCCCCCATTGCTCACTGTGCTCCTTGGGTGCACACCCCCCGGTCCTCCAGGGTTCAGGCCTCGGTCCTGTCTCCAGAGAGCCTCCCACCAACTGCCCGAGTGGCCTCCTGAGCAAATCCAAACCTTGGAAGCCCCTCACTGGCTTCCCGTGGCCCCACACGAAGGCCCCGGCCCCTGGCCAGGGCGCTGAGGTCTCTGCCCACCCTAGGTCCTCCTCTTCCTCCTCTGCCTTCCCTCCTGGTCACTGGGTGGTTCTCACTGCTCGTGGGCTGCTGCTCTGCTGGGGGCATTCCTTCGGCCTGGAATACCCCTGCTGGTACCACATCTGCCACCTGTAATGGTGGACTCGACTCTGCTCCAGTCTCTGCTCAGGTGTCCCCCCTTTGGGGAGGTTTACCCACTTGCCCCAGGCCTGCTCAGCCTCTGTCTCAGCCCT
Source organism: Nyctereutes procyonoides (assembly GCF_905146905.1). Classification (NCBI taxonomy): domain Eukaryota; kingdom Metazoa; phylum Chordata; class Mammalia; order Carnivora; family Canidae; genus Nyctereutes; species Nyctereutes procyonoides. The sequence continues at coordinate 77,580,386 of NW_026575126.1, forward strand.
TCTCACTGGATTCTGTCATCATTTCTTTGACTCTCTTCTTGGCAAGACTGTGGTTTCAGGAGAACTACTGAATCCTGTTTATCCTTGCTTCCCAAGCCCTCAGCAGTGTCCGCACTCAGTGGGTGCCAAATAATATTAAGGAAATGAATGAAATCTCAGAGCAAATTTTAATCACTAGAGTTTTTCACACCCTCCTCTCTTTTTATTTCCTCACCAAAGATACGATACTTTATCTTGTGGGGATTTTTTTCCCTGTGGATTCTTACACCACAGCAAGCCCCTCATCGCTTCTCCCCCCCATGTCACACACCTGTCACAAGTACCAGATTCCTTGTTGACACACAATGTATTTTTCCTTGGTGCTCCTGTTCATACCCTTAAATTCATCTTGCTTACACAGAATGCCACTTTTACAGACTGCTAGAGTAGGGGGAGATAGCGTATGAGAACATCAGTTCTTCATCTTTGAGAAGGTGGCCAACTCTGAATCTTGAAGAGGCTCAGGCTAGATCTAGTGCTGACTGCATCATTTGCGTTGATGAATTTTTCTGCAGTGTTCAGAAGGTTAGCCACTAGCTACATGTGGCTACTGAGGACTTGAAATGTGGCTAAATCGACTGACTGAGTCGATTTAGCTTAATTCAGTCTTTATTTTAAATAGCCAGGTGTGGCTAGTATTAGGCCATGCAGGGTTGTTCCCAGTAAAAACAAAGTAAGAAAATCTACATATGGCCCTGCCCTCAAATTCAGCTTTGGAACCAGAACAAAACATGGCTCAGCTGTACTATGACCTTACCAGTGCATCTGATATAACATTGTAATCCTTCTCATTGCAACAGAAAATCAAAGCTTGCAGGGTTTTGTTCTCCTGTAAAATAACTGAGATGCTGCATCCTTGAACACTGAAGATGTGAGTGCCCCCAGATTCCCATGGGACATCTGAATGATCGTTACATTGAAGTGTGCACCACACGTAGGAGCTCTTTACCAAATCCTGAACAAGTCCACAGACATGGCCTCTGCTCTCATGAGGACCCTCTCCTGGAACTGGGAGCTTGGCTGCCTTCCGGGGAGCTGTGTGGGGTGCGTCTCAGCCCCCTGCTAACCAATCTGCCGCTCCCCTTCACTACACCTACAGCTTGAGTCTGTCTGGAGGGTAGAACCAGCAGGGGCAGGGACACACTGACCTTCCCTGCTTATCACTTCATGGCCAAAACCTCTACGGAAGCACATACTAAGTCATTATTTGGGGAATGGATAGATGTGCTAAATAGCTGCTTCCCCAGACCAGATACAGATAGATATGAGGTGAGTTCAGTGAGTCACGCTAGTTCTCAAATTATGCGCTGGCAGCTACTTAAAACTTGAGGTTTAGTTTTATTATTCGAAGGCTTATTTTTACTTCCACTGTCACTCAGCTTGAAGGCTGTCCTGGTCTTAAATAGGGACAGAAGAGTAAGGTAAAGAAAATACCAAGTCCTGTTGCTAAAGCAGTTGCTAATTCAGGTTGTTCACAGAAAATCTCTTTCCTTTCCTCTGGGCCACATCACAGCCTGGCTGTCCACCAGTGCCAGCGGTCCTGGGTCACTACAGCCCACTGTGGGCATGGCTATTCTGGTCACCATCACATGGGTCTTTATTTTTATCTGACGTTTACAGTTCTACAAGTTCTGCCTCTTTTTTTTTTTTTTTTGTTCTGCCTCTTAAATTGTCCATTTGCTTTGAACCGTAGGATCCACCTCTGATGTTCAGTGAGGAGTACCAGAAAGGTCTGCTCGAGCAGTATCACTTGGTGCTGGATCAGAAACGTAAAGAATATGTGGTTGGAGAGCTCATCTGGAATTTTGCTGATTTTATGACTGACCAGTGTAAGTGGCAGTTTGGTTTACAGAATGTACCATTTCTCATTTTTTCAGGTTGGCCTTTAGTTCAGGACATTTGGTTGTAAGAACAGTGGAAACGAGCGGGGAAGCTCTAATCAATGTAGGTGACGGGAGAATTTCTTAGGAGAACCAAGTGGTGTCTAGCAAGCAGAAGTCACTTGCCTGCTTCCCAAATCATTTTATGGTAAAAAAGTAAACGGTAGAACCTCTTCTCTTGAGGCAAAAATGACCCACTTACCTTTGTCGCTTTCACAACAGTGTGAGAAAAAAGTGGACCTTGAATTGGATTTACTTGTGAGATACACTTGTTATGCCAGAGTAGCATACTCAGCATACTGAGCCCGGGAAACTTAGGGTATTTCAGTATGGTTTACATCATCCACTTGTAAAAGGCAGGTTTACCAAGCACAAGTAAGTGTCAAAGTGTTTTGAATGTGGGAGGGTCTGAAGTCTGCATTCTTTCTGAAGTGGGGAGAGGTGAGGGCCACTTCAGTTAGGTTCCAAATGAATGTATCTCATTTTTTCCTGTTCCTGTAGGTATTGCTAGTTTTCTGATACACCATAAACTTAGCATAGCAATTTGGGGAGGTGAGGAAGGATTTGGTAGTAGTGGACATTAGAGCATAACACTTACAAGGAAAGACAGGCCTTTAGAACGTGAAAGTTGAATTAAAAATTAGAATGGAGAGGAGGGAGGTAAAGAGAAAAAGGAATGAGAACACAAGCCTCTCCGTTTGGTAGACGGGATCCATGGCTTCTGCAGCCTAGTTTCGTGAATGGGTGTGTCGGCTCCGTGTACAAGAAATGAGCTGTGTGAGTGGACGGATTACCTAACTTTTATGAGCCTGTAAGTGGGGATGCGGCACCGTGCAGGTTGAAGTAGGAATTTATTTGATAAAGCGCTTGGCACGGTGCCTGGCATTTGCTTACAGGGAAAGCCCTTCCCACTTGCCCCAGACTGTGGGTTCTCTGGTGGAGGGAAGGTGCACAGCGAGCCGCAGCCAGGCCCGCCCTCCCAGGGCTCCGGCTCCCACTGGGAGATTTGTCTTTTCAGAAAAGCCCAAGTCTTTCTGGGGTAACTGCCTCAGCCTCCGGCCCCTGACCAGGCAGCTGGGGACTCGTGCCTAAAACCTCGTGTCGCAGATAAAAGAAAAATAATTTGGGGTGTTTTCCCCGTGACAGACCAAAGAACCCATTAGGGAGCTGAGGTTTGGGGGGAGGAGCCGTATTTCAATCTGTACGCGGCCATCCTGCAGCCGCCTCTGCAGGCTGCTTCTGCCCGGCCCATCGAGGTGCCTGAGCCTCCTTTCCCTCCATTTCCAGCACCACAGAGAGCAGTAGGGAACAGAAAGGGCATCTTCACTCGCCAGAGACAACCCAAAGCGGCGGCCTTCCTTTTGCGAGAGAGGTACTGGAAACTTGCCAATGAAACCGGGCACCACCGGTCTGCGGCCAAGTCCCAGTGTTTGGAAAACAGCCCGTTCGCCCTCTGAAGCCTCTGTCTGCCCCGGAGGGGAAGGGACGACGTCCACGGACCCCATGGACCGCGTGTGGCCGCCTGGGACGTTCCTGCCTGCAGCCTGTACTGATTCACTGGAAGGGAATCTTAGAGGTGGAAATAAAGGCTTTTGTTGTGTGTGAATAAAGAGTCATCTTAGAAGTGACCGTCCATCTGTTGAATAATCTGTGCGGCTGGAAAGCATCCGGAACTGTGTTTAGGTGTCAGGCTGCTACCCCAGACCCGTGTGCTCGCTGTGGAGCCCCTTCCACACTCACACCACAGTCAGGGCTGCCGGTCACCGACGGTGCTGCTGCAGCAAAGCGGGAGGAAAAGAGAACTGCTCGTGGGCTCCACAGGGGAGCTCCAGGGGAGCTCCAGGCCCACGGCATAGACAGAAGGTGCTGTTGCAGGTCTGCATACCAGGTCCCACAAAGCTAAGCTGACAAATGAGAAGACAGGAGCTGGGGAATGTCAGAGGCTACCTGTTCTTCCAGACATTAGTCCCACCTCAGCCACAGTCTAGTCTTGACAGAGAGGGACAGAAGGGCGTTAAACTACAGTGACTGTGATGGGATCTTTTGTACCTCTGGGTGGTGGCACCTGCCCTGCTCCTAGGGGATGGTCCTCCTCTCCCACGGGCTCCAGTAAGGCAAGGAAGGTACACTGTTCCTAAGGTGTCAGTCCTGGTTGAAAGCTCCGTGCTTTGGAAAAAGACTCCTGTTGGTGTCTAGTCAAATACAGAGGACCATGAACCAACGTGGTTCTTAATCCAGAACTTAATTCACTTCACTTGCGGTTGATTCCACACATCTCAACACATGCCTATTTTTAATCCTTCCTTTCTTGCAGGAAGGGAACAGTAAGGACCATTTAACCTCCTTTTAGTGGTCATCCATTGACCACTTTTAAATGTGAGTGTAGTTGGTTCAGATATGAAGTTAGAGATTCTAGGGTTTACACGTTTCTGAACTTACGTTCTTTGAAGGCATCAGGTTTTGTGTTACATTAATGTCTAGGAATGATATATTATTTTTTACTTGACATTTAAAAAAGGTTACACACAGCAGACACACTTAAATGTTTGACAAGTTAGGGGTAAGTGCCATGTCCTAAGTCCCAACGTTCTATCACAGAGGCATTTGTTAAATTCACTAAAACATGGCTGAACTGTATTTTATGTGGATTCATCATCCTTGGAGATGTTAGTTACTTTTTTAGGAGACAGAGTAGCAAAAAAAAAAAAAAAAAAAGGAAAAAAAAAAAGAAAAAAGAGAGTAGCGCTTTTAGGGGGGAGCAAAAGCTGTGGGCAAGAGCTGACAGCACGTTTGGTGTGCTTATACAACTCTGAGCACTAACTTCTTTTTCACTAATTCTTGACAACCACACACATCATAAGCCCACGCAAATTCCATGAACTAGAATCTCTAAGAATTCTGCATGTGTTCTCCATAAACTGCATTTCAGGGAAAAAGAATCAATTTCAGTGCATCTGTAAAAATGGGAGTTATTGTGTCAGCTTCAAGGAAAATTTATGGGAAGACTGGATTCTTTTTTTTTTTTTTTCTTTTTGGAAGACTGGATTCTTTTCAGCTCCTTGTTTGAACTATAAGAAGGATGGCAGCACAGCTTCCACAGGTAACGTCTACATTTATTTTATACCAAAAAAGTTATGTGCAACAAATAAACATTCTTACATATTTACATTTGTTTTTACCAGTTAGCAAAACTGTGTCCTAAATCTCTGATAAAGAATAATTCTATCTATATTAAAGGGGAAAGTCTGCCCAGTGAACTCCACTTTAAAGAATGTTTACTCTGGAGCTTAAAGCACTAGTAATAAATATTTTTTGATGGAACATACTATACAGATCATACACCTAATACTTAGGCCATGCTTAATACAGTTTTATATAAAACATTTCACGTTTTCTGGGCTAGTTTATAAAAAAAAAAAAAAAAGAAATTAACCAAGTAGCCTGGATTCCCACCCCTGCCCCTTTTGTTTGATTGAAGGGTGGTTCTCACAGATCAGGAATCGGAAGTGCTGCTGAATAGAGATGTTCCACCAATGCTTGTGTGTTGGGGGAAAATACCAGGACAAAGGTTGCATGTTAGGTATTCTTTTAAAATAGGTTTCCAAAAATGACAGTGGATTTCTTGTTGGCATTTGTCTAACACGAATTTTCAAGACAAGATTTGCCAGCTTTCGCTCATGTCTGTGCTGGTTCCAATCTGTTACGAAGTAGTTGCTGAAGATAGCTTTGCATGTTTGCTGATAATCTTATGAATGAAGTACAAGCAAACTAAAGCCAACAAATAGTTTTAATTTCTCTGGAGTCTTGGTCCTATAGCCTACTGAGTAGGGTCCAAAGATCTCTTGCACCAAATGACAGATCTTTGTATGAACATAGTCAATGTTTTTCAACATCTTTAAAAGTAACGGATTTAATGAGAGGCGACGGACATCAAGTAGAAGTAATTTCCTGGCACGCAGCTAGTTAAACCTGAGTTATTTCACCAGTTTACCTTCGCAGAAAGCACCTAGCTGCAACAAAAAACTGAATTCTCTAAACCACGTAGTTTCCCTAGAATTTGTCATCTAATGACAGCTTCTCCAATTTCTTCAAATGATAGGACTACCAAGTAAATAAGGGGCTTCATTTGTTACAAGAAGAGTAGAATTACTGCAAAACCCAGAGATCTGACTCCTTCTCCCCGCTAATTTGTTCTTCAATGTTGGTGGCTAGCAATGTTGCAGTGTTTTAAATATTGAGTCTAAAAGTCATAACAATCTGAACAATCTTACAGCATGGTGTTTTCTCCTTCTTGGGGTGGAAGAGAGGATGTAGAGGGCAGCCTAAATTCTTCCACCAGGGTCCTGCTGCTTATCGAGATACTGGCGTTAAAATGCTGTTATTTCAGGCGGCACACTTTCATTGGTCAGTGAGGAAGAAAAAAAACCCATTAATTCTACTGGGGTTACAGGAACATGGCAAATATTTTGTACAACTGAAACAGTGGTGTTTTCCCCAAGGCTTATTAGGAAAGCAAAGGAAATCCTTGAAGGGTCTGGCAGGGCATTTTTATGTTTGACCATGTAAGAGTTGAAGACATTCGCAAGAACGCGGCATCAAGACAAGCTTTAACTATACTTTGCTGATTGATACAAAATAGGATGAAAAACCATTTTAAATTGGGACACGAGGAACTTATTTAGCACAACCAGTGTTATATATACCACAGAAGTCTTCACGGTTAACCATTTCCACTCTAGCTTAGAAGAAAGAACCAGGAAGCTGCTGGGTAGAACTGAAAGCACTGCCACAAGATGACCTCAGTGCACAAGCCCTGCAACAGCAGGATTTGTTTCTCCATGAACACCAGACATCCAGTCCAGTGCTTTCTGGAGTTCTCTAACTACAGCAACAACAACAATACATAGATCATAAGACAGGCATCGAAATATTCACATTCATGGGAAAACAGAAGCCTTGAAATCCGAATTCAGCTTTTACAAAACTGGTTAAAACCGGGTGAAAGTTCATTACAATTCTGATTTTCTACTTGCCTTGGGCCAGAAAAATACATTGCCTCAATTAGGACAGTTAGTTGGAAACTGCTGAACAGTTGCTGACTTTACACATTAGGGTTTACAGAGCAGAGCCTGTCTCCTCCCTTCAAAAAAAGGCGGCTTGTTAAAGTACGTGATGGTTACCAGTCTATTTTTAACATAATGATTAATTGGAAGCAAAAACATTGCTACTACTTTTCAATATAAGGAATAAAATGATTATACAGAACCTTTCTAGAGAATAATGCAAGTTTTCTACATCATGGTAAGAGGAAGGAAGGACACTTCTGCCCAAGTTCAACACACAAAATATTTGGTTTGAGATTTAAGACAGAAGGCACTTTTAACATTCTGATATAAGGTGTTAACCAGAGAAACATATTGTCACAATTTCATTTGGGTTTATTCACATCACCTTTAAAACCGAGGCATTTGCGTAGTTACCAGGAAGAGCAGTGACACCATTTGTGTACTTCGCCTTCAGCTATTTCTACCTGCACTACTCCCGACGGAGCAAACAGAGCAGCATGTCAGCCCTAAAATTTACAACTGTAATATTGGCTCTAAAACAATTAAACTAGACATCCAATTAGTGCAGAATGAAACAGGAGGAAATACTATGGAGGTACCCAAGAGCAATCCTACTCCGGAGCAACTGGGCTTATACTGGTTATTTCAAGGTCCTAATACTGTCTGGTCAACTGGCACCAATGTTAAGGAAAGAGATCTGCATGAAAATTCAGCTACTGTAAGAAACTATCTAAAAATGCCGTATTAATATTTCCAGCTTTTCTCCAAAGAAATCTACCCCATTTCCCCAACTTTAGTGTCCTGAAGGCCTTGGATGTGAAGGTCTGCTCACATGACTTACTTTTAAGTTCCTAACTGATCCAGTTTTCTGACTTGAACGTTCAAATTTAGTTTCTTCCCTTTGGAGGAAGGAGACGAACGGGAACCGACTACCCTATTTTTGCCGTCAGTGCCGGACCCACAGTGGTCAGTACTTTTCTCAAGATGCTCTGTATGGACTTAACTATTGTCCCTCTTTCTTCAGTCAACGTCGGGCTGCCAATTCTTCACTGCTACACTTCGGCTAAGCTGTCCAGTAAGTTCTGCAGGATGGATCCAATGTTTCTTTTATTTACAAACGTCACATAGATGGACTCTAGTGGAATCTACATGTTTCAATCCATCAGCTAAAAACATATTACATATTGTAAACATGGCAATATTTAATACAGTATCTATTCTAAAATATTTTCATGTCATGATCACATTTGTTATACCTGAAATTGAATTTATACACATTGGAGAATTACTAGCAATGGTTGCTCACTTGACAATCATGGGCAGGGGGCTAGGGCTACGTTTCATTATCTCAGAAACATCTTCAAAGTAAAGTTAAAGCTTGTCTTTGATTGGCTCGGCAGCTCCTTTTTTTTTTTTTGTATCCATATTGAAAATGAAAGATTGACACAGAAAATAGCTAGGGCCCTTCTAATTTACCGGATTTTAAAAAATCAGTTTAAGATTCTTGGGGAAAGTGTCTGTTGTGAAGAATCAAAAAAAAAAAAAAAAAAAAAAAAAAAACTGCTGCAAAATAAACTTAATGGCAAAGGGGACTTCCGACTGTCTGTCCAGAGTTCATCCGTTTGTCAGTCCTGCTTGGGCTGCAGTTGCCGTTTCCAGGCCTCGTTCAAGTAAACTAGTCGTTTATAGTTGATGATAAGAAGAATGAAGTTCAGCACGTATGTGATGACGCATATGATGCAAAACTCCTTCAGCACAAAGTACAGAATGTAGGCCAGATACAAGGAGCCTACCACGGACACGATGGAGGATGTCATGAGGATTAAAGCTGCAACTGCACTTGCTGTCATGCCTGCAAGAGAAAGAGACACCCAACTCAGTCAGGCCCTGACGCCGGAGAGAAAGTCTCTGTGTTATTTTTTTTTTTTTTTTTTAAGTCTCTGTGTTAAAAGCTAGTACTCTGTGATTTGCTGCAGCATGGGAATACTGACTTTACTGGAAAATGCGATGAGTTTTGAGAACACAAGCTACTGGTCTGTTTTGTTAAGGTTATGCAGGTTGATTCTGCATGTAGAATATTCCCTTTTCAGCTGCAGTGTCTCTGATGTTTCAGTATTCTAGGTGAAATACTACTTATACCATAAACCAGCCTTCATTAAGTCATGCAAAGAAAACATGCAGTCTTCTAATCACATCATGCATGAGGCTCATCTGTAAAATCGACAGTCTTGTCACTCCCAATGGATAAAGGAACATGAGGACCACAACCTTCTCTCCCAGGCAGGACACACTTCCTCCAACCTTTTCACTGCAGGCTCCCCATCTGTGGGAAGTAAAACTTGCCTTCTCATGTTTAGGTCAAATTTTTAAAAAATCCATACTGGGAGATGATTGTACCAATATGCTGCTGAAGTTGTAATAACCATTTCAGAAAGGGCTCACCCTGGAAGGTAACAGAAACCATGTTTGGCCAGTTGGCCACATGTAGGTCAAACCAGATCAAGAAAAAGGCACTTCTGTGGGCTAACCCAGGGCTCTCTTGATGCTATCTGATATCTTCACATGTACTGTTTTGTAATTTTCTGAAGCCAACAGTCGTGAGAACATGTGCATTTATTTTCAAGGACAGAGGAGACAGCAGAGCATATTCAACTACCCTCCCTCCCAACAACTAATGGACAAGGAGAACAGAAACAGGAAAAAATAATCGGTGGTAGGAGATCTGAAGTGGTTAATTAAGGAGCTGAAATCCCCACTGCCTGTTGATGAGAAGCTGCCTGTGGGCTAGTCTAGCCACAAAGGCCAGACCAAGGCCGGACCTGCCCACAAGACCAGTCATTCTAGCCTTACCTTCTGTAAGGCTCTTCAAGGCTCTTCAAGATATTGTTGGATTACTTATGCCAGGGACTGGTGAATCTGATTGTCCACCTGCTTTTGTAAACAAAGACTGAGTGGAACCCAGCCACGCTCACTCGTTTATGTAACATCTGTGGCAGAGCTAAGTAGCTACAAGAGCCAGCAAAACCTAAACGTTTTTCTGTCTGGCCTTTTACTAAATATCTAAGACTTCAAAAATTAATGCAGTCACATTAATTTTCCTGAGAGAGTTAGTTTCCAAATGATATGAACATGTGCCACTCTTTTCCTTAACTTGAGATAATACTCATTTTTACTTCCCAATACTGGTGTGTGCATAGATTAACAGAGCTAATAATAGGAGGGGCACCTGGCTGGCTCAGCCAGTAGAGTCTGTGACTCTTGATCTCAGTTTTTTTTTTTTTAATTTTATTTATTTATTCATGGAGACACACACACACACACACACACAGAGTGGGGGTGGGGGTGGGGGGTGGTGGTGGTGGTAGAGGGAAGCAGGTTCCATGCAGGAAGCCCGATGTGGGACTCGATCCTGGGTCTCCAAGATCATGCCCTGGGCTAAAGGCGGCGCTAAACCGCTAAGCCACCGGAGCTGCCCTGATCTCAGGGTTTTGAGTTTAAGCCCCACACTGGGCCTGGAGCTTACTTTAAAAATAAACAAACAAGTAAAAGAGCTAATAGGTATAAAACACTTTGAATGCTCTGTAAATACTGGCTTTTAGTTCAATACTATTGTACCCAACCTGTCCTGATGTAATGTAGCTGGTGGCTTGGGACACAATTCCCAGGATAATTTACAAGGTCCTGTAACTCTAAATAAATGATGGTTCAATCAAGCAGTGGACCATTTTGCAGCTGTGAAGAAGAATGAGTCTTCATTCTTAATAGGCTGCTATGGAAATATCACCACTATGAATGAGTCAAGCAAAAAACAGAGTATGAAGAACAGTATGTATAGCATTCGCCTTTTCTATTTTAAAAAGGTGGAAAATTAAGCTATGTTTGTATTTTCTTGTACATGCCTGAAGCAACGACAGCAACAACACACAGCCACCAGTTGGGGACAAAAGGCAGTAGGAAGTGGGCAGAGGGGGCAAAGGCTGGGGACAGATCCTTTGCTGGAGAGCATTTTATATGTTTTTTACTTTTGAACTTGTCAAAGTATTACCTATGGAAAACTTAATTGAAAATGCTGTATCTCAAACAACTTGGAAGGGCGTGAAGATGATGTGCTCTGGAAAACTGTTAAATGAGTTCACATGTGCCTTCTGACATTAAAAATGCTTCATGTAGGGATACCTGGGTGGCTCAGTGGTTGAGCATCTGCCTTTGGCTCAGGGTGTGATCCTGGGGTCCGGGGATTGAGTCCTGCATGGGGCTCCCTGCAGGGAGCCTGCTTCTCCCTCTGCCTGTGTCTCTGCCTCTCTCTGTGTCTCTCATGAATAAATAAAATCTTTTTTAAAAAAATGCTTCATGGGAGCAGCCCCGGTGGCTCAGCGGTTTAGCGCAGCCTTCAGCCCAGGGCGCGATCCTGGAGACCCGGGATCGAGTCCCACATCGGGCTCCCTGCATGGAGCCTGCTTCTCCCTCTGCCTGTGTCTCTGCCTCTCTTCTCTGTCTCTGTGTCCTTCATGAATAAATAAATAAAATCTTTAAAAAAAATGCTTCATGTGCACACACAAAATGTGAACAGAAAAGATACACACGATACATGCCGTTTAAAAAATATGTATAAGGAAATTCACAAATTAAATATTATAAATGAAATTTGATCCAACTCTATCTCCAAAAATTAACATAGAAGCATTTCTTAGGGCAGTCCCGGTGGTGCAGCGGTTTGGCGCCACCTGCAGCCTGGGGTGTGATCCTAGAGACCCAGGATGGAGTCCCACATCGGGCTCCCTGCATAGAGCCTGCTTCTCCCTCTGCCTGTGTCTCTGCCCCTCTCTCTCTGTCTCTATGAATAAGTAAAATCTTTAAAAAAAATGAGAAGCGTTTCTTAGGCTATTTTAATTTCAGCTTATACACTATACTCTTTAGAAATCCAAACAGAAAAAATAAATCGAATAAAAAATAAAAGTCTCACCCCAGGCCCCCAACCACCAGATCTTTTCCTACACATTTATATACATACATATAAACATATACTTCTTTTATACCTATTATACTACAATTTGTTTTTTTCACCAAACTATAATCTTGATCTTTCTAGAATATTCATGTAAGATCTGCTTTTTCCTTTAATAGCTACATAGTATTATCCAGTATGGATGTAACCTAATTTATTCAACCATTACTTTTGCAAAGCTATTTCCATTTTTTTGCTATACTCCTATGAATATCCTTGTGCATATTTTTGTATTTCTACAGGATATTTAACTGGGCAAAGCTGATAGGAGTATTTAGAAAAATTCAGATTTACAATTTGCCTGATAACAAATCAATTTCAGCTAGGCAGATGAGCACAGAAAAGACAGCAGGTGATGGGGTAAAACAGTAACAATGGAAAGCAAAGGGCAAAAATGGTGGATTTAACTCTCAAAGTGCAATCAAAATTCACCAAACTAACATAAAAGAGTATAAAGAATGGCTAAAATGTTTGTCACAAATATGAAAGCGGACTATTATCAGGATCCCAATAACAAAAGTGACAATGCAAGGAAATTAAAATGATGGGGATTTGTAACCATTAGAGATTTCACAGAAAACACTTTTTAAAAATGTCCACTCTCTGTCTCTCATGAATAAATAAATAAAATCTTAAATGAAAATTAAAAAAAAGAGGGATGAAGTTTTGGGGAAGCCAGACAATTGAGAGATAAGCAGTTTGGTAATACATATGTATTAAAGTCCATCAGAAAAAAATCTATGTATTTTGACTCATTTGTCCAGTGTTTGGAAATTTATTTTGCAGAACTAATTCAAAGGGGGAGGTGTGTGTCAGGAGGACTTTAAACAAAGTTGATCCCCACAGTGTTACTTAGGACACAAAAATCTTGAAACCTTGATATCAACAATAAAACACTAAAGAGAGGAAACAACATAAAAATTCACAAAAAGTTAAGTGAAAAAAGCAGCAGACAATGGACACAGTGGGTGTGTAAAGGTGGTGGAATTATGCACACTGCTTCCTGTTAATGTTCTCTCAAGGGCATACTATTTTTAAGTAATCTGCACAGTATATAAACTAACAAGGAAAAAGTTTCTGGGGAAGGCTGTTTGGAATAATAAGCTCTGTGAATAGGGCTGGTTTTTCTGGACACTCTGGGATGCTGCTGTACCTGATTAAAACCAACAGATACCAAAGTGAGCATCAGCATCATCAGAATCTCAGTGAACCAAATTTTCACCACAGAACAATGTGCTACAAACTAGTGGTTATATCATTAAGTTACTTTTATTTAATATAAAGACATTTCAGGGGAAAGATACAAAGTACTGAAGGGAATATAACAAAACAAACTTATTTTTGTATTGCTGTATAAATACTTACCAAGTAATAACTGTAGTATATAAAATATAAGTCCAAAGACACTGTTTGGCTGGTTTAATACACCATCCTTTCCAAAAATGGAACCCAAAAGACCAAATCCTCGACCCCATCTGTAAAATAAGGAAAACCAATGACCCCATTTTAAGTCTTCCTATTTTTAAAAATGTAAAATTGCCTGAGAATGCCATGCTAATACCCCCATCTGAATCTCTAAGTTGCCTATTTCTATAGGTTCTCTTATCCAAAAGGTAGGCTCAAGGTACTCTTTTTTTGATGGTGTTAGTGATTGCAGAGGAGGGGCTCCCTGGGTGTAAGCCAGTCCCTTAGCAGCAGCAGCAGCACTGACATTCTGGCCTAAGAATTCTTGGCCATCGGGGGCTGCTCAGTGCACTACAGGGGGTTAGCAGTGTCCCTGGGCTCCACTCCCTAGTGGCAGGTGTACTCCCCTGCCAGCTGGGACAACCAGAAATGTTTTCAGCGATTGCCAAATGTCCCAAGGGGGAAAATCTCACCCAGTTGAAAGCCACTGACTTTAAGCTGCCTTATTTCTTCATTCAAAATATGTGGACTGAGGGGCACCTGGGTGACTCTTGGTTTCATCAGGTCAGGACCTCAGGGGTCATGATGGAGCTCCAGGTCAGACTTGGTGCACAGTGCAGTCTGCTTGGGATTCTCTGCCTCTCCCTTTGCCCCTCTCCCTGTGCACGCATTCTCTCTCACAAATAAATAAATAAAATCACAAAAAATGTGGACTGAAATGTTGTTTCCCGACAAATTTCACTAGGATATGCAATACGAAACACATTTTGGGAACATATCTTTAAACCTACAACAGTATCAGAAACTACAGGTCCTTCCTGGAATCACACCTCAAGGGTAAAGAAAACTGATACACAATTTGCTCCATCAGTTTTTATTTGCAGTTTAACTTCAGATTCTACACATAACGTTTTCAGAATCTTATTTTCCTATTAAAAAAAAGATTATTTTGGATTTAATAATATTTGACTCCAATATCAAACTAACATTTACTTTGGATGAAAACCTTTGAGGATAACTTTAACTCTGACTGAGCATGCTACATTTTGAATTAAATCCGGAATGATGAGAAGCAGCCAGTCTCTTGAGGACTGTACAGAGGCCTTTGAGGCAGGAATGAGCCATGAGTGTGGAAGAAGGCCATTGAGGCTGACACACTGAGGAGGGAAGAATGACAAGAGAATGAAGCACCTGATCATTTTCAGCTTTTATGGACTTTTGTAGGCCGTGATAGAGAGTTTGAATTTTATCCTAATTGCAATGGAGAAACATTCAGTGGCTTTTAAATAGAAGAGTAATATAAGCTTATTTATGACCATTCTTGACTATTGGGTAAAAAACAAAAGAGTAGACAGGAAGAAACTAGATGCAATCAAACTGCTTAGTCCTACTCATCTGAAGTAGGAATTCAAGTGTAAAATGCCACCTTTGGCCACAGAAATAATTGGGCATACTGCCAAAATTATCATGGGCAAACAGAATTTTTATATATTCCAAGCATTGTTCTGTGTCTAATTATTCACACAGGATCATGTTGATATTCTCCTTGAAAACAATGCAGAAATCCACAGAATGTATCATTTTATCAAAGTAATACATGCATAAAGGTTTAAAAATCAAGTAACACTGAAAGTCTTACAAAATAGGCATCCCATATTCCAGCCCTCTCCACATACAATTTTGACCCCAGAGGCAAGCATTATGATATCTTTTAACCTTTTTTCCCTATTTAATTCCACATTTTTAAAAAAGATTTTATTTATTTATTCATGAGAGACACACACAGAGAGAGGCAGAGACACAGGAGGGAGAAACAGGCTCCATGCAGGGAGCCCGATGTGGGAGACTCAATCCTGGGACTCCAGGATCACGCCCTAGGCCGAAGGCAGGCGCCAAACCGCTGAGCCACCCAGGGATCCCCTTAATTCCACATTTTAAAATAATATGCTTACATGGCTATTTCTTGATTTCTGAATTCTTTTTTTTTAATAATTTAAATTCAATTTAGTTAACATATCGCATCTTATTAGTTTCAGGGGTGATTTCTGAATTTTAAGTATCTTATGACTTTCTAATATGGTAGAGCAGAATGCTGCTTTAAAAAAAAAACATTGTGGGGAGCTTTAAATGTATATACACAAAATTAACAGAACAGAGTAATAACCTCATATACCTATCACCCAGCTTCGAAATTGCACCTTTCTTGTTTCATTTCCACCTCTATCCACTCACCACTCAATGATTATTTTCAAAGCAAAATTTACATACATTTAAGGCACAAATCTTAACTTTTCTGGAACATCTGACTAATCCTGGATACATCTGAGTAGTTGGCATACTAATTCTGGAATACTTACCCAAGGGTGTGAAAGAAGACTCTAAGTACCTTTCATAAACAATGGAACAAACACACACTCCAACACCATATAGAGTGCCTCCATATCTCCAGTTAAATTCTTAGTTCCCTCTCATCAATTTACACTCTTCTTCACCATAAGCATCAAGTACCTGGCTAGCCAGGCTTATGGGAATTCAACCTCAATACCCAACTTAGATCTCTGGTCTCCTGGATTGCAGTGCTACACTATTTCCCTTGTATCATATTAAAAGTTATAAAACAGTTACTATTTTAGCATTTTCAACCAAACAGATCACTTAATTCCTTGATGAGTATAATTAAATAATGTTTAATAAACTTTGATAAACTTGTTGTTAAAAGTCTTAGTAAGTCAATTCACAAGCAAAGTAAGACTGGCATTACATACAATTATTCTCCTTGGAAAGGTGAATAAGAACAGACGTTCATAAATGACACTATCCTTTAAAACTAAGGGTGGTGTAATTCAAAAATCTTTTAGTCAATGTTCAAGTTGAACATTTGAAAATATTATGGTTTCCCCTTACTTCTAAAAGCTATACAGAACTATATGAAATATATTTTATATGCTAACTTTATTTCTGGCTTTATCTTAGTTACTAACCATTTTCTTCTTGTCCCGTCTATATTAATAATTCTATTATATTACTTATTCCAGAGTTGCCCCAAGTAATTTATAGAAGGACTAGGATATTAACCAATTGAGCAAAAGGAAATGTTTTTTTTTTTAAAAAAATGATTTGTTGGTCATTTTTTCATTAAGTTTTAAAAAAATTCCAATATAGTTAACATATAGAACACAATTAGTTTCAGACATACAATATAGTGATTCAACAATTCTACACATTACTTAGTGATCATCATAAGTGTACTCTAATTCTCATCACCTATTTCACACATCCCCTCCATTGACCCTCTGGTAACCATCAGTTTGTTCTCTATAATTAAGAGTCTGTTTCTTGGTTTATCTTTCTCTCCCCCCCCCCCCCCGCCTTTGCTCATTTGCTTTGTTTCTTAAATTCCACATGGGTGAAATCATGTCTTTCTCTGACTTATTTTGCTCAGACTATAACTTTGTAGCTCCATCCATGTTGTTAAAAATGGCAGTATTTCATTATTTTTTTATACCTAATATCCCAGTGTGTGTGTGTGTGTGTGTGTGTGTGTGTGTGTGTGTATCACATCTCCTTTATCTATTTGTCTATGGATGGACATTTGGGCTGTATCCATAATTTGACTATTGTAAATAATGCTGCTATAAACACTGGGGTGCCTGCATCCTTCGAATTAGTGTTTTTGGATTGTAGGGTAGTTCTTTTTTTTTTTTTTTTTTTAAGATTTGTGAAATTTAGAGAGCGAGCGAGAGCACGTGTGCACTCACAGCAGTGGGGGCAGGAACAGAGGAAGAGGGATAAGTAGACCCAATGCTGAATATGGAGTCCAACACAGGGTTCAATCCCATGACACTGATATCATGACATGAGCCAAAATCAAGAGTTGGATGCTCAACCCACTGAACCACCCAGATGCCCCACGGTAGTTCTGTTTTTAACTTTTTGAGAAACCTCCACACTGTTTTCCAGAGTGGCTGCACCAGTTTGCTTTCCCACCAATAGTGCAAGAGGGTTCCTTTCTCTCCACATCCTCACCAAAAGCTGTCTCTTGTTTTTTTATTTTAGCCATTCTAACAGTGTAAGGATACTTCATTGTGATTTTGATTTGCACTTCCCTGATGAATGATGTGGAGCATCTTTTTGTGCCTGCTGCCCATTTATATGTCTTCTTGGAGTAATGTCTGTTCATGTCTTCTGCCCAATTTTTAATTGGATTATTTGTTTCTTGGGTGTTGCATTTTACAAATTCTTTATGTATTTTGGCAACTAATCACTTTTTGGACATGTAATTTGTAAATATCTTCTCTCATTCCATAGGCTATCTTTAGTTTTGCTGACTCCTTTGCTGTACAGAAGTTTTTTATTTTGATGAAGTCCCAATAGTTTATTTTTGCTTTTATTTTCCTTGCCTCAGGAGACAGATCTAGAAAAAATGTTCCCATGGCCAATGTCAGAGAAATTACTACCTGTGCTCTCTTCTAGGCAGGTCTCACATTTGGGTTTTTCACCCATTTTGAATTTTTTATTAATGGTGTTAGAAAGTGGGGATCCCTGGGTGGCGCAGCGGTTTGGCGCCTGCCTTTAGCCCAGGGCGCGATCCTGGAGACCCGGGATCGAGTCCCACGTCGGGCTCCTGGTGCATGGAGCCTGCTTCTCCCTCTGCCTGTGTCTCTGCCTCTCTGTGACTATCATAAAAAAAAAAATGGTGTTAGAAAGTGATAAAGCTTCATTCTTTTGCAGGTAGCTGTTCAGTTTTCCCAACACCATTTGTTGAAGAAACTTTTTCCCATTTTACATTCTTTCTTCCTTTGTTGAAGACCATGTAATTGTGGGTTTATTTCTGAGTTTTCTATCTGTTCCATTCATATATGTGTCTAATCCAGTACCATACTGTT
Organism: Nyctereutes procyonoides; assembly: GCF_905146905.1. Classification (NCBI taxonomy): domain Eukaryota; kingdom Metazoa; phylum Chordata; class Mammalia; order Carnivora; family Canidae; genus Nyctereutes; species Nyctereutes procyonoides. Next base: position 77,598,666 of record NW_026575126.1, read on the forward strand.
TTGATTACTATAGCGTTGTAATATAGCTTGAAGTCTGAAATTGTGATACTTCCAGTTTTCTTTTTGAAGATTGAAAAAGGTTCTTTTGTAGTTCCATAGAAATTTTAGGATTTTTTTTAAAGATTTAGTTTATTTATTCATGAGAGAGACATAGGAAGAGGGAGAAGCAGGCTCCCTTCAGGGAGCCCTATGTGGGACTCAATCCTAGAACTTCAGGATCAGGCCCTGAGCCAAAGGCAGACGCTCAACCACTGAGTCACCCAGGTGTCCCTAGGATTTTTTAAATTTTTTTTAAAGATTTATTTATTTATTTATGATAGACATAGAGAGAGAGAGGAGAGAGAGAGAGAGAGAGAGAGAGAGAGAGAGAGAGAGAGGCAGAGACACAGGAGGAGAGAGAAGCAGGCTCCATGCCGGAGCCCGACGTGGGACTCGATCTCGGGACTCCAGGATCGCGCCCTGGGCCAAAGGCAGGCGCTAAACTGCTGAGCCACCCAGGGATCCCCGGATTTTTTTTTTAAAGCTTTGTTTGTTTACTTTGGGGAGAGAGGGAGAAAGATTGCAAGCAGGGAGTAGGGGCAGAGGGAAAGAGAAAATCCCAAGCAGATTGCCTGTTGCACATGGAGCCAGATCCTGAGATCATGACCTGAGCCAAAACCAAGAGTCAGATGCTAAACTGAACCACTCAGGCACCCCCAGGATTGCTTATTCTAGGTCTGTGAAAAATGCTTTGGGTATTTTGATAGGGATTGCATTAAATGTATGGATTGCTTTAGGTAGTATAGATATTTTATTATTTATTTATTTATAAGATTGCATTTTTATTTTTTTTTTAAGTGCGCTTTATTTATTTATTCATGAGAGACGGCGGGGGCGGGGAGGCGGGCAGAAACACAGGCAGAGGGAGAAGCAGGTTCCACCGCAGGGAGCCCGACTGGGGACTTGATCCCGGGTCTCCAGGATCACACCCTGGGCCGAAGGCAGCGCCAAACCACTGAGCCACCCGGGCTGCCTAGACTGCATTTTTAAAAGATTTTATTTAATTATTCACGAGAGACACAGAGAAAGGCAGAGACATGGGCAGAGTCAGGGAGTCTGACGTGGGACTCCATTCCCAGGACCCCAGTATTACAACCTGAGCTGAAGGCAGATGCTCAACCACTAAGCCACCCAGGTGCTCCAGTACAGACATTTTAACAGTATTTGTTCTTCTAATCCATGAGCATGGAATGTCTTTCCATTTCTTTGTGTCCTCTTCAATTTCTTTCAGCAGTAGTTTTCAGAGTACAGATCTTTTACATCTTTGGTTAGGTTTATTCCTAGGTATCTTATTATTTTTGGTGCAACTATAAATGGGATTGATTCTTTCTCTTCCTGGTGCTTCATCATTGACACCAATTTCTGTATGTTGATTTTGTATCCTGCAACTTTACTGAATTTGTGTACCATTTCTAGAAGCTTTTTTTTGGTGGAGTTTTCAGGTTTTCTATATACAGTATCATGTCATCTGCAAATAGTGAAAGTTTCACTTCTTCCTTGCTCATACGGATGCCTTTTCTTTTTGTTGTCTGATTGCTTTGGCATGACTTCCAGTACTATGTTGAATAAAACTGGTGAGAGTGGACATTCCTGTCTTGTTCCTGACCATAAAGCTCTCATTTTTCCCCACTGAGGATGATATTAGCTGTGGGTTTTTCATAGATGGCCTTCAATATGTTGAGGTATGTTCCCTCAACCTACTTTGTTGAGGGTTTTTTATCATGAATGGATGTTGTATGGAAATATTTTCTTAAAGCAACAGACATTTATACATCTGTTCATTTTGTTTCAGTATAGTAACATCAATGAAAGATTATGTAAAAGAGAATCTACTTTATTTTTTATTCTAAAAAAAGGTTCACCTTTGATCCAAATAGTAACTTCTTTGAATATTTTTTTATTTGGGGGCATAAACAACCAGCATCTATGTTATGAATGAGAAATTGTTCAAAGGTTTCTAAACACATCTACTTTTGCCAGGAACAAATATGAAAATCACTGTTCTCCAAGTCTAGTCTCCTAGGTCCCTGAGGATAAACCTAAGACATTTGCCTCTTTCACTCACTCCCTCCCAAGTGTATAGGGAAGTTTTCAAAAAGGTACATGTGTGACATTTAATAATGCAAAAGACTGAAATGCAGGGGTTAATGTGAGAATTCAACAGTCTTCAATTCCAGTAGACATTAAAGAGATTTGTGGTGACAGAAACAATGCCATTCATTTTTTTCTTGAATCACTGTTTATTAGATGCACTGCCAGCTCAGTTTACTTGCTTTCTGCTGTCATGATTTTATTTTTATTTTTTTATTTATAAATTTATTTTTTATTGGTGTTCAATTTGCCAACATATAGAATAACACCCAGTGCTCATCCCATCAAGTGCCCCCCTCAGTGCCTGTCACCCAGTCACCCCCACCCCCTGCCCACCTCCCCTTCCACCACCCCTAGCTCGTTTCCCAGACTTAGGAGTCTCTCATGTTCTGTCTCCCTTTCTGATATTTCCCACTAATTTTTCTCCTTTATTCCCTTTCACTATTTTTTATATTCCCTAAATGAATGAGACCATATAATGTTTGTCCTTCTCCGACTGACTTATTTCACTCAGCGTAATACCCTCCAGTTCCATCCACGTCGAAGCAAATGGTGGGTATTTGTCGTTTCTAATGGCTGAGCAATATTCCATTGTATACATAAACCACATCTTCTTTATCCATTCATCTTTCGATGGACACCGAGGCTCCTTCCACAGTTTGGCTATTGTGGACATTGCTGCTAGAAACATCGGGGTGCAGGTGTCCCGGCGTTTCATTGCATCTGAATCTTTGGGGGTAAATCCCCAGCAGTGCAATTGCTGGGTCATAGGGCAGATCTATTTTTAACTCTTTGAGGAACCTCCACACAGTTTTCCAGAGTGGCTGCACCAGTTCACATTCCCACCAACAGTGCAAGAGGGTTCCCTTTTCTCCGCATCCTCTCCAACATTTGTGGTTTCCTGCCTTGTTAATTTTCCCCATTCTCACTGGTGTGAGGTGGTATCTCATTGTGGTTTTGATTTGTATTTCCCTGATAATGCCATTCATTTCATTACTGTGTGTGTGTGTGTGTGTGTGTGTTTGGGAAAAGTTATTTTTTACAAAAATATTTTAACATGTAATGGGTTTAAAGTATTATTTTTAAATGAATACATTTAAATAATTTAAGTAATTTTTCTGTTTTTAATTTCTAATACAGTAAATACCAAAGATATAACATAAGGGATCCCTGGGTGGCGCAGCGGTTTGGCGCCTGCCTTTGGCCCAGGGCGCGATCCTGGAGACCCGGGATCGAATCCCACATCGGGTTCCCGGTGCATGGAGCCTGCTTCTCCCTCTGCCTGTGTCTCTGCCTCTCTCTCTCTCTCTCTGTGACTATCATAAATAAATAAAAAAACAAAAAAACAAAAAAAAACCAAAGATATAACATAAGTAAAAATAACTTGGGGTTCTCAATAATTATTAAAGTATAAAGGAGTACTGGGATCAAATAGTTTGAAAATCATTGCTTCCAACCAATTTACCCCAAAAAATACATTACAGTTCAAATACTGTTCAAATTTTAAAAATTGGGGTGAGGTAAAGTTAGGGGAACCTTGAAAAAAATAAATAATGTGCATTATAGTAAATTATATTTTTATTTTTTAATTATATTTTTAAAAGATGTCATGGCCATAACATAAAAAATGGAAAATAATAAACGTTGGTGAGGATATGGATATTGGAATCCTTGTATGTTGCTGGTGGGTAACATGGTGTAGCCACCATGGAAAACAATTTGGCGGTTCCTCAAAGAGTTAAACAATTACCGTACAAGCCAGCATTTCCACTCCTAGGTATACACTCCGAAGATCTGAAAACAGGTATTCAAGCAAGTACAAGTACTTGTTCATAGCAGCATTAGTCACAATAGCTAAAAGGTGGAGACAACTCGATGTCTATCAACTGATGGATAAACAAAACATCGTGTATTCATGCAGTGGAATATTATTCAGCCATGGAAAGGAATGAAAGCACTGATATGTGCTACAATGTGGATGAACCTCAAAAACATTATGCTAACTGGACTAAGCCAAACACAAAAGGTCACATGTTGTATCAGTCCATTTTCATAAAATGTCAGAAGAGGTAAATCCACAGGGACAGAAAATAGGTTTGTGGTTGCCAGGGGTTAGAGAGGGGGTGGTGAGGAGTGCCTGCTTAATGGGTACGGCATCTCCTTTGTGAGTAATTAAAATGCTTTGAGGGGCCCCTGGGTAGCTTAGTCAGTTAAGCGTCCAACTCTTGATTTCAGCTCAGGTTGTGATCTCAGGGTCCTGGGATCAAGCCCTGTGTCTGGATCCATAGCCAGTGGGGAGTCTGCTTCTCTCTCGCTCCCTCTGGCCCTCCTCCCACTCACACTTTGTGCATGCTCTCTTTCTCTCTAAAAAATAAATCTTTTTAAAAAGAAAAACGCTCTGGAATTAGAGGTGATGGCTGCACAACACGGCAAGTGTACTAAATGGGCTGTACTAAAATGTACATTCAGCCCATTTAGCCATTAAATTAAATGGTTAATTTTAATAAAATTTCACTTCAGTTAAAAAAAATCTGTGTAGTGGGCTGACAGGTAATTTTTCTTATCCTTTTTTAATTTTTATTTTCATTATAAAACTTTTATGTATTATCCTAGTTTTCTACAAAGAACATGTATAACTAAGTTATCAGAAAAAGAATAAATTATTTTAAGAAAATAAATACCACAATTATCAACTGTTTCTGAATGGTAGGAAATAGTTTATTTAATAAGGGTAGTTTTTTCTCCTTCTACTTTGTTGCATTTTGTAAATTTTCTTTAATGATCAAATATTACTTTTATAACAGCAGCAAAAAAAGAGCTACTATATTGAGTTCATCAATCACATTTAAATTAATTAATGACAAACCTTAATGTCTTTCCAACTCCACTCTTTCCCCCTCAACCAAATTTAAGATTTACTGTAATCTCCTCACAGAATATCTACAAGGCCCTAATATAACGACTAAAACATTCAGGAATACAAAACTAATAAAGAAAGGAAGTAAATAACAATATGAGGTTTCCTGATATTCTCCTTCCTCTGAGGAAGAATTTGTTGAAATGCTGGCTTACACATACCGTTTATGGATATTCTTGTCACTTATTTTTAAGATCACTGGCTCCTTGCTTCTTTTCATTTCCCCTCTCCAAGCTTAGTCAAGGAAATATATTTTGCCTATAATTTTCTAATTTTTTAAGTTTTTTTTTTAAGATTTTATTTATTTATTCATGAGAGACAGAGAGAAAGAGAGAGCGAAAGAGAGAGAGATTGAGAGAGAGAGGCAGAGACACAGGCAGAGGGAGAAGCAGGCTCCATGCAGGGAGCCCAACGTGGGAGTCGATCCCGGGTTACCAGGATCATGCCCTGGGCCGAAGGCAGCGCTAAACTGCTGAGCCAGGCAGGCTGCCCAAGTTTTTGTTTGTTTGTTTGTTTGTTTGTTTTAAAGATGCACTTATTTGTGAGAGAGGGAGCGTGTGTACAAGCAAGGGGAAGGGCAGAGGGAGTGGAGACAAGTAGACTCCCGCTGAGCAGGGAACCCAAAGTGGGGGGGCTCAAACCCAGAATCCTGAGCTGAAATCAAAAGTTGGATGCTTAGCCAACTGAGCCACACAGGTGCTTCAATGCTTTTCTAATTTTAGACTGTATGAGCATTTTGTAATGGCCTATTGGTATAACAAAACTATTCAACCATTTTAAACTGCTTGTGTTTGATGGTTATAAAACTCTGAGGAAAAAAAAAAAACTCTGAGAAGTCCATTTTACTGAAAACAAACAGACCAATCTAAATGAGCTGTAAGAAACAGAAATTAAAATTCCGTTGGTTTCCAAAGGTGGTTGGATGCATAATGAACCGGACATGACAAAAAGTTTGAAATGTTCAAGAAAAATACTAAGGATGTAATTTCTGCAAAGGAAAGGTCTACCCACTGTGGACCCCCAGAGCTAGAAGTGTGGGCTCTGGAGTCAGACAACCCTGGTTCTGTTAATAATACGCTGTGTGACTTTGAATAAGTCACTTAATCTTGGACTCTGTATCCTCTCAGTTGTAAAATGGAGATGATTATAAGTACTCAATTCATAGCACTGATGTGGGAAATAACTGTGTTAGGAATAACTGTGTGGTGGTTTAATGTCAAAATATAAGTAGACATGTATATACAAGACATTCTGTTCTCTAGCATTCTATTTTCAAGGCCCAATGATTTTGATATAGCATGTCTTTATATAAAGCTATTTTTCTTGCACAAACATCGGCATACTTTATTAAAACATTTTACATTTGATCTTAAACATTTTGTTTTATATTTTATGGATATACTGTAATTAATGGCAGATATCATTGCTGGTGAACATCAGGCTATTTCTACTTCTCATGATTATACAACATTAAACAAATATATTGTGCAAAGTGTCAGTCTGTATATTACCTTATTTCCATAGGATAGACTAAAAAGAGAGAAATGGCTTAAGTAGCATAAGCATGTTAAAAACTATTGTATATTGTACAAAATGTGTGCAATTTAATTGCCAATTTATACTTCCAGCATCAGCCCCTGAAATGTTTTTTTTTTTTTTAAAGATTTATTTATTTATTCCTTCAGAGAGAGTGAAGAGAGAGGCAGAGACACAGGCAGAGGTAGAAGCAGGCTCCACGCAGGAAGCCCGATGCGGGACTCAATCCCAGGTCCCCAGGATCACACCCCGGGCTGCAGGCGGCGCTGAACTGCTGTGCCACCGGGGCTGCCCTGAAATGTCTTCTTTAATAACAACTACAACAGGGGCACCTGGGTGACTCAGTCAGTTAACCATCTGCCTTTGGCTGGTCATGATCCCAGGGTCCTGAGATTGAGCCCCACATCGGGCTCCCTGCTCAGCTGGGAGTCTGCTATTCTCTATCTCTCTGTCCCTCCCCATCGCTTCTCTCTCTCTCAATAAAATCTTTAAAATAAATTAATTACCACGTAACAAATGGTAAACATGATTTTACAAACTTAAATAGAAAAATATATTCACAAGTTTAGACTTCGGATTACCTTTATTTACTTGCTTACTTATGTATTGGAAATCATTTGCTTTTTTCTTTGGTATTTAAATTTTGTAACAAGTGTGCAATTATCTTGTTTTTGCTATTATATTTTAACAATACAATTCCATAACGGTAACTTAAAAATTCTCTTTATATACACACACAGATATATGAACTGTATCTGTAGTAAATTTGGGAGAGTATCCCAATTTCTCAATTTTCCACATGCAGAGACCTCTCTTTCAGCAATAGCACCTGCCTCTTGACCCATTCCTTCACTTAACCCCTCCTAGGCGGTAGCAAAAATGTACTTGACTGATCAGTTAGTTTACACGAAGCAATTGAGAATCTGTGGATCAGACTTCTGGATTCCTTCTTTGGTATCTATCTACCTAAACAAAGATGTATCTAAGACTAAACTAAAAAACATAACAAAACAACCCCACATAAGATTTACCATCTTAACTATTTTTAGTGTACAGTTCAGGAATGGTAAATATGCTTGCATTGTTGTGAAACGATCTCCAGAATCTTTAAACATTCTACTACGAAACAACTCTTGCTCTTCTCTCTCCCCTCAGCTCTTAACTACTTTTTCATCTTGTTTCTAAGAATTCGACAACTTTACTTTAGATACCTCATAGAAGTGGAATTACACAGTACTTCTTTTTATGTAACAGGCTTATTATTTCATTTAGCATAGTGCCTTCAAGGTTCATACATGTTGTAGCATGTGACAGGATTTCCTTCCTTCCTTCCTTCTTATTTATTTATTTATTTATTTATTTATTTATAAAAGATTTATTTATTCAGGAGACACACACACACACACACAGAGAGAGAGAGAGAGAGAGAGAGAGGCAGAGACACAGGCAGAGGGAGAAGCAGGCTCCATGCAGGGAGCCCGATGTGGGGACTCGATCCCGGCACCCCAGGATCACGCCCTGGGCCGAAGGCAGCACTAAACCGCTAAGCCACCCAGGGATCCCCTCCTTCCCTTTTAACAAAAGACTGACTAGTAGGCCATTTTATGTATATACATGTTTTGTATATCCATTCATCCACTCATGGACACTGGGTTGCTTCCACCTCTTGGTATACAAAGCTTGTTTGCAATATATTTTTCTCTGTTGCTCCAAACAATTCCAATTACTCTGATAATTTTTTACCCATTCCTCTGATAGGAACAACCCTTGATAATAAAGTTTCAGATAAGACCCAATGTCAAGGCATATCAAAGAAGATGAGGTTCTTGACAAAAGAGCTAGAACATTCTCTCCTACCATTTTTTTTTTATGATAGAGAGAGAGAGAGAGAGAGAGAGAGAGAGAGAGAGAGAGAGGGGCAGGCAGAGACACAGGCAGAGGGAGAAGCAGGCTCCATGCACCGGGAGCCCGATGTGGGACTCAATCCTGGGTCTCCAGGATCGCGCCCTGGGCCAAAGGCAGGCGCCAAACCGCTGCGCCACCCAGGGATCCCCTCTCCTACCATTTTGTTGAGAGTTAACAGCATGGTTCATGGGAGGTGATACCCTGGGTGAAGATGAAAAAATAATGCATATTTTTTTCTATCTAAATTCATGGGTTATGATACATCATCAATTTAGTAACAAATTTTCAGAGACAAAAATTAGCATATAAATATGTATACTGATCCAGGTGGTAAAGTTAAACCATGGACATGAAAATCAATAGCAACAGAAAAGTAAATGTTTGTGTTTATAAAATCTTTGTCAAACCTTTTTTGTTTTTAATATTTTATTTATTCGTGAGAGACACAGAGAGAGAAGCAGAGACACAGGCATTGGGAGAAGCAGGCTCCCTGCTGGGAGCCCAATATGGGACTTGATCCCAGGACTCCAGGATCACGACCAGAGCCGAAGGCAGATGTTCAACCAATGAGCCACCCAGGCGTCCCCCTCCTTTGTCAAAGTTTCTTTTGTGGAAATGACCAGCTTGTACCAGGAAAGGGCCTCATTCTTAGGTCACTGGAGACAGTAGGTATTGAATAAAGCTTAAATTTTTTTCATGATGAAAGGTCTATTTTTTCACATTAGCTCAAGAACCCAAAATGGTCATAACCACTTAAAAGGAAAAATGGATCCTGGAAAATGCACATAAGTGGAATAATACTTGTACTGGGCCTAGCATGGTATCTTGTAATACTGTATGTTCAAAAAATATTTGATTACTATTATAAAAATTTCTGGAAACACCTGGGTTGGCTCAGTTAAGCATCTGTTTTTGGCTCAGGTTATCATCCTGAAGTTCCAGGATCTATCCCTGAGTTGGGCTCCTTGCTCAGTGGGGAGTCTGTTTCTCCCATCCCTCTGCCCCTCACCCCTGCTTGTGCACACACACTCTGTCAAACAAATAAAATCTAAAAAACAATTCTGAGGAACTTGGTGTTAAGACCTGTATACTCATTTGGTAAGACCTGTATACTCATTTGGTAAGATTTTTTTGTTTTCATGATACTAAATTTTTAAAAAATGTTTATTTATTTATGATAGTCACAGAGAGAGAGAGAGAGGCAGAGACACAGGCAGAGGGAGAAGCAGGCTCCAAGCACTGGGAGCCCGACGTGGGATTCGATCCCGGGTCTCCAGGATCGCGCCCTGGGCCAAAGGCAGGCGCTAAACCGCTGCGCCACCCAGGGATCCCCATGATACTAAATTTTATTAAAATTATACATCTGTATTTTTCAAAAACAGATAATAATAGACTTAGGACAAAAACTAGCAGTTCTATGATCTTGGAGGCATCCTCCTCAGAGGCAAGCACTTTTCAACTAATTTTAGTGGTTTCTTTGGTATTTAGCCAGAAATTTCTTTTTACACAAAGTCTTTACCATTTTCAGATTGGATCACTGGATGCAGCAGGCCACAGAGGAACACAGTCCATACCATGGTTTGCCTCAGGCTTTCATGACATCTCCAACATACTGTTGACTCCATAACTCAGCTGCCTCCGCCTTTTCTTAGGTCCTCATCCAGCAAGCTTTCTTCATGTTTCTGCCATCTGCCCTAAGGTGAAGTCCTACATTGACCTTATCATCTATTTATTTTATGTAGAATTTAACAAGTCTCTTAACTCTTCCAGTATTTTAAATAGGATTATTCTTGCTCTTTCTTCATCATCTTTTTAGTTACACAGGATTTGAATGGTCCACCCCATCTCTTGTTTCCCTATAGACCTTGGTATTTTTAAATATATTTTTTAACAAAGTATCATTTACCCATAGAAATTTACACATAAATGTATAAAACTGAATGAATTTCCATGAGCTGAGTATACTTGTGCACCAGCACCTAGATGAAGAAATAGAGCAATACCAGTGCCTCAGAAGCTTTCCTATGCTCCCCTTATAGTTACTCCTCCTCCCCTGGGAAAACCACTATCTTAATATTTATATGTATAATTATTACATTATATTAAATTATTTAAGCCTATTACTTAGTATTAAAAATAAATATTTCATGTCCTAAAAAATGAATTATTTTAAGTTGAATGCCCTCAATAACAACCACCCTATCCCCTTGCACATGCTCCAACCTAATCAAACACATGGATTTATCACAAGTGAGCATTCTTAAATACAACAGTGTAGTCTTGTTCCCACTTCCATTTTCTTTTATTTGACGTTGAGTTCCTTTTAAGTAATAAATTCCTAGCTCTGGTATCTTGAAGGTTCAATTCCATAGAAAATGAGTTTCTTTCAGGAACATATTATGCCAGAAAGTCCATTAAAACTGTAATTATATTTCTTTTTATGCACATATTGCTTTTCTTAGAGTTAATAACTATCTTCTTGTTTTTTTCAATGCCACCATCAATCTTCCGAAATCCTTCTGGGCAATATGCTTTTTTTGACACTCTGACATGCTTTTTATTTAAGTTTTTAAAAACTTATTTGGAAATAGTTTCAACTTATAAAAGAAGTAACAAACAAAAACAGTATAAGGAACACCCATATAGTCTTTAGAAAGATTCATCTATTGTTATCATTTAATCCCATGTGCTGTATCATTTATTGTGCCTCCCTCTTTCTCTCTACACACACCACACACACACACACACCACACACATTTCCTGAATCATTTGGAACAAGTTATATACATCATTGTTCTTTACCTCTAAATACTTAAGCATGAATTTCTGAAGAATAGGGCTTTATTCTATAGTTGATTCCATAATTCACACTGGCATAATACCCTACCTAATTTACTGTCCACATTTCAAATGTTTTAGTTATTCTAGTAATGTCTTTTATAGATTTTTCTCCTTCCAGTACAGGTTCAATTTTATGGTCTGAAATAGCTTTCAGTTGTCATGTCTCTTTGGCTGCCTTAAATTTGGAACAGTTCCCAGTCTTTTTTTTTTTTTTCTTGAACATTGATTTCTGAGAAGTATTTTCCACAAGATCACCCATACTGAAAACTGTACGTTTTCTCCTAGAACTCTTAACCTTTCTGATCCATCCTGGACAACCTGCTTCAGGCTGGCTGCTGTCTAGGCCTGCTGCACAGCTGTCATTCTGACTTCCAACCTCTTCCTTACACTAAACCTTTTATTTTGTGGATTTAGTATCTTCCTTTTTCCCCTTGGTTAATCACCTGTTTTAGTGAAATAATCTTTTGTAGCTTCCTTGAGAAAATATAGACTGGAGGTAACATTCTGAGATACTGAGATCTGAAAATATCTTTCTACCATCACTGGATTGGTAGTTTTGAGGGGATACAATTATAAATTAAAATAATTCCCCCTCAGAATTTTTAAAGTCATTGTCCTTGAAAAATCTGATACCATGCTGACTCTTAAATATGACCTGGTTTTGTTTCTTTATGAGGCTTTAAGAAACTTTTTTAAAAAATTATTTTTAGATTTTATTTATACTGTAGTTAACATATAGCATATTATTAGTTTTAGGGGTAGAATTTATCTCTTCCTCCTGAGTTATACCACAACTTACGCCACCCTGGTTCAAAAACAGAAGGTAAAGGAGGAAAAACTTCTTATAAAACTCCACGTATGCTATAAATTGTATGCAATTCAGTTGCATACAGCTCCTGTGCTCACTAGATCGTGCTCTCCTTAATGCCCATCGCCCAGTTACTCCACCCCTCTACCTGCCCTCCAGCAACCTATAGTTTGTTCCCTATAGTTAAGAGTTTCTTGTAGTTTTGCTTCCTCTGTTTATATTTTATTTTATTCTTTTCTTCCCTTATGTTCATCAGTTTGGTTTCTTAAATTCCACCTGAGTGAAATCAAAGAGTATTTTGTCTTTCTCTTATTTCACTTAGCATAATACCTTTTAGTTCCATCCATATCATTGCAAATGGCAAGAGTTTGTTCTTTTGATGGCTGCGTAATATTCCATTGTGTGTATGTGTGTGTGTGTGTGTGTGTATACACTGCATCTTCTTTATCCTTCCATCTGTTGATGGACATCTGGGCTCTTTCCATAGTTTGGCTCTTGTGGACATTGCTGCTATAAACATAGGGATGCATGTACCCCCCTTCAAATCACTGTTTTTGTATCCTTAGGATTAATACCCAGTAGTGCAAATCACTGTTTTTGTATCCTTAGGATTAATACCCAGTAGTGCAATTTCTGGGTCACAGGGTTGTTCTATTTTAACTTTCTGAGGAACCTTCATACTGTTTTTCCAGAATGGCTGCACCAGTTTGCATTCCTACTGAAAGTTAAGAGGGTTCCCTTTTTCCACATCTTTGCCAACATCTATTATTTCCTGAGCTGTTAATTTTAGCCATTCTTTTAAATCCTATTGATCTAAAATTTCACAAAGGATGCGCTGGTGGCTTAGTTCATTGTGAAGGGTCCGTGGTGGGTCTTTTCAATGTAGAAATTCATGTTTTTCAAAACTAGACATTTTTCATGTATTACAACTTAGCCAAATGTTGAACGTCTTAAATTGAACCTTTTTTTTTTTACTCTTTTCTTTATTTTCCATCTCTTTTTCCTTTTGTTCCATTTTCTTGGAGATTAACACAATGTACGCTTCCAAGTCTTCTATTAAATTTATTAAACTTACTGCTACTTACTGCTATATTTAATTTTTAAGCATTCTCTCCTATCCTATGATTGTTCCTCTTACCTTAACTCTTTTCTTAGATCGAAGGAGATACAGCCATCGATGTTTATTTTAGGTTTACTTCTTGCAGCTTCATTTGTTTCCTCTGAGTTCCTTGGTGTGTGTTTGTATCTGTTTCTCAAATTGGACATTTTCCCCAAATGTCTGAGGATCCTTAACTGTCAGTTAATTCGTAAGACCAAGGCCAACATTAAAAATATGTATGCCAGTTCTAGCTTTGGATAGAACAGAATATGGGCACTCTAGCACCTATCCTTTCCTTCCTCACTAATAACTAAAAATTGAACAGAATACAGAAAGCAACCACCCAAGGACCCTAAAAAGTAAAAATAGCAGGTAGATAGGGAGAAAAGGCCAAAATTTGAATAAAAACCAGTGCAATGGAGTTTTCTGAGAGGTTCTTCCTCCTTTACCTTCTGTTTTTGAACCACGGTGGGGTAAGTTGTGGAATTACCCAGGGGAAGAGATAATAAAAAAGTCCCACTTTCTGGCCAGAGGATGACTAAAAGGGATCCATGTGAGCTGGAGAACGTGGGAATTACCACAGTTTGTTTTCATTTAATTTTTCTCTCCTAGCCTTCTCTAAAGGTCTGCACCTCAAGCATGTGGCCCAGATACCTCAATCTATGTGAAAAATCTTCTCTCTGCCTTTAAGAAATAAGAAAAGGGCCCCTGTGATCTTAAGCATGTGGGAGGAATCCTATAATTCCTCTCTTTTCCCTCATGGCTTTACCCTGAGGGTGAATTCAGTCATGTGGAACTATCTGACAGTAAGGAGGGCTAAAACTCTCTGTGAGAAACCTGTCTTCCTACCAAGATGAACTGGGAAAGGGGCCACTGGAAACCAGAGATTAGGAAGAAAATCCCGGAAAGGAGAAAGCCAATAAAGGGATCCCTGATTCTGAGTAGGAACCTATACAAGTCCCAGATTCATCCCTGCGCTGCAAATGCATAGAAGTGATCCAAAGAAGTATAGCAAAACTAAGATTAGAGCAAAAATCAATGAAATTGAAAACAAAAAAACAGGAAAAGTAAATAAAATCAAAAGCTGATTCCCTGATCAAATAACCCTGGTAAACCATGACCTACAGCTGGCAAAGGGAAAAAAAGAGAGACAGACACAGACACACAGAGAGAAGACACAAAGTACCAATATCAGATATGGAGGAGAGGATATCATTACAGACAGGTATAGACATTAAAAGGATAAGGAAGTGCTACAAACAATTCTATGCCCATAAATTTGACAATTTACAAATAGATCAATACTTTGAAAATCACAAATATTAAAAGTCACTCAAGAAGAAACAGAATCTGGGCAGCCTGGGTGGCTCAGCAGTTTAGCGCCGCCTTCAGTCCAGAGTGTGATCCTGGAGACCCAGGATCGAGTCCCATGTCAGGCTCCCTGCATGGAGCCTGCTTCTCCCTCTGCCTGTCTGTCTGTCTCTCTCTCTCTCTCTCTCGAATAAATAAAATAAAAATCTAAAAAAAAAAAACAAAAAACAGAATATGAATGGCCCTGATAGTTTAAAATCTTTTTCCAAAACAAAAACTCCAGGTCTAGATGGTTTCACTGACAAATTCTACCAAGTATAGAAGTACCAATTCTACGTAACTGCTTCCAGAAAACAGAAGAAAATAGAACACTTCTTAACTCAATTAATTTGTAAGGCAAACATTACCATGACATCAAAACCAGACAAAAACATTACAAGACAAACAAAACCAAAAAGAAACAACAAAAAACCCACTACAGACCAGAATCACTCATGAGAAGACACAAAATCCTCAACAAAATATTATAAATCATATCCAGCAATATACAGAAATGATAATGTATCATGACCAAATGGGGTTAATTCTGAAAATGCAAGCCTGGTTCAACATTCAAAAATCTATCAATGTGATTCATCATATTAACAAACTAAAGAAGAAAACTACACAATGATCTCAATAGATGCAGATAATGCATTTGTGAAATACACCATCCATTCATGATTTTGAAAATGCTCAGCATACTAGGAAGAGAAGGGCTTTCTTAGATCTGATAAAGGTTATCTACCCCCCCCAAAAAAAAAACCCAAAAAAACAAAAACAAAACAAAACAAAACAAAAAACCTACAGCCAACATCACATTCAATAGGGAAAGACTAAGTTCTTTCTAAGATTGGGAACAAAAACAAAGATGTCTGCTCTCACCACTTCTATTAAACATTGTACAGAAATCCTAGCTAGTACATTAAGGGAAGAAAATAAACCAAAGTCATGCAGATTAGAAAGGAAGACATAAAATGCTATATGCAGGCCACATGACTGTCTACAAAGAATCCTAAGAGGATAAATACACAAAGAGACAAGAGCCAGAACATATACACAAGCAGAACTCTGACCTACAAACTCTATAACAACTAGTCCAGGAAGCCAAACCACAACTTCTGTAGTGATCAACTGGTTCCAAGTAGCCAGGACTTGATCAATAACTGCCAGCCTCCCCAATTTTTGCCCCCACTTCCAATTTAGGACCAACCAGAGAAAGCCAAATACACTCTAGATGTCCCACTTCTAGTCAGGCCAGCTTCCAGCTTCCCCATACCAACAACTTCCAATTAGAACAACCTGAAGCTTTCCCTTTTTTCATTAAAAAGCTTTCATATTCTCCTTTTAGATGCCCTTTGCCCTTTTGAGTCTGTACCAAATGCAAGTAATGGTGGCCAATGCCCTTATTCTCCTGTAGGTGGTCTTCATTTATTTCCATACAAGAGATCTACAAAAAAAGCTCCTAGAATTAATGGTTAGCGAGTTTATAAGGTCATACAACACAAGATCAATATACAAAAATCACCTGTTATTTCCAGACACTAGCAATGAATTATTGGAAATAAAAATTTTAGAGCATCACTTATAATAATGTAAACACATACAAATAAAGAAAATACATAGATAGAAATCTAACAAAATAGTGTAGCATCTGTATGCTGAAAATTATGTGACATTGATAAAATTAATCAAAGATCTACATGGATGGAGAAAGATACTGTTTTTATTTATTTATTTATTTATTAAATATTTATTTATTATAGTCACATGAGAGAGAGAGAGAGAGAGAGAGAGAGAGAGAGAGAGAGAGGCAGAGACATAGGCAGAGGGAGAAGCAGGCTCCATGCACCGGGAGCCCAATGTGGGATTCGATCCCGGGTCTCCAGGATCGCGCCCTGGGCCAAAGGCAGGCGCCAAACCACTGCGCCACCCAGGGATCCCCAAAGATACTGTTTTTAAAGACTGGAAGATTCGGGATCCCTGGGTGGCGCAGTGGTTTAGCGCCTGCCTTTGGCCCAGGGCGCAATCCTGGAGACCCGGGATCGAATCCCACATTGGGCTCCCGGTGCATGGAGCCTGCTTCTCCCTCTGCCTATGTCTCTGCCTCTCTCTCTCTCTCTCTGTGTGTGTGACTATCATAAATAAAAATTTTTAAAAAAATTATAAAGACTGGAAGATTCAATATGTATAAGATATTAATTCTCCTCAGACTGATCTATAGATTCATTCAATGCAATTTTAATCCAAATACCAGTGAGATTTTTTTATAGCTAGTGACAAAAATTTATACAGAAAAGAACTAGAAAAGCCAAAGTATTTTTTAAAAAATATTTTATTTATTTATTCACCAGAGAGAGAGAGAGAGAGAGAGAGAGAGAGAGAGAGAGGCAGAGACACAGGCAGAGGGAGAAGCAGGCTCCATGCAGGGAGCTCAACGTGGGACTCGATCCCGGGTCTCCAGGATCAAGCCCTGGACCGAAGGCGGCATTAAACTGCTGAGCCACCCGGGTTGCCCGCCAAGGTATTTTTGAAAAAGAATATAGTTGGAAAATACATACTAACTTCAAGATATTCTATGGGGCATCTGGATTCTGCAATGGGTAAAGTGTCTGACTCTTGGTTTCAGCTCAGGTCATGATATCAGGGTCATGAGATGGAACCCTGCATCAGGCTCCCTGCTCAGCATGGAGTCTGCGCTTCTCTCTCCTTTTCCCTCCACCCTTTCTCCTTGTTCTCTCAAATAAATAAATAAACCTGAAAAATAATTAAATAGGAAAAAAAAAAGATATTCTATAGTACTCAAGACAGTATTGGCAAAAGGACAGACCACAGACCAACAGAGAATATAGAGCTCAGAAACAAGAGATGTTTTTAACAAAAATACAAAACTACTTAATGAAGAAAAACGTCTTCAACAAATGGTGTTGGAATAATTAAACATGGGTATGCAAAAAGAAAGAAAGAAAGAACAAATGAACTTGACCAATACCTCATACTTCAAATACAATTCACAATAGAGAAGACTAGCAAAGTGGACTTCAAAACTTAAAATATTTGCTCTATTAAGATATTGTTAAGAAAACAGAAAGCTAAGCTACAGATTGGGAGAAAATATTTGAAAATTATGTATCAGGTAAAGAACTTTTATCCAGAATATACAAAATCACTAAAAACCCAAGCATAAGAAAACAAAAAATGCAATTTAAAAGGAGAAAGTAAATTATTTAAATAAACATATCATCAGATATATAGAAATGGTACATAAGTATATGGAAAGATGCTCAGTCATTAGAGAAATGCAAATTAAAAATCCAATGACATACAACTACATATCTACCAGAATAGCAAATAAACAACAAAACCAAACATATACATCTAAATGCTAGTGAGGATGCAAAGCAACCAGAACTCATACATTGTTGATGGTCATGCACACTTGTACAGCTATTTTGGAAAACAAATTATCAGTTTCTTAGGAAGTTAAACATACATGGGTTATATGACCCAGCAATCCCACCTGTTTACCCATGAGAAATGAACACTTGAGCTCACTCAAAAATCTGTTTGCAAATGTTTATGGTAACTTTATTTATAATTGCCAGAAGTTGGAAACAACTCAATTGTCCTTCAACAGGTAATTGGATGAACAAATTGGTACATACCATGGAATATCACTCTATAGTAAAGTGAAGAGACTATTGATATATGCAACAACATGGATGAAATTGCAAATACATTATGCTAAGTTAACAAAGCCAGACTCAAAAAGACTGGATACTGTAAAATTAATTTAAATGATATTCTGGAAAAGGCAAAAGTATAAAGATAGAGAATAGATAAATGTCTGCCAGAGATTAGTGATGGAGGAGGGCTGAGCACAAAGGGGAACTCTTCTGATGCTGATAGGACTGGTGGCTACCTGGCTATACACATCTGTTGAAACTCAACAATCTGTAAACCAAATAGTGAATTTCACTATATGTAAGTTTAAATTAATTAAATTCAAAATGTAGAACGTATTTTCTATTATTGGGTATTTATTATTTGCCATCACATTTCCCTGGAAATCTAAAATTCACTTTCTCAAATTTTATCAAATACCTATGTGCCAAGCAGGCGATGTCTGAAGCAGTAGGTAGGAGTTTTGAAGAATACATGAATCATAGTGTCTACCCCCCTAAGAAGCTTAGTCTTTAAGTGTTTTTTTTTTTAAGTTTTTATTTATTTATGATAGTCACAGAGAGAGAGAGAGAGAGAGAGAGAGGCAGAGACATAGGCAGAGGGAGAAGCAGGCTCCATGCACCGGGAGCCTGACGTGGGATTCGATCCCGGGTCTCCAGGATCGTGCCCTGGGCCAAAGGCAGGCGCTAAACCGCTGCGCCACCCAGGGATCCAGAAGCTTAGTCTTTAAAGAACAGGGAAAAGTCATATTCAGAAACACTAAGTAATAAACATTGTAAAGACCCATGTATCTCAGTGGAGAGAGCTTATTTCTGCCTAAGAGGGTTACCAAGTAAGTTCCTGTTGCATTGATACACAGTAGAGATTGCTCAAGGGGGTCAGAAGTGAAAGAGTAAGGCTAGTTAGGAGACTGACTACTCAAAAGTTTAGGTGAAATATAAAGGTCTGAACTAGGACTAAGAGCACAAAAGATGGACTCAAAAGAAATTCAGGAAGAAGAATCAACAGATCTGAAAACTGAATCATGAGGGGACGATGACTGGGTAGATGGTGAGGCCGTGCATGAGACACCACAGAAGGAAGAACAGTGGGTGACTGAGTTGCTTTTGACATGCTGAGTTTACACAGATCTCTGAGCCACACAATGTTCTTTTTATTTTTTTTAAGATTTTATTTATTTATTCATGAGAGACACAGAGAGAGGGGCAGAGACACAGGCAGAGAGAAACAGGCAGGGAGTCTGATGTGGGACTCTGGTCCCAGGACCCCGGGATCACGAGCTGAAGGCAGACGCTCAACCACTAAGCTACCGAGAAATCCCCATAGTCATGTTCAGTAAGCAGCCCAAAGTAAAAAATCTAAAAATTTATAAATGGGTCTAAAATGTGTATTTAGCAGTATGGTTCTAAAAATGACAGCTATGAATAAGAAGGCTCAGGGAGAATTTTTAGAAAAAAGATGATAGAGAAGGAATCCATGGGGATGAATGAAAATTGGCTAGAGCAGTATAACCAGGAGAGAGTAGAAGAGGAGTGAGTAAGAGAGGATTTAGGGAAGAAAATAGTATTCAATATCAAATCCCAAGGAAAATATTAATAAAATACAAAGTAAAAAGTACCTCCTAGATTTGGCAATTAAGCTAGTAATGGACCATGACTTAAAAGAATGGGCACGTATTTTTTGATATTGGCATTCCCAATTACAACGTGGGGTAGGGGGCTTCCCATCCCCCACAAAACCAAGCAATTCTTCGATACCAGCAAGCTGAGAATTCAACTCAATTCCATCACTATCTACCTGGAGATAGCATCAGATTCTACAGGTTAAGAGCTCAGTCCTATAAGATTGCCTCCACTCCCAACTTCAGAGGCCAGTTGCAAGCCCCAACAACTCACTGAACCCAGTCCAGTCCCTCTGGTTTTTTTTTTTTTTTTTTTTTGCCCCCTCTGGGTTTTTAATGGAGGTTTTGTTACATAGACTAGCCAAAAAACCTCCCAAAACCCAAAACCGCAATTGTTTGAGAAAGTAAAATGAAGTAAAATGAACGCAGAACTAGTAGGAAAAAGAAATTGTGAAATGTTATTTTTAAATCCAGATATATCAGTGATTAAATTAACCATGTGAAAGGCCTATTAAAATATCTGCTAAAAACACTACTATCAAAACTTGTGGGATTTAGCTAACGCTGTGTAGAGGGAATTTATAACCATAAACACATACATGCATCAGTGATCTAAGTATCAATCTCAACAAGTTAGAAAAGTAATAGCAAATTAAACCTCCCCAAAGTAAAAGAAATAAATACAGATAGTCAATTAAATAGAAACAAGTATAACGGCACATTTCAAACATTAATAAAAGGAATCAATTCCTAGAAAGACCCATCTTTCATTTAAAAAAGAGAAAAACAAGTTCAAGAATGAGAAAAGGCATACCACTTCTAGAAGCTACTTAACATTCATTTTTCAGATCCCAGCTTTTGATCCTTGACCAGGGAAGAGCCTCTTACCCCTCCTGTCAGCTTCCTACATTTTTTACTCATACAAACTAAGCTACTTCCTTGAGAGCTTTTCTCTGATTCTGTACATGTATCTGTTATTACTGTGTCTTCCGTATGAGTCTATGCTCCGTGAGGAGAGGAATCCATTACTGTGGCTATCCAGTCCAGCACAGTGTACAGAATGTAGTAGGGCAGGGACCCAATCATTTATCCAACAAATACTGAGTGCCCACCCTGTGCTTGGTACTGTTTTAGGTGCTCAGAATACAATAAGCAAAACAGACAAGATTTTATGCTCTCATGGACTTTACATTCTCATGGAAGGAGAGGCAATCAAGCAAGTAAAATATATATCAGATGGAGACAAACAAACAAAGCAGGGAAAGTGAGTATAGGACTGAAAAACTGCAATTAAACTACATTTAAAATTTAAAGTCGGTAGTCAGGGAAGGCTTTACTGAGGTAAAAAAGCAAACTATGCCCACCCGGCAGGTTTGAAAAAAAAGAGTCAGAAAGCATGGACACAACAAAGTAAGCATATCAAGGAAGGGAAGAGCAAGAGGGAGAAAGTAAAAAAAACATCAGGACAAGGTTGTCAGCTGATCATGCGGGTGTTTAGGCCATTATTAGGAATTTGGCTTTTACCCTGAATGAAACAGGGAGCTAACTTGTGGGTGGGACCAGTTTATATTTTAAAAGAATCACTCTGGCTGTATGGCTGAAAAACAGTCTATGAGGGGGAAAGGCAGAAATTGGGAATCTAGTTATGAGGCTACTGCAGTAATCCCAGAAAAAGATTATGTTGGCTTGGACCAGATGAGAGAAGTGGAGGTGGTTAAGAAATGTTTTAGAACCAGCATTAGGGCAGCCCCAGTGGCTCAGTGGTTTAGCGCCGCCTTCCACCTAGGGTGTGATCCTGGAGACCTGAGATCGAGTCCCGCGTCAGGCTCCCTGCATTTAGCCTACTTCTCCCTCTGCCTGAGTCTCTGCCTCTCTCTGTGTCTCTTGTGAATAAATAAATAAAAATCTTAAAAAAAAAAAAAGAACCAGCCTAAATTTTGAGGGTAGAGCCATGTAGCACTTGGCTCACAAACTGAATGTGCTGTGTGAGAGAGAAGGAAAGTTGTCTAAGAGGATACCAAGGTTTCAACTTGAGCAGATGAAAACAAAAGCTATTTTTCTGAGCTGGGAGAGAGAAAGCTTTGGGGAGACAGAATTCAGTTTGGGACACCAGTTTTACACTGCCCTTTATGTATCCAAGTGGAGATTTCAGGTAGGCAATTGGATTATGAGTTTTTGGCTACAGATAAAAATTTGAGAGTTGTCAGCATATGGGTGGTATTTAAAATCATGAGATTGAATGACGTCATCAAGTAACCTTCGACAAATGCATCAATTCATCAATCAATGACTAATAAACATGACTATTAGTCATCTGAGCTGTTAAGGACGAAAAAGTGTTGAACTTTGGGGACTTGGAACTTCAGCTGGAGTGAAATCACAACTCTTTGTTTTGGTTTTTAAAGAAGAATCTTCTCAATTAACACCTCCAAGGCAAAAAATGCATAGCCAACATTAAGGGAAGGCAAGCTTCCTCAGTTTCCTCTTATTTGTTCTCCAAAGTTGGTAGATTTCCTAGCTGGCACCATGTTACCTACACTCTCTCTATGCTTTGAAATGGATGTTGTACATATCTTATCAAATCCTGGGGGCGGGGGTGGGTACCAGGATTTGAATGTCTGAAGATCATCCCAATCATTCATTTTGATGAGTATTAACTGGAAATCAACCTGGACCATCAGAAATCTATGCCTTTGGATATCATCTCTCCTATGTAGAACTGCTTGCACTGAGTTTCATGTTGGCATTACATCTTGGCAGTTTCTAAAAGAAACAATCATATGAACTCCTTTATTTGCTATAGAAATGTTGCTGAAAGCATTGTCTATGTATCTGTGTCCTTTATGTGTAACCCTACAAGAGATTTCTTTTACAACGGGAAAATTTTTGCCTTCCCTGAAGAGTTATATGCAACGTTTCCTTTTTTAGGCAAGGCTATCATGAATCACAGCAATGGATACCTCTGGAAGGTTGGGGGATGAGGGGTGGGGAATTGACTGGCAAGAGGCAACATGAAACTTCCTGGGGTTATAGTAGTGTTCTACATTAGGATTTCTCCAAAGCGGTACTACTGACAAAGAATTGTGACCAGATTCTACCCACTAGATGTCAGTACTAACCTACCCTTACCAAACACAGTTAGGACAACCAAAAATATCTTCACAGGGTCAAATGTTCCCTGGGAGGCAAAATTGCCCCTCACTGAGTACCACTGCCCTGTATCTTCACAGTTTTGGCTTACAAAGGTGTATGCATTTATGTCAAAACTCAGAGAACATATAGTCTCGGTGTGTTGCAGTTTATGAGTATTTTAGCTCTTAAGAAGACAAACTGTAAATACATAATGAACTCTAGTTTATGATATGCATGCTCATGTATTTAGGTTTTTTTTTTCAATGATGGTTGGATAGAGGTGGATATTTGTATAGCAAAAGGTTAATGGTAGAATATAGGTAGTAGATGTATAGCCACTCTATAAAATTCTTTAAACTTTTCTGTATATCTGAAAATTTTCATAATAAAGTTGGGTTATTCTCATTGATCCATTACACAAATCAAGTACTTGTGCAGTGGAAAGTATCAGCTGTAAGCACTGTGATCTTGGAGGGTCACAAGTTACACCACATGGTATATGGTTCTTGATGGCTACCTGAAGAAGAAACAGTTCAGATACTTGTGCAGTGGAAAGTATCAGCTGTAAGCACTGTGATCTTGGAGGGTCACAAGTTACACCACATGGTATATGGTTCTTGATGGCTACCTGAAGAAGAAACAATGCTCTACACCTCTATCATCACTAATAAATTACATTAGGATATTCACACTTCATAAACATTTAAGAAGACTTTAAGTACTCTGAAATTTCAGTTAAAACTGTAAATGCCTGCACAGTTTCATGAATGCATTGTCAAATATTTGAAAAGTAAAATGTAATGATGATTAAATATCAGTTATGGTATTTCCGGTTTCTAATGAGGCATTTTTTACCTTAGTATTATCTTATTATGTATATATAACTCAAAAGTGTGTGATGTGCTCTGCTGTGTCATATAAGAGGTATCAAATCCTTTTAAAAGATGCAGTGAAACTGGTTATTTCTAGACTTAAGTACTAGTACATATAAAGCCTATAGCTTTATTGAGGGTGATACAATTATCTGACATTCAAAGCATGGATCACAAACCAGTGATGGTCTATGAACTCTCTTATGGATCCATGTTGAGAGCAGTTCAGAAACTGAAAGTAAGCACTTAGAAACTTTCACAAAAGTGTGACACTGCCATGACATGGAAGTCTTTTTGAACAGAGTATAGACAGATACAAGTGCTGTCAAACTCACATGAGTTGCATATGGCACAGAATCAAGTTACATATGATATTTTAAGGTCATCTTGTCAGCTACCTAAAGGTGTATAAGAATCTGAGATGTGCAGGCTTATTCATTTTTATAACTAGTTAAGTTTATGAACATTTTCAACTCAAACTTGCTTTTTATTTTAGAATTTAACATAATTCACTAAATTAGGGAAGTGAAATTTATATTATTTTAACCTAATTTACATGTGGACAAACCAGCTTTGGTGGATTTTTCAGCATCTTTTTAGTGAAGACATGCCCTTTCTGAATGCACCAGTAGCAGTAAACCAAATGAGGATGAAGGATATGATTGATTCTGAAGACTAACAGAGGCCTACTTTCACTCAGGAGTATGATCCCTTTTATAGTGAGTTCATTTTTGTAGCCATAATTGATGGTGAACTGCTAACATCACAGTATATTAACTGCAGAGATATACTGGTTAATGGACCAACAAAACCATCTAAATTTCAGGAGTATTTACATACAAAATGTACACAAAAATAAGTTTAAAACCAAAAGAATTATTTGAAAGAAAGAATACTGAATCTAAAAGGCTAACAGAAACAGTATCTCATCCATAAATCTTTTACAGGCTTCCTCTCCTAGCATTTTGTACTGCTAAAACTAAAATGGTAAATACAATTGTTAAGAAACAAGATAATAACTACATCAAACATACTTGCTTAGAAATATTGGGTAAATACTTTCCAAAGGTAACACAGCAGACCACATTTAGAAACTCATGATCTGGAAGAATCAATTTACAAAACCATATTTGCAATGTATTTTTCATTGCACCTGGACAAGTCCATAGGTATTACTAATACGTTATTTGAATATGATGGTGAAATGAAGGAAGAATTCTTGTTTGCAGTTTTATAGCTAGCAAACACAGTCAATCAGCTTTGAAGTGGATAAAACTAAGAATTACACCGTCAACAAGAGTGGCCTGGAGTTTTGCAGAGAACAATGTTCTGATGACACAACTGATATGACAAGAAAACATTCTGGAGTAATTTCCCACATGAAGGAGCATCCGAAATTAACACATTGCTTCTTTTGTAAACAAAATCTAGTTATATAAAAAGTCAGCTGAACTCAAAAATCATGAAAATATAAATGTTAAAGCATTAAAGATTATTCTTTTTATTATATAAAATATAAATACATCTTACAAATGATTACTAATGGATTAATGTTAAAACAATGTCAATGTTAAAACAATGGCTACTGAAGGCAAGTTGAAATTACAAACTCTTAGTGTTTCTGTGAGATAAAAAGTTTGGTTCCAATTTCTTAAAGATGTGAACTGGATAACCAAGTTGTGTAATATCTTCAGAACTTTGAATGTTCTTAAGGCTTCTTAACAGGGAAGAGATGCAACATGTTTTTCAGTAGCAGTAAGAGTAAAGTGAAAAACAAAAGTTCACTTGGAAGAAGTGTTTCTTCAGCTTATCACCATACAACTGATAAATGTAACAGAACACCCTGAAATGAGATCCACAGATAGGAAATGTAATAGAACCGAATCCATTTCTTTCACTTAAAGATAATTTAACCACTTACAGTTTAAACTGTTGGAACTGGCTACTGTTGAAAGATAAAGGATACACTGGGGACTATAGCATCACTTGTTTTTGGTTAAATTCTAATGAATAGCCTGAGTTTGATGAAACTGCTTTTATTTTTTTTTATTTTTATTTATTTACAATAGTCACAGAGAGAGAGAGAGAGAGAGAGAGAGAGAGAGAGAGAGGCAGAGACACAGGCAGAGGGAGAAGCAGGCTCCATGCACGGGGAGCCCGACGTGGGATTCGATCCCGGGTCTCCAGGATCGCGCCCTGGGCCAAAGGCAGGCGCCAAACCACTGCGCCACCCAGGGATCCCGAAACTGCTTTTAAGATCTCTTCTAATCCTACCAATATAGCTCAACATTTTCTCTAGAGTATTATTAAATCAAAGCATTAACAACAGTTTAACTATAATGCCATCATCTGAAAATAACGCTATCTTCAACCCAACCTAGATAAATTAATAAGCAAGACGTACGCTCATGTCACATTAAAACTTAAAATACTGATAAGATAGTGTTTGTTCAAGGTATATGTTACGTCTTTAAAATACCCAATTACTATTGCATAACTTTATTTTTTTTAAGTAATCTTTACACTCAACGTGGGGCCTGAACTCACAACCCTAGGATCAAGAGTCACATGTTCCACTGACTGAGGGAGCCAGGTGCCCCACTATTTCATAACTTTAGATACGATTACCAAACAACATAAAGTTAAGAGTGTAATAGAGAAATTTACCATAGTAATTGACCATACATGCATAGTTTTTATAATTCTTCATATTTCATTGATTCTATTAAAATGTAGTTTTGTCATTTGAATAGACTACTTGAGTTGTATTTAGCATGTTTTCATTTGTTTAATAGTTCATTTTGCAAACATAACAGTCCATAATGGATTGGAAATTTTAAAAACTTATCTTTTACTACAGTGAAAGAAAAACACTGGGCTAGCCTTAAGTAGCTACTTGTTATCTTGAGTTTCTGGTAAGAATAAACCCACATAAATCCTGAATAAATCTATACTAATTGAGATTCTGTAAACATCTAAAGTTAAATTTAAGTTTTTAAGTATTTGGAAACTTTAAGAATGTAGAAAAATGTCTTAACCAGTTTCTGGTAATCATATAGAGAGTAGTTGTGGCCTCCATTTATCAGAGTTCACAGGTCTGGCACACTGCTTGTTTTCACAGTAAGTAAAGAGAACCTGGACTGGAACATATTTTTGTCTTTAATTTTAGCCATCGAAACTACTGTCTCTGATGGAAAAGGGAAACTGATGAAGATTCTCTTAAAAGCAAAACCTATCCAGCTGATATTAACAAACTGAACAAGATTGTCTTTGGAAACATCAAACTGTTCTGATTGTAATCTCAGACTCCCTGAAGTTCAAGTAAATATGAACTTCAAAATAATTAAGCACCTGGCTCAGAAATCTGTAGATCATTACACTAGCTAATATCAATGAAAATGTTAGACCTTCCCCCCATGATTTTAAAATAATGGTAATATTCACAGTAGCATATATTGTCGGTAATCGAGATTGGACACTGGGAGGTGTATCGAGGGTCATTCTGGACTGTGAAAGCAAACTTAAGCCACTCTTTCAAGACAATTATCAGTGCTAAGAAGATGCCTAAGGCCATAAGAATTACTGCTACCATAGTTTTCAAATATAAGGAAAAAATTGTTAAACCTCCATTTTAACTTAAGGTTTTAATGGTTAATTGGGCATTAATGTGAAACAGAATTCTAGCAGCTCTATGCACAAAACTGAGGTTACTGTCAAGCACTTTGTTGTTCAGTCCCATTCTCCTACAAATCCCCTATCTTGAACAAAACATTAAGTTTTGTTTTCCATCCCTAAATGAGGACTCCTACAACTAGAAGAAAACCTTATTTACTGCTTTGTAATTTTTAAATTCATCCCAGGTTAAATACTATCACTCCAAAATGCAATCTCAAATCTCCTTCATTCTGCAAAAACCTCTGCTGGCCTCTTTCAGTAGAAAATGTAAATTACAAATTTTGGATCTCCTTCACCTTCTGGTACACCCCCCCCCCACACACACACACACCACTGTTTTACTTATTTTGCTTATATCATCTGTGTCTGACATTAAAGTGGACTTCAAGAGAATAGGAACTCTCAATTATCTTTGAGTTCCCAGGTCAAAATTCCAAAGTATAAGTAATTAAGAAAAGGCAACAAATTCTTTCACATTCCCAATTTATAGTCCTCTCAAGAATAGGTATTTTGTATTCAAACTTTCTTTGATTACTTGTTTATCTTTGGTCCAGTAACCTTCTGGGGTCTCAAAAAATAGTTCAAGAAGTAGATGCTGTCTAGAATACTCCCACATAACAAACTTTGTAAATAAAAACTTGAGGCCTAACTTTGTACTACTAAAAACCTTGTGATACCACATTTTAATTGTGTCCAAGTGAAGTAAAGGAGCAAATGACAATACTAATAAACAAATAAACATTTTCTTTTATTCCCCAGCCCAAAGGTATTTCAAAATATACTAAATAGTTGAGGTTTAAATACCCTAGAGCAAAATATAAAAAAAACAAGATATAAAAGTCTGATAGTCTCAAGTAGCTGGTGTAAACTGAGGGGAAAATAATAAAATGCAGATAGCAGGGATCCCTGGGTGGCACAGCGGTTTAGCGCCTGCCTTTGGCCCAGGGCGCGATCCTGAAGACCCGGGATCGAATCCCACATCGGGCTCCCGGTGCATGGAGCCTGCTTCTCCCTCTGCCTGTGTCTCTGCCTCTCTCTCTCTCTCTCTCTCTCTCTCTCTGTGACTATCATAAATAAATAAAAATTAAAAAAAATAAAATAAAATAAAAATTAAAAAATAAAAAAATGCAGATAGCATTTAATGTTTTAAAAGAATCTCAGAGAATTCTGCATATGAGGAAAGATTAATAGAGATGAAAAGATTTTCAGAGATGAAAAACATAACTTGCCAAATTTAAAACAGCAATAAAAGTATAGAGTAGCAAGGGTGCCTGGGTGGCTCAGTCTCTTAAGTGACCAACTCTTGATTTTAGCCCCAGTCATGATCTCAGGGTTGCGAGATGGAGCTCCATTACACAGCAGGGAGTCTGCTTGAAATACTCTCTCTTCCTTTCTGCCTCTCCCCTCACTTACACTCTCTCTATAAAATAAATAAATCTTGGGCACCGGAGTGGCTCAGTCAGTTAAATGTTTGCCTTTGGCTCAGGTCATGATCCCAGGGTCCTGGGATCAAGTCTCACATTGAGCTCCCTACTCCACAGGGAGCCTGCTTCTCCCTCTGTTTCTGTCTCCCTCTATTTCATGAATAAATATAATCTTTAAAAAAACAGTGAGTAGCAGATGAAATACTACCAAACAAAAAATGACATAAAACAATAAATGAATACATTATCTCACAATTCTAATAAAAAGGACAAAACAGGTGAGATCAAAGAAAAAAATGTTAGAAATATACAGATTGGGGGGGATCCCTGAGTGGCTCAGCAGTTTAGCACCTGCCTTAGGCCCACCCAGGGCATGATCCTGGAGTCCCGGGATTGGGACTGAGTCCCACATCAGACTCCCTGCATGGAGGCTGGTTCTGCCTCTGCCTGTGCCTGCCTCTCTCTCTCTCTCAATCTGTGTCTCTCGTGGATGAATAAATAAAATCTTAAAAAAAGAAAGAAATATACAGATTGGGGTGGCATAGTCACTTAAGCAACTGACCCTTGGCTTCAGTTCAGGCCATGATCTCAGGGTCATGAGATCGAGCCCTGCAAAAGGCTCCATGCTCAGCCTAGAGTCTGCTTAAGACTCTCTCTCAAGCTCCCCTTCCCCTCCACTCTCTTTAAAATAAATAAATCTTAAAACAATATATTACACAGATCAACTTTACCAATAATGAGAGTTGTAGAAAGAAAAAAAAACAGTATTTATTCTTTTAACAAATTTATTGAGCATATAGTATACTACTGTCGATTTCCACGTTGATTTTGTTCACTACTGTCTCCTTGGTGCCTGACAGTACTATATTCCTGAAAAAGGAAAGGAAAAGGGAAAGGAAAAGGGAAAGGGGAAAGGAAAGGGGAAAGGAAAGGAAAGGAAAGGAAAGGAAAGGAAAGGAAAGGAAAGGAAAGGAAAGGAAAGGAGGAACGAAAGGAAGGAGGGACGAAAGGAAGGAGGGAGGGAGGGGAAGAGAGGAGGAAGGAAGGAAAAAAGAAAAAGAGGAAAAAAGGAAGGAGGGAAAGAAGAAGGTAAAATAAATGTACACATTTTGTTTTCTAGCTAGATTTAATGCAAAGAAATTGACAGAATTTTTAAAATTATTCATTTATTTGACAAAGAGACAGAGAGAGCACAAGCAGGGGGTGGGATAAAGGGAGAAGCTGACTCTGCTGAGCGGGGAGCCCAACCTGGGGCTTGATCCCAGGACTCTGGGAACATGCATAATGTGAGCAGAAGGCAGACACTTAACTGAGCCACCCAGGTACCCCTCTTTTCAAATATTTTATTTCATGTCAAAATGCTTGTGACTCAAAGTTAAATGAAAAAAATAGGATGGGCTCAATTTTTTTCTTAAAAAGAAAGCATATATTTATGTGTATACATTCATATAGTCATATATACATGTACACAATACATATTTATAGATAAAAATCAACTGGAAGAGAGTGCACTAAAATGTTATTTGATGTAATTTTTTCTTTTTTACTTTGCAAAGAATTTTTAAAGATCAGAATGAGGGACGCCTGGGTAGCTCATTGGTTGAGCATCTGTCTTAGGCTTAGGGTGTGATCCCAGGTCAGGGGGATTGAGTCTCGCATTGTGAGGAGCTTGCTTCTCCATCTTTCTGTGTCTCTGCCTCTCTCCCTGTATCTCTCATGAATAAATAAATAAATCTTTATAAAAAAATCAGAATGAGTTTTGTTTTTTTGTTTTTGTTTTTTTATAAACTTATTTTTTATTGGTGCTCAATTTGCCAACATATAGAATAACACCCAGTGCTCATCCCATCAAGTGCCCCCCTCAGTGCCCTTCACCCAGTCACCCCCACCCCCCGCCCACCTCCCCTTCCACCACCCCTAGTTCGTTTCCCAGAGTTAGGAGTCTGTCATGTTCTGTCTCCCTTTCTGATATTTCCCACTCATTTTTTTCCCCTTTATTCCCTTTCACTATTTTTTATAGAATGAATTTTTCAAGACCATTTACACTTAGTGTAATGACAGACTGATATGCCTGTGTTTTAAGTCTTACTGTTTGCTATTTGTCCCCCCTTTGTTCCTTTTCCCCTCATTTCCTGCCTTCTTTTGGATTTAGATAGGAAATTGTGAAATCACTGGTTGACTTACAAAATTTATTGAGCAATGATGGAATAACAGGGACTGAATTTACCCTGCTACCTTAAACCACTAGAAAATTAGAATATGAAATAACAATTTAGAGACAGTGGGTAATAGGCAACACAGGACTGTGATCAATGAAAGAAGAGAAACGAACCTACTGAGCTTAGTGGTTACCCCAATTTCTTGTCTGTAGGTGGTTTTCAGGCTACAGAGCAGAGCAGGGAACCCAAAATAGAGCCCAGTGGTTTCACTGAGTTAAGAAGACAGAGATAGGGACGCCTGAGTGGCTCAGTGGTTTATTAAAAATAAATTAAAACATTATTTTTTAGGATTCCATCATTGTTGTTACGTAACATTATGTGTCTTTTTTCTCTGCCTGTTTTTTTTTAATTTTTATTTATTTATGATAGTCACAGAGAGAGAGAGAGAGAGAGAGAGAGAGAGAGAGGCAGAGACACAGGCAGAGGGAGAAGCAGGCTCCATGCACCGGGAGCCTGACGTGGGATTCGATCCCGGGTCTCCAGGATCGCGCCCTGGGCCAAAGGCAGGCGCCAAACCGCTGCGCCACCCAGGGATCCCTGTTTTTTTTCTTTTTTTAAGATTTTATTTATTTATTCATGAGAGACACAGAGAAAATATATATATATATATATATATATATATATATATATATATATATATATATATTCTCCTTGGGATTTGTTGTGCTCCTTGAATCTGTGGATTTGCAATTTTCATCAAATTTGGAAATTTTCTGTCATTATTCCTAAAAATGTCTTTTGTTCTCCTCTCTCCCTCTTTTCTGGGCTCCAAGAGACGTTAGACTACTTATTCCTGACTACTGTCCCTGTTTTAGACATTGATGATCTATTCATTTTCCTCACATTTTCTCTCACATTTTGAACAGTTTCTATTGTTACATCCTCAAGTTCACTGATCTGCTGTGCCTCATCTACTAATCCCTTGAGTATATTTTTCACTTCATTTCTATCTCGAAAATTATATTGAGGTCTTTTTTATATATTCCATTTCTCTCTCCATTACATTAACCATTTCCTCTACCTGCCTGAACATAAAAAGCATATTTAAAAGAGTTGCTTTAATTAACTTGTTAATTCTATTATCTCTGGATCTATTTCCATTTTTCTGATTCTTTTTTTTTAAGATTTTATTTATTTATTAATGAGAGACACACACAGAGGCAGAGACATAGACAGAAGGAGAAGCAGGCTCCATGCAGGGAGCCTGATGTGGGACTCGATCCCAGGACTCCGGGAACATGCCCTGGGCTGTCTTCTTAACTCAGTGAAACCACTGGGCTCTATTTTGGGTTCCCTGCTCTGCTCTGTAGCCTGAAAACCACCTACAGACAAGAAATTGGGGTAACCACTAAGCTCAATAGGTTCGTTTCTCTTCTTTCATTGATCACAGTCCTGTGTTGCCTATTACCCACTGTCTCTAAATTGTTATTTCATATTCTAATTTTCTAGTGGTTTAAGGTAGCAGGGTAAATTCAGTCCCTGTTATTCCATCATTGCTCAACAAATTTTGTAAGTCAACCAGTGATTTCACAATTTCCTATCTAAAGTATTCACCTAGTGTTCTCTCTTTTAATATCTAACAATTCTAACTCCTCCCTTGTCCCTTGGAATTTGCTCCACTCTTAGTTTGACACTAAACTCTTATTCTGCTACTTCTCTAAGATTTCTTATTCTTGAATCCTCAAATATAGGCAAGTTTCCAAAGTTCTGTCCTTGCCACATTTTCTTCTCCATCTGTGCAGGATCTTACCATGTGTGCTTTCAACAAGCCCTACAATTTCATTTATGACCTCTTTTGCTGCTGACTCAAAACACAACAGAACACACAACAGAAGTATCATATGTAACTGGCCTCAGACTTTTTCATTCATGAAGAGAATACAAAGAAAAGCAGAATACAAAATGTAAAATCTCCACTCCATTGTAAAATGTGAGACCTCAGAGGCACCTGGGTCGTTCAGTTGGTTAAGTGACCGACTCTTGATTTCAGCTCAGGTCGTGATCTCAGGGTCATGAAATCAAGCCCCACATCTGGCTCCATGCTCAGCACAGCGCATGTTTGTCCCTCCTCCCACCCTCACCCCTGCCTGTGCCCCCCCCACTCATGCTCTCTAAAATCTTTAAAATACATTTTTTAAAATGTGAGTTTATGTATGTATTTTCATAACATGTAGCCAAAACAGACAAAAAAAACCCCAGAAGTTAATTCAATTAAAATGTTCAGAATGATTGTGTTTTATGGATTTTTTTCTTCTATATATTTTTCTGATCTTCTACACATACACAGGCATACACTAAATTTATAACGAGAAATTATTTACTATATCCCTACTTCCAGCTCACAGCTTAAGCTATTTCATAGGTCAGTATCTCAAACCAATATATTTAAAGACCAGTAATGCACCTTCCACCTAGAGTCTGCCTATCCCTCTCTGCTCTATTTAATGGTACAAAGTCCTCTCAAATTGCAGAGTCATTTCAACTTATTCTTCTGTCACCGCATCCAGTCAACAATCCAAATGAAAAAATGAGTTTCAGTTCACAGGAAACAGTATTACTGCAGAAAGCTCTAGAATAATGATTCAAGCAGCACTGAATAGCTAGAGAATGAAATCTCTCCTCCCACCCACCTCCCCAGTCAGAGATACAGGAGAAATCTACAAAGAGGAAGCAAGCAATGGCCTTGGCTCAGAACCAAACTGTCCAAGAGGTAAAGAGGTAGACTCTGAGGAGGGCCAAAGTTGGACAATAAGCCCAGGGGAAAAACTACTGAGCATAATGAGTCAAGAGGCTGGGGACTGAAATGACCCTCCATTCTGATTGGAATTTATACATGAAAAAAAGGAGAAACATGTAGTAAAGCTTCAAATGGCATTTTGGCATAAAGTTGCTGCCAAAACTGGCATTAAATATTGGTTGACATAAATAATGCACACTACCAACTTTTTACTTTTTACTCAGCTCCATATGAAAAGGTCATAACCTTTTTATCTTAATGCTCTTTTAAACATAGGTAATAGGGTGCCTGGGTGGCTCCGTTGGTTAAGCATTTGCCTTTGCCTCAGGTCATGATCTCATGGTCCTGGGATCAAGCCCTGGGTCAGGCTCCCTGCTCAGCAGAGAACCTGCTTTTCCCTCTGCTCCTCCTCCCTGCTGTGTACCCTCTCTTTCAAATAAATAAAATCTTAAAAAAAAAAAAGGTAATAAATGAACAAGGTACAGAATCCAAGGATCACAAAATACTATGGATGAGCCTTGAAACAGTCTGCTAAGTGAAATATACCAGTCACAAAAATACATGATACATACGAATATTGTATGACCCCACTTTTATGAGGTATCTAGAGTAGTCAAATTCATAGAAACACAAAGTAGAATTGTGATTGCCAGGAATAAAGGAGATGAGGAAATAAGGAATTGTTTAATGAGCATGAAAAGTTTTGGAGATTGGATACACAACGATGTGAATAAACTTACAGTACTGAATTGTTTACTTAAAATGCTTAATTTGGTAAATTTTGTTATGTGCATTTTGCCACTATGAAAAATGTTTTAAGAGAGTTAAATACTATATAGAGAAAGTATCTCTCATTTTGTCCCCCAGCCACCAACTTCTCGTCAGAGAGGGCCAGCATTAATATATTCTTTCATCCTTCCTGGAATATTCTATTTACATATTTACATAAATGACTTAAAAATATACCCACACAGAAATACAGCTGATCCTTGAACAACACAGGTTTGAACTTCACCAGTTATACACAAATTGTTTTTGACAAATATAGCATAGTACTGTAAATGTATTTTCTCTTCCTCTTTAACATTTTTTCCTCTAGCCTCCTTTATTCTAAGAATACAGTGTAGAATACATATAATATACAAAATCTGTGTTAACTGACTTTATGTTATCAGTAAGGTTTCCAGTCAATGCAGGTTATTAGCAGCTAAGTTTTGGGGAAGTCAAAAGTTATACACAGGGAAATGCTAATTAAAACCACAATGACCTGACACTAGTCAGAATGGCTAGTTTAAAAAGACAAGGAGTAGTAAGTGCTGGCAAGAATGTGGAGAAAAAGGAACTCTTGTGCACTGTTGGTGGGAACGTAAATTGGTGTAGCCACTGTGGAAAACAGTATGGAGGTCCTCAAAAAACTATAAATACTGTATGATCCAACAGTTCCATTCCACTGCTTAGGTATTTACCCAAATGAAAACACTAATTTGAAACGATATATGCACCTCCGTTTACTGCAGTATTATTTACAATAGCCTAGAAATGGAAGCAACTTAAGTGCCCACTGATGGACGGATGGATAAGAAAAGATGGGGTATACATACACACTGGAGTATGACTTGACCATAAGAATGAAATCTAGCCATTCGCGATAACATGGATCGACCTAGAGGGTATCATGCTAAGTGAAATCAGTGAGAAAAAGACATACTACATGATTTCATTATATGTAGAATCTAAAAAACAAAACAAATGAACAAACAAAAACAAAAATTCTCACAGAGAACAAATTTGTGATTGCCAGGGAGGTGGGTGAGGGGATGGGCAAAACTGGTGAAGGGAAGAGGTACAAACTTTCAGTTATAAAGTAAGTCACAGGGATGAAAAGTACAGCATATACAGTCAATAATTTTACAGTAATGTTGTATGGTGACAGTGTAATTGCATGTATAGAATTATGGATTCATAATGCTGTACTCCTGAAATGTAACACTGCATGTCAACTATACTTCAATTTTAAAAAATGCAGATTAGACTACACAGGTAGTCAGTGCCCCTAATCCACATGTTGCTCAAGGGTCAACTGTATTAGCATATAATATTTATCATTCATGCACCTTGCTTGATCTTTTTATTTAAAATATGTTAAGAGGGCAGCCCCCGTGGCGCAGCGGTTTAGCGCCACCTGCAGCCCAGGGCGTGATCCTGGTCCCACATCAGGCTCTCTGTATGATGCCTGCTTCTCCCTCTGCCTCTCTCTCTCTCTCTCTCTCTCTCTGTCTCTATGAATAAATAAATAAAATCTTAAAAAAAAAGATTAAAATATTTTAAGAGATGTTACTAAATTAGTTCACAAAGAACTCCTTTTAAGGGCTGCTAATTCACCACGTAAGAATACCATTAGTTACACAGGTAATAAAGTTTTGTCCAAAACTTTTGTTATTACAAGCATAGAAATTAATGTCTTCATACTGTTTAACCCCCATGTATAAGAGTGTGTGTGTGCATATATATATATATATATAAGTTTTGTCCAAAACTTTTGTTATTACAAGCATAGAAATTAATGTCTTCATACTGTTTAACCCCCATGTATAAGAGTGTGTGTGTATATATATATATATATATATATATATATATATATGTGTGTGTGTGTGTGTGTATTTACAAGCACAGAAAAGAACTGCTAAACAAAGGGTATGTACATTCCTTATGACTGTGTATAAATGCTATTTTTATTTAAAATTTGTTATTGAATTATAGTTTATGTTCAGAAAAGTACATAAATTCTCAGTTTACAGCTTGAAGAATTTTCCCAATGTAAACATAACTCTGTAACCAGGACCCACATTAAGATAGAACATTACAAGCCCCCAAAAGCTCATTTTGTGTTCCTTTTCAGTGAGGTAACATTATCCTGACTTCTAACACCACAGATTAATTTCGTCTGTTTTGAAACTTGTATTTTCACACCAGCTATTTCATTCACCATTATGGTTTTAAGAATCCACCATTTTTGTATGTTAATTCTTTTTTTTTAAAGATTTAAAAAATTTTTCATTCATTCATTTATTGGAAGGTAGAGAGAGAGGGAGAATGTCAAGCAGGCTCCACACTCTGCACAAGAGCCCAACAGGGGTCTCAGTTCCACAACCTCAAGATCACGACCTGAGCTGAAACCAAGAGTTGGAGCTTAACCGACTAAGCCACGGAAGCACCTTCCCTCCTTTCAAAAGATTTTATTTATTTTGTGGGCCAATTCATCAATTTTCTTCTTCATGGATTCTGGTATTGTGTAAAACTTAGGAGCAACTGGAACTCTCATATGTTGCCAGTAAGAGTGTAACCCGGTACACCTATTCTGGAAAACTGTTTGGGGGTATATACTAAAATTAAATCTATCTATACACACACACACACACACACACACACACACACACACACACACACACATATATATTCTAGTAGTTCCATTCAATTCCAATAACAAATTGGAGTAACAAATGAGTACTTAACACCTACCAAACACATACAAGAATGTTCTAAGCAGTTTTATTCATCTTAGCCAAAAGAAAAAAAATGTACACAACCAAAAATTCTATCAACAGCAGAATAAAGTGTGCCATAATAACACACTACACACAGTAAATAAAAGAACTGCTACATGCAACATAAATAAATCTCAGACATAACGTTAAGCAAAAAAAGCTAAACACAAAAGAAGACTTACTATGATTTACTTCAAAATCAAAACCTCTGCATAGAGGTCAGAAAAGTGGCTTACCAAGGGGGGCTGACTGGGAGGCATATAAAGGAAATTTGGGGGATGCCAGACCAGAGATAGTCTGTATCTTGATCTACATGATAGATTCTGTGTGTATACTCACAAAATGTATTATTGGTCCCTTAAAATATGTATACTTTCCTATCTGTAAATTACATCTCAATAAAAGTCTTTGTGTTTATGAGATGACAAGCTAGCTTTTTTTCCTCAAATGGCTACTAAGTTGATCCAACACTACTTATGAAAGAATTCACTGTTTTATTACCTGTAACAGCTCTATAAACAAACAGTTTATGTCACTACTGTCAACTCTGTTCCAGGGATAACCTGTCTGCTCTGGAGCCTTTCATTACTTCAGCTTTAACACTGACTTTAACAGCAGCAACCCCCTTCTTCATGAGTATTGAGTTTCATATTTTTTATGAAAAATTCTGCTTTGGTTCTGTTTCATAGAAACCTTAGAATCAAGTTTTGAAAAGCCTGTGGAAATACTTACTGGGATTACACTGAATTTACAAATTATGTTTTATCAAGTCCAAAATACCTTCAATATAAGATGCACAATTTTATGCAGCACTAAAAAAAGGACACTGCCACATGAACAGACTCCTGTTTTGTGATTGAGGATTTTTCTTTTAGGCCTATTAAAATACATCTTTTAGACTTACAGACTGTTTCGTCTTTATTTTTTTTTTTTAAGATTTTATTTATTTATTCAAGAGAGACACACAGAGAGGGAGGCAGAGACACAGACAGAGGGAGAAGCAGGCTCCCTGCAGGTAGCTCAATGTGGGACTCCGGGATCACACCCTGAGCCAAAGGCAGACGCTCAACCACCGAGCCACCCAGGCATCCCAGACTGTTTTGTCTTTATATCATAGGTGACTTGTGCTTATAATTAAAGGAAAATAAGTAAAATAAATTCATTACGATGTTCATAAATAAAACTTCTTCACTACTACAACATTGCCAGAAATGAATGAAAGGTTTCTTTAATTTCTTTTGTTTTAGAGATTTATTTACTTATTTATTTGACAGAGAGCAAGCAAGCACACAAGCAGGACAAAGAGCAGGAGAGGAGAGAATCCCAAGCAGACTCCCCATAGGACTGGTCTAACACAGGACTTCATTGCAAAACCTGGAGATCATGACCTAAGCTGAAATCTAGAGTCAGACACTTCACTAAGTCACCCAGGCACCCCTGAAGGTATCCTCAATTTTAAGGCATATCTCAATTTTAAAATGACAAAATGCAAAAGTGTATCTAGTAATACACAACACAACAATTTAGAGGGCATATTGACATCTTTCTGATGTGAGAGTTATCCTATTCAAGTTATGTGTCATGTATTTATTGAATTTTTTTATGTCCCTTGTTAAAGTTTCATATTTTTCAGATATACTTTGCTTTCTTGTTAAGTTTTTTTAATAATGTATTTCTATGTAGACTTTTTTCTTTAACAATTGTTCAGAAGATGTGCAAAACCTCTCCTTAACTGTATTATTCAAGGCCAAATGCGTATTTCTGCAGAAACTTATAAGCAGACTCTAAAACATATATGCAAGTGCAAGGGGCAAACAATAACCAAGACTCATTACCTACTGGTGATCAGGTAATTCTCAAACTGGAGACTCTATAGGATTTTAGTTAATGTGATTTTACCTATATTTATCACATTTGAAGTTAACACAAAATTGTGAAATATTTGCTTATCTAAAAATAACACTGTATGTTAACTGAGTTTAAATAAAAATTTGAAAACAAATAAATAGGCATCCCCGGTGGCGCAGCGGTTTAGCGCTGCCTGCAGCCCAGGGCGTGATCCTGGAGACCCTGGATAGAGTCCCACGTCAGGCTCTCTGCATGGAACCTACTTCTCCCTCTGCCTGTGTCTCTGCCTCTCATTCTCTCTCTGTGTCTCTATGAATAAATAAATAAATAATCTTAAAAAAATGAAAACAAATAAATAAAAATAACAAAAAAACAAGAAACAGATTACATATTAACAGGGATAAATTCTTCATGAAATATAACTGTTTTACAAAACATAACAATTTAATGAAAAGAAAGGCAATGTTCTACATTTTTGTAAGTAAATTTCCTTAATATCTGGCTTAAGAGGAGACAGTTGGAATTCTCATACCTGCATTTACATTCAATCTGTTTCAATATCACATGTCATGCAGCCTCTAGAAAACCTATTGTACACTTGGTGAGGGAAAAGAGTAAAATAAGGTGAATAACATCTTATTATTACTATGAAAATAGTTTTTGATCTCAAAGACTCTCTGAAAAGGTCTGGACCTACCTGGTCCCAGAAATGAAAGGGACATAGTCCCAGAGAACTACTGAAATAGAGTAGTTAAGATAGTGGCACCCTGGCACAAGGACACACAAATAGAAGAATGGAATACAAGAGCCCAGACAAATCCTTTTGGAATACAAGAGCCCAGACAAATCAGCTGATTTATGAAAAAAATAACTCTACAGAGCAAGGGAGAATGAGATCTTAAACTGGTGCTACAATAATAATAACTGAATAGTCATACAGGAAAAAAATTAAGTTGACTCCAACCCAGACCACTAAAAAAATTCCACTTAGAATGTTGATCTAGGGATCCCTGGGTGGCGCAGTGGTTTGGCGCCTGTCTTTGGCCCAGGGCGCGATCCTGGGGACCCGGGATCAAGTCCCATGTCGGGCTCCCGGTGCATGGAGCCTGCTTCTCCCTCTGCCTGTGTCTCTGCCTCTCTCTCTCTCTATCATAAATAAAAAAAAATAAAAAAAAAAAGAATGTTGATCTAAATGTGAAAGGCAAAATTTAATAGAAAGTATCTTCATGCAGAATATCTTCAACACTAGGATACAAAAAGCTCTGATTATGAAGTAGAATGCTAATTATGTTAAAATTGATAATCTCTGTTAATGAAACACCTTTAAGAAAACAAAAAGGCAAAGCAAGCAACAGGGTAGAAGAGGATATCTGCAATATAGCTTACCCGAAAAAATATATATGTATATGTATATACATATCTTACAATATACATATATATAACACATATATACAGATATACAAACATATGTTAACGTACCTTAAAATGAGTAAGATGAAACCAGGCAGAAAAATGGGCAAAAGATTTTAATGAGACTTTAATGAGTCTTTCAAAGAGAAGATAATCCAAATGGCCAATAAACATATAAAAGGCTACTCAACCCCATCAATAATCAGGGAAATGCAAATTAAAACCAAATAGGGGGGATCCCTGGGTGGCGCAGTGGTTTGGCGCCTGCCTTTGGCCCAGGGCGCGATCCTGGAGACCCGGGATCGAATCCCACGTCAGGCTCCCGGTGCCTGGAGCCTGCTTCTCCCTCTGCCTGTGTCTCTGCCTCTCTCTCTCTCTCTCTCTGACTATCATAAATAAGAAGTAAAAAAAAAAAAAAAAGGAATTTAAACAGAACAACCACTTTGGGAAACTATTCTGTGGTTTCTAATAAAATTAAACACCTACCCTATGACCCAAAAATCCACCCTTCAATATATACCCTAGAGAAATAAGAGTGTGCATGCATGTGGGTGTGTAAAATCATACAATGGCACT
The DNA here is from genome assembly GCF_905146905.1 of Nyctereutes procyonoides. NCBI lineage: Eukaryota > Metazoa > Chordata > Mammalia > Carnivora > Canidae > Nyctereutes > Nyctereutes procyonoides. The sequence continues at coordinate 77,639,995 of NW_026575126.1, forward strand.
AAGCAATAAAAAATAACTGATAAAACCAACAACTTGGATGAACTGCAAAAAACATTATTATGCTGGGCAAAAGAAGCCAGACACAAGAGAGTACATACTGTTATGAGACCATTTACATCAAGTTCAAGAATAGGCAAAACAAATTTATAGTGATAAAAGTCAAAGCAGGATTGTCAAAATAACAGCTTCTGATTGAAAAGGAGCATGAGAGAACTTTCTTGGGTGATAGGAATGCACATGCATATGTGAAAACATTTTCAAGCTGTACATTTAAAATCTTTGCATTTTAATGTATATGAAATACATCTCAACTACCCACAAAAATCCATTACATATACACCAGAATGGTTAATAAAATTTAACAGATTGACAATTCCAAGGGTTGGCATACAGGTAGAATAACAGATATCTGATATATTGTTGGTAGGAATCAAAATTATTGCAATCACTTAGAAAACAGTCTGGCATTATCAACTAAAATTGAAAATACACAAAAGTGCTCATAGCATCATAATTCATACCTGCTTCAAAGTGAAAATAATTTAAATGTCCATTCAAAAAAAGGAATAAGTTAATTGTGATACATTTGTCTAACAGAATATTCAGCAATGAAACAAACTATAGCTCTATAAAACACAGATGAATCTCACACGATAATGCTAAATGAAAACAGCTGGAATAAAGAATACAAACTAAATGGTTCTATTTATAAAGTTCAAAAGGCAGGGAAAATTAAACTACCAAGTTTAGATGCAACCTTAGGTAGAAAAGTAAAAAACTATCATAAAAGAAGTCAGTTAATCTTGAGAAGGAGGAAGAGAATATTTAATAAGGAGAGAGTTAAAGGAGGGCTTTCTGAAGTGCTGAAAATCATTAAATAGATGTATTTAATGACCTGAATGTTTGTTGGCTACAAGGGTTACAGTTTGTGATTATTACATGAAAAAAGATGCACAGCTCAATGACTCTTCCATGTGTATGTTACAAATCAGAAAAAAAGATTAAAAAAAAAAACAATTGGACCTGCTGACTGATTGGATTTCATGTAGAAACAACCAAAGACAACTCCCAGGTTTCTGCTTTGCACAACTGCTGAGGTGGTGATGCCTTTCACTGGAATGAGAAACAGCATTTTCAGGGGAAGAATTTTTTTTTTAAAGACTTACTTACTTACTTATTTTATTTATTTATTCATTCATTCATGAGAGACACAGAGAAAGAGGCAGAGACATAGGCAGAGGGAGAAGCAGACTCCTCGCAAGAAGCCCAACATGGGACTCGATCCCAGATCCCGGGATCACACCCTGAGCCAAGGCAGACAGACGCTCAACCACTGAGCCACCCAGGTGTCCCAGGGAAGAGTATTAATTAAATCTTGGACATGTTAAATATAGTACTTTGAAGACATCCTAGCAGAGATGTCCAGCAGGCAATTACATAAACAGAATTAGAGTTCAAAGGAGAGAGAGAAATTTTAAGACTAGAGGGATGTCTGTGTGGCTCAGCGGTTGAGCATCTGCCTTCAGCTCAGGGCATAATCCCAGGATCCCAGGATCGAGTCCCACATTGGGCTCCCTGCATTGGAGCCTGCTTCTCCCTATGCCTGTGTCTCTGCCTCTCTCTGTGTACGTCTCTCGTTGAATAAATAAATAAAATCTTTAAAAAAAAAATTTAGGCTAGAGACATAAATTTCCAGGCTAGAGATCTAAATTTTAGGTTCATCTTTGAGTGAAGCCATGGATATGGATGTGACTTTAGGGAAAGAAAAACTGACAAGAGGGTGTAGGGCTGATCCCTGGTGTGTCAACATTTAGTGGGCAGGTACAGGAGGATAAGCCAGTAAAGAAAGCTGAGAAGGAACCAAGTGGTAGGAGGAAAATCAAGAACATGTCATGAACCATTAAGCAAGGGAAGAGAACATCTCCTGAGTAATAAGTCACCCACTGCAGGTTGATGCATAGTTAAGAAAGGATATGGGTTATGTGCAATACTTAGCCAGTTTTTTACTCCACCTCTTTTTGGTTTAGAGACAAGTAACAACCCAAGAGAAAAACCAATGTTTCTGAGAACGGCTGAAAATTTTTGTGTTATCTTTAGAAGTGAGGGATCAAGTCTCCCTGACTGTTCTTTTTCTCTGACTCTCAGGAAGAAAGTGGACAGATTTGAGAGCACTGATTGGGTGTGTGTGATACTGGACAGAATCACCATTAAAAGGTAAGCCTCAAGAGGGCTTTCTTTTCTCTAAGTGAGAACCAGGGCCAAACCTACTACTTAGGCAGAAAAGGCTGAGGCATGTGGCCAAGGCCAGATCAGCAGTCAGCCAAAGCAAATGTGCTCTCTGGTTACATGGCCCTGAGCATTGACAGGAATGAGTTAGATAGTGCAGGCTCTGCTCACATCACATGGGAAAAATCTAGCCATGTTTGAGAATTGAAGAGATGAACGGGGTCCATCTCACAGCCTGTTTTAGTTTGAAACAATTTAGGCTTAACTCGATTGAGAAAAAAATAAAAAAGCATTTCCATGTGAACCCAGCTGGGCTCATTCCAGTCTTTTGTCCTGGGAGTTTAGTGCCCAAGTTCCAGTTAAGAATAAAATACAAAGCATTTTAGTTTTCATTTGCAGGTACAAATATTAATACAAATTTCCTCCTCAGGGACCCTACATACTTGAAAAGAGTGGCTACAGACTGGAGAGAATTCTATTACTGGGATCCCTGTCCAGAATGCCATCATGAAATTTCTTAATTTCCAGCACTACATCCATCATATACAAAACAAAACTACAATGGATATCTAGGTTAAAATAACAACAGGTTAGCAACCCCAGATTAAATAGGTATGTTTGTTCCTTGATGGGAAAATGTAAGTAAAGGTTGACTCTGTCTCAAATCCATCTATAAATTTAGTAATAATCCTATTCAAAATCTCACTGGAATGGTTTTTTAGAGCTCATCAAAATAAATTCTAAAATTCACCTGACACAGTAAATGCATAAGAATAGCCAAAGAAATGTTTTAAAATGAGCATATTTGCCCTATCAGATATCAAACTATTTAAAGCCACAGGGGAGAGAGGGACTGTAGTAAATGTAAATATGTAGAAAAACAGACAACATATTACTGGAACAGAATTGAGAATCCAAAAAGAGACCCTACGCATATAAGGAAATTCCTGTGTCATTTCAAATATGGTCAAGTCAATATATGGAGTTAGGCAAAAGCCCACCAATTTAGAAAAGTTAGATCCCTACCTCACGTCCCACACAAAAGTAAATTCCAAACTAAAAGGAGCTAAATATGAAAAAAATTCAAACAAAATACATGAAAGTTAAAAAAAAAAATCTTAGGATGCTAGAGAGTTTGCTAAATAAGATTAAAGAAAGAAAACAACCTAAAAGTTACCAAGAAGTCAAAAATGGCATCACATGAAAAAGTTTCAACTTCTATTGAATAAAGATACCATTAATGAAATTAAAAGGTGAGAAACGGGGTTGGGCGGTTTGAACAAGACGAAGACGGAATCGAAGCCGGGCACAGGCAGTGGACACGGTCCCGCTGAGAGCCGAAGATGGCAGTGAACGTATACCCAACGTCCATCACCAGTGATAACCTAAGTCGACATGATATGCTGGCCTGGATCAATGAGTCTCTGCAGCTGAATCTGACAAAGCTTGAACAGTTGTGCTCAGGGGCTGCCTATTGTCAGTTTATGGACATGCTATTCCCTGGCTCCATTGCCTTGAAGAAAGTGAAATTCCAGGCTAAACTAGAGCATGAATACATCCAGAACTTCAAAATACTACAAGCAGGTTTTAAGAGAATGGGTGTTGACAAAATAATTCCTGTGGACAAATTAGTAAAAGGAAAGTTTCAGGACAATTTTGTATTTGTTCAGTGGTTCAAGAAGTTTTTTGATGCAAACTATGATGGAAAAGACTATGACCCTGTAGCTGCCAGACAAGGTCAAGAAACTGCAGTGGCTCCCTCCCTTGTTGCTCCAGCTCTGAACAAACCAAAGAAACCTCTCAGCTCTAGCAGTGCCGCTCCACAGAGGCCCACTGCAACACACAGAACTACTGCAACCCCTAAGGCTGGCCCGGGTGTGGTGCGAAAGAATCCTGGTGTGGGCAACAGGGATGATGAAGCAGCTGAATTGATGCAGCAGGTCAATGTATTGAAACTTACCGTCGAAGACTTGGAGAAAGAGAGAGATTTCTACTTTGGAAAGCTAAGAAACATTGAATTGATTTGCCAGGAGAACGAAGGGGAAAACAACCCTGTATTGCAGAGGATCGTGGACATTCTCTATGCCACAGATGAAGGCTTTGTGATACCTGATGAAGGGGGCCCACAGGAGGAACAAGAAGAGTATTAACAGCCTGCACCAGCAAAGCAACATCCGAATTCTTCACTCCAAATCATGTGCTTAACTGTAAAATATCCCCTTTTATTATTCTTAGAGGACTCACTGGTTTCTTTTAATGAGCAAACAGTACCTCTTCTTAAAGTGCACTTTGCAGAAGTTTCACCCCTTTTCCAATGAGTTTGAGTTAGGAGCTTTTACCCTGTAGCAGAGCAGTATTAACATCTAGTTGGGTCACCTGGGGAACAGAGAGGCTGACCATGGGGCTCACTGTGTGGATGCTGGTTACACTCACTGCTGGAGAAGGTGCTTTTATGTCATACACTGAGGTGGAGTCCTCAGTAGAGAAATGTAAAGACTGATTTGAATTTTAAGCTAATGTGAAATCTTGGCAGAGAACGTTTTAATAAATAAATGCCTTAAGAGTATTTAAAAAAAATAAATTAAAAAAAATAAAAAAATAAAAAAATAAAAGGTGAGAAACAAGAAGAAAATATATGTAATACATATAACAAAAAATTACTGTGATACCTGAAGAATTCCCTCTAACCAATAAGAAAAAAAAGACAACTTAGAAGAGAAATAAATGCACAAAGGTATAAACAGGCAATCTCCAGAAGAAATTCAAGTGAACATTAAACATATGTCTATACAAAAATTAGGTTACAGGTTCATCTGTAACCTATATTCTACATGATTAAGGAATTTTTTTTCAAAACTAAAAGAAATCATAAATACTCATCAGAATGAGACATGCCCTTCTAATCTTAAAACCTATGGGAAAAAATTACATAGAAAAATAATTAAATTTTTTGCACACTTAAAAAAAAATCTATGTACTACAAAAATTAATGCCTAGGTGGCTCAACGGCTAAGCATCTGCCTTTGGCTCAGGGCGTGATCCCGTATTCTGGGAATGAATCCTATATGGGGCTCCATGTGGGGAGCCTGTTTCTCCCTCTGCCTGTGTCTCTGCCTCTCTTTCTGTGTCTCTCTTGAATAAATCAATAAAATCGTAAAAAAAAAAAAAAAAAAGAACATGGCAAAAATATTAACAAATGTTAAAATATCCATATCCTCTAAATATATAAGGCATTTGTCTAATCAACATAAAAATTTTAAGATGTATACAGGCAAGACTAAAGAGAAGAAGTGCAAACAATAAAAACATGAAGGGGATCCCTGGGTGGCTCCACGGTTTGGCGCCTGCCTTCGGCCTGGGGCGTGATCCTGGAGACCCAGGATCGAGTTCCAAGTGGGGCTCCTGCATGGAGCTTGCTTCTCCCTCTGCCTGTGTCTCTGCCACTCTCTGTGTGTCTTTCATGAATAAATAAATAAAATATTAAAAAACAATAAAAATGTGAAAACCAACTAAAAGTTGCTTCTGCTTGGGGGGAAATGTAAATCAAAACAATGAGATGATATTTTTCTTTTCTTTACTTATTTATTTATTCATGAGAGACACACAGAGAGAGAGAGAGGCAGAGACACAGGCAGAGGGAGAAGCAGGCTCCATGCAGGGAGCCCGACATGCGACTCAATCCTGGGTCTTCAGGATCACACCCTGGGCTAAAGGCGGCGCTAAACCGCTGCGCCACCACGGCTGCGGCTGCCATAGACGATATTTTCCATAAAACAAATTCATAAAGGTCTAAATAATGAGAATACCCAATGACAAGGGTACAGGGCTCCTAACATTCTCTTACATTCATTACTAGTAGAATTTTTAAGAACAAGAAAAAATAGTTGTGACATGTTAAATGAGGGGAAAAAAGATATATGTACACAATATGATCTCAACCATTTTTTAAAATATTAGCTACATCTACGAGCACTTACTTTTGTGCCACGCTCTGTGCTAAGACTGTTTATACATACTGATGGATTGGTGTACTTCATATTCCCAATAATCCTGGGTTAGACACTACTGTTACCCTCATTTTATGAAGTGGAAACTGAGAAGAGAGACCAAATTATGCAGCCAAGAATTCAATCCAGGTACTCTTGCTTTAATGACTGTGATCTTCACTCTTAGCATAATGCACAAGCAGAAGTAAATTAAACTTTTAAAAGCAGAAGAATTGATTATACTCCACTTTTAATTCTTATTTTGTCATGGATCTTCCATGATTTTACTTCTCAAAAACAATGATTCTTTTGAAAAGGCCAATTATCCCACAAGAGGACAACAGCATCCTTGACATTCCCCTAAATTACAGATGCTATATAACAAAAGAAACTGTAGTTTATAATCTAATGGTTTAAAAGAATTTTTTAGCAAAAGAATGTTTTTCCAAATGAAATTTTATGTGAATCTATACTGAAAAACAGATTAAAATAGTATTTCACTCTATCAGTGTATTTTAAAAGCTCAAGTTTAGGGGATCCCTGGGTGGCGCAGCGGTTTGGCGCCTGCCTTTGGCCCAGGGCGCAATCCTGGAGACCCGGGATCGAATCCCACGTCGGGCTCCCGGTGCATGGAGCCTGCTTCTCCCTCTGCCTGTGTCTGTCTCTGCCTCTCTCTCTCTCTCTGTGTGTGACTATCATAAATAAAAAATAAATAAAAATAAAAAAATAAAAGCTCAAGTTTATAACATTTACAATGAAGGTCTTTTGATTAACACAAACTTTATTTAAGTTATGGATAATTGGGGGCGGTCAGACTTGTTCTGTTTTGATTGCGCAGTATCAAGAAAAACCTGATCCAAAGAGATTAGCAGTTGCAAATGCTAATCTTTTTTTAATAGTACATTAATGCTCTAAGGCTTTTATTGTACCTGTCCAAAAGTCTAAGTAGAAGAACATTTCTAAGTTAAATCTCTAAGAATAAATTGTATAATCAAGACATCAGTGTATTATGCATAAGGCAGTCACATGTTATACCATAAAGCAATGAGAGTTCTACAGTAGTGAATTTGCTGATATAATTTTACAAGAGCAAACAAGCACTAGCCTGAATTTTTTAAATACCAATATAAAGCTATAATCCTAATCAGCAGTCTTCTTAAAAATTCAGGTTATCTACACACAGAAAGCAATCCTGAGTGTTGGCATTATGGATATTTTTAATTTTTCCTTTTGCTTATTTTCCCTCAAATATTCTAAATAATTGCTTTTTTACTTTTTATCTTAAAATAACTATAAATCACAAGAATTTGCAAAAAAAAAAAAAAAATGCACAGGATGGTCCCTAACACACTTCACCAAACCTCCCTTGCATAACTAGAGTACAATACCACAACCAAGAAACTAACCTTAGTACAATCTAGAGTTTACTGAGATTTCACCAGTTTGCAATTTTATTACAGTTGTAGCTTCAGTGTAACCACAATTAAAATACAGAATATTCCTTCCCCACAAGGCTCCCTTATATGCTACCTTCCTTAACCAAGCCACACTTTCCCCAATTCTGAACTTTCTGGCAACTACTAATCTGTTCTCCATCACTATAATTTTGTTATTTCAATAATGTTATATAAATGGATTTATATAGTGTGTAACCTTTAAAGACTGGCACTTTTTTTTCATCTAGCATAACACCATTGAGATAACCTGGTGGTATAAATCAGTGGTCTCTACTGATTTAGCATGTTATGCATTTGAAAATATATACATGCTTATAAATGTTTTAAAGTTTAACATGTTAAAATGTGAATCAAATGCTTATGAAATCCCTGCTGCACTGCCACAGAACTAGGAGTTGGGGGAATGAATTTTGGAAACTGAACATCTAATACCTGTTAAGTACAACTGAACATAAATACTACAGAGGAGAGAAACCCCAGGATCAGTGTGTATAAGTCTTGTCCATGTTTACAAGAACATGTGGTTTACAAGAATGCCTGGTTTTGCATTTTTCTGGACAAGCTCTAGATTCCAGTCCTTTCTCCACCCAAGTGGGTCTATCATTCAAATAGGACCACTTGCTATTCCTTCAAATGGCCACCATCTTCTGCTTTTCTTCTTGCTGTTCCCTGGAGTCTTCCACATCATCAAGGAAATGAATCCCTCTTAAATTCTACTTCTATATCGTGGTTTAGCCAGCACCACACCCCAGGCCCAATTCTTCTGATTCTATGTACAGTGGATCCATGACTCAACACCTCTCTCGGAAAGAGCTTCCCCACCCTAGTACAAATTCAAACCAATTTCCCCTCCCACCCCAGGTGCCTAGATGCCCTTTATCTTCCTTCTCTTAGCAATTCTGCTAAGTCTTCCTGATAGCTCACCCCTCTGCATGCCTGTTCACTAACTAGGTGAGACAAATGCCTTGTCTTCACAAGTTTAGGCTTCAAAAGCAAATACTCCAGAAGCTTCTTGAATACCACGCCTTCATAATAATGTCCTTGCTTTTCCAAAAATTGCTCTAAACAAGTAAAAGCTATAATGCAAAATCTAGGCATTTTTGGCATACAGATGTTAAAAAAAAGGCACCAATGTTTGCACAGTTTTAAATATTTGGCTGATATAGGTATCACTTGATCAGTATTATATCTAAATGGAATTCAAAGTAGTAGTAAAGAGCTTGGACTTTTGAGACAGGTTGCTTGGGTTAGAATCAGGCTTCTGCCACCGTACTATTTAAATCAACTTTCAGTTACATTCTGTGTGCCTCAGTTTTCTCATCTGTAAAATGGTGATAAAAGCACCTCATAGGGGCAGCCTGGGTGGCTCAGCGGTTTAGCACCACCTTCGGCCCAGGGCCTGATCCTGGAGACCCAGGATCGAGTCCCACGTCGGGCTCCCTGCATGGAGCCTGCTTCTCCCTCTGCCTGTGTGTCTGCCTCTCGCTCTATCTCATAAATAAATAAATAAAATCTTAAAAAAAAAAAAGCACCTCATAGGACTGTTATGAGAATTAAATTAGTAAAGCATTTAGAACACTGCTTTGCACACAGTAAACATTATCTTACATATTAACAGTTATCTCTAACACATGGCAGTCCAGTTACTCTTCGTAATGTATTCTTTCCTCTTATACTCTAAGTTCATACTGCTTCTGAAATTTCCAGACCAAGAAACAATAACATAAGAACCAATATTTTATTAGTCAAAACTAACTTCTAGAACAAATTTTCTTTTACATACTAGCAGTTATTAACATTGCACCAAGTACGAATATAAGCACTTAAATATATATGGTGATGGAAAGAATGCTAGCAAAAAGTAGGGTATAGATCAGAATGTATAATATGATAACTTTGTTTAAAAATGGGAAGAAAAATATGGTCATATTTATGCTTGTGTATGCATAAAATGGCTCTGGAAAGTTTCAATTTTTTTTTTTTTAAATTTATGATAGTCACACAGAGAGAGAGAGAGAGGCAGAGACACAGGCAGAGGGAGAAGCAGGCTCCATGCACTGGGAGCCCGACGTGGGACTCGATCCCGGGTCTCCAGGATCGCTCCCTGGGCCAAAGGCAGGCGCCAAACTGCTGCGCCACCCAGGGATCCCGGCTCTGGAAAGTTTCACAGCTGCCTACGGAGAGGGAGAACTTCAAGTCAGAGTGAAGGGGTATGAAAAAGACTATTCACCATGTTTGCTTTAGTATCTTTGAATGTGAAGCATTATCTATACAAGAATTCAACTGAAGGGGCGGCTAGGTGGCTCAGCGGTTGAGCATCTGCCTTTGGCTCAGGTCATGATCCTCGGGGTCCAGGGATTAAATCCCACATCAGGCTCCCTAGGGGGAACCTGTTTCTCCCTCTGCCTGCATCTCTACCTCTCTCTCCGTATCTCTCTCATGAACAAATGAACAAATAAATAAAATCTTAAAAAAAAAAAAAAAGAGGGATGCCTGGGTGGCTCAGTGGTTGAGCGTGTGCCTCTACCTTTGTCTCGGGGCGAGATCCCAGGGTCCTGGGATGGAGTCCCGCATTGGGTTCCCTACGGAGAGCCTGCTTCTCCCTCTGCCTATGTCTCTGCCTCTCTTTGTGTCTCTCTCATGAATAAATAAAATCTTAAAAAAAAAAATTCAACTGAAAAGAATGGGGGGGGCAGTCCTTAAACAAGTACTTTGGAAGCTAGGCTTCTAGTCCCCATTTGCCATTAATTGTTACCTTGGGCAAGCTGTTTAACCTCTGAGTCTAGGTGGACAAAGCAAGGGGCAGCAAAGACTTCTAGGTTCTATTCTAAAAATGTAATATCTCAGGGTACCTGGCTGGCTCAGTCGGGGTCATGAGTTTAAGCCCCATGTTGAGCAATAGAGCTTACTTTAAAAAAAGGAAAAAAGGGATGCCTGGGTGGCACAGTGCTTAAGCATCTGCCTTTGGCCCAGGTCATGATTGTGGGGTTCCAGGGTCAAGTCCCATATCGGGCTCCTCGTACGGAGCCTGTTTCTTCTTAATAATAAGAGATAATAAAAAAAATAATAAGAGATAATAATAATAATGAGTGAGTCTCTTATTATCAGAGACTGCAAAAAAAGGTGATACCTCCAATCAATGATAATAGCTATAACTAAGTATATAATTTATTCCAGGTATCATCCAGGTATTTATTCTTTATATCATGATTAATCTCACTATTCATCTGGCAAAGTAGGTTTTAACAGCCCCATTTAACACAAAAAGCAACCGAAGCTCCGTGAAGATAAGTGACTTGCTTGAGACCACAGTCTAACAAGTAGCAGAGGTAGGAGCCCACCCAGAATCTTTGGATCTGAGCTCTGTACCAGATGAGGGTTACTTAATGTTGACTGGGAAACTGATGCAGCTTTGCAACAGACTATCTACTGATTTATATAAAAATGAGGAAAAATAAGGAGAAGAAAGAAAATCTTTTAATAAAGCTAGTTGATTCTTCTATTCTGAAATTCTGTCTACAAATTGAGTTAAAATATCCTTTCTTTAAATGAAATGATGGTGAAAGTAGCTAGTGATGTGAGTTGCTGTTGCTGTTTTTATTGGCTAGACCTGGCCAAAACACACACACACACACACAACAAACAAACAGAAAAACTGGCAACTCCACCGCACCCTCCCAATTTGGGGGGGGGGGTTGTTTTTCTTTTGAAATCCAAAGTCTGGGGGAACCTGGCTGGCTCAATCAGTGGAACACGTGACTCTTGATCTCTGGGTTGTGAGTTTGAGCCCCATACTGGGTGTAGAAATTACTTAAAAATAAAATTAAAAAAAAAAAAAAAAAGGAAAGGAAAGAAATCCAAAGTCTGGGAATTACTCCCTTAGAGAGTTGGCTCCCAAAATACTTGAGAACTTTACACACACACATCCCTCAAGATTCTCTCATTAATCTCTATTCTATTTGGATCAAGTGAGTTAAGGATTGAGAAATGAAAATAAAGTGGGTTTTAGCAATCCAAAGTCACATGAGTTAACAGTGGGTTCTGGTAGAGGACTCTCCTCAGGATTCTTTAAATCACATAACTTTTCTTATCCTTTATCTGCAATTCTATTCCCTCTAATCTGGGCCCAGACTTTCTTTTCCTAAAATAGTCAGATTTTTTAATACTTCTGCTAATAGCAACAATACTGAAGTCAAATAAAAAGAATTACTTGAGGTCTCCAATAATGTGATTTTATTTAAAGTCATTCTGACAAAATAAAAACTTTTAATGATGTTTATTCTCCCTATTCCAAAAAAAATTGGTCTATAAATCGGACTCAAGCCATTTTAATTTCCAAATTTCTGAACCTCCATTAAATACACACACACACACACACACACATATGGCATATACATATACGTAGCTTTGCAAGTAGTCTATAAACAGGCTGATCAAACTGAATAAGTGTCTTGAAAATAATTTTATTGTCTTTATGGAAAATAAACTCCTTTTGTTAGCCATGTCTTATTTCTTACCTATCCTCCTTTAGAGAGCACTGGATTTAAAATATTTTGTGTACACAGCTACACAAACATTAGTTCCAATCACAACATATTAAATTCACATTTAAAACTATAAAGAGGGGTGTCTGGGTGGCTCAGTGGGTTAAGCATCTACCTTCTGCTCAGGTCAGGATCCCAGGGTCTTGGGATTGAGCCCCACATCAGGCTCCCCCTCAGCAAAAAGCCTACTTCTCCCTCTCTCTCTACCTGCCACTACCCCTGCTTGTGCTCTGTCAAATAAATAAATAAAATCTTAAAAAAAAAAAAACCCTATGATGAGATCCACTTATTTTTAGTCTTACTTACATACTTATATATACTTAGTATACATATATACTCTTAATATTCTACTTGATGTTATTTATTTTATGGTGCTTTATTAAAAATCTAAAAAAGAGGGACTACTGGGTGGCTCAGTGGTTGAGCGTCTGGGGGATCAAGTCCCATATTGGGGGGGGGGAATCCCTGGGTGGCGCAGCGGTTTGGCGCCTGCCTTTGGCCCAGGGCGCGATCCTGGCGACCCGGGATCGAATCCCACGTCGGGCTCCCGATGCATGGAGCCTGCTTCTCTCTCTGCCTCTCTCTCTCTCTCTCTCTCTCTCTCTCTCTCTCTCTCTCTCTGTGACTATCATAAATAAATTTAAAAAAATAAAAATAAAAAAATTAAAAAAAAAAGTTCCATATCGGCCTCCCGGCAGAGAGCCTGCTTCTCCCTCTGCCTATGTTTCTGCCTCTGTGTGTGTGTGTGTCTCTCATGAATAAATAAATAAATAAAATATTTAAAAAAAAATTTTTTAAAAGAGCACAAAAACCTGGATCTTAAAGGATATGTTAAAATATTTATAGTCTATACTTATTGCATGATTCAAAAACACTCCTTTTTAAAGGAAAGTCAATTTTAAAAATTTAATCATACAGTTTGAAAAACATAAAGCACTCTTTCCATGCCCACAAGTTAAAAAGTCCAGTTAAATTTATTATAGGATACAACATTTGCAAATCTAAAATTGGTGATAAATCTGCCTAAACTGCATACTAATCTAGTATCAAAAGTTATTATTTCCTTTTCTTAAATCACTTGAAATATACTGCTGGATGGACTCTTCACTACATATTCATTCAATTAACTTTGGGTGCGAGGAACTTTTAAGTATAAAAGTCCTTTCCATTGGAAGTGAAATAAACATACAAATGTTTGCATAAAATACACTCTGTGGTTCTCAAAGGGATGCTGAATCTATTAAGTCTACTGACTTGGTTCAAAATACCCAACCAAAAATGTGAGCTTTCTGTCACATTGATAGGTTGTAACTGTTAACTAATATCTACATTTTAAACATGTGTTTAATGTAGCAATAATGAGGACTATTTTCCCACTAAAGCACAGGATTTTGGTTTAAGGGCAAATGAGACAGAACCCTCTAAGTGGAAAAAGACTGGCAACCTGAAGTTTGTAAACAATAACAAGACAAACTCCAATGCTTGCTTGTTCATGTAATCACCAATATGTAGGTCAAAATAAACTAGTGAGCTATACATTACCGTCTACCTAGCAATTTACAGATCAACGAGGGGGGGGAGGGGGAAGAAACTGCTTGAATATAAGTGCTGTTAAGAAATGCAACATATTAAGCATGTCTCTATAAAAACTGCAACCTATCAATTTTGAAGTCATTTATTTTACGTTTGCTACTTTTAGAAAAAAAGAGGCAGCCACTTTAGGATGTAAATTCTTCTTCTTTTGCAAACTAACTTGCCTAGGAAAACCTAGTGCAGAAAACAGAATGTGACAGAAAAATCACTAGAACATTTTTAAAAACTTGAAGCTATCAGTAAAACAAACCAATCCCTCTACTTAGGCAAGGCGTGCATTTCTAATCTTCTATGAGTGTCCCATTATACTAATCTACAATGTTTAAAAGTCAACCTAATGCCCCTCTATTACTACACTTGACATACCCCTCTATTTTAGGTAAAGAAGGCTTTAACTAGACCCAAAGTCAGGCCAATTCCCCCTCTTGGGCGCACGGAAATAAACGAGGGGGAATCCAAGAAATCAGATATGTTAAGTGCCGGTATCTTCTTCCAGAGGAGGGTCAAATTCGTGTTTGTCTGCAAATGTCACCGTCTCAAGAATTCTCCTTAGCGCCGAGTACAAAGAGGCCTGACCACAGAAACACCTGTCCTCGTAGCGGGGAGACAGGGGGAAGCAAGCCCCGAGCCCACGCCGGCCGCACCGCCTCGGACTGCAACCAGCCGGCACGAGCGGCGGACGGTGACCTCACGGCTCCCCCGGGCAGGGTCCCACACTCCCGACCCAGCTCCGCCGGCCAGAACCGGGAAATCTGTCCAGCCGGCCGGAACCCCCCCTCGGCGAACCCCTGTCGCTCCTTCCCGGCCGGCCCCCGCCTGCCCGAGTGCTCCCGGTGCGCTCCGGCCTCCCGGCTGCCTCTGCCACCTCATCCGTCCTCGCGGTCTCGCGCCCACCTCCACCCCGCGGCCCTCCCGCGGGCCGCAGCCCACCCGCCCCCCGCCCCGGCCACCGCGCAGCGCCGTCGGTCCCCCCGCGGCCCGGTCCCCGCCACCCCCCAGGCCCGAGCTCCCGCCGCGCGCTCCCCACCCCCAGCCTCCGCCCTCACCGCGCTCGGCCGCTCCCGGCCGCTCCCGGCCGCTCCCGGCCCGCTCCCCCCGCCGGGCTACCTGGAGGCCAGGGCGGCGGAGCACTTGACCCAGGGCCCCAGGTCGCAGAGGGCCCGGTGCTCGGGGTCCCGCTCCTTCTCCCGCTCCACGTGGTAGGCGTAGATGGAGAGCAGGATCCCGGCGGCGCACACTGCGTACCGGGCCACCCGCTCCCACCGCGGCACCGACACTCTCAGCAGGACGGGCGCCGCCATCTTCCCCCCGCTGCCGCCGCCGCCGCCGCCGCCGCCGCCGCCTTCGCCGCCGCCGCCTCCCTCCGCCTCCACCTCAGCCGCCGCCGCCCGTCGGGGCCCGACCCAGCCGCCGCCGCCGCCGCCGCCGCCGCCGCCTCCGCCGCCGCCGCCGCCGCCGCGCCCCATTGGCTCTACGGCCTCCTCTGGGCCCCGCCCCCACAGGCCCGCGGCCCAACCGCCCCGAAAGGAGAGAGCCCGGCGGGGCGGAGAAGGCGCGCGCGGGCGCGGAGGGAGGGGCGGAGCGCGCAACCGTCGGGAGGCCGGACCGGCAGGCGGAGACTGAGGCGGCGCGGCGCGGCGCGGCGCGCGCGGCGGGCAGGGCCGAGGGGGCGTGGCCGGGTAGGGGGCGGGGCCGGGCCGGGGAAGGGGCGGGGCGGGGCTTGAGGGGCGAAAGGGACCCGGGCAATGAAGAATAAATTCCAAAGACACCGCCCTGCGGGATTGAGTGAGCCCTTGGCCCCTCCCCCCGGGGAGGGGTGATCAGTTGCCAGCGTGTTTTCCTTTCCTGTCATTATTATTTGATATTTTTTGACCCAACCCAAATTATCCCTGGCCAATGCCCAGAGCTCCAGAGCCATGCTTCCATTACCTGTTGTTCCCCACCAAGCACCTTCGTGTTCAACAGGTGCAAACTTAAATATCTTTAAAAATTATTTATGAAAAAACCAAAAATTTTATTATGAATGCTTTGCTTCTCTGTAAGGTGAATTTGAGATGGCTTAACATAATTAGTGTAGTATAGAAAAATGTGAAAATGAACTGAAAAAACAGGACAAAGGAAAAAAGTCAGAATAAAAGGAAACACCAGGAGTAAGAACACAGATAAGCAGGTCATAAGGCCTTGCATAATTATTAAAACTGAACCATAAACTTGCCTCTGTGCTTCCTGATGGTCACAATTAAAAAGAATATACATGTATGTGATTGTCACTGTCCTTAAGAAAAAAGAAACATTCTTGGAGGTGGCCAGCTTTTCCCCTGGTTGCATCTCTCAAAGAGATTTCAGGAGCTTTATTTAGTGATTTTGAGTGATAAGCAATGTGCTTGTATTATCTATTGTTGGAAAACAGATTATCCCAATTTTAGCAGCCTAAAACTAAAGTCCCTTATTTTCTCACAGTTTCTGTGGGTCAGGGATGTGGGTGCCCTTTTGCTGGGTCCTCTGGTTCAGGGTCCCTCACAAAGCTGCATTCAACTTGTCAGCCAGGGCTGCAGGCATCTCAAGGCATAGAATCCTCTTTCAGTCTCACTCAAACACCATTGTCAGGCCTCAGGTCCTTCATTAGTTCCAGCCACTTGTACCTTTTCTATAAGAAGCTGCTATCTTCCCCTGGGGCAAGGAATAGGAGAGAGAAATGGAAGTCTTTGTTGTAAACTCATCTCAGAATAGACAGCCACTCACTTTTACTTATTCTGTTACTTAGAAGCTAGTCCCCAACCTAACTGTCCATCAAGGATGAACAGATAAAGAGGTGCCTGGGGGTTCAGTCGCTTGAGCAACCAGCTCTTGGTTTCAGCTCAGGTCATGATATCACGGGCTGTGGAGTGGAACCATGCAATGAGGTCCCTGCTCAGTGGGTACCTTGCCTGCCACAATGGAGCCCCACCAGCATCCAGCCCCCCAGTGAGCTCCGTGCTCAGCCGGGGAGTCTGCTTGAAGATTCTCTCCTTCTGCCCCTCCCTCTGCACTCTCTCTCTCTCTCTCTCAAATAAATAAATGAACTTTTTAAAAAGAATGAATGGTTAAAGAAAATGTGGTATTGTACAATGGAATATTATTCAACCATAAAAATGAAGGAGATCCTATCATTTGAGACAATGTTGATGAATCCTAAGAACATTACGGTGAGTAAAATAAGTCAGCAGAAAAAGACAAATACTATACAATCTCACTTGTATGTGGAATCTGAAGAAGCCAAACTCAGAAACAGAGTAGACTGGTGATTGGCAGGGGCTGGAGAGTGGGGGAAATGGGGAGAATTTGGTCGAAGGGTACAAACTTCCAATTATAAAATGAATCAGTTCTGGAGATTGAAGGTACAACATGGTGAATGTAGTTAATACCATATTATATATTTGAAAGTTGCTGGGAGAGTAAATCTTAAACGTTCTCACCACGTACTCACACAAAAGGTATGAGGTGATGGATGTGTTAACTAACTTTATTGGGGTAGTCATCTCACAATACCTACATATATCAAATCATCACGTACACTTTAAACTTACACAATGTTGTATGTCAATTATTTCTTAATAATGCTAGAGAGGAAAAAAGAAGCTAGTCTCTAGGTCCTATCTGCATCAAAAGGGAGGGGTTATTAACACAAAAGCATGGAAACCAGGCGATGGGATCACTGGGAGTTATCTTAAAGGCTGCTTACCACAGTCCCCAAAAGATCACCACTCTCTCTACTGGTACTGGTTTCCATAAATCTGAATGAGATTAGTCTCCCACAACCCCCCTCCTTCTATATTCCTTTCCTGACTTGATGAGACCCATTGACCATCTGGCTTCTTTCACTCATCATTACGGCTGTGAGGTTTATCCATGCTATCATGCATAGCTCTTGTTATTTCTCATTGCTGTGTTCTAGTCCACAATATGAATAGCAGTTTTACTTTTATATTTAATTTTTTTATTTCAAATTTTCATTTAAATTCTAGTTAGTTAACTTATAGTGTGATATTGGTTTCAAGAATAGAATTTAGTGATTCATTACTTAAATATAACATAGTGTTCATCATAATAAGTGCCCTCCTTAATACCCATCATCCATTTAGCTTATCCCCCTACCCACCTCCCTCCACCAACCTTCAGTCTGTTCTCTATAGTTAAAAGTCTTTTATGGTTTGCTTCCCTGTCTCCTTTTTTTTTTAACTCCTCCTATGTTCATCTGCTTTGTTTTCTTAAGTTACACACACAAGTGAAATCATATGGTATTTCTCTGACTGACTTATTTTGCTTAGTAAAATACCCTCTAGCTCTATCTACGTCGTTGCAAATGGCAAGATTTATTTTTCTTAATTGCTGAGTAATATTCGATTGTGTGTGTGTGTGTGTGTGTGTATGTGCGTGTGTATGTGTGTGTGTGTGTGTGTGTGTGTGTATCCCACATCTTCTTCATCCATTCATCAGTTGATGAATATTTGGGCTCTTGTTGATTAGGCTGTTATAAACATCAGGGTACATGTTGAATCTTTGAATCAGTATTTTTGTATCCTTTGGATAAATACCTAGTAATCCTAGTAATGGAGTTGCTGGATCGTAGGGTAGCGCTATGTTTAACTCCTTGAGGAACCTCCACACAGTTTTCCAGAGTGGCTGCACCAGTTTGCATCCCCACCAACAGTGCAAGAGGGTTCCCCTTTCTCTGCATCCTCTCCAACATCTGTTGTTTCCCGAGTAGTTAATTTCAGACATTCTGACAGCTGTGAGGTGGTATCTCATTGTGGTTTTGATTTGTATTTCCCTGATGATGAATGATGTTGAGCATCTTTTCATGTGTCTGTTGGCCATCTGGATGTCTTCTTTGATGAAATGTATATTCATGTCTTCTGTCCATTTCTTAGCTGGATTATTCAGTTTTGGGGGTGGTGAGTTGGATAAGTTCTTTCTAGATTTTGATATTAGCCCTTTATCCGATATGTCATTTGCAAATACCTTCTCCCATTCCAGAAGCTGCCTTTTAGTTTTGTTTCCTTCTCTGTGCAGAAACTTTTTCTCTTGATGAAGTCTTAATAGTTTACTTTTGCTTTTATTTCCTTTGCCTCTAGAGACGTGTCTAGTAAAAAGTTGCTATGACCAAGGTCAAAGGGGTTGTTGTCTGTATTCTCCTCTAGGATTTTTATGGTTTCAGTCCTCACATTTAGGTCTTTAATCTATATTGAATTTATTTTTGTGTATGGTATAAGAGGCCCAGTTTCTTCTTCTGCATGTTGCTTTCCAGTTTCCCCAACACCATTTATTGAAAAGACTTCTCTTTTCACTGGATATTCTTTCCTGATTTTTTTTTAAAGATTTTACTTATTTATTCATGAGAGACACACACACAGAAAGAGAGAGAGAGAGAGGCGGAGACACAGGCAAAGGGAAAAGCAGTCTCCACGCAGGGAGCCAGATGCGAGACTCGATCCTCGGACTCCAGGATCACGCCCTGGGCCGAAGACAGGCGCTAAACCGCTAAGCCACCCAGGGATCCCCCTCTTTCCTGCTTTGTTGAAGATTATTTTACCAGATAGCTGTAGGTCCATTTCTGGGTTTTCTATTTTGTTCCATTGATCTATGTGTTTTTGTGCCAGTACCACACTGTCTTGACGATCACAGCTTTGTAATATAGCTTGAAGTCCAGAATCTTGATTCCTCTAGCTTTGGTTTTCTTTTTCAGGATTGTTTAGGCTATTCAGGGTCTTTTCTGGTTCCATATAAATTTTAGGATTGTTTGTTCCAGCTCTGTGAAAAGTGCTGGTGGTATTTTGATAGGGATTGCATTAAATGTATAGACTGCTTTGGGTAGTTATAGACATTTTAAGGATGTTTGTTTTTCCAGTCAATTAACATGAATGAATGTTTTTCCACTTCTTTGTGTCTTCTTCCATTTATTTTATAAAGTTTCAGAGTACAGATCTTTTACCTCTTTGGTTAGATTTATTCCTAGGTATGTTACTGTTTTGGGTGCAATTGTAAATGAGATTGATCCCAATTCCTTGGTGTCTTTTTCTGCAGCTTCATTACTGGTGTACAGAAATGCAACAGATTTCTGTACGTTGATTTTACATCCTGCTACTTTGCTGAATTCATGTATTCTAGTAATATTTTGGTGGAGTCTTTCAGATTTTCTACATAGATTATCATGTTGTCTGCAAATAGTGAAAGTTTTACTTCTCCCCTGCCAATTTAGATGCTTTTTATTTATTTTTGTTGTCTGATTGCTGAGGCTAAGACTTCCAGTACTATGTTAAATAACAATATGGACATCCTTGTCTTGTTCCTGACTATAATCACAATTTTATTTATCCATTCTGTCCACTGTTGATAGACATTGATCTTCTTTTAGCTGCCATTAATAATGTTCTATAAGCATATTTTGGTGGACATGAGCACTCATTTCTTTTGGCAATATGTCCAAGAGTGGGCTTAGAGTCAGACAGTGTTAGTACATACTGCCTCTGTCAATTCAGTCTTCCACAAAGAAAATGCCAAGGTAGAATTCGATGTGCAAGAAATTTACAGGGGCAATTCCTGGGAAGGATAAAAGAGAGATGGAGGAAAAGCAGACATGAGGAACCTCCAGACCACAATGCAGGTCTGACCACTGTGAAAGCCTGCAGTCCCAGCCAGGCTGTCAGGGAGCCCAGTGTACAGAGTGTCCACCATAGGAGTTACCTGCAAGGCAGGATTCAGGATGGCCTGGCACTAGCACCTCTGCACAACTAGCACAGTCCCTGGCTGGCAGCCTGGAAAAACCATGGCCTCAACATGAACACTGGGGTGGATCCAAAGGTACGGCAGCTGGAAGCTATTGGCCGACTAGCCCCCTTGAAGCAGGCTGTCTTTGAAGGGAGATCTAAGTGGTGTACTCAGGGCCACCACATGACCAAACAGTTTTCCAAAGTGGTTATACCAATTTAAACTCCCATTAGCAATGTATGAGATTTCTCTATGCCCCACAGCCTCACCAAACTTTGGCAGTATCAGTGCTATTACTTTTTACACCTTTTGGTGGCTCTCTTGAGGGATTTCATTGTGGTTTGAAAATAGCCTTTGCCTGAAGACTAATGAATTTGAGCACATTTCATATGGTTATTGAGTACATAAAAGTTCTCTTTGTGAAGTGTCTATTTCCTACTTAAAAAATTAGGTTGTCTGTCTTATGAGATTATAGAAATTCTATTTTTAAAGACTTTATTTATTTATTAATGAGACACACAGAGAGAGACACAGAGACATAGGCAGAGGGAGAAGCAGGCTTGGTGCGGGGAGCCCGATGTGGGACTCGATCCCAGGACCCCGAGATCACACCCTGAGCTAAAGGCAGACACTCAACCACTGAGCCACCCAGGTGCCCCTGGAAATTCTTTATATATTCTGGATACAAATTCTCTGTCAATAAGTTTATTGCAGATGTCTTCTCCCACATGATATCTTGCCTTCTCCCTCTCTTAGTGGTGGGTTTTTTTTTTTTTTTTTTTTTTTTTTTTTTTTTTTTTGCTGAACGATAGAGAAGACATTGAATTCCTCACTTACATTTCACTACCTCTCACCTTGGATATTTCAAACTTCTTACTTATTCACAGCTTACTTATCTCTCTCTCCTGGAAGACTTTCCCACCTCTGTTATAATAGTGAAGATTCTGCTAATACAGACCCAGTTCACCAGGCCAGGGATTCAAACTCCATCAGGATTCTCTCTGCCCATCTATGTGTTGATTTTGTTCTCTCAGGAAAGCTGTGCATTCAGAAGGAAAAGTAGCTACTGTAGTTCTTCCATCTTGCATCTTTATCTTCTCCTACCAGAAAGGAACTGCCTATCACCTCTTAAGTTCACTGTAAAAAATCCTAATTGAAGATTCCAGGTTGACCAGCCTTAGGTCATTCATGGGCCCTGTAGCTAGAAAGAGTGCTGGGTCTGGCAGCCCACATACCCATAGGAGATTCTACAAAGAAGCAGCCCTCCCAAAGAATAAAGGAGTGCTATTCCCAAAAGCAGGAAGAGGTAACTGGACAGACAAAGCAAGAGGCTAATCCAATCATTTATTCCACAAATATTTATTGGGCACCTACTACATGCCAGGAATAGCTGTAAGGGTTGGAGCCATAGTGGAAAAGATGAGAAATGGCCCTTGCCTCACAGAGCTCACACTGTGAGAGAAACTAGGTGAGGCTGTCCCTGTTGGGGGCTCACACAGAAGAGCCCTATTGTTGTACAGAAGAAGCCCCTCTGTTCCCAGACAGGCAAAGCTGTTCATCACCCTTTCTGCAGTACCATTAGAGAGCCAAGACCTTCTTCTGCTGATAGGCACAACTCTGGGAGGTTGATTTCCAATTCAAGAATGTAAACGTCAAAATTTATACACAGATGGAAACTTCATACATTGCTGGTAAGGAATATAAAATGGTGCAGTAACTTGGAAAACAATTTGGCAATTCTTTAAGATGTTAAACACAGAATTACCATATGACCCAGTAACTCCACTCCTAGGTATATATCTAAAAGAATTGAAAACATGTGTCCACACAAAAACTTACACATGAGCATGTTCATAGGAACATTATTCCTAATGGCAAAAAATTTCCATTAATTGACAAATGAATAAACAAAAGTATATGCGTACAATGGACTATTACTATTCAGCCATAGAAAGGAACAAAATACTTTTGCATGCTACATCATGGATGAGCCTTGAAAACATGCTAAGTGAAAGAAGACATAAAAGGCTACATATTGTGTTATTCCTTTTAAATGAAATGCCCAGAATAGGGAAACCTCTAGAGAGAGAAAATAGATTCCTAGTAACAAGGAGCTGGGGTGATGGAAAATACTAAGTGACTGCTAATGGTTATGGAGTTTCTTTTTGAAGTAATTTAATGTTCTGAAATTCAATTGTGGTGGTGGAATCACAACAATGTAAATATGCTAAAACCATTTTAAAAAGGTATATTTTATGGCATGTGAATTTTATCTTAATAAAGCTGTTTTTAAAAGTGTGCACATGGAGGGGAGCTTGGATGGCTCAGTTGGTTAAACATCTGACTCTTGATTTCCACTCAGGTCGTCTCAGAGTCCTGAGATCAATCCCCACATTGGGTTCCATGCTCAGCACGGAGTTGGCTTGAGATTCTCTCTCTCCTCCTGCCCCTCCCCGTTTACAAACTCTCTCTCTCTCTAAAAAAAAAAAAGTGCAAGTAGAGCTTCTGCATTGTAATTGCCCATTTAATGCTGTCTCTACTAACTGCAAACTCCATGAGGCCAGTGGCTGGGTCTTTTATATTCCCAGTAGTTGGTGTAGTGCCTGGCACAGTACTTGGTGAATGGGTGAATGAATGAATGAATGAATGAGACCAGCTTGAATGACACTTCATTCAGGAAACCTCCAACTCTGTGCTCCCAAAGACTTTCTCCCCATTTCTTTTTGTTGGAGGGACAGATTCAGTCTAGCAGGGATCTTGGCATCCCTGGCCACATCCCCCCAGGCCACTGCAGCTACAACTCCATTCCCTGTGCTGGTTTCAAGGTCTATCTTTCATTAACACCTGGAGATGTGCCTTTCTTCCTGCCAAGCTTGGTTATGTAGCAAAGTTTTTTTTCTGAGAATGTTTTATCCAATATTTATGTATTTTTTGTTTTCTGTGTTGGCTTAATCCACCATGCTCAAACCAGAAATCCTAAAAGGTTTCCATAAGCTTGTTCATGCCCCCCAGCTTGTTTTGCTGAGCTGGATGCTATACTCTTCATTTTTTGTTTAGGGAGAGGTCACAGCAAGGATATGGCAGGACAATATTGGAAGTAGCTGGCCAGATATCTTTCTACAGCAGAATCTGTGAAGCCCAGGTGTCCCAGGGTCCTTCAGGAAAACATCACTCAAAGTAAATGTCCTATAGAGAAAGAGTGGATTCTGATATCATTTAATAACTATCAATACAGAAGAAATGCTCATTTTTAAATATTGATGAGGAGTGGACCAGTACACATCCTATGCACACAGGTGACCTGTTGACCCACTAGGTGAAGAGGCCATCACCTGATCACACATCTAAGTGCTGGACACTGTGCCAGCCTCTTGATAAGCTATACTTAAACTTCATAAGATCTGTATAGTGTAGGTATCATGATCCTCAGTTTTCAGGAGAAAAATAAGCCTCAGAGGTTGAGTAAGTTGTCTAATTACTTAAGAGGTAGAGCTTCACACTGGGTGTTGCATGGAAGGGTGGAATCATTATATTGTACACCTGAAACTCATATTATACCATATGTGGTAACTAACTGGAATTAAAAAAAAAAAAGAGGTAGAACTTCAATTAGAACCCAGGCTTGTCTGATTCAAGTGTTCTCCCTCTTTCCACCTATGTGTTTTCCCAGAGGGCAATTTCACTCGGATGCTCTGCTTGTTACTAGAATGTAATGAGTGCATTATTCACCACCTCTCCCTTTCCATTCTACTCTATTAGTATAACTAAGTTCCAAAATCTTGTTCCTGCTTCAAGGTGAAAACAGATATTTCCCTGGGTCTGCAGTAGGTTGAACCCAGGGTTTAATCCTGAAATCTGCTGAAATCTCATCTATACGCTGCCATCCCACATACTACCCTGGGGCAGCCTGAGGATCCTTTGATATGTCTTCATATGGAGGTCTTTTCCTCCCAAGATCCATGAACCACAACAAGGTTCCTGACTGATAACCTGAGCCTGGTCCCAGAGCTCCAGTAGGAACTCTGAAGCCTGTGACTTCCCCCCAGCAGGCTTCAATGTCCCTGTCATCCTGTTATAAATTCTTTACCTGTATTAACTCATTTCATCCTGACAACAAGTGTCGATGTGGGAACTATTGTTTTCTATGGTTTACAGATAAGGAAACTGAGGATCAGAGAGGCCAAACATCACATAGCTAGTAAGTCGAAGAACTGGGATTCAAGCCCCAGCTGTCTGGCTCTCAGATCCATGCTCTTAGACCCTGTGCTAGGATCTAATATGCACAGAGATTGTGGATTTTTTTTCCTTAGTATTTACCACCGTATAACATTATATGTGTTATGCTTAAAAAAATATCTCTTTTATGTTTGTCTCTCCCTTTAAAATCTAAACTTAACAGGGTAGAGATCTCTGTCTGCTTTGTTCACTACTGTATCAGCGTCTAGATCAGCATCTAGAATAGACTTGCCAAGGGGCACCTGTGTGGCTCAGTTGGCTATAAGCTTCTGATTCTTGATTTCTACTCAGGTCATGATCTCAGAGTTGTGAGATCGAGTGCCGCATGGAGCCCTACATGGAGTCTGCTTGGGATTCTCTCTCTCCCTCTGCCTCTCTCTCTCAGTGCTCAGTCGGTTAAACATCTGCCTTCAGTTCAGGTCATGATCCTGGAGTCCAGGGATCAAGCCCCACGTTGGGCTTCCTGCTCAGCGGGGAGTCTGCTTCTCCCTCTCCCTCTGCCCCTCTGCCTGCTTGTGCACTCTCTCCTTCTCTCTCTCTCTCAAAATAATTAAATAAAATCTTAAAAAAAAATAGACCTGACTAGAGCAGGTACCTAGTAAATACATTTTGAATGAAAGGATAAGCACTGTAAAAATGTTAACCATTAGTATCTTTGCACAAACAATAGACCCACAGCAAATATCTTTTCCCAAATAAGAGAAGTCCTCCCCGTGGGGATTACTTTTTTTTTTTTTAATCACTCCAGAACCAAAGGCTTAGAAGCCGTTACAGCAGTGTCAGCCCTCTCTGCCTTCACCATACCTCTCTCAAGTCCTCAGCTTTCCTGAGGATGTCAGTGTCCATGTGAGGGCCATGCAATTCCCCTGACTCATCGTCCCATACCTTCCTCAACTCTGATGACCTTTGCTTCCATTCCATTTAAACTGCCCATAGGAGCGGCCCTTGCGATCCTTTTTGGCCAGATTTCTGAATTCTTAAGATCCAATATTCTGCTCTTTGTACTTAACCTCTATGGCAGATTGCATTTTCCAAGATGGCGGTAACAAGATTCCCCCATGCTACAAGTCCTTCTTCACTGTGATGTTGACCCCTCTCTTGTCAGGGTGGGGTTTGTGTTCCTTTGAGTCCAAGAGGGTCTGTGACTGTGGCAGAAGTGACCCTCTGTACCTTCTGAGGCTAGATCATATAAGATGATACACCTTCCTCATGGTCTTCTTGGGATGTTTGCTCTCTGAACCCAGGCACCATGCCATGAAGAAGCCCAGGCTAAACAGAGAGGGCATTTAGATCTCCCAGCCAACAGCCCCAGGTCCCCACTGACAGCCAGAATTAGTCACTAGACATGGAACTGAAGAAGACTGCAATACTCCAGCCCCAACCATAGCAACAGCAGGAGGAACCCAAGTGAAGACCACCTAGCTGAATACAGTCAATTCCTAGAATCATAGGGGGGAGGGATTGATTGTTTTTTAAGCCTTTGAAACTAAGAGGAGGGATCCCTGGGTGGCGCAGCGGTTTGGCGCCTGCCTTTGGCCAAGGGCGCGATCCTGAAGACCCGGGATCGAATCCCACGTCGGGCTCCCGGTGCATGGAGCCTGCTTCTCCCTCTGCCTGTGTCTCTGCCCGTCTCTCTCTCTCTCTCTCTCTCTCTCTCTGTGACTATCATAAATAAATAAAAATTTAAAAAAAAAAGAATTCTTTAAAAAAAAAGAAAGAAACTAAGAGGATATACATTATGCAGCAAGAGTATCTGAAACACACTTTTTTCCTTCTACTTCTCCAGTTACTCACCAAACCTAGTTTCTCATTGGAGACCTGCTGTGACCTAATCAATGTTTTCCCTATTGCCCCGGCAGGAGTTGGGGCATCTTTCTGCACTTCATGGCCATTTCCAGACAGTTTTTCATCCTGCTTGGCTAACCTAAATGTCTCTGCATTCTCCTACATTCTATCACCAAGAATATTCTATCATTTGCTAGCGACTGCCGCAAGCCCTCATTGTATAGGATTCTCTCATTGAGGATTTCCGAGATTCTCTGATGAGACTCATATGCTGCCCCTGAAGAGGTGAGTTAATTTGCCCACAGTCCATATCCTAGCCAGCTGCGAAGCCCTATGCCAGCTGTACCTGGCTGTCCCTGCACACCACACTTAATTTTTTTGCATACTTTCCTCTCTACATGAGGACAAGAACACTTTCGAGCTAATAAGTGTACATGCTTCCTGTTTAAAGCAAAACACATAATAAATAAACCCCTGCCAAGATGCTGAATTCCTAGTGGGACTAGTGCTAAAAGCAGTTGTCTTCAAACATAACTATTATGAAATTTCATCATTTTGGTTATTTTGAAACTTCCTAATTAGAGACTTCTCAAGATACTCTATGAACTCCTCAACAGTTCACAGGAAGCCCAAGAATAAATTATTCAGACATCATTAACAAAAGGTTTTATCGTCTTTAATCATTTTGTTGGTGATCTTTCCATGCTGGTGTAGAAAATATTTTTTAGAAGAAACAAGGCCTCTTCTAGCAACCTTTTGGCCATGAGTCACACACAGCACAAGGTAAACCTCTTTCATATAAAAACTACATTTCAAAAAAGAGTGTTGAATAAAGGCATATGTGGAACATCAGAGAAATTGGTCTAGGATAAGGGCAGAGAGACAGTATTGTGTAGGTTAAGAGCATAGGTTGGAGCTCTACCTCTTTACTAGCTGCATATGCCTGGAAAGGTCCTGAATGTCCCTCTGCCTCAGTATCTTAATCTATAAACTGGGGATGGCAGTGGTGCCTGCCTCAGAGTGTTTGAGGAGGGTTAAATAGTAGGTGCTCAATAAATGTTAACTATTGTTGTCTTAATCTTGGTCTCTATGGCTAAAAAAAATGTGGCATTCAGTGAAATTAAGTTTTTCCAGAAGCAATGGCTTAAAATAAACTGCTATTTGAAGACGAAGATTATCATATTGGGTAAATGCTATACCAAATTTAACTGATCTGTATTCCAATAACTACATGAAATATATCAAATCGTGTAGTTACTTCAAGAACATTTAACACCTAACATAAAATGCAGATTCCCCAGGTTTTGCTTCATATCTGATTCCCAGCAGAGGAGAAGCATAGGAATGTGTATTTTTGTCAAGCCTCTCAGGATCAGGCAAATTCAGGCAGTAACATTGACTGAAGGGTTAATGAGAGCATGATTTTTCAGGGGAGGGTAATTTGTAAGCCCCACCCTGAATATTCTCTAGGTTAAATGATATTGGTCATAGAGCAGTTGTTTTCAAATTCTAACAGGCTTAAAAATTCCCTGAAGAGTTGCTAAAAATTCAGAGTCCTGGTCCTACCTTTAAGAGATTCAAATTCGGAAATTTAGGTGGCACTTGGGAATCTGCATGTTTTTAACCAGCCCCTCCGCTCTAGGGTGGGTCTTTGAGAAACATTTTTTTTTAAGATTTTAATTTATGTATTCATGAGAGACACCAAGAGAGAGGCAGAGACACAGAGGGAGGAGCAGGCTCCACGCAGAGAGCCGGATGAGGGACTCGACCCCAGGACTCTGGGATCACGACCTGAGCCGAAGGCAGATGCTCAACTGCTGAGCCACCCCGGCGTCCTGAGAAACACTTTTTTAAAAAGATTTATTTATCTATTTAAGAGAGAGAGAGAGAGATCGAGTGTGTGCTCGAGTTGGAGGGAGAGGGGGTGGGCAGTGGGAGAGGAAGAGGGAGAAGGAGGGAGAATCCTCAAGCAGACTCCCTGCTAAGTGCAGGGCCCAACATGGGGCTCCATCCCAGGACCCTGAGATCATGACCTGAGCAGAGACCAAGAGTCAGCTCACCAACCCACCAAGCTACTCTGGAGCCCCAGAGAAGCATTTTTGATTCTAGTCATTCTAGTCATTCTAGTCATGCTAGAGAGAAGCCAGACATATATTTTTGTTTGTTTGTTTTTTTTTGTTTTTGTTTTTTTTTCATTGTTTTTTTTTTTTAAAAAGCTCTAGCTTTCCTATGTAATTTGAATATCTCAGACTGCATCAACTTGTAGGTACAAACACGGTGACAATAAAATTATAAGTGGATCTTGTGAATTTTGAACACCAGATGATTATGCATGAATCAGTTCCCCTCCCCAGGTATATATGGAGCTCTCAAAAAAAAAAAAAGTGCCTCCATGTGTGTATGTGTTGTGTTTTTGTTCTCCAAACTGAGGTTCAGGTTTCAGCCTCACGGCTTACAAGCCATGGGCAAGTTGTTACTTATCTGTTGCTGCATTACAAATTACACCAAAACGTAGTGGATTAAAACAGCAATGATCCTTTTATTATTCTCATGGTTTCTGTGGTTGGGAGTTTCAGAAGGGCTTGGTTGGCTCAGTATCTTTCATGTGGTTGCAATCAGAGAGTGGTTGGGACTGGAACAGCTGAGGGGGATGGAGCAGCTGAGGCTTGCTGGTATCTCTCCCTCTCTCTTCGTGTAGTTTTGGGACCTACACGTGGGTTAGTTTGAGCTTCCTCACAGCATGGTGGCCTCACGGCAGTCAGACTACTTCCATGGCAGCTCAGGGCTTCAGGGTAGGTATTTCTGTACAAGGTGGAAAGTGCATCTCCTTTCTGACCTAGGAAATCAGATTTCCTAGGCCTTGGAAATCACAGTGCCTCATTTCTGCTGCCTTCTCTAGGTTACAAGAGATTCAGAAGCCTTCTCAGATTCAAGTGGAGGGGAATAAACCTCATCTTTCAATGGTAGGACCAAAGTCATGTTGCAGAATAATGTGTGGCTTGGGAGATTGTGTCAGCCATCTTTGGAAAATACAAACTGCCACATGTCCTGTCCAAGGCTGAGTCGTAGAAGGAAGATGATAATAATATCTACTTAATGAGGTCATGAGGGGGTGCCTGGGTGGTTCAGTCAGTTAAGCCTCTGACTCTTGATTTCGGCTCAGGTCATGATCTCAAAGTCCTGGGATGGGCCCTGGACCAGGCTCCCTACTTGGCAGGGAGTCTGCCTCTAGCCGCCCCCTCTTCCCCCAACTCGTGCTTGTGCACATACTCTCTCTCAAACAAAGAAATAAAATCTTAAAAAAATAGAATTGTGAGGACTAAGTGGAATACATGGAAAGCACTTAGAATAGTATCTGGCATGCTATTATTATCACCATTACCGTCATCGCTCACTGAACTGGGCCCATGCAGTCACAGCCCCCAGGGGTTCTCAGAAGTGCCTCTCTGAGACCAAGTACACCACTGCCTCTGCCCCCTATTTCCCTGAATCACTCTCACTATTCGTTTATCTTTCATCATTGCTAGTGTCATGCCGGTTGAGCCAAGACCCTGCAGCCAGTGGTCCCCACACCTTCTCAGAGATGCCAGTGCATAGGCCCCCACACCGACTGGCTACTGCCAGTCAATTCACGGCTGCCACTGCCTCAGGATAATTATTACCACCAACCCCAAACTCTAGAAGGCAGCCCAACAGAGGAGTCATCTCTGAGTTGACCTGCCCCCCGGTCTCCTGCTGTCACCCCACCCCTGTGGGGCAAATCCCTGCTGACTCCCCCGGCCACAAATGTCCATGAAAAGCAAGTAACAGAATCAAATAAACAAACAGCTCCCTCCCTCAGTACTATGCTCACTTGTGGAGGGTGGGACACTATTATCTGGGCCCCAAACTGGTGGATTGCAGTAAAACCATTTTCTCAACTGACACACATGGTCATTCTCCCTGGAGCAAAAACACTTGTAGGATGGGTTCTGACATCAGACCCAAGTCTGTTTCCTATGTCCACCTGCATTTTCCTCTTCAGTCTGGCCCCATTTAAACATCTGCTACCACACCACATGCCATTAGGAATATGTTCTCAACAAGCCCTTCCTACAAATTCATATAGTTCTAAATTGTGAACAGATTGAAGTTTATTTTTCCCCAAGGTCCCTCTATGTAAGTCAGTAGATGCAGGTAGATACTTGGAAGGAAGGGAGCCATTTAGGCCCAGACATGGAACACATTTAAGTACCAGCTCTGCCTGCCAGGATACTGTCACACCTACCAGGACCCACCCACCCCCCCTCAACCACTTGCTTGCTCAGAAGATAGGGGAAATGCTACATGAATTAGGAAAGAGTTTTCATGATTTCCTTGATTTCCAGCATGGTGGAGGAACTGTTGCCCTGGATGGGTGAATGGCTGCTCCAGAAGCAGATTTCCACAGGTGTTTGGAGGAGGTGAGGAGGGTGCATGAAGAGATCAATAGAAGTCAGACGTGGCTGTGGGGAAGAGGGGCCACAATTGGTCCTGTGGGCACTGGGGTCTACACCATGCACTTTGTGCACAAATGTCATGTGGCCTAGAGCAGGCTGAGGGACTCAAGTGTTGAATGGGGCAGAGGATCTAGCCCCACTACAAGTGAACATCTAGTTCTCTCACAGGTGCCCAGGATGTAAACCGCTCCTACAATGGGCAATCTCCCACCTAAGGAAGCAGAGCTCACTTCCCACTGAAAGAGGTGAAAACACTAGACACTTGCTTTTCCCAGCTTTGCTGGAGGTGGGGCATGGGGACACCCACAGGCCTTGTGTCAGGGACAATAGATGCAGTGGCAGCATCTCCACCTAGGTTCTTCTGGAGGTGATGGTGACAGGATTCTTGTGTCAGTGGGGACAGGCTGGGTGTCATGCCAGGGTATCATAGAGAGGGATTTCTTCACTGTAATAGCCCCAGATAGGATCTGGACCTTTGTTTCTATCTGTTGAGCTTCCTATCATGTTTTCCCCGGGCCTCCAGGAATTCTAAAAGCTATCCAATATCTTTTTAATAATATGTTCCTTTTCTTGGGCACCTGGGTGACTCAGCGGCTGAATGTCTGCCTTTGGCTCAGGTTGTGATCCCGGGGTCCTGAGATCAAGTCCCACATCAGGTTCCCCACAGGGAGCCTGCTTCTCCCTCTGCCTATGTTTCTGTGTCTCTCATGAATAAATAAATAAAATCTTTTTAAAAATGTTCCCTTTCTTTTTAAATTTGCCCAAGCTGGGCAGCCCCGGTGGTGCAGTGGTTTAGCGCCGCCTGCAGCCCAAGGCGTGATCCTGGAGACCCAGGATTGAGTCCCACGTCAGGCTCCCTGAATGGAGCCTGCTTCTCCCTCTGCCTGTGTCTCCGCCTCTCTCTCTCTCTCTATGAATAAATAAATAAAATCTTAAAAAAAAATAAATTTGCCCAAGCTGGGGTCCCAGGTAGCTCAGTCAGGTAAGTGGCAACTCTTGATTTTGGCTCTGGTCATGATCTCAGGGTCCTGGGATCCAGCCCCCGTATTAGTCTCTGTGCTCAGTGGGAAGTCTGCTTGAGATTCTCTCTCTCACCCCACCTCTTACCTCTCACTCCCTTCCTCCTCTCTATCCCTCCCTTTCAAATAAAGTAAACCTAGGAAAAAAATTAGCTCAAGTGGATCGTGATGCTTGCCCATAAGTCTTTGACCAATACTGGCACTTTTAAACATTTTTTAACTCTAGGGGCTTCAGAGCAGTGTTTTCAGCAGAGATACCAGTGTCTACAAAGATGCCACTTGCTCAGCAGGGGTCAAGCCTGCCTAGGGGCTGTGGACATCAACCAAGGAGACCAGAGCAGGGGCTAAGGGAGAATGCGGTAGATGCCCTGGGGTAACGAACCTGCCAGTTGTCCGCTGAATGGTGGAAGGATGATCCCAGGACATAGGTGAAAGGAAGACCCAGAGACATTTGGGATATTCATGACTATTGATGTGACCTTCCATCTATCCATAGGCTGATGCAACCCCAGGGAATCTGTTACTTCACAACAACATCCACTATACACTAGAGAACCTGTCACTCAGGTCCTGGCCACAGACTGTAACCTCAAAATGGGGACCGGCAAGCCTCATTAGAATGCCTGGGGCTGGAGTTTGTTGTTTGTCTAAGTTTTTCACTGAGGTATATAAATCTGTTTTTCATAAAAAAACAAGCACAAAAAACTCTCTTTTAATGCCTTTGCCTATAGCAGCTGATACAGGAAGATGATATGAAGAGAGAGAGAAAGGGAAATAAAGGAAGGAAAATAGAAGGAAAGAGAGAAGAGTTCAAAGTTCACAGTATCACTTTCAGACTCCTCTGGAGAATTTAAGCAGCAGCATGAAATGTCCTTGTCAGGCCATCCAGGGAGGCCTGATAGCAGCGCCATCTTCCCAAGGGACCCCGGAAGTTCGTTCCCCAACAAAGCTTAGTGACTTCAGGGCTCAGAATGCCCTACCATTTGAAGGAAGGAAGTCCAGGGTTTGGCTGCCACTTAACCTGTCTTTGTCTCAGTGCCCTCAAAAAGAAGAACAGAAGGGACAATTCGGGCACTTTTTTACTATAAGTTCAAATGTTCTTTCAAACGAAACAAGAAAGGAATCACAGAAATATCTTTAGTAATGCTACAAGACAGGAAGCGCAATAAGAACACACAGTAAGCACGTGAGTCTGAGCCCTTCCAGATGGGAGAGGGGTGGCTGGTAGTGAGGACCTTTTGCGGGAGGAGGGGAATGGGAGAGAAGCTTGCAGGGGTCACGGCAGCACATTCTGCTCCTGAATCAGCTCACACCAGCAGCCCTCTGCACAGCTAGCCAGTTAGTCTTATGCCAGCTACTGTGGCCAATAAACCCTTCTTATTTCATGAGGATGAAAAAGTGAATGATTTTTTTTTTTTTGAGCGAAGAATTTGACTCTGAAATTTACAGCTGAGGGGATCTTCTGAAGTGACCGAGTCCAACCCCTTTAAGAGCAAATTTCAGGAAATTAAATCTGTAAACGAAACATTTGATACACCAGAAGGAGTTCTGGTAGATGAAACAATGGTAAGAGAGTGGGGATTCTTGACAATCTTGGATGATGTGTTGCTTATTTACTACTGCACAACAAATTACCCCCAACTTTAGAGTCTTCAGTGCCTTAAAACGACTAGACTTAAAATGTCACAGTTTCTCTGAGCCAGGAGTCCAGGTCTCCAGAAATCCACAGCCTAGCTGTGTCCCCTTTCTCAGGGTTCTTACCAGGCCGCGTTAAGTTGTCAACAAGGCTGCAACCTTATCTGAAGGCTTGACAACAGAAGGATCTGCCTCAACGCTCCCTGACGTGGTTTTGGCAGGATTCACTTCCTCACTGGTTGTTGGACTGGGGGCCTTCATTCTCTGATGGCGGTTGCCCAGAGGCTATGGCCTCAGGTCCTTGTCATCCATGCGGCAGCTTGCTTTCTCAGAGTGAACAGGTAGAAAGAGCGAGAGAGGGTGCCAGCAAAAGAGAACGTGCTAGTGAGATAGTGAGACGGAAGTCCCAGTCTTTTGTAACCTAGTCATGGAAGTGATATCCTATCACCTTTGTGTGTTCCATTCCTCAGAAACTAATCACCAGGTCCCACCCTCACTTAAGAGGAAGGCATTCATTATACAGAAGAGTGAATACCAAGAAGCAGGAATATTGGGAGCCTTGTCGGAAGCTTCCAGCAACAGAGGTATATAGAAGGTAAGAAAGGGGTCAGAATCACAGAGACGTAGAATTTTTTGATTGAAATGAAAAGGCCCTGTAAATCTAGCCATCCACATGTTGCCTGAATTCATGATATAGCTCCCTGCCAAGGAGCTTTTCATTCTACGTCTGTATAATGAAATGGTTAGAAATGGTTATCCTGTTATACTTGGCTAGAAACTACCTGCCTGTAACATTCATCCATGCCCATAAAGGCACCCTATAACCCATGGCAATGGTGGAAAGGTCAGAAGATTCCATTCTCTTTAAATTATGGTTAACTAATTTGATGGAAGCTGAAAAGTAAATTGTAAATAAAGATTTGGTCTAGGGGTGCTTGGGCAGCTCAGTTGGTACAGTGCCCAACTCTTGATCTCAGCTCAGGTCTTGATTTCAGGATTGTGAGTTCAAGCCCTGCATTGGGCTACATGCGGGGAGGAGATCCTATTTAAAAAAAATTTGGAGGGTCTAATCTTTAATGTAACCTAGAATACATAGAATGTTTCTGCAATTATTAGTTTACGTATTTTGACATATAAAACACAAAAAAAATTTCCCTAAGAAGCTGGATGAATCAGCAAGTTTTAAAGAAAAAAAGTAGTGAGAGTATCTACTATTACCAAAACCAAAGTCAACAGTTAAAAACTCCAGAACCAAGAAAAATAGATGAAATAAAAGAAAAGGCCCTAGTGCTTTACTTCTTTAACATTATGGATATTTTTTATATGGAATTCTGAATTTGGCAAGAAATGTGAACTGTGGCCTCATGACTGGCTAACAGCATTTCAGAGTTCACAGCATGCTCTCTGGGAAAGAGTTGTAGCCAAGGTTGTGGCATCATGCTTGACCACTCACTTATTCACAAGACCTCGCTCAAATAGCTATTTGTAAATGTCAACTCTAGTCTCAAAAGACAATTAAAGATATCAGAAAGCAATAAAGCTAGGCTAGAAAGAAGGAAGGAAGAAGGAAGGAAAGAAGGAAGGAAGGAAAGAGGGAGGAAAGGAAGAAAGGAGAAAGGAAGGAAGGAGGGAGGGAGGGAGAGGAGAAGGAAGGCTGGAAGGAAGGAGGAAAGGAAGGAATATCCTTTCCCTCAAATACTTCCCCCCTTATTTTGGGTGATTATAGGATTATAGGAACACGCATAAGGCCTATCTTGAGGACTATGGCATTATTTTGGGTGTGTGCTTTTTGGAAAACAAATCTCACTAACATAGAACGTCTAAGATGAAAGGATTTTAGGAAACATGTCTCACCTCTAATTTTGAAGATTGGGAAGTTGAGTTCCGAAGAGACTAAGTAACTCACCAAGTAGTTAGAGAAAAGTGACACTCGGACCAGTTATTCCCACAGGGGTCCAATATGGAACAGCTAAAACCAACTTGGTAATGTCTCCATCTCAGGGGACAACAGTTTGTCCTTTGCCTTTTGTACCCACTCCAGCAAGGGGTATTTCTCAACATTATGTTTATGTAAACTCTTGAGCAGCACAAACTCCTGAACTAAAAGACTCTCCACTCTGTGTGAAATTGAGGGCAAAGGCTGGGTTGGCTTGGCCCTGCTCCAAACTCCTTCCCAAGAGGCCTGAGGTGAAAACACACACACACACACACACACACACACACACACACACACACAAACATGTATTTTTCCTACTTGGGTGAATAGAGACCAGGCTCATCAAGTAGGGGTGAAAGTTACTTTGTTCTTAAAGTAAATGAAAAGCATTCAAACTGGAGGAGAGTACTGACTGTTCCCATTCGATATGAGACTTTGCTACTGGCCAACTGTCAGGGAACAGGTGGGATAGGAGAGAAACGTGAAAAGATATTTGAAATTTATGCTAGTGGAGATGGAAATAATTCATCTGCTTTTCTTTTTCTTTTCTTTTTTCTTTTTTTTTTTTTTTTTAGGTAGAGTTTAGTGAGTCATCAAGTCACAATTTCTCCTTTTCTAAATGCTTTCCCTCAGCCCAAATGAAACTTAGCTTTTATTTTTTATTATTTTTTTAATTTCAGAGAAAGCATCTTGCATTTTCCCAAGATGCTCTACTCTTTTTTTAAAGATTTATCTATTTGTTTGAGAGAGAGAACTTGAGCGAGCGCACAGTGGGGGAGGGGCAGAGGGAAAAGGAGAGAGAGAATCTCAAGCCGACTCCACACTGAGTGTGGAGCTTCATGTGGGGCTCCAACCTAGGATCTTCAAGATCATGACCTGAGCCAAAACTAAGAGTTGGATGCTCAACCAACTGAGACACCCAGGTGCCCCTGAAACTTAGCTTTTAAATCCAAATGCAAAATAAACAACACAAAAATAGAAGACAGCATATTGAAAAGACCCAAGAATCAAAGGAGGAGAGGTGTATCCAGAGGTGTTCCATGAAATTGAATGTGAAGAGATAAGGAAAGGAAAAAATGGGATGTGAAGAAAGCAATCATTGGGCAGGTGTTTTTATCAGAAATAGTGTTTATTGGACTCTTGTCCATAAAATATTGCCCATGAAATGAGATTAACATATTTTCCCTTTGGTTCCCAGAATACCAAAAAAGGAGTGGAAAGGAAGACAGAGGAGCAAGGAGAGAATGAAGGACTTGGGTGAGAACTGGGGAAATCCCCAAGAAAGTTGGGGACAGGTCCATGCTTTTGCTTCTCTGCTCTCCCTTTCAATTCTACAATTAGCACAAGAAAGGATTCCAAGCCCTACTTTGGCTTATCTCTTATATTCCTAAATCCATGCCTGTTCCTCAAGTATTTAGTTAGGAAGGAAAGCTGTAAGCTAAGCAAAATCTGCTCCCCCACCACCTCTGGAATTTTCCCCACGGAAATAGGACACAATAAAGTCCGACAATGCAAGCATTCACTCCAGGGCAGCTAGGGATGCCTTTGTTCTGCTGAACCAGAATGAAGCTTAACTAAATATGCTGGGGAGCAACTTAAGCAAAATGGAAAGAGAAAATGATTTTCCACGTCTAGATGTAGTAAAATACATTAGCAATAGCTTTTGGGTCTAAGAAAATCCAATGAGTTACAAGTAATCAGTTTCATCTTGGCCTAGTGAGATCACAGTTGAAGTAAGTTAATAATGATTAAAGTTAATGAAAAATGTGCCCACATAGTTTGTTTTCTTTAAAGTTGTGTCTTTTTTTAGCCCTACTTTATTGAGGTATGATTAAAATATAAAAAGCTGTGCATACTTAATGCATACCACATGATGAGTTTAGGAGTCAAATCGTGTCCTTTTGGGATCATATGGTAATTAGAATGCTTAAACATTTTAAACATACAGAAATGCTGCCTGGATCACTTAAAAGGCAATGTATGGTAGTACTAAGTGTCTAAATTTAGCTGTTTTGTAAAAACTCTCTTTGGTTAGGAGTTTAAAAGACACTAAGTAGGAGTACTCTAGGCCAGAAATTATGTTAGTGAAATTGACACAGTGGCTGTGGGATGAAGGAGAGGGGAGGCGGACAGGAGAGGTGGTCCAGAGGTACAACTCAAAAGGACTTGGAGAGCAAGCAGATCTGGTGGGGAGAGTGAAAGGAGAACTAAAGAAGGCTCCTATCCCATGTCCCCAGGTTAGATGACCAGTGTGACCTGTGGTATCAGTCACTGAGCTGGCAGGAATGCATGCCACCATGCAGCCAGTCAATGCACTCTGACCAAGCGCCCGCAGAGGGCTGTGTGGTCTCCAGATTGCTGCCAGATTATGGACAGTTTACTCATCCTGGCTACCTATCTTCACAGTTACAAAATTAAACTTGTTTTAATACTCTAATAACATCGTTGTGTTCAACAGTTGGTGTAGATATTCAGAAGCCCTCAGATAATGTGCACATTTAATAAATTTTATGAGTAGACAAATAAAATAAAATGAATTCCATGAGGTCAAGAGTTATGCCTTTTGGATATCCCATTTGGTAATCCTTCATTCTGCACCCTATGCCACTTAACAAGCATGCTGCAAGGTGACCCTTGGCAGGAGTGGGACAAGTGGGAAGGTCAGCAGGAGACTAAGGAAGTGGCAAGGAATAGAGGGACACAGTCATAGTGACACTCTCCTCTGCCTTGTCTCCAGTCTTGTCCACTTCCTTTCTATATAATCCAATAATTTAAAAATTATTTCCTAAGTGTATAATATTTGCTTCATTCAGTGACAGAATAGATGATATTTGAATTTACTGAGAAGGAAAACAAGTAAAATACTATTTGGAAACTTTTAAAAAATGTACATAACTCAAAGAAACTGAAAAAAAGTTCAATCAAAAGTTATTAGAGAAAGTAAAAACAATCTTAAGGAACTTAGTGTTTATACAAATCAGTCTGGTTGGTTTCTGGTCCTTCTCTCTTCTCCATTTCTTTCTCCCTCTCAAAGTGTGGGTTTCATTGACAAACTTGGGAAAAAGTGGTGTTGAGGGAACATTCATTATTCAGAACCCCACTGCTGCCCAAGGTCTGCTATGAGTCATAACTAATATACTTCAAATGGGAGCCTGTAACAATGATTTCTCTTTGTGTGAATTCTTGAGCAACACACACTCCTGAGCTAAAAGATACTACACTCTGTTTGCAATTGGATGAAGCAGATGAAAGATAGGCTATTGTCTCCAACATCAAAGGAGTGAAGGAAGATATTGGTTTGAGAAGCCAATGAGTTTCCAAGATGCCTCCACAGCCTGACCCTGCTGGGTTCACAGGCACTGAATGGGAAGATAAAGGGTTCTGGTCTGGGTCCTATTTTCTCAGAGGCCATGCTCAAAGCTTGGCCTGATCAGAGGAAATTGATGTGGTAGCTCTTCACCATTGTTCTGTCCCATCTTTTGTCCCTCCGTGTCCAATTTCTCAACAAGCAACACTAGAATGTTAAGACAAAGAGTAGTTACTCGACCCTCCAACAAGCTCCAATATTCTTAGAATAAAAACCAAAGACCTTACAGGGGTGCAGAAACTCTTCCTGACAGGCCCTCATGATCCCTCTGACCCCATCTTCTGCCTCTCTCTCCTGCTCCCGCCACACTGGTCTCTCTTTACTCCTCTAACACACCCAGGCATGCTCCTTTCTCAGGGACCCTGCACTTGCTGATATCTGTGTTGGAAGACTCTCAGATCTTCACGTGACTCCATTTCTCACATCATTCAAGTCTTTGTTCAATTCACCTCCTCAGAGAGGCCTTTCCTACCCCTTCATCTAAACAGTGTCCCCTCACTTTTTATTCCCTTGCCCTGGTTTATTTTTCTTTAAGACTTATCATATCCTAACTTTACATTATATCTTTAATGCTTATTGTTTGTTTACCCCCACCTTCTGGGAGAAGAAATCTACTTGATCAGTGAACGATGAATGAAGAGAGTGATTGATGACAATGAGCAAAAGGTTATTACCTCTTAATTAGTTCAGATTCAGTAATAGGAAATGCCATCAGATGAAATGTTTTGACGATAGGTAGGATTTCCATATAAAGGTGGCAAATCCCAAAATCTCCTTGTCTTGATACTTATACCTTCTTTTTTTTAAAAAAAGATTTTATTTATTTATTCATGAGACACACACAGAGATATAGAGAGGCAGAGACACAGGGAGAGGGAGAAGCAGGCTCCATGCAGAGAGCCCGATGATGTGGGACTCGATCCCGGGACCCCAGGATCACCCCCTGGGCTGAAGGCATCCTTATACTCATTCCTTCTAAAGACATTTATTATGTGCCTACTATGTGCCAACCACTATACAAAAGGTTCTGAGAGTGAGCAAGATAACTCCCACCATGTCATGCTTATGTCCTAATTTGAGGAGGACATATAACTCAAAAAATAAATAACAAGCTATTTAGTGTGGTATCTGCTCTGAGGGACCTAAGCAGGGTGATATGATGGGAAGGAGGATAAGTTCCTTCTTTAGACAAGAGAGAAATCTTCTGTAGAACTGATACTTGAGCTAAGACCTAAGAGATGGCATGGGAAGTCCATTTTATGCAGGGAAGAACATATGCAAAGGTTCTATGGAGAGAAAACACTTGGTATTTACAGAATCAGAAAAGAAACTCATGTGGCCAGAACACAATGAACAAGAGGGAGATGGCAGGCAGAACCAGATCTAGGATTTGCTCTATTTTATTTATTTTATTTTATTTTATTTTATTTTATACTCAATTCTAAACCATTAAATGCTATCAAGTGGAGGAGTGACATACTATCATTTATAGTTGAAAATCACTGTATCAGTTATCTATTGCTATATAACAAACCACCTCAAGCTTAGTGGTATAAAATACAAAAATATTCATTATTATTCTCACAATTCTGGAGGCTGACTGGACTCAACTGGGTGGTTTCGGATCAAGGTCTCTTATGCAGTTGCCTTTAAATATTGGCTGTGGCTAGAGTTATCTCAAGGTTTCCTGGCTCAAATATCTAGTGGGTGGTCTGTTGGCTAGGACCTTAGTTGGGGCTATCTGATAGAACACCTATATATGACCTGTCCCTGTAGCCTTTACTCTCTTAAAAAAAGGCAAATGAGTTGTGAGAGAAACAATCCCAGGAGAAAGAGCCAGGTGGAAGTTATATCCTTTTTTATGACCTAGATTTGGAAGTATGGGCATGTGACTAAGTCCATGTTCAAGGGAAAAAGAACTAAATTCTACCTTTTGATGACAGAGTGTCAAATAATTTGCAGACATGTTTTATTTATTTATTTTTTTAATATTTTATTTATTTATTCATGAGAGACACAGAGAGAGGTGGAGACATGGGAAGAGGGAGAAGCAGGCTCCCTGTGGGGAACCCAATGTGGGACTCGATCCCAGGACCCTGGGATCATGCCCTGAGCCGAAGGCAGATGCTCAACTGCTGAGCCAACCGGGCGCCCTGCAGACATGTTTTAAAGCACCATATCCTGGTTCCTGCGTGGAAAATAAATTGTATAGGGGCAATGGTGGAGGAAGAGAGGCTCCCTAAGCATCAGTGCAGTGTCCAAGAAAAAAAAATGACAATGGAGCAGAGATGAAAGACATTCAGAATGCCAGGACACATTTGGAAGGTAGAAATATCAGGACTTGGTAGTGGATTGGATGTGGGGCACGTGACAGATAATTCTGAAGCCTTTGGTTTGAGCAATAGGGTGAGTATTGGTGCCATTGACTCTGATGGAGAACATTGATGGAGGAACAAGTGACTGAGAGGTGGGAGATGAAAACCAAGAGTTCTCTGCAAGACACTTGGCTTTTGAGATTCATATTAGATATACAAGTGGAAATAGCAAGGAATCAGTTGAAATTTAATTCGAGTTCAAGAGATAGATGTACTCTTAAGGTATAAATATGCCAACTGTTAACTTATACATAGCATCCAAAATTAAAGGTTAGAAGAAATCACCTAGCCAAAGGATGTAGACAGACAAGAGGACTAATCTTAGAAATGCTACAACATTTAGGACCCTGTTTGGAGGAAAATATAGCCCAAAAATCACAAGAAAATGCCCCTACAAGTGCTTTGCACTACAGATGAATCAGAAAATAAGAGCACAAGGATAAGAAAACACCACAGAATGAGATGAAAGGAAGATTATAGAACCAAGAGTGCAAAGAGAGGACCAAAATACCACCATTAAAATCTAATCAATTAGAAAAAAAGGAAGAGGATAAATATGATGAAAAATAAAAATTAATCTTGAGATAATCATAATGAATTCAGAAGATAAAAGAAATATATTAAAGCACCCCCAAAATTATTGATTATGGAAATTAGAAAGAGACAATCCAGGTTGTTAATTGATGGCCCTGAGGTAGAGA
Source organism: Nyctereutes procyonoides (assembly GCF_905146905.1). Lineage (NCBI taxonomy): Eukaryota > Metazoa > Chordata > Mammalia > Carnivora > Canidae > Nyctereutes > Nyctereutes procyonoides. The sequence goes on from NW_026575126.1 coordinate 77,682,080, forward strand.
ACCTGGAAAATGAAACAAAAGTTTGCAGAGATATGAAAGAATGTAATCAGCAGTCAAAGGGCACACCATATACGTGGAAAAATTAATATAGAATGGCTGGCCAAGAGCCAATCCTAGCTAAGCTATTGAACTTCAAGGATAAAGAAAGCATTCCACAGGCCTTTAGGTAGGAAAGCATGACCTATACATGAGAAAAATCTACAGCTAGCCACTGAACTATCCATAACCACAGCCAGGGCCAGGTGATAGTAAAGTAATAGCTCAAAGAAAGACTACAGTCATAGCTCAAAGGATAGGAATCTAGAATATTCCACTCATAAAGATGTCATCCAAGTATAAAATTATTAAGCAGAAACTCTCAAACATACACCAACTCGGGAAATAAAGCATATATGAGCTAAAATGGAAACTGCAGCTTAAAAAATCATATTGTCATTATCTTTTTTATAACCTTATTGAATCTTGAAACATATCACTTGTGCATAAGCATTTATCTGAAGTTCAGAAAATCCCCCATCTTTACTTTCATTAGCTTCTATTATATGAAGCAAAATTAAAATAACATGTGTATTTAAAATGCATGTAAAATATGTAAAGTTATTTTTTAATATTTTATTTATTTACTTATTTATTTATTTGAGAGAGAGAGAGTGGGGAGGAGCATCAGAGGGAGAGGGACAAGCAGACTCCATGCCCAACTCGGAGCTGCATGAATGGCTCAACATCATAACCCTGAGATCATGATCTGAGCTGAAATCAAGAGTTGCTGCTTGACAGACTGAGCCACCCAAGTGCCCCTGTATAGTTACTTTTAATCCATTTGTCTATCTACCTATTAAACTATGTATTTGCACAAAAAGATGTATGAAATAATTATCACCTAATGCTAAAAACAGGTGTTTCTTATCTGATGGTAGGAAATTTCATGATTTGTTACTTTCTCCTTTGTACTTTTGTTATAACTTAAATTTTATATAATTACAAATTATTTCTATAAAAACAATAGTCATAAAATTTTTTAAATTAAGCAGTCACTGGGACGCCTGGGTGGCTCAGTGGTTGAGCTTCTGCCTTCAGCTCAGGTCTTGATCCTGGGGTCCTGGAATTGAGTCCCATATCGGGCTCCTTGCATGGAGCCTGCTTCTCCCTCTGCCTGTGTCTCTGCCTCTCTGTGTGTCTTTCATGAATAAATAAATAAAATATTTTTAAAAAATAAATAAATTAGGCAGTCATTAAGAAAGAGTTATAAGCAATAATATTTGCTCAGCACTTATTATGTACTAGATATTTTGCACATGTTGGTTAAACTAATCCACATGTAACTCATCAAGGTAGGAATTATAAATTCATTTTCCAAAAGAGGAAGCTGAGGCCCATGGGTATTTGTTAATTTTCTAGAGCCACACAGCTAGTAAAGGCAGAGTCTGAACCTTGCCTGATGCCAAAGCCAATGTCCCTCCTACTGGCCTAGCCTCCTGTTGGTTTTATCAAGTTCAACACCATCTCCACAATTTGCCAAGAGGTGGGATGCTGCATGAGTGATCACACACACACATTCTACAATATTCCATCTGCCCAGACCAAGAACTTATTATGACAAGCCAAATGCAATATCCATTTCCTGACCAAAGCTGTTATTCAATATCTCTGTGATTTGGAAAATAGTTGCTGATTTCACCCTGACAAGGGTCATCCCTAGGTCTTAAGGGAAGTAGCAATGACAGAGCCTTCTGATCCATGTGGAGGGTTATGATATCCATGTATATCCAGCCCTTTGAGATGCTGTGTTGGCAGGTGGTTGAAGTACAAAGTACTATTGACTCATAGTCCTCTCTGTTCACTTTCATTAGTAATGATATTTTGTTCTTTAGTGTTTGTTCTAAGAATGATTTCAAAAGCCCAAGGAAGCTTATCAGTTTCCAGGTATTCAAATATTTCTTTCACATTGAATGTTTGTGTGAATATATATACAGATTGTATACTCATGTATTCATTGTGTATTCATATTTATACAAATCAAAAAGTTAATTCTTAATGAGAGATGAAAGAAAATAGCAATAAAAGTGTAACCCATGCTTCCCAGGTCATGTTGATGTTAGCCTGGAGATGAAAAATGAGGCCATCACCACAGTCCTAGGAGAATGTCATTGGTTTTGTCCTATCCACCTGTTTTCTGGGAACTCCATATGCTATAAAATCCTGAGATGCCCAGGGCATGTGTCACATGTGTTCTTGGCTATTCCTCTGGACCTTCCTCTGATGTGGCAGGCACTTGGTTATATCTCCTGGCGTTGTTGGGGTCCAGTGTACCAATGACTGCCAAGGTTATGGCCCACCGAAGGCCCCATTGCTTCCACAATATCCACATAAAGCTTACCCTACTTCCACCTGTCCCTCTATAATCTAGTTTCCATAAGATAGTCAGAGAGGTACATGTAAAACATGAATCAGATCATGTAATTCCCTAATTCCAAGCCCTACAGAGGCATCCCACTACACATCCTAAATGGCTTGTCATGGCAAGGTCTTGTCCCGTATACCTCTCTAACAAGTCTAATATGACTGTGGGCTGGAGGATGATGGATGACAAGAGGAACAGACTGAGCAGGTCTCTCAGAATTACTTTTCCCTGACCCTGGTCCATCACTCTTGAACCAAACGTATGTGCTGTGGTGCTCTTCCCTCCTGATGAGTCCTCTATAATATACCCTGACAGCCCCACACTGTTTCCAGGATTTGCCAAGAGGTAGATGCTAGGAAGATTCAATACCTTCATCACCTTTAACATCCCTTACTAAAGTCATATCAGATAAATCAGTATAATCTAAGAGACAAGCCAGGACAAGTCTGGTAGTCACAACCACCTTCAAACTCAACCACTTCCACCCAATTTCTGCCTCTAAGTCTGCTGAAGTGGAGACTCTAAAGCTACCATGGATGCAAACTGCTATGGAGGGTCACCTGGGTGGCTCAGTGGTTGGGTATCTGCCTTTAGCTCAGGGTGTGATCCCACAGTCCCAGGATCAAGTCCCACATCGGGCTCCCCGCATGGAGACTGCTCTTCCTCCCTCTGCCTATGTCTGCCTCTGTGTGTGTGTGTGTGTGTGTGTGTGTAAAATAAAATAAAATCAGTCTTAAAAAAAAAAAAGAAAACTGCTATGGACAAAATATGGAAAAGGACTATAGAACCATAGACAGAAGTCTCCAACTTGAACAGAAAAGTAAAGAAGATGGCCCAAGTTTTAAGCTCAGTTTTAATGTCAAAGAAGAGTTACCATGAGGGCTTTGTCAAACTAAGCAGTTCTTTTGTCCAATTAATTAAGTGGTATCTGGAGTAGTCAAACACTCCCCAGGAGATTCCAAAAATAACTATTGAGGCATAGAAAGAAAATACTAGAACTTCTATTTATATTTATTTTTACTTTGCCCATTTCATTCCTCTTTTTGTATATATCTTCATAATTTTGAATAGAAAATGTATATAGCTTAATATACATACATTGTGGTTGCATGGTCAAAAACATTTTATTGATGGGGGTGCAGGAACAAAGTATAGAGACCACTACTATAAAAAATGGGAACCCAGGGCAGCCCGGGTGACTCAGCGGTTTAGCGCCACCTTCAGTCCAGGCCTGATCCTGGAGACCCGGGATCGAGTCCCACGTCAGGCTCCCTGCATGGAGCCAGCTTCTCCCTCTGCCTGTGTCTCTGCCTCTCTCTCTCTCTCTCTGTGTGTGTGTGTGTGTGTGTGTCTGTGTGTGTGTCTCATGAATAAATACATAATATCTTTAAAAAAAGGGGGGGACCCATTTGAAGAGCCTAGGAGCCAGGAGATGAGATGAGATATTTTAGTAAAATCACTCTGAAGTGTGGAGAATGAATTACTTTGAGGTGAAAATGCAGGCAGAGTCTTTAGATGAGGAGCTATCCAAATCCCCCAGGTGAGGCTTCAACTGAAGCAGTGGGAATGGGAATTGAGAGGGAAATTGTGAGGATGGGGACAGAGGGAATAGAGGATAAGAAATATTCAGCAGATGCAGAATCGACCTGATGATCAATATGTAGGACAGCAAGGGAAACAGAGAGGTTTCATATGACTCTCAAGTTTCTAGCCTACGTGACTGAGTGGAACCAGCCTCCAGGATAAGGAAGCCACCCATGAGGCAGGAGCTGGATACTAGAGAAACTGCCCAAGTCATAGAAATCTGTCAATAGGAACAGAGCAGAAGCAAGAAGGAAAACTTCCTGCAATGTCCTCTCTGTTACCCTCTACCAACAAAGCTGAACATCATCCCAACTGGCCAAGAAAATATATTTTAAAGGGTCCGTCTTTATTTCCACAGATCAGGCAATGAAGAATGGCTTTGAGCTGAGAGGCAATAAATTAGTAATAATGCATAATTCACCTTTGGCTTCTCAGCTACCATGAAAGATTTGCAGTTTCATCTGGGTCCCAATATATGTTTCCATTTCAAGTTTTAGAATTCCATTCTTTAAAAAAAAAGATTTTATTTCTTTATTCATGAGAGACACAGACAGAGAGAGGCAGAGACACAGGCAGAGGAGGAGCAGGCTCTGTGCAGGGAGCCCGATGTGTGACTTGATCCCAGGACCTCAGGATCATGACCTGAGCCAAAGGCAGACGCTCAACCTCTAAGCCACCCAGGCATCCCTAGAATTCCATTCTTTACCAAGTGAGGCCCCAACTTTTACATAATTCCCTAGTTTCACATGGGAATTTTTTACTTTCATTTGGTGAGACTGTAAATTCTTGTTGTAATTCAGCAACCCACACACTTAAATTTGTATTCAATTTTCAAAAATAGCCCTGTGGATACAAGAAATAAGACATTCTTTTAAGGCTGTCATGGCAACTCTTGGGTTCCCAGACCATGACTTAAGCTGAGTATCAAAGACTTGAGATTATTGGTTTTCTCTCTGTAAGTAAGTGCTCAAGTGCACTCAAAAGGACCACACCATAGTCTTCTTAGTCAATATTACTGTCATAAACGTCAAGTGCAGCAGCCACTCAGCCTCCAAGGCATGTGTTTCAGTTGGCATTTCATCACAATAAACAACGAATAATAGCTTGATTAATTGTGATGTCACTTCACGTCATAAATTACCCACATCCTATTTTCACTGACAAGGATCTCAGCATTGCACAAGGACGAGAGCATGACCAAACTCATCACCAAATCCCATCTTTGTGGGTCTATCCTGATATCAGTTCTGCCTTTGTCAGGGTCTTATCAGGACACATAAACCACACAGAAGTTGAACAGGTAAAGTTTAATATAAAGAATTATTGTAACAGAGGATCATAATAATGAAAGACTGGCTAGTAAAAAGTAAAAAGAACATTAAAGAATATAAGAATAGCAGATAAAAAGAGTAGCTACTATTTCTAGGTAGAGATAGAGTGCTCAAGGAAGGGCTTACCCTTTAGGGCTGAGATCCAGACCTTTTGGAGGAGGCACAGTTGTGGGTTATTGAAGCCAGAGAAGTCATTGTAGTGCAACTCTGGTGGAGTTGTTAGAAATGTGCCCTCTGGAAGTTGCTGGAAATCTATCCTTCAGGGTCCTCCATTAAACTGTTAAGTAGATATCTCACTGGAGGCACTCCACTATAAAACCACTCAAGCGGAGTACTGGGGAAACCTACTGACCATAGGTCCTGTAGGAGCCTGGTGCTGGGAAGCTCTGTCTCTATGAGATTAGTACACCAGGAAAAAAAAAGTCCCTTCTTCTTGTAGTGTTCCTCCAGCATCCTCTACTGACAGTGTTTCATGTTGTGTCAGCCGGCAAAAGAAACATTTAAAAGACACACCTCCACGTTTGTAAAGCAGGCCTTGAAGGGTGAGTTTGGAACTTAGAGGCAATCAATTGATAACCAGTAGATGATATACTTGCCAAAGAAAGAAGGGAAGAAAGAAGAAAGGGAGAGTGGAAAGAAGAGAAAGGAAGCTGGGTCCTCCAGGTTTGCAGACTCAGTCTGAGAGAGATGGGAGAAAGACCATCGTAACCACACAGGCTAGAGCCACCATATCTCCAAGTCTGCCACCTTTCACTGGACCCTTGATGCTTCCAAGAAGTGGTCTGCATGTCTCGAGTCAGCTTTTTAATCTCCCCTGTCCCTCAAATGCTTCTCTGTGCTCTTTGTGTCCCTAACCCTATGAGTTTGCCTGTCACTTGCAATGACACTCATCTATTTCACAAAAACTTGGAAACCCTCAGACAGAAACTTCCTCAACTTTTTGCCCCTAAATCTACCTACTATCCTTTATTTCATCTTTTTCACTCAGGTTATAAAGCAAGCTTTAATCTCCCATCTGGTGGACCTCCTCTAGCCTTCTCTGGAACCTCACATCAAATGTTTTCCCACTTTCCTGTATCTTTAATTCATCCCTCCTTTTTTAGTTCCTTCCCATTAGCATTAAACTATTCATGTTTCTTCATTTTAAAAAGCCTTCTTTAGACTCAATGTGTTACCCTGTTGCCATCCCCCTCTTTCCTCCACTTTACAGCCAAACCTCTTCATTGAGTTGCCTGCGCTTGCAGTCTTTGCTTACTCACTTCCCATTTCCTCCTTAACCCACCCAGTCAGTTCTTGCCAGTGACCTCCCTGGGCCCTGATCTGCCAGACCCTTTCTAGAATTTACCTTACTTATTCTTTCAGGAATAGTCAATGCCCTTGATCACCTCTGCCTTCCCAATACATTTCTTTGGGTTTCCACTATACTTTTTTGACTCTCTCCTATCTCTAGGCCCTCTTGTTTTTCTCTGTTTGGTTAACTGCATTCTAATCAATGAAGAAGAGTTTATTTGTTCATTATTTAGATCATAATGTCTATATTTTCCCGTTGTCTTTAACACATTATTATCATTATTTACTTTGATGGTCAAATTGTCCCAGGTTTGGCAAGTGGGAACTCCTTCAAATTACCTTCTGTGTCTTTTTTTTTTTTAAGATTTATTTATTTATTTTAAAGAGAGAGTGAGAGAATGAGCACAGGTTTGGGGACAGGCAGAGGGAGAAGGAGAGAGAGAATCTCAAACAGACTCCTCACTAAGCAAGAAGCCTGATGTGGGGCTTGATCTCACGACCCTGATGTCATGACCTGAGCCAAAATCAAGAGCCAGACGTTTAACTGACTGAACCACCCAGGCATCCCCCTTATATGTCTTTGACATGTTCCCATCATTACTTGAACATTTTTTTTTACATCAGAATTTTCCCAGTCCATCTTATACATTCTCTGCCCAAGCCTCGTCTGAAATTAGTCATTTCTCAAGGAGCTCTTTTTAAGTGGGGAGTAGTATTTAAAGCTAGGGTCTGGGCACTAGGCATGCTCATTGCTGTTAGATGTCACTGCTCCCAGGCCCTCTTGGGACAGCACAGGAAATAACTGTAGGTCTACCACCACCCCCAACACACACTTTTATATCTATACTTATATCTTTCTCTACATCATGAAGGATGAATTTGCACCAACAATTCCAATTCCAAGCCAACACCACAGGGCTCATTCTAGTTCCCCCTTTCTATATCTGTACCAATCTTCAAAAGTAAGAAAACTGGCTCCCAGTACCTAATATATACATATCTCTATGAGTTCAATCTCTTGGCTGGAGCCAGTTACTTGACCCCACTCAGTTGCCCCTGCCACCCCACTCTCATGCTGTCTTCAGACATGCCACTATTATTGCCACCTCATTTGGTCTTGTCAAGCCTAAACTCAATTGGAATCCAGGAAAGGGAAAGAGGAAAGGGAAAGAAGCAAGGGAGGGGAAAAGAAAGAAGCAAAGAAGGGAATAAGGGAGGAAAAAAGGGCAAGAAATTAGCAGGAAGGGAAAGGAAGCTGGTCCCTCTGGTTACCAGAGGCCTACCCTGCCATTCCAGCCTCTCCAACATTTGTGCTTCTTATCCTATGACGTCCTGTCTTTTCTCTCCACTTCTGTCCCTAGGAGAAAGCATCCCTTTACATGACTTTCATCTATTTGATGTTTACACCAAAATATGTATCTCCATTCTGTACCTCTCTTGTGAGTCTCTAACTTAACATATTTGTCTGCTAGAGTCTGCTCTAGGATGGCCACAAGCATCTCAGATTTAACATGTCCCGAAAGCATCTTATTATAGCTTCTCCCCCAAACATGACCTATTTCTGCACTTTTGTGTCAGTAAAAAGCACAAACAGAAGCACTCATTGTTCAAACAGAAACCTAGGCATTACCTTTAACTTCATTCACCAACCCTCATGATTCTGTCTCAGATCTTCTATCACTCATCTTCTCCCTTCTTCACTGCCTCTCCCTTGTTTGGGGTCTCCAGCACTCCTATTGAGCCATCTTCCTATCAGTGCCTCCTCTGCACAACAGCCTGAGTAATGGTTCTACTTCATGAATTTGATCAGGTCACTCCCCCATTTAAATAGTGCTCTACTCACCTTCTGGATAAAGCCCAAACTCAACAGTCCTACCTTGCAAAGCATCATCACTGTCTTCCCCTCTCCATTTTGTCTGTTGTCTAAGTCAACCAAATCTTTTCTCTTCCATCTAGATAACCCATACTCTCTCTTTAAAGAGCCTCTGGAGTGTTTTATCCTCTCTGTTTGGAACACTTTTTTTAAACCATCCACCCTCAACCTGGCTAGCTTCTGCTCATCTGACTCTTGCCAGCTTTGACATCACCTTCTCCCGAAAGCTTTCAAGCCTTCCCCAATTCCCCAAACCTAGGAGAAGTGCTCCTACCATGAATGAATGGAGATTAGGGAGTGTTTCTTATTCATGCTTAATTTCCTAGTGCTCAGCTCAGCTCTTGGCCTTGTCAGCACAGTGACAAAATAGTCACTGTAGTAGAATAATGTTCCCCCAAAAGAGATAACCATGTCATAATCCACATGTAACTATGTTACATTAAGGTTACAGATGAAATTAAGGGTGCTAATCAGTTGGCTAGAGACTAAGATTCCTTAAAGGGGCAAGCTGTCTCATTGGACCAAGTTGGTTTCATGCTCATCCTTGAACCAATCATTGTGACCATAGGACTAAGACAAGCTCACTGAAAAATGCTCACTGTAGAAGAAGGACTCAAGAGGAACAGAGGCCTTTTAAGATAGGCCATGTGAGTAACCAGAGAAATAGCTGATCAGGGTCCCAGGGAAGGCACTCTGAATAAGCCAAGGAAGCACAAAGGCTGGAAGGTGGGCTGATATTTGTCTGTATCTTTTTCAGCCATAATCAGGTTGCCCGGGGCTGTAGGAGGACCAAGGAAGAGATCATTGGTAGCTCATGAAGTGAGATTTGGTTAGGAAAAGGAGTGAGACCATGGGGAAACTAATGGGCCAAGTCAAGGTACTAAGTATGTAAAAAAGGTTGATGAGTGGGTGGAATCAGTGAGGAGGGGATTGGTAGAAAATAAAATATTAGAGTTCAAGGCTGGAGTGAAGGAGCAGGTCCCCTCAAAGGTGACTCTGGGTGTGGCCATGGAAATAGGTGGCTCAGACAGTTAGAAGTTGGAGCTGTTGCAATCATAGTTATCATCATGATATAATAAGTACCTCTTAGGAATTTTTTGTTTATGCTCAACTTTGAAACAGAGAAGATTTAAGGAGGCTCATAAAGATACACACAACAGGGGGTGCCTGGGTGGCTCAGTCAGTTGAGAGTCTGACTCTTGATCCCAGCTCAGGTCATGATCTCAGGCTAGTGAGATCAAGCCGTGTGTTGGGATCTGCACTCAGTGTGGAGGCTGCTGGAGATTCTCTCTCTCCCTCTGCCCCTCCTCCTGCTTGTGCTCTCTCTCATTCTCTTCATCTATCTAAATAAATAAGGAGCACCTGGGTGGCTCAGTGGTTGAGCATCTGCCTTCAGCTTAGGTCATGATCCCAGGCTCTGAGATCAAATCCTGCATTAGGCTGCCTGCTTCTCCCTCTACCCATGTCTCTGCCTCTCTGTGTGACTCATGAATGAATAAATAAATCTTAAAAAAAAAAAGATACAACATGTCAACAAGCTAAGGCTGGGTGAGACAATGCTAGAAAGAGAAATTAAGGGTAGACAAGTAACAAGGAGTTGAGAAGTAAAGCTAGTCCATGAAATCCATGCTATGAATTCCTATACACTTGATATTCAGGGCCACAGTTTTGACTCTAAGCTTTCCATTAGCCACTGTAAGGAAGGGAGCAACATAAGCAGTTCCCTGAACATCCTGAAGATTAAAATAAACCAGTGAACAATAATAAATACAACCAGTACTGGTGTTGACTTCAGAAAAGGGTCCTGTTTAGGCCTCTCTCAGAGGGGAGAACCCCCATGACATCACAGGGGCTTGGGAATCCAACAGAACTTACTCCATCTCATCCTGGTTCTGCACTGAAACAACTTCAATAAGCTCTGTAAGCCTCAGTTATCTTGTCTCTTAAGTGTAATAGTCCCTACTTTCCTTGGGCTGCTGTGAGGATAAAATAAGGGACCATGTAAAACACATTTTATGTGAAAAATTTTGAGTAACTATTGTGAGTCCAAATCAACAAACTGTTCTGTTCTCAGGTCTGTGTCTTACAGCCAGAAACTTACAAATCATTTACACTGCCCCTTATTGTACTTTTTGAAAAATAGCAGCCTTAATGAAAATGAAACACAATGGTCCAAAACCTTTGGGACACAGCAAAAGTGGTTCTAAGAAGGAAGTTTATAGCAATCCAGGCTTACCTTAACAGGCAGGAAAAATCTTAAATAAACAACCTAATCTTGCATCTAAAGGATCTAGAAAAATAACAACAAAGGAAACCTATAACAAGGTGAAGGAAGGAAATAATAAATATTACAGCAGAAATAAATGATATACAAACTAAAAAAAATAATATAATACATCAATGAAGCCAGGAGTTGATTTTTTGAAAAAAAAAAAAGTCAATAAAATTGATATACCACTAGCCAGACTTACTAAGAAAAAAAAAAAAAGAAAAAGACCTCAAATGAATACAATCATGGGTGAGAGGGGAGAAATAACGACTAACACTATAGAAATACAAATAATCATGAAAGAATATTATGAAAAACTATATGTCAACAAATTGGACAATGTAGAAGAAACCAATAAATTCCTGTAACATATAAACTACGAAAACTGAAACAAGGAGAAGTAGAAAATTTGAGAAGACCAATAACCAGCAAAGAAATTGAGTCAGGGTCACCTGGGTGGCTCAGTGGTTAAGCGTCTGTCTTTGACTCAGGTTGTGATCCCAGGGTCCTGGGATTGAGTCGCACATCGGGTTCTCCACAGGGAGCCTGCTTCTCCCTCTGCCTGTGTCTCTGCTTCTCTCTGTGTCTCTCATGAACAAATAAATAAAATACTTCTAAAAAAGATATTGAATCAGTAACTAAAAAACTCCCAACAAAGTCCAGGGCCAGATGGCTTCACGGGGAATTCCACTAAATATTTATTTTTTTTCCACTAAATATTTAAAGATGAGCTAATATCTATTTTAAAACTATCCCAAAAAAATAGAGAAGGAAGGAAAACTTCCAAACTGATTCTAAGAAGCCAGCATTACCCTTATACCAAAATCAGATGAAGATGCTACTTAACATGAGAATTACAAGCCAATATCTGTGATGAATATAGTTGCAAAAATCCTCAATAAAATATGGGCAAACTGAATCCAACAATACATTTTAAAAAATCATTCATCATGATCAAGTGGGATTTATTCCGGGTTGCAAGAATGGTTCAATATTCACAAATCAATCAATCACATCAGGTCAAAAAAGGGATAAGAACCATATGATCATTTTAATAGATGCAGAAAAAGCATTTTACAAAGTACAAATCCATTCATGATAATAACTCTTAACAGAATAGCTCTACAGGGAACATACCTCAACATAATAAAGGCCTTACATGAAAAACCCACAGCTGACATCATACTCAGTTGGGAAAAATTTAGAGCTTTTCCCTGAGGTCAGGAAGAAGACAGAATGTCCACTCTCACCACTTTTATTCAACATAGTACTGGAGGCTCTAGCCACAGCAATCAGACAGCAAAAAGAAATCAAGGACACCCAAACCTGTAAGGAAGCAGTAAACATTTCACTATTTGCAGATGATATGATATTCAATATAGAAACCCCAGAGGTGCCTGGGTGGCTCAGTTGGTTAAGCATCTGCCTTCAGCTCAGGTCATGACCCTGGGTTCCTAGGTTCAAGCCCATGTCAGGCTCCCTACTCAGCAAGGGGTATGCTTCTCCCTCTCCCTGCCCCCATTCATGCTCTCTCTTGCTATCTCTCTCTCTCTCAAATTAATAAATAGAATCTTTAAAAAAGAAAAAAAAAGAAAACCCGAAGATTCCACCAAAAAACTGCTGGAACTGTAAATGAATTCAGTAAAGTCAAAGGATACAAAATGTACACAAATCTGTTACATTTCTATACACCAATAATGAAGCAGCAGAAAAAGAAATTAAGAAAACAATCTCATTTACAATTGTATCCAAAATAATAAGATACCTAAGAATAAACATAACCAAGAGGTAAAATACATATACTCTGAAAACTATAAAACACTGGTGAAAGAAATTAAAGTAGACACCAAGACATTCCATGTTCTTGGATTAGAAGAACAAATATTGTTAAAATAAAACACCCAAAGTAATCTACAGATTTAATGCAACTCCTATCAAAATAACAGCAGCATTTTTCACAGAACTAGAACAAACAACCCTAAAATCTGTATGGAACCACAAAAGACCTTGAATAACCAAAGCAACCTTAAAAAAGCAGAGCAAAACTGGTGGCATCACAATTCCAGACTTCAAGCTATACTACACAGCTCTAAGTGATCAAAACAGTATGGTGCTGGCACAAAAAGAGACACACAGGTCAATAGAACAGAATAGAAAACCCATATGTGGGATCCCTGGGTGGCGCAGCGGTTTAGCGCCTGCCTTTGGCCCAGGGCGCGATCCTGGAGACCCGGGATCGAATCCCACGTCAGGCTCCCGGTGCATGGAGCCTGCTTCTCCCTCTGCCTGTGTCTCTGTCTCTCTCTCTTTCTCTCTCTGTGACTATCATAAATAAATAAAAATTAAAAAAAAAAAGAAAACCCATATGTAAACCCACAATTATATGCCCAATTAATGTTCAACAAAGCAGGAAAGAATATCCAATGGGAAAAAGACATCTCTTCAACAAATGGTGTTGGGAAAATTGGACAGTCATGTGCAGAAGAATGAAACTGGACCATTCTCTTACACCATACACAATGATAAATTCAAAATGGATTAAGGAGCTAAACATGAGACAGGAAACTATCAAAATCCTAGAAGGGAACATAGTCAGCAACCTCTTTGACATTGGCCATAGCAGTATTTTTTCTAGATACGCCTCTGAGGCAAAGGAAATAAAAGCAAAATAAACTATTAGGACTTCATCAAAATAAAAAGGTTTCTGCGCAGTGAAGGAAACAATCAACATAACTAAAGGCAACCTATAGAATGGGAGAAGATGTTTGCAAATGACACCTGCTATAAAGGTTAGTATCCAAAACTTATAAAGGACTTATGTGGCAGCCCCGGTGGTGCAGTGGTTTAGCACCTCCTGTAGCCCAGGGTGTGATCCTGGGAACCCTGGATCGAGTCCCACATCGGGCTCTCTGTGTGGTGCCTGCTTGTGTCTCTGCCTCTCTCTGTCTCTATGAATAAGTAAATTAAAAAAAAAAAAGAACTTATGCAACTCAACACTCAAAAAATGAATAATCCAGTTTTAAAATGGTCAGAAGATATTACCAGACATTTCTTTTTTTTTAAAGATCTTATTTATTTATTCATGAGAGACACACACAAAGAGAGAGAGAGAGAGAGAGGCAGAGACACAGGCAGAGAGAGGGAGAAGCAGGCTTCATGCAGGAAGCCTGACATGGGACTTGATGATCCTGGGTCTCCAGGATCACAACCTGGACTAAAGGCGGCGCTAAACTGCTGAGCCACCCGGGCTGCCCATTACCAGACATTTCTTGAAAGAATATATATAGATGGCCAACAGACATATGAAGAGATGCTCAACACCACTCATCATCTGGGCAATACAAATCAAAACTACGATGAGGTGTAATCTCCCACCTGTCAGAATGGCTAAAATCAACACACAAGAAACAGGTATTAACGAGGATGTGGCAACGCAAACTGGTGCAGCTACTCTGGAAAATGGTATGGAGATTCCTCAAAGCTTTAAAAATAGAACTGCCTTACGATGCAACTATTGCACTACTAGGTATTTACCCAAAGAATGCAAAAATACTAAATCAAAGGGATATATGCACCTTGATATTTATAGTAGCATTATCTACAATAGCCAAATTATGTAAAGAGCCCATATGTCCATCAACTGATGGATGCATAAAGAGAGGTGTCATACATATACAGTAGAGGTTTTTTTTAAGGATTTGAGACATTTAATTTTATTTGAGATAGAGAGAGCATGAGCCAGGGCGCAAGGGGCAGAGGGGGAGGGAGAAGCAGGCTCCCTAATGAGCAAAGATCCCGACATGGAGCTCAATCCCAGGACCCCAGGATCATGACTTGAGCTGAACATAGACTCTTAACTGACTGAGCCACCCAGACGCCCCTATGAAATGGAATATTACTCAGCTATACAAAAAAATGAAATCTTGCCATTTGCAATGATGCGGATAGAGCTAGAGAGTATAATGCTAAGCAAAATAAGCCAGAGAAAGACAAATACCATATGATTTCACTCATATGTGGAATTTAACAAAACAAGTAAAGGGGAAAATGAGAGAGAGAGAGAGACAAAGCAAGAAACAGGCTCTTAATTATAGAGAACAAACTGATGGTTACCAGAGGTGAGGTGGACGGGGGGATAGCTTAAAAGGTGATGGGGAGAGCACTTGTGATGAGCACAGGCTGATGTATGGAAGTGTCGAATTATTATATTATACACCTATAACTAATATACCACTGTATGGGATTAAAATAAAACTAACTAGAATTAAAACAAAAACTTAGAAAAAATCAGCCTTTATTCATATTTACCTGTGAAAGAAAATGTCTAGCTACACTAGACAGACTTCTCTGGGCCAAAGCCTCACCTTGGGTGGGTCTTCTATATTGGATGGTGAGTCTTCTCTTATCTAACTGAGACTTCCAATTGTGGGTCTTCCATTGGATGGGACCCAAAGAAGGGCTGATGATGGAAATCTGAGAGAGAAATAAAGATGCCAACAATAACAGAGTAGCTGGCTGGGTACTAGAATTCCTTACAAGAAGTCTCCCAGTCTTCAGGTTGCCCAGTCATTCCTTGTAACCTGAAAAAGCCATATGGAATCAGCCCCTCAAAAAGAAGGCACAGCCTTCTCCCATTGCCAAGCCATTCTCTGTGTGGGGGAGGGGCACAAGGACATACAAGGAGCCAAGATTTACATAAACAACTCTGCAATACTGTAAAGGAAGGGTTATTACTCCCCTTTCACAGATGAGAAAACTGAGACTCAGGAAGAATAAACACAAGTGATAGAAACCAGAGGTATGCAGTTAACATCTTGAGTTATTTTTTTTATTTTTTTTAATTTTTATTTATTTACGATAGTCACACACACACACACACAGAGAGAGAGAGAGAGAGAGAGAGAGAGAGAGAGAGAGAGAGGCAGAGACATAGGCAGAGGGAGAAGCAGGCTCCATGCACTGGGAACCCGACGTGGGATTCGATCCCGGGTCTCCAGGATCGCGCCCTGGGCCAAAGGCAGGCGCTAAACCGCTGCGCCACCCAGGGATCCCAACATCTTGAGTTATAAATAAATACAGTATCCATTTTTATATCACTCTCCTGCACCTCTCTGTGAACTAGGTGAGGTCAAGACCAGCCCTACTAAACTTTGTGTTTCCAGTTCCTGGCACAAAACCTATCACACAGTAGGCTCCTACTAAAGGCTGAATCAATTAGTCAATAACTAATAACTCAATAACTAATTGACATGAACTAATAATCATATAACCCAAACAGATGCAGTACTATATAATCCCACCCAATACATTTATCCAAACTCTAATAACCCTTGGGAATTGTCCCCTGGATCTGGTGCAGCTTCCAAAGAATTCTGGGATCCCATGGAGCAGTCTAGAGACTCTTGGTAGAAGAAAATGCATTACCAAAAATGTCAGTCCATGGGACTGGGACTTCCAACTTCATTTCACTGCATTGCCTGCCTAAATTATTCAGGTCATGGAACAGTTAAGCAGATTTCCTTTTACCTAAAATTATCCTTCCCTCAACTCCCCCCACACTATGGAGTCCATCAAAATTGTTTTATATAATTTAACCCCAGCGAGAAGCATGATTTTTTTTAGGTCCCAAGAAGCAAAGTGTTTCACGGCCACCTGATGTGTTGTGCTCTGTGTCTTGCTGCAGACCAATAACTCAGCTGCTCCTTGGTGTTGGCTCAGTGCTCCTCCATATCAGAGTGAAGAGGCTCTATTCCTTTACCATGGCCAAGCATTCCCAGAGTCCACCATTTTATATAAGTCCAATATTTTAAACTAACTGCCTATTGCTATAAAGGTCCAGTAAATACATTCATGATTTCCCTGTTTTTGTGACTTTTGAAGAAACCAAAACCATAAATAATAACGGTTTTATTTTGTTTTACTATATGGTCAGCTATTCTTTTTTTTTTTTAAGATATTTGTTTATTTACTAATGTTGTGGGGTGAGGGTGGGAGGTGCAGAGGGAAAGGGAGATAGAATCTCAAGCAGGCAAAGCCTGCCTCAGGGCTCAATCTCACGACCCATAAGATCATGACCTGAGCCAAAACCAACAGTTGGACCCTTAACTGACTGAACCACCCAGGCACACCTATGATCAGCTACTGTTAAAAATAAAAACTGATACCTCTGCATTAATTTATTACTTCATGGTTTATTAGAAAGTATTATCTCGGGGCATTCCCTGGGTGGCTCAGCCTTTGGCCCAGGGCGCGATCCTGGGGTCCCGGGATCAAGTCCCACGTCGGGCTCCCGGCATGGAGCCTGCTTCTCCCTCCTCCTGTGTCTCTGCCTCTCTCTCTCTCTCTCTCTCTCTCTCTCTCTATGTCTATCATAAATAAATAAATAAATCTTAAAAAAAAAGAAAGTATTATCCCATATTTTGGTTTATTCGGCCCTTGGAACAACCCGGGAATGTTATTATCTCCATTTTACAAGTGAGAAGTCAGAGGTTGAAAGAGGTTTTATAGCTTGCCCAAGGTCACACAGCTAATAACTGGCAAAGCCAGGACTAAAATCCAGGTCTTTGAATAGCAAATAGCAATCTCTTTATATTGGAAAGAACCAAAAAAATAAAAATAAAATAAAATAAAATAAAATTAAATTAAATTAAATTAAATTAAATTAAATTAAATTAAATTAAAAAAAAGGAAAGAATCTTAGTGATATTTAATTCTGAGCCCAAATGAGAAACTAGTTTGGAGAGGATGAATGACCTTCTCCAGCTCATCCGTCTGGCAGATTTGCTCACAGCAGAGGAAAGGCATTCAATCTCCACTCTTCACACTCTACCTTAAGGATCTGCCATGTTCAAAGTCACACATATACCTAGAGTTATAGAAATTATTTGTATTAGTAATCATTTAGTAATTAGGCTGAGTGAAAAATACTGGTCCCATTCCTTCATCACAAACCTCCAAGGGACTCTCAAAATATCTCAGCTGTGCTAAAATATTGTACTGGAGAATGCTTAAAAACAGGCTGAAACCATTTTTAGATGGTGCTTGTGATATTTTTGTGGTGCTCAAATAGTACGTATTTTTCTGTAATTTGGACAGTAAAATGGACACTGTGGGGATTTTTTGACTGCTGTACCTGGTGCCAAAGCAGATAAGCCCTAACAGAGCAAAATCCATGGACATTCAGGAAAGGAGGAAGCGAAAGAAACTTCTTTGATAGAAATAGAAGTACAATGAATATTATTTTGATGTATGTTATGGAAAGTCAAGAAACATCATATTATCCCGTTTGTTCAAAACGTTAACTAAAGCACTTACTTCATGCCAATCATTTGAATCATTTGAAATGTGTCAGACAAGTCCCATTTGCCCCTGTTGCTTTATCTTGAGCCATACAGCAGTATAGGATTATTTGGCAGGGTTTTTTTTTTTAAAGATTTATTTTTATTTATTTATGATAGACATAGAGAGCGAGAGCGAGAGAGCGAGAGAGCGAGAGAGAGAGAGAGAGAGAGAGAGAGAGAGGCAGAGGGAGAAGCAGGCTCCATGCCAGGAGCCCAACGCGGGACTCGACCCCGGGACTCCCGGGACTCCCGGGTCTCCAGGATCGTGCCCTGCGCCAAAGGCAGGCGCGAAACCGCTGAGCCACCCAGGGATCCCCCTTTGGCAGGGGTTTGGGCAGTGCAGCTCCCCAGCCACCACACTGTCCAGCTTCCACAATACCCACCCCCACTGCCAGCTCCCTGGGCGGGCTAGACTTTCTCAGGAGTCACATGGCAGTAAAGCACAGGTCCCAGACCTTCACAATCCAACCCCAGAGGCCATTCCCAAAACGCCAACTCTTGAGTTTGCCACTCCACTTCCTCCACCCTTAATATAGTCTCTTTGAAATGATTTGTACTCTTCCAAATAAAAGCCTTATGGGGTGGGGGAGCTTGGTGAGGGAGCTGTAAATTTTATCCTTCACTTAGGGTTATCAAATTGAGTAAATATAAATATAGAACATGCAGCTAAATTTGTACATCAGATAAACAACAAATAATGGGGGAGGTTACTTATACTAAAAAATTATCAGTTGTTTAACAGAAATACAAATTTAACTGGGCATCCCATATGTTACGTGGCAATCCTACTTGTACTCCCTCTTTCCCCAGCTTTGCAACATAAAAGCCATCAGGAGCTCTCAAAGGATGGGGAGCCCAAGCTCGGGACACACAGGCTTCTTGGATGGAGAAACAAAGAATATTAAAAATCTCTCACCTTTATTTGAGTCTTCCTATAGCAGTGAGACTAAAAGCACAAATGAATAGCTCAATAATTACCTTGCCACTGAAGCAAGGAGATAGCTAAGGGCAAGATTCTTTCTTTTTTTTTTTATTGGAGTTCAATTTGTCAACGTATAGTATAACACCCAGTGCTCATCCCGTCAAGTGCCCCCCTCAGTGCCCGTCACCCATTCACCCCCACCCCCGCCCACCTCCCTTTCCACCATCCCTTGTTCGTTTCCCAGAGTTAGGAGTCTCTCATGTTCTGTCTCAAGGGCAAGATTCTTAAAATACTGTCTCTGTGACAAGGCAAATTTAGGATTTGAACCTGGATTAGATTCTTGGCACTCACAGGTCCAGTCCTGAGACCTTCACAAATCCCCAAACTCATGAATATTACTACAGTGTAGTTTAGTTGAAAATTTTAAGTTATCCTTCAGATTCTCAATGATTCCTATATATACAGGATTTGAAAGTCAGTTATAAAATAGTCTTCTGGCTAAAAAACAATTACATGCCTCTTAGCTTTTCCTACATTTTAGTCACCAGATCTAGCACTGACTTTCACTTCAGGTCATTTTTTCATTAAGAAATATGTTTTGATGGGGTGGCTGGGTGGTTCAGTCAGTTAAGCATCTACCTTTGGCTCAGATCATAATCTCAGGGTCCTTGGATTGAGTCCCGCATAGGGCTCCCTGCTAGCGGGGAACTTGCTTCTCCCTCACCCATTCCCCCTGCTTGTGCTCTCTGTCTACCAAATAAACAAATAAAATCTTAATTTAAAAAACAGAAATATGTTTTGATATCATGTGTCTGGTACCTGAGTCTGGATCTGGCAGTAGCCAGTGAGTCCTGGGCTGGGGGCAGGAGCCGCAATGTCTCAGAATTCAACCATTAAGCAAAATATGGAAACTCTGTTTATACGAATTACAATGAACATCTCAGGTGGCAACAACAGATGGCTTAGAAATTGTAGTTTCGGGATCCCTGGGTGGCGCAGCGGTTTGGCGCCTGCCTTTAGCCCAGGGCGCGATCCTGGAGACCCGGGATCGAATCCCACGTCGGGCTCCCGGTGCATGGAGCCTGCTTCTCCCTCTGCCTGTGTCTCTGCCTCTCTCTCTCTCTCTCTCTCTCTCTCTCTGACTATCATAAATAAATAAAAATTAAAAAAAATATTTAAAAAAAATTGGAGTTTCATCTTCAAGACTACACAGCCAATTAATATACCCAATTTGTTTGGATATGTTGGAGAACACCGTGATTGCAAAGGAGTGTTTACATAGCTTTTGTGCAGACTACACTATCACAGCCCTCAGAAGTGGCAATAAAGAACGTCCTGGGGTGCCTGGGTGGCGCAGTGGGTTGAATGTCCAACTCTTGGTTTGGGCTCAGGTCTTGAACTCAGGGTCATGAAATTGAGCCCCAAGTCAGGCTCCATGCTGACCGTGGAATCTGCTTGGGATTCTCTCTCCCTCTCCCTCTGCCCCTCCCACTCTCTCTCTCTTTCTCTATTAAAAAATAAATTTTAAAAAAAGAATATCTTACCTGTCGAAAAAAGCTAGTTTCTAAAAGATCATGAAGACCAGACTCAAATATTGATGCATTCATCAGCAAGATTTATCCAAGTCATGGAGAATATGAAGTTCATGGAGAGAGAGTACTAGCCGTGATCAACAAGCACAATGATCAACAAGCACTCAGTCACAGCACGGATGAAGGACTGAAGATACTGTCCATGAACAGATCATTGCAAGGCAAGAAGCAACACACTGAAAATGGAACTGGAGCAGAGGACAGTGGTGATGCTTCCACACACAGTAATCAGGAAGCAGGACCCAAAGATCTGGTCATTCCCGGCATCAGCTTGATAACAGCAATGCAACAGTGGCATTTGATCCAGTCCTAGATGGTGCTACTGAAACAGTAAGTATTCAGGCCTCCTCCCACACTAATGGAAAAAGATGACAGTCCACAGACCAGATATATAAAGGTTTGAGGTGATGCCATTGTTGATCACTTGTCAAGATTCTGGCTGTGAAGTCAGCTTTTGAAGAACTTTGAAGCAAAGGAAAACCAAACCAGATGAGCTTGATACACAGTGAGAAGCAGTAGCATACCATTTACATAGTAACAGCCAATGGGGACGTCACTGCATTAAATGGCTCTTTTTCTTTGGAACTGGTCTATGAATAATACTGGAAAGTGAGCAAACTCATGGTACTTTATTATGCACCCACAAAGGAGCACAAAGGAGCTTTTACTAAAACCACATCTGAGAAAGAACTTTTTTTTATGGCCTATTTCTTTAATATTAAAGATGCCATCCATGGCTTTACTTTTATGGACAGAATCTTGGATACATTGTTAGGTTTGCTTTATGAGCCAGGCTCGTTTATACTATCAGAATATTTTCTCCTTAATTTGAGATTTCCTCTTTCTTTTTTTTTTTTAAGATTTTATTTATTTATTCATGAGAGACACAAAGAGAGAGGCAGAGACATATGCAGAGGAGAAGGAGGCTCCGTGTGGGGAGCCCAATGTGGGACTCGATCCCAGGATTCCGGGGATCATGGCCTGAGCGGAAGGCAGACACTCAACCACTAAGCCACCCAAGCGCCCTGAGATTTCCTTTTTGGAGGGAACTGTAATTATTTAGTACTATTTCTTTCCTTTTAAAAATATATCTAAGTTGTATGATTTCACAAAATATTCCATTTTGGAACACCCTTCTGACCCAGCAATGCTTCATAGTTCTGTATTCTTTTTTTTTTCAAGATTTTATTTTTAAATAAACTCTACATTCAACATGGGGCTTCAACTCACAACCGTGAGATCAAGAGTCACATGTTCTACTAACTCAGCCAGACAGGAACCCCCTAGTTCTGTATTCTTAAGTGCAGATTCTAGTTCTGTATTCTTTTTTTTTTAATTTTTATTTATTTATGATAGTCACAGAGAGAGAGAGAGGGGCAGAGACACAGGCAGAGGGAGAAGCAGGCTCCATGCACCGGGAGCCCGACGTGGGATTCGATCCCGGATCTCCGGGATCGCGCCCCGGGCCAAAGGCAGGCGCTAAACCACTGCGCCACCCAGGGATCCCTCTAGTTCTGTATTCTTTTTTTTTTTTTTTTTGTAAGTTCATATTTATTTCCAATAGGTTTGGAGCTTTGTTGATTTTTGCATTTTTGTAAAAAAAAAGTTTTCACTTAATTCATTGAAAGCCCTTACGTGCTGAGCCCAAGGGGGAGCCTGGGCCAGGCCAGACCCTTCACAGCCCTCTTGCTCCCATCCCCAGACCCCCAGCGCTGGGAGCAGGGTGGCTTCCCTCCACCTGCTCTGCCCTCCCGCCCCCGCTGCATCTTTCTGTACAGAACAATTTTTAAAATGGAAGCTAAGACACAATATACATTGGACAGGCATAGTTCTGTATTCTTAAGTGAAGATTCAATTGGCTATCCTTTTCCTTCACCTCAAAAGTTGTCTAGGCCTACAGAATGTTAAATAACATGTGTTTTGACTTTTCCTGGAGTCCTATATAATAGTTTCTTACATAAGCTATTCTATCTTTATGAAGACCAGGACTCAAATTTACTGGGCCTAAAAAACAATTCTCATGTTATTATTTTCACGGCATTTTCTTCCATAATACCTAATTTTTTGTTTTCATTTTTTAAGGCTTTTAAAAATAAATTTATTTAAATTCAATTAATTACCATATAATGTGTTATTGGTTTCAGAGGTAGAGGTCAGTGATTCATCAGTCATATATAACACCCAGTGCTCATCACATCACATGCCCTGCTTCATGCCCATCACCCAGTTACCCCACCCTCCCACCCCCTCCTCCCCAGTGATCCTCAGTTTGTTTCCTATGATTAAGAGTCTCTTATAGTTTGTCTCCCTCTCTGATTTTGTCGTTTTATTTTTTACTCTCTCTCCTACGATCCTCTGTTTTGCTTCTTAAATTCCACATATGAGATCATAGGATAATTGTCTTTCTCTGATTGTCTTAATTTGCTTAGCTCCTCTAGTTCCCTCCACATCATTGCAAATGGTAATATTTCTTTTTTTATGGAATATCTCATTTCTAAAAAAAGGTTCTTTATGAATTTAGTGTCTATTTGTCATGCAATGTTATTTTCCCCCCATTTTTTCCCCCAAGATTTTGGAATTTCTGATCCTGGGAAAGAGAAAACAAATAAAATGGCAACTTCTATGAAAACTTGATTTACTTACAGATTTCACTGAAGAAAGAAAAATTGAATTGGTCTTCTGAATTGGTTTTTTTGTATTAGCTTTACTGTCACTTCAGTTCCTTTATTATGTGTTTGATGTTTTTTCCTATTAAAATATGGAAATATTTTGTGCCTTGACAAAAGGTACAAGATGTGGTCAAAGCTTTCCTAATTTTTTCTTATTGGTATCCATGTAAGTTTGAAGAATAATATGGCACATGAAACTAACATTTGGGGGCGGAAGTTTGCTTCTGTTTGAAAAGTGTGTTCAGTATTTTGAGTAATCCTATCAGTTTATAAATTTGGTTCTCTGCTAATCACACTCAAGAGAAGCAAGTTAATGGAGCTTGAGCCTTGCCCTACTGAAAGATAACTCTGCAGAACAATATCAGCAAGTAGAGTCACTTTGCTCTTCTTAATTTAGTTTTATATTGGGGACAGTGTTGGGCATTGGCACCAGAAGGCTTTATGAAGACAGATCAAAATAAGATTGGCATGTGTGTTATTTTTCATCACTGTCTTGATTCCAAGTTTATATTATCACAGTATTTACAAAGACTTGTTTGCACTGAGAAATTAACCTCAGAGAGGCGTGGGTTTTTTTTTGTTTGTTTTTGTTTTGTTTTTTTGTTTTTGTTTTTGTTTTTGTTAAGGATGAGTAGTCCTCCAGTAACACTTTAATTAAATAACCTGCCTAGTCACTGTAAATATTTATCTGTCATTTTTTACAGATTTGGGCCAGCTTGATATTTTAAATCTTCAGCCTGATATGGAAACTAAAAGGCTCATTAAACTTTTTACCATTTTGGGGATCCCTGGGTGGCACAGTGATTTAGCACCTGCCTTTGGCCCAGGGTGTGATCCTGGAGTCCTGGGATCGAGTCCCACATCAGGCTCCCTGCATGGGGCCTGCTTCTCCCCTCTGCCTGTGTCTCTGCCTCTCTCTCTCTCTCTCTGTGTGTCTCTCATGAATAAATAAATAAAATATTTAAAAATAAATAAATAAATAATTTTTTTACCATTTTATTGAGAATACTTAAAATGTTTTTTACAATTTTATTGGTAACCGGTGCCATGATATTTGATGACCACCAAAAATCAGGGGAAATTTGCATTCAGTTCCTTTTCTGGTGTAATGTTAAGTTGTATAGATTGTTAATGTATGTCTACTGAATATAACCCTGGTTTTGTGATATAACTGCTTAGATTTTATTGGTAACATTAGATTAGTGGCTGCATTAAATAACTAAATTCCCATTGTGATTAATGGAGAGTTTTGTTTTGTATTTTTTTAAGAGGGATTGAGACAGCAAGAGAGAGTGAGCATGAGTTGAGGGGGAGTGGGGCAGAAGGAGAGGGAGAGGGAATTCCAGGCAGACTCAGTGTCCTGTATGGAGCCCACGTGGGGCTCCATCTCACGACCCTGAGATCATGACCTGAGCCAAAATCAAGAATCAGATGCTGAACCACTAAGCCACCCAGGCACTTCTAGGTGCTAGGATTACTATAATAAAAAAATAATAACAACAAATATGGGTGAAGATGTGGATTGGAACGCCTGATATGTTGTTGATGAGAACATAAAACAGTGCAACTGACCGCTTTGGAAAACAGTCTGGCAGTTTCTCCAAAGGTTAAATATACAGTCACCCTATGATGCAACAGTTGCACTCCTAAATCTATACCCCAAAGAAATGAAAACATATGTCCACATAAAAATTTGTACATGAATGTTCATATCAGCAATTTTCCTAATAGCCCAAAAGTGGAAATAAAACAATGAATGAACAAACAAAATGTGGTATATCCATACAATGAAATATTATCCAGCCATAAAAGAAAAGACATATTGGTACCTGGACAACATGGATGAACCTTTAAAACACTATGCTAAAAAAATAATAATAATAAAAAATAAAATAAAACACTATGCTTAGTGAAGGAAGCCAAACACAAAAGACCACATATTGTACAATTCCACTAATTTAGAATGTCCAGATTAGACAAATCTATAGAGACGGAAAGTAAGGCAGTGGTTGCTGAAGGCACGGCACAGAGGAATGGGAGAAATAGATGCAAGGAAGGATAGCAGGTTTCTTTATAGAGTAATAAAAGCTCCCAAATTGATTGTGGCAATGGATACACAACTCGGAATATTCTAAAAACCACTGAATTGTATACTTTAAAGAAGTAAAGTGTATGGTAGTGACTTATAGCTCACTACAGCTGTTTTTAAAAAGCAAAGCAAATTTGGGACCCCTGGATGGCTCAATCATTTAAGCATCCAGCTCTTGCTTTCAGCTCAAGTCCTCATCTCAGGATCATGAGATTAAGCCCCGAGTAGAGCTCCACACTCAGCATGGACTCTGCTTGAGATTCTCTCTCTCCCTCTGCTGACCCGCTCCAGTGCTTGCACACTCTCTATAAATAAGTAAATAGATAAGTAAATAAATAAGTAAATAAATAAATAAAGCATTTTTTAAAAAATAAAGCACGTTTTTATCACTTGTGACTAAATTTGAGGAGGAGTAGAGAAAACAAAAGAGCACTGAGATATAACACTGGGTGGTTGGTTAGCTGAGTCATTAGCTAAGTGGCTTCTGAAACTTCACTAGTAAAACTGCAACCCTGGAAGGCACTCATGCAGAGTCAAATTATGAATGCTAAAGCCATTAGAAATGCCCATAGTCTACTTTCTTTATGTGTCTTCAAATGAAAAAACTTCAAAGTGCCTAAATAGCAAATAATGTAAAATGA
Organism: Nyctereutes procyonoides; assembly: GCF_905146905.1. Lineage (NCBI taxonomy): Eukaryota > Metazoa > Chordata > Mammalia > Carnivora > Canidae > Nyctereutes > Nyctereutes procyonoides. Next base: position 77,708,081 of record NW_026575126.1, read on the forward strand.
TAACAGTTGTTTTTTTAAAAAATGATTGTATTTATTTATTAGAAAGAGAGAACAAGTGGAGGGAAGGGGCAGAGGTAGAAGCAGACTCCCCACTGAGCAGGGACTCCAGTAGGGACTCCATTCCAGGACCCTGAGATCATGACCTGAGCTGAAGGCAGATGCTCAACCACCTGAGCCACCCAGAAGCGCCAGTAGTAGCTGTTTTTTAAAGACTATTTTTTAAATGAAATCTTCTTTAATAATGATACCTAATATTCCATGATAAAGAAGCTGTAATTTCATATTTGCTCAAGTATTGATTTGACTTAGCCAATATGACACCAATCTTGGATAAAGTATGCAAACAATTTCATTTCCTCATTAATCAAAACTGATGAGGGAAAAATCAATGAGATGTTATAAGCTGTTCAAAGAATCCCCCAAACCACATATAGAAGATTATCAAAAATGATGAATTTGATTAAATTTAATCGACTATGTGGAGGCCTCCTAAGCCTTAGCATCACAAACCCAATTGCATGGTTGTAGTATTGCAAGGGCCAAAGAGGAACTGATCTGACTTGAGATTTCTTTAATCTAGCTTCCTGTAGTTGGTAAGTTTGGAAAAGACAGTATTATTTTCAAAAATCATTTAAGAATTTCACAAGACTCGGGCACCTGGGTGGCTCAGTGTTTGAGTGTCTACCTTTGGCATGATCCTGGGATCATGGGATCGAATCATTCAATCCTGAGATCGAATCTCCATCAGGCTCCCTGCTGGGAGCCTGCTTCTCCCTCTGCCTATGTCTCTGCCTCTCTATCTCTCTGTGTCTCTCATAAGTAAATAAAAAAAAGCTTTAAAAAAATAACCTACTAAATTATAATACCTCATGTTGACAAAGATGCCCTGAAATGGGCACTTTTTGTGTTTTTAGTGACATTTATATTTATATAAGCCTTCAGGGATAAAAATTGGCAATTTGTATCACGGGCAACAGGAAGGTTCATGTTTTATGACTCACTTCTGGAAATATCTCACTTTGGAGATAATTCAACCTAAAGAAAGATCATATGCATAAAGGTAGTGAAAATTTGGAAGGAATTTGAGATAGAGTGGTTATTTTTTTACAGATTTTATTTATTCATTAGAGACACAGAAAGAAAGAAAGAAAGAAAGAAAGAAAGAAAGAAAGAAAGAAAGAAAGAGGCAGAGACACAGGCAGAGGGAGAAGCAGGCTCCATGCAGGGAGCCAGATGTGGGACTCGATCCCGGGACTCCAGGATCACACCCTGGGCCAAAGGCAGGCGCTAAACTGCTGAGCCACCCAGGGATCCCAAGATAGAGTAAGGTTAAATAAAATAAAGGACAGTTGTTGTGGGGAATTAAACAATTCTATGGGCACCTAGTGAGAGCTCAGTACATTTTAGATACAGCAATTATTATTATTATTATGGTAATTGTACTCAATATGAAGATTATGTATCATTAAAAATTATCATTGTCAAGTCTATGGAGAACAATGTGTCCTACAGTATAATCATGCAAAAATATATAATATTAAAATATTGTAAATTAATTTACAAGATGACCATCGATGTGTTAGGATACTAGAATAAGGGTAATTCTTTTTATTTTCTTGTGTTTTCCAAACTCTTAATAATATTGTTTAACATATATATGTTTATATCTATAGAATATAATATATAATGTATTTTATATATGATATATAAATATACAATTTAAATTACAAAGTAAATTATATATAATTTAAATATATAGGGCAGCCCCAGTGGCGCAGCACTTTGGCGCTGCCTGCAGCCCGGGGTATGATCCTGGAGACCCAGGATCAAGTCCCATGTCGGGCTCCCTGCGTGGAGCCTGCTTCTCCCTCTGCCTCTCTCTCTGTCTGTCTGCCTGTCTATGAATAAATAAATAAAATCTTTTTAAAAAATTTAAATGTATATACTCTATATATAATTTAAAAATAAATTTAAAACATTTTCAGCCCGTTATTCATATATATAGCCTCAAGTCCAAATTTTAAAAGCCATATACATCTCCTAAAGTTAATACTATCAAAATGTTCAGAACCTAGTAAAGAGATGTTTGGAGGTATTTTGAGTTTATCACACACTCGACTGTGACATTCATAATATGAAGAATAAAGTTACTGTCTAAGAATTACACCAGTAAACATTAACAAAATGAAAGCTATCTATACAAAAAGACATAGCTTAGTACACTTTTTGAAATTTTAATGGAGGTTTGAGAAACACCTGAATCCAAATAAAGTGACTATAAACAAGTTGTAAATGGAGATGAAAAAGCTGTAGCTGAATTAACTTATTGAGCATTGGACAAACTAGAATAGCAGGGATGTACGGGCTAGGTTAGTGGTTCAAACTTAAGAAAGGCACTTACAAAAAAAATCTTTAAAAAAAAAGAAAGAAAGGCACTTAAATCTTGTAAAGGAAAAATTATGACCCTCAAATGTTGACCTATATTATTTTTATTATGATGTTACATAATTACATACAAACAGAAAGCTAGATATAAACACCTTATTCTGGTTTTTGTACCATTCTTTATGTATTCATATATTTGATTAAAATGTCACAGAAGTGATTTCATTACAATGACATAAGTAACTGTACAGACTGACTCCAAGTACAGAGTCAAGTTGCCAAAAATCAGAACATGAGGAGCATGCAGTTCCTTAACACCTGTGCACGTGTGCACTCTTGCCCACAACCATCCGTGCTCCAACAATCACAGCACTATGTTCAGACATATCCCCGAGAACTTTTCCCTGCTTCTGTCAAGTCCTGGGGATGAGAAGAGGTAAATGATCAATGAAAAGAAGCTAGGATGGCTCGACACATCTCTGTTCTGCCAACGACTCACAGAAAGCTGGACATGGAACACTGAGGCAGTATTTCCTTATCCATGCATTATTCTTTTTTTTAAAAAGATTTTATTTATTTATTCATGAGACAGAGGGGGGGGGGCAGAGACAGGCAGAGGGAGAAGCAGGCTCCACGCAGGGAGCCCGACGTGGGACTCAATCCCAGGTCTCCAGGATCACATCCTGGGCGGAAGGCGGCACTAAACCGCTGAGCCACCGGGCTGCCCCATCCATGCATTATTCTTACAGCAGCTTATACAGGTATAAAACCAAAGCAGATTTTATTTTATTTTATTTTTTTAAATTTTTATTTATTTACGATAGTCACAGAGAGACAGAGAGAGAGAGAGAGGCAGAGACACAGGCAGAGGGAGAAGCAGGCTCCATGCACCGGGAGCCCGACGTGGGATTCGATCCTGGGTCTCCAGGATCGCGCCCTGGGCCAAAGGCAGGTGCTAAACCGCTGTGCCACCGAGGGATCCCCAAAGCAGATTTTAAAATTAAATGTAACTGTATAAAATAAGTGAGATTCAAATGAATATTTGAATAATTTAATACAATAGGTGATGTTTTCTGAAAAGGAAATTCAAATCAAACCCACGAGATGGCATTTCCTACCCACTATAATGGCTAACATTAAAAACAATGACAAGGAAACAGAGCAACTGAAACAATTGTTGGCCGGAAGTGGAGAAACTGAAACAATCATACATTGTTGGAAAATGTAAAATGGCAAAACACTTTGGAAAATGTGGCAGCTTCTCATAAAGTTAAATATCATCTACATTATGTCCCAACAATTTCACTCCTACTTTCCAGAAAAGAAATGAAAATACATGTTTCTTAGGTTTCTTCTCTTTCCCCGCCATGTTCATTTTTTTTGTCTCTTAAATTCCACATATGAGTGAAATCATATAGTGTTTGTCTTTCTCTGACTGACTTTACTTAGCATGATACTCCCTAGCTCCATCCACATCATTACAAATGGCAAGATTTCATTCTTTTGTATGGCTGAGTAATATTCCATTGCATATATATACAACATCTTCTTTACCCATTCATCAGTTTATGGACATTTGAGCTCTTTCCATAATTTGGCTATAGTAAAAAATACTGCTATAAATATAGGGATGCATGTATTTTTGTATTCTCTGGGTAAATATCTAGTAGTGCAATTGCTGGATCATAGTGTAGTTCTACTTTTAACTTTCTAGTTTTAACTTTCTAATTTTTTTAGATTTTACTTCTTTATTCATGAGAGACACACAGAGAGAGGCAGAGATATAGGCAGGGGTAGAAGCAGGGCTCCATGCAGGGAGCCCAATGTGGGACTTGATCCCAGGACCCCGGGATCAGGCCCTGAGCTGAAGGCAGACGATCATCCATGGAGCCACCCAGGTGCCCCTATTTTTAAATATCTAAAAAAATTTGGATAAGTTTTATATTGTATAATAATAGTTTTTTCTTGCAAATTCCACTTGCCCTTATCAAAAGTATATACAAAACACCTTTTTTTCCCCACAATTAACTAAAGTCTAGGTAAAATTGCCTTCATAATTAAGGTTAAGTACCATATTATACTCAAAAATATCTCACTATGCTAGCTAAATAAGGCATAAAAACCTATAAAGCAGAGTGTAATCAAAATTTATGATAAAATGCAGCTACCATACTTATTAATGAGCAGGTAAGCAGGTGATTATTAGCTGGATTTAGATTTCTTTTCAAAGGCTTTATTTATTCATGAGAGACACAGAGAGACACACAGAGAGTGTCTCTTAACATCCAAATTACCTGAGTTCCTCAAATCCTCACACTTTTAAATTTTTTAATTTAAATTCAATTAATTAACATATAATGTACTATTAGCTTCAGAGGTAGAGGTCAGTGATCATCAGTCTTGTATAACACCCAGCTCTCATTACATCATGTTCCCTCCTTAATGTCCATCATGTAGTTACCCCATCCCCCACCTCCTCCCCTCCAGCAACCTTCAGTTTGTTTCCTGTGATTAAGAGTCTCTTACGGTTTGTCTCCCTCTCTGATTTTGTTTCGCTTTATTTTTTCCTCTTCCCCTATGATGTTTTGTTACTTAAATTCCACATATGAGATCATGTAATAATTGTCTTTCTCCAATTGACTTATTTCACTTAACATAATACCCTCTAGTTCCATCCACGTTGTTGCAAATGGCAAGATTTCATTTTTTTGTTGATGGCTGAGTAGTATTCCAAAATATATAAATAAATATATATATAGGAGATATATATATATATATATGTATCTCACATCTTCTTTATCCATTCACCTGTCGACAGACATCTGGGCTCTTTCCATCATTTGGCTATTGTGGACATTGATGCTATAAACATTGGGGTACAGGGGTCTCCTTGGTCACTAGACTTGTACCTTTGGAGTAAATACCCAGTAGTGCAATTGCTAGTCATAGAGTAGCCCTATTTTCAACTTCTTGAGGAACCTCTGTACTGTTTTCCAGAGTGGCTGCACCAATTTGCACTCCCACCAATGGTATAAGAGGATTCCCTTCCCTCCACATCCTTGCCAACACCTGTTGTCTCTTGTGTTGTTAATTTTGGCCAAATAATGTATTTTTAAAGTACTATATTTCCCAAAACAAAAAAAAATAGTGAGAAAAGTGGACTCATTTTTTCAGTTTTGCATGTTTCTCTAATGTCTGGCTTAATACAAGACAGCTGGATTTTCATATCAGTATTCAATCTGTTGTGATACCACACTTCATGTAGGCTCTGGAAAATTCCACTCTACACTAGTGAGAAAATGAGAGCAGCAGATAACATCTTCAACATTGTCATTGAAATAGTTTTCACCTTGTGGATCCCCCCTTTGTTCACAGTTTGGAAACTACTGACCTAAGTAAGCCCTTAGACACATCTAAATTTAGATGGCGTCAATAAAATTAAAAAAGAAAAAACTGGATTATACCTTTTTAAAAATAGTTTTATTTATGAACAGTTATCTGTTAAAATGTAGAGTGAAGTATGCCTGAATGATGGGAAATCTACAGTATGTACTTAAAATTGTCTCTTACAAAATGGGTTTATTATTCAGGCACTCATATAGCATTTTTTTTATTTTTTTTTATTTTTATTTTATTTATTTATGATAGGCACACAGTGAGAGAGAGAGAGGCAGAGACATAGGCAGAGGGAGAAGCAGGTTCCATGTACCGGGAGCCCGACGTGGGATTCGATCCTGGGTCTCCAGGATTGTGCCCTGGGCCAAAGGCAGGCGCTAAACCGCTGCGCCACCCAGGGATCCCTCATATAGCATTATTTGGTACTGCTGGTCCAATACTAGAAATCTAGTATTCTGTTGTTACTTGCTTTAAAAAAAAAATTATTGGGCAGCCCTGGTGGCTCAGCGGTTTAGCCCCAACTTCAGCCCAGGGCATGATCCTGGAGACCCAGGATCGAGTCCCAGGTCCGGCTCCCTGAATGGAGCCTACTTCTCCCTCTGCCTGTGTCTCTGCCTCTGTTGTGTGTGTGTGTGTGTGTATCTCATGAATAAATAAATAAAATCTTTAAAAATAATTCATTTACATATTACTTTGAGAGAGAGGGAAAGCATGAGTATGGGAGGGGAGGGACAGAGGGGAGGGGGAAGGAGAGAGAATCTCAAGCAGACTCCAAGCTGAGTGCAAAGCCAATGTGGGGCTCGATCCCACCACCCTGAGACTATTACCTGAGCCAAAACCAAGAATCAGATGCTTTTTTAAATTTTTTTTTTAAGTAGAGGATCCCTGGGTGGTGCAGCAGTTTAGCGCCTGCCTTTGGCCCAGGGCGTGATCCTGGAGACCCGGGATTGAGTCCCACATCGGGCTTCCTGCATGGAGCCTGCTTCTCCCTCTGCCTATGTCTCTGCCTCTCTCTCTCTGTGACTATCATGAATAAATAAAAATTAAAAAAATTTTAAGTAAATTTAGTTTTTATTGGTGTTCAATTTGTCAACATACAGAATAACACCCAGTGCTCATCCCGTCAGGTGCCCACTTCAGTGTCCGCCACCCAGTCACCCCCACCCCCCACCCTCCTCCCCTTCCACCACCCCTAGTTTGTTTCCCAGAGTTAGGAGTCTTTCATGTTCTGTCTTCCTTTCTGATATTTCCCACTTATTTTTTTCTCCTTTCCCCTTTATTCCCTTTCACTATTATTTATATTCCCCAAATGAATGAGACCATATAACGTTTGTCCTTCTCCGATTGACTTACTTCACTCAGCATAATACCCTCCAGTTCCATCCACGTCGAAGCAAATGGTGGGTATTTGTTGTTTCTAAAGGCTGAGTAATATTCCATTGTATACATAGACCACATCTTCTTTATCCATTCATCTTTCGATGGACACGGAGGCTCCTTCCACAGTTTGGCTATTGTGGACATTGCTGCTATAAACATTGGGGTGCAGGTGTCCCGGTGTAAGAATCAGATGCTTAATGGACTGAGCCACCCAGATGCCTCCATTGTTACTTGTATTTTAAGCTTTGTTTAGCTCTTAAAGAAAAGCTGCTTATGGCACTATTGACTTCAAATAAGTTATAGGCTTGATTTCCAACTTTAAAAATCACAATTAGTTTTATAAGAAACTGTCATATTGTCTTTCAAACTGACTGTACCATTTTATATTCCCACCAGCAATGAATGGGAATTCCTATTGTTCCACATCCTCACCAACACTTGGGGTGGTCAGAGTTTTGAAACTTAGCCATTCTAATAAGCTTGCAGGCATGTGTCATTGTTTTAATCTGCAATTCCCTAGTGATGTATGATGTTGAGCATATTTTCTTTTTTTTTACTTTGTTTTTTATTAAGTAGGCTCGACACCCATTGTGGGTCTTTAACTCATGACCCTGACGCCAAGAGTCACAGGTTCTATCAACTGAGTCAGCCAGGTGTCCTTTGAACATATTTTCTTTTTTTTTTTAAGATTTTATTTATTTACTCATGAGAGACACAGAGAGAGAGAGAGATGCAGAGACACAGGCAGAGGGAGAAGCAGACTCCATGTAGGGAGCCTGATGCGTGACTCGATCCTGGGTCTCCAGGATCATGCCCTGGACCGAAGGCAGCGCCAAACTACTGAGCCACCCGGGCTGTCCTTGAACATATTTTCTTTTCTTTCTTTCTTTCTTTCTTTCTTTCTTTCTTTCTTTCTTTCTTTCTTTCTTCTTCTTCTTCTTCTTCTTCTTCTTCTTTTATTTTATTTTATTTATTTACTCATGAGAGACAGAGAGAGAGAGAGAGAGAGAGAGAGAGAGAGGCAGAGACACAGGCAGAGGCAGAAAGAGGCTCCACACAGGGAGCCAGATGAGGGACTTGATTCCAGGCCCCCAGGACCACACCCTGGACTGAAGGCGGCGCTAAACCGCTGAGCCACCCAGGCTGGAACATATTTTCATATGCATTTTTGCCATCTGTATATTTTCTTTGGTGAGGTGTCTGTTCAGATCTTTTGCCCACTTTAAATTTTTTATTTATTTATTTACGATAGTCATACAGAGAGAGATAGAGATAGAGAGAGAGAGGCAGAGACACAGGCAGAGGGAGAAGCAGGCTCCATGCACCGGAAGCCCGATGTGGGACTCGATCCTGCATCTCCAGGATCACGCCCTGGGCCAAAGGCAGGCACCAAACCACTGCGCCACCCAGGGATCCGTTTTGCCCACTTAAAAAAAAAAAGATTTTATTTGTTTATTTGACAGAAAGAGAGAGCACAAGCAGGGGAAGCAGCAGGCAAAGGCAGAGGGAGAAGCAGGCTCCCTGCAGGACTCGATCCCAGGACCCTGAGATCATGACCTGAGCTGAAGGCAGATGCTTAACCAACTGGGTCACCCAGGTGCCCCCCTTTTGCCCACTTTTAAGCAGACTGTTAATTTTCTTATTGTTGAGTTTTTAAAGTTATTTGTATATTTTGGATACCAGTTTTTTATCAAATAGCAAGTTCTGCAAAGATTTTCTCCCAGTCTATGGTATGCTTTTTCATTCTCTCAACAGTGTCTTTCGCAGAGCAGGAGTTTTTAATTTTAATAAAGTCCAAAATCAAATTTTTCTTTCATAGATCATGCTTTTGATGTTGTATCTAAAGATTTTTCATCTATATTATCTTCTAGGAGTTTTATAGTTTTGCCAGAGGTTGGGGAAGGGAAGGACAGATATGTGGAGTGGGGGGATTTTTAGGGCAATGAAACTATTCTCTGTGCAATAATGATGGACACATGTCGTCATTTGTGAAAACACACAGACTATACTACACAAAGAGTGACCCCCTAGTGTAAACTATTGGACTTTAGATAATAATAATGTATCAGAACTGGCTCATCAATGTAACAAATGCATGACACTAATACAAGATGCAAATGCAGATGAAACAGTGAGCGGTTTTTGGAAACTTTCTATACTTTCCCATCAATTTTCCATAAGCCTAAACAGCTCAAAAATAAACTCTATTAATTTTTTAAATTACATCTACCCCCCAAAACTACTACAAAATAATCAAGTATTACAGAATGAAATTACTAGGGACACCTGGCCGGCTCAGTACGTGGAGCATGCACCCCTGATCTCAGGGTTTTAGGCTGAAGCCCCACGTTGGGTATAGAGATTACATAAAAATAAAAAATCTTTTAAAAATGAAATTAAATTCAAGTGAGGCTTTGTTTGTTCATGATTATCAGAACTCATATTTTACCAATACTATGCACAGGCAATTCTTAAAAGCCCAATCTGAAAGGATCAACCCTATCTTCATGGAATTGTTCTGTTCTCTTTAAGATATGATTAGGATTGTGGCATATGGAAATCTTCATGAAAATGATTATCTAATCCAATTTGTGCTGAAATTGGGAGCAGAGAGTTTGTTCATGAAGTATTTACTACTTCATTTGCTGTTATAAACTGTTGCCAGTGATATTTACAAAGCAAAAGCCTCACTCTAAAGCTACTTGCTTTAGAAAGGTGAAAGGTGGTAGCTGGGGGCACAAGTGTTGCGGTTGGCAGGCCTCAGTTGTAGGTACTGAATGGGGCACATTTGTCCATCCTCCCTCTCTGTTCCAGCACCTGGGAAAGTTTTTTTCATTCATCTTGGTAGGATATCGTTTGCTTTCACTTGACAAGAGCCACAAATGAATGAATGGCCATGAGAGCACAGGATGGTACTTGTTCTTAAGGTAGTCTTGAGCTTAGGTGAAGTTTTATAAAAGAAGAATTCAATTGTTAAAAACTCATCCCAGTCTGCCCAGCCTTGATTGATGGAAAGGGGTCTTCTGGTCATTAAAGACATGTGTTCTTTTCTGGGATAGATGTCAATCATCAAGCTTCTTCATGGCTTCTTTCTGATCAGCAGTTAGTTTTCCAAGAACTGTACATTGGGACAGGAATCCTTGGAGAGTGGGCCTGAGTTTTGAGGCTACTGTAGGGGTAATGCCCCTTTATAAATTAAGGAATGGGCCAACTGGCTTAAAAATCAAGGAGTTTCTTTTAGAAAGAACCTTTCCCTAAGACCCTATCTATATTGGAAACATGAAAACCTCGAGTTCCTGGACCTATAAGATTGTGGACCACATTCTGTACTGTGGAGACCTCATCGAGGTAAGCACTGATAAAGCACCAGCCCACTGTCTCTATGGGTCACTGTGTGTGTCTATGGCTGTCATTTCCCCCAGGAGAGGGTATATTCTAGCTCTGTCATAGGTTTTGTATCCTACACAGCTCCTGGCATGAGGTCTTGCAACATGGCAGACTGCTGAGTCAACATTAATCTACTGTAGCTCTGACTTCAGATTCCATCAGGGCAGTTTTTATTTCAGAAAGTAAACAGCAGAGTGGACCCAGCCTAGCACCGGCCAGCAAAGCAGTCTAAAGATATAGGCTGTTCAAAATGTGGGCAATTCCTCTGATTTTCTGGGTCTATCTTTGCTCCCAGGTCTCTTTGGATGAAATAAATTCACTTCTCCCAAGGAACTCTCAAATATACACTCCCTACTGAGGGTGGATCTTTCTAGAACTCATATCTCAAATCTCCCTCTTTATATCCTTGCCCTCCTTAGACTACTTCCTCCCCACGTGTAGGGATAGCAAACACAGATCTCAGTGGGGCAGATAGCCAGTTTATGTGAGGGATGGGGCCTGTTAATATGGGGACTGGTAGGAATTGTGGCAAACTGAAAGGCATTCACACTTGAAAGTTTTTAAAACTGACCTGGTCAAATCAAATGCCTGGAAAGGAAGAGCAATTCAGCCACCAACGGCCAATGTGGGATGGATGTACCCTGTATGGTATAAACTGCTCCACATGAACAAAGGGCCCTTCCCAACCTCCATCAACAGCCTGTTCTTCAAGTCCAGCCACTCCTACCCCTGCCCCTACATTCTGCTTACACGACAAACTTCTATGCATATTCTCTATTACTTTGGTTTGTGCATTTTTTTTTGTTCCTCAACATTTATCAAACACCTAATATGTAACAGGCACTATAATAGGTGCTGAGGAAACAGTGGTGAACAAGAGTTTATGAGTTCATGGAGTTAATAGTGAAGAGACATATATGTTAGACATATATCAGCCTGTGATAAGAGACATGAGAGAAGTATAGGGCATGATGGGAACATACACAAAGCCACAGAGAGCAGGTTTGGAAGGCTTCCCAGAGGAGCAGATATCCTCACTGGGGCTAATGATGAGTGAGGAAGCAAAGATGAGAGTGAAAGAGCGAGGGTGGGGGTAGAGAGAGGGTTTCCTGGAAAGGGAGCAGTACTTGTAAAGATCCCTAAGGAAACGGGCACTCCATGTGGCTGGAGAGCATGGATGTTAGAAGGGTGGCACAAGATAAAGTTGGGAAGGTGAGCAAAGGTCAGATATTCCCAAGCTTTGTGCCCAAAAAAGGAGTTCAGATATTGTCCAAAGGGCAATGGACAGCCACCAACAGTTTTTAGTCAAAGACCACTTTGACCCAAATTTGCATTTTAGAAGAATCCCACAGGCATAAGTGTGAAGTGAGCAAGCCTGGAAGTAAGGAGGATAATTACAGGGTTCTCATAATAAACCAGCCAGAGATGATCAGCCTAACCTGAGGAACAGCAGTAGGGTAGAAAGCATGGACCAGACTTGGGAAGATGGATTGATATAACTCAGAGACTGATTATGAGGTTATGAGAAGAAAGACAATAGGAGGCATAATGATGGACTTGGAGTACCCTGATTGCCTATTCCTCCTTTCAGCTTACTTCTCTCATTAGTCCTCATGGGCTCTCTAGGCACCTTCTTGTCGGCTTCCCCCAACACTCTGTCCCACTGCTGGTGTAGCAGAGCATACTGTACGATGATGAGACGTTGTATGTTCTTCTTCCTTGTTTGCATTGGGCAGAGAGCCTGTATCAGTCAGGGTCAAATTAGAAGATGGACACTACACAGTACTTTTAACAGCTAAATTTTAATGGTAGAATTAATAACTGTAACAAGGGGGATCCCTGGGTGGCGCAGCGGTTTAGCGCCTGCCGTTGGCCCAGGGCGCGATCCTGGAGGCCCGGGATCGAATCCCACATCGGGCTCCCGGTGCATGGAGCCTGCTTCTCCCTCTGCCTGTGTCTCTGCCTCCCTCTCTCTCTCTCTCTCTCTGTGACTATCATAAATAAATAAAAATTTAAAAAAATATATATTAAAAAAAAATAACTGTAACAAGGGATTTGAGTGGCGAGGGGTTGGCTAGTAAAAAGTAAAAAGAACTCTAAAGAGGGATCCCTGGGTGGCGCAGCGGTTGAGCGCCTGCCTTTGGCCCAGGGCGCGATCCTGGAGACCCGGGATCGAGTCCCGCGTCGGGCTCCCGGTGCATGGAGCCTGCTTGTGTCTCTGCTCCTCTCTCTCTCTCTCTGTATGTGTGTGTGACTATCATAAATAAATAAAAATTAAAAAAAAAGAACTCTAAAGAATATCAGCAGATATAAGGTTCACCGACTACCTCTGAGACTGAGGTAGAGAGCACCCAGGCTGAGAACCAGACCTTGTTGGAGAGGACATGGCTGCAGGTAATTGGATGGCACGAAGTTGCTTGGTGTTGTGCCAATGGTAGTTGCTGGAAATTTGCCCTCCAAAATTTGCTGGAAACCTACCTTCTGAGCTGCCAAAGAAAGTCATTTCACAGAAAGGTGTCTCACTGGAGGCATCTTGCTACAAAGCCAATCAAAGGGGTTTTCAGGGAGAAACTACCAGCTCCTAGGTGCTGTTAACCACTGTTATTGCAGGAACCAAGTTCTGGAGGAGCTACATGAGCTGCAGAGCCATGGTGCTGGAAAAGCCATCTGCACTGCAGGGCACTGAGGTATCCATGCATACTGCAGGAACCTGCTAGAATACACCAGAATAAGAAGGAAAACCCCTTCCTCATGCAATCACTCTCCAGAAGACCACAGCTTAGAAAGCCGAACATAGGGCAGCCCCGGTGGTGCAGCAGTTTAGCGCCGCCTGCAGCCTGAGGTGTGATCCTGGAGACCCGAGATCGAGTCCCACGTCAGGCTTCCTGTAGGGGGCCTGCTTCTCCCTCTGCCTGTGTCTCTGCCTCTCTCTCTCTGTGTGTCTCTATGAATAAATAAATAAAATCTTTAAAAAAAGAAAGAAAGCTGAACATAGTACCACCTGACAAAGGAAAAATTACTTTTAAATGGTCCAGCTCCATTTTCATACAGCAATCAATGAAGAGTGAATGTGGCACCAAGAAGCGATAAATTGGTGAATAGCACGACCCCTTCCTGTTTATTATCATAAGCTGCTGGAGCACCACAGAGGCTAGAAATCAACATGTCAAGGAAGGTTCAGAAGTGTATATTCAAGTCCTTTGCCCATTTTTAAATTGAGTTGGGGTTTTTTTGTTGTTGTTCTTGATGAGTTTTAGATATTCTGGATCTAAATCTCTTATCAGATACATGGTTTTCAAATATTTTCTCCCATGATATAGTTTGTTTTCTTGATACTGTCCTTTGACACACAAAAGTTTTTTTTTTAAAAAAATATTTATTTATTCATGAGAGACAGAGAGAGAGGCAGAGACACAGGCAGAGGGAGAAGCAGGCTCTGTGCAGGAAGCCCAATGTGGACTCGATCCCAGATCACAAGATCACGCCCTGTGCTGGAGGTAGATGCTCAACTGCTGAGCCACCCAGGCGTCCCATACACAAAAGTTTTCAGTTTTGATGTGGTTCAACTTATCTATTTTTTTCTTTTGTTGCCTGTGCTTTTAGAGTCCTATCCAAGAAATCATTGCTAAATCCAATGTCATGAACTTTTCTCCTGTGTTTGCTCCTATGAGTTTTATAAAGTCAGATCTCATGTTTAGGTCTTTGATTTACTTTAAGTTTTGTATATGATGTAAGGTAAGAGTCCAACTTCATTCTTTTGCATGTGAATATCCTGTTTACCCAGCACCATCTGTTAAAAAGCACTTGTCTCAGTTCTCTCTTCTATTCCATTGGTCCATATGTCTGCTTTTATTCCAGTACCACACCATTTTGATTACTTTAGCATTGTAGTTTGCTTTGAAATCAGGGACTGTGAGCCCTCTAAGATTTTTTTTTTCAAAACTGTTTTAACTATTAAGAATCCCGAGGATGGGCTTTCTCTATTTCTAAAAAAAAAGTCATCGTGTTGTGATAGGGATGGCATCAAATCCATAAATCACTTTGGGTATAGTACAGAAATCTTAACAATATAATATTAAGTCTTCTAATTCATGAATTTGTTTTTTCTATTTATTTATGTCTTCTTTAAAAAGTTTTTACACTTTTAAGATTTTATTTTTAGTAATCTCTACACCCAATGTGGGGCTCAAACATACCCTGAGGTCAGGAGTCACGTGCTTTATTGACTGAGCCAGCCAGGCGCCCCATTTACATATACTTTAAATTTTCAGCTATGTTTTTTAGTTTTCAGTGTACAAATCTTTTTCCTCCTTGATCAAATCTGTTCCTAAGTATTTTATTCTTTTTGGTGCTATTATAAATGGAATTTTCTTAATTTCCTTTTCAGGTTGTTCATTGTTGATGAAAAATGTGACTGATGTTTCAATGTTGATTTCTATTTTGTAATTTCGCTGTATTTTTTTTAGTTATAGAGATTTTTTGTGTGTATGTGTGTACTCTTTAGACTTTTCTACATATGAGATCATGTTATCTGCAAACAAGGATAATTTTACTGCTTTCTTTCCAATATATATGCCTTTTATTTATTTTTCTTGTCTTTTTCTTGTTCTGTCTAGAACTTCCAATACTGTATTGAATAGAAGTGGTGAAAGAAGGTATCCTTGTCTTGTTCATGATCTTAGGGGGAAATTTTTCTTTCACCATTGAGTGTGATGTTAGTTGTGGGTTTTTCACATATGACATTTTTTACATTGAAAAGGTTTCTTTCTGGGATCCCTGGGTGGCGCAGCGGTTTAGCACCTGCCTTTGGCCCAGGGCGCGATCCTGGGGACCCGGGATCAAATCCCACGTCGGGCTCCCAGTGCATGGAACCTGTTTCACCCTCTGCCTATGTCTCTGCCTCTCTCTCTCACTGTGTGCCTATCATAAATAAATAAAAAAATTAAAAAAAAAGAAAAGGTTTCTTTCTATTCCTAGCTTGTCAAGTCTTTTATCATGAAAGGGTGATAAATCTTCACAAATGTTTTTTCTGCATCAGTTGAAATGATCATATAGTTTATTTTTTTCTATTAATATGGTGTATTACATTAATTTTATTATTTTGCACTAAAGTATAATTGTTATATTACATTATATTAGTTTTAGGTATAAAACACACTTTGATATTTGTATACAGTGTGAAATGATCACCACAATAAATCCAGTTAACATCCATCATTATACATGATTACAAAAAAATTTTTTCTTGCGATGATAACTTTTAAGATCTACTCTTAGCAATTTTAAATATGCAACACAGTATTATTAACCATTATAGATATTACATTTTCATGACATTTATTTTACAACTAGAAGTTTATTTATTTTCTTATATTGAACCATCCTTGCATTCCAGGAACAAATTCCACTTGGTCTTGGTCTATGATTCTATTAATATACTGCTAAATTTTTTTGCTTAGGGTTTTTGCATCAATGTTCATAAAAGATAATGGCTTATAGTTTACTTGTGGTATCTATCTGGCCATTGTATGAGGGTAATGCTGACTTTATAGAATGAAGTAGGAATGTTCCTTCCTTTTCAGTTTTTTGGAAGACTATGAGAAGGACTGGTGTTGATCCTTCTTAAAGTTAGTAGAATTCACCAGTGAACCCATCTGATCAAGGGCTTTTCCTTTGGGGACGTGTTTGATTACTAATTGAATCTTCTTACCAGTCATGAATAGCTTTTTTATTTCTTCATGATTCAGTCTTCGCAGGTATGTGTTTCTAGAGATTTGTCCATTTCATCTTGGTTATCCAATTTCCTGGTGTAAAAGTGTTCATAGTACTCTCATTGTTTTTAAATTTTCTTTCAGATTGGTAAAATGTCTCCACTCTCATTTCCATTTTTTTAGTTTGAGTCCTCTCTTTTTTTTTTTTCTTAGTCAATCTAGCTAAATGTTTGTCAACTTTTGATCTTTTCCCAAGAATCAACTTTTGGTTTTGCTTATTTCCTCTATCATTTTTCTTTTTTTTTAAAGATTTTATTTATTTATTCATGAGAGAGAGAGAGAGAGAGAGAGAGGCAGAGACACAGGCAGAGGGAGAAGCAGGCTCCATGCACCGGGAGCCCGACATGGGATTCGATCCCGAGTTTCCAGGATCGCGCCCTGGGCCAAAGGCAGGTGCTAAACCGCTGCGCCACACAGGGATCCCCGACCTTTAAATCTTTATATGGCTAAAAGTTAGTCTAGAATCCTTTCATTGTAACCTAGAGGGCTCTGCAGCATTTATTGGAAGACAGATCCAAAAAATGGTAATGACCTCCCTTAGCTTTTATTCATCTGGGACTGTCTTATTTTTTCCCCTCATTTTTGCTGGATATAGAGTTCTCAGTTGACAGATTTTGTTAGTTTGTTTTAAAGCACTTTAAGTACATAATTCCACTCACTTTGGGCCTCCAAAGTTCTTGCCAAGAAATTGGCTGCAAATTTTGTTAAGATTCTATTTTTAAGTAATCTCTGCACACATTGTGGGGCTCCAACCGACAACACTGAGATCAAGAGTCTCATGTTCTACCAACTGAGCCAGTTAGGTGCCCCAGCTGCGAAGTTTATTGAGGATCTCTTGTACATGATGAATCACTTTTCTCTTGCTGCTTTCAAGATTCTTGGTCTTTTCATAGTTTGATTATAATGTGTTTTGGTGTTGTCTCTTTGGGTTTAATCCTATTTGGAGTCATTGAGATTGTTGGACTTGTAGGTCCATGTATTTTCTCAAATTTCTGAAGTTCTTAGTCATTAATTCTTCAAATAATCTCTGCCTCTTTCTTCCTCATTTCTCCTTCTAGAACTCCCATAATGCATATGAGTCCATTTGATGATGCCCACATGTTCCTTCAGCTCTGTTCACATTTCTTCACTTTTCACCTCAGGATAATAATTTCATTATGTCCTATCTTCAAGTTCACAGATTCTTTGCCTGCTCAAGATCTGCTGTTGAGCTCCTCTATTTTTAAATTGTTACTTATTTTTTAGCTCAAAAAATTTTAGTTCCTTTTTGTAATTCCTTTTTGTTGATATTCTCATTTTGTGCACATATAATATTCATGATTTCCTTTAGCTTTTTGTGTTTTTATTTAGCTCTTTCAAGGTACTTAAAGATAGTTAAAAAAAAAAAAAGGTCTTTGTCTATTAAGTCTGATGTCTGTCCTTTTTCAGGGATGGTTTCTGTCAATTTATTTTCTTCCTTTAAATGGATCATGTTTTCTTGTTTCTTTGTATGTTTTGTAATTTTGTTGATGTTGTTGAAAATTGGGCATTTGAAAGAATCCAGCTCTCCTAGTCTTTGCAGACTGGCATCACACTCAAGCAACCCTTCTCTAATTATTCGGCTCTTCTCTAGACCTTGAGATCAGCTCAAGGTGAAAGCTCAAGGTATTTTCATGTCCCTTTGAGTATGTGTCTTCCCTCAACTTGTGTGGCTTTACTAATTCCCCTGTATACATGGCTACTTTTGAAAGTCTTAATTTTCCAGAGTCTCATCCAGCTTCTCATGGCTCTAGATAATCTGTTGTACATCTCCACCTGTAATGACTTCCCTCAGGCATCTGTGGGTCTGTAATCCTTCTGCAGCTTTCTTGAGCAGTGCTTACCACTTTTCTATCTGAGCTTTGGGTTAGACAAAGCAGATACAAATTCTTCAGCCCCCAGGCAGATCAAATGTTACAAGTAAGTTCTGTTCTGCTCCCTCTGGTTTCAAAGAAAGGAATTGTGGACTGGGCTGCTGCCTCTTTCAGGCCAATATTATTGCTATGCCATGAAAGCTGTGGGGCAAGACTGAGTAAAAACAGTACAAAATTTTCAATGTTTTTGAATGTGGCTTTTTCTTGATTGGATATTTACGTTGTTTGCCAGAATTCCTATAAGGATTTTTTTTTTTTTTTTTGCTTGTTTGTTTGAATGTCTTCTGTGGGAACAAGAGTTTGGAGCTTCCTAGTCTACTATCTTGCTCAGGTCACTTTTGGAGTCTTCATTTTGCCCTTTGCTCCAATACCACCTCCTCAAAATGAACTTCTTTGTTTTTTAAGGTTTTATTTATTTATTCATGAGAGACAGAGAGAGAGAGAGAGAGAGACAGAGAGAGAGAGAGAGGAAGAGGCACAGGCAGAGGGAGAAGCAGGCTCCATGCAGGGAGCCCGATGTGGGACTTGATCCTAGGTTTCCAGGATCATGCCCTGGGCTGAAGGTGGCGCTAAATCGCTAAGCCACCCAGGCTGCCCAAAATGAACTTCTTTGTCTAAAATATCACATTCATAACATTTTCACGCTTCATATATCTTAATTGCACTTATCACTGAGAGAGCATATACTACATATTTTTTTTATTGTCTGCCTCTTCTAGAATATAAAATTCATAAGAGCAGGGACTTTATCCTGAAAGTCTAAAACAATATCTGGTATATGGTAGATGTTTAGTAAATATATGCCAAATGAATTAATTAGGTTTAAATTATTTAAATTTTCCTCATTTTCATTAACAGTCTTTAAAGGTTTTAGTTGTTTGTACATACATATATGTATTTATTTAACAGGCATTTCTTTTATACCTACTGTGAACAGGAAATGGAGGTATGGGCAAAGGTGTTTCTAATCTTACAGGGGAGCTAGACAAATACAAAAGTAATGCAAAAGCATGAATAAATGAGGAAGAGAAAGAGGTGTTGAATATAAGCCATAGTCAGCTCTGAGTTTGCAAATGAATGTCACAAGTCTCATCAGAGGGATATCAGAGACAAGAGCAAGCTCCGCTATGGCCCAAAGGCAGAAACAGGGAGTCACTCCACCATAGGCCTTGGGCAGGCCATATGACCTGGCTGAATCTCCATTTCTCTTTCCGCTACCTTATGAGGTGGTTGCAATAATTCATTAGAAAGTAATGAGATAGGGACACCTGGGTGGCTCAGTAGTTGAGCATCTGCCTTCGGCTCAACATGTGATCCTGTGGTTCCGGGATCAAGTCCTACACCCAGCTCCCTGCAGGGAGCCTGCTTCTCCCTCTGCCTGTGTCTCTTCCTCTCTCTCTCTCTCTCTCTCTCTCTCTGTGTCATGAATAAATAAAATCTTTAAAGTAAATAAATAAAATCTTATTGCAATGATATCATCAGAATTCATTCAGAGCTCTGAGGCAAGATAGCAAAGACAGATCGTAGCACCTGCTTTTAAACATCATCTCAGAAGCTAGAATTGTTTAACAATCTGTGAACTGACAAGTAAGGGGTTTATATAAAGGGGCATAGTAAAATAGAAGAAACAATTATCTAAGGGTCAGAAGATCTCATTCTTAGCCTGGCTCTGCTTTTTATTAGTTATACAACCTCCAGGAAGTTGTTAAACTGTTTTGTCATCTGGAAAATTGGGACAGTAATATTTCACCGGGTTCTTATAAAGACCAAGAAACATAATACATGGCTTTGATTGTTGTATCTAAATCCATTCCCTATACTAGAAAGATCAATGACTCTTTGGAAGAAATGGCTGATTCCAGGTCTGTGGCATACAATGTATAAGATGAGCCTGGATGGACACTGTGGTTCACCAGAAAACAAGACTACTAGGTTAATGCCAATAGAATGTAGGAATCACATGAAGGAGCTCCCACTGGCCAAAGACTGAACAATTTGAGTATTAAAAAAGAATAAAAATGGGGACGCCTGGGTGGCTCAGTGGTTGAGCATCCACCTTTGGCTCAGGGCGTGATCCTGGGATCTGGGATCGAGTCCCACATTGGGCTCCATGCATGGACCCTGCTTTTCCCTCTACCTAAGTGTCTCTCTCTCTCTGTGTCTCTTATGAATAAATAAATAAATACATAAAATCTTTAAAGAAAATAAAGAATAGTCCCACACGGGCTCCCTCCATGGAGCCTGTTTCTCTTTCTGCCTATGTCTCTGCCTCTCTCTGTGTCTCTCATGAATAAAGGAAATCTTAAAAAAAATAAAAATAATAATAAATAATAAAAAAGAATGAAATTGATTGAACACATTGTTTTTTTTTTTTAAAGATCCATGAGTTTATAATGATTCTCAAGAGGAAAAAAAGTAGAGTCTATTAGAACCTGAAAACTCATTTTTTCCTTTTTTTTTTTTTAGGTTTTATTTATTTATTCATGAGAGGCAGACATAGAGCGTGATGCAAGCTCTTCACAGGGAGCCCGATATGAGACTCAATTCCTGGGCCTGGGATCACACCCTAAGCTGAAGACAGATGTTCAACCACTGAGCCACCCAGGCATCCCTGAAAACTCATCTTTATTTTTTTTTAAGATTTTATTTATTCGAGAGAGGCAGAGGGAGAAACAGGCTCCATGCAGGGAGCCTGATGTGGGACTCGATCCCATGTCTCCAGGATCACGCCCTGGGCGGAAGTTGGAGCTAAACCGCTGAGCCACCTGGGCTGCCTGAAAACTCATCTTTAAAAGGCAATTAGGGGCACCTGGCTGGCTCAACTGGAAGAGCATGTGACTCTTTTTTTTTTTTTTTTATGACAGTCACAGAGAGAGAGAGAGAGGCAGAGACACAGGCAGAGGGAGAAGCAGGCTCCATGCACCGGGAGCCTGACGCGGGATTCGATCCCGGGTCTCCAGGATCGCGCCCTGGGCCAAAGGCAGGCGCTAAACCGCTGCGCCACCCAGGGATCCCAGAGCATGTGACTCTTGATCTCTGAGTCATGGGTTCAAGCCCCACATTAGGTGTATAGATTACTTAAATAAATAAACTTAAAAAAATAAAAGGGAATTAAATATTTTTAGCCTTTCTTGTCAAAATGTATTTCAGAGTAACCAAATGGCCTGGGAATGATTGATTTAAAAAATTACATTTCAAAAAAAAATTACATTTCATAGCCCATAATGAAAGCAAATGAACACAATAGCAAATAAAGAAATGAAGTATAGATGAAATCATTAGATAAAAGTTTATGTGGAACCACATTCACAATTGCAAGGAAAGGCTGTTACCACCTGATCTCACTGATCAGTCATAGCATCCCTAAAATTGGAACAGTGAGCTATTGTGGATATCCTGGTGTGATGCCAACACACATTACTTCCTAGGAAGTTTTCCTGTTCCTCAAATTGAATCTGAGTATAAACAACCCTCTAGATCCAATGTCAATTTACAGGAAATATAAAAGAGAGAGGAACAAGTTAAATGATACCAGGAAGCAGCAGACAAATTCACAAAGTGGGACATTTTACAGGACTACTGACCCAGTTTCTGCAACACATCACTGTCAGGGGAAAACGAAAAGGACAGGGGATCTCCTCTAGAATATGAGAGACTTCCTTGTAAGCTTCGTGTATAGATTTCATATATATTTTGAATTGTATTCTGATGTCTCTTAGACAACCAGAGAAATGTGATCCCAGAATTAAGATAATAAGGGGACTGGTTGATTTTTGTCAGGTGTGAAAATAACACTCCAGTTATGTAAGAAATAAATCTGATTTTTCAGAGCGAAGTATTGAGAAATATAGGGGTGAAAGGACATAAAGTCTGCAGCAGAGAAAGAAAGGGAGATGTGAAGGACATGTGACAGGGTCATGATGATTGTTGAATCCCTGTGATGGGAGTTCATTGTTCTATACTTTGCACTTTTAAGATATCTGAATATTTTCATAACAACAAATTCTAAAGAGGGTTTTTTTTTTTTTTTTTTTTTTTTTTTTTTAGGGCTGCCTGGGTGGCTCAGCTGGTTAGGCGTCTGCATCCCTCTGGGGTCCCGATCTCAGGTCCTGGGATCCAGCCCCACATGGGCCCTGCTCAGCGTTTGGGGGGGGGGGTCTCCATCTCCCTCTCTTCATCCCGCTTCAGTTCTCTGCATGCTCATCTCATTCAAGGAAATAAAATATTTTTAAAAGAGATTTTTTAAAAAGAACCTGTGTGGGAGAGTAGTAAAAGGATAAATACTAGTTTCTCTCCTTGGCAACAGCAAATGTAACCCGTGGGTGGAAGAGAAAATCCTGAGTGTTTTATTAAAGACAGTGTCCTGGGACGGGTTCATTTAGAACCACCGACCGCCCCAGAGCGCCTGTGTGCAGGCCGTGAGCCCAGGGACGTGCTGCAGGGAGCGGGGGATGGGACTCAGCGGCTACGGGCACTCGCGGGATCACATACGTGCCAAGGGTTGTTGTCTCTTAAGTATGGAAATACTTCTCATCTATTAAAAAGAAAATCCTCTAGGGGATAGATAGCCTCAGTTTTTGTGGGAAGAGAATTATCTGGGCTAGTTGAGCCTCGAGAACAGGCGCTCAGCGCAGGAACTCCGCGAGAGCAGCGCTGAGGCCCGCACTAAGGGGATCACTAGACGTGGGGGTGGGCGCAGGGGCTGCGGCGCAGCGGAGCTCACCCGCTACTCCCGCCTCACCCCTCCGGCCCCCGACCCCCTGCCCCAGCCCGCGGGGCCGCACACCCGGTGCACCGAGGGGCCCCCCCGCACCGCCGCCCTCTGCTCCCGCCCTCACCCCAAACCCCCGCGCGTCGCGGTCGGCTCCGGCGCCTCCGACCGAGGACTTGCGCTCCCGCTCGGTTCTGGCTGTGGTCGCAGGCGCGGAGCCTGCTCCGTTGCTGTCCCTCCCTGAGCTCAAGTCATTCATGCTCCTGACCAAACCCGGGAGAAAAAAGGAGAAAAGGAGAAAAAAGGAGAAAGAGCTAATGGACCCTGGCCTCCCAGCCAGAAATACTGGTATTTAAGAGGTCTCCGATGCGCGAGAGTGAGAGCGAGGGCGAGCGCGGGAGCAGGGAGAGGGAGCGGACCCGCAGAGCCGCGAGCTCCACGCGGCTCGACCCCAGGACCCCGGGGCCACGACTCCAGCCGCTCAGGAGCCCCAGAGACACGTTTAGCATTTTCATGGACTTCCTTTCAGCCGTTCTTGCGGACAGAGGTTTTAAGAATCCACCGCCGGGATACCAGAGATGGTCGCCAGAAGCGAATGTCCCCCGTCCTCCCGTGTCCCCTAACACCAGCTGTACCCGGAGGGGTGCAGACCCGTCTTCCTTACGCACTCCATCGCCGCGGTGGGGGCTCGGGGGGACCCCGTCGGGCCCACAGGCACCCAGCGCCCAGGCGGGCTCCGCCGAGGGCCAGTCTCACGCTGGCGGCGCGGGCTCACGGTTTGCGGCTCTCCCGGGGCGCGCCGTTACGCCTTCGGGCTCTGTGACGTCAGCCGCAAGCCCCGCCCCGCGGGCAGGGCGGTCCCGAAGGGCGCGCGCGGGCGGGTGGCCCGCGGGCGGGAGACATGGACGCGGCCCTTCTGGGCGCAGAGGCTCAGGTCCCGCCGCAGCCTCCCGAGGGGTGGCCGCCCGGGAGCTCGGACGAGGAGCTCTACGACTGCCTGGATTACTACTACCTGCGCGACTTCCCGGCCTGCGGGGCCGGGCGCAGCAAGGGTCGGACGCGGAGCGAGCGGGAACTGCGAACCAACTGGCCGGTGCCCGGCGGCCACGAGCGCAAGATCGCGCAGAAGCTCGCCAACGGCCAGCGCAAGCGCCGCCAGCGCCAGCTGCAGCCCAGGGCGCGCCCTCGCCTCCCCTGAGCGCAGGTGCGTGTGGGCGGCCGCCGACCCCGCACCCCGGGAAGCCCGGCTCGCGCCGGCCCCCTGCGGCCGCACCCGGCCCAGCGCCCCCTCCCGAGGCCGCTCTGCGCTGGCCTGGCGCCGCTGGACCCCTAACACCAACGTATCTGGGCTGCGCTTAGAGTAATGTAGAACTACCTTCTGGATTTTGTAGTTGGGAGAAGAGGCTGGGAAACGCAGAAACATCTTTTTAAAAATAGAAGTGGAGAATTTACTTCCAGTGTTTATGCATGGGCTAAAGAGAATTTTCTTTTTGTCAGTTTTCTGCAGGATACCCGAAGGCCTTGATAAAAGTATTTTCTCTGACTCCAGCTGCAACTGGTCGTAAGGAGAAAATCCATGTTGGTCAACATCACTTTTCGACATCGCTTAAGTTTACTTGGTTCAGTATCTTTTCCTTACTGATTGTTAATTAAGTAACATCCAAGTGTCCAAGTGGGTATGCCTTTTTAGGGTTTTTAATTAAAAGCAGCAAGAGTGGCATTTTAATTCTTCTGGTTTTGTTTTTTCCAGTTGCTACGGTAACTCGTTTCCGTTTCAGGTCCAAAAATGAACGAATAAGTTTGTCTTATGCGTAAAGATGAATAGGGGGGGAGAGCAAAGATAGGAATCTGCACAAGATTTCATAGATGTAGTGTGCAGTTTAATATTTTTTTGCCAGAATAGGAATACATTTCGTTGTAATAGTGTGTTTTGAACATTTGCTAGGTTCTCTGCACTGCTGATCTCACAATCCTTTCAGGTGGACGCTGCTACTCTCGTTTTATAGACGGGATTCTACAAAGACCAGTTGTTGCAGATACTCAAAAGTATTCACTCCTTACAGCATCAGTTTTCCTCTACTGTAGGCAATATTCTGTGATTCAGAACCATCCCCAAACTCCATGTTCAACAAGAGTTGAGTTGTGGCTTAAAAATTATACACAGTATGTCAGAGTGGCTGTCCTCTTCAGTCTGCATTCTTTTAGGTCTCTGTGCACAGTAGGGAGTCCCTGGTTAGGAAACAAGAAACGTGGTGCTTACTGGAAGGAGCAACCTGAATTTTAATCCTGTGAGTGTTCATTGCTGTGGCATCCAGCAAACTTCTGAGGTAACTATTTTTAAGTTACACCAAGCCTCAGGCTACTCATTTGTAAAAGGGGAATGATCCTGGATCACCTTACCAAACCGTGGGTTATAGGTTAAACATATAAAACATCTCATACAGTTAAGACCCTGGCACATAAGAGTTACTCAATAAGCTTTTTTAAATTTACAGAACACAACCCCCCTCTTCTATTGTCAAAGTCTTCTATTCTTAAAATGTCTCCAGGTGGTGTGCTCTAGTGGGGGTCCTGGCTCTGGAGTCAAACACCTGTACGAACTTGTACAAGCTGCTTAAACTCCAAGTTATCTGTTTCCATATCTGTAAAATGGGTATAATATAGTACCTATTTAAAGAGTTCTTGTGAGGTGTAAGGAAAGTAATACATGTAAAGCTCTTAGTGCCTAGTATGTAACAGACACATTATTAGTCTATGTGCTGCTGAAGCTAGTGCAGCACTATTAGCAATGTCCCCACTGCCACTGTCTTGCCCTTCAGGATTTTTCCTTTCCCTAACTCTCCTGCTGTGTCTCAGAGGTACTATGTCCAGATTAATCTTCCCAAAAGCTATTTAAACATAAAAACCTTAAATGACTGCTCTAACCTTGTAGGATAAAGAGCCTAGATTTTTATTGTGCTGGAAATCCTCTATTGGATCGTCTTAAACTTTTACAACTTCCAAAAACACACTCTGACTAACACATATCTTCTATCCTCATGTATTCGATTCTGCTGCTTCTTT
Organism: Nyctereutes procyonoides; assembly: GCF_905146905.1. Taxonomy (NCBI): domain Eukaryota; kingdom Metazoa; phylum Chordata; class Mammalia; order Carnivora; family Canidae; genus Nyctereutes; species Nyctereutes procyonoides. The sequence continues at coordinate 77,734,066 of NW_026575126.1, forward strand.
GGAATCTGTGCTATCCTACTCAGCATGCTCTTTTCTGCTTTACCATTTTAGTCTTTCTAAAACAAATTCCACCTCTACTTATTTTAAGTGCCACTTTCTCTCTGAATCTTTCATCCACAGTGAATATCCATTCCTTTGAAATCCATAGAACTTCATTTAAACACCACCTAACCACTTGTGTATATTGTATTTTGTATTTTGAGAGCAACAGTTAAGAATTCACTCACTGGTTTTCTTTTCTTTCTTTTTTTTGGTCTGGTATGTGCAAGGCTGTATTCATATGTCTTAGTTATCCAAAGGGAAAATTTAAATTGTGTCAGGACCTTAGTGTCTTAAACATGTTTGTACACAATTCTCAATCTGCCACAATCCCAGACAGATAGAAGCCAGGTTAAAGCAACACTCTGTAAGGTGTTCTAACTAGATTTTGCTCACCTTAGATACTAAAACTTTTATAGTTTAAATAAAGTAACTGTAGAAATTCTGCATTAGTTACCTATTGCTGTGTAATAAATTACTCCAAACCCTAGTGGCTGAAAGCAACAAATACTTCTCTTAGTTTCCAGAGGTGAAGAATTCAGAAGTGGCTAACAGGCTGGTTTTGACTTATGGTCATGATGTAGGAGAGGAATTAGGCTCTACTTTTTGAAGGAAGTGTCAGAATCTGTGGACCTACTGTAAACCACCGTGGTATGTTTAATTAGCACAAGTGTGTTCATTTTAAACAAATTGGAAAATATGAACAAGCAAAAAAAAAAAAATCACTATCCAGTAGATAACACCACTATTTAAGTGTACATAGTTCAAGTCTGTAAAATACTATGAACTTTCTCAGAATATAAACATGCTATGTATACTACTTTGTAATCTACTCTTTCACTTAGTATATTGTGAAGACTTTTTATGGCAGGTATTCTTTCATAATATTTAAATAGCTTCATAGCACTTCATCATTTGTATGAATCATGTAATTCTACATTGTAGGACACTTAAGTAATTTATTGATTTTTCCCTATTTTATGCAACTTGTTAAATGAACATCTTAAAGCTAACTTCTTTCCACATTCATGACTGTTTCTTGAATTCTTAGATGTGGGCTTTCTGGAACAGGTTTGCAGAATTTTAAAACTGGTACCTACCACCTGAGTAGAATTTTATTGCAATCATCAGGGATCCATTCATCCAAACATTGGTATCAAATATATGTAACAACGCCTGCCAGAGTTACTTGTTCAGATTTTGATCACTGTATAGGATTTGTTGAAAATGATTAAGAACACTATGGAATGAGAAATTGTTACATAAATTTTATTTTATTTATTTATTTTTTTGTTACATAAATTTTATTAGAGTGATCTTCAGAATGTTTATACTGGACAACTACAAACGATACGTAGCAGTAGTATGAAATCTTTTTCGTTTTTATTAATTTTAATTTTTACGTGTTCTTAATCTGTTTTTGAATAAAGGTAATACATTAACTTTCAAAATCCAAAAGAAAGGGCAGCCGGGGTGGCTCAGCGGTTCAGCGCCGCCTTCAGCCCAGGACATGATCCTGGAGACATGGGATCGAGACCCATGTCAGGATTCCTGCAGGGAGCCTGCTTCTCCCTTTGCCTGTGTCTTTGCACCCCCCCTCCCACCGTGTCTCTCATTAATAAATAAATAAATAAATAAATAAATAAATAAATAAATAAATAAATAAATAAATAAAATATTTAAGAAAAAAATCCAAAAGATAGAAAGTGTTTTCAGTAAAAGTCCCCCCTTGGGCCACACTCACTCTACTACTGCCTCACGGTTAACAGCTGCAGATATTTCGTGCATATTGTCTTCTCTCCAAGCACACTGCACCCATTCTGCCCTTCTTTCTCTTGACAGTTTATCATCATATCTTTCATAATAATATAGTTTATTCCTTTTTATAGCTGTATATTGTGTGCTGCGCCTTTTTAAAAAATTTGTATTCTACTGACAAGAATTTGTTTCCAATCTTTTACTATGACAAAATAATCTTGCACAAATATCTAATATTCTCTCCTCGGAGTGGGAATTCATAACTTAGCCAGGTGTGATTAAAATCGTTTCTGTTGGGATCCCTGGGTGGCGCAGCGGTTTGGCGCCTGCCTTTGGCCCAGGGCGCGATCCTGGAGACCCGGGATCGAGTCCCACGTCGGGCTCCCGGTGCATGGAGCCTGCTTCTCCCTCTGCCTGTGTCTCTGCCTCTCTCTCTCTCTCTCTCTCTATCATAAATAAAAAAAAAATTTAAAATCGTCTCTGTTATGGACGTTCATTCTGAGCGCTTGTGCCAGGATGTCCTTATAAGGCTCCTTTCCTCCGTCTCTGCTTATGAATTCTCCAGAGAAATGCCACGTCATTTGTAAAGCTTTCATTAAGTTCTGTGAAAATAAAACTTTTTCATGACAGGTCTTTGGATCATTTACCCTTCGACTCCACGAACATTCTGCTGTTACTGGAGAGAACGCGTTAAACTCCGCGACCTCAGGCGGAAGGGGAAAATTTCTCTGCGACGTGCAAGCCGAAAGGGAGGGAACACCTCCGCGCTCTCCCCTCGCCCCTGGAGCCCTCCCGGGAGCGCCCCGAGCCAGCTCTTCCGCTCCGGAGGCGCGCGGACAGGTCCCAGGGGCCCCGCTCCCTCCACCCGCCGTGCCCAGCGCTGGTGCGAGCACGTCCCCGGGGGCCTCACGCCCGGTCTCGCCCACCCTGCCGAGGCTGCCCGTCACCGCGGCTCGGGGTGTGTAGGCTGTCGTGTGTCCCCTCCTGACCGAAAGTCCACGAAGAAAGAGTCTCGTTGGAGCGAGTGCCCTGTCTCCAGAACGGAGCCGGCGCCCGGACATCATTCACTACACTTTTTATTATCAGTGAACGAACACTACCCCAATGGCGGGCACAAGCTCTATGGTACGCACGAAAAGGGCCTGGAAAGGCAGAGTAACAACGGTAAGGCATTATTACAGCCTGAGTCCGCAGATAAAGTAAAAATGGGATCACCTCAGCTCCGCGGATCCTGCCTAACGCATCCGGTTTCCTCCGTCCCGTTCACACCATGTGCCCACATGGTGCCTCAAAAGATCCTTACCCAAAGAAGTAACTTAATGCTGAGGAAAGTTAACCAAGGCCGGTGGCAGCCGCGCCGACACCGACCTCCCTCTCAGGGCTGGCTTCGTCCCCCCGTCACTAATAGAAACGTCGGCGGAAAGCAGCGACGCTTTTAAGCAAAAAAGCGTTTTCCCGCTGGGCTGGGAAAACAGGCGCGCGGGGCACCTTCAGGCCTTCCGGTCTCCTGGGGCAGCCTGGCGCGGAGCTCATGACGCACGCCGCGTCCAACCAGGCGCCGGCGTGACGCGTGCTCTTCCGGTGACCTTCAGGGCCTGCGGAGACGTAGGCGCGCGAGGCCTCTGCCCGTGCGCTGATTGGTCGCACGCCGAGGCCAGTCCCACCCCCTGTTTTCCGGTCTCTGGCTCCTGCCGAAGCCTCCGGGGTCTTCGCCGAGTGTCGGGCTTCTGGGCGCCGTGCTCCTGTCCCAGTAGACATGCCGCGTGGAAGCCGGAGCCGCGCCTCCCGCATGGCTCCTCCGGCCAGGTGAGGCAGTTGAGGGGTCTGGGGCCCTGCCGACGCCGTGACGCATGCGGAGGCCGGGCGGAGGCTGGTGGAGGCCGCGGAGGGGGCGGCGGGGCGGCGGAGTGCGGGCGCCGGCCGAGGGCGGGTACCGGTGTGAGGTGGGCATCGTGACTGGGCTTTGGCCACATTTCCCGTTAGTGGCAAACTTTCTGATTTCGAATACCCGTGAGTTCTTAAAATATTCGAGAGCTCATTTAAAAAATGCTTTACGTTTATTGAAGTGAGCTCTGCACCCGGCGTGGGGCTGGCGTCATATCCTGGAAATAAATGAGTATTTTTAAGGGCCAACCGGCCAAAGCTTCTGAAGTAAATAAAAAAACAAAACGAGTGTCGGTGAAAGGTAGTATAATGGGGAGAATGATTGCATTTCAGTAAACAGGGTAACCTGCGAGCCCACAGAGAGCGGTCCAGAGGCTCGGCCCAGCGACCGAAGCCTCCTTGTACACGACATCGTCTAATTCGTAAAACACTTTAGAAATATACTGGTAGGGACCCCTGGGTGGCGCAGCGGTTTGGCGCCTGCCTTTGGCCCAGGGCGCGATCCTGGAGACCCGGGATCGAGTCCCGCGTCGGGCTCCCGGTGCATGGAGCCTGCTTCTCCCTCTGCCTGTGTCTCTGCCTCTCTCTCTCTCTGTGACTATCATAAATTAAAAAAAAAAAAAAAAGAAAAAGAAATATACTGGTAGTTACACTTTAACACCTGTAACCTTAGGGATAGATGTTATTCTTGTTTTCCAGGAATAAGGAAACTGGAACCTCGGAACAAGTGACTTGTCCGAGGTCACCCTACCAGTAAATAGGAAAGCCAGGTCTGGCCCAAGTCTTCCAACAACCGGTTAGGGTGTTAAACACAGGACCACGTTGCTTCTCTGGAGTGAGGTGGATTGTGTTCAGACTGTATGCTAGGACTGTAGGACAGTCCTTCACTTAAGGGAAAGAAGCTGTTTTCCAGAGGTCAGAAAAGCCAAATGTTTATAAAGTGATGCCAGATACCACCTGATTGGAAGCAAAGTCATAAATTTCCAACCTAGGGGCAGCCCGGGTGGCTCAGCCGCTTAATGCCGCCTTCAGTCCAGGGCCTGATTCTGGACCCCCAGGATTGACCCCCTGTTGGGCTCCCTGCATGGAGCCTGCTTCTCCCTGTGCCTGTGCCTCTCTCTCTCTCTCTCTCTGTCTCTCTCTGTGTCTCTCATGAATAAATAAATAAAATCTTAAAAAAATAAACTTCCAACCTAGCCTTATTTGGGGGAAGAGCACCCAAGGAAACAGTCTAAAAATGGCCAGAGGGGACATCATGTGTGAAGACTTCTTCTAAAGCAGGACTGGACATTAGTGAAAGCCTCTAGCTGGAAGCCTTACCAATAACATAAAGTCACTTAACACGTATTTTGTATATACAATACTGTATTCTTAGAATAAAATAAGCTAAAGAAAAGGTTACTGAGAAATCATAAGAGAAAGCACACACAATACCTATACTGTGTTTACTGAAAAAAAAATCCACACATACTGGACTCATGCAGTTCAAACCTGTGTTGTGTGAACAGTACAGTTTCTTTAGATTGACAGTTTCCAAGCCTGGTAGGAAGTGGGCACTTTCATGCTTTTTGTTCTTTTCTTTCTTAGCCGGGCACCTCAGATGAGAGCTGCGCCTAGACCAGCGCCAGCCGCTCAGCCGCCAGCAGCAGCTCCGCCATCTGCTGTTGGCTCACCTGCTGCACCCCGGCAGCCAGGTCTCATGGCCCAGATGGCAACCACTGCAGCTGGCGTGGCTGTAGGCTCTGCTGTAGGGCACACGATTGGGCATGCCATTACTGGAGGCTTTGGTGGAGGAAGTAACACTGAGCCTTCAAGGCCCGACATCACTTACCAGGTAAGATTTTGGGCAGTGTTTTCTTTCATTGGGTAGGTTACAAGAAAACCTAGTTATTTGTCAGTTCCTTATGTATAGGAGCTGTGAATCCATGGTCCTCCTAACAGAAAATGGTTTGTCAGAAGCCATGTTTGGCAGTTGAGTTAGTGCTTTAGACCAGCATCAAGTACTGTCCACATTGTATTTTTTCCCAAGGAGTAGAATAGCAGTTCAACCTGATTGATTGTAGAACAGCCATTTTCCCCTTATTTTAAATTTAGTTTCAATCTTAAGTATTGAAAAACCTCTTTAGTAGCTTTAGTAGAGCTCTCTGACCTCATCTGGTATTTGTCACTGCCCCTCTTTCTGAAGTATGTGAATTTTTTCCTCTGATGAGCCTCAGTGTGTACTCTGTTGTATTTCTGGTTATTTGACATGCTTATCCATCTATTTTTCTATTATAGTCCCACTTTCTCCTCTGAACTACATTGAACCCCACTGGTATTTAGATACGCATGTAACCATTTCACTGTATTTGCATCTTTGTTCTTGAATCTTTCTGATTTTACCTGGAATTTTGTTAAAGCCTATTTGCTCTGCCTTTAAAATTTCTCACTTTCCATGTTTTTAGATAGTAACTTTAATTTGCATTTGGTTCTAATTATGTTTCCTCAGTTGACCTCAAAGACATTGGGTACTGTTCTTTGTTCAGGTGTAAATCTAATTTCTCAATGGTCCTGAATGTTATGCCTTTGCAGGAGCCTCAGGGAACCCAGCCAGCATACCAGCAGCAGTTTGGCCCATGCCACTACGAGATGAAACAGTTCCTGGAGTGTGCCCAGAACCAGGGTGACCTAAAGCTTTGTGAAGGTTTCAGTGAGGTGCTGAAACAGTGCAGATTTGCAAATGGTAGGTAGATCGAGCATCTGCTCAGTTCAGAGCAGGGTGCTCCTGGCCCTATAGAGCTTTGGGAGTCTTTGTTTATTAAATTAAACTGACAAGTTAGAGGAGATTTTGGTTACGTTCTATAAGTAATCTAGTTCTTCTAACAAAGGCCTGGTCCAGAGGTTTCTGGTCATTATATTAAGCTTTTACCAGTTATGTTGTGTATCTGATTTTTCCTCAGTCGAGGTTAGTGTACCAGGTCTTGTTCTGTTTATAGGATGTGGGTGATCTGGCCACAAAGCTGTGAATGTAAGATTACATTCCATTTTCAACAAAGTCCAGGATTGGATATAAAGACTGATAAGTTATTGATGCTTTTCACACCTTATTTGAGAGAAGAGTTTATGCAGTTCCTCAGTGGAATTCTGAGATTTGGGAACACTGGAATGTTGGTAGTGAACTTGTTTTTATGTAATTTCCTCCTATTGCCCTAAAAATTCACAATTTATAAAATGCTCATTTTCATTTTCCCACCTTCATTTAGGTACGAAACTGATAACCTAGGCTTTCACCCCTCCTTTTACCATATGGAGGGCTTCTGCTTTGCTAAGAATATACAGCTATTGCTCTTCTGACTTACCTTTTCTGACTTACTTTTCTCTTTGCAGGATTAGCCTAATCAAGAAGTTCAAATTGGAAGATATGGAAAATCCTCTCTCAAGACCAAGTTAATTTAGCATAAAAATATAATTAATACAGAAGATATAAAGTGTAAAACCACCAGTTAAACCTCTCCTTCATCATTAAATACAGCTTTCTTCAGAATTGTTAATGAAAGAGGGTATTTTTAGTGTAGAAGTTTATTGAGATGGTTTGAGTTGGGGGCTGGGCAGATGTTTGTGTGCCTCCTTAAATCACCTTTTGTGACATTATCATTTATGAATTAATTAGAATAAAGTGATTTTCTCCCAAAATAGTGTCTTTGAAGTGTAGGATTATGAAGTAGATATGGTATATGCATGCTGAACATATGCATTTTGCAAAAGAACCCAATTTTCTCAGCATGTCTCGAAGTCTGTTTTATAGTCAATATATTAAATTGGCATCCACCTGGAGGATCTGACGGGGCTCCCTGAGGAGCTTTTGTAGAAAAGTAAGGAAGTAGCTCACTAGCAAGCATAGTGCTCGTTTAAAAGGCTCCAGTTGGAAGGCTAGTGTTTGGTAAACTGAGCGGTAACCAGAAACTTTTAAATACTGTTACTAATCAAGTGAGTGGTAAAGGAAGTACTGGACTAGACCATGACATGAGTGAGTTCATGGCCGGGTCAGCACCACGTGTCACTGCCCTGACCAGTTAATTGGATTAATTGCTCAGAGATGAAAACCACTCTCAATACAGGCACAGTTGCCTGCAAATGTTTTTCTTCTATGTAAGGCATTGTAGCTCCCCTTTCCTGAAAGACTCATGCAGGGCCCACTCCATGTTGTCTTAAGGAGATGGACTCCGTTTGGGGTGTGCATCATTTTTTAAAAACCCAGCTCCATTCCTCACAACTCAAAAAGAAATGTCATTCACTTCTGGAAGATGATCTTAAGTCTACCTTGTGCTCTGCCCTTTTTCTTTTTTCAAAAGTATGTTTCTGAGGCTGGTTTCTTTTCCAATCTCTTGAGTTTCAGAGACCTGTGTTACTGCAAAGTGAGTCAAGTGCTATTTAGTGAGTAGATTTTTCAGTTGCTGCCTCTCATCCTCAGCTGTGTTCTTAGAGTGCCCCAACTTTTGAGTTCCTGAAGGGCCAAGACCACCTTGCTTTGAATCACCATGTTCCATTCACTCCCAGCAAATCCCCCAGCACATTCCCTTCTGGATTTCTGTGAAAGCTCAGGACTTGTAAGTTCATAGCCTTAGTGCCCCTCTGTCCAAGGTATGATGGTATAGGGTGGGTACATGTATTGTTGAATCGGTGGGTCAAGAGAAAATGGAGCACCTGCCTGTCTCAGTGACTTGACTGAAGAGACAAGTATGTGACTCTTGATCTTGGGGTCAAGAGCCCACATTGAGCATAGAGTTTACATTTAAAAAAAATAAACAGCCGTCAAAAAGAATGAAATCTTGCCATTTGCAACAACATGGAATTAGAGGGCATTATGCTAAGCAAAATAAGAGAAATAGATTATTTCACTCGTGTGGAATTTAAGAAAATAGATGAATATAGGAGAAAGGAAAAATAAAACGAGGCAAACCATGAAGAACTCTTAAACTATAGGGAACAAACGGTTGCTGGAGGGGAGGTGGGTGAGGGGTTGGGGTAACTGGGTGATGGGCATTAAGGAGGGCACTTGAAGTAATGACCACTGGATATTAATATACAACTGATAAATCACTGAATTCTGCCTCTGAAACTACTACAGAATATGAAAATTGAATTTAAATAGAAAAGGTAAAAAAAGGCACCTGGGTGGCTCAGTGATTGAGCATCTGTCTTCGGGTCAGGTCGTGATTCCAAGGTCCTAGGATCGAGTCCTGCATTGGGCTCCTTGCAGGGAGCCTCCCTTCGCTTGTGTCTCTGCTTCTCTCTGTATCTCATGAATAAATAATATTTTTTTTAAAAAAAGTTAAAGGAAAATTAACTGCTGACATCAAAAAAATGCAAGTCTGGCTGGCCTGTCCCCTTCCTGGTGGAAGCCATGGCTACACGGAGACAGGCACGGAATTATCCACTTAAGGGCACTGGCCTTTTGCCCTGAGGTCAGAAGGGATTTTGTTAAACATCGGAAGTATAAAGCACAAGTCAAGTCTATAGCTTAGCATCAGGACAACAAAAGGGAGAGGGAGCTTAGTGACAGAAGTGAAAGGAGGAGATTGTTTCATCACTGGAGGCAGATGTTGCATCTCAGCAGAGGCCTTTGTGCATAGGCCCAAGTCATCCCCAACTTCTGTCCATGTAGCAATCCAGCAAATTACCTCCCCAGAGTAGAAATAGATCGTCAGCATGAATAATGGAAAGAGCTGTTGGGCCCACACCTGGGCTTAGTCTAGGCCCTTCTACTCCCCTATTCGGTGACCTTGAGCAAGTCAAATTCTCTTTCAAATGGGCTTAATATCAGAGTTTTGGGGTACAAGTGAAAATGTGCAAGTGCTTTGTGAAATGCTAATCAAATGGGTGCTTGTGGGCTTAGACTATCTGAAGCACTGCATTATCCCTCCATTTATATTAGAATTAGGGGTTTGGAAAAAAGTGGCTTTACAATGAGAGCAATAAGCAAGTGTCTACTGGGCCAGTGTGTTACATACATTATTTCCAATGTCTACCTCTTAAGGTAGAATCCTAGTGATAAGGACCCTCACTCAAAGAGCCCAAAGGTGTACACCGTCTGAGCCCATATGCTTTTCCTGGCACCCAGAGCAACTCCCAGTAGCCCACAGGCTGAAAACCAGATGGGTTAAGGATGAAAATATGGAAGCAGTTCAGAGATGAATTCCTAATGGGGATGTTCCCTAACCTTTAAGGCCTGCATTTTGCAGGTCAGCCTCACAAACTCTTCCTGAGTGGGCACCAATGTCTGGGTCCCTGTGGCAGCCAGGGCTGCACTGTGGGTGTGTCTGTGCTGGGCTTTCTCCAGGGGCCTGCTTTCAAATATGCAGAAATGGCTCCCAGAAAAGTGAATGCATTTCCACCATGGCTAGCTTTGTCTCCTCTAGGCCTGGAGACAAAGGGAGCTCCAGAGGGAAGACTGGTCACCTCTTGCTGTCCTGTGGGCTCCCAGGCCACCGAGTTTCCCTCACCCTCCAGCAGAGGTCACCTCCTGGTGAGACTTGGCCCCCATGAGCCTTGGCCTGCATCCCAGGTCTGCAGTTGTGGTTTATTTCTGGTACGTCAGGCTTCCGTCATCAAGAAGCAGAGCCTGAAGGACGAGCAGCAAAATATTCTGCTGTGGCCAAGAGTGTCTGCTGGGGACCTGCTTCAGCCCTTGGCCTGTCCCCTCTCATCAAGGGGCTCTGAGGCCTTTGGGATTCCTGCCACATTCACTCAAGGGCCTGTGAGGATCAAACAGTGAGTAGCCGGGCCAGTGATGGACAAGAGCCAAGCAACAGGCAGAGAGGGAGAGGCTTTGCGGCAGGGAAGACAGGCCCCAAAAGCCGTTAGAACCATGTTTCCCTTCAGAAGCAGCAGGATGGAGAGTGACAGCGCTGACTCTGGAAGCCCCCTCGGGATGTCCGCCCACAGAAAGGGGGTTCCTTGTGTTTTAAGGCTGAGTTTGGGGGAGGGATGCTTTGTTCCAAAAGGACCAGGTTACCTATTCCCATTTGGGGACCCTTTCCACAGGAGTCTTGGGGAAGGTGCAGGAGTGTGTTTGTGTGTGGGGGCAATGACAGGGGCCCAAAGTTGGCCCCACATGGGGCTTAGAGCAGGGGGGATGGCTGCCTGCCTCACCGCAGGAGAGCAGAGAGCAGCAAGAGGCCTCTGAAGCTCTGTCATGCCAGGGAATGGAGGCCCCGGCCTGGAAGACTTCCTGGGGGGGGTCCAATCCAGATGAACCCTCTGCCCTAAGGGGGCTGGGGAAGTGGAGAGACCATGGGTTACCAAGTACTGGGAGGTGCGGGGTACAGATGCCCATCTTGGGGACTTAAAAGGATTTGCAAGGCAATGGGCTTGTTTTTATAGGAACAGATACTTCTGTGCTCGGTTGGGGCTGGCGACTGGGAAGCCTGTGAGCAGCCAGGCGCCCGCTGTTGGCAGAGGACACTGTTGTTATTCTAATTCTTCCTCTGGTAACCAGGCACCTGGCAGTGGGGACACCAGGCTTCTGGAACAGCTAGCCCCACTTGGCTGGTCAGCAAATTGGCCCCTTGGACAGGCTCGGCCTTCCTGGGTCCAGAAAGGGTCGTAGAAGAGGGGCTAGAGGCAGTGTTGGTCCTGCTGGGTATTGGCTTGTGCCCATTTTTCTGTGTGCCCCTCTTCCTGTCAGTAGATGTCTTCTCTGTCCCTCAAATCCTGTATCTGAGGTGGGAGTTTAGTACTCTGCTGGCCTCTACCCCTGAGGCAAAGCCAGCCAGCTCAGCTCCTCTATCCAGGCGTGAGTATCCTGGATTTGGACTGCCCCACATTGGGGCAGGACCCCTCACTGACCATCATCTGGTATGACACGGGCATTCTGAGGACAGGCCCATCCTGCTGTTGGGACCCTGAACCAAGGGGATACCTCCAACCATTGACTCACATCCAGGGAGCAGCACTGGGCACAGGGGAAGGAAGGCTGGGACATCCCAGAGATCAGTCTAATGGAGGAGGTGACATCATACACTGGCAGGGGATACCAGAGTCTGGGACCACTGGGCTCCACATCTCTCTGAGCGCCTGGCAGCGTGCTTCTCAAAGAATATGAAAGGGGGGATCCCTGGGTGGCGCAGCGGTTTGGCGCCTGCCTTTGGCCCAGGGCGTGATCCTGGAGACCCGGAATCGAATCCCACGTTGGGCTCCCGGTACACGGAGCCTGCTTCTCCCTCTGCCTATGTCTCTGCCTCTCTCTCTCTCTCTCTCTCTCTGTGTGTGTGTGTGTGTGACTATCATAAATAAATAAAAATTTAAAAAAAGAATATGAAAGAAAGAAAGGAAAGCAGAGGAAGAGAGAGGGAAGGAGGGACAGAAGCAGGCCAGCAGCAAGGGAGGTAGAAGGAAGGTGAGAAAAGTCTGCTAAGGGCACAGTGAGTACGGAAGGACAGTGGGAAGCCCTGAAGTGTGTCCTGGAAGGATGGGTGCTTTCAGGGGAGGATAGCTAGGTTGCGGGAGCTAAGGAGAGGCTATAGGAGTGCCCTAGTAAGAAAAGGAAATCAGGAAGCTTCTCATCTTTCCCCAAGTGCTGGGAACAAGCAGGGGAAAAGCAGGACCAGCCTCATCTCCAAGAGAGGGAACAGCCCTTTAATTTGTCCTCTGCAAAGTTTCTCTGGGGTTCTATCTAAAACCAAGGGTATGCCAGCCAAGTCAGAGCTAATCAGTTGAGCTAATGGCCCAACCTCCTGCCTCTGTCTGCTGTTTCTACTAGAGGAGAACGTTGAGGGAGCTACATGGCAGCCTGGGGGTCACAAAGTTTACAACCAGTGAGACGATACAAGCTGGGCTCTTTCCAAAGAGTTTTTCAATTCACACTTATTTTGAACATTAGGCTTGTTCTGTGCCAGGGGATACAGATGAGGAAAGGTTCCAGCCTCAAAAAGTACACCACCTACATCAGGATGGCTAACAGCTTCTTCCCTTTTTAAATTTTTTAACTTAAAACTCAATTTAGTTAACATATAGGGTATTACTAGTTTCAGGGGTAGAATTTAGTTGACAGCTTTTTTCTATTTCCCCCTCCGAACCCCTTAGAGTTGCCCCCAAGTTGTGGAGCATGACTCGGGACGAGGCACTGCCAGACTCGTACTCAGCACAGGGCTTCTATGAAAACTATGAGCCCAAGGAGATCCTGGGCAGGTAAGGCCCAGACCTTCCCCAGGAGGTGCTGTCCTGGGCTCCAGCCAGTTCCATGGGCCTGAGCACTGACCCTTTTCCATCCCCAACACACTGTCCACTTGGAGAAACCTTTAGTTTGGGATCCTGCCCTCCTGAACCAAGACAGATGAGAACAGTATGAAAGCACCCAGACAAGAGACTTCTCCCAACTGAGCTCTCTCAGTGCTGTTGACAAGCACATCCAAACCCAGGTTTGTGCTAGCATCAGAGGTCAGGGGTCAGAAGGAAGATTATGGCCTTAGGTGCTGAGAAACAGCACTGAATTAGGAGTCAAGAGTTCTAAGACCAGGCTTGCTACTCATCAGCTCCAGACAAATCACCCTCTGTTTGCCTTCTTCATCCTACTATCCTATCCCCAAAAGCTCACAGGGAGTTGGTGGATAAGGCAGGACATCTCTGTTGTGGCTTGGATCTGGGATTCTCCCTGGGGTGAGGGGCCCCTGGGACCACCTGTCCTCTGCACCCCCAGAGGAGTTAGCAGCGTCGTCAGGCGCTGCATCCACAAGCCCACGTGCCAGGAGTATGCTGTGAAGATCATTGACATCACTGGCGGAGGCAGCTTCAGCTCTGCGGAGGTCCAGGAGCTGCGAGAGGCCACGCTGAAGGAGGTGGACATCCTGCGCAAGGTCTCTGGGCTCCCCAACATCAGTGAGTAATGGCCCTAGGCCCCAGCAGGCTGCTCCAAGATTCCGCTCTAACCACCCATGTCAGGGAGTGCGGCCCCACTGTGCAGCCAACCAGAACCACCAGAGTCTCCTGCCCTGAGACCCTGCCAGCCCAATGTCCCAAGGTGTGAGGTTCCCAGCTCCATGCCTACCTTGGGGGAGATTTAGGTCTGAGCTTCCTCTTCCAGCCAGACAGAGGGGTTGCAGGCAGTCTGGAGCTGGTTGCAGCTTGGGGAATGGGAATGTGAAGTCCCGGGCCAGCCCCTCCCTTTGTGGGCCTCCGTTGGACACCATTCTGATATCCCTTCCAACTTTTTTTTTAAGATTTTATTTTATTATTTATTCATGAGAGACAGAGACAGAGAGAAAGAGAGAGAGAGAGAGAGAGAGAGAGAGAGGCAGAGAGAGAGGCAGAGACACAGGCAGAGGGAGAAGCAGGCCCCATGCAGGGAGCCCGACGTGGGACTCGATCCCGGGTCTCCAGGATCACGCCCTAGGCCGAAGGCGGCGCTAGACCGCTGAGCCACCCAGGGATCCCCCTTCCAGCTTTTGAAGTCAGTCCAAGCAGCTTTAATCCTGTTGCCCCCGTACCCTTGCTGCCTCTGCCCAGGGTGTGTTGCTATCTGAGACGAATTAGTCATTTCCATTTCAGTACAGCTGAAGGACACTTATGAGACCAACACTTTCTTCTTCCTGGTGTTTGATCTGTAAGTACCCAGCCCTGGAGCCAGCCACACCCTGGGGCCTGTTGGAGAATGTCCTCTGGTGGTTCCCTATCCAGTGCTTCCTGAAGACCAGCGGCACATAGGATCACCACTGCCTAGGCAGATCAGCCCTGGGGATCAGGCTGCCAGGTCTTGAACCCTGGGTCCATCACTCAGAAGCCAGATGCTTTAAGTATCTGTTTTCTCATGGGTATTAGAGAATAGCACAGCAAATGGCATGACATAAATGCTATTATTAACTACAATGGTGACAAAGGTACTCATTCAATACTCAGCCTAGACATTGAGGATACAGCAATAAACAAGACATATATGGTCCCTGACTTCATGTAACAATTTTCAGAAAGTGAACAGAAAGCAGTAAAATAAGCCATAATACACCCACACAGTTATGTGCATGTACAGATACATAAAGCAGAGCAGGGGTTAGAGAGAGGTAGGGCTTCTCTAGATGGAGCGAGCATTCTGGAATGCTTTCCAGAAGGACCTGAGCACAAACTCAGATGAAGTGAGGGAGGGATCAGAGCCAAGACCTGGAAAAGGCACGGCAGAAGGGCAGAAGGAAGAGCCAGAGCAAAGGCCCTGCTGGATGGGCTTCGCATATTACAGGCTTGGCAAGGAAGCCAGGTGGGGGAGTGGAGCAAGCCTGTGGCACTGGCCAAATGTGAGGTCAGGCTATACTGAAAACCAGCTTTTGCAGGCTTGTTAGCCATGGTAAGGACTTTGCGGGGTGTGGTGTGTGAGAGCAGGAGGATGATGGGATCTGATTTACTTTTGAAGAGCATCCTACTGACTGTAAGGAGGCAAGAGTGGAAAGGGGGAGGCCTGTGGTATTGAGGCAAGAGGCCCCCAGAGGCAGTGGTAAAGGTTGTATTTGGGGTGTGGCCCAAAGATTGACAGCATCCCTTTGCACCAATAGGGCTCACAAGAGGAGCTCCTTGTCATGGGGCCCCTTGCCCACAGAACGCCTTTTAGCTCTGAGAGCTTGTTTTCTCAGGAATAGAAAAATGATACCATCCATTCTATCTTCCTAGGCTCTAAGCATTAAATTTTAACACCACAAAGTGCTCTGTGAACAATGTGTTCAGACTTTTTATTAGAAAAGGTTTCCAGCGAAGGGAGTTCTTCAGTTCTTTGTTCACCCACACCACTGAGTCCTGAGTCCTCACTGAAGAATGTAAATCTCTCTGCTGCATGAATCATGGTTATGGGGGTGTCTTGATTTGTCCGTATATAACAGCTAAATTAGGGACTAGATTATACTTGAGAAAATCATTCAAGGAGACTTTGTGTTGATAGAACCTTTAATACTGTAGCCATACTGAATATGCACAGGGTTATTATACTTGGAGGCACGATGTAACTTGGTCTGTGTGTACAATCCTGCCAGCTCAGCTCTGGGAAGGCAGCAGCTGGGTGCACCCTGCACAGTACCCAGTGTTGACTAGTAAATTTTTTCACTGCTGCTAACAATGACTTCTCCTAGCGTCTTTAGAATGGAATTTGAGTGACAAAAACTGGATTTACACACTTGTCTTTTAGGAACACAGTACAGATATTTTTTTATTTTTAAATAATTTATTTATTCATGAGAGACACAGAGAGAGAAAGAGAGAGAGGCAGAGACACAAGCAGAGGGAGAAGCAGGCCCCATGCAGGGAGCCTGATGTGGGACTCCATCCCGGGACTCTAGGATCATTACCTGGGCCGAAGGCAGGCGCTAAAACCACTGAGCCACCCAGGGATCTCCCACAGTAGAGATATTGTGTAAGGCTCACCTCTAAAAATTCTAGGTTATCTTCTCACACAGAAACCCCCCTTCCCACCCCACCAGCTGAGCTCAAGGGCTTTCTTGCCTCTATGCCCCTGGCCCAAACCCTTGTGCCTTAGAAATCCTACTGCTTTCCTGGAGGAGTGGGTGGGAGGGGGCAGGATGCACTTTTCCTTTTTAACCAGGGGAGACTTTCCTAGGACCCCCAAGACTTAACCAGCCACAGCTGTCCCCTCAGTAGCACTGTTGTGTAGAGCCCTTGGGGGCAGCTCAAATATCCCTAACCTTTGAAGAAGTTGCTTGGGGAAGCTATTTTTAATGTTGCCCCGAGTTGCCCTTGAGGGTATAACTAGGTTGTTCTAACAGGCACCTCTTTCTACATCATCCCAAGAAGTGAGAAGATTGAACTGTAATTCTTAATCCTAAAAGGAGCAAGCTTTGCTCCTCCAGCACTTGCACTATTGCTTCTACCATTCATTGCTGGGAAAAATCAAGTGTATCCTCCTGTCCTCGTGATCCGGATCTGGAGCCTTGGGTCCGTGGCTCTGGGTCCCTCTTTCATGTCCCAGCCCTGATGTTGACCCTGACAGATCCCAGTCCATGCCGTCACTTCCACAGATGGGAGAACCCCCAGACAGGTGCCATCTCACCCTTTGAGCATCCTTGCTCTTCTAATCTTCCTAGACAACCTCTAAACTCACTTCCTTGGCTTTTCCCAGAAGCCTTTGGTCCTTCGTGGGGGAGTGTTCTACTTTGTTTCTGGAGATAGGAGGGCAGGAAACAGGTCTCTGGGAGCAGGGTAAGGAGGGGGTGGTCTTGGGACCAACCCAGCTACAAACCCTCTGTCCCTACAGGATGAAGAGAGGGGAGCTCTTTGATTATCTCACTGAGAAGGTCACTCTGAGTGAGAAGGAAACCAGGTAGGGATCCATCTGCTCCCATGGCCATTCCCTGCCCCAGAGTACCAGTGGTACTGCCACCAAAGTCTTAGAGGGGGCATAGCATGCATTTGTCTGGGGTGGGGGTGTGCACTGCAGGCTTCTATATTCCCCTCCGCCCTTCCCCCACTTGTCCTGAGTCCTCCCTCACTGGCAGTCTCACAGGTATATGGGCTTTGGTCTCTGCTGAGGAGGAGATAAGAATAACACGTGCCTGTCCCACCACAGAAAGATCATGAGAGCCCTGCTGGAGGTTATCCGCAACTTGCACAAACTCAACATTGTGCATCGGGATCTGAAGCCTGAGAATATCCTCTTGGATGATGACATGAACATTAAGCTCACAGACTTTGGTTTTTCCTGCCAGCTGGAGCCAGGAGAGAAGCTGCGAGGTCTGGTTACATGGCCTCGGCCTATTTCAGGGGCTCAGGCTTTCTCATCCGTGGTCCCAGGAACAGAAAATGCCTGCATTCCTCCCCTAACTCCCCACCCCCTGAATATAAATCCTACTGTTTCAGGCTGTCTCTTCAGGTAAGCCTCTTTCCAGGGCTGAGCCAGGTTCCCACTGCTTGACTTCCAGGCCAGGACACAACAGGTCCAGGCAGGTGGTCCTAGAAGCCAGCCCCCAGCCCCTGCCCTTGGCCCTTAAGTCGGTCAGGGTTAGAAGAGTTGCTGCCCAAGCACCATGTCACTTTCATCTCCATTTTGTCCTTTGGACTGTCCTGTTCCAAGTGCCCCCTGCTGACCTATCCTGATGTAACTGTTCCTGCAGAGGTCTGTGGGACTCCCAGCTACCTGGCCCCTGAGATCATTGAGTGCTCCATGAATGATGACCACCCAGGCTATGGGAAGGAGGTGGACATGTGAGTGTGTTGGGCAAGGCAGTGACCCCTGGGCACAGGGATGCCCCCCCATGTCTAGGAGCACCTGCTGGGGAGGGGAGGACATGGCAGGAGCTGCAGCCAGCCCTCCTGCCTTCCTCCGTCCACCTGGCACCAGGTGGAGCACAGGGGTCATCATGTACACCCTGCTGGCCGGCTCCCCACCCTTTTGGCACCGGAAACAGATGCTGATGCTGAGGATGATCATGAGTGGCAACTACCAGTTTGGCTCACCTGAATGGGATGACTATTCAGACACTGTGAAGGATTTGGTGAGAGGCCAGGGCTCCTGGCTCCTGCCTAGGCAAGGGGAAGTTCATGATGGGGTGGGGTGGAGGCACATTGTACTACAAAATGGAGGACCCTCTGGGAAGACCTTGTCTTCTCAGGTGTTGGAGGAGACCCTGCCTTGATGTTTTGGGCTCCCCCTCCTTATTCTCTCAGGTTTCCCGTTTCTTGGTGGTGAACCCCCAGGGCCGCTGTTCTGCAGAAGAGGCCTTAGCGCATCCCTTCTTCCAGCAGTATGTGGTGGAAGAAGTGCGTCACTTTAGCCCCCGGGGCAAGTTCAAGGTACTGAAGTTCCCCTGCCACCGAGGCCCCTGTGGCAGGATTCCTCAAGTCCAAGCCCCCAAGTCCCCTTCCTTCCCCCAGACACTCCTTTCACGCACAGGGTTTCCAGAGCACTTGTCCCTCCCCTCCACCCACCCCTGTGATGATTCTGGCTCAACTTCTCCTGGCTTTAGAGAAGTCAGAAGTCACCCACCTGGCTGCGACAGCCTACATCTCTGCAGACAGGGGAGGGGTTGGGATGGTAGGGGGACACCAGCAAGGGTGTAGCAGTAGGCACACAAGGCTGTATGGCAACGAGCTCAGGGACTCCCTGCATTGGGAGGAGGAGACAGGCCAGCGGGGGCTGGGTCCAGTTTCTTAGTTCTGACTCTCCACAGGTGATTGCTCTAACAGTACTGGCTTCGGTGCGGATCTATTACCAGTACCGCCGGGTGAAGCCTGTGACCCGGGAGATTGTCATCCGTGACCCCTATGCCCTCCGGCCTCTGCGCCGACTCATTGATGCCTACGCTTTCCGAATCTATGGCCACTGGGTGAAGAAGGGACAACAGCAAAACCGGGCTGCCCTTTTTGAGAACACACCCAAGGCTGTGCTCCTCTCCCTGGCTGAGGAAGATTACTAAGGGGCTGGCAGGTGGGGTAGGTGGGGGTGGGGCAGGCAAGGAGGGAATGCTACAGAAATAGAAGTTGAGGAGGGAAATCACGTCCAGGCCTCTGTCCAGAGGGAGCACTTGGCCCTGGCCAGGACCCCTGGAACTAGGGCCATTAACCCCTCTCAGAGCTCTGCACAAGAAAAGCAGCGTGCTCCCATCACACCTTGTTAAGTGTGGTCAGGGCAGGCCCCATGGAGAGGGAATGAGAGGGCATCTGAGAGTCCTCCTGCTTCTCTATTTCCCAGCTGCACCACCATCTTGGCTCCTTCTCATGGGAGGCCCAGAGTTCCTGACACTTGAGTGTACTTCCCGTAGGGTCCAGGGTGAGGATCAAAGACAGGACAGTCTGAGATACACAATCACAGGGGATTTTACTGACCTCACAACATCCAGTGACATCATGAAAGCAGGTTCTTTTCCAGGGACATGTGTTTACAGGCATATGGAAGCCCACATATAGTTAATAATATAAAGGGAAGGTTCTGGTATTCGTCTCTCTCGAGTATTATTCACTGTAAGACTCCCAAAATGCAGTTTTGTCTGGTACATAACTTGGTTCTCCTAAACCCTTTTAAGACTCACTTTGTGCTTTAAAGAGCCCAGCTACTGCATTCTACACGCAGATAGTAGAAATTAGGTTCTTTCAGAAGTATATGAAACTGACAAATGGGGTGAATGAAGGAAGTATTTTCCTTCTATAGCGGTTTGCTGGGAAAACAAAGAAAAATGGAGAAAATTCTGCCTTGAGAAAACAAAGTCAGATCCCTGAATCAGACACTGAGAAAGTGGGAGGGAACAGATTTAAGAATTTTTAAGTGCCTTTTAGAGTACTCTACCCTGACTGTTGGAGGACTGGCCCCTGTATGGCTAACATCTGACCTCTAAGAGAACACTCTGCTCCCTGGGCACCATCAGTAAGTCGGGTCCCTTCTCCACGACACACTGGTACCCCCTTCTGAGGTCACAGTCCTCTCCTGGCCAGGGGAGGAATGGGGAAAGGGGGAAGGAGGCCATTCCCAAGGCCAACTCTGAAGAGCCTGGAGTTTGGCTTTGGAGGCCAGGGAGAGACGTGGGTACCAGGGAGCTCTTCTTCTTGGCTCTGCATGGCTGTTCACAACTCTCCAGGCAGTCGGCCTATGCTGGAAGCACAGCGGAAGCCTAGATTGTCTGAGGCTGAATCTGGAGTGTTACCCATCCTGCCACCACAGAAGAGGGAAGAGAATAGTTCATTGAGAATGGGGCCTGGAGCCTTACCCAGTTTTCCTTTGTAGGGCCTGCCGTGGCCTGGGGTGCCTGGGGGCTGAGGGCATGGTTTAGAAAGAAGCCTGGTTATGAGGGCACTGCTGGGGAAAGAGGATAAGAAGGGACCTGGGACGGGGTGGAGGAAGTGTGAGTGAGCAGCCATTAGAGTCTGCTCTGGAAGGTGAGAAAGGCAATGACTAGTAACTTCAAGCTGTTCATAGTCTAGAATAACTCAGCTGAAAAAAGCCTGTTGGTAAGAAGTGAGAATATCATAGTGCCAATAAGTACTTCATACTTTTCAACGAACTTTCACTTATGTTCCTTCATTAGCCATTCCTCAACACTTCTGGCAGGCAGGATTTGTTCAGCATTTAAGGCCCAGAATCAGATACTAGGAAGATTTCAAGGTCTTGCCCAAGACCAACCACTGCTTCATGGACACAACAGATTCAGTGGCAAACCGAGCTTTCTGGTTCCCAGGCCAGTACTTTCCCCACTACTTTGTCCTAGAAAAGGAGGCGAGGGAAAGCCAGGGGCCTCAACATATTAAAGAAACATATGCAAACCTGACTTTCTGAGACCAGAGAAACTGTGGTCTCTTTCTAGTCCTTATGGAATCCAGGAATGAGAGGGGTCAGAGGGAGATCAATCAAAATACATCTACAGATGAGCAGAGCAGAGTGTGTCCCAGGAGGGGCTCAGGAGCTTGGGACTCAACCATTCAGGTGCCAGCACTAACCATCTGTGTGATACAAGCAGGTCCTAACACCTTTGTGAACCTATTTTTCCTTGACTGTACAACAAAATGGTTCTAGAAAATGATTTTTCATGTGCTTTCCAGCTTGAAGAGTCAATATTTCCATGACCACAGGCCATGACCTTTTATTGAGGTGACCATTACACTCCCCTGCCTCTAAGGACAAAGAAAAGCCCTGGTGATGCTAGACACAAAGTCTCTCTGGGTGCTGAGAGCTGGCAAGAAAAGGCAGAAGTTGCCCTGGGCATGTTGGCTTCTCATGGCAAGTGCTGCTTATTCTCCTTTCTGTACTCACAGGGCGCAGAGAGAGGGATGGAGGTAGTACCAACACAAGCTCTGTGAGACCAGGGCCCAGACCCTCAGCCCCTAGCTGCCGGACTCCTCACCTGGTATTGACCTGGGCCAGGTGATTGGCAGAGCCATCAGCTGTGTCAGTCCAGGATGCCCCCTGGAGAACACGCATGTCCTGGTCAGCAGATGGATACAGAGATGCCGTCCACTCCCATACGTTGCCCATGAGGTCATAGAGTCCTGAGCACAGCAGGTGGATCAGCCCCAGGCTGGGCAGCCCTACCTCCAACCCCCCTGCTGCCTTGGGTAGCAAAGGCTTTGGGGAGCAAATGCTCCCCTGGTAGTGTTTCCCTCTGCCTCAGCCTTCAGGCAGAATGATCACACCAACCAATCTGTGAGTGTTGACAGCAACGAATCTTACCATAGTTATTCTGTGGAGGGAAAGCATTCACTGGGGAGACTCTGTGGAAGCCATCTTCCGCCTTGTCACCCTTGGGGAACTTTCCCTGAGGAGGAGAAATTTAAGCTAAAATATTTACCAATCTGTTCCAAGGTGGGTGTTCCTGCCTGCCCAAGGGAAAACCAAGGTCATACTGCAGCGTCATCTCGGGTAGGATGAAGGGCATGAGGCGGTGCACTGAGGTGCCTGCCCTGAGCTCCCACACTAGGCTCCTGTCTTCCACCATCACCTCCTGGCTGGATTAGGAAATGTGCCCACAGTGGTCTACGTCAAGCCCATCCCACTCTCACTTTCTCTCAGCAGCCTCCACCCCTCCACCTTGAGCTTCCCGTACTTCAAGGACTTGGGAAGAAAGGCTCCTGCCAGCTCCTTTTGCTCAGCACCACCTGGCTTCTCCAGAATGGTGATGCCTGCCCTGTACTCTTCTACCACCGACAGGTTTAACGCTACCTCATCTGCCCCGACTCTACCATCCTCATCTGTTTTTTACCTCCAAAATGCTTGAAAAAAGGAACCTATGTTTGCTGAAGCACTTTGTTCAATTTGTTCATTCTTCTCATTAAAATTGGGGTTCAGCTCCCCCTGCTCCATGGAAGCTGCTTTTACTAAAGGGAAAGGGTAGTAACTTACTCAACAGCTACTATGTGCTCGGATCTCTTTTAATTTAATCCTTAGAAGGTTGTGAGGCAAGTAGTTTCTCCCTTTAAAAAAACTGGCAACTAAGGCTCAAAATGGTTAACTTCTCAAAGATCTCACAGTAAATAAGTCAGATCTGTCTTCTTGCAAACCTCTGATCCCAAGATCATCTAAAAGATCAATTTACCCCTCAGGTCCTTTTTAATGCTTCCCCCTGAAATGCTAATGCTTGCCCCCCTCACACTACAGAGTCTCCCTGGGGAATAACATTCTTGTATAAGATATATGCTGACGACTCCCAATCCACCTGCTCTGACCCAGACTTCTGTCCTAAGATCCAGACTATTTTCAAACTTTGAGCTACAAAGGACCCGAAGGCATCTTAAATTAAGCTGATCCTAAACTGATCAAGTTCTATCCCTCTAACCCCAAATGCGTATCATCTATTCTGGATAATGGTCACCGTCACTCTGTTGCCCAAGCTTAGATTCATGTTTGAATCCAACTCCCATTCATGTCTCCACATTCCATTAATTACCAAACCCCATCTATCTCCTCAGGCATGCCTCTCCCATTTGGCTTCCTCTCCATTCCACTTCTACTTACATGTTCTTGGGCCACTGCCCACAACCTCAAATTCAGATACCTCCCACCCCACCGTCATTGCAGCTCTACTTCATTTAATCCTGCACAAATTAGCAATTAGCATCCTCCCCAAATCAAATGATATTGTTAGTCCCCTAATTAAAAACCTCTGCCTGCAGGGGAAAATCTAAAACTGTATCTTGGCACACCTGGTCCTTCATAATCTGCTAACAAGCCACCATCTACTTTGTCTCGTACACCTCCTGCCTCACTGAATTTGTCCCATCTCTGAATGCTCAGTACCCTTTCCTAATACAGGGCTGACATGTTGTTCCTTCTGCTGCAAATGCCCTTTCCTCTACTTTTCACTTGGCAAACTCTAAGCTCAAATGTCATGTTCTCTGTGGAGTCATCCCCATCATTCAGGCAGTCCTTTACTTCTGCAGCTCTTCAGAGTTACCACTCCCACTAGAACACAAAGCCCCACAGCTCAGGACGATGTCTGGCCTCAGGAGGTCTCAGTCAGTGCTTTGAAAGGGGCAGGGTGAGGAGCTTACATCTTACCTGCCACAGGTTGGTGTGGTTTGGCTGGAACTGGTTTCCCCATGGGTAAACCTGACCTGCCAGGAAGGCAAGGAGACAGCAGGGGAGGGGAGGTGAAGGGTTGTGGAAGAAGGGAAAGGCAGGAAGAGCAAGGGAACCAAAAGAAGTCAGGAGGTGATGACAAAAGAGAGAGGTTACTCATCACTTTTATTTGCCATGCTTGCCCCTTCCACTCAGTGCCCTGCATTCAGAGGCTCTGGCTTCCTGCTCTGCTCCAGGACAGTGCAATCCCAGCTGCGGTTCTTACTAATGCCAGTCTGTAAACTATCTGTTACCAGATCACATCCAGGTAAGTACAGAAATTGAGAGTAAGAATCAAGAAACTTGTCAAGTGGACTTAGACTAGATAAATAAGCAACCTCGTTTAGATTGGATAAGCAACAAGGCTGTAGAGATGTTGAACATGGGGAGTTGCTGTTTCCTCCTAAGTTTAATTAGGACTGCAGAACTTTGTTGTTTATGCAAGTTCTTTCACACCTACGGAAAAGGCAGGCTGGGTAATTCTTCCCTGTGCTATGTTGTTCTGATTAGATTCACTGAGATGTAGTATGTCTGGGTGAAATCTCTAAGAATAACAAATTTTATGTCTGTTTCTTCATTTCAGTTTTCCAGTTATTAATTTTTATGGAATTTTACAGACGTATTGGTCTGAGATGAATCAGAAGTGAGAACAATAACTGGCCCTCCACCACACGGTTTAAGAAACGCTGCTCTAGGGAGTATGGAGCCTTCCCACCCTTCAAAGCACCCATGTAGGATAGGATAAAGAAAGAATAAAGGGTAGTGACTTTGCCATCTTTATACCCTTCAAGCCCCCTCGGGCAGCAAACTCCCACTCTTCCTCAGTGGGCAGCCGTTTCCCCTTCCAAGCACAGTAGGCCCGAGCATCATTCCAGCTCACGTGTAGCACTGGGAGCTCCAGTCTCTCTTGGATGCCAGAGTTAGGACCTGCAGGCTGACAGCAGTGAGATAGCTTCTGGGAGCTCATGGAAGTCTGAGGAAAGCTGGGCTTAGAGTGCCTGAGTTGAGCTTTTACCACCAGATTGAGCAAGGAAGTTGGAGGAACTAGCCTGGTGAGTGAGGAGAGGACAAGCATCAGGAAGAGCATAAATATGAGCCAAGGGAGAAAGGGGATGGCGCACTGGGAAAAAAAGATCAGGGCAGAGTTTTGCCATCCATGTTTTTTCTGGCTGCTTCTTTGAAATTTCTGTCACCCTTTTAAATTTAGCATTTCTAGATGGGCAAGGGGTCTAGAGAAGACAGGCCTCCAGAATAAGAGTCAACAGGGGTAGAAAACAAGGCAGATGACTCAATCCTTACCTGCCTCCAGAATGCCCTTTCCACTGGAAGCCACCGGAGAACAGACTGCAAAACAGAAGCAGCATGACTGCAAGTTGCTCTGCCCCAGCAAGGGCACCTTCCTGCCTGACATGCAGGAGGCAGAAGAGATACTGCAGGCTGAGACTCCAGAGGTCCAAGGAGGGGTGCTGTTTCTGGGCCCCCGAGAGCAGGACATCTCACTACCATTATTAGAGGGATGTCAAGATGTTCTCTTGCCAGTTCAGGGAGTAACCAGAACTCTCCATGTACCCAGTTCCTTACCGAGCCTCAGGCTGCAGAAATCAGCCCAGGGTGAACCCCCAGGAGTGTGTGTTCCTGACTCTTCCATGGAGGAGTTCTCTTGCTACTTCCTTGCCTGCAGCTCTCAGATGTGATTCTCTGTGGTGGCTAACCCACTCCCACTCAATCAGCTGCAAGCCCAGGTTCTCTCACCACCATTTGATGAGTCACTTTGTTTCTAAGCTCATTGGCGACAAACTCCTCAAAGACAAAACTCCACCCGAACATCTCAGCCTCTGTCCGGTACTTATTTTCCCTGACAAACTCCCTGCAAAGAGATATTTCACTTGGTTAAGCTCATAAGGTTCTATGTCCCACTCTCACCCACTCCAGCTCCAGAAAAACTCAGATATCCTTCTCCTCTAAAACCACACACCACAGAATTTCCCTCAACAATTAACATAAAAGCCCGAGTAGATTTTCTTTTAAAAATCTGTTGCTGTATGTGTAATTTACATAGTCAGGCACTCTTTTTAGCAAAGCATATAGTCACTATCACAATCAAAACATAGAGCAAGTCTATCAAACCCCTCTGAAAACTCTCTCATGCCTCTACAACCACTCATCTGGTTTCTGTCCCTATAGTTCTGCCTTTCCCAGAATATAAATCCACATAAGTTGAATCATACAGTATGTAACTCTTGGGTCTAGCTTCTTTCACTTAGTGTAATGCTTCTGAAATTCATCTACTTTTTTTTTTTCTTTCTTTCTTTTTTTTTTTCCATCTACGTTTTGCCAGTATTGGTAGTCTGTCCCTCTTTGTTGAAGAATATCATTTTATTGTATGGATGTACTGAGTTTTACTTATCCATTCACCAGGTGCAGGTCATCTGGGTTACCTCTGTTTTTGGAAATTGTGAATAAAGCTGTTGAGATTTAAGGGTGGGGAATGGGTCTCTTTTCTGAAAGGTCTTCACATACTTACTCTCACAACAATCGCGAGAGGAAAGCAGAACGTGTTTCTATCTCCATCTAACAGGTGAAAAAAACTAAATCAAATAAAAATAATGTGCTGAGATTTTAGAATGGATTTTCACATAGTTTGGTGTGGTACAGCAAATCTCAGCAAGCAAACTGCCAGGGTAAGATGGATTGTTTTCACTGGCTAAAAGTATCCCATCTGTGCCAGTCCTCTGATACGAAAAGACATTGTTCACCCATCAAAGGCGCATTGAGGACAGAGGTGATCGGATTTGGTAGCAATAGCTATTTACCTCAGAGCATCTGAATGGTCTGAAAATCTTTTACCAGAAAAGCAGAGACAAATCATGGGTTCCAAGTAAAGTTTAGGGGCTTGCTGGAGATCTATCAGGAATAAAGCACAAAAATAAACAAATAAATAAGTCCCAAAATTTGAAATATAAAAAATTTCTATCATAAAATATACCATAATTTGAAATATATCAAAGAAGGCACACTGTGTATCTAGCTAGCTAGCTATGTCTGGTTCACATGATATAGTACAAGCCTCATCAGAAGTAATTTCTCTTTCAATTTTAATAACTTTCCTGTTTAAAAAATTCTTAAAAAAACACATATAGGTAATGCACAATGTATTATAGAAAATGAGAAAATACAAGTAGATAAAAAGAAAAAATTTGAAATCATCCATTATCACATCAACAAAGATATATCCATGCATATCCCTTCCTGTTCTGCCACCCAGCGACGATTTTTAAATAGCTTTAATAAGGTCTTTCCTGAAAAAAATAAAAATAAAAAGAGTACTTCCCTGGAATTATTTTCATTTGGAAGTCACAAAAACATGGGCAAAATCTGTTAACTAATGCAATGCTGCATGTTCTAATTCTTTTTAAATGCATATATAGTCTATACACATATTTTTTAAAAATAGTGTATATTGTTTGTAAGCTACTTTCTTTGCTTAATATCTCACATTACTTCTTTTTGACAAGATTTTTTTAAGATTTTTTATGTATGTATGTATGTATGTATTTATTTATTTATTTATGATAGACATAGAGGGAGAGAGAGAGAGAGAGAGAGAGAGAGGCAGAGGGAGAAGCAGGCTTCATGCCAGGAGCCTGACATGGGACTCGATCCCGGGACTCCAGGATCGTGCCCTCGGCCAAAGGCAGGCGCTAAACCGCTGAGCCACCCAGGGATCCCCTGACGACAAGATTTTAATGGCTAAGTATTCTGTGATGTTGATTCAATATGTTTAAGCAATCTTTATGTTGTTAGTATTTGTTTAAATGGCATCTTTTTAGATAAGTGTTTTCTGGAAGACCTTAATTCTTTCCTTAAGGAACATTTCAAAAGGTGGAATCAGAATCCTTAAGTCAAAAAAAAAGGCCCGAGAAGTACATCAACCATCCTTATGCTTACTTCAGTCTGTGTCTTCTGAATTAATTTTTCCCCATAAATTTTTATCTTAAAGAGTTTTTATTTATTAAAAGATTTTATTTATTTATTCATGAAAGATACAGAGACAGAGAGAGGCAGAGACACAGGCAGAGAAGCAGGTTCCATCCAGGGAGCCTGATGCTGGACTCGATCCTTGGACTCCAGGATCATGCCCTGGGCCGAAGGCAGGCGCTAAACCACTGAGCCACCCAGGGATTCCTCCCCCACCCCCCCTTTTTTTTAAAAACATAATGTTGTTTTTTTTTTTTAAGATTTATTTTTTTATTCAGAGAGAGAGGCAGAGACACAGGCAGAGGGAGAAGCAGGCTCCATGCAGGAAACCCGATGTGGGACTCGATGTGGGACTCGATCCTGGGTCTCCATGATTACAACCCGGGCTGCAGGCGACCCTAAACCGCTGCACCACTGAGGCTGCCCATCTTAAAGAGTTTTAAATCCACAATGTAACACTTAGGTCATCTCCCACATTGGCTTTGTGTTCCTGTTCCCTCCTCTTTTCCTCTAACTCTTGAGTCTCTGGACTTCAGATTCTTCATCTGAAAAATGAGCTAAGATTTTTCCCACAGTAGTATTGCAAAGATGGTATGTATTAGTAAACAAGCTACTTTCCTTTTAGATATTAGGAATGAAAAATAGAGCCTCTACCCCTCCTGGGAGAACACTGGAAGTAACTGAAATCTTTGTTGGTGACAGGAAATACATCAATGGCAAAGGGTTTTACTGTCACCTCCCGTACTGGCCCTTCACCATTTCTGCCATCTGGTGAATTTGTTCCCATCTGGAATCTGCCCCCTGGTAGCTGCACCATGCTAGTAGCCTGCCCATTCCCTGCAGAGAAAAAGGAGCACTGTCAGTAATACATGAATAAATATAATACAAGTGACAATATTTGGATTATATGTCATATTCATAATGTAATGAAAAAAACGGAGTTTTCGAAATTTGGCCTTAAATTCTCGTTCTGCCCCTTAATTTGTTGGGCAACCTTTGGCAAATTAGTTAATCTGAGTTTTGATTTCTTTGCCTACAAAATGGAGATAACATCTATTTCATGGGTGTGGCTGTCTGTAAAATGCTGTGAGCAGATGGTATTTATTCAACAAACATTTATTTCCACCCTTACTGTTCAACTCCTGTACACAACAACTTTTTGTCCCAGCTAGGTAAATCTAGAAACGAATAACCTGAAATATTTCTAGCACCTTTCTACCTATACTTCTGCTCATGTTGTCTCTGCTTCTTCCTCCCCCTTCTTAATGATTTTCACCATTATACCACATGCTCCAGAAAGAAAAGGACTGTATCTATTTTGCCAGTGTATTCCTGGCATTTAGCACAAGAGCACAATAATTAGCAAATAGCTGAAGGAGCTCCTTCATATCTGCTGTTTGAATGCCTCAGAAAATCGGGATTAAAAGGATCATCAATTCAATCCCGATTTAACAGGAAAAAAACCAATACCCCCAAAAGGAAAATAACTGACAGAGCTGGTTAGCAGGGACTAGGACAAGATTCAAGCGCCTGCCTTATCTTCAAGACGACCCGCGTCCACCCAGGGATCCACCCAGGGACCTCTAAGGACTGTGAGCTCCCCAGTGCGGAGCCCCTCCCTTTTTTATGTTTCTCTGCCTTCACCCTCCTGTTCCCATTCTGACACATTCACACTCATGATCAAATCTACTTCAAGGGAGAAAGAAATGCAGTAAGCAGGGGAATCTCAGACTAAAAGGGAATTAAGAAACTACATACAACTGCAACGTGTGAGGTTTATTTGGACGCTAACTCACCACGTAAACTATGACAAACGGTGAATTTGAACACTAACTGGACGTTTAATGGCATTAACGTAGGGAAAGAGCACGGCATTTTTCATGACTTTGTCTTTTCAGCCACTCAAGCTGCGTATTTACAAATAAAACTGTGAATGCCTGGATTCACTTCACAAAGGCTGCAGGGAAATGACAAAGTGGGAGCGATACCAAAACAGCAACATTAACTGTTAACTGGCAACTGTTCGGGCTCCATGATGGGTACAAGGGGGGAGGGAGTTGCCTAGACTCCAAACCGAATCACAAATCAGAGAAGTTGCACCGGGGAGCGCCGTCCCCGCCGGCTCCGGGAGGCCCTGCCGCCCCGAGCTCACCCAGAGAGCGGGCGGACCGCCAAGGTCGCCTTCCCGGCCGGGGCACGGAACCCACCCCCGTCCCGGCTCCTGGGGCACACACAGGGTGAGGGCCAGGCCCGCACTGACCCAGCGCGAACCAGCGAACCACGGAGCGCACCGGACCAACAGCACAACGAGCAGCGGCGGCGACGCGCCCATCCAGGAGCCCTCGCAGCGGACGCACTACTTGGCCCGCCCCGTGCCTGCTCCGCCCCGCTCCTGAGCGTTTTTGGTTTTTTTCGGTCAAAGGGTTTGCTTAAGTCCCGCATCCGGGCAGCCGGGCACGAAAAACGTGTGCAGCCTGATAGGGGAAGTGCGGTTTTCTCGCGGTATTGTCAAAGGACCCCGCTAACTCCAGAAGCCCCGTCATTACCCCATGAACACATTTGGGCTTTCCTCCCCTTTTCCAATCACACCTCTTTTGGGCGCTAGGACACCATCTCAAGATCAAAGAAAAGGTTTCACCATTTATTGTACACTTACTGTACGCAACTGCCAAGTCCTCAAAAGCACAAAGCCTTCCAGCACACAACTTCATGGTCAAGGACTATAAATGATGAGTGGCCACCTGGTCCACTGGACATGTCCTGTTCCGTAGCCCATGCTTGGACGGCCTCAACTCTGCACATTTCTCCACCTCATACTTGGGGCCTATTCAACTCCCTGGCCTCTACTTCTCTCATCTTTGTGTCAACTTTTTTTTTTTTTTAAAGATTTTATTTATTCGAGAGAGAGAGAGAGAGAGAGAGAGAGAGAGAGAAGCAGAGACAGGCAGAGGGGAGAATCAGGTTGCAAGCAGGGAGCCCAACGTGGGACTGGATCCCAGGTCTTCAGGATCATGCCCTGGGCTGAAGGCAGCGCCAAACCGCTGAGCCACTGGGGCTGCCCGACAACGACTTTTCTAGGGAGCATCTTACCAAAGCTACTTCGAAATCATTATTAAGTCCCAACGATCCAATAATTTTACTCATAGAAATTTATACTAAAGAAACAGGGATGCTTTCAAAATCTTAAGTTACTTGAAGTATTAATTTATATTAGCAACAAACTTAGAAGCGTAACAGGAAACTATCGGGTAAATTAAATTGCATCCATTAGTACAAATTATTAAACCATTATTTGTTTTTCAAGGAACATTTAATAACAAGGTAGATAACATACTTATTTAACATGGTACTTTTACATCACTGAAGCGAAAGCAAAACATCTGGTTCACTGGGTAAAAATAGCCTAATGTGTGTACACTGCAGTGCAACTAAAAAAAATACTGTAATTTTAATTTCAGAACTTCAGAGTTTAAGTGTCAGTATTCTCTTTTAATATGGGGAAAAAATGCTTTTTAAAATTATTTGAAGCTTGGACAAAAATTCCATAGCTATATCCTTAAGGTCTCTCTGTAGTCTTCATGATTCAGATGAGACAAAGGAAGCTTCAAATTCAACCTTTCAGAGAAGACATTCCAGCTCGCATGATCTCGTCAACCAGGAGGATGTTGGTGGCAATCACAGTGCTAAAAGGGCAGGGGAAATCAGATAGTTCAGATTTGAGATATGAACCCTAATTCAACTCAATTCTCAACCAAACTGTGCATATTATATCCAATTAACTTTCTCCTCTCCCCTCCAAAACATGGAAGGGTAGCTTAGTTTCTATACTTTCAGTTGATTACATTTTCACAAAAACAAAAAAACCCAAGAAATTAAATGGAACATACCAGATTAAGAATATGATATTCCTAAAGGTTATTTTAATTTTAGCTTTCTTAAACTTACCAAGAGTGAAGAAGCTGTTTCTTTACACAATAGTTATCCCATATGCCTACTTCGGCGGCTACCATAGGCTCACCTGAAAAGTAACCCAGTATTCTTAAAAATCACACAGCAAATTTTTTAAATTTAATCATGAAGGACCCAGAGAGAGAGAGAGGAGAGAGAGAGAGAAAGAGAGACAGAGAGAGAGGCACAGGCAGAGGGAGAAGCAGGCTCTATGCAGGGAGTCTGACGTGGGACTCGATCCCGGGTCTCCAGGATCACGCCCTGGGTCGAAGGCAGCGCTAAACCCCTGAGCCACCGGGGCTGCCCTCACACAGCAAATTATAAGATCAAAATGCGGGGATCCCTGGGTGGCACAGCGGTTTGGCGCCTGCCTTTGGCCCAGGGCGTGGTCCTGGAGACCCGGGATCGAATCCCACGTCGGGCTCGCGGTGCATGGAGCCTGCTTCTCCCTCTGCCTGTGTCTCTGTCTCTGCCTCTCTCTCTCTCTCTCTCTCTCTCTCTGTGACCATCATAAATAAATAAATATTAATTAAAAAATTAAAAAAAAAGATCAAAATGCTAAGACAACAGAGTATTTTATGATTTGTTCATCATTATTCTATGAACCAAAGTTCCTCAGTCCAATTTTGCTCCAAACCATGACTCTTGTGTCCAGTGTCTTTAAGCGGCTGATCCCTACTCAGAAAACTTCCAGTAATAGTAATACTGCATTTGGTTACCAAATGTTTGAACATCCCTATTTTTCAGGACACATTCATTCTGTTTGTCCATATTAGAGCACTTGAACTATAATCTGGCCAAAATGGGCTTATCATTTCCCTCATCCCAGAAACCTTTTCTATTAACTTGGATGGAAATGCTATTGACAACAAAGGTCTTATGTATGCTGCAGGGGTGTGTATCTCAGTTATCTTTCTTCCACTTTGTACTTAAATATTTTGTGTTACTGCATTTAAGAGTAGGGCTTTAAGTCATTTAAGATTTGGTCCTGTCTTCTAGCATTATTTGCTATACTCAGCCTTTTTTCACCCATGAATACGGTCATCTATTTTCTTACTAAAGTCCCTGATGGAAAACTAAGTAAAAGCCAGCCCAACACGAAATCTTTCTGTATTAACCTGAGCCACCTGCTACTGCTACTACTCAGCAAAATCAACAAATCTATACTCTTTTAAAATTATACAAACGTCCACTCTATTCCCTTTGTTTACTTAATCTAGTCATCCCATTTTTATATCGTATTTCAGAAATCAGGGTTCCCTAGCAACACTGGTGTCAAATTGTAAAGCACCTCTCCAAGATTCATTTGTCTCCATTTTTTAAAGATTTATTTATTCATTCATTCATTCATTCATTCATTCATTCATTCATTCATTCATAGAGACACACAAAGAGAGAGGCAGAGACACAGGCAGAGGGAGAAGCAGGCATCATACAGAGAGCCTGACCTGGGACTCGATCCAGGGTCTCCAGGATCACGCCCTGGGCTGCAGGTGGCGCTAAACCGCTGCGCTACCAGGGCTGCCCATTTGTCTCCCATTTTTGATCCTTCCTGGTTTTATCTCACCGGACTCTAGTTCCCCTACAAATAGCTACATTCTCTTACCTGTGTTCAAGTCCACACCCACAAGTTGACCTGATTCTGAATGTTCTGCTTGAACTTTAACTAGTGTTTCCTGAAGGTCAAAACCAGAGTTCTGAGCAAGAACCTAAAGCAAAAAAATTTAATCTTTTAAAGGACAGAACCTAAGAAGTGTCAATCTGTAATAAACCATAATTCTAAATAAGAAAAAACAAACAAAAAAAAAAAACCCCCCATCAAAAAACCTTAATGAAGACAGACCAGTTATTCTCTAAAGTGAACATTAGAGAATAACTAGACATTTGTTACTAACTCATTACTCCACCCCAAGCTCAGCAACACACTGGTCATAAAACCATGCCAAGTGAGCACACAATAGAATAAAAACAAAACGTAAGCTTGTACTCAAGTATAACCCCTATACTGCAAACCCTCTTAAAACAGTTTACCTCCTGCCTCTGAAACTTCAGATATTCAACTCCCTTCCAGAAGAACCAAATACATTTGGATGATAAGAGATAGTTTTGTTTTTTAAAGATTTTACTTATTTATTCATGAGAGACAGAGAGAGAGAGAGAGAGAGAGGCAGACACACAGGCAGAGGGAGAAGCAGGCTCCATGCAGGGAACCTGATGTGGGACTCGATCCCAGGTCTCCAGAATCATGCTCGCGGCTGAAGGCAGCGCTAAACCAATGAGCCACCCTGGGCTGCCCAAGAGATAGCTTCTTTAGCTATATTTGGGAGAAAGCTGATAAAACTTGTTTAACTCCAACTCTACATTATGAGAAAGACTCCATGTTAATAAAAAAACTTTCATCAGCTAACTCATTTTGATGTAGTTAAGAAAACTGTTAAAGTAGTCATACCTTGGGAATAATGAGCAATGCATCAGCAAATGCTTGAACTCCCAGCTGGGCCCTCCCCTTTACACTGGGCTTATATTTAATCAAGGCTTCTGCCATTGCCACTTCCACTGCACCCGCACCCGGAACTACACAGCCTGTTGGGGTGGGAAGGAAGGAGAGAAATGATCAACTACGAAGAAAATAAAACTGCGGAATCATTAAGAAAATACATAAAACACAAACATAAAAAGCATTAATTTCTTGAGAATGTGGAATAGCCACAATATTGCATTTGAAAGCACTATAAGCAACACATTATATTTCTAATATATTATATATTAGAAATATAGATTTCTCTGGAAGAAAAACATTAAATAGCAAAATGCTTCAATTTAACTAGTACTTGGAAGGTTACTATTAGTTCATTTACTTCTATCACTTTTTTAAAAAATATTTTATTTATTTATGAGACAGAGAGAGAGAGACAAGAGACATAGGTAGAAGGAGAAGCAGGTTCCCCTTAGGGAGCCCAATGTGGGATTTGATCCCTGAACTCCAGGATTGCGCCCTGAGCCAAAGGCAGACAGTTAACCACTGAGCCACCCGGGTTACCTACTTGTATTCACTTTTAAAAATGATATGCTATGAAGAAGCTTAGCACACCATTAGAGGCATTTTAAAGGGAACGCTTTACTTTTGCATGGTGTCTGGCTGTGTAAACTACTGATAAAAAGAACACAGTATTCAGCCATGCTTTTTTTATACTTGTAAAAGAATATAAACACAGTAAGCATCTTACCATCATCAATAGCATTTTTAACAGCCCTCAAGCCATCTCTTATTGCATCTTTGATTTGAGTGAGTGTGTGCTTATTTGGTCCTTTGATCAATAATGTGACAGAGCGAGGATTGTTACACTTCTCAATAAAAGTGAATTTCTCTTCTCCCTATGTGAAAAAGAGGTATTTTCAAAATAGGGTATGTTTGTACCAAGACTGGGAAAGACTAGAGGAGCTTATAAAAGAGTAAGTAGCATATTAAAAAGGGAACATACTCATCACATTAAAGCAAATTACTTCATAAAAAAAGGTCACATATAAAAGCAATGTGATTTTCCCCATCAATGCCTTATCATTACTACACATAACCTTCAAAATGTATGTAAACAAAGCAAGAATATGACCCTAGGTTTGAATGAATTTTTTTTACTACCGAAGAATTCAAGAACCAAAGAACGTTATCATATTATCTTCAGAAAAGAAATACACTTACCAATGTATACTCATAGACAAGTCCTGCATGTCCCAAACAATCAGGATTTAGGTCATCGAAAGAATTTAGAGCTACTCCACCACAAGCAAGAGTCAGCCTGAAATATTAAATATTAAAGGAGACATATAAGTAGCTTTGTTATGTTTAAAGAGATTAATAATTTTTAAGAAGCTATCTTTCAGAATTACACACTAAAATTAAATGTCAAAATGTTATTTTAACTCAAACCTTCAAATTCACCACCACCGTTAAAAACCATCTTTTATCCTAACTTGACATTTAACCCACTCTTTCAAAGTCCACAAATACTCTTCTGATAAGAAATCTATAAATAAAACAAGAGTTCTTTATCGTGGTGAGCTCTGGGAGAAAAAGCAGTTCTTTGAAACCCCTTAATGCTGTCTCTTGACATAGTAAATGTACACATACATGTCATGGTTTAAAACTAAAGCATACACCAATGTTCACAGCATTATCCACAACAGCCAAAAGGGAGAAACCTAAATGTCCACTGATAAATGAAAAAGTGATATATCCATATAATGGAATATTATTCATCCTTAACAAGAACAACATTCTAATACATGTTACAACATGGATGAACTCTGAAAACATGCTAAATAAAATAAGCCACACAACAGGACAAATACTGCATGATTCCCTTATATAAGGTACCAAAATCATAAAGGCAAAGTAGAAAAGTATTTACTAGGGGGAGGGAAAAGAAAGAGAAAGTTATTGTTTCATTCATGAGAGAATTTCAGTTTGGGAAGATGAAAAAAAAAAAAAAGAAAAAATTCTGGAGATGAATGATGATGGTTGTTGCACAACAACGTGAATGAAACCTAATGCCACTGGGTTGTACATCTGAAAAGATAAGCCAAATAATAAATTATATATATTTTTTATTCACAATAAAAAAGGAAAAACTTAGCAGGAACAAGAAAAAGTAGTAATTCCACGTAACTTACAAACTAAGTAAAATTTTACATCACTAAGGTAATATGTTATCCATACCTTTCCATATTTCTCCTTTTAGCTCTACGCAGAGCTACTATGCCTTCTTTCGCAAGAGCATCTAAGGAAAAGGGGTCAATTCCCTACAACAAAAACAGTTCGTTACTGTTAACGAACAGTAAACGGTAGTCATCTTAAAAATAGCAATGGACAATACAGACTCGTTTATGAAGCAAAATTTCATTCTCACCTTTTGATTAATAACAACAAATCCTTTATCTGAATCACCACAGACTTTCTTTTTCAGTTCTATTATTTTTTTAACTCTATCTTCAATGAATTTTCTTTCAGCTTTTACGAGTTTCTCTCTCTCTTCTGCACTCTTGTAAAAAAACCCAGAATTCACTTCTCTATTAAAAAAAAAAGTTATGGGGGAGGAAGGACAATGTTTATTTTTTGAGAAGATAAACCAGCAGCCTCAGAAACTGGGTTAGTCTTGAGACTTAACAGACAGCCACTGAGTTCCAATCCTGCCCCCGGTATGTTTTCAAAGGTTACTTCCTTTAACTCACCCGAACCCAACTGAGGCATTAGTGTCCTTGCAGTGGTGAAACTTAAATCTCAAAGTGACTTGCCCAAAGTACCAAGCTCCTCCACCTCTCTATTCCATTTGTATGGCCTGTAAACTCACGTTTTTTCATACTCTAACGACACATTGCATGTGAGGATGTATGCATCTTCTACTCTTTTTTTCATATCAGGATGCCGTGCCCCATGGTCCAAAACAAGACCTCGGATTAAGCTGTTGAAACACACAACAAATTGTTTTGTTATTGATTTCCAAATGATACATAATATATACTAACAAAATTCACATAACTAAATTGAAGCTGCATTAATAATTTTCACATGACTTTATTACTTGAGTCTTTGAAAAAGACTTTTTGGATGAAACCTAGGCAGGTTCGATTATGAAAAAGCAATATCCAGAACACAGTACAAAAACAAGCCATTCAAAATAAAAGTAGTAACTCTTATCTTGTACAGAAAATTCTGCAGAGAGGCAGCTGCAACTGGTAGCCTCTCAAATTGTGATCACCTCCTTTAAAAATGACTTTTGAGGGATTCCTGGGTGGCGCAGCGGTTTGGCGCCTGCCTTTGGCCCAGGGCGCGATCCTGGAGACCCGGGATCGAATCCCACATCGGGCTCCTGGTGCATGGAGCCTGCTTCTCCCTCTGCCTATGTCTCTGCCTCTCCCTCTTTCTCTCTCTGTGACTATCATAAATAAATAAAAATTAAAAAAAAAATTTTTTTTTAAAATGACTTTTGAACTATGTTTTTAAAGTGTAATGTATATTTAAGAAATTCCCCAATAGTCTTTTATGCTTTGTAACCCACAGTTCAATAAATCACTGACATAGCTCATTTTTTACAGTCATACTGACTATAAACATATCATTAGTAACTTCAAGATGAAACACAATTGGGCAAACTAAATATTCATTTAGGCTATACACACAAATTCAACGAAATCAGCCAAAAAACATGTACTGTATAAAGTGCCTATAAATTTGTAAACACATTGAGTAAATATTTCATAGCATCCTATCACCTACCTTGTATCAGTTTCAGATTTATGTTTCATCTCCATGATCTCAACCATGAAGAGATCAATAGGTTCATCTGGTTTTTTAATGGCCAAAATCGAGTCCACTACAGCCTACAATGAGAGCATAACCATTAAATGATCTTGATTTGCAGAAGTCCACATGCTTACATTGCTTTTCTTCAGAGAAGTTCACTTTTCTTTAAAAATCTCTGAATTGACCTAAGCCTTTTTCTTTGAGGTAACAAAATATATTATTTGTAAAGGATTGAAATCATTTACATTTCTGACATCTCAACTTATAATATAATTATGTATAAAGAATCACGGACATCCCTACTATTCTATTAAAAATATCAATGAACCTTTTTATAATGAAATCTCAATTTTATTAATCTTTAATGAAAGCTCCAATTGTATCTTCATAACATGGTCAGGTATACTATTATTTTGGGAACACAAATCAGCTGCTCTTTACCACAAAAAAAAAAAAAACTATTTCACATGGCATGATACTGTGAAGGTTTTAGATAGCACCTTGCAATTCCAACTAGAAAATACACCAGGGGTTTTCAGTATAGGTGTACACTACCAGACACATACCACACTTAACATACCTCTGTTAAGACATCAGCAAGTTCAGCATGCACTTTTGTACGTAGAGATGTTCTGGCCACATCTATAAGTGTTTCCCTGTCCATTTCTTTGCTTACTTTGACTTGTTCCAAAAACTGAAGTGCCTTTTCCTTTGCAGCTTCAAATCCTTCTGTTATTATTCTGGGATGAAGACCCTATAAACATACAATCACATAATCACCACTAACACTGGAATTCTTCAATCAGATGTTAAAGTAAGTTTTAAAGGAATATTCTAGATTATTCACATGCTTGAATATAATGTGCTGACTTTTTGAATACATTTAAAAGGATAAATAGTCCTTTCAATGCAGAGGAAAAGAACAGACATTGCTCTAGCACAGAATCAAAGCCAAGGGAACTATAAAGTACACTTGGGTGTTCACTGTGCAGACCACAGGGAATGTCTAAAACTCAAAACTGTACTCAATAGGACCATTTATCTTTTCAATTTACATCAATTACTAACAAAACAGAGGCAAAGGGTCTGCCTTTTCTCTCTGCCCAAGATTTTCTTAGAATTGGATCACTACTGAGGTTTGCTTTAATCTTCAAACTACTCAAGGCTAAAAATATTCTGTAATTCTTAAACTTGTTTTAGTTGGCTTTTTCCTTATAAATATGCCTACTCCTGAACATCCTGTTTCTAGATCTCAACTAATAAGCTGTTACAGACATATGTAAATAATATGTAATACAACTTGACCAAAAAAACCTCTGCAGGCCAAGGAAGTTTCCTTAATCTGTCCAGGATCACAATAAACTTGTATTAAGACCAGGATATAGGCTCTGGTTCCTAGATTTAAGCCCCCTACTCTTTACCTTGTACTATCTGGCCTCAGCTACTATTAACACCTCAATTTATAGAAATTTCCGGCAACACAAGAATCATGTATACTTCAGAAATGTAGAGATCCGCCTGTTTCAGTAGCTCTCCAATGATTAGGACATTGGATGTGGTACCATCACCAGTTATGTCATCCTGGGCTGTTGCTACTTTGGCTATTAGGGAGGCTGTTGGGTGTTGAATTTGCTGAAAGTGGGAAAAAAAAAAAAAGAATTACTTCAGTGAAAATACTCCAAATATACTTTAAAGCATGTGAAGGGTCTCCTTAAATGCATCGATTTGCATAAATTGCCCAAGTGTTCAGCTATATACCATGCTGATTTAAAACTCACCATTAACTATTTTGTGTATCAATTTATGATAACCCAAATATTTTTACATATAGATTTGAGAAGATTATCTCCACTTTACTGATGAGGAAATCTGAGGCTTACTGTTAAGGTCTACTGAAGGCAACAGAATTAACAGTAAGAAATAATTTCAAATCCATGCATGCTTCTTTAGGACTCTTGGGAGAATAAACCAGGTTCCTTCTAAAATTAAACCCCAGCAGCCTCCAGTATTAATTGGAATTGAATAAAAAAATAAAAAGAAAAAAGTTATCTTTTAGAGCAAAGATCACTAGTGAAAGCTAAATCATTGAGAGGTTTTTAAGAACAGGATATGCACTGTATTTCCAGGACCACCCATAGATTCTTAATTACAAAGGAGCCAAACAATGCTCCCGAACTGTTTTTAGTTTTTAAATCTCCTTATTCTCCTGTAATCCAGAAGAGTTCCACAACCTTTTGTTTTTAGGGAAACTGACAGTTTAAGAATCTAGGCCAGATATTTTGCAAACTATCTCATTTAAATTTGCAAATGTTAAATTTTTTGGGGGGGGCAAATATATTATATGGGTAATACTGTATACTTCTTACTGGGTTCATGTGCTTCTCTGAATATCTACTGTAGTACACAATAAAAAACTCAAAATACGGGGGGGGGGTCCATTTCCTTTACTTGGTTAAGTGCTAGATTTTGGAAACTTAGGGATGAGTAAAACAACTGCTCTTCTCAACAGTCTCATACCCTTGGTCAGTGGGGATTTAACAATTAGAGTAGGGATCCCTGGGTGGCACAGCGGTTTGGCCCTGCCTTTGGCCCAGGGCGCGATCCTGGAGACCCGGGAATGAATCCCACGTCGGGCTCCCGGTGCGTGGAGCCTGCTTCTCCCTCTGCCTATGTCTCTGCCTCTCTCTCTCTCTCTCTCTCTATGTGACTATCATAAATTAAAAAAAAAAAAAATCTTCCTGCAAATCACACGTGATATGGAACACCAAGACATTTTTGACTTAGCGTACCAAGCGGCCTCTCACCATTTCATGAAGCAGCACATTGCCATCTTTAGTAAGCTTGATGTCTCCAGCACCAGACACGAGCCTGTTCAACGAGCACAAATGAATCAGTGTGACGTTCTCATCGGAGACCTAGTCCATAGTCCCACTGCAGTCGGGCTTCACCCAGATCCTCGGGAGTTGGGGCCACGCGGCTGCTTCTCTGCACCCGGCAGGCAACAGGAACGGCGCCGCGCCGCGCTCTCCCTTCAGAGAAACAGCTGGCCGAGCCCTCGGGGTCTCCGCGGCGCGAGCCGTGCACGCAGGCCGCTTTGTTCTCCGCAGAGGCGGCATCAATTAGAAGGGAAACGGCCTGAGCTGGGCGCGGGGGCCACCAGGGAGCGTGCGGGCCCGCAGGGCGGCAGCGGCGAGTGCAGAGGCCCCGGCCCCCCTCCCCCGGCCCGCGGTGCCCGCGGTGCCCGCGCGGCCCATTCCCCCTCCTCCCGCCCTCCCCCGCCAGGCTCGCGGCGGCCCCCTGCCTCCTCCCCCCACCGCCAACCCCGCCTTACATCTTCATGGTGCCCTTAGGCCCCAAGTTGGTCCTCAGCACGTCCTGCAGCCCCCGGGCCGCGCTGATGTTGACCGCCAGCGCCGCCTGGGCGCGGGCCACCTCGGCCTTGGGGTTCAGGGTCTTCACGGCCGCCATAGCTGACCAAAGGAAGAAGAGGAGGTACCGCGCGCTGAGGGCCCGCAACTGGCTCGGCGTGGCCGG
Organism: Nyctereutes procyonoides; assembly: GCF_905146905.1. NCBI lineage: Eukaryota > Metazoa > Chordata > Mammalia > Carnivora > Canidae > Nyctereutes > Nyctereutes procyonoides. The sequence goes on from NW_026575126.1 coordinate 77,775,513, forward strand.
GAGGCGCTACCCGGGTCTTCTGGAAAAGTCGGGCGCGTCGCCACGCCCCCAGCGTGCCCGCGCGCCGCTGCCATTGGGCCGCGGCGCTACTGCCCCGCCCCCGCGCGCCCGCCCCGCCCCCCGCGGCCGCGCGGCGCCGCCATTGCGCCGGGAGGGCCCTGTTCCGGGTCGGAAGGGCTCGTCGCGGTCCGGCGTGGCCGCCGGCGGGGTCCGGCTGTGCAGCCCCGGGACCTGAGGAACGAGGCGGGGCGAGGCGAGGCGAGCCGCGACTGCAGAGTGAGCGTGGGCCGCTCTCTCCTGGAGGCCTCTGGCCGCAGGGGTAGGGTGGGCTTCCTCCGTCCCCGTCGCGCGTGTTGCCCTGCCTCCTCCCCTTGCTTCCTGCGTCCCCGTCGCCGGCGTTTCCTGGACTACCTACGGTGTGCTTGGAAGGGCTCTCGGTGCTGCGGCGTGCAGAAGTGCACCTGCTCGGGCCCTCGCCCGCTGCCGTCGGCGCTCGGAGCCAAGGGGAGGGAAGATGGCGTGCAGGATGGAAGGTGCTTAGGGCCTTCGTAGCGAGCTTCGGGGCTGGTGCGTTGGCGGCGCGGGACACGCTGCTCCCAGACGGGTGGCCAGACTCAGACTTGCTTGAGTGGTGGTCCCCGTGCTTTGAGAGGGCTCTGTTTTAGGACAAAATTCCGAAAGGTGTGCAGTTGTTTTCTAGTATCCAGTATTCACCACCCCCGTATTATTCAGTAATGTCTTGTGTTTCGTTTTTATAATAACGAAAACCGTTAGAATTCAAAAGTTCCAAAGGGTGTATGGTGAAAAGCACGCCCTCGTCCCTCTAGTTCAGCTTCCTTCAGACAAGCACAATTACCCTTAGATATTCTAATTTCCCAGATGATTTATGAATTTATAAATGTGTATAGTTAAAAGCATTTCCCCCCACACAAAATGTCAATTTAGAATACACAGTGATGGGTGTATTATACTTAAAGTATGTTGGTGATTGTACCGTATCAATACAAATAGGGATTCCTCATTAACAGCTGCCTGATATTCTTTGTAAGAGTGACAGAATTAACTTGTCATACACCGGTTGTTATTTAGGTTGTTCCTCATCTTTTGCTATTGAAGCTGCAGTGAATATCCTGGAATATAATGCTTTTAAGTGGCTTTGTATATTTGAGAATCTCAACAGCACATTATAAGTCTGGTTAATGGCATTACACAGGAGACTTGTGCTTATCTTACTTGGTATGCATGCGGATTTATTTACTGTGCAGATGTATGGGAGATACGAGCAGAGATGAAGATTGGAATTTTCAGGCATGTGTTTGCAGGTAGGAAAGGGGACTGGATCTCCTGAGGTGCAAATTTAAAGGGGCACCAAAGCTCAGTAATTGAAATCAATAATATTTTAACGCGATATTTTAAAAAAATCAAATGCAAGAAATCCACAATGAATGGAATTTTAATTAGGCATCTCCATTGACATCACACCACACAAAGTCTCAGCAAAACGGAAAGATCACAGGATCCCTGTAGAGGCATTCTATTTGCATATATTATTCTACTGTTCTCCATATCACACTTCCAAGCAAATGAATGGTTTTCATTATATGATGCAAGAGTATAGCAAGGGAGTGTTGTCTACATGCTAATGTATGTACAGAGCGGGAAAACTTTAGAATGTCTTTGGAGAATTTCACACCAAAGGTCATGTGGGAGCAGATCTATTTCAGGCCATGATTGAAGACATTGAGGTGGCAGCGGATGTTTAGCTATTTGATTCAGGAGAGATTTCAATAAAGAATAAAATCTTGATGAAAGAACCCTAGTGAGGCAAAGTGGTGCATTAGAAAGACTCCTAGAATCAAACAATTTGAATTAAATTCTAGTTTTGCAGTGTTTACCAGTAGGTGACCTTGGACAAGTTAACTTTTTTGGATTCTATTTCCTAATCTATAAAGTGGAAGTAAGTGACATCTTAGAAAAAAGTAACTGAGATTGCATGTGTCGCATACTTTGTATTGTGCCTGACATGGTAGGTGTGAAGGAAGAGGTGAGGTGAGTCTTAGGGATTTTTTTTTTTTTTTAAGATTTTATTCATTTATTCATGAAAGAGAGAGAGAGGGAGAGGCAGAGAGAGACATAGGCAGAAGGCAGGCTCCATGCAAGGAGCCTGACATGGGACTTGATCCTGGGACTCTAGGATCACACCCTGGGCCAAAGGCAGGCGCCAAACCACTGAGCCACCCAGGGATCCCCAAATCTAATGGATTTTGAAAGATACATAGACACTTTTCAAAAGAAGAGGGTTTAGGAGAGTAGTTTCCAGACAGAGCAACATGGAAGGAACTGGCATGCCCACTGAAAGGTGGATACTTAGGATGGAGGGAAGAAGGTTGCAAGAGACAAATCTGGAGAAGTAGCATTTCCTGACTGTCATGTCCTGATTAAGATATCTGTGCCAGCAGTGGGAACCCAATGCACTAGTGATGAAAATTACTCTGGAGGTGGAATGGAGAATGAACTAAGGGAGAAGACTAAGGATAGGGCAATCAGGAAGAAGGATGTTCAAAATTCCATGCAGAAGGTGATGAGGCATATTTAATGACATAAAGAGTTGTTCTTGATAAGAGGGGGAAATGTTTTATTTATTTATTTAAAGATTTTATTTATTTGACACAGAGAGAGAGAGTACAAGCAGGGGGAACAGGAGCTGGAAAAGGAGAAGCAGATTCCCTGCTGAGCAGGGAGCCTGATGTGGAGCCAATCCCAGGACCCTGAGATCATGACCTGAGCCAAAGACAGATGCTTAACTAACTGAGCCACCCAGGTGCCCTAGGGAAAACGTTTTAAGTGGCCCAATTATATGTCCTCATTTTTGTAGCCACTCTCCATGTATCTATAACAAAACAAGAGTATGCATCAAAATATTAACTTAAAAAATTCAGAATATTTTCACTTTTGCAAACCCCTCAAATTTAGGGGACACTTATATATCCACAAAAGAGAGATGCAGAAATATATACATGAAAATATAAAATATACAAAGTATGTCCAGTGTTTTATTTTTATTAAGTCCCCTAAATATATATATATATATACAGAATCAATAAAGAACCAGAAGAGTATATACCAATATATTTAACATTTTGTTTCTATGTTTGCAAGTCTTATAGGTAAAAAATGGCATCTTGTTTATTTTATTTAGTATTGTTTATTGAGAGTGAAGTTGAGCATATATTTTATTTGTAAGAGCCATTTGTAGTTCTTTTTCTATGAACTATCTTTCGTGTCTTTGTTTCTGTTTTCCTGTTTGATTTCTTGTGGATTTGTAGGAGTTCTTTATGTTTTCTGTGTTGCAATTGACTTGTCTAAATACTGCTTGTACAGTATTTTGTATTTATGTCTTTTTTCCAATTAAAAATTTTTTTTTCCAATTAAAAATTTTAAAAATTCTTTTCATGTAGTCACGTGTATCCCTCCCTCTTTTTTTCCCCTCTTTTATGGGCATTTGGGTTTTGTGCTATACTGTGTAAAACAAGCCTTACACTCTTTTTTTTTTTTTTTTTTAAGATTTTATTGATTTATTCATGAGAGACAGAGAGGCAAAGACACAGGCAGAGGGCGAAGCAGGCCCCATGCAGGGAGCCTGACATGGGACTCCATCACAGGTCTCCAGGGTCAGGCCCTGGGCTGAAGGTGGCGCTAAACTGCTGAGCCCCCCCCCCCCCAGGCATATTCTTAAAATTCTCCCATGTTTTCTTGTGTATTTCTAAAGGCTTTACTTTTCATTTTAATCCTTGATTCATTTGAAATTTATTTTGGTAAGGAATGAGATAAGAATCTGGGGTGTTCTAAAAATATGTATTTGGTCTTTGTCCTTGGTTCCCAGCACAGAATTCTGAGTGCTGAGAGTATCTTTTGCTATCCACAAAATCCCCTTTAGAATTCACCTGAATCTGTGCTAATGTGAGTCAAGGTGGTAACCCTAGATAGCCTCAGGATGGGGGCTGGTCACTAGAAAGACCAACCACAGTGATTAGAGGGTGAGGACCCTCAATCCCATGCCCCTATCCTCTGGGGAGTGGAGGTGGGTAGCAGATCAGTTATAAAAATGATTGAATAATCGGGATGGGTAAACACATTGATATCCTGGGAGTGTGGTATATCGAGAGGGCTCGAAAGCTCTGTGCTCCTTCCCCAGTGCCTGGTCTGTATCTCTTACATTTGGTTTCTTCTTGGGTTGTATCCTTTATAGTAAACTGTAAACCTAAGTGAAATGATTTCCCAAGTTCTGAGTCAGTCTCAGAAATTTTCAAACTTGAGGAGGGAATTGTGGGAACCCCAAAATTTGCACCCAAGTCAGACAGAAATGGAGGTAGCATGTTTGAAACTGGTGCCTGGTAGAAGCAATCTTCTGGGACTGAGCCGTTAATTGCAGGGTCTGTGCTAATTCCAGATAGATTTGAAGTTGAGGGATCCCTGGGTGGCGCAGCGGTTTGGCGCCTGCCTTTGGCCCAGGGCACGATCCTGGAGACCTGGGATCGAATCCCACATCGGGCTCCCGGTGCATGGAGCCTGCTTCTCCCTCTGCCTGTGTCTCTGCCTCTCTCTCTCTCTCTCTCTCTCTCTCTCTCTCTCTCTGACTATCATAAATAAACAAAAATTAAAAAAAAATAAAGTTGAGTTGCTGGACACCCAGTTTGTGTTGGAGAATCAAGAAAGTTGGTGTCTGACAACTGAACTGGTTATTGGTGTTTGGAAAGAGCTTACACAGAATCTAGTTTTATTTTTTCAAGAATAATTCACATTTTCCACCATTAATATGTAATGCAGTTATTAGCATATGCTGCATTCTCATATGTATCTGGATCTACTTTAGACTATATTTCATAGCTAAGTCCATAGAAGTAGCAACATTATATTTACTGTAGTTTTATAGTATTTTCAAAATTTGGTAGGATTGGATCCTCTTTAGTCTTTCTTCAGAAATTTTCTGCCTATTTTGCGTGTTTGTTTTTCTTCCCAAATGATGTAAGAATTACCTAGTTTTGAAAGATCTGTTTTGACCTTTGCTTTGAAAAATAAGCATGTATTTATTACTTTTTTAAAATAAAACATGTGTTTTATAAGCAGAATATTCAAACTAAAGCAGTGGACATGCAGATAGCAAAAAGACCAGGCGCACAGGCATTCTTGACATAAAAGTGACAAAATTTTGAAACATGTTCTCTTTGGTTACCATTTCTAGTCTAGGTATCTGAAAAGGTCAAAGAAATCCCAGAATTGGGGCAGGTTTAGAATGGGTAGGTGAATAGTATTGATTTGGGATAGTATTTTTTCTATTATTGGCTGTTCATTCTTTGAGTGTACTTTGTGGTAGAGTACTGTGCTTTGGGTAACATACACACATGAAAAGAGAAGACCCTTTCCTTTAGAGCCTTCCTCGTTTATTAGGCAAACATACAGTAGGACACACAATGTACTGAACAGCTATAATGGTATATTCTCAGTGCCATACTACTAAGGAAGACTTCCCAAAGCAAATATTATTTTAAAAAAAACTTAAAAATATATATATATGCTTTTCTTATTACAAAGATAATACAGTAAATAATAACCATAGAAAAAGTAGCAAAAACAAATTTTGAATAAATTCATAAACTCCCATCAGAGATAACCATTTGTGATGCTTAATTTTATGTGTCAGCTTGCCTGGGCCACGTTGGTTCCCAGATACTTGGTTAAATGTTATTCTGAAAATTTTTGTGAGGTGTTTTTTGGATGAGATTAACAATTTAAACTGGTGGACTTTGAGTAAAGCAGGTTTATTCTATATAATATGGGTGGGCCTCACTCAATCAGTTGAAGGCCTTTTTTAAAATAAATTTATTTTTTATTGGTGTTCAATTTGTCAACATACAGAATAACACCCAGTGCTCATCCCTTCAAGTGCCCACCTCAGTGCCCACCACCCAGTCACCCCCACAGCCACCTCCCCTTCGACCGCCCCTAGTTTGCTTCCCAGAGTTAGGAGTCTTTCATGTTCTGTCTCCCCCTCTGATATTTCCCACTTATTTTTTCTCCTTTCCCCTTTATTCCTTTTCACTATTTTTTATATTCCCCAAATGAATGAGACCATACAATGTTTGTCCTTCTCCGATTGACTTACTTCACTCAGCATAATACCCTCCAGTTCCATCCACGTCGAAGCAAATGGTGGGTATTTGTCGTTTCTACTTTTTTTTTTTTTTAATTTTTATTTATTTATGATAGTCACACACACACACACAGAGAGAGAGAGAGAGAGAGAGAGAGGAGAGAGAGGCAGAGACATAGGCAGAGGGAGAAGCAGGCTCCATGCACCGGGAGCCTGACGTGGGATTTGATCCCGGGTCTCCAGGATCGCGCCCTGGGCCAAAGGCAGGCGCTAAACCGCTGTGCCACCCAGGGATCCCGTATTTGTCGTTTCTAATGGCTGAGTAATATTCCATTGTATACATACACCACATCTTATCCATTCATCTTTCGATGGACACCGAGGCTCCTTCCACAGTTTGGCTATTGTGGACATTGCTGCTATAAACATCAGGGTGCAGGTGTCCCGGCATTTCATTGCATCTGTATCTTTGGGGCAAATCCCCAGCAGTGCAATTGCTGGGTCATAGGGCAGATCTATTTTTAACTCTTTGAGGAACTTCCACACAGTTTTCCAGAGTGGCTGCACCAGTTCATATTCCCACCAACAGTACAAGAGGGTTCCCTTTTTTCCACATCCTCTCCAACATTTGTGGTTTCCTGCTGAAGGCCTTTTTAAACTAAAGACTGACTTCCCTATAGCAAGAAGCAATTCTGCAGCAGACTGCCTTTGGATGAAAACTGTAGCTCCTCCCTGGGTATCCAGTCTGCTGGCATGCTGCAGGTTTTGGATTTATTAAACCTCCACAATCACATGATCCAATTCTTTAAAATAAATTTCTCTCTTTCACTCAACAGTAGCAAATGCCCTCGCTATAGATAGGTATATAGATATATACACACCTCTTTTTGGTTCTATTTGGAGAATCCTGACTAATACAGATTTTGATGCTAAGAGTGGCTCTAAAGGAGCAGAATCTCACTATTGGAATATCTAATAATGAGATTGGATAATCAAACACAAGAGGCAAGGAACTGGATTACCATGTATGAGATACCTTCAAACATTTTTGTCAAACTAATGAGTATAATGAGATTAAATGTTGCTCCTAAGGTCACTGAATAAAGTGGGGGAAAAAAGGATGAGATCAGGGATTCAAATTCCCAGCCCAAGCACTGTATAAATGATTGAAAGCTTCTAGGTCTATCCTTAAAGAGATACTTAACTGCAGAGCTGAGATTGCTGAAAACCAACCCAGAATCTCATCTAGTTTGTAACTGAATTACAGTTTAATTGAAAAATGAAAGCATTGATGAGGAAGGAATGGGATCCTGATATTTGGAATGGGATGTATGAGAATACCCTGATGACGCTGGGGACATTGGGCCTGTAAATTCTGTTGCACTTTCTTTGCCGATAGAAGCAAGCTGTCTAGGGGAGATCCCTGGGTGGCTCAGCGGTTTAGCGCCTGCCTTCGGCCCAGGGCATGATCCTGGAGTCCTGGGATTGAGTCCCACATCGGGCTCCCTACATGGAGCCTGATTCTCCCTCTGCCTGTGTCTCTGTTTCTCTCTCTCACTCTGTATCTCTCATGAATAAATAAATAAAATCTTAAAAAAAAAAAAAAGCCGTCTACCTGTCTGAGATACACCCTCCATTGCACTAGTAAACTGCAGTAGTCTCCTCCAAGGCAGTTGCCTTGAAAGACACTGCTGATTTTCTTCAGAACCCACTCCCACCATTCCTCTTTGCTTCTAGAACTATAAGTAGACTAATATCCCAATAGGCCCTGGAAATACAAGTATATAAAGAAGTGACCCAAATATCCTTGGTCCCAACTCCTGCTATCCTACCCTCTCTCTCTCTCTCTCTTTTTTATTTATTTATTTATGATAGTCACAGAGAGAGAGAGAGGCAGAGACATAGGCAGAGGGAGAAGCAGGCTCCATGCACCAGGAGCCCGATGTAGGATTTGATCCCGGGTCTCCAGGATCACGCCCTGGGCCAAAGGCAGGCACCAAGCCGCTGCGCCACCCAGGGATGCCTATCCTACCCTCTCTCTCCCAGCCTTCACCTGTGACCTCATGGGAAGTTGCCTGTGATCAGGTGACAGAGGAAGAGAAAACTTGGCTTAAAGTGGTTCTTGAATTACAAGTGGTTGTGCAGGATATGCAGGTACCACCCAAAAGTGGACAGCTGTTTACATCCATGAAAGGCAATGATAAAGAGAGATCCTCTCAGTAGGGAGGACTTAGAAGTCCATTTTGCTTAGAAGGAGAAATGGCCAGATGAGTTGATTATAAACCAATTCATGGGCTGTGGCCAATGGTTTGGCTGGATGGTCAGGGACTTGGTAAGAATATGATTAGAAAATTGGTTACAGGGGAGTCTGGGAAAGAGATACATAGATTGACTTCCTTGGATGGGTGAAAAACGTGAATATATTTGTGTCCTATATAAATGCTCACCAAAGGGTGACCTCAGTAGAGGAGGATTTTAGTAAGTGGATAACAGTTGGCCTCTTCAAGCCACTGCTGTCATGGCCCAATGACTTTATTTTAAAAGTGGCCATGATGGCAGAGATGGAGGTTATGATGGAATCAACAATATGGACTTTGATTCACCAAGGCTGACTTGGCCATAGCCACTGCCAGGTGCCCAGTTTGCCAGCAGCAGAGACCAATACTGAGTCTCTGATATGATACTGTTCCTCAAGGTGATGAGCCAGCTACCTGATGGCAGGTTGATTACATTGGACCACTTCTGTCATGGAAGAGGCAACAGTTTGTTTTTATTGGAATCAACACTTATTCTGAACATGGATTTGCCTTTTCCCGCATCCAATGTTTCTGCCCAAACTACCATCCATGGAGTTAAAGAATGCCTTATCTGCTATCATGGTATTCCACAGTGTTGCTTCTGGTGAAGGAACTCCCTTTACAACAAGTGAAGTGTGGCAATGGGCCCATGCTCATGGAATTCACTTGTCTTGCAATGTTCCCCACCATCCTGAAGTAGCTGGTTTGATGGGATAGTGGAATGGCTGTTCAGACTCACAGCTCCAGTAGTTATAGTACCCTGTAGGTGGCAGTACCTGGTAGAGCTGGGGGCAAACTTCTCCAGGCGGTTAATGTGCTCTGAATTAGTGTCCAATATATGGTGCTACTTTTCTCATAGCATTCACAGGTCTAGGAATCAAGTGGTGGCAGTGGGAGTGGCATTACTATAACCCACTAGTAAAATTTTTCTAGCTAGCCCTACAACCACTGGCCTACTGGTCTTAGTTCTAAAGGGAGAAATGCTTCTAACGGGAGACACAGTAATAGTTCCATTGAATTGGAAATGAAGACTGTCACTTGACCACTTTGGACTCCTCATGCCCTTGAATCCACAGATTTGTCCCTTTTTTTTTTTTTAAAGATTTTATTTATTTATTTATTTATTTATTTATTTATTTATTTACTTACTTACTTACTTACTTATTCATGAGAGACAGAGAGAGAGAGAGAGGCAGAGACACAGGCAGAGCGAGAAGCAGGCTCCATGCAGGGAGCCCGATGTGGGACTTGATCCGGGGTTTCGAGGATCACACCTGGGTGGAAGGTGGCACTAAACCACTGAGCCACTCGGGCTGCCAAGATTTTATTTATTTATTAATGAGAGACACAGAGAGATAGGCAGAAGGAGAAGCAGGCTCCCTGCAGGGAGCCGGATGAGGGACTGGATCCTGGGACCCCAGGATTACGCCCTGAGCCAAAGGCAGACACTCAACTGCTGACCCACCCAAGCATCCCAACAGATTTCTCTTTTAACTTAATGGAGTTTGTTTTTGTCACGTGGAAACATTTTTATTTAAATGTGGTTAGACTTTTTTTTTTAAATTGGAGTTCAGTTTGCCAACACATAGCATAATACCCAGTGCTCATCCCACCAAGTGCCCCCCTCAGTGCCCATCACCCAGTCACCCCAACCCTCCACCCACTTCCCCTTCCACTACCCCTTGTTCGTTTACCAGAGTTAGGTGTCTCTCATGTTTTGTCACCCTCACTGATATTTTCACTCATTTTCTCTCCTTTCCCTTTATTCCCTTTCACTAATTTTTATATTCCCCAAATGAATGAGACCATATAATGTTTGTCCTTTTCCGATTGACTTATTTTTTTATTTTATTTTTTTTTTAAATTTTATTTATGATAGGCACACAGTGAGAGAGAGAGAGGCAGAGACACAGGCAGAGGGAGAAGCAGGCTCCATGCACCAGGAGCCCGACGTGGGATTCGATCCCGGGTCTCCAGGATCGCGCCCTGGGCCAAAGGCAGGCGCTAAACCGCTGCGCCACCCAGGGATCCCCCCGATTGACTTATTTCCCTCAGCACAATACCCTCCAGGTCCCTCCACGTCGAAGCAAATAGTAGGTATTTGTCATTTCTAATGGCTGAGAAATATTCCATGGTATACATTATACTAGATGTGGTTGGACTTATTAATGCTTTTGTAAATTTGAGTACTCAGAAGTACTGCAAAAGTAAGTTTATTTCTCCCTCTACTTGTAATTTTTGTTTTTGAGTATGATATTTACACAATTGCTGATATTTATAACTTTTCATTGTGAATTATAACTGTAAGCAGTATTTTCTCATTTAAAGATATTTGGCTTCCTCCTCATCTCCTATTAAAATTGTTGCTCCTTTCTTTTATTTGCCCTTGACTAGCACACCTTTACTCATCCTATTTCAGTCTTCTGAATCACTTTGAGGTGAGCATCAATAATGCAACATAGAGTTTGGTTTAACTTTTTTTTTTTTTAAGATTTATTTATTTGACACAGAACACAAGCAGGGGGAGAGGAAGGCAGAGGAGAGGAAGAAGCAGGCTTCCTGCTGATGTGGGGGTGGATCCCAGGACTCTGAAATCATGACCTGACCTGAAGGCAGACTCTTAACTAATTGAGCCACCCAAGTGCTCCTGTTTTACTTTTTGAGGAATCTGAAAATGTTTTTATTTTAAAAGATGATCAAACCCATCGACATTTATTAAAATGACAGAAATATTTAGTCTTAATTTTAACATATTTTGTGTTATGTCTTTTCCTATACTGTTTGTTTGCTTTGGTATGTGTAATTATGCATATATACTCACAGATTTTCTGATATTTAAGAAGTTTTGTATTTTTGTTCTACTGATGATAGTGATAAATATGCCTCTTTAACTTTTAAAAACTGTCTATTTTTTTATCTTCTGATTTCAGTTAACATTATTTTTCTTACTATTACCACTACACTGTTAAATGTCATAAATATTACCTTTAACTCCAGCTGTTGTAGATGAAACAACCAGCAAAAACTTACCCTACTTCATTTCTTATATAATCTTTGCCTCCTTTTTTTCCGTAGCATCATTTCTATATTGCTAGAGTATATTACATTTATATCCTGTTTTTTTTAATCCTCCATACCTAAGTTTGTCCAGTCTTAGTTTTGTAGTTATATATACTTAATGCCCCTGCTTGTTACATTGTTGAAGTTTCCCTTGGCATCCATTGGCTGGTAGAAATTTGTTCACTAGTAGTTTTCTCAAGTATTTCTGTGGGAAAAATATTCCCAGCATTCTTTTTTTAATTTTTTTAAAGATTATTTATTTATTCATTCATGAGAGACACAGGGAGAGAGAGGCAGAGACACAGGTAGAGGGAGAAGCAGGCTCCATGCAGGGAGCCCGATGTGGGGATGTGGGACTCAATCCCGGGACTCCAGAATCATGCCCTGGGCCAAAGGCAGGCGCTAAACCACTGAGCCACCGAGGGATCCCTATTTCCAGCATTCTTGTATGCTTAAAGCTATTGTTCGTAGCCTTTATGTGAATAATGGTTTAGGTAAAAAAAATCAATGACTTATATTCTATTCTCTTCCGTACCTTGTAGATCAATGCTTCTACAACTTTAGCCTGCTTTAGGAACATCTAGAGGCTTGTTAAAACACAGATTATGGGTCCCTGTACCCCAAGTTTCTGATTCAATAGTCTAGGGTGGGAACCAAGAATTGTTTTTCTAATGAGTTTCCAGATGATGCTGATGCGGGTTTAAGGATCTTGTTTTGAGAGGCACTATAGTAGCTTGTCTTTTTTTTTTTTTTTTTAGATTTATTTATATGAGAGAGAGTGCATGTACACAAGTGTGTAGGGGAAGGGCAGAGAGAGACTCTAGCAGACGACCCCCTGAGTGGGGAGCCCAATGCAGGGCTTGGTCTTGTGGCTCTGAGATGGTGACTAGAGTTGAAACAAAGAGTTGAATGCTTAACTGACTGAGCCACCCAGGCTCTCTGTAGCTTGTCTTCTGATACTAAATTCCTCTATGGAGAAGTATAAGGTTATAGTCCCCCACTCTCACTATGTTACTTGATCTATTTTCCTGGCAGCCCAAATTAGCCTTCCATTATTTTTATTATTTATAAATTAATTAATTTGGAGGATCCTGCTTGATTCAGTTCAGTCCCCTCTACTTTGTTATTGATATAACAAATTACATCTTTATGTGTTCTGTACCGGATTTGTAATTATTCTCATGCATTTCTGTCTTACTCCTTTATTTTTATTTTTTTAAAATATTGTTTTGTTTTAGATTTTATTTATTCATGAGAGACAGAGGGAGAGCGAGAGGCAGAGACACAGGCAGAGGGAGAAGCAGGCTCCATGCAGGGAGCCCTACATGGGACTCCATGCCGGGGTCTCCAGGATCACGCCCTGGGCTGAAGGGGTCTCCAGGATCACACCCTGAGCTGAAGGCAGCGCTAAACCACTGAGCCACCCGACTGCCCTGTCTTACTCCTTTAGAAAAGTAAAAGTGGGGTTACAAACCTAAATTATAACAACACTGGTTTTTATATTTGTCCATATGTTAATCTTTAAAGAGATCTTTTGGGATCCCTGGGTGGCGCAGCAGTTTGGCGCCTGCCTTTGGCCCAGGGCGCGATCCTGGAGACCCGGGATCGAATCCCACGTCGGGCTCCCGGTGCATGGAGCCTGCTTCTCCCTCTGCCTGTGTCTCTGCCCCCCCCTCTCTCTCTCTCTCTCTCTCTCTCTCTCTGTGACTATCATAAATAAATACAAATTTTTTAAAAAAAGAGATCTTTTTATCTTTGTATGACTTCAAGTTACTGTCTAGCATCATTTCATTTCAACCTGAAGGACTCCCTGTAGCATTTCTTGTACGTTAGGTCTGCTGCTAATGGTCTCCTTCAGCTTTCGTTTATCTGGGAATATCTTATTTTCTCCCTCATTTATGCATAATGGATTTACTGGATAATAGAATTCTCAGTTGACAGTTTTTTCTTTTTTCTTTTTTTAAGATTTTTGTCTATTTATTCATGAGAGACACAAAGAGACAGGCAGAGACACAGGCAGAGGGAGAAGCAGGCTCCATGCAGGGAGCCTGATGTGGGACTCGATCCTGGGACTCCAGGATCATGCCCTAGGTCAAAGGCAGGCACTAAACTGCTGAGCCACCCAGGGATCCCTGACATAAGTGTTTCTTATAACACTTTAAATATATTATTCCACTTTCTTCTGGCCTCCAACGTTTCTGCTGAAAAGTGGCTGATAATATTTTTCTTTTTTTTTTAAGTATTTTCTTTTTTTAAAAGATTTTTTTTATTCATGACACACACATACACACAGAGAGAGAAAGAGAGAGGGAATGGCAGAGACACAGGCAGAGGGAGAAGCAGGCTCCATGCAGGGAGTCCGACGTGGGACTCGATCCCGGGTCTCCAGGGTCACGCCCTGGACTGAAGGTGGCGCTAAACCACTGGGCCACTGGGGCTGCCCCTTTCTCTCTTTTTTTAAATTGAAGTATAATTGACATACAATGTTCTATTTCTGGTGTACATCATGGTGATTCGATATTTTTGTACATTGTAAAATGATCCCCATGATTAATTACCATTTATCATACAAAGTTATTACAATATTAACTTTATTCCTTATGCTATACATGCTCATGACATTTATTTTATAACTAGAATTTTGTACCTTTTTTTTAAGTTCTTTTTTTAAATATTTTTTAATTTATTCATGAAAGACACAGAGAGAGAGGCAGAGACACAGGCAGAGGAGAAGCAGGCTCCATCCAGGGACTCTGGGATCACGCCCTGGCCAAAGGCAGACGCTCAACTGCTGAACCACCCAGGTGTCCTGAACTTTGTACCTCTTAATCTCCTATACCTATTCTCTATTGCTTCATTTATCTATGTGTCTGTTTTTGTGCTAGTACCATACTGTTTTGTTGGTTACAGCTTTGTAGTACAGCTTTAAGTCCAGAATTGTGATGACTCCAGCTTTGGTTTTCTTTTTCAACGTTACTTTGGCTATTTGGGGTCTTTTCTGGTTCCATACAAACTTTAGAATTGGTTGTTCCAACTCTGTGAAAAATGTTCGTGGTATTTTGTGTTTTTTAGATTTTATTTATTCAGTCATTCATAAGAGACACATACAGAGAGAGAGGCACAGACACAGGGAGAAACAGGCTCCCTGCAGAGAGCCTGACGTGGGACTTAATCCCAGGTATCCAGGATCACACCCTAGGCTGAAAGCAGCACTAAAGCTAAACCGCTGAGCCACCCAGGTTGCCCTGCTGGTGGTATTTTGATAGGGATTGCATTGAATGTATAGATTGCTTTGGGAAGTATACATTAGAAAAATAATTGTCCTCCCAATCAATGAGCATGGAATATTTTTCCATTTCTTTGGGTCTTCCTCAATTTAAGTGTTCTATAGTTTTTGTTTTTAAGTTTTTTTTTTTTTTTTTTCATGAGAGACAGAGAGAGGCAGAGAGATAGGCAGAGGTAGAAGCAGGCTCCTCACAGGGATCTCTGGACCAGGATCACGCCCAAAGGCAGACACTCCCCCGCTGAGCCACCCAGGTATACCTAAGTATAGTTTTCTATAGTTTTCAGAGTACAACTGTTTTATCTCTTTGGTTAGGGGTGTTCTTAGGTATCTTATAGTTTTTGAAGGAATTGTAAATGGGATAGATTCCTTGATTTCTCTTTCTGTTGCTTCATTGTTAGTGTATAGAAATGCAACAGACTTATGTGTGTTGATTTTATACCCTGTGATTTTGCTGAATTCCAATATCAGTTCCAGTACTTTTTTGGTTTTTTACAAAAGTCTTTTGGGTTCTCTCCATAGAATCGTGTCACCTGTGAAGATTGGAAATTTGACTTCTTCTTTGCTGATTTGGATGCTTTTTATTTCTTTTATTTATTTGATTGTTGATGCTAGGAACTTCCAGTACTATGTTGAACAACAGTGGTGAGAGTGGAAATCCCTGTTGTGCTCCTGACTTTAGGGGAGAAGCTCTGTTTTTTCCTGTTGAGGATGATATTCACTACGGGTTTTTTGTATATGGCTTTTATGTTATTGAGGTATGTTCCCTCTATTCTTACACAGCAGAGCATTTTAATCAAGAAAAGATGCTAGTATTTTGTCAAATGATTTTTCTGCATCTATTGAAAGGATCATATGGTGATCCATATTAAGTGGTGTATGACATTGATTTGTGGATGTTGAACTACCTGCAACCCATGAATAGATCCCACTTGGTCTGGTGAATAATTTTTTTTTTTAATGTACTGTTGGATCCTATTAGCTAGTATCTTGGTGAAGATTTTTACACCCATGTTCATCAGGGATATTGTTTGGTAATTCTTTTTGGTGGGATCTGTGGTTTTAGGATCAACCTCATAGAATGTTTGGAAGTTTTCCTTCCATTTCTGGTTTTTGTAATAGTTTCCAAACAGATATTCATTCTTCTTTAAATGTTTGGTTGAGGGATGCCTGGGTGGCCCAGTGGTTGAGTTCCTTTTAACAAGCAGACCAAAACACACCCAGGATCTAGTTTTGTTTGTCTTTGTTGTTTTTATTGATGTTTTTATTGTTTTTTTCTATCACCTTTTCCTTTATGGACAAAATGACTAGATGGAGAAATTTACCCCAAAAGAAAGAATAGGAGGTAGTACTCACAACCAGGGAGTTAATACAGCTTTAAGTAAGATGTCTTAACTAGAATTTATTTATTTTAATTAATTAATTAATTAATTAATTAATTAATTTATAAAGATTTTATTTACTTTTTCATGAGCTACCAGAGGGGCGGGGGGCAGAGACACAGGCAGAGGGAGAAGCAGGCTCCATGCAGGGAGCCCGACGTGGGACTTGATCCCGGGTCTTCCAGGATCAGACCCTGGGCTGAAGGTGGTACTAAACCGCTGAGCTACCTAGGCTGCCCTGAACTGAAATTTAAAAGAACAATTATAGGGAGGAGGGGCAAGGTGGTGGAAGAGTAGGGACCCCAAATCAACCTGTCCCCACCAAATTACCTAGATAACCTTCAAATTATCCTGAAAATCTACGAATTCGGCCTGAGATTTAAAGGGAGACCAGCTGGAATGCTACAGTGAGAAGAGTTCGCGCTTCTATCAAGGTAGGAAGACGGGGAAAAAGAAATAAAGAAACAAAAGGCCTCCAAGGGGGAGGGGCCCCACGAGGAGCCGGGCTGAGGCCGGGGCGAGTGTCCCCAGGACAGGAGAGCCCCGTCCCGGAGAAGCAGGAGCTGCACCAACCTTCCCGGGCCGAAAGGCGCTCGCAGGGAGTTGGAACAGGACCCAGGAGGGCGGTGGTGACCTCAGGCTCCCTGGGACACTAACAGAGAAACTGCGCCCCAGGGAGAGCGCGCCGAGCTCCCTAAGGGCTGCAGCGCAAGGCGGGACCGGGAGCAGCTTGGAGGAGCTCCGGCGGCGGCTCCGCGGAGAGGGGGCTGCGCGGCCCCGGGAGCAGCTCGGAGGGGCTCGGGCAGAGGAAGAGGCTCCATGCGGAGGGGGCTGTGCGGCCGGGAGCGTGAATCCAACAGCGCAGGCCCGAGAGCACTGGGCGCCGGGACACAGGCCAGGATCCGGCCTCCCCCCGGGCCAGGCAGAGGCCGGGAGGGCCCAGGACAGCAAGGACGCTCCTGCCCGGAGCTGAGCAGATCAGCGGCCCGCCCCGGAGCCTCCAGGCCCTGAAGATGGAGAGCTCCGGAGTTACTGCGGGGGCTGACTCCAGATTTCCAGAGCTGGGAAACACTGGGGTTGTTCCCAACACTGGGGTTGTTCCTCCAGGGGCCTCACGGAGTAAACAACCCCCACTGAGCCCTGCACCAGGCAGGGGGCAAAGCAGCTCCCCCAAGTGCTAACACCTGAAAATCACCACAACAGGCCCCTTCCCCAGAAGACCAGCTGGACGGACCAGTTCCAGGGGAAGTCAAGGGACTTAAAGTATACAGAATCAGAAGATGCTCCTCCATGGTATTTTCTTTTTTTTTTCTTTTTTTTTGCTTTTTGATTTGTTTCCTTACCCCACCATTTTTTTCCTTTCTTTCTTTTTCTTCTCTTTTTTTTCTTTTTATCTTCCTTTTTTCTTTTTTCTTTTTCTCTTTTCTTTCCTTCTTTCTCTCCTCTCTTTTTCTCCTTTTCCCAATACAACTTGCTTTTGGCCACTCTACACTGAGCAAAATGACTAGAAGGAAAACCTCACCTCAAAAGAAAGAATCAGAAACAGTCCTCTCTCCCACGGAGTTACAAAATATGGATTACAATTCAGTGTCAGAAAGCCAATTCAGAAGCACTATTATACAGCTACTGGTGGCTCTAGAAAAAAGCATAAAGGACTCAAGAGACTTCATGACTGCAGAATTTAGAACTAATCAGGCAGAAATTAAAAATCAATTCAATGAGATGTAATCCAAACTAGAAGTCTTTTTTTTTTTAATTGATTTATGAGAGAGAGAGAGAGAGAGAGGCAGAGACATAGGCAGAGTGAGAAGCAGGCTCCATGCACCGGGAGCCCGACGTGGGATTCGATCCCAGGTCTCCAGGATCACGCCCTGGGCCAAAGGCAGGCACCAAACCGCTGCACCACCCAGGGATCCCCAAACTAGAAGTCCTAATGACGAGGGTTAACGAAGTGGAAGAACGAGTGAGTGACCTAGAAGACAAGTTGATGGCAAAGAGGGAAACTGAGGAAAAAAGAGACAATTAAAAGACCATGAAGATAAAGGAAATAAACGACAGCCTGAGGAAGAAAAACCTACGTTTAATTGGGGTTCCTGAGGGCGCCGAAAGGGACAGAGGGCCAGAATATGTATTTGAACAAATCCTAGCTGAAAACTTTCCCAATCTGGGAAGGGAAACAGGCATTCAGATCCAGGAGATCGAGAGATACCCCCCCCAAAAAAAATCAATAAAAACCGTTCAACACCTCGACATTTAATAGTGAAGCTTGCAAATTCCAAAATAAAGAGAAGATCCTTAAAGCAGCAAGAGACAAGAAATCCCTGACTTTCATGGGGAGGAATATTAGGGTAACAGCAGACCTCTCCACAGAGACGTGGCAGGCCAGAAAGGGCTGGCAGGATATATTCAGGGTCCTAAATGAGAAGAACATGCAACCAAGAATACTTTATCCAGCAAGGCTCTCATTCAGAATGGAAGGAGAGATAAAGAGCTTCCAAGACAGGCAGGAACTGAAAGAATATGTGACCTCCAAACCAGGTCTGCAAGAAATTTTAAGGGGGACTCTTAAAATTCCCCTTTAAGAAGAAGTTCAGTGGAACAATCCACAAAAACAGGGACTAAATAGATATCATGATGACACTAAACTCATATCTTTCGATAGTAACTCTGAACGTGGGCGGGCTTAATGACCCCATCAAAAGGCGCAGGGTTTCAGACTGGATAAAAAAGCAGGACCCATCTATTTGCTGTCTACAATAGACTCATTTTAGACAGAAGGACACCTACAACCTGAAAATAAAAGGTTGGAGAACCATTTACCATTCAAATGGTTCTCAAAAGAAAGCAGGGGTAGCCATCCTTATATCAGATAAACTAAAATTTACCCCGAAGACTGTAGTGAGAGACGAAGAGGGACACTATATCATACTTAAAGGATCTATCCAGCAAGAGGACTTAACAATCCTCAATATATATGCCCCAAATGTGGGAGCTGCCAAATACTTAAACAAATTATTAACCAAAGTGAAGAAATATTTAGATAATAATACACTTATACTTGGTGACTTCAATCTAGCTCTTTCTACCCTCGATAGGTCTTCTAAGCACAACATCTCCAAAGAAACGAGAGCTTTAAATGATACACTGGACCAGATGGATTTCACAGATATCTACAGAACTTTGCATCCAAACTCAACTGAATACACATTCTTCTCAAGTGCACATGGAACTTTCTCCAGAATAGACCACATACTGGGTCACAAATCGGGTCTGAACCGATACCAAAAGATTGGGATCGTCCCCTGCATATTCTCAAACCATAATGCCTTGAAATTAGACCTAAATCACAAGAAGAAGTTTGGAAGGACATCAAACACGTGGAGGTTAAGGACCATCCTGCTAAAAGATGAATGGGTCAACCATGAAATTAAGGAAGAATTAAAAAGATTCATGGAAACTAATGAGAATGAAGATACAACTGTTCAAAATCTTTGGGATGCAGCAAAAGCAGTCCTGAGGGGGAAATACATCGCGATACAAATATCCATTAAAAAACTGGAAAGAACTCAAATACAAAAGCTAACCGTACACATAAAGGAGATAGAGAAAAAACAGCAAATAGACCCGACGCCCAGAGAAGAAGAGAGTTAATTAAAATTCGAGCAGAACTCAACGAAATTGAGACCAGAAGAACTGTGGAACAGATCAATAGAACCAGGAGTTGGTTCTTTGAAAGAATTAATAAGATAGATAAACCATTAGCCAACCTTAGTAAAAAGAAGAGAGAGAAGACTCAAATTAATAAAGTCATGAATGAGAAAGGAGAGATCACTACCAACACCAAGGAAATACAAACGATTTTAAAAACATATTATGAACATCTCCTATGCAATCTGGAAGAAATGGACGCATTCCTGGAAAGCCACAAACTACCAAAACTGGAACAGGAAGAAATAGAAAACCCAAAGAGCCCAACCAGGGAGGAAATTGAAGAAGTCATCAAAAACCTCCCAAGACACAAGAGTCCAGGGCCAGATGGCTTCCCAGGGGAATTCTATCAAACGTTTAAAGAAGAAATCATACCTATTCTACTAAAGCTGTTTGGAAAGATGGAAAGAGATGGAGTACTTCCAAATTCATTCTATGAGGCCAGCATCACCTTGTTTCCAAAACCAGACAAAGACCCCACCAAAAAGGAGAATTACAGACCAATATCCCTGATGAACATGGATGCAAAAATTCTCAACAAGATACTAGCCAATAGGATCCAACAACACATTAAGAAAATTATTCACCATGACCAAGTAGGATTTATCCCCGGGACACAAGGCTGGTTCAACACTCGTAAAACAATCAATGTGATTCATCATATCAGCAAGAGAAAAACCAAGAACCATATGATCCTCTCATTAGATGCAGAGAAAGCATTTGACAAAACACAGCATCCATTCCTGATCAAAACTCTTCAGAGTGTAGGGATAGAGGGAACTTTCCTCGACATCTTAAAAGCCATCTACGAAAAGCCCACAGCAAATATCATTCTCAATGGGGAAGCACTGGGAGCCTTTCCCCTAAGATCAGGAACAAGACAGGGATGTCCACTCTCACCACTGCTATTCAACATAGTACTGGAAGTCCTAGCCTCAGCAATCAGACAACAAAAAGACATTAAAGGCATTCAAATTGGCAAAGAAGAAGTCAAACTCTCCCTCTTCGCCGATGACATGATACTCTACATAGAAAACCCAAAAGCCTCCACCCCAAGATTGCTAGAACTCATACAGCAATTTGGTAGCATGGCAGGATACAAAATCAATGCCCAGAAATCAATGGCATTCCTATACACTAACAATGAGACTGAAGAAAGAGAAATTAAGGAGTCAATCCCATTTACAATTGCACCCAAAAGCATAAGATGCCTAGGAATAAACCTAACCAAAGAGGTAAAGGATCTATACCCTAAAAACTATAGAACACTTCTGAAAGAAATTGAGGAAGACACACAGAGATGGAAAAATATTCCATGCTCATGGATTGGCAGAATTAATATTGTGTAAATGTCAATGTTACCCAGGGCAATTTACACGTTTAATGCAATCCCTATCAAAATACCATGGACTTTCTTCAGAGAGTTAGAACAAATTATTTTAAGATTTGTGTGGAATCAGAAAAGACCCCGAATAGCCAGGCGAATTTTAAAAAAGAAAACCATAGCTGGGGGCATCACAATGCCAGATTTCAGGTTGTACTACAAAGCTGTGGTCATCAAGACAGTGTGGTACTGGCACAAAAACAGACACATAGATCAATGGAACAGAATAGAGAACCCAGAAGTGGACCCTGAACTTTATGGTCAATTAATATTCGATAAAGGAGGAAAGACTATCCACTGGAAGAAAGACAGTCTCTTCAATAAATGGTGCTGGGAAAATTGGACATCCACATGCAGAAGAATGAAACTAGACCACTCTCTTGCACCATACACAAAGATAAACTCAAAATGGATGAAAGATCTAAATGTGAGACAAGATTCCATCAAAATCCTAGAGGAGAACACAGGCAACACCCTTTTTGAACTTGGCCACAGTAACTTCTTGCAAGATACATCCACGAAAGGCAAAAGAAACAAAAGCAAAAATGAACTATTGGGACTTCATCAAGATAAGAAGCTTTTGCACAGCAAAGGATACAGTCAACAAAACTCAAAGACAACCTACAGAATGGGAGAAGATATTTGCAAATGACGTATCAGATAAAGGGCTAGTTTCCAAGATCTATAAAGAACTTATTTAACTCAACAGCAAAGAAACAAACAATCCAATCATGAAATGGGCAAAAGACATGAAGAGAAATCTCACAGAGGAAGACATAGACATGGCCAACATGCACATGAGAAAATGCTCTGCATCACTTGCCATCAGGGAAATACAAATCAAAACCACAATGAGATACCACCTCACACCAGTGAGAATGGGCAAAATTAACAAGGCAGGAAACAACAAATGTTGGAGAGGATGCGGAGAAAAGGGAACACTCTTACACTGTTGGTGGGAATGTGAACTGGTGCAGCCACTCTGGACAACTGTGTGGAGGTTCCTCAAAGAGTTAAAAATAGACCTGCCCTACGACCCAGCAATTGCACTGTTGGGGATTTACCCCAAAGATTCAGATGCAATGAAACGCCGGGACACCTGCACCCCGATGTTTCTAGCAGCCATGTCCACAATAGCCAAACTGTGGAAGGAGCCTCGGTGTCCATCGAAAGATGAATGGATAAAGAAGATGTGGTTTATGTATACAATGGAATATTACTCAGCCATTAGAAATGACAAATACCCACCATTTGCTTCAACGTGGATGGAACTGGAGGGTATTATGCTGAGTGAAGTAAGTCAATCGGAGAAGGACAAACAGTGTATGTTCTCATTCATTTGGGGAATATGAATAATAGTGAAAGGGAATACAAGGGAAGGGAGAAGAAATGTGTGGGAAATATCAGAAAGGGAGACAGAACATAAAGACTCCTAACTCTGGGAAACGAACTAGGGGTGGTGGAAGGGGAGGAGGCGGGGGGTGGGGGTGAATGGGTGACGGGCACTGAGGGGGACACTTGACGGGATGAGCACTGGGTGTTATTCTGTATGTCTGCTTCTCCTGCTGCCTCTGCCCCTCCTCCTGCTTGTGCCCTCTCTCTCTGTGGCTCCCGCTTGCCCTCTCCCTCTCTCTCAAAAGAAATGAATAAAATCTTTTTTAAAAAAGGAACAATCTATAGACACAGCATCTTCATGGGTAATGCAATGGCACTAAATTCAGATGCTTAGTGGACTGAGCCACTCAGGTGCCCCTCTCTGTTCGTTTCTGATCTTTGTTAAGTTTGGTCTTCTGCTTTAATATTTCTTGCAGAGCTGGTTTAGTGTTCCCAAGTTCCTTTGGTTTTTGTTTATCTTGGAAACTCCTTATCTCTCCTTCTATTCTGAATGGTATTCTTGCTGGATAAAGTATTTTTGGCTTCATATTTTTCCCATTTCGTACATTGAATATATCATGCCAGTCCTTTCTGTCCTGCCAGGTCTCTGTGGACAGGTATGCTGCCAGCCTTATGTGCCTACCCTTATAGGTTAAGGACCTCTTGTCTCAAGCTGTTTTCAGGATTTTTCCTTTATCTTTGTAATTTGCAAGTTTCAGTATATTATGGGGTGTGTGTGTAAGTGTTTTAAAGATTTTATTAATTCATGAGAGACACACAGAGAGGCAGAGACATAGGCAGAGGGAGAAGCCAGGCTCCCTGCAGAGAGACTGATTCAGGACTCAGTCCCAGGACTCTGGGACCATGACCTGAGCCAAAGGTAGACACTCAACCACTGAGCCACCCAGGTGTCCCTTTATCATGGCGCTGCCTTATCTTTGGTGATGTTGAGTGGAGTTCTCTGTGCTTCTTGTACTTGAGTGCCTATTTCCTTCCCTAGATTATGAAAGTTCTCAGCTATAATTTGTTCAAATAAACCTGACTTTTTTTCCTGCTCTACTTCATCTGGGATTCCTATAATAGGGACATTACTTTGGTTTATGGCATCACTAAGTTCCCTAAGTCTACCTTCATGACCTAATAGTTTTCTTTCCCTCTTCTTTTCAACTTCATTATTTTCCATAATTTTATCATCCATATCATGGTTCACTCTTCTGCTTCTTTCACCCTCATTTTTTGGTCTCCCCTGGGGACTGCAATTCATAGTTATAGAATTTTAAATTTTGACCTGACTAGATTTTAGTTCTTGATCTCTACAGTAAGGGATTCTCTAGTGTCTTGTATGCTTTTCTCAAGCCCAGCTAGTACCTTTATAATTGTTCTTTTAAATTTTAGTTCAGGGCAGCCCAGGTGGCTCAGCGGTTTAGTACCACCTTCAGCCCAGGGTCTGATCCTGGAAGACCCGGGATCGAGTCCCAGGGATCGAGTCCCACGTCAGGTTCCCTGCATGGAGCCTGCTTCTCCTTCTGCCTGTGTCTCTGCCCCTCTCTCTCTCTCTCTCTCTCTGGTTGCTCATGAAAAAGTAAATAAAATCTTTATAAATACATACATACATACATTCTATTTAAGACATCTTACTTATAGCTGTATTGATTAACTCCCTGGTTGTGAGTACTACCTCCTATTCTTTCTTTTGGGGTAAATTTCTCCATCTAGTCATTTTGTCCATAAAGGAGAAGGTGATAGAAAAAGAAAAAAACAACAACAAAGACAAAACTAGATCTTGGGTGTGTTTTGGTCTGCTTGTTAAAAGGTACTAGAGCTCCAATTAAAGAATTGAAAAATAAGGAAAAATCTGAAAAAAATTTTACTAAAGGACTAAAGAATAAAAATACAAAGTATGCTCGATACTTTTTTCCCCTAGAGCTTAAGCTTGCAGCCTTCTATCAAACTAGGTGGGAGAGGGATCCCTGGGTGGCGCAGCGGTTTGGAGCCTGCCTTTGGCCCAGGGCGCGATTCTGGAGACCCCGGATCGAGTCCCACGTCGGGCTCCCGGTGCGTGGAGCCTGCTTCTCCCTCTGCCTGTGTCTCTGCCTCTTTCTCTCTCTCTCTCTGTGTGACTATCATAAAATAAATAAAATAAAAAAAAATTCAAACTAGGTGGGAGAGATTGTGCTGGTCTTCTGGGGGAGGGACCACATGCGTCACGTGGACTTGCCCTACCTGGTGAGCGGTACCTTCAGTGCGGAAAGAGGCGGGGTTCCGTGTAGGCAGCACTTTTGTCTGCCAGGTAGCGCTGTTTTGCTCCCCGGAGGCTTTGAGCACAGATGAGTGGGATGACTATGGCAGGGCCCAGGTCTCTAGCCCCAGAACTGAAAATATGCATCCCTGAGTCTTCAGTGAGCCCTCTCAAAAGAGCAATCAAGCACTCTTGTCTACCTGGTTTCTGTCAGAACTGTTCACCCTGCATGTGGCTGAGCGTTTTTATTTCAGGCATGCACTGAGTTTCACAACTCTAACTTTTAGGGACTCCTGGGGTGCAGACCCCCACTGTTCTCCCCGGGGCGGGGAGGGGGGGTGTCTCCCCAGCCTTCTGTCTTTTGCTGGAGCCACTCCACAAAGGTGGTCACAGGACTGTGCAGCAGTTCGCAGTTTACAGCAACACAGAGCAGGAGGCTGGTGCCTAGACTCACTGTCCTCAGTGGGCTTCTGGGCTTCTGTCCCTGGGAGCTGGTGGCACTCAGGCACCACCGTGCTTTCTCCCCTGGAGATGCACAAACGGTGTTCCCATGTGGGGTTCCACCCCACTAAGCCACCCGGGCATATTTAGACCAGGCACGTGTCGTCTCCCCACCCCCCACCCCCAATCCCCCAGCTGACTTCTAAAAGTTCCCATGTTGTGCTCCACTGCTCTATAATACTTTGGGGTAGCCAAGCAGGCTCCCTCCCCACCGTACCTCAGCTCTATCACACCAGATTCAAGTCTCCACACCTCCTACATTCCAAAGTGGTCGCTTTTCTACCAGTAGACTTGTAGCTTTGTTTTCTCACACTTCAGATAGATTTTTCTGGTGTCCAGAAAAATTTGGTAACTATCTAGTTGTATTCGAGCCACGAGATGAACTTGGGGCCCCCATACTCCTCTGCCATCTTAACTCCTCTCCTGAAGAGGTCTTTACATCCACGAGAAGAACTTTATGGATCTCTAGATTGCATCTCTCACAACTCCCCCATTTCATTCTTCTGGGCCTGATTCAGACACCATTATCTTGGGGCAACTGCTCTTACTTTCAATGCTTCTAGAAGTGAAGACCACACTATGGTTCATCTTAATGGGATTAGTGTCCTGCAGATGCTGGAAAGATGAGGGAGGCCTTGGCATGGATCTCCAGCACTAGGTCCAGGAGCAGGAGGATCTGAAGGAGGCTCTTGGGGACAGCGAGCAGATGCAAGTTCAGCCACTGCCTTCCACCAACAAGGCGGGCAGGGAGTTGCTGATGCTTTCTTAAACTGTGTCTTTCTTTAAATCAAGTAGCTGTTATTTAGATATCTTTAAATACTTATTTTGTTCTCATGTTTTGGTTATTTGGGAAGCTCAACTGTCCTTATAGTGTGTCTCCCTTGCCTATTGTCTATAGCTATCGTTTTTGTTCTCTTTCATTATCTCATATTGTTTGCTTTGCTCATTTTTATCCTCTGTATTGGTAAATGCGTTTTTCATAGTATCAATTTTTATTTATGTTCTTTTTGGTTTCATCTTTATTGATTCCCCCTTTGTTTTTTATTTTTATTTATTTTTATTTTTATTTTTAAAATTTTCTCTTTATTGGAATTCAATTTGCCAACATATAGCATAACACCCATTGCTCATCCCATCAAGTGCCCCCCTCAGTGCCCATCACCCAGTAACCCCAACCCCCCGCCCACCTCCCTTTCCACCATCCCTTGTTCATTTCCCAGAGTTAGGAGTCTCTCATGTTCTGTCACCCTCACTCATTTTCTCTCCTTTCCCCTTTATTCCCTTTCACTATTTTTTATATTCCCCAAATGAATGAGACCATATAATGTATGTCCTTCTCCGATTGACTTATTTCACTCAGCATAATACCCTCCAGTTCTATCCATGTGGAAGTAATATGCTGACTTTTGTATGTTGACCATATATCCTATTATCCTGTGACCTTTTTAGTTGTAGGAGATTTTTTTAAATCCCTTGGGATTTTCTATGGAGATAATCATGTTATCTGAAAAAAAAAGGACAGGTTGGTTTTTTTTGGTTGTTTTTTTTTTTTTTTTTTGCCTTTTTACACTGCCTGGGACTTCCAATATAGTGTCGAATAGGAATGGTGATGAGAGAGGACATTCTTTCCTTATTCCCTATCTTAGGAATTAAGCATCCAGCCTTTTTTTTTTTTAAAGATTTTATTTATTTATTCATGAGAGACACAGAGAGAGGGAGAGATGCAGAGACACAGGCAGAGGGAGAAGCAAGCTCCATGCAGGGAGCCTGACGTGGGACTTGATCCCGGGTCTCCAGGATCACACCCTGGGCCAAAGGCAGTGCTAAACTGCTGAACTATCCGGGTGCCCGTCATGCAGACTTTCTTAATTAAGTATGAGGATATCTTTAGGTGTTTTTTTTTTTTTAATTTTTATTTATTTACGATAGTCACACACACACACACAGAGGGGAGTGCAGAGACACAGGCAGAGGGAGAAGTAGGCTCCATGCACCGGGAGCCCGACGTGGGATTCGATCCCGGGTCTCCAGGATCGCGCCCTGGGCCAAAGGCAGGAGCCAAACCGCTGCGCCACCCAGGGATCCCGATATCTTTATGTTTTATGTAGATGCCTTTTTATCAGGATGAAGAAGTTTCCTTCTATGTGTAGTTTGCTGAGAACTTTTATCATGAATGAATGTTGAATTTTGTCAAATGTTTTTTCTGCATCAATAAGATCATGTGTTTTTTCTTTATATTGTTAACATAGTGTTTTATATTGATTGATTTTCTAATGTTGAATCAGTCTTGCATATTTGGAATAAATCCCACTTGGTCATGGTGTATAGTTCTTTTTATTCGTTGCTGGATTTGATTTGCTAATTTTTTCTTGAGAACTTTTGTGCCTCAGTTCCTGAGATACCAATCTATGGCTCCCTTCCCTTCCCTTCCCTTCCCTTCCCTTCCCTT
Organism: Nyctereutes procyonoides; assembly: GCF_905146905.1. Classification (NCBI taxonomy): domain Eukaryota; kingdom Metazoa; phylum Chordata; class Mammalia; order Carnivora; family Canidae; genus Nyctereutes; species Nyctereutes procyonoides. Next base: position 77,803,341 of record NW_026575126.1, read on the forward strand.
CCCTTCCCTTCCCTTCCCTTCCCTTCCCTTCCCTTCCCTTCCCTTCCCTTCTCTTCCCTTCCTTTCCTTTCCCTTCCCTCCCCTCTTTTCCTTTCCTTTCCTTTTCTTGCTTCACCTTTCCCTTTTTTTAGTACTACCTTTGTCTAGCTTTGGTATAAGGGTAATACAGGCCTCATGAAATGAATTAGAAAGTATTTCTTCCTTTTCTATTTTCTAGAAGAGAGTGTGTAAAATAGATGTTAATTCTTCCTTAAATGTTTGATAGAATTCTCCAGTGAAGCCATCTTGGCCTGGAAATCTTTTTCAAAAGCTTATTTAAAAAATCTTGCAGGGATCCCTGGGTGGCGCAGCGGTTTGGCGCCTGCCTTTGGCCCAGGGCGCGATCCTGGAGACCCGGGATCGAGTCCCACGTCGGGCTCCCGGTGGAGCCTGCTTCTCCCTCTGCCTGTGTCTCTACCTCTCTCTCTCTCTCTCTCTCACTGTGTGCCTATCGTAAATAAATAAAAAAAATTTAAAAAAAAGTAAAAAATCTTGCAGATTAAATTTCTTTAATTAATATAGGAATATCTATGTTATATATTTTTCCTATTGGTTAAGTTTGGTAGTTTGTGATTTTCAAAGAAATTGGTCCATTTCATCAAAAATATGTATAATATGTTCTGAGTATTTCCTTTCTATCCTTTTAGGGTCTATAAGGTCTACAGTGATATCTCCTGTTTCATTCCTACACTGGAAATTTGTGTCTTTTTCTGCTTCTCCCCTTTTTCTGTCAGTATTGCTAGACAGTTGTCAATTATATTGATCTTTTCAAAGAACTAGCTTTTGGTTTTATAGATTTTCTCTATTTTTTTCTTTTCAATTTTAAAAAAAGATTGATTGATTGATTGATTCATGAGAGACACAGAGAGAGAGGCAGAGACACAGGCAGAGGGAGAAGCAGGCTCCCTGCAGGGGCCTCATGTGGGACTTGATCCCGGGACTCCAGGATCACACTCTGAACCGAAGCCAGATACTCAACTGCTGAGCTACCCAGGCATCCCAAAAGTCTTAATTTTTGATTGGATGTTGGGTATTTTGCACTGAATATTTTAGAGACTTAGTTTCCATTATCTTTTTCTAAAGAATGCTTACATTTGTTCTATCAGAAAGTTAAAATAATGGCTAATTGCCTTGTACTTGTGGTGTCTTATACTTTGTTAGGCCACCAGCTGGCCCAAGAGGGCTTCACAAGGCACCTGGGAAACACTCTGGAAGCTCAGCCACGCTGGGCTAAACTCACCAGGCTGAGCCCAAGACTTTTATATCTGTCCCCCTGTCCCCTCCTGACGTTTCAAGCAAACCCTTTGAAGACGTAGTCCCTTAGTTTTATCCTTAGCTCTCAGTTTTAAAGCAAATACTTTGTTCTGGGACATAATGTTTGCTCCTAAACTGGGGTCCTTCTGGGGTTTTAGTGGAAAGCCTAGGATGTGTACAAATCCCTCTACTTTGACAAGATTCAAATGAGTAAACTCTGTTTACTCAGTGGTGCACAGCAGCTGAGATCCCTGTTCAGCTTTCTTTAGCCTTACACCTACAAATAATAGAGAGCTCAACTGCACTGGCTTAAACAAACAGGATTTTTTTTTTTTTTAACAAACAGGATTTTTAAAAAGAAATCTAGAGATGGGTGACTGTTGGTATCGGGAACCATGGTACAATCATTTCTAGTTGGTTGCTGTCATTTTTTGGGTTTTTCTTCATGGTTGCAAGATGACTGCTGTACTTCCACTCATCTCATTAATATTAGAGGCTGGAGGAAATAGAAAGGGAGTAGGCCAGTAATGTTATTTTCTTCTCATATTAGGAGAGAAAAAAGCCTTTGCAGCAATCTCCTCAGCATGTTTCTGTATGAATCCCACTAATCAAATCAGGAATGCATGGTCACCCTAAGTTGAATGAGATCTAGGAAGGTGGATTACAGGATTTCACAATTGGCTGAGACTAGTTAGCAACTTTATTTATTTAAAAATATTTTATTTATTTATTTGACAGAGAGCAAGAGTGATCGAGCGAGCATACATTAGCAGAGGGACGGCAAGCAGGAGAGGGAGAAGCAGGCTCCCCAATGAGCAGAGAGCCTGACGTGGGGTTCAATCTCAGGACCCTGGGATCATGACCTGAGCTCAAGGCAGATGCTTAACTGACTGAGCTACCCAGGTGCCCCCAGTTACCAACTTTAGATAACTTTTTTGATAATCATTTGACTTAGCAATTTGAGGTATTTATTTATTGATTCATTTATTTTAGATTTTGTTTTACTTGTTTTTTTATTATGGTATAGGTGACATATAACCTATGTTTCAGGTATACAACATAATGATTTGATATTTGTATATACGGTGAAATGATCACAATAAGCCAATATCCATCACCATACATATTTACAATTTTTTTCTTAGGATGAGAACTTTTAAGATCTACTCTCTTAGTGACTTTCAAATATGCAACACAGTATCATTAACTGTACAACCATGTTGTGCATGACAGTGAGATAATAAAAATATATATCTGTTCACCCCTGGTTCTTGGCACAGAGCTCCTGAATTCCTGTTATTTCCTAAGTGATAAGAATACCAGGAGCATCTCTTGTTTTAATATTGGTTTTTGACTTCCGGTTTTTCTTTTTAAGATTTTATTTATTCATTCATGAGAGACACACACAGAGATAGGCAGAGACATAGGCAGAGGGAGAAGCAGGCTCCCTGCAGAGACCCCAATGTGGGACTTGATCCTAGGACCCTGGGATCACACCTTGAGCTGAAGGCAGACGCTCAATCACCGAACCACCCAGGCCTCCCTGACTTCTGTAGGTGAAACAGAGTTCCTAAAACCCTTATAATTTCCTGGGTGATAGAAGCATCTTGTGTTCTAATGGAGCAACTCTGGGTGGGCTTCTGGATGAGGTCTAATCACCAGAAAGACCAGTCCATGATTAGAAGCTTGGAATTTTCAGCCCTGCCTCCCATTCTCTTGAGAAGAGAGAGGGCTGTAAACGGAGTTAATGATTGATCATGCCTATGCGATGAAGACTCCGTAAGATTCCAAAAGTATGGTGTTCAAAGAGCTTCCAGGTTGGTGAACACACCCTCCCTGGGGAAGGTGATATACCCCAATCTCATGGGGTCTGAAGCTCCTGTGCTTGGGACTTTCCCAGACTTCACCCTATATATCTCTTCATCTGGTTGTCCATCTGTACCCTTAGTAAGCTGGTAAATGTAATAAGTGTTTCTTGAGTTCTGTAAACCACTCTAGCAAATCAGTTAAACCTAAGGAGGGGGTCATTGGAACCTCTCTGATATATAGCCAATCAATCAGAAGCACAGATAATAACCTGAGTATCTGAAGATTGTGTGTTGGGGGGGCAGTCTTGTGGGATTGGGCCCTTCATCTTTGGGATATCATGCTTTGAGAAGATAGTGTCAGAATTGAGTTAGGAGTATAGGATATAGGGACATCTGGTGTTGCAGAGAATTATTTGATGTGGGGTAAAACTACCATATCTGATGACCAGAAGTAAAGTGTTTTGTGTAAGTAGTAAAGGACAGCACAGGAGGAAAGAATTGGGTTTTGCTTCCTACATGGGAAGGAAAAAAAGCCTGAGTTTTCTCATTTTAATCATATACCTGTAACTTATTTATTTTATAACTGGAAATTTGTACTTTTTGGGCACCTTCACCTATTTCACCCTCTACCTACTCCTAAAGCGATTTAGTTTTAACTGATTCACAAATTATTACAAAAGTAATAAATGTTTTAAAACTAATCTCAACCAATATGAAACCAAATAAATTAGAAAGGTAAATTCTTCATTCTTTTTACTCCCCAGGATTAATTGCTCGCCAGAATTACTATTGACATGCACAGAGTTTTCTTCTTTCAGAAATGAGAATCAAACTGTATATATAGTTCTGGAGCCACTTCTTTCATAGGACATATCATAGACATATTTCCATGGTGTGACTTATTTTGAATGTCAATATTTACATTAAGTTGTATTTTTCTCTAACTATATTCTTTTTTTTAATATTTAATTTATTCATAGAGACAGAGAGAGAGGCAGAGACACAGGCAGAGGGAGAAGCAGGCATCATACAGAGAGCCTGACCTGGGACTCGATCCAGGGTCTCCAGGATCACGCCCTGGGCTGCAGGCGGCACTAAACCGCTGCGCCACCAGGGCTGCCCTTAACTATATTCTTTTGAAACATGATATTTCAGTGTATTAGTATTTAATGTATTGATATACAAATACCACAAAAATATATATACACATACACATGGATATTAAAAAAATATCTGTATACTCACTGCCATTAAAGAACTCTATAATTTCTTCCCAGTCTCATTTTCTTTCCTGTATCCAGAAGTAACTACCATCCTGAATTTTATTTAAGTACCTTTTATGATATTAAATAATATTCTCTTTTTTTTAAGTTTCTGGTCAATGACTCTTTATATGTATACACTATTGTTGTGAACATTCTTATATGTGACTCCTGCTACTCATGTGTGAGTTTCTTCTGAGTGTATTCCTGAGGTGGAATCCCTGGGTTATAGAAAATGTGCATGTTCAGTGTTACTGAATGTTGTATTGTTTTCTGGAGTGATTGTTCCAATTTACTCCATTTTAGAAGGCTATTTTATTAGCACTGAATTATTTTTAAAATGTACATGATCCTAATATAGTTAATCATCAGTCAATATGCTAGCTTATAAAAATGTGATCTATAGGAAACCTTTCAGGAACACTACTAGTATTACCTCTATTACTTTTTACTAACCAATTATGATGAAAACTTTGCAAATAATTTGCTACTGTTTTATTATCCTGCATTGTATTTGATTCACATGTGCTATTTAACATTATTCCAGAAGAACAATGAAGCATATTATGATGTGCTTGTATAGTTATGCCTTGTCAGGTAAGATTACTTGGTGATTCTTAGATGTATCTGTGACCACCCATTAGCTTCCTCTGAGCACTTTTTTTTTAATATGGTTTGTGTTTATAACCTGCCACCTTATGACCACAAGTGCTAGTACAGGTGTGAATGGGAGGTGAGTACAGAGGCCAGATTTTATTTAGTACAAATATTTTATTTGAAATCTGCTTCATATTAAACATCTTTGAAATATGAATTATAGCAGAAATTAATTCTACTTTTTCATGTTATTGTATTTGGGTTTCTTTTCCCCTAGAAATACTAGAACATAAATTACCATTTATGTTCATATACAAGTATTTGGTGTTTAACATCTTGTTCTCTTATTTTTATTTTTTTAAAGATTATTTATTTATTCATGAGAGACACAGAAAGAGAGGCAGAGACACAGGCAGAGGGAGGAAGCAGGCTCCATGACGTGGGACTCGATCCCCGGTGCCCAGGATCACACCCTGGGCTGCAGGCGGCGCTGAACCGCTGTGCCACCGGGGCTGCCCATCTTGTTTTTTTATTATACTTAGTTCTAAATTACTACAAAATATAAACAGTTTCCTAACTAGATTGGTTTTTAGACTCCCTTATTTTGCTCTCCTCCTATTCGTGGTATCATTTTTTTACTTCACATTTTAAAACATCAAAATTCCTCCTGTCTGTTCTTCAGATCAGAACCATCTTGGGCAGATCTGGGAGAAATTAAATCAGGTGTGTCCCAAACCTGCAACCATTTTCTTACAAATGACATCTGACAGTACTAACCTTCAAGGGTCCGCCTGGCGCAAGAGCAGCAGCACTCTTACAATTCTGGACAGGATCGTGTTCTTGAGAGGTTCTGTAGCCAAAGGCAGGGATGCTCTGGCCAAGTGGGCTCTGCTCCAGCAGCTGCGGCCCCTCCGCCCCAGGGACCACTTGGAGGGAGCCTGCAGGACTGTTGGCATCTGAGGTTTCAGGCCGTGTTTTAGGGAGGGGCCCCAGCCCAGCTCCAGCCAGCTGAGCCAGAGCTCCCCCTTTATTTATTATAGTCCACTCAAAAGGAGCTTAGCAAGTGACCCCTAGACGAAAACTGGATGACAAGAAAGAAAAAAAGAATGTAGATTCGTTTGTCCACTCATGGTTTTCTGCATTTTAGTTGCCAATATAAGTAGCTTTGCTCTTTTAATTGCAGTATAGTTGACCTGTAGTACGAGTATTAGCAGCTACTGAAATTCTCTTGGAGACCTCCATTCCGGCAAGAACAAGAGGTCAAACGCGGATTCAGAAAAGGTCCCTAAGGAGCTTTCGTTCGCGGCCACAGCAGCACAGAGCCCCCGGCCGGCCCCTGCCCCGAGGGTGCGGGCGGGGCGCGCTTCCACCCTCCTCCGCGCGGTGCGGGCGGGGTGCGCGCCCGGGGCCGCGGGGGCCGAGCCCCGCCGGGGGAGGGGCGGGCGGGGAGCCCCACCCCGGGGCGGGCCGGCTACCCCCCGCGCCGCGCCGCCAGCCTGCTGAGCCCCGCGCCGATCCGCGGCTCCCGGGGTCTGCCTGGTACGCCCCGCGGGCCCGCACGGGTCACGGCCGCCGGGTCGGAGCGCCGCCAGGGGACGGGAAGCGAGCCGCGGGCCCTGCAGCGGGGAGGCGCGGCCGGGAGCCGGGAGCCGGGAGCCGGGGGCCGGGGCCGGGGCGGCCCAGGAAGGAGCAGCCGGCGGCGGGGTGAGTCTGGGCGTGTGTGTCTCTCTCCCTGTGCTCAGCTTTCTCCTCTGCCGCTCGGCCTCTTCCGCAAGCACAGCTTCGCACTTTGCCTGTGCTTTTATTAATCGGGGTAGGTAAACAAAAAGTTTCGCGGGGTTTCGGCGTTTCTTTTCGTCAATGTGCTTTTGAAGAGGTGTCCCTTGCTTCATCCCCTTGCTGCCTGTTACCAAACAGCATGAATGAATGATGCAATCCAGCTCGGGGCAGTCAGGACAGGATTCGGAAAACCTCGGACATTCAGAGTTGCTGTGTCTGACTTTCTCATCTTTCCCATCAGAATCAGAATTTTATTTTTTATTTTTATTTACTTATTTATGTAGTATATATTTTTTTATTGGAGTTCGATTTGCCAACATATAGTTTAACACCCAGTGCTCATCCCATCAAGTGCCCTCCTATTTATTTATTCATGAGAGATGCAGAGAAGAGGCAGAGACACAGGCAGAGGGAGAAGCAGGCGCCTCGCAGGGAGCCCGACGCGGGGACTCGATCCCAGGACTCCGGGATCACCCCCTGAGCGGAAGGCAGATGCTCAACCACTGAGCCACCTAGGCGTCACCCCCCCCCCTTTTAAATTTGGTTAAATGGTTTTTAAAAAAAATTAATGAATTACTTTTTTATTTAAATTCAGTTTGCCATGGGACGCCTTGGTGGCTCAGCGGTTGAGCGTGACCCCAGAATCCCGGATGGAGTCCCCCATCCGGCTCCCCGTGAAGCCTGCTCTCCCTTTGCCTGTGTCTCTGCTTCTCTCTCTCTCTCTCTCTCTCTCTGTCTCTCATGAGTAAATAAATAAATAATTACAAAAAATAAATTAAATTTGCCAACATATAGTGTAACACTCAGTTCTCATTCCATCAAGTGCCCTCTCCAATGCCCGTCACCGACTTACCCCATCCTCCCTCCACCTCCCCCTCTGCAACCCTTTGTTTGTTTCCCAGAGTTAGGAGTCTCTCTCATGGTTTATCTTCCTCTGTAATTTTTCCCACTCAGTTCTCCTCCTTTCCCTTATGTTCCCTTTCACTATTTCTTATATTCCCCATTTGAGTGAAACCATAGGTTGATTGTCCTTCTCCCACTGACTTACTTCACTCGGCACAATACCCTCCAGTTCCATCCACGTGGAAGCTAATGGTGGGTATTTGTCGTTTCTGACGTCTGAGTAATATTCCATTGTGTATATAGACCACATCTTCTTTATCCATCTGTCGAAGGATACCGAGGCTCCTTCCACAGTTTGGCTGTTGTGGACATTGCTGCTGTGAACATCGGGGTGCAGGTGTCCCGGCGTTTCACTGCGTATGTACCTTTGGGGTAAATATCGAGTGGTGCAATTGCTGGGTCATAGGGTAGTTCTATCTTTAACTTCTTGAGGAACCTCCACAGATTTCCAGAGTGGCTGTACCAGTTTGCATTCCCACCAACAGTGCAGGAGGGTTCCCCTTTGGGAGAGGGAGGATCTTAAGCAGGCTCTATGCCCAGTGTGGAGCCCCATGCAGGGGGGGCTTGATCTCACCACCTTGAGATCTTGATTCTGAGCAGAAATCACGAGTCAGATGCTTAACTGACTGCACTACCCATGTGTCCCACAAGGGTATCTTGAAGAGCAGAAGGTTTTCATCTTGATGAAATCATTCTATCATGTTTTCCTTATATTGTTCACGCTTTGGGGATTCTTAAAGAACGTTTTGCCTATCTCAAAGCTGTTATACTAGCTATCTATTGCTGTGTAATGAATTACCACCAAACTTAGCAGCTTAAAACAACAAACATTTATTTTTTCACAGTCACTATAGGGCAGCTACCAACATGGGCAACTGCCCTTCCTTAGAGCAGTGGGAGAAGGCTGGGCCAAGATGGAAGCCATATTCCTTTTTTTGCTTTTGAGATTAACTCAAAAATTGGATGAAAGGGGGTATGCAACCCCTTTTGAGTTCAGTCAGGACTACATTTTAAACCTTCTGCATTATTTATTTCCATTCTGGATCCCTTCCTTTTCAACCTCTTTGCTTTTTTTGCCTCATCTTCTTAACTATTTCTTTTACCTTTTTTTCTTCTGAGTTTTGGAACCTCTATTTAGTTTTAATTATGAGGATTTTAATTCAAAATTGTTGGCTTTGTTCCCTTGATATTGGGCAACAGGACTCTTCTGTGACTGTTCTGGGCATGTTGGTGACTTTGTCTACTTGTTTTGAAGACAGCAGGATCTGTTTTGCAGAGTCTGCAATACACCTGAGTCAGCTCCTCTGTGTCTGCATTTTGTTCTCTCAGTAAATCCTCTTCCCCTTCCCTCTCCTTCGCATTCTGCTGATCAGGTGGAGGTGATTTCCTGTCTGATCTGAAGCTTTTGCAGAATTAAAGCCAGCGAAGAAGACGTGTTTATTCCTCTGCAGTGCTGAAATGAGGCAGAAGTCAAACGTTTCGCAAGGGAAGCAGTCTTAGGGAACTTTGCATCTGACCCTTATTTTGTGCCAGTCCTACCAGTGGGCAGAGGGAAGCTAGACTGTTCCTGTCTTTCTTGTGTCTGGACCTTGATGTCCATTTCCACCTCTCCTTCTGGCTCTTCCTCTTGCAGAACTCACAAGATCTTTCGTAAAGAGATTTGTGGTCAGAACCTTATGCTGCATTTTTATTCAGGAAATAAGCAGGAAGAGAAGAGTCTCATTTCCTAGGAATCCAGCACTGGAGAAACGTGAGTCCGATTTATCTTTGTTGTTATTTAGCTGTGACCAGTTTCCTCTTCACTTGAATAAGATTGTCTGCTATAATGTATGTGGGATGCATAAAATCAGGTTCCCTAGAACAACTGTTCTTTTTTTAAATCATAAAATATATTATAAATGCATTGTGGGGGGAGCACCTGGAGGTGAATTAAGTATCTGCTTTAAGTTAAGTATCTGCATTAAGTGGATTAAGTATCTGCTTAAGTCCTGGGATCGCCCCATGTCAGGTTCTCTGCTCTGTGGGGAGCCTGCTTCTCCTTCTCCCTCTGCTGCTCCTCCTGCTTGTTCTCTCTCTCTCTCTCTCTGTCAAATGAATAAATAAAATCTCAAAAAAAAAATTAGTGCATTGGTCAGGAACAGTAGGCCTAGTTACCTTTGACTCTCCTCTGACCCAGAAGCTTGTCAAGCTGCCTTTGTGCAGTGCCCACAGGGCCTGAAACAGACTCACCCCTCCTACCCAAGGTGACATCTGCCTAAGCCTAGTAAGTTTTGTTCTCTTGCATGTGCTTGATCTCCACAACCTCTGTACCAGCTTATATTTGTTCTTACACAAGTGAAGGTAAGAGGTCAATCCTAACAAAAGAGTAAGTTGGTGAAGGCGATTTTGGATGCCTCTTCTGAAACACATAGATGGAGAAGTTCAAAGAGAGTTTAGGTGAACAGGTTTTTCCCTCTTATGCAAAATCAGATCTCCTAAGGCTGGCCCTGAAGGAAAACTTGCTTTTGTACTTTTGGAACTAGGGGTGAGGGGGGGGTTACCAGCCTTTGCTTCTTTACCGTTTGGTCCTCTCTTTCCCCAAGACAGGCCAGCGGATGCCTGGTGGATGGGAGACCTGTTCTGACCCACAGAAGGGCAGTGCTTCAGTGGTCAGCGTTGGGCCTCGGAGCTGCCTTGTCAAAGCACATACCCTTCCACTAGGGTCTTTTCCACTCCCAGTCCTGTTCCCCTCGCAGGGCCAGATGCAAGGGATCCAGAGTCTATTCTCTAGCAATGATTTTTGTGTGTGTGGTCTCCTAATGTACACAATTTACTTTTTTTTTTCCCACAATTTACTTTGAAGCACCTGAACTTATTTATTTATTTATTTTATTGGAGTTCAGTTTGCCAACATATAGCATAACACCCAGTGCTCATCCCATCAAGTGAAGCACCTGAACTTAGCAGATTTTTTCCCCCTGGTAGCCAAGAGGATTTTGACTGTGAATTCTGAGTGACATGAACAAGGAGACAGGGCACTTCACAGTGCATGCTGAGAAAGGCTGACGCAAGCTGAGGCCACTTGTTCTGAAGTCTGAGCAGGGACTGAAAGCTGCGTGACCCTTGGGGTGGAGGGCATATCCCCTGACCTGAGTGTTGTGTGGACAAGTTTAAGGGTCGAAATCCATAATCCAGCTCTGTCTCCTTGGGAGGGTGTGGAGAAAGAATCAGCCTTCCCAGTAAATTCATTGCAATGTTTGTCTCCAACATCCTATTTTCTCTGCCTTTGGTACCACAGTGCCACCCAGAAAGCAGGGGTCAGTGATTCTGAGTCACAGGTCAGGACTAGTGTCCATCGGGGGAGGTCTGGAAATCCGTCCTCACTGTATTTGAGGAAATGTGTGTTTCCTTGCGTATTTGAGGCTGATGGTCTGCTTGAAGCTACTGCTGTTGTCAGTGGTTGGGGAGAGCCTCAGGTCACTGGCTTCTCAGACATGGACAGTAATGACTTGTCTGAACCCCTCAGTGAGACTGGCAGCCTCTTGGAGACAGTGCCTGTGCCGAACTTCTCCGGCCTTAGGCTGGGCACAGGGTGGCAGTGTGCACTGGCTTTGGCCTTACGAGGTTTGAGGCTTCAGGAGCCTGTCAGTTGTTTGTTTGTTTGTTTGTTTATTTATTTATTTATTTATTTATATATTTTAAAATTTTATTGGAGTTCAATTTGCCAATATATAGCATACCACCCAGTGCTCATCCCGTCAAGTGCCCCCCTCAGTGCCCGTTACCCAGTCACCCCAACCCCTGCCCACCTCCCTTTCCACTACCCCTTGTTCGTTTCCCAGAGTTGTATCTCTCATGTTTTGTCACCCTCACTGATATTTTCACTCATTTTCTCTCTTTTCCCCTATATTCCTTTTCACTATTTTTTATATTCCCCGTTTGAGTGAAACTATATAATGATTGTCCTTCTCCGATTGACATACTTCACTCAGCATAATACCCTCCAGTTCCATCCATGTTGAAGCAAATGGTGGGTATTTGTCGTTTCAAATGGCTGAGTAATATTCCATTGTATACATAGACCACATCTTCTTTAATCCATTCATCTTTCGATGGACACCAAAGGAGCCTGTCAGTTATTCTCATAAGTGCCCACTCTGAGTTACATTGTACTGCCTCATGCACAGCCTTTAGCCTGTCCCATTGATCTCATTTTAGCTCTTCTTACATATTTGTCTGTTCGTGGCTTTCTTTCTATTTACATGATTCATTCTCTATGCTCAGTGGGGTTGCATTACACCAAGCATTGCTTCTCCACCGATAGACCGCTGTCTTTTTTTTTTTTTAAGATTTTTTTTATTTATGAGAGACACAGAGGTAGAGACACAGGCAGAGGGAGAAGCAGGCTCTATGTGGGGAACCCCATACGGGACTCGATCCCAGGACCCTGGGATCACGCCCTGAGCCGAAGGCAGATGTGTAACCACTGAGCTACCCAGTGTCCCTAGACCCCTGTCTTTTAGGCTTGTGGAGCGAGCCTGCCTAGCCATGTGTTATGAGTTTGCATTGATTTCCTCTAGTCCAGAGCCCAGTAGGTGGTTACTGAGCCACAGACAGGGTAGGGTAGGAAGCTATTTGGTGTTCCCCAGCTTGTTGGAAACTTGATGATTTATGAAACCTGTTTCTATCTGCTGGCCTCCCAAAGAATGTGCAGACTTTCTTCTTTCACTGTTAATGAATGATAACCCATTGTGTTGTCCAGCTAGCAGAACTTTGGTCTGAGTTCTTGATGAAAATGTTTGACATTTCCTGAGTCCGCATGTTTTTTAAAAAAATTTATTTATTTACTCATGAGAGACACACACAGAGAGAGAGGCAGATACATAGGCAGAGGGAGAAGCAGGCTCCATGCAGGGAACCTGATGCGGGATTTGATCCCAGGACCCCAGGATCATGGCCCTGAGCAAAAGACAGATGCTCAACCACGGAGCCACCCAGGCATCCCTGATTAATTAATTCTAATTAATTATTTGAAGGGGTGGGAAGGAAATAAAACAGTATCAGGAAGGTTATTTAATCTTCATCTTGAAGAATAAATAGGAATTTGTCCACTAGGTATGAGGGATTAGGTGATTTTAGGCAGAGGGAACAGCATTTGCAAAAGCACAGAGGTTTAAAAAACCATGACAGGGCAGCCAGGGTGGCTCCATGGTTTAGCGCTGCCTTCAGCCCAGGGCGTGATCCTGGAGACCCAGGATCAAGTCCCACGTTGGGCTCCCTGCATGGAGCCTGCTTCTCCCTCTGCCTGTGTCTCTGCCTCTCTCTCTGTGTCTCTCATGAATAAATAAATAAAATCTTCTTTAAAAAATTAAAAAATAAAAAGCTATGACATATTTAGAGAAGAAGACATCCTGTGTATATCCTGAGCATAAGTGGTGTGTGTGTGTGTGTGTGTGTGTGTGTGTGTGTGTGTGTGTTGGAGAAGAGCAATGAGTGATAGATAGATTGGTGAAATAGATAGGATCCAAATCATGAAGAGCATAATTTAATTGAATAACGGAGACATTATGTTGATCGATATGCTGATAATGGGGAATGGATTTGCAAGGGCATTGTTAAGTCTGATATGATTAAGTCTTTTTTTTTTAATTTTTTTTTTATTTATTTATGATAGTCACAGAGAGAGAAAGAGAGAGAGGCAGAGACATAGGCAGAAGGAGAAGCAGGCTCCATGCACCGGGAGCCCGACGTGGGATTCGATCCCGGGTCTCCAGGATCGTGCCCTGGGCCAAAGGCAGGCGCCAAACCGCTGCGCCACCCAGGGATCCCTGATTAAGTCTTAATGTGATTTGATTCTAGAATCCTCAGAAGCCAGACATGAATACAGGCAGGTACAGGAGTATATTTAAAATTAAAATGTAAAATTAAAATGTAATGGCCATGTTAAAAAACAGTCCTTACATTTTAGAAATATACACTGAAATATTTTGGATGAAATGATGTGATTCGATTTGAGATAATGAGAAAAGGTGGAGGTGTTTGGGTGTGATATTATGATTTATTTTATTTATTTATTTATTTGTAAATTTTTATTATTATTTTTTAAAGATTTATTTTTATTTATTTATGATAGACATAGAGAGAGAGAGAGAGAGAGGCAGAGACACAGGCAGAGGGAGAAGCAGGCTCCATGCAGGGACTCAAACACAGGGTCCCGGGATCACGCCCTGAGCTGAAGGCAGATGCTCAACCTATGAGCCACCCAGGGTCCCTGACACTAGGGTCTTAAATGTGTGTGTGTGTGTGTGTGTGTGTGTGTGTGTGTGTATGTGTGAGTGTGTGTGTGTAGTGGTGGTGGTGGTAGGGGGTTCAGTCTTGTGGAGCTTAACCTGTGGAATCCGGTACTATCTCAATAGATAGTGTCAGAATTGAGTTGAATGATAGGGGACACCAGGTGGTGTCTAAGAATTGCTCAGATGTGTGGGAATTCCCCATGTTGGAATTGGGGTACAGAATCTTTTTTAATGGAGTTGTTGATGAAGCACCACTTGCTGGGATCATTGAAGCGGGGTGATGCATACATGGAATTCATGTTCACTCTATTTTTCTATGTATTCACTACATAGAAAAAATTCACTATTTCTATTTGTTCACTCTATTTTTCTATGTATTTGAAATTCTCTGCAATAAAAACCTAAAAAAAATAGTTACGGGCATGTACTTCACAATGATATCATTTCATTTATTCAACCTTCAGAAATTAATTGGCATCTACTCAAAAGAGGCTCAAAATAAGTGTTTTGGGGAATTTTGGATCTTAGTATGAAGAGCTTGCAATCCAGGAGTGGAGGTGACATGCACATAAATAAGTTTAAGATAATTAGGAATATTATGAATTTCATATATTGAAAACAGGTCTACATGAAGTACTATGGAAGTTCTGGGGAGAAATTTTTTTCAGCCCCAGGGAATCAGGGAAGACTTGGTAGTGAAGATGGCATTTGAGCTTTATTCATTCACTTACTCAACAAATCTTATTAAGCTATGTGCCTGCTACTGTTCTTAGTCCTAAGGATCCAGCAGTGAACAAAGCTTATAAAATGAGGACAGACGGACAATACTTGGTAAACATAATGAGTATCATTTATCGTATGTTAGAAGATGATAGATGGGGATCCCTGGGTGGCGCAGTGGTTTAGCGCCTGCCTTTGGCCCAGGGCGTGATCCTGGAGACCCAGGATCAAGTCCCGCGTCGGGCTCCCGGTGCATGGAGCCTGCTTCTCCCTCTGCCTGTGTCTCTGCCTCTCTCTCTCTCTCTCTCTCTCTCTCTCTCTCTCTCTCTCTGTGACTATCATAAATAAATAAAAATTAAAAAAAAAGAAGATGATAGATGTTACAGAAAAAAGAAAAAGACATAGGGATATTAGTAAGGTTGGGTTAAGGATAAGGAGGGAGAGGTTGCAGTGATAAACAGGGTGGTCAGGGCTGGCTCATGGAAGAAGGTGATACTTGGGCCAACCCCTTTTTTAAAAAATTCATTGTTTTTTTAAATTGAAGTATAGTTGACACCTAGTATTATTTGGGCAAACTCCTGATAAGGGATTTGGCCAAGTGGGTGTCTAAGTGAAGAGCATTCCCACCAGGGGCACAGCTGGAGCGAAGGCCCTGAGTGGGGATTTGGCTCAGTGCATTTCTAGAGCAGCAGGAAGACCAGTGTGGCTGGAGCAGAGTGAGCAGGGGGACACAAGTAGGAAATGAGATCAGAGAGGTAATGGGGAGGGCGTGGTGGTGGTGGTGGTACCAGGGGAGGGGCAGACCTTAGAGGTAGTTGTAAAAGCTTTGGCGTTTACTCTTAATAAAATGAGGAGCTGTTGAAGGATTTTGAACTAGAAGTGTGACGTGATTTGTTTAGTAGCTTACAATGATTACTTTGTCGGTTATGTTGAGAACAGAAACTGGCGGGGGGGCTTTTAGGAGGCTGTTGGTACAGTCTTGGCAAGAAACTTTGGCAACTCAGGCTAGAGGGATAGACATGCATGGGGTGAGAAGTGGAGAAGTGGTCAGATTGTGCTTGGATTTTAAAGGTGGAAGCAACACAGTTTCCTGGATGATTGTTTTGGGTACGGACTGTCGAGGGAGAGAAGGAAGGCGCAAGATGGCAGTTTGGGGGCAAGAAGATCAGGAGTACAGTTTTAGGCATGTGTAGTTTGGGATGTTTATCAGATACCCGAGTGAGGTCAGGTCGGTGGTTGGAGTTGAGAGTTTGGGAGACAGGACTGGGTTCCAGGTCTGTGTTGGGGGTCACTGTCATAGAGGTGACATGTAAAGCCCCGAGCCTGTATGGCTCCATTGAGGGGGTGGGTATGGTCAGAGGAGACCAGGGGTGGACCGTGGGTCACTGCAACATTCAGAGAAGCAATCAGCAAAGGAGCTCAGTCGCTAAGAGGGGATGATGTGTGAACCTGGGAAGTCGTTCCTCTGAGGTGAGGGATTGGCTTTAACAGGAGCATGACAGGGGTGGAAAGCGATTATAGATAATTAGTAGAATATGTATTTTGTATTCATGTATTTTTTAAAAGATTTATTTATTTGAGAGGGGGGGAGGGGGAAGGGCAGACAGACACTGCTGAGAGCAGAGCCGATGTGAGACTGGATCCTAGGACCCCCAGATCATGACCTGAGCTGCTTGACTGTCTCTGCCACTCTTGTATTCTTGTATTTTTAGTAGTTTTCTGCTTAATAGAAACTTCATTCACATTGAGGCTGATGTTAGAGTTTAATACTCTGTTACCTTACTGGATGCATTAATTTGCCTCCTTTTTCCCTGTTTTTGTGGGTCTCCAGTGAAACTCCTGTTTCCCATTTGAAGCACTCTTTTGTAAGGGTTCCAAACAAGGGTCAGCAATTTTTCTGTCAAGGGCCAGATGGTGAATATTTTAGGCTGTGGGGGCCTCAGTCTCTGTTGCAGCTCCTTCCCTCTCTGTTGTGTGAAGGCAGCTCTGGATGCATAAACCGGTGAGCGTGGCTGTGTTCTGCTGAAACTCTACTTATGGACACTGGATTTTGAAATTCATAGGTTTTGTGTGTCACAGAGTTTTATTCTATTGATTTTTTTCACAGTTACTTAAAATACAGAGGTGCCTAGGTGGCTCAGTTGGTGATCTCACCTCAGGTCTTGATCTCAGGGTTGTGAGTTCAAGCCCCGTGTTGGGCTCTGTGCTGGGTATGGTGCCTACTTGAAAAAAAGAAAATAAAGGGGTGCCTGGGTGGCTCAGATGATTAAGCATCTGCCTTGGCTTAGGTCATGATCTTTAGGTCCTAGGATCAAGCTCTGAGTTGGGCTCCTAGCTCAGTGGAGAGTCTGCTTCTCCCTTTCCCTCTGCCTCTCCCTCTGTGCTCTCTCTCTCTCAAAGGAATAAATAAGGGAGACCCAGTGGCGCAGCGGTTTAGTGCCGCCTGCAGCCCGGGGTGTGATCCTGGGGACCCGGGATCGAGTCCCGCATCAGGCTTCCTGCATGGAGCCTGTTTCTCCCTCTGCCTGTGTTTCTGCCTCTCTCTCTCTGGATAAATAAATAAATCTAAAAAAAAAAAGGAATAAATAAAAAATCTTTAATAAATAAATAAAATAAATGAATTGTGAAAATTAGTCTTACTTCACAGGCTGTACAAAAACAGGTTGTAGGGGATCCCTGGGTGGCGCAGCAGTTTGGCGCCTGCCTTTGGCCCAGGGCGCGATCCTGGAGACCCGGGATCGAATCCCACGTCGGGCTCCCGGTGCGTGGAGCCTGCTTCTCCCTCTGCCTGTGTCTCTGCCTTGTCTCTGCCTCTCTCTCTCTGTGTGTGACTATCATAAATAAATAATTAAAAAACAAACAAACAAACAAAAAAACAGGTTGTAGTTGATTTGCCTACTGGCTATAGTTTGCCAGCCCTGCTGTAAAATGGTTTTTTCTCCTCAGGTCAACTTTCGCTTGGATCATTCTGCCAGACGCAAGGTTAGAAATCAGTTAGGAAGCAGGTTGGCCAGCTCCTTTGAGTCTGTTTTTAGCCGGCATCTGTTCTTTTCTCTTTCTTTCTTCCTTTCCTTTTTTCTTTCTTTCTTTCTTTCTTTCTTTCTTTCTTTCTTTCTTTCTTTCTTTCTTCCTTTCTCTTTCTTTCTTTCAAGATTTTACTTATTTATTCATGAGAGACACAGAGAGAGAGGCAGAGACACAGGCAGAGGGAGAAGCAGGCTCCATGCAGGGAGCCCGAAGTGGGACTCGATCCAGGGACTCGATCCAGGGACTCTGGGACCACGCCCCAAGCCAAAGCCAAAGGTGGCTCAACCGCTGAGCCACCCAGGCGTCCCAACCAGCATCTGTTCTAAATATAGATTATTTGCATCATCTGTGTGGCCTCGTACATGACATATTTGATGAGAGGTGTAGGCAATTTTTAGGATCCCATTTACCCCTAATATTCTAGTCCAGTGATTTGCTTAAAAAACACAAAACTCTTGGGGGCACCTGGGTGGCTCCCTCAGTGAAGTGTCTGCCTTCGGCTCAGGGCATGATTCTCAGGTCCCGGGATGGAGCCCCACGTCGAGGTACCTGCTCCACAGGAAGCCTGCTTCTCCCTTTCTCTCTGCCCCTCTCCTAGCTCATGCTCTCTCTCTCAAATAAATAAATAAAATAAAAATATAAGATTTTGAAAATTCCTTTTTTTTTTTTTAAGCTTCTTCAGCACTGTGGTCTCCAGTCCCTTCCTGTGAGCCTGACCTCCTCTTCCGTTTCCTTCCCAGGCCCCTGAGCTGACCCTTTCCATTTCTGCAGGCTCTGCCCTTAGCCCTCTTCTTTCCCTGCTCTCTCCACTGTGCTGACTTTCGTCAGGCCATACCCTCAATTATGGCCTCTGTATTGGTGACTAATCCATGTGCGGTTCAGGTGCGGTTCAAGCTCTGAC
The DNA here is from genome assembly GCF_905146905.1 of Nyctereutes procyonoides. NCBI lineage: Eukaryota > Metazoa > Chordata > Mammalia > Carnivora > Canidae > Nyctereutes > Nyctereutes procyonoides. The sequence goes on from NW_026575126.1 coordinate 77,821,903, forward strand.
CTCTCTTCCACAGCAAAAAGCCTTTCAAGGTTTCCTATTACCTGGATGGTATGATCCAAACTCCTCAGCCTGGCCCAGAACCCCCTTGGTGCACCGCCTGGCAGCTGGACTCCGTGGGGCAGCTCCCAGGATCTCATCCACCCTTCTGCTCCTTGCCTCTGCCACACCCTCCTCTCTGCATCATGGCCCTCTCTTCTTGCCTCCACCTCCCTGCTCTCTCCTCCCTGCACATGCCCAACTGATACGCTGCTGTTTGAGAACCCACTCAGGCCACTTAACCCTTCAAGATTCATTTTTTTTTTTTAATTTTTATTTTTTACCCCTTCAAGGTTCAGTTCGAATGACCGTCCTTGGGAAGCCCTGTTTCAGGGCAAGCTTAAGCATTTTCTCTCTGTGCCCATAGTATCTTAGGCACATTTCCACTTCAGCACCTGCCTTATTGCTATTATTATTAGGTCAAAAATAGTTGAATATTGGTTGAACATCAGATACATTTATAAGCTAGTACCTTCATTAGAGTGATTCCTGGGAGAAGAGTTTGGCCCACCTCATCTTTGTCTCCCCAGAGCCTGACATTTAGAAGATGCTTACTTTTTGTTAAAAAATGAATAAATCGGGGATCCCTGGGTGGCGCAGCGGTTTGGCGCCTGCCTTTGGCCCAGGGCGCGATCCTGGAGACCCGGGATTGAATCCCACATCGGGCTCCCGGTGCATGGAGCCTGCTTCTCCCTCTGCCTGTGTCTCTGCCTCTCTCTCTCTCTCTCTCTCTCCCTGTGACTATCATAAATAAATAAAAATTAAAAAAAAATTTAAAAAAATGAATAAATCCTTGAGTCCATGTGTATGTGGGATATGCTTGACTTTGATATGAATCAAAGTATATTGGCATTAGTAGGCAAAATTGGATCTTCTTGTGATGATGGGTCTTTAAATATATTTATCTTTTCTTGTCATAGGAGGAAGATTCTTTCAAGGATGGTCTCCCATTCAGAATTGAGGAAGCTTTTCTGTTCAGCTGACGCAGTGTGCTTTGATGTTGATAGCACAGTCATCAGAGAAGAAGGAATTGATGAGCTAGCCAAATTCTGTGGAGTTGAGGATGCTGTGTCAGAAATGTAGGAACAGTATTTAGTCACTTTATGAAATGAGAAAGAATTGCAAAAGAGTGACATTTGGATGACAGACAGGACCATAATTCCCCTATTTTTAGTCCCTGACTGCCGATCATGGGCAGTAAGCTTCTTTTATCACTTTGAGCCGAGTTGGGTAGTGTACATCATCCTGTCATCCATTTATGCAAATTCTCATGGCAAAAAAAAAATAGCTGCCTCTGACAAATAAAAATGGATGACATGCTCTTAGTATGGTCAGAGAAACGATGACCATAACCAACCAAAGAAGAATGACGGGGTAGGGGATCGTTAAGCACCCAGTGCTCTGTGACATGACTAGTTTTGGTTCAGGCTCTCAGTTTCTGACCATTTCATGTTCAGCTGCATTTGATACAAGACATGGCCACAAAATACTAATATGATTCTCAAGCAAACTTGCAGGAAGTTTATTCCCAGGCCTCAGTCCCATGGCATTGTAGCATGTCTGCGGTATGGTGGGGCTCTGGGTAGCATCTTCCTTGTGGGCGAATGTGGGGGGAGCTGGGGAGGTAAGGCCTGTGAACCCTCGTCATCTGACGAGGCTAGCCTGATTGTTGGGTCTTCCTCCTAGGACGCGGCGAGCCATGGGTGGAGCAGTGCCTTTCAAGGCTGCTCTCACAGAGCGCTTAGCTCTGATCCAGCCCTCCAGGGAACAGGTGCAAAGGCTCATAGCAGAGCACCCCCCACACCTGACCCCTGGCATAAGGTAAGAGGAGCCCGGGTCTGGGTGCTGTCTGTCTGTCAGCACCTGTTTTGGGGCACATCCTCTGAAGAGTATCTCACCATTGCTCTAACAGCCCCTTCTGCCTGCTTCTTTGAGCTCTTCCCTGTGGTCCTGTCAGACTGGTTGGCCCCGCCCAAGTCATCTGCCCTTCTCCCTTCCCCCCTACTCCCTACGGAGAGCCCAACCTTCCTCTTCATTTTGTGTTTCTAGGTTCATGGGCAGAATATAGTTGTGGGATGGTTTCCTAAGCAATCCAGCCCCACCTATTAATTTCTAAGTGCATTTTGAAAAACACACATACAACATGATTAACCAGGCAATAATACCTTGTCCAATGTATTTGGGCAAATGCTTCCAGGGGAAAAAATGTATTTTACTTTTCACATTTCATGTTTTTCTTTTATATTAATCAGTGTTTTGGTGTTTTATATTTCTTTTTTTGCAGGGAGCTAGTAAGTCACCTGCAAGAGCGAAATGTTCAGGTTTTCCTAATATCTGGTGGCTTTAGGAGCATTGTAGAGCACGTTGCTTCAAAGCTAAATATCCCATCAACCAATGTATTTGCCAATAGGCTGAAGTTTTACTTTAATGGTAAGACTTTAATGGTATCATTTTCCCTTTCTGGTCAGTTTTAGTGTTCAATAAATGATGTAATGTGTGTTGGAATGCAACTGAAGCATGGCAGCCTCAGAGTTAAATATTGAGATGAAGGATTCTCTCTTTTTAAATTTAATTTAATTTATGTTATTTTATTTAAATTCAGTTAATTAATATATAGTATATTGTTAGTTTCAGGGGTAGAGTTCAGTGATTCATCAGTTACCCAAACACCCAGTGCTTATAACATCAAGTGCCCTCCTTAATGCCCATCACCTAGTTACACCTCCCCATCTCCCCTCAAGGAACCCCCAGTTTGTTTCCTAGAGTTGAGAATCTCTTATGGTTTGTCTCTGATTTTGTCTTGTTTTAGTTTTCCACCCTTCCCCTATGATCCTCTGCTTTGTTTCTTAAATTCCACATATGACTGAGATCATATGATAGTTGTCTTTCTGTGATTGACTTATTTTGCTTAGCGTAATACCCTCTAGTTTTTGTTTTGTTTTGTTTTGTTTTGTTTTGTTTTGTTTTGTTTTGTTTGAGATGAAGGATTCTCTTGACCGATGTCTTTTGCTCCTTGGTATGCTTTGCTCTGTAAAATAGACTTAGGCCATCATCTCTCCTGGTTTTAGTGTCCATATAATCCCTCTCTGTATATAAATGTCTGTACTTGATTCCTGGGTACCCAGGTGACTCATTTTTGTTACATGTCATATTTCAGTTTTTTGAGAGTTCTTAGGTATTTCAACCAGTTTAGGCTCAGGAAGGAGAGGTTGTTAGCAGCAAGTCACTGCCTTTGAAGCGCCCCTGGCCCCTCTCTGGATCGTTGCAGAGCTGCAGCTGTTTTACTACCATCTCAGGAGGTCTCTAGTTATGGCAAGGGGTGGCTGACATCCTTAAAACTAAATATTAATTTAAAACATTTTAAATGTGTTGACAGAACATTTTTGAAGGGTCTGCAGGGCTCATAAAAAAATGTAGAGAGTGAGTGTGGTAATTGCTGTAAGAAAGAAAATCGATCACATGTAAGTTGGAATCTCCTCCTAGATGAAATAATATAGTAACTTTTTAAAAACCTTTAGTGTGTTATTGTTTCATGGTGTTCTGGCTCAGCAGCAGGCTTGAGAACTACGACTGTGACAGCTTAGAGGACAAAACTGATCGGCCTCATGGTGTTTATGACCTAAAGGAGCAAACGCAGAGAGAGGTGCCTGCCTTTATAAAGCCATGCTTGTTATGCGGAGGAATAGGTGTGGGAGTCCAGGCTGTGTCACTTTACTGAGGCCATTTTTAGCCTTCTTGGTGACATTTAAGGGAGGGTATCATCTGTGCACAAAGCTGGCCCTACTGATATAATTCTGCGATCACTGACACTGTTTTTGTTTTGTTTTGTTTGTTTTTTGTGATTGTGATGAGTTTTATTTATTTATTTATTTCGCTGACACTGTTTTAACTGCTCTTTTAAGGTGAATATGCAGGTTTTGATGAGATGCAGCCAACAGCTGAATCTGGTGGGAAAGGAAAAGTTATTAAGCTTTTAAAGGAAAAGTTTCAATTTAAGAAAATAGTCATGATTGGAGATGGAGCCACAGACATGGAAGCCTGCCCTCCTGCTGTATGTATCAAGTGTGCTAGTTTTTTTCTGGTTGTATTTTTGTTTTAGATGGCTGAGTAAGAAATCCATAAGATTGGTGAGAGGAAAATAAGAACATACTAGGTATCATGGTAACAAACCAAAACAAATGAAACAACTCAATATCAATATATCAGCTGACTTCTTGCAAATCTAAGGAAGAAAACCTTTTAGAACTTAACGACCCTGTTCTTGCAACATGGCTGCTACCTCTTGGCCCAAGTGTTGGCTTCAGGTTTGGCTTCATCTCCCCCAATAATTCCACAGATAATAATACAGCCCTTAATACTGTAACCAAAATGTTAATGTCTCTTTATATTTGATACACTATTTCTTCATACATTACCCTCTCCTTTTTACTGATTAGGGAACTGAGGCTCATAGAGGTTTAATAATGTACCTGTGTTAAACTATTTTATTCTGGGATGCCTGGTGGCTCAGTGGTTGAGCTCCTGTCTTTGGCTCAAGGCATGATCCTGAGGTCCTGGGATCAAGTCCCATGTCGGGCTCCCTGCAGGGAGCCTGCTTCTCCCTCTGCCTGTGTCTCTGCCTCTGTCTCTGAGTCTCTCATGAATAAATAAATAAAATCTTTAAAAAAATAAATAAAGCATTTTATTCTTCTGAATAAATGCTGTTTTCTGAAACTAGCAGGAAACACATACTGGATAGCACGTGTCCTGAATATCCTGTGTGTCCCTTTCATGTAGGACTTTGCCCTTATTGTGTCATTCTAAATGACGAAAGCCTATACCAAATATAGTGGTGAACTTTTTATTACCTACTTTCCTGAAATCTAAAAATAGTTTTCTCTGAATGATTAACCCAAAGGGGTTAAAGAATCTTTGGATCCTTTTAGCTGACTTGAGTCAATTCAAGATGAGACATCTTTAGAGGATTCACAGCCACCATGGGGTTGACTAAGTCATAGATGCTGGGCTGGTTTAGGGAGGAGTGTGTAGAAGTAAAGGGTACAGAGTTCCATCAGGGAGCTCCTAATCCTGACATCGAGAAATGACAAAATCAGACATTCCAGAGGACCCCCTGCCAGTCATCAGAGGGTGACGTGGCCCGACTGAACCAAGAGCGAGGGTGCACATGCTGTGTGAAGCCCTCAGAGGTGGAGGGTTGGCCGCCATCACCTGAAGCCCTGGCCGGACCGAGGAAGTGTCCAGAGGCAGGGAGGCAGCAGAGAACAGTGTCCTAGGCACAGACGTGGGCGGTCAGCTGGCAGGAGCCGCATATACAGGCTTTCTCTTCAGCAGCTGTGGAAGACTTGACGCATCAGGCACTTTGGTGTTGCCCTCAGGTCCTGGGAAGCCCTGGGAGGCTTCTGGACAGAGAAGGAATGAGTCAGTGTGTCAGGACAGCCAAGCTGGGGCTGGCATGCAGAAAGGGCTGCCACACGGCAGGAAGCTCAGTGAGGGGGCTAAATTTAACTGGAAGGTAAGAATCTCATTACTTTTGCCCAGCCCCCCCCCCCCGCCCCACCTTGTGTGGTCTGAAAAAAAAGTGAAGATGCAAGTAAAAGAATTTTGAATTTCCAAATTATGTCTGTTGTGCCTATATCCTGGCAGAAAAAGAGAAAAAAACATTTTAAAAGATCACTGACAACAGGAAGGTATCACTTGGTAGAAATTAAGGAAACAAAGTCATGTAGTTGAAACCTTAAATAATCTTGATGATGGAAAGTACGGGGCAGCCAGCAGACAGACCATGGGCTGTCGTCTCCTTCAGCCCAGGACAATCCACGCCCTGGGAGGGAGGACCATTGGGTTCACACAGGGTGCCTGTCAGGAAGTGCCTGCTCTGGTCCTGGTCGAGGCCCCAGGGGCCCTCAGCTGTACCCCAGGCTTCTCTTCGACCTGCCCTCTTCAAGATTGCCTGGCTTGGCTGTAGCTGCCTCCAGTGTAGAACTCAGATGGTTGCCACCTGATGTGATTTTATCTTTCTAAACAGTTGTATTGGTTTTAAGAGGGCTTAACTTCTCCATGAAGCTTGCAGTGTCCGCTGGCCTGGATGGGGTGCAGTGCATGGACTCATTCATGCTTGGGACACTGGAGACAGGGAGGCTCCCAGGGCGCTGAGGAGGCTTCCCATCCAGGCTGGGCTCCACTTCTCTTAACACAGTTTCTTTTTTCAAACAACTCTTACTGTCCCAGGGTGCTGCTGTTTCCTCCCCCTCCCCTTCCTCCTCCTTGTCCTCCTCCTTTTCTTCTTTTTAAAAGTCTTTCCTTTTTTTTTCTTTTTTCACTCTCTTAGGATGTTTTCATTGGATTTGGAGGAAATGTGATCAGACAACAAGTAAAAGACAACGCAGAATGGTACATCACTGATTTTGTAGAGCTTTTGGGAGAACTGGAAGAATAATACCAATTTTTATATGCTTCATTTTTTCAGGTTAATTTTTAAAAGTCACAGAGTTTGATACTGTTTGCTTACAATTGCCTATTACAACTTAATGTATAGATTTGGTGTTGATTATCTGTACTTCCAAGTAAACTATGGAAAATCACTTTTTTTAACTGCAGTCCCAGTATTATTGTGACCGTTAATTACCTGGACAGTGTTATAATCTGAATTCTTTATGTATTTTTCTAGTGATATTTTATTTGAGACTTTTTAAAGGAGGATAGTAAATTAAACACCTTTCCTATTGGAAATATGGGTTAGGCAGCTTTAAGTGAATATTGGTTTTCCCTTTGATAGGTAAATAAAAGTTTATCCATTTATCAGCACAGATTGGTGGCATTGTCAATTCTGGCTACCATGCGTTTCAAGTACGTTCAATGTTTGAATAGAAACAACCTCCAGAAAAGGGAACCCTCTTGCCTTGTTGGTGGGAATGTGAACTGGTGCAGCCACTCTGGAAAACTGTGTGGAGGTTCCTCAAAGAGTTAAAAATAGACCTGCCCTATGACCCAGCAATTGCACTGTTAGGGATTTACCCCAAAGATACAGATGCAATGAAACGCCGGGACACCTGCACCCCGATGTTTCTAGCAGCAATGTCCACAATAGCCAAACTGTGGAAGGAGCCTCGGTGTCCATCGAAAGATGAATGGATAAAGATGATGTGGTCTATGTATACAATGGAATATTACTCAGCCATCAGAAAGGATGAATACCCACCATTTGCTTCTACGTGGATGGAACTGGAGGGTATTATGCTGAGTGAAGTAAGTCAATCGGAGAAGGACAGTGTATGTTCTCATTCATTTGGGGAATATGAATAATAGTGAAAGGGAATATAAGGGAAAGGAGAAGAAATGTGTGGGAAATATCAGAAAGGGACACAGAACATAAAGACTCCTAACTCTGGGAAACGAACTAGGGGTGGTGGAAGGGGAGGAGGGCGGGGGGTGGGGGTGAATGGGGGGCGGGCACTGAGGGGGGCACTTGAAGGGATGAGCACTGGGTGTTATTCTCTATGTTGGCAAATTGAACACCAATAAAAAATAAATTTATTATTAAAAAAATAAAAAAAGAAACAACCTCCAGGCAAGGAACCACCACTCATGCTTGTCACCACTCGGCCTACCAACCCTTGCCCTGGGCCAGAGGGGTGGATGTGCTTTAGTAGCTCTTGGAATTTGTCATGTTGGTAATGTTAAAAAAAAAAAGGCTTTAAAAAATGGAGACTTAAATAAAAGTAGTGACATTATAAAAGGGGTATTTGATAATCACATGAAGTAAAAGAACTAAAAACACATTTTACTCATCCCAAATAAGTTTTGCCTTAAATGAATTAAGAAATACCTCCTCATTGGGATGCCTGGGTAGCTCAGGGGTTGAGCGTCTGCCTGTGACTCAGGGTGGGATCCCAGAATCCGGGATCGAGTCCCGAGTCAGGCTCCCTGTGAGGAGCCTGCTTGCTTCTCCCTCTGCCTATGTCTCTGCCTCTTTCTCCCTGTTTCTCATGAATAAATAAATAAAATCTTAAAAAAAAAAGAGAGATACCTCCTCATAGCCTACCTGAACCATTCTTTCTTAACAGATCACTTGGAAAGACCTGAAAGCCGGGTTTGTGTTTATTCTCTGCAGTGCCAAGGAAGAGAAATTTCAGAACATGCTTTGAAAGTATGCAGTTATATACACTCCCTGGTAGAAAAGTAGGGGGGAGAGGGTAAAGCACAGGTTTAGAGAGAGGCAGGCAGTAGATAATTAAGTGGAAGAGGCTACAGGGTTTAATGTAGGAAATTATTTGAAAAATTCATAATTTAACCAAATAATCAAATTTGGCCAAATAATCAGGTAGTTATTTAGTCAAATAAATGAGATGAATCCGATTCCCTTCCAAATCCAAGTTGCAGTAGGAGAGACATGACCTCGGTTTGGCAACCTTGAAATGAGCCTCCCAAACACAAGGCAGTTGTTTCGCAATCGTGCATCCTTGCTGGCAGCTCCCCGGAAGCTGTTCTGTGGCACTTGTACTTTCCGCTGGGCCAAGCTCTGGGCAGGAGCAGGCGTGCCAGGTCCGCCGCGAGCTGCGAGCTGCGAGCTGCCAGGCCCCAGGACCTGCCTTCTCAGGCCGTGGCCTGAGCCGCTGTGCGCGCCGCGTTTGGCTCGGAGGCACCCGCCGGGCTGAGCAACCGTGCGCCGCCCGGACCCTTCCGCGCCCGCCGCCCCCGCCCTGGGGCCCACGGGCCGCCCGGCTCTCGGCACGCGGCTCAGCAGCCGCACACCCAAGCCCCTGTCTGCTGGGTTGGGGGGAGTCTGACGTGACGCCAGAATCACCGACGTCCTCGGCGCTTTTCCGGTTCTGGACCCGCGGCAAACAGCCCGGGCTCCCCGGGGCTGCGGACGGGAGTCGGGGGCGCTGGCGCTGTGACGCGCCTCCTGTCCTTGTGACGCCGCTTCCTGTCCTTGTCACGCCGCTTCCTGTCATTCTGACACGGCCTCCTGTCCTTGTGACGCGCCTCCTGTCCTTGTGAGGCCGCTTCCTGTCCTTCTGACACGGCCTCCTGTCCTTGTGAGGCCACCTCCTGTCCTTGTGACGCGCCTCCTGTCCTTGTGAGGCCGCTTCCTGTCCTTCTGCACGGCCTCCTGTCCTTGTGAGGCCCTCCTGTCCTTGTGACGCGGCCTCCTGTCCTTGTGACGCCGCTTCCTGTCCTTGTGACGCGGCCTCCTGTCCTTGTGACACCGCTTCCTGTCTTTGTGTGGCCGCCTCCTGTCCTTGTGATGCGGCCTCCTGTCCTTGTGACGCCGCTTCCTGTCCTTGTGTTGCCGCTTCCTGTCCTTGTGACACGGCCTCCTGTCCTTGTGACGCCGCTTCCTGTCCTTCTGACGTGGCCTCCTGTCCTTGTGAGGCCGCCTCCTGTCCTTGTGACGCGGCTTCCTGTCTTTGTGATGCCACTTCCTGTCATTCTGACGCGGCCTCCTGCCTTGTGACGCCGCTTCCTGTCCTTGTGACCAGGCCTCTTGTCCTTGTGACGCCGCTTCCTGTCCTTGTGAGGCCGCTTCCTGTGCTTCTGACACAGCCTCCTGTCCTTGTGACGCCACTTCCTGTCCTTGTGACCAGGCCTCCTGTCCTTGTGACGCCGCTTCCTGTCCTTGTGAGGCCGCTTCCTGTCCTTGTCCCTGGCCTCCTGTCCTTGTGACGCAGCCTCCTGTCCTTGTGACACCTTTTCCTGTCCTTGTGAGGCCGCTTCCTGTCCTTCTGACACGGCCTCCTGTCCTTGTGAGGCCACCTCCTGTCCTTGTGATGCGGCCTCCTGTAGTTGTGACGCCGCTTCCTGTCCTTGTGACGCCGCTTCCTGTCCTTGTGAGGCCGCTTCCTGTCCTTGTGCCTGGCCTCCTGTCCTTGTGACGCAGCCTCCTGTCCTTGTGACGCGGCCTCCTGTCCTTGTGACACGGCCTCCTGTCCTTTTGACACCGCTTCATGTCCTTGTGAGGCCGCTTCCTGTCCTTCTGACACGGCCTCCTGTCCTTGTGACGCCGCTTCCTGTCCTTCTGACGTGGCCTCCTGTCCTTGTGAGGCCGCCTCCTGTCCTTGTGACGCGGCTTCCTGTCTTTGTGACGCCACTTCCTGTCATTCTGACGCGGCCTCCTGCCTTGTGACGCCGCTTCCTGTCCTTGTGACCAGGCCTCTTGTCCTTGTGACGCCGCTTCCTGTCCTTGTGAGGCTGCTTCCTGTGCTTCTGACACAGCCTCCTGTCCTTGTGACACTGCTTCCTGTCCTTGTGACGCCGCTTCCTGTCCTTGTGACACCGCTTCCTGTCCTTCTGACACGGCCTCCTGTCCTTGTGACGCCAATTCTTGTCCTCGTGGTGCGGCCTCCTGTCCTTGTGACGCGGCCTCCTGTCCTTGTGACGCAGCCTCCTGTCCTTGTGAGGCCGCTTCCTGTCCTTCTGACACAGCCTCCTGTCCTTGTGACACCTTTCCTGTCCTTGTGAGGCCATTCCTGTCCTTGTGACACCGCTTCCTGTCCTTGTGATGCCGCTTCCTGTCCTTGTGACACGACTTCCTGTTCTTGTGACGCCAATTCCTGTCCTTGTGCCCTGGCCTCCTCTCCTTGTGACGCGGCCTCCTGTCCTTGTGATGCCGCTTCCTGTCCTTGTGATGCGACTTCCTGTCCTTGTGACGCCAATTCCTGTTCTTGTGGCATGGCCTCCTGTCCTTGTGACTTGGCCTCCTGTTCTTGTGACGCCGCTTCCTGTCCTTGGTACACCGTTCTTCATTCCGATCGCGCACACCACTTACGTGAACAAAAAGTCAAGATTTGAAATCGTTCATGGCATTACGTTGAAACAGGAGGCGTCCCTCAAAGCTCTTCCTTGCTTGGGCTTCCTCTCGCGCTCACACCCCCTGCTCTTGTTCCCTGCTTTGCTGTTTCTCTTTTCTGGAGATGCTGTTTCTCCGTGACCTCTAGGGCCCGCCGGCCTGGCGCGCCAATGGAGATTCCAGGGTTCAAGCCGTCAGCCTCAGTAGGTGTGGGATGACCCCCTGAACTGCTGTGATCAGGTTCAGAAGACCTGGGCGGTGATCTGACCGTGAGTCACCGTGCTCACCGTCATACTTCCAACACGTTTTTGCATGTGTCCTGTGATTCTCACAACCCTGTGGTCAGCCGTGTAGATATCGCTGTTAAACAGACGGCAGGGGGCTCACAGAAGTTAGCGACTGCTGCAAGGTCACATTCGGAGCAGGAGCTCGGGCCACTGATTTCCACGGCAGGCTTCATCTTATGCGTTACTAAGGGAGTTAAGGATTTACTGGGGCCGGAAGAGTCTACGCAAGCTAACACTTAACTCTTTGATCACAAGTGTTGATGTGTATTGATACAGTAGATGAGTTTTATTCCCGAGAATGGAAGACCTGTTTTATGAAATATTCAGGTGGTGTCATTTGTAATGGTCACTGAACTCTGCAAAAAGTACTAGTTTTAGTACTAGTTAGTACCAGTTAATAGAGGGCCGTTCAGGACTTTGCTGATCAGTTTTCAACTCTGAACATATTTTGATGTATGCTTATTGTTTTCCTTTTGAATTTTTTTACTTGTGAGCTTACCTAGGCATGTCATCTTAATTTCCAAGGATTGCTAGAGTTTGCATCAAAAATAGTATGAATTAAAAAAAATAGTATGAATAAAGACACTGCCCTACTGTCTGAGAGCTCATGTATTTTCCAGGTGGAACTGCCAGACTCCACACTTCCTCTTTTCCCATATTCCCTTTCTCCCTCTCCATTTATTTCCCCTCCCTTCTTTCTGTGCATTCATCAAGCACATTTTTGAACATCTGTGTCCTGGCCAGAAACTGAAGGCATAAAGTTAATAAATATAATGTGACCTGAAGAAAAGACCTTTTGACAAGCAGCCATGAGAATACGGGGTAAAGAAGTGGGTTCTTTCAAGTGCTGGTCTAGAGTAGGGCAAAGTGTAGGTTCTAGAGGGCTTTCAAAAGAGAAGGGATGGTGTCACATGAATGATAAAAATGAGTTGGCTCATGCAAGTAATATTCATCAGACTTACACCCAGCAAATGGAAAATGAGTTTGGAAGTTTTGAATATTCCCAATGAAAATTCATAGTGAGACCAAATAATACAATTTGTTCTTCTAATGGGGGGGGCTAATAAAAAGATTTGACAAATTGGGCAGGAACTGGTAAAATAAAGTGATTATTTGATAAATTAAGTGTAATGAGAGGATGTTCTTGTAAGTCACCAAGAGACCACCATGTCACTAAATTAGTGGCCAATCTTCTGAGGTCACCTAACGCCATCTTGCGGCAGCATTGACACAGGCGACCCCATCCTTGATGGACTTCGTTCACTTAGTGCTCATGACATCCCACTTCTGTGAGCTTTTTCCTGTTTCCATGGTGGTTTTTCACTCTCTTCCTGGTTCCTCCTTACCCTGGCCCTCTTCTCTATCTACACTCACACTCCATAAAACCTCAAATTCTGAATGCAGACAATTCATAAATGCCCATCTCCAGGTGAGACTGTGCTTCTGACCTGCAGAATCCACACGTGCCTACCTGCCTACCACGTGAATATCTGCATAGACCATCTCAAATTCAACAAAAGATTCCTGATCTTCACTTCCTCAAATCTGTTGCACCGACTCCACCTACAGCCTTGCCCTCTCCAGTGTGGAGGCCAAAACTTGGGCCACTTGATTTTTCTCTTTCATTCGCACTCCGCAGTTAATCATTCAGGAAATTATCTCGACTCCGCTGTCAAGATATATTTAGAATTTCATCATTCTCCCTATTCCCACTGCCATCCCTTGTCCAAGCCACCATTTAAAAGGTAAGTCAGGGCACCTGGGTGGTTAGTCAATTAAAGAATCTGCCTTCGGCTCAGGTCATAGTCATAGGGTCCTGGGTTCGATCCCCACGTCGGGTGCCTTGCTCAGTGTGGAGTCTGCTTCTCCCTCTAACCCTCCCCCATGCTTGTGCTCTCTTGCTCTCTCAATTAAATTAAATTAAATTAAATGTAAATCAGATCATGCCCTTCCTTTGCTCAAAACCTTCTAATGAATCCCATCTTAGAGTAAAAGTCAAAGTCCTTCCAGTGGCCTCTAGCACCCTCCTGATCCAGCCCATGATCTCTGTCTTCTCCCACCCAGTCCTCCCTCTGTGTTTCAGGCGATGGTATTCATACTGCTCCCGTGCATGCCAGGCATGACCCTGCCTTGGGGCCTCTGCTATAGCCCTTCCCCCAGCATGAAGGGATTCCCTTCCAAACCCTGGCTAACGTTTTTCCTTGAATCTCAGCTTTTCAGTGAGGCCAACTCTGACCAGACATAGTTAATACTGCATACTGCCTCTCCCAGCCACCCTTAAGATACCTGACCGGTTACCCTGTTCTACCTCCCCCCACTAGAGCATCTGTCAATTTCTGCCATATCATGTAACTTATGGTAGTCTGTATTTTAACTGCCAGTCTCTTCTCATGACTGTAAACTTCACAAAGGCAGAGATGGCAGAGATTATGTTTTGTTCGTGATGTTATTCTCTGTGTTTGACTTTGGCACATAACAGAAACTCAATATTTGTTAAGTTGAAGGAAGACTAAAGCCTAGCGTGAGGCAGACTGCTTTGTGAAATCCAAGACTTAATTAGGACAAAAATTCCTCTTCCTAGAGTCGGGTATATTCTGAAATAGCCTCGTTTTACAGTGGGTTCGTTGCTCTGTGCTTTTCTGAACAGAAAGCTCCTTTAAAAAAGCAACACAGGGAGGAAGGGCAAGGTGGCGGAAGAGTAGGGTCCCCAAATCACCTGCCTCCACCAAATTACCTAGATGACCTTCAAATCATCCTGAAAATCTACGAATTCGGCCTGAGGTTTAAAGAGAGACCAGCTGGAATGCTGCAGTGAGAAGAGTTCGCGCTTCTATCAAGGTAGGAAGACGGGGAAAAAGAAATAAAGAAACAAAAGGCCTCCGAGGGGGAGGGGCCCGCGAGGAGCCGGGCTAGGGCCGGGGCGAGTGTCCCCAGGACAGGAGAGCCCCGTCCCGGAGGAGCAGGAGCTGCACCAACCTTCCCGGGCGGGGAAAGGGGCTCGCAGGGAGCTGGAGCAGGACCCAGGAGGGCGGGGATGCCCTCGGGCTCCCGGGGACACTAACAGACACCTGCGCCCGGGAGAGTGCGCCGAGCTCCCTAAGGGCTGCAGCACACAGGGCCGGACCGGAGCAGCTCGGAGGGGCTCGGGCGGCGGCTCCGCGGAGGGGGCTGCGGGGCGGGAGCGCACACGCGGCCCGGCCAGGCGGGACACAGCCCAGGATCCGGCCTCCCCCGGGACAGGCAGAGGCCGGGAGGGCCCAGGACAGCGAGGACGCTCCTGCCCCGAGCTGATCAGATCAGCGGCCCCGCCCCGGAGCCTCCAGGCCCTGTAGACCGAGAGCTCCGGAGTTACTGCGGGGGCTGACTCCAGGCTTCCAGAGCTGCCGTAACCACTGGGACTGTTCCTCCTGGGGCCTCACGGGGTAAACAACCCCCGCTGAGCCCTGCAGCAGGCAGGGGCAGAGCAGCTCCCCCAAGTGCTAACACCTGAAAATCAGCACAGCAGGCCCCTCCCCCAGAAGACCAGCTGGACGGACCAGTGATACTCCCCCGTGTTCCAATACAACTTGTTTTTGGCCACTCTGCACTGAGCAAAATGACTAGAAGGAAAACCTCACCTCAAAAGAAAGAATCAGAAACAGCCCTCTCTCCCACAGAGTTACAAAATCTGGATTACAATTCAATGTCAGAAAGCCAATTCAGAAGCACTATTCTACAGCTACTGGTGGCTCTAGAAAAAAGCATTAAGGACTCACGAGACTTCATGACTGCAGAATTTAGATCCAATCAGGCAGAAATTAAAAATCAATTGAATGAGATGCAATCCAAACTAGAAGTCCTAACGACGAGGGTTAACGAGGTGGAAGAACGAGTGAGTGACATAGAAGACAAGTTAATGGCAAAGAGGGAAACTGAGGAAAAAAGACAGACAATTAAAAGACCATGAAGACAGATTAAGGGAAATAAATGACAGTCTAAGGAAGAAAAACCTACGTTTAATTGGGGTTCCCGAGGGCGCCGAAAGGGACAGAGGGCCAGAAATATATTTGAACAAATACTAGCTGAAAACTTTCCCAATCTGGGAAGGGAAACAGGCATTCAGATCCAGGAAATAGAGAGATCCCCCCCTAAAATCAATAAAAACTGTTCAACACCTCGACATTTAATAGTGAAGCTTGCAAATTCCAAAGATAAAGAGAAGATCCTTAAAGCAGCAAGAGACAAGAAATCCCTGACTTTCATGGGGAGGAATATTAGGGTAACAGCAGACCTCTCCACAGAGACGTGGCAGGCCAGAAAGGGCTGGCAGATATATTCAGGGTCCTAAATGAGAAGAACATGCAACCAAGAATACTTTATCCAGCAAGGCTCTCATTCAAAATGGAAGGAGAGATAAAGAGCTTCCAAGACAGGCAGGAACTGAAAGAATATGTGACCTCCAAACCAGCTCTGCAAGAAATTTTAAGGGGGACTCTTAAAATCCCCTTTAAGAAGAAGTTCAGTGGAATAATCCACAAAAGCAAGGACTAAATAGATATCATGATGACACTAAACTCATATCTGTCAATAGTAACTCTGAACGTGAATGGGCTTAATGACCCCATCAAAGGCGCAGGGTTTCAGACTGGATAAAAAAGCAGGACCCATCTATTTGCTGTCTACAAGAGACTCTTTAGACAGAAGGACACCTACAACCTGAAAATAAAAGGTTGGAGAACCATTTACCATTCAAATGGTTCTCAAAAGAAAGCAGGGGTAGCCATCCTTATATCAGATAAACTAAAATTTACCCCGAAGACTGTAGTGAGAGACGAAAAGGGACACTATATCATACTTAAAGGATCTATCCAGCAAGAGGACTTAACAATCCTCAATATATATGCCCCAAATGTGGGAGCTGCCAAATACTTAAACGAATTATTAACCAAAGTGAAGAAATACTTAGATAATAATACACATATACTTGGTGACTTCAATCTAGCTCTTTCTACCCTCGATAGGTCTTCTAAGCACAACATCTCCAAAGAAACGAGAGCTTTAAATGATACACTGGACCAGATGGATTTCACAGATATCTACAGAACCTTACATCCAAACTCAACTGAATACACATTCTTCTCAAGTGCACATGGAACTTTCTCCAGAATAGACCACATACTGGGTCACAAATCGGGTCTGAACCGATACCAAAAGATTGGGATCGTCCCCTGCATATTCTCAGACCATAACGCCTTGAAATTAGAACTAAATCACAAGAAGAAGTTTGGAAGGACCTCAAACACGTGCAGGTTAAGGACCATCCTGCTAAAAGATGAAAGGGTCAACCAGGAAATTAAGGAAGAATTAAAAAGATTCATGGAAACTAATGAGAATGAAGATACAACCATTCAAAGAAAATCTTTGGGATGCAGCAAAAGCAGTCCTAAGGGGGAAATACATCGCACTACAAGCATCCATTAAAAAACTGGAAAGAACTCAAATACAAAACTAACCTTACACATAAAGGAGCTAGAGAAAAAACAACAGATGGACCCTACACCCAGCAGAAGAAGAGAGTTAATTAAAATTCGAGCAGAACTCAACGAAATTGAGACCAGAAGAACTGTGGAACAGATCAATAGAACCAGGAGTTGGTTCTTTGAAAGAATTAATAAGATACATAAACCATTAGCCAACCTTATTGAAAAGAAGAGAGAGAAGACTCAAATTAATAAAATCATGAATGAGAAAGGAGAGATCACTACCAACACCAAGGAAATACAAACGATTTTAAAAACATATTATGAACAGCTCTACGCCAATAAATTAGGCAATCTAGAAGAAATGGACGCATTCCTGGAAAGCCACAAACTACCAAAACTGGAACAGGAAGAAATAGAAAACCTGAACGGTCAATAACGAGGGAGGAAATTGAAACAGTCATCAAAAACCTCCCAAGACACAAGAGTCCAGGGCCAGATGGCTTCCCAGGGGAATTCTATCAAACGTTTAAAGAAGAAACCATACCTGTCGTACTAAAGCTGCTTGGAAAGATAGAAAGAGATGGAGTACTTCCAAATTCATTCTATGAGGCCAGCATCACCTTAATTCCAAAACCAGACAAAGACCCCACCAAAAAGGAGAATTACAGACCAATATCCCTGATGAACATGGATGCAAAAATTCTCAACAAGATACTAGCCAATAGGATCCAACAACACATTAAGAAAATTATTCACCATGACCAAGTAGGATTTATCCCCGGGACACAAGGCTGGTTCAACACTCGTAAAACAATCAATGTGATTCATCATATCAGCAAGAGAAAAACCAAGAACCATATGATCCTCTCATTAGATGCAGAGAAAGCATTTGACAAAATACAGCATCCATTCCTGATCAAAACTCTTCAGAGTGTAGGGATAGAGGGAACTTTCCTCGACATCTTAAAAGCCATCTACGAAAAGCCCACAGCAAATATCATTCTCAATGGGGAAGCACTGGGAGCCTTTCCCCTAAGATCAGGAACAAGACAGGGATGTCCACTCTCACCACTGCTATTCAACATAGTACTGGAAGTCCTAGCCTCAGCAATCAGACATCAAAAAGACATTAAAGGCATTCAAATTGGCAAAAAAGAAGTCAAACTCTCCCTCTTCCCTGATGACATGATACTCTACATAGAAAACCCAAAAGCGTCCACCCCAAGATTGCTAGAACTCATACAGCAATTTGGTAGCGTGGCAGGATACAAAATCAATGCCCAGAAGTCAGTGGCATTTCTATACACTAACAATGAGACTGAAGAAAGAGAAATTAAGGAGTCAATCCCATTTACAATTGCACCCAAAAGCATAAGATGCCTAGGAATAAACCTAACCAAAGAGTTAAAGGATCTATTCCCTAAAAACTATAGAACACATCTGAAAGAAATTGAGGAAGACACAAAGAGATGGAAAAATATTCCATGCTCATGGATTGGCAGAATTAATATCGTGAAAATGTCAATGTTACCCAGGGCAATTTACACGTTCAATGCAATCCCTATCAAAATACCATGGACTTTCTTCAGAGACTTAGAACAAATTATTTTAAGATTTGTGTGGAATCAGAAAAGACCCCGAATAGCCAGGGGAATTTTAAAAAAGAAAACCAGAGCTGGGGGCATCACAATGCCAGATTTCAGGTTGTACTACAAAGCTGTGGTCATCAAGACAGTGTGGTACTGGCACAAAAACAGACACATAGATCAATGGAACAGAATAGAGAACCCAGAAGTGGACCCTGAACTTTATGGTCAACTAATATTCGATAAAGGAGGAAAGACGATCCACTGGAAGAAAGACAGTCTCTTCGATAAATGGTGCTGGGAAAATTGGACATCCACATGCAGAAGAATGAAACTAGACCACTCTCTTTCACCATACATAAAGATACACTCAAAATGGATGAAAGATCTAAATGTGAGACAAGATTCCATCAAAATCCTGGAGAACACAGGCAACACCCTTTTTGAACTTGGCCACAGTAACTTCTTGCAAGATACATCCACGAAAGCAAAAGAAACAAAAGCAAAAATGAACTATTGGGACTTCATCAAGATAAGAAGCTTTTGCACAGCAAAGGATACAGTCAACAAAACTCAAAGACAACCTACAGAATGGGAGAAGATATTTGCAAATGACGTATCAGATAAAGGGCTAGTTTCCAAGATCTGTAAAGAACTTCTTAAACTCAACAGCAAAGAAACACACAATCCAATCATGAAATGGGCAAAAGACATGAAGAGAAATCTCACAGAGGAAGACATAGATATAGCCAACATGCACATGAGAAAATGCTCTGCATCACTTGCCATCAGGGAAATACAAATCCAAACCACAATGAGATACCACCTCACAC
The DNA here is from genome assembly GCF_905146905.1 of Nyctereutes procyonoides. Classification (NCBI taxonomy): domain Eukaryota; kingdom Metazoa; phylum Chordata; class Mammalia; order Carnivora; family Canidae; genus Nyctereutes; species Nyctereutes procyonoides. Next base: position 77,840,896 of record NW_026575126.1, read on the forward strand.
CAGTGAGAATGGGGAATATTGACAAGGCAGGAAACCACAAATGTTGGAGAGGATGGGGAGAAAGGGAAACCCTCTTGCACTGTTGATGGGAATGTGAACTGGTGCAGCCACTCTGGACAACTGTGTGGAGGTTCCTCAAAGAGTTAAAAATAGATCTGCCCTACGACCCAGGAATTGCACTGTTGGGATTTACCCCAAAGATTCAGATGCAATGAAATGCCGGGACACCTGCACCCCGATGTTTATAGCAGCAATGTCCACAATAGCCAAATTGTGGAAGGAGCCTCGGTGTCCGTCGAAAGATGAATGGATAAAGAAGATGTGGTTTATGTATACAATGGAATATTACTCAGCCATTAGAAACGACAAATACCCACCATTTGCTTCAACGTGGATGGAACTGGAGGGTATTATGCTGAGTGAAGTAAGTCAATCGGAGAAGGACAAACAGTGTATGTCTCACTCATTTGGGGAATATGAATAATAGTGAAGGGGAATATAAGGGAAGGGAGAAGAAATGTGTGGGAGATATCAGAAAGGGAGACAGAACATAAAGACTCCTAACTCTGGGAAATGAACTAGGGGTGGTGGAAGGGGAGGAGGGCGGGGGGTGGGGGTGAATGGGTGACGGGCACTGAGGGGGACACTTGACGGGATGAGCACTGGGTGTTATTCTGTATGTTGGTAAATTCAACACCAATAAAAATTAATTTATTTTTTTAAAAAAAGCAACACAGAAGAGAAAAGCAAAGTTTCAAAAAGAAAATGTCATTCTTAAATATTCTGTTTGGCACCCAGACATCCTGGTGCTCACCAGATACTGAATGGCTCTTAGATGAGGGTTTGGGTAGATAATACAATTTGCAGAGCCTCATCTAACTCATCTAACAATTGTGAGCTCAGTTAATTGATGGTTAATTTTATATGTCTTGACTGCTCTAAGGGATGTCCAGATAGCTGCTAACACATCTCTGGGTCTATGAGGGGTGTTTCTGGAAGATTAGCATTTGATTCAACAGAATGAGTAAACAGATCCATTCTCATCAGTTGGTGAGCATCGTCTAATCCTTTGGGGGCCCAAGTGGGACAGGGCAAAGGGTAAATGCACTCTCTCTGATTGAGCTAGGATGTTCATCTTCTGCTTGCAGACACTGGAGCTCCTGGTTCTTGGGCCCCTGGCCTTGCATTGGGGTTAAACCATCAGCTCTCCTGATTCTCAGGCCTTTGGACTTGGGACAGAATTATACCATTGGTTTTCTTGGTTCTCTAGCTGGCAGATGGCAGATTCTGGGACTTCTTGGCTTCCCAAACCACATGAGCCAATTTCAGCAAGTCTCTTCTTATGTTTATCTGTATCTAGATATCCTATTGGTTCTGTTTCCCTGGAGAACCCTAATACTCCAGTGAATGATAGAAAATTCCAGACTTCTGCAGGGTTCACTTCAAGTCCACATAATTTGAAGTGAAAATTCCCTCTGTTCCTAGTTTTTTTCCAGTGCTGAATAAGATCACCAGTAAAGGTAATTTGCTAAGAATACTAACTCTACCATTTTTCTTTACATAGTTTAGAAAGCATTTTCACATAAACAGTTCTTTCATTCACATCCTACAAACATGCTCTGAGCATCCAATCAGAAGAACTGCTAAAATGCAGATTTTCTATGACAGAGCTCACCATACCTTCTCCCTCCTATTGCTTCCTGTGGTGCTAAGAAGTCACAAAAATTCAGAGCTGAAGGGATGTTAAATGCCACCGGATTCCACCTCCCCATTTTATAGATTAAGGGAACTGAACACCAAAGAGGGGAAGTGAGTACCTCATCAAGGAGTAGGCCATGGACTTGAAAGCACCTGTTGTGCCAGCAGCCCCATCCTCCCAAACACTGTGCACCAGTTCACCCACATCCATTCCTCAAAACATTCCAAAATGGTTAGGGAGAAGCGGATGAGCTTATTTAGTATTTTGCTCTGTAGACTCACATACACTCACTTAACAGGGGACAAGGTGTTTTTCAAGAAGGACAGGGTCATTTTCAGAACAAGTTCATAAAAAAGACTGCAAACATGTATATGTGAAAATCAAGAGGGTTTTATTGATTTTTATATGTTCTTGGAGAAAACCACATGTAAAAGATTGACATTTGATATGAGATTTATTCACTTTGTTTTACACATAAATTCTTTAATTTGGGGGTCAGATGTAATTTTTCACTTTAACAGGACTTTCACATTACAGTCACAAAATTGGCACACTATATTAAAAAACTAAATCAAACAGAGCTAGACAAAGTATGCATTTTATTCCAACTTAAATCCCAACATGCACCACCCCTCATACATGATCTTAGAAGTATCTGCTGTGGGCTTTACTAAAGTATTAACTACAGAATGCTTGAGGTCACAAATGATTGTTTACAAAATAAAACCTCTTTTCTTAATGCTACTCATTTTATTATAGAAAAATATTACAAATAAAAATTAGTGCTATTCAAGGTGTTCATTTCAAAATCACATATGATACACAGGTTTAACCCATTATCTCTCCTCAGAGATATCACAATACATGATGTAAAGCCTGAATTACTGATTAAATGTACCTTAGCAGCCACTACCAGCTTAGTACTGACATGTTTACTATGCCGACCGATTAAAAATAAGAGTGAATTCAAACATTTTCAGGTACTGGGTATACTTCTAATTTGTTCCTAGTCTGAGACTCAGAAAAACTGCTAGAGTAACATAACAAAATCTATATTTCTTCCTGATACAAGAAATTTGTATAAAAATCTGTAATTACAAAACAGATTTGCTTTTTATAAAGAAATTGCTAACTTTTTTTTCATTGTTACATTCCTGTTTGGAGATGATTAAAATTTTAATTTTGGCCCTCTTTTCCCAGATGGTAGAGAGGGGTGGCTGGTAGAAGGTATATTCAACAAACACTGGGATGTTTCAAAGAGGACTACAGAGCACTGTTACAATCAAACTGAAATAGTTTCCTTTCCTGTGATTATGTAAATTTTAAAGAAAAGAGGTTTCTCATAAGCTATATACAGCAGTTACACACTTCAATGTTTCTTTTTCACTTGAAATACAATTAAAATTAATTTATAACAAATACTTGTCACATAAGTTTATGTAGGCACATAAAATCTGTAGCTTTACTGGAGGGGTGAAGTCTTCAGTGGGATCATGATTCTAGATTCCATTTCCTGAATAAGTGGGACTGAAAACAAGGATCAAGGTTATTGTGCTTGTTCTTTTCCAAACAGATTATGGTAAATATACAGTAACAAAGAATGTTCAGAAGAATGTTCAGAAGACATGGTGCTTGAAATCAGAACAGCGTACTGGAAAGTATAGGACTGATCTTGGGAACAGAAATATACAAGTTAATGGTAGATGAGTTAACATCCTAGGAGATGTTAAAATTAAAGCAGATTCTGTCTGGAGGTCTGTTTCATTTGTAGGAACTTAGGAAAGTCCATGTTGCAAGAAAAATGGCGCCTTCTCAAAAGGTTGAGAACTGAACTAAAGTTTTTTTTTTTTTTAAATGATGGTTTGTTTATTTATTTATTTTAAAGATTTTATCCATTTTTTTGAAAGAGAGAGAGAGAGCACAAACAGGGAGCAGAAGGAGAAGCAGACTCCCCGCTGAGCAGGGAGCCCAATGCAGGGTTCGATCTTGGGACTCTGGGATCATGACCTGAGCCCAAGGCGGAGCCACCCAGACACCCCTGACCTAAAAGTTATATAAAATCAAATAATACTGCATGTGACTATATCTTGTGTAAAGGAACAGACAGATGGCACTTCTAAAACTGTAACTGCTGGAGCAGCCCAGCTGGCTCAGCGGTTTAACGCTGCCTTTAGCCCAGGGTGTGATCCTGGAGACCCGGGATCGAGTCCCACATCGGCCTGCTTCTCCCTCTGCCTGTGTCTCTGCCTCTCTCTCTCTCTCTCTCTCTCTCTCTCATTAATAAATAAATAAAATCTTTTAAAAAAATAAATAAATAAAATAAGAATAAAAAATAAAACTGTCACTGTTGAGTAAAATACACCTCTGGGAACTAATGAAAGTGTAAGAATAAGCAACAAAGTCACATTAGATGCTTTGAACTAAAAGACAAGATAATACTTATTTTCTAGACAAAGTACTCTTTGATTTTCTTAGTAGTGTATGGGCTTAAAATGTACCTGATATGCAACATGATTGGTACTTACTACTTCTGTCAGTACTGCTACTGCTTGTATTCAGCCCAGGTGTTCTTATAAAAATCAAGCAACCAGATTTTCATAGTATCCATGCACAGGCATACACATGTGCGTACAGAAAGTCAACATGTCAAAGTAATTTTCAAAATTACTTTTTAATGGCTGTTATTAAATTATAATTTGGGGGGAATAAGTAACTTTGATGAGAAAGGGAAAGATGAGAAAAAACATTGTGTAATAAATATTCAAAGAATATAGAAAAATACAAAACAAGGTAAATGTTGTCAAACTTAAAACATACAAGGGTCTGAAAACTGTACCAGACAACATACACACTTGCTTTTTTTTTTTCAATTTTATTTTTAAACTCTTCACCCAACTTGGGGCTCGAACTCACAATCTCATGAGATCAAGAGTCACAGACTCCACCAACTGCTCCTGCTCCCCTACATACTTGAAAGAATGAAAGCTTCTTATTGAAAAGAAGGCATGTCATTATTAAAGAAAACTCTACTTATTCTCCATCCCCTCACTGGCCTTAATGATTCACCACCCTGGAACAACATACTTTTTTTTTTTTTTTTTTTTAAAGTACACATTAGCTTTGGGGTGGAAAAATGTAAAACAGTAAGATGAGATGAATGACAAGTTTTAGCTCTATGAAGGTTTTACCTGTATAATATACCAATTCTTCCCAGCCATGTTTATGCCATGCTGCATTCCGTATATCTTCCCTGGTCTGAAGATCCTTGTAAGCTGAAAAATAACCACACAGCATCAGCAAGACTTAAACCAAACAAGATGTGATACATTCTACTAGTATGTCTGTCAGGTATGGAGTCAGCTGCTCAGCTGGTTTTCTCAGAAAGACCGCTTTGGGAATTTAATACTGAGCTGGGATCATTGTGAGCTGTTTATTCTGAGCAAAGTTATGTTAGGCCTTTTGAGAGAAGCAAAATAAATAATTATTTAACTTTACAATCTAATGCATCCAAGACCTACCACTTTTCAAGCCCAGTGAATTTCCTCAATTCCTCAATAACATGTTAAATTGATAATCAGAAGCTGTAAGACACCTGGGTGGCTCAGTGGTTGAGCGTAGGCTTTCAGTTCAGGGCATGATCCTGGGATCCTGGGATTAAGTTCCACATCGGGCTCCCTGCATGGAGCCTGCTTCTCCCTCTGCCTATGTCTCTTTCTCTCTCTCTGTGTCTCTTGTGAATAAATAAAATCTTTTAAAAACCCCCCAAAAAACAACTTTCTTAAAAAACAACAACAACAAACAACTGTAAGACTATAGATAAGCAATATTCAATTCAATTTTGCTCAACATTTCCAAAGCACTACAGGGATGTGGGTGAGAGACTGTGTTCAATGCAGTGGACAGCAAAAAGACAAGTAAAGGCAAGGTCAGTCCCTCCTGAGCACTATAGTATACAGGTCTACAGCGAAGAGGCTGGACAGAGTTGTCTGGAAGGTGTGATCTGACCAGGTGGGTCTTGAAGGTTGAAAAGATGTCATCGACAGGAACAGAAGAGAAAGGGGGTTCAGGTGGAGAGAAGGGCATCAGTCTTTGGTGTCATGTGGTACAATTCAGGTGCCTTGGTTTCTGACTCCCAGCCTGGGCAAGATCCTTCCAACTACTGACCAGGGAAGCACCTCCTAGGCATCTTGATGGGGGCTGCCCAGGCAAGACTCAAAGGACAAAAATCAGGGCTTCCAGTTTTTATTCTGAGACATACACCTGTTCTCCATAGGTTTCCTTCTCCTGACAAGAAGACCTACCCATGTATATCTACGAGTGTAACCATCTAAAGATAAAATTTCTCTGAACTAGTAATGGAGTATAAATTTACAACATAAAATTTGGAAGATGCTGAAAGATAGATGGAAAAAAAAATCTTTTATCTCTCACCACCCAGAGCAAAACAGCATGAACATGACAAGCAGCAGCATTCCAACTGAGGTCAGGTGCATAGCCAGTAACCCTTGCAGGGAGCACAAGTTAGAGATGGCTGCATTCTTATTTCTTAATTTCAAATTTTCATTTCCTTAATTAAAATTCTTTTTATTATGGTAAAATATGCATAGCAAAATTAACATTTTTTAAAAAGTTTTTATTTATTTATTTATTTGAGAGGAAGAGATCCATCATCATACCCATCACGTTTCTCTGTCCACCTGCCATGCTAACACAGCAGGCAGACAGGATCAGCCCTTGGTGAGACCAATAGGTCAAACTGATACCTCAGTTAATTAACGTGGTCTAGAAATGAGTTATGATTTTTATTTTTTAACTTTTTTTTTTTAAGCAGGCTTCACACTGGGCATGAACTCAAGACCCTGAGATTAAGACATGAGCTGAGATCAAGAGTCAGATGCTTAACTGACTGAGCCACCCACCCACCCCTTCATTTCTTTAACACTAATAAACATATACAAATGTGCCCAAAATGTACCAAGCTATTAGACCCAGTAGTTGTTCTAGCAGGGAGACAGACACAAATAGCCACAAAGGGACAACCTACATGGGCATACTGGGCTCTGGGGGCTCAGGAGGAGTGGGTTCACTGGGTGGCAAGGGGATGCATAGGAGTCTGGTCCTGAGAGATACCAAACATGAGGTCAAACAAAAGTGGGTGGGGATGGAAAAGGTGACAGGGAGGAGGTCCTCTGGAACAATGGATCGAGAGGCAGGCAGTGAGTGAGCATGTGGGGAGCTGCCTCTCTGGATAAAATGCAGGAGTGTTCCTAATGTGTTATGAGAAGTGTCTAGAAAAGGATGATAGCTTTATCGTCTTCCCTCTCCCATGGCTCTCCTTGCTTCACTTCTGTTATTCCTTTCACCATTATCCCCACTCCCATGTCAGCTTGCTAATGTGCCCCAAGCCTGTGGGCCTTTCACTGTTGACCTCTTTCCTTCTAGATAGCCCAGCACTTACTTTCTATCTGTGATGTTTGGATTTGCTACAGTGTTTAAAGTTAGTGATTTGAGATGTGCTTTATTGCCTAGTATGGCTTATTTGGTAATGGACCCTGAAGTCCCAGGAACACAAAAATGAAGGAACAAATACATACCCCAGAGATGATGTACCATATATAGCTGCCCAATCTGAGAGAAGAATCCTCCCACAGCTTCATTCCCGTCCTGTCTGAAGCGAATTGCACGAGCCCTGTAAGGAAAAGTGATAATGTTCAGCTACTGAATTAGGTATGTTTTTTTTTTCTTTATTTATTTATGATAGTCACACAGAGAAAGAGAGAGAGGCAGAGACACAGGTAGAGGGAGAAGCAGGCTCCATGCACCGGGAGCCCGATGTGGGATTCGATCCCGGGTCTCCAGGATCGCGCCCTGGGCCAAAGGCAGGCGCCAAACCACTGCGCCACCCAGGGATCCCCTGAATTAGGTATGTTAAAACAAATCAGACTTCTTCCCTTCTCAAATAATATGAAGATGAATTGTTTTTAATTATCAAATGCAATCGAAAGTTATTTTAACGTAGATAACACATATAAGATGTAAATGTACTTTTCTGTAGCTATAACAGTCATTTTGGGGGGAAGTGGACAGTAATTAATGACTACTAAAATCGGTGTTTGAGAATACATGGTTGCACTGCTGATTCTTGACAGTCACGAAAATTGGCAGAAAATAGGGCCCATCAACTTAAGGACTGCTTCCCCAAGAATGTGGTGAGATAAAATGAGGGAAATGTGGATGCCCAGACACTCAAGATGCCAGAAGTTACTGTATCTAAGGGAGGCAGAGACCACCCCTGGATAATGGGGTTTAACACAGAGATGAAGGGGCACACCTTCAAAGCAGCTGCAGACCATGAATTCTGAAAAACACATTGAAGAATCATGAATGTGGAGTTTCCTGGCATGTATACACCATCACTATAAAAACTGAAGTTGCCTCATGGCATTATAATAGCGTCATATGGTGACACATGGTGGACACACTTGTGGTGAGCACAGCATAATGTATAGACTTGTCAAATCACTGCGCTGTACACCTGAAGCTGACTTAACAGGTGTGAACTATATTTCAATATAAAATGAAACAAAACCTCTGGCTCTTGTTTTGTTCTTTCTTACCACATTAAACCATCAGGAAAATGAGTACCAAATGGCATTCCTATGTGTGGAAGAATGTGTATATACAGGTATCTACGCGAGTAACATGAAATTGTGATTATTGGCTAAAAATTGGCACTTAGCTTAAACTTTCTAAGATTTCCTACTGCAAAAGGTATCAGGCTCCTTAAACATCTTTTCATATTTATACCAGGTACTTTACTTTTATATTTAGTGATGCACCTGAAATCCTAAAATGATTCTTTTAAAAAGTATATAGGGGCACCTGGGTGCCTCAATCAGTTAAGTATCCCACTCTCAATTTGGGCTCAGGGCATGATCTCAGGGTCCTGGGATTGAGCCCATTGTCAGGCTCCACACTGAGCAGGGAGTCTGCTTCTCTCCCTCTTCCTATGCCCCTCCCACAACTTGTGCACATGCGCGTGCTCTCTCAAATAAATCTTTAAAAGCATAGCTGGAGGGATTCCTGGGTGGCGCAGCGGTTTAGCGCATGCCTTTGGCCCAGGGCGCGATCCTGGAGACCCAGGATCGAATCCCACGTCGGGCTCCCAGTGCATGGAGCCTGCTTCTCCCTCTGCCTATGCCTCTGCCTCTCTCTCTCTCTCTCTCTGTGACTATCATAAAAAAAAATTTAAAAAAATTAAAAAAAAGAAAGAAATAAAAGCATAGCTGGAAAAAAAATAAAATAAAAATAAAAGCATAGCTGGAGTCTCTCAGAGACTCCATACCATAGACCACTCAGTATATTTACATCAACACTGTCCAGGTTTAGGTCTGCAGTCTGTAACATCAAGTTACCAGAATTGACAGGACTTGGGAAGACAGATTCATTCTAGTTAATTTAAAGGAGCTGGAGGCATATGAACAAGGATTCCAATCTACTAACATCTACAGACACAACTCTTGAGGGACAAGATATTTGAGTTGGCTTGACTAGTACATTCTTGTCCTGGAGGCACACTTCATAACACCTGAATTAGAACATCTCAAGGCAGGGCAAGGGCAACCACAGTAGGAGTGATAAAGCTGAACTCCTTGAGACTGATCTGTCCATCTCAGCTCTCATCCCCATAAGCTCAACTCTGTGGGAGACACAAGCTTTCAGGTTCTTTTGTGGTGAAGGAGGGAGCTCTTGCTGTTGCCCCCATGGGCTAACCTCAAATGATATTAAATTCCTTAATCTTTATATTTAGGATTAAATGATCAATAACTTCGGGATCCCTGGGTGGTACAGCGGTTTGGCGCCTGCCTTTGGCCCAGGGCACGATCCTGGAGACCCCGGATCAAATCCCACGTCAGGCTCCTGGTGCATGGAGCCTGCTTCTCCCTCTGCCTATGTCTCTGTCTCTCTCTCTCTCTATCTGTGTGACTATCATAAATAAATAAAAGCTTAAAAAATTCTCTTTAAAAAAATGATCAATAACTTCAATAAAGGGGAAAGGAGAAAAAATGAGTGGGAAATATCAGAAAGGGAGACAAAACACGAGACTCCTAACTCTGGGAAACGAACTAGGGGTGGTGGAAGGGGAGGAGGGCGGGGGGTGGGGGTGACTGGGTGACGAGCACTGAGGGGGGCACTTGATGGGATGAGCACTAGGTGTTATTCTATATGTTGGCAAATTGAACACCAATAAAAAATAAATTTATAAAAAAATGATCAACTTCACAAAAATTACAAATCTGATTGGTAAATTATTGAAATTAAGCAAATCACTGTAATGTGCATTCTAACTCAGGGAAAAACTGTCTTTCATTGAGTGATAAATATACAGGATTATTCATTCCATTATGAATTTTTCTAATTGAGGTACAGTAGGCAAAGAAAACATACTTGCCTTAGCCTGGTAATAATCAGAAGCATGTACTGAAGAGGAGATCACCATCTTAAATAGTTACCTATGTGCCAAAATATAAATTGAATGCTGAACTGACTTTATAAATACTTTCAAAATAATTGAAGAATAACCTCAGTACTTCCTTGTGAAGTCTACAGTGGGCAAGTCTTAATTAGTAATGTGCAGAAACAGAAATAATGAATGATCCTATCCTGTGGGCAATTAGATTATTACGTGTATAAGGCCCTTCCCTAAAACTGGTCCCTTAATAAAATGATGCCTAGAAGAATAGTGATAAAAAATTAAACATGTATATCTTAGTTTTCAAATTAAAAAAAAAAATCTAACTTGCATTATATAGCATTTGATAACCCAAGAAAAAAAGATTTATTAGAAATAAGAATCACAGGGGCATCCAGACGGCTCAGTCAGTAGATTGTGTAACTCTTGATCTCTGCATTGTGGGTACAAGTCCCATGCTGGGTGTAGAGATTACTTAAAAACAAAATCTTAAAAAAAAAAAAAAAAAAAAAAAGAAGAAGAAGAAGAATACACAACCGTTTTTGTTTTGTTTTGTTTTTGGTGCTAAATGAGATCTTACAAATTATACAGTTCAAAGCAACAAATTTTATAACTGAAAAAGAAGACATATAAGTTGAAAGTAAGTAAAAAGTCAGATTCTCATTTAAAGAAACCAAAAGGTTAATATCTGACTAATGGCCAATAACCTGCTCTTGGGTCTCTCTTAATTACTGAGGCTTTATGTTATTATATTATTTATTTTTTTCTCACAATAGGATTTTCAAAAAACTATATAAAATTATAATGGTGGCTCCTTTTCAGGCGGCAGCCATGGCGGGCCAAAAGGATCCGGTGCAGTGGGAGATTCACCAGGACTGGGCGAACCGGGGATACATTGCGGTCATCACCAGCAGCATCAAGAAGATCGTGGACTTTCTCAACTCATTCGATAGGTCTTGTTCAAGACTTGCAAAACTAAACAAGAAATTGACAGCCCTCGAGTGGAGAATAGAGTACATTGAAGCACAGGTGACAAAAGGTGAGACTCTCACCTAGAACTATGCCATGCTGCTGCTGGGAAGTAGCTTTATGGAACACAGGCTGATGTGGGAAAGGCCCCAGGAGCCTCAGTTCCTTCCTCTCTTCTTAAAGAGCAACAGGGCTTATTCTTTCAAAAGTGTGGCCTTTGGGCTTTGCCATGTACATTGATGTGTGATGTGGCATGTGGGAAGAAGTCCAGGGGAACTCTTGGAACCAACATTTTACCTTTTATGTAACATTTTGTAGAACTGTTCATCAGTGTGTTTGAAGCGCTCAGAGCCAGTTGCCTGGGACTCTTTGTTAAGGTCCTCTCCATCTCTCCATCTCTCTCTCTGACTTTCCTTATAGCTCTCATTGCCTCTGCATTGATTCTATAAACAGTCTTTGTCTCCTTTCCACCTTTGGCGTGGGGGGTGGGAGGCAGTCCTGGCTGAGACACTTACACCCGGGCAAGGTGGCCACCAGAGAATGTCGTTGCTAACCTACCAGTTTCTTGTCCTTGGCGGGAGGTCAAGGCCATGCCCCCACTTGGCTTGAAGGGTCATTTTCAGAATTTTCTTTCTGTCACTTGGGGTATCTTTGCCTCTCATATTTCCCTAATAAACTCCTCAATTAAAAAAATTATAATGGTAAAAGTTGGTGTTTTGTCATAATACTAATGAGCATGCTTCTCATGTTTCACTACCAAGTTTAATGTAGCTGTTAAGATGGAAGAAATTGATAGTTTTATCATTTAAATCAGGGTTTGCAAAGTAGACCCTCAGACTAAATCCAACCTTCTGTAGCTTGTTTTCATGGCCCAGAACTTAAGAATGATTTCTACCTTTTTAAATGCTTGAAAAAAATCACACCAAAAGAATATTTCATGATACATGAACATCATGACATTCAAATTTCAGCATCCATAAGTAAAGTTTTGTTGGAACACAGCTATGCTCATGCATTTACAATCACTCCTGGCCGCTTTCTAACTAAAATAGCAGGGTTAAGTAATTGTTTTGGACACAAAATGGTCCACAAAGTCTAAGATATTTACTATCTGATCCTTTACAGAAAAGTTTGCCAACCCTTAATTTAAATAAAATATTCTATATTCTTAATTTTTAAAGTGTTTATTAGAAATTAGTGCCACTAATAAAATAAAACTGAACATGTATTATTTTTAAGTTGTTTTTAAATTTGTGGCCATTGAAACACTCTAGCCACCTAGATTTTTAAAACATCAATACTTTACTATTTTTATATTTCAGATCCTTTCAAAAAGAAATGAACACTGTAGAAACAGATAAAGTTCCCTTTGCACTCCTCCTCATCCCATCTGCTTCCCTCTTCTTCCATTGGTTACCACTTTTTGGAAACAGCTGCCTCTTGTGCATGGTTTTATATTTCTATTTCATATGTATGTATCCATAAACAATAATGTATCTTTTTATATAACTCCTGGTATAAATAAATAAATAACTGTTTAAATAACTCTCCTGTTATATCATTTTAAAATTTACCTAAAAGACATCATGTTGTACATACTCTCTAACTTGCTGTATACATTCCCAACTTGGTGTTTTCAATATTGATCCATATTGAAATGTTTTACTTTAACCACCATCTCAGATTCTACTGCATGAATGCACTATAATCCATTACTCTCAGACACATAGGTTGTTCAAAGGTTTGGCAATTTACTTTTTCTTATATAACCACCAGTTTCTGCCATCCATTCAACTTTTACCGAGCACCTATGATGTGCCAGGTCTTGTGGACAGAGGTGTAGACCTGGAAACTGGAGTCTTCCCTGGGGTGACAAGGCTCTAACAGAGGCTAGAGGCAGACTCCAATTTCACACTTGATTGTGTTGTATTTATCAATTTCCTCATTTCAAATTATCCTTAGATTCACAGTATAAATTCTCTTTAGTGAGGGGTGTCATTAGCAGCTTTACTGAGGTATATTTTATATACCGTAAGATTCAATTAGATGTATACTTTTTAAGTAAATTTACAGACTTGTGCAATTATCACCACAATTCAATTGTGCTAAGATCCCGTGCCCATCTACAATCATCTTGTGTTCCCACCCATAGCCCCAGGAAACCATTTATCTTTCTCTCTGTAGATTTGCCTTTTCTGGATACTTTGTACATATGGAATCAGACTATGTGCTCCCTTGGGGTCTTTCACATAGTATGTATTTGTAGTGCACACCAGTAGTTCACTCCTCTTTATTGTTCAATAGTATTCCATTATGTGGATATACCACAGCTTGTTTATCCATTCCTCTGCTGATGGGCATTTAGATTGTTTCCATTGTTTGGTTATTATGAAAAATGTTATAGTCAGCATATATGAGCTTATATGGATGCACGGTTTCATTCTTTCATATACCCTGCAGTTCTAACTACTGAGCCATATGGTAATTTCATGTGTAACATTTTGAGTAACTGCCTGTTTTCCCAAGTGGCTGCACCATTTTACATTCCCACCAGCAATGTATGAGGGTACCAATTTATTTGCAACTTCATCAACATGTATAATCATCTGTTTTTTTAGTTATACCCATCTGAATGTGTGTAAAGTCTTATATCCTTGTGGTTTTATTTTACATTTTCTTAATGACTTAGAGTGTTGAACACTTTTTCATGTGCTTTTTAGGTATTTACACATCTCCTTTGGTGGAATGTCTATTTAAATCCTTTGCCTACTGAAAGAAATTTTTTACAATTTATTTTATGATTATTGCTTATTTTTTATCGTAGTAAAAAACATTAAGCTTATCTCAGTCTTTTCACAGTTCAGTAGTGTCAAGTACATTCACACTGCTGGGCATCTGCCTTTGGCTCAGGTCATGATCCTGTGGTCCTGGGATTGAGTCCCACATCTGGCTCCCTGCATGGAGCCTGCTTCTCCCTCTGCCTGTGTCTCTGCCTCTCTCTGTGTCTCTCATGAATAAATAAATAAAATCTTAAAAAAAAAATAAAAACCTGAAACTTGATACCCACTAAATACCAAACTCCCTCCACCTGGACTCTGGTAACTATTTGTTTTCCATTACTGTGATTTTGGCTACGTTAGGTATTTGTATTAGTGGAATCATATAGTATTTATCTTTTTTTTTCTTTTTTCCAATAGTATTTATCCTTTTATGACTACCTTAATGTCCTCAAGGCTCATCCATATTGTAGCACATGGCAGAATTTCCTTCTTTGAAAGGCTGCATAATATTCCTTTACATGTATATATCACATTTTCTTTATTCATCTTCAGCAGATATTTGGGTTGCTTCGGCCTCTTGGCTACTGTGGCTAATGTTGGAATGAACATGAATGTGAAAATAGCTCCTTGAGATGCTGCTTTAAATTCTTTTGATTATATAACTAGAAGGATGGCTGCTGGATCATACAATAATTCTATTTTTAATATTTTGAGGAACCTCAGTACTGTTTTCCATAGTGGCTGCAATAGTTTACATTCTTACTGACAATGGACAAAGGTCCCAACTTCTCTGTATCTTCACCAACACTTGTTATTTTCCATTCTTTTGATAATAGCCATCAGAGACGATGTGAGATAATATCTCACAGTGGTTTTGATTTGCATTTCTCTTATGATTAATGATGCTGAACATCTTTTCATATGCTTTTTGGCTGTTTGTAGATCTTAGGAGAATTGTTTGTTCAAATACTATGTCCACTTTTTAACAGGGTTATTTGTCTTATTTTTTTTTAATTTTTTTATTTATTAATGATAGTCACAGAGAGAGAGAGAGGCAGAGACATAGGCAGAGGGAGAAGCAGGCTCCATGCACTGGGAGCCCGACGTGGGATTCGATCCCGGGTCTCCAGGATCGCGCCCTGGGCCAAAGGCATGCGCTAAACCGCTGCGCCACCCAGGGATCCCCGGTTATTTGTCTTATTATTGAGTTGTAGGATTTCTTTATATATGCTGGACACAAGTCCTTTATTTGAAATGATTTGTAAAATTTTCTCCCAGTCTATGACTTGCCTTTTAATTTTTTAAATGATGCCCTTTGAATTGTAAAAGTTTAATTTTGATGAATTATAATTTATCATTTTCTTTGGTGGACTGTGACTTTGGTATTATATCTAAGAACTCTTTGCTTGGGATCCTTGGGTGGCGCAGCGGTTTAGCGCCTGCCTTTGGCCCAGGGCGGGATCCTGGAGACCCGGGATCGAGTCCCACGTCGGGCTCCCAGTGCATGGAGCCTGCTTCTCCCTCTGCCTGTGTCTCTGCCTCTCTCTCTCTCTCTCTGTGTGTGACTATCATAAATAAATAAAAAAATTAAAAAAAAAAAAGAACTTTTTGCTTAGCTCTAGGTCATAAAGATTCTCTATGTCTTCTCAAAGTTTTGCTATAGTTAATTTTGGTATTTATGTGAGGTAGGGTCCAAATTCATCCTTTTGCAAAAATATCCAGTTGTTTCAGCACACTTTGGTGAAAAAACTACCTGTCCCCACAGGACTGTCTTGGTGCATGGATTGAAAACTAATGGCTCATATATGTGTTTATTTCTGGACTTGCACTTCTGTTCCATTGATCTGTATGTCTGTTCTTATGCCAGTACCACATGTCTTGATTAATCTAGCTTTGTAGTCAGTTTTGAGACTGAGAAGTATGAATCCTCCAACTTTGTTCTTTTTTAAGGTTGTTTTAACTCTTTTTGGGTCCTTTGAATTTTTGAACCCTGCTGGGGTTTTGATTGGGATTGTGGTGAATTTATGAATCAGCAAAATTGTTATTTTGCTACTTAAATGAAGAAAAAAAAAAAAACCCAAGCAACTGTGTCATTGTGGTGCTGTATATGTGATAAAAACAGCATTTCAAAAAAGGTAATACCCAAGAAGAATATGAAATACCTAATGCAACATTGGGGTTTTATTTAAAAAAAAAAAAAACAACAACCAAAACCAGAAAAAAACAGAATCCTTACCTCTTAGATATATATATAAAATATTTATGGATGAAATGACATGTTATTCTGGATTTACTTTCAAATAATCTGGGTTGGGAGAGGCAAACCTAAGCAAGATTGGCCATGTGTTGTTAACTACTGAAGCTAAGTAATGGGCATGTAAGGTGTGTGTGTGGGGGATCCATGGTGATATTCTCTCTAGTTTTGTATCTGTTCAAAAAATTTCATAATAGAGGGATGCTTGGGTGGCTCAGTGGTGGGGAGCCTGCTTCTCCCTCTGCCTGTCTCTCTGCCTTTCTCTCTATGTCTCTCAATGGATAAATAAATGACATCTTTGAAAAAAAAAATTCATAACAGCAACATCAAATAAAATAGTCAAGTATCAAATCATGGCTTCATCCTCAGATTTTATTTCTAGAATTAACACTATGGCCTAAAATAATCTATTAATAAGATTACAAACTCACCATTTGGTAATATACTCACCAGTAATTGCCCCATTCAATCATAGTTCCTGGCTGAAAAGAGATTTGGATTTTGGTCTGTTAGTTCTTCTGTGAAGAAATATGGAAATAGTAGTATAAAAAATATCAAATGACAAAACTAACTTAAAAGTTACTTTTAATAATGTAAAGTGCAACAAATAAAAAATGTAACAAAATAATATTATTCACCATGCTCATATCTATCCCATAGTGGGAGTAATATTCTATTCTATTTCATAGAAGAAGATAATATTTACAGTAAGTCATCCAATTATGGTTATCAAGACTATGGTTAGGTCCATCCTCCAGATTTATTGACCTCCTGATAAAATTGTTAGTCCCCATTCAGACTATTATGAAATTAAAAAGAAATTCAATTTAAGTGGATCACTATTTTTTCCCCAGTATAATGCTGAGTATTAGACTACTAAGATCTACTGCTGGTATATATTCCTTTTAACAATGTTGCTATGTTGCTATCTGGGGTTTTCTTTCTAGTAGTCACTTCTTGGGGAAACATGAATGTCTTTATAAAATATTCCCCTTGATTCTTACAATGCTCTGTAATTTATTCAGCAGTCTCACATTTGTTAGTTGCTCTAATTCAATTATAGCAGATGCTATATATTATACCTAGTTCTGCATTTTAGGTCTTTCTTCTTAAAAATAGCAATGCTGGGATGCCTGGTGGTTCAGTGGCTGGGCATCTGCCTTCCACCCAGGGTGTGATTCTGGGATCCGGGATCGAGTCCCACATCCGGCTCCCTGCATGGAGCCTGCTTCTCCCTCTGCCTGTGTCTCTGCCTCATTCTCTCTCTCTCTCATGAATAAATAAGTAAAATCTTCAAAAAAAATAGTAATGCTCTATGGAAAAATGTCAAATAAAAAACATTATATATAAGATTATATGAAACAAAAGAGCTTAGGAGAAGAAATGAAAGAGAATAAGATAAAAAAAAAAAAAGGAAAGAAGACAAGGAATGGGCATTGGAGAAAACAAACCAATCAAAATATTATGCCAAACACACATCACAAAATGTAAACTTAACTTTTGTTGTTGGCATTAAGGGGTGCTCACATCTCCTCACAGAATAATGAGAGGGCTGTTAACTTAGAGATTTCTAGTTTAGGTTTCAGTACTTACTCGGAGCTGGTAAGATCTGAGTTCATATATATTAGGTCCTGACCGTGGGATAGGCTCATTCCAGAAACTGAACTCTAACAGCAGCTGATTCTTCCTAGAGAGAAGCATGTTGCTTCTTGCCTTGCGGAATTCCACAAATTCCTTTGAGGGAAAAAATGTGCTGATGATATCCTTTAGTGTTTACATATAAACCCATTTTGGTATCATTTATGTTCCTCCTATAATAGAATACTATCATAAATAGGGTTCTAGGTGGCCTGAGACAGCCCCCAGCTTATATTTTGTTGAACCGGCCAAATAACTATTAGCATTCACTTTCACTCTCAAAAGTATCCAGGTTTAGATGACAAACTACATAGCCATCCTAATTATTTAAATAACAATGTAAGCAAATTCAATTTCCTACATTTTTGAGTTCTCCTAACAGTGTCTGACAACATATTAATAGAAGTGACATAGAGGCTACAAAATACCAGATGGTCCAAAAGCCACTTATATTTGGACTGGGAATCTATCTACACAAAAGGTTTTCTTTCCTAATAATGTGTGGCTGTTAAAATTCTCTTCATTGACCTGCACCTATTACTGAAAGGAGGGGGAGGAAGGAAGTCAGCCCAAGGGAGAGACTATGTGACTGGCAGTTCCTGAAGCAGATTGTTAGGTAATCCAGGGTGACTGAGTCTACCATGCTGACTTACTGGCATGAAAGTACTAGCTCATGAGTTTCAAAATACAACTGACTTTTACAATAAGAACTGTTATGTTAATAGTATTACAACTGGTTAATTATGTTTTGATACAACTTTAAGAATCCAAGTAATGAAACTTTTACTACAAAAAAAATTATTAATATTAAAAAATGAGGATAGAAAAGTCATTTAATTATGTCCTATCATTTATTACATCATTAGTCTGAATAAACATTTTTCAAAATCACTACCTGATTTTCTCTGAGTTTATTCATGACTTCTGTGAGGGCTGGATAGCCTCCTTCATACCTCCAGAGGTGGACTGAAACATATTTTTAAAAGGTAACATACATTTAGAGTTTCATGATACTCCTTACCTTGAAAATAATCTACATATGCACAATGTTAACATCATACGAAACTGTAATGAGCCACGTGTTGGCATATGAGTTACACCATAGAGTTTCAATAATGGATTCAAATGTTAAAGCAAAAAAAAAAAAAAAAGTTTTTGCAATCAGTTGCTGGAGAAACTACTTTAACAATAAAACTAGACTAAGACTTACAAGGTTTTGATTATAAAAACAAGCATTAAATTTAGTATTATTTAGGTCATTAACAGTAAAGGCTTGGGGACAAAGGTTTATTCCAAAGACTTCTGCTTCCTACCAGCTTGATCCTGCTCGCCATACCACGTGTTCCAAGTCCCCACCAAAGTACAAGGGTAATGCTTATCTTCGTGAATCTTTGGCAACACCTCTTGACTTAAAGAGAAGAAATAGCAACACTAATTAAACAACTGACAAGATTATACCAGGTAGACAACACATGGTCAGCAATAGGAAAAAGGCCATCTACTCTGACAACTGATCTCAGAATATATTTATGATAAAATGATGTGCAGAATTAACCTTTTAGCTGAATTCTGCTGCAGTCTAATTTTCCACTTATCAGACAGAGGCTTAGGTTTCTGTTATCCCAACTACCTAGAATAGTTGTAAACAACTCAAGTATAGTGATAAAAATGGATAAGGAAGAGCCAAAGGTCCCAGGATTCCAGGAACTACATGGGTCTACTATTTGCTATTTCAGGAGGGGGGGCGGAGGGGAGAAGTATCTAGGAAGGGTGAAGTCTCTAAAAGCTAAGTTCTGCTAGTTCCCAAGACAGGAAGGAGAGAAACAGGAATAGTAGAAAAACAGCACAGAAGAAATAAGAGAAGAAAGTAATGTTTAAGATCGGGAGACAACAGAAGCAGCATGAGCAAGCAGCTAGCAGAGGCAGAGAACAAGCTGGCTGTAAGGAGGAAGAGGATGGAGCTAGAACACAATAGAATCTGGAAGCAACGCAGCTCCAACTGTCCCAGAGGGCACCAACATGGCAGAAGAATCCAAATTAAAATGCAACATGGACCGTAACATGGGTTCGATTCCATTTAACCAGCAGACAGGATTTAACAAGTACCATATAATCCCATGTTGCATCCCACCCCACCCATGCAGTTCATTACCAGGGGTTGTACAGGAGCAGTGGCAAAGCTGTGACAGGTCCTGGCAGTATGTTAATTTAACCATGGAAACCTTTGTATGGTACAGATTAGTATATAGAGCAAGGCAAAAGGAAGAGCCATAACTGTGCCATCCCCAAATAAAAGCTAAACATGCATACTATTTGAAGAGAAAAATTATGTACAGTACAGATTCAACAATAAATGCAAAAGGATTTCAAGGGTCAGAAATGGAACCTGTTCCAACTATTTGTTGACACTGAGTGCCAATTAAGTGAGTGATCACTACCAGAGGCTGGGCCACCAGGACCGAGTGCACATGCAGTTAAGAGAGAAAAGCTCAGAATCGTCTCTAATGTCTAGCTAAATGAAAACCCATACATGTTTATGACCCAGTACAATGACCACATTTTTTTTTAAAGGTTTTATTTATTTATTCATGAGAGACACACACAGAGAGAGGCAGAGACACAGACAGAGGGAGGGAGAAGCAGGCTCCCTGTGGGGAAACCGACGCGGGACTTGATCCCGGATCCCAGGATCACACCCTGGACTGAAGGCAGATGCTCAACTGCTGAGCCACCCAGGGATCCCCTAATGACCACATTTTGAAGGGTGAAATGCCACCCTTCAAAAAATACATATGGTGTGATCATCGTACTGGGTCAAAAAGATTAATATTAGAAATAACATGGGACTGATAGAAATCAGGGGTGGGGAAAAATGGATTATGTGAAGTTATTGGAAATGGATTTCCTTTTTTGTCATGACAACCCTGAATGGGAGCCAGTGTAGAAGAAAACCTGTACAGATGACCCACGTGGAATCCAGAAAGGGGCTGGGGCCTGATGATGGGGCCCAGGTTTTTCACCAATAAGAAGGCATATCTTCTTTGCTGGGGACTCCAAAGCTGCTCTGGGAAACCCTGGCCTTACATGAATGACAGCTGTGAGGCAGGTAGTACTTGTACTCAGAACTGGATGCGCTGGGCAGAACCTCATCATTGGGCCCCTAAAAACCAGGCAGGAGTTAAATCTTTATATACTGGAAACAGGGAGCTGCTGAAAGTATCAGAGAAAAGAAAAAAACATGATGCAGGGAAAGCAGACTCAGGGAGATCAATTTGACAAACTTCTAAGTAATGGATTGGGTGTGAGGCAAGGTACAGGTACAGCCTTGAGGCCAAGAAGGCAGTCAAAAAGGATGCTACTTAGAAATGGGGCTTAACCAGCTGGGAGAGGGAGATGGAGGAGGAGATGAAATGAATCAAAATGCATATCAAATGAAGAATGCACCAATTGCATAGGACTAAGGAAAAGGTTAAATAAAACCATGGTGAGTGACATATGTGAGAAGAGTCAGGTGATTCTAATGTTGAGGTTGAAGGCAGAGAAAGACATCTGAATGGAAATATGAATAGACAGGAGATGAAGTGATACAAACAGGACAAGAAAGATAATCCAGGGAAACATTACCACGGACAAGAAATTTCATTTTAGGAAAAAAGATTTAGAAATAAGATCTGCTCTGTCTTAGGACATTTTTAAATAAAAAGAACTGTGTTGAGGTGATTAAGAAACTCTATGCTAATGTTATATTTCAAGAATCACCTCCCAAAATAACAAAAGATTTTTGCATTTGAAAATTATACTGATTCTGGTGACAAAATCATTTGCTTTTTCATGAAGGTAGCAGATAAGAAAGGTAAAAAAAAATGCTTTTAAATGATACTTGCTCAAAATCAATCATTAAAATACCATTTGCTACCTTAAATGAGAACAAATGCACTTAATTCTCTCTTTAGTCTTGAAGTTTACAAATTCTGTAAGAGCATATGGATCTCATTATTGTTTGGGAATCTGCCAAAGGGACTTTAATCCTGGTAACTGGAAGACTTGAGAAGAAATGGTGGCTATATTCAAATACATATAGGACTTTTATGTGGAGTTTTACTCAGGAGTAAAGCTGGAAACAATGGAGGTCACCAGGGTGTGAGTTCTAATTCCTAACACTAAAAGCTGTCCAGAGATGGAATGTATGAATGTACTTAAACACAGGCAGTCATGAAGATCTGCAGAAAGGACTCAAGCACAGATGAGTAGATGGACTAGATGGCCTTACAAGGTACCTGCTTCCAACCTTAAGAGGCTGGAACATTCTAACGTCTGAGCACTTATGTGATGAGTTAGCTGTGTGAGTCCTTAAAATCAAAATGTCCTTGGCAATCCCACACAAAGCTCAATTTAAGAGCCTCTGAACATTCAGCTTCAAGAAGAGGGATCAAAGATCTCACTCTGCTGTCAAGTGTTAGCTGAACCAACAAATATTCAAATTGTTAATTTTCCCCAAGTAAAGTATAGTCTGGTATACACACCAAATTTTGTTGTATGCTTCTAGGCATTCCGGTTTAACATTGTGAACTGAAACAAAAGAAAATTCAACGATAAACTTATGAACAAAAGGAAAAAAGTCAACTATGAAGTTAGCAAACCTATCACTCACACTGCAATTTATATAGACTGCTTGTTTCCTTTTTGGCCAGGAGATTAGAGTGAGCATCTTTTCTTGGATCAACTTTCCGGACAAATAAGGATTTTAACCAGCTGTCTTCTCGAGGTCTATTATTGGAGGATGTCAATCTCCTATGGAATAACAAAATATAAAAATTTGAGTCTCATTAGTGGTATGAAGATTTTAGGATCTTGAGATAATGTCACATAGTACATTGTTTTCGTAAAAGCAATCCATTCAGCAAACACTCCTTGAGCACCTATTCTAGGCATTGTTATAGAACCTGGGGTATGCAAAATTCTGTTAGGATAGCATGCAATCTAAACAGCAGAAGCAAACTGTAAAAGATGTAACTTGTGTTTCTCCTAAGAGAGCTATTTTTTTTTTGTTTTAAAGTTATAACTATAGTTGGTATACAATGTTTACAGGTGTACAACATACTGATTCAGTTATATATAAGTGCAGGTACCATCGGTCATCATCCAGCATTACCACAGTACTATTGACTATATTGCCCATGTTTTACTTTTTCATCTCTGTGACTTATTTTATAACTGGAAGTTTGCACTTTTTTTTTTTAAGATTTTATTCATTTATTTGAGGGGGTGGGGGGAGGGCGAGAGAGAGAATCCTAAGCAGGCTCCATGCCCAGTGCAAAGCCCGACCTGGAGCTTGACTTTGCGACTGAGATCATGACTTGAGCCAAAATTGGACACTTAACCAATGGAGCCACCCAGATGCCCCTGGAAGTTTGCACCTCTTAATCCTACTTTGCCGATCTCCTCATCCTACCTCTCCTCTGGTAGTCACAAGTTTGTTTCTACATTTAACAGTTGGTTTCTTTGTTTATTTGTTTTTTAGATTCCACATATAAGTGAAATTGTGTGGTATTTGTTTTTCTCTTATTTTACTTAGCACAATACCCTTCAGTTCCACCTATGTTGTCACAAATGGAAAGATCTTACTTTTTTATGGCTGAGTAATATTCCATTGTGTATATACATGCCATATCTTCTTTATCCATTCATCTATTGATAAACATTTGGGTTGCTTCCATATCTTGGCTATTGTAAATAATGCTGCAATAAATATATGGGTGCATGTATCTTTTTAAATGAGTTTGTTTTCTTTAGTTAAATACCCAGTAGTGGAATTACTAGATTGTATGGTATTTTTCTTTTTCCCTATATTCCTTAGGCTGTACCCCTCATCCTTGTGCCTTATTCATAACTGGAAGCCCTGTACCTTCTACTCCTCTTTATGTTTCTAATAATTTTTGGGGGACTCCTCCATATTGTTTTCCACAACGGCTGAACCAATTTACATTCCCACCACTAGTGCATAAGGGTTCCCTTTTCTCCCATCCTTGCCAACACTTGTTATTTTTTATCTTTTTGATAATAGCCATTCTGACACATAGGTGATATTCACTGTACTTTTGATTTGCATTTCCCTGATGACTGTGATGCTGAACATCTTTTTACAGAGTTCATGTTTATCTTTGCCATTTTTGCTATGTGTTTTTCCCTGCTCCAAAGCAATTTCTGACCTAGAAAAAATACATATGGTAACCTAGAGTAGTTGAGTTCATAGAAAAAGAAAGTAATATAGTGGTTGCTAGGGGCTGAGGTGAGAGGAGAATGGGGAGTTACTGTTTAATGGGCACAGAGTTTGGGAAAGTGAGAGTTCTAGAGATGAATGGTTGTAATGGTTGTATGACAGTGTGAATTTACTTAATGCTACTACTAAATTGTATACTTAAATATGACTAAAATAGTAAGTTCTATGTTATATGCACTTAACAACAATAAAAGGGAAAATATACAGGGAAAATGAAATAGATTCTTTCTTTAAAAAAATTTTTTAGGGATCCCTGGGTGGCGCAGCGGTTTGGCGCCTGCCTTTGGCCCAGGGCGCGATCCTGGAGACCCGGGATCGAGTCCCACGTCGGGCTCCCGGTGCATGGAGCCTGCTTCTCCCTCTGCCTGTGTCTCTGCCCCTCTCTCTCTCTCTGTGTGTGTGTGTGACTATCATAAATAAATAAAAAAAAATTTTTTTTAAAAAAGATTTATTTATTTATGATAGAGAGAGAGGGGGGGGGAGAGAGAGAGAGAGAGGCAGAGACACAGGAGGAGGGAGAAGCAGGCTCCATGCTGGGAGCCCAATGCAGGACTCGATCCCAGGACTCCAGGATCGTGCCCTGGGCCAAAGGCAGGCGCCAAACCGCTGAGCCACCCAGGGATTCCCTAGATTCTTTCTTTTAAAAATTATATTGGAGCACTCTGGGTGGCTCAGTTGGTTAAGTGTCTGATTTCACCACAGGTCATAGTCTTGGGGTCCTGGGATCAAGCCCAGAGTCGGGCTCCTTGCTTGGCAGGGAGTCTGCTTCTCCCTCTCACTCTCCTCCAACTTGTTCTCACTCTCAAATAAATAAATGAAATCTTAAAAAAAATTAAAACACTATTTTACCTACCCCTGAACTCAATTAACTTTAGCATCAAGTTTAACAAAAACCTAAGAATACAAATTTTATTGACACATAATTTTTAATTTTCACCTTATAACTGAATTTCTACTAATCTACATGCACTGGTATGCTGATATTTCTGAAATAAATTATGTGGAAAAAGCAGGTACAGAACAGTACCATAAATACACAAAGTAAACTGTCAATAGTAGTGACATCTGGGGAATGTGAACTGGGCATGGGTTGGGAGTAGAGTTTTTTCTTTTCATTGCATAGCCTTCTGGACTATTTGACAATTTTCCATATACCTATTTTTATACTTAAAAATTGGCAAAAATATCTCAAGGTATATGCTTAGAGTCTTTTATAGGGTAGGTATATATAACCTAAACAAGATTTTAAAAAATTAGAGCCTGGGTGAATAAAATATCTCAGAATAAATTTAACCACAGAGGTGAAAGACCTGCACTCTGAAAATTATAAGACACTGATGAAACAAACTGAATATGAGGCAAATAAATGGAAAGATATTCCATGCTTATGGATTGGAAGAGTTTCACCACATGCAGAAGAATGACACTGGACCGCTTTCTTAGACCATGTACAGAAATAAACTCAAAGTGGATTAAATACCTAAATGTAAGATCTGAAACCATTAAACTCCTAAAAGAAAACAGGCAGTAAACTCTTAGACATCAGTCTTAACAATATTTTTTTTTTTTAGTTTTTTTTCTCTTTGTCAAGGGAAACAAAATCTCAAGTAAGACTCCATCAAACTAAAAAGCTTTTTCCCAGCAAAGGAAATCATCAACAAAATGAAAAGTCTGAATGGGAGAAGATATTCATAAAAAGATCTATATAATGAGGGGTTAATGTCCAAAATATATTAAGAACTCATACAACTCAACACCAAAAAACAATCTGATGAAAAAATATAGCATAGGGAATAGTTGATAATATTGTAATAATTTTCATAATGTAGATCAATGTGGAATCACTCAGTTATACATGAAACTTAGATTAATATTGTATGCCAACTACACTTCGATTAAAAAAAACTAGAACATGGATGAGACTTATTGTCTAATCTTATATAATCACAATCAAATGACAAGCTGTGTCCTTTTATCTTCCTCATTTTAATTCAGATTTATATAGAGAGTGAAATTTACTCTTTTTTTGGCATACAGTTCTACAAGTTTGGCAAATGCACAATTTTCTAACCACCACCATATGAGATATGGAACAGTTCCTTCACTGCCTAAAATTCCTTTTTTTTTTTTGGTTGTTAAAAATTGAAGCATAGTTGATAACATTGTTACATGTTTTATGTGTACAACACAGTGATTCAACAAGTCTATATGCTACACTGTGCTCACCACAAGTGTAGCTACCATCAGGCACAAGGCTGTTAGAATACTACATACTATGTTCCCTGTGCTGTACCTTTCATACCAGTGACTTATTCATTCCATACTGGAAACTTGTATCTCCCACTCCTTTTGTAACGAACACTTCTCCCCATTTCCAACTGCTAACAGCCACTGATCTGTTCTATGTCCCTATGGGTTTGCTTTTTCCAGAATGTCTTGTTTACAGAATAATGTAGATGCAGCCTTTTGAGTCTGTGCCCATTCTCTCTGTATAATCCCTTTTGTAACTGATGGCCATTGTCTCTGTCCAGGCCTATTACAGCATATTCATAATTCTAATCTTAGGTTGGGATGCTGACAGGCTGGTATGAGTCTTTTCTGGAGGTTTTCTAAGGAAACATTACATGATTTTCTACAGACTATTTCCAACTTGCTTATCAGGCCTGCTAAGGCCACAGATACTACAAAGCAATGTAAGAAGAAAAGGGAGAGTGACCCCAGGTATTAAGGAAGAAGACCTGGAATTTAAAGAAAGAGGGAAGAAAAGAATTTAAAGAATTTAAAGAAGAGGGAAGAAAAACTCTCAGAAGATGCAAATTCCCCAATGCTTTATGAGATGAACTTGTGCATTCTACATTACAACAATACAAAAATTCCTATGCTTATTCAACTATGGTGCTTTAGAAATACTACTACATTTCAAATGTTAATAGCCTTTTTTTTTTTTGCTAAAAAAAATCAACAAACATTACAATTTTCTATGATGTTCTTTGTTTTTTAAGTTCTTTTAATTTTAAAAACCAATCATTGGTATTCGCTAAAAACCGGATAAAAACAAATAGCTAATACTAAATAGACTTCTGAATGATGTAAGCTTACAAATCTGCAAACATAAAATACACAAACATAATATTATCAATAAAATGTTTTCTACAATAATCAATTAATATAAAAGAGTACTTTTTCAATCCTTCAAAGATTAAAAAGCAGCAAACTCATTAAACAGGTAAAGTAAGTTAATAGTAGTACTGTACATGCAATTTTTCTTGTAAGTACAGGACAAAAATAAATAGTTCTAAGTGATATTTGTAAAAACAAGTTGGACATTCTTACACATTGCTTTTACTATATGCTAAAATTTCTTAGAATTAAGAAAGTGTTAATGGTGGTATGCCTCAGGGAGGGATAGAGAGTTAAGGCAGGAGAGACATGGCTTTACTCATATGTCTGTACTGTTTTTTTATTTGTGTGTGTGTATATATATATATAAATACACATTTTTAAAAAAATTTGAGCACAATTGATATACCATGTTACATTAGTTTCAGCTATACAACTTAGTGATTTGACAAGTTTTATTCATTATGCTATTTTCACCAAGTGTAGCTCTTATCTGGTTACATTGCTCTCACAATATCAATGACTGTATTCCTTATGCTGGGCCTTTACTTTTGCATATTTTTAAGTACATATTTAGTCCCCTAGTAAAATCACTTAAAGCAGTTAGGACAGCACCTGATATATGGTGAAAGGTTAAAAACTGAAGTTCTTAAATCTACTTTTTTGATTAAAAGCAATAAATCATACATAAAATTATTAGCTTTTTAGCAAAACCTCAAACCATACGGTGTTTCTCTTTTCAATTCATTCTGATTATATAAATAAATAAATTCTGAAGGCAATTCTCCATAATGACCATGGTAAAATTTATGTCAATAAAAACAAACAGGGCAGCCCCGGTGGCGCAGCGGTTTAGCGCCGCCTGCAGCACAGGGCATGATCCTGGAGACCCTGGATCGAGTCCCAGGTCAGGCTCTCTGTATGATGCCTGCTTCTCCCTCTGCCTGTGTCTCTGCCTCTCTCTCTCTCTCTGTCTCTATGAATAAATAAAATCTTAAAAAAATTTAAAAAAAAATAAAAACAAACACATTTTGTCAATTTAAATATTTCAAAGATTTATTTTAGATATTTGCTTAATAATACCATGAAACACAAGGGTAAGCATATAAAATTAGTGATATACAAAGTAAAAAGTCTTAAGATTTGTTAATGAGACTATATAATTCCAGTTTTTTATTTTATTTTTTAAGTTCACTAGACAGAAACTGTGTTTAAAAATTGGGGAGGGGGGTCTACATAAATTTTAAGAGCTTAGGAATAACTATCATAAGAAATAGGAATAACTATTATAAGAAAGGGGTACAATTAAAGTTTCTAAAAATATCAGCATTAGGGAATTTCATTTAAAATAACAAATATTCACCAAAGCAACCACTAGTAAGTTTTTAATGGATACTTCCAGAAATGCAGACATGTATCAGCATGTATATATACAGATATTTAATTTCTATGACATCTAATACCCTATAAACTGAGAACATTTATTAGTTCCTTGTTTCCAGGTTTTTCCTGGTATAGGCAATTTAGATATCCATTAACAGGGACTGGTCAACTCAATTTGAAATATCCCAAATCAGAATAGAATGATATCATTAAAAAGAATAAAGTAGATCTACATGCATTGATATGTTGATATTTCTGAAATAAATTATGTGGAAAAAGCATGTACAGACAGTACCATGAATACACAACATGAACTGTCAATAGCAGTGACATCTGGGGAATGTGACTGGGCATGGGGTGGGAGTAGAGTTTTTTCTTTTCATTGTATAGCCTCTGTACATATAATACTTTTATACTTACAAGTTAGATATGTTAGATATTAATTTTTTCCTCCTCTTTACAATTTAAGGGGGTTACAAATTAATAAATACTTCCTGTTAGGCACTGAATTAGGTAGCTTCTCTATGTCATCTCATTCAATCCACAGTACAGTCTAGCAAGAGAGGTTACTACCACATTCTAAAGCTTGGCTCAGAGATTTAAATGACATGAGTTAAGAAGTGGCAAAATGAAAATAGGAACCCAGATCTAACTATAAAGTTCAAAATATTCTAATAAGGGATCCCCCCCAACATAAATCTCCCCAGTTGAGCATTCTCCCAGGTTTTTTTTTTTTTTTAAAGATTTTTTTTAATTTTTATTTATTTATGATAGTCACACAGAGAGAGAGAGAGGCAGAGACACAGGCAGAGGGAGAAGCAGGCTCCATGCACTGGGAGCCCGATGTGGGATTTGATCCAGGGTCTCCAGGATCACGCCCTGGGCCAAAGGCAGGCGCCAAACCGCTGCGCCACCCAGGGATCCCTCTCCCAGGTTTTAATAACACCAAAGAAATTTACTTTAAGATGGGTAAAATGAGGTAAGGGATATGGAAACACAGTAATCTACAGATAAGCCTAAGAAATAGCAGCATGGACACACAACCCGAGTGCTGTTTGCTTGTTGACCTGAGTAGCAATTGTCTCGACAAATAAAAAACAGTCCAGTCCTGCACTGCTCCCAGTTGATGGTCAAACTGTGAAATCTTTTCAGTGTCAAGTGACCAAAGCTGCCTAATGTGCCCCGTCCATCTAGCTGTCCAAGCTGAATCATGGAAGAGAACCGAGCAGCTGTGCCAACAGCCGTAAGGGTTATAAGATCTGGGCTGGGGTTCTTCACTGAGAAGGACAAACAGCACCATCAGTAGTCTTTGTAACATCATACAAATGTTGTATCCCACTTCACAGAGGGTGAAGAGGTAGGGGGTAGCACATTCTACAATACATTAAATTTTATTTTTATTGTTTTTCAAAGATTTTAAGTAATCTTTACAACCAACTTGGGGGCTGGAGAGATCAGGAGTTGCATGCTCTACCAACTGAGCCAGCAGATGCCCCACAAAACATCAGACTTTAAGTAGAATAAATATTATGTGCCATGGGACACCTGAGTGGCGCAAGTGGTTAAGTGTCTGACTCTTCGTTTCAGCTCAGGTCGTAATCTCAGGTGAGATCAAGCCCTACGCCGGGCTCCACACTCAGCTCAGGGTTTGCTTGAGACTCTCCCTCCCCCCTTCATGTTCTCTCTCTAAAATAAATAAATAAATCTTAAAAAAAATAAGCATTATGTACCAGGTTCTGTGGATATAAAGGTAAATGAGATAGATAGACGCCTTGCCTATTTAGTCTCAGGAAATAACCAGTAAACACCCAGAGTGGTCTCAGATACTGTAAACTTAAAATACACACACACACACAGTGGGAGCTCATGGGGATGCACCACTGGACCACTGGCTTGGCTTGTAAGGAGAGAGAGGAATGCCAGGGGAGACATTCTGGCTCTGTCTTAAGAGGACAACACAGACAGGTGGACAAAGCAGGCATAATTCCAGTCAAAGGGAACATGTTCAGGGGCACGGAGTCCGTGAAACTGTTGGCATATTTCTGGAATAGCAAAGAGTTCAGTAAGGCAGGAGAACCGGGTGTGGGAAGATAGTGGGAGAAAGAACAGAAAGGCAAGGGTGCAGGGTGGTTAGGCTCTTGTGCACCACACCCAGCAGCCAGATTTTATCCTGTACATGGTGCAATGCTAACATGTTTTCAAAAAAGATCTAGGTTAAAAAAAAAAAAAAAAGATCTAGGTGTGAAAAGCAGCCTGGTAGTGGTGTGGTAGGTAGACTGCAACAATAAAGGCCCAGAGAGTGGCTTCTGGGCTTCCTCCTGGTGGCCCTGTCCAGCAGTGCCAGGCACAGGAGGCGTTCAATATTCACTGGATGGACCAAAGGAGAGTCCTGGATTACGGTTATGGGAGTAGGAAGGAAAGGGAAGAAATACCTTCAAAAGATATTCCTGAGGTGAAAAAAAAGACACAGGTCCTGATTTGGTGTCTAGACAGTATTGTGGTTTAGTTGGAGCAAATCACAGATGAGAAATAAATTTACCAGACACCACAGGATGAGGCAGCAGTGGTGAAATGGACTTCATTCATTTGAGCGCCAAACACTATTGACGGTGCAGTGCCTGTGCCAAGCACTGGGCCAGGCTGTGGATATAAAGATGAATATCCTTGGCCCTGACTTCACAGAGCTCAGTTTGCTGGTGGGAGCAGAAAGACAACCAAGATCACAGCCCAACGTGAGATAAGCTCCTCAATGGACACAGAAGGTAGTGGCTGTGCTGGGTGGGGGCAGAGGAAACGGAGTCTAAGTTGGCCTGGGGGAGACATGAACCAATTCTCTGAAGAAGCACATGTTGAACTGAAAACTTGAATGATGAGGAACACTTGTCAGGTGGATGCCCATGAGAGGAAGCAGAACCATACCTGCCAAAGCCAGGAGTATGTGAATATAGCTGGAGGTGAGGGGGAGAGAGGCAGCTGCATGAAAGCAGTCATTATGTGACTCTCCTCCTCACCACCAACCCTCCTGCTACCCCAACAAACCTCCTCTCCACAGTGCAGCTTCAGAGAGCTATCCCCTTTTATTTTTAAAAATTGTACGAAGCGGTGCCAGGATGGCTCAGTTGGTTAAGCATCTGCCTTCAGCTCAGGTTGTGATCTCAGGGTCCTGGGATTGAGCCCCACATTGGGCTCCCTGCTCAGTGGGAGGTCTGCTTCTCCCTCTTCCCCCCAACTCAAATAAATAAACTCTTAAAAAAAAAACTTCACAAAGGAGCAGTATAATAAAGACTTCTATGTCCTGCATGTAGGTGAAAAAAGTGACATTTTATCATTTTAAATTTTCTATATAGATTTGCTTCTTTATTTTTACCAAACTATTTGAAAGCAGAGTATAGACATGACAGTACTTTATCCCTAAATACTTCAGCATGCACCTCCTGAGAATGAAGACAAAACCATGGTACAATGCTCACATCTGAGGAAAAGAATAATTCTAATGTCCCCTTCATACATTAAACTATCTCCAGTTGTTCCCAAACTGTTATAAGTTTTCCTTGGCAAGGGTGGGATGGGATGGGAAAGAAAAGGGAGCAGTACCCAGCCCAGGTTTATGTATTGGACATCTTCCTATAGGAAAAAGTTCTCAGAATTCTTTAGCTGCCACCTTCACCAACAGCTTCAAGTCCTCACTCTTCATGGGACTCCAGACAAGTGTTGCCAAGAGTTAGGCAAGGGAACCAGGGAGATGGTGAGAGAGAGAAGGCAGAGCCAAGACATGCTGGAGGCAGAACTGATAGATCTGGCAAGTGTCTAGCTGGGAAATGGTGGGCCTGGGGCCACGAAATGGAAGACGGGCCAGTACTTGAGAGAGAACCCAGGAAGAACAGGCAGGCTCTGTAGGAGGCAGATGAGTTAAATTCTGGGTACAGTAAGCATCTCAAGTAGGACATTAGTGCAATGTCCACGAAGCAAATGCAACTCCAGGCCTGTCACTGAGCAGAGCTAGGTAAGAGGTGCTAGCATATATCTCCTGGGAAGACAGCATCCTTCCCTTCTGAAATCCCTCTTGCAAGGTCACACACGGATCCCTGTGGGCAAATCCAGTCTTCTGTCATCTTTACTTTTTAGCAACATCTGGCACAACTGGCCACCACCTCCTTGAAATACCTCCCTTTGGGCACTGCCACAAACAGCAACCTCATTGGCTTTCCCACATTCCCTTGCTCTCTCTCCTTCCTACATTTAGCCTGTGAAAGTTGTTTTGATTTCATTCAATTGTAGTACTGGTTTCAAAAGTAGAATTAAGTGATTCATCACTTACATATAACATACAGTGCTCATCCCAACAAGTGTCCTCCTTAATGCCTATCCCTTTTTGTTCTCCGTATCTGAGTCTTTTATGGTTTGCCTGTTTGTATCTCATTTTATTTTTTCTTCCCTGTTTTGTGACTTAAATTCTACATATGACTGAAATCATAATTGTCTTTCTCTGACTTATTTTGCTTACAATAATACACGCCAGTTCCATGTTGCAAGTGGCAAGATATCATTCTTTTTGATCACTAATATTCCGTTGTACATATATACCACATCTTCTTTATCTATTCATTGGTGGACAGACATCTGGGCTCTTTCCATAATGTGGCTAGCCTGTGGATGTTGACATCTCAAAGCCTGTTTCTCAGCCCTTTCTCTATCCACACTCTTCAACCATCTCATCCATTCCTATGAATAATGTTTTATTAAGAAAATTTTCAGGGATCCCTGGGTGGCGCAGCGGTTTGGCGCTTGCCTTTGGCCCAGGGCGCGATCCTGGAGACCCGGGATCGAGTCCCACGTCGGGCTCCCGGTGTATGGAACCTGCTTCACCCTCTGCCTGTGTCTCTGCCTCTCTCTCTCTCACTGTGTGACTATCATAAATAAATAAAAATTAAAAAAAAAAAAAAGAAAATTTTCAATTAAATGCAAAACAGTATAACAAAACCTACATATCTATCAACATTTAGCATTCCTATATACTGACAACTCCCAAATGTAACCTGTAGTCCAGACATCTCCTTTGAAGAGTAAAATAGATCAAATAGGCCAAATACCTTTCCATCTGAATAGCTCACAGCCATCTCCAACTTTACCAGGTTCAGAAGTGCTCTGGATTCCCCCTTCCTGTTCTTCCTTCTCTGAATTAGGAGCAAGCTCCCAGATGGCAACAACTTTATTCACTGATATTTCCCAACAGCGCCTGGCACATTATGGGCCCTCATATGCCTGTAGAACAAGGGACTTTCAGGAAATGGCACCAGCACCTGCCCAGTTGGCCACAACCCTTGATTCTGTCTGCTTTCCAAATCAGACTGGTATGTTAAAAACACAGGCCAGATCCTGTCATACTAGAATTTATATCTTTAAATGTCTTCCATGGCTTTCAGTATAAATTCCAAACTCTCTAAAATGGCTTGCAAGGCCTGGAATTATGGGGCTACTGCTCCCTGCCACCTGTCTTCTAGCCTCTCTTCCCTTTACTATGCTCCCCTTCCTAGGCTTTTCTGGAGCTTGCTGGTATGCCTCACTCCTTCCCAGTCAGGGCTTTCCTGCACACTGACCCTTCAGGTTTCAGCTCAATGGCACCTTCTTGGAGAGGCCTTCCATGATTTCATGTGGTAGGTTCCCTGATGTTCTCTCACACCACCTACCTCAATCTTTAAGTCTGTATGGGTTTTTACCTCTGCCATATGGCTTGCTGGGCACAGTGACCATGACTATTATGCTGAGTTCCATAAAACTTCAAAGACATAAAAATTCATATACATTCAGTATTTGTAGAAGCAGTGAATTAATTGGGTCTAGACTGAGTCCTAAAGAACATCTACAGTTAAGGCAGCCAAAAGATACAAGGGGCCTGAGAGAGTAATCCAAGAGCTGACATGTTGGGCTTCAGTTTCAAGAGCATTTGGCCCCACAAGAAGTGGGGGTACTGGGCAGACCCAGGTCCAAATCTCCAGTTTACTAGTTTTGTGACTATGGGATCTATAGGTGAATATGCTGGGTCTTTTTGGAAAAAAGAAAATATGAATTTCACAGTTTCTTATCACCTGTGTGAAAAAAAAAAAAAGACACACAGTAGATGCTCAGTAACAGAATGAAAATAAAAGGTTGATTTGTTCATCAACTTGGAAACATAAACATCAAATGTGGAAACACAAGGGGGATCCCTGGGTGGCTCCTCGGTTTGGCACCTGCCTTTGGCCCAGGGTGCGATCCTGGAGTCCCGGGATCGAATCCCACATCGGGCTCCCTGCATGGAGCCTGCTTCTCCCTCTGCCTGTGTCTCTGCCTGCCTCTCTTTCTCTGTGTCTATCATAAATAAATAAATCTTAAAAAAAAAAAAATGGAAACACAAGCTGGACATTAGTCCTAGGAAGGGTGCCAGGCCTGAAGCCTGATAAACTTGAGTTCAAATGCCTTTTCCAGCTAGATGTCTCACCTCCATGGAGGTTACGTCTCATCTATAAAATGCAGGTCCTGTTACTTCCTTAAGATTGGTACTAGGATTAAATTAAATAAACTCTCTGGCCCATAATAAGAGTTTAAAAAACAGGCAGTCCCTTTACTCTTTCGTTAAGCAGCAACTGAATTTAGTTCTAGAGGCTCGTTATTAAACCACAGATAACGTTTAAATGATAAATGTAAAGAAAGCAAGAAAGCAAATCTATGTAAGTCAGTAGGAGCTTGGTTTTTGATGGAAAACAGGACATGGATGGGTCAGAGGGATGAATATTTAATCCACAGAGGTTAGAAAAAGTTTAAAGTTGAACCCAAGGCCTACTTGGGGCTGATGACTTGTAAAACCTTTCTGATCCGTCACCTACTCCTCCATCCCACTCCGACGGCCCGCAGCGTCGAGCCCACCCCGCGACGCCCCCGCGCTCCCGGGGCTCACCGGCAGGCGCTCTTCTCCCCCCTGGAGCTCGGTGCTGTCCGCAGCGCCACTCGCAGAGCGGACCCCAGGCCCTGTGCACAGCCCGCCCTGGGCGCCCGCGGGCAGCCGATGCCGAGTCCAGGGCCTGGGGTCGCGCCGGGTCAAGGTCCCACAGGCCAGGCCCACACGGCGCGCGGACGTGGCCTGGGCACCGGGCGCCGTCCCCGCCGTGACCTTGAGCACGGCCGGCCAGGACAGCGCTCTGACTGGGCCGAGGCGCTCACCCGCCCCGCCCCGGCCCCCGCTGCCCGGCGGGCCTGCTCAAGGGAGCGCTAGCGGGCCGTGGACCCGCGCCCTCCGCCCTGGCGGCCACTCCCCGGCCGGTCCCGGGAGGGGCAGCGCTGCTCACCGGAGCACAGGCTGCAGGCTGCAGGGAGCGGCCCGCCGCAGGACGCCGCCGGCCCAGGCCGCTCCACAGGCCTGCACGACTCGCGCCGCCATCTTGCTTTGGCGCCTGGGCTCCCGCCGCGCGGGCCGCCGCTGACGCCGCCGACGCCGACGCCGCCGCCCCACGGCCACCACCGCGACCCCTCCCCCGGCCGGGACCGCCGAGGCGGGGGTGGGGCGGAAGGCGGGGCCCGCCGAGTGGGGCGGGGCGGGGCGGGGCGGAGGGCGGGGCGGGGCGGGGCGGAGGGCGGGGCCCGCTGGGCTGGGGGCTGAGGGCGTGGCCGCCAGGGGCAGCTGACGGCGAAGCCGGAGAGGACATCACCCCCTGCGGAAGAAGCTGGGTGTCCTGACCCGCCTGCGCAGGAGAAATATGAGCAGACGTTACTGTACAGTACCGGCTCAGCGGTTTAGCGTGGCCTTCGGCCCAGGGCCTGATCCTGGGGTCCCGGGATCGAGTCCCACATCGGGCTCCCTGCATGGAGCCTGCTTCTCCCTCTGCCTGTGTCTCTGCCTCTCTCTGTCTCTCATGAATAAATAAATAAGATCTTAAACAACAACAACAACAACATTCTGGATTGTTTGTTGCTTGGGTGCTGAGTTTGATAAGTCCAGTTATGAAATGAGCAGAAGATATGAACAAAAATTTCTCTAAAGACATACACATGGCCAGCAAGCACATGAGAAAATGCTCCGCATTGCTTTTTATTAGGGAAATACAAATCGAAACCACAATGAGATACCACCTCACACCAGTGAGAATGACGAAAATAACAAGACGAAAATAACAAGACAGGACACAACAAATGTTGGAGAGGATGTGGAGAAGGGGAATCTTCTTGCACTGTTGGTGGGAATGTGACAGTTCACTGCAGCCACTCTGGAAAACTGTGTGGAGGTTCCTCAAAGAGTTAAAAATAGTTACCCTACACCCAGCAATTGCACTGCTGGGAATTTACCCCAAAGATACAGATGTAGTGAAACCCAGGACACCTGCACCCAATGTTCATAGCAGCAATGTCCACAATAGCCAAACTGTGGAAGGAGCCTCAATGTCCTTCGACAGATGAATAGAGAAAGAAGATATGCTATATGTATACAATGGAATTTTACTCAGACATCAGAAAGGATGAATACCCACCATTTGATTTGACGTGGATGGAACTGGAGGGTATTATGCTGAGTGAAGTAAGTCAATCAAAGAAGGACAAACATCATATGGTTTCACTTATATGGGGAATATAAGAAATAGTGAAAGGGATTATAATAGTGAAAGGGATTATATAGTGAAAGGAGGGGAACTGAGTGGGAAAAATCAGAGAGGGAGACAAACCATGAGAGACTCCTAACTCTGGGAAACAAAGGGTTGCAGAAGGGGAGGTGGATGGGAATAATGGGATAACTGTGTCACGGCACTAAGGAGGGCACTTGATGGGATAAGCACTGGTGTTATATGTTGGCAAATTGAATTTAAATTAAAAAGCATCATTCTGGATGTAAACATATTGAAGTTATCTCGTGGTCTGGGGACTACATTGTTCCCGTTCATCCCAACCCCGGTTGGTGCTGCTGCCCCCATCTGTTAGGGCAGGATATGAACCAACAACTGGCCGAGTGTGTCAGGTGTTGGCAGGAAGAGGCTCACAAGAGGCGACATGAGAGAGGGCACTGAGGGGACACGAGTTGACCCATGGAAGGGAGGGCATCTCAGGCCAAGAAGTAGGTCATGATGGCACGATTTAGGGAAAATGTATCCTGGGTAAGATAAAAGCCACAAATGTAACCTTGAAAGCTGCAACCAAGACAAGTTAGGCAGAAAAGGAGTCAGTGAGAGAAGGGGGAGAAACAAGGAATAGGCCCCAGCCTGAGGGGAGCATTTGGAGGGCAGTCCAAATCTGCAGAGGCCAAGAGGAAACTGCCCTCAGGACTGCGAAGCTGGGATGTCTCTGTGATCCAGGCAGGCCTCTGCCTAAGAGGGGTGGGGGCAGGAGCTGGGCTTCCTGGAGGCAAAGGCAGCATTGGAGTTTTCTGACTGGAGGACTATTTGAACATGTTAATAATGTCAGGGAGCCATCATGGAGGACATAAAGGGTCCTGTGGATGGAGGAGTGGCAAGGATTTGCTCCAGACCAGGGACATACATATCTCTTGGAGGCCATTGGAAAAAAGACCAAGGGACACAGGACAAGAGACCAGAGGCTGTGTGGCTGAGCGGGTTCCTGATCTCAACTGGCTTATGCTTAGTGAGCTGGTTAAGAAACCCGGATAGACAGGGCAGCCCCAATGGCCCAGGGGTTTGGCGTTGCCTTCAGCCCAGGGTATGATCCTGGAGACCCTGGATCCACCCCTCGTCAGGCTCCCTGCATGGAGCCTGCTTCTCCCCTCTGCCTGTGTGCCTCTCTCTGTCTGTCATAAATAAATAAAATCTTGAAAGAAAGAAAGAAGAAAAAAGAAAGAAAGAAAGAAAGAAAGAAAGAAAGAAAGAAAGAAAGAAAGAAAGAAGCTGTTAGACCCAAAAGGGAGGCCAAAATGAGCTTTCCCCAGAACAGAAAGGACGTCCCAATCCTCCACTGCAGGAAGCAAGCTTCTTCAAGCCCGTGATGTCGGTGTGCCCTTTGTGACTTTGAATGAAACACATTCTCCCAACTTCCCAGCTATTTTTTAAGAGACCAATGCTTTAAAATATATTTTCCTGAAAAAAATTTTTTTTTTCCTGAGATGTAAGCTTGGTAAATATTTCTTGATGTTGTTTTTGTGCTACTTAGAATTAGGCCACTTACTCTGCATTTTTCCCTCCACTATCCTCTTGCTCTGGAGGACCATTAACCCAATGCTTTTTACTGGTGGGGCAGGGGATGGGGAAGTACTCTTATCTCACAGGTGTACAGCTTAGGTTACTCAATGCCACTAAAGAAATACAGGGCATATTCCTGGAACATAATTTTTACACCAAGATTATTAGGAAAAATATCTTAAGATTTAAAAAAAAGAGTATATATAAGCATTTTAAATATGAGGTTTTTGAGATGGCTTGCACAGGTGTCCTGTTTTTTCCGGGATAACAGGTTCCATTTAACCCCACCTGTCGGAGACCTAGACACTTTTTTGCTTGTTGGAACATCATCTATCTAACCTCTTTTCCTCTTTCCTCACCCAGTTCAGTTTTGATCTTAGGACTAATCTTTGAACAGATCTGTCTATCCCTCTAATCTTTCCCCTTCCAGTCCCATTCTTTATACCGATGCTATTACTTTTATTGGAGTGTGAATCTAATTATATCATTCTCTTTAAAAATGTCAAAAACCCACAACCACTTACAGTATAATTTCCACCTATTTCTCTACCTGAGCTCCACTCATGTTCAAAATGTCCCAGCAGTCGTCATCAGCTTGCAGAACCCCTTGGTTATGCTCCTTTCTCTCATACTTTCAGGATTTTACACTACCTGGAATGCCCTTTCCACAACCCTCACCTATTAGCCTGGAGACTGTTCTTTTAAGATTCCATTCAAGCACTATCTAGCCTTTTCTGGGAAGTTATCCTAATTTCTTCCCCCAACCCACCAAGTGCCTCTCTGCTATGAAGAAACATGCACATACCTCCCCTGCTAGACTGTGAGCCTTGAGTGGGTGGGCAGTGCTTATGGTTACTGCTGAAACCCTGTGCTTGTACAATACACATATTAGTTACACCGAAATATGCTCCAAGTTTCTAGAAGCCAGGAAACTGAAATATATAACTCATTGTTTCTTCAGGTTAAAATCTAGGTTCATAGTTTATTAAAAAGCAGCAACAAAATTGAAACTCTCCAACTCAAAAAAAAAAAAACTCAAGTGCACAGTGTGAGAAACTCTAAAACTTCATCAACGTATCAGATTATATGCACTCAGTCCTATGAAACTACTCTAGAATACAGGATGAAAGAAAAGTGACAGAATTTTCAAGTTTTATTTTCTATGTGTCAACATTTTTAATGCAGACTGTAATCTGATAAAGTCTGACCCTAATCTGTTATTTCCATTTGTAACTGGCTAAATCATAGAAAACAATTTAAATTAATTTCAAATACATGCCACCAAAAATAAATATTCACCTAATGTGGTCTGATTGGTTTTATAATATCAAAAGGTTTTTTTCTTCCCCAAATAAAGATTCTAAGGTAATTTCAAGATTCCTTTGAATGAAAAAAAAATACACCTTCTAAAACAGTGAACTTACAAAACAATGCAGGGGAATGCTGGGCACACTTAGTGTAAGAGGAAACTTTATGTCCAGTGAAAAGGAAATTTAAACATGACTTTAAACTTTGGTGAAAAATTTTAATAAAGTCTTTACTTCATTTACTTTTAGCTATTCCATAAACACTGGAACAGAAATTGGACAGTTTGGAACTTAGAAAAATTTCTTTTTCCGTAAAGCAAACTTATAAATCTTTCCCTTTGGCTCCTTTTTCCAATCCTCCTTCACTGTGCTGAAGAACTATTGAGTTCTTTTAGATTTTTTGTTAGGCAGGTGGTTTCCAAGCTGACTGGGCTTTCCAGGTAGGTAGTTCCTGCACAGGGTTTTCTGGTCACAGGATCTATGACCTGTCCAACCTTGAAAATGATTTCGGCCAGTTCATGTTTCACATGCTTTGTTCGTGGAACAGGTAGAGCTTTGAGAAGCACAATATCCCCAACTGTGCACTGCTGAAGGGCATCATGAGCAAAGTAGGTTTTTCGCTTATTAAAATACTGTTGAGAGAAAGAGGAACAAATCAGTAGTTCCCATCTGTGATCTGACCATGCAGTATAGGCTATGAAAAAGTAATGCACAGAAAACAAACTGGGACTTGGAGAAAAAAAAAAAAATACAGTTAAGGAGGCTTTATTCATGGAGACACAGCGACATAGGCAGAGGGAGAAGCAGGCTCCCTGTAGGGAGCCCGATGTGGGACTTGATCCCAGGACCCCAGGATCACACCCTGAGCCAAAGGAAGGTGCTCAACCACTGAGCCACCCAGGTGCCCTGCTGTTGTTGTGTTTAATAAAATACCACTTTATTTCACTCTTTAACTCCCTTGGTGCCCCATACCCTTAACCCTCTGCTGTTGTGTTTTTCATCCTAGAAAACAAAGAGCATTTCTACCTACCTGTGCACCCAACCTGGAATGCAGAACCATCCCTGGCACTTTCCTCTTCCTCCCTTGCACATCTAACAAAACAAGGACCCTGTCCCTTCTTTCTAAAATCTGCTTTTCTCACTCCATTCCCATTGCTCCAAGGACTGTTCAGGTCCTTATATCCACTCCAGACTTTTTGTAATAGCCTTCTTACCCACTTCCTTACCTCCAGTCCTCATCCTTATGTCTCTGTCTTCCTTTACTCATAGGATGAAATCCCTGAATACCACATACAAGACCTCTGTCACCCAGCTCCCACTGTTCTTGCATTCAGTCAACAACAGTTAGTGCCAACTTAGGGTCAAGCTCTATGCTTGGCGTTGCCAAACCATGTGTTGTCCCTGTACAGTCTCATGCCCTTTAATGGCTGAAAGAACTTCCAAAAACCACTCATCATGGCTCCTCCAAACCCGGTCCTCTGAATAAGAGCCTTTTTGAGATTCAGCTTAAGGATGCTCTTCTTCAGCGATGTGGGAAGAAACAGGTGTCCTGCTCCCTGCTCTCAGTACTTTGCACAGGGAATGACTATAGCAGTTACCAGACTGAGTTGAAATTAACTTTATGTGTCACTAGAATTTGAGAATGAACCACGATCAGTTCAATTTGTTACACCCACAGATCAGCCCAGTGTCTGGCTTGCAGCGGATGGTCGGTCTATCTGTACTGATGGGGACCTTTCTCTGCTCAGAACATGGTGGTGTTTACTCTGCTCGGTAAATGGTGGTGTTTTATCAATGCCACCGGAAGAAGGGACGTCTCTCACCTTCAATAAATAGGGATCCAGGACAAGTCTGGTCACTCTCACTTTAGCTGTTTTTTGCATTGCTGTTCCAATGACCTTCCCCACGATCCATTTGGCGTGGACGGATGAACGAACGATTGACATTCTGTGGCTTTGGTCACCTGAAAAACAAATTTCAACGTTGAATATGCTGGTGGTTAGGACTCACCAGATGAATTTTGTTACTCGAACTGCTGACGTTCAGCAACGGTTTCTGTCAGCCTTCTGAAGTCAGCACTGTTTCCTCAGTCCAAGCTCTCATCTTGACACCGTTTACAAAGGTGTCACGGTCATCCAGGCCTCAGTTTCTCCAGGGTCTGTTCGCAGGTGAGCTCTGGGCGCTCCACAGCGCTCGTGCACGAGGGCCCTCGCTGCCCCGTCCTTCTCGCCTATCCCGAAGGCTCCAGCCCGGCTGCAGCCCAGAGGACTTGGCGGAGGGCTCTGGCGTCCAACTTCGCAGGACACCTTCCCAGGGGGCTGCCTTTCTGGGTACGTCCGACCGGGCCCGGGTCCGTTGGGGTGACCGATCCTCAAACCCCGCACTACCCGGGGGTCAGGCCACTCACCGCGCCTCCAGGCACTCCCCGGGAACCGCCTCTCTCCCCGAATTCACCCCTTGCAGCAGCTGCGCGACCGTCAGAGTACTACTTTCCCCGCGCGGGTCCTACGGCAGGCCTCAGAGCGTGATGACGTCACGTTCTTGCAAGTAGCTCCGCGTCAGACGTCTCCTCTCATTGGACCGTGTACCACGTCATCTATGGGCGGGGTAAGGGCAGGGCTCCGCCCACTTCCCCTTAAAGGAACCCCGGACCGTCTACAACCGGGAGTTTTGTACCTGACTTTTCTCCATGCGCGGGGCCGCTGGAGTATTCCGGTCTTTTATTTAACTATTCCATTCGGTTTCCTCTTCTTATGCTGGGCTCCCAGACTTGGACAAGGCCTTCCAAATCAG
The DNA here is from genome assembly GCF_905146905.1 of Nyctereutes procyonoides. NCBI lineage: Eukaryota > Metazoa > Chordata > Mammalia > Carnivora > Canidae > Nyctereutes > Nyctereutes procyonoides. The sequence continues at coordinate 77,883,743 of NW_026575126.1, forward strand.
AGGAACCTCATTCATTCATCCAACGCCGCTAAATGCTTAGACTTACGCGTTCTACCCCACGTCCGCTTTCAAGAAAAACTTCAGTAGGATTTTGTGCCCAATTTGATTTTCGGTGTTATTTCTCCATATCTGCGAGACGGAGAGAAGTCCAGCATTGGCACATATTTGTGTGTGGCAATTATGAAGGAGTTAGATGGGCCGTTAGTCTTCTCAGACCGAGGAGGACAGGGAAGTTAGGAAGTTAAGAGAAACAGAACAGTAGGCTCCGGGCAGACAATCTGAGGGCCACAGTATGGGTGCGGTCCGTGGTTGACCCCCGAAACATCTTAGCAACTGCCGAGGGAAGACTGGGAAAATAAGAGTTCTCCATACATCAGTCTGTCCAACACCCATTTCTTTTTTTAGCCAACAGGTGTACAACTTTTCTCACTCCGCGCTGGGCAAAAAGAGGATTCACTGGACACTCCCGCTTCCAGACCTCCCACAGTCCAGTAAGGACGGATGGGTAAAGAAATAAGTGTACAACTGTAGGTAATGGAACCTTGAGAAAGGACTGCATACGTTTGCAGAGAGAGGACACTTGACCAATACATTGCCCTTGAACAGGGGCTACAGCTTGAGGGGAGATGGACATGGGATGTGGAGAGGGCATGTGAGGCAGAAAGGAGAGCAGCATGTGCAGGAGTGCTGGGGTTTGAGAGGCAGTATGGTGAGCAGGAGACTGATACTGCCCGGTTATAGGATCAGGAAGAGTGGAGGGATTCAAGTTGGTCAGGGATGGGCTCCACCTGGGAAGCATTTCTTAAGGGCCTCACTTTTACCTCTAAGTGATGAGACCCCTTTGAGAGAAATGAATAGTTTTGCTAGACTTCAATATCATTGTGGTAGGAGTATGGAACACAGATTGGAGAGATTGGAGGCTAGATGCTTTGTCAGGGATAGTGAAAACCTAAATTAGAGCAGTGGGAATGAAAGAAAGTGGGTTGGAGAAGTGATTGGGAAATTGGCCATGTGAGGCAAAGGGACAGAGAGGAGGTAACACTATGTGTAATATGGCATATAAATAACAGAAGCTTATTTTCTCACAGTTCTGGAGGCTAGAAGTCTGAGGTCAAGGTCCCTATCTGGTGAAGGCTCTTTTCCTGGCTTGCAAATGATCACTTTCTTGCTATGTCCTCACATGGCCTTTCTTCTGTGTATGTGTGCACAGGGAGAGAGAGAAAACAGACAGGAGGTGTTTTCTTTTTCTTTTACTCTAATCCATTGGATTAGGGCCCTACCTTTATGCCCTCATTTAATCTTAAATGTGTCCTTAAGGTCTTGTCTTCAAATACCATCACATTGTGGGTTAGGGCTTCAACATACATATGAATGGGGGGGGGGGCACAATTCAGTCCATAACAATAAAATCAAAGAAGCAAAGTAAATGCCTTGTAATCTTAGATTCGATTTGGGAATACAGTATGAGCACATGATTTATTTTTCTCCAAAAAAAGTTTTTCTAGCAGGATTCCTGGGTGGCTCAGCGGTTGAGTGTCTGTCTTTGGCTCAGGTAGTGATCCTGGATGAGTACCGCATCGGGCTCCCTGCAGGGAGCCTGCTTCTCCCTCTGCCTATGTCTCTGTGTCTCTCATGAATAAATAAATAAAATCTAAAACAAACAAACAAACAAACAAAAAAGTTTCTCTAGGAAGCCTAAAAACCCAGGATTAATCAGTTCCTAGCACCCAGAAAAAAATGTTATTTATATACCATTTTTCTCTGAAAGAAACAAAGGATCCTTGAAAAATGACTGAGCAGGAAATGTGTGAGTGAAACTTGGGACATCCTGTGTCAGAAATCAAGAGAGCTATTAAAGATGAATGGAGTCAGGTCAGAAGCCTACCCGAAGCAGTTCCCACTGAACTAAGATGAGAGGCTGAAGAGAATTATAACTGCAATGGATTGAAAAACATGGAATATATAAAAATCCATCTGTAGGTAATGGTACTTAAAAGTACTTAAAAGTACTTAAAAGTAAAAGGTACTTAAAAGTAAAGCCCTGGTTGCTTTGGGGAGTCCTAGGGCACCAAGTCAATAATTTGAAAAATAAAAGAAATCCATCTATCATAAAATATGATACAAAATGCATTTCAAAATGACCAAATAATTAATGCATAAGGAATGACAGAATTAAAAAAGATTTTTTTTGCAACCACTAATGAAATGATGAATAATATCACTAAAGGTTAACAAAATCATTAAAAGATTGATAGGCGACGTCATAATAAAAAGCAGAGTAATACTACCTGAGCCACCAATTAATCTTACTATCAGTAAAAGTGAGTCAACTAGACATTATACATCTTTTGATGTAAAAGAAGAAAGTATATAGCATGACTATAAAATGATATTGCATAAAAAGTGATCTGAATCTATTCAATTTTCTAGATCTAATCACCATTTTACAATGAATACAAGAGATAGAGGAACAAGTTAAATAACACCAGGAGCAAGTAACCTTTGAAATAAAAAACCTAGTAGATGGGTTTTTGGCAGATTAGATAGAGCTGAAGGGGGACTTAGTAAACTGCAAGGTAAACCATAAGAAATTATTCAGAGTGTAGCAGAGATGAAAGTGTGGCGAGCAGATTGAGAAGCTCTGAAAACCCAGAAGACTCCATCCCAAGATTGCTAGAACTCATACAACAATTCGGCAGCGTGGCAGGATACAAAATCAATGCCCAGAAACCAGTGGCATATCTATACACTAACAATGAAGAAAGAGAAAGACTGAAGAAAGATAAAATAAAATCAACCCCATTTACAATTGCACCCAAAAGCAGAAGATACCTAGTAATAAACCTAACCAAAGAGGTAAGGGATCTATATCCTAGAAACTACAGAACACTTCTGAAAGAAATTGAGGAAGACACAAAGAGATGGGAAAATATTCCATGCTCATGAATTGGCCTTAAGAAGCATGGTTCTATTTCTGCTCATTCAAACAACCTTCTTGACTCTTCCCAGTCCTAGAAAATGTGCTGAGATAGTGTGCATTAGTAACATAACATCAGGAAGCATAGACAATAGGATAGAGTAGAAATTATTTGTGAGACTTGGATTGGAGAAACTTTGTATGTTTAGAAGGTTCCCAGGATTACCCTCAGTTTCAGTAAATCACTAGAAGGATTTCTAGATTACTCACTCTTGTCAGGCAGGACATTCCAAGGATTTACAAGATTACCTCCCAGGAGCCAGGGCAAAGTGCCAAACCTTTCTTTGGGTATGATTTATCTTTTACTAAACAGCTTGGTATGTCAAATACCCTCCTATATAAGGGCTTTTCTAGCTTCCAAGAGTGTGTATAACCTCTACAGAATTCCAAAAATTATAAAATCATAAGCTGCCAGACCTTCTTAATGATTAGACTTAGAAGTCCAGAACAACAGTTCTTTTGCATTTCTGTTGGATAAAGTAAGTCAGAAGCTGATCCAGATTCAATGTGTGAATGGGGCTACACAAGAGCATAAATATCAGGAGATGTGGAGACTGCTTACCATGGTCCTTTCTTATTTTATAATTTTAATTCCAGTGGTTAAACATTAAAGAATTTCTTATGGTGAGGTAAGTGTGAGTTTTGTTTGTAGTCTTTTCCTTCATATCCTTTTCTATAATAAGGTTTGTACAAACAAAACAAAGCAACACCAAAAAACCAACCCCCCCAAAAAAAACTTTGGTTCAGACTACACTGTTGTTTGGATTCATTCTAATTATGCTTTGTCTCATTCTCACAGAATGAGGGTTTTTTTCTGTAGATCTGTTATGGTTTTCTTGTGATGAATCATCACATTCTAGAATTCTCCAAGTATGAATTATCCCTGGTGAATCTTTGCATTATCATACCATGAAGTGACTCTTCATGATGAGTTTTGAACTTTTTTGTTTTTTCTTTGGATTCAGGCCTAGTACCCTAGATTTTGAAAGACAAACAGTTCTTTGGGGGAAGAAATAAAACCAAAAATAAATTTTACAAGAAATATAGTTCCCCCCCCCTACCCTGACAAGGCCCGGTCATGACCCTGAAACCCAAGGAATGAATGTAGAAGAGGGAAGAACCAGTGAGCGGAGGACAAAAGTGATTGTAAATGATGTTGCCATTTGGTTGTACAAGGTGAACAGAGGATATTTAACCAGAGTACTGGATGAAGAAAAGGTTGACAAGGAAACTAAAAAGAAGTTATGGTCCTTGAGTACTAGAGGACAAGGTTTTGAAAGATCAGGTTCTGGAGTCTGGATCATCTCTGATTCTAAGGATACTATAATATATATATTATAATAATATGTAATATGTATATATATATAGTAATCTGAAGTCAGTGTAGGAAGGTTTTAGGGAGTTTCTGAACTCTACTCATATAAAATTGTATATGTAAAATATGGTGTGTATCTACAGGCCTTTGTGGGAAAGTAGTCAATGGCTTTTATCAGATTCTCGAAGAGGTCTGTGATCCTGTTCCTCCCAAATTAAGATATTACTGCCTTATACCCAGATAACTACAACAGACTTTGAATTCATGATACAGCTACTTTAGGCTTTTGATTTAAATCTATCCAAGACACTGCTACCCTGTTAACCTTCCCATTTTTGTAATAGTTCTGTAGCTTCCACTTTGTACCAGAAGCACTTTGTATCTCTGCTTTACATCTAACTAAAATTAATTTATATATATAAATATATATACATGTATATGTATATATATGTATGTGTGTGTATATATATACATATATAGTAATACATATATATAGTATATATGTGTATATACATATATACAGTAATATGTATATATATATGTACGTATGTATATGTGTGTGTGTGTGTGTGTGTGTGTGTGTGTGTGTGTGTATAGTAATCGAGAAGATCCATGCCCAGGAAAATGAAACCTAGCTATCATGCTGGAAAAACAGATTCTGTTCTATATTTCAATTGCTGTAATTATCATCTTATTAAATAAAAGTTACTGAGGTAACATTGAGTAAATTTATCTGCCTTCAGGCTTGTTATATGAAAAGTATATATTACTTTACTTACCTAAATTTGTAACGTGCCCAGCATAATATCTTCACAGATTGTGTGCACGACAAATATTTATTACCTTGTATGTTATTCATCATTTGAATGTGTCCGAGTAGGCTTTTAAGAAATCTTCATTAAATGAGTATATGGTAACAGATAATGTTTATAATACTATGTGCTAGGCACTATGACAAATTTTTAAAATTTAAGTTTAAGTTAGTTAGTGTATAGTCTATTATTTATTTCGGGAGTAGAATATGGTGATTCATCCCTTACATATAACATCCGGTGCTCAATCCAACAAATGACCTCCTTAATGCCCATCATTTATTTAGCCCATCCTCCCACCCACCTCCCATCTAGAAACCTTCAGTTTGTTCTCTATGTTTAAGTCTTTTACGGTTTGCCTCTCTGTGTTTATCTTATTTTATTTTTCCTTCCCTTCCCCTATGTTCTTCTGATTTGTTTCTTAAATTCTACATGAGTGAAATAATATATTTGTCTTTCTGTGACTGACTTACTTTACTTAGCATACTGCCCTCTAGTTCCATCCACGTTTTTGCAAATGGCAGGACTTCATTCTTTTTGACCATTGAGTAATATGTCATTGTACATATATATGCTGCCTCTTTTTCTTCTTACTTTTTTTTTTTTAAAGCAAAATACCTCCTGTGATTCTGCCTGATCTCCCTGCTAAGCACTTTTTCATCAGGGAAAACTCCGGTGTGGATTTTTAAAGTTCCTGCTTCTCCAGGGCTGGGCTTTCCTGTCCTGGAGGCTTTTGCAGCTTGGCTTTAGCCCGGATCCTCATGGTGCCCCTCCCCCACTTTATTCTTTTTTATTTTTTTCACCTTCCTACCTTGTTACAAGTGAAAACTCTTCTCTCTGTAGCATTCCAGCTGTTCTCTCTTTACATCTCAGGTTGAATTTGTAGGTGTTCAGGATGTTTCGAAAGTTATTTAGGTAAATTTGTGGGACCACATGGGTTAAGGACCTGTACTGTTCTGCCATCTTGCTGCAGTCTCCCAAAATAACTAACTTTCTTTCTTTCTTTCTTTCTTTCTTTCTTTCTTTCTTTCTTTCTTTCTTTCTTTCTTTCTTTCAAAATAACTTTATTTAAAAAAATATTTTGGGGGCAACCCAGGTGGCTCAGCAGTTTAGCCCGCCTTCGGCCCAGGGCCTGATGCTGGGGTCCTGGGATCGAGTCCCATGTCAGGCTCCCTGCATGGATCCTGCTTCTCCCTCTGCCTGTGTTTCTGCATCTCTCTCTCTTTCTGTGTGTCTCTCATGAATAAATAAATAAAATCTTAAAAAATATTTTTATTTAAATTCCATTTGCCAACATACATTATAACACCAAGTGCTCATCCCATCAAGTGCCCTCCTCAGTGCCTGTCACCCAGCTGCCCCATCCCCCTACCCACCTCTCCTTCCCCAACCCTTTGTTCATTTCCCAGAGTTAGGAGTCTCTCATGGTTTGTCTTCCTCTCTAATTTTTCCCACTCATTTTCCCTCCTTTCCCCTATAATCTGTTTCACTATTGCTTATATTCCCTGTAAGAGTGAAACCATATGATGATTGTCCTTCTTTGACTGACTTACTTCACTCTGATTGTTCTATCCAGGTCAAAACAAATGGTGGGTATTCGTCCTTTCTGATGGCTGAGCAATATTCCATTGTATACATAGACCACATCTTCTTTATCCATTCATCTGTTGAAGGACATTGAGGCTCCTTCCACAGTTTGGCTATTGTGGACATTGCTGCTGTGAACATTAGGGTGCAGGTCCCAGAATTTCACTACATCTGTATTTTTTTGGGTAAATACCCAGTAGTGAAAGTGCTGGGTATTTTTAACTTCTTGAGGAACCTCCACATAGTTTTCCAGAATGGCTGTACAAGTTCGCATTCCCACCAACAGTGTAAGAGGGTTCCCCTTTCTCCACATCCTCTCCAACAGTTGTTTCCTGTCTTGTTAATTTTAACCATTCTCACTGGTGTGAGGTGGTATCTCATTGTGGTTTTGATTTGTATTTCCCTGATGGCAAGTGATGTGGAGCATTTTCTCATGTGCTTGTTGGCCATGTCTATGTCTTCTTTGGTGAAGTTTTTGTTCATGTCTTTTGCCCATTTTATTTATTTATTTATTTATTTATTTATTTATTTATTTATTTATTTATTTTTAAATATTTATTTATTTTTTATTGGAGTTCAATTTGCCAACATAGAGAATAACACACGGTGCTCATCCCATCACGTGCCCCCCTCAGTGCCCATCACCCAGTCACCCCAACCTCCCACCCACCTCCCATTCCACCACCCCTAGTTCATTTCCCAGAGTTAGGAGTCCCTCATGTTCTGTCACCCTCTCTGATATTTCCCCACTCATTTTCTCTCCTTTCCCTTTCATTCCCTTTCACTATTATTCATATTCCCCAAATGAATGAGAACATACACTGTTTGTCCTTCTCCGATTGACTTACTTCACTCAGCATAATACCCTCCAGTTCCATCCACACTGAAGCAAATGGTGGGTATTTGTCGTTTCTAATGGCTGAGTAATATTCCATTGTATACATAAACCACATCTTCTTTATCCATTCATCTTTCGATGGACACCGTCTTGCCTCACATTTAGATCTTTCATCCATTTTGAGTGTATCTTTGTGTATGGTGTAAGAGAATGGTCCAGTTTCATTCTTCTGCACGTGGCTATCCAATTTTCCCAGCACCATTTATTGAAGAGACTGTTCTTTCTCCAGGGGATATTCTTTCCCGCTTTGTCAAATATTAGTTGACCATAGAGGTGAGGGTCCATTCTCTATTCTATTCCATTGATCTATGTGTCTGTTTTTGTGCCAGTACCACACTGTCTTGATGATCACAGCTTTGTAATACAACTTGAAATCCGGCATTGTGATGCCCCCAGCTCTGGTTTTCATTCTTTCATTCATTCTTTCTTTCTTTCTTTCTCTCTCTCTCTCTCTCTCTCTTTCTTTCTTTCTTTCAAGATTTTATTTATTTATTCATGAGAGACAGAGAGAGAGAGAGACAGAGACACAGACACAGACACAGACAGAGAGAGAGGCAGGCTCCATGCAGGGAGCCCAATGTGGGACTCGATCCCAGGACTCCAGGATCATGCCCTGGCCTGAAGACAGTTGCTCAACCACTGAGCCACCCAGGTGTCCCTGGTTTTCTTTTTCAATATTCCTCTGGCTATTCAGGGTCTTTTCTGATTCCATACAAAATCTTAAGATTATTTGTTCCAACTCTCTGAAGAAAGTCCATGGTATTTTGATAGGAATTGCATTGAACATGTACATTGCCCTGGGTAGCATAGACATTTTCACAATGTTTATTCTTCCAAACCATGAGTATGGAATGTTTCTCCATCTCTTTACATATTCCTCGATTTCTTTCAGAAGTGTTCTGTAGTTTTTAGAGTATAAATCCTTTATCTCTTTGGTTAGGTTTATTCCTAGGTATCTTCTGCTTTTGGGTACAATTGTAAATGGGATTGACTCCTTAATTTCTCTTTCTTCAGTCTCATTGTTAGTGCATAGAAATGCTACTGCCTCTGTGCATTAATTTCATATCCTGTCATATTGCTTCATTGCTGTATGAGTTCTAGCAGTCTTGGGTTTGATTCTTTGGGTTTTTTAGATACAGTATCATGTCATCTGTGAAGAGGGAAAGTTGATTTCTTCTTTGCCAACTTGAATACCTTATTTCTTTTTGTTGTCTGATTGCTGAGGCTAGGACTTCTAGTACTATGTTGAATATAGTACTTGCCACAAGAGCTACTACAGTGTGCCCCCTCCATCACTTTTAAGTTCCTTTCTTACAAGTTTTCCACACTGGTGGCATGAATACTGGGGAATGATGGTTTTATCTTTGATGATACTGATCACTTTTTTTTTCCACTCAAAGGAAAATTGGGGTCAGGGTCCCTCCCATTCATGGAGGTGATATAGCTCTCTAGCTCACCATAAAACATGCCCATCTCCTCTCTCCCATATGGGAACATTCAGAACTTAGTGACCATGAACTGGGGACACAGACCAAATGTATAAAGGTTTCACCTGAACTTAGCTGAGCCTGTGAATAGCATACTGTTTGCTTTTTATGTTTGATCATAGTGTCCTTTAGTCACTCTAAACTTCTTTGATTGACTCTAGACAGTGGCTTATGAGAGGGATTAGAAGTTTCTGGGAGACAGGTATCATCCAAAGCATATTCATCACTTTATAGCATGTAAGACTAGGTACCTCCTCTGATTAAGAAACTCTTGGAACATTAATGGATCAGCATGAAATAAAAGATAACTTTGAGGTGGGCAAGGGGACAGGTCCTTTCATTCAACACACTGCTCCCATCACCCACATAGGCCAGGAACAAAATGGACAAGGTACCATTTCCAGCACAAACCTCATGTTGGCCCACCACACATATTCCTCATATTCCTATCACATGCCATCATGCCTGTGCTTCTCCAGTTTATGTTGCTGTCTTACTCCACCAATGAATGAACCTCTTCATCTCTGAAAGTGGAGCTCAATGGTAATCATCAGCCTCACAAAATAGGATATACAATGATTTAATGGATAGGACACCCATGACACAGGATATAAAAGACATATTGGACATTAGGAATACTTAAAACCGGGCATTCAGTGGTTTAGTGCCACCTTCGGCCCAGGGTGTGATCCTGGAGACCCGGGATCGAGTCCCCATATCAGGCTTCCTGCATGGAGCCTGTTTCTCCTTCTGCCTGTGTCTTGCCTCTCTCCCTCTCTCTCTCTCCCTCTCTCTCTCTCTCTCTGATGAATAAATAAATAAAATCTAAAAAGGAATACTTAAAACCTTTGTGACTTAAAAGAATTATCAAGAAAGTAAAAACAAAATCCAGTAGGTGGGAGTCCACTTTACAAACCATGCATCTGACAGGGGTTTACTATGCAGAATATTAAGAGAACACGTAAACTCAACAAGAACAAACAGACCAAATGTAACGTGTGAATGTGCAAAAACTGTGAACAGACCTATCCTCCAAGACATGCATGTGAAAAGAAACTTGAAAAGATGTTCAACATTACTAATTATTAGGGAAATCTGAATTTAAAAGGAAAGGGCAATGAAATACCATCATACATCCATTAAGATGACTTTAAAAAAAGAATTAGAAGAAAAGAACAAGTGTTGGCAAAGGTGAAGAAATTGGAAAGTTTGTTCATTATGTGTGATAGGAATGTATAAGGGTATAGTTGCTGTGAAATCAGTATAGTAGTTCTTCAAAAAACTTAAAATTAGTATTACCTCGTGTTCCAGTAATTCCCCTCCTGGGGTATGTATATACCCAAATGAATTAACAGCATAGTCTTGGAGACATATCTGAACACACATTATCATAGCATCATTGTCCGTAAGAGCTGAACCACGAAAGTAATCCAAGTATGTGTCCAGGGAGGAACAGATGTTGTGTACACACACAAGGGAATACTATTCATCCTTAGAAGAGGAAGAAAACGTTGATACATACCACATCGTGGGTGATATGCTAAGTGAAATGAGAGTTCATAAAATTCCAAATGTTGACTCCACGTTTAGGACCTACCTCAAGTAGATTCGTAAAGACAGAAAGTAGAATGGTGTTTGCCATGGGCTGGAAGGAGGGATAATGGAAGTTTCTGACTCATGGTAGAGAGTTTTAGTTTTACAAGATGTTACAGGGAAGTTGTACAAAGCTACTAATGCATTTAATACACATAAAATGTACTCCATGAACTTAATGTAACTAATGAAATATATAAATGGTAGATTTGTAGATGGTAGATTTTTGATCATGTGTACTGTACACCAATAAAATATATTTTATTTAAAAGCTGCAAATACAGAGAAATGAGGACAGGACAATGTAGTCTTCCCCTTATATCCTCCCATTTCGGTGCTGCTATTTTATACCAGCCATTTTCCTTGAGACAACTTTGCTCAAACAAAATGTTCTCATCATGTGTCCAAATATTTAAAGGCTTAAAATCAGAATTTTCCAAAACATGAAAGAGCTTTCAAAAAGGTAATTTTCAAAAAAGAAAGAAAGAAAGAAAGAAAGAAAGAAAGAAAGAAAGAGAAAAGAAAAGAAAAGGTAATTTTCAGGGTTAATTTATCCCTCCATCAATTTTTAAAATCTCACACAAATTAAAAATTCTAATGCATCCACTTCAATTTTAATTCAATGATTTTAAAAATCAGAATAAATTTCTTTTAGGCAAATGGATATATTTATGCATATCATAATCTATGGACTTCAGACAGGGTCTGCTGTTTTAAGTTTTGTTTAAGTGTCATTATTTTTATCAAGTCAACTTTTCTGATCCTCATTATGAATATTACAATAATGTTTGCCCCAGTTATATTGATGTAGTTGACATAGAACACTGTATGTTGAAGATAAACAGCATAATGATTTTACATTCCTACATTGTCACGGGATTGCCAGAAGAAGTTTGATTAACCACCATCATCTCTTATAGATAAAAAACAAAGTAAGTAAAAAAGAAAGCAAATGATTTTCATTGTGTTGAGAACGCTCAAGATTTACTCTCTTGACACCTCTCAGATACACCATAAAGCAGTAGTAACTATATTCCTCATGTTGTACTGTAAATCACTATTACTTCTTTCTCTTAAACCGAAAGTTTGTACCTTTACACTATTCCCTCAACCCCCATTCTGGTTACTTCAATCTGATCTCTTTCTTTGAATTAGTTTTATCTTGTTTTGTTTTGTTTTATTTTATTTATTTTTAAATTTCTTTTAATTGGAGTTCAATTTACCAACATATAGCATAACACCCAGTGCTCATCCCATCACGTAACCCCCTCAGTGCCCGTCACCCACACCCCAACCTCCCGCCCACCTCCCATTCCACCACCCCTTGTTCGTTTCCCAGAGTTAGGAGTCCCTCATGTTCTGTCACCCTCTCTGATATTTCCCCACTCATTTTCTCTCCTTTCCCTTTCATTCCCTTTCACTATTTTTATATTCCCCAAATGAATGAGACCATATAATGTTTGTCCTTCTCGGATTGACTTATTTCACTCAGCATAATACCCTCCAGTTCCATCCACGTTGAAGCAAATGGGGGATATTTGTCGTTTCTCATGGCTGAGAAATATTCCATTGTATACATAAACCACATCTTCTTTATCCATTCATCTTTTGATGGACACCGAGGCTCCTTCCACAGTTTGGCTATTGTGGACATTGTTGCTAGAAACATCGGGGCGCAGGTGTCCTGGCATTTCATTGCATCTGTATCTTTGGGGTAAATCCCAGCAGTGCAATTGCTGGGTCGTAGGGCAGGTCTATTTTTAACTCTTTGAGGAACCTCCACACAGTTTTCCAGATTGGCTGCACCAGTTCACATTCTCATCAACAGTGTAAGAGGGTTCCCTTTTCTCCACATCCTCTCCAACATTTGTGGTTTCCTGCCTTGTTAATTTTCCCCATTCTCACTGGTGTGAGGTGGTATCTCATTGTGGTTTCGATTTGTATTTCCCTGATGGCAAGTGATGCAGAGCATTTTCTCATGTGCATGTTGGCTATATCTATGTCTTCCTCTGTGAGATTTCTCTTCATGTGTTTTGCCCATTTCATGATTCGATTGTTTGTTTCTTTGGTGTTGAGTTTAATAAGTTCTTTTTTTTTCAATCTTTTTTTTATTTTTTATTTATTTATGATAGTCACACACAGAGAGAGAGAGGCAGAGACACAGGCAGAGGGAGAAGCAGGCTCCATGCACCGGGAGCCTGATGTGGGATTCGATCCCGGGTCTCCAGGATCGCGCCCTGGGCCAAAGGCAGGCGCCAAACCGCTGCGCCACCCAGGGATCCCTAATAAGTTCTTTATATATCTTGGAAACTAGCCCTTTGTCTGATATATCATTTGCAAATCTTCTCCCATTCTGTAAGTTGTCGTTTAGTTTTGTTGACTATATCCTTTGCTGTGCAAAAGCTTCTTATCTTGATGAAGTCCCAATAGTTCATTTTTGCTTTTGTTTCTTTTGCCTTCATGGATGTATCTTGAAAGAAGTTACTGTGGCCAAGTTCAAAAAGGGTGTTGCCTGTGTTCTCCTCTAGGATTTTGATGGAATCTTGTCTCACATTTAGATCTTTCATCCATTTTGAGTTTATCTTTGTGTATGGTGCAAGAGAGTGGTCTAGTTTCATTCTTCTGCATGTGGATGTCCAATTTTCCCAGCACCATTTATTGTCTTTCTTCCAGTGGATAGTCTTTCCTCCTTTATCGAATATTAGTTGGCCATACAGTTGAGGGTCCACTTCTGGGTTCTCTATTCTGTTCCATTGATCTATGTGTCTGTTTTTGTGCCAGTACCACCACACTGTCTTGATGACCACAGCTTTGTAGTACAACCTGAAATCTGGCATTGTGATGCCCCCAGATATGGTTTTCTTTTTTAAAATTCCCCTGGCTATTCGGGGTCTTTTCTGATTCCACACAAATCTTAAAATAATTTGTTCTACTCTCTGAAGAAAGTCCATGGTATTTTGATAGGGATTGCATTAAACATGTACATTGCCCTGGGTAACATTTACATTTTCACAATATTAATTCTGCCAATCCATGAGCATGGAATATTTTTCCATCTCATTGTGTCTTCCTCAATTTCTTTCAGAAGTGTTCTGTAGTTTTTAGGGTATAGGTCCTTTACCTCTTTGGTTAGGTTTATTGCTAGGTATCTTATGCTTTTGGGTGCAATTGTAAATGGGATTGACTCCTTAATTTCTCTTTCTTCAGTCTCATTGTTAGTGTATAGAAATGCCACTGACTTCTGGGCATTGATTTTGTATCCCACCACATTACCAAATTGCTGTATGAGTTCTAGCAATCTTGGGGTGGAGTCTTTTGGGTTTTCTAGGTAGAGTATCATGGCATCGGTGAAGAGGGAGAGTTTTAGTTCTTCTTTGCCAATTCGAATGCCTTTAATTTCTTTTTGTTGCCTGATTGCTGAGGCTAGGACTTCTAGTACTAGGTTGAATAGCAGTGGTGAGAGTGGACATCCCTGTCTTGTTCCTGATCTTACGGGAAAGGCTCCCAGTGTTTCCCCATTGAGAATGATATTTGCTGTGGGCTTTTCATAGATGGCTTTTAAGATGTTGAGGAAGGTTCCCTCTATCCCTACACTCAGAAGAGTTTTGATCAGGAATGGATGCTCTATTTTGTCAAATCATCTATTTGCCCATTTCATGATTGGATTGTTTGCTTCTTGGGTGTTGAGTTTAATAAGCTCTTTATAGATCTTGGATACTAGCGCTTTATCTGATATGTCATTTACAAATATCTTCTCGCATTCTGTAGGTTGTCTTTTAGTTTTGTTGACTGACTCATCTATTTAGAGGATCATATGGTTCTTGTTTTTTTCTCTTGCTGATATGATCAATCACATTGATTGCTGTACAAGTGTTGAACCAGCCTTGCATCCTGGGGATAAATCCCTTTGGTCATGGTGAATAATATTCTTAATGTGTTGTTGGATCCTATTGGCTAGGATCTTGTTGAGAATTTTTTCATCCATGTTCATCAGGGATATTGGTGTATAATTCTCCGTTTTGGTGGGGTCTTTGTCTGCTTTTGGAATTAAGGTGATGCTGGCCTCATAGAATGAATTTGGAAGTACTCCATCTCTTTCCATCTTTCCAAACAGCTTTAGTAGAATAGGTATGGTTTCTTCTTTAAACGTTTGATAGAATTCCCCTGGGAAGCCATCTGGCCCTGGACTTTTGTGTCTTCGGAGGTTTTTGATGACTGTTTCAATTTCCTCCCTGGTTATTGGCCTGTTCAGGTTTTCAATTTCTTCCTGTTCCAGTTTTGGTATTTTGTGGTTTTCCAGAAATGCGTCAATTTCTTCTAGATTGACTAATTTATTGGCATAAAGCTGCTCATAATAAGTTTTTATTTATTTTATTATTATTATTTTTTTAATGATAGTCACAGAGAGAGAGAAAGAGGCAGAGACATAGGCAGAGGGAGAAGCAGGCTCCATGCACTGGGAGCCCGAAGTGGGATTCGATCCTGGGTCTCCAGGATCGCGCCCTGGGCCAAAGGCAGGCACTAAACCACTGCGCCACCCAGGGATCCCCTCATAATAAGTTTTTAAGATCGTATGTATTTCCTTGGTATTGGTGGTGATCTCTCCTTTCTCATTCATGATTTTATTAATTTGAGTCTTCTCTCTCTTCTTTTTAATAAGGTTGGCTAGAGGTTTATCTATCTTATTCTTTCAAAGAATCAATTCCTGGTTTTGTTAATCTGTTCCACAGTTCTTTTGGTCTCTATTTCATTGAGTTCTGCTCGAATCCTTATTAGTTCTCTTCTTCTGCTGGGTGTAGGATCTATTTGCTGTTTTTTCTCCAGCTCCTTTAGGTGCAAGGTTAGCTTTTGTATTGGGTTCTTTCCAGTTTTTTGATAGATGCTTCTATTGCGATGTATTTCCCCCTCAGGACTCTTTTTGCTGTATCCCAAAGATTTTGAACGGTTGTATCTTCATTCTCATTAGTTTCCATGAATCTTTTTAATTCTTCCCTGATTTCCTGGTTGACCCTTTCATCTTTTAGCAGGTTGGTCCTTAACCTCGACGTGTTTGAAATCCTTCCAAACTTCTTGTTGTGATTTAGTTCTAATTTCAAGGCATTATGGTCTGAAAATATACAGGGGACGATCCCAATCCTTTGGTATCAGTTAAGACCTGATTTGTGACCCAGTATGTGGTCTATTCTGGAGAAAGTCCCATGTGCACTTGAGAAGAATGTGTATTAGGTTGTGTTTGGATGTAAAGTGCTATAAATAACTGTGAAATCCATCTGGTCTACTGTATCATTTAAAGCTCTTGTTTCTTTGGAGATGTTGTGCTTAGACTATCCGTCGACTGTAGAAAGCACTACATTCAAGTCACCAAGTATAAGGGTATTATTATCTAAGTATGCCTTAACTTTGGCTATTAATTGATTGATATACTTGGCAGCTCCCACATTCAGGGCATAAATATTCATCATTCATATGTCCACTTGTTGGATAGATCCTTTAAGTATGATATAGTGTCCCTCTTCATCTCTTACTACAGTCTTTGGGATAAACTTTATCTGATATAAGGATGGCTATCCCTGCTTTCTTTTGAGGACCATTTTAATGGTAAGTAGTTCTCCAACCTTTTATTTTCAGGTTGTAGGTGTCCTTATGTCTAAAACGAGTCTCTTGTAGACAGCAAATAGATGGGTCTTGCTTTTTTTTTTTTATCCAGTCTGAAACCCTGCACCTTCTGATGGGGTCATTAAGCCCATTCACGTTCAGAGTTACTATTGAAAGATATGAATTTAGTGTCATCATGATACCTATTCAGTCCCTGTTTTTGTGGATTGTTTCCTTGGACTTCCCCTTTCTATTACAGAGTCCGTCTTAGTATTTCTTGCAGAGCTGGTTAGGTGGTCACATATTCTTTCAATTTCTGCCTATCTTGGAAGCTCTTCATCTCTTCTTCTATTCTGAATGCGAGCCTTTCTGGATAAAGTATTCTTGGCTGCAGGTTCTTCTCATTTAGGACCCTGAATATATCCTGCCAGCCCTTTCTGGCCTGCCAGGTCTCTGTGGAGAGGTCTGCTCTTAGCCTAATGCTTCTCCCCATAAAAATTAGAAATTTCTCATCTCTTGCTGCTTTAAGGATCTTCTCTTTATCTTTGGAACTTGCAAGTTTTACTATTAAATGTCGAGATGTTGAGCAGTTTTTATTGATTTTTAGGGGTGGATCTCTCTATCTCCTGGATCTGAATGCCTGTTTCCCTTCCCAGGGTAGGGAAGTTCTCAGCTATGATTTGTTCAAATATGTATTCTGGACCTCTGTCTCTTTCGGCGCCCTTGGGAACCCCAACCCAATTTTTTCCTTCTGTGGCTGTCATTTATTTCCCTTAACCTATCCTCATGATCTTTTAATTGTTTTTCTCTTTTTCCCTCAGTTTCCCTCTTGCTATCAACTTGTCTTCTATGTTGCTCACTCTTTCTTCTACCTTGTTAACCCTAGTCGTTAGGACCTCCAGTTTGGATTGCATCTCATTTTTTTATTTTTAATTTCGGCCTGATTAGATTCAAGTTCTGCAGTCATGAAGTCTCTTGAATCCTTTATGCTTTTTTCTTGAGCCACCAGTGCTTCTGAATTGGCTTTCTGATATTGAATTGTAGTTCAAACTTTGTAACTCTGTGGGAGAGAGGACTGTTTCTGATATTTCTTTTGAGGTGAGTTTTTCCTTCTAGTCATTTTGCTCAGTGCAGAGTGGCTAAAAACGAGTTGTACTGGAAAAAGGAGAAAAAGAGAGGGAAAAAAAAGAAAAGAGAATAAAAAGTGGGGGAAACAAACAGAAAACAAAAACCAAGGGGGAGTATCCTCTGATTCTATATACTGTAAATCCCTCAACTTCCCCTGGAGCTTTCCAGCGCTGCTTGGTCAATAACTTGCTTTTCCCCTGTCCTAGCTGGTCTTCTGGGGGAGGGGCCTGCTGTGCTGTTTCTCAGGTGTGGGCATCTGGGGTAGCTGCCCAGCCCCCTTGCCAGGTGCACAGCTTAGTGGGAGCTGTTTATCCTGTGAGGCCCCTGCTCAGTCCCAGGTACAAGGCGACACCAGGAGGAACAACAACAGTGGCGGCAGCCAGCTCTCCAGCTCTGGAGTTAGTTCCCGCAGTAAGTACTGCAGCTCTCAGTCTGCAGGTGCCGGGATGCTCTGGGGACGGGGCGGGGGGGGGGGGCGCCTATCTGCACAGCTGGGGGCCGTCCTGTGGCAGGAGCGTCCTTGCTGTCCTGGGCCCTCCCGGCCTCCGCCTGTCCCTGGGGGGAGCACCGTGTCTTGGGGTGTGTTCCCCGGCGCCCTGGGCTCGCAGTCCTGTGCGGGTGGAATCGCACTCCTGGGGCCGCGCAGCCCCCTCGCACGGAGCCGACACGGGAGCTGCCGCCTGAGCTGCTCTCAGGGCTCTGCCCGGCACGTGCTGCAGCCCTTTAGGGAGCTCGGCCGCAGGTGTGCCGCGCTCTTCCCCAGGTCGCAGGCCCTCTGTTAGTGTCCCAGGGAGCCTGAGGGCATCCCCGCCTCTCCTGGGATCCTGCTCCAACTCCCTGCCAGCGCCTTTCTGTCTGGGAAGATTGGTGAAGCTCCTGCTTCTCTGGGCCTGGGCTTTCCTGTCCTGGGGGCACTCGCCCTGTGGCCCTAGCCGGGCTCCTCGTGGGGCCCCTCCCCCCTGGATGCTTTTTTATTTATTTTTTTCCCCGTCTTCCTACCTTGATAGAAGTGCAAACTCTTCTCACTGTAGCATTCCAGCTGTTCTCTCTTTAAATCTCAGACCGAATTCGTAGGTTTTCAGGGTGATTTGAAAGTTATCTAGGTAAGTTCTTGGGGACAGGTCACTTGGGGACCCTACTCTTCTGCCATCTTGCTCCCCCCTTTGTTTTGTTTTAGATTTCATATATATATACATATAATAATAATTTGCCTTTCTCTGTCTCACTTATTTCACTTGGCATAATGCCTTCAAAGTCCAGTACCATTATTACATGTTGCAAGGTTTCCTTTCCTAAGGCTGATTCATATTCCATTCTGTAGCTAACACTTCTTTATCTATTCACCACTGATGGGCACGGACGTTCTCGTGTCTTGGTTGTTGAAAATAGTGCTTCCTGATCATGGAGGTGCAAACATTTCCTGGACATATTCTTCTGTTTTCTATGGATTGGTCCTAGAAGTGGAACTATTCGATTATATGGTAGTTCTATTTTAAAATTTTGAGGAACTACCATATGTTTTGCATAGCAAGTGTATCAATGTGTGATCCTAACAATAGTGCCCAATAGTACCCTTTTCTCCACATTCTCAGCAACATTTCTTATCTCTTGTCTATTTTATGATAGCCTTCCAATGGATGTGATGTGATATCTCATTGTGTTCTTGACTTGCATTTTTCTGATGGTTAGTCATGTTATCTACCTGTTTATCATTTGTTTATTTCCTCTAGGAAAATGAAAGAGCACTGTACAGTGCGTCTGGGGTCCAGGGACAAGACCAGTCTTCACAGGACCTTCAGGATCCTCGTCTACATATGCATGGGTGGGTGCAGGCTCACTCTTCTGGCTGAGGTGAGGTCCCATATTTATAAAGAGGAAACCAATGGAGAAGACAGGAAAGGGATGAAAGGGAGACTTCTGAGGTCCTTTACTCTGCCCTTGGAGCCCAAATGTCCTGGTCCTTTGCCCCTGTGATTCTGGAAAGCCGCTGCCTTGAGACACCCAAATAAAGCTGTCCTTTTCTTCAGTGGCGTACCTGCCTGGAGTTGTAATGCTAGAGCTAGAGAATATGATGCAGGAAGCCTTCTTTGCAATGGTACCTAGGGACTTCTGCTAGAGGAACTGCAGAGGAAAGACTCATGCAGAGGCCATTGTGGTCATCTACCTGCCCAGAGACAACTTGACACTGTTCGTGGCATTTCTCCCTGCAGTCTATGTGGTTGAAAGGGGAGGTGGGTTTCAAGAACTTCTCATTGATTCATTCCATAACTAGGCACTAAGCACTCATCCTACGCCAGGGACCTTGGTGAGCCCATGGCTGGAGCTGAAAATACCATGAACTCCTTTCCCTGCCTTTAGGAAAACACAGTCTGGAGATGGAAAATGCACAAAAACAAAGACATGAGAAAGAAAAGAGCAAGTGCTATATGCTACACATGACTGTATGCTGTGAATGAAGGCTGGGGAGTCACTGGAGAGAAAGGTATGAAAGGTCTCACTGAGGGTGATATTGCTGAAGACAGAATAGCAAAAGGGAGTTAGATCTACACAAGTCTGGTGTGGTGTGTCAGGAAGAAGGAACTCCTGCTTCAGATACTAAAAGAAGCTGGTGTGGCCAGAGGAGGTGAAAAAGTCAGCCAGCATGGCTGCGGAGAAATGAGGAGGAGATCTGAGGAGAGGGAAGAGGACAGGGAGATGCTGAGGCCTGGTAGACTGTTAGTTATGTATTGTTCCTCTGCTACTGTATTGCCTCGATACCTTGCACCTTTCAATTTGTATATTTAATTTCTCACCAGTTCTGTGAATGAGGAATTCAGGCACAAATTAGCTTGGTTCCTCAGCCTCAAAGTACTTCAGAGGCTGCAGCTGTGGCCTCATGGGAGGCTAGCCTGGCAGAGAATTTTCTGCCTGTTGACTCAGTTCTCTGCCATGTGAGCCTCTATATGTGGCAGCTCAAAACATCTCTGGTTGATTTTTGACTCAGGGATAGAGAAGAACATGGGAAAGGGAAGAGTCAGAAGTGAAGCATGAGTGAGTGGAACAGGAGAGGAAATAAATAGGAAGTGAGAGGGTATTTCCAATTGAAACTTAGATTTGACATGCCATCACATTGCCTGTATCCTATTGGTCAGAAGGCAGTCACTAAGCACCTTGGGGTTACAGAGGAATACCTATACCACAGGTCAGGATCGCTGGGAGCCATTGTGAAGGCAGCAATCCTCAGAGACCAAAACGAGGCAACTGGGTCCCATTCTTAATATAACAGGAAACAATTGGACAGTGTTACTACAGAGGATAACAATTTCTGCTTCTTGGAGCATTTACATCCCATCATGGTGCCCCCATTAAAATGAGGCCAGAGAAAAATTGACTATTGTGACATTATGTTGCTGGAACCCAGGCCACTTTTGAGTGGTACTCCATGCCACATCCCACCCCTTCTTGTAAACTTCCATCTTTAAATTTGTGCCTCAGATACCTGTGTACACAGAATACCAGCCCATACGTGTTATAAATATCATCCAAAGACACTTGATGATGTCTCTAGGAAGTAGGTTCTAGCCTGATCCCCACTGTGCAGGTTGGGAAACTGGGGACTCTGTGAGAGACACAGTGGGTTAAGTAGGACACAGAACTGGGAAAATGAACTGGGAAAATAAACAGAGAAATAAAGGTCTGAATTCAGCTCCATCTCCTCAAAGGTAAGACCTTACTTGCATTTTCAGGAAGTTGTGGCTATGGCATTTTTGGCTTATCATGTACAGTTAAGGAGATGACAGGGTAAGCAGGCATCTGCCAAGAAGGGGATCTAGACAGGTCTGACTGAAGGAAGGGGCCCAGATGCTGGAATCTTGAAAAAATGACCTCACTCTCTTGGTGACAGGCCCACAACTGAATTAGAACTCTGGTAACCAGGAACCTACAGTCTAAATACTTCCCACTTTCCAGCTCACTTAATTGGAGACAGACGGTCAAGAGAATGTTCTGTTGCTGTATTCTTACTTCCAGGCACTCTGGGCTCAGGAGAGTCCAGACTGAGAGATTTTCATATTGCTTTTGACGTCAACTTGGCCCTCTTCTCCAAAGCTTCTGGTCATGTGGCAGGAGACACCAACAGGTACCACAGGAAGGTTGGGGCAGCCCACTGGAGAGCAGACCACACTGTGAGCTGAGTGGGCTCACAACTCTTACCCCTCTGTGTGTGTGTGTGTGTGTAGAGGGGACAGAGGAGAGGAACATGCCCTTCCTGGGCAGAAACCAGCTGCCAGGTGTTGGAAACCTGACATATCTTTTGTGTTCAGACTCCAGGTCATAGGAGGCAAGATGAGAAGGTGAGTGCTGGGACCAAGCTCAACTACAAATATGTTAGTCATGAGCCCAAGAGTCTTTTCCATCTGGCTTCCTCCTTGCCAGATGTCTTTTCAGCTGCCCCTCTGCCCTGAACTGGAGAAGACGATATCTACTGGGGGTGTCCTCTTGTGGTGATGTCCAGGGAGGACCCAGTTGCGTTTGGATGTAAAGTTCTGTAATTATCTGTGAAATCCATCTGGTCCAGTGTATCATTTAAAGCTCTTGTTTCTTTGGAGATGTTGTGCTTAGAATATCTGTCAATTGTAGAAAGTGCCTTGTTCAAATCTCCCAGTATAAGTGTATTATTATCTAAGTATGTCTTAACTTTGGTTATTAATTGATTGATATACTTGGCAGCTCCCACATTAGGGGCATAAATATCCATGATTGATAGGTCCACTTGTTGGATAGATCCTTTAAGTATGATATAGTGTCCCCCTTCATCTCTTACTACAGTCTTTGGGATAAACTTTAATTTATCTGATATGAGGATGGCTACCCTTGCTTTCTTTTGAGGACCATTTGAATGGTAAATGGTTCTCCAACTTTCTATTCTCAGGCTGGTGGTGTCCTAAGGTCTAAAATGAGTCTCTTCTAGATAGCAAATAGATGGGTCTTGCTTTTTTATCCAGTCTGAACCCCTGCGTCATTTGATGGGATCATTTAGCCCATTCATGTTCAGAGTTACTATTGAAAGATATGACTTTAGTGTCATCATAATACCTGTTCAGTCCCCGTTTTTGTGGATTATTTCTGTGGGCTTCCTTTTTCTTTTACAGGATCCCCATTAATATTTCTTGCAGAGCTGGTTTAGTGGTCACATATTCTTTCAGTTTCTGCCTATCTTGGAAGATCTTCATCTCTCCTTCTATTCTGAATGAGAGCCTTTCTGGATAAAGTATTCTTGGCTGCAGGTTCTTCTCATTTAGGACCCTGAATATATCCTGCCATCCCTTTCTGGCCTGCCAGGTCTCTGTGGAGAGGTCTGCTGTTATCCTAATGCTTCTCCCCATAAAAGTTAGGGATCTCTTGTCTCTTGCGGCTTTAAGGGTTTTCTCTATATCTTTGGAATTTGCAAGTTTCACTATTAAATGTTGAGGTGTTGAATGGATTTTTTTTTAATTTTATAAATTAATTTTTATTGGTGTTCAATTTACCAACATACAGAATAACACCCAGTGCTCATCCGTCAAGTGTCCCCCTCAGTGCCCGTCACCCATTCACCCCCACCCCCCGCCCTCCTCCCCCTCCACCACCCCTAGTTCATTTCCCAGAGTTAGGAGTCTTTATGTTCTTTCTCCCTTTCTGACATTTCTCACACATTTCTTCTCCCTTCCCCTATATTCCCTTTCACTATTATTCATATTCCCCAAATGAATGAGAACATACACTGTTTGTCCTTCTCCGGTTACTGTGGCCAAGTTCAAAAAGGGTGTTGCCTGAGTTCTCCTCTGGGATCTTAATGGAATCTTGTCTCACATTTAGATCTTTCATCTATTTTGAGTTTATCTTTGTGTATGGTGCAAGAGAGTGGTCCAGTTTCATTCTTCTGCATGTGGATGTCCAATTTTCCCAGCACCATTTATTGAAGAGACTGTCTTTCTTCCAGTGGATCGTCTTTCCTCCTTTATCGTATATTAGTTGACCATAAAGTTCAGGGTCCACTTCTGGGTTCTCTATTCTGTTCCATTGATCTATGTGTCTGTTTTTGTGCCAGTACCACACTGTCTTGATGACCACAGCTTTTTATTACAACCTGAAATCTTGCATTGTGATGCCCCCAGATATGGATTTCTTTTTTAAAATTCCCCTGGCTGTTCGGGGTCTTTTCTGATTCCACACAAATCTTAAAATAATTTGTTCTAAGTCTCTGAAGAAAGTCCATGGTATTTTGATAGGGATTGCATTATACGTGTAAATTGCCCTGGGTAACATTGACATTTTCACAATATTAATTCTGCCAATCCATGAGCATGGAATATTTTTCCATCTCTTTGAGTCTTCCTCAATTTCTTTCAGAAGTGTTCTATAGTTTTTAGGGTATATTTTGAGAAGCATTTGAATGGTAAATGGTTCTCCAACCTTTTATTTTCAGGTTGTAGGTGTCCTTCTGTCTAAAATGAGTCTCTTGTAGACAGCAAATAGATGGGTCCTGCTTTTTTATCCAGTCTGAAACCCTGCGCCTTTTGATGGGGTCATTAAGCCCATTCACGTTCAGAGTTACTATTGACAGATATGAGTTTAGTGTCATCATGATATCTATTTAGTCCTTGTTTTTGTGGATTGTTCCACTGAACTTCTTCTTAAAGGGGAATTTTAAGAGTCCCCCTTAAAATTTCTTGCAGAGCTGGTTTGGAGGTCACATTTTCTTTCAGTTCCTGCCTGTTTTGGAAGCTCTTTATCTCTCCTTCCATTTTGAATGAGAGCCTTGCTGGAGAAAGTATTCTTGGTTGCATGTTCTTCTCATTTAGGACCCTGAATATATCCTGCCAGCCCTTTCTGGCCTGCCACGTCTCTGTGGAGAGGTCTGCTGTTACCCTAATATTCCTCCCCATGAAAGTCAGGGACTTCTTGTCTCTTGCTGCTTTAAGGATCTTCTCTTTATCTTTGGAATTTGCAAGCTTCATTATTAGATGTCGAGGTGTTGAACGGTTTTTATTGATTTTAGGGGGGGATCTCTCTATTTCCTGGATCTGAATGCCTGTTTCCCTTCCCAGATTGGGAAAGTTTTCAGCTAGGATTTGTTCAAATACATATTCTGGCCCTCTGTCCCTTTCGGCGCCCTCGGGAACCCCAATTTAACGTAGGTTTTTCTTCCTTAGGCTGTCATTTATTTCCCTTAATCTGTCTTCATGGTCCCTTAATTGTTTGTCTCTTTTTTCCTCAGTTTCCCTCTTTGCCATTAACTTGTCTTCTATGTCACTCACTCGTTCTTCCACCTCGTTAACCCTCGTCGTTAGGACTTCTAGTTTGGATTGCATCTCATTCAATTGATTTTTAATTTCTGCCTGATTGGATCTAAATTCTGCAGTCATGAAGTCTCGTGAGTCCTTAATGCTTTTTTCTAGAGCCACCAGTAGCTGTAGAATAGTGCTTCTGAATTGGCTTTCTGACATTGAAGTGTAATCCAGATTTTGTAACTCTGTGGGAGAGAGGGCTGTTTCTGGTTCTTTCTTTTGAGGTGAGGTTTTCCTTCTAGTCATTTCGCTCTGTGCAGAGTGGCCAAAAACAAGTTGTATTGGAACACGGGGGAGTATCACTGGTCCGTCTAGCTGGTCTTCTGGGGGAGGGGCCTGCTGTGCTGATTTTCAGGTGTTAGCACTTGGGGGAGCTGCTCTGCTCCTGCCTGCTGCAGGGCTCAGCGGAGGTTGTTTACCCCGTCGGGCCCCAGGAGGAACAGCCGCAGTTGCTATGGCAACTCTGGTAGCCTGGATTCAGCCTCCGCAGGAACTACAGGGCTCGGGGCTCTCGTTTCTCTGTCTGCAGGGCCTGGAGGCTCCGGGGCTGGGCCGCTGATCTGATCAGCTCGGGGCAGGAGCATCCTCGCTGTCCTGGGCCCTCCCGGCCTCTGCCTGTTCCGGGGGAGGCCGGATCCTGGGCTGTGTCCCGGCGCCCTGTGCTCCGGGGCCTGCGCTGGTGGATTCGCGCTCCCGCCCCGCAGCCCCCTCCGCGGAGCCGCCGCCCGAGCCCCTCTGAGCTGCTCCGGCCCCGCCGTGCGCGCTGCAGCCCTTAGGGAGCTCGGAGCACTCTCCCAGGGTGCAGGTGTCTGTTAGTGTCCCCGGGAGCCCGAGGGCATCCCCGCCCTCCTGGGTCCTGCTCCAACTCCCTGCGGGCCCCTTTCCGCCTGGGAAGGTTGGTGCAGCTCCTGCTTCCTCCGGGACGGGGCTCTCCTGTCCTGGGGACACTCGCCCCGGCCTCAGCCCGGCTCCTCGCGGGGCCCCTCCCCCTAGGAGGCCTTTTGTTTCTTTATTTCTTTTTCCCCGTCTTCCTACCTTGATAGAAGCGCGAACTCTTCTCACTGTAGCCTTCCAGCTGGTCTCTCTTTACATCTCAGGCCGAATTCGTAGATTTTCAGGATGATTTGAAGGTTATCTAGGTAACTTGGTGGGGACAGGCGATTTGGGGACCCTGCTCTTCCGCCATCTTGCCCCTCCTCTGTTGAATGGTTTTTATTGATTTTTTTGGGGGGGGGATCTATCTCCTGGATCTGAATGCCTGTTTCCCTCCCCAAATTAGGGACATTCTCAGCTATGATTTGTTCAAATATGCTTTCTGGTCCTCTGGCCCTCTTGGTGCTCTCTGGAACCACAATTAAATGTAGATTTTTCCTTCTGAGGCTGTCATTTATTTCCCTCAACCTATTTATTTCCTCATGGTCTTTTAATTGTTTTTCTTTTTTTCACTCTGCTTCCTTCCTTGCCATCAACTTGTTTTCTATGTTGCTCACTCTTTCTTCTACCTCATTAACCCTCATCATTAGGACCTCCAGTTTGGATTGCATCTCATTTAATTGATTTTTTTTTCATTTAATTGATTTTTAATTTTGGCCTGATTAGATCTATATTCTGCAGTCATGAAGTCTCTTGATTCCTTTATGTTTTTTTTCCAGATCCACCAGTAGCTTTATAATTGTGCTTCTGAATTGGCTTTCTGAACTTTTGTGGTGAGTTCTTTCTAGTCATTTTGCTCAGTGCAGCGTGGCTGTATGAGTGGGCTGAGCAAGAATATCAACTACAACCTAAGTAAATTTCACCCTAGATGCCACGAAGAGGAGAAAAAAGAAAAAGAAAAAGAAAAAAGAATAAAAAAGGGAGACGAAAAAAAGCAGGGAACTGGGAGATGTTGGTGGTGATGAAGTTGTAGTGGAGGGAGAATGTAGTCTACCCGAGGGGTTCTAGAGGGTGAACTTCTGAGTATATTAAGTTCTGTATGTTTGAAGATGCTCAGTCCCAAATTTATATAAACCAGAAATAGAGGGAGGAGGGGCAAGATGGCAGAAGAGTAGGGTCCCAAATCACCTGTCCCCACCAAATTACCTAGATAACCTTCAAATCATCCTGAAAATCTACAAATTTGGCCTGAGCTTTAAAGAGAGACCAGCTGGAATGCTACAGTGAGAAGAGTTCGTGCTTCTATCAAGTACAACTTGTTTTTGGCCACTCTGCACTGAGCAAAATGACTAGAAGGAAAACCTCACCTCAAAAGAAAGAATCAGAAACAGTCCTCTCTCCCACAGAATTACAAAATCTGGATTACACTTCAATGTCAGAAAGCCAATTCAGAAGCACTATTCTACAGCTACTGGTGGCTCTAGAAAAAAGCATTAAGGACTCACGAGACTTCATGACTGCAGAATTTAGATCCAATCAGGCAGAAATTAAAAATCAATTGAATGAGATGCAATCCAAACTAGAAGTCCTAACAACGAGGGTTAAAGAGGTGGAAGAACGAGTGAGTGACATAGAAGACAAGTTAATGGCAAAGAGGGAAACTGAGGAAAAAAGAGACAGACAATTAAAAGACCATGAAGACAGATTAAGGGAAATAAATGACAGCCTAAGGAAGAAAAACCTACGTTTAATTGGGGTTCCCGAGGGCGCCGAAAGGGACAGAGGGCCAGAATATGTATTTGAACAAATCCTAGCTGAAAACTTTCCCAATCTGGGAAGGGAAACAGGCATTCAGATCCAGGAAATAGAGAGATCCCCCCCTAAAATCAATAAAAACTGTTCAACACCTCGACATTTAATAGTGAAGCTTGCAAATTCCAAAGATAAAGAGAAGATCCTTAAAGCAGCAAGAGACAAGAAGTCCCTGACTTTCATGGGGAGGAGTATTAGGGTAACAGCAGACCTCTCCTCAGAGACGTGGCAGGCCAGAAAGGGCTGGCAGGATATATTCAGGGTCCTAAATGAGAAGAACATGCAACCAAGAATACTTTCTCCAGCAAGGCTCTCATTCAAAATGGAAGGAGAGATAAAGAGCTTCCAAAACAGGCAGGAACTGAAAGAAAATGTGACCTCCAAACCAGCTCTGCAAGAAATTTTAAGGGGGACTCTTAAAATTCCCCTTTAAGAAGAAGTTCAGTGGAACAATCCACAAAAACAAGGACTAAATAGATATCATGATGACACTAAACTCATATCTGTCAATAGTAACTCTGAACGTGAATGGGCTTAATGACCCCATTAAAGGTGCAGGGTTTCAGACTGGATAAAAAAGCAGGACCCATCTATTTGCTGTCTACAAGAGACTCATTTTAGACAGAAGGACACCTACAACCTGAAAATAAAAGGTTGGAGAACCATTTACCATTCAAATGGTTCTCAAAAGAAAGCAGGGGTAGCCATCCTTATATCAGATAAACTAAAATTTACCCAGAGGACTGCAGTGAGAGACGAAGAGGGACACTATATCATACTTAAAGGATCTATCCAACAAGAGGACTTAACAATCCTCAATATATATGCCCCGAATGTGGGAGCTGCCAAATACTTAAACGAATTATTAACCAAAGTGAAGAAATACTTAGATAATAATACACTTATACTTGGTGACTTCAATCTAACTCTTTCTACCCTCGATAGGTCTTCTAAGCACAACATCTCCAAAGAAACGAGAGCTTTAAATGATACACTGGACCAGAGAGATTTCACAGATATCTACAGAACTTTGCATCCAAACTCAACTGAATACACATTCTTCTCAAGTGCACATGGAACTTTCTCCAGAATAGACCACATACTGGGCCACAAATCGGGTCTGAACCGATACCAAAAGATTGGGATCGTCCCCTGCATATTCTCAGACCATAACGCCTTGAAATTAGAACTCAATCACAACAGGAAGTTTGGAAGGACATCAAACACATGGAGGTTAAGGACCATCCTGCTAAAAGATAAAAGGGTCAACCAGGAAATTAAGGAAGAATTAAAACGATTCATGGAAACTAATGAGAATGAAGATACAACTGTTCAAAATCTTTGGGATGCAGCAAAAGCAGTCCTGAGGGGGAATACATCGCAATACAAGCATCCATTCAAAAACTGGAAAGAACTCAAATACAAAAGCTAAACTTACACATAAAGGAGCTAGAGAAGAAGCAGCAAATCGACCCGACGCCCAGCAGAAGAAGAGAGTTAATTAAAATTCGAGCAGAACTCAATGAAATTGAGACCAGAAGAACTGTGGAACAGATCAATAGAACCAGGAGTTGGTTCTTTGAAAGAATTAATAAGATACATAAACCATTAGCCAACCTTATTGAAAAGAAGAGAGAGAAGACTCAAATTAATAAAATCATGAATGAGAAAGGAGAGATCACTACCAACACCAAGGAAATACAAACTATTTTAAAAACATATTATGAACAGCTCTACGCCAATAAATTAGGCAATCTAGAAGAAATGGACGCATTCCTGGAAAGCCACAAACTACCAAAACTGGAACAGGAAGAAATAGAAAACCTGAACAGGTCAATAACGAGGGAGGAAATTGAAGCAGTGTTCAAAAACCTCCCAAGACACAAGAGTCCAGGGCCAGATGGCTTCCCAGGGGAATTCTATCAAACGTTTAAAGAAGAAATCATACCTATTCTACTAAAGCTGTTTGGAAAGATGGAAAGAGATAGAGTACTTCCAAATTCATTCTATGAGGCCAGCATCACCTTGTTTCCAAAACCAGACAAAGACCCCACCAAAAAGGAGAATTACAGACCAATATCCCTGATGAGCATGGATGCAAAAATTCTCAACAAGATTCTAGGCAATAGGATCCAACAACACATTAAGAAAATTATTCACCATGACCAAGTAGGATTTATCCCCGGGACACAAGGCTGGTTCAACACTCGTAAAACAATCAGTGTGATTCATCATATCAGCAAGAGAAAAACCAAGAACCATATGATCCTCTCATTAGATGCAGAGAAAGCATTTGACAAAATACAGCATCCATTCCTGATCAAAACTCTTCAGAGTGTAGGGATAGAGGGAACTTTCCTCGACATCTTAAAAGCCATCTACAAAAAGCCCACAGCAAATATCATTCTCGATGGGGAAGCACTGGGAGCCTTTCCCCTAAGATCAGGAACAAGACAGGGATGTCCACTCTCACCACTGCTATTCAACATAGTACTAGAAGTCCTAGCCTCAGCAATCAGACAACAAAAAGACATTAAAGGCATTCAAATTGGCAAAGAAGAAGTCAAACTCTCCCTCTTCGCTGATGACATGATACTCTACATAGAAAACCCAAAAGCCTCCACCCCAAGATTGCTAGAACTCATACAGCAATTTGGTAGCGTGGCAGGATACAAAATCAATGCCCAGAAATCAATGGCATTTCTAGACACTAACAATGAGACTGAAGAAAGAGAAATTAAGGAGTTAATCCCATTTACAAATGCACCCAAAAGCATAAGATACCTAGGAATAAACCTAACCAAAGATGTAAAGGATCTATACCCTAAAAACTATAGAACACTTCTGAAAGAAATTGAGGAAGACACAAAGAGATGGAAAAATATTCCATGCTCCTGGATTGGCAGAATTAATATTGTGAAAATGTCAGTTACCCAGGGCAATTTACACGTTTAATGCAATCCCTATCAAATACCATGGACTTTCTTTAGAGAGTTAGAACAAATTATTTTAAGATTTGCGTGGAATCAGAAAAGACCCCGAATAGCCAGGGGAATTTTAAAAAAGAAAACCATAGCTGGTGGCATCACAATGCCAGATTTCAGGTTGTACTACAAAGCTGTGGTCATCAAGACAGTGTGGTACCGGCACAAAAACAGACACATAGATCAATGGAACAGAATAGAGAACCCAGAAGTGGACCCTGACCTTTATGGTCAACTAATATTCGATAAAGGAGGAAAGACTATCCACTGGAAGAAAGACAGTCTCTTCAATAAATGGTGCTGGGAAAATTGGACATCCACATGCAGAAGAATGAAACTAGACCACTCTCTTGCACCATACACAAAGATAAAATCAAAATGGATGAAAGATCTAAATGTGAGACAAGATTCCATCAAAATCCTAGAGAACACAGGCAACACCCTTTTTGAACTTGGCCACAGTAACTTCTTGCAAGATACATCCACGAAATCAAAAGAAACAAAAGCAAAAATGAACTATTGGGACTTCATCAAGATAAGAAGCTTTTGCACAGCAAAGGATACAGTCAACAAAACTCAAAGACAACCTACAGAATGGGAGAAGATATTTGCAAATAACATATCAGATAAAGGGCTAGTTTCCAAAATCTATAAAGAACTTATTAAACTCAACACCAAAGAAACAAACAATCCAATCATGAAATGGGCAAAAGACATGAAGAGAAATCTCACTGAGGAAGACATAGACATGGCCAACATGCACATGAGAAAATGCTCTGCATCACTTGTGATCAGGGAAATACAAATCAAAACCACAATGAGATACCACCTCACACCAGTGAGAATGGGGAAAATTAACAAGGCAGGAAACAACAAATGTTGGAGAGGATGCGGAGAAAAGGGAACCCTCTTACACTGTTGGTGGGAATGTGACCTGGTGCAGCCACTCTGGAAAACTGTGTGGAGGTTCCTCAAAGAGTTAAAAATAGACCTGCCCTACGACCCAGCAATTGCACTGTTAGGGATTTACCCCAAAGATTCAGATGCAATGAATCGCCGGGACACTGGCACCCCGATGTTCCTAGCAGCAATGTCCACAGTAGCCAAACTGTGGAAGGAGCCTCCGTGTCCATCATAAGATCAGTGGATAAAGAAGATGTGGTTTATGTATACAATGGAATATTACTCAGCCATAAGAAACGACAAATACCCACCATTTGCTTCAACGTGGATGGAACTGGAGGGTATTATGCTGAGTGAAGGAAGTCAATTGGAGGACAAACAGTGTATGTTCTCATTCATTTGGGGAATATGAATAATAGTGAAAGGGAATATAAGGCAAGGGAGAAGAAATGTGTGGGAAATATCAAAAAGGGAGACAGAACATAAAGACTCCTAACTCTGGGAAACGAACTAGCGGTGGTGGAAGGGGAGGAGGGCGGGGGGTGGGGGTGAATGGGTGACGGGCACTGTGGGGGACACTTGACGGGATGAGCACTGTGTGTTATTCTGTATGTTGGTAAATTGAACACCAATAAAACTTAATTTATTAAAAAAACCCAGAAATACTTGTAGAAGCCCCCAACACTGACCACCAAAACATAAATAGATAAAAGAGGAGAGAAGAATATGAATGAGGAATCTCACAAAATAAACAGCACAGTATACCACTTTGTTCTGGGTTCATGCTGATCATGACTTAGAAGGTATTAATTTAAGTCATTGTAGAACAAAATGAGGCAGAGAAAGCAAAAAAAAATATCTTGTATATCTCCCAAATTAACTTGAGTATGTTGAAGGGAATCTAGAAGTGGAAACTATATTTAGGACCTGTAATTGTAGAAATATGAAAGTCAAAAAGGAAGAATGTTAAAAATGAAGAGATGGTAAAGTATTGTAGTTAAGGTGGGAAAAGAGAAAAATATTGGAATATTGTAGTCTGATATAAAACCAAATTGTACTGGAAAAAGCGACAAAAAGGGGAGGCCCTCTACTTCTATATACTATAAATCCATGGACTTCCCCTGGAGCTTTCCAGCGCTGCTGGGTCAAGAACTTGCTCTTCCCCTGTCCTTCCAGCTGGTCTTCTGGGGGAGGGGCCTGCTGTGCTGACTGTCATGTGTGTGTACCTGGGGGTGCTGCCCCCCCCCCCCGCCAGATGCCGGGTTCAGTGGTAGCTGTTGACCCCATGAGGCTTCTGTTTCTGGTGGCCCAGCTATGTCCCAGGCACAGGGTGACATCAGGAGGAACAAGAACAATGGTGGCAGGCAGGTCTCCAGCCCTGGAGTGAGCTCGCCACAGTAACTACCGCAGCTCCCAGTCTGCACTGGCCTAGATGCTCCCAGGCTGGCGCGGGTGCACTGATCTGCACATCTTGGGGAACCCAGCAGCAGGAGAGTCCTCGCTGTTCTGTGCCCTCCCCCCCTCCACCCCTCCGGGGTGGCCGGCGTGGAGCGCAGGATCGTGAGCTGTGTCGGATCTGCACCCTGGGAATCAGCACCCTGGGATCCGGGCCCTGTGGTGCTGCAATTGCGCTCCCGGAGCGCACAGCTCCTGAAGGCAGCAGGGTGAAGCCTGGAGCCCCCCGCCTGACCGACCCGCTTCTCCCCCATGCCCCACTGGATCCGCACGCTAGCCCTTTACCGAAATGGGCCACTGTTTCTTTGTTGATGTTCTGCTTAGATTATCTGTCCATTGCTCTAAGTAGGGCATTAAAGTCTCCTTCTATTACTGTATTATTATTGATTAGTTCCATTATGTTTTTTATTAATATACTACTTAATATATTTTGGTGACCCTATGTTGGGTGCATAAATATTTACAATTGTTATATCTTCTTGTTGGATTACCCCTTTCTTATTACATAGTGTCTTTCTTTGTCTCTTGTTATGATATTTGGTTTAAGGTTTATTTTGTTTGGTATAAGCATCTCTACTCTGGATTTCTTCAGGTATCTTTTTGCATGATAGATATTTCTCCATCCTCTCACTTTCAATCTGCAGATTTCCTTAGATTGAAATGAGTCTCCTGTAGGTAGCATAGAGAGGGGTCTTGTTTCTTTTTTTTTTAATAAATTAATTTTTATTGGTGTTCAATTTACCAACATACAGAATAACACACAGTGCTCATCCCGTCAAGTGTCCCCCTCAGTGCCCGTCACCCATTCACCCCCACCCCCCACCCTCCTCCCCCTCCATCACCCCTAGTTCATTTCCCAGAGTTAGAAGTAGGGGTCTTGTTTCTTTATCCATCTGTCTTTTTTTTTTCCTCCAGGTCCCCCATTCATAACACAGACCAGGCAAAGGGCCTAGGTTGGGGTGAATAAGGGTCGGTTTAATTACTCTGCCTTCCCTTTCTGTACAGTGTAAGAACACAGCATATGGTAAGCACCAGGAGGCTTAAACTTAGATGTTTCTATTGGGGCATTTAAGTCTATTTACATTCAAAGTAATTATCGGTAGATATTTATTGTGTTGTTTTGTTTAATTATACTAAGTTTGGGGTGCCTGGCTAGTTTAGCATGTGACTCTTGATCTTGGGGTTGTAAATTCAAGCCCCATGTGGAGCATAGAAATTACTTAAAAATAAAATCTTAAGGGGCTCCTGGGTGATTCTGTGGTTGAGCATCTGCCTTTGGCTCCAGGGAGGCTCCTTCTCCTTCTCCCTCTGCCCCTGTCTCTGTCTCTTTCTCTGTATCTCTCATAAATAAAATAAAATTTACAATAATCTTAAAAAAATAAATCCATAAATAAGATATGGTATAAACACACAGACACACACACACACACACACTGGAATAGAATACTACTCAACCATCAAGAAAATGAAATCTTGCCATATGCAATGAATGACATGATTGGAACTAGAGGGTATTATGCTAAGGAAAATAAGTCAGTCAGAGAAAGACAAATACCATATAATTTCACTCATATGTGGAATTTAAGAAACAAAACAGATGAACATATAGGATTGGGGAAAAAAAGGGAGAGAAATGAACCACAAGAGACTCTTAACCATAGAGAAGAAACTGAGGGTTGATGGAGGGAGGTGGGTAGGGGATGGGCTAAATGGATGATGGATAAGAAGGAGGAGATGTATTATGATGAACATTGGGTGTTGTACGTAAGTGATGAATCACTGAATTCTACTCCTGAAACCGCTATTGCACTGTATGTTAACTAACTAGAATTTAAACAAAAAACTGAAAATAAATAAATAAATTTACTAAGTTTGTGGCAATTTGTTATAGCAGCAATAGAAAACTAATGAACTCTATCTTTTCTCAGTGTTCTTTGAACTGCCTTTTATCTATTCCATGCCAAAAGACTACCTATTCATCCTTAAGATCCTGATTCAATCAACACTTCTTTTCAAAAACCATTTCCAAAACTTCTAGTTAAATAACAGTTCCTTTATGCTCCAACAATACTTGCAGTTGTTATGGCTTATTCCCATTTTGGTTGTCTTATTTTGTAATCATTTATGTCCTGTGCTGTTTTGTCCTGAGTTTATGGTCTTTGGAGAGAGAAGGCCCAAGACTCCTTTTTTAATTTCCACACAGCATCTGTTCAAATACTTTGCACAGAATGGGCTACATACAATAAGGTTTTCTATAAACAGTGCACTCTCTTCATGGCATGTATATTTTTGAACTACGGTGTTGGATAGAGTTGAGGAAGTGTGAAATAGTGCAAGTTACTAAAATCTGACTGAGTTCATATTAACAATGCTCTGAACCTAAGCAGTGAACTTCTTCCAATGTCTGTAAGCAAACCCAAAAAGTGACCTTAAGAAAAAACAGAAGAAAGAAATCAAGTGAAAGCAGAAATTAATAAATTAGAAAATAAGAGGATAGCGGAATAAACTAGCCAATTAAACCCAAATCATTATGGCCATTTTTTTTTGTAAAATGACTATTGGATAGATATAATCTATTGTGAGGTAAAAAACCAATACCTGTAGGCCAATCAACTGAATTAGCAAATACACACTAGAGAATGGGATGGATGGTTTATAAACTAACAGGAATTTTGAGATGTGGAGTGTTATGTTGATATTGACATTTTGGCTTAATAAGGAAGTGTGAATTATATCTACACTTATACCTAGTTGAGAAGAGATAAATAGGTAGGAGTAAGGAACACACAGCACAGGCTTCTGCAATGGGAAGGCCACAACAAGATAACAACTGGCTGTACTAATAAGTTCAGACATACAAATGTGGCATGGATGACTGTATTTTTCATATCTCCTATCCCGCATGTTATTCATACAATATGATCTTGGCACTCCTCCCATCAAGTGGAGACTCACTTCCTCATTTCTCCTTAACTGGGACTGGCCTAGTGACTGCCTGGACTAATAAAATATGATGGAACCAATGATTTGTGACTTTTGAGGCAATGTCATAAAGGGTCATGCAGTTTCACCTTGTTCTCTTGGGGTGCTTCCTCTGAGGAAGCTTAAGCAGCCTGTGGAGAAGCCTACTTAGAAAGGAAAGAAAAGGACGCTTCTGGTACATCATCCAGGTGGAGCTCACGGCCAGTGATTGGCACCAATTTGCCAGCTGTGAAAGTTAGGGATCTAGCTCCTAGTCAAGTTCCTCCTGGTGATGCTGTGAGCATAAGTGACTTGTTCCCATTAAGTCATGACCAATCTGCAGATTGATGAGAGAAATAAATGGTTTTTATGGTTTTAATCCAATGAGTCTGGGGGTAGTTTTTTTTAATGAAGTACTAATTCCCCAGAAGAGGTAAGAACACCAAAGTCCC
Organism: Nyctereutes procyonoides; assembly: GCF_905146905.1. Lineage (NCBI taxonomy): Eukaryota > Metazoa > Chordata > Mammalia > Carnivora > Canidae > Nyctereutes > Nyctereutes procyonoides. The sequence goes on from NW_026575126.1 coordinate 77,919,882, forward strand.
TCAGAGGTAGATTGTCCTAGGACATTCTAAGAGGGAGCACAGATGCTGATGCTCAGATCCAGTGTTAAGAAGGCTAATGTGTGCTGTATGACTTTGTGTTATCTGGCTGGAAGACTCTCCTGGGGGTCAGCACATCACAAGCTAAAAGTTACCTGATCCCACAAACAAAACTCTTACTGTGGAAGTGGGAAGAAGAGTTGGAAACCACATGCCCTCTCCCCAGAAGCATTTCCAAAGTCTAATGTATGATGCAGATAATAATCTAATTATTATATAAAGTTAGAGAGGGGGTGATGCTAGGTACATGTCCAGCAGTATGAAAGCATAAAACATAGTCAAGGAGAGCAACAGTTTGGCTCCTCCTCACACCCCCAACACACACACACACACACACACAGACACACAGAGTAAAAATTAATAAAAGGAAACCTTGTTTAGGATGGTATTAAAAGGTCCGCAGGGGGAGCTTTCCCAAACTACTACCCAGCATCAATTACAGACCCAACAGAAAGTCTGTTCTACTTTAGGTACTATATTAGGTACTACATTACTATCCTAGCAAAAGGAAGAAAGATCTCCTTCTTCCCCAGCAATAGCCTAGCTATTAAAGGACTGTCATAATTCAGCCAGTGCGAAGCCACTATACTTCAAACTCCCAGTTTATGCCAAAGGACTTTTGGTTTCTAACAGCCTTCCTATCTTTCCCCTTTCCCTGATAAAAGAGCATTCCTCTCCTTTGTGCTGCAGACTTGCCTATGATTTTGCCATCACTTGCTTATTCTGAATTGCAATTTTCTGCTATTTCTGGATATTTAATTCTTGCTGGTAAAATAACTGGGAATTTTATTTTTAAGGTTAACATTACTTAAGTGATCAGAAGTGGGGTCCAGGGATGTCTGCGTGGCTCAGTCCATTAAGCATCTGACTCTTGATTTTGGCTCAGGTCATGATCTCAAGGTTATGAGATCAAGTCCCATGTCAGGCTCTGCACTCGGTGGGGGGGTCCACTTGAGAATCTCTCCTTCCCTCTCCCTTTGCCCCTTACCCTACTTGTGCCCACTCTCTCTCTGAAATAAATAAGTAAAACAAATAATGAAAAAAAGAAAAGAAATGGGATCCACAGAAGATCTGAGGCTGGAGAGCAAACAGGAGCAAGTACCCATAGAGCCAACTGGGCTCACTGCTTTCTCTCTAACCCTGGAGTGTAAGGATAATTTTCTCCTAGATTTTGAGCTCTGCTCTTTGTATTCAAGCTCTCCAAGCTTTATTCAGGATTTGTTTTAAGACCTTCACACTCCCCCCCAAGAATACTCATTTGGCCTTCAGTCTGATTCTTTTTTGGTTCCTGTTGAAATTGTACTGGCCTTTGGTCTGTTTCCTTCTGGGATCAGTCTATTCCATTTCCAGCCTGTGCTGTTTAAGAACTCTCTTTTTGGGGATCCCTGGGTGGCGCAGCGGTTTGGCGCCTGCCTTTGGCCCAGGGCGCGATCCTGGAGACCCAGGATCGAATCCCACGTCAGGCTCCCGGTGCATGGAGCCTGCTTCTCCCTCTGCCTGTGTCTCTGCCTCTCTCTCTCATTCTGTGTAACTATCATAAATAAATTTAAAAAATTTTTTTAAAAAAAGAACTCTCTTTTTGTTCTAGAGAAAAACCTCTAAGAAGTGGTATCCTGGTCACCAAAATGCTTTGGGGGCAACCCACCTTCCCCCAGTGACTTTTATGTTTAAATATGGTCCCATCGGGGATCCCTGGGTGGTGCAGCGATTTGGCGCCTGCCTTTGGCCCAGGGCGTGATCCTGGAGACCCGGGATCGAATCCCACATTGGGCTCCCGGTGCATGGAGCCTGCTTCTCCCTCTGCCTGTGTCTCTGCCTCTCTCTCTCTCTCTGTGACTATCATAAATAAATATAAATAAATAAATAAATAAATAAATAAATAAATAAATAAATAAATATGGTCCCATCCACATGTGCATTTATAACTCAGTGGAATGACTTAACCAAAAGTAATTAGAACCTTAATTACTATTATGGGAAACTTTCAGTCTTTTCAAACTTATTTACTAAAAATTAAATGAGAAATCTGGGGGGAATGAGGGTTAGAAGTATGGTAGGGTTATGTCAATGGGATGAGTAGATGTGGGGTTAGGGATAGGGCTTTGATTAGAAGTGTATGTTTAGGGGTAGGGCTAGGGCTAGGGCTATGGGCAGGTGCAGTGGTAGGTGTAGGGGTAGAAGTAGAGGTAGGGGTGGGTTGAATTGTATCACGACATTTTGGGGGTTAGGGTTATGATTACACTAGAGTTAGGCAGGGTTTGGGTTATGGGTATGGGTAGGTGTAGGTGTGGAATAGAGTTAAGGGTAGGAGTAGGTTTAGTTGTAGGTGATGGATAGGTATAGGTCTGGGGTAGTTGTAGCTGTAGTGGTAGTGTTAGGTGTAGGAGTAGGTGTACAAGTAGGGGTAGGGTTAGTTATAGAGGTTGGGGTAGGATTAGGGTTCATTGTGGGAGTAGCAGTTAGGGAAAGATTAGGGTAAGCAGAGGGTGAAGGGGTATGTGTATGGATATGCATAGGAGTAGGTATAGGTATATGGTTAGGGGTTGGAGTAGGTTTAGGGGTAGGTATATGGTTAGGGGGAGGGTAAATGGTAGGGCTAGGTTTAGGGTTAGTTGTAGGATAGGGAAAGGGTTAATTTTAGGGGTAGTGTTAGCATAGAGGGTATATTTAGGTGTAGGGGTAGGAGTAGGGAGGGATAGGGTTAGGGATACTTGTAGGAGTAGGGGTAATGTCAAAAAAAAAAATGAGAAATCTGTGGCTCCTAGAAGAAAAAAACTTAATGGGATGTCCATTGTAAATGATGCCTTGAGGCTTCCAAATGCTTTCAGGATTCTAAGTTTGCCTCTTTGCAAAATGATATTTCTAAATTAACTGAGGCAAACAAACAATTGAAAGAAGTCAACATGGCTTCTCATGCCTCTTTTTCCCCCCTCCCCTTGTCCTCTTTGTCTGCAGACACCTGGTAGCCACTTTGTGCTCAGGTTCATTTAACCCTCAGTTCCATTTAACTCTATTCTGTCTACTGAACTTCCTTTTTCCTTTAAATCTCTCCCTACTTGCTCCTCTCTTGAACCTACTAAAACCTGCCTCTATTTATTTTTTAAAAGAGTTTGTTTGACAGAGAGAAAGAGCACAAGTAGGCAGAGTGGCAGGCAGATGGAGAGGGAGAAGCAGGCTCTGAGCAGGGAGCCTGATGTGGGGCCAATCCTAGCACCCTAAGATCATGACCTGAGCCAAAGGCATATGCTCAACCACTGAGCCACCCAGCCCCCATAAAACCTGCCTCTTTAAAGTTAAGTCTTTTGAGGCTCTAAATAAACTACATATTTCTTATGTTCCTTGGACTAAGGCTATAGTTAGAAAGTTTCCTAAAGTGACTGAGGACCCCTTTAAGTTTGCCAAAGAATTTTAAATAGTTATTGAAACTCACAAACTTGTTTCTTTTTAAGATTGATTCCAATTAGTTCACATGCTTGTTGATGAGGATCAGGCCAAACATTGAAAGAAACAAGCTTGAAAGGAATATCCTGAATGAGATTTAGAGAAACAAACCTCTAATTTTTGGCCAAGATGCTAGAATACTTACCAGAAATCTCCATTGAGCATTTACAGTAGCTTTCCCAAGCCTGCTGATTGGAACAAAATTCAGGCATGGACATGAAGCCTGATAAACATGTTCATGACTATTTAAATCAACTCCAAATTGTCTTTTGAGACAGGTCTGGTTTTCCTTTAGATGTGGAATCCTATCTGGGCAGCACTTAACACTGTGCTAATTAACAAAATGAACTGGAATCTTTCTTTAGTTAAAAGGACCAGGATGGAATGGAAAACTATGTTCACTCCAGATTATTATAGACTGCGAGGTTCAGGGCCTCATTATCCCCAGAACAAGTCCCTGTAACACCACGATTTTACCTGAGGGATAGATCTGGATAATTACAAGGTTATTTAAAAAAATCAATGGCATATAGTGTAATGAGCACTGGATGTTCTATAAGACTGTTGAATCACTGAACTCTATCCCTGAAACCAGTAATATATGTTAATTAATAAAATTTAAATAAAATGTAAAAAAACCAGTGGCTGAGGATGAAGCCTTGTCCAGAACCTGTGAGCAATAAATAACATTGTTATCCCTTGGCAGCCTGTTGTTCAAAACTCCCAAATGCAACTGACATTCATTCCCACTGAGAGCAAATTTTTTTACTATAATTGATCTATGTAGTGCATTTTTAGTATTCTAGTTGAAAAGAACAGCCAATATCTTTTTTAATTTAAATTCAATTTAGTTAAGTATACTGTATTATTAGTTTCAGGGGTAGAATTAAGTAATTCATTAGTTGCATATAATACCCAGTGCTCATTACCTCAAGTGCCCTCCTTAATGCCCATCACCTAGTTACCCCATCTCTCCACCCACCTCCCCTCCAGCAACTCTGTTTCCTATAGTTAAGAGTCTCTTATGGTTTGCCTCCCTCTGTGTTTTCATTTTATTTTATTTTTCCTTCCCTTCCCCTTATGTTCATCTGTTTTGTTTCTTAAATTCCACATGAGTGAAATCATAGGGTATTTGTCTATCTCTTTTTCTTTTTTCTTGTTTCTGGTTTTTGGCTTTTTATTTTTAATACTTTGTTTTAAAATTTGTTTTTCATTTTAGTGGTCCTTTTGTTTTATTTTGTTCTGTTCTTTTTATTTTCTGGTCTCTGACCTCTTCGGAATCATCTAGGGTGTATTTTATTAGGTAGTTGTTGATATTTTTGACTGAGTCTGCTCATACAGCTACTCTGCACTGGACAAAATGACTAGAAGGAAGAATTCACCACAAAAAAAAAAAAAAGAACCAGAAACACTACTCTCTGCCACAGAGTTACAGGATTTGGATTTTAATATAATGTCAGAAATTCAATTCATAAGTATAATTATAAAGCTACTGGTGGCTCTGGAAAAAGGCGTAAAGGATTCTAGAGACTTTGTTACTGCAGAATTGAGATCTAATCAGGCCAAAATTAAATAGATTAAATGAGATGCAATCCAAACTGTTCTAACTGCTAGGGTTAATGAGGTGGAAGAGAGAGTGGGTGACATAGGAGACAAGTTGATGGTAAGGAAGGAAGCTGAGGAAAAAGAGAAAAACAATTAAGAGCCCATAAGGAAAGGCTTAGGGAAATAATGATAGCTGGAGAAGCAAGAATATACGTCTAATTGGGGTCCCAGAAGAGGCAGAGAGAGAGAGAGAGAGAGAGAGAGAGAGAGAGAGAGAGAGAGAGAGAGAACCACAAAGTATGTTTGAACAAATCATAGCTGAGAGTTTCCCTAATCTGGGGAAAGAAACAGGCATTCAGATCCAAGAGATAGAGATGACACACACACCCCAAATCTATAAAAACTGTTCAACACCTGAATATTTAATAGGGAAACTTGCAAATTTCAAAGATAAAGAGAAAATTCTAAAAGCAGCTCAACACAAGAGATTATTAACTTATATGGGGATAGGGGATGCCTGGGTGACTCAGTGGTTGATGGTCTGCCTTTGGCCCAGGGTGTGATCCTGGAGTCCCAGGATCAAGTCCCATCAGTCTTAATGCATGGAACCTGCCTCTCTGTCTGCCTATATCTCTGGCTCTGTCTCTCTCTTTCAGTGTGTGTATCTTTCGTGAACAAATAAAACTTTAAAAAGCAAAACTTAAATGGGGAGAAATACAAGATTAACAGCAGACCTCTCCATAGAGAACTGTCAGGCCAGAAAGGGCTGGCATGATATATACAGGGTACTAAAGAAAAACATGCAGCCAAGAATACTTTATCCAGTACAACTGTCATTCAGGATAGAAGGAGAGATAAAGGATAGGCAGAAACTGAAAGCATATGTGATCACCAAACTGGCTTTGCAAGAAGTATTAAGGGGGACCCTGTAAAAGAAAGAGCCCGGAGAAACAATCCACAGAAACAGGGACTGAATAGGTAATACGATGACACTAAATTCCTATCTTTCAATAGTTACTCTGAATGTGAATTGGCTAAATGACCCCATCAAATGATGCAGGGGTTCAGACTGGATAAAAACACTAGACCCACCTATATGCTGTCTACAAGAGACTCATTTTAGACCTAAGGACACCACCAGCCTGAAAATGAAGGGGTGGAGAACCATTTACCATTCAAATGGTCCTCAAAAGAAAGCTGGGTAGCAATCCTCATGTCAGATAAATTAAAGTTTATCCCAAAGACTAGCAAGAGATGAAGAGGGACACTATATCAACCTTAAAGGGTCTAGCAAACAAGAAGACCTACAGTCCTGAATATTTATGGCCGTAATGTGGGAGCTGCCAAATATATCAATTAATAGCCAAAGTAAAGATACACTTAGATAATAACACACTAGTAATAGGAGACTTCAACATAGTGCTCTCATTAAAACACAGATCTTCTAAATAGAACATCACCAAAGAAACAGGGGCCTTAAATGATACACTGGACCAGACAGATTTCACAGATTATTAAAGAACTTTGAATCCAAACGCAACTGAATACACATTCTTCTCAAGTGCTCATGGAACTTTCTCCAGAATAGACCACATACTGGGTCCTGAATCAGGTCTCAACTGATACCAAAAGATTGGGATTGTCCCCTGCACATTTTCAGACCATGACGCTTTGCAACTAGAACTCAATCACAAGAAGAAATTTGGAAGAAACTCAAACACGTGGAGGTTAAGGACCATCCTGCTAAAAGATGAAAGGGCCAACCAGGAAATTAGAGAAGAATTAAAAATATTAATGGAAACTAATGAAAATGAAGATACAATTATTCAAAATCGTTGGAATAAGGCAAAAGCAGTCCTAAGAGGGAAATACATTGCAATACAAGCCTCCCTCAAAAAACTGGAAAAAACTCAAATACACAAGGTAACCTCACACCTAAAGTAATTGGAGAAAGAACAGTAAGTAAAACCTACACCAAGCAGAAGAGAGATAATAACGATTTGAGCAGAACTCAATGAAACAGAGACCAGAAGAACTGTAGAACAGATCAACAAAACCAGGAGTTGGTTCTCTGAAAGAATTAATAAGATATATAAACTCCTAGACGGCCTTATTAAAAACAAAAGAGAGAAGACTCAAATTAATAAAATCATGAATGAAAGAGGAGAGATCACAACCAATACCAAGGAAATATAAATGATTTTATTTTATTTATTTTTTTTTTTTAAAGGATTTCTTTTTTTTTTTTAATTTTTATTTATTTATGATAGTCACACAGAGAGAGAGAGAGAGAGAAGCAGAGACACAGGCAGAGGGAGAAACAGGCTCCATGCACCGGGAGCCCGACGTGGGATTCGATCCCGGGTCTCCAGGATCGCGCCGTGGGCCAAAGGCAGGCGCCAAACCGCTGCGCCACCCAGGGATCCCATATAAATGATTTTAAAAAAAGTATTACAAGTGCCTGTATGCCAACAAATTAGGCAGTATGGAAGAGATGGATGTATTTCTGGAAAACCACAAATTACCAAAACTGGATCAGGAAGAAATAGAAAACCTGAACAGGCCAATAACCAGGGAGGAAATTGAAGCAGTCATCAAAAACCTCCCAAGACCAAAAGTCTAGGGCTAGATGGCTTCCCAGGGGAATTTTATCAAACATTTAAAAAAGAAATAATACTTATTCTACTAAAGCTGTTCCAAAGGATAGAAAGGAATGGAATACTACCAAACATGTTTTATGAGGCCAGCATTACTTTAATTCCAAAACCAGACAAAGACCCCACCAAAAAGGGAAATTATAGACCAATATCCCTGATGAACACAGATGCAAAAATTCTCTCCAACATACCAGCCAATAGGATCCAGCAGTACATTAAGAAGATGATTCACCATGACCAAGTGGGATGTATCCCTGGGATGCAAGGTTGGTTTAACACTCATAAAGCAATCAACATGATAGATCACATCAACAAGAGAAAAAACAAGAACCATATGATCCTCTTAATAGATGCTGAGAAAGAGAGAAAGCATTTGACAAAATACAGCATCCATTCCTGATCAAAACTCTTGTGTGTAGGCGTAGAGGGAACATTACTCAATATCTTAAAAGCCAACTATGAAAATCCCACAGCAAATATCATTCTCAATGGGGAAGCAGTGAGAGCCTTTCCCCTAAGAACAGGAATATGACAGGGATGTCCACTCTCACCACTGTTATTCATAGTACTATGAAGTACTAGACATAGTACTAGAAGTCTTAGCCTCAGCAATCAGACAACAACAACAAAAAAATAAAAGGCATTCAAATTGGCAAAGAAGAAGTCAAACTCTCCCTCTTCACAGATGACATGATACTGTATATAGAAAACCCAAAAGTCTCCACCTCAAGATTGCTACAACTGGTATAGCAATTCAGCAATGTGGCAGGATACAAAATAAATGCACAGAAATGAGTCGCATTTCTATACACTAACTATGAGGCTAAAGAAAGAGAAATTAAGGAGTCAGTCCCATTTACAATTGCGCTGAAAACCATAAAATATCTAGGAATAAACCTAACCAAAGAGGTAAAGGATCTATACTCTAAAAACTACAGAACTCATATGAAATAAACTGAAGAACTTGTAAAGAGATGGAAAAACATTCCATGCTCATGGAATAGAAGAATAAATATTGTGAAAATGTCTATGCTACCCAGGGCAATTTACATGTTCAATGGAATCCCTATCAAAATACCATGGACTTTCTTCAGAGAGTTGGAACAAATCATCTTAAGATTTGTATGGAATCAGAAAAGACCCCGAAAGGCCAGAGGAATATTAAAAAGGAAACCAAATCCGGGGGCATCACAATGCTGGATTTCAAGTTGTACTACAAAGCTGTGATCATCAAGACTATTATGGTACTGATCCAAAAACAGACACATAGATCAATGGAACAGAATAGAGAACCCAGAAATAGGCCAACTCTATAGTCAACTAATCTTTGACAAAGCAGGAAAGAATATCCACTGGAAAAAGGACAGTCTCTCCAATAAAGAGTGTTGGGAAAATTGGGCAGCCATGTGCAGAATAATGAAACTGGACCATACTCTTACACCAGACATAAAGATACACTCAAAATGGATGAAAGATCTAAATGTGAGACAAGATTCCATCAAAATCCTAGAGGAGAACACAGGCAACACCCTTTTTGAGGTTGGCCACGGCAACTTCTTGCAAGATATATCTATGAAGGCAAGGGAAATAAAAGTAAAAATGAACTATTGGGACATAATCAAGATAAAAAGCTGCTGCACAGCAAAAAAAAAACCAGTTGGGATCCCTAGGTGGCGCAGCGGTTTGGCGCCTGCCTTTGTCCCAGGGCGGGATCCTGGAGACCCAGGATCGAATCCCACATCGGGCTCCCGGTGCATGGAGCCTGCTTCTCCCTCTGCCTGTGTCGTGTCTCTGCCTCTCTCTCTCTCTCTGTGACTATCGTAAGTAAATAAAAAAAATAAAAAAAATAAAAAAAACAGTCAACAAAACTAAAAGACAACCTACAGAATGGGAGAAGATATTTGCAAATGACATATTAGAGAAAGGGCTAGTATCAAAGATCTATAAAGAACTTATTAAACTCAACAGCAAAGAAACAAAGAATCCAGTCATGAAATGGGCAGAAGACATGAACAGTAATTTCACCAAAGAAGACATACACATGGCCAACAAGCACATGAGAAAATGCTCCACATCACATCATCAGGGCAATACAAATCAAAACCACAATGAGATACCACCTCACACCAGTGAGAATGGCAAAAATTAACAAGACAGGAAAACAACAAATTTGGAGAGGATATGGAGAAAGGGGAATCCTTTTGCACTGGGGTGAGAATGCAAACTGGTACAGCCACTCTGGAAAACAGTGTGGAGGGTTCTAAAAGAGTTAAAAATAGAGCTACCCTAGGACCCAGCAATTGCCCTACAGGGTATTTACCCCAAAGATACAGATGCAATGAGACGCTGAGACTCCTGCACCCCAGTGTTTACAGCAGCAATGTCCACAATAGCCAAACTGTGGAAGGAGCCACAATGTACTTCGACAGATGAATGGATACAGAAGATGTTGTAAATACATACAGTAGAATATTACTCAGCCATCAGAAAGGAAGAATAGCCAGCATTTGCTTTGACATGGATGGAACTGGAGGGGTTATGCTGAGTGAAATAAGTCATTTGGAGGAAGACAATCATCATGTTTTCACTCACATGTGGAATATAAGAAATAATGAAAGGGATTATATGGGAAAGGAGGGAAACTAAGTGGGAAAATTTAGAAAGGGACATAAAGAATGAGTGACTCCTAATTCTGGGAAACAAACAATGAGTTGCAGAAGAAAATTGGTACAGCCACTCTGGAAAAGAGTGACATGAAATTTGTCTTGTGGTTGTGTTCTGGTTTGATATCATCGTGGTCAGAGAGGACACCTGGTGACCTAGAACTGTTTGAATGTGTTGAGACTTTGCTTATGGCCCATGATGTGAGCTCTGCTGGAGAATGCTCCATGTGAACTTCAAAAGAATGTGTGTTTTGCTGTTTTAGAATGGAATTTTAAGAAATAAGAAATAATAAGGGATAATAAGAAATATTAGGGGATGAGGAGATGGGCTAATTGGGTGACGGGCACTAAGGTGGCATGCGATGTGATGACCACTGGGTGTTATAGTATATGTTGGCAAATTGAATTTAAATAAAACATATTTTTTCAAGACACATTTATATGCTGTCTACAAGAAACTCATTTCAGACCTAAAGGCACATGCAGATGAAAGTGAGGAGATGGGGAATCATTTATCACATAAATTGATATAAAAAGAAAGTTGGAATAGCAATAGTTATATTAGACAAGGTAGACTTTATTTTTTATTTTTAAAAGTTTTTTTTGTTTATTCATGAGAGTCAGAGAGGGGGAGAGAGAGAGAGAGAGAGAGGGAGAGAGGCAGAGACATACGCAGAGGGATAAGCAGGCTCCATGCAGGGAGCCTGATGCGGGACTTGATCCCCGGACTCCAGGGTCATGCCCTGAGCCGAAGGCAGGTGCTAAACTGCTGAGCCACCCAGGCATCCCCAAAGTAGACTTTAAAATGAAGTCTGCATGAGACAAAAAAAAGTACACTATATAATCATAAAGTAGAAAATCCAACAAGAAGACATCACAATTGTAAATTTTTATATACATAAACATAGGAGCAGCCAAATACATAAAATAGTAATAATAGACATAAAGGAACTAATCTATAGTGAGACAATGATAGTAGGGAATTGTAATACTCCACTTATATTAACAGACAGGTGATCCAAACAGAAAATCAAGGAGACAATATCTTTGAATGAATGACACACTGGAACATATAGATTTAACAGATATATTCAGAACATTCCATTCTAAAACAGCAAAATACACATTCTTTTGAAGTTCACATGGAGCATTCTCCAGCAGAGCTCACATCATGGGCCATAAGCGAAGTCTCAACACATTCAAACAATTCTAGGTCACCAGGTGTCCTGTCTGACCACGATGGTATGAAACCAGAACGCAACCACAAGACAAATCTGGGAAGACCATAGATGCATCTAGGTTAAGGAATATGCTACTAAACAATGAATGGGTCATCTAAGAAATCAAAAGGAAATAAAAAAATAGAGACAAAAAAATGAAAATATAATGGTCCAAAATCTTCGGGTGGCATCAAATGTGGTTCTAGGAGGAAAATTTATAGCAACAGGCCTACCTCAAGAAGCATGAGAAATCTCAGATGAGCACCATTTTTTACACCTAAGGGAGCTAGGAAAAGAACAAACAAAATCCCCACCAGTAGAAGGAAGGAAACAATAAAGATTAGTGTGGAAATAAACAATATAGAAATTTTTTTAAAAAAGAACTGATTAGGGCAGCCCCGGTGGCTTAGTGGTTTGGAGCTGCCTTCGGCCCAGGGCTTGATCCTGGAGACCATGGATTGACTCCGTCAGGCTCCCTGCATGAAGCCTGCTTCTCCCTCTGCCTGTGTCTCTGCATGTCTCTCTCTCTCTCTCTCTGTCTCTAATAAATAAATAAATCTTAAAAAAAAAAACTGATTAGGGCAGCCCTGGAGGCTCAGTGGTTTAGCACTGCCTTTGACCCAGGGCCTGATCCTGAAGACCCAGGATTGAGTCTTGCATTGGGCTCCCCATGAGAGCCTGCTTGGAGCCTGCTTCTCCTTCTGCCTGTGTCTCTGCCTCTCTCTCTCTCTCTCTCTCTCTCTCTCTCTCTGTCTCTCATGAATGAATAAATAAAAAATCTTAAAAATAAAGAACTGATTAGGGGTGACTGGGTGGCTCAGTCAGTTAAGCAGCCTCAGGCTCAAGTCAGGATCCTGAAGTCCTGGAATCAAGTTCTGCATTGGGCTCCTGCTCAGTGGGGAGCTTGCTTCTCCCTCTCCCTCTGCTGCTTCCTCTGCTTATGCTCATTCTTTTTTTCTTTTCTTTTCTTTTCTTTTCTTTTCAGATTTATTTATTTATTCATGAGACACAGGTAGAGGGTCCCCACATTGGGACCCGATTCTGGATCCCGGGATCACGACCTGAGCTGAAGGCAGGCGCCCAACCACTGAGGTACCCAAGCGTCCCTGCTTATTGCCTATGCTCTTTCTTTTTTTCTCTCTCTCTCAAAATCAGAAAACAAAAACCAAAAAACAAAAACAAAACAGATTAATGTAACCAGAAATTGATTCTTTGAAAAAAGAATAACATTGATGATCTTTAGCCATACCCATCAAACAGAGTGAGAAAGAGGACTCAAACAAAAATTATTTTTATTGAATAAATATATAATTATGAATTGTGGTAAAAACTACAAGGAAATTAAAGAAGAGAATAACCAATCCCACAGAAATACAAAGGATTTTAAGAGATTATGAAAAATTATATGTCAACAAATTGGACAATCTAGAAGAAATGGATAAATTCCTAGAAACATATAACCTACCAAAACTAATGAAGGAACGCAAAATTTGGGCAGATCAATTACTAGCAATGAAATTAAATCAGTAATCAAAAAACTCTCAACAAACAAAAGTCCAGGACCAGACAGTGACACAGGTGAATTCTGTCAAAGATTTAAAGATGACTTAATACCTTTTCTTCTCAAACTATTCTAAAAAATAAAGAGGATGGAAAACTTCCAAATTCATTCTATGAGACCAGCATTAGCCTGACACCAAAACAGAAAAGAACACTACATCTCTGATAAAAATAGATAAAAAATCCTTCACAAAACACTTGCAAATAAAACCCAACGATAAATTAAAAAAAATCACTAGCCACAATTAAGTGGGATTTACTCCCAGTGGGGGAAAAAAAAGAGTGGTTTAATGTTTGCAAATCAGTCAACATGCTACATCACATCAAGAGAAAGGATAGGGCAGCCTGGGTGGCTCAGTGATTTATTGCCGCCTTCAGCCCAGGGTGTGATCCTGGAGACCCAGGATCGAATCCCACGTCGGGCTCCTGCATGGAGCCTGCTTTTCCCTCTGCCTGTGTTTCTGCGCCTCTCTCTCTCTCTGTCTCTCATGAATAAATAAATAAAATCTTAAAAAAAGGAGAAAGGATAAAAACCATTAGATCATTTTAATAGACACAGAAAAAGCATTTGACAAATTACAACACCCATTGATGATAAAAGCCCTCAACAAAGTAGGTTTAGAACGAACATACCTCAATATAATAAAGGCCATGTGTGACAAACCTACAGTGAATATCATACTCAATGGTAAAAAACTGAGAGTTTTTCCCCTAAGGTCAGGAAGAAGACAAGGATATCCACTCTCACCAGTTTTATTCAACACAGTACGTAATGTCCTCACCACAGCAACTAGACAACAAAAAGAAATATATGGCACCCAAACTGGTAAGGAAGAAGTAAAACTTCCCTGTTTGCAGAAAGCCTGAAAGACTCCACCAAAAAACTACTAGAACTGACAAATGAATTCAGCAATGTCCCAGGATACAAAGCCAATATAAAGCATTCTATATGCTAATAATAAAGCTGCAGAAAGAGAAATTAAGAAAACTATCCATTCACAATTGCACCAAAAATAATAAAATATCTAGGAATAGACTTAACCAAAGAAGTAAAAGATCTGTTCTCTGAAAACTATAAAACACTGATGAAAGAAACTGAAGACATTCCATCCTTATGAATTGGAAGAACAAATATTTTTTAAAAAGATTTTGTTTATTTATTCATGAGAGACACAGACAGAGGCAGAGACATAGGCAGAGGGAGAAGCAGGCCCCCTGCAGGGAGTCTGATGCAGGACTCAATCCCAGGATCCTTGGATCACCACCTGAGCATTAGGCAGACGTTCAACCTTTGAGCCAAACCACATGTCCTGGAAGAACAAATGTTGTTTAAATGTCTATAAAACCTAAAGCAATCTACACATTTAATGCAATACCTATCAAAACACCAACAGCATTTTTCACAGAGCTAGAACAAACAATCCGACAATTTTAATGGAACCACAAAAGCCCCTGAATAGCCAAAGCAATTTTGAGAAAGAAAACCAAAGTTGGAGGTATCACAATTCCACATTTCTTTTTTTTTTTATTTTTTATTTATTTTTATTTTTTTCCACATTTCAAGTTATATTACAAAGCTATCATAATCAAAACAGTATAATACTGGCATAAACATAGATCAGTCTATGGAACAGATTAGAAAACCTAGGAATAGACCTACAATTGTATGGTCAACTTATTTATGAGAAAGCAGGAAAGAATATCCAATAGGAAAAAGTCTCTTCAACAAATGGTGTTGGGAAAACTGGAAAACATGCAAAAAAAAAAAAAACTGGACATCTTTCTTACATCAATGACAAAAATAAGTTCAACATTGATGAAAGACCTAAAACATAAAATACCTAGAAGAGAGCACAGGCAGTAATTTCTCTGACATTGGCTATAGCAACATTTTTCTAGGTATGTCTCTTGGGGTAAGGGAAGCAAAACCAAAAATAAGCTATTGGGACTACCTCAAAATAAAAAGCTTCAGCACAGTGAAAGTAACAATCAACAAAAACTAGAAAGTAACCTACTGAATAGAAGAAAATATTTGCAATAACATATCTGATTAAAGGTTGGCATCAAAAATATACAAAGAATTTATAAAACTCAAAACCCAAAAAACAAATAATCCAATTTCAAAATGGGCAAAAGACATGAATAGACATTTTTCCAAACAAGACATCCAGATAGCCAAGAGACACATGAAAAGTTGCTCAACATCACTCATCATCAGGGAAATGCAAATCAAAATTACAATAAGCTATCACCTTACACCTGGCAGAATGGCTAAAATAAAAAACACAATAAACAAGTGTTGGTGAGGATGAGGAGAAAAAGGAACCCTCATGCACTATTGGTGGGGATGCAAACTGGTGCAGCCACTCTGGTAAGTGTGGAGGTTCCTCAAATAGTTAAAAATAGAACTGCCCTACAATTCAGCAATGGCACCATCAGGTATTTACACAAATAATGAAAAACAAACACTAATTCAAATTGAGATATGCACTCCCATGTTTATAGCAGCTTTATCTATAATAGGCAAATCTGGAAACAGCCCACACGGCCATTAACTGATGAATGTACAAAGAAGTAGTATATATACACAACATATGACTCAGCCATCCAAAAGAATGAAGTCTTGCCATTTGCAACAACATGGAAAGACCTAGAGTGTATCATGCTAAGTGAAATAAGTCAGTCAGAGAAAGACAAATACCATGTGATTTCACTCATATGTGGAATTTAAGAAACAAAACAAGCAAAGGGGAGAAAAAAAGAGAGAAGCCAAGAAACTGACTCTTAAGTGTAGATAACAAACATGATTACCAGAGGGGAGATGAAAAGAGATGAAGAGGATAAGAATTCATTTATCATGATAAGCACCGAGTAATATATTGTACACCCGAATTACTATATTGCACACCTGAAACTAATATAACACTATTAGCTACACTGGATTAAACTAATTTAATTTTAAAAATCTCTATGTAAATACAAATATCCCTTCTGTATTTCCCAATCCCTTTAACTATGCAGTTGAAGAGCTGGCATCTAACCTTCATCTAGAAGTGATTTACCTTCCATTTGACATGATCAAAAACAAATAGAAGAAATGTCTTCCCAGCAATGAATGTGCTCCATTTAAATGATAGGCTTGTGGATGTCAGTATGTGACCGTTTCTATTTGAAAAGTCTCCAAAGATGAAATAAGATATTTTAGAGTAAACTTAAGGGATCAACCATTGTGATGGAATTTGGTGATGGAGAACATTTTGAATTCCAGCTCAACAAAATATTCCCCTACTTAAAGAATTTTATAAAAAAAAAAAAATGAAAAAGTAGGAGAATTTTATTCTCCTCAGTAGACCTGCAGCACAACAAAGCAAGCTATTCATTCATCACAGTTTGAGCATCTAACTACAAATGGGGAGGGGACTGGCACTCAGGGCCGCGGGGGCGCCTCGCCCAGCAGCTCCTCTGCCGGGGACCGGCCACGGAAGGGTCCTGGGCCGCGTCGCCGCCCCGAGCTCCCAAACCTCCTCTACCTGCCACCGCCTCCCAGCAGGGGCGCTCCGCTAAGCCCGGGCGGGGGGCCACGCCGCGCCCCCACCGCCCCTCCCCCGCCGCTGCGCTCTGCTCCGACCCCGCACGCTGGGGGCCGCACGCTGGAGGCCTGCCGCCGGAGCGCCCCAGCGCATGCGCAGTCGGAGCCCCAGCCGGCACGGCGCGGCCGCCACGGCGGGGGAGCACGTCAGAGCCCGCCGGCGTCGGGGGGGCCCGTCCGGCAGCAGGGGCCTCGCCTTGGGCGTCTCTGGCCGAGGCGGGAGGGTCCTCGTCACCCTGTTCCCCGGAGTTAGGACGGCGGCGGCGGCAGGGGGCGGAGTCGCCCCGCGCCCTTTGTCGGTGGAGGCCGGTGAGTGAGGCGCGGGCCCAGGGGGTGGGGGTGGGGAGTGGGGACGGCGGAGGTGCCGGGTGGCCCCCTGCGCTCCGCCCCGGGCAGCGCCCTCTGTCCGCTCGGAGGGCCTCCCCATCCGGAGACTGTACGCAGAGTTTCCTCTGGGCTCTTCCGCAGTGGGGGTTTCTGTAGAAGAAGGTGGGATCATTTGTTGGAAAGTTTATCGCCTTCTCAACATTATTAAAACATTCACCTTTACTTTTTCTCTAATGGTTTTAAAGGATTTTTAAAGTATCTTTGTTTACATTTCTACCTATATGTTGTTAGGTATTCATTTTGTGTTAGGAATCTACGTTTACCCCACTTGTCCTGCCGTTAGATATTGAATCATTTTCCCACCGAATTGAAGTGACACTTTTATTATATTCTGCAGGCGTGTCTACTTTGTGACCTTGAGTCTGTTTCCAGACGATTTCTCACAGCTCTGACAGTTTTGCCCATAAATGTTTTGCCTTTCATTACATGGGTCTTAGTCTTGGTGTAGATTAACCCAAGTGGTAACTGTTTCCAAAGCAGCAACCATATTGAATTCCTGTAACTTAGAGAATCTTCCTATAGTTGACATTTTTTTTTTATTTATTTACGATAGTCACACACACACACACACACACAGAGAGAGAGAGAGAGAGAGAGGCAGAGACACAGGCAGAGGGAGAAGCAGGCTCCATGCACCGGGAGCCCGACGTGGGATTCGATCCCGGGTCTCCAGGATCGCGCCCTGGGCCAAAGGCAGGCGCCAAACCGCTGCGCCACCCAGGGATCCCCATATAGTTGACATTAATTGCCATAAGTAACTATATACTACTTTGAGAAGAAAACATGTCAAAAACAAAGTTCTGATATGGGATGAAACTGAAAAATCCAGTGTTTGTAAACCTGAGTGAAGAGAGTTACAGACCAACTGAAAAATCAATTTATTTCAATAAACTGACTTTCTAGGGGTATTGATCATTGTTTTGTATTTCCAAAGTATTGAGTTTAGAAATCAGTTGGATAATAATGCTTTTATATGTTTGTCTTTTCCCTTGTATTTTTTAAACCAGTAATCTAGGGATCCCTGGGTGGCGCAGCGGTTTGGCGCCTGCCTTTGGCCCAGGGCGCGATCCTGGAGACCCGGGATCGAATCCCACGTCAGGCTCCCGGTGGATGGAGCCTGCTTCTCCCTCTGCCTGTGTCTCTGCCTCTCTCTCTCTCTCTGTGACTATCATAAATAAATAAATTGAAAAAAAAATTTAAAAAAAAAATAAACCAGTAATCTATACTTGAATAAAATTTTTCTTTCATGTAAAAAAAAAAACTACCGTTTTTAGTGTAAAATATATTTTAATATGTGGCAGAGCAAATCCTCCTTAAATATGTCCTTGGATATAATGGTCAGTTTCTTTTGATGGATTCGAAATAGTGGAAAATGTAAAGATACAAACATGATAATTCTCTAAGAGACAGATTTGATCATGGTAGCAGCTAGTTATTAAATGAGGGAATGTTTGTTGAAAGTCACCGTGTTGAGATCTTTTACATGTTTCCCTATTGCCATCAGGATAATGCTTGCTTTCTTAGAAGTGCCCTCAAAGCCCTTTATGATTTTACTATTGCAGACTGTTTTGTCTTCCTCCCTTGCACATCATGCTGTAGCCATACCAAACTACTTAAACATGATACACAACCCTCTGGGAAAAATTCATTAATTTGATTATGTCAAAATTTTAAATTTCTGTATTCAGAGCAAAGACCTAAAAGTCAACACATGAAAATATTTGCAGCATGTGTAAGAGACAAAGGGTTAATGTCCATTATATGTAAAGAGCCTCTGATAATAGCAAAAAAAAAAAAAAAAAAGGGAAATGGGCAAAGGATATGCATAGGCAATTTATAGTAGAAATATAAGTAACCAAAAAACAACAACAACAAAATTTTAATGCTTAACCTCATAAATAACCATTCGATGCAAATGAAGACAGATATTTTCACTCAGTACACTGGAAATATATAAAAATACTGATGATAAAAGGTGTTGAGGAAAGTGCTGCAGAAAAAAAGTGCTGGGGAAAAGGTTACCAGTTGTAAAATAGAATAAGGTAGTTTATTTTGAAGTTAACAAAGATTTCTTTTTTTTTCATTTTTTTTAATGAATTAATTTTTATTGGTGTTCAATTTACCAACATACAGAATAACACCCAGTGCTCATCCCGTCAAGTGTCCCCCTCAGTGCCCGTCACCCATTCACTCCCACCCCCCGCCCTCCTCCCCTTCTACCACCCCTAGTTCATTTCCCAGAGTTAGGAGTCTTTATGTTCTGTCTCCCATTCTGATATTTCCCACACATTTCTTCTCCCTTCCCTTATATTCCCTTTCACTATTATTCATATTCCCCAAATGAATGAGAACATACACTGAACAAAGATTTCTAATACTGAGTAAAGGATGCTGTAGAACCATGGCACATATTATGGTGTGCGTTAAGTAGGGATGTGGTAATATTATATATGTTCATAAATGCCCAAAAAAGGATGTACACCGAATGACAGTGAAGTACTTCCAGGGAGGGAAGTAGAAGAGTGATTGAACATCACTCAGTGTTACTCATAGACTCCCATGTTTTGTGTCCTTATGTTTTCATGTAACATGTATAAAAAAAACTTGTGTATATCTATAACTTGTGTAAGGAAAAAAAGATGCAGAAAAATTTAAAATTAACTTAAGGAAAGCAGTAAAGAATAAACGACAAATGATAACATGGAGACTACATTTGTTATTTATGTTATCACAAGAGAGTTGCTGTTTACTGTGTTTGTGTTTGGGGACCCCAAAACCATCTGTAGGTTCAGTTATTTGCTAAACAGACTCCTAGAACTCAGTAAAGTTGTTATACTTACAGTAGCATGAGTAGTACAGTGAAAAGATACAGATTAAAACCAGCAACAAAAAAAACAAGAGACCAGGTACAAGCTTCCAGTTGTCTCCTCTCAATAAGAGTAATGCAGATAGTGTTTAATTCTCCCAGAAGTGATATGTAATAACACATATGCAGTGTTACCAATCAGGATTCTCATCCAAACTTTGGCATCCAGAGTGTTGATTAGAAGTCGGTCATGTAGGCATAGCTGACCACCTGTGTAACTGACCTTCAGTCTCCAGTCCTTCCAGAAGTCAAGCTGATACCACATGGCCCAAGAATCCTACCATAAATCCTATTTTAGCATAGCATATCTGACCTCTGGAAGCCTGAGGTAAACAGACACTCATAACAGGCAGGATATTGCAAGGTATTACAGGTTCTCTCTCAGGAACTAGGCCAGGGCCAAACTTTTTCTTAAAATGTGCAGAGTTTGGACACCCAGACCCACTCAGTTAATCCCTTCCTGCACACTATACTCTGTAATAAAGATTTCTTACAAATCAATAAGTAAAAGGCAAAGTGGTAGAAAGGTGGACAAATGACACAAGGGTAAGAGTTCAAAACATGAAATAGGAAAGCTAAAAATAGAGAAGTTCTGCTTCCCATGTTATCTATGAGTTACATACTAAAGTAGCAATAATATACTATTTAAATACTATATGTAAAAAGAATGTTTACTATTCTTGGCTAATGTTCACTGTCATATATTGTTGATGAATTAGTTAATTCTTCAGTGCATTTTACCTTTGTTTTGATCCAGCAGTTCCAATTCTAGGAATTTATCCTAAAGAAATAATCAGACAAGATTATGTCAAAACTGTATGTTTGGTGTTGTCTATAACAGCAAAAGAAAGAAAGGCTCCCAGAAATGTTTATTAATAATGAAGTTGTTAAATAAATTTTGGGCATTGCATGCAATTGATTATATACTATGACACTAATATTTAAATTTTTTTATTATTTTTTATTTGTTTATATATCTTCATATAGATGTTTATTATCATTTTTAAATTGAGTATACTTAACATAATAGTGTTATATTAACTTCAGGTATACAATAAGTGATTAATCAATTCTACATATTGCTCCATAAGTATACTCTTTAATCCTCATCACCTATTTCATCTATTCCCCCCCCCTTCATCCCCCCTACCCACCTCCCCTCTGGTAACTATCAGTTCTTTATAGTTAAGAGTCTTTTTCTTGGCTTGTCTCTCTTCTTTTTTTTTTCCTTTTTTTTAATTTCTTTTGTTAAATACCACATATGAATAAAAATGTAGAATACTAAATAAGGCAGAACAAATTCCTGCCTTCATGGAGGTTAACATCACACAATGGTGAGGTATAAATAAAAATGGCGACTATACAAATAATGACAATGATAAAGGTGCTAGCAAAACCAGGAGGGTATAAATGAGGGACCTCCCTAGGTTTGTATATCAAAACCTTCATTGATTTAAGCTAAGACCTGAAGGGAGAGTAGGTATTGTCTGGGGAGGAGGTAGGGAGATAAAGCACACATGGCACACTTAAGGACGTAAAAGCACAACAGTGTAGATGAAGACTCTGAAGCAAATGGGAGTAGCTCGAGAGGTCAGGAAGCAGGTCATAGGATTTTTTATGGCTTTGTACTGCAGCCTAAGGACTGTAGAGAGCCACTAAAAAATTTCAAAGTGAGGTACTGTTTCAAAGTCAGGTTTGTATACTTTATAAGTAAAGATGCCTTTACCTCACCTGTGGAGGATGCAAAAATAGTTATTGGAAAATCCTAAGGAACAACAATATGTAGATGGTAAGCAGAGGAAAAGGGACTAGTGCATAGTCCACTGAGAAGGACTGTGGACATAAAGCAAAACACAGTTGTCAGCAGCGTCAGATACCCATCAGAGCTCAAGAAGTAATGAACTCCATTGCTTGAACAACATAAGGGTTTTGGATATTCCTAACCAGAGCAATTTCAGTAGTGTGCTGATGGCAGAACAGCAGAAAGATCATACATAGATAATTTAAAAATAAATGGGTAATGAAGTAGAGAAAAGTATTGACAATCCTTTGCAGAGTTGTAGCCTTGAAAAAAGAATGGATGCCAGTTACAAATGGGCACATAGCCAGGGAAAATTTTTAATGTTGAGAGAGATATTAAAAAATTTTAAGGGGCAGCCCCGGTGGCGCAGCGGTTTAGCGCCGCCTGCAGCCCAGGGCATGATCCTGGAGACCCTGGATGGAGTCCCACGTCAGGCTCTCTGTGTGGTGCCTGCTTCTCCCTCTGCCTGTGTCTCTGCCTCTCTCTCTCTCTCTCTCTCTCTCTCTGTCTCTATGAATAAATAAAATAAAAATCTTTAAAAAAAAATTTAAATTGGGCCACCTGGGTGGCTCCAGTCAGTTAAGTGTCTGCCTCCAGCTCAGGTCATGATCTTGGGGTCCTGGGATGAGCCCTGCATGGGACTCTTGACTCCGCAGGGGGCCTGCTCTCTCTCCCTTTGTCCCTCATGTGCGCGCTCTCTCTCTCAAGTAAATAAATAAATCTTTTAAAAAAAAGATTTTAAATTAGGAAGGAGTCAATAAATGTGACAGATAAAGTTGAAGATAGGAATGAGAAGGTACATGCTAGATTCAGGCTTATAGGGAACCTGGAGAAAATGGTCTGATTCCAGGGAAGGAATACTTTTAATGCAAATCTCTGGGCCAAGAATACCCACCTAGAGATGCCATTTCATTACATCTGGGACAGGACCAGTGGATCTGCTTCTCAGCAAATGGCATGATACCAAGGATCTTCAGACCACACTTTGAGGAGCACTGCTGCTTTTTCTATTTTTCCCTTACATGAAGCTACTCCTGTCTTTACTTCCTTTCCCATCCAGTCTAGAATCTAAGGTCTCCTGATTCACAGTTTAATGTTTTGTAAGGTAAGGAAGACTTCAGAAGTGCTGTGGTACTAGATGTGGTGACTGAAGTAGAATGACGATGAAAATCATTGGCATGGAGGAAGTGAAGGAAATGAGAGACTCCAATAGTTGTTCTGAATTTCTGCATCAGAATCACTTGTGAGACATTTAAAAAATGAGTAGATGCCAGACTTCACCTCAACAGATTCTGGTTTAGTAGCTCTTGGGTGGAGCCTGGACATGTATACATTTACATATGTATAGTTTAGAATCTGGGCTTTGTCTAATACACAGCCCAGATTGAGAAAACATGAGTTTTCTACATGATCCATGAAGTTCACTCAGATTTTTAGAAGAGCCTTGAGGGAAAAAGATGTTATCCCTAAAGTCATTCTTCATCTGAATTGATTATAATTCTTGTATTCCTTAGACAGTCAAGGAAATTTGTTACCTTCCAAGCTATCATGGCTACTTATTTGAAAAAGTCTGTGGGATTACTAGAAAAGTCTGGAAAAGTCTTTGTGTGTGTTGTATGAAAAAATTACAATTTGGGGGTGGGGAGTGGTTGGTTTAGAGGGGTTTTATGTGTGTATCTTTCCAATACAGGAATTGAAAGGGAAATTATGAGAAGAAAGATCAGATACCAACAATGAAAAGGTACAGAACAAGTACTAAGGAGAACTTCAGTGTATCCTAGAAGGAGCCTAGAGCTGTGAACCAGGGATCTTCAGTTTCAGATCCCTCATTAAACCAAAACACTGAGAACTAAATCAGCATTTCCAAGTGTGTGTTCTCTGGAGACTTAGTCTTATCAGATGCCATAAAAAATTCTCAACTAAATTTGCATAGACTATATCATATATTTGACACTCCCCATCCCCTTGGGGTCACACATATGACGAAGAAACATGTTCTGCCTCACTTGGTAAATGTTTTTATTGTTGTGAATAGTTGGTTTTGAAGTGATTGGGTTTGAAATGTCAAGCATTCTCAGAAGATTGCTGGTGGCTCTTCAGAGAGTAGGACCCTTGTAGAGCTTTTGCTTGGACCAATAGGACCTGCTTTTTAAAGTGCTTTTAAATTATGCCTGAAAGGTCTGCCTCTTAGTTGACTGGTTGTAAAACTGTGGATTTGTGCCATATCTTGAGTGGTGGGTGGCTACCTCATCTAATAGACCATTCCACTGGAACTGTGATTTTCTTTGTTTAAAAAACTTGCTTCTCAGGAAATGACTTCATTCTTCAGTTCCATCACTAACTTTTGAGAGAAATTTTCAGGCTAACCTTTGTGAACAGAAAAAGAATGTATCCTTCCACATTTCTAAGCCATTCAAAGTATTTTACCCTGTTGTTAATGTTGATGAAAGTCTTTCTGAAAATCTTTCACTAAGCAAGGACCACGTGTTTTCTAGTCTGAGAAGAGGGTGGGTAGGAACTGAGGCCAAAGTTTGTTGTAGCTGATGGATATGTATATCTCTGCTTTTTGTAATATGTGAATCTAAGAAATTTTAAAAATGCTTTTTGAATGTTTTTAAAGAATCCCACACTGTAGTATGTCCTATCTTTATGAATGGTAGTTTATATGTTTCTTTACAGACTCTCTAGGTCCCTAGTTGACTCAGACTGCTGGATTTTTGTTGACTGGTGCATCTCATTACAGGTGCTCAACCTGATATTGTGTCTTACAAGATCCCTGCCAGGAGAGAGATTTGAATGTCATAGTGAAGTCCATACATGAAGAATTGATGCCTTTAGTGGAAAAAAAAGTAATAGCCATCTTCAGGAATTCCCACATCTCAATTCTGCATGACAAAGCAAGATTCTAAGAGTGGCTGCCCCTGAGAAGCTGAAATCTTGTGGATAGCTTTTGGCTCCTGAGGCTCTCATCAGAGATGAGGCACCTTTAATACCTGGGAGTGACTATTCTCCATAAGGCACTGGAAAATCAACTTGCAGGGACTGACAAGGACACTGAGACTGTTAGTCCTAGTGTGTCTCCTGACGGTCCTTCTAGAAGAGAGCAGATCTTTGGTGACATTACAACTTACGAACTGTACAGAGGTGTAGGAATCGTGGTGGTGCACTGAATCCGGCACTCAGAAAAGAAGGTGAACACTCTTAAAACTGAGAAGAGTGAAATCTCCTTTGTATATGAGAAAGATCATGTTAAAAAGAGCAAAAGAGGGATGCCTGGGTAGCTCAGCGGTTGAGCGCCTGCCTTTGGCTCAGGGCATGATCCCAGTGTCCTGGGATCAAGTCCCACATTGGGCTCCCTGTGAGGAGCCTGCTTCTCCCTCTGCCTGTGTCTCTGCCTCTCTCTGTGTGTCTCCCATGAATAAATAAATAAAATCTTAAAAAAAAAATGAGTAAAGGAGAGAAGATCTTTGGAGTTTGAGTTTGGGAATGAATTTATCACCTTAAAGAATAAGATTAGGCCCTTAACATAGGTTTTTTTTGTATCAGCTCATCTCAGTGGATCTCATCTCCTACTTCCTACTTAAAATCACTGGGTGACTTTAGATTTAAGATGCTGTTTCCTAGGCCCACCCCAGACCATTTTGGATAATCCTGGATTTATCCAAATCTCTGGACTGGATGGGTGATGGGCATTAAGTGGGGGTATGTGTTATGATAAGCACTGGGTATTGTATGTAAGTGATGATTCACTGAATTCCACTCCTAAAACCAATATTGCACTGTATGTTAAACTAACTAGAATTTAAATAAAATTAAAAGAAACAAAAACGAAAAAACATCTCTGGGAATAGGGGCTGAACATTGGCATTTAAAAAAAATCCCTGAAATGTGTAGTCAGGACTAAAATCCACTGAGCTTTCTATATGCTACAATAAGAGAAAGAGAAGATCCTACACTGAATTCCTCAATAAGTTATTCAACTTTTAAGCTTTTGTCTTAGAGGGCTTCTCTCTAAACTGCCATCCTGACAGGAAGTAAACATTCCAAAGGTTAGTTTCAGCATTAACGTCATGTGTTTACCAAATGCTTCTTTTTTCTTTTTCCCAGTTATGCCCTCTTACAATGCTATACTTTCCCAAGGGGAGAACATGGAGGAAAAGGAATTGAATGATGGATCACAGATAGTCAGGTCTCAGGTAAGTTCAGTTTTACTCTTTTCTGAAATGCTGTTATAATTCTAAGAACATGGGCACTTTTATTTTTCAATTCTCAGAAGTGAATCCAGAGCCCTTTAGACTGTTAGGACAGATGATAATCTCTACAGGATGTTTCCCATTCACTTTATATACCCTTTATAGCTCTTCTCTCCTTCCCAGCATTTTTAGTAGATCATGGGCTCAGGTCTGTGCTGGATATTGTAAAAGAAAAAGAACCCATAGACTATCTTTTAATCACCCATCACTTAAGCATTTCAGCAGACTTTAAACAACACTTGCCATTCTCTGCAAACAATGACTGCCATTCACTCTGTAAAGGATGATGTCCAGGTCACAATGACTACTTGGGACTAATGACATTATTTAATATGCCTGAGGACATCTGCCAGGAGTTAATGTTTATCAAGAGTCTGTTGTACCTCTTGCAAAAGCTGTCTAAGCCTGTTGCTAACTATTTTAGAATTCGATTATGTATTATGTAAACTGATGAGGTGTAACTATGACAAGGATTTGTTTCAAATGCTTTGGAAAGACCTTATAAACGTCAGTCACTTTTTAAAAAATTGCTATCAAATTATGTGTGCGCAAACTGTAACACACTGAAGGAAAATCATAAAAATCTTAGAGGATTCTACACCTATATTATTTCCAAACTGTCACTTGCTTGTTGCATTTTAATGAAACAGAAACTGATGCGTTAGGAGTATGGACATTTCATTATTAAAATCACTCTCATAGAAAAGGCTTGGTTTCACATCAACAGATGAGCAAATGAATATGAAGTTATATATTTGAAATGAAAGTGTTAAGATATCTTCTGTGGATCTCAACTTTAACCAATTTTTACCTTAACACACCAGATACTAGTATCAAATGCTTTAGATTATATGAGATAAACATTGTCTATAGGTACCCAATAAACTCATCAGAGGAGATTTTACCCAGCGAAACCTACAATATTCATAAAAGTCTAATGTTGGATGCTGCTAAGCATGCAAAATACAACAAATACAAGAGGTAATCAGAGAAGGGAGAAATCTTTTTTTTTTAATAATAAATTTATTTTTTATTGGTATTCAGTTTGCCAACATACAGAATAACACCCAGTGCTCATCCCATCAAGTGCCCCCCTCAGTGCCCATCACCCATTCACCCCAACCCCCGCCCTCCTCCCCTTCCACCACCCCTAGTTCATTTCCCAGAGTTAGGAGTCTTTATGTTCTGTCACCCTTTCTGATATTTCCCACACATTTCTTCTCCCTTCCCTTCTATTCCCTTTCACTATTATTTATATTCGAGAAGGGAGAAATCTGATTTGAGACTAGAGGAATGAGAGTAGACTTCATAAAGAAGGTGGAGTTTGAATTTTTGCTAATATCGGTAATTTGAAGATTAAAGAAGACAGGACCATTGCAGACAGGAAATAAAATTTGTGCAAGAGCAGGGACAATAAGGAAGAGGGAGATTGTCCGCTGCAGCTGAGCATTATTTGGTACATTGCTGCTTTGGGATCTTTGGATTGCAGGGAATAGACTTATATTCAGTTCACTCTTAATTATAAGGTTCCTCACAGACAGTACTAGGAAGACATCAAAAACTCAAGTGATACAGTGAACTGCTTCTTGGCATTCCAGCCAAAGGGGTTTGTTTTAATTCTCCAGAACCCCTTGTTATGTTAAGAAACAAGGTAGTTCATTCAACAAGTATTTTTTGAGCAATACAATGTGCCAGAAATTGTGCTTGGTGTGAGAAATACATCAGTGGGCAAAAGAGATATTTTCTTTTTTTCTTAATAAATTTATTTTTTATTGGTGTTCAATTTGTCAACATACAGAATAACACCCAGTGCTCATCCCGTCAAGTGCCCCCCTCAGTGCCCGGCACCCATTCACCCCCAGCTCCGCCCTCCTCCCCTTCCACCACCCCTAGTTCATTTCCCAGAGTCAGGAGTCTTTATGTTCTGTCTCCCTTTCTGATATTTCCCACTTATTTATTCTCCTTTCCCCTTTATTCCCTTTCACTATTTTTTATATTCCCCAAATAAATGAGACAATATAATGTTTGTCCTTCTTTCACTCAGCATAATACCCTCCAGTTCCATCCACGTTGAAGCAAATGGTGGGTATTTGTCGTTTCTAATGGCTGAGTAATATTCCATTGTATACATAAACCACATCTTCTTTATCCATTCATCTTTCAATGGACACCGAGGCTCCTACCACAGTTTGACTATTGTGGACATTGCTGCTAGAAACATCGGGGTGCAGGTGTCCCGGCGTTTCATTGCATCTGTATCTTTGGGGTAAATCCCAGCAGTGCAATTGCTGGGTCGTAGGGCAGATCTATTTTTAACTCTTTGAGGAACCTCCACACAGTTTTCCAGAGTGGCTGCACCAGTTCACATTCCCACCAACAGTGCAGGAGGGTTCCCTTTTCTCCGCATCCTCTCCAACATTTGTGGTTTCCTGCCTTGTTAATGTTCCCCATCTCACTGGTGTGAGGTGGTATCTCATTGTGGTTTTGATTTGTATTTCCCTGATGGCAAGTGATGCAGAGCATTTTCTCATGTGCATGTTGGCCATGTCTATGTCTTCCTCTGTGAGATTTCTCTTCATGTGTTTTGCCCATTTCATGATTGGATTGTTTGTTTCTTTGGTGTTGAGTTTAAGAAGTCTTTATAGATCTTGGAAACTAGCCCTTTATCTGATATGTCATTTGCAAATATCTTCTCCCATTCTGTAGGTTGTCTTTGTCTTTTAGTTTTGTTGACTGTATCCTTTGCTGTGCAAAAGCTTCTTATCTTGACGAAGTCCCAGTAGTTCATTTTTGCTTTTCTTTCTTTTGCCTTCGTGGATGTATCTTGCAAGAAGTTACTGTGGCTGAGTTCATAAAGGGTGTTGCCTGTGTTCTCCTCTAGGATTTTGATGGAATCTTTTCTCACATTTAGATCTTTCATCCATTTTGAGTTTATCTTTGTGTATGGTGAAAGAGAGTGGTTTAGTTTCATTGTTTTGCATGTGGATGTCTAATTTTCCCAGCACCATTTATTGAAGAGACTGTCTTTTTCCAGTGGATAGTCTTTCCTCCTTTTCGAGTATTAGTTGACCATAAAGTTGAGGGTCCACTTCTGGTTTCTCTATTCTGTTCCATTGATCTATGTGTCTGTTTTTGTGCCAGTACCACACTGTCTTGATGACCACAGCTTTGTAGTACAACCTGAAATCTGGCATTGTGATGCCCCCAGCTCTGGTTTTCTTTTTTAAAATTCCCCTGGCTATTCGGGGTCTTTTCTGATTCCACACAAATCTTAAAATAATTTGTTCTAACTCTCTAAAGAAAGTCCATGGTATTTTGATAGGGATTGCATTAAACGTGTACATTGCCCTGGGTAACATTGACATTTTCACAATATTAATTCTGCCAATCCAGGAGCATGGAATATTTTTCCATCTCTTTGTGTCTTCCTCAATTTCTTTCAGATGTGTTCTATAGTTTTTAGGGAATAGATCCTTTAACTCTTTGGTTAGGTTTATTCCTAGGCATCTTATGCTTTTGGGTGCAATTGTAAATGGGATTGACTCCTTAATTTCTCTTTCTTCAGTCTCATTGTTAGTGTATAGAAATGCCACTGACTTCTGGGCATTGATTTTGTATCCTGCCACGCTACCAAATTGCTGTATGAGTTCTAGCAATCTTGGGGTGGACGCTTTTGGGTTTTCTATGTAGAGTATCATGTCATCAGGGAAGAGGGAGAGTTTGACTTCTTTTTTGCCAATTTGAATGCCTTTAATGTCTTTTTGATGTCTGATTGCTGAGGCTAGGACTTCCAGTACTATGTTGAATAGCAGTGGTGAGAGTGGACATCCCTGTCTTGTTCCTGATCTTAGGGGAAAGGCTCCCAGTGTTTCCCCATTGAGAATGATATTTGCTGTGGGCTTTTTGTAGATGGCTTTTAAGATGTCGAGGAAAGTTCCCTCTATCCCTACACTCTGAAGAGTTTTGATCAGGAATGGATGCTGTGTTTTGTCAAATGCTTTCTCTGCATCTAATGAGAGGATCATTTGGTTCTTGGTTTTTCTCTTGCTGATATGATGAATCACATTGATTAATTTACGAGTGTTGAACCAGCCTTGTGTCCCGGGGATAAATCCTACTTGGTCATGGTGAATAATTTTCTTAATGTGTTGTTGGATCCTATTGGCTAGTATCTTGTTGAGAATTTTTGCATCCATGTTCATCAGGGATAGTGGTCTGTAATTCTCCTTTTTGGTGGGGTCTTTGTCTGCTTTTGGAATTAAGGTGATGCTAGTCTTATAGAATGAATTTGGAAGTACTCCGTCTCTTTCTATCTTTCCAAACAGCTTTAGTACGATAGGTATGGTTTCT
Source organism: Nyctereutes procyonoides (assembly GCF_905146905.1). Classification (NCBI taxonomy): domain Eukaryota; kingdom Metazoa; phylum Chordata; class Mammalia; order Carnivora; family Canidae; genus Nyctereutes; species Nyctereutes procyonoides. Next base: position 77,950,271 of record NW_026575126.1, read on the forward strand.
TCTTTTAAACGTTTGATAGAATTCCCCTGGGAAGCCATCTGGCCCTGGACTCTTGTGTCTTGGGAGGTTTGTGATGACTGCTTCAATTTCCTCCCTGGTTATTGGCCTGTTCAGGTTTTCTATTTCTTCCTGTTCCAGTTTTGGTAGTTTGTGGCTTTCCAGGAATGCGTCCATTTCTTCTAGGCGGCCTAATTTATTGGCGTAGAGCTGTTCATAATATGTTTTTAAAATCGTTTGTATTTCCTTGGTGTTGGTAGTGATCTCTCATTTCTCATTCACAATTTTATTAATTTGAGTCCTCTCTCTTCTTTTTACTAAGGCTGGCTAATGGTTTATGTATCTTATTAATTCTTTCAAAGAACCAACTCCTGGTTCTGTTGATCTGTTCCACAGTTCTTCTGGTCTCGATTTTGTTGAGTTCTGCTCGAATCTTAATTAACTCTCTTCTGCTGGGTGTAGGATCTATCTGCTGTTTTTTCTCTAGCTCCTTTATGTGTATGGTTAGCTTTTGTATTTGAGTTCTTTCCAGTTTTTGAATGGATGCTTGTATTGCGATGTATTTCCCCCTTATGACTGCTTTTGCTGCATCCCAAAGATTTTCTTTGAATGGTTGTATCTTCATTCTCATTAGTTTCCATGAATCTTTTTAATTCGTCCTTAATTTCCTGGTTGACCCTTTTATTTTTTAGCAGGATGGTCCTTAACCTCCACGTGTTTGAGGTCCTTCCAAACTTCTTGTTGTGGTTTAGTTCTAATTTCAAGGCGTTATGGTCTGAGAATATGCAGGGGACGATCCCAATCTTTTGGTATCGGTTCAGACCCGATTTGTGACCTAGTATGTGGTCTATTCTGGAGAAAGTTCCATGTGCACTTGAGAAGAATGTGTATTCAGTTGAGTTTGGATGCAAAGTTCTGTAGATATCTGTGAAATCCATCTGGTCCAGTGTATCATTTAAAGCTCTCGTTTCTTTGGAGATGTTGTGCTTAGAAGACCTATCGAGGATAGAAAGAGCTAGATTGAAGTCACCAAGTATAAGTGTATTATTATCTAAGTAATTCTTCACTTTGGTTATTAATTGGTTTAAATATTTGGCAGCTCCCACATTCGGGGCATATATATTGAGGATTGTTAAGTCCTCTTGTTGGATAGATCCTTTAAGTATGAGATAGTGTCCCTCTTCATCTCTCACTGCAGTCTTCGGGGTAAATTTTAGTTTATCTGATATAAGGATGGCTACCCCTGCTTTCTTTTGAGGACCATTTGAATGGTAAATGGTTCTCCAACCTTTTATTTTCAGGCTGTAGGTGTCCTTCTGTCTAAAATGAGTCTCTTGTAGACAATAAATAGATGGGTCCTGCTTTTTTTATCCAGCCTGAAACCCTGCGCCTTTTGATGGGGTCATTAAGCCCGTTCACATTCAGAGTTACTATTAACAGATATGAGTTTAGTGTCATCATGATATCTATTCAGTCCTTGTTTTTGTGGATTGTTCCACTGAATTTTTTTTTGTTTTAATTTTTATTTATTTATGATAGTCACATGGAGAGAGAGAGAGAGAGGCAGAGACATAGGCAGAGGGAGAAGCAGGCTCCATGCACCGGGAGCCCGACGTGGGATTCGATCCCGGGTCTCCAGGATCGCGCCCTGGGCCAAAGGCAGGCGCCAAACCGCTGTGCCACCCAGGGATCCCTGAACTTCTTCTTAAAGGGGAATTTTAAGAGTTCCCCTTAAAATTTCTTGCAGAGCTGGTTTGGTGGTCACATATTCTTTCAGTTCCTGCCTGTCTTGGAAGCTCTTTATCTCTCCTTCCATTTTGAATGAGAGCCTTGCTGGAGAAAGTATTCTTGGTTGCATGTTCTTCTCATTTAGGACCCTGAATATAACCTGCCAGCCCTTTCTGGCCTGCCAGGTCTCTGTGGAGAGGTCTGCTGTTACCCTAATACTCCTCCCCATAAAAGTCAGGGATTACTTGTCTCTTGCTGCTTTAAGGATCTTCTCGTTATCTTTGGAATTTGCAATCTTCACTATTAAATGTCGAGGTGTTGAACGGTTTTTATTGATTGTAGAGGGGGGATCTCTCTATTTCCTGGATCCGAATGCCTGTTTCCCCTGCCAGATTAGAAAGTTTTCAGCTATGATTTGTTCAAATACATATTCTGGATCTCTGTCCTTTTCGATGCCCTCGGGAACCCCAATTAAACGTAGGTTTTTCTTCCTCAGGCTGTCGTTTATTTCCCTTAATCTATCCTCATGGTCTTTTAATTGTTTGTCTCTTTTTTCCTCAGTTTCCCTCTTTGCCATCAACTTGTCTTCTGTGTGACTCAGTCGTTCTTCCACCTCGTTAACCCTTGTCCTTAGGACTTCTAGTTTGGATTGCATCTCATTCGATTGATTTTTAATTTCTGCCTGATTGGATCTAAATTATGCAGTCATGAAGTCTCTTGAATCCTTTATGCTTTTTCTAGAGCCACCAGTAGCTGTATAATGGTGCTTCTGAATTGGCTTTCTGACATTGAATTGTAATCCAGATTTCGTAACTCTGTGGGAGAGAGGTCTGTTTCTTTCTTTTGAGGTGAGGTTTTCCTTCTAGTCATTTTGCTCAGTGCAGAGTGTCCAAAAACAAGTTGTAATGGGAAAAGGAGAAAAAGAGAGAGAAAGAAGGAAAGAAAAGAGAAAAAAAAAAGGACGAAAAAAAGAAAAAAGAGAAGAAAAAGAAAGAAAAAGAAAGGAAAAAAAAGGATGGGTGAAACAAACAGAAATCGAAAAGAAAAGAAAAAAGAAAAGAAAGGAAAGGAAAAGAAAAAAGAAAAGAAAAGAAAAGAAAAGAAAAGACCACGGGGGAGTATCTTCAGATTCTGTATACTTTAAGTCCCTTGACTTCCCCTGGATCTGGTCTGTCTAGCTGGTCTTCTGGGGGAGTGGCCTGTTGTGCTGATTTTCAGGTGTTAGCACTTGGGGGAGCTGCTCTGCTCCCTGCCTGGTGCAGGGCTCAGTGGGGGTTGTTTAACCCGTGAGGCCCCAGGAGGAATAATCCCAGTGGCGGCGGCAGCTCTGGAGCCCTGGATTCAGCTCCCACAGTAATACTGAGCTCTCTGTCTGCAGGGCCTGGAGGCTCCGGGGTGGGGCCGCTGATCTGCTCAGCTTGGGGCAGGAGCGTCCTTGCTGTCCTGGGCCCTCCTGTCCTCTGCCTGTCCTGGGGGGAGGCCGGATCCTGGGCTGTGTCCTGGGGCCCTGTGCTGTGGGGCCTGCGCTGTTGGATTCGCGCTCCCGGCCGCGCAGCCCCCTCCGCAGAGCCGCTGCCCGAGCCCCTCCGATCTGCTCCTGGGTCATTGTGTGCGCGCTGCAGCCCGTAGGGAGCTTGGCGCATTCTCCTAGGGCGCAGGTGTCTGTTAGTGTTCCAGGGAGCCCGAGGGCATCCCCGCCCTCCTGGGGTCCTGCTATGACTCCCTGCGGGTGCCTTTCCACCAGGGGAGATTGGTGAAGCTCCTGCTTCTCCGGGACGGGGCTCTCCTGTCCTGGGGACACTCGCCCCAGCCTCAGCCCGGCTCCTCGCGGGGCCCATCCCCCTTGGATGCCTTTTGTTTCTTTATTTCTTTTTCCGCGTCTTCCTACCTTGATAGAAGCACGAACTCTTCTCACTGTAGCATCTCAGCTGGTCTCTCTTTAAATCTCAGGCCGAATTCGTAGATTTTCAGGATGTTTTGAAGGTTATCTAGTAATTTGGTGGGGACAGGTGATTTGGGGACTCTACTCTTCCACCATCTTGCCCCTCCCCCTCCTTCAATGCAATCCTGATGAAAATACCGCAAGCATTTTTTTCACAGAGCTAGAACAATCCTAAGATTTTTATGGAACCAGAAAAGACTCTAAATAGCCAAAGTAATGTTGAAAAAGAAACCAAAGCAGGAGGTATCAGAATCCTGGACTTTAAGCTGTATTACAAAGCTGTGATCATCAAGATAGTGTGGTACTGGCACGAAAACAAACACATAGATCAATGGAACAGAATAGAGAACGCAGAAATGGACCCAGAACTATATGGCCAGTTAATTTTTGACAAACCAGGAAAAAATATCCAGTGGAAAAAGGACAATCTCTTCAACAAATGGTACTGGGAAAACTGGACAGTCCCATGCAGAAGAATGAGACTAAACTACATCCTTACACAATGCACAAAAATGTATTCAAAATGGATGAAAGACTTAAATGTGAGACAGCAATCCATCAAAATCCTAGGGGAGAACACAGGCAGCAACCTCTGTGACATCAGCTGTAGCAACTTTTTTACTGGGCACATCACCACAGGAAAGGGAAACAAAAAATGAAGTAATGGAACTTCATCAAGATAAAAAGCCTTCTGCACAGCAAAGGAAACAATCATCAAACTAAAAGGCAGCCTATGGAATGGGAGAAGATATTTGCAAATGACATATCTGAAAAAGGGTTAGTATTCAAAATCTATAAAGAACTTATCAAACTCAACACTCAAACAAACAAACAAACAAACAAATAATCCAGTTAAGAAATGGGCAGAAGATTTTCCCAGCACCATTTGTTGAAGAGACTGTCCTTTTTCCAGTGGATAGTCTTTCCTGCTTTGTCAAATATTAATTGACCATAGAGTTGAGGGCCCATTTCTGGGTTCTCTATTGAGCCACGTGCAGAAGAATGAAACTGGACCATTCTCTTACAGCATACACAAAGGTAAACTCAAAATGCATGAGAGATCTAAATGTGAGACAATAATCCATCAAAATCTTAGAGGAGAACACAGGCAACACCATTTTTGAACTTGGCCACAATGACTTCTTGCAAGATACATACATGAAGGCAAGGGAAACAAAAGCAAAAATGAACTATTGGGACTTAAGATAAAAAGCTTCTGCACAGCAAAAGAAACAGTCAATGAAACTAAAAGACGACCTACAGAATGGGAGAAGATATTTGCAAATGACCTATCAGATAAAGGCTAGTTTCCAAGATCTATAAAGAACCTATTAAACTCAACAGTAAAGAAACAATCCAATCATGAAATGGACAAAAGACATGAACAGAAATTGAACAGACATGTTCAATTGTTCAAACATGAACAGACATGTTCATTGTTCAGACATGAACACCAAAGAAGGCATACACATGGCCAACAAGCACATGAGAAAATGCTCTGCATCACTTGCTATCAAGGAAACCACAATGAGATACCACCTCATACCAGTGAGAATGGTAAAAATAACAAGACAGGAAACAATAAATGTTGGAGAGGATGTGTAGAAAAGGGAACCCTCTTGCACTGTTGGTGGGAATGTGAACTGGTGCAGCCACTCTGGAAAACTGTGTGGAGGTTCCTCAAAGAGTTAAAAATAGAGCTACCTTACAACCTAGCAATTGCACTGCTGGGGATTTACCCCAAAGAATACAGATGCAGTGAAAATCCAAAACACCTGCACCCCAATGTTTATGGCAGCAATGTCCACAATATCCAAACTGTGGGAGGAGTCTTGGTGTCCATTGAAAGATGAATAGATAAAGAAGATGTCGTCTATATATGCAATGGAATATATAGACCCAGCCATTAGAAATGACGAATACCCACCATTTGCTTCTATGTGGATAAAAATGGAGGGTATTATGCCAAGTGAAGAAGTCCGTCAGTTAACTACCTAAAATTTAAATAAAAGAAACTGCAAAAATAAATTAATAAATAGAATTAAGACATGGGGATGTAATGTATAGCAGGGGGACTATTGTCAATAATATTGTATTGTAGATTAGGAAGTTGCTAAGAAAGTAAATCTTAAAAGTTTTGACCATCAGAAAAAAAATTTGGTAACTTCGTATGGTAAGAGATGATAAATAGACAATATGGTTATCATTTGGCAATGTATGTAAATGTGGAATCATTATGTTGTACACCTGAAACTAACACAATTTATCTCCATTATACTTCAATAAGAAATGGGAGAATTACTTTATAACCTTCACTGGGGAAAGACTTTATAATTACTGGGAATCTAGATGCCATAAAAGAAAAGACTGATGGGTTCCACTCCTTAAAAAAATGTCCAGAAATCTGCATGACAAAAGAAACTATTAGCAAAATAAAAAGACATTGGCAAATGAAGAAAAATATTTTGCCAGTCAGATAACTGTGGGCTAATCTTTTTTTTTAATAAGTTTATTTTTTATTGGTGTTCAGTTTGTCAACATACAGAATAACACCCAGTGCTCATCCTGTCAAGTGGTGGGCTAATCTTTGAAATATATAAAACACTCCTCTAAGTCAGTAAGAAATTAGGATCCAATTAAAATGTGGACAAATAGCATAAAAAGAGAATTTACAGGAAAAAAATTAGAACTTAAACGCAAGGAAAATGTTCCTCTATACTCATAACAAGAGGAAATTTAAAAGTAGAGAAAGCTTGATATTTTATCAAGCTTCATATATACCATGAGTTTGATATTTTCCATAAGCTTAATAACATAGTCTTTTGACTAAGCTTCTGGAGAAACTGGCATTCTCTTCACTCCTGGCATGAGTGTGTAACAAATTGAATTTTCAGAAAAATGACAAAAACGGGATGCCTGTGTGGCTCAGTGGTTGAGCGTCTGCCTTTGGCCCAGGGCATGATCCTGGAGTCCTGGGATTGAGTTCCGCATCGGGCTGTCTGCATGGAGCTTGCTTCTCCTGCCTCTTCCTGTGTCTCTGCGTCTCTCTCTCTCTGTCTCTCATGAATAAATAAATAAAATCTTTTAAAAAAAAAAGAACAAAACATCTCCCATTGGAAACACTTTTTTTTTTTTTTTTTTTTTTACAATATGACTTTGATACTCATTGTATCAAGAGACATTGAGTTCTATATTCCTTCCGTTGAATCTGGGCAAGCATGTGATCAGTGGAAGTGAAGCTATATGACTTCCAAGGCAAGTCAAAAAGCAGTAAGACTTTGACCTCATTCTCTTTGGATGCTTGCTCTAAGTCCAGCTACCTTGTCATGAAGAAAGCCAAACAGCCCATGGAGAAGCCCACCTGGAGAGGAACTAATGCTCACAGGTCTAGTGGCTCTCAGCTGAAAGCCAGCATCAACTTGCCAGTCATGTGAGTAAGCCATCTTGAAAGTGGTTTCCTCAATCCAAAGTCAAGCCCTCCTAGCTGATCCACATAGATCAGAGGCAAGCTGCCTCCACTGAGTCCTGCCCAGATTTCAGATTTGTAAATAAATGAGATGATAATTGCTGGGGATTTTTTTTTTTTAATTCATGAGAGACACACACACACACACACAGAGAGAGAGAGAGAGAGAGAGAGAGAGAGAGGGGCAGAGACAGGCAGAGGGAGAAGCAGGTTCCATACTGAGAGCCAGATGTGGGACTCGATCCCAGATCTCCAGGATCATGCCCTGGGCTGAAGGAAGTGCTAAACCACTGAGCCACCTGGGCTGCCCTTGCTGGGTATTTTTTAAAAATTTTATTTATTTGAGAGAGAGAGAGCGAGAGAGAGAAAGACTGAGCAAGCACCAGCAGGGGGAGTGGAAGAGGGAGAAGCAGGCTTCCCATTGAACCAGAACCCTGAGATCATGACCTGAACCAAAGGCAGATGCTAAATGGACTGAGGTACCTAGCCATCCTAATAATTGCTGTTTTAGTACCCTACATGTTGGAGTGTTTTTATTATATATCAATAGATAACTATTACCAATTTTGGACCTGTAAGTGGGATACTGCCAAAACAGAGATCTGGAACATATGGCATTGGCTTTGAAACAGAGCCAGTTGAGTAATAGAGGATAGAGAGGAAAAGACTGTTAGTGAAATCATAAAGAGCTTAAAGGAGAGCTAGAAGCTTAAAGGATCTTTGTCAGGGCTTAAAGGCTAGTTAAGAAAATGTTGCTGTAAGTTGGGGGAAAGGAGACCTTCAAAGAAAAAATACTGAGCAATGTTATCACCTTCATAATAAGGACAATAGAAAATATACTTACTGAACTCAGTGATCTATCTAAGATTTTCAGGTAGAAAATTGAAAGCCCCAACTGCTTTGGGCTTCTGACTACCTAAAGTAAAATGTAAAAGAAAAACATAGGCTGAAAAAAGAATGGTTAAATATAAGAAACCAAGAGTTACTAGGTTTGGAAATAAAACTTTCTCATTTACATCTCTCAACATGTGCACAGTGCAGCTGCATTTTAGAATTGCGATGAACTACTGTTCAGTTGATTGGCTGTGTCTCAAGTGACTATTTCTGTGCCTTTCCCACCATTGTATATTGGGGGCAGGGGTTGAGGATGGGCCAAATAACTACTTCTTTACTTCACAGGTCGTGGCATTCAAGGCCCGAAACCTGAGGAACTGCACTCTTAAGATTCTGATCTGTATGTGGACTTAATTTAGATGACAAGATCCTGGACTTCAAGCAGATGCCATAATGGAATGAAATTTGGGGGTCTTGGGGAAGAAGATGGGTGTTTTTTGCACTTGAGAGGGATGTGATTTTTGTTTTAAGTAAGCTCCATGCCCAGCATGGAACTCAACACAGAACTTGAATGCACAACCCTAAGATCAAGACGTGAGTTGAGGTCAAGAGTCAGATACTTAACCAACTGAGCCAACCAAGTGCCCCTGTGTTTTTATATTCTAGAAGGTAGACTATGGCAGATAGTAATTTCCAAAAAATGGCATACATAATTTCTGCCTCCCCACAGACTCCTCTTATAATGTGACTTAAAAACTTCATCAAGAGGTGAGGGACTGTCTCTTCCCTCTGGATCTGGGCAGGCCTGAGTATAGAAGTGAGTAATGTGATCACTGAGGTTGGATCATAAAAAGTGGTTCTCTTGTGAAGTTTGTACTCAAGATCCAACTATCATGCCATGAAGAAGCCAAAGCAGCCTGTCCAAAGGCCCATAGGGAGAGAGACTGAGGCCCCTGGCTGAGCACCCTTCTGACAACCAGTACAAACTTACAGCCATATGAGCAAGCCATCTTAAAAATGAATCTGACAGCCCAACGTTGAGCCACTCCAGCTGAAACCAAATGGGACAAAATTAAGCTTAGTCCCACTGAGTCCTGCCTGTGTTTCAGATTTTGTGAGCAAAATAAATAGTAGTGGTTTTGAGCTGCTAAATTTTGGGGTAGTTTGTTATGCAACAATAGACTGTTATAGGATGTAAATTGATTGAACCCTTAACCCTTATAAGAAATCAGTTTGACAGTATATATCAGAATTACAGATATTCTTTTACTAGATATCTTACTTTGGGAAATTGATTCTTCAGATAGACTTGTTCACAGTTGGAAAATAATATATATACACGATAGTTCACTGTAGCATTATTTATAATAGCAAGAGGCGAAAATGTTCTTTAATAGACTAGTTAAATAAATTGTGTAATGTTCACGCAATAGAGTATCATGCAGCTATAAAAAAAAGAATGACGAAGATATCCATGAACTGATTCCCAGGACAAACTGTTTAGTGAGGAAAGCAAAATGCAAAAGAGTATCTACAGTGCACTACTTTTTGTGTAAGAACGAAAGAAAGGGAAATAAAAGCATACATATATATGTTTTTGGTCATTTGAGCAAAAAGGAACACCAGAAGATTGAGAGTCTGAGATTGGTTGCCAACAGCTCTTGAATGAGAATGGATGAAAAAGATAGGTGGAATGGGGGTGGGGGAGGTTGTTGGTGAGGGGAGGAGAGGGAGGAAGTATGGGAGGAGGGCCTAAAATTGAGTGCAACCAAAATAAATGAACCAAACTGGATTTCCGCTTACTGAATAGCCAACTGAAGGAAACAGGAAAAGGGGTTAATCTTTAAACCTGAATTGTTGGACTTGACCCATTGGCTAAAAACAAAGCAACTGTGAACATTGAACTCTTATTTTAGACTTCTTTTGTGGAGAGATATGAATTAGCATGAAAAGAGAGGAGGATAAAATGAACTCTGCCACACTGGATTAGAATTAGAAGTATCAGTATGAACTCATGGGTCTTTATATAGAATTGGCTGTGGAGTTGTGTGTGTGTTCATGTAAACATACATCATTACATACATACTTCTGTTTCCCTTTTTTTTTTTCAACAACCACTGAAAGGTGCTAGAAGCGATAATCCGATTAGTGTTGAACACAACCAATGCCTGCATCTTAGTTTTTAAATGCCATTCTCCATTAAAAGGAACTAGACCGAACACTCAGTATTTGACCCACAGAACATAAGACACTGCAACTCTGCATATCCTCTAGTTAGAAGTAGAGCTACTCAGTATTTGACCATTAGAAGAAACTACGGATCCTTGGAGAAATGACTAGTTCCAGCCATGAGGCAGAAAAACACAAAATGTACCTTGAAAGAACATTTTTTCTGTCCCCAAAAGTAAAGTGCTCAAAGAATGATAGGGATGTGTCAAAAGGACACAGAAACCAGTTTGAAGGGCTCCTACTGGCTAAATCTAGGACAATCGGAGCATAAAAATAAGTAACAATAATAAATGATTGTAACTTACTGAATAAAATAAGTAAATAAATCCACCTGATATAAATTAATGAATGAATAAGAATGGAAACCTCATCATCACAGTAGAAAGCTAACTGATACAAAGAATGATGGATTTAGAAAAGCACCATTTAGCAACTATCATAATTAAAATTGAATCAGGCAAGAAGTATCAGTGCTAAAACTACTGGGTGAAAGTTTGAGGAAGAACAAGATATTTATACTGTTGCAAAATATGTCCCCCAGAAGATACTTATTATAGGATGAAATAGTAATTTACCAGCCGAAATTACTGGTAAATACCACCTTAACCAAATTATCAAAGTTAACATTGCCAGTAGTGGAACTAGTCAATAATGTGTGTTTCCTGATACAGTTCATTGAGAAGAATCCAGTATCCTTTCCATACTATCCCTACCAAAAGTATTGTGTGAATCTATTCATAAGGAAATATTAGAGAAGTCCAAACTGAGGTTTATTTTCAAAATAACTAGCCTATACTTTTCCAAATATCTGTTACAAAATGCAAAGAAAGACTTAGTAACTGTTGCAGATTAAAGGAGAGAAAAGATGGAAGATAAAGTACTTGGTCTTGAATTTTTTTCTTATAAAGGACATTATTAGGACACTTAGTGAAATCTGAATAAATATATAGTTTAGATAAGAGTACTGTATCTACCGTATCAATGTTAATTTCCTGATTTTGATCATTTTGCTGTTATGTAAGAGAATTCCTTGGTTTTAGAGAATAAACCTCTGAATTTTTTTACCTCTGAATTTTTTTTTTTTACTTCTGAATTTTTTTAGAGGTAAAGGGGCATCATACCTGCAACTTGCTTTTAAACAGTCTAGAAAAATTATAGAAAGAAAAAGGGAGAAGAGAGGAAGGAATTTTTTTATTCCTGCAACTTTTAAGTCAAATTACATCAAAAATTTTTTTAGTTTAAAAACAATAATAAGGAAGCCATATCCTAATATGTCTGAAATGGAAATATTTCCAGCATTAAGTTGTTAAGTTAGAAAACAATGTGTATAATATGTTATCTTTGAGGTTAAAAAAAAGTGGGTAGAAGTAAGAACCCACATTTATATTTGCATAAAGAATTCTGGGGAAATGCACTAAAAACTATAAATAGTGATTAGGAGTAAGAACTGGATAGAGAGGAAAGAAGTCTGGGAGAGATTTTTTTTTCTTTTTTACTAAATACTTTTTTGTGTGTCTTTATATTAACATATTAATATTCTAATTAAAATACAATTTAAAGATTTTTTTAAAGAAGTAAAAAAGAAAATATAAGAAGAAACCAGTAACCTAAGTGTAAGAGCATCATTAGAAGGTATAGAAAGAAAGAGAAAATACTAATTAAAACAGCCAAAAAGGAACTACAAATGCAGAGATTAAAGAATGTAGACTGTAAATTCATAGTTTTCCTCACCCTGGTGCTACCCTCAAGAAACATGGGGAGTGTGAAATGGAAATTATAAGTAAAAGTCACAAGAGGGAAAATATTCATAAAAGCAGAAAAGACATCTTTGTGGTATGATGGAAACCTAGGCTTTAGGATAAGATCGAAGATAAAATCCAGTTCCTGCTAATTAATTAGTTGTATGTCCTTGGATAAATAATTTCTTCCAGCCTTGGTGATTCATCTCTAAATTGCCTATGTCACTTAAGTGAAATATGTTTTCGAGAGATATGTTATCAAAGCATGAAAATTAATTTAAATAAAATGCCAGTCCTGGACTTAGATATTGACTGTTAACTTATGGGGGAAAGAACTTACTCGTAACACCATACTCATTCTGAAGAGTTGAATTATTATATCCAGAAATTGGTGGTATTTTGGAGGGATTAAGTAGTAAGGGAAGAGGGGGAGGTGTATATTTGTTGTATTATGTGCCTGTGTTTATATATCTGTGTCTCTTAAAGCAGAAGGATTTTTTTTTTTATTGATTTATGATAGTCACAGAGAGAGAGAGAGAGGCAGAGACATAGGCAGAGGGAGAAGCAGGCTCCATGCACCGGGAGCCCGACGTGGGATTCGATCCCGGGTCTCCAGGATCGCGCCCTGGGCTAAAGGCAGGCGCCAAACTGCTGTGCCACCCAGGGATCCCCAAAGCAGAAGGATTGTTAAAAATCATGGACAGTGGAGGAAATTTAAAGGTGACACTTTTTTATTTGAATTTCCTACCTGTAACAAGGTAGTCTATTTTTTTAGAAGATTTTATTTATTCATGAGAGACACCAAGGGGCAGAGACATAGGCAGAGGGAGAAGCAGGCTCCCTTTTGGGAACCCCTTATGGGACTTGATTCTGGGCCCTGAGGATCACATCCTGAGCCGAAGGCAAACCCTCAGCCACTGAACCAAACAGGTGCCCCACAAGGTAGACTATTTTACTGATCCCCACATGCATAATGTGTCCTCTAAACATGTTTGCCCTTGTTGCTTGCTTGCTTTTCTTTCTTTCTTTCATCCACTGGAATATCCTTTCTCTCCGGTTCTGTCCAGAGTTTAAAAATATGTTAAGGATCTGTTGAAGATACACAAAATCTACAAACTCTGACACCTCCTTACCATATTTCAACCAATCCTGCATTCCTTATTTTTTTTAAATCTTGTATTCTTTTATTTCTGAAATTTTATAGCATGAATTTCCCATGTTTTTTTTTAATTGTTTAGATGATGAGAGCCTTTCCTTTGCAACAAACTGTAAAAAGCTTAGAAGCAAGCATTGTTTCATGCATGTTTTTGTCTGTCTTGAAAGATGATAGATACTAATTGTTGTTTCAAAAATCTTGACCTAGATTACTCAGCTTACAAGGACTCAGACCTTTTCCACTCTACGCCTTTGTCCCTACCCCTAAGGGACAAAAAAAATGGTTTCTGGCTAAGCAGGGATGTACTTGATATTTTCAGGAATCCCTGACATTCCAGGATGTGGCTGTGAACTTCACCAGCGAGGAGTGGGACCAGCTGTATCCTGCTCAGAAGAACCTTTACCGAGACGTGATGCTAGAGAACTATAGGAATCTGGTAGCACTGGGTAAGGATGTTGTCCCTGTAAAACTAGAAACCATGCTAAATGGGCTTATTTCCTTAATTACTGAAGATTTCCAAATCTTTTGTGAATATGGTTCAGGCCAGGATAGAATGCTAAGCAGTGTTGGAGACAGAGGATCTCTGTTTCCTGCTGTGTCTTCTCAGGTAAAAGATCTTGATTTTATTGAGTGTGAGATGGGTAGCTTCATTTTGCTGCCTCTGAAATTTCCCCTTTCCAAATCCAGAGGCCCTAAAGACTAAAAAGGTTGGAAATGAGTTCTAAGAGAAATTTTTGTCCCAAGTACAAACTTCTGTGACATACATTTTTTTCCATGAATAGGGCATCAACTTTATAAGCCAGAGGTGATCTCTCAGTTGGAGCAAGAGGAGCAGTGGGTGATGGAAAGAGACAGCCCACTGGAGAGTCATGCAGGTGAGAAGCAAGCTTTTGGGTATTGGCTCAGTGAAGAGAAGCAGTCACTCTTGAAATATTCATTGGAATGTAGTCCAAGTCTCTGCCTCTGGGATTTAAAGAATATTGAGGCCTTTTTAAAAATTCAGTTTATGTTTGGCTTTGCCCCAAAATGGAAATGGCCCTCTCATTTTTCCCAATTATTAAATATACTTCTTATTAAAAAACTCACACAAACAAAAGTTAGTTTGAAGGCATTAATTTTAATGTTCATAAATACCTTGATGTTGTAAATCTCCACATGGCACTTTCTGTTTTTCTATTGATATATCCTCAGTATTCTTTAAATCTTTTCCATATCAAAGATCTTCTGCCATTTTGACCTACTTTTCATTCTTTTTCCTTTTAATATCACACTCTTTAAACTAGTCTAAAATCTATAGCCTTAATTTTAATTCTTTTGATTTACCTTTATGATATGACCCCATCCTATCTGCACTATTAAAATTATTTTCTTGGAGATTACCACTAACTTCCTTCAGTCAAATCTAGTGGCTAAAAAAAAGTGATTGTCCCCTCTGATCTTGCATTTGATTGTGTTGACTTGACTTTCTTGAAATTCTCTTCTGTTCTGGCTTGTAACATACACAATTCTTGCCTCTTACAGTCTGTGTCCTTTATCTCTATCTGCTCCTTCACTGCCTTGCCTCCCTTTTAATTCTCCTCCCTTGTATTTTCCTGTAGGAGTACAAGGCTTGATGTTTTGCTCTGTAGTACATTGCTTTAAAGTAGCTCTTTGATGACATTTTCCTATTTCTGTATTTCTAGCCTCAATATTTCCCCCACATTCATTCCCAGATTCTGGATATTTTTTTGTTTATGAATGTCATGCTATCATTTTAATTAAGTATTTCATAACCTGGATCTGTTGACTTTATACCCTCTCTTTAAAGCATTCATTAAATCTGAGAGTTTTTGACCAAAAATATCCAAACCTTAGCTCCCTGTTGTTGACATACCACTACAATGTTCTTTCTGGTTATATTCACAAGTAGTCAGATACTGAGTTAGGTATTTTCCACTTTGGTTTATTAATCCAGACTAACCTACCCCATCTCTATCTAGTTTCTACTCTGATTCTTGGCCCTGGCACCTGGTTTTCCCATTTGGACTTGGTTTTCTGTTATTCAAACTTTTGCATCTTTTTCAAGGTGGCTTTGACTTGGCTACCCTTCTGGCTTTTAGTGTTCTGGGTCATCTTGGGCAGGAAACCTGTTCCTCTTTCAGCCTCAATGAGCCTGAATTTTGGTCCAACCAGTTCTGGCATTCCATGGGTAAAAGCTGATAATTAAACTGTCTTTCCAGGAACCCATGACATTTTCCCCAACAACAGTAGGTAATGTTATTTGTATGAATCTCCACACCCTGAAACCTGGAAAGGAAGAAGCTAAAGGAAGAAAATTAAAAACTCCCTTCCCAGATGAATTGCAGCATAGGCACTTTCAGCAGAAGGCAAAGCTATTCTTTCCCTCAGGTATATATTTTTTCCCCATAGACATATCCATTTGTAGGACCCATGCTATCTCCATTATGTCCCTATCCACAGACCCTCAGCTAGAGAAAATAATTGCTAACTTAAGAAAATTTCCAGAACTTACTTTGTGGATGCCTAAGGCTCTTGGTTCACAGATGTGCTTGAACAAATCATTTCCTTGTACCCTCCTTGTCAGGCACAAGCAGTCTGGCAATCTCCTTCAAGGGGACAACTTGCATTTTTGCATTATCCTGTAAGCCATAGAGATGCAGTGACTGGTTCCGCTTATGAGGATGTGGTAAAACATTTCTGTTGATGGACTCATCTACGTCTGACTTGCCCTCTGGGGTATTGCTTGCCATACTGGCATCTATCTACTGATGCCTATTTACCTAGAAACGTCTTCCTCAGTAAGGTAAGACCTGGAAAATGTCCAATGTATTTAGCAACAAGAAGGTTAGTAATTATATTAATAAGAGAAACAACAGGGGAGTGACTAGAAGAACAATCAGTTATACATCTTTCAGTGAACAGGTGAAAAGGTAGAGCTGGTAAATATGCAGTGTTCTTACAAGAAGCTAGAATGACGGAGACAATAGAGGATATATGGGAGAGAATTGAAGGTAATGTCAAAAGATGTTTGTTCTAAGCAGGAATGGTTTTAGCTTGTTTGTAATACTGAAGGGGAGGGGTTAATAGAGGGGAATAAGTAAAAAATGCATACAAAATATGGAGCAAGGCTCTCAAGAGATGGAAATGGGATTGGAAAGAGATTAGGGTGATTTTGTATATAAATAAGTTTGTTGATGGAAGATTTGGGGGAGTTCACACATGGTTATTTCTATTTTCTTGGTAAAGTAGGAGGCAGGGTCTATTGAATGTAAAGTAATGGTGGGGAATAAGTACAGAACTTGAGGATCACTTGCTTTAGCTTATTTAAGGTCAATGGAAGCTGACTAAAGATGAATCAGGAGATTACCAAGCAGTTTTGAGGGTCCAAATGAGATTTTACCCTATGCATTTGTGGTTTCCATTGTCCATGCATATGCCATTTCTCCTCTTTTACTTGGTACCGGAAAGGCTTTTTAGAGTCCAGGCTGAGGGCCTGTTAGATGGCTAGAACTAAAGAAGGAAAACTGAGAGTTTGTTAATTCAGGTGATTTGACATAGATTCCAGGAAGTGACAAGAAGTGGGCTGGAAACTAGAAAACTACAGAAGAGTTAAAGTGGTGGAGGTCTAGATGAGATCAGAACGATCTCTAGATGAGATCTACATCCCCGTAGAATGTGAACAAGGGCAGGTCTACTCACTAAGCAAGAGAGTGTGACACTGAATGTGAGATTCTTTATATGGATCTAAGTTCAGAGTATAACTGTATAACCAGGTAAATAATTGTTGAAGTGGAGTAAAGATAAAAACACAAACAGCTATCAGAAAATAAGATGGAAGATAAGAACCCATTTAACAGTAACTAGAAAGATAAAACACAAAGAAGTAAACTTTTAACAAGAGATGTGCAACATTGCATGAGGAAAACTTTAAAACACTCTGACAAAAAAAAATAAAATAAAAAAAATAAAACACTCTGACAGACACAAAAATAAACTTGAATAAATGGACATACCAAGATATCAGTGTCCCTAGTATACATATAATGTAATCCCATAAAAAGTGCCTTCAAGATTTTAGAGGGATCTAGATAAGCTCATTCTAAAGTTCATGTTGAGAAACCAAAACCAAAATAATCTGGAAAATCTGAAAGGAAAAACAATAAAAAAGGATTATCTCAACTAGAAATATATAGTAAAAATTTAAGAACAAGGCAGACCAACTGCACAGAGTAGAAAATCCAGAAATAGACCCAGGACTTTAGTATATGATAAAGGCATTATTTCAAATCAGGAAGGAGAAAATAGACATCTTAATAAAATAGTATTGAGACAACTGGTATTTAAAAGTAGACTTTTAAAAAAATTTGTGTATAATTGGCATACTATGTTACATTAGTTTCAGGTGCACAACATAGTGATTCATCTTTATGCTGTGCTCATCACAAGTAGTATTATGAAAGGTAGACCTTTTAATGAATAGTGGGTAGCCATCTGAAAAGAGATAAAATTGGATGCATAACTTACCCCTTAAACCAAGGTACTCCAGGGGCACCTTGGTGGCTCAATGGTTGAGCGTCTGCCTTTGGCTCAGGTCATGATCCCAGAGTCTTGGGATTGAGCCTGCTTCTCCCTCTGCTTATGTCTCTGCCTCTCTCGCTCTGTGTCTCTCATGAATAAAGTCTTTATTTTATTTTTTCTAATAATAAATTTATTTTTTATTGGTGTTCAGTTTGCCAACATACAGAATAACACCCAGTGCTCATCCCGTCAAGTGCCCCCCTCAGTGCCCGTCACCCATTCACCCTCACCACCCACACTCCTCCCCTTCCACCAACCCTAGTTCATTTCCCAGAGTTAGGAGTCTTTATGTTCTGTCTCCCTTTCTGATATTTCCTACCCATTTCTTCTCCCTTCCCTTCTATTCCCTTCCACTATTATTTATATTCCCCAAATGAATGAGACCATATAATGTTTGTCCTTCTCCGATTGACTCATTTCACTCAGCATAATACCCTCCAGTTCCATCCACATTGAAGCAAATGGTGGGTATTTGTCATGGCTGAGTAATATTCCATTGTATACATAAAGCACATCTTCTTTATCCATTCATCTTTCGATGGACACCGAGGCTCCTTCCACAGTTTGGCTATTGTGGACATTGCTGCTAGAAACATCGGGGTGCAGGTGTCCCGGCGTTTCATTGCATCTGCATCTTTGGGGTAAATCCCCAACAGTGCAATTGCTGGGTCGTAGGGCAGGTCTATTTTTAACTCTTTGAGGAACCTCCACACAGTTTTCTAGAGTGGCTGCACCATAAAGTCTTTAGACCAAGATACTCCAAAGGAATCAGAGACTTTATTTCATTTTATTTTTTTTAAAGATTTTATTTATTTATTCATGAGACACACACACACACACACACACACACACACACACACACAGAGGCAGAGACACAGGCAGAGAAGCAGGCTCCATGCAGGGAGCCTGACATGGGACTCCATCCCAGGTCTCCAGGATCAGGCCGTGGCCTGAAGGTGGCACTAAACCACTGAGCCACCCAGAATCAGAGACTTTAAATTTAAAATATGAAACCATAAGAGACATAGGAGAAATCTTTTATAACCTTGAAATGGGGAAGTCATTTCGGACTATGATTCAAAATCTGAAAGTCATAAAACAGAAGATTTCTATATTCAACAGATACAAATCCCCAAACTCTGCATGGTATAGAATAGTAAGATTAAAAAGGCAAATGACATGGAAGGGAAATATTTGCAACTTATACCAAAGGGCTAAGCTCTTATTAATAAAAAGCTGCTGTAAATCAGTAAGAGTCCAACAGCCTAATAGAAGTGTACACATATACGAACAGTTCCTAGATAAAGGAATACAAATATGTTTAATGTAGGAAAAAATATTCAGTCTCACAGTAAGAGAAACACAAATCAAAACTACACCAGATTATCTTTTCTCATCTATCAGTTTAGCAAGTCCAAAAATTTGTCTGCACATTGTTGGTAAGTCTATAGGGGAAAAAGCACTCTCATACATTGCTAGTGTAAGATGAACATAAAGATGTCTTAGATTATCAAAGGGGGCTACCTTTTCAGATAACTCTGTTAGGTGTTGTAGACTCTTTGGATGAACAAAACATTGTCTAGAGTCACATGTTTTTGTAAGCAATTTTAAGGGAATCCAGCCACACTTACTCTGCCACTTGTATTGTGTGTGGCTGTTTTCACACTATAACAGTGGAGTTGAGTAAACAATAAGTCCATATCACCTGCAAAACCTTAAATATTTACTATATGACACTTTAGAGAAAAAACTTACCTCTGCTAAGACAATAGTTTTTACTTATTTATAACCACCACTTTCATTAAGAAATGCATTTTTATTTTTATTTTTTATTATTATTATTTTTAAGAAATGCATTTTTATTGCAACCCATAAGATATATATACAATCTATAAAAGTGAGACAAAGGATTATCTCAAATAGGGGCACCTGGGTGGCTCATTCAGTTGAGTGTCTGCCTTCAGCTCAGGTCCTGAGGTTGAGCCCCAGGTGAGGCTTCTTGCTTAGTGGGGAGTCTGCCTCTCTCTCTCTTCCTCTGCCTTCACCATTGCTTGTTCTCTCTCTCTCTCTCTCTCTCAAATAAGTAAAATCTTAAAAAATTTTACCAATGTTTATCCTACTGATGCTGTGATAGTTTCTAATTGTTTTTAGCCTATTTTGTTTTTTTCCAGCTTTTAATTTATTTTCTACCCACTAAATTAATATTATAACCCACTATAAATCATGGCACTTTTTTTTAATTAACAAAAGAGAACTAGAAATACTATAGTGCTTTGCACATAGAAAGGATAAACTTTAAAATGTTTTCCTCCTTCCCTTTCTCCCTAATTCTTTTTTTAAGATTTTATTTATTTATTCATAGACACACACACACACACACACACACACACACACACACACACAGAAGCAGAGAAACAGGCAGAAGGAGAAGCAGTCTCCATGCAGGGAACCTGACATGAGACTCGATCCTGGGTCTCCAGGATCACACCCCGGGCTGCAGGTGCTACTAAACTGCTGTGCCACCAGGGCTGCCCTCCCTAATTCTTCTCTTTTCTCCCTCCTCTCTCCCATCCTTTTCTCCCTTCCTCTTTTCTTTCTTGTTTCCTTCCTTCCTGCTTCTAAATAATTCAGTTCAAAAGGCATTGAATGAGGCTAAGTAGGCTAAGTTGTCTACTAGGTGAGGTTTGGAGTAGTTCAAAAGGCCCTTCATGATGTTCAAGTTGCCCAGTGGCATCACAATACGCTTATACTAAGATCCTATCTAGAAGGTATCCCTTCTTAGATGCAAAGCAGGTCAGAAGTCTAGGTATCCTAGAAATCTTAATTTTATTGAAGGTTCATAACCCCAACAGTTGATTCGGGGAATATGGAATTGGTGGGGACAAATAGTAACCACATTGAGACTACAGTAGTCTATGCAAATCTCCTATTTTTCTTTATGTAGAACCCTACATAAAGAATAATGAAAGAATAATGAAAGCCTAATAAACTAGAGAGACTTAGTCTGTAGCTGTAACTATGATATTACACTTAATTTAGAACTAGAACACAAAAGAGAATGCATGTCATTCTCACAGTGTAGGCAGGGGAAGATCTTCTGCTCCCATGTCTGAAAACACTTTCTTCCCAAGTAGCACTTTTTCTATAATCTGAGACAACAGAGGGGTAAGCAATGTAAGGTCTGACATGGAAATGTGTTCATGATATGCAGTAATGTAAAAACAAAATGCAGAGGCACCTGGGTGGCTCTATTAAGCTCTGGACTCTTGATTTTAGCTCAGGTCATGATTTCAGGGTTGTGAGATCATGCCCTACATCATCCAGTGGGTGTGGATTCTCTCTCTGCCTGTCCCCCACTCACTCTTTCTTAAAAACAAACCAAAAACAGGGATCCCTGAGTGGCGCAGCAGTTTGGCGCCTGCCTTTGGCCCAGGGCGCGATCCTGGAGACCCGGGATCGAGTCCCACATCGTGCTCCCAGTGCATGGAGCCTGCTTCTCCCTCTGCCTATGTCTCTGCCTCTCTCTCTTTCTCTCTCTGTGACTATCATAAATAAATAAAAATTAAAAAAAAAAACAAAAAAAAAAAAACAAACCAAAAACAAAACAAAAAAAAACAACACAAAATACAAAACAATATTATGGTGTAATTCCACTTTATTTTCCCAGGACAATGCTTGGCATAATTATTAATGGTGCTCCTTTTTGCTGTCAAATGTCCTAATTAGGATAATAATCATATGTGCAAGCCTCAAGGGCAACATTCCTTCAGCTTTTATATACATTATCTATGATTGGAAGACCAAGACTAGTGCATGACCTCCATTTGAGAAAGCTAAAGCAGTCCAAGGGTCAAGAACAGGTGACTGATGAAATAGCTTTTGTAGGTGAGCCAAGAGAAACTGTTGAATTAGGATCATCTGGACTACCCAAGTTTGTCAAGACAAGGTATCATGAGTGTTTATGAGTCAGCCACTGTGATCTTTGATCTTGTCCTGTAGGATTCGTTGCTATAGGGCTGTTCCCAAGGGACTGTCTGAAGTAGAATTTTATCTATCTAGATCATGGAAAATGAGAGGAGAAAAAGAGGCCCAGCTAGGGCCTCCCAAAAGTCATAAAAGTTTCCAAAGTGAGTCCTGTTTAACTTTCTGCCAGGGTAGAATGTGAAGCCACCCAATCCTACAAAAATTGGCCTGTCTCTTAATCCTTCCCTCCACACAGCTTCTATCCTCCATCTCTTGTTAGAAGGGAACTAAACAGGGGCACCTGGGTGGCTCAGCCAGTTAAGTGCCTAACTATTGATTTTGGCTTAGGTCATGATCTCAGGGTCATGAGATCAAGCCCAGCATCAGGCTCTGTGCTGGGTGTGGAGCCTCCTTAAAATTCTCTCTTTCTCCCTCTGCTCCTCCCCACCTAAACAACAACAACAACAAAAGAACAACAATTAGTGAGTGAAGGAAGACATGGGCAGGGAAATAGATAAAATGGGGAAAGAAGTGAGAGCGTAGTCAAGTAAAAAAAATAGGGAGAGAATAGAGTGGGGAAAGAGATAGGTGGTGGGGAAAGAGGAAAAAATGATTCTAACAGCCCAGGGGAAGGAAAGGGGATTAATTTTGGAGTTTTAATTACCAAACAGGTGACAACATTTTAATTACCGAATAGACTGTATTTGTAACTTACTGTAACAGTAAGAATATCTGTTATCTAAGAATTAGGGGGAACCATGAAACCTGCCCAAATCTTCATCCAGAAGCAGAATAATAATGCCCTCCCCAAATTAAGTTTAAAGAAATGGTGGGAGACTGAAATGAAATTTTGTTTTTATCACAATTCATGCTTGTTTAAAATATGATTTACATTTATATTTGTATGAACAGGAAAAAAATCTGATAGGCTCCAAACTATTACCAATAATGACCTCTAAGGGGGTGAAATTCTTCCTTTATGCATATCCACCTTATTTGAATATGTTATTATAAGCAAATATTCATTTTATCATTTTATTTTTTTAAGATTTTATTTATTCATGAGATACACACAGGCCGAGGCAGAGACATAGGCAGAGGGAGAAGCAGGCTCCCTGCAGGAGCCCAATGTGAGAGTCAATCCCAGGACCTGGAATCCTGCCCTGAGCTGAAGGCAGACGCTCAACTGCTGACCCACCCAGGTGTCCCCATTTTATAATTTTAAACAAAAGATTAAAAATAAGAAATACTTTTTAAATAGACAAGTAGCTGGCACTAAAATAGAATAACCCACAGATGAGATTTATAGGGTGATGCGCTCGAACCTGTCTTCTCCAAGTACAATCTTTCCTCAAGTATCTCCCACCTCTAACCGCAGACCTTTCTCTGGTATTTATTATTCTTCTATTTCCTTTCATCCATGGATACTCTTGGATGTCCTCTTATAACTACCATACATGTTTGTCATCCTTTTATAGTCTTATCCCTTGTTACATAGCCATATTTTAAAACTTACACCACATGTGATTTGTCTGCATTAGTATAAGTTTCACTTGGTAATTCATTGTGCAACAATTTCTTTTTCAAAACAGAGAAGGTGGCAAAGTACTTGTATGTTCTGAATTTCTTTTAGATGGGGAGAATAGACCTGAAATCAAAAAATCAACCCCAAACCGGAATATTTCTGATGAAAATCAAAATCATGATATGGTAATGGAAAGACTAACAGGAGACAGTTTCTGGTACTCCATCTTAGGAAGACTCTGGAATTTTGATTACCAGTTAGAGTTTAACCAAGAAATCCAGCAGGGACATTTAGCACAAGTATCTTTGACCCACAAAAAGATCACACAGGAGAGAAACCTTGACTGTGATAGATTTGGAGAAAACTGTAATGTGAACTCAAACCTTATTATGCATCAGGGAATTCCTTCAGTTAAAATACCCCTTAGTTTGGACACACAAGGAAATCGCATCAAACATAATTCAGACTTGATTTACTATCAGGGGAACTATGTAAGAAATAATCCTTATGAATATGAGTGTGGAAAAATCTTCAATCAACATATTCTTCTTACTAATCATATTCATACTGAAGAGAAACTCAGTGAATGTGGAAAGGTCTTCAACCACAACTCATCTCTTACTCAACCTCAGATAGTCCTTACAGGAGAGAAGCCCTATAAGTGTGATGAATGTGGGAAAAGATTCAGCCAGAGGATACATCTTATTCAACATCAGAGAATTCACACAGGAGAAAAACCTTTTGTATGCAATGAATGTGGAAAAGCCTTCCGTCAACATTCATCCTTTACTCAACATCTGAGAATTCATACTGGAGAGAGGCCGTATAAATGTAATCAATGTGGTAAAGCCTTTAGCCGTATCACATCCCTTACTGAACATCATCGACTTCATACTGGAGAGAAACCATATGAATGTAGTTTTTGTGGGAAAGCCTTCAGCCAGAGAACACATCTTAACCAGCATGAGAGAACTCATACAGGAGAAAAACCTTATAAATGTAATGAATGTGACAAAGCCTTTAGCCAGAGTGCACACCTTAATCAACATAGGAAAATCCATACTCGGGAGAAATTATGTGAATACAGTAAATGTGAGAAACCCTTAGGTCCCAGTCCTTCACTTACCCAGCAGCAGCACATAACTTATGGTGGAAAAATCATATGAATATATAAATGTATGAAAACTAAGTCAGATCTTTTTATCCAATTCAATATCATTATTCACAGAGGAAAAAAAAGCTTATAAAAAACTTTTAATGCATTGAAACTAAAATAAATTTAGGTCTTAAATTAGTAGCATATTCCCAGGAGAGGATATAAATAGTGAAAATAATTTATTTTATAAGTAAGATTATATTAAGAATCATGTTCCAAATCTGAAATCAAACTTTTTTTTCAATGCCTAGAAACCTTGTAGGCAATAATCTGTAATTATTCACCTGTAACTTTTATGATACAAAGTTTTTAAAAATTATGTAAGCTTTAAGGCAGTGATGCAGTGTAATGACTCAAATAAACTTGAAATAAACATAAAAGTATTTCTCAAACTCAGTCATTTGTGTGTTTTCTTTACAGTTTTTTTTTATCATACTCAGTATTAATATATTTGCTTAAAGGGAATTAACATTTTTAACCTTGTCCTAGGAAATAGTATTTGTGGAAATTATGAGTTTTATATGTCAGTTACATTTGTCATATAAACATTTATTTATCAAAATGTATATAACTTCTAAGTTAAAAATACTCATTTGCTATAGTACCTAAATTTTCTATACCTTCATTTGAGAAACAATGTGACAGGATATGGCAGTATTTATTTTTGTGTGATTTTTTTTTTAAGCAGCTTTTGCATTTTCATCAAACAAGTCCTAGGATCATCGTAAGAGTCTTGGAGGAGACTGAGAGTCATAGTGATGAACATAAAAAAGTGATGCAGAGAAATCTACTTTTCTATCATGTTGTTCTAGTTTTAAATTTCCTTATAGCAAACAGATGGTTTTAATTAAAATGGGTATTAGAAGTAATGGTTAATTACTACTGGTAAAGGCTTTGGTCAAAGTTTATTTTGCAACCAAAAACAACAACAACAAAAACAACATATCTACAAAGAGTCTTAAGGGCTCCAATACAAGGCAGTGTAATGACACAGGTGACAAGTGAAAACAATGGGATTTTCAGAAGAGTTTCAGCAAAACTTGGATAATCCTAGAAAAGAAGTGTCTGGGCTGAACCAGACCACAGTTGGCCAAGGATTTTCACCAGTTCTTCATAATATAAAGGAATTATAAAATTAGAGGCTTATTAAATAACATTTAGGGTCATAAATGATTATGCTTATCTTAGTTGTACAGTAAACGATGTTATTCTAGGATGAATTTATTTTCATGTCCTTTGACCTCTTCAAAATGTTGCAATTTAAGGAGTGAACCTCAAGTATATTGATTACATAAAAATACTGGTTCTTGGAGTAGACGAACCAGAGGAATACTCCTTCAGAAACCATTAGTTACGACTTATTTCTCTCTAGAAGGGCAAGACAATATCTTTTCACATATATTAGTTCATCTGGTCCATCCAACCAGGTGTTATTGCCTTCTTCTTTTTTTTTCTTTTTTTGTTATTGCCTTCTTTTAAGAAAAAGATATACATAAGGTTATACATAATAATAAATGACTTCTTAAGGATTTCTCACTAGAAATGACAATAGAGGAATACTTGGGTGGCTTGGTGGTGGAGCGTCTGCCTTCGGCTCAGGGTGTGATCCCGGGTCCTGGGATCAAGTCCTGCATTAGGCTCTCTGCAAGGAGGCTGCTTCTCTTCTCTTTGCCTATGACTCTGCCTCTCTATGTCTCCCATGAATAAATAAACTTCAAAAGATGTCACTAGAATATGGATCATCTACTAATTCAGTGGATAAAAACAGTGCCTGGAACAGTGTTTTTATAACACTATGCAAACATTTGTTAGGTACACTAAAATTAATAAAGTTGTGTATTTGAGTTTTTTTCCAGTTTTTTGAGGGAGGCTTGTATTGTGAGGTATTTCCCTCTTAAGACCACTTTTGCTATATCCCAAAGATTTTGAATAGTTGTATCTTCATTTTCATTAGTTTCCATGAATCTTTTTAATTCTCTAATTTTCTGGTTGACCAATTCATCTCTTTGGATGCTCTTTAACCTGCTTATGTTTGAGGTTCTTCCAAATTTCTTCTTGTGGTTGAGTTCTAGTTGCAAAGCATCATGGTCTGAAAATATACAGGAGACAATCCCAATCTTTTGGTATCAGTTGAGACCTGATTTGTGACCCAGTATGTGGTCTGTTCTGGAGAAAATTCCACGTGCACTTGAGAAGAATGTGTATTCAGTTGCATTAGGATGCAATGTTCTGTATATATCTGTGAAATCTATTTGGTCCAGTGTATCACTCAAGGACCTTGTTTCTTTGGTGATGTTCTGCTTAGAAGATCTGTGTTTTCCCGGGATCGAATCCCACGTTGGGCTCCCGGTGCATGGAGCCTGCTTCTCCCTCTGCCTGTGTCTCTGCCTCTCTCTCTCTCTCTCTCTCTCTCTCTCTCTCTCTCTCTCTCTCTCTCTCTGTGACTATCATAAATTAAAAAAAAAAATTAAAAAAAAAGAAGGGATCCCTGGGTGGCGCAGCGGTTTGGCGCCTGCCTTTGGCCCAGGGCGCGATCCTGGAGACCCGGGATCGAATCCCACGTCAGGCTCCCGGTGCATGGAACCTGCTTCTCCCTCTGCCTGTGTCTCTGCCTCTCTCTCTCTCTCTCTCTGTGACTATCATAAATAAATTAAAAAAAATTAAAAAAAAAGAAGATCTGTGTTTTGCTGAGAGCACTATGGTGAAGTCTCGTGTGTTATTATCTAAGTGTTCCTTTCCTTTGGTTATGGATTGATATACTTGGCAGCTCCCACATTATGGGCATAAATATTCAGGATTGTTAGGTCTTCTTGTTGGTTAGACCCTTTAAGTTTGATATAGTGTCC
This sequence comes from Nyctereutes procyonoides, assembly GCF_905146905.1. Lineage (NCBI taxonomy): Eukaryota > Metazoa > Chordata > Mammalia > Carnivora > Canidae > Nyctereutes > Nyctereutes procyonoides. The sequence goes on from NW_026575126.1 coordinate 77,977,430, forward strand.
TTCTTCATCTCTTACTAAGTCTTTGGGATAAACTTTAACTTATCTGATATGAGGATTGCTACCCCAGCTTTCTTTTGAGGACCATTTGAATGGTAAATGGTTCTCCACCCCTTCATTTTCAGGCTGGTGGTCTAAAATGAGTCTCTCATAGACAGCATATAGGTGGGTCTTGTTTTTTTATCCATTCCGATACCCTGCATCTTTTGATGGGATCATTTAGCCCATTCACATTCAGAGTAACTATTGAAAGATATTAATTTAGTGTCATCGTACTACCTATTCAGTCCCTGTTTCTGTGGATTGTTTCTCTGGACTCTTTCTTTTACAGGTCCCCGTTAATGTTTCTTGCAGAGCCAGTTTGGTGGTCACATATTCTTTCAGTTTCTCCCTATCCTGTAAGCTCTTTATCTCTCCTTGTATTCTGAATGAGCGCCTTTCTGGATAAAATATTCTTGGCTGCATGTTCTTCTTTAGTACCCTTTATATATCATGCCAGCCCTTTCTGGTCTGCCAAGTCTCTGTGGAGAGGTCTGCTGTTCATCTAATATTTCTCCCCATATAAGTTAAGAATCTCTTGTCTTGCACTGCTTTAAGAATTTTCTCTTTATCTTTAAATTTGCAAGTTTCACTATTAAATGTCGAGGTGTTGAATGGTTTTTATTGAATTTTTTTGGGGGGGTCCTCTCTCTCTCTCTCTTTTGGATCTGAATGCCTGTTTCCTTGCTCATATTTGGGAAGTTCTCAACTATGATTTGTTCAAATATACTTTGTGGTCATCTCTCCCTCTCAGCCTCTTCTGGAACCCCAATTATATGTAAATTCATCCTCAGGCTATCATTTATTTCCCTAAGCCTTTCCTTGTGGGCTCTTAATCGCGTTTCTCTTTTTTCCTCAGCTTCCTTCCTTACCATCAACTTGTCTTCTATGTCACTCACTCTTTCTTCCACCTCAGCAGTTAGAACATCCAGTTTGGATTGCATCTCATTGAATCTATTTAATTTTGGCCTGATTAGATCTCAATTCTGCAGTAACGAAGTCTCTACAGTAATTTATGCTTTTTTGCAGAGCCACCAGTGGTTTTATAATTGTACTTCTGAATTGAATTTCTGACATCATATTGAAATCCATATTCTGTAACTCTGCTGCAGAGAGTACTGTTTCTGGTTCTTCTTTTGTGATGAATTCTTCCTTCTAGTCCTTTTATTCAGTGCAGAGTGGCTGTATGAGTGGGTTGAGTAAAAAATATCAACTACAACCAAAGTAAAACATACCCTAGATGATTCTGAAGAGGTCCAAGACCAGAAAATGAAAAAAAAAAAAAAACACAAAAAACTGAACAAAATAAAATAAAAGGACCACTAAAGTGAAAAAGAAGTATTAAAGTAGTGGGGCAGTCCCAGTAGTGCAGTGGTTTGGCGCCGCCTGCAGCCCGGGGTGTGATCCTTGAGACCCGGGATCAAGTCCCACGTCGGGCTCCCTGCATGGAGCCTGCTTCTCCCTCTGCCTGTGACTCTGCCCCCCCCCCCAGTAAATAAAATCTTTAAAAAAATAAAAAAAATAAAAAGTAGTGAAAATTAAAGGCCAAAAACCACAAAGAAGGGGGAAAAAAGTAAAGAAGAAAACGAAAAAAAAAAAAAAAGGTTGGGAGATGATGGTGGTGAAGAAGTGGTAGTGAAGGGAGAATATAGTCTACCTGAAGGGTCCTAGAGGTTGATTCTCTTGATTCTGAGTGTATTTTGTTCTGTATGTTAGAAGATGCTCAATCCCAAACTTATATAAACCAGCAATACTTGTAGAGAGACACAACATTGACCACCAAAACATAAATGAGATAAAAGAAGGGGACAGAATGGGAATGAAGAGAGAATATAATCTCACAGAATGAACCAGCACAGTATTCCACTTGGTTCTGGGTGCTGTTGGTCATGTTTTAGAAGGTATTAACTTCCACCATTGTAAAACAAAACGAGGCAGAAAAAAACAAAAAAACACAAATCAAATACCCATATCATATATTGAACAAAATGAAATTGAATACGTTGAAGGGAATCCAGAAGTTAAATTTAAGACACATAATTGTAGAAAAAGGAAAGTCAAACAGGAGAAATTTAAAAAGGAAGAGCTAGTAACATATTGTAGTTAAGGTGAGAAAAGAGAAAAAATATTGGGAATTTTTAGTCTGATATAAAAATGAGTGGTAAGAGGGTTCCCTTTTCTCCGCATCCTCTCCAACATTTGTGGTTTCCTGCCTTGTTAATGTTCCCCATTCTCACTGGTGTGAGGTGGTATCTCATTGTGGTTTTGATTTGTATTTCCCTGATGGCAAGTGATGTGGAGCATTTTCTCATGTGTCTGTTGGCCATGTCTATGTCTTCCTCTGTGAGATTTCTGTTCATGTATTTTGCCCATTTCAGGATTGGATTGTTTTGTTTCTTTGGTGTTGAGTTTAATAAGTTCTTTATAGATCTTGGAAACTACCCCTTTATCTGATACGTCATTTGCAAATATCTTCTCCCATTCTGTAGGTTGTCTTTTAGTTTTGTTGACTGTATCCTTTGCTGTGCAAAAGCTTCTTATCTTGATGAAGTCCCAATAGTTCATTTTTGCTTTTGTTTCTTTTGCCTTCGTGGATGTATCTTGCAAGAAGTTACTGTGGCCGAGTTCAAAAAGGGTGTTGCCTGTGTTCTCCTCTAGGATTTTGATGGAATCTTGTCTCACATTTAGATCTTTCATCCATTTTGAGTTTATCTTTGTGTATGGTGCAAGAGAGTGGTCTAGTTTCATTCTTCTGCATGTGGATGTCCAATTTTTCCCAGCACCATTTATTGAAGAGGCTGTCTTTCTTCCAGTGGATAGTCTTTCCTCCTTTATCGAATATTAGTTGACCATAAAGGTCAGGGTCCACTTCTGGGTTCTCTATTCTGTTCCATTGATCTATGTGTCTGTTTTTGTGCCAGTACCACACTGTCTTGATGACCAAAGCTTTGTAGTACAACCTGAAATCCGGCATTGTGATGCCCCCAGCTCTGGTTTTCTTTTTTAAAATTCCCCTGGCTATTCGGGGTCTTTTCTGATTCCACACAAATCTTAAAATAATGTGTTCTAACTCTCTGAAGAAAGTCCATGGTATTTTGATAGGGATTGCATTAAACGTGTAAATTGCCCTGGGTAACACTGACATTTTCACAATATTAATTCTGCCAATCCATGAGCATGGAATATTTTCCCATCTCTTTGTGTCTTCCTCAATTTCTTTCAGAAGTGTTCTGTAGTTTTTAGGGTGTAGATCCTTTACCTCTTTGGTTAGGTTTATTCCTAGGTATCTTCTGCTTTTGGGTGCAATTGTAAATGGGATTGACTCCTTAATTTCTCTTTCTTTAGTCTCATTGTTAGTGTATAGAAATGCCATTGATTTCTGCGCATTGATTTTGTATCCTGGCATGCTAAGAAATTGCTGTATGAGTTCTAGCAATCTTGGTGTGGAGGCTTTTGGGTTTTCTATGTAGAGTATCATGTCATCGGCGAAGAGGGAGAGTTTGACTTCTTCTTTGCCAATTTGAATGCCTTTAATGTCTTTTTGTTGTCTGATTGCTGAGGCTAGGACTTCCAATACTATGTTGAATAGCAGTGGTGAGAGTGGACATCCCTGTCTTGTTCCTGATCTTAGGGGAAAGGCTCCCAGTGTTTCCCCATTGAGAATGATATTTTCTGTGGACTTTTTGTAGATGGCTTTTAAGATGTCGAGGAATGTTCCCTCTATCCCTATCTGAAGAGTTGATCAGGAATGGACGCTGTATTTTGTCAAATGCTTTCTCTGCATCTAAGGAGAGGATCCTATGGTTCCTCAAAGAGTTAAAAATAGACCTGCCCTATGACCCAGCAATTGCACTGTTGGGGATTTACCCCAAAGATTCAGATGCAATGAAACGCCGGGACACCTGCACCCCGATGTTTATAGCAGCAATGTCCACAGTAGCCAAACTGTGGAAGGAGCCTCGATGTCCATCGAAAGATGAATGGATAAAGAAGATGTGGTTTATGTATGCAATGGAATATTCCTCAGCCGTTAGAAATGACAAATACCCACCATTTGCTTCAACGTGGAAGGAACTGGAGGGTATTATGCTGAGTGAAGTAAGTCAATCGGAGAAGGAGAAACAGTGTATGTTCTCATTCATTTGGGCCTCACTGGGGCTCAGGCTGAGGGCCCCCAGGACAGCGGCAGACGTGGGCGACAGAGCCATGGCCGAGGTCTCCCCTGAGAACTTCTCAGGCATCTGAGTGATGGCCGTGACAGGCTGATGAGGCAGCCCCAAGGAGAGGCTCACAGGGCGAGGCTGGGGGGGCTCTGGTGCTGGGAAAGTTTGGGCAGCCTCGGCAGGTCCATCGCCCACACCTGAGCATGTGACCCTGCTCCTGGCTGGTGCCCATTCTCGATGATGCCAGGGTCCGAGGCCTTCCTGGCATCCGCCTCACCGGCTTCATCCTGGAAATCCACGCTCTGGCCACGGCCGGACAGCGAGAAGGTGGTGTGGCTGGCGAAGCGCGCGGAGCCCAGGCGGGGCGCGCGGCCGGGGGGCTGTGCGAACCGGGCGAGCCTGCGGCGGGGGCCTGCCCGGTCCCCAAGCCCAGCGCCTCCCCCTGCTGCGTCAAGCGCTCGAGCTGCGACTGCAGCCGCTGGTTGTCGAGCTACAGCTTGGCCACCGTGCGTGCCAGCGGGCCGGCCAGGCGCACCGCCTTGGCCACGCGCCTCTCCACGCCGCGCTGCAGCCCCTGCATGTCATCGTGCAGTGCGCGCACCATGCCCTCCAGCGCCGCCTCGTAGCGGCCCAGCGCCTCTCGCACGGTGCGTGCCTCCTCGGCGTCGGGGCCGGGCTCCAAGGCCCCGCGGGGCACGCGGGCTGAGTGCGGGTCTGCGGGGAGAGGACACCAGCACCTTCGCTGCTCCAGGCTGCGAGTGGCCGCCCCCGGCTGGGTTCGCGGGAGGGGCTCATTTGGGGAATATAAATAATAGTGAAAGGGAATATAAGGGAAGGGAGAAGAAATGTGAGGGAAATATCAGAAAGGGAGCACTGGGTGTTATTCTGTATGTTGGTAAACTGAACACCAATAAAAAATAAATTTATTGTTTAAAAAAAATGAGTTGTAATGGAAAAAGAAAAAAAAAGGATCCTCTACGTCTACATACTATTTTCCCTCAGTCCTGAAGCTTTCCAGCACTGCTTGGTCAAGAACTTGATATTTTATTTTCTTTCTTTTCTTCTTTCTTTTCTTTTCTTTTCTTTTCTTTTCTTTTCTTTTCTTTTCTTTTCTTTTCTTTTCTTTTTCTCTTCTCTTCTCTTTTCTTTTCTTTCTTTCTTTCTTTCGTATATTTTTTTTATTGGAGTTTGATTAGCCAACATGTAGTGAAAGACCCAGTGCTCATCCCATCAAGTGCCCTGCTCAGTGCCCATCACCCAGTCACCCCGTCCCCCTGCCCACCTCCCCTTCCACTACCCCTTGTTCGTTTCCCAGAGTTAGGAGTCTCTCATGTTCTGTCACCCTCTCTGATATTTCCCGGATTTCTCTCCTTTCCCCCTTACTCCCTTTCACTACTTTTTATATTCCCCAAATGAATTAAACCATACAATGTTTGTCCTTCTCCGATTGACTTACTTCACTCAACGTAATACCCTCCAGTTCCATCCATGTCGAAGCAAATGCTGGGTTGTCATCGATTTCTAATGGCTGAGTAATATTCCATTGCATATATAGACCACATCTTCTTTATTTGTCTTTCAGTGGACACTGAGGCTCCTTCCACAGTTTGGCTATTGTGGACATTGCTGCTATAAATATTGGGGTGCAGGTGTCTTGAATTTCACTGCATCTGTATCTTTGGGGTAAATCCCCAGTAGTGCAATTGGTGGATCATAGTGTAGCTCTATTTTTAACTCTTTAAGGAACCTCCACACAGTTTTCCAGAGTGGCTATCCAGTTCATGTTCCCACCAAGAGTGCAAGAGGGTTCTCCTTTCTCCACATCCTCTCCAAAATTTGTTGTTTCCCGTCTTGTTAATTTTCACCATTCTCACTGGTGTGAGGTGGTATCTGGTATCTCATTGTGGTTTTGATTTGTATTTCCCTGATGGCAAATAATGGGGAGCATATTCTCATATGCTTGTTGGCCACGTTTATGTCTTTGGTGAAATTTCTGTTCATGTCTTTTGCCCATTTCATGATTGGATTGTTTGTTTCTTTGCTGTTGAATTTAATAAGTTCTTTATAGATCTTGGATACTAGCCCTTTATCTGATATGTCATTTGCAAATTCTCCCATTCTGTAGGTTGTCTTTTAGTTTTATTGACTGTTTCTTTTGCAGAAGCTTTTTATCTTGATGAAGTCCCAATAGTTCATTTTTACTTTTGTTTTCCTTACCTTCTTAGATGTATCTTGCAAAAAGTTGCTGTTGTCAAGCTCAAAAATGGTGTTGCCTGTGTTCTCTAGGATTTTGATGGAATCTTGTCTCACATAGAGATCTTTCATCCATTTTGAGTTTATCTTTATGTATGGTACAAGAGAGTGGTCTAGTTTCTTTCTTTTGCATGTGGATGTCTAATTTTCCCTGCACCATTTATTGAAGAGACTGTCTTTTAACCAGTGGATGGTCTTTCCTGCTTTTTTGAATATTAATTGACCATTGAGTTGAGGGCCCATTTCTGGATTCTCTATTGTGTTCCACTGATCTATGTGTCTAATTTTTGCCAGTACCACATTGTCTTGATGGTCACAGCTTTATAGTACGAGTTGAAATCCACATTGTGATGCCCCTGGCTCTGGTTTTCCTTTTCTTTCTTTTTTTTATTTTTTTATTTTTTATTTATTTATGATAGTCACACACACAGAGAGAGAGAGAGAGAGGCAGAGACACAGGCAGAGGGAGAAGCAGGCTCCATGCACTGGGAGCCCGATGTGGGATTCGATCCCAGGTCTCCAGGATCGCACCCTGGGCCAAAGGCAGGCGCCAAACCGCTGCGCCACCCAGGGATCCCTTTTATTTTTATTTTTTATTTTTTTATTTTTTGGTTTTCCTTTTCAATATTCCCTTGGCTATTTGGGGTCTTTTCTGATTCCACACAAATATTAAGATTACTTGTTCAAACTCTCTGTGGAAAGTCCATGGTATTTTGATAGGGATTGCATTGAATGTGTAAATTGTCCTGGGTAGAATAGACATTTTCACTATATTAATTCTTCTAATCCATAAGCATGGGATATTTTTCCATCTCTTTGTGTCTTCCTCAATTTCTTTCAGAAGTGTTCTGTAGTTTTTAGGGTATAGATCCTTTACCTCTTTGGTTAGGTTTATTTCTAGGTACTTCTGCTTTTGGGTGCAATTGTAAATGGGATTGATTTCTCTTTCTTCAGTCTCATTGTTAGCATATAGGAATGCCACTGAATTCTGGGTATTGGTATTTTATCCTGCCATACTGCCGAATTGCTGTATGAGTTCTAGAAATCTTGGGGTGAAGTCTTTTGGGTTTTCTACTTACAGTAGCATGTCATCTGCAAAGAGGGAGAGTTTGACTTCCTCTGCCAATTTGAATGTCTTTTATTTCTTTTTGTTGTCTGATTGCTGAGGCTAGGAGTTCCAGTATTGTGTTGAATATCAGAAGTGAGAGTGCACATCCCTTTTTTATTCCTGATATTAGAGGTAAGGCTCCAAGTGCTTCCCCATTGAGAATGATATTTGCTGTGGGCTTTTCGTAGATGGCTTTTTAGATGCTGAGGAATGTTTCCTCTATCCCTACACTCTGAAGAGTTTTGATCAGGAATGGATGCTGTATTTTGTCAAATGCTTTCTCTGCCTCTATTGAGAGGATCATATGGTTCTTGTTTTTTCTCTTGTTGATATGACCTATTATGTTGATTGTTTTATGAGTGTTGAACCAACCTTGCATGCCGTGGATAAATCCCTCTTGGTCATGGTGAATCATCTTCTTAAAGTATTGTTGGATCCTATTGGCTAGTATCTTGTTGAGAATTTTTGCATCTGTGTTTATAAGGGATATTGGTCTATACTTCTCCTTTTTGGTGGTGTCTTTGACTGGTTTTGGAATTAAGGTGATGATGGCCTCATAAAACAAGTTTGGAAGTATTCTCTTTCTATCTTTCAAAACAGCTTTAGTAGGATAGGTATTGATTCTTCTTTAAACATTTGATAGAATTCCTCCTGGGAAGTCATCTGGCCCTGGACTTTTGTTCTTGGGAGTTTTCTGATGACTGCTTCAATTTCCTCTCCGGTTTTTGGCCTGTTCAGGTTTTTTTGTTTCTTCCTGTTCCAGTTTTGGTAGTTTGTGGTTTTCCAGAAATGCGTCCATTTCTTCGAGATTCTCTAGTTTATTGGCGTATAGCTGCTCATAATACGTTTTTACAATCATTTATATTTCCTTGTTATTGAATGTGATTTCTCCTCTTTCATTCGTTACTTTATCAATTTCAGTCTTTCCTCTTTTCCTTGTAATAAAGCTGACTAATGGTTTATCTATCTTATTAATTCTTCCAAAGAACCAACTCCTGTTTTTGTTGATCTGTTCTACAGTTCTTGACTCTATTTCATTGAGTTTTGCTTGAATATTTAATAACTATCTTCTGCTTGGTGTAGTTTTATTTGCTGTTTGTTCTCCAGCTCCTTTGGGTGAAAAGTTAGCTTGTGTATTTGACTTTTTTTCCAATTTTTTGAGGGAGGCTTGTATTGCGATATATTTCCCTCTTATGACTGCATTTGCTGTATCCCAATATTTTGAATGGTTATATCTTCATTCTCATTTTTTTCCATTAATCTTTTTAATTCTTCTCTAATTTCCTGGTGGCCCTTTCATCTTTTAGCAGGATGGTCCTTAACCTCCACGTGTTTGAAATCCTTCCAAACTTCTTCTTGTGATTTAGTTCTAATTTCAAAGCATTATCGTCTGAAAATATGCAGGGGACGATCCCATTCCTTTGGTATTGGTTAAGACCTGATCTGTGACCCAGTATGTGGTCTATTCTGGACAGAGTTCCATGTGCACTTGAGAAGAATATGTATTCAGTTGCATTTGGATGTATAGTTCTGTAGATATCTGTGAGATCCATCTGGTCCAGTGTATCATTTAAAGCTCTTGTTTCTTTGGAGATGTTTAGAAAACCTATTTTAGAAAGCGCTACATTCAAGTCACCAAGTATATGTGTATTATTATCTAAGTATGTCTTAACTTTGGTTATTAATTGATATATTTGGCATCTCCCATATTCGGGGCAAAAATATTGACGACTGTTAGGTCCTCTTCTTGGATAGATCCTTTAAGTATGAGAGAGTGTCGCTCTTCATCTCTCACTACAGTCTTCAGGATAAACTTTAGTGTACCTGATATAAGGATGGCTACCCCTGCTTTCTTTTGAGGGCTATTTGAATGGTACATGGTTCTCCAACCTTTTATTTTCAGGCTGTAGGTGTCCTTCTGTCTAAAATGAGTCTCTTGTAGACAGCAAGTAGATGGGTCTTGCTTTTTTATCCAGTCTGAAACCCTGTGCCTTTTGATGGGGGTCATTAAACCCATTCATGTTCAGAGTTACTATTGAATGATATGAATTTAGTGTCATTATGATACCCATTCAGTCCCTGTTTTTGTGGATTGTTCCCTTGGATATCCTCTATTACAGAATCCCCTTTAGTATTTCTTATAGAGCTGGCTTCGTGGTCACATATTCTTTCAGTTTCTGCCTATATTGGAAGCTCTTTATCTCTCCTTCTATTCTGAATGAGTGCCTTGCTGGAGAAAGTATTCTTGGTTGGATGTTCTTCTCATTTAGGACCCTGAATATATCCTGCCAGCCCTTTCTCGCCTGCCAGGTCTCTGTGGAGAGGTCTGCTGTTAATCTAATATTTCTCACCATAAAAGAGATTCCTTGTCTCTTGCTGCTTTGAGGATCTTCTCTTTATCTTTGGAATTTGCAAGCTTCACTATTAAATGTCGAGGTGTTGAACGGTTTTTATTGTTTTTAGGGGGGGGTCTCTCGATCTCCTGGATCTGAATGCCTGTTTCCCTTCCCAGATTAGGAAAGTTTTCAGGTATGATTTGTTCAAATACATATTCTGGACCCGTGTCCCTTTCAGCGCCCTCGGGAACCCCAATTAAACGTAGATTTTTCTTTCTGAGGCTGTCATTTATTTCTCTTAATCTATCCTCATGATCTTTTAATTGTTTTTATCTTTTTCCCAATTTTCCCTTTTGTCATCAACTTGTCTTGTATGTCACTCACTCGTTCTTCTACCTCATTAACCCTCGTCGTTAGGACCTCTAGTTTGGATTGTATCTCATTTAATTAATTTTTAATTTCTGCCTTATTAGATCTAACTTCTGCAGTCATGAAGTATCTTTAGTCCTTTATGCTTTTTTCTAGAGCCACCAGTAGCTTTATAATTGTGCTTCTGAATCGCCTTTCTGACATTGAATTATAATCCAAATTTTGTAACTCTGTGGGAGAGAGGACTGTCTGATTCTTTCTTTTGAGGTGAGTTTTTCCATCTTGTCATTTTGCTCAGTGCAGAGTGGCCAAAAACAAGTTGTATTGGGAAAAGGAGAAAAAGAGAGAAGAGAAAAAGAAAAGAAAAAAGAAGAGTAAAAAAAGGAGGGGGAAAGGAAACAGAAAAAAAGCAAGGGGGAGTATCCTCTGATTCTATATACTGTAAATCCCTTGACTTCCCCTGGAATTTTCCAGTGCAGCTTGGTCAATAACTTGCTTTTCCTCCTGTCCATCTAGCTGGTCTTCTAGGGGAGGGGCCTGCTGTGCTGATTTTCAGGTGTTAGCACTTGGGGGAGTTGCTCAGCCCCCTCCCTGGTGCTCACCGCAGTGGGAGTTGTTTATCCTGTGAGGCCACTGTGAGGCTCAGTGGGGGTTGTTTATCCTGTGAGGCCTCAGGAGGAACAACAACAGTGGTAGTGGCCAGCTCTCCAGCCTTGGAGTCTTCTCCCGCAGTAACTACCGCAGCTCTCAGTCTGCAGGGGCCTGGATGCCCCGGGGGCGGGGTCGCTGATCTGCACAGCTCGGGGCTCCCCAGCGGCAGGAGCGTCCTCGCTGTCCTGTGCCCTCCTGGCTTCCGCCTGTCCTGGGGGGAGCTCCGGATCCTGGGCTGTGTCCCCTGGCGCCCTGGGCTCCGGGGCCTGTGCTGCTGGAATCACGCTCCCGGGGCTGCGCAGCCCCCTCCGTGCGGAGCCACGCCCGAGCCACTGCCTGAGCTGCTCCGGGGGCCCCGCCGGGCATGCGCTGCAGCCCTTTAGGGAGCTCAGCCGGGTTGTGTGCCGCGCTCTTCCCCGGGGCACAGGTCCTCTGTTAGTGCCCCTCGTGGGATCCTGCCCAAGCCTGAGGGCATCCCCGTCCCTCCTGGGATCCTGCCCGGGCTCCCTGTGATCGCCTTTCCTTCAGGGAAGATTGGTGAAGCTCCTGCTTCTCCGGGACGGGGCTTTCCTGTCCTGGGGGCACTCGCCTTGCGGCCTTAGCCTGGCTCCTCGCGGGGCCCCTCCCCCTTGGATTCTTTTTATTTCTTTCTTTTTTTCTTTTTTTTATGTCTTCGAACCTTGATAGAAGCACAAACTCTTCTCACTGTAGCATTCCAGCTGTTCTCTTTAAATCTCAGGCCGAATTCATAGGTTTTCAGGATGATTTGAAAGTTATGTAGGTAATTTGGTGGTGACAGGTGACTTGGGGACCTTACTCTTCTGCTATCTTGCCCCGCCCCCCCAAGATGAGCCATTTCTCATGGCATTCTCCCTTTTTTATTTTAGCCCTAAAAAATGCTTTTAGTTCTAATTCTCTTGCCCTTCTAGTCCATTCTGAGTACCGGAGGGCAAATTTTTTTTTCTTCAAGATGAGTCACCTCAGGTGGGTGACATCAGTACTTGCTACGAGAGTTACTTCGATGTGCACCCTCTCATAAGTTTTCCACACAGGTGGCATGAATACTGGGGAGTTATGGGTTTTTTAAATTTTTAAAAAAATTTTTGCTTTGTGTGGAGTGATGGTTTTATCTTTAGTGACATTGACTACTTTTTCACTTGCAGGGTGACTGGGTCAGAGTCTCCATGTTATTCATGGAGGTCATATAGCACTCCAGCTCACCTTCAAACATGTCCATCTCCTGTCTCCCATGTAGGAACATGCAGAACTTAGTGACCATGAACTGCAGACAGACAGCAAATATACAGAGGTCTTACCTGAGTTCAGCTCAGCATGTGAGTAACCTACTGTTCTCTCTTTGGTTTTTTAGTACAGTGTCCTTTAGTCATTCTAAACTTCTTTGCAATTGATTCCAGAAAATGGCTCACCAAGATGAGAGGGATTGGAAGTTCCTTGGAGACAGGTGTTACCCATACCATATTATTCATCACCCTATAGCATGTAAGACTTGGTGTCTCATCTGATTACAAAACTCTTCAAACATCAGTGGATCAGAGTGAGATAAAAAGCTAACTTAGACGAAAGGCTGAGCTTCAGGACACATCCATTCATATGTCCCACTCCTCCCATCATCCTCAGAGACAGTGAACAAAATTGGACAAGGTATTGTTTCCAGTGCACATCTCATGCTGGCCACCACACATATTTCTGTCATCATGCCATAATATGTCATCATGATACCATCATCATGCCTCTGTTCCTTCAGTTCATGTTGTTGTCTTGCTCCACCAATAAACCTTTTTCACCTATGAAGTTGGAGGTCAATGGTAATCATCTTCATTAGCTTCACAAAATAGGATTGGGTGATGATTTAATTGGATATAACATGCAAAGCACAGGATATAAGAGAAAAATAAATCCACACACTGGACATTAGGAATACTTAATATCTTTGTGACTTAAAAGACATTTTCAACAAAATAAAGTCCATAAGATGGGAACTATATTTGCAAACCATGTATCTGACAGGGGCTTAATATCAAGAATATATTAAAAAAACACATAAACAACAAAAAACAAACCAAATGGGATATGTGAATGTGCAAAAACTGAATAGACCTATCCTCATGAAAAGAAATTGTAAATGATAACATCACTAATCATTAGGAAATGAAAATTACAAAACAATGAAATAACATCTTAGATCCATTAAGATGACTAAAAAAACAGAAGAAAAGATGAGAACAATTGTTTGCAAAGATATGGAGAATTTGGAAACTTTGTTCACTGTGTGTGGTAGTAATGCATAACGGTTTTAGTTGCTGTGAAGTCAGTATGGGAGTTCTTTAAAAAAATTAAATTTACTGTGTTCTGGTAATTTCTGCTTCTGGGGAATTAATTGACAACACCGTCTTGAAGCCATATCTGAACACACATTTTCATTAGCATCATTGTACATAATAGCTAAACCATAAAAGCAATCCCAAGTATCTGTCCAGAGAGTAACAGATGTTGTATATGTACACACAATTAAGAATTGTTCATTTTTTAAAGATTTCCTTTTTTTAAAGGATTGAATTTTTTATTGATAATTGTTTTTATTTTTTTATTATTTTTTAAATAAATTTATTTTTTATTGGTGTTCAATTTACCAACATTCAGAATAACACCCAGTGCTCATCCCATCAAGTGCCCCCCTCAGTGCCCATCACCCATTCACCCCCACTCCCCACCCTCCTCCCCTTCCACCACCCCCAGGTCATTTCCCAGAGTTAGGAGTCTTTATGTTCTGTCTCCCTTTCTGATATTTCCCACACATTTCTTCTCCCTTCCCTTATATTCCCTTTCACTATTATTTATATTCCCCAAATGATTGAGAACATACACTGTTTGTCCTTCTCCGATTGACTTACTTCACTCAGCATAATACCCTCCAGTTCCATCCACGTTGAAGCAAATGGTGGGTATTTGTCGTTTCTAATGGCTGAGTAATATTCCATTGTATACATAAACCACATCTTCTTTATCCATTCATCTTTCGACGGACACCGAGGCTCCTGCCACAGTTTGGCTATTGTGGACATTGCTGCTATAAACAACGGGGTGCATGTGTCCCTGCGTTTCATTGCATCTGTATCTTGGGGGTAAATCCCCAACAGTGCAATTGCTGGGTCGTAGGGCAGGTCTATTTTTAACTCTTTGAGGAACCTCCACACAGTTGTCCAGAGTGGCTGCACCAGTTCACATTCCCACCAACAGTGTAAGAGGGTTCCCTTTTCTCCGCATCCTCTCCAACATTTGTTATTTCCTGCCTTGTTAATTTTCCCCAATCTCACTGGTGTGAGGTGGTATCTCATTGTGGTTTCGATTTGTATTTCCCTGATGGCAAGTGATGTGGAGCATTTTCTCATGTGCATGTTGGCCATGTCTATGTCTTTGTGAGATTTCTGTTCATGTCTTTTGCCCATTTCATGATTGGATTGTTTGTTTCTTTGGTGTTGAGTTTAATAAGTTCTTTATAGATCTTGGAAACTAGCCCTTTATCTGATATGAAATTTGCAAATATCTTCTCCCATTCTGTAGGCTGTCTTTTAGTTTTGTTGACTGTATCCTTTGCTGTGCAAAAGCTTCTTATCTTGATGAAGTCCCAATAGTTCATTTTTGCTTTTGTTTCTTTTGCCTTGGTGGATGTAACTTGCAAGAAGTTACTGTGGCTGAGTTCAAAAAGGGTGTTGTCTGTGTTCTCCTCTAGGATAAAGATTTCATTTATTTATTTATGAGAGACACACAGAGAGAGGCAGAGACATGGGCGAAGGAGAAGTAGGCTCTGTGTGGGGAGCCTGATGTGGGACTTGGTCTCAGGACCCCAGGATCATGCCCTGAGCCACTGAGCCACCCAGAGGCCCTTGTTTTACTTTCTATGAATATGTTCCCAGAAGTTGAACTGCTGGATCATAAGATAGTTCTATTTTTAATATTTTGAGGAACCTCTAAGTGTTTTGCATAATTACTGTAACAATTTGCAATCTCACCAACAGTGGACAAGGATTCCCATTTCTCTACATCCTCACTAGCATTTGTTATCTCTTTTTTATGATAGCTCTTCCAAATGATGTGATGTGATATTTCATTGTGTTCTTGGTTTGCATTTTTCTGATGGTTAGTCATGTTGAGCACCTTTTTATTTATCTGTTTGTCATTTGTTTATGTTCTCTGGGAAAATCCCAGAGCACTGTACACTGTGTCTGGGATTGAGGGACAAGTCCACTCTCCATTAGACTTTCAAGGTCCTCATTTGGATGTACAGGAGTGGGTGCAGAATCACTCTTCTGGCTGCTTGAGAGTACTGTGTTAGTAAAGAGGACACCATGGGAGTGAACAGAAAAGGGAGTAAAAGGAAGCTTTTGAGGTCCTTTAATATGCCTCTAGAGGAAGATCCTGCTCCTTTGCCCCTGTGATTCTGGAAAGCCACTGCTTTGAGGACACCCAAATAAAGGCATCCCTTTCTTTGGTAGTGTGCCTGCCTGAGACTGGACAACACGATGCAGGAAGCCTCCTTGTCCATGGCACCTAGAGTGTTCTGGTGGAGGAACTGGAGCAGGAACAGTCATGCAGAGGCCATTTTGGTTGGTTGTCTCCCTTGCCCAGAAACAGCTTGAAACAGTTAGTAGCATTTTCCCCTGCAGTCTAGGTGGTTAGAAGGAGAGGTGGGCTCTAAGACCTTCTCATTCAGTAACTATGTCCTCAGCACCCTCTGCCAGGTACCTTGGTGGGCCCATGTGTGGAGCTGAAAATACTAAGGTCTCCCTGCCGTTAGGAACTCACAGTCTGGAGATGGATAAAAGCACAAAAGCAAAGGCACGTGATAGAAGACAGCAAGTAATATGTACTACAAATGAAGTGTGCTATGAAAGAAGGCTGGGAGTCATTGGATAGGAAGGTATGAAAGGCCTTACTGAGGATGATGTTGCTGGGAACAGAATGACAAAAGTGAGCTAGACTAGACGTTCATGAGTCTGGGTGTAGAGTGTCAGAAAGAAGGGATCACTGCTGCAGACACTCACTACAGAAGCCAATTTGGCAGATGAGGTGAAAGAGATGGCCAATGCGGCTGCAGGGAAACTAGGAGAGCAGTGAGGAAGGAGGAGGGCAGGAAGAGATGCTGAGACCTGGTAGACTGTTAGTTATCTGTTGTTACATTGCCCCAATACCTTCATCTTAAAATGCATATATTTAATTTCTCACAGGTTTTTTGGATGAAGAATCCAAAATGGATATATTTAATTTCTCACAGGTTTTTTGGATGAAGAATCCAGGTAATTAGCTTGGTTCCTCAGCCTCAAAGTATGTCAGAGGCTGTGACTGTGACTGAGGCCAGACTGGCAGGGGATTTTCTCCCAAGTTTGCTCACATGATTCCAGATGCCATTTGGACTCAGAGCCTGAGTTTCTGTGTGTCTTTTGGCCTTGGCACTGCCTCAGTTCTCTGCCATGTGAGCTCTATATGGCAGCTGAAAACATCTGTACTTGAATTTAGGTTCAGGGATAGAGAAAGTAAAAGGGAAAGGGAGGAAAAGAGAAGGGAAACATGAGAGGAAGTAACTAGGAAGTCAGAAACTCCTTGCAACTGAAACTAAGACATGACGTTACATCACATTGGCTGTATCTTATTCATCAGAAGCCAGTACCCAACCACTAGTGGTTACAGAGTGATGCCTATACCGCAGGTCAGGATCGCTGGGAGCCATTGTAAAGACTGCTGCCCTCAGAGACCAAAACAAGGCAACTGGGTCTCATTCTAAATATAACAGGAAACAACTTAACAGCTTTACTACAGAAGATGACAATGTCTGCATCTTTGTGCATTTCCAGCCTATCATGGTGCCTACATTAAAATGAGGCCAAGAGGGAAAATGACTTTTCCAAAATAAAATTGCTGGAACCCAGGCCTCTTTTGAATGATACTTCATGCCAGCTTGCACCCCTTCTTGAAATTCTTCCATCCTTATTTTTAAAAGATTTTATTTATTTATTCATGAGAGACAGAGAGAGAGGCAGAGACACAGGCAGAGAGAGAAGCTCCCATGCAGGGAGCTCGATGTGGGACTGGATCCTGGGATGCCAGGATCATGCCCTGGCCTGGGCTGAAAGTAGGTGCTAAACTGCTGAGCCACCCAGGGATCCCTCTTCCATCCTTAAATTTGTGCCGCAGATACACAAGATACCAGCCCACACGTTATAAATATTATCCTTGATGATGTCCCTAAGAAGTAGATTCCAGCCTGATCCCACTATGCAGGTTGGGACACTGGGGAATACATGAAAGACACAATGAATAAGAACACAATTGGGAATACAAACAGACAAGAAAAGGTCTGAATTCAATTCTGTCTCCTGAAAATTAGGACTCTAACTACATTTCCAGAGAGTTGTGGCTAGGGCATGTTTAACTCATTGTGTACAGTTGTTAAGGAGTTGACATGGGTGAGAAAGGTAAGCTAGTCAACTGCCAAGAAGGGACTTTGGATAGGTATGACTGAACAAAGGGGACCAGGTACTGGAATCTTGAAAAAGTGACCTCACCTCCTTGGTCTTTTGCTCCCTGCATGGAGCCTGCTTCTCCCTCTCCCTATGTCTCTGTCTCTGTCTCTTTCTCTCTCTCTCTGTCTCTCATGAATAAATAAAATCTTTAAAAAAAGGAATCCCTCATGATTTGTCTCCCTCTTTAATTTTTCCCACTCATTTTCTCTCCTTTCCCCTTTAATCCCTTTCACTATTTTTATATTCCCTGAACCAATGAAACCATACAATGTTTGTCCTCCAATTGACTTACTTCACTCAGCATAATACCCTCCAGTTCCATCCACATTGAAGCAAATGGTGGGTATTCATCCTTTCTGATGGCTGATTAATATTCCATTGTATACATAGACCACATCTTCTTTATCCATTCATCTTTCGATGGACACCGAGGCTCCTTCCACAGTTTGGCTATTGTGGACATTGCTGCTAGAAACATTGGGGTGCAGGTGTTCTCTGGCATTTCACTGCATCTGTATCTTGGGGGTAAATTCTCAGCAGTGCAATTGCTGGGTCGTAGGGCAGGTCTATTTTTAACTCTTTGAGGAACCTCCACACAGTTTTCCAGAGTGGCTGTACCAGTTCACATTCCCATCAACAATGCAAGAGGGTTCCCCTTTCCACATCCTCTCCAGCATTTGTTTCCTGTCTTGTTATTTTTCACCATTTTCACTGTTGTGAGATGATATCTCATTGTGGTTTTGATTTATATTTCCCTGATGGCAAGTGATGCGGAGAGGCCAACACCTTTTCCCTCTCATTTGTGTGTGTATGTGTGTATGTGTGTATGTGTCAGAAAAGGGGACAGAGGGAAACCCGAGTGTCTCAGCGGTTTACCTCCTGCCTTCAGCCCAGGGCATGATCCTGGCGTCCGGGATCGAGTCCTACATCGGGCTCCTTGCATGCAGCCTGCTTCTCCCTCTGCTTGTGTCTCTGTCCCTCTCTCTGTGTCTCTCATGAAAAAATAAAATCTTTAAAAAAAGGGAAGAGGGGACAGAAAATGAGGGACATGCCCTTCCTGGGCAGAAGCAAGGTGCCATGTGTTGAAAGCCTGGTACATCTTTCATGCTCATACCCCAGGTCATAGCAGGATAAGACAGGTGCTAGGGATGAAGTTCAGCTACCTATATGGTATTCATGAGCGCTTGAGTTTCATCTGGCTTCCTCCTTGCTGAATGTCTTTTCAGCTGCCCCCTTGACCTGAACTGGAGAACATGATTTCTAATGGGGGTGTCCCCTTGTGGTGATGTCCAGGGAAGGCCCTAATGTCTCTTGGCCTGTATTTGCAGAGCTGCACCCAGGAGATCTTTGAGGAGCTAGTCTGCAGCTTCAACTACTCCGGATCCCTAGACAAGTGTCAGGTGCACCAGGTCCCTGCTGCTCTGAGGTGAGAAGGGAAGAGGGTTCTCCACACCTAGGGTTCCCACACAAATATGGGGACAAACCTGGGTCCCCCCAGAGTATTTTTACAAGAGTGCTCCACAGGCCCAAAGTAATCTGAATCTCCACATCTCTGCCACCAGCTATGTGAAGATACCTTTCACATTATGTTGGAATGGTAGAGAACATATTTAATGTTTTGGGAGATTTTTTGGTCTGTTTTACTTTTTACTTTTCACAAGGCCAAGTGTATCTTTGCACTTTACTACTGTTTTTATTATTTCACCTATTCGCCCCAGATATCCTGTGTAGAACTCAGCTCCATTGTCCTTGCAGAACTTCTCCAAGCCCTTACAAACCATCACACTAAAAAGAGTGATTTAACACAAGAGAAAGTGTGGGACGAAGCCATTCTATATTTTTCTCTGCAACATGTCATCTCTCAGAATACATCAAATCATTGTAGGACCAACAGGTCACAAGCTCTGTCCCTATATGTCTTCATAATATTCCATAAAGGAGGTCATCTGCCTACTGTAATTTAGCATTTCAAGGCAGTTGGAACTTAACATGATTCAATTCTGTTACCATTTCAGCAGTGCTTCAAGGAACACCTTAAGTGTCCTGTTTTAATTCAAGATCTAACATAACATAGAACCACAGATTGGGTGGAAGGCCACTGATGCCTCCTGGCCCAGGCCACTGGTTCTGTTTTTTCAGAGTTCCACCCAGGAAATCCATGATGAGCTGCTCCAAAGGTTCAGCAGCTCAGTCTCCCTTGACAAGTAGCAGGTGCATCAGGCCACCAACAACAAGTGCTGGTCTGGAGTGAGAACAGGTTCAGATTCATTTGTAATCTCAGGACCCAGAGAGAATTAGGGCAAGCCCAGTACCCAGACTAGAAACAACTGGCTCTCTTAGGGCCTGCTGAAGAAGGTGGTTCCCCCCAGAACCTTTCTCCCCATGTCAGGAACAGACCAACCCTCATAAGCTTAGAGGAAATTCCATGCAGCTCTTCTTTAGACTATTCTCAGGCCCAACATACATAATCTTAAGCAGCATTTGAGATTCTAACCCTCTGTTTGTCCCAACTACACTGGAGATGTTTACTGATGATGACTTACTGGCATACTGCCCTTAATAGAGGCTATTAATAGAAGTGCTACTGTTGCTCAGTTAACAGAATGCCTTGGTTACCTTTTTTTTTTTTTTAATTTTTTACCCCTAAAGCCAACTATACTTTTAAGCCTAGAACCTCTTTCTGTGTGGGCACTCAAGTTCCTTCTCTTGTACAAGTTCCCAAAAGGATGGGAGTCTCTGGTCAGAGTGCCTGATCCTGATCTTCCCAGTGGTTCATTGTGTTGAAGCTGATTACATTGCCCCCCTCTTGTTTACTTGGTGTGAAAAGGAATCAACTCTGTCCATGGGTGAGGCCTGCATGACGCTGATTTCAAGGAAGGAATAGAGAATCTCATACAGTCCCTAGCACCATCCTTCTAAGATAGAAATACCTCAAACATCACAACCATTTTCTGCATATACCAGGTTTTCACTTCAGCCCAGCAGGCCCTAGTCCAGCAGTTCAATAGGTGAATGCTCACACCATAGCACAGGGGTGATCCTCCCATCTACTAGTTGTATGTCTTGGGAATATCACTGCACCTCTCTGAGCCCCACTTTCCTCTTCTGAAAAGTGGTGTGGTAAGAGGATGAACTTCATAGGGCTACTGTGGGAAATCATAGGAGAAAATGTGGCATGGGCTTAGCTGGTGCCTGGCTCTGTAGAAAGGGCTCCTGGACATGTTGAGCACTTTCATGTTTAATAGTTCTCGCTCTCCAGTGAAGAAGCTCTCAAACTCCACCCTCATGGCCTTTGGCCCTGAAGGATTTATAAAAGTGAATGGAAATCAGGCAGTTTTCCTGTTTGCAAAGGACTTCTAAGATTCCATCTAGCTTTTCCTGGTACTTGTCATTTACATGGCCAGATTAGGGGTCACTGGGGGCAGGCAGAGAAGCCCAAGTTCCACACAGTATCTGGAAAGTACTGGTTAGGATTCCTTCATTCAACAATATATATTAAGCACTTGATAATGTGGGCACTTTTCTAGTCACTATGATAATTCAGTGAATAAATAAGACACAATGCCTGGATCTCAATTCTAGTCAGAGGGTCAGACAGCACTCATGTCCATCATCATTAGATGTGACATCTTCATAGCCTCCTCTAGGTATGAATGGATCCACCCATATTTGCAACTTTGTGATGGACTATAAGACCAAATAAAAACATGATTTTAGTTTGGGCCCAGAAAGAGGGCCTCCTGCCTCCACAAAGCAGGGTGGGTATCTACAAGGGTTGTGGCTGGGGAGGGACTTTCAGAACCATGGATCTCACAATCTCTTGATTTCCATGGGAGGGCTTAAGTTTGGGAGGTTTCTGGGAAGAAGAAAATGAGTCAAAGAGAGCTATGGATGGGGTCCCAAGCCATCTGGGAGCAGAGCACAGTCTGGGCTGAGTTAGTGCCTCAAAGACCCATCCTTTCCACTGTCCCATCTTGGTATCCCTGCCCCTCTCCATACCACCTCTGCTGACCACCACAACTGGGGCCAAGAACAGAAGTTGTGGTAAGCAGAGTGCTCACAAATCTGCCTCAAACCTAAGCCCTGATACTGGTCTGCATGGAGTAACGAGTACCCTAGGCCCATGACCATGGAGAGAAGAGGTAAAGTAGAAAAACCAGAATCATACAGGTTTTCTGGATGACCAGACCTTCCACTTCAAGGGCAGCTACAGTGGGGTTGGAAGTGGGCTAGGTCATCCTCTGGGACCCACATAGAAAGAATGATGCTGTGCGAATACCATGTGGAATGAAAGGCCAGGCCTCTGCCTCTACTTCTCATATGACTCTCCTCAGCATCCTCTCTCCATCTTGAGTACCTGGCTTGACCAGTAATTGCAGGCTACCTGGCAGTCCCTGCACTGTGCCCATTTTGAGGTGAAGGTGGCCTATGTGCATGTGAAGGGAATGACTGGGATCTGAAGAACCATGGCACACTTATCCTGCTGCAGTGGGAACTTTTGGAGCCCACTGAGGCAGAGGCAGACGGTGAGTGGGATTGAAAGCTGGCAACAATATTGGGTTGGGGTCATGGGCTGGGTATTCCTTTGAAGGCCATGGGTTCTGTCTTGTTTTTGGAAAGGCACATGGAAAGTCAGTTATGTGGATGAACCTTGCTATTTATCCTGCTCTAGTGTCAGCTCCAGGGCTCCTTCCAGCTGCTAATCCAGAAAAAGGGCCTACTATGGAGCTAGAGACAAACCCACCTCTGCTTCAACCATCACCTCAAGCATCAGAGCCAGCATCATCTCCATCAGCCATTCCAGAACTGGAACAGGGCTCACATTTTCTGCATGCATGCCATATCCTGAGTTGCAGTCAGCTCAACCATCATCATTACATGGAATTTAAACCCCAGTTCTAAAAACAGAGACAGAGCCAACTCCAGCCCCATATGCTTTCTGCCCTAAAGAACCAGCTGAATGCGGAGAATGGACTTTCCTCCCAAGTCAGTGGTAGAGCAACTGATGTACACAGATGTGGTGAGCAGCTCGGCTGTCAGGGTGGGTCAGGGGCACATGTTACCTCTGCCAGCAGCTGCCCCAAACCTGGCTTTCCCTGATGCATACTCCTATAGTCTGGGTCCAAATCTCAGCTCCACCATTTACCAACCATGTCAACCCATCAAGATCCTTAAGCTCAAGCCTTCACTGTCCAGCTGTGGTCTCTAGAGATAGACACTGATAAGAACTGATGCAAATTGTGTAGATTAAATGAGCCAGAGCAGAAGTTGGAAGGCCCTGGTCCTTGGGGGGGGGGGCAGCTCACTGTGTGCAGCCAAATGCATGGGTCACCCCCCCATTTGCCTTGGAGGCTAAGCAACCTCCACACTTATTAGGGAACTGATGGATACTTAAGCATGGGGGCAAACAAAACTGGTTATAGCTACCATGTAAGAATGCATGGCCCAGCTGAAAGGGGAGTAGGACCAGAGGGATGAACAGTTGGAGGTGAAGATGTCCCCTTGTGAGGAGTTGCCTTGAACTGTCACCTGGAGCTTGAAGTTTGTGAAGATGATCAGGGTGCAAATGCCCTCCATTCCCTCCCTGCCAGTATTCCCTCCTGGGTCATCCTGTACTGAGTTCTCACAGTAAAAAAGAATGGAATGAAATCCAGAGAGTCTAATCAGGCTCAGGCCACATTCTTGGCTTCCTGAACTCCAGCTCTAACCTGTGACCCCTCCCTAGGACATTAGTTTTGCATGTGAAGTGGCTGGGTGAACAAAACACTGCCTGTTCACTAGGAGCTTTTCAAGAGGTGCTGCCCCATCAGTGCCTGGACTCCATCTAGTCCAAGTGGAATAAGCCTGGCAATGAGCACCTGGCACCAACAGTCCATGCCACCATCATCCAGTTCAGTGGTGTGGCCAAATGTGTCATCACCATGTACTGTGGCAACCCAAGCATGACAGCCCAGGACAGGCTGTACAGACAGTGGTGGATCACTGGATAAAGTGGCCAAGGTATGCTATAGGAGGCCCAACTGAGTTTCTCTACAACTCTACAGTCCCTAGGTTCTTCCTTCCAGAGACATGCTGACCTTCACTTGCATGGCCCAATGTTGAGATGCTCAGTTCCTACCTGGCTCCTTCCTTGAAGTGAGGTAAAATTCTCCCTCTCCCCAGAAGTGTTACTTTTTGGCTCTTACATGTGCCCTTCTGCAGGTCCCTGGACTTCATCCAGGAGGGGAGATTTAAACTGAGGGAGACTGAAGGTCCTGCTACCCACCTGACAGCTCATTCTCCTCCCTCTCCCAGCCTGTAAAATCTTGTAGAAATATTCTTCACTTCATGCCATCCTCTCTGCTCTTCAGAGTGCCTCAATTCACTGCCTGAAGAAGACATGGGAGAAAGTTTCCAGGTGAGTAGGCCTCTCTCTATAGAAAGACCAGGATGGATGAGGGATCTCCTACATGCCTGTCCCCCACCCCCACCCCCCCACAGTCAGCTGGGACCTCATGAGAGCAAACCTTGATAACAGGACCCGAGCTGGTGGGTGGGTCACTCAGCCCTCTGGAGAACAGGCCATCATGCCTCCTGCTTTAGAAATCAGTTTTCCTAAATGTCCCACATTGAGCTGAGCCAAATTAAATATCTTCACATGTTTACTTTACAGCATAAAGGACTAGCCCTGTCGAATTGAAACCAAAATTGACCAAAGCAGAGCTACTCAATTAATATAGGAATGGAGGCACTGGATGACCAACATGAGAGTTCCCTCCCATGTCCTACAAAGACCTGAGTGCTCAGAGGAACCCAGAGAAAACTCATCCAGGCAGCTGGACTGTTTTGGGTTCTCAAAAGGGACTTGCACTCAAATTTACCACATTATTCATATATTGATCCTGCCTTCTCTCCCCCTATTCCAGAAGAGCTTTCAAAAATTTAAAAAGCTGTGCACTGAATACAACCCACATAGCAGGAAACTGCTTGTCCAGGTAGCATAGAAGGTACAGCAGGTCTGGGAGGAGAGGAAGGATGTGAGGGAACAGGGTCCTGAGTGGATGAAGAAAGACTGCTGTGTAGGAAAATGGCCTGAAGCATTCCATGGGGAGGTGAAGCCTTTGGCATGTATGTGATTACAGCCTGGGGTGAAGACTCCACTGGAGGTGGGACAAGCAATGTCATTCAACTAGAATCCCTAGTCTAGATATCCTATCATTCTTTGTCAATAGCTGGTCCAGGTGGGGGCCTGTACCAACCTTGAGAGCCCAGAGTACAGGCCTCTGCTCAGTGATGGGGTTGGGATGGGTTGAGGGCCACAACAGTGATGGTAGTAATAGGACACTGGGTCCTCAGGAGACCATGGGAGATAGCTGGAGTTCTCACTTTTCCCGATGAGGAACCAGGCTCAGGGAGGCCAGGCTGCAAGCTTAAGGTCACACATGGACTGAATGTTGGAGCTGAGATTGTTCTAGAGTCACTCATGGCATGCTTAAGGATAATGTAGCATTGGCATTGCTCTCCGCTGACTCTGGGTCCTGAGTCAGATGTCCAGGTTCTAAACTCAAAGATGGTGGAGGGAATTTGACTGAAGATATTATGGTCTCAATGACCTTATCCTTGGCCCTTGCAGGAGTAGCCATCTAAATTTGTCACCTTGGTGATGGACTTCTGGAGAGCCCAGAAAAGGCTGCAGATGAAGGTGGGTGTGCCTGAGTTACAGGGCCCCCAGAATCAAAGAAGGGCTCCTCTCTCACAGCTGGAGGCCTCCAAATCAAGACAGGTGGTCCTTCTGACTCCAGCTCTGCCTCCTATTGCCACACCTTCTAAAATTCTTATTTAGAAGTACCTAGGAGAAGGGTCTATAAAAACTGGATACAGAATGGATTTGTTGGTGGGGAGAGCCACAGGGCTACATACCCTGTGATTTTCTAAAAGCAGGCCTGGAGGTGATGTTCTTGGAGGGTGGGGGAAAGAGAATTGACAGGAGGCTGCTAAGGATCCTAGGCTGCTCCACGTGGGAAGCTGGGGGCCAGGAAGCTGAAGTATTTTCAGGGGAGAGTCTCTATGGGCACCAAAGAGCAGAGACTCATCTCATCCCCACCCCCATGACACAGGGTGTTGTCTCCTTCCTTGCCACTTTCTTCACTGATCTGATGATGCTGGACATGGCAATGGAGAAGTACCTGGAGGTGGGTGAGCCTGGGGATTATGGAGGAGGGACCAGGATCCTGAGGTTTGAGAACAGAGAGCCCCCGGACTGAGCCTTGAGCTCTCTTACTTGGCAAACCTCCCTGCACGAAAACCTCACAGCTGCCCCTGTGAGCTTGAGTTTCTTGCCCATGTCAATGATGAGTGAAGGAAGACTGCACTTAATTCACTGGTTCCAGTGCCCGAGACTAGTGAAGCAGCAAAAATTTCTGCATGCAAAGCTGCATGAGTTTTGTCGTTTGTCTGAGTTGACCTCAGCCTCCCGCTGTGAGGCTGCCTATTGTGGGTGGGGAGTGAAGTCAGGACCCTCCACATCAGCGAGCACTTAAGTAGCCTAGCAGCCCCTTCCTTCCTGAGGCTTCAGTCTCCCCTTCTGTCATCAGAGAGGGTTGTGCTATAGGGTCCAGACCTATAGCCAGATCATCTACCCCCTGTCCTTCTTTCTCTGGACCCCAGAGCCTGGCCTAGATCCCAGTCCTTTTATCTGTGTTTGCATGGCCCCCTCATGTGTCCTGGCCTTAGTGCTGCATGAGAAAAGTATGGATATAATGAGCTAGTAGTAACCAGAGGGCTTTTTCTGATGGACTTTGGTTGGCTGCTTTCCAGGGGAATGAGATCAACCACCAGAAAAAGAATAAGGTGAGCATCTGTGTCACTTCTATAGGGAAAGGTAGAGGAGCAGGTATCAGAGATGTCCCTGGGAAGAACATTCCTTGGCTTTCTATCCCTTCCACCTCACATATACTGGGGTAGTTTGATAATAAATAAGTGGAAGACCCATTCAGTGAGTAAGTGCGGATAGAGGAATGGCATCAAGGATAACTTCCTGGAGGAGGGGCCATATTTACTCTACCTGAGAACAGGTAGGAACTGGATGAATTTTCAGGAAGGAGGGTTGGCATGTGTGCAAAGACCCGAGACTGATCCTCTGGCCCACTGCTCAATCCTCACAAAGCCCTGCAGCTTTCCTACCCAGGCTCTATATGCATCCTGTCCTTCTCTCTTGGCCCAGGAATACAAAGTAATGACAGAGATCATGCTGCTCCAGGTGGCTGCAGGTAATTACAACCTACAGCCCAAGGATCCATGTAGGGCCTCATTCAAGTCTATGGAGTGGCTCAACAAGGATGAGAAGTGAGACCCATCAGGAGCCGGGTGAGGGTAGAGGTGGACTCTTTCTGGTGGCCACTCTGGGGATCCATCTTCCTTGGCTCCCTGAGCAACCTCAAGCCCTCTTGCTTGGGCAGCAGACTCTGGCTGCTGGGAAAACACTGGGAAGGACTCCTGAATTGAAGTTCCTGGTCAACTCACACATGTCACTCTGTCCTTAGCTACCTCCTGTCCTGCCAGCTGAAGCCCCAGTCCTGGCTGGCCAGCAGAACTCAAGAACAAAAAGAACTGGCCACAGTCAAGCACAGGGCTGAGTGAGTGTCCAGTGGTAATGCAATGTTTCCTCAACAGCTGGAGCACTTGTGGTACTTGGGCCCCATCTGCTCAACATCCCTTCCTCCCATCTATTCAATTACTTTGAGGGGCAATATTTAATTTTCTTAAATAGTAAGTGGCAGCTTTGAATATTATATTAAATCCCTCTTTCTTTTACAGCCCAGGTGTGTGGTTTGGTTCTTTTACTTCCTACAATAATTTAAATGATGCACAGTCTCTCATATTCTTTCTTGAACTCAGAAATCTTACAGATTCAATAGTTATTGTATATGGGAGAAAGGAGAAGAGCCAGCTCTCTTCACTAGCTACTGGGTATCACCCTCAAGTCCCCTTTACTCAGAGGCCAGGTTCATTTCAGTATTGAAACGAATTTGGGCAAACAGCAGAGAAAGCCTCTCAGAACTCCTGAGACTTAGAATTTGAAGGTACTTTCACAGGAATAGCAACAACCCCTGAAATTGGGTGTCTTTAAGGGTAACACATGCCAGAACTACTTCCTGCCACAGGACAGTGGTTGCCTTTCTTCACACTAAAGAAAAGAGGAGTATTTTCTGATTCTTTTGTTGATGTGGTTTGGTTTAGTTTGGTTTGTTTTTTTTTTTTTGACCCAATATTTGGAAATTGCAGTTTTCTAGTTCAATTTCTGGAATTGTATCAGCGCTAAATGGTGAAAACATGTAAAGGGATCAAATCCTGCATGTGGAGGGGACAAGGCCAGAGGAAGATAATTTGCAAATAGACTAAGGGCAGACAGGACTTTCCATCCTCTGTCTTGCTCTAGGGGCTCCAGGTTCACCCTTTACCTAGATTGAAATCCTCCTGGGATCCTGTCAATGATCTCTGAATTTCTCTTTCTGCTTGCTTTGTATTTGGGGAAGAGGTGTGTGGTGGACCTTTAAGGCCACAGCTGGGCCAGGTGCAATAAATATCTGCTTATTGTAAATTTTTTTTAATTAATTTTTTTGGAGTTCAATTTGCCAACATATAGAATAACACCCAGTGCTCATCCCATCAAGTGTCCCCCTCAGTGCCCATCACCCAGTCACCCCAACCCCCGCCCACCTCCCCTTCCACTACCCCTTGTTCATTTCCCAGAGTTAGGTGTTTCTCATGTTTTGTCACCTTCACTGATATAATATCTGTGTTTAGCTGTGAGCTAAGTTTTCTAGCATTCTTGCATTTCCTTATGCAATTCTCTTTTTTAAAATTAAATAATTTATTTTTACATTTTTAACATTTAAATTCATTTTGCCAACATATAGACCACCAGTGCTCATCCTATCAAGTGCTCTCATTGCCCAGCTCCCAGTTACCACATCCTGTCACCCACCTCCCCTTCCAAAATCCTTTGTTTCCCAGAGTTAAGAGTCTCTCATGGTTTGTCACCCTCTATATTTTAAGGCAGAAATTCCCTAAAGGCCCAAGACTCTTGGTCAGATACATAGTAGACACTCTTCCCCAACTAGGACCTGATGGATCAAGGATTGGTTCTTTTTTTTTATTTATTTATGATAAATAAATATATAGAGAGAGGCAGGGACACAGGCAGAGGGAGAAGCAGGCTCCATGCACCAGGAGCCCGACGTGGGACTCGATCCCAGGTCCCCAGGATCGCGCCCTGGGCCAAAGGCAGGCGCTAAACTGCTGCGCCACCCAGGGATCCCAAGGATTGGTTCTCTCTTGCCAGGATAATGGTCCATATACTTGACCAGAGAAAACCCTACACTCTTTTTGCTGGCCAAGTTTGACTTTTAGGTCCACGTTGTTCCAAGTCAATGGTCTCAGACATTTACCAGTTACACACTCAGTCTCAGTTTACACACTTACAGTGACTTGTCCTAAATTGTCTGAGCTTGACCTCATAGGTCTTGTAGCCCCCAAGATGGCTCTGCTCCTCTCCATAGTCTTGTGCTTAGGTTATGTCATGGGGTGCATGAACCTTTTGTGTCAGGAGCTTTGAACGATAATGATTGAGGGGGAAGCATTCAGGGGGCTCCATCAGGGGAATGCCACCAAACTGATGGCCAGAGTAATACAATGGTAATAAATACATTCCTATCAATAATTACTTTGAATGTAAATGGGCTAAACCCTCTGATTAAAAGACACAGGGTGACAGAGTGTATTTAAAAACAAGACTCATTAACAACAGTAATAACAAAACAAGACTCATTTATATGCTGCCTAATAGAGACTCATTTCAGACCTACACACACATGCAGATAGAAAGTGAACAGAGGAAGAAACGTTTATCATGAAAATGGATGCCCAAATAAAGCAGGAGTAGGAACTTATATGAGACAAAACAGACTTTAAAACAGAGAGAGTGTAATAAGAGAAAAGGATACTACATCGTAATAATGGAGGCAATGCAACAAGAAGATATAACAAATTTAAATACCTATACACTCAACATGGGAGCCCCCAAATACATAGTTATTAACAAATATAAAGGAACTAAACTACAGTGATGCAATAAGCATAGGGGACTTTAATACTCCACTTACATCAATGGAGAGATGACCCAAACTGAAAATCAACAAGGAAAGAATAGTTTCAAATGATGCACTGCTTTTAACAGATATGTTCAGAACATTCCATCCTAAACAGAATACTCATTATTTTACAGTACACAGGAACACTCTCCAAATGAAATTACATATTATTAAGCCACAAATATCAACAAATCCAAAAAGATTGAAGTCATACAATGCATCTTTTCTGACCACAACTAGAAATCAACCACAAGAAAAAAACTGAAAAGAACACAAATTCGTTGAGGTTAAAAACATGCTATTGGACTCCAATATGGTAGAGGACTAGGAAACCTTAGTTCTGTCTCATCCCAGGAATTCAGCTAGATAGCTATTAAATCATTCTTAATATATGTGACCTCAACCTGAGATCTCAGAAGAGAATTGCTGCAACTTTACAATAGGAAAGTGACTACTTTCTGCAAGGTAGGAGGTACAGAGAAGTGAATCCAAGGTGATATATGGGAAGGTAAACCACAGTGGAAGAGAGCCAACTACCAGAAGGTGATACCAGCGGCAGAGTGCACAATCAAACCTTCTAGAAGTCTGGTTGGGTGAGGGAACTTCTGGCTTGAAAGATGTTCTGGTGGTGAAGTGGGGGCAGAATCCTAGGTGGGACAGTGTGGCCTCAGGATCCTTGGGGTCTTAGGAAGACCAGGGGTGCCTTAATGTGGCCGAGCTCCCAGGCCTTAGAGCAAGGATGCTGGCTGCAAACACTGAGTCTGGATGTGGGCTTTCTGCTCTGTGTTGCCATAAACCTTGGCCACAGTTGGCATGACTGCTCTCTGAGTAGGGGCCCAACAGACAGCAGAACGGGCAAGACCCCCTTCCTCCCCTTGGAGGAGTAGTGCAAGAGCAGGGCCCAGGAATCTGCAGGAGCTCACTGAGTGGGGCGTGAACTTTTGAGCTTTCAGCTCTGGGGCTGGAAGGCTGGGAGGCTTCCATTTCCATTCTCATCTTCTAAATCAGTGTGAAAGCTGGGCATCAGGGAAATACACATCAAACCCACAATGAGATACTACCTCACACCAGTGAGAATGGGGAAAATTAAAAGGTAGGAAACCACAACTGTTGGAGAGGATGTGGAGAAAGGGGAACCCTCTTGCACTGTTGGTGGGAATGTGAACTGGTGCAGTCACTCTGGAAAACTGTGTGGAGGTTCCTCAAAGAGTTAAAAATAGACCTGCCCTATGACCCAGCAATTGCACTGCTGGGGATTTACCTCAAAGATACAGATGCAATGAAATGCCGGGACACCTGCACCCCTATGTTTATAGCAGCAATGTCCACAATAGCTAAACTGTGGAAGGAGCCTCGGTGTCCATCGAAAGATGAATGGATAAGATGTGGTGTATGTATACAATGGAATATTACTCAGCCATTAGAAACGACAAATACCATTTGCTTCAACGTGGATGGAACTGGAGGGTATTATGCTGAGTGAAGTAAGTCAATCGGAGAAGGACAAACATTATATGGTCTCATTTATTTGGGGAATATAAATAATAGTGAAAGGGAATAAAGGGGAAAGGAGAAAAAATGAGTGGGAAATATCAGGGAGGGAGACAGAACATGAGAGACTCCTAAGTCTGGGAAACGAACTAGGGGTGGTGGAAGAGGAGGAGGGCGGGGGGTGGGGGTGACTGGGTGACGGTCACTGAGGGGGGCACTTGCTGGGATGAGCACTGGGTGTTATCCTCTATGTTGGCAAATTGAACACCAGTAAAAAATAAATTTATAAAAAATAAATCAGTGTGAAAGCCTTCAGGAACAAAAGCCACACAGAGCAATCAGGAGCCACTTACAGAACCTGGCCCAGGGCAAAGGGAGTGCAGTTTCTCCTGGGCAAAGACACCTGAGATTCAGTGCAACAAGCCCTTCCCCAGAAGACCAGCAAGAACATCCACTGAGACCAAGCTTACACATCACACAGAACTGCAAAACTCCAACCCTAGGGGAACACAGTATATGAAATTAATGGGTTTTCCCTCCATAATTCTTTAGTCTTCCAATTTTAATTGTTTTTCTCTATCCTTTTTCAAACAATTTCTTAACTTTCTAAAAATATTTTTAAATTTTCATTTTTACAGTTACGTTCCATCCTTTATTTTTGTATATATATGTTTTTCTTTCTTTACAATTTTGGGGTGCAGTTTCTTCGAACAGACCAAAATACACCCAGACTCAAGTGTACGGTTCTGTTCTCTTCACCTGTCTGATCATATTTCCTTTTTCCTCCCCCTCTTCTTCCTCTTTCTCCTTCCTCTTCTACTTCTCCTTCTTCTTTTTGTTTTTTTCTGCTTTGTTGAAGTCTTTTAAAATTTTCATCTTTAGGGATCCCTGGGTGGCGCAGCGGTTTGGCTCCTGCCTTTGGCCCAGGGCGCGATCCTGGAGACCCGGGATCGAATCCCACGTCGGGCTCCCGGTGCATGGAGCCTGCTTCTCCCTCTGCCTGTGTCTCTGCCTCTCTCTCTCTCTCTGTGTGTGTGTGACTATCATAAATAAATAAAAATTAAAAAATATATTAAAAAAATAAAAATAAAAATTTCATCTTTAGAGTTACATTCTATCCTTTCAAGGTATTTAATTTTATTTTTGTATATATATGTTTTTCTTTACAATTTTGAGATGTCATTTCTTCTAACAAACCAACCAAAATACACTCAGGATATAGTGTATGACTTTGTTCTGTTCACCTGTTTATATTCCTTCTTTTTTTTGTCATTTGATTTTCATTTTTACAGTTACAGTATGGAATCAGAAAAGATTGCAGAGCAAAGGAATATTGAAAAAGAAAACTGAAACTAGTCACATCACA
The DNA here is from genome assembly GCF_905146905.1 of Nyctereutes procyonoides. Taxonomy (NCBI): domain Eukaryota; kingdom Metazoa; phylum Chordata; class Mammalia; order Carnivora; family Canidae; genus Nyctereutes; species Nyctereutes procyonoides. The sequence continues at coordinate 78,009,873 of NW_026575126.1, forward strand.
AAACCAGACTTCAAGCTCTGTGACAAATTTGTAATCATCAGGGACACCTGGTGGCTCAGTGGTTGAACGTCTGCCTTCAGCTCAGGGAGTGATCCCAGGTCCTGGGATTGAGTCAAACATCAGGCTCCCTGCATGGAGCCTGCTTCTCCCTCTGCGTATGTCTCTGCCTCTGTGTGTCTCTCATAATAAATAAATAAATAAATAAATAAATAAATAAATAAATAAATAAATAAACAAACAAACAAATAAATAAATAAATGAATGAATGAATGAATGAATGAATAAATAAATGAATAAATAAATGAAATCTTTAAAACACACACGCACACTCACACACACAAAGATGTAATCATCATGGCAGTATGATACTGGCACAAAAACAGACACATAGATAAATGAGAACAGAGAGTAAAGAACCCAGAAATGGACCCTCAAATCTATGGTCAACTAATATTCAACAGAGCAGGCAAGAATAATAATGTTTAAAATGAGTGGGAAATATTAGAAAGGGAGACAGGAGAGACTCCTAACTCTGGGAAACGAACAAAGGGTGGTAGAAAGGGAGGTGGGCAGGGGGTGGGGTGACTGGGTGATGAGCACTGAGGGGGGCAATTGATGGGATAAGCACTGAGTGTTATTCTATATGTTGGCAAATAGAACACCAATTAAAAAAGGGGCTCGCAGGGAGTTAGAGCAGGACCCAGGAGGGCGGGGATGCCCTTGGGCTCCCTGGGACACTAACAGACACCTGCACCCGGGAGAGTGCGCCGAGCTCCCTAAGGGCTGCAGCGCGCACGGCGGGACCCGGAGTAGCTCGAAGGGGCTCGGGCGCGGCTCCGCTGAGGGGGCTGCGGGGCGGGAGCGCGAATCCCACAGCGCAGGCCCCGGAGCACAGGGCGCCGGGACACAGCCCAGGATCCGCCTCCCCCGGGACAGGCAAGGCCGGGAGGGCCCAGGACAGCAAGGACGCTCCTGCCCCGAGCTGAGCAGATCAGCGGCCCCGCCCCGGAGCCTCCAGGCCCTGCAGACGGAGAGCCCAGTAGTTACTGCGGGGGCTGAATCCAGGTTTCCAGAGCTGCCATCGCCACTGGGATTGTTCCTCCTGGGGCCTCACGGGGTAAACAACCCCCACTGAGCCCTGCACCAGGCAGGGGCAGAGCAGCTCCCCCAAGTGCTAACACCTGAAAATCAGCACAACAGGCCCCTCCCCCAGAAGACCAGCTGGACAGACCAGTTCCAGGGGAAGTCAAGGGACTTAAAGTCTACAGAATCAGAAGATACTCCTCCGTGTTTTTTTTTTTTTCTCTTTTTTTTTGTTTTGATTTCTGATTGCTTCCCCCACCCCCCTTTTTTTCACCTTTCTTTCTTTTCTCTTTTTCCCTTTTTTTCTTCATTTTTTTTTCTTTTTCTCTTTTCTTTCCTGCTCTCTCTCTTTTTCTCCTTTTCCCAATACAACTTGTTTTTGGCCACTCTGCACTGTGCAAAATGACTAGAAGGAAAACCTCACCACAAAAGAAAGAATCAGAAACAGCCCTCTCTCCCACAGAGTTACAAAATCTGGATTACAATTCAATGTCAGAGGGATCCCTGGGTGGCGCAGCGGTTTGGCGCCTGCCTTTGGCCCAGGGCGCTATCCTGGAGATCCGGGATCGAGTCCCACGTTGGGCTTCCGGTGCATGGAGCCTGCTTCTCCCTCTGCCTGTGTCTCTGCCTCTCTCTCTCTCTGTGACTATCATAAATAAATAAAAAAATTTAAAAAACAAAACAAAAACAAACAAACAAAAAAACAATTCAATGTCAGAAAGCCAATTCCGAAGCACTTTTATACAGCTACTGGTGGCTCTAGAAAAAAGCATAAAGGACTCAAGAGACTCATGACTGCAGAATTTAGATCCAATCAGGCAGAAATTAAAAATCAGTTGAATGAGATGCAATCCAAACTAGAAGTCCTAACAACGAGGGTTAACGAGGTGGAAGAACGAGTGAGTGACATAGAAGACAAGTTAATGGCAAAGAGGGAAACTGAGGAAAAAAGAGACAAGCAATTAAAAGACCATGAAGACAGATTAAGGGAAATTAATGACAGCCTAAGGAAGAAAAACCTACATTTAATTGGGGTTCCCGAGGGCGCCGAAAGGGATAGAGGGCCAGAATATGTATTTGAACAAATCATAGCTGAAAACTTTCCCAATCTGGGAAGGGAAACAGGCATTCAGATCCAGGAAATAGAGAGATCCCCCCTAAAATCAATAAAAACCGTTCAACACCTCGACATTTAATAGTGAAGTTTGCAAATTCGAAAGATAAAGAGATCCTTAAAGCAGCAAGAGACAAGAAGTCCCAGACTTTTATGGGGAGGAGTATTAGGGTAACAGCAGACCTCTCCACAGAGACCAGGCAGGCCAGAAAGGGCTGGCAGGATATATTCAGGGTCCTAAATGAGAAGAACATGCAACCAAGAATACTTTATCCAGCAAGGCTCTCATTCAAAATGGAAGGAGAGATAAAGAGCTTCCAAGACAGGCAGGAACTGAAAGAATATGTGACCTCCAAACCAGCTCTGCAAGAAATTTTAAGGGGGACTCTTAAAAATCCCCTTTAAGAAGAAGTTCAGTGGAATAATCCACAAAAGCAAGGACTAAATAGATATCATGATGACACTAAACTCATATCTGTCAATAGTAACTCTGAACGTGAACGGGCTTAATGACTCCATTAAAGGTGCAGGGTTTCAGACTGGATAAAAAAGCAGGACCCATCTATTTGCTGTCTACAAGAGACTCATTTTATTTATTTATTTTTTATTTATGATAGTCACACACACACACACACACACAGAGAGAGAGAGAGAGAGAGAGAGAGAGAGAGAGAGAGGCAGAGACACAGGCAGAGGGAGAAGCAGGCTCCATCCACCGGGAGCCTGACGTGGGATTCAATCCCGGGTCTCCAGGATCGCGCCCTGGGCCAAAGGCAGGCGCCAAACTGCTGCGCCACCCAGGGATCCCGAGACTCATTTTTGACAGAAGGACACCTACAGCCTGAAAATAAAAGGTTGGAGAACCATTTACCATTCAAATGGTTCTCAAAAGAAAGCAGGGGTAGCCATCCTTATATCAGATAAACTAAAATTTACCCCGAAGACTGTAGTGGGAGATGAAGAGGGACACTATATCATACTTAAAGGATCTATCCAACAAGAGGACTTAACAATCCTCAATATATATGCCCCGAATGTGGGAGCTGCCAAATACTTAACCAATTATTAACCAAAGTGAAGAAATACTTAGATAATAATACACTTATACTTGGTGACTTCAATCTACCTCTTTCTACCCTCGATATGTCTTCTAAGCACAACATATCCAAAGAAACGAGAGCTTTAAATGATACACTGGACCAGATGGATTTCACAGATATCTACAGAACTTTACATCCAAACTCAACTGAATACACATTCTTCTCAAGTGCACATGGAACTTTCTCCAGAATAGACCACATACTGGGTCACAAATCAGGTCTGAACCGATACCAAAAGATTGGGATCGTCCCCTGCATATTCTCAGACCATAACGCCTTGAAATTAGAACTAAATCACAACAAGAAGTTTGGAAGGACCTCAAACACGTGCAGGTTAAGGACCATCCTGCTAAAAGATGAAAGGGTCAATCAGGAAATTAAGGAAGAATTAAAACGATTCATGGAAACTAATGAGAATGAAGATACAACTGTTCAAAATCTTTGGGATGCAGCAAAAGCAGTCCTGAGGGAGAAATACATTGCAATACAAGCATCCTTTCAAAAACTGGAAAGAACTCTGTCTCTGGCTCTCTCTCTCTCTCTCTCTCTCTCTCTCTCTCTCTGAATATCGTAAATAAATAAAAAATTAAAAAAATATTAAAAAAAACTGGAAAGAACTCAAATACAAAAGCTAACCTTACACATAAAGGAGCTAGAGAAAAAACAGCAAATGGACCCTACACCCAGCAGAAGAAGAGAGTTAATTAAAATTCAAGCAGAACTCAAAGAAATCGAGACCAGAAGAACTGTGGAACAGATCAACAGAACCAGGAGTTGGTTCTTTGAAAGAATTAATAAGATACATAAACCATTAGCCAGCCTTAGTAAAAAGAAGAGAGAGAAGACTCAAATTAATAAAATCATGAATGAGAAAGGAGAGATCACTACCAACACCAAGGAAATACAAACGATTTTAAAAACATATTATGAACAGCTCTACGCCAATAAATTGGCAATCTAGAAGAAATGGACGCATTCCTGGAAAGCCACAAACTACCAAAACTGGAACAGGAAGGAAATAGAAAACCTGAACAGGCCAATAACCAGGGAGGAAATTGAAGCAGTCATCACAAACCTCCCAAGACACAAGAGTCCAGGGCCAGATGGCTTCCCAGGGGAATTCTATCAAACGCTTAAAGAAGAAACCATACCTATTCTACTGAAGCTGTTTGGAAAGATAGAAAGAGATGGAGTACTTCCAAATTCATTCTATGAGGCCAGCATCACCTTAATTCCAAAACCAGACAAAGACCCCACCAAAAAGGAGAATTACAGACCAATGTCCCTGATGAACATGGATGCAAAAATTCTCAACAAGATCCTAGCCAATAGGATCCAACAACACATTAAGAAAATTATTCACCATGACCAAGTAGGATTTATCCCCGGGACACAAGGCTGGTTCAACACTCGTAAAACAATCAATGTGATTCATCATATCAGCAAGAGAAAAACCAAGAACCATATGATCCTCTCATTAGATGCAGAGAAAGCATTTGACAAAATACAGCATCCATTCCTGATCAAAACTCTTCAGAGTGTAGGGATAGAGGGAACTTTCCTCGACATCTTAAAAGCCATCTACGCAAAGCCCACAGCAAATATCATTCTCAATGGGGAAGCACTGGGAGCCTTTCCCCTAAGATCAGGAACAAGACAGGGATGTCCACTCTCACCACTGCTATTCAAAATAGTATTGGAAGGATCCCTGGATGGCACAGTGGTTTAGCGCCTGCCTTTAGCCCAGGGCGTGATCCTGGAGACCTGGGATCAAATCCCACGTCGGGCTCCCGGTGCATGGAGCCTGTTTATCCCTCTGCCTACGTCTCTGCCTCTCTCTCTCTCTCTCTCTCTCTCTCTCTCTGTGTGTGTGTGTGTGTGTGTGTGTGACTATCATAAATAAATAAAAAATTTTAAAAAAAACTTAAAAAAAACAAAATAGTATTGGAAGTCGTAGCCTCAGCAATCAGACAACAAAAAGACATTAAAGGCATTCAAATTGCCAAAGAAGAAGTCAAACTCTTCCTCTTCGCCGATGACATGATACTCTACATAGAAAACCCAAAAGCCTCCACACCAAGATTGCTAGAACTCATACAGCAATTTGGTAGCATGGCAGGATACAAAATCAATGCCCGAAATCAATGGCATTTCTATACACTAACAATGAGACTGAGGAAAGAGAAATTAAGGAGTCAATCCCATTTACAATTGCACCCAAAAGCATAAGATACCTAGGAATAAACCTAACCAAAGAGGTAAAGGATCTATACCCTAAAAACTACAGAACACTTCTGAAAGAAATTGAGGAAGACACAAAGAGATGGAAAAATATTCCATGCTCATGGATTGGCAGAATTAATATTGTGAAAATGTCAATGTTACCCAGGGCAATGTACACGTTTAATGCAATCCCTATCAAAATACCATGGACTTTCTTCAGAGAGTAGAACAAATTATTTTAAGATTTGTGTGGAATCAGAAAAGACCCCGAATAGCCAGGGGAATTTTAAAAAGAAAACCATAGCTGGGGGCATCACAATGCCAGTTTTCAGGTTGTACTACAAAGCTGTGGTCATCAAGACAGTGTGGTACTGGCACAAAAACAGACACATAGATCAATGGAACAGAATAGAGAACCCAGAAGTGGACCCTGAACTTTATGGTCAACTAATATTCGATAAAGGAGGAAAGACTATCCACTGGAAGAAAGACAGTCCTCTTCAATAAATGGTGCTGGGAAAATTGGACATCCACATGCAGAAGAATGAAACTAGACCACTCTCTTGCACCATACACAAAGATAAACTCAAAATGGATGAAAGATCTAAATGTGAGACAAGATTCCATCAAAATCCTAGAGGAGAACACAGGCAACACCCTTTTTGAACTCGGCCACAGTAACTTCTTGCAAGATACATCCACGAAAGCAAAAGAAACAAAAGCAAAAATGAACTATTGGGCTTCATCAAGATAAGAAGCTTTTGCACAGCAAAGGATACAGTCAACAAAACTAAAAGACAACCTACAGAATGGGAGAAGATATTTGCAAATTTCATATCAGATAAAGGGCTAGTTTCCAAGATCTATAAAGAACTTATTAAACTCAACACCAAAGAAACAAACAATCCAATCATGAAATGGGCAAAAGACATGAAGAGAAATCTCACAGAGGAAGACCTAGACATGGCCAACATGCACATGAGAAAATGCTCTGCATCACTTGCCATCAGGGAAATACAAATCAAAACCACAATGAGATACCACCTCACACCAGTGAGAATGGGGAAAATTAACAAGGCAGGAAACAACAAATGTTGGAGAGGATGCGGAGAAAAGGGAACCCTCTTACACTGTTGGTGGGAATGTGAACTGGTGCAGCCACTCTGGAAAACTGTGTGGAGGTTCCTCAAAGAGTTAAAAATAGACCTGCCCTACGACCCAGCAATTGCACTGTTGGGGATTTACCCCAAAGATTCAGATGCAATGAAACGCCGGGACACCTGCACCCCGATGTTTCTAGCAGCCATGTCCACAATAGCCAAACTGTGGAAGGAGCCTCGGTGTCCATCGAAAGATGAATGGATAAAGAAGATGTGGTCTATGTATACAATGGAATATTACTCAGCCATTAGAAACGACAAATACCCACCATTTGCTTCAACGTGGATGGAACTGGAGGGTATTATGCTGAGTGAAGTAAGTCAATCGGAGAAGGACAAACAGTGTATGTTCTCATTCATTTGGGGAATATGAATAATAGTGAAAGGGAATATAAGGGAAGGGAGAAGAAATGTGTGGGAAATATCAGAAAGGGAGACAGAACATAAAGACTCCTAACTCTGGGAAATTAACTAGGGGTGGTGGAAGGGGAGGAGGGCGGGGGGTGGGGGTGAATGGGTGACGGGCACTGAGGGGGACACTTGACGGGATGAGCACTGGGTGTTATTCTGAATGGTGGTAAATTGAACACTAATAAAAAATTAATTTAATTTAAAAAAGGCAAATATTGACAAAATGGATAAAAACTGATCTCTGTGCTGTCTATGAGACAATCACCTTTTAAATTCAGGACACAAAGAGTTTTAAAGTTAAATGATAGGAGAATACATATCAGCTACTAGTACCCAAAAGAAAACTAGAGTGGCGTTTTTAATGTAAGAAAACTTTGGGGCACCTGGGTGACTCAGTGGGTTAAGCATCTGCCTTTGGCTCAGGTCATGATCTCAGGGTCTTGGGATGGAGACTGGCTCAGTGGGGAGTCTGCTACTCCCCACTTTCCACTCCTCCTCCTGCTTGTGCCCCACCCCTCAAATGAATAAATAAAATCTTTATTTAAAAAAAGGAAAAATATTTATGACATTTTTAAAGCAAACAAAGACATTTTATTTTTTATTTTTTTATTTATTTACAATAGTCACAGAGAGAGATAGAGAGAGAGAGAGAGAGGCAGAGACAGAGGCAGAGGGAGAAGCAGGTTCCATGCACCGGGAGCCTGAGGTGGGATTCGATCCCGGGTCTCCAGGATCGCGCCCTGGGCCAAAGGCACGCGCCAAACCGCTGCGCCACCCAGGGATCCCATTTTTTTAAAAGATTTTATTTATTTATTCATGAGAGACACACAGAGAGAGGCAGAGGCAGAGACACAGGCAGAGGGAGAAGCAGGCTCCATGCAGGGAGCCCGATGCGGGACTCCATCCTGGGTCTCCAGGACCATGCCCTCGGCCGAAGGCAGGAGCTAAACCGCTGAGCCACCCAGGGATCTCCTCAAATAAGGATATTTTATATGGACAAAAGGGTATACTCTTCAAGGAGATAATTATAAACATTTTATTTTACACTTAACAAGATAGCTCCAAAATACATGTCATGAAAGGACAGAATTGAAGAACTTTAGTAATAGTTGGAGGGGCACAATTATAGTTGGTTAAGGATCTGACTGGCTCAGGTCATGATCTTCAGATCCTTGGATCAAGCCCTGTGTCAGGCTCTGCACTGAGCAGGGAGTTTGCTTCTCTTTTCGCTCCCTCTGCCCCTCCTCCTGCTCATGTTCTCTCAAATAAACAAATATTAAAAAAAAAAAACAATAATAGTTGGAGACTTAATACTTCCAATAGTGAATAGAATCTTTTATTTCTTGTGATGCTCAATCAGCATCATGGGGTGGTCAGAGTAGGGGCTGGGGGCCATACTTTATAGTGCAGGGAATGGAAATTAGGAGAGATTAAGTGACTTGCTCAGAGTCACATCACTGATGAGTGATGGTTCTGAGGCAGGGGAGATAGATGATTCTCTGGGGTTAGATTCTTGATAACCTGGATGGGAGATCATGCCCCACACACTTGAACCAAGCCTTTTTCTCACTCCCTTGCCCACAGTCTCCTGCCCAACATTGCTGCAAGGAGGCAGTTAGTGGCCCAAGGAGGTGCAGTCCCAAGAGAATGGCTCAGATCCTAACACATCTCCTGGCTCTACATTCCATCCCTGATACAAAATACAATGCTTTCCTCCAAATGAAGACCCCCTGATGGATTGAGGGGATCCAAACATGTCTCCATATCCCCTTCACTTGCCTCCCCAACCCCAAAACTTAAGTCCATCAGGTGCTCTGCAGTGAGAATTCCTGGCGGTCAGATGACCACTCTGAATGACCAGTAGTCTACCTGATTCCCAACTGATCAGACCACGGACATTCCAAACCAATTGCTCACATAACAGTTGCCCAAAGAATTAGCTTCATCTTCAACTGACTACACTGGTTGTTAAACAGTTAACTAGGAAATAGGCTGGCCAGGTTGGTTCTTCAGTGGCTTAGTGCATGACATCTATAAGCCTCCAGAGTCTCCTTGACTAAAATCTGACCCACCATCTGAGCAGCCTGGACTAAGGCCTGACTGAGAGAGGAAAGTAGCAGCATTGCCTCTGAATGTGTACCTTCCTTACTCTCTCAATCCTCCCAGCATCTTGTCTACCCTGTACAAACTGTACTCTCCCTAAATTTACTTACTGATTTATACCCACAGACCTTCAATGGAACAGTCATTGGGGAGATATTTGTGGCTCTTCCTTGTTGTTTGGCCAGATGGCTATCTGAGTGCTGCACAGCATTTGGAATTTCCTGACCACAGATGGTTTTATTATGACTTCTGTGATCTATTATGATCTTTGTCTTCTTTTAACCTGAGCCATGATGGTAGAAAATATGGTAAAAATAGAACTTTTGATATGCAGCTGGGGAAGACCCTGGTAACACATCATTCATTCCCAGGTCACACTTGTGTTCCTGTTCGCCAGTGCCTGGGGAGTCAACTGAGTCTGAGCTGGTCTTAGAAGAGGGGTATTGGATGTGATACACACCTGACATCCCCACTGACTGACTAGGTGGAGATGTGACCATTTAGATGAGACAATCTAGAAATGCAGCACAGTGCAATGATCAAGAGCACGGGAGCTGATGTTGGGTGTCCAGTATCAAATCATACCAGAAGCTACATGTACCTGGGAAAGTTACTTAGCCCCTCTGCCATTGGTTCCCTGTTCTGTGGCATGGGGCCTATTTACTAGTTTTATGTTATGAAGCTTAATATAAGAAAATCCAGATAACACCTGAAGAAAATGATTAATACCTCATAAGTGCTACATTAAGTGTTCCAGTATGACATACCTGTAAGAATAAGCAAGAAATGTAGAAGTAGCTGCCTCCAGAGAGGAATCTTGGATGACTAAAGGGCAGGGGAGAGTGCAAGGTGACTTTTATGCCTTGTGGCATGGGCATGATGTTTACTACTTATGGAGAATATCTGTTGTCATCTCCTGTCATCCTCAGTCATTCCTGTGGGATGCACACGTCAGGTGTTATGAACCCTATTTTGTGGTTCATAGTACTGAAATGTAGAGAATTTAAATTATTTGGTGCCCAGAGTCACAATGCTGATGACAGATGGGTCAGGAATAGAAAAGTAGTTGGCTCCTGGGGACACAGATTTCTGAATCCCATGAGTCCTCTAGATCTAGATAATGTGCTGGACTTCTGAACTAAGGGCTCCCCTCTCTCCATTCCCCAAATTTCCTGCCTAGAAGTTGCTGCCACAACACGAAAGGTGCCTAAGCCAAGAGAAGGGTAGGTGCTTGACTCAGCCTCCAGCTTTATGTGTCAATCCCTGACTCAAAAGCCATTAAAGTTTCCTGAAAAGAAGCAGCTTGAAGAGCCAAGAGGTCCCTGCTGTGTCACTCCCTTCAGCATTTTATATATCAGCCTCATCAAATTGAACTCCTAAGGGTCTGAGACATGGTCTGCTTGTGACCACCCCCTTGTCTACACTTTCTGGGCACACACTAGAACAGCCCACCAGTTTTTTGGCTGGTTTTCCTGAACTGCCAACAAGTAAGTTAGGGAGGTAATGAAGAACATGTAAATTTGCTTGCTTTACACTTTCATGCCAAGCTCACTGTATTCGTATTTCCTCTTCTTATTCTGACTTCCAAACTGCTTCCTCTGCTGCTTCTCTTAAGTCAGTGGAAGGGAGACTTCTTGAAAACTGAAAGGAAGAGCAGAATCAGACATGACCAGAGCCACTCAGGCAAGAAACACCTGAGTGGAGGTGCTCAGGTGGAGCCCCACCTCCCAAGGCCCTTCCAGCCCTGCTGACTCCCAGCCCTGTTCTCTTCTGGGCCATGTAGGGCTGCTTCCCAAACTCCATGGTGCAGCACCAGGGTCAGGGGCCACAGTGATCCTACCCTAAGAAAGGGGGTACAGAGGACTGCACAGAGATTTCATAGACACTGTAAATACAAGACCTCAGGGCCTGCATGAGACCAGACCCTTCAGGGCGGGCATCATAAAAGGAGGGAATGGGGAAGATTGACAAAGAGATATTATGGAGATCAGAGAAAGGATGTGTAAGAGATGGAGGAGGAAATGAATGACAGGCACAATGTTGCCCCCTATGTCTCAGTCTTCAAAATCCTCAAAGAAATCAAGTGCATGGACAATTGCAGAGGTGGATATGGGGATTGGTGTGGGAAAAGACAGTGTCAGTCTGGGTTGAGGTGAGAGCTTGTGTACCCTGTCACTGGCAGGATAAAGGTTGACCTTTTCATCAGGATGATTCTCTTTGTCTCTGTAGGCCTCCCCAGCCTCAGTCCCTTCACTTCAGCAGGTAGTGAGTGAGTCTCTTATCTCCAACATACCTCTCTGGCCGTCAGATTCCTAACTGTGGCCAGGGGTGAACACCTGTGTCATCTTGTCCTTCCAAGAAAGCAGTCACTCTCTCGGGTCTTCTGTGCATAACATTGCCTTCCTCAGTCCTCATGACTCCCCTTTCTCTTCTCCTTTTTTTAAAATAAATTAATTTTTTATTGGTGTTCAATTTACCAACATACAGAATAACACCCAGTGCTATTGGGTGGTTGTGGAGGCTTTTGGGTTTTCTATGTAGACTATCATGTCATCGGCGAAGAGAAAGAGTTTGACTTCTTCTTTGGCAATTTGAATGCCTTTAATGTCTTTTTGTTGTCTGATTGCTGAGGCTACGACTTCCAATACTATTTTGTTTTTTTTAAGTTTTTTTTAAAATTTTTTATTTATTTATGATAGTCACACACACACACACACACACACAGCAGAGAGAGAGAGAGAGAGAGAGGCAGAGACGTAGGCAGAGGGATAAACAGGCTCCATGCACCGGGAGCCCGACGTGGGATTTGATCCCAGGTCTCCAGGATCACGCCCTGGGCTAAAGGCAGGCGCTAAACCACTGTGCCATCCAGGGATCCTTCCAATACTATTTTGAATAGCAGTGGTGAGAGTGGACATCCCTGTCTTGTTCCTGATCTTAGGGGAAAGGCTCCCAGTGCTTCCCCATTGAGAATGATATTTGCTGTGGGCTTTGCGTAGATGGCTTTTAAGATGTCGAGGAAAGTTCCCTCTATCCCTACACTCTGAAGAGTTTTGATCAGGAATGGATGCTGTATTTTGTCAAATGCTTTCTCTGCATCTAATGAGAGGATCATATGGTTCTTGGTTTTTCTCTTGCTGATATGATGAATCACATTGATTGTTTTACGAGTGTTGAACCAGCCTTGTGTCCCGGGGATAAATCCTACTTGGTCATGGTGAATAATTTTCTTAATGTGTTGTTGGATCCTATTGGCTAGGATCTTGTTGAGAATTTTTGCATCCATGTTCATCAGGGACATTGGTCTGTAATTCTCCTTTTTGGTGGGGTCTTTGTCTGGTTTTGGAATTAAGGTGATGCTGGCCTCATAGAATGAATTTGGAAGTACTCCATCTCTTTCTATCTTTCCAAACAGCTTCAGTAGAATAGGTATGATTTCTTCTTTAAGCGTTTGATAGAATTCCCCTGGGAAGCCATCTGGCCCTGGACTCTTGTGTCTTGGGAGGTTTGTGATGACTGCTTCAATTTCCTCCCTGGTTATTGGCCTGTTCAGGTTTTCTATTCCTTCCTGTTCCAGTTTTGGTAGTTTGTGGCTTTCCAGGAATGCGTCCATTTCTTCTAGATTGCCCAATTTATTGGCGTAGAGCTGTTCATAATATGTTTTTAAAATCGTTTGTATTTCCTTGGTGTTGGTAGTGATCTCTCCTTTCTCATTCATGATTTTATTAATTTGAGTCTTCTCTCTCTTCTTTTTAATAAGGTTGGCTAATGGTTTATCTATCTTATTAATTCTTTCAAAGAACCAACTCCTGGTTCTGTTGATCTGTTCCACAGTTCTTCTGGTCTCGATTTCTTTGAGTTCTGCTCGAATTTTAATTAACTCTCTTCTTCTGCTGGGTGTAGGGTCCATTTGCTGTTTTTCTCTAGCTCCTTTATGTGTAAGGTTAGCTTTTGTATTTGAGTTCTTTCCAGTTTTTATGATATGGATGTCTTTCGTATTGCGATGTTGATTCAATTTTCCCCTCAGGACTGCTTTTGCTGCATCCCAAAGATTTTGAACAGTTGTATCTTCATTCTCATTAGTTTCCATGAATCGTTTTAATTCTTCCTTAATTTCCTGGTTGACCCTTTCATCTTTTAGCAGGATGGTCCTTAACCTCCACGTGTTTGAGGTCCTTCCAAACTTCTTGTTGTGATTTAGTTCTAATTTCAAGGCATTATGGTCTGAGAATATGCAGGGGACGATCCCAATCTTTTGGTATCGGTTCAGACCCGATTTGTGACCCAGTATGTGGTCTATTCTGGAGAAAGTTCCATGTGCACTTGAGAAGAATGTGTATTCAGTTGAGTTTGGATGTAAAGTTCTGTAGATATCTGTGAAATCCATCTGGTCCAGTGTGTCATATTTTCAGTTGTCTTCTTTAGTTGTTTGCTTTGGAGATGTGTTGTGCTTAGAAGACCTATCGAGGGTAGAAAGAGCTAGATTGAAGTCACCAAGTATAAGTGTATCATTATCTAAGTATTTTTTCACTTTGGTTAATAATTGGTTTAAATATTTGGCAACTCCCACATTCGGGGCATATATATTGAGGATTGTTAAGTCCTCTTGTTGGATAGATCCTTTAAGTATGAGATAGTGTCCCTCTTCATCTCTCACTACTAGTCTTCGGGGTAAATTTTAGTTTATCTGATATAAGGATGGCTACCCCTGCTTTCTTTTGAGAACCATTTGAATGGTAAATGGTTCTCCAACCTTTTATTTTCAGGTTGTAGGTGTCCTTCTGTCTAAAATGAGTCTCTTGTAGACAGCAAATAGATGGGTCCTGCTTTTTTATCCAGTCTGAAACCCTGCGCCTTTTGATGGGGTCATTAAGCCCATTCACGTTCAGAGTTACTATTGACAGATATGAGTTTAGTGTCATCATGATATCTATTCAGTCCTTTTTTGTGGATTGTTCCACTGAACTTCTTCTTAAAGGGGAATTTTAAGAGTCCCCCTTAAAATTTCTTGCAGAGCTGGTTTGGAGGTCACATATTCTTTCAGTTCCTGCCTGTCTTGGAAGCTCTTTATCTCTCCTTCCATTTTGAATGAGAGCCTTGCTGGATAAAGTATTCTTGGTTGCATGTTCTTCTCATTTAGGACCCTGAATATATCCTGCCAGCCCTTTCTGGCCTGCCAGGTCTCTGTGGAGAGGTCTGCTGTTACCCTAATATTCCTCCCCATGAAAGTCAGGGACTTCTTGTCTCTTGCTGCTTTAAGGATCTTCTCTTTATCTTTGGAATTTGCAAGCTTCACTATTAGATGTCGAGGTGTTGAACTGTTTTTATTGATTTTAGGGGGGGATCTCTCTATTTCCTGGATCTGAATGCCTGTTTCCCTTCCCAGATTGGAAAGTTTTCAGCTAGGATTTGTTCAAATACATATTCTGGCCCTCTGTCCCTTTCGGCGCCCTCGGGAACCCCAATTAAATGTAGGTTTTTCTTCCTCAGGCTGTCATTTATTTCCCTTAATCTGTCCTCATGGTCTTTTAATTGTTTGTCTCTTTTTTCCTCAGTTTCCCTCTTTGCCATCAACTTGTCTTCTATGTCACTCACTCGTTCTTCCACCTCGTTAACCCTCGTCGTTAGGACTTCTAGTTTGGATTGCATCTCATTCAATTGATTTTTAATTTCTGCCTGATTGGATCTAAATTCTGCAGTCATGAAGTCTCGTGAGTCCTTAATGCTTTTTTCTAGAGCCACCAGTAGCTGTATAATAGTGCTTCTGAATTGGCTTTCTGACATTGAATTGTAATCCAGATTTTGTAACTCTGTGGGAGAGAGGGCTGTTTCTGATTCTTTCTTTTGAGGTGAGGTTTTCCTTCTAGTCATTTTGCTCAGTGCAGAGTGGCCAAAAACAAGTTGTATTGGGAAAAGGAGAAAAGAGAGAGAGAGAAGGAAAGAAAAGAGAAAAAGAAAAAAGAAAAAGAAGAAAAAAAGGAAAAAAAGAGAAAGAAAAAGAAAAAGTTAAAAAAAGGGTTGGGGGAAGCAATCAGAAATGAAAAAGAAAACAAAACAAACAAAACAAAAAACAAAAACAAAAAACACGGGGGAGTATCTTCTGATTCTGTAGACTTTAAGTCCCTTGACTTCCCCTGGAACTGGTCCGTCTAGCTGGTCTTCTGGGGGAGGGGCCTGCTGTGCTGATTTTCAGGTGTTAGCACTTGGGGGAGCTGCTCTGCCCCTGCCTGCAGCAGGGCTCAGTGGGGGTTGTTTACCCCGTGAGGCCCCAGGAGGAACAGTCCCAGTGGTTATGGCAGCTCTGGAAGCCTGGATTCAGCCTCCGCAGCAACTACGGGGTGGGGGGCTCTCCGTTCAGTCCGCAGGGCCTGGAGGCTCCGGGGCGGGGCCGCTGATCTGCTCAGCTCCGGGCAGGAGCGTCCTCGCTGTCCTGGGCCCTCCCGGCCTCTGCCTGTCCCGGGGGAGGCCGGATCCTGGGCTGTGTCCCGCCGTGCCCGGCCTGCCTGTGGATCGCGCTCCGGTCGCGCAGCCGCGCTCTGCGGTGCCGCTGGAGCCCTCGCTGCTCCCGGCCGCGCACCCCTCCGCATGGAGCCTCTCCTCTGCCGAGCCGCGCCGAGCTGCTCCCGAGCCGCGCAGCCCCTCCGCGAAGCCGCCGCCCGAGTCCCTCCAGCTGCTCCGGTCCGCCTGCGCTGCAGCCCTTAGGGAGCTCGGCGCACTCTCCCGGGGCGCAGGTGTCTGTTAGTGTCCCCGGGAGCCCGAGGGCATCCCCGCCCTCCTGGGTCCTGCTCCAACTCCCTGCGAGCCCCTTTCCGCCCGGGAAGGTTGGTGCAGCTCCTGCTCCTCCGGGACGGGGCTCTCCTGTCCTGGGGACCCTCGCCCCGGCCTCAGCCCGGCTCCTCGCGGGGCCCCTCCCCCTCAGAGGCCTTTTGTTTCTTTATTTCTTTCTCCCCCCCGTCTTCCTACCTTAATAGAAGCGCGAACTCTTCTCACTGTAGCGTTCCAGGTGGTCTCTCTTAAAATTTTTTTTAATTTTTTTTTATTTATTTATGATAGTCACAGAGAGATAGAGAGAGAGAGAGAGAGAGAGAGAGAGAGAGAGAGGGAGAAGCAGGCTCAATGCACCGGGAGCCCGATGTGGGACTCGATCCCGGGTCTCCAGGATCGCGCCCTGGGCCAAAGGCAGGCGCCAAACCGCTGCGCCACCCAGGGATCCCCAGGTGGTCTCTCTTTAAATCTCAGGCCGAATTCGTAGATTTTCAGGATGATTTGAAGGTTATCTAGGTAATTTGGTGGGGACAGGTGATTTGGGGACCCTACTCTTCCGCCATCTTGCCCCTCCTCTGGTTTCTTCTTTAAACGTTTGATAGAATTCCCCTGGGAAGCCATCTGGCCCTGGACTCTTGTGTCTTGGGAGGTTTTTGATGACTGCTTCAATTTCCTCCCTGGTTATTGGCCTCTTCAGGTTTTCTATTTCTTCCTGTTCCAGTTCTGGTAGTTTGTGGCTTTCCAGGAATGTATGCATTTCTTCTAGATTGCCTAATTTATTGGCGTAGAGCTGTTCATAATACGTTTTTAAAATCGTTTGTATTTCCTTGGTGTTGGTAGTGATCTCTCCTTTCTCATTCATGATTTTATTAATTTGAGTCTTCTCTCTCTTCTTTTTTACTAAGGCTGGCTAATGGTTTATGTATCTTATTAATTCTTTCAAAGAACCAACTTCTGGTTCTGTTGATCTGTTCCACAGTTCTTCTGGTCTCGATTTCGTTGAGTTCTGCTCGAAATAGTTAACTCTCTTCTTCTGCTGGGTGTAGGGTCTATCTGCTGTTTTTTCCCTAGCTCCTTTATGTGTAAGGTTAGCTTTTGTATTTGAGTTCTTTCCAGCTTTTGAATGGATGCTTGTATTGCGATGTATTTCCCCCTCAGGACTGCTTTTGCTGCATCCCAAAGATTTTGAACGGCCATATCTTCATTCTCATTAGTTTCCATGAATCCTTTTAATTCTTCCTTAATTTCCTGGTTGACCCTTTCATCTTTTAGCAGGATGGTCCTTAATCTCCACGTGTTTGAGTTCCTTCCAAAATTCTTGTTGTTATTTAGTTCTAATTTCAAGGCATTATGGTCTGAGAATATGCAGGGGACGATCCCAATCTTTTGGTATCGGTTCAGACCCATTGTGACCCAGTATGTGGTCTATTCTGGAGAAAGTTCCATGTGCACTAGAGAAGAATGTGTATTCAGTTGAGTTTGGATGTAAAGTTCTGTAGATATCTGTGAAATCCATCTGGTCCAGTGTATCATTTAAAGCTCTCGTTTCTTTGGAGATGTTGTGCTTAGAAACCTATCCAGGTTAGAAAGAGCTAGATTGAAGTCACCAAGTATAAGTGTATTATTATCTAAGTATTTCTTCACTTTGGTTAATAATTGGTTTAAGTATTTGGCAGCTCCCACATTCGGGGCATATATATTGAGGATTGTTAAGTCCTCTTGTTGGATAGGTCCTTTAAGTATGATATAGTGTCCCTCTTCATCTCTCACTACAGTGTTTGGGATAAATTTTAGTTTATCTGATATAGGATGGCTACCCCTGCTTTCTTTTGAGAACCATTTGAATGGTCAATGGTTCTCCAACCTTTTATTTTCAGGCTGTAGGTGTCCTTCTGTCTAAAATGAGTCTCTTGTAGACAGCAAATAGATGGGTTTTTTATCCAATCTGAAACCCTGCACCTTTTGATGGGGTCATTAAGCCCATTCACGTTCAGAGTTACTATGAAAGATATGAGTTTAGGGTCATCATGATCCGTATTCAGTCCCTGTTGTTGTGGATTGTTCCATTGTACTTCCTCTTATACAGGAATTTTAAGAGTCTCCCTTAAAATTTCTTGCAGAGCTCGTTTGGAGGTCACATAATCATTCAGTTCCTGCCTGTCTTGGAAGCTCTTTATCTCTCCGTCTCTTCTGGATGAGAGCCTTGCTGGATAAAGTATTCTTGGATGCATGTTTTTCTCATCTAGGACCCTGAATATATCCTGCCAGCCCTTTCTGGCCTGCCTAGGTCTCTGTGGAGAGGTCTGCTGTTAATCTGGTATTTCTCCCCATATAATTTAGGGATCTCTTGTCTCTTGCTGCTTTAAGGATCTCTTTTTCTTTTTTCTTTTTTTTTCTCTTTTTCTTTTGAATTTGCACGTTTCACTATTAAGTGTTGAGGTGTTGAACCGTTTTTTTTTTTTATTTTAGCGGGAAATCTCTCTATTTCCTGGATCTGAATGCCTGTTTTCCTTCTCAGATTAGGAAAGTTTTCAGCTATGATTTGTTCAAATACATATTCTGGACCTCGGTCCCTTTCGGCACCCTCAAGGATCCCAATTAAATGTAGATTTTTCTTCGTCAGGTTGTCAGTTATTTCCCTTAATCTATTCTCATGATCTTTTAATTGCTTGTCTCTTTTTTCCCACCGTTTCCCTCTTTGCCATCAAGTTGTCTTCTGTGTCAGTCATTCATTCTACGTCATTAACCCTCGTCGTTAGGACCTCTAGTTTGGATTGCATCTCATTTAACTGATTTTTAATTTCTGCCTGATTAGATCTAAATTCTGCAGTCATGAAGTCTCTTGAGTCCTTTATGCTTTTTTCTAGAGCCACCAGTAGCTTTGTAATTGTGCTTCTGAATTGGCTTTCTGAGATTGAATTGTAATCCAAATTTTGTAACTCTGTGGGAGAGAAGACTGTTTCTGATTCTTTCTTTTGAGGTGTGTTTTTATTTCTCCTCATTTTGCCCAGTGAAGAGTGGCCACAAACAAGTTGTATTGAGGGATCCCTGGGTGGCGCAGCGGTTTGGCGCCTGCCTTTGGCCCAGGGCGCGATCCTGGAGACCCGGGATCGAATCCCACATCGGGCTCCCGGTGCATGGGGCCTGCTTCTCCCTCTGCCTGTGTCTCTGCCTCTCTCTCTCTCTGTATGACTATCGTAAATAAAAAAAACATTAAAAACAAGTTGTATTGGGAAAAGGAGAAAGAGAGTTAGAAAGAAGGAAAGAAAAAAAAAAGGAAGGAAAAGAAAAAAAAGAGGGATGAGAAGAAATGAAAAAAGGTGGGGGAAGCAAACAGAAATCAAAAAAGAAAAAACTAGGGGGAGTATCCTTTGATTCTGTATACTGTAAATCCCTCGACTTCCCCTGGGACTGTCCAGTGCTACTTGGTCAATAATTTGTTTTTACCCTGTCCGTCTAGCTGCTCTTCTGGGGGAGAGGCCTGCTGTGCTGATTTTCAGGTGTCAGCACTTGGGGTAGCTGCTCAGCTCCAAGCCTGGTGCAGGGCTCGGTGAAGGTTGTTTAACCTGTTTATCCTATGAGGCCACTGTGAAGCTCATTGGGGGTTTTTTACCGTATGAGGCCCCAGGAGGAACAACAACAGTAGCAGAGGTTAGCTCTCCAGCTCTGGATTCAGCTCCTGCAGTAACTATGGAGCTCTGTCTGCAGGGGCCTGGATGCTCTGGGGGCCGGGGCCGCTGATCTGCTTAGCTCCTGGCCGCCCGGAGGGTGGAGCGTCCTTGCTGTCCTGTGCTTTCCCTGCCTCTGCTTGTCCCGGGGCGGGGGGAGTGCCGGATCTTGGGCTGTGTCCCCGCACCCTGTGGTCCCGGGCCTGCGCTGTTGGATTCACGCTCCCTGCCGCGCAGCCTCTTCTGTGGAGGTTCTGCCGGAGCTGCTTCCGAGCTGCTCCTGGGTCCAGCCATGTGCGCGCTGCAGCCCTTTAGGGAGCTCTGCCACGCGTTGTGGCGCGCTCTCCCCGGAGCACAGGTGCTCTGTTAGTGTCCCAGGGAGCCTGAGGGCATCCCCGCCCCTCCTGGGATCCTGCTCCAACTCCCGGGAAGATTGGTGAAACTCCTGCTTCTCCAGGCAGGGCTCTCTTGTCCTGGGGATACTCTCCTCGGCCGTAGCCCGGCTCCTCGCGGGGCCTCTCCCCCTTGGAGGCCTTTTGTTTCTATATTTCTTTTTTCCCCGTCTTCCTACCTTGAAGTGTGAACTCTTCTCACTGTAGCATTCCAGCTGTTCTCTCTTTAAATCTCAGGCTGAATTCATAGATTTTCAGGATGATTTGAAGGTTATCTAGGTAATTTGGTGGGGACAGGTGACTTGGGGACCCTACTCTTCCGCCATCTTGCCCGGCCTCCCTCCTCATAATTCAACCTTATGATCTCTTCATCACCAGCTACCCACCAGAGCCTCCTAGGTCAAAGTTGGACTTAGGAAAATGTTATAGTTTGGTGTGTACTTAAAACCCCCCACAGACAGGTTTTGTGGACAGATAACCTTTATTTAGTGGAGATATTATAGAAATGCAGCAAAGCACAGTAACCACACCTGATGGCCTGGGTTCACATCCCACTTAGAAGCTCCACATACCTGAGTGAGTTACAGAGAGTCCTCTGTGCCTCCGTTCCCTGTTCTTAGTTGTGGCCATGTTAATATGGTCTACCCATTATTGTTCCATTATGAAGCTGAAAGTGATTTACTACAAGTAAAGCGTTGAGAAAAGTAGAGGACTGGTGCTTCACAATTGCTCTGTACGTGTTCGGGTATGGAATTGCTATAGAATGAGCTAGATACTTGGTAGTGGGTGAATCCGGAGAAGGGAGTTGGGTGGGTCCACAGCAAAGGAGGCTGGAAGGTCACTCTTTAGCCTTTACATGAGAATGATGCTTTCCATCTCACAGAGAATATGTAGTATCTACTCCTCTGGTCCCCACATCAGCACTATTGGGAGTGCAAGCAGGGGCTCTAATCCATATTTGACAGTAGAGGGCAATGAAATTTAGAGAGACAAAGTGACTTGCCCAGAGTGGCCACATTGATGAGTGATGGATCCAGGATAGGAATGTAGTTGGGTCCATGGGGAGAGAGATCCCCGACTACCTGAGACTTGCCCAGGGCCCCTCAGAAAATGTCCTGGACCTATGATCCAAGAGCTGTCCTCATGTTCTCAAATCCTCCTGTCCCAAGGTTTCTGTGAGAGGGAGGTGGTGCTCTGCAGGAGGTATCTGTTCCTAGAGAATAACCTGAATCCTAACTCAGCCTCCTGCCTCTGTTTAGTCCCTGACCCAAAATATGAAGCAGTTTCTTCCAAACAAAGACCCCCTGGAAGACCAGGGGAAGTGCAAATTTAGCCATCCTCCCCAGCATCTGGTGAGGCAGAAACATGTTCATGAAATTATCACAAAAATTAATATAAATTTACATGAGACTTATTATCATTACTTAGTAGGAAAATGGTAAAATAATAATGACATGTTATTTGATTTAATATTAAGATATTTAAATTATTTCAAATAATTGGTAAATGATTACAATAACAGGGTATTTAAAATTTTGGATTTAAAAGCATAGAGTATAATTTCTATTTTCTAAAAACACATTTACCTAAGGATAGGAATGCTGACTACTACCACATTGAACAGTGGTTATCTTGGTGATAAGACAATCAAGTTTTTCCTTTGATCTGTAAAATTTTTCCCCCCAAGAAAGTTTTATTTCTGTTTTGTTACTCATGTAGAAGCCCACTGGGTAAGTTAAGTGAAAGTGTTCTGCTGGACAATGCTGCCAACAACCTGTCCTCCATACCATCTGGGACAAACCCCATTTTGTACCAGGACTGGCCTTGGAGATGAAGCTATTTTTCTTTAAATATTGCATTTATTTATTTGAGAGAAAGAGCACATGAGTGGAGGGGGCACAGAGGAAGACACAGACTCCCGACTGAACAGGGAGTCCAATGTGGTGCTCCATCCCAGGACTCTGGGATCACGACCTGCCAAAGTGTCTAAGCAGACACTTAACTGAGCCACCCAGGTGCCCCAAGATGAGACACTTTTGCATTATGATTCAAGAGCTGAAAAGATCTCCTGTTACTTCCTTAATTACACAATTGACATGTTTTTAAGTCTTTTTTTTATGATAGTCACACACACAGAGAGAGAGAGGCAGAGACATAGGCAGAGGGAGAAGCAGGCTCCATGCACCGGGAGCCGGACGTGGGATTCGATCCCGGGTCTCCAGGATCGCGCCCTGGGCTAAAGTCAGGTGCTAAACTGCTGCGCCACCCAGGGATCCCTGTTTTTAAGTCTTGAAGATTTCATCATGAGTTTCAGTTATAATACAAATGCCTAAGATTGGAAAGCAGCTGTCGCCCAATCTTACCAAGATGTCCTGCCAGCCACCAGCAGGACAGAGCAGAATGACCCAGTAGGTTCATCACTGCTGTGCTTTGGGGAAGAGCTCCCAGCAAGTTGGATTTACCAATGGCTTTCCATGCTGGCCCTGGCTGTGAAATTATTCAGGAAAAAGTACGGCAAAGGCAAAGACATTTGGAACTGGCTATTTACCTGTAGGATTTATTTTTTTTCTCCTTACCAAATGATCTGTCCCATATGTATCTTCCCTTAACTGTCAACCACTGCTTTTTTAAGGGATGTTTGCTGGAAGGAGACTAGTTTTCTACCAAAATGTCTGATACAATTCTATCCTCTTATGTGAAAATGTAGAGCCTGCCACCTCTCAGCCATCCTGTCCACCCTTTCTCAGCCCTTGCCATGCTTCTTGTAAGTATGTTGATCACACTGAGCACACTGAGGAAGAAGCAGTTGAGCCATCTGTAAAATGATTAATTTCCATTTACTAACATATGAGGAAGACATACTCAGAACCCTAGAATACTGATATCTATGATAAACTGTGTTAGATTCAGTCTAGCTGTTTAGCATAACAAGTCCATGACATGAATGATGGAACCAAGCCCTTTTGGCTTCAAGACTTGAGAGGCAGTGCCCTTTTGGGAAGATGCCACTAGGGTTCCTACAATCAGCTGAAGGAGAAGTCATACTCTCTGCTGCATATCAGATGTTCTTTTTGTCATACTCCTGCCTCCTGAGATTGTCGTGATGAGAAACATGCCCTCTTGCTGTGGGAAGGAGTTAGCAAACACTAGCAGTCATCTAGTTCCTTGTACTTCCATGTACCTCAGGTTTGCAGACCTTGAGAAGTTGGAGCATTTATCAAAAATAGCTTTGGTTTTAAAAATGTTTCCTTTCAGTTTTGTTTTCTTTAAAATAAATGTATTTTTTATTGGTGTTCAATTTGCCAACATAGAGGATAACACCCAGTGCTCATCCCATCAAGTACCCCCCTCAGTGCCCATCACAGAGTCACCCCCACCCCCCGCCCACCTCCCCTTCCACCACCCCCACCACCCGCCCTCCTCCCCTTCCACCACTAATTCGTTTCCCAGACTTAGGAGTCTCATGTTCTGTCTCCCTTTCTGATATTTCCTTTTTTTTAATGAATTTATTTTTTATTGTTGTTCAATTTGCCAACATACAGAATAACACCCCGTGCTCATCCCGTCAAGTGCCCCCCTCAGTGCCCGTCACCCATTCACCCCCACCCCCTGCCTCCTCCCCTTCCACCACCCCTAGTTCGTTTCCCAGAATTAGGAGTCTTTATGTTCTGTCTTCCTTTCTGATATTTCCCACTCATTTTTCTCCTTTCCCCTTTATTCCCTTTCACTATTTTTTATATTCCCCAAATGAATGAGACCATTTAATGTTTGTCCTTCTCCGATTGACTTATTTCACTCAGCATAATACCCTCCAGTTCCATCCACGTCAAAGCAAATGGTGGGTATTTGTCGTTTCTAAATACTTATTTTTTTAATTTTTATTAACTTATGATAGTCAGAGAGAGAGAGAGAGAGAGAGAGAGAGAGAGGCAGATACACAGGCAGAGGGAGAAACAGGCTCCATGCACCGGGAGCCCGACGTGGGACTCGATCCAGGGTCTCCAGGATCGCGCCCTGGGCCAAAGACAGGCGCTAAACCGCTGCGCCACCCAGGGATCCCATATTTGTCGTTTCTAATGGCTCAGTAATATTCCATTGTATACATAAAGCACATCTTCTTTATCCATTCATCTTTCGATGGACACTGAGGCTCCTTCCACAGTTTGGCTATTGTGGACATTGCAGCTATAAACATCGGGGTGCAGGTGTTCCGGCATTTAATTGCATCTGAATCTTTGGGGTAAATCCCCAGCAGTGCAATTGCTGGGTCGTAGGGCAGATCTATTTTTAACTCTTTGAGGAACCTCCACATAGTTTTCCAGAGTGGCTGCACCAGTTCACATTCCCACTAACAGTGAAGACACAAAGAGATGAGAAAATATTCCATGCTCATAGATTGGAAGCATTAATACTGTGAAAATGTCAATGTTACCCAGGGCAATTTACATGCTTAATGCAATCCCTATCAAAATACCATGGGCTTTCTTCAGAGAGTTGGAACAAATTATTTTAAGTTTTGTGTGGAATCAGAAAAGACCTCAAATAGCCAGGGGAATCTTAAAAAAGAAAACCATAGCTGGGGGCATCACAATGCCAAATTTCAGTTTGTACTACAAAGCTGTGGTCATCAAGACAGTGTGGTACTGGCACAAAAACAGACACATCGATCAGAATAGAGAATCCAGAAGTGGACCCTCAACTTTATGGTCAACTAATATTCAACAAAGGAGTAAAGACTATCCACTGGGAAAAAGTCCCTTCAATAAATGGTGCTGGGAAAATTGGACATCCACATGCAGAAGAATGAAACTAGACCACTCTCTTGCACCATACACAAAGATAAACTCAAAATGGATGAAAGATCTAAATGTGAGACAAGATTCTATCGAAGTCCTAGTGGAGAACACAGGCAACACCCTTTTTGAACTCGGCCACAGTAACTTCTTGCAAGATACATCCATGAAGGCAAAAGAAACAAGAGAGCAAAAATGAACTATTGGGACTTCATCAAGATAAGAAGCTTTTGCACAGCAAAGGATACAGTCAACAAAACTAAAAGACAACCTACAGAATGGGAGAAGATATTTGCAATTAACATATCAGATAAAGGGCTAGTTTCCAAGATCTATAAAGAACTTATTAAACTCAACACCAAAGAAACAAACAATCCAATCCTGAAATGGGCAAAATACATGAACAGAAATCTCACAGAGGAAGACATAGACATGGCCAACAGACACATGAGAAAATGCTCCACATCACTTGCCATCAGGGAAATACAAATCAAAACCATAATGAGATACCACCTCACACCAGTGAGAATGGGGGAAATTGACAAAGCAGGAAACTACAAATGTTGGAGAGGATGCGGAGAAAGGGGAACCCTCTTACACAGTTTTGGTTTGTTTTTATACTGCCTGGCCACTGCAAATATATACAACATAGCATCTCCTTTGATCCCCTGTGTTTTTTCCTATTTCAGAAGAGAGAGGAAATGCTGACATACTGCATGCCTGAACCCTTTCAGCAAATCTATTTCTAGCTTGAATTTCACAGGAGGAAATTGCCAGCCTGATGCATTATTGGTTTCTTGTTCCCTGGGGCTAAGTGCACCCAAGGGTGTGCTGAGCACTGCCCCTCTGCCATCAGGTGGCAGGGATTTCCAGGATCCCACATGCTTTTCCAACTTCAGCCGCCAGTTTTGAGAGTACTAGGATCATTGGGGTGCTGAGGAGTGGGATCCACAAGAATTTCTGATAGTTGGTCATAGAGTGTATTGACCTTAGCACAGCTCAAGCAACAAGTTCCTAAAGAACAACTATTGGGTAGACTTATTGTAGATACATTTCCAGGCTTTCCATGGAGAACTGTCCACTTGTTTAGGAATTGCCCATTTATGCTTTGATGAAACTCTTTCAATGGTTACTTTTCTTAATCATTAAGTACTATACACAAAAATGAGAGACAAATGACCAAATCTTTGCATTTAATGTGCCAATTAGTATGAAGGTAATGAACATGATAGTAGCAAAATGTCAAGAAGAGATAGCTTAAAAATTAAAAAATCTAATGAAATTATGAACAGATTTTTAAAAAAGATTTATTTATTCATAAGAGACACACTGAGAGAGGCAGAGACACAGGCAGAGAGAGAAGCAGGCTCCATGCTGGGAGCCTGACATGGGACTTGATCCCAGGTCTCCAGAATCATGCCCTAGGCTGAAGGCGGCACTAAAATGCTGAGCCACCGGGGCTGCCCTATGAACAGATTTTAAATGCTACTAATGATTAGAGAAGTGAATATAAAAGCATACACCAAACATCAAATTCGCAGAGATGAAAAACCTCACAACACCCAGTGTCAAGGAAGAATCAGAAAACCACCTCTCACATGCTGTCTCTGGGAGTGTTCATGGGGAGGACGTTTCCGTCAGGGTGTATCACAATATATTGTGAGAGTTTGGAAGACGCACACACATTTTCCTGTCTCCTGCCTCCTGCCTCATCCTAATAAGTGGGGAAAGCCCAAAGAAGAGGGTAGAGCACTGTTCCATGCAGCATCTTTTATTTTGCGTGACTGTCACCAGAGATCTTTCCCTGCCCCTTTCCCTCTGATTGCTCATTTACTGGATACTTGGCCCTTGGGGAGGGCAAGATAACTTGACCTCTGGATGGAAATCTCACAGATTCTAGAGAAGGGCAGAAAGGTTGTTAGGGAGAGCCACTTTCCATTTTCCTCAAGCAAATCATTAACTCAGTGTCCTTAGCCATTGTGGCAACTCTGAGAGGAGGCATCTCACAAGGCTGCTCCCTTAGGGCTCCAAGTAGTTGCTTTGAGGTCCTCCTGGATGTCCTCGTCTAGGACAAAGTTTCCAACACTTTGGCTGCCACCAGCAGGTATAACACTGAATTAGCCTGGGTCTGACCAGACAGTGGCTAGGCTCCCTATTCTCTTTCCTCAACCATCTCTGTTAAGGTTTCGAGTTTTGGGGACAACAAATAGCCTGTCTCCTCTTCTTAGAAACCAGAGGCTGGAGCACTTCAGCCACAAAGGAGGCCCCAAATGAGCACTCACAGCAGCAACATTAATTGTAACCATTGGTGTGTCTCCAAGTGAGAGTGTCACAGAGAGGTCAGAGCAGAACAGTGAGTGGGAGCACAGAAGGGTCTTGGTGTGGATCGTTGCCAAGAAGCAACATTTGGATTTGAAAAGTATATACATAACACTTTGCTTCAATTTACATATCACTGATTCGATATCACTATAATACTCTTCTAAGAATTCAGTTAATTGAAACAGTTATCCACCCTGTAGCCGAACCCTGTGTTCAGGGCATTCCACACATGAAACACTGAATGGATTTGGAAAAACATAAAGTCATAGAAAGCAATTAATGCTACTAAAAAATGCAGCTGGCCAGAGCACCTCAGCCCTGGTCCTTCATGTCACAGCCATGTGTCAAGTAACAAGTTCCAGAGGAACCGTGCCTTTGTAACAGTGGGCTGAGTTAAACCCTAGCCCTGGTAAAAACAAGTTAGGAAACAAATTAACATTTATTTCTCATCTTTTGTTTAATAGGCACTGTGCTAATGCTGCCACAATTATTATTCCACATTTATTCTATTACTTAATAAGAATCTACATAGCTGGCAAAGCTGGGTGATGAAGAGAAGAAACACTTAGGAAGGTCTCATTGTAGGTAATGCAGACAGCCCTAAGGGCAAAAGTGCACAACCACATCACTGCACAGGGCGGCTCTGAGTTGGCTGGGTCCTCCCTTTCTCCTTTCTCACCTTTGATACTCGAGGGACTGACCATAGCCTGCCTCACCTGAGTCTGGGGAGGAGAGACCCCCAAACTGACATGGCTGCTCACTTGTGTGGATGCCCACTTTATGGGGCCCTCTGGGCATGCACATAATTGAAATCACATACTGACTCCTGGTTTGTACATTGACGTGTAGCAGCATTTGGGGAATTTTTACTTCTTCAAGAATCAGGAAGGATCTGTTCTCAAACAGAAAGAGGCCTTGAAACTCATGGTACTCTGCAAGTCACTTTAAAATACCAATTTTAGCAGGTCTTGAACTGCTTGTATACCTTGTATTTTTGTTGCTGTTAAATCAGACATCTGTTTATACTACATTGAAGTGTAGGCCAGTGTGAACTAGTGTCTGCCTTCCCCCAATTGTGGGAGAACCAACAGGGAAGACTCTCTAGCTGTGTTCATTTTTTAAGGATATAGAAAATTATTTTGATTTCACAGGAGACCACTCAATTTCCCTCCCTGTCACTCCTGCCTCCCAATCTGCTCTGGGCACAGCTATTGGAGATGACAGTCCAGAGAATAGTGGTTTAGTCTTGCAGAGCAACCTTGCAGCTCCTTCACCGGCAATGTTATGTCATAGAGGAGTAATAGCTTGAGATTCGAGAGACCCAGGTTCTGGCCAAGATCTGTTTGTGACAGCTCCTGCATGACCATGGGCATTCTCCACATCAATGTCCTAAGAGGATAACTCTAGTCAAATCACACCTCTGAAATATACTCAGTCTACCTCTTTCAATAGTGCAACATTATATTTTTGAACCATCACTGATGGTGGTGTATTTATGTTGTTCTGGTGCCTCCCATTTACCCTGTTGGCTTTCAAGATATTATAGTATGAATGACTTTTGACCCCTTTTTCTAGTCAACATTTTTCACTGTGACCCCAGGGTCTAGAACCTTCCGCCTAGGGATCCCTGGGTGGCGCAGCGGTTTGGTGCCTGCCTTTGGCCCAGGGCGCGATCCTGGAGACTCGGGATCGAATCCCACGTCCGGCTCCCGGTGCATGGAGCCTGCTTCTCCCTCTGCCTGTGTCTCTGCCTCTCTCTCTCTCTCTGTGTGACTATCATAAAAAAAAAAAAAAAAAAAGAACCTTCCGCCTAAACCAGACTGTCAGGAAGAAGCTGACTTCCAATTGATGAGCCCAGTTCTGTGCTAAAGATCTCTTCTTTCCCCACTACTGCCCCACAGACAGGACCTGATAAACCTTCCCAGCCAAATCTTACAGTGGAGGGTGGTGAAACCTACCCTTCTTGGCGTTTTAAAGAGAGGCCATTCCCTGGCTGAAAATTTAGTGGAAAGGAAAATCCCTAGTGCTGCCATCTGGGCTGCAAAGTCAGAACACATCTTTCCAGGAATGTGCTGTTGTACCTGATGGGTAGGTTTTGGGTACTGGAGTGCTGCTTCAGGTACATGGAGACCCATAATTTCCTAAATACTGACATTGTTTTTAATAATAATAGTAATAGTCTTCTATTCAATATGGAGTCTGAGAGGGGGCAAGATGGCTGAAGAGTAGGGTACCCAAGTCACCTGTCCCCACCAAATTACCTAGATAACCTTCAAATCATCCTGAAAATCTATGAATTTGGCCTGAGATTTAAAGATTTAAAGTTGGAATGCTACAGTGAGAAGAGTTCGCGCTTCTATCAAGGTAGGAAGACGGGGGCGGCGGGGGGGGGTGAAGAAATCTAGAAACAAAAGGCATCCAAAGGGGAGGAGCCCCGCGAGGAGCCGGGATAAGGCCCGGGGCGAGTGCCCCCAGGACAGGAAAGGCCCGCCTGGAGAAGCAGGAGCTTCACCAATCTTCCCGGACAAAAAGGTACTTGCAGGGAGTTAGAGCAGGACCCCAGGAGGGGCGGGGATGCCCTCAGGCTCCCTGGGACACTAACAGAGTACTTGTGCCCAGGGGAGAGCGCGCCAGAACGCGCGGCGGAGCTCCCTGCAGCGCGTGCACGGCTGGACCCAGGAGCAGCCCAGAGGCGGCTCAGGCAGAGGCTCTGCGCGGAAGGGGCTGCGCGGCCAGGAGCACGAATCCAACAGTGCAGACCCGGGAGCACAGGGTGCAGGGGACACAACCCAGGATCCGGCCTCCCCCCTGGACAGGCAGAGGCCAGGAGGGCACAGGACAGCAAGGACACTCCTGCCCCAAGCTGAGCAGATTAGCGGCTCCGCCCTGGAGCCTCCAGGCCCTGCAGACGGAGAGCTCCAGAGTTACTGGGGGAGCTGAATCCAGGGCTCCAGAGCTGCCGCCGCCACTGGGGTTATTCCTCCTGGGGCCTCACGGGGTAAACAACCCCCACTGAGCCTCTCAGTGGCCTCATATGATAAACCAGTTAAACAATCTTCACTGAGCCCTGCACCAGGCAGGGGGCTGAGCAGCTCCCCCAAGTGCTAACACCTGAAAATCGGCACAGTAGGCCCCTCCCCCAGAAGACCAGCTAGACGGACAGGGGAAAAACAAATTATTGACCAAGTAGCACTGGAAAGTTCCAGGGGAAGTCAAGGGATTTACAGTATACAAAATCAGAGGATACTCCCCCTTATTTTTTTGTTATTTGATTTCTGTTTGCTTCCCCCCTTTTTATTTTCTTCTCTTTTTTCTCTTTTTTGTCTTTCTTCTTTCTTTCTTTTTCTTTCCTTCTTTCTCTTCTCTCTTTTTCTCCTTTTCCCAATACAACTTGTTTTTGGTCACTCTGCACTGAGCAAAATGACTAGAAGGAAAACCTCGTCTCAAAAGAAAGAATCAGAAACAGTCCTCTCTCCCACAGAGTTACAAAATTTGGATTACAAATCAATCTCAGAAAGCTAATTCAGAAGCACAATTACAAAGCTACTGGTGGCTCTAGAAAAAAGCATAAAGGACTCAAGAGACTTCATAACTGCAGAATTTAGATCTAATCAGGCAGAAATTAAAAATCAATTAAATGAGATGCAATCCAAACTAGAGGTCCTAACGACGAGGGTTAACGAGGTGGAAGAACGAGTGAGTGACCTAGAAGACAAGTTGATAGCAAAGAGGGAAACGGAGGAAAAAAAAGAGACAAACAATTAAAAGATCATGAGGATAGATTAAGAGAAATAAGTGACAGCGTGAGGAAGAAAAATCTAGATTTAATTGGGGTTTTTGAGGGCGCCGAAAGAGACAGAGTTCCAGAATCTGTATTTGAACAAATCATAGCTGAAAACTTTCCTAGTCTGGGAAGGAAAACAGGCATTCAGATTCAGGAAATAGAGAGATTTCCCCCCACCCCTAAAATCAATAAAAATGGTTCAATACCTCGACATTTAATAGTGAAACTTGCAAATTCCAAAGATAAGAAGATCCTTAAAGCAGCAAGAGACAAGATCCCTAACTTATATGGGGAGAAATATCAGATTAACAGCAAACCTCTCCACAGAGACCTGGCAGGCCAGAAAGGGCTGGCAGGATATATTCAGGGTCCTAGATGAGAAAAACATGCAGCCAAGAATACTTTATCCAGCAAGGATCTCATTCAGAATGGAAGGAGAGATAAAGAGCTTCCAAGACAGGCAGGAACTGAAAGAATATGTGACCTCCAAACCAGCTCTGCAAGGAATTTTAAGGGGGACTCTTAAAATTCCCCTTTAAGAAGAAGTCCAGTGGAACAATCCACAAAAACAAGGATTGAATAGATATCATGGTGACACTAAACTCATATCTGTCAATAGTAACTTTGAACATGAACGGGCTTAATGACCCCATCAAAAGGCACAGGGTTTCAGACTGGATAAAAAAGGAGGACCCATCTATTTGCTGTCTATAAAAGACTCATCTTAGACAGAAGGACATCTACAGACATGTTGGCCATGTCTATGTCCTCCTCTGTGAGATTGCTCTTCATGTCTTTTGCCCATTTCATGATTGGATTGCTTGTTTCTTTGGTGTTGAGTTTAATAAGTTCTTTATAGATCTTGGAAACTAGCCCTTTATCTGATACGTCATTTGCGAGTATCTTCTCCCATTCTGTAGGTTGTCTTTTAGTTTTGTTGACTGTATCCTTTGCTGTGCAAAAGCTTCTTATCTTGATGAAGTCCCAGTAGTTCATTTTTGCTTTTGTTTCTTTTGCCTTCATGGATGTATCTTGCAAGAAGTTACTGTGGCTGAGCTCAAAAAGGGTGTTGCCTGTGTTCTCCTCTAGGATTTTGATGGAATCTTGTCTCACATTTAGATCTTTCATCCATTTTGAGTTTATCTTTGTGTATGGTGCAAGAGAGTGGTCTAGTTTCATTCTTCTGCAAGAGAGTGGTCTAGTTTCATTCTTCTGCATGTGGATGTCCAATTTTCCCAGCACCATTTATTGAAGAGGCTGTCTTTTTCCCAGTGGATAGTCTTTACTCCTTTGTCGAGTATTAGTTGGCCATACAGTTGAGGGTCCACTTCTGGATTCTCTATTCTGTTCCATTGATCTATGTGTCTGTTTTTGTGCCAGTACCACACTGTCTAGATGACCACAGCTTTGTAGTACAAACTGAAATTTGGCATTGTGATGCTCCCAGCTATGGTTTTCTTTTTTAAGATTCCCCTGGCTATTCGAGGTCTTTTCTGATTCCACACAAAACTTAAAATAATTTGCTCCAACTCTCTGAAGAAAGTCCATGGTATTTTGATAGGGATTGCATTAAACGTGTACATTGTCCTGGGTAACATTGACATTTTCACAATATTAATTCTTCCAATTCATGAGCATGGAATATTTTCCCAACTCTTTGTGTCTTCCTCAGTTTCTTTCAGAAGTGTTCTGTAGTCTTTAGGGTATAGATCCTTTACCTCTGTGGTTAGGTTTATCCTTAGGTATCTTATGCTTTTGGGTGCAATTGTAAATGGGATTGACTCCTTAATTTCTCTTTCTTCACTCTCATTGTTAGTGTATAGAAATGCCACTGACTTCTGGGCATTGATTTTGTATCCTGCCAGGCTGCCAAATTGCTGTATGAGTTCTAGCAATCTTGGAGTGGACGCTTTTGGGTTTTCTATGTAGAGTATCATGTCATCAGGGAAGAGGGAGAGTTTGACTTCTTTGCCAATTTGAATGCCCTTTATGTCTTTTTGTTCCCTGATTGCTGAGGCTAGGACTTTTCAGTACTATGTTGCATAGCAGTGGTGAGAGTGGACATCCCTGTCTTGTTCCTGATCTTAGGGGAAAGGCTCCCAGTGCTTCCCCACTGAGAATGATATTTTCTGTGGACTTTTTGTAGATGGCTTTTAAGATGTCGAGGAATGTTCCCTCTATCCCTACACTCTGAACAGTTTGATCAGGAATGGATGCTGTATTTTGTCAAATGCTTTCTCTGCATCTATTGAGATGATTCTATGGTTCTTGTTTTTCTCTTGCTGATATGATGAATCACATTGGTTGTTTTATGAGGGTTGAACCAGCCTTGCATCCAGGGGATAAATCCCACTTGGTCATGATGAATAGTCTTCTTAATGTACTGTTGGATCCTATTGGCTAGTATCTTGTTGAGAACTTTTGCATCCATGTTCATCAGGGATATTGGTCTACAATTCTCCTTTTTGGTGGGGTTTTGTCTGGTTTTGGAATTAAGGTCATGCTTGCCTCATAGAACAAGTTTGGAAGTATTTCACACCTTTTATCTTTCCAAACAGCTTTAGTAGAATAGTTATGGTCTCTTCTTTAAACGTGAGAGAAGCCATCTGGCCCTGGACTTTTGTGTCTTGGGAGGTTTTTGTTGACCGCTTCAATTTCCTCCCTGGTTATTGGCCTGTTCAGGTTTTTATTTCTTCCAGTTCCAGTTTTGGTATTTTGTAGTTTTCCAGGAATGCGTCCATTTCTTCTAGATTACCTAATTTATTGGCGTATAGCTGCTCATAATATGTGTTAAAATCGGTTGTATTTCCTTGGTGTTGGTGGTGATCTGTCCTTTCTCATTCATGATTTTATTAATTTGAGTCTTTTCTTTCTTCTTTTTAATAAGCCTGGCTAATGGTTTATCTATCTTACTAATTCTTTCAAAGAACCAACTCCTGGTTTTGTTGATCTGTTCCACAGTTCTGGTCTCTATTTCATTGAGTTCTGCTCGAATCTTTATTGACGCTCTTCTTCTGCTGTAGCATCTATTTGCTGTTTTTTCCTCCAGGTCCTTTAGGTGTAAGGTTAGCTTTTGTATTTGAGGTCTTTCCAGTTTTTGGATGGCTTCTTGTATTGTGATGTATTTCCCCCTCAGGTCTGCTTTTGCTGTATCCCAAAGACTTTTTATATATAATTTTATTTTTTATTGGTGTTCAATTTACCAACATTCAGAATAACACCCAGTGCTCATCCCGTCAAGTGTCCCCCTCAGTGCCCGTCACCCATTCACCCCCACACCCACCCTCCTCCCCTTCCACCACCCCTAGTTCATTTCCCAGAGTTAGGAGTCTTTATGTTCTGTCTCCCTTTCTGATATTTCCCACACATTTCTTCTCCCTTCCCTTATATTCCCTTTCACTATTATTTATATTCCCCAAATGAATGAGAACATACACTGTTTGTCCTTCTCTGATTGACTTACTTCACTCAGCATAATACCCTCCAGTTCCATCCACATTGAAGCAAATGGTGGGTATTTGTCATTTCTAATGGCTGAGTAATATTCCATTGTATACATAAAGCACATCTTCTTTATCCATTCATCTTTCGATGGACACCGAGGCTCCTTCCACAGTTTGGCTATTGTGGACATTGCTGCTATAAACATTGGGGTGCAGGTGTCCCGGTGTTTCATTGCCTTGAATCTTTGGGGTAAATCCCCAGCAGTGCAATTGCTGGGTCATAGGGCAGGTCTATTTTTAACTCTTTGAGGAACCTCCACACAGTTTTCCAGAGCGGCTGGACCAGTTCATATTCCCACCAACAGTGTAAGAGTGTTCCCTTTTCTCTGCATCCTCTCCAACATTTGTTATTTCCTGCCTTGTTAATTTTCCCCATTCTCACTGGTGTGAGGTCGTATCTCATTGTGGTTTTGATTTGTATTTCCCTTATGGCGTTAGAATGTAGCAGCATTCCAGGTGAGGCAGTTCCATGAATACCGCTGTACTGTAATCGGAGGCACAAGCCTTCCAAACCTGCAGCTTGCCACGTTCCTCCCATGACCTTCTGTCAAACATATTTTTTAAATGTAAATTTTATTTTACTATTATTTTTTAATAATAAATTTGATGTTTGAAACTAAATCCGCAGGCAGTGTGGAACTGTAGGGACAGCCAGTGTGCTGAACTCACAGAAGCAAGTTCCTATTGACGAGAGATTTCACGTAGCCTCTCATTTATGGAAGTTCGATTCAAGATTCATTGTAAGGGCAGATGTTCCTCTAAATAGGTGTACTGAGATGGAGACACAAATATTCTGGGCCCGCACCTTCCACTTGCCTTACACAACTTCTGTTATGCATGAAACATATGCCTGTTGGAAGCTAAGGGTAGAGACCATAAGGATGTGGGAGGTACAGGCTCTAAACTCAACTTTTAAAAGTATGTATGCCTCAGAGACAGATTTCAGCTAGCCTCTCATTTATGGGACTAGGAACCTAGGTCCATTCTAAAGATGTTACTAGGAAATCACTATAGTGAACTGGGATACACATGACTTCTGAGCCTGCCATTTCCACATGCTTTTCACACAACCTCTGCCAGCATCTAACATAAGGATGTTAGAAGCTAAGGGTACAGGCACTCAGGATGCTGGAGAGTCCTGCCTTGAGTTGAGCTCTCACCAGTAAGCATCCCTGGAAGCCAACTTTCAACTAGCTTCGTTCTTATTGGAGTTTGAATATAGCAGCATTGTAGGTGAGGGGGTTCCATGAATACCGCTGTACTCTACTCAGAGTCTTTTCCTTTCAAGACTGCAGCTTGCCAAGTGCCTCCCACAAGCTTCTGACAAACATCGAAAGTGTAAGTAAATCCGCAGGCAGTGTGGAACAATGAGGGACAGCAGGTGTGCTCAACTCTCAGAACCAAGTTCCCATTCAGGAGTGCTTTCAACTCGACTCTCATTTATGGGAGTTAGATTCTAGATCCAATGTAAGGGAAGATGTTCCTCTGAAATCATTTCCTGAGGTTGGAGACACATGTCTTCTCGGACGGCACCTTCCACTTGCCTCTCACTCTACTTCTGGCATGCTTGGAACATAAACCTCTTCAATGCTAAGTGTAGAGTCAATCAGGATGTGGGAGGTAGAGTCCATAAGCTCAACCCTCAGATGTCTGGAGGCAGATTTCAGCTAGCCTCACATTTCTGGGAGTAAGAACCTAGCTCCATTCTAAAGAAGATGTTACAAGGAAATCACTATAGTGAACTCGGATACACATGACTCCTGGTCCTGCCACTTCCACATGCTTTTCACACAACCTCTGCCAGCATCTAACCTAAGGAAGTTAGAAGCCAAGTCTACAGGGAGTCAGGACGCTGGAGGGTCTTGTCATGAGCTCAGATCTCACAAGTAAGCATGCCTTGAAACCAGTGTTCAATGAGTTCCATTCTTAGTGGAGTTAGAATGTAGCAGCATTCTAGGTGAGGTGGTTCCATGAATTCTGCTGTACTGTACTCAGAGACACAAGCCTTCCAAACCTGTAGCTTGCCATGTGCCTCCCACGAGCTTGTGACAAACATCTATAATGAGGATGTTTGAAACTAAATCTGTAGGCAGTGTGGAACTGTAGGGACAGCAAGTGTGCTGAACTCAGAGAAGCAAATTCCTATTGAAGACAGATTTCAACTCACCTCTCATTTATGGAAGTCAGATTCTAGATCCAACATAAGGGAAGATGTTCTTCTGAAATTGTTTTACTGAGCTTGGAGACACAAGTCTTCTTGGCCTGCAGCTTCCATTTGCCTCTCACACTAGTTCTATCATGCTTCAACCATAAGCCTGTTAAAAGCCCATAAGAGACAGGCAATCAGGATTGGCAAGTACAGTCCACAAGCTCAACTCTCAGAAGTATGTGTGCGTTGGAGGCAGATTTCAGCTAGCCACTCATTTAATGGAATAAGAACCTAGCTCCAGGGCAGCCCAGGTGGTTAAGCGGTTTAGCGCCGCCTTCAGTCCAGGGCGTGATCCTGGAGACCAAGGATCGAGTCCCATGTTAGGCTACCTGCGTGGAGCCTGCTTCTCCCTCTGCCTGTGTCTCTTCCCCTCTCTGTCTCTCTCTGTGTCTCTCATGAATAAATAAATAAAATCTTAAAAAAAAGAACCTAGCTCCATTCTATTGAAGATGTTCCAAGGAAACTGCTATAGTCACCTTGGATACACATGACTACTGGGCCTGCGTCTTCAACATGATTTTCACCCATCCTCTGCCAGCATCTAAACTAAGGAAGTTAGAAGCCAAGTCTATAGGCAGTCAGGACGCTGGAGGGTCTTGTCATGAGCTCAGATCTCACAAGTAAGCATGTCTTGAAACCAGCGTTCAATGAGTACCATTCTTAGTGGAGTTAGAATGTAGCAGCATTCTAGATGAGGGGGTTCCATGAATTCCGCTGTACTGTACTCAGGGACACAAGCCTTCCAAACCTCCAGCTTGCCATGTGCCTCCCACGAGCTTGTGACAAACATCTATAATGAGGATGTTTGAAACTAAATCCGCAGTCAGTATGGAACTATGAGAGACAGGAAGTGTGTTCAAATCTTAGAAGCAAATTCCTATTGAAGAGAGATTTCACCTAGCCTCTCATTTATGGAAGTTCAATTCAAGATTCACTGTAAGGGCAGATGTTCCTCTGAAATAGGTGTACTGAGCTTGGAGATACAAGTCCAATTGCCTCACAACTTCTGTTATGCATGGAACATATGCCTGTTAGAAGCTAACTGTAGAGTCCATCAGGATGTGGCAGGCACAGGCCGTATGCTCAACATTCAGAAGTATGTATGCCTGGGAGGCAGATTTCAGCTAGCCTCTCACTTATGGGAGTAAGAACCTAGCTCCATTCTAATGAAGATGTTACTAGGAAATTGCTACAGTGAACTCGGATACACATGACCTCTGGGCCTGCCACTTCTACATGCTTTTACACAACCTCTGCCAGCATCTAACCTAAGGAAGTCAGAAGACAAGTCTACAGACAGGATGCGGGAGGGTCCTGCCTTGAGGTCAGCTCTCTCAAGTAAGCATGCCTGGAAAACAGCTCTCCACTAACTTCATTTTTATTGGAGTGAGAATGTAGCAGCATTCTAGGTGAGTACCGCTCTACTGTACTTGGAGTCATAAGCTTTCCAAGCCTGCAGCTTACCACGTGGATACCAAGTTTCTGACAAACATCTAAAATGAGGATATTAGAATCTAAATCGGCAGGCAGTGTGGAACTGTAAGGCCAGGAAGTGTGCTCAACTCACAGAAGCAAGTTCCTATTGAAGACAGCTTTCATCTAATCTCTCATTTATGGAAGTCAGGTTCTAGATCGAACGTAAGGGAAGATGTTTCTCTGAAATCGTTTCCTGAGATTGGAGACACAAGTCTTCTGGGAGGGCACCTTCCACTTGTCTCTCACACTACTGTCATTTTTGGAACATAAGCCTCTTGGAAGCTAAGTGTAGAGTCAATAATGATGTGGGAGGTACAGTCCACAAGCTCAACCCTCAGACGTCTGGAGGCAGATTTCAGCTACCCACACAATTATAGGAATAAGAACCTAGTGCCATTCTAAAGTAGGTGTTACAAGGAAATCACTATAGTGAACTCAGATACAATGAACACGGGCCTGCCACTTCCACATGCTTTTTCCACAACCTCGGCTGGAATCTATCCTAAGATTGTTAGGAGCAAAGTCCACAGGCAGTCAGGATGTGGGAGGGTCCTGCCCTGAGCTCAGCCATCACAAGCAAGCATGCCCAGAAGCAAGCTTTCAACTAGCTGCGTTCTTATTGGAGTGAGAACGTAGCACCATTCTAAATGAGGAGGTGCCATGAGCACCACTCTCCTGGCCTGGAGACACAAGCCCTCCAAGCCTGCAGCTTGCCTCTTGCCTCCCATGATGTTCCGACAAACATCTCTGGTGAGGATGTTGGAAACTCAATC
This sequence comes from Nyctereutes procyonoides, assembly GCF_905146905.1. Lineage (NCBI taxonomy): Eukaryota > Metazoa > Chordata > Mammalia > Carnivora > Canidae > Nyctereutes > Nyctereutes procyonoides. Next base: position 78,048,752 of record NW_026575126.1, read on the forward strand.
TGCAGGCAGTGTTGAGCTGTGAGGGACAGCGTGTGAGTTCAACTCTCAGAGGGAACTTCCCCTGGGAGACAGCTTTCAACTAGCGTCTCACATAGGAAGTTAGTAGGTAGATCCAATCGAAGGGAGGAATTCCTTGGAAATCACGGGGTTGACCTTGGAGACACAAGTCTTCTGGGCTTGCACATGACACTTGCCTCTGGCACCAATTCTGTCACGCATCGAACATAAGCCTGTTAGAGGTGAAGGGTACTAGCAGTCAGGATGTGGGAGGTACAGGTCATAAGCTCAACTCTCAGGAGTGTGTATGCCTTGGAGGCAGCTGTCTTCTAGGTGCTCAATTATTGGAGTTGGAACCTAGCTCCACTCTAGTTAAAGACAGTGTTTTGAAATCGCTGTACTGAAATCGGATACAGATGACTATGGGACAGCCACTTCCACATGCTTTTAAATAAATTTCTGCCAGCATCGAAACCTAGGATGTTAGGAGCTGAGTCCACCAGCATTCAGGATGTGGGAGGGTCCTGCCCTGAGCTCAGGTCTCACAAGCAAGCATGCCTAGAAGCCAGATTTCAACTAGCTGCATTCCCATTGGAGTGATAATGCAGCAGCATTCTAAGTGAGGTGATTCCGTGAATACCGGTCTCCTGGATCCAGAGACATAAGACTTCCAAGGCTTCAGATTGCCAGTTGCCCCCCACGAACTTCTGACCACATCTCTAGTGAGGATGTACGAAACTCCCCCTGCAAGTAGTGTGGAAATGGCTGGGACCGCCAGTGAGCTCAACTAGAAGAAGGACGTTCCCCTGGCAGACAGCACTCAACTAGCTTCTCAGGTATGGAAGTGAGTATGTCGCTGTAATCGAAGAGAAGAATTCCTGGGAAATCGCTGTATTGAGCTTGGAGACACTAGCCTTTGGGCCTCCACCTTCCCCTTACCACTTCTGTAATGCGTCGACCATAGGCCTGTTAGAAGCGAAGTGTAGTGGCAGTCAGGATGTGAGAGGAACAGGCCATAAGCTCAACTCATAAAGTGTGTATGCCTTGGAGGCAGGTGTCTGCTAGCCACTCATTTACGGGAGTTAGAACCTAGCCACACTCTAATTGAACAAGGCCGTTGGCAATCGCTGTATTGAACTCTGATACACGTGAGTACAGGCCTGACACTTCCACATGCTTTTCATGCAAACTCTTCCAGAACCTCCCATAAACATGTGAGGAGCTATGTCTACAGGTGGTCCGGATGCGGAAGGGTCCTGCCCTGAGCTCAGCTCTCACAAGGAAGGATGCCCAGAATCCAGCTTTCAACTAACTGCGTTCTTATTGGAGTGAGAATGTAGCACCATTCTAAGTGGGAAGGTTCCATGAATACCGGTCTACTGCACCTGGAGACACAAGCCTTCGAAGCCTGCAGTTGGCACTTGCATCCCAAGAGGTTCTGACTATCATCTCTAGTGATCATGTTCGAAACGGGATCTGCAGGCAGTGTGGAACTGGGAGGGACGTCATGTGAGCTCATCTCTCAGAAACAAGTTCCCCTTGGACACTGCTTTCAACGAGCTTCTCATATGTGGAAGTTAGTATGTAGCGCCAATCTAAGAGAGGAATTCCTTGGAAATCACTATATTGAGCTAGGAGACCCCAGCCTTCGGGCCTCCACCTTCCCCTTACCTCTCATACCACTTCTGTCACGCGTCGACCATAGGCCTGTTAGAAGCGAAGTGTACTGGCAGTCAGGATGTGAGAGGTACAGGCCATAAGCTCCACTCATAAAAGTGTGTATGTCTTGGTGGCAGGTGTCTGCTAGCCACTCATTTATGGGAGTTAGAACCTAGCTACAATCTAATTGAACAAGGCCGTTGGCAATCGCTGTATTGAACTCTGATACACATGAGTACAGGCCTGACACCTCCACATGCTTTTCACACAACCTCTCCCAGCACCTAACATAAGGATGTAAACAGCTATGTCTACAGGCAGGCAGGATGCGGGAGGTTCCTGCCCTCAGCTCAGCTCTCAAAAGGAAGCATGCCTCGAAGCCAGCTTTCAACTAGCTGCGTTCCTATTGCAGTGAGAATGTAGCAGCATTCTAAGTGAGGAGTTTCCATGAATAACACTCTACTGCACCTGGGGAAAAAAACTTTAAAGCCTGCAGCTTGCCACTTATGTACAAAGAGCGTCTGACAACATCTCTAGTGAGGGTGCTCGAAACTCAATCTGCAGGCAGTATGGAACTGTGAGGGACTGTGTGTGCGCTCACCTCTCAAAAGAAAGGTCCTCTTTGTCAGTACATTCAACCAGCTTCTCATGTATGGAAGTTAGTATGTAGCGCCAATCTAAGAGAGAATTCCTCCGAAATCACTGGATTGAGCTTGGAGACACTAGTCTTCTGAGCCTGCACCTTCCACTTACCTCTCGCACCACTTCTGTCACGCATCGAACCTAGGCCTGTTAGAAGCGAAGTGTACATGCAGTCAGGAGGTGGGAGGTACAGGCCATAAGCTCAACTCTCAGAACTGTGTATGCCATGGAGGCAGATGTCTGCTCGCCACTCATTTATGGGAGTTAGAAGCTACCTACACTCTAATTGAACAAGGCCGTTGGCAATCGCTGTATTGAACTCTGATACCCGTGAGTATAAGCCTGAAACTTCCACATGCTTTTCAAACAACCTGTTCCAACACCTAACATCAGAATATTAGCAGCTATCTCCACAGGCAGGCAGGATGCAGGAGGGTCATGCCCTCAGCTCAGCTCTCACAAGGAAGCATGCCTTAAAACTAGCTTTCAACTATCTGCGTTCCTTTTGCAGTGAGATCGTAGCAATATCCTAACAGGAGGTTCCATGAATAACATTCCAGTGCACCTGGAGACACACCTTCCAATACTGCATTTTTCCACTTGATTCCCACAAGCTTCTGACAAACATCTCTAGTGAGGATGTTCAAAACTCAAGCTGCAGGCAGTGTGGAACTGTGAGGGACTGCGTGCCAGCTCATCTCTCAGAAGCAAGTTACCCTTGAACACTGCCTTCCCCTGGCTTCTCATGGATGGAAGTTTGTTTGTAGCACCAATCTAAGAGAGAAATTCCTTGGGAATCGCTGGATTGAGCTTGGAGACACTAGGCTTGTGGGCCTGCACCTTCCACTTTCCTCCCACACCACTTCTGTCACTCATCGAACCTAGGCCTGTTAGAAGCGAAGTGTCCATGCAGTCAGGATGTAGGAGGTACAGGCCATAAGCTAGTGTGTAAGCCTTGGAGGCAGATTCTGCTAGCCACTTATTTATGGGAGTTAGAACCTAGCACCACTCTAATTGAACAAGGCTGTTGGACATCGCTGTGTTCAACGCAGATACACATGAGTACAGGCCTGACACTTCCACATGATTTTCACGCAATGTCTTCCAGCTCCTAACATAAGGATGTTAGGAGCAATGTCTACAGGCTGTCAGGATGCGGGAGGGTCCTGCCCTGAGGTCAGTTCTCACAAGGAGGCATCCCTAGAAGCCAGCTTTCAACTAGCTGCGTTCTTAGGACTGTGGTGTCCTTCTAACCTAACCTATTCTTGGTCACTCCAGTCCCCAACTGGGCCTCAGCTGGACCTCGTGCCTCTGGGACTTAGCTTGGCCTCACCTGGACCGGGTGACTGTGTTCCCACCTGGGCCTCAACTGGTCTTATGACTGTTGTCCCCACCTCACATCACCCAGACCAGGTGACTCTGTTCCATCTGGGCCTCACCTGGACCTGGTGAATCTGGTCCTCATGTGCACCTCACCTGGACCTGGTGACTCTTGTACCCACTTGGGTATCATTGGGATATGGTTACTCTGTTTCCCAAGTGAGACTCTGGAACATTTAACTTTGATCCTCACCTGGGCCTCACCTGGACCTGGTGACTCTGGTTCCCACATGAACCTCACCTGGACCTGGTGTCTCTGCTGTTCTTCTAGCCTCACCTGTACCTGGTGACTCCAGTCCCCCCCCCCCGGGCCTCACCTGGATTTGGTGACTCTGGTCCTCAGCTTGGTTTCACCTGGACCTCGTGACTGTTGTCCCCACCTTGGCCTCACCCGGACCTGCTGACTTTGGATCCCACCTGGGCCTCACCTGTACCTGGTGATCTGGTTCTCACATGGACCACACCTAGACCTGGTGACTGTGCTGTCCTTCTAGACTCACCTTTAACTGGTAACTCTGGTCTCCACCTGGGCCTCACCTTCTCAAGTGGACCTGGTGACTCTGGTCCCGAGTTGGGCATCATTGGGACATGGTTATTCTGTTCCCCACTTGGGCCTCACCTGGACCTGGTGATTCTAGTATGCACCTGAGTCTCACCTGGATCTGGTGACTGTGGTCCCCACCTGGGCCTCACTTGGACCTGGTGACTCTAATCCCCATCTGGGCCTCACCTGGCCCTGTTGACTCTGGTCCTCAACTGGGCGTAATTGGGACCCAGTTACTGTGTTTCACAACTGGGCCTCACCTGAACCAGGGGACTCTGGTCCCCCTCTGGGTCTTACCCTGACCTGGTGACTGTGAACCCCACTTTGGACTGATTTGGACCTACTGACTCTGGTTGCCACCTGCGCCTCACCTCGAACTGTTGACTCTGGTTCTTTCAAGGGCCTCACCTGTACCTGGTGATTCAGGCCCCACCTGTGCATCACCTGAACGTGGTGACTGTTGTCCCCACCTGGGTCTCACCTACCTGGTTACTGTGTTCCACACCTGGGCCTCACATAGACCTGGTGACCATGGTCCCCAGCCGGCCTCACACGGACCTGTTGCCTCTGGTCCCTACCTGGGCCTCACGTGTACCTGGTAACTCTGGTCCTCACCTGGGCCTCACTTGGATCTGGTGACTCTGGTCCCCACCTGGGCCTCACCTGGATCTGGTGACTCTGGTTACCACCTGGACCTCTCCTGGACCTGGTGACTCTCTTTCCAACATGGACCTCACCTGGATCTGGTGACTCTGGTCCTTAGTTTGGCCTCATCTGGACCTGGTGACTCTCGTCCCCACTTTGACCTAACTCAGACCTGGTGACTCTTGTCCCCAGCTATGCCCAACTCAACCGAATGAATCTGGTCCCCATGTGGGCCTCACATGGACCTGGGACTCAGCTGGATATAGTGGCTCTGGTTCCCACATGGGGCTCACCTGATACTGGTGACTGTGGTCTCCTTCTATGCCTCACCAGGACCTGGTGATTCTGATCCCCATCTGGGCCTCGCATGGCCCTAGTGACTCCTCACCTAGGCATCATTGGGACCTGGATACTCTATTCCACACCTGGGCCTCACTTTGACTGGGGACCTCTGGTCCCCCTCTGGGTCTCACCCTTACCTGGTGACTCTGGTCCCCACCTTGGTTTCACTTGGACCTGGTGAATCTGGTCCTTACCTGGTCCTCACCCGGACCTGGTGACTCTGGTCATCACCTGGGTCTCACCTGGACTTGGTGAATCTTGTCCCCACCTGGGCCTCACCTGGACCTCATGACTGTAGTCCCCACCTGGGTCTCACCTGGATCTGGTGGCTATGGTTCCCATATGGGGCTCTCCTGGACCTCGTTCCTGTGGTCTCCTTCTTGGCCTCACCTAGAACTCGTGACTCTCATCCATATTTGGGCCTCACCTGGACCTGGTGACTCTGGTCTTACCTGGGCATCACTGGGACCTGGTTACTCTCTTCTACACTTGGGCCTCACCTAGACCTGGTGACTCTGGTCTCCCTCTGGACCTCACCCTGACCTGGTGACTGTGGTCCCACCTGGGCCTCACCTGGACCAGGTGACTGGTTCCCACATGGACCTCACCTGGACCTGGTGAATCTGGTCCTCACATGGGCATCATGGTACCTGATTACTCAGTTTCACATCGGGGCCTCACCTGGACCTAGTGACTCTGGTCCCCGCCTGGATGTCACCTGGACCGGGTGACTCTGGTCCCCCTCTGGGCCTCACCCGGAGCTGGGGACTCTGGTCCTCAACTGGGCCTCAACTGGACCTGGTAAATCTACTCCTCACTTGGGCCTCATCTGGACCTTGTGACTCTGGTCCCACCTGGGCATCATTGGGACATGGTTACTCTATTCCCCAACTGGGACTAACCTGGACCTGATAACTTTGATCCACACTTTGGCCTCACCTGGCCCTGATGCCTCTGGGCCCCACCTGGGCCTCAGTCTGGACCTGGTGACTGTGGTCCCCACCTGGGTCTCACCTGGACCTGGTGACTCTGGTCCTCACTTTGGCCTCTTCTGTACCTGGTGACTGTGGCCCCACCTGGGCCTCACCTGGAACTGGTGACTCTGATCCTCAGCATAGCCTCACCTGATCTGGTGACTGTGGTTCCCACCGGAACCTCACCTGGACCTCATGTCTCTGGTCCCCACCTGGGCCTCACCTGGACCTGGTGTCTCTGGTACCCACCTGGGTAGCAACAGGACATGGTTACACTGTTCCCTAACTGGGACCCACCTGGACCTGTTAACTCTGGTCTTCACCTGGGCCACACCTGGACATGGTGACACTGCTACCCACCTGGGCCCCACCTGTAACTGGTGACTCTCGTTCCCACATGGACCTCATGTGGACCTGGTAGCTGTAGTGTTTCTAGCTTCTCATGTACCTGGTGACTCTGGTCCCCACCAGGGCCTCACCTGGACCTGGTGAGTGTGGTTGCCACCTGTGCCTCACCTGGACCTGGTGATTCTGGTCCCCACCGAAGCCTCACCCATACCTGGTGACTTAGGTCCCCACGTGAGCCTCACTTGGACCTGGTGAATCTGGTCCTTACGTGGTCCTCACCCAGATCTGGTGACTCTGGTCACCATCTGTGCCTCACCTGGCCCGGTGACTCTAGTCCCCACCTGGACCTGGTGACTGTGGTCCCCACCGGGGCCTCACCTGGACCTGATGACTCAGATCCCCACCTGGGCCTCACCTGACTCTTACCGGGACCTGGTGACTCTGGTCCTCAGCTTGGCCTCACCTGGATCTGGTAACTGGTCCCCACCTGGGCCTCACCTGGACCTGGTGTCTCTGGTACCTATCTAGGCATCATCAGGACAGGGTTTCTCTGTTCCCAACCTGGGACACACCTGAATCTGTTATCCTTGGTCCTCACCTGTCCTCACCTGTACCTGGTGACTCTGGTCCCCACCTGGGCCTGACCTGGAACTGGTGACTCTGGTCCTCTGCTTGGACTTACCTGGATGTGGTGACTGTGTTCCCCACCTGTGCCTCACCTGGATCTAGTGAGTGTGTTCCCCACCTGGGCCTCACCCAGACCTGGTGACTCTAGTCCCCAACTGGGTCTCACCTGGGCCTAGTGACTCTGGTCCCCATCTGGGCCTCATGTGAACCTGTCAACTGTAGTCCCCACCTTGGCTTCACCTGGACCTGGTGACTGTGGTCTCCACCTTGACCTCACCTGGACCTGGTGACTCTGGTCCCCACCTGGGCCTCACCTGGACATGGCAGCTGTGGACTTCATTTGGACCTGGTGACTGTGGTCCCCACCTGGGCCTCATCATACCTGGTGACTGGGCTCCTCAGCTACCAATGACTAGGATCCAGGATGGACCCTTAGTTTCTACTGACACCGGGACCAGCCCCAGGGTCTCACTTGTTCCTGGTGACTATGATCCTTGTCTGGGCTGACCTGGCTCATCCTTGGCTTTGATCCTCTCCTGGGCCTCCCCTGCTCTTGCAGGTATGGTCCCCCCTCTCGTGGGTGTGTAGTGTCTATGGTCCCTTCTGGGCCTCACCTGATGGTACTGGGCCACGATATTGGCCCTTTGCAAGGCCAGCAGGGTCTCCGAGTCCTCCTGCATGGTGCTGGAATCAGATCAGTAGCCTTGCTGTGTCCCGATAATGAGCACTCAGAAAGGAAATTCAGGACACTCCCTTATCAGGAGCATCCAAAAGGACAAAATAATTAGACTGAACCAAGGGAGTGCAAGACTTGTACACTGAAAATTACAAGACTTTGGGAGGACATCCTGGGCTCGTGGGGTCAGAGCCTTCATCCTCTTTAAATGTCCACAGTTCCAGAAGCCACCTGCAGTTCCAATGTCATTCCTATCAAAATCATGGTGGCCGAGGTTAGAAATAGAAAAAGCACTTGTAACATTCGTCTGCCCCCACAAATGACCCTGGACACAAATCAGTATAGGAGAAGCTGTACAGAGCTGGACGCAGCACTTTCCTATTTCAAATGATGTCACAGAGACACAGGATAAAGCAGTGTGGTTCTCGGGCCCCCGTCTGGCTCCATTGGTTAAGCATCCGACTCCTGACCTCACCCCTGGTCTTGATCTAGCCCTGGTCATGAGTTCTAGCCCTGTGCTGGGCTGTGGATGAGGCATGGAGCCTACTTAAACAAACCAAACCCACAGGGGTGTGGTTCTGGCATCTGGCATAAGCTGAAGGAGCAGAATAGAGAGCCTGGAAGAAAATGCACTCCGATACAGTCAACTGATTTTTTCCCAGTCAACTGATTTTTTAAACTTAATTTAATTTAAACCCAATTAATGAACAGTATAGTGTATTATACTTTCAGAGGTAGAATTCAGGGATTCACCAGTTGGAGATAACAACAGGGCTCATGACATCACGTGCCCTCCTTCATGCCCATCTACCAGTTACCCTGTCCCTCCACTCCCCTCCCCTCCAGCGACCCTCAGTTTGTTTCCTGTGATTGAGTCTATTTTTCCATCTCTGTTTTCATCTTATTTTTTTTCCTTCCCTTCACAGATGTCCATCTGCTTTGCTTCTTTAATTTCACCTATGAATGAAACCATACGGTAATTTTCTTTCCTGACTGACTTATTTCACTTAACATGATCCCTCTAGTTCTATCCACGTCATTGCAAATGGCAAGATTTCCTTCTCTGAGTACCATTCCTATCATCTATCATCTATCTATCTATCATCTATGACCATCATCTATCTCCCATCCTCTTTATCCATCATCTGACCGAGGGCACCGAGGCTCCTTCCACAGTGTGGCTACTGTGGACCCGGCTGCTGTGGACATTGGGGTGCAGGTGTCCCGAGTCTCACTGCATCTGTATCTTCGGAGTGTGCTCCAGGCCGTGCACCTGCCAGTTGCAGGGCGGCTCTATTTGTAACTTCCTGAGGAGCCTCCACACTGTTTCCAGGGCAGCTGCACCAGCCCATGGTCCCGCCCACAGTGGAAGAGGGTTGAGTGAGTTTTTCAGGACGTGGTAAAAAAGTCTGGTCCACATTTCATTTCGTGTCCGTGGGCTCCATTCATTGTCCTTAAGTATTTCTGGGGAAGCCGGGTGTTGGGCTCCGTTTCAGTGAGACGTTTCTGAAGCTCACAGGCCTCAGCTGGAGCCTGGAAGGAGGCAGGTGCAGCCCGGGGCTCTGGGACGCTGCCTCCTGCACGGCCTCCTGCAGTGCCTGAGCATCCCGCAGGGGCGCCCGAGCCCCGGTCCCGCCCAGGGGCACGCATGGGCAATAGGCCTCGTACTCCTGCAGTAACAGGAGCCCACCTGTGCTGGGGAAGCCTGAGGAGGACGTGGGGCCGCGTCCACGCTGATGAGCCCCAGACTCCTCAGGACCCGCGGTGAGGCTTCGGGGGACATTGGGCCGCGTTCAAGCTGACAGGAGCCCTGGTCTCCTCAGGACCCACGGGGAGGCTTCAGGAAGATGTGGCGCCACATCCACTGTGGCAGGAGCTCTGGGGCCCCTCAGGACCCAAGTTGAGGCTTCTGGATGCTGGGGGCCGCATCCACGGTGAAAGGAGCCCTGGCCTCCTGAGAACTCGCGGTTTCAATTCAGGAGGATGTGGGGCCACGTCCACACAACAGGACGCTGACCTCCTCAGGACCCCGGTGTAGACTTCGGGAAATATGGGGATGCGTCCATGTGGACAGAAGACCCCAGCCTTTTCTGGGCCTGTGGTGAGGCCTAAGAAAGATATGGGGACCGCATCCACACCGACAGGAGTCTCCAGCCTCCTCAGGGCCCACTTTGAAGGTTTGGGAAGATTTCGGCCACGTCCATGCTGACAGGAGCCCCAGCCTCCTCAGGTCTTATGGTGAGGCTTGAGGAAAATGTGGGGCCACAACAACACTGACAGGACCCCCGTCTTCCTCAGGACCTGCACTTTGGCTTCGGGACAAATGGGGCTGTGTCTATGTCCACATCTGGAGAGATGTGACTCTGAGAAAAGGTGCACTAGGAAACATTGTCACAGTTTCAATATTCCCTCCCCACGATTTGTGAGACCCAATTACTTCCAAACTCCTTTTTCCTCCTTTTGGTTTTGGATGGCAGTGCTGCTCTGTGACTGACCTACACAATCAATGACTCAGTAAGTATCACAACAGTTCAACTCTTTGGAGAGAACCCAAGGGTCTGCTGGGGAGTATGAAGGAGAACTGTGGACTTGCTTGTTTTGCTTTCAGAAACCAGCATTAAGGCTCCTGATAGGAAGTTCAAAAGACTGCAGGTAGTACTCTGGGGACATAGATCGAAACCCCGTGGGGACGGAGCCTGTCTCTGTGCCTGCCATATAGAAGGCCGAATAGACGTCTTTTGGGAAAGAATGGGTGTTGAATAAATAGGAGAATCTGTGTATGCTGGGTCTGTTTCAGGTCACTGGTTCATACTTAGGGAGAGACATTAATCCAAGGAATGGTTCTCTGAACAAGTCCTGGGAAAATGTATCTTAAGTTATTTGAAAAGGAGTAGTAAGATAGATAAGGAGTTCAGAATTGAGAAAAATGTTAAAATCGTGTGAGGAAAGTAGAGGTGTTGATCATGGAAGTGGGTTTCTTGCAATTTACTCACTTATAGCTTGTATATTCTGAACAGAAAAAAAGAAAGGGAAGGAACCGCATGTGCTTGAGGTCATCAATTTCATCTGTAAAAAGGATATAATACAGCCTGTCCCGCAACACTGTTGTGAGGACTAGAAGTGATGGCTGTTGATGTAAAGAGTTGCTATTTCCAGTCACCAGAAAATGTAAAAACAACACATTTTATTAATATAGCTACCAATATAGCTGAAATATGCTATTTATTTATTTATTTATTTATTTATTTATTTATTATTTAAGAGAGAGAGAGAGGCAGAGACACAGACAGAGGGAGAAGCAGGCTCCATGTGGGGAGCCTGACGTGGGACTCGATCCTGCGTCTCCAGCATCACACACCGGGCTGAAGGCGGCGCTATATCGCTGAGCCACCGGGGCTGCCTTGCAATATACTTTTAAAAAATATATTTTAATTATTTATTCGAGGGCGGGGGCAGAGACACAGGCAGAGGGAGAGGCAGGCTCCATGCAGGGAGCCCGAAGTGGGACTCCATCCTGGGTCTCCAGGATCACACCCTGGGCAGAAAGCAGTGCTAAATGGCTGAGCCACCCAGGTTGCCCCTTTTCAAGTCTTCTTAAAACACACAATTCGACTTCTTTCTAGCAAAGTTTTATGTGAGTTGGTGTACCTATCAAAAGCTGTAGGGTATGGATCCCAGGCTGCCCCTAAGGTGCATGTTCAGAGCCCTTCCAACTCCTCCAAGTGCAGCCTGGAAACCACCGAGCTGGTCTGAGGCCACATCCACAGCTGTGGGAACCAAGTTCCAGAGGCAGTCACAATTTACTGGATCAGAAACCCAGTTCTCTCCTGAAGCATCTGAGTCAGGGAATTGGTTTCTCTCAGGGCAGGGTGAAAACACCTTACACGATCAGGATTTCTCTCATCCCGAGAAAAATGCTTAGTGTTTTTTTGTTGGTTTCTTTCTTCTCATGTTGCTTGGCTGTTTCTCTTGTCACATTGCCCTACTTCCTTTGGGAATTAGTTTTGGAAAGAAATCGCTCACATAATGAAAATGATCTAGAAACTCAGGTTAACAAAATTTTCTAGCCGGTGTGGATATGTGTGATTCACAGTTGCTTTAAGCTGACAGAAGTTTGTTTGCACAAATTAAGAACAACTTTTAATAAACAGACTTTACTGTTCACTGCTAAAAATATTCCTGTCAGAGGGGCAAGATGGCCGAAGAGTAGGGTCCCCAAGTCACCTGTCCCCACCAAATTACATAGCTAACTTTCAAATCATCCTGAAAACCTATGAATTCGGCGTGATATTTAAAGAGAGAACAGCTAGAGTTCGCATTTCTATCAAGGCGGTTCCAACCTGGGCCTCACTTGGACCTGGTGACTGTGGTTCCCACCTGGGCCTCAGCCAGACCTGGTGACTCTAGTCCCCAACTGGGCCTCACCTGGGCCTAGTGACTCTGGTCCCCATCTGGGCCTCATGTGAACCTGTCAACTGTAGTCCCCACCTTGGCTTCACCTGGACCTGGTGACTGTGGTCTCCACCTTGACCTCACCTGGACCTGGTGACTCTGGTCCCCACCTGGGCCTCACCTGGACATGGTAGCTGTGGACTTCATTTGGACCTGGTGACTGTGGTCCCCACCTGGGCCTCATCATACCTGGTGACTGGGCTCCTCAGCTACCAATGACTAGGATCCAGGATGGACCCTTAGTTTCTACTGACACCGGGACTATCCCCAGGGTCTCACTTGTTCCTGGTGACTATGATCCTTGTCTGGGCTGACCTGGCTCATCCTTGGCTCTGATCCTCTCCTGGGCCTCCCCTGCTCTTGCAGGTATGGTCCCCCCTCTCGTGGGTGTGTAGTGTCTATGGTCCCTTCTGGGCCTCACCTGATGGTACTGGGCCACGATACTGGCCCTTTGCAAGACCAGCTCCTGCATGGTGCTGCAATCCAAACACATCCAAGAATGATGGCGCATGAAAACCTTCCGAGGACACATGCGTCAGGGTGCTCCCCGTGGGCAGGTCCCCCGCCGCCTGAGCAGAGCCAGAGACAACCCCATAGCCTTGAGGGGCACAGGCTGGGCTGGAACATCACACATGGGCCCTCACTGCCTGTCTGTCACTCGCCCACCTACAGTCCACCTTCCCAGCCACTGTCCCAGGACACGCCGTCATGCTGGGATTACAGAGCGCTCCCACCCCGGTATCAGGAGCACACAGCCTGGGGACCCAGGAGGCTCTGGGGAACTGCCGATCTGATGCTCAGGGTGATGTCTCCCAGCCCGGGGGAGATCGAAGGTTTCTCTTAGATTCCACAAGCACAACGACCAAGGGGAGAAAGCAACGGACTGGACTTCATGAAAATTAAAACCTGATGCCAGCAAGAGTGCGACCAAACTCCCCACCCTGAGGGCAACGATGTGTGAATAGTGTGAGGGGGGCCTGGGGGGAGCACAAGGGACTCCGCGTTCCAGTGCATGAAGAGCAAGCCTGCTCACTGGCCAGGGGGACCCAGTAGGCCCTGACCGTCCTTCTCTGACCACAGGGTGGGGCGGGAGGTGTCACCTCTGTCAGGGTCCATGTGTCTAGGATGGGCTAGAAAGGTCATGTATTGGGTCTCCCTGCACAGCACAGGGCTTACAGGGTAATGGGGGTCCTGGGGGAGCTGCCGAACTCCGACTGCAGCCTCCTTCCCTGGACAGGGCCTTAGGGGGCCGCCCTCACCCCGTGGGGCTGTGGAAGGGCTGCAAGAGCTGCTCACGGTCATCTCATTGGGGTCGGGGTGTTTTGGACCCCAGCCCGGGAGGGCAGCGCCCCCACCCAGACCCACAGGTCCCAGAGTGGGCTGCGGAGAGCAGGCATCAGTGGCCACTCACCTGCGACCTGTCGCTGTGTGAGCACCTCCTCTTTATGCACCGGGGAACAGGGGAGAATGGGAGAGTTGGGGAACTGGGGAGAGTGGGAGTTCTGGGGTACTGGGGAGAGTGGGAGAATTGGGGCACTGGGGAGAGTGAGAGTTCCGGGGTACTGGGGAGAGTGGGAGAGTTGGGGCACTGGGGAGAGTGGGAGTTCTGGGGTACTGGAGAGAGTGGGAGAGTTGGGGTACTGAGGAGAGTGGGAGGACTGAGCTACTGGGGAGAGCGGGAGGATTGGGTTGCTGTGAGCCAGATCCAGAGCACGAGTGCTTCCGAAGGTCTGGGGACACACAGTGAGTGCCAGGCAGCAGTGGAACCTGGGGGTGGCACATTTCTGCCCACAGTGGGGTCCCGCATCATCACTGTGGGCAGGCACAGCACTTAGCCTTTCACCCTGAAGGCTGAGGGTCCCAGAGAGGGTCCTGTCCCCACGCCGGGTGGGACGGGGATGCAGGCACCCTCCCACATCCTCAGTTCCCATCCTAGGGCCCTGCAGGCCTTCTGCCCTTCTAGGCAGACTGAGGGTCACAGATGTCCCCCCGACCCCCAGAGTTCACAGCATGGGGTTGCACTTAAGAACTTTTGAGGGGCTCCTGGGTGGTTCAGTCAGTTCCACATCGACTCTTTAGTTTGGCTCAGGTCAGGATCTCGAGGTTGTGGCGTGGAGCCTCGCGTGGAGCTTGGGCTCCGGTGGGTGAGGAGTCCACTCCAGGTTCCCCCTCTCCCTCCACCCCTCCCCACTGCACCCTCTCTCAAGTAAATCTAAAAATTAACATGAAGACATGTGAGCACCTTTATCCCCTCTGCAGAGGTGCCTTTGTGTGTGTAACGACCGTGTAAATGTGTTTTACCGACCCACGGGGAGTCCTACCAGAAACCCCTTTTCCTTGATATTTATTGAAGTACAGTCGACACACACACAATGTGACAGTAGTTTCAGGGCTACAACTAGTGTCTTGACAATTCTGTGCCTTACTCAGCTCCCCCCACGAGAAGTGGCATCACCGTCTGACCCATACAAAGTTGTCACAACAGTACTGACTCTATTCCCTAGGCTGTACTTTCTAAATTTCTGTGACTTATTTATTTGAGAACCAGACACTTATAGATGCTACTATCGTTCATCTATGTTGCCCATGCCCTACCCACGGCCCCTCTGTCCATCGGTCAGCAGGATCCATCACATTAACCAGAGAAAGGACATGGGGCAGCCCGGATGGTTCAGCAGTTTAGCGCCTGCCTTCGGCCCAGGGCGGGATCCTGGAGTCCCAGGATCGAGTCCCACGTCGGGTTCCCTACATGGAGCCGCCTTCTCCCTCTGCCTGTGTCTCTGCCTCTCTCCCTCTCTGCCTCTCTCTCTCTGTCTCTCAAGGATATATAAATAAATCTTTTAAAAAAAGAAAAACAAGAGAAAGGACAAAAAGCATACGATCCTCTCAAGAGTTGCAGAAAAAGCATTTGACAAAATACAACATCAAAAGCATAGTGGGTTTTCAGGAAATGTCTATCAACAGAATAAAGGCCGCTAGGAAGGCCCGAAGCTGACGTCATCCTCAAGGGTGAAAACCTGAAATCATCTCCCTGGGGCAGGAACAAGCCAAGGAGGTCCCCTCTCAGCGCTGGAAGTCCTAATGTAGTCAACAGATAGGAAACAGCAAAGGTTCCACACCTGGAAGGGGGACGTCAAACTGTCCCTATTTGCTGAAGATGTGGTCCTAGAAACAGGAAACCTGAGAGCCTCCACCAAAACCTGCTAGAACTAAGGAGTGAGTTCAGTAAAGTCACAGGACACAAACTGACCCTACAGAGCTCAGTAGCCTTGCTGTGTCCCGACAATGAGCACTCAGGATGGAAAGGAAGGACGTGACTCCCTTCTCAGGAGCATCACAGAGACTAAATAATGAGACTGAACCAAAGGAGCACAAGACTTGTGCACTGAGCCATACCAGGCTCTGGGAGGCCGTCCCGGGCTCGTGGGGTGGGAGCCTCATCTTGTGAAAATGTCCGCAGTTCCTGAAGCCACCCTCGGTTTCAATGTCGTTCCTATCAAAATCATGGTGGCAGATCTTAGAAATAGGAAAAAACGCCCATAACATCCATCCGCCCCCACAAATGACCCGGACAGCAAATCAGTATTGGAGAAGCAGGACAGAGCGGGTCACAGCAGTTTCCTATTTCAAACGATGTCACAGAGACACAGGAGAAAGCAGTGTGGTTCTCGGGCCCCCGGCTGGCTCCCTCGGTTAAGCATCCGACTCCTGACCTCACCTCCGGTCCTGATCTCGGGGTCATGAGTTCTAGCCCTGGGCTGGGCCATGGACGAGGCGTGGCGCCTACTTAAACAAACCAGACCCACAGGGGGTGGTCCTGGCATAAGCTGAAGGAGCAGAACAGAGAGTCCAGAAGGAAATGTGCTCTGACACAACTAATTTTTTTAACTTAATTTAATTTAAAGCCAATTAATTAACGTATAGTGTATTATACTTTCAGAGGAAGAATTCATGGATTCACCAGTTGGAGATAACAGCAGTGCTCGTGACTTCACGTGCCCTCCTTCATGCCGGTCCCCTGTTCTCCCCTCCCCCTCCCCTCCCCTCCAGCGACTCTCAGTTTGTTTCCTATGATTAAGAGTCTGTATTTGGGAATCCCTGGGTGGCGCAGCGGTTTGGCGCCTGCCTTTGGCCCAGGGCGTGATCCTGGAGACCCGGGATCGAATCCCACGTCGGGCTCCCGGTGCATGGAGCCTGCTTCTCCCTCTTCCTGTGTCTCTGTCTCTCTCTTTCTCTCTGTGACTATCATAAATAAATAAAAAAAAATTTAAAAAAAGAGTCTGTAGTTGGGATCCCTGGGTGGCGCAGCGGTTTGGCGCCTGCCTTTGGCCCAGGGCGCAATCCTGGAGACCGGGGATCAAATCCCATGTCGAGCTCCCGGTGCATGGAGCCTGCTTCTCCCTCTGCCTATGTCTCTGCCTCTCTCTCTCTCTCTGTGACTATCATAAAAAAAGTCTGTATTTCCTGCCTCTGTTTCATCTTATTTGTTTTCCTTCCCTTCACAGATGTTCATCTGCTTTGCTTCTTTAATTCCACCTATGAATGACACCACACAGTCATTCTCTTTCCCGACTGACTTATTTCACTTGACATGATCCCTCTAGTTCTACCCACGTCATTGCAAATGGCAAGATTTCCTTCTCTGAGTACCATTCCTATCATCTATCTATCTATCATCTATGACCATCATCTAACTCCCATCCTCTTTATCCATCATCTGACCGAGGGCACCGAGGCTCCTTCCACAGTGTGGCTACTGTGGACCCGGCTGCCATGGACATTGGGGTGCAGGTGTCCCGGAGTCTCACTGCATCTGTATCTTGGGAGTGAGCTCCAGGCTGTGCACCTGCCAGTTGCAGGGCGGCTCTATTTGTAACTTCCTGAGGAGCCTCCACACTGTTTCCAGGGCGGCTGCACCAGCCCACGGTCCCGCCCACAGTGGAAGAGGGTTGAGTGAGTTTTTCAGGACGTGGTAAAAGTTTGGTCCACATTTTATTTCGCGTCCTGTGGGCTCCATTCATTGTCCTTAAGTATTTCTGGGGAAGCCGGGTGTTGGGCTCCGTTTCAGCGCGACGTTTCTGAAGCTCACAGGTCTCAGCTGGAGCCTGGAAGGAGGCAGGTGCGTCCCTAGCGTGGGGATGCTGCCTCCTGCACGGCCTCCTACAGGGCCTGAGCGTCCCTAGGGGGCGCGCATGTGCAGTAGGCCTCGTCCACCTGCACTAACAGGAGCCCGTCTGTGCTCTGGAGGCCTGAGGAGGACATGGGGCCGCGTCCTTGCTGACAGGAGCTCCGTCCTCCTCAGGACCCGCGGTGAGTTTTCGGGATGACGTGGGGCTGCGTCCACGCTGACAAGAGCCTGGCCTCCTCAGGACCCGCGGGGAGGCTTCTGGAGGATGTGACGCATCTCCACAGTGACAGGACCCCCCCTCGTCCTCAGGACCCGCTGTCTATGACTCAGGAAGACATGGGGCCACGTCTGCCATGACAGGAGTCCGGCTTCCTCAGGACCCGGTGGAGGACCCTGGAGGCGCTGTTCGGAGTCACATCCACCTCAGCAGTGGCTACTCAGAACGACAAGGTAAGTGAATGGGGATAATTGAGAGTAGGGTTAGGATTTAGGGTGAGCAATAGGTGGCTAGAGTTAGGTTAGATGTGGGATCCCTGGGTGGCGCAGCGGTTTGGCGCCTGCCTTTGGCCCAGGGCACGATCACGATCCTGGAGACCCGAGATCGAATCCCACATCGGGCTCCCGGTGCATGGAGCCTGCTTCTCCCTCTGCCTGTGTCTCTGCCTCTCTCTCTGTGTGTGTGACTATCATAAATTAAAAAAAAAGATATTAGGGTACGGGTTAGGGTTAGGGTTAGGGTACGGGTTAGGGTTAGGGTACGTGTTAGGATTAGGGTTAGGATACGGGTTACATGTAGGCTTAGGGTTCCGGTACAGGTGAGGGTTAGGGTATGCGTTAGGTTTAAGGTTAGGGTTAGTGTTAGGGTATGGGTTAGGGATAGGGTTAGGGTTCCGGTTAAGGTACGGCTTAGGGTACCGGTTAGGGTTAGGGTTAAGTTGAGAGTACGAGTCAGGGTTAGGGTTAGGGTTAGGTTATGAGTTAGGGTTAGGGTACGGGTTAGGGTTAGGGAAAGGTTAGGTTTCAGGTTAGGGTACGGGTTAGGGTACAGTTTAGAGTTAGGTTTAGGGTACAGGTTAGGGTATGGTTAGTGTATGGGTTAGGGTACGGGGTAGGGTTAGGGTACGGGTTAGGGTTAGGGTTAGGGTACGGGTACGGGTTAGGGTTAGGGTTAGCATTCTGGTTAGGCTTAGGGTCAAGGTACGCTTTAGGGTACGGGTTAGGGTTAGTGTTAGTGTTAGCATTAGGGTTAGGGTTAGGTTTAGAGTTCGGGATAGGGTACAGTTTAGGGTTAGGGTATGGTTTAGTGTTAGGGACAGGGTTAGGGTTAGATTTAGGGTTAGGGTATGTGTTAGTGTTAGGGTACAGGTTAGGGTTAGGGTTAGGGGACAGGTTAGGGTATGTGTTAGGGTTAGGTTTAGGGTATGGGTAAAGGTTAGTGTAATGGTGAGGGTACGGGTTAGAGTACCGGTTAAGGTTATGGTTAGGTTGAGGGTTCGTGTCAGGGTTAGAGTTAGGGTTAGGGTTAGGGTATGAGTTAGCTTATGGTCTAGGGTTAGGGTATGGGTTAGGGTTAGGTATAGGGTTAGGGTTAGGTTTAGGGGACAGGTTAGGGTAAGGCTTAGGGTACAGGTTAGGCTTAGGCTTAGGGTACGGGTTAGGGTTATGTTTAGGGTTAGTGTTAGGGTACGGTTTAGGGTATGGTTTAGAGTTAGGGTTAGGGTTAGGGTTGGGGTATGGGTTAGGGTGAGGGTTAGGGTTAGAGTTAGGGTTAGTGAACGGGTTAGGGTTAGGGTTAGGGTACGGATCAGGGTTAGGGTTAGGGTACGGGTTAGGATTAGGGTTAACATACGGGTTAGGATTAGGGTTAGCATACGGGTTCGGGTTAGGGTCGGATTAGGGTTAGGGTTAGGGTTAGGGTTAGAGTTAGGGTACAGGTTAAGGTACTGGTTAGGGTTAGGTTACGGTTTAGGGTTAGGGATACAGTTTGGGTTAGGTTTAGGGTTAGGGTATGTGTTAGGTTTAGTGTTAGGGTACGGGTTAGGGTTAGGGTACGGGTTAAGTTACGGGTTAGGGTACGGTTTAGAGGACGGGTTAGGGTAAGGCTTAGGGTTAGGGTTAGGGTTAGGGTTAGGGTTAGGGTACGGGTACGGGTTAGGATTAGGATTAGGGTAGAGGTTAGGGTATGGGTTAGGGTGAGGGTTAGCGTTAGGGTTAGGGTACAGGTTAGGGTTAGGTTTATGGTTAGTGTTACGGTATGGGTTGGTTGAGGGTTAGGGTTAGGGTTAGGGAACGGTTTAGTGAACGGGTTAGGGTTAGGGTACGGGTTAGGGTTAGGGGTAGGGTCATTGTTAGTGTTAGCGTACGGATTAGGGTTAGGTTTAGGGTATGGGTTAGGCTATAGATTAGTGTTAGGGTTAGTGTTAGGTTATGGGTTAGGGTTAGGGATAGGTTTAGGGTTAGTTTTAGGGTTAGGGTATGTGTTAGGATTACTGTTAGGGTACGGGTTTGGGTTAGTGTTAGCATTAGGGTTAGGGGTAGGGTTAGGGTACGGGTTAGGGTATGGTTTAGGGTTAGGGTTAATGATAGGGTTAGGGTTAGGTTTAGGTTTAGGGTATGTGTTAGGGTTAGGGAACATGTTAGGGTTAGGGTTAACGTGATGGTACAGTTTAGAGTACGGGTTAGGGTTAGGGTACGGGTTAGGGGTAGGGTTGGGTACGGGTTAGGGTTCGGTTACGTGTTAGCATTAGGGTTAGGTTTAGAGTACGGGTTAGAGTTAGGGTTAGGGCTAGGGTTAGTGTTAGGATTAGGGTTAGGGTTAGGGTTAGGGTTAGGGTTAGTGTTAGGGTACGGGTAAGGTTTAGGGTTTGGGTAAGGGTTAGGGTTAGGTTACGGTTTAGGGTTAGGGTTAGGTTTAGTGTTATGGTAGGTGTTAGGGTTAGTGTTAGGGTATGGGTTAGGTTTAGGGTTAGGGTACGGGTTAGGGTACGGGTTGGGGTTAGGGTTTGGGTTAGGGTTAGGGTTAGGGTATGTGTTAGGGTTAGTGTTAGGGTTAGTTTTAGGGTTAGTGTTAGGGTACGGGTTAGGGTACGGGTTAGGGTTAGGTTATGGGTTAGGGTTAGAGATAGGGTTAGGGTTAGGTTTAGTTTTAAGGTTCGGGTATGTGTTAGGTTTAGTGTTAGGATACAGGTTAGGGTTAGGGTTAGGGTACGGGTTAGGGTTAGGGTTAGGGTGCAGGTTAGGGTTAGGGTACGGGTTAGGGTACGGGTTAGGGTTAGGTTACGGGTTAGGGTTAGAGATAGGGTTAGGGTTAGGTTTAGGTTTAAGGTTCGGGTGTGTGTTAGGTTACTGTTAGGGTACGGGTTACGGTTAGGGTACGGTTAGGGTTAGGTTTAGGGTACGGGTTAGTGTTCGGGTACAGTTTAGGGTACGGGTTAGGTATGGGTTAGAGTACGGGTTAGGGTAAGGGTTAGCGTTAGGGTTAGGGTTAGGGTTAGGGTAAGGGCTAGGATACGGGTCATGGTTGGAGTTAAGTTTAGGGTTAGGGTATGATTAGGATTAGAGTTAGGGTACGGGTTAGGGTTAGGCTTAGGGTACGGGTTAGTGTTAGGGTACAGTTTAGGATACGGGTTAGGTATGGATTAGAGTACGGGTTAGGGTTAGGGTAAGGGCTAGGATACGGGCCATGGTTGGAGTTAGGTTTAGGGTTAGGGTATGATTAGGATTAGAGTTAGGGTACGGGTTAGGGTTAGGGTTAGGGTACGGATTAGGGTTATTGTTAGGGTACGAGTTAGGGTTAGGGTTAGGATAGGGGTTAGCCTTGGGTTAGGGTTAGGGTACGATTTGGGTTAGGGTTAGCGTACAGGTTAGGGTTAGGGTACGGATTAGGGTTAGTGTTAGGGTTAGTGTTATGGTTAGGGCTAGAGTACGGGTTAGGATTAGGGTTCATGTACGGGATAGGGGTAGGGTACGGATTAGGGTTAGGGTTAGGGTATGGGTTAGGATTAGGTTATGGGTTAGGGCTAGGGATAGGGTTAGGTTTAGGGTTAGGGTATGTTTAGGTTTAGTGTTAGGTTACGGGTTAAGGTACGGGTTTTGGTACGGTTTAGAGTATGGGTTAGGGTGCGGCTTAGGTTTAGGGTACGTGTTAGGGTAAGGGTTAGGGTACGGGTTAGCGTACTGGTTAGGGTTAGGGTTAGCTTTAGGGTTAGGGTTAGGGTACGTTTAGGGTTTGGGTTAGGATACGTTTTAGTGTTTGGATTATGGTTAGGGTACAGGTTAGGGTTAGGGTATGGGTTAGGGTTAAGGTTAGGGTTAGTGTTAGGGTTTGGGTTAGGTTATGGGTTTGGGTTAGGGTTAGGTTATGGGTTTTGGTTAAGGTTAGGGTACAGGGTAAGGTACAGTTTAGTGTTAGGGTTAGCGTTAGGGATAGGGTTAGGGTTAGGGTAAGTGTATGGGTTAGGGTTAGGGTTAGGGTATAGGTAAAGTTTATTGGTAGGGTTAGGATACGGGTTAGGGTACGGGTTAGGTTTAGGGTACGACTTAGTGTTAGGGATAGGGTTAGGGTTAGTTTTAGGGTTAGGGTATGTGTTAGGGTTAGGTTTAGGGTGCGGGTTAGAGTTAGGGTTAGGTTACAGGTTAAATAGGTTTAGGGTTAGCGTACTAGTTAGGGTACGGCTTAGGGTACGGCTTAGGTTTAGGGTACGGGTTAGGGTTAGGTTTAAGGTATGGTTTAGGGTACTGGGTAGGGTTAGGGTACAGGTTAGGTTACGGATTAAGGTTAGTGTTAGCATTAGGGTTAGGGTTAGGGTATGTGTTAAGGTTAGGTTTAGGGTACGGGTTAGGGTTAGGGTACGGGTTAAATAGGGTTAGGGTTAGGGTACTAGTTAGGGTATGGCTTAGGATACGGCTTAGGTTTAGGGTACGGGTTAGGGTTAGGGTTAGGGTTAGGTTTAAGGTATGGGTTAGGGTACTGTTTAGGGTTAGGGTTAGGGTACAGGTTAGGGTACGGGTTAGGTTTAGTGTTAGCATTAGGGTAGGGTTAGGGTTACGGAACGGGTTAGGGTTAGGTTTAAGGTTAGGGTACAGGTTAGGGTTAGGGTATGCGTTAGGGTTAGTGTTAGGGTTCGGGTAATGGTGTGGGTTAGTGTAGGGTTAGGGTACGGGTTAGGGTTAGGGTTAGGGTACGGATTAGGTTTAGAGTATGGTTTAGGGTTAGGGATAGGGTTAGGGTTAGGTTTAAGGTTAGGTTTAGGGTATGTGTAGGGGTTATCGTTAGGGTTACGGTTAGGGTAATGGTGTGGGTTAGTGTAGGGTTAGGGTACGGGTTAGGGTTAGGGTTAGGGTACGGATTAGGTTTAGAGTATGGTTTAGGGTTAGGAATAGGGTTAGGGTTAGGTTTAAGGTTAGGTTTAGGGTATGTGTAGGGGTTATCGTTAGGGTTACGGTTAGGGTAATGGTGTGGGTTAGTGTAGGGTTAGGGTACGGGTTAGGGTTAGGGTTAGGGTACGGATTAGGTTTAGAGTATGGTTTAGGGTTAGGGATAGGGTTAGGTTTAGGGTTAGGTTTAGGGTATGTGTAGGGGTTATCGTTAGGGTTACGGTTAGGGTACAGGTTAGGGTTAAGGTAGGGTTAGGGTTAGGGTACAGGTACGGGTTAGTGGTTAGTGTTAGGGTTAGTGTTAAGGTTAGGTAAGGGATAGGGTACGGTTTAGGGTATGGATTAGGGTCAGGGTACGGGTTTGTGTGAGGGTAAACTTTAGGGTACTGGTGATGGTTCGGATATGGATTATGTTTAGGGTACGGGTACGGGTTAGGGTACGGGGTAGGGTTGGGTTACGTTACAGGTTAGGTTTAGGTTACGGTTTAGGTTACGGTTTAGGGTTAGGGTACGTGTTAGGGTTAGGGAACGGCTTAGGGTTAGGGTTAGGGATAGGGTACGGTTTATGGTTAGGGTTAGTATTAGGGTTAGGGTTAAGATTAGGGTAAGGGCACGGATTTGGGTGCGGGTTAGAGTAAGGGTTAGGGTTAGGGTTAGGGTATTGGTTAGAGTATGGGTTAGGGTACGTATTAAGGTTAGAGTTAGGGTACGGGTCATGGTACGGGTTAGGGTCAGCATTAGGGTTAGGATACGGTTTAGGGTTAGAGTACTGGTTACGGTACAGATTAAGGTATGGGTTATGGTTCGGGTTACGGTACGGGTTAGGGTACGGGTTATGGTTAGGGTTTGGGTACGGGTTAGGTAAGGTACGGGTTAGGGAACATGTCAGGGTTAGGATACGGGTTAGGGTTAGGTTGAGGGTTAGGGTAAAAGTACGGGTTAGGGTATGGGTTAGGGTTAGGGTTCGGGTTAGTGTTAGGATACGGGTTAGGGTTAGGGTTAGGTTTGGGTTAAAGTACGGTTTAGGATTAGGGTATGGATTAGGGTTAGGGTACGGGTTAGGGGTAGTGTATGGGTTAGGTTTAGGGTACGGGTTAGGGTTAGGGTATGGGTTAGGGTACAGGTTAGTGATAGGATACAGGTTAGTGTTCGGGATAGGGTTCAGGTTAGGTTTAGGGTTAGGGTTAGGTTACCGTACAGGTTAGGGTACGGTTACGGTACGGGTTAGGGTTAGGTTTAGGGTTAGGGTTAGGGTACGGGTTAGAGTAAGGGTTAGGATATGGGTTATTTTTAGGGTTAGGTTTAGGTTTTTGGTACACGTGAGGTTAAGGGTGAGGGTTAGGTTACATGTTAGGGTACACGTTGGGTGTTAGGGTTAGTGTTAGGGTTAAGATACGGCATAGGGGACTGGTTAGGGTAAGGGTTAGGGTTAGGGTACGGGTTAGGGTACGCGTTAGTGTACGGATTAGGGTATGGGTTAGTGTACGCATTATGTTTAGGGTACGGGAACGGGTTAGCGTTAGGTTTAGGTTTACGGTTATGGTTGGGCTACTTGTTTGCGTTCAGGTTAGGATTAGTGAACGGGTACGGTACTGGTTAGGGTACAGTTTATGGTACGGTATAGGTTACGGGTTAGGGTAAGGGTTAAGTTTAGGGTTAGGGTTAGAGTACGGGTTAAGTTTAGAGTTAAGGTTAGGGTACAGGATTGGGTAAGGTTTAGTGTACGGGTTAGGGTTAGGGTATGGGTTATTGTATGGGTTAGGGTACGCATTATGTTTAGGTGTATTTTAGGGTTAGGGTTATGGTATGTGTACGGTTTATGGTTAGTGTTAGGTGAAGGTACTTTTTAGGGTTAGGGTATGGCTTAGGGTTAGTGTACGGGTACGGGTTAGCTGTTCCGTTAGGGTTAGTGTTAAGGTCATGTAAAGGATGGGGTACGGGTTAGGTTACGGGTTAGGATTAGGTTACAGGTTATGGTTAGGGTACGGGTTTGGGTTAGTGTCAGGTTTAGGGTACGGGTTAGGGTTAGGGTAAAGGTTAGGGTACGGGTGAGGGTCAGGTACGGGTTGGGTTTAGGGTATGGATACGGGTTAGGGTACGGGTTAGGGTTAGGGTACAGGTTAGGGTATGGATTAGGATTAGGGTACAGGTTAGGTTACAGTTTAGGGTTAGGGTACGGGTTAGGGTTAAGGAACGGGTTAGGGTTAGGGTACGGGTTAGGCTGAGGGTTAGTGTTAGTGTTAGGGTAAGGGTACGGGTTAGGGTGCGGGTTAGGGTAAGCGTTAGTGTTAGGGTTAGGGTACTGGTTAGTGTATGGTTTAGGGTACGGATTAGGCTTAGGGTTAAGGTACCGGTCAGGGTTAGGGTTAGGGTTAGATTTAGGGTAGGGTAAGAGTTATGTTTAGGTTTAGGGTTAGTGTTAGGGTACGGGTTAGGGTACGGGTTAGGTTTAGGTTTAGTTTTAGGGTTAGGGTACGGGTTAGCATTAGGGGTAGTGTAAGGGTACGGGTTAGGGTTAGGGTTACGTTTAGGGTTAGGGTACAGGTATGGGGTAGAATACGGGTTAGGGTTAGGGTACGGGTTAGGGTTAAGGTACGGATACGGGGTAGCGGTTAGCGGTTAGGGTTAGGGTTAGGTTACGGGTTAAGGTTAGGGTACGGTTTAGGGTACCGGTTAGGGTTAGGGTACGGATTAGGGTTAGGGTACAGGTACGGGTACGGGTTAGGGTACGTGTATGGTTTAGGGTTATGGTACAGGTTAGTGTACGGTTTAGGGTACGTGTTAAGGTTCAGGGACAGGATAGGTTTAGGATTAGGGTGAGGGTACGGTTTAGGGTTCGGGTTTGGGTATGGGTTAGGGTACGGGTTTGGTTTAGGTTACGGGTTAGCGTTAGTGTTAGGGTTAGGGTACAGGTAAGGGTACGGGTTATATTTAGGTTTAGGTTTAGGGTACGTGTTAGGTGAGGGTTAGGTTACATGTTAGGGTACGGGTTAGGGTATGGGTTAGGGTACAGGTTAGGGTTAGTGTACGGGTTAGAAAACGGGTTAGGGTAAGTGTACAGGTTAGGGTACGGGTTAGGTTTAGGGTACGGGGACGGGTTAGATAAGCATTACGTTTAGGGTACGGGTTATGGTATGTGTTAGGGTTAAGGGACGAGTTAGGGTACCGTTTAGGGTTAGGGTACAGGATAGGGTGCTGTTGAGGGTTAGGGTACGGGTTATTGTAGGGTATGGGTAACAGTTAGGGTACGGGTTAGGGTTAGGGTACGGGTTAGGGTTATGGTATGGGTAAGGGTTAGGGTATGGGTTAGTGTACGGGATAGGGTTAGGATATCGGTTAGTATTAGGGTACGGGTTAGGGTTGGGGTTAGGGTTAGAGTACGAGTTAGGGTTAGGGTTAGGGTTAGGGTTGTGGTTAAGGTTAGGGTACGGGTAATGGTATGGGTTAGGGTATGAGTTAGTGTACGGGGTTAGAGTTAGTGTTAGGGTAAGGGTTAGGGTACGGGTTGTGTTTAGGGTACGGGTTTAGGTTAGGTTATGGGTTAGGGTTAGTGTACGGCTTAGGGTATGGGTTAGGGTTAAGTTTCAGGTTAGTGTTAGGATACGGGTTAGGGTTAGGGTATAGGTTAGATTTAGGCTACGGGTTTGATTTAGGGTACGGGTTAGGGTATGGGTTAGGGTTAGGGTACGGGTTAGGGTTCGGTTACGGGTTAGGTTTAGGGTACAGGTTAGGGTACGGGTTAGGGTTAGATTACGGGTTAGGGTTAGGGTACGGGTTAGGGTTTAGTGTACGGGTTAGGTTCAGTGTACTGTTAGGGTTAGTGTACGGGTTAGTGTTAGGATAAAGGTTAGGGTACAGGTTAGGGCTAGGGTTAGGGTTAGGTTTAGAGTACAGGTTAGGGTATGGGTTAGTGTACAGGTTAGGTTCAGGGTATGGGTTAGGGTACAGGTTAGTGTACGGGTTAGTGTTAGGGTTTGGGTTAGGGTACGGGTTAGGGTTAGAGTTAGGGTTAGGTTAGGTTACCATAAAGGTTAGGGTACGGTTAGGGTACGGGTTAGGGCTAGGTTTAGGGTTAGGGTTAGGTTTAGGGTACGGGTTAGGGTACGGGGTAGCTTTAGGGTTATTGTTAATTTAGGATATGGGTTAGGGTAAGGTTAAGGGTTAGGGTAAAGGTACGGGTTAGTGTACGGGTTAGTGTTATGGTTCGGGTTAGGGTTAGGTTACGGGCTAGGGTTGGGTACGGGTAAAGGTAAGGCTTAGGGTTTAGGGTTAGACTTAGGGAACAGGTTAGGGTTAGGGTTGGCTGTTATGGTTAGGGTACAAGTTAGGGTTAGCATTAGGATTAAGGTAAGGGTGAGGGTACGGGTTAGGGTTAGGTTTAGTGTTATGGTTAGGTTATGGTTTAGGGTGCGGTTTTGGGTATGGGTTAGGGTACGGGTTAGGGTAAGGTTTAGGGTTAGGGTACGTGTTAGGGGAAGAGTTAGGGTACGGGGTAGGGTTAGGGTTAGGGTACGGGTTAGGGTACCCTAACCCTAAACCTAACCATAAACCGTACCCTATCCTGTACCCTAAACGTAACCCGTGCCCTAACCCAAACCCGTACCCTCACCCTAACCCGTACGCTAACCCTAATCCGTACCCTATCCCGTACCCTATCCCATACGCTAACCTGTTCCCTAATCCGTACCCTAAACCTAACCCGTACCCTATCCTGTCACCTAACCCGTACCCAAACCCGTAACCTAACCCTAACCCATACCCTAAAACTAACCCTAACCCTAATCCGTACCCTAACCCGTACCCTAACACATACCCTAACCCGTAACCTAACCTGAACCCTAACCCTAACCACTAACCCTAACCCTCACCATAACCCATAAAACCTAACCCTAACCTGTACCCAAACCAGCACCCTAACCCATACCCTCTCACCTGTACACTAAACCTAACCCATACCCTATCCAGTACACTATCCCGTACCCTAAACCGTACCGTAACCCCAAACTTAACAATAACCCATACCCTATCCCTAACATGTACACTAACCCTACCCTAACCCTAACCCGTACCCTAACCCATACCCTAAACCTTATCCGTACCCTAACCAGTAACCTAAACTGTACCCTAACCAGTACCATAACCCGGACCCAACTCGTACCCTAACCCTATCCCGTACCCAAACCCTTACCATAATCAATACCCTAAACAGTACCCTAACCCTAACCCGTACCCTAACCCATACCCTAAACCATACCCTGACCCTAACCAATAACCTCACCTGTACCCTAACCCGTACCATAACCCGGACCCAACTCGTATCCTAACCCTATCCCGTACCCAAACCCTTACCATAATCAATACCCTAAACAGTACCCTAACCCTAACCCATACACTAACCCGTACTGTAACCCGGACCCTAACCCGTACCCTAACCCAAACCCATACACTAACCCTTATGCTAACCCATACACTAAACAGTACCCTAACCCTAACCCGTACACTAACCTGTACTCTAACCCGTACACTAAGCTGTACCCTAACCTGTACCCTAACCGGTACCTGTACCGATATCCGAACACTTAGCCTAACCCGTACCCGTACACTAACTCTAACCTATACCCTAACCCGATCCCTAACCCTAACCCGTACCCGTACCCTAACCCGTACCCGTACCCTAACCCTAACCCGTAACTTAACCCATACCCGTATCCTAAACCTAACCCATACCGTAACCCTATCCCGTTCCCTAACCCTTAACCAGTACCCGTACCTTAACACTAACCCATACCCTTACCCTAACCCATACCGGTAACCAAACCCTAACCCGTACCCCAACCCTAAGGCTAACCCTAAACTGTACCCGTACCCTAAACCTAACTCTAACCCTAACCCGGTCCATACCCTAACCCTAAACTGTACCCTAACCCTAAACCTAACCCATACCCTATCCCTAACCCGTACCCTAACCCAAACCCTCACCTAACCCATACCCATACACTAACCCTAACCCGTACACTAACCCTATCCCATACCCGTACCCTATCCCTATGGGTACCCGTACCCATAAACTAACACTAACCCGTAGCCTAACCGTACCCTAACCCTAACCCGTACCCTAACTCTAAACTTAACCCTAACCCTAACCCGTACCCTAACTCTAAACTTAACCCTAACCCTAATCCGTTCCCTAGACCGTACCCTAACACTAAACATATCCTGTACCCTAACCCGTACCCAAAACCGTTCCCTAACCCTAACCACTAAACCCGAACCCTAACCCTAACCCCTAACACTAACTAACCCTAACCCTAACCCTAGCCCCTAACGCCTAACCCCTAACCCTAACCCGTACCCTAACCCGAACCCTAACCCGTACCCTATCACTAAGCCGTTCACTAACCCTAACCCGTACCATAACCAGTACCCTAACCCTAACCCGTACCCTAACCCTAACCAGGACACTGCCCTAACACGTACCCTAACCCATACCCTAACCCTAAACTGTACCCTAACCAGTACACTAACCCTAACCCGGAGACTAACTCTAACATGTACCCTAACCCTCAGCGTACCCTAACCCTAATCCTAACCCTAACCCGTACCCTTACCCGTACCCTAACACGTAACCTAAACCATACCCTAACCCTAACTCGTACCCTAACCCATACCCTAAACCTAACCAGTACCCTAAACTGTACCTGTACCCTAACCATAACCATATCCTAATGCACTCCCATACCCTAAACCTAATCTGTACCCTAACCCAAACCCCAACCCTAATCCGTACCCTAACCCATACCCTAAACCTAACCAGTACCCTAAACTGTACCTGTACCCTAACCATAACCATATCCTAATGCATTCCCATACCCTAAACCTAATCTGTACCCTAACCCAAACCCCAACCCTAATCCGTACCCTAACCCATACCCCAACCCTAACCCTAACCCGTACCCTATCACTAACCCATTCACTAACCCGTTATGGGTACCCTAACCCATAACCTAACCCGTACCTTAACCCTAATCCCTAACCCTAACAGCAACCCTAACCCTGTCTCATACCCTAACCCATACCCTAACCTGTACCCTAAACTGCACCTTATCCATAACTTGTACCCTATCCCTAACACGTACCCTAACCCGTACCCTAAACCTAACCCTAACCCATACCCGTACCCTAATACTAACTGGTACACTTACCCATACCCTAACACATACCCGATCCCGTACCCTAACCCGTACATATTCTGTAAACGATACCCGTAACCTAAACCTAACCCATAACCTAACCAGTACACAATCCCTAACCCGGACCCTAACCCTAACCTGTACCCAAACCTAAATGTACCCTAACCCAACCCTAACCCATACTCTAACCCTAACCTGAACTCTAAGCTCTACCCTAACCCTACCCATACCTGGACACTAAACCTAACCCTAAACCTAAACCGTGCCCGTACCCTAACCGTCAGCGGTACCCTAACCCTAACCCGTACCCTAACCCTAAACCCTAACACCTAACCCGTACCCGTACCGTAACCCTAACCCGTACCCTAACCTAACCCGTACCTGTCCCCTAACCCTAACACGTACACTAATCCTAACCATAACCCTAACACGTACCCTAAACCTAACTCCAAACCTACGCCGTATCCGTACCCTAACCCTAACCCGTACTTGTTCCCTAACCCTAACCCTAAATCATACCCTAACCCTAACCCGTACACATACCATAACCCTAAAGGGTACACTAACACCTACATGTACCCTAACCTACCCCTTACCCGAAACCTAAGCCTATCCCGTTCCCTAATCCTAACCCCTAACACCTAATCCGTACCCGAACCATAACCTAACCCGTACCCTAACCTTAACCCTTACCCTAATCCTAACCCTAACCCAAACCCGTACCCATACCCTAAACCTAACTCTAACCCTAACAAGTACCCTAATGCTAACCCTAACCCTAACCTGCACGATAACCCTAACCCTAACCCGTACCTGTAACCTAACCCTAATCCGTACCCTAACCTGTACACGTATCCTAACCCTAATCCATACCATAACACTATCCCGTACCCGTACCCTAACCTGTACCCGTAATATAACCCTAACCCGTATCCTAACCCATACCCGTACCCTAACCCTAACTCGTACCCGGACACTAACCCTAACCCATACCCTAACCATAACCCTCAACCTAAACCGTTCCCGTAGGCTAAACCCAAATCTAACCTAACCCATACCTGTACCCTAACCCTAAACCGTACCCTAACCCTTTCCCTCACCATAACTTGTACCCGTACCCATACCCTAACCCTAACCTGTACCCTAACCCTAACCAGTACCTGTACCCTAACCCTAACCCGTACCCTATCCGTACTAGTACCCTAACCCTACCCTGTACCCTAAACCTAACCCTAACCCTAACCGTAATCCGCAAGATAGCCCATACTCTATCCCTAACCCTAACCCGTAATCTAACCCGTGTACTAACCCTAAGCCCTAACCCTAACCCGTACCTAAACCCTACCCTAACCCGTACCCTAACATACTCCCTAACCCTAACCCCTAACCCTAAGAGTAAACAGAAACCTAACTCTAAACTGTACCCTAACCCTAAACCTACTCCTAACCCTAACCCGTACACTAACCCTAAACTCTACACATATCCTAACCTGTACCCTAACCCTAACCCGTACCATAACCCTAAACCTTACCCTCACCCGTACCCTCTCACTAACACGTACCCTAACCCTAACCCATACACTAACCCTAAACCGAACCCTCACCCTAACCCGTACCCTAACACCTACCCTAACCGTAACCCGTACCCTAACCCTAACCCGTACCCTAACCCGTACCCTTACCAATACCCTAACCCGTACCCTAACCTGTACCCTAAACGTAAACCATACCCTAACCCGGACCCTAACCCAGTCCCTAACTCTAACCCATATCCTAACCCATACCCTAACCCGTACCCTAACCCTAAACCATACCCTAACCCTAACTGTAACCTGTTCCCGTACCCTAACCCTTACCCGTACCCTAACCCATACCCTACCCCTAAGCCGTACCCTAACCCTAACCCATTCCCTAACCCTAACCAGTATCCGTACCTTAACCCTAACCCTTACCCTAACCCGTACCCGTACCCTATCCCTAACTCGTACCCTAACCCTAACCCGTCCCCTAACCCTACCCCATGCCAGGACCCTAACCCTCACCCATTCCCTAACCCTAAAACTGTACCCTGATCCTAACCCACACCTGTACCCTTACCCTAAACTGTACACTAACCCTAAACCATACCCTAACCCTAACCCGTACCATAACCCTAACCCTAACCTTAACCCATATCCTAACCCTAACCCTAATCCGTACCCTAACCCTAACCCTAACTCTAACCCCTAACCCTAACCCTAACTCTAAACCCTAACCCTAACCCTACCCGTACCCTAACCCTAAACCGTACACTAAGCCTAACCCTAACCCGTACCCTAACCCTAAGCCGTACCTTAATCCTAACCCATACCCTAAACCTACCCTGACCCCTAACCGTAACCCTAACCCTAACCCTAACGCTAACCCTAACCCCTGTCCCTAACCCTAACCCTAACTCTAACCCTAACCCTAACCCTTCACCCTAACCCTAACCCTAACCCAAACCCTACCCCTAAACCTAACCCCTAACACTTACCCGTACCCTAACCCGTACCCTAACCCGTACCATAACCCTAACCCTAACCCTATGTCTTAACCCCTAACCCTAACCCTAATCTTAACCCCTAACCCTAACCCTAAACCTAACCCTCTACCTTAACCCTAACCCTAACCCTAAACCTCTAACCCTAACCCTAACCCTAACCCTAACCCTAACCCTAACCCTGGCTGGACCGGGGGCATTATCTGGGGTCATCATACTATTTATGTTTACAAATTGCAAATTTTCTCAAATTAAATGCATAGAATTTAGAAATATATAAAGCACCGAGGGTGGGTGTCACCCTAACTCATCCGACCCTCATCAGATCGATGTGTGTCACGCTCCAGTCACGGCCATGCACCCTGGCCCCAAGGTCCCCTTACTGCCCCCCACGGCCCCAACCCCAGACCATTTCTTTTCAGGGGGCCGTCCCTCACCGCTTTGGGGTTCAGCTCACATGGCAACCATTGGAGGACGCATCCTAGTGGCCTCCTCATCCCTGAGACCCCGGGGGTGTGGGCACGGGGGTCATCCCCAGCACCCTACCATGCAGCGGTGTGTTGTTGGCTGCTGTAGCTTCCCCCGGCCTCAGAAGCCCCGTGTTCCCTACCCAGAAGCCCCTGGGCCACCCGTGTCCATATCCCCCCTGGCCCCTCAGCCTCACCTGACCCCATAGTAGTCCCAAAACATGATGTGGCTGCTGAACATCCTGTTGACGTCCAGGTCCAACCTCGTGATGTCCCTGGGGGAGACCAGGGCCTCCTTCATTTCCTGCGGGAAAACCGAGGAGGAGGAGCCGGCATCGGGGAAACAGACCCCGACCTGTCACCAGCTCCTGTCCTGGGCAGGGAGCCCTGGGGCCACCATGGGAGTCAGTCCTGCCGAAACCTCCTTCCTTCCCCTGGAAGGCCGGGGACAGTGGGAGTGCCCACCGTGTCCATGGACCTGTGTGAGGGTCTGTGCCCAGCTCTTGTGGGCGGAGAGGTGACTGAGGGTCAGCCTGGGTGGGAGGGGACAGGGGCTCAGCCCAGGTGGGGGGGGACATGGGGGTGTTGTGCCCAAGATTGCGAATCCAAGAAACCACTAAGGAGCCGACACCGATGCAAGCACATGAGAGTTTATTTACAAGCTCGAGTTTGGGTCCAAGTACACCCGACACAGCTGAGCAGGGACTTGGACCCTGAGGTGGGTTTTAGCTTAGTTTTAAGGGCTGGTCTAGGGGACCTCCAGAAGGGCTGGAACAATTCCTCAAGTTCTGTTTATATTTTGATATGGGGCCTTCAAGGGCATTAAGCTCTCTTCTCATTCTAATAGAGGCTTCCTGCCCTTGGCTTGGGCTCAGTTTTTATTCTATTGTGGGGCTTTCTAGGACATTAAGCTGTAAACTTTTGTTTTTTTTCCTGTAACTGAAGTAATGTAAATTTCAACTCTTCTTCGCAGGGGCCTGGGATGGCTGGACGTGTGCTAACGCTGAACTTAAAGTGGAATGGCCTTAATTTTCTCGGCCTCCACGCGTCCCATCCCGTCCTATCTAGCTCCTGCCCCCTTCCCCGGAGATCCTAAGAGAGCAATTGCAAATGACCTCAGCGTGGCAGCGTGAGTTGGGGGACAGGCCCAGG
This sequence comes from Nyctereutes procyonoides, assembly GCF_905146905.1. Lineage (NCBI taxonomy): Eukaryota > Metazoa > Chordata > Mammalia > Carnivora > Canidae > Nyctereutes > Nyctereutes procyonoides. The sequence continues at coordinate 78,082,872 of NW_026575126.1, forward strand.
GATTTGGGATCAGGAAGACCTGGAGCGCCGGCGTCCCGGCTGTGCAGCGGGATTCGATGCTGCAGACTCTTATTCCCTCAGGCTATCTTGACAACTGGCTTTGTACATAGAAAAGCTCTCCTTTGTCTTTAAAAGATGAAGAGCGAGTCAAAGCATTTTTTTCTCTGCCCATCTGATTGCTCAGATTCCAATCTGAGACGTATTTCCTGTTAATAAGGATAATTTACTATCCGAAGTACTATGGTTAAAATATTCTGACACAAGTAATTCAGAGGGATGAGGGTTTCTCATCTCTTTCTTCACAGCTCAGTCACTCATCAGGAAATGCATCTTTATGGATTTGGAAAGAACTGAGAGGCATTATTTCCAATGGTCCTATTATTATGTGAAGGATTCTTCCCTGAGATTCTTCCCCTGTTTCAACTGACACTGAAACACTGTGAACTCTTTGGAAGACAAATGTCAAGGAAATTAATGTTATGCATTGCTAATTTGAAATGCACTTGCAGTATGGTGTCTATTATAATAGAAGTATTTTTATCTGATTTTTGCTATTTATTATCCTTTCCTGCTTTTCAGGTTGAGGAGGCATTATACGTGTTCATACGTGTTTTTCTTTCCTTCTGATATAAAATTCTTACTTTGTTCCCATCAAAGGAACTCTTTAAGAATAAGGTACAAGTTAATTAATTAAACTATTCTTAAAATGTCTTCACACTTGGAGTCTGATTCATTTAACTCAATTTTCAAAATAAATCTTATTTATTAGAAAAAAAACAAAGATTTATAGGGAAATTGAGAAGATAGTACAGAGAATTCTCATGCACTTGCACTCCATTTCTCCAATTATTGATATCTTATATTAGTACAGTTACAAATATTAGCTAATGAATCAATATTAAAATATTCGCATTAACCAAAGACCATTCTTTATTCAGATTTCCTTAGTTTTTGCTAAGTTACCATCCCTCATATCACATTCCATTTGTCCTCATGTTTTCTTAGACTCCTCTGGATTGTGACAGCCTTTCAGTCTTTCCTTGTTGTTGTTGAACTGGAACACTGTGAGAAGTAGAGTATTTTGTAAAATTTCCCTCAGTTGGGACATGTCTGTTGTTTATCTCATGATTGAACTGTTTTTGTGGATTATATACACAGATATCCTGCCATTTTTATTGTATCATATAAAGGATTGATACTATCAACATGATTTATCAGTCTTGGTATCGATCTGATCATCTTGCTGAGGTAGTGTTTCTCAGCTTTCTCCATAGTAAAGTGATTATTATTATTATTACTTTAACTTTTTCATAACATCTTTTGTAGAAGGAAGTTACTATGTGTATTCCACACATAAGAGTGAGAAGCTATGATCATCAACTTGAGGGTGGAATGTCTGCACAAGTTGTTTGAAATTCTTCTACATGGGAGATTTCTCTTCCTTGTGGGTTTGTTTGTTTGTTTCTTTTTCAAAGAGGTTATTTATTTATTTGAGAGAGAGAGGAGAGAAAAAGCATGAGCGGGAGGGGCAGAGGGAGAGGGAGAAGCAGGTTCCCTGCTGAACAGGGAGCCTGCCTTGGGACCTGGATCATGATCTGAGCCTAAGGAGAAGCTTAACTGACTGAGCCACCCAGGTGCCACTCTTTCTTTCTTTCTTTCTCTTTCTTTCTTTCTTTCTTTCTTTCTTTCTTTCTTTCTTTCTTTCTTTCTTTCTTTTCTTTCTTTCTTCTTTCTTTCTTTCTTTTTAATAATAAATTTATTTTTTATTGTTGTTCAATTTGCCAACATACAGAATAACATCCAGTGCTCATCCCGTCAAGTGCCCCCTCAGTGCCCGTCACCCATTCACCCCCACCCCCCACCCTCCTCCCCTTCCATCACCCCTAGTTCGTTACCCAGTGTTAGGAGTCTTTATGTTCTGTCTCCTTTTCTGATATTTCCCACACATTTCTTCTCCCTTCCCTTATATTCCCTTTCACTATTATTTATATTCCCCAAATGAATGAGAACATACAATGTTTGTCCTTCTGCGATTGACTTACTTCACTCAGCATAATACCTTCCAGTTCCATCCACGTTGAAGAAAATGGTGGGTATTTGTCGTTTCTAATGGCTGAGCAAGGCCCACCCTTTCCCTCTCTTCATCTTCTGAGTCTCCTATGATATGAATGTTATTGTTTTAATAAGTGGCTGAGTTCCCTAAGTCTGCCTCTGTGGTCCATAACCTTTCTTGTTTTTAAGGCTTCCACTTGGGACTGCATCTCAGTTATAGCATTTTTAACGCTGGCCTGACTGGATTTTAGTTCTTTTATTTCTACAGTAAGGGATTCTCTAGTTTTCTTCTGTGCTCTTTTTCCAGCCCAGCTGCTATCTTTATAATCATTGTTTTAAACTGTAGTTAGACATCATATATGTGTATTGATGAACTTCCTGGCTGTGAGTACTACCTCATGTTATTTTATGGAGGTGAATTTCTCCATCTCATATTTTCCAGAAAAGAAAGAAGGAAGAAAAAGAAAAACCAAGAAAAAACAATAACAACTGCCCTCCCCAAAAAACACCAGATTATTTGGGCCTGCTTGTTAAAGATTCCTAATCCCAAAATAAGAACACAATTAAAGTGCCATGAAAGTAAAAATAAGAAATCTATGAGGTACATACATAAAAATTAAAATAAGGCAATTAATAAAAAAATCAAAGAAAATAAATGAAAATAAAGCACAAAGTAGAAAGGAAGCTAGACCCTACTCTCCAGGCAGAGCTGAAGCTCTGCAGCCTCTGTGGTCCGACAACTTGGTGGCAGCGAGTGGTCTGTGCAGGGTCTGGGGATGGGCCGTGGCGCTGATTGTCAGGTCCATATCTGCCTGAAAGATGCACCTGCGGGGACAGAGGCGGGGTGGGCGTCAGCGCCTCTGGCCTCCAGCGGGCGGCGCTGTGCTGCTCTCTGAGACTGGGCGCTGATAGGCGGGATGCCGGTGGGGACGCTGGGTCCTCTGGCTCTGGGGCTGAACATCCCACCCCCAGTCTGCAGGGGCCTCCAAAGTAGAGCCCCCAAGCCCCCGGGTCTCCGCCGCTTCTCAGAACCCTGCGTTCACTCTGCCTGCGTCCGAGCTTCTTTTAGTTTTGTTTTTGTATCTCAGACTGTTGTGCCCAAGATTGCGAATCCGAGAAACCGCCGAGAAGCCGACACTGATGCAAACACACAAGGGTTTATTTACAAGCTCGAGCTTGTGTCCAAGTACACCCGACTCAGCGGAGCAGGGACTTGGACCCCGAGGTGGCTTTTAGCTTAGTTTTAAGGGCTGGTCTCGGGGACCTCCAGAAGGGCTGGTGCAATTCCTCAAGTTCTGTTTATATTTTGATATGGGGCCTGCAAGGGCATTGAGCTCCGCTCTCATTCTAATAGGGGCTTCCTGCCCTTGGCCTGGGCTCAGTTTTTGTTCTATTGTGGGGCTTTCTAGGACATTAAGCTGTAAACAGCAAAGGTTCCACACCTGGAAGGGGGACGTCAAACTGTCCCTATTTGTTGAAGACACGGTCCTAGAAACAGGAAACCCGAGAGCCTCCACCAAAACCTGCTAGAACTAAGGAGTGAGTTCAGTAAAGTCACGGGACACAAACTGACCCTACAGAGCAGAGTAGCCTTGCTGTCTCCCAACAATGAGCACTCAGGATGGAAAGGAAGGACGTGACTCCCTTCTCAGGAGCATCACAGAGACTAAATAATGAGACTGAACCAAAGGAGCACAAGACTTGTGCACTGAGCCATACCAGGCTCTGGGAGGCTGTCCCGGGCTCGTGGGGTGGGAGCCTCATCTTGTGAAAATGTCCGCAGTTCCTGAAGCCACCCTCGGTTTCAATGTCGTTCCTATCAAAATCATGGTGGCAGATCTTAGAAATAGGAAAAAAACGCCCATAACATCCATCCGCCCCCACAAATGACCCGGACAGCAAATCAGTATTGGAGAAGCAGGACAGAGCGGGTCACAGCAGTTTCCTATTTCAAACGATGTCACAGAGACACAGGAGAAAGCAGTGTGGTTCTCGGGCCCCCGGCTGGCTCCCTCGGTTAAGCATCCGACTCCTGACCTCACCTCCGGTCCTAATCTCGGGGTCGTGATTTCTAGCCCTGGGCTGGGCCATAGACGAGGCGTGGCGCCTACTTAAACAAACCAGACCCACAGGGGGTGGTCCCGGCATAAGCTGAAGGACCAGAACAGAGACTCCAGAAGGAAATGTGCTCTGATACAACTGATTTTTTAACTTAATTTAATTTAAACCCAATTAATTAACATATACTGTATTATACTTTCAGAGGAAGAATTCATGGATTCACCAGTTGGAGATAACAGCAGTGCTCGTGACATCATGTGCCCTCCTTCATGCCGGTCCCCTGTTATCCCCTCCCCCCACCACTCCCCTCCAGCGACCCTCAGTTTGTTTCCTATCATTAAGAGTCTGTATTTCCTGCCTCTGTTTTCATCTTATTTGTTTTTACTTCCCTTCACAGATGTTCATCTGCTTTGCTTCTTTCATTCCACCTATGAATGACACCACACGGTCATTCTCTTTCCCGACTAACTTATTTCACTTAACATGATCCCTCAGTTCTACCCACGTCATCGCAAATGGCAAAATTTCCTTCTCTTTGATAGCTGAGTACCATTCCTCTTTCTATGACCATCATCTATCTCCCATCCTCTTTATCCATCATCTGCCCGAGGGCACCGAGGCTCCTCCCACAGTGTGGCTACTGTGGACCCGGCTGCTGTGGACATTGGGGTGCAGGTGTCCCGAGTCTCACTGCATCTGTATCTTCGGACTGAGCTCCAGGCTGTGCACCTGCTGGTCCCAGGGCGGCTCTATTTGTAACTTCTTGAGGAGCCTCCACACTGTTTCCGGGGAGGCTGCACCAACCCACGGTCCCGCCCACAGTGGAAAAGGGTTGAGTGAGTTTTGCAGGACGTGGTAAAAGTCTGGTCCGCATTCCATTTCGCATCCTGTGGGCTCCATTCCCTGTCCTTAAGTATTTCTGGGGAGCCGGGTGCTGGGCTCCATTTCAATGAGACGTTTCCGAAACTCACAGGCCACAGCTGGAGCCTGGAAGGAGGCAGCTGAAGCCCGGGTGCGGGCAAGCCTCCTCCTGCACGAGTTCCTGCAGCGCCTGAGCGACCCGCATGGGGCCCCCGAGCCCAGGCCCCGCCCAGGGGGCGCGCATGCCCAGTAGGACTCCTCCGCCTGCACTAACAGGAGCCCGCCTGTGCTGGGGAGCCCTGAGGAGGACGTGGGGAGCGTCCACGCTGATGACCCGCAGCCTCCTCAGGACCCGCGGGGAGTCTTCAGGGGGACATTGGGCCGCATTCACACTGACAGGAGCCCCGGTCTCCTCAGGAACCGCAGTGAGGCTTCAGGAAGATGTGGTGCTGCGTCACTCTTGCAGGAGCTCCAGGGCCCCTCAGGACATAAGTTGAGGCTTCTGAACGCTGGGGGCCGCATCCACGGTGACAGGAGCCCCGGCCTCCTCAGAACCTGCAGTGATGCTTCGGGAGGACGTGGGGCCACGTCCACACAACAGGACGCTGACTTCCTCAGGACCCCTGGTGTAGACATCAGGAAATATGGGGATGCGTCCATGCGGACAGAAGACCCCAGCCTTGTCAGGGCTGTGGTGAGGCCTAAGAAAGATGTGGGTGCCGCATCCACACTGACATGTGTCTCCGGCCTCCTCAGGACCCACTGTGAAGGTTTGGGAAGATTTGGGGCCACGTCCATGCTGACAGGAGCCCCCAGCCTCCTCAGGTCTTATGGTGAGGCTTGAGGAAAATGTGGGGCCACGACAACACTGACAGGACCCCCATCCTCCTCAGTACCTGCACTTTGGCTTCAGTTCATATGGGGCTGCGTCTATGCTGACAGGAGCCCACAGCCTCCTCAGGACCCGCAGTGAGTTTTCTGGGGGACGTGGGGCCATGTCCAGCCTGACAGGAGCCCCCGGTCTCAAGAGGACCTGCTGTGAGGCTTCCAGAGGATGTGAGACATAGTCCACGGTGACTGGAGACCCGGCCTCCTCAGTACTCGCTGACTATGCCTCAGGAACACGTGGGGCCACGTCCGCACTCACAGGAGCCCGGCTTCCTCAGGGCCCCCTGGAGGTGTCTGGAGGCGCCGTTGGGGGCCACGTCCACATCAGAAGGGACTACTCACAACCACAGGGTAAGTGAATGGGTAGAATGAATGGTAGGGTCAGGGGAGGGGAGGCAGTTGGTGGTTAGGGTTAGGTGAGATGTTAGGGGTTAGTGATTATGCTTATGGTTACGGATTAGAGGTTAGAGTGAGGGATAAGGGTAAGGGTCAGTGGTTAGGAGTTAGGATGGAGGTTAGGGAAAGGGGTTAGGGTTAGGGTTAGGCGCAGGATTTAGAGTTAGGGTTAGACTTCAGGCTTTAGGGATTAGGGCAGGAGGTTAGGAGTTGGGGTTAGGGTTATGGTTAGAGTTAGGGTTGGGCTTAGGTTTGCAGTTAGGGTTAGGGGTTAGGGTGTGAGTTAGGGTTAGGGGTTAGGGCTAGGGTTAGGGTTAGCGTTTGGTTAGGAGTTAGGGTTAGGGTCAGGTCAGGGTCAGGGTACGGTTTTGGAAAAGGGTAAGAGATAGGGTTAGGGAGTGGGTTAGGGGTTAGTTTTAGGGTACGGGTTAGGGTACAGATTGGGTTATGAGATAGGATTAGTATTAGAGGGTTAGGGTTAGGGTACAGGTTAAGGTTAGGAATAGGATTTGAGTACATTAAGTTAAGGTTAGTGTTAGAGGTTAGTGTTAGGGTTAGATTTAAGGTAGGGGTCAGGGTTAAGGGTTTAGAATAGGTTTAGGAGTTAGGGTGAGGGTTGGCAGGAAGGTTCAGTGAATGTGTTTCGGTCTTGGGGTTTGTGTTTGGTTTTCGATTAGTGATAGGTCTTGTTTAAGGGTTAGGTTAACATTAGGATTAAGTGTAGGGTTAGGGTTATGTCTGTGTATGGTTAGAGTTTGGGTCTTGGCATGTGCCAGCACTGGGACTCCTAGTATCTTGGCGCAGTTTAGTTTTATGCACTCTATTAGGTTTTGGGTTCAAAGAATAGCCTGACTCCACCAAGTCAGTGGCCTCCCCAGAGAATCAAAATCCACGCTTCTGCTGGGGTCAGAATCGACAGGGCAGGCTTCTCCTGAGCTGAGCTCAGGAAGGGATTTGTGGCTCTAAATACTCTTTATTTGGATTTTCAGTTGCCTTTCTGATTTTATCTCTTGTGCGCACATGTTTCATGAATACTACCAATTATTATTTTATTATTTTATTTTATTTTTAATTTATTTATGATAGCTACAGAGAGAGAGAGAGAGGCAGAGACACAGGCAGAGGGAGAAGCAGGCTCCATGCACCGGGAGCCCGATGTGGGATTCGATCCTGGGTCTCCAGGATCGCGCCCTGGGCCAAAGGCAGGCGCCAAACCGCTGCGACACCAGGATCCCCAATTATTATTTTAAAGTTTTACTTGAATTCCTGTTTGTAAACACAGTATGATATAGTTTCAGGTTGACCACATAGTGATTCAACCCTTGGATACAACGCCTGGTACTGGTCACAGGTGCCCTCCACTATCCCCATCCCCTGATTCCCCATCCCCCCACCTTGCTCTGGTATTTATTAGTTTATTCTCTGTGGTTAAGAGTGTGTTTCTTGGTTTGCTTCTCTCATCCCCCCCTCCGCCCCTTTGCCAGTTTGTTTGGTTTCTTAAAATTCACATGTGAATGCAATTGTATGGTATTTGGTATCTCTTTCTCTGACTGAGTTCATTTAGCATAAGTCCTTTCCACTTCTCCCACGTCATTGGTCAAATGGCTTCATTTCATCCCTTCTGATGACCAGAGTGATGTCGCAGTGTGTATATTCACCACATCGTCTCTGCCCATTCGTCTGCCGATGGACATCTGGGCTGTATCCACAGTTTGGCTGTTGTTGATAACGCTGCTACAAACCCTGGGCTGCGTGTCCCACTTCGAATCTACTAAACTACTTTTGTATCCTCGGGGTAAATACCTAGCTGTGCAATTTTGGAATCGTAGGGTAGCTCTACTTTTAACTTCTTTTTTAAAATTTTTTATGATAGAGAGAGAGAGAGAGAGAGAGAGAGAGAGAGAGAGAGAGAGGCAGAGACACAGGCAGAGGGAGAAGCAGACTCCATGCAACGGGAGCCCGACGTGGGATTCGATCTCGGGTCTCCAGGATCGCGCCCTGGGCCAAAGGCAGGCGCCAAACCGCTGCACCACCCAGGGATCCCCTATTTTTAACTTCTCGAGGACCCTCCACACTGTTTTCCACAGTGGCTGCACCTGTTCGACATGCCCACCAGGAGCGTAAGGGGGCTCCCCCTTCTCCATAGCCTCACCAACACCTGTTGTTTCTTGTGTTGTTAATTTTAGCCATTCTGACGGCTGTCAGGTGACATCTCATTGTGGTTTTGGTTTGCATTTCCCTGATGATGGGTGACGCTGAGTGTCTTTCCGTGTGTCTGGCGGCCATCTGGATGTCTTGTCAGAGACAAAGTCCATTCATGTCTTCTGCCCATCTGCAGTTGGATAATTTGTGTTTCGGATGCTGACATTTATATTTGCTTTATGTATTTTGGATACTAACTCTTTATTGGTTGTGTTGTTTACAAATATCTCCTCTCATTTTGTATGTTGCCTTTGAGCTTTGGTTGTTTCCTTCACTTTGTGGAAGCTTTTCAATTTGATGAAGTCCCAAGAGTATTTTTGCTTTTGTTTCCCTCGCCTCAGAGGCATATCTAGAAAGAAGATCCAATGGCCAATGTCAAAGACGGTTGCTGCCTATCTTTTCTTCTTTTTATGGTTTCAGGTCTCACATTTAGGTCTTTCATCCATTTTGAATTTATTTTTTATATATATGGTGTAAGAAAGTGGTCCAGTTTCATTCTTCTGCATGTGGCTGCCTGGTTTTCCCAACACCATTTGTTCTTATCCTGGGGTCAGGGTTAGGGTTTGTTGAAGAGACTGTCTTTGTGCCATTGGATATTCCTTCCTGCCTTGTTGATTAATGGATCATAGAGTTCCAGGTTTGTATCTTGTTTCGGCTTTCCATTCTGTTCTATTGATCTAAGCGTCTCCTGCTGGGAGATTCTTGAGTGCTGATTCAATTTCTTTGCTGGTTATCTGTCTGTTCAAGTTTCTTATTTCTTCCTTTCTCATTTTTGCTATGTTATATATTTCCAGGAATTGATCTATTTCTTCCAGGTTCTAGGTTGCTGGTATATAATTTTTCAAAATGTTCTCTTATAATCGTTTGTATTTCTCTAGTGTTGGTTGTTATTTCTCTTTTCTCATTTGTGATTTTATTTGGGTCCTTTCTCATCTTTTTATCTTTTTTCTTTTTTAAAGATTTTATTTCTGTATTCATGAGAGACCCAGAGAGGCATAGGTATAGGCAGAGGGAAAATGAGGCTCCATGTGGGGAGCCTGATGTGGGACTTGATCCCCCAGCACCCCAGGATCATGACCTAGGCCAAAGCAGATGCTCAACCACTGAGGCACCCAGGTGCCTTGCTGATTCAATTCCTTTGCTAGTTATGGGTCTGTTCACATTTTCTATTTCTTCCTATTTCAGTTTTGCTCATAGACACATGTCAGTGTGGATGCGGCACCCACATCTTTCTTAGGCCTCACCACAGCCCTGACAAGGCTGGGGTCTTCTGTCCGCATGGACGCATCCCCATATTTCCTGATGTCTACACCAGGGGTCCTGAGGAAGTCAGCGTCCTGTTGTGTGGACGTGGCCCCACGTCCTCCCGAAGCATCACTGCAGGTTCTGAGGAGGCCGGGGCTCCTGTCACCGTGGATGCGGCCCCCAGCGTTCAGAAGCCTCAACTTATGTCCTGAGGGGCCCTGGAGCTCCTGCAAGAGTGACGCAGCACCACATCTTCCTGAAGCCTCACTGCGGTTCCTGAGGAGACCGGGGCTCCTGTCAGTGTGAATGCGGCCCAATGTCCCCCTGAAGACTCCCCGCGGGTCCTGAGGAGGCTGCGGGTCATCAGCGTGGACGCGTCCCCACGTCCTCCTCAGGGCTCCCCAGCACAGGCGGGCTCCTGTTAGTGCAGGCGGAGGAGTCCTACTGGGCATGCGCGCCCCCTGGGCGGGGCCTGGGCTCGGGGGCCCCATGCGGGTCGCTCAGGCGCTGCAGGAACTCGTGCAGGAGGAGGCTTGCCCGCACCCGGGCTTCAGCTGCCTCCTTCCAGGCTCCAGCTGTGGCCTGTGAGTTTCGGAAACGTCTCATTGAAATGGAGCCCAGCACCCGGCTCCCCAGAAATACTTAAGGACAGGGAATGGAGCCCACAGGATGCGAAATGGAATGCGGACCAGACTTTTACCACGTCCTGCAAAACTCACTCAACCCTTTTCCACTGTGGGCGGGACCGTGGGTTGGTGCAGCCTCCCCGGAAACAGTGTGGAGGCTCCTCAAGAAGTTACAAATAGAGCCGCCCTGGGACCAGCAGGTGCACAGCCTGGAGCTCAGTCCGAAGATACAGATGCAGTGAGACTCGGGACACCTGCACCCCAATGTCCACAGCAGCCGGGTCCACAGTAGCCACACTGTGGGAGGAGCCTCGGTGCCCTCGGGCAGATGATGGATAAAGAGGATGGGAGATAGATGATGGTCATAGAAAGAGGAATGGTACTCAGCTATCAAAGAGAAGGAAATTTTGCCATTTGCGATGACGTGGGTAGAACTGAGGGATCATGTTAAGTGAAATAAGTTAGTCGGGAAAGAGAATGACCGTGTGGTGTCATTCATAGGTGGAATGAAAGAAGCAAAGCAGATGAACATCTGTGAAGGGAAGTAAAAACAAATAAGATGAAAACAGAGGCAGGAAATACAGACTCTTAATGATAGGAAACAAACTGAGGGTCGCTGGAGGGGAGTGGTGGGGGGAGGGGATAACAGGGGACCGGCATGAAGGAGGGCACATGATGTCACGAGCACTGCTGTTATCTCCAACTGGTGAATCCATGAATTCTTCCTCTGAAAGTATAATACAGTATATGTTAATTAATTGGGTTTAAATTAAATTAAGTTAAAAAATCAGTTGTATCAGAGCACATTTCCTTCTGGAGTCTCTGTTCTGGTCCTTCAGCTTATGCCGGGACCACCCCCTGTGGGTCTGGTTTGTTTAAGTAGGCGCCACGCCTCGTCTATGGCCCAGCCCAGGGCTAGAAATCACGACCCCGAGATTAGGACCGGAGGTGAGGTCAGGAGTCGGATGCTTAACGAGGGAGCCAGCCGGGGGCCCGAGAACCACACTGCTTTCTCCTGTGTCTCTGTGACATCGTTTGAAATAGGAAACTGCTGTGACCCGCTCTGTCCTGCTTCTCCAATACTGATTTGCTGTCCGGGTCATTTGTGGGGGCGGATGGATGTTATGGGCGTTTTTTCCTATTTCTAAGATCTGCCACCATGATTTTGATAGGAACGACATTGAAACCGAGGGTGGCTTCAGGAACTGCGGACATTTTCACAAGATGAGGCTCCCACCCCACGAGCCCGGGACAGCCTCCCAGAGCCTGGTATGGCTCAGTGCACAAGTCTTGTGCTCCTTTGGTTCAGTCTCATTATTTAGTCTCTGTGATGCTCCTGAGAAGGGAGTCACGTCCTTCCTTTCCATCCTGAGTGCTCATTGTTGGGAGACAGCAAGGCTACTCTGCTCTGTAGGGTCAGTTTGTGTCCCGTGACTTTACTGAACTCACTCCTTAGTTCTAGCAGGTTTTGGTGGAGGCTCTCGGGTTTCCTGTTTCTAGGACCGTGTCTTCAACAAATAGGGACAGTTTGACGTCCCCCTTCCAGGTGTGGAACCTTTGCTGTTTACAGCTTAATGTCCTAGAAAGCCCCACAATAGAACAAAAACTGAGCCCAGGCCAAGGGCAGGAAGCCCCTATTAGAATGAGAGCGGAGCTCAATGCCCTTGCAGGCCCCATATCAAAATATAAACAGAACTTGAGGAATTGCACCAGCCCTTCTGGAGGTCCCCGAGACCAGCCCTTAAAACTAAGCTAAAAGCCACCTCGGGGTCCAAGTCCCTGCTCCGCTGAGTCGGGTGTACTTGGACACAAGCTCGAGCTTGTAAATAAACCCTTGTGTGTTTGCATCAGTGTCGGCTTCTCGGCGGTTTCTCGGATTCGCAATCTTGGGCACAACAGTCTGAGATACAAAAACAAAACTAAAAGAAGCTCGGACGCAGGCAGAGTGAACGCAGGGTTCTGAGAAGCGGCGGAGACCCGGGGGCTTGGGGGCTCTACTTTGGAGGCCCCTGCAGACTGGGGGTGGGATGTTCAGCCCCAGAGCCAGAGGACCCAGCGTCCCCACCGGCATCCCGCCTATCAGCGCCCAGTCTCAGAGAGCAGCACAGCGCCGCCCGCTGGAGGCCAGAGGCGCTGACGCCCACCCCGCCTCTGTCCCCGCAGGTGCATCTTTCAGGCAGATATGGACCTGACAATCAGCGCCACGGCCCATCCCCAGACCCTGCACAGACCACTCGCTGCCACCAAGTTGTCGGACCACAGAGGCTGCAGAGCTTCAGCTCTGCCTGGAGAGTAGGGTCTAGCTTCCTTTCTACTTTGTGCTTTATTTTCATTTATTTTCTTTGATTTTTTTATTAATTGCCTTATTTTAATTTTTATGTATGTACCTCATAGATTTCTTATTTTTACTTTCATGGCACTTTAATTGTGTTCTTATTTTGGGATTAGGAATCTTTAACAAGCAGGCCCAAATAATCTGGTGTTTTTTGGGGAGGGCAGTTGTTATTGTTTTTCTTGGTTTTTCTTTTTCTTCCTTCTTTCTTTTCTGGAAAATATGAGATGGAGAAATTCACCTCCATAAAATAACATGAGGTAGTACTCACAGCCAGGAAGTTCATCAATACACATATATGATGTCTAACTACAGTTTAAAACAATGATTATAAAGATAGCAGCTGGGCTGGAAAAAGAGCACAGAAGAAAACTAGAGAATCCCTTACTGTAGAAATAAAAGAACTAAAATCCAGTCAGGCCAGCGTTAAAAAATGCTATAACTGAGATGCAGTCCCAAGTGGAAGCCTTAAAAACAAGAAAGGTTATGGACCACAGAGGCAGACTTAGGGAACTCAGCCACTTATTAAAACAATAACATTCATATCATAGGAGACTCAGAAGATGAAGAGAGGGAAAGGGTGGGCCTTGCTCAGCCATTAGAAACGACAAATACCCACCATTTTCTTCAACGTGGATGGAACTGGAAGGTATTATGCTGAGTGAAGTAAGTCAATCGCAGAAGGACAAACATTGTATGTTCTCATTCATTTGGGGAATATAAATAATAGTGAAAGGGAATATAAGGGAAGGGAGAAGAAATGTGTGGGAAATATCAGAAAAGGAGACAGAACATAAAGACTCCTAACACTGGGTAACGAACTAGGGGTGATGGAAGGGGAGGAGGGTGGGGGGTGGGGGTGAATGGGTGACGGGCACTGAGGGGGGCACTTGACGGGATGAGCACTGGATGTTATTCTGTATGTTGGCAAATTGAACAACAATAAAAAATAAATTTATTATTAAAAAGAAAGAAAGAAAGAAGAAAGAAAGAAAAGAAAGAAAGAAGAAAGAAAGAAAGAAAGAAAGAAAGAAAGAAAGAAAGAAAGAAAGAGAAAGAAAGAAAGAAAGAGTGGCACCTGGGTGGCTCAGTCAGTTAAGCTTCTCCTTAGGCTCAGATCATGATCCAGGTCCCAAGGCAGGCTCCCTGTTCAGCAGGGAACCTGCTTCTCCCTCTCCCTCTGCCCCTCCCGCTCATGCTTTTTCTCTCCTCTCTCTCTCAAATAAATAAATAACCTCTTTGAAAAAGAAACAAACAAACAAACCCACAAGGAAGAGAAATCTCCCATGTAGAAGAATTTCAAACAACTTGTGCAGACATTCCACCCTCAAGTTGATGATCATAGCTTCTCACTCTTATGTGTGGAATACACATAGTAACTTCCTTCTACAAAAGATGTTATGAAAAAGTTAAAGTAATAATAATAATAATCACTTTACTATGGAGAAAGCTGAGAAACACTACCTCAGCAAGATGATCAGATCGATACCAAGACTGATAAATCATGTTGATAGTATCAATCCTTTATATGATTTAATAAAAATGGCAGTATATCTGTGTATATAATCCACAAAAACAGTTCAATCATGAGATAAACAACAGACATGTCCCAACTGAGGGAAATTTTACAAAATACTCTACTTCTCACAGTGTTCCAGTTCAACAACAACAAGGAAAGACTGAAAGGCTGTCACAATCCAGAGGAGTCTAAGAAAACATGAGGACAAATGGAATGTGATATGAGGGATGGTAACTTAGCAAAAACTAAGGAAATCTGAATAAAGAATGGTCTTTGGTTAATGCGAATATTTTAATATTGATTCATTAGCTAATATTTGTACCGTACTAATATAAGATATCAATAATTGGAGAAATGGAGTGCAAGTGCATGAGAATTCTCTGTACTATCTTCTCAATTTCCCTATAAATCTTTGTTTTTTTTCTAATAAATAAGATTTATTTTGAAAATTGAGTTAAATGAATCAGACTCCAAGTGTGAAGACATTTTAAGAATAGTTTAATTAATTAACTTGTACCTTATTCTTAAAGAGTTCCTTTGATGGGAACAAAGTAAGAATTTTATATCAGAAGGAAAGAAAAACACGTATGAACACGTATAATGCCTCCTCAACCTGAAAAGCAGGAAAGGATAATAAATAGCAAAAATCAGATAAAAATACTTCTATTATAATAGACACCATACTGCAAGTGCATTTCAAATTAGCAATGCATAACATTAATTTCCTTGACATTTGTCTTCCAAAGAGTTCACAGTGTTTCAGTGTCAGTTGAAACAGGGGAAGAATCTCAGGGAAGAATCCTTCACATAATAATAGGACCATTGGAAATAATGCCTCTCAGTTCTTTCCAAATCCATAAAGATGCATTTCCTGATGAGTGACTGAGCTGTGAAGAAAGAGATGAGAAACCCTCATCCCTCTGAATTACTTGTGTCAGAATATTTTAACCATAGTACTTCGGATAGTAAATTATCCTTATTAACAGGAAATACGTCTCAGATTGGAATCTGAGCAATCAGATGGGCAGAGAAAAAAATGCTTTGACTCGCTCTTCATCTTTTAAAGACAAAGGAGAGCTTTTCTATGTACAAAGCCAGTTGTCAAGATAGCCTGAGGGAATAAGAGTCTGCAGCATCGAATCCCGCTGCACAGCCGGGACGCCGGCGCTCCAGGTCTTCCTGATCCCAAATCCCTGGGCCTGTCCCCCAACTCACGCTGCCACGCTGAGGTCATTTGCAATTGCTCTCTTAGGATCTCCGGGGAAGGGGGCAGGAGCTAGATAGGACGGGATGGGACGCGTGGAGGCCGAGAAAATTAAGGCCATTCCACTTTAAGTTCAGCGTTAGCACACGTCCAGCCATCCCAGGCCCCTGCGAAGAAGAGTTGAAATTTACATTACTTCAGTTACAGGAAAAAAAACAAAAGTTTACAGCTTAATGTCCTAGAAAGCCCCACAATAGAATAAAAACTGAGCCCAAGCCAAGGGCAGGAAGCCTCTATTAGAATGAGAAGAGAGCTTAATGCCCTTGAAGGCCCCATATCAAAATATAAACAGAACTTGAGGAATTGTTCCAGCCCTTCTGGAGGTCCCCTAGACCAGCCCTTAAAACTAAGCTAAAACCCACCTCAGGGTCCAAGTCCCTGCTCAGCTGTGTCGGGTGTACTTGGACCCAAACTCGAGCTTGTAAATAAACTCTCATGTGCTTGCATCGGTGTCGGCTCCTTAGTGGTTTCTTGGATTCGCAATCTTGGGCACAACACCCCCATGTCCCCTCCCCACCTGGGCTGAGCCCCTGTCCCCTCCCACCCAGGCTGACCCTCAGTCACCTCTCCGCCCACAAGAGCTGGGCACAGACCCTCACACAGGTCCATGGACACGGTGGGCACTCCCACTGTCCCCGGCCTTCCAGGGGAAGGAAGGAGGTTTCGGCAGGACTGACTCCCATGGTGGCCCCAGGGCTCCCTGCCCAGGACAGGAGCTGGTGACAGGTCGGGGTCTGTTTCCCCGATGCCGGCTCCTCCTCCTCGGTTTTCCCGCAGGAAATGAAGGAGGCCCTGGTCTCCCCCAGGGACATCACGAGGTTGGACCTGGACGTCAACAGGATGTTCAGCAGCCACATCATGTTTTGGGACTACTATGGGGTCAGGTGAGGCTGAGGGGCCAGGGGGGATATGGACACGGGGTGGCCCAGGGGCTTCTGGGTAGGGAACACGGGGCTTCTGAGGCCGGGGGAAGCTACAGCAGCCAACAACACACCGCTGCATGGTAGGGTGCTGGGGATGACCCCCGTGCCCACACCCCCGGGGTCTCAGGGATGAGGAGGCCACTAGGATGCGTCCTCCAATGGTTGCCATGTGAGCTGAACCCCAAAGCGGTGAGGGACGGCCCCCTGAAAAGAAATGGTCTGGGGTTGGGGCCGTGGGGGGCAGTAAGGGGACCTTGGGGCCAGGGTGCATGGCCGTGACTGGAGCGTGACACACATCGATCTGATGAGGGTCGGATGAGTTAGGGTGACACCCACCCTCGGTGCTTTATATATTTCTAAATTCTATGCATTTAATTTGAGAAAATTTGCAATTTGTAAACATAAATAGTATGATGACCCCAGATAATGCCCCCGGTCCAGCCAGGGTTAGGGTTAGGGTTAGGGTTAGGGTTAGGGTTAGGGTTAGAGGTTTAGGGTTAGGGTTAGGGTTAAGGTAGAGGGTTAGGTTTAGGGTTAGGGTTAGGGGTTAAGATTAGGGTTAGGGTTAGGGTTAAGACATAGGGTTAGGGTTAGGGTTATGGTACGGGTTAGGGTACGGGTTAGGGTACGGGTAAGTGTTAGGGGTTAGGTTTAGGGGTAGGGTTTGGGTTAGGGTTAGGGTTAGGGTGAAGGGTTAGGGTTAGGGTTAGAGTTAGGGTTAGGGTTAGGGACAGGGGTTAGGGTTAGCGTTAGGGTTAGGGTTAGGGTTACGGTTAGGGGTCAGGGTAGGTTTAGGGTATGGGTTAGGATTAAGGTACGGCTTAGGGTTAGGGTACGGGTTAGGGTTAGGCTTAGTGTACGGTTTAGGGTTAGGGTACGGGTAGGGTTAGGGTTAGGGTTTAGAGTTAGGGTTAGGGTTAGGGGTTAGAGTTAGGGTTAGGGTTAGGGTACGGATTAGGGTTAGGGTTAGGATATGGGTTAAGGTTAGGGTTAGGGTTATGGTACGGGTTAGGGTTAGGGTATGGTTTAGGGTTAGTGTACAGTTTAGGGTAAGGGTACAGGTGTGGGTTAGGATCAGGGTACAGTTTTAGGGTTAGGGAATGGGTGAGGGTTAGGGTCCTGGCATGGGGTAGGGTTAGGGGACGGGTTAGGGTTAGGGTACGAGTTAGGGATAGGGTACGGGTACGGGTTAGGGTAAGGGTTAGGGTTAAGGTACGGATACTGGTTAGGGTTAGGGAATGGGTTAGGGTTAGGGTACGGCTTAGGGGTAGGGTATGGGTTAGGGTACGGGTAAGGGTTAGGGTACGGGAACAGGTTACAGTTAGGGTTAGGGTATGGTTTAGGGTTAGGGTACGGGTTAGGGTATGGGTTAGGATATGGGTTAGAGTTAGGGACTGGGTTAGGGTCCGGGTTAGGGTATGGTTTACGTTTAGGGTACAGGTTAGGGTACGGGTTAGGGTATTGGTAAGGGTACGGGTTAGGGTACGGGTTAGGGTTAGGGTACGGGTTACGGTTAGGGTAGGTGTTAGGGTACGGGTTAGGGTGAGGGTTCGGTTTAGGGTTAGTGTATGGGTTAGGGTTAGGGTACGTGTTAGTGAGAGGGTACGGGTGAGGGTAAGGTTTAGGGTTATGGTACGGGTTAGGGTTAGGGTACAGGTTAGGATATGTGTAGAGTTTAGGGTTAGTGTACGGGTTAGGGTTAGGAGTAGGTTTAGGGTTAGGGTACAGTTTAGAGTTAGGTTTCTGTTTACTCTTAGGGTTAGGGGTTAGGGTTAGGGAGTATGTTAGGGTACGGGTTAGGGTAGGGTTTAGGTACGGGTTAGGGTTAGGGCTTAGGGTTAGTACACGGGTTAGATTACGGGTTAGGGTTAGGGATAGAGTATGGGCTATCTTGCGGATTACGGTTAGGGTTAGGGTTAGGTTTAGGGTACAGGGTAGGGTTAGGGTACTAGTACGGATAGGGTACGGGTTAGGGTTAGGGTACAGGTACTGGTTAGGGTTAGGGTACAGGTTAGGGTTAGGGTATGGGTACGGGTACAAGTTATGGTGAGGGAAAGGGTTAGGGTACGGTTTAGGGTTAGGGTACAGGTATGGGTTAGGTTAGATTTGGGTTTAGCCTACGGGAACGGTTTAGGTTGAGGGTTATGGTTAGGGTATGGGTTAGGGTTAGTGTCCGGGTACGAGTTAGGGTTAGGGTACGGGTATGGGTTAGGATACGGGTTAGGGTTATATTACGGGTACAGGTTAGGGTACGGGTACGGGATAGTGTTATGGTATGGATTAGGGTTAGGATACGTGTACAGGTTAGGGTACGGATTAGGGTTAGGTTACAGGTACGGGTTAGGGTTAGGGTTATCGTGCAGGTTAGGGTTAGGGTTAGCATTAGGGTACTTGTTAGGGTTAGAGTTAGGTTTAGGGTATGGGTACGGGTTTGGGTTAGGGTTAGGATTAGGGTAAGGGTTAAGGTTAGGGTACGGGTTAGGTTATGGTTCGGGTACGGATTAGGTGTTAGGGGTTAGGATTAGGGAACGGGATAGGCTTAGGTTTCGGGTAAGGGGTAGGTTAGGGTACATGTAGGTGTTAGTGTACCCTTTAGGGTTATGGTATGTGTACGGGTTAGGGTTAGGGTATGATTTAGGGTTAGGGTTAGGGAACAAGTACGGGTTAGGGTTAGGGTACGGATACGGCGTAGGTTTGGAGTTAGGTTTAGGGTACGTGTTAGGGTTATGGTTAGGATTAGTGTACGTGTTAGGGTTAGGGGACAGGTACGGGTTAGGTTAGGGTACGGGTTAGGGTTACGGTACGGGTACGGGTTAGGTGTTAGGGTTTAGGGTTAGGGTACGGGTTAGGGTTAGGGTACCGCTGACGGTTAGGGTACGGGCACGGTTTAGGTTTAGGGTTAGGTTTAGTGTCCAGGTATGGGTAGGGTTAGGGTAGAGCTTAGAGTTCAGGTTAGGGTTAGAGTATGGGTTAGGGTTGGGTTAGGGTACATTTAGGTTTGGGTACAGGTTAGGGTTAGGGTCCGGGTTAGGGATTGTGTACTGGTTAGGTTATGGGTTAGGTTTAGGTTACGGGTATCGTTTACAGAATATGTACGGGTTAGGGTACGGGATCGGGTATGTGTTAGGGTATGGGTAAGTGTACCAGTTAGTATTAGGGTACGGGTATGGGTTAGGGTTAGGTTTAGGGTACGGGTTAGGGTACGTGTTAGGGATAGGGTACAAGTTATGGATAAGGTGCAGTTTAGGGTACAGGTTAGGGTATGGGTTAGGGTATGAGACAGGGTTAGGGTTGCTGTTAGGGTTAGGGATTAGGGTTAAGGTACGGGTTAGGTTATGGGTTAGGGTACCCATAACGGGTTAGTGAATGGGTTAGTGATAGGGTACGGGTTAGGGTTAGGGTTGGGGTATGGGTTAGGGTACGGATTAGGGTTGGGGTTTGGGTTAGGGTACAGATTAGGTTTAGGGTATGGGAATGCATTAGGATATGGTTATGGTTAGGGTACAGGTACAGTTTAGGGTACTGGTTAGGTTTAGGGTATGGGTTAGGGTACGGATTAGGGTTGGGGTTTGGGTTAGGGTACAGATTAGGTTTAGGGTATGGGAGTGCATTAGGATATGGTTATGGTTAGGGTACAGGTACAGTTTAGGGTACTGGTTAGGTTTAGGGTATGGGTTAGGGTACGAGTTAGGGTTAGGGTATGGTTTAGGTTACGTGTTAGGGTACGGGTAAGGGTACGGGTTAGGGTTAGGATTAGGGTTAGGGTACGCTGAGGGTTAGGGTACATGTTAGAGTTAGTCTCCGGGTTAGGGTTAGTGTACTGGTTAGGGTACAGTTTAGGGTTAGGGTATGGGTTAGGGTACGTGTTAGGGCAGTGTCCTGGTTAGGGTTAGGGTACGGGTTAGGGTTAGGGTACTGGTTATGGTACGGGTTAGGGTTAGTGAACGGCTTAGTGATAGGGTACGGGTTAGGGTTCGGGTTAGGGTACGGGTTAGGGTTAGGGGTTAGGCGTTAGGGGCTAGGGTTAGGGTTAGGGTTAGTTAGTGTTAGGGGTTAGGGTTAGGGTTCGGGTTTAGTGGTTAGGGTTAGGGAACGGTTTTGGGTACGGGTTAGGGTACAGGATATGTTTAGTGTTAGGGTACGGTCTAGGGAACGGATTAGGGTTAGGGTTAAGTTTAGAGTTAGGGTACGGGTTAGGGTTAGGGTTAAGTTTAGAGTTAGGGTACGGGTTAGGGTTAGGGTACGGGTTAGGCTACGGGTTAGTGTTAGTTTATGGGTACGGGTACCCATAGGGATAGGGTACGGGTATGGGATAGGGTTAGTGTACGGGTTAGGGTTAGTGTATGGGTATGGGTTAGGTGAGGGTTTGGGTTAGGGTACGGGTTAGGGATAGGGTATGGGTTAGGTTTAGGGTTAGGGTACAGTTTAGGGTTAGGGTATGGACCGGGTTAGGGTTAGAGTTAGGTTTAGGGTACGGGTACAGTTTAGGGTTAGCCTTAGGGTTGGGGTACGGGTTAGGGTTTGGTTACCGGTATGGGTTAGGGTAAGGGTATGGGTTAGTGTTAAGGTACGGGTACTGGTTAAGGGTTAGGGAACGGGATAGGGTTACGGTATGGGTTAGGTTTAGGATACGGGTATGGGTTAAGTTACGGGTTAGGGTTAGGGTACGGGTACGGGTTAGGGTACGGGTACGGGTTAGGGTTAGGGATCGGGTTAGGGTATAGGTTAGAGTTAGTGTACGGGTACGGGTTAGGCTAAGTGTTCGGATATCGGTACAGGTACCGGTTAGGGTACAGGTTAGGGTACAGCTTAGTGTACGGGTTAGAGTACAGGTTAGTGTACGGGTTAGGGTTAGGGTACTGTTTAGTGTATGGGTTAGCATAAGGGTTAGTGTATGGGTTTGGGTTAGGGTACGGGTTAGGGTCCGGGTTACAGTACGGGTTAGTGTATGGGTTAGGGTTAGGGTACTGTTTAGGGTATTGATTATGGTAAGGGTTTGGGTACGGGATAGGGTTAGGATACGAGTTGGGTCCGGGTTATGGTACGGGTTAGGGTACAGGTGAGGTTATTGGTTAGGGTCAGGGTATGGTTTAGGGTATGGGTTAGGGTACGGGTTAGGGTTAGGGTACTGTTTAGGGTATTGATTATGGTAAGGGTTTGGGTACGGGATAGGGTTAGGGTACGAGTTGGGTCCGGGTTATGGTACTGGTTAGGGTACAGTTTAGGTTACTGGTTAGGGTACGGATAAGGTTTAGGGTATGGGTTAGGGTACGGGTTAGGGTTAGGGTAGGGTTAGTGTACATGTTAGGGATAGGGTATGGGTTATTGTTAAGTTTGGGGTTACGGTACGGTTTAGGGTACGGGATAGTGTACTGGATAGGGTATGGGTTAGGTTTAGTGTACAGGTGAGAGGGTATGGGTTAGGGTGCTGGTTTGGGTACAGGTTAGGGTTAGGTTTTATGGGTTATGGTGAGGGTTAGGGTTAGTGGTTAGGGTTAGGGTTCAGGTTAGGTTACGGGTTAGGGTATGTGTTAGGGTACGGGTTAGGGTACGGATTAGGGTTAGGGTTAGTTTTAGGGTATGGGTTAGGGTTAGGTTACGGGTTTGGGTACGGGTTAGGTGACAGGATAGGGTACGGGTTAGGTTTAGGGTACGGATTAGGGAACAGGTTAGCGTATGGGATAGGGTACGGGATAG
This sequence comes from Nyctereutes procyonoides, assembly GCF_905146905.1. Lineage (NCBI taxonomy): Eukaryota > Metazoa > Chordata > Mammalia > Carnivora > Canidae > Nyctereutes > Nyctereutes procyonoides. The sequence goes on from NW_026575126.1 coordinate 78,104,938, forward strand.
GGTACGGATTAGGGTTAGCGTACGGGTTAGGGTGAGGGTACGGGTTTGGGTTAGGGCACGGGTTACGTTTAGGGTACAGGATAGGGTACGGTTTATGGTTAGGTTTAGGGTTAGGGTACCCTAACCCGTACCCTAACCCTAACCCTACCCCGTACCCTAACTCTTCCCCTAACACGTACCCTAACCCTAAACCTTACCCTAACCCGTACCCTAACCCATACCCAAAACCGCACCCTAAACCATAACCTAACCATAACACTAAACCTAACCCTAACCCGTACCCTCACCCTTACCTTAATCCTAATGCTAACCCTAACTTGTACCCTAACCATAACAGCCAACCCTAACCCTAACCTGTTCCCTAAGTCTAACCCTAAACCCTAAGCCTTACCTTTACCCGTACCCAACCCTAGCCCGTAACCTAACCCTAACCCGAACCATAACACTAACCCGTACACTAACCCGTACCTTTACCCTAACCCTTAACCTTACCCTAACCCATATCCTAAATTAACAATAACCCTAAAGCTACCCCGTACCCTAACCCGTACCCTAAACCTAACCCTAACCCTAAACCTAGCCCTAACCCGTACCCTAACCGTACCCTAACCTTTATGGTAACCTAACCTAACCCTAACTCTAACCCTAACCCGTACCCTAACCCAAACCCTAACACTAACCCGTACACTAACCTGTACCCTAACCCATACCCTGAACCTAACCTGTACACTAACCCATACCCTAACCTGTACTCTAAACCTAACCCTAACCCTAGCCCTAACCTGTACCCTAACCTTTATCCTAACACTAACCCGTACACTAACCCTAACAGTACACTGAACCTAACCCGTACACTAAACCCTAACCCGTACCCTAATCCCTAAACCCGTTCAATCTAACGCCTACACCCGTACCCTAACCTGTACCCTAAACCTAACCCGTAACCGAACCCTAACCCGTACCCTAACCCTAACCCATACCCTAACCCGTACCCTAAATCAAACCCGTAGCCTAAATCTAACCTATACCCTAACCCTAACCCGTATCCTAACACTAACCTGAAACTTAACCCTAACCCATACCCTAAGCCGTACACTAACCCTAACCCATAACCTAACCTAAACCGTACCCTAAACACAACCCGTACCCTAACCCTTACCCTAACACTAACTCTAACCCCGTACACTAACTCATACCCTAACCCATACCATTACCCGTACCCTAACCTTAACCACAACCCTAACCCTAACCCTAACCCTAACTCGTACTCTAACCCTAACCCCAACCCTAACCCGTACCCTAATACTAACCGATATCCTAACCCTATCCCGTACACTAACCCATACCCTAACCCTTACCCATACCATAACCCTAACCCGTACCCTAACCCTAACCCGTACCCTAACTGTTACCCGTACCCTACAATAACCCGTACCCTAACCCTCAACAGCACCCTATCCTGTACCCTAACCCTAAACGGTACCCTAACTCGTCCCTTAACCCTAACACATACCATAACCCGTACCCTAAACGTAATGCTTATCTAACCCGTCCCCGTACCCTAAACCTAACCCGTACCCTAACCTGTACACTTACCCTAACCCGTTTTCTAACCCGTACACTAACCCTAACCTGTACCCTAACCCATACCCTAACCCGTACCCTAACATGTAACCTAACCCTCACCTAACACGTACCCTAAACCTAAACCTAAATATAACCCGTACCCTTACCTGTACCCTAACCCTAACACTAACGCTAACCCGTAACCTAAACCAAACCCGTACCCTAACCCATACCCAAACCCGAACCCTAAACCGTACCCTCACCCTAATCCTAAACCTATCCTGTCCCTGAACCTTAACACGTACCCTAAACCGTACACTAACCTGTACCATAACCCTAAACCATACACGTACCCTAACCCGTACCCGTACCTGTACCCTAACCCTAATCCGTACCCTAACCCTAACCGGTACCCTAAACCGTACCCTAACCTTAACCCGTAACCTAACCCTAACCCTAACCGCTAACCGCTACCCCGTATCCGTACCTTAACCCTAACCCGTACCCTAACCCTAACCCGTATTCTACCCCATACCTGTACCCTAACCCTAAACGTAACCCTAACCCTAACCCGTACCCTTACACTACCCCTAATGCTAACCCGTACCCTAACCCTAAAACTAAACCTAAACCTAACCCGTACCCTAACCCGTACCCTAACACTAACCCTAAACCTAAACATAACTCTTACCCTACCCTAAATCTAACCCTAACCCTAACCCTGACCGGTACCTTAACCCTAAGCCTAATCCGTACCCTAAACCATACACTAACCAGTACCCTAACCCTAACACTAACGCTTACCCTAACCCGCACCCTAACCCGTACCCTTACCCTAACACTAACACTAACCCTCAGCCTAACCCGTACCCTAACCCTAACCCGTTCCTTAACCCTAACCCGTACCCTAACCCTAAACTGTAACCTAACCTGTACCCTAATCCTAATCCATACCCTAACCTGTACCCTAACCCTAACCCGTACCCTAACCCGTATCCATACCCTAAACCCAACCCGTACCTGACCCTCACCCGTACCCTAACCTTTACCCTAACCCTAACCCGTACCCTAAACCTGACACTAACCCAAACCCGTACCCTAACCATAACCTGTAACCTAATCCTAACCCGTAACCTAACCCGTACCCCATCCTTTACATGACCTTAACACTAACCCTAACGGAACAGCTAACCCGTACCCGTACACTAACCCTAAGCCATACCCTAACCCTAAAAAGTACCTTCACCTAACACTAACCATAAACCGTACACATACCATAACCCTAACCCTAAAATACACCTAAACATAATGCGTACCCTAACCCATACAATAACCCATACCCTAACCCTAACCCGTACACTAAACCTTACCCAATCCTGTACCCTAACCTTAACTCTAAACTTAACCCGTACTCTAACCCTAACCCTAAACTTAACCCTTACCCTAACCCGTAACCTATACCGTACCATAAACTGTACCCTAACCAGTACCGTACCCGTTCACTAATCCTAACCTGAACGCAAACAAGTAGCCCAACCATAACCGTAAACCTAAACCTAACGCTAACCCGTTCCCGTACCCTAAACATAATGCGTACACTAACCCATACCCTAATCCGTACACTAACGCGTACCCTAACCCGTACCCTAACCCTAACCCTTACCCTAACCAGTCCCCTATGCCGTATCTTAACCCTAACACTAACCCTAACACCCAACGTGTACCCTAACATGTAACCTAACCCTCACCCTTAACCTCACGTGTACCAAAAACCTAAACCTAACCCTAAAAATAACCCATATCCTAACCCTTACTCTAACCCGTACCCTAACCCTAACCCTAAACCTAACCCTAACCCGTACCGTAACCGTACCCTAACCTGTACGGTAACCTAACCCTAACCCTAAACCTAACCTGAACCCTATCCCGAACACTAACCTGTATCCTATCACTAACCTGTACCCTAACCCATACCCTAACCCTAACCCGTACCCTAAACCTAACCCATACACTACCCTAACCCGTACCCTAACCCTAATCCATACCCTAATCCTAAACCGTACTTTAACCCAAACCTAACCCTAACCCTAACCCGTATCCTAACACTAACCCGAACCCTAACCCTAACCCATACCCTAACCCGTACTTTTACCCTAACCCTCAACCTAACCCTAACCCGTATCCTAACCCTGACATGTTCCCTAACCCGTACCTTACCTAACCCGTACCCAAACCCTAACCATAACCCGTACCCTAACCCGTACCGTAACCCGAACCATAACCCATACCTTAATCTGTACCGTAACCAGTACTCTAACCCTAAACCGTATCCTAACCCTAATGCTGACCCTAACCCGTACCATGACCCGTACCCTAACTCTAACCTTAATACGTACCCTAACCCATACTCTAACCAATACCCTAACCCTAACCCTAACCCTTACTCTAACCCGCACCCAAATCCGTGCCCTTACCCTAATCTTAACCCTAACCCTAATACTAACCCTAACCATAAACCGTACCCTATCCCTAACCCTAACCCTAAGCCGTTCCCTAACCCTAACACGTACCCTAACCCTAAACCGTAACCTAAACCGTAACCTAAACCTAACCTGTAACGTAACCCAACCCTACCCCGTACCCTAACCCGTACCCGTACCCTAAACATAATCCATATCCGAACCATCACCAGTACCCTAAAGTTTACCCTCACACAAACCCGTACCCTGACCCTAATCCATACCCTAAACCGTACCCTATCCCTTACCTAACCTTAACACTAACCCTAACACTAACCACTAACCCGTACCTGTACCCTAACCCTAACCCCTACCTTAACCCTAACCTGTACCCTAACCGTAACCCTAACGATAACCCCTACACATACCCTAAACCTAACCCTAAACCTAACCCTATCCCTAACCTAACCATACTCTAAACCTAATCCGTACCCTAACCCTAACCCTAACCCGTACCCTAACCCTACACTAACCCACACCATTACCCTAACCGTAACCCTAACGATAACCCCTACACATACCCTAACCTAACCTTAAACCTAACCCTAACCCTATTCCTAACCCTAAACCATACTCTAAACCTAATCCGTACCCTAACCCTAACCCTAACCCGTACCCTAACCCTACACTAACCCACACCATTACCCTAACCGTAACCCTAACGATAACCCCTACACATACCCTAAACCTAACCTTAAACCTAACCCTAACCCTATCCCTAACCCTAAACCATACTCTAAACCTAATCCGTACCCTAACCCTAACCCTAACCCGTACCCTAACCCTACACTAACCCACACCATTACCCTAACCGTAACCCTAACGATAACCCTACACATACCCTAAACCTAACCTTAAACCTAACCCTAACCCTATCCCTAACCCTAAACCATACTCTAAACCTAATCCGTACCCTAACCCTAACCCTAACCCGTACCCTAACCCTACACTAACCACACCATTACCCGTAACCCTAACACTAACCCTAACGCATACCCTAACCCTAACCTGTACCCTAACCTTAAACCTAACCCTAACCCGTTCCGTAACCCTAACCCTACCCTAATGCTAACACTAAACCTAACCCGTACCCTAACCTGTACCCTAACCCTAACCCTAAACAGTACCCTAACCCATACCTTAAACCTAACCCTAACCCTAACCCTAACCCGTACCCTAAACCTAAGCCGTATCCTAAGCCATACCCTAACTAGTACCCTAACCCTAACCCTATTTAACCGTACCCTAACCCTAACCCGTACCCTAAACCTAACCTTAACACATACCCTAACCCTAACCCTAATGCTAACACTAACCTTAATCCGTAACCTAACCTGTACCCTAACCCTACCCAGTACCCTAAACCATACCTTAAACCTAACCCTAACCCGTACCCTAAACCTAAGCCGTACCCTAAGCCGTACCCTAACTAGTACGCTAACCCTAAACCTATTTAACCTGTAACCTAACCCTAACTCTAACCCGCACCCTAAACCTAACCCTAACACATACCCTAACCCTAAAACTAACCCTAACCCTATCCCTAACACTAAGTCGTACCCTAAACCTAACCCGTACCCTAACCCGTATCCTAACCCTACCAATAAACTTTACCTATACCCTAACCCTAACCCTAACCCATACACTTACCCTAACCCTAACCCTATCCCTAACGCTAACCCTAACACTAAACTGTACCTTACCCTGTACCCTAACCTTAACCAAAACCCATAACCTAACCCTAACCCAAACCCATAACCTAACCCAAACCCTAACACTAACCCTAACCTTAACCCTAACCCATACCCTAACCCTAACCTGTACCCTAACCATAATCCAAACACTAAAACGTATCCTAACCCAAACCCTAAACGTACCCTAACCCTAACCCTAAAGCTAACCCTAACCCTAACCAGTACGCTAACCCGTACCCTAACCCTTACCCTAACACGTACCCTAAACCTAAGCCGCACCCTAACCCATACTCTAAACCGTACCAAAACCCGTACCTTAACCCGTAACCTAACACTAAACCTAAACATACCCTAACCCTAAACCTAACCCTATCCCTAGCCCTAACCCATAACCTAATCCTAACCCATACCCTAACCCTAACCCTAATCCGTACCCTACCCCTATCCCGTACATGAACCCTAATCCTAACCCGTACTCTAGCCCTAACCATAACACTAACCCTAACACTAACCCTAATCCGTACCCTAACCCTAACCTGTACGCTAACCCTAACCCAAATCGTACCCTAACCCTAACCCAAGGCTAACCCCTATCCTAACCCTAACCCTAACTCGTACCCTAACAATAACCCTAATCCGTACCCTAACCCTAACCCTAACCCGTACCTAACTCTAATCCTAATCATACCCTAACCCTAAACCTAACTCCAACCATGGCCCGTATCCTAGCCCTTACCCTAACCCTAACCCGTACTCTAATCCATACCTAACCCGTATCCTAAACTGTACCCTAACACTAACCCGTACCCTAAGCCTAACCCTAACCCGTACCCTAACTCTAATCCTAATCATACCCTAACCCTAAACTTAACTCCAACCATGACCCGTATCCTAGCCCTTACCCTAACCCTAACCCTAACCCTAACGCTAACCCTTACCCTAACCCGTACTCTAACCCATACCTAACCCGTACCCTAAACTGTACCCGAACACTAACCCGTACCCTAAACCTAACCCTAACCGTACCCTAACCGTAACCCGTACCCTAACAGTAACCTAACACACACCCGAACCTTAAACCTAAACCTAACCCTAACCCTATCTCTAACCCTAACCCGTAACCTAACCCTAACCCGTACCCTAACCCGTACCCTAACCCTAACCTGCACCCTAACCCTAACCCTAACCCGTACCCTAACCCTAACCCTAACCTGTATCCTAACACTAAACCTAACACATACCCGAACCTAAAACTAAACCTAACCCTAACCCTATCTCTAACCCTAACCCATAACCTAACCCTAACCCGTACCCTAACCCGTACCCTAACACTAACCCTAAAACTAACCCTAACACTAACCCTAACACATACCCTAACCCTAACCCTAACCCAAACCCTAACCCCAACCCGTACCCTAACCCGTACCCTAACCCTAAACCTAACCCATACCCTAACACTAACCCTAACACCTACCATAACACTAAACCTAACCCTAACCCTAAACCGTAACCTAACCCTAACCCTTACCCAAACCCTAAACCTTACCCGTACCCTAACACTAACCCTAACCCTAACCCTAACCCTAATCCTAACACTAACCCTAGCCCTAACCCTAACTCTAACCCGTACTCTAAACCTAACCCTAATGCTAACACGTAACCGAACCCTAACCCGTACCCAACCCTACCCCTAACCCGTACCCTAACCCTAACCCGTACTCTAAACTGTACCATCACGTTAACCCTAACCCTAACATGTTCCCTAACCCTAACACATACCCTAAACCTAAACCTAACCCTAACCCTATCATTAACCCTAACCCTAAACCATACCCTAACCCGTACCCTAACCCTAACCCTAACCCTAATGCTAACACTAACCCAAACCCGTACCCTAACAGTAATCCTAACACATACCCTAACCCTAAAACTAACCCTAAACCTATCCTAACCCTAACCCATAACCTAACACTAACCCTAACACTAATCTATAGCCTAACCCATACCCTAAACCTAACCCTAATCCGTACGCTAACACTAACAATGACCCTACCCCTAACCCTAACCCGTACCCTAACCCTAACCCGTTCACTAAACCGTTCCCTAACCCTAACCCTAACCCTCAACCAACCCATACCGTAACACTAACCATAAACCTAACCCTAACCTGTACCCTAACCCTAACGCTAACCCTCACCCTAACCCATACCCTAACCTCTACCCTAATCCTAATCCTAACCCGTACCCGTACCCTAACCCTAACACCTAACCCTAACCCTAAGCCTTACCCTAACCCGTCCTCTAAACCGTACCCTAACCCGTAACTTAACCCGTACCCTAACCCTAACCCGTACCCTAACACTAAACCTAACACATACCCTAACCCTAAACCTAACCCAAACTGTATCCCTAACCCTAAACCGTAACCTAACCCTAACCAGTACCTTAACCTGTACCCTAACTCTAACCCTAACCCTAACCCTAACCCTAATCCGACCCTAACCCGAACCCGTATTGCTAACCCTAATCCTAACCCGTATGTTAACCCTAATCCTAACCCGTACCCTAACCCTAACCCTGATCCGTACCCTAACCCTAACCCTAACCCGTTCACTAACCCTAACTCTAACCCTAACCCTCACCCTAACCCTACCCCAACCCTAACCCTAACCCTAACTCTAAACCATACCCTAAACCGTACCCTAACACTAACCCTAAACATAACCCTAACCCGTACCCTAAGCCTAAGCCTAACCTGTACCCTAAGCCTTACCCTAACCTGTCCCCTAAACCTAACCCTAACCCTATACCTAACCCTAACCCATACCCTAACCCTAGACCATAAGCTAACTCATACCCTAACCCTAACCCTAACTCTAACCCTGACACGAACCCTCAACCTAACCATAACCTTAACCGGTACTCTAACCCGTACCCTCACCATTACACTAACCTTACCCATACCCTAAACCTAACCCTAACACATACCCTAACCTGTCCCCTAACCCTAACCCTAACCTGTACCCTAACACTAACACATACCCTAACCCTAAATCTAACCCTAACCCTGTCCCTAACACTAAACCATAACCCTAACCCTAACCTGTACCCTATCCCGAACTCTAAACCTAACCCTAACCCTAATGCTAACACTAACACTAACCCTAACCCGTACCCTAAAGCGTACCTTGACCCTAAGCCTAACCAGATGCTAACCCTAACCCTAACCCGTACCCGTACCCTAACCCTAACCCTAACCCGTACCCTAACCCTACCCCGTACCCTAACCCATACACTAACCATACCCTAACCTGTACCCTAAACCTAACTCTAAACTGTACCCTAACCGTACCCTAACCTAAACCTAACCTTTCCCTAACCCTAACCCGTACCCTAACCCTAACTCATAACCTAACCCTAACCCTAACCCTGACTCGTACTCTCAACTAACCCTAACCCTAACCGGTACCCTAAGCCGTACCTTAACCGGAACCCTAACCCTATCCCTAACCCTACCCTAACACTAACCCTAACCTTAAACCTAACGCATACCCTAACCCTCACCTGTACCGGAACCCTAAGCCTACATGTAACCCGTATCCTAACCCTAATCCTAACACGTACCCTAACCCTAAACCGTACCCTAACCCTAACCCTAACCGTACCCTAATATCCTTTTTTTTAATTTATGATAGTCACACACACAGAGAGAGAGGCAGAGACACAGGCAGAGGGAGAAGCAGGCTCCATGCACCGGGAGCCCAACTTGGGATTCATCCTAACCCTGCCAAACCTACGCCAAACCCGTACCACCCTAACCCGTACCTAATATCTAACCCTAACCCTAACCCGTACCCTAACCCTAAACCTAACCCTAACCCGTACCCTAA